>NW_026607500.1:0-4800000 GCF_021117445.2 Syzygium oleosum | reverse complement strand
AACCCCTAGGTGGAACCCAATCCGAATCGGATCCAGAAGACTCGGATGCATCAACGGACGACTCGGACTCGGAATCCATCGACTCGGGCTCAGACTCGACCTCCAGCAGCTCCTCCTCGGGGTCATCCTCGGGCTCCCGTACCACCTCGAGATCCTTCTCCGGCTCAGACTCAAGCTCCATTGGCTTGGATCGGGATCGGACTCCCACTCCATAATCTCCTCCTCGGGGTCGGACTCCTCGTCAGACTCTATGACGACGGGCCGTGGATCAGAATCCGCCTGGAACACAGAATCGGGGTTCGCTACCTCCCCATCAGCTGCCTGCGGGTCCCACTGACCTAACCCGTCAATCGGAACCTCAAAAGTCATAAGGGGTCCATAATAGCCGGACTGGTCCCGAAAGCACCAACCAAGGTAAGGATGGGCCTTGAGCGGTGGCCCGCCCTCGTCGACCCATACGATGGTGTAATATCTAACATAAGTCTCCCCGTTCCCAATAGGATACTCGATCACCAAACGCTCTATATGGTCCGGGATCCCAAAACGTAGCGGTACGCTGGCCATCCTCAAGGTCGGGGGTCTGAAATGTTGGGGTTACAACAGTGAGAACGAATCTCAGTAAGTAGGCCCCCTAAACCTAACCTAGGCTAACATACACCTCCAGACAAGTAACTATACAATCATACAATCGAGTAATCAAACGACTTCGGCCCTCGGGCCCAAATCAAGCACGTAATCAACCCTGCAGGTTAGGCACATAATAATAATACGAAAATCAGTCATGGCACATACGCGTTATCACTAGTCCACGAACACATGCCATGCACATGCTTGCACCCATTAATGCATGATTCGCACACGTGTCAATTTCCAATTAATATCTGACCCGCGTTAAACGCATCAGGTCCATCACTGCTCGGGACTCACGTGATACGCATCAAGTCCATGACTCAACCCGCGTGAGCGACGCCTAAGGATGGCCATCTTCCGATAAACCGATCATCGTCCCGTGTTAAACGCCTCAGGACAGGTTTAATATCCCGCGTTAAATGCCTCAGGGCTTATGTGATCACACGGGCATACTTCTCCAATTTATTATCTGAACCCCGCATAAACGACGCCTCAGGGCATTTTAGTGATCACAAGCTCGAAGATGTCTATGAAGCTTCACGCGATTCACATATTCTGCCATAACTTAATATGCACAAGATCATGGCCAACTCAATGACATTCGAAACACCAATCGAATCCACATTATTTACTCAATCCAACATAACAACATACTCAATTTGCCACTCAAGGTAACTTAGCCACGGTCCACAATTTGGCGCACATAAATTATACTTTTAAGTCATTGAAATCACACATGTCTATGGCCCATATTGGCCCACGTTACTCGGCCAATCACATAATCACCATGGCACCATAAAATCAAGTCATAATGCAGGCCACACTACCTATCATAAAATTAGCCACTTGCACATATCATCAATCTTTAAATTTAACATATGAACGCACGTTATACCATAGGCCACCGTCCGCACCTTGGCCGACCACAATAAAGTCCTACAATCATGCACATCACAATCCACCATTCAAGCACCAACCTAGCACAACATGACCCATCAAGCCGACACCATGCAGCCATTGAACCAACCACATTCTATCTCTAATTCGCCCTTGAATAGCCATATTTTCCCGAGCCTAATCCACCCTATGGTCAGTCCTACTAATTTCACCACATAACCCCTAAAATCTCATCAATAAACCCTAAACTTGTCTAATAATGCACATAGGCCTAAATAGGGTTTAGGGTTTCCACTTACACAAGTCCTAAGCTTGAAATGGTGGCTGGACAAAAGGGGAGGGTGGCCGAACAGCAGCTGGGCCACGCCGGACCAGTAGGGACTTCGACGGCTCACGGTCAAGGTTGGCCAGTTGGTGATGATGTTGGCTCCGAAGATGAGAGAGAGAAAAGGAGAGAATGAGGTGGCCGAGTGGGTTGAGGGCCGGTCGGACGAAGGCCAGCAACGATGGTGGCGTGCGGCTTCGACGGTGGCGGCACGGCCGCGGCTGGTGGGCTGCTCCGGCTGGCTGGCTTCTCGTGAATAAGGAGGAGAAAAGAGAGTGAAGAGAGTGAGAGGGGAAAATGAGAAGAGAGAGAGAGTTTATCACAATTATTGGGGGGAATTAGGTAGGCTACCCCATCAGTAAAGTCAAGGCTGCCCCACCCCACCCACTAACTCATCTAATGGCCACAAATTAATCTCCAACCATCCTTATCACAAATCAAAGGCCAAGATTGCATATTGCATAAAATATCTAGGGACAAGGTAGGGAATAAGCAAGGGAGATGGGGGCAGCTTGGTCTTTCATTTTCAGCAGCCAAGGGGCTTTATAAAGTCCAAATTAACCTCCCATAATTCGGAATTAAGGCATAGGGCTCAAGGCCAAAATGGTAATTTTCCACTCCCAGTCCAAAATTTAATTTTTCGACCAAACCAATCCCAAATTTGATTGGCCACACTAATACGACATCGTCCTTGAAAATTAGTCGTGTTCGTCCGTGAAATTCGACCCTTAAGTTCAGAATCAACTCAACAATCAATTTCGCTCAAATGCGATTTTAGCGTCTCTTACTAATGGGCGACTTTTTAGGAGTTACGCGTATCGACCTAGGGTTACTCGAGCCATGGTGACCTTGATTACCAAGAAAACGTGAGGGTCCATCACTAGTTCCGGAGGTCATGATCGTTCAGAATAAGTTTAGGATCGTTCGTCACGCACACAATCGGTCATGCGGAATCACCCGCGATCCGATCGTACGTCGTTGGCAAATTGATCCGCAACCCTTCCTTGGATCGGCCCACATTGGCCCAAAATATTCCCTCGTCGTTCCTCGGAATCGAAGGTCGATTCACGATCGAGTTCTTGGGTCCACGTATCGTTTTCCTAGTTAGCCATTTCCTATTGGGTTAGTATCCCAAGAGTGATCAGTTCCGGGCGAGACTTACTAAACCGAAATGAGAAATACACATTCATTTTATTGATCACGAAAGTGGGTCGAATTCAGAACGTCACAATTTAGCAATTATTAAGACTAGCGAGTTTGATGTTGTCAATCAGTTGAGGAAGATGCCAGCCCAGATATCACTTCTAGATCTTTTCAAATCCTCCGAAAAACATAAAAACTCACTACTCAAGGTTCTAAATGAAGTGTACGTTCCTGAAACTATCAATGACACGCAGTTGGAGGAGTTTATTGGGTCCATCTTGCTGAAAGATCAGATTTCTTTCGCCGACGAAGATTTTCCTTCGGAAGGCCGCAACCATACCAAGGCGCTACTTATCTCAGTTAAGTGTCGTGACAGAAGGGTGGCGAGAGTGCTAATTGACAATAGGTCTGCATTAAACATTTATCCACTTGCCACCCTTCGTCGTCTGGGAGTGAATGAAGAGAAAATTTTGGTATCTAAATTTGCCGTTCGTGCTTTTGACGGTATGAAGAAGGAAGTTATTGTGAGGTTGAGCTCGAACTGCTAATTGGTCCAGTCCTTTTTCTAGTTAACTTCCAAGTCCTAGATATTCTTAGTGCCTTCAATTTTCTACTGGAACGACCTTGGATACACCCCGCCGGAGCTATACCCTCTAGCTTGCACCAAAAGGTCAAATTCATCGTGGATGAGAAGCTGGAAACTATTCATGGAGAAACTGATTTTATGGTCTTTCACGACACTGCGATCCCATACATAGAACCCGAGAACAAGGCTGAATCGAGCTATCAGACTTTGGAATTAGTCTCGATGGTCCATGTGCCTGTCGGAACTATCATGCGAAACCTAGAAATGGCTAAGCCTTCGATCATGTCGAGCAAGGTTTTGCTCGAAAATGGTCATGTCCCTAGAACCGACCTGGGACTGCATGGCCAAGGTATCAAAGAACCTCTTCAGGTTTCCAAGTAGCGTAAAAGGACAGGCCTAGGTTATCATGGAGGCGATTCTGGTGGCCAAGATAACCATGGAGGACGAGGCAGTTTCGGAGGTCGAGGTTATCATGGAGGCTGTGGTGGCCGTGGAGGCCAAACTAATTATGGTGGCCAAGGAGGCAATGAAGACCATGGTGACTATGGAGGCGTAGCTAATCGTGGAGGTTGCGGAGGTCGTGGAAATTTATTTTGATTAGGGGAAGGTCAGAAGGGCTTACTTCTTCCAGAATTGAAAGAGATATTCCCGGGTCCACCCAAGCTACTGCAAGAAAAGGAGGGAGGCCGCTCTTGGCCTAGTTGATTTATTTGGGAGAGAGTTTGCCTGCGTTATCATGGAAAATGAAGAGGCCGAGCCCTCTACTGCCACCACCAACCCTTTTGAGTAAGGATGCTACTTTCTTTCCTGTTTCGTCTTGTTTAAGTCTATGTTCATCCCTTCCATAGGAAGTCTATTTAGGTCTGGGTGTTTGTTTTTCTTTGTAATCAAAGTCTTGGACTGCGAGCCGTCAGTCTAAGACCTCGAGTCATGTAAATGGCCTCATCATGTTAGTAAAATCATGATCATTTTTTATTAAGGACGTGTAAAAGTACCCAAACCAGACTGATGATGATGCTTTGAGGCCTGGACTTCCGCACGCTTCCTAGTTTCCAAAATCATTTGCGGATAGGGATGTCCAAGGATATGAGGACGGATCCCTCATTTTCAAAAAACTCTTTAAAAATGATTTCAAAACACATGCATATCATTAGTCGCAATAACATTTGCCAATTTAATTGCCGTTAACACTTGATTTTTTAGCTCATTTTTTTCATATTTTCAAAAATCTTAAAATTAGGACTAGGAATCTTGGCCAAGCCTAGAAACCTACTTCTAAACCAAAAATAAATTTGTTAACATTTTCCTGCATTTTTCTTTAATTTCTTTTAGTCAAAATAAGTAAGAAAATCAAGAAAAATAGCAAATGGAATCTGAAAATTCCATAAAAATAGTCATTAGTCTTCTTTTAAATTCAATTTCATTAATACATCATCAATTTTGAAAAAATCGCAATCGGGTATGTGTTTTTCCCAAAATTGGGCAAAATCAAACCTGAATTGAACCAAAAATGCAATTAAATCTTTTCTAGTCATTTTTAAGTGATAGTATCTTCACAACAAATGATTCTAGGACCTTGAATTACATAAAGGTTGGTCCAATTGCACAATTTTTCATAGAAATAAAAAATCCCCAAAATTCAATTGAAATTTAGGAATTTTGAGCCCAAATTGGGAATCGTGCCCAATCCGAAATTGTCGAACCATGAGACCATCGTTTCTAAGGTTAATCAGATGTGGGTAATTCAATTTTGGTACCAATTTTTCCTAATCAGGTCATTAGGACATCAAATTGAACAAAACCCTATTAACCCGATTATAAAAATTTAAAAATTTAGGGCATGATTTTGACAAAAATTGGGGAAAATCACATATTTGGGTTCAAAATGTTATCAGGAATTCAATTTTGAGATTTAATTCCGAAAATTTGATCAAAATCGAGGTTAATTTGAATTTTTGGTTAAAATCGAGCCCGTTGGGTTGAACGGGTCAACCTGACCCGACCTGACGACCCGTCTTCTTTGCCCAATTCGCCCCAGAAGGTGCCAAATCCAGAAAATTCTAACTCAAGCCGTGATTTCGCCGATCTTTTCCAGCCAATTTAGCACGTGAAAATCGACTTGGCCAGCTGGAGAATCTCCAGCTGGCACCAGATATTCGTTCCAACCGATCGGAAGTTGTTGGAACAAACTTTGGGCGGGAAAAATCAATGAACAAAAACGAAGAAAAACTGAACACAATGAGAAGAACATGTTTGACAAATTGCCGAAGAGAGAGAGAGAACCAGAGAGAGAAAAGAGAGAAGAAAGGCGTGAGAGGCATGTAGAGGATCCTGGAACTAAGCGTTCGACCTTTTCTTCGGCAAGGAAACGCCGGCAAATCGATTCGGAGTGTGATCTTCCATACCTAAGAATCCGTAGACGAAGTTGCTTGCCAAGGCCTGAAAATCAGGCTCGGTCGACGTGCCTCGAGCCATTCCGGTGAATCTAGAGCTACCATCTTGAAGCTGAAGTGTCCAGGAAGAGCTTCACGATCGAGGATTGTCCTGGAAACATCTGTTGATCATCAAACAAGAGAGGTAAAAATCATTCATTGTCACGGCCTCTCAAAATTTCCAGAAAATAAGTTTCATCTCAATATGAACACATATAATTTTTCTCATGATTCTAAGTCTTTAATGCTTAAAACATGCCTCTGATCATGTTTTTTGTGTTACATGATTGCATTTTGGGCGTTAAACGAGCATAAACCAAGTCGGCCATTTTCAAAACCATCTCGCCGGAGCATAAGCTTCATGTATCAGGCTGTCAAACATTCACCATGTTGGTAAAAGTATGTGAGAGAATTGAATGGGCATTGAAAGAGAAGAAGGCTCAAGAAACAGCAGCACGAAGGCCTTACCCTGGGAGAAAAGACAAAGAACCCATCCGAGAAGTGGCTATGGTGTCTAGCCTAAATACTCATCAGGCATCATTCCCAAAGCAATCAAATGTCGCTTGGAAAAACCCAAGGCAGTTTGAGCCAAATAAAAGGCCCGCGAGGCAATACACACCATTGCCCCGACCCCTGTCAAAGTTATTACCAATGCTTCTCGAAAGGCATTTGGTGGCCAAAGAAGTACCGAGAGAAAATCCCACAAGATTTTCTTGATACGATGAATCAAAAACGTGCACTTATCACATGGGAGAAAGGGGACATGATGTAGATAATTGTCCCACTCTAAAGTACAAGGTTCAACAGCTCTTTGACAAGAAGATATTGAACTTCCAAGAGCCCGAGCTAAATGTACAGCAAAATCCTCTTCCTAAGCACAATACAGTAGACATGATCAAAGATGAAGAAACAATGATCAAGCCTGATGATGAAGATGAATATGAAGTCAAGATTAAAGCTTCTCGATTAGGAGATGCTCGCTTTCGTCAAGAAGCGCTCCTAAAAAACGAGATCGTAGACAACTTGGGAGAAGACTCCGGAAGATATAACTTCCAAGTAAAATATACCCCACCGCCATGGGCATTCAAAAATGAAGTAATTGTGCCTGATGGCTGGGGTGGTATGGATGACGAAATCGATCCTGAGGAGAAAGCTCCGTCTAAGAAGGAAATGCTCCTAGATAAAACAGATGAGGATAAAAAGAAGAAAGAAAAAGTCCAATAGGGTGAAAGGCATTTCACCCAGAAATCATCCAGGGAAGGCGAAACCGTAGACTTACTCGGTCAAGACAGCGGTAGATACAATTGCCGTGTCAAATATACTCCACCACTATGGGTGTTTACAAATGAAGACATTATACCTGATGGATGGGGTGGCATGAATGAGATCTCAATTAGCCAACTAAATCTCGAAGAGAATGAAGATCGAAAGGAGAAAAAGAAGAAAAAGACTCGCCGAGGTGATAGGAGATTCGTCCGCAAAGCACAGAGACAAGGCGAAGTTGTTGATTTCCTGGGTCAAGATAGTGGCCGGTATAATTACCGTGTCAAATTTACACCTCCTCCGTGGGCATTCAAGAATGAAATGATCACACCTGATGGTTGGGGTGGAATGGATGTTGACGAAGCCAATAGAAGCATGATATCCATGATTACACCATTTATGATCAAGCTTGATGAGGTAGATAAATATAAAGAGGAGGAAGGTCATGTCAAACCAATCACTATCCAACTTCCCATTGATCAACTAAGGATTGAAGGAGAAGAAACACAGCCTGTGATTATCACTCTCCCTCCAAAAGAAAAGTTTGATACTAAGTGTGTACCTTGGGATTACTCTCCTAAAGAAGTTGATACCATAACCCGATCGGGGAGATGCAATGTCCCGAAAGAAGGTGAGCACGAAAAGAAGGGAGTAATCGAAGAAGATGTCAAACAATTGTTTTCAGTCATGAAGACGAGCGAATTTGAGGTAATTGAACAGTTAAGAAAGATGCCGACACAGATTTCTTTGTTGGATCTTTTCAAGACTTTAGAAAGCCACAAAATGGTACTTATGAAGCTTCTCAATGAAGTGCACGTCCCGGAGACAATTAATAAAGTACAATTGGAAGACTTTGTTGGCACCATTCTTCTAAAAGATCAAATTGCCTTCTCCGATAAAGATTTCCCAATCGACGGGCATTCCCATAATAAGGCTCTATATATTGTCATCAAATGCCGGGGTAAAGAGGTATCACGTGTGCTGATCGATAATGGTTCTGCACTTAATTTGTGTCCATTAAGCACACTGCATCGCTTGGGGATTAGCAAAGGGCTCATCAAACCATCTAAGGTAACTGTGCGCTCATTTGATGGAATGAAGAAAGACGTTATTGGCGATATCGAGCTCGAGCTGAACATAGGCCCTGTGCCTTTCCTAATTGATTTTCAAGTAGTGGATATTCCGATGACTTTCAACTTGTTACTCGGGAGACCTTGGATTCATATGGCTAGTGCTATTCCTTCAAGTCTCCATCAGAAGGTCAGGTTTGTCATTAATGGCAAGATGATCATCGTACACGGGGAGACGGATTTCACCACTTATAAAGAGAGTGCAATACCGTATGTCGAACCCGAAGTGAAAGAAGAACCAAGCTATCATTCCTTTGAAATGATCTCAATGGTGCAAATCCCTGCTAGTTGCATCATAAAATCCCCAGAGTTCTCAATATCATCCATTATGTCTGGAAGGGTGCTATGTCAGTATGGATTTACTCTCGGTAATGGTCTTGGATTGGAATCCCAAGGAATCAAAGAACCTATCATTCCGCTTGCTACAAGAATGAAATATGGAGTATGTTATATTCCCGATAGCTCTAAAGATCACCATGGAGGCCAAGGCTGAGGTCGAAAGAACCATAGAGGCTATAGAGGCCGAGGTGATCGCATCATTAATCCATCCATATGGAAGGGCAAAGCTAAAGAGCTTCCCTATCATCAGATCCACATCAAGAAAACTTTTCCTGGACCTTCCAAATTACTTTAAGAAGAAAACTTACATGCAGTGGAAGAATCGGTTCTGCCTGGTTTATTCGCAGAGAATACCATCAATGTTATCATAACTGAAGCAGAAGATACCTATGTACTAGAGTAGGAAGATTCTCTTGAACTTTTGCTACTAGCCTTTTCCATTGCGTTTTGTTGATTACAGTTTCAAATTTCTTGTGATTTCATTTGCAATTTTAGTTCAGTTACAATTTACATTCATGTTGATATAGATGTAATCACGTTTTTCAATTCAATAAAAGTGGTCAAATATTTTGTTAATGACATGTAGAAACAAAATCAAACCTATGATGAACATTATCCTCATTCATGAGGCTTGAGGCTTTGGGTTTCTATATTGCTCCTCATTGCGAAAATGATTTTAAGAGCAAGGAAGTCTGATGATATGAAGACTAGCTCTGTCTTTATATTCTTTCAAAATAAATTTCAAAATGAATTTCCAAGAGGTTTTTCATAGAACCACGTGCGTTACTTACTTCGTATGTAATTACTGATCATGTTTGTTACATGTCAAGCATGAGCATTCGCATATCCATCAATAGGTTCTTATGTGGTCCAAATCTTTTCGAGGAGATCGCTTGTGATATTGAAGAAGATAACGGGGATGACGAATGGGTTAGAAAGGAATGGATTCGTCATGAATAATCAAAGCCGCTCACATTAGAGAAAACGATCACTATTAATCTGGGCGATAAAGAGAATCCCAAGGAAGTTAAGATTAGGGAAAGTCTTCCCTCAGTAGAAGTAGAAAGAATCATAGATTTGCTCAGAGAATATCAAGACATATTCGCATAGTCTTATGCTGACATGCCACGCCTTGATCCGAGCATAGTTAAACATGCTTTGCCAATCAATCCAAGTATACCACCAAAGACGCAAAAACTTAGGCGAACTAAGCCGGATTTGGCAAAGAAAATAGAAGAAGAAGTTATGAAATTGCTCAAAGTCGGTTTCATCAAAGTGGTACCATATCCAGAATGGGTTGCTAACATAGTACCCGTAATGAAGAAAGATGGTCGAGTATGGGTATGCGTTGATTATCGCGACCTAAATAAAGCAAGTCTTAAGGATGATTTCCCGCTTCCACATATTGATGTATTAATGGATAGCACTGCTGGGTTCGAAACATTTTCATTCATGAATGGTTTCTTAGGATATAATCAAATCCTCATGAAGAAAGAGGATAAGGTGAAGACATCCTTCATAACGCCATGGGGCACATTTTGTTACAAGGTGATGCCTTTCAGTTTGAAAAATGCTGATGCTACATATCAAAGGGCAATGGTAACCTTATTCCATGACATGATGCACAAAGAAATTGAAGTATATGTGGATGACATGATCGCAAAATCCAAACAAGGAGAAGATCATGTTGAGGTGCTTCGTAAGATGTTCGAAAGACTCAGAAAATACAAGTTGCGACTGAATCCTAACAAGTGTGTATTTGGGGCAAAATCTGGCAAACTGCTAGGATTTGTGGTCAGTAGCAGGGGCATTGAAATAGATCCCTCCAAGATCAAGGCAATATACGACTTAAAGACTCCTTCTAGTGTAAGAGAAGTGAGAAGCCTATTAGGGCGATTAAACTATATTGCTCGTTTTATCTATTAGCTTTCTGAGACTATTATGCCATTCTTTAAATTGTTGAAGAAAAATGCCAAAGTGAAGTGGGATGCAGAATGTTAACAAGCCTTTGCCAAGTTCAAAGAATATCTGGTATGCCCACCAGTACTGGTACCACCAATCCCTGGAGTTCCGCTGATCTTATATTTGACGATTCACTATGAGTCGTTAGGAGCGGTGCTTGTACAAAGAAGACCAAATGATGGTAAAGAACAAGCCCATTTATTACTTGAGCAAGAATTTTACAACATTAGAGATGAATTACCCGATAGTCAAAAAGACGTGCATTGCGTTGATTTGGGTGTTACACAGATTAAGGCAATACACTCTTCATCATCAAATTTTTCTAGTGACTGAGAATAATCCGATCAAGTACCTTCTTGAGAAATCCTCCTTGGTCGGGAAATTAGCAAAGTGGCAAGTCTTGTTATCTGAATTTGACATCATAAGTTCATCCCAAAAATCAGTCAAAGGACGAGCAATAGCAGACATGTTGGCAGAAAATTCGCAGAATATTGCCAATCCTGAAGAACAACTTGATGATCATATATTAACATTGGTCGTGGATAAATGGACCATGTATTTCGATGGTGCAACCAACTTATCTGGATCAGGAACTGGGGCAGTACTAATCTCCCCAGAAGGCCAACACTATCCGGTATCTGCGAAACTGGTATTTCCATGCACTAATAACGTCGCTGAATACGAAGCATGCATTCTCGGCTTGCAATTAGCCCTCTCAATGAAAGTAAAGAGGTTACAAGTATATGGAGATTCTATGCTCATCATATTGCAAACAACTGGTGAATGGCAAACTCGAGATGCCAAACTAATTCTTTATCACAGATACTTAATGATAGAGAACTTTGAAGAAGTAACATTCGATTATCTCCCAAGAGCTCAGAATCATTTTACAGATATTCTTGCAACTTTGTCATCCTTACTACAAGCTGAAGATGGTATGTATATAAAACCATTAAGAATTAATATTCTTGAACGATCAGCTCATTGCATGATGGTCCAGGTAGAGTTTGACAATGAACCATGGTTTCATGATATCAAAAAGTATCTTCAATCGGGAGAATTTTCTGAAGGAAGCCAACCAGGCGATAGAAAATTTATAAGGAAGATAGCCAACAAATTCTTCCTCAGTGGTCAAACCCTTTACAAGAAATCATTTGATTCAACCCTACTAACATGTGTGGATGCTACAGAAGCTGAACAGATCATGAAAGAAATTCATGAGGGTGAATGTGGACCGCACATGAATGGACATCTTCTAGCCCGAAAGATTATGAGGTTGGGATATTATTGGATGACAATAGAAACAGATTGCATCCAACATGTAAGATATTGTCATCAATGTCAAGTTTATGGAGACAGAATCAATGCACCACCAAATGAGCTACATCAAATGTCCGAGCCATGGCCATTTTCAATGTGGGACATCGATATGATTGGTCCAATCAACCCCAAGGCCTCAAATGGGCACCGATTTATCCTGGTTGCTATTGACTATTTCACCAAATGGATTGAAGCAAGCTCTTACACGAATGTTATTGCCAAAAATGTTGCAAGATTCGTTAGGCAGGACATCATTGCTAGATATGGAGTTCCTAAAGCAATAATTACGGACAACGGCTCAAATTTAAGCAACAAGATTGTGGATGATTTGTTCGAACACTTCCACATCCGTCATCTGAATTCATCGCCATATCGACCACAAATGAATGAAGCAGTTAAAGCGGCAAATAAGAATATCAAGAAGATATTGGCCAAGACAACGGAAAATTATCGTGATTGGCACGAAAGGTTACCGTATGCTCTGATGGCATACCGAACTTCAATTCGAACATCAACTGGAGCAACCATATTTTCCTTAGTTTAAGGAATGGAAGCAGTGCTACCTGTTGAAGCAGAAATTCCTTCATTAAGGATATTATCCCAATTGAAGCTTTCAGAAGCTGAGTGGATTCAATAAAGATATGAACAACTCAACTTGATCGATGAAAAGAGATTAAGAGCTATATACCATGGGCAAGCCTATTAAAGAAGAGGGGCTAAATCCTTTAATCGAAAAGTGAAACCGAGGCATTTCAAAACAAAGGATTTAGTAGTGAAGAAAGTCATCTTCAACAATTTAAATCCTCGTGGCAAATTCACTCCGAATTATGAGGGTCCATACATTGTCAAGAAAGTTCTTCCTGGAGGAGCATTGATTCTTGTATATATGACAGGAACAGAATTGGCCTATCCTGTAAATGCAGATGCTATCAAGATTTTCTACCTATGAAATGAAGACGAACATTCAAAAAGTGATTTGGATTACTTTAGAACATGTGCAATATCATGCATATCATGCATTTCATGAATATATTTATCTTTTTTGCAGAAGAAAGCAAAATGAGTTCGAATCAGTCAATGGTTTCAAAAATCCCAATGAAGTTGTCAAATAATAGAGGGAAGTATTATGTCCAATTCAATTTTCCGTTAATATTCCCTAATGTGCTTTTCTTTTTTTTTTATCATCCCTAGGGAGACAAAGAAAAGGGAGCAACAAAAGAAAAATCCCCAGTGGAATCAAAGCAAAAAATATGCAAACAAGAAGGATCTTGGTAAGTTGATCAGACAAGTATCCCTAAATTATGAATGCATGTGTTAAAAAAGTTGCCTTCCCAAGAAAAAATCGAACTTTTTCTTCTCCAAGCGGAATGACACCTAAGTCTGAGCAAAACAAAACACATTGTTTTGAAAAGAAAATACCTCAGAAAGGTTTCAAATCAAAAGTTTTGAAACATGCTTTCTTTGAAAATGCATTAAGTATCAAAATTCCCTAAAAAAGGATAATTTGACAAAAGGCTTTGAAAAATTTCAAAGGAAAAGTTTGGATCAAATCGAATGGAAAGACCTTCAAATGATGAAAGGTAAGTCGTATCCAAACACGTTCCCTATACACTCAAAGTCAAAATGAAGGAGTGAGTGAGAAAAAACTCATCCGAAGGAAATAGGGGATGTTCGCAATGATTACATAGATTGAAATGATGAAAGGCAGTCATTTCACTATCCCAAACACATGCATATCCCTTGCAAACCAAATTTAAACTGAAAGAGTGGAGAAGTTTTTCCAAAACAACCCTATTAAGAACCACCCCACATTGGGACAAATCAGGAGGTTTGTGATTGATAGCTATGGAGAATAGGATCAAGAAAGATTTTATTGCATACTCTTGCATCAATCTTTCTGTGATAACTTCAGATAAAGTCATATGAGAATCAAGACATCCCAAGAGAAAGAAGAGCACTTCATTTCTTATACCCAAACACTTTACCTTTGGCAAAGCCCAATTGCGCCTGAATATTCATTTCAGAACCCTAAATTGGTGATCATCTCTTAACACTGGAGCATGAGCATGTGATCCACTTTAATAGATAAGAAACAAAAGGGCATGACACTGAGTCCTTAGAATTCAAAAAGGTCAAAGGCAAAGAATCAGGGGCATGAAAAAAGCAGTGTGCCTGGTAAAAGCAAGGCCGAATGCCCAAGAAAAATGAGAAAGAAAAAGAGAGTTCAAAAGAAAGCTCAAAATGACAAAAAAATCATGATAAAGTAGAGCCATGATCATCAGAGATCATAGATCACAACAAGTGAGAATGAAAAAAAAAGAGAGAGATTGTAATGAACGTTTAGGGGACTCTGATGTTCATAAAAAAGAAGATCCCTAGTGAGCAAAAAAAGAAAAAGGGTGGTGATGCCAAGAAGATCACCAATTTCATAAAAATCCTGAATTCAAACAAATAAGCCCCTTTTGAGCCAACCTAATACCAATAATATAACCTCTCCCCAAAGACTCTTCAGATTGGGATGTTGAGAGTAGAAACATGACTTTATGACAAGAAGTCATCACTCAAAGAAGTGTATGCAATAATATCTTGTCTTGTCCTCGAGGTTCTTAACTTGTAGACCCGAAGTTAGATATGATGAAATCCTTTTTCTTGGCCTCAAAATGCCTATCCTTTGAATAGCCATTGACCAAGCTAACATTATAATCCTCCGAAAGACCTTATCGGATAAATTGGATTGTATACATTGCGAACATCTCCGAACACCTAAGGATTGGTTAAGAGAGATAAAATTGAGGAATATCAGACAAATCCCATTTCAATCAAATAAAGAAAAGACCAAGCTCATAGATTGAAACAAATCCTTTCTAATGAAGGTCTTCCAAACGATCATTTCAATCATTTCTTGAAAGATTGTAAGCATTTTGTTCAAATAATTCCTCGAAAAGGAAATTTGATTGTCTAAAATGCATTAATGCAAATAATGCATGTTTCCAGACTAGGTTTCAAAAGTCTCTGGTCAACCTAAAACCAAGTTTTCAAACAGTTTGTGATAAGCTAAAAAAAAACACCACACTTCGAACAGTTTTTAATTAATTTCAAAACTACTTTTCAAAATAGTTTTTGATCAACTAAAAAATCATACAAAAGTTAGTGAAACCTCAAAATCACATAACTCATGGTCAAGGTATTTATTGTTTGAAGTCTTCCCAAAGTCCTATAGGCGAGGAGCCCCTAGGCAAATTCAAGTCATACAGGCGAGGAGCCACTAGGCAAATTCAAGTCCTACAGGTGAGGAGTCTCTAGGCAAATTCAAGTCCTACAGGCAAGGAGCCCCTAGGCAAATTCAAGTCCTACTAGCGAGGAACCACTAGGCAAATTCAAGTCCTACAGGCGAGGAACCACTAGGAAAATTCAAGTCCTACAAGCGAGGAGCCCCTAGGCAAATTCAAGTCCTACATGCGAGGAGTCCCTAGGCAAATTCAAGTCCTATATGTGAGGAGCCCCTAAGCAAATTCAAGTCTTACTAGGGAGGAACCACTAGGTAAATTTAAGTCCTACAGGCGAGGAGCCCCTAGGCAAATTCAAGTCCTATAGGCGAGGAGCCTCTAGGCAAATTCAAGTCCTATAGGTGAGGAGTCCCTAGGCAAATTCAAGTCCTACTGGTGAAGAACCACTAGATAAATTCAAGTCCTACAGACGAGGAGCCTTGTCCCTTAGGAAAATTCAAGTTCTACAGGCGAGGAGCCCCTAGACAAATCCAAAGTCCTACTGGTGAGGAATCACTAGGCAATTTCCAAAGTCCAACAGGCGAGGAGCCCCTAGGCAATTTACAAAGTCCTATTGACGAGGAGTCACTAGGCAAATTTTAAAGTCCTACTGGTGAGGAACCACTAAGCAAATTTCCAAATCCTCAGGCGAGGAGCCTCAGGTGTTCATGGTTCGTCCTTAAACCACGAAATCAGAATAATCATCACCGCCATCAATTCATACTCTTGGATAAGCAATAAAGAGATGCTTACAAACAGGTAAGTTTCTCTCCCTCAATCATTAAGAACCTTTCAAAATATGTTCTGAAAAGAGAACCTTTGGATTATATCACGAATTTTAAAAGCAAGATCCCTAATCAGTTGTTGTGAAATTTCTATCTTATCTTGTTCATTGAGTCGACTAAAAAATTCAGGTGTCACCTTATCTTTGAGATCAACCTCTAACGAGCTCAATCTCAAAGAGGGCAGCTATTGACACCTGATTTTTTAGCTCATTTTTTTTCATATTTTCAAAATCTTAAAGTTAGGAATAGAAATCTTGGCCAAGCCTAGAAACCTATTTCTAAACCAAAAATAAATTTTTTAGCATTTTACTGCATTTTTCTTTAATTTCTTTTAGTCAAAATAAGTAAGAAAATCAAGAAAAATAGCAAATGGAATCAGAAAATTCCATAAAAATAGTCATTAGTCTTCTTTTAAATCCAATTTCATTAATACATCATCAATTTTGAAAGAAATCTCAATCGGGTATGTGTTTTTCCCAAAATTGGGCAAAATCAAACTCGAATTGAACCAAAAATGCAATTAAATATTTTCTAGTCATTTTTAAGTCATAGTATCTTCACAACAAATTATTCTGGTACCTTGAATTACATAATCGTTGGTCCAATTGCACAATTTTTCATAGAAATAAAAAAATCCCCAAAATTCAATTGAAAATTAGGAATTTTGAGCCTAAATTGGGAATCGTGCCCAATCCGAAATTGTCGAACCATGAGACCATCGTTTCTAAGGTTAATCAGATGTGGGTAATTCAATTTTGGTACCAATTTTGCCTAATCAGGTAATTAGGACATCAAATTGAGCAAAACCCTATTAACCCGATTATAAAAATTTAGGACATGATTTTGACAAAAATTGGGGAAAATCACATATTTGGGTTCAGAATGTTATGAGGAATTCAATTTTGAGATTTAATTCTGAAAATTTGATCAAAATCGAGGTTAATTTGAATTTTTGGTCAAAATCGGGCCCGCCGGGTTAACCGGGTCAACCCAACCCAACCCGATGACCCGTTTTCTTCTCCTGGTTCGCCACAGAACGTGCCAAATCCAGAAAATTCTAACTCAAGCCCGTGACTTCGCCTATCTTTTCTAGCCAATTTAACACGTGAAAAACGACTTGGCCAGCTGGAGAATCTCCAGCTGGCACCAGATGTTCGATCCAACCGATCGGAAGTCGTTGGAATGAACTTTGGGTGGGAAAAATCAATGAACAAAAATGAAGAAAAACTGAACACAAGGAGAAGAATGTGTTTGACGAATTGCCGAAGAGAGAGAGAAAAGAGAGAAGAAAGGCGCGAGAGGCATGTAGAGGATCCTGGAACTGAGCGTTCGACGTTTTCTCCGGCGAGGAATCGCCGGCAAATCGGTTCGGAGTGTGATCTTCCATACCTGAGAATCCGTAGACGAAGTTGCTTGCCAAGGCCTGAAAATCAGGCTCGGTCGACGTGCCTCAAGCCATTCCGGTGAATCTAGAGCTACCATCTTGAAGCTGAAGTGTCCAGGAAGAGCTTCACGATCGAGGATTGTCCTGGAAACATCTGTTGATCATCAAACAAGAGAGGTAAAAATCATTCATTGTCACGGCCTCTCAAAATTTCCAGAAAATAAGTTTCATCTCAATATGAACACATATATAATTTTTCTCACGATTCTAAGTCTTCAATGCTTAAAACATGCCTCTGATCATGTTTTGTGTTACATGATTGCATTTTGGGCGTTAAACGAGCATAAACCGAGTCGGCCATTGTCAAAACCATCTCGCCGGAGCTCGAGGACCCCCCGCCGGAGCCTCATTTTGGTCCTAAGACATTCAGGTAAGTGATTCCAGGCCCTTGTTTGATGTTTTGTTGATAGTTAGAAGCGAGTTAGACGGCTAGGGCGAGTAGGATGGTTATTCAGATTCTGGAAATGTAAATCCTAGCCAGTGAAAGTTAGGGTCTGTTTAGTAACGTTTCTGTTTCTTTGTTTTTTTGTTTTTTTGTTCCCCAGAACAGAAAAAGAACAGAAATCCGTTTAGTAAAAAAAATCTATTTTTTTGTTTCTGGAACAAAAAAGTGTTCTAAAAATAGATTTGGAACAGAAACAAGAAGCAAAAAAAATTTGCTTCTTGTTTCTGGAACAAGAAAAAAGAAACATTTTTTTTTCTGAACCCTATCTCTTTCTCACTTCGCCTTTCCAACGCAGTGCTCTTCCTCCCAGCTCACCACCTCCATTGCCTCTGTCCCGCCATCCCTCTCTGGTGGCATCACCTCCGTCCGGTCGGTTCTCTCCGGTTGTGTTGCCTCCGTCCGGTCGCCTCTCTCCGGTGTTGTCGCCTCTGTCCCGTCTTCTCTCTTTGGTGGCATTACCTTTGTCGCCTCTCGTCCAGTCCAGATCTATACACAACTCGCCTCCGGCGGACGCATCAGTTCGGTCGCCCTGTCCAGTCGTGTCGCCTCTCTTTGGTCGCCTCTCTCCAGTCGCCCTTTCTTCGTTCGGCTGTCGATTGCTCCAATTGTGCTCGCCTCTCTCTCGGTTGCTTCTCTTAGTCGAATCCAGGTTTTTTGCTTCGATTCCTTGTGATTGTACATTCTTTAGTTGTGATTCTCACTTCTTGAAGTTGAATGGCTGCATTCTGCATATGGATTTGCTCTTATTGTTTGTAAATTTGAAACCGTAGCGTCGATTGATGCTGTAGCGTTGATTACATTATGCTATCAATTAGTTGGAGTTATCGACCAACTGCTCTTTGTCCACAGCAGCTTCCAAGTTCTCTTCTTAGTCTTGCTTTGTCAGCAGCAAGGACAGCAGTTGATAGTAAATTAGTTTCGTTAAGTATATGATAGGTATATATTGGAGGGATTGGATAGAAAAGAAGAAAAAAAGGTTAGAAACAGGGAAGCTGTTCTTTTTGTTCTTTCTTATTTTTTGTGTCTTTATGTGCTCCTCAACGGACAAAATCTGCAGAGGATACTCAGCACAGGCTTCATTGCAAGATTCCTCCTGTAAATTCTATCGAGTTCCATTGCAACTCATTCTTTTCCTTTTATATTACATGGGATTCTTTCAATCTCACGTGCCGAATGAGTGTCCCTCAGAGGAGATTCAAATCGCGAAATTGTTTCTCTGCCCTTGTATGGCCGAATTCATACACATTAGTCAATCTTGTGTATTCTCTGTTTTGATCATCAGGATCGTGAGGTCTCTGTGTCATACTAAAAAAGAGTAGTGGACAGCTTTTGTTTCGCTGTTAGTATAGGCTGGCTTGCAAAGGTTTGTTTAAGGTGTTTACATATCAATTCACATATTCAATTATTTATTAATGCTAGGTTGTATTCATGCTTGTGGAATCAAATTGGACTTTATAATCTCTTGACTTGGAATATTGTTTTAGGCTTTTTTTAATTTCTAGTCTTTTTTATGAGTAGCTAGACCGGTTAGAGTATTTGGCTGTATGATTTCCTAATCTCTTGACAACGCAGAAAGTGGTTTTCCATCTATATGATTATCATGAACTCATATGATGTTCAACTAGTGAAGGTTAAATGGCATCCCAGAAAGAGGCATTCAACGCAAAGTGGACGGAGTCTTTAACCAACTTGTATGTCAGTTTGTTGGTAGAAGAGGTCAAAAAGGGAAATCGCACCTCTTCTACTTACAACAAAGCTAGGTGGACTAACATACGGACTGAATTCAATAAACGGTCAGGACTCCAATATAATCAAGTGCAGTTGAAGAATAAGGTGAACAAACTGAGAAAACAATATGGTAGTTTTAAGAAGCTTCTTTCACAATCTGGATTTGGCTGGGATAATGTCAACAAAACAGTTGTTGTTGATGATCCAAGTATATGGGAATGTCATGTGAAGGTATCATTTAATCTTTGGTCATTTTGAGATCAATGTACATGTACATGGCAAGAGGTTTCATTGTCTTACTGACGTATATCATCATTGTGAAAATTGCAGGATAATAGTGAGTGGGCAAAATTCAAAAAGGATGGGTTTCCTCAGTATCCTGACTTGTGTATTGTATTTGGTGATACATATGCTACTGGAGAGCATGCAGTGGGAAATGCTGAAGATTTGATGGTGTCGGACGAAGGTGACACTAGTGGTGGTCATGCAGACTTAGGTCGAGAGGATGTGAGTGAACACCATATTGATGAGGGAGTCTTTACATCTGACAAAACTGCTACTCCAGTTCATGATAAGCACAAGTTGGATAGAACTCCAAATACCAAGAGGAGAAAACAGAGTCACTCTTCTATTATTGGTAGCACCTGCAAAGCCTTACAAGATTTGATCAAAACTAGGGCAAGTCAATCTGTGACTGGCTCTATCACCTCACAGGTTGCATCACCACCTGTAGACCCCTACTCTATAGCTGCTGTGATTGGAGTCCTGGTAAGCATGCCCGAGTTAGAGCAGGATCTTTACAACAAGGCAGTGGAACGAGCTTGCGTTAGTCCCGCATGGAGGGAGGCTTTCATCATATCACCAGTTGAAAGGAGACATGGACTTCTCCAATGTCTTTAGTAGATGTTAGGAAATGTACTGTGGATTGCGTGGGGTTTCATTGACTGTATGACTAATGTTGTTGGTTGTTATTTGGTTTTTTAAGATATTGATGTTCAGACTCTTGCATTTGTGTGGTGACTTGGGTACGATGGATTGAATGGAATTTTTATATTTGGTTTGTTTCACTTTATGACTTAAGTTATTTGTTGAACTTATGTTATTTGTTGTTATTGGGTATTTTTTTTCGTATATCTATATTGATGTTCTTGTATTTGTGTTATGGCATAGGTACTATGGAAGGGGGACAAAATAGTGTGTCCAGTGGGCAGGTAGCACAAGTTAAACAGGTTTTGGATGACATTGATATTGACGTAATGATAGTATGGTTGAATATTCTTGAATTGGACATGTCTGTTCATACCAAAGAACCTATTAGGGATAGTAAATTGTCAGGACCGAATGGGTAAGGGAGATTATTTATGGACATTCAGATAGGATATATGAAGCTTTCAGGATGGAGAGACATGTTTTTCTGAACCTATGTGGTTTAATGAGCGCAAGAGGTTGGTTGAAAGATAGTCGATATATAAGGGTAGATGAACAAGTTGGGATATTTTTATCTTTGGTTGATCACAAAAACTCCAATAGAGACTTATGTGAAAGATTCCAACTTCAGGAGCAACAATAAGCAAGTATTTTAATATAGTGTTGAAAGCAGTTATTGAACTGTCAAAAGAAATTATCAAACCATCTTCCTTTGATGTTGTCCCAGAGGAGATTCTTATGGATCCTAACCATAAACGCTACTTCAAGGTATGATTTTCATATTGATTATACATAATCAAATACATGTAGTTGATAATCATGTGTAACACTAGACTTTCATAAAATCTCAGGACTGCGTAGGTGCTATTGATGGCACCCACATTAATGCTTCCATCCCTATATCGCAGCAAATCCCATATAGAGGTAGGAAAGGAAGTACCACACAGAATGTGATGTGTGCTTGTTCGTTTGATATGAAATTTACTTTCGTGTATGCTGGGTGGGAAGGATCTGCCAACGATTGTCGGGTGCTCTCAGCAGCACTCGAGACTCCTCGACTGCAATTTCCTCGACCACCACTCGGTATTTTCGTTGTCTACAAGATATATTTTTCTTTATGATTGTATAACTGTTGCATATCATAACAAATTTATTTATACCTTCTTATAGGCAAATATTATGTGGTAGATTCTGGTTATGCAGCACTTCCAGGATTTTTAACTCCGTTTAAAGGTGAACGGTATCATTTGAACGATTATAGGGGTAGAGGGAGACGGCCCAGAACAGCGAAAGAATTGTTCAATCATAGGCACTCTTCACTTAGGAATGTCATTGAGAGGTCATTTGGAGCATTAAAGAATCGCTTTTTCATTTTGGGACACATGCCTCCATTTTCAATTTGAAAGCAAGCACTTATTGTAATTGCTTGTTGTGCTCTCCATAATTACATTCGTGAGGAAGACAAGATGGACAAAAACTTTTCCCATTATGGAGATCCGGAGTACCCGTTCGGACCTACACAAATGGAGGTTGCAGACGATACATCACTTACGGGGGTAGCTGAGATAAACGTGATTAGAAAAAATATTGCAAATAAAATGGCAAGGGATCATAATATGGATGAGATTCCATGACTTTGTATTTTCGACTTCTGTAATGTTTGTTGTAAACTATTATGAATACATTTATGTTAATCGTATTAAGGTCATCCATGACTTTTGTAATGTATTTGTAAACTATTATGGATACATTTTTGTTAATCGTATTAAGGTCATCCGATTTTATATCATATATGTTATGATTTTATTTTTTAGGCCATGCCACTCTCATAATGACCACATAAAAGTGTTTTTTTTTAAACGTAAAAATCATGAGCTTATGAATGTTGAAGTGATTAAAAAATACCAAAGAAGTTATCTTCTTCAAAAACTTTAAGCAAATAATCATATGAAAAAATTAAGAATAATTTTTTTTTCGGGAATAGAAATTTTGTGCAGTTACTAAACGCGTTTCTATTCTTTTTCTATTCCAGGAATAGAAATTTTGTGTAGTTACTAAACGCTATTTTTTTCTTAGAAACTGTTCCAAGAAATAGAAATAGAAAAAACTATTTCTGTTCAAAAATTGTTTCTAGGAACAGAAATGTTACTATGCAGACCCTTAGTGTTTTTTAGACTGGATTTTGCCGGCCGACGAAGGTCCGGCGACACTCTGGTTGGCTAGATTGGTAGTGGGTAATATGGAATTTGTAGTGAATCAATCGGAGTGGCAAAAACACTCACCAGAAGGTCGCCAGAGACTGGCTCGAACCGGTGGCCTCAAAAACGCTTAATACAGAACTATGCACACCACCTATTCGGCATAATGCCCCAATGAACAAGAAGCAAAACGGCGACGTTTTGGCGTCGTACACGCCGGAGAAGGTGACTAGCGTTGGCGCCGGCGAAGCCCTATTCATTTCCCTGCGGGAAATTTAAAAAAATCCAATAAAAAAATCTAAAAAAATCCAAAAAAAATCAATAAAAACTTTGAAAAATTAAAAAAAAATATTAAAAAATCAGGAAAAATTCAAAATTTTTAAGAAATTCGGAAATTTCAGAAAAATAGGAAAATTCATAAAATTCAAAAATTTTCAGAAAATTCATAAAAATTCAGAAAATACAAATAAAAAGTGTGAAAAATTCAGGAAAAAATCTAAAAAAAATTGGAAAATTGGAAAATTCATAAAAAATTTCAGAAAATCATAAAAATCAATTCTCGGTTAATGAAATTCTCAGAAATTCAATTTCCAAAAAAAAAATTAAAAATTTCAAAAATTCACATAATGGTTTAAAAACACTGTGGCCAACCTTAGAAAGTGAAATTTGAATTTTTGGAAGTGCCCAAGTGGCATTTTTAGAAAATCTCAAATTCAGGGGTTATAACCCCTAAAAAACCCTAAAAGACACAAAGCATGAAATGAATAAGCTTCTATGGCTTCACTAAGGTTTGGATGTTTTGATTGATTTTCATTTTTAGAGACCATTTAGGATTAATTGATTTGGTTGACATTGATTGCGCATTTAATTCTTGATTGATTTTCCTCGCGATTAGAATGGATAGAATTAGTGGGTAAACCTCGGAAACTTGCATGACACGTTAGACATCGTATCGTTCTTAGGTACCGAAAGGGCGTTAGGGATCTCCATTCGGGATCATTAGCGTAACCAAGTCCCCGTACTCAGAATCTTTGGTTCGTAGAATCGTGGTATTTCTCCCGTACCCCGATTATGTTTCTAGTCTACCTACCAATAATGACTAGTGGCGACTCCAAAATCAAAAACTTAGACCAAATAGGAAATTACCATCCGCTGTCACGTGAGGTATGGTCTGGGAGAGACCCTTACACGGAAATAACTCCTTAGCACGTAAATCCCAAAAAAAAAGGCGCGGCACAACAATTACTAACCTTCTTTGTGGCATCTCAGGCATAACATTTCACATAATCATGATAGGTGTATATGTGAGTTGGATTTGCTTGACAAAAATTCCTCTGGGTCCGATGATGACAAGGAAGGATGACTATGATCGGAAAAGTATCGAATGAGATTGGATTCGGCATGAAGAGTCTAAGCCGTTGACCGCAGAGCCTATAATCACAATAAATCTGGGTGATTTAAAGAATGTTAGAGAAATCAAAATTGGAGCTAGCCTTTCTGAAATCAAGGCTAGAAGGATGGTCGACCTTTTAAAGGAATACCAAGATGTGTTTGCATGGTCATATGCGGATATGCCGAGGTTAGATAGGGAAATTATAGAGCATGCTCTCCTAATTGATCCGAGTATCCCGCCTAAGAAACAAAGGCTCAGAAGAACAAAGCCCGAATTATCCAAGAAAATCGAAGAAGAAGTCATGAAGTTGTTGAAAGTGGGTTTCATAGAAGTGTCGCACTATTCTGATTGGATCGCCAATATAGTCCCTGTCATGAAGGATGATCGGGTCAGGGTTTGTATTGACTATCGCAACCTGAATCCAGCAAGTCCAAAAGACGACTTCCCGCTGCCTCACATTGATGTGTTGGTCGACAGTACCGCGGGATTTGAGTTATTCTCTTTTATAGATGGGTTTTCTGGTTACAATCAAATTCGAATGAAAGAAGAAGATAAAAGTAAGACCTCCTTCATTACTCCTTGGGGGACCTTCTGTTATAAGGTAATGCCTTTTGGCTTAAAGAATGCCGAGGCAATGTACCAAAGGGCAATGGTCACCCTGTTCTATGACATGATGCATAAGGAGGTGGAGGTCTATGTAGACGACATGATTGCCAAATCCAAATATGGAGAGGACCACATCGAGGTGTTGCAGAAATTGTTTGACCGACTCCGAAAGTTCAAGCTAAGACTTAACCCCACCAAATGTGTGTTTGGGGCAAAGTTTGGGAAATTACTGGGGTTCATGGTCAGTAGTCGAGGCATTGAAATTGACCCGTCGAAGGTTAAGGCCATTTGTGATTTGAAACTTCCTTCAACTGTCAAAGAGATTCGAAGTTTGCTAGAAAGACTGAACTATGTGGCGAGATTTATTTCTCAATTGTCTAAGATAGCTAAACCTTTCTTCAAGCTCCTGAAAAAGAACGCCAAAGTCAAGTGGGATACCGACAGTCAAAAGGCCTTTGAGGAAATAAAACAATACCTCTCTCATCCGCTGGTTCTGGTGCCACCTGTTCCTAGAGTGCCATTGATACACTATTTGACTACACATGATGAATCGTTGGGAGCCTTGCCAGCTCAAAAAAAGACCAAGCGATGACAAAGAATGTGCGATATACTATCTCAGTAAGAAGTTTACTTCATCCGAAATAAATTACCCTAGAGTTGAGAAAACGTGTGTGGCTTTGGTGTGGGTGCTACACCGCTTACGCCAATACACACTCCATCATCGGATTCTGCTTGTAACTGAGAATGATCCCATCAAATACTTGCTAGAAAAACCTGCGTTAGTTGGAAAGTTAGCAAAATGGCAACTTCTGGTGTCCAAATTCGATGTCCACCGCATAGCGCAGAAATCCATCAAGGGAAGAGCCATAGCTGACATATTGGCAGAAAACGTCGAAAGGTTGGAAGACCATGATCAGTCAGATTCCATAGAGGAGCGCATTTCAGAAATAGTGGGTGATAAGTGGATTATGTACTTCGACGGTGCCGTTAACCTGGCTGGTTTTGGGATTGGGGTAGTTCTTATCTCCCCGACGGGTCAACATCACCCTGTGGCTGCCAAGTTGGTATACCCTTGTACCAACAATATCTCAGAATACGAGGCTTGCATACTTGGATTGCAGCTGGCCGTCGACATGAAAGTTAGAAAACTGCAAGTCTACGGCGATTCCACCCTCATTATTCTTCAGACAGAGGGTCAATGGCGAACCCGTGACCCCAAGTTGATCCCTTACCATGAATTCCTTGAGGAATTAATAAAGGAATTTGAGGAGATTTCTTTTGAATATTTACCTCGATCGCAGAATCAGTTCGCCGACGCCTTGGCCACTTTATCATCAATGCTACAAGTCATGGAAGGGTTAGACATCGAGCCACTGAAAGTTGAAATACTGACACATCTGGCTTACTGTTCGGCAATCGCAGATGAACCTGATGAGAAGCCGTGGTATCACGACATCATGAACTATCTTCAATGGGGTGAATACCCTCATGGAAGTGAATTTACGGATCAGAAATAAATAAGAAAGCTAACGTCGAAATTCTTCATCAGTGGCAATGCTCTTTACAAGAGGTCCTTGGACTCAATTTTGTTGAAATGCGTCGATGCCAAAGAAGCTAATAAGTTGTTGAGGGAAATTCATGAAGGAGAATGCGGTCCGCACATGAATGGTCATCTTTTGGCCAGAAAAATCATGAGATTGGGTTACTTCTGGATGGCTATGGAGGCTGATTGTATTCGGCATGTTCGTTATTGCCATCGGTGCCAAATCTATGCAGATAAAATCAACGTACCGCCAAATGAATTATGTCAAATTTCTGAACCATGGCCCTTCTCAATGTGGGGGATCGATATGATTGGGCTAATTAATCCTAAGGCTTCCAATGGACATCGCTTCATCTTGGTAGCCATCGATTACTTCACCAAGTGGATCGAGGCGAACTCATATGCCAATGTCACCGCCAAGAATATGGCCAAGTTTATTCGCCGTGACATCATCGCTCGCTATGGAGTCTCGGAAGTGATCATTACTGATAACGACTCAAATCTGAACAACAAGGTTGTAGATGGCTTACTTGACGAGTTTCATATTCATCACTTGAACTCCTCACCTTACCATCCATAAATGAATGGATCTGTGGAGGCAGCCAATAAGAACGTAAAGAAGATCTTGTCAAAAACTACTGACAACTATCGAGACTAGCATTAACGGCTGCTTTATGCGTTGATGGCATACCGAACTTCAATCCGCACTTTGATAGGGGCGACTCCTTTCTCGCTCGTTTATGGTATGGAAGCAGTTTTACTCGTGGAAGTCGAAATCCATTCATTAAGGATTCTCTCACAAGCTGAGCTCTCTGAGGAAGAGTAGACTCAACAGAGATGGGATCAGTTGAACATGATTGATGAGAAGAGACTAAAGGCTTTATACCATGGTCAATGCTACCAAAAGCGAGTTGCAAAGTCCTTCAATCGCAAGATTTGGCCTTGATATTTTGAAGCCGGAGATCTCGTGCTAAGGAGAGTGCTGTCCCTCACACCGGAATTAGGTGGAAAGTTCGCCCCTAATTATGATGGTTCATATGTCGTTAGAAAGGTGCTACCTGGGGGTGCCTTAATTCTCGTAGAAATGGATGGCCAGGAATTGCCAAAGCCTGTAAAGGCCGATTCGGTAAAAAAATATTTTCCTTGAATGAAATCCAAGGCCCAAGAGCCATTTTCGATGCAATCCAAATCATTGTAGGTTATTCACATCATGTATATCATGCATACATGCACACATGTTTACTTTGTAGGTCCCAAACAATCTGCAAATTGATCCATAAACGAATGAATCGTCTTGGCAAGCATCCAACAAGCCAAATGCGAAAGAGGGGGATACCAAGTCATTAAGCCACAGGTAAGTACCCTTTTTCTTAATGCCAAAAGAAGGTTGAATGGAAAATTTGCTTTGACAAAAAAAAAAAGGGGGTTTTTGACAGGTTTGAGAAAAACAAGCATAAAAGTTGAAACTGTGAAATCAAACTTTTCGCAAAAATTTTGAATGTTGTCTTGACGCTTGGTGGATCGTTTATTTTGAATCGAAACTCCCTGTGGAGATTAGTCAACTCAAGCGACCTTAGCAAAATAAGAGGAAATATATTAATCATGCCAAGTGAGAAGCACTTAGAATGAGGAAAGGCAAGCCGTTTCCAAACACGTCTTATAAACACTTTGAGAGTTGAGTGTGAAAAGATTGTGTCTTAGGACAAAAGATTCATTCGCAAATAGTATGTGGATCAAAGTGAAAAGAGGCATCTCTTTCATCCGTCCTACACACTACAGGTCCCTTTGAGCCTTTACACGTGAAGAGTTTACAAAGTTACCCCTGTCAAGAACCACCCCACAATAGGAGAAATTTAGAGATTTTGGTGAAGAAGACGGGAAAGATTTCTTTGCTCTTACTTGCATTAATCTTTTTGTGGTAACTTCAAGTGAGTCCTTGTAAAAGCTTGGAACATCCCAAAATGAAGAAGAGCATTTCTTTATGTACCCAAACACTCATACCCTTTGCTTAGCCAAGTTAAGCCTGAATTTCCATTCCGAAAGCCCGAATGGCGATTATCTACCCACACTGGGGCAAGGCATATGATTTACCAAGGCGATGGGTGCTTTTGTGACAACGCGTGAAAAAAAAAATTCTCTCGAAAGCCCTAGGAACTCGAAAGTTTCAAATAAGCAAAGGTCAAAAGAAAGCCAGAGGCATAAAAAAGCAATGTGCCTGGTAAAAGCAAGGCCAATGCAACAAAAAAAAAGATTATTGCAAATGCAAAGGTCATTAGAAAAAGAGCAGAGCCCTTGTATTGAAACGATTAGCCAATGGACTTTCGAGACAAGTCGAATTTCAAAAGGCGAGTGCCTCCGAAAAGATTGGATGATTTGGTAATGATGCCATGATAGTCACCAACTTTTAAATCCCATTAAAAAATTTAAACCTTTCGCGATTTTCACTGAACCAATATTACAACCCTTCCTAAAGTCTCTTCTGATTGGGATGGTTCAAGTCAAATATGGACTTCTAAAGAAACTACCGCTCAAAGAAGTAGGGGGGCAAATTTATCTTATCTCATCTCAAGGGTTCTTGACTTGTAAACCTAGCGAAAATGCTAATTGACAATTATTGCATTCCTTAGCCGATAATGCTCATCCATTGTTGAAGCCATGACCAAACCTATATTACGGTACTTTAAAAGACCTCTTAGATTGGTCAATGTGTACTTATTGTGAATGATTCTCAAAACCTTCGACAGTGGTCATGTGAGGTATACTGAATGATCATACCATTTCCCACATTAATGGATGGGATCAAACAGCCTTCTTGAGGATATGTGAAAAGTCATTTCCGACTAAAGAGCTCATGTTTGGCATACTTAACAAGCCCTCTTCATGGACCAAGGTCCTTTTTGACAAAGATTTGTCTTCTAAGGGAGTTTAATGATTAATGATGTTCTCCAAGCCCGATGGCAATTTTGTGAT
Source organism: Syzygium oleosum (assembly GCF_021117445.2). Classification (NCBI taxonomy): domain Eukaryota; kingdom Viridiplantae; phylum Streptophyta; class Magnoliopsida; order Myrtales; family Myrtaceae; genus Syzygium; species Syzygium oleosum. The sequence goes on along the minus strand of NW_026607500.1, from coordinate 4,770,668 downwards.
ATTGAACGATGCCGAATGTTCGCTGGACAATCAAAATCAGTTTGAATTGCTCGTACAATCAACACTCTCTCAGTAATGATGTTCTTCGCTATCAGGGAGTTTGTTAAGACACATTTTGTGTAGTGACTACTTCAGTAGCTTGCGAATCGACAAGTGTGGTGAGCTTTAATAGCCCGAAATTATTACAATACAGCAAATTTTCCCAGTAAAATCGACATGTATCGAGCTTCAACAGTTGTTTGAAACACTTTTTCTACATGGAGCATTACTATGGCTTGTAATATCTCTCTTATCCTGTTCATTGTGGAGATTCTTCGCATTTTGATAGGAAATATTATTCCTTCTAGGTTTTATTCCCTTTGTCGTTCATAGGGGTTTAGCCCCTAGACGGAATCTTCGATGTTCATAGGGTTTTAGTCCCTAGGCACTCCTTCAAGGCATTGTTTATATTGCTGTTCATAGGGTTTTAGTCCCTAGGCGGAGCCTTTGACGTCCATAGGGTTTCAGTCCCTAGGCGTTCCTTCAAGGTGCTGTTCCTATTGCCGCTCATAGGGTTTTAGTCCCTAGGCGGGATCTTAGCTGCTCATAGGGTTTTAATCCCTAGGTGGAATTTTCGACGTTTACAGGGTTTTAGTCCCTAAATGTCATTTTAGTTTTGTACCCTGAAATAATAATAATAATAATAATAATAAATCCAATAACCCTTCATGCATCAGCCGTTACGCCATCCCATGCCCTCCGCCAACAAAATTTAGGTGTCTTTTATCTTTAAAGAGGACCTCTTCCCATGCCCTTCGCCAACAAAATTTAGGTGTCTTTTATCTTTGAAGAGAACCTCTTCGAGCTCCTCTTCAAAGAGGGGCAGCTGTTGATACCTAAATTTCGCTTAATTATTTAGGGTCTTATCACATAAAAAATTAGGATTTAATTTTTTAACCCCTAAAAAAAATATTTTCATTAAATTACATAGCATATAGACATTAGGTGCATTTGCATTAATAGGATCAATTAGGACATATTTTACTTAAATTTATGAAAAAAAAAAGGATTTCAGGGCCGGGTCCGTCGGCCTATTCTTTTTCTCTCACTTTCCTTTTATTGCGTGCGACCATTTTCCCTTCTCCTTTTTATTTTCACGCAGGCCGGCCCATTTCTCCTGGGCCCGGCCTGTGCGCTATTCACCTTCTCCCCCAGCGTTCAACGTTATGAGCATACGGGGAGAGGACGAAGTAGAAACAGAGCCGGGAAGCAGATCAGAAGCCAGCGATGCAAGGGGCAGCGTGATCCCCGGGTCGGCAGATCGACCGGTCATGACAGGCTGGCGGTGGCAGGGGCCATACACGCCTGCCTGCCGACCGGCCTTCAATCGGATGAGAAGGGGGAAAGCCGGGGGAGTTCCACGGAAAGAGAGAGATCTAAGGAAGTGAGACCGAGAGCATTCGAGAGTAAGATCGGTGGTTGAGGGGTCTCCCACCGGTGACCGCCACACCCCAGCCGTGGCCAGCTTGAATCCTTGTCGGACTTTACTCGGTCTGTTTTTGTTTGATTCGGGGTGTTTTCTCGAGGACTTCGGCTCGGAGACTTACGAGACGACCGGATCTGGTCCGACCTCTCACGGTCGCCCCATTCGCCGCCACCGAGCCGGATAGGGAGTGCCGCAAATGGCCACCCCTTCTTCCCCTGTTCTGTTTGTGTCCCCTGTTTTTTGGGCTCAATGGCTGGAGCTCGCAGCCGTCCGGCTCGCACGAGTTTCGGCCCGTGATACCTGAACGTCCTCCCGCTTCTTTCGTGTGTCTAGTGTGGTGAGTATTGGCCGAGTTTGAGTCTCACTCGCCCCGGAATCCCTCATTTTTCACAATGCATCCAACCTGCTTGATGAAATGCTTGAATGAAACTTCTTTGAGTTTGTTCTAGATTTGTAGAGCATTCGGGCGTGGTCGATCCAAGATCTTTCGCGTCCCCTATTGTGTCAATCTCTGTGTTTGCTTGATGTGACGTTGTTTGTGTTTTCGTTTCGGGCACGGGTCAGACCATGGAGAGACGAAACCCGGCCATGCAGGCCGAGTGAACATAAGCCGAGCGGCGGCCGAACAAGGGCTCGGTCGCACGGCCAAAAGCCCCAATCGCAGAGGTCGAGGCATGTCGAATGATGGCCGAGCACGGGCTCGGCCGCCGGACCGGAAACCCCAGCCACAAAGGCTGGGGCTCGGAGAAGTCGGCGTTCCGACTGGCCGGCGAAGGCGAGGCAATGGGTCGTTGGCGCTAGGGCTGATCGCTGGCGAAGAACACCCGCCACTCCTCGTCGGGGCGGCGACACGTACAGAGGCGGCCGCGAACTGAGCCGACGACTCAAGTTGATGGGCGGCGACCGGGCACGGGCCCAGCCGCGTAGCCAGAGGGCCTTATCCATAAAGGTCGAGCATGTGCTCTATGTTGGAGCAGTAGCCAGCGTTTGGGCGAGTCGGGTCGAGTACGCGGGTCGCGGACGCTAAGGTTCCAGGCAAACTGGGTCGGCGGCCGAAATTCAAGTCGAGTTCGCGGGTCACAATCGGGTAGGGTTTGATTCTAGGATTTTATTTAAATGGGCTGGAATAGATAGTGGGCTGGCCTATTTAGGATTTTAGGGGTTTATTTTCTTGTTGGGCTTTGGGCTTTAGTTTGTTTTAAAGAGAATTTGGGGCTGGGCCTTCTTCCATTTCATAAAAAAAATTTTGCCAGACCGGGCTCAACAAGTGAGCCCGGGTCAGTCTCGACCCGAGTCGGATGTGGAGATCTGCCCGGGTCCGATTTTATAATATTATATTATTATTTTAATATTTTGAATTTTTAAAAAAATTAATTAAAAATTAAAAAATTTCGAAAATTAAAAAATATCATTTGTGCTTCGGAATTGACTTTTCTTGCCCTTTTGGGTGGTTAGTGTCAGTTTGATCACACGTCGCTTAATTCATACATTTCGAATTGCGCGTTTAATTTAACCTTGCATATGGTTGATTAAGCACGTTAGATTCGCGTGTTGATTGTTGCTTCCCTTACCTCGTTTAGGGATGGAATTTCGAGACTCCCAATTGCTGCATGAATACATTAGGTGGTGTTTGAACAAGGTTAGGTACCGAAAAGGCACTAGTTGATTAATTAGTGTAATCAAGTCCCCGAACCCTTAGAATCTCTGGTTTGTGGAAGTGAAGCAAGTCTCACATGCTTTACTTGGGTGTCTAATCGACCCACCAAAAACTAATTAGTGGCGACTCCTAAATGAAATTGATTGGAATGTTAATAACGTAAACCTAAGTCGCGAATTGGTACGGGCTTGGGAGCGTTCGAGCTAGATTTAAACTTAGTAATCCATTAGCCAAAACCCTTAGGCAGTGGGGCCGGTTCGGGGAGGTCGCGACATGCGGGATGGGTTCTTATGGTGGCATTTGGTGAAGGAAAGGGGCGGAATTGAGTGTGGCCGAGAGGGAGAAGTAGGCGTGCAAGTGAGTGTGCAAGGGTGAGGAAAAATAGAATGAGATGGTGACCATCCTTTTTTTAGGTCAAGTCCTAATGATGACCTCTCTAAATGGCCCAATAATTGGCTTCAAGGTGGCGCCTAAAGGATGAGGGATGATCTTGCAAGATCACTAGGTCCTTAATGGATGGCTAACTTGCCCTCCAAGTCTCTCATTAGGGCCATCTGCCCTAGGTTTAGAGCACATGAGTCATCTTCTTCATTTATGGCCAATGGGACACATATGCTTAGAAGATAACCTTGCATTGAATCCCTAGCTTCCAAATATTGAGTTAGACTTTGACCTGGTCTATTTTGCTTCTTGCTCCCCTGGTTTTGGGTGTGTGGCCCTTGCTTTTGCCCTTTAAGAACATTAAATAATTAGCTAAGGACACCTAAACTCATGACTCACCTTCTTCGTTAAGCACAAGCTTTCAAAAATCATTATGGCAATAATAAGAGGTGAGCTAAGGAAAATGAGAGTTTTTCGTATCCATCCACGGTCGACTGCCTTGTTCAGACCAAGGTTCATGGTTAAAAGGTGATTGAACGTGGTCGGGTGTAGTTGAGCTTATCCGATGTGGCTGGATCCAATGACCGGGTCTGGACGTACGCAAGGCCTAGTTGGTCGTAACTGACTAGGCACAAGGCTAGGTCTAAGGTCGGGATTGATCAGCGTCCGATCGGGCTCGTGGTTGGAACTGATCGGGCACTAGGATTGGCACATGGCTGGGTGCAGGAACTGGCACACGGCCAGGGGCAGGGCCTGACTCATGGCCAAGCTTGATCGGCACTGGAACCAACACATGGCCGGGCACAGAGCCTGGCTCGTGGCCGGTACTGATCGGTCATAAGAAGTGGGCACATGGCCGGGCGCAGGCCTAGCTCGTGGCCAAACAACAGGGTCTCTAGCCTGGTCCATGGCCGGTCCATGACCGATCCCTATCCACTACACTATCCATGATCGATTCACAATCTGTCCATATTCGAGTGTTAACGATCCATGGTCGACCCTCGGTTGTCAAGTGGTCGCGTGGAATCAATTCGTGACCGACGTATGATCGCGCGGTACCGGTCCGTGATCACCCGCGACTGGTGTACGACCAAGCGGAATCACTCGCGACCGGCGCACGTCCGCGCGACATCTACCCATGGCCGTCCGTGGGTCGACTCGTGACGGTGTGTGATTGTCCCACGACCGACCTTTATGGTCGAGCGGTTGATCCATGGTCGAACTACTCCGATCGACTTGCGTGATTAGTAGATCGATCCATTGTCGATTCTTGGTTGACTCATGGCCGATCCTTGGATTGGGCCATGGTTGGTCCTTAATTGCTTATTTTGACCAGGCTGATCGTCCTATGACCGACCCTCAGATCGGTCAACGTAACAATTCCCTGGCCATTTCCCATGGTCGATTCAGAGACCGAACCGTGGATGTCACAGCTAGCATTAGATCCGCTTGAAAGAAGGTGACGAACGAATGACAACCTTCAAGATGAAGAGAGATCTTTTACAAGTGGCTAGTTGTGCCATGTGGTTTGTCGAATGCTCCCAGCATTATCACAAGACTCATGAACGAAGTTCATCATTCCTTTGTTGGTCAATTTGTTGTTGTTGTTTATTTTAACGATATTCTTGTTTATAGCAGGAATGAGGAGAATCATATATTTCATTTAAATAAGTCTTCGAAGCCTTGAGGAAGCAAAAGCCATAAACGAAGATGGAGATATGTCAATTCTTCTCAAGCATCATATTCTTGGGATACGTGGTATTAAAGGATGGAATCTCTATCGATTAGTCCAAGGTGGAGATTTGCCCGAACCAAAATCGATTTCTGATGTGAGAAGTTTCCATATCTTTCTATCGATGGTTTGTGAAGAATTTTAGCACCATCATGGCTCCCACTATGGAATGCATGAAGAAAGGAACCTTTGAATGGATTAAGGCTACCCACAATCCTTTGAAATCATAAAACAAAGGCTTTGTGAGTCTCTTATCCTTTCCCTTCCTAATTTTGACCAAGTGTTCGAGGTCGAATGTGATGCTAGTGTGGTTGCCATCATTAATTTTACAAAAATCGATTTAAAATAAACTTTTCTCCAATTCACGGATTTTGGTTCAAATCGGCCAAAAAATGAAATTACTTCATTTCTAGTCATTTTTTAGGATCGTTTCTTTTACGATATTTGATCTAGAGGCGTCTCACATTTAATTTTCAAGCTAATTCTAGAATTCCAAGCCAATGGTGAAAACCCCTAATTTGATCCCTAATTAGGGGTTCCGTTAGGTTCTTCATGATTTGCGGATAAGTCCAATTTCTTATATGTAACTTAAATCCAAAATCAATTTTGACAAATTCACATGAATTTAAGTTAATTTGATCAATTTAGCTGCCCAATGACTTTTTCAAACCAAGTTAAATGGCAAAAGGACACTATAAGTGCCATAACTTGTGTACGGCGCTCACTTTGGTGCCATAACTTTTTTTCGGATCACTTTGGCGCCAAGTCGGAGGAAAAACGATCACTTAAGTGTCATAACTTTTTTTTGGATTACTTCAGTGCTAAAATTTTTGAAAAACGATCACTTAAGTGCTAAAATTTTTGAAAAACGATCATTTAAGTGTTAAAATTTTTGAAAAACGATCACTTAAGTGCCAATCTCCGGCAAGACTCCGGCGAGCCACGTCAGCTTCAGAAATTAATAAAAAAAATGCCACGTCAGATTTCCGGCGAAAAATTGTGTACGGCACCGAAGTTGGCACTTAAGTGATCGTTTTTCAAAATTTTTAGCACTTAAGTGATCGTTTTTCAAAAATTTTAGCACTAAAGTGATCCAAAAAAAAGTTATGGCACTAAAGTGAGCGCCGTACACAAGTTATGGCACTTGTAGTGTTCTTTTGCCCAAGTTAAATTGATCCAATTGATACAATTCATTGATCCACTCCTATCTTGGGTTTAATTTGACGAATTAAGCTTCAATTTGATGATTAAACTCCAATTTCCTTTTGGGGCTTAATTCTAGCCGATATGCGGAAGTCAATTAGAGCGCATTGGAGTATTTTAAACCCATTTGATTGAATCAATTGATTACTTTTCAAGTCAATTGGGTTTAATTGAAATCAATTTTATCAATGGAGGACAAGAATTACAAAAATTGGTCCAAAACCCCAATTTGTGTGAGATAACTCAATTGAGATGTGTCGCGCCGCGCTTTTTTTTTCGGGCTTTCGGGATTTGCGTGCTAAGGAGGTATTTCCGTGCAAGGGTCTCTCCTAGACCATACCTCGCGTGACAGTGGATGGTAATTTCCTATTTGATCTAAGTTTTTTATTTTGGAGTCGCCACTAGTCATTATTGGTAGGTTGACTAGAAACCTAATCGGGGTATGGGAGAAATACCACGATTCTACGAACCAGAGATTCTGAGTACGGGGACTTGGCTACGCTAATGATCCCAAATTGAGATCCCTAACGCCCTTTCGGGTACCTAAGAACGATACGATGTCTAACGTGTCATGCAAGTTTCCGAGGCTTACTCACTAATTCTATCCATTCTAATTGCGGGGAAAATCAATCAAGAATTAAATGCGCAATCCATGTCAATCAAACCAAACAATCCTAAATTGTTTCTAAAAATCAAAATGCACCCAAGAACATCAAAATCCTAATGAAGCCCTAAAAGCTTGTTCATTTCATGATTTGTGTCTTTTTAGGGTTTTAGGGTTTTTTAGGGGTTATAACCCTTGAATTTGAGATTTTCTAAAAATGCCACTTGGGCACTTCCAAAAATTCAAATTTCACTTTCCAAGGTTGGCTACAGTGTTTTTAAATCATTCTGTGAATTTTGGAATTTTTGATTTTTTTTAAATTGAATTTATGAGAATTTCATTAACCGAGAATTGATTTTTATGAATTTTCCATTTTTCCAATTTTTTTAGATTTTTTAAATTTTTCACATATTTTTATTTGTACTTTCATAATTTTCTGGATTTTTATGGATTTTCTAAGAATTTTTGAATTTTTATGAACTTTTCTAATTTTCCGAAATTTTTTTATGTTTTTCAAAAAAATTTTGAATTTTTATTTATTTTTCTGATTTTTTAATTTTTTTTTTAATTTTTGAATTTTTTTATTGATTTTTATTAATTTTTCAATTTTTTTAGATTTTTTTATTTGGATTTTTTATTTAAATTTTCCTGCTGGGAAAATGAACCGGACTGGCCCGGTTGAACCTGGTTCAGCATCACCAACGCCGGCGTCGGTCACCTTCTCCGGTAGGCACGACGCCAAAACGGCTCCATTTCGCCCCCTGCTCATTGGGGTATTATGCCGAACAGGTGGTGGGCATGCAACCTACCTTAACGTTTTCAAGGCCATGACTTTGGATTGGAATCCGACGACCTTCCGGTGTGATTCCGACCATGATTTTGGGCTCTATATTGAGCCTACATCATCTACTATCATCTTCAACTTGTCAACTCGTCGTCGGGCCGTCATCAGCCGACGAGAAACCGGTCGAAAAATGCTAACATCCTACTCACTTAACTAACACCATCAGAAGGTTTAAATCTTGATTCTAGTTGCCCTAACCGTCTAAATCGTTCAAAACAAGCATCAAATCCTCAAACAAGGTAAGAGACTACTAACTTGAGCGGCGGTTTGCTGCGAAGTGGTGCTCCGGCGAAGCTTGGAATTTCCGGCGAAGTTCAACAACCATGGCCGACTCGGTTTTAATACGTTTTCAATCATTCAAAGTGCAAACAAGTAATGAAAATGAATACAGAATACGTTTTAAGCATCTAGTAGAACAAAATCATGAAGAAAAATGCACGAACAAGCCAAAAATGTATTCTGGAAATTTGTAAAAAAAACGAGGCAACGAACAATTTTTACCTGTTCCGTCCGACAATCAAATGACTTTTCCGAGATGATTTGCCACTATAGAGTCCTTCCCTGGCACTCGAGCTTCGATCCTAAAGCTTCCGTTTCACCGGGAATGGTCTGAACTCACCAACCGATCGAGATTTTCAAGCCCCGACGACCAGCTTCAACAATGGATCTCCAAGTGTGGAGATCTACGATCGGCATCGATTTGCCGGCGTTTTTCCGCCGGAAAAACGTTGATCGCTCGGCCCTCGAGATCTCAACACACTTTTTTCACTGGCTTTCTCTCTTTTCTCGCTCTAGTTCTCTCTCTCCTGTCTCTGGCATTTCGTCGAACACGTTCCCCTTAATGATCAGTTTTTTTCTTCTTTTTATTGATCAATTTCGAGTCGGTTTATCACTCCTAACCGATTTAGAATCGGTTATGAATGATAAGGATGGACAGCTGGAGAATCTCCAGCTATCCATCTTGTTTAACACATGATGAAAATCAAGATTTTAATCGACAAAGTGGTGGGTTTGACCTTTTTTTTTTCTGGGTTCATTGCGTTCTGTGCAAGTCGGGCGAAGAAGACGAGTTTCTAGGTCGGGTCGAGTTGACCCGGTCGACCCGGAAAGCCCGGTTTTGACTAAATTCGCAAATTAAGCTCGAATTTGACCCAATTTTCAAAATTAAACCCCAAAATTGAATTCCTCATCACATTTTGAACCCAAATATGTGATTTTCCCCAATTTTGTCATAATCATGTCCAAGATTTTCAAATTTTTATACTCGGGTTAGTGGGGTTTTATTCAATTCAAAGCCTTAATGACCTAATTAGGCAAAATTAGTGCCAAAATTGAATTACCACATCAGATTAGCCCTAGAAATGATGGTCTCATGGTTCGACAATTTCGAATTGGACACAATTCCCAATTTGGGCTTAAAATTCCGAATTTTCAATTGAATTTTGGGGATTTTTTATTTCTTTGACAAATTGTGCAATTGGACCGACCATTATGTAATTCAAGGTCCCAGAATCATTTGTTATGAAGACACTATGACTTAAAAATGACTAGAAAAGATTTGATTGCATTTTTGGTTTAATTCGAGTTTGATTTTGCCCAATTTTAGGAAAAACATATTCCCGATTGAGATTTTTCAAAATTGATGATGCATTAATGAAATTGGATTTAAAATAAGACTAATGACTATTTTTATGGAATTTTTTGATTCCATTTACTATTTTTCTGGATTTTCTCACTTATTTTGACTAAAAGAAATTAAAGAAAAATGCTAAAAAATTTATTTTTGGTCTAGAAATAGGTTTCTAGGCTTGGCCAAGATTTCTAGTCCTAATTTTGAGATTTTTTGAAAATATGAAAAAAAAAGAAGCTAAAAATCAGGTGTCAACAAGATGAAATTGGCTTTACCCATAATGTAATTCGAACAAATTTATTCAATTGAGATTCGGAAATGAGCTTGATTGATTTTAATCGATTGGATTAGAGTTATTTAATTTCAATTCAATCCGTTCCTTTGACAATTTGATAAAATTTCTTTGCAATTAGGTCCCCCAGGGAGAAAATTTGACTAAATTGCACAAATTATCTTGTAATTGAACTGGCCAAATTGGTCCAACCCGGTTTGAACCGGCCCAACTGGTCCAACCGGCGAAAAGGCCACTCTGACGAGAATGGCTGGAAAATGGCCATTTCCTATCACGAATCGACCACCAAAAGCCAAGGCCGGCCAACCCCTTCCTCATGTACCCAACAATTACCAAAATTCCCCTTAAGAAATTACCAAAATGCCTTTGAAGGCTATGCCATTGATCCATGTCATCCAATTTAGGCCAATAGGAGTATTTCCTTAATAATTAAGCAAATTATCTTGGCCATCCATCAAGAGCACATCCTAGCCATCTATTATGCCATGTCACCTATCCAAGTGACCCAAATTCGACCAATGGGAGATAGCTTTAGCCATTACGGAAGCAATGCGAGCCATTAGATCAATATAAGGGCCAAGATTTGAACTCAAGGGGATATATAAGCCTTTTTCCCTCCAAATTTTAGGGGGCTAGCCATTTCAAAATTTGAAACTTCTCTCTCTAGGGTAAAACTCTCTCATCTCTCTCTAGCTCTCTCTCTCTCTCTTTCTCACTCAGTCGGAGCTCCTCCACCCAAATCGGCCACTCGCTGGCCTTTTTTCGGCGAACCACCGTCACTTCGGCATCCCTAGAGGCTCCCCCAAGCCGGTTGCAACCTTGGCCGGCATTGTCCAAGGCCGGATCACTCCGATTTAGCTACTTCTCCTTCTCAACTTCCTCACCGGTGATCATGCCAGTCTTGCTGTCCTGCCAGTTTGTAGCTCCATCTGGCAGTTCGGCGGCCTTCCGTGGTGTCCTGAGCCTTGTGGCCGACTTCCTTAGCTCCTCCATAAGGCTGTGGTGGCTAGCCTGAGTTGAAACAGCTGCCGGAACCTCTTTATTTCACTTGATTTCGATCATTGTTTACTTCTTGTTCACCTTAACTCGATTTCTCACATCAAGATCTTCGTATTGTGATCTAGACGTTGGAGAGCTATACTCGGTGCCATATCGAAGCTTAGTGGTGTCCGAATAGCTCATCCGAGCTTGACGAATTCATCACTCAAGGTATGTAATCCTAAACCGATTTCGTGACTAGATGATGAAATGAAGTGGTTATATGCATGTGTGAAGTGAATCAAGGCCAAATATGAGTATATGCTTGCTGTTTGAATGTGTGGAATATGGTATGTTGATTGGTCTATACATAAGAACCATTCCATGAATGATTAGAGCATTGATTTGAATGTGTGGAACGTGGCATGTTGATTTGATGTTTGAATGTGTTCTATTGCTCATCTGAGTTTGAGGATGATGAAATCTGAAAAAACACTTAACTAGAGATTCGAAGAACACGTTCTAAGCTTCGATTGGATATATAGTGTGTCATGAAAAAACGTCATTTACTATGTCAAATCCTCATTAGAACATTTTATCAGAATCTGGAATGTCAGTTTATCTGTTCTGTTTCTGTGATTCCTGACTGACCTGATTCTGTTCGGTGATTTTTATGATTTTTTGTGTTCTTCATTTGAAAAACCTTCCTTCATGTAAGTTCTAAAGGACATCTAGATCTCTCTAGCATAAAAATTTTAGAAACTTTCATGATGATTTGGTCAGCACGATCAGTGCTCAAAGTACCGTTTTCTGGTCTGTAAGAATCGATTTCCGAATGACCTTTGTCCGTTCTTTTGTTTTTTAGAAATTTGTGTTAAAAATCTCAAAAAATGTTATTCATGAAAGTTTTCACCGAGATCCTAATCTTTCTAATGATATCAATTTTATCGAGATTAAAGCTCGTATGAATGTTCAAAGGTTTGATCAATGTGTCGATTGGATTTTGTGTTCAGATCCAGAAATTCATTCCTCTGAACATCAAAACGTGTTTTCACAATTTCGATAGACTTGATATCCTTTTTTGCATAACTTCAACATTTCAAAGTTGTTCATTGGGGTCTTGATTTGAATGCTGGAAAGTTTTAGGACTTAATTGCAACATTTTGGGGGGCCAATTTCATAAAAGTTTAGGATAAGGTCAATCTGGCCTTAAAAAAATGTTTGCAACTGAGTCCCGGATGAAAATTGACTTTCTGGGAAAAATCAGGGGGTTTTTAGCAAAAGCTTAAAAAATGAAAGTTGTTTAACACATGTTTTCCTAACTTCCTGTAAAATTTCACATGGTTTGAGTAACGTTTGTTATTTTTCCTGCATTTTTTTCAAATTTCAGACCAAAATCGGGTCGAGTCTGATACATCCGGGTCAAGTCCCAATTTTCGAGTAAATCGGGTAGGAATCAGGCGAAGTGGTCACCATGAACTTTGATCCTCATTTCCTAAGCTTTCGAATTATGCTTGATTCATTTCATTTGGACATTGTATAGTAGGTTTATCACATTAAAATAGAATCTGCTTGAATTTGACAAATTTCAATTGAATAAGTGATTCTCATAAGGCTCACTTCCTATTGCTTGCTTGATTGAGAAATAAGGTCATTTGATCTAAATGCATGTTTAATCATTGCTTATGCATGTGTTTGTTTGATGAATGATTAGGCCCGGTGCATGATTCGGCGGGTAGTCCGTGGTGGACACTTAGAACCAACCTTGGAGGTTAAGTGATGTAGGTCATTGTTTTGTGAATGCAAATGGTGGCTTATTATCATTAACCATTAATCAATCAAAGTTAATTGATTTAGTGGTTGGGAGACCGAAATGCATGAAAGACAAAGGCCGATCCCAAGGCCCGTTTTTAGATCGATGATTTGGATGCCCTTGTTATGCATTGGTTGATTGTTGTACATGAAATGTATGGTTCGAATGCGAAACCGATACCCTTGAGGTGGTCCATAGAGGAGATGGCCAAAAGCTTTGAAGATGATGGCAAAAGACCGATATCCAATTCGGGCTCATTTTGTACCCAATTCGTATCACCTGACCATGTCTCGGGTTTTCATTTGTGTTGTAATAAATACCCAACAAGTTGCGGGTTTTCTTTCCTTGCTTTTAGATTAACTCGCCTTTCAATTACATTGGGTGTTTACTTTATGCAATGCCTTTCAATACAATTGTTTGTTAATTTCTTTTTTATACTAAGATAGGATAGTTTAGAATGGAAAATACAAAAAAACAAGATGCTTGATCATTTAGTGGATTAGGACTTTGACATGACAAATGCATGACGACTTAGATAACAACCAAATTAAGTTTAAACGTACTAAAAGGGCGTTAGTGAAACATTAACATAATCTAGTCCCCGAACCTAGTTATCTTTGGTTTCGTAGAAATCGAAATGAAAATCTTCTATCTGACCCCCGACAAAGGCTAGTAGCGATTCCTAATTGTTAAAAAAATAAAATCAATCCCGTGTCACACGAGGTATGAATTGAGAGAGAATCCAAGTCCATGATTAATGAATCTTATGGATAAACAAAAGAATGACGCTTTTTGAAACATCTTTTGGGATGTGTCATTTGAACTGTTTCACAAACAATTACCTCTACACCCATGCCCCGAGGTTGTCCTCGAGGGGTAGGTCGCGATAGTCATAAAAAGGTAAAAGCTTGAGTTTAGGGTTTTTGATCGCGACAGAAATCGTTTCTCAACCAAAAAGAGTTACTTAGCACTTTTTCTCCCATTAGCCCTTCATTTCCTTTTCATTTACACCTTAATCTCAAAAAGTCAAATGTTGACTTTTGAGTTGACTTTTTGGTCTTACTTTGATCGAAAAGTCAACCCGACCAAAAAGTCAACTCTAGGTCAAAATTGGGTTTAATCGATTGGATTTGAGTTGTATTTATCTAACTTGGCTCATTTCTTTAATAATTGGTCGGAAATTCTTTGTAATTAGGTTCTCCAAAAAGAAAATCGGACTAAATTGCACAAAATCTTTATCAGTGAACCGTCCTGACCGGCGAGAAATGGAAATCGGGCAAGAATGGCCAGATTCTAGACATTTTTAGGCCAATTTCCGACCATCTCTGATGAACCATGATCATGGTCGGCCAACCACTCTCCCATATGTATAAAATTACGAAAATGGCCCTAGGTGAAATTACAAAAATGCCCTTAATGCAATGTCATCAATCCATATCATTAAATTTAGGCCAATTAGAGCATTTTTCTTAATGAATTGTCGCGCCGCGCTTTTTTTGGGAATTTTGGGGATTTACGCGCTAAGGAGGTATTTCCGTGCAAGGGTCTCTCCCAGACCATACCTCACGTGACAGCGGATGATAATTTCCTACTTGATCTAAGTTTTCAATTTTGGAGTCGCCACTAGTCATTATTGGTAGGTTGACTAGAAACCTAATTGGGGTATGGGAGAAATACCACGATTCTACGAACCAGAGATTCTGAATACGGGGACTTGGTTACGTTAATGATCCCAAATTGAGATCTCTAACGCCCTTTCGATACCTAAAAACGATACGATGTCTAACTTGTCACGCAAGTTTCCAAGGCTTATCCTATCACGTCCCGAACCCTATGGCGCGCGACAACCCTACCTAGGTCGATTTAGTGCCACGTCCCAGGACGCGTCGCCGACCCAAAACCCGAATCAGAGAATAATACACATGCGGAAACGATCAAACACCTGTATATAATAAAACATGACCAAGGATAGCAACAAATACCATAAACACCTACTTACATTAATAAAGAGGATTTACAATATCCATTAATAGAAATATACATAAACCAAAACGGGTCAGCAAGCCACTAACATCAAAAAGGGGTACGTGACTCGGGCCGTCAGGTACTAGGTCTAAGAAGGGCTCATTCCAAAAAGTGTCGGCCCTACCTAACTATGTTCAAGGCTAAACCCTAGGGCAACCAGTCCGAGTCGGATCCCGAAGACTCAGAAGAATCATCGGACGACTCGGACTCAGAATCCATAGACTCCTGCTCGGACTCGACCTCCACTGGCTCCTCCTCGGGATCATCCTCCGACTCTGACTCCAGTTCCATCGGCTCCGGCTCGGGGTCGGACTCCTACTCCATCAGCTCCTCCTCCTCGGGGTCGGAATCCATGTCGACCTCAAAGATGACTAGCCGAGGGTCAGAATCCTCCTCAGACACGGCGTCGGGGCTCACTATCTCCCCATCAGCAGCCTGCGGGTCCAACTGGCTTAACCCGTCAAACGGGACGTCAAAAGTCCTAAGGGGCCTATAAATGCCGAACTGGTCCCGAAAACACCAACCGAGGTAAGGATGGGCCTAGAACTGTGGGTTGCCCACGTCGACCCAAACAATAGTGTAATGCCTAATATAAGTCTCCCCGTTCCCAACATGGTACTCAATCACCGAACGCTCTATGCGGTACGGGATCCCAAAACGTATCGGTACGTCTGCCATCCTCAAGGCTAGGGGTCTGAATTGTTGGGTTTTAACAACAGTGAGAATGAATCTCAGTGAGTAGGCCCCTTAAACCTAAACTAGGCTAACATGCACCTCCGGACAAGAATCAAGCCAAACATACAGTCCAACATTCAAACGACTTAGGCCCTCGGGCCCAAATCAAACATATTATTGACCCTGCAGGTTAGGCACATAATAATAACACCGAGAAAACCAGTCATGGCTCACACACATATCAATTAGCCACGATCACTTGCTATGCGCATGCTCATACTCATTAATATGCACTTCGCACACGAGCCAATGCCATGCACATGCTCGCACTCATTAATGCACACTTTGCACACGTGCCAACTTTCCCATTTAATCACCGACCCGCGTTAAACGCATCAGGTCCATCACTTCCCAATCAACCTCCGGCCCGCGTTAAACGAATCAAGCCCATGACACAACCCGCGTGAACGACGCCTCAGGTTGGCCATCTTCCAGTAATCCAGGCATCGTCCCGCATTAAACGCATCAGGACGAGTTCATTACCCCACGTAAACGACGCCTCAGGGTTTATGTGATCACACGTACACATCCCACCAATTATTATCTGAACCCCGCGTAAACAACGCATCAGGGCATTTTAGGTGATCGCATGCTCTATGCCATTCGTGCAAACCCGCATGATTCACACAACATGCCGACACTCATTATGCACAATTCATGGCCATAACATCCGAAACTCGGGCATTCGTAATATCCACATTGAGCACTCAATTTAATATAGCCACATGCTCAATTAACACCACAACATGTTCAATTCAACACATCAACATGCCCGATTAACCAATTAAATCAAATCAGCCACGGCATATAATTGGCACACGAAATCATGCAATTAAGCCATTAAAATTTGCACAAGCATATGGTCCATAAAGCCTCTCATCATTCGGCCACACCAAGCACCAGTTTTAATCTCCCGACAATTAATCTCAAATCATATACAATCAGCCACTTCATGGACAATTCAAGGCATACATGGCAATTCACAATTAAACCACAAATTAGCCGTACAAAATCCAATCAAGCCCACAATGATCAGCCACTAATCAGCCCACTCTAGGCCACTAAATTACCTTTAAATCATCATACTAAGCCACCAAAATCACCACAAGATCAGCCCTAATCATCCGCCACTAATTAACCCCTAAAATACCCTAATTAACCCCTAAACTCATCTAGAAATGCACATAATCCTAATTAGGGTTTAGGGTTTTCACTCACCAAGGTCCTAAGCTTTAAACAAGGGCTGAACAAAAGGGAAAAACGGGCTGGGCAGTGGCTGGTTCACGCCGGGCCGGCAAGGAACTCCGGCGGCTCTTCACGGCGGCGAATGGTGGCGGCGGCGACTGGTGGCTCCCAGCTGGGCAAGGAGGCGAAGGGGGGAGCTGGTGATGGTGGTGGTGCCGCAGGAAAAGAGAGAGGGGTGAGGGTGGCTATGGTGGCGGCGCGTGAGGCGAACGGGCGGCCGGCGGCGACGGCGCTTGGGCGGCGGGCTCACGGCCAAGACGAGGGCTGATCCGGTGATGGTGGTGCCGAAATGAGAAGGAAGAGAGAGGGGGAGACGATCGAGTGGTGGTGGTGAGGCAATGGGTTGGCCGTGTGAACGGTGGCGGCGGTGCCGCCGGGGCTGGGCTGCTCTGGCGATTCTCGCGTGGCCAAGAGGGAGGAGAGAATGGGGAGAGAGTGGGGGTGATGGCCGGCGCAAATGGGGAAGAATGAGGGAGAGAGAGAGAATTGGAGAGTTTATCACAAAAGGCTTGAGTGGGGTTGGTGAACCACTCCACTCACAATGACCACACTACCCACCCCACTAAAAACTAGATCCAATGGCCACAATTCAAAGGCCAATCAACTCAATCCACATTCAAAGGCCAAGATTGAATCTCTCACAAAATATCTAGGGGTAGGATTGGAATTGAGCAAGAATGGTGGGGGCTGATTTGTCCAAGGATTTCGGCCACAATGGGGGCTGATTAAGTCCATTATACCCTCCATAAATTCGGAACTAAGGCATGGGGCTTAGGGGCAAAATGGTAATTTTCCACTCCCGGTCCAAAATTCCAATTTTCGACCATACCGATCCCAAATATGATTAGCCACACTAATACGATGTCGTCCTTGTAAATTAGTAGCATACGTCCGTGAAATTCGACACTCAAGTTCGGATTCAATTCAACGATCAGTTTCGCTCAAATGCGATTTTAGCGCCTCTTACTAACGGGCGACTGTTTAGGGGTTACGCGTATCGACTTAGGATTACTCGAGTCGTGACGGTCTCGATTTCCAAGAGAACGCGAGGATCTATTGCTAGTTCCGGAGGTCGCGATCGTTCGGAGTAAGTTTAGGATCGTTCGCCACGCGTACTCTCGGTCACGCGGAATCACCCACAAACCGATCGTACGTCGTTGGCAAAGCCAAATCCGTCACCCTCCTTGGATCAGCCCACATTGGCCCAAAATATTTCCTCGTCATTCTTCGGAATCGGAGCTCGATTCGCGGTCGAGTTCTTGGGTCCACTTACCGTTTTCCTAGTTAGCCATTCCCTATTGGTCAGTATCCCGAGAATGATCAGTTCCGGGCGAGATTTACTAAAACGAAATGAGAAATACACATCTATTTCATTGATCACGAAAGTGGGTCGAATTCAGGATGTTACATATCCACTAATCCTATCCATTCTAATTGTGGGGAAATCAATCAAGAATTAAATGTGCAATCATTGTCAATCAAACCAAACAATCCTAAATTGTCTCTAAAAATCAAAATGCACCCAAAAACATCCAAACCCTAATGAAGCTCTAAAGGCTTGTTCATTTCATGATTTGTGTCTTTTTAGGGTTTTAGGATTTTAGGGTTTTTTAGGGGTTATAACCCCTGAATTTGAGGTTTTCTAAAAATGCCACTTGGGCAATTCCAGAAATTCAAATTTCACTTTCTAAGGTTGGCCACAGTGTTTTTGAACCATTCTGTGAATTTTTGAATTTTTGAAATTTTTTTTTTTCGAAAATTGAATTTATGAGAATTTCATTAGCCAATAATTGATTTTTATGATTTTCTGAAATTTTTTATGAATTTTCGAATTTTCTGATTTTTTTTATAGATTTTCTGAATTTTTCACTTTTTTTATTTGTATTTTCTGAATTTTTATGAATTTTCTAAAAAAAATTTGATTTTTTATGAATTTTCTAATTTTTTGAAATTTTTCGAATTTCTAAATTTTTTTTGTGTATTTTTCTGATTTTTTATTTTTTTTATTGATTTTTTTTTATTTTTTTAGATTTTTTATTAATATTTAATTTTCCCGTGGAAATGGAGAACCGGACCGGCCCGGTCTAACCCGGTTCGGCTTGGCCGAATCGGGCCTCGTCGGCGCCTGCCGGCGCTCCAACCGGCACCGCACCAAATCGGTGTCGTTTTTCTTTCTCTACATTGTGGCATTTCCTCGAACAGGTGGTGTGCATGATTCTGGTTCAAATGTTCTCGAGGCTGTCGGTTCAAGGTCACCTCCAACGACCTTCCGGCGGGATTTTAACCATTCCAATTGGTATAATGTTGAATCCATATCATCCTCCAACTATCTAGCCTCCTTAGTTCGTCGTCGAACCATTGCCGGCCGGCGAAAAACTGACCTAAAACACCCAACTCGAAACAGTTCTAACAATTGGTTCTAACATTCAGATCAATAAATCTAGCGCCTTAGCCATTTCTATCGCTCAAAACAATCATCAGAGCATGAATCATAGTCAGAAATCACTAACTTGAGCGATGATTGGTCACAAAAACGCTCCGACGAGGTCTCGGAAGCTCCGGCGAAGGTTTTCATGGACGGCCGACTCAGTCAAATGCATAATCCCATCCAAGTTGCAATCAAACAATGTAAAACATGATTAGGAACAAGTTTTAGACATCAATAAACTCAAAATCACGAAGAAAATTGTATGATCAAACATGATTGAGCTCAAATACATATTTTGGATTTTTATCAAAACGTGATTGTAAACGAACTTTACCTTCTTAAATGGAGGTCAAATTTGAAATTCTGAGAGGTAAGAAGGCTTTGGAATGATTCCCCGACGTTTGTTCTTCAAGGTAGTGTTATTCGTGTCACCGAGAAAGTCCCAGATTTCCTGGCCGAAACTCAGTTTCAGAGCCTCTCAGTTCGCTTTGTCGCAGGTCTTCCAGCCAGGAGATTCACCATCGGGATCGATTTGCCAGCGCTTTTCTGATCGGAAAAGTGCCGATCGCTCAATCTCAGGGAGTCTCAACTCACTCTCTTGCTCAATCTCTCTCCTCTTCTCTCTAGTTCTCTCTCTTCTCTCTTTTTGTAATTTCGTCGAGCATGTTCTGTGCACGGATAATGATTTTTTCTCCGTTTTGTAGCTTAATTTCCCACCCAAAGTTGGTTATCACCGACCTCCGAATCGGTTGTAACGAATCTCCGATGCCAGCCGGAGATTCTACAGCTGGAATCGGAGTTTAACACATGTTATATTGATCAGACCGAGTCGATGAAGTGGCGGGGTTGAAGATATTTCTCTTTCCAGGCATGTTGTTCAGTCGGCCGGGTAGAGGGGATGAAGTTCCGGGTCAGGTCGGATTGACCCGGCTGACCCGATAAGTTCGATTTTGAATAAAAATTCAAATTGAACCCAATTTTGATCGAATTTTCAAAATTGAATTCCTCATAACATTCTAAACCCAAATATGTGATTTTCCCCCATTTTTGACATAATCATGTCCTAGATTTTCAACTTTTTAGATTCGGGTTATTTGGGTTTTATTCAATTCGATGTCTTAATGACCTGATTAGACAAAATTTGTGCCAAAATTGAATTACCCACATCATATTAACCCTAGAAATGATAGTCTTAAGGTTCGAAAATTTCGAATTGGACACGATTCCCAATTTGGGCTTAAAATTCCTAATTTCCAATTGAATTTTGGGGTTTTCTGATTTCTTTGTTAAATCGTACAATTGGACTAACCATTATGTAATTCAAGATCCCAGAATCATTAGTTGTGAAGATACCATGACTTAAAAATGACTAGAAAAGATCTAATTGCATTTTTTGTTCAATTCGGGTTTGATTTTGCCCAATTTTGGGAAAAACACATGCCCGATTGAGATTTTCCAAAATTGATGATGTATTAGTGAAATTGAATTTAAAAGAAGACTGATGACTATTTTTATGGAATTTTCTGATTCCATTTGCTATTTTTCTTGATTTTCTCACTCATTTTGACTAAAAGAAATTAAAGAAAAATTCAGGAAAAAGCTAAAAAATTTATTTTTGGTCTAGAAATAGGTTTCTAGGCTTGGCCAAGATTCCTAGTCCTAATTCTGAAATTTTTGAAAATATGAAAAAAAATAAGTTAAAAATCAGGTGTTAATAGCTGCCCCTCTTTGAGATTGAGCTCGTTAGAGGTTGATTTCAAAGACAAGGTGACACCTGAATTTTTAGTTGACTCAATGAACAAGACAATATGGAAATTTCACAACAACTGATTAGGGATCTTGCTTTCGAAATTCGTGATCTAATCCAAAGGTTTTCTTTTCAGAACACATTTTGAGAGGTTCTTAATGATTGAGGGAGAAAAACTTACATGTTTGTGAGAGTCTCTTTGTTGCTTATCCAAGAGTATGAATTGATGGCGGTGATGATTATGATGATTATTCTGATTTCGTGGTTTAAAGATGAACTCACGAACCATGAACACCTGAGGCTCCTCACCTGAGGATTTGGAAATTTACCTAGTGGTTCCTCACCAGTAGGACTTTAAAATTTTCCTAGTGACTCCTCGTCAATAGGACTTTGGAAATTTGCCTAGTGGCTCCTCGCCAGTAAGACTTTGGAAATTGCCTAGTGACTCCTCATTAGTAAGACTTTGAGAATTTGCCTAGTGGTTCCTCACCAGTAGGACTTTAGAAATTTGCCTAGTGGCACCTCGCTAGTAGGACTTTGGGAATTTGTCTAGTGGTTCCTCACCGCCGGACTTTGGAAATTTGCCTAGGGGCTTCTCGCCGAGGGACTTTGGAAATTTGCCTAGTGGCTCCTCGCCGAGGATTTTGGAAATTGCCTAGTGACTCCTCGTCAATAGGACTTTAGAAATTTGCCTATGGCTCCTCGTCAGTAGGACTTTGGGAATTTGCCTAGTGGCTTCTTGCCAGTAGGACTTTGGAAATTGCCTAGTGACTTCTCGTCAATAGGACTTTAGGAATTTGCCTAGTGCCTTCTTGCCAGTAGGACTTTGAAAAGAACTTGAACAATGTGTACCTAGGGCTTCTCGTCCGAGGTCTTAATGATTCACCTGGTGACTCCTCGCCAGCAGGATTTGAGAAGGCTTCAAATAATGAGTGCCTTGACCATGAGTTATGTGATTTTAAGGTTTCACTAACCTTTGTATAGTTTTTAGTTGACCAAAAACTATTTTGAAAAGTGGTTTTGAAATTAATCAAAAATGTTTGAAGTGTGATTTTTTTTTTTAGCTTACCACAAACTGTTTGAAAACTTGATTTTAAGTTGACCAAAACTTTTGAAATATGGTATGGAAACATGCATTCTTTGCATTAATACATTTCAGACAATCAAATTTTCTTTTCAAGAAATTATTTGAACAAAGTGTTTGCAATCTTTCAAGAAATGCTTGAAATGATCATTTGTAAGACCTTCATTAGAAAGGATTTGTCCCAATCTATGAACTTTGTCTTTTCTTTATATGATTGAAATTGTCTGATATCCCTCAATTTTATCTCTCTTAACCAATCCTCAGGTGTTCGAAGATGTTCGCAATATATACAATCCCATTGATCCGATAATATCTTTCAAAAGGTTGTAATGTTGGCTTAGTCAATGGCTATTCAAAGGATAGGCATTTTGAGGCCAAGAAAAATGATTTCATCATATCTGACTTCGGGTTTACAAGTTAAGAACCTCTAAGACAAGACAATATATTATTGCATACACTCCTTTGAGCGATGATTTCTTGTCATAAAGTCACATTTTTACTTCTCAACATCCCAACCTGAATAGTCTTTGGGGAGAGGTTGTATTGTTGGTATTGGGTAGGCTCAAAATGCTCATTTGTTTGAGTTTAGGCTTCTTATGATATTGGTGATCTTCTTGGCATCACCACCCTTTTTCTTTTGTCTATTAAGGATCTTTCTTTTTATGAACATCGTAATCCTCTAAATGTTTATCAGGATTTCTTTTTTCGTTTAGACCCACTTGTTATGATTTATTAATTCTCACAATCTTGGCTCTACTTTATCATGACTTTTTTTTGTCATTTCGAGCTTTCTTTTGAACCCTCTTTTTCTTTCTCATTTTTCTTGAGCATTTGGCCTTGCTTTTACTAGGCACACTGCTTTTTCATGCCCCTGATTCTTTTGCATCCTCTAATCTTTTAGCTTTTGACCTGTTTGAGTTCTAAGGACTTTGTGTCATGCTTTTTTTTGTTTCTTATCTATTCAAGGTGGATCATATGCTCATGCTCTAGTGTGAAGAGATGACCACCAATTTAGGGTTCTGAAATGAATATTCAGGCTCAATTGGGCTTTGCCAAAGGTAATGTGTTTGGGTATAAGAAATGAAGTGCTCTTCTTCCTCTTGGGATGTCTTGAGCTTCCATATGATTTCATCTGAAGTTATCACAGAAAGATTGATGCAAGAGTAAGCAATAGAATCTTTCTTGATCTTATTCTCCATGGCTATCAACTACAAATCTCCTGGTTTGCCCCAATGTGGGGTGGTTCTTAACAGGGTTATTTTGGAAAAACTTCTCTACTGTGTCGGCTCAAATTTGGTTTGCAAGGGATAAGCATGTGTTTGGGATAGTGAAATGACTGCCTTTCATCATTTCAATCCATGTAATCATTGCGAACATCCCTTTTTTCCTTTGGATGAGTTTTTTTTTCTTACTCACTCCTTCACTTTGACTTTGAGTGTATAGGGGACGTGTTTGGATACGGCTTACCTTTCATCATTTGAAGGTCTTTCCATTCAATTTGATCCAAACTTTTTTCTTTGAATTTTTCAAAGCCTTTTGTCAAATTATCCCTTGTAGGGAATTTTGATACTTAATGCATTCTCAAAGAAAGCGTGTTTCAGAACTTTTGATTTGAAACATTTCTGAGATATTTTCTTTTCAAAACAATCTGTTTTGTTTTGCTCAGTCTTAATGTCATTCCTCTTGGGAAAGAAGAATTTCGATTTTCTCTTAGAAAGACAACTTCTTTAACACATGCACTCACGATTTAGGGATACATATCTGATCAACTTACCAATATCCCTCTTGTTTGCATGTTTTTGCTTTGGTTCCACCGGGGATTATTCTTTTGTTGCTCCCTTTTCTTTGTCTCCCTGGGGATGATAAAAAGAAGAAAAGTACATTAGGGAACATCATCGGAAAAATTGAATTAGAAGTAATACTTCCCTCTATTATTTGACAACTTCGTTGGGAATTCTGAAACCATCGACCGGTTTAGACTCATTTTGCTTTCTTTTGCAAAACAGATAAACATGTTCATGAAATGCGTGGTATGCATGATATGCACATGTTCTAAAGTGACCCAAATCTCTTCTTGAATGTTTGTCTTTATTTCATGGGTAGAAAATCTTGACAGCATCTGCATTTACAGGATAGGCCAATTCTGTTCCAGCCATATCTATAAGAATCAATGCTCCTCCAGGAAGGACTTTCTTGATAATATATGGACCTTCATAATTTGGAGTGAATTTACCACGAGGATCTGAATTATTGAGAATGGCTTTCTTCACTACTAAATCCTCTATTTTGAAATGCCTTGGTCTTGGAGGGATCTATTTCGATGCCTTTGCTACTGACTACAAGTCCTAGCAGTTTGCCAAATTTTGCCCCAAATACACACTTGTTGGGGTTTAGTCGCAACTTGCATTTTCTGAGTCTTTCAAACAACTTGCGAAGCACTTCAACATAATTTTCTCCTTGTTTGGATTTTGCGATCATGTCATCCATGTATACTTCAATTTCTTTATGCGTCATGTCATGGAACAAAGTTACCATTGCCCTTTGATATGTGGCACCAGCATTTTTCAAACCAAAAGGCATCACCTTGTAACAAAATATGCCCCATGGTGTTATGAAGGATGTCTTCGCCTTATCCTCTTTCTTCATGAGGATTTGATTATATCCTAAGAAACCATACATGAATGAAAATGTTTCGAATCCAGCAGTGCTATCCACTAATACATCGATATGTGGAAGCGAGAAATCATCCTTAGGGCTTGCTTTATTTAGATCGCGATAATCAACGCACACCCGTACTCGACCATCTTTCTTCATTACGGGTACTATATTGGCAACCCATTCTGGATATGGTACCACTTCAATGAAACCGACTTTAAGCAATTTCATAACTTCTTCTTCTATCTTCTTTGCCAAATCCGGCTTCGTTCGCCTAAGTTTTTGCTTCTTTGGCAGAATACTTGAATCGATTGGCAAAGCATGTTCAACTATGCTCAGATCAAGGCCTGGCATGTCAGCATAAGACCATGCGAATATATCTTGATATTCTCTGAGCAAATCTACGATTCTTTCTACTTCTGCTGATGGAAGACTTTCTCCAATCTTAACTTCCTTGGGATTCTCTTTATCGCCCAGATTAACAGTGATCGTTTTCTCTAATGTGAGTGGCTTTGATCTTCATGACGAATCCATTCCTTTCTGACCCATTCCTCATCCTCGTTATCTTCTTCAATATCGCAAGCGATCTCTTCGAAAAGATTTGGGACACATAAGAACATATTATGGATAAGCGAATGTTCATGCCTGACATGTAACAAACATGATTAATAATCGCATACAAAGTAAAATAATGCATGTGTGAAAAACCTTTTAGAAATTCATTTTGAAATTTATTTTGGAAAAATATAAAGACAGAGCTAGTTCTCATATCATCAGACTTCCTTGCTCTTAAAAATCATTTTCGCAATGAGGAGCAATATAGAAACCCAAAGCCTCAAGCCTCACGAATGAGGACAATGTTCATCATAGGCTTGGTTTCATTTCTATATATCCTTAACAAAACATTTACTCACTTTTATTGAATTGAAATACGTGATTACATCTATATCAACATGAATGAAAATTACAACTCGAACTAAAAATTGCAAATGAAATCACAAGAAATATGAAACTCGTAATCAACAAAATGCAATGGAAAAGGCGGCAAAAAAGTTCAAGAGAATCTTCCTACTCCAAAGGCGTAGGTATCTTCCGCTTCGGTTATGATGATATTGATAGTATTCTCTTCGAATAAACCATGCAGAACAGATTCTTCCACTGCATGTAAGTCTTCTTCTTGAAGCAGCTTGGAAGGTCTAGGAAAAGTTTCTTTGATGTGAATCGATGTTAGGGAAGCTCTTTAGCTTTACCTTTCCATACGGATGGATTAATGATGCGATCAGCTCGGCTTTTATAGCCTCAATTATTCTTTCGACCTCGGCTTTAGCCTCCATGATGATCTTTAGAGTTATCTGGAATATAACCTACTCCGTGTTTCATTCTTGTGGCAAGCAGAGTGATAGGTTCCTTGATTCCTTGGGATTTCAATCCAAGACCATTACCAGGAGTAAATCCATACTAGCATGGCACCCTTCCAAATATAATGGATGATGTTGAGAACTCGGGGATTTTATGATGCACCCAAAGGGATTTGCACCATTGAGATCATTTCAAAGGAATGATAGCTTGGTTCTTCTTTCACTTTGAGTTCGACATACGGTATTGCACTCTCTTTCTAAGTGGTGAAATCTGTCTCCCCATGTACGGTGATCATCTTACCATTAATGACGAACCTGACCTTCTGATGGAGAGTTGAAGGAATAGCACCAGCTATATGAATCCAAGGTCTTTCGAGTAACAAGTTGAAAGTCCTTGGAATATCCACTACTTGGAAGTCAATTAGGAAAGGCACATGGCCTATGTTCACCTCGAGCTCGATATCGCTAATAACGTCTTTCTTCATTCTGTCAAACGAGCGCACAGTTACCTTAGAAGGTTTGATGAACTCTTCGCTAATCCCCAAGCGATGCAATGTGCTTAGTGGACACAAATTAAGTACAGAGCCATTATCGATCAACACACGTGATACTTCTTTGCCCCGGCACTTGACGACAATATATAGAGCCTTATTATGGGAATGCCTGTCGATTATGAAATCTTCATCGGAGAAGGCAATTTGATCTTTCAGAAGAATAATGCCAACAAAGTCTTCCAATTGCACTTCATTAATTATCTCCGGGATGTGTACTTCATTGAGAAGCTTCATAAGCACCATTTTGTGGCTTTTTGAAGTCTTGAAAAGATTCAATAGAGAAATCTGTGCTGGCATCTTTCTTAGCTGTTCAATTACCTCAAATTCGCTCGTCTTCATGACTGAACGCAATTGTTTAACATCTTCTTCGATTACTCCTTTCTTTTCGTGCTCACCTTCTTTCGGGACATAGCATCTCCCCGATCGGGTTAAGGCATCAACTTCTTTAGGAGAGTAATCCCAAGGTACACGCCTAGTATCAACCTTTTCTTTGGAGGGAGAGTGATGATCACAGGCTGTGTTTCTTCTCCTTCAATCTTTAGTTGATCAATGGGAAGTTGGATAGTGATTGGTTCGACAGGACCTTCTTCCTCTTTATTTTTATCTACCTCATCAAGCTTGATCAGAAATGGTGTAATCATAGATACTATGCTTCTATTGGCTTCGTCAGCATCCATTCCACCTTAGCCATCAGGTGTGATCATTTCATTCTTGAATGCCCACGGAGGGGGTGTATATTTGACACGGTAACTATACCGGCCACTATCTTGACCCAGGAAATCAACAACTTCACCTTGTCTCCATGCTTCCCGAGCAAATCGCATATCACCTTGGCGAGTCTTTTTCTTCTTTTTCTCTTCTCGATCTTCATTCTCTTCGAGATTTAGTTGGCTGATCGGGACCTCGTCCATGCCACCCCATCCATCAGGTACAATGTCTTCATTTTTAAATGCCCATGGTGGTGGAGTATATTTGACACGGTAAGTCTACGGTTTCGCCTTCCCTAGATGATTTCTGGGTGAAAAGCCTTTCACTCTGTCGGACTTTTTCTTTCTCCTTTTCATCCTCATCTATTTCATCTTGGAGCATTTCCTTCTTAGACGGAGCTTTCTCCTCAAGACCAATTTCGTCAGCCATACCCCACCGCCATGGACATTCAAAAATGAAGTAATTCTAGGCTTGGCCAAGATTCCTAATCCTAATTTTGAGATTTTTGAAAATATAAAAAAACGAGCTAAAAATCAAGTGTCAACATAATTAAGCAAATTATCTTGGCCATTCATCAAGAGCACATCTTAGCCATCCAATGTGGCATGTCATTGATCCAAGTGAATCGAGATAAATCAATGAAATGTTTGCTTAATCACCAAGTAAATAATTGGAGCCTTTGGATCCAAGGGCTCCAATTCAAACTTAGGGGAGTATATCGAAATTTTTCTCTCCAAAATTAGGAGAGTCTAGCTGTTGACACTTGATTTTTAGATGACGTGTCCTAAAAGTAAAATCTTGAGATTAGGGTTTTTGATCGCGACAGAATCCAATTCTCAATAAAAAAGAGTCATTTAGCATTTGAATTAGCATTAGCCATTCATTTTCTAGCTTTTTGCATTTCAATTTCAAAAAAATTCAAAGAGTTGATTTTTGAGTTGACTTTTCGGTCAAACGTTGACCAAAAGTCAACCTAAAGTCAAAATTTGATTCTTTCCATAAAAAACCCCAAAATAGTGTCAATTTCACTTTTGCACAATCAAATTTCAAAAAATTTAAAGTTTGACCTATTAATTGACATTTTAGTATATAAGTACTAAAATGTTGACTTTTTGGTTAACACTTTGTCCAAAAAAAATTCAAAAATTTCAAAACCCCTAAATCAACTCATTTTCAGCTTAATTTCGCTTTGACATCATCAATTTTACAAAAATCAGTGCAGATTCAACTTTTCCCTT
The DNA here is from genome assembly GCF_021117445.2 of Syzygium oleosum. NCBI lineage: Eukaryota > Viridiplantae > Streptophyta > Magnoliopsida > Myrtales > Myrtaceae > Syzygium > Syzygium oleosum. Next base: position 4,742,292 of record NW_026607500.1, on the reverse strand, counting down.
TTTTGCGGAATTTGGTTCAAATCGGCCAAAAATGAAATTACTTCATTTCTAGTTATTTTTTAGGATAGTTTACTTCATGACATTTGATCTAGAGGTCGTATTACATTCAATTTTAGAACCAATTTTATAATTCCAAGCCAAGGGCAAAAACCCCCAATTTAGGCCCTAATCAGTGATTCCGATCGATTCTTCATGATTTGCGCAATTAAAACATGAATGAGCCTAATTTCTTATATGAAATTCAAATTCGAAATCAATTTTGGAAGATTCATATGAATTTGAGCCAATTTGACCAATTTAGTGATCTAACGATTGAGAAATCTAAGCGTAATTGGTCTAATTAGTGCAATTCAACTTGACTCATTCTAGACTAACATCCAATTTGATAAATTGAAGCTCAATTTGGCCATTTGGACTTCAATTAAATTTATTAGTCTAGTTTGGCCATGCAATTTAACTCAAACTAAAATAATTGGGCTAAACAAGTAAAATTGGATCAATTTGTGGTTGAATTTTAAATTGGTTCAATCCAATTTAATCGAATTCAATATTAATCAGGTCAATCAATCATGATAGGGATTAAATTGTACAAAATTGAAACAAATTGGGCCGAGAATTGAACCGGTTCAACTCGGTCAAACTCGGGTCAAACTGGTCTAGCCGGTTCAACCCGATTTGATCGAAATTGAACCAGTCCAATCGGACCAGCCATTTTCCTGTCAAAATTCCGGCGATCGGCGGTCCATTCCGGTCAACCACATCCCTTTGTGCCCAAAATGACAAAAATGCCCTTAAAAGGAAATTACAAAAATGCCCCTAAAGCAAAATTACCAAAATGCCTTAAGGATTAAGCAAATTACTTAGGGATTAAGCAAATCAATCATGGCCTTTCATTTAAAGCAGATCATGGCCATCCATAATGCCATGTCACCTATCCTTAGCCCTTGAGGAATATTCTTAATCATTAAGGATGCATTCTAGGCCATTAAATTGATCTAATGTTGACACCTGATTTTTAGCTTTTTTTTATTTTCAAAAATCTCAAAATTAGGATTATGAATCTTGGACAAGCCTAGAAACCTATTTCTAAATCAATTTTTTTTTTATCATTTTCCTGAATTTTTCTTTAATTTCTTTTAGTCAAAATGAGTAAGAAAATCAAGAAAAATAGCAAATGGAATCAGAAAATTCCATAAAACTAATAATTAGTCTTCTTTTAAATCCAATTTCACTAATGCATCATCAATTTTGAAAAATCTCAATCGGGCATGTGTTTTTCCCAAAATTGGGCAAAATCAAACCCGAATTGAACCAAAAATGCAATTAGATTTTTTCTAGTCATTTTTAAGTCATGATATCTTCACAACAAATGATTCTGGGACCTTGAATTACATAATGGTCAGTCTAATTGCACAATTTGTTAAAGAAATCAGAAAACCCCAAAATTCAATTGAGAATTAGGAATTTTTTAATCCAAATTGGGAATCGTGTCCAATTCGAAATTGTCGAACCATGAGACAATCATTGCTAGGGATAATTTGATGTGGGTAATTCAATTTTGGCACCAATTTTGCCTAATCAGGTCATTAAGGCATTGAATTGAACAAAATCCTAATAACCCGAATACAAAAGTTTGAAAATCTTGGACATGATTTTGTCAAAAATTGGGGAAAATCACATATTTGGGTTTAGAATGTTATGAGGAATTCAATTTTGGGATTTAATTTTGAAAATTCGGTTGAAATTTAATTTGAATTTTTAATCAAAACCGTGACTGCGGGGTCGGCCGGGTCAACTTGACTCAACCCGGGTCAGCCTTCTTCTTCACTCGGTTCACCCCAAAACATGATGAACCCAGAAAATATCTTCTTGGACCCGCGACTTCACCGACTTCCTTTGGTCAAATGAACACATGTTTGACTCGACTGACGGTTGGAGAATTTACGGCTGTCGTTGGAGATCGGTTACAACCGATTGGAAGGCGGTGGCAACTGACTTTGGGTGGGAAAAATCGATCAACAAAAAAGAGACAAAAATCATTGTCCGGGCATGGAGTGTGTTCGACGTTATGCCATAGAGAGAAAAGAGTGAAACAAAGGAGAAAGATCTAGAGAGAAACGACCGGCAATGGTCCGGCGGTGAATCTATAGGTTAAGGATGATAGCTGGTAATATGAAGTTGATTCAGAATCAAAATAAACGGCAAAACGTCCATCGGAAGGTCGCCGAAGAAGGGCTTGAAGTGGCGGCCTTGAAAAAATTAGGTTGGAATTCATGCATATCAAGTGCTCGGCGAAATGCCGAAGAGAAAAATGCGTTAAATGGTGCTGTTTTGGTGCTGTGCTCGCCGGAGAGGGTAATCGGCGCTGGCATGGGCGATTCCCAATTTAGCTCAGCCGAACCGGTTTGAACTGGTCCGGTCCGGTTTACCGTTCCGACAGGAAAATTCAAAAAAATAATAATAAAAATAATAAAAATTAGAAAATCTATAAAAATTCAGAAAAATCAGAAAAATACAAATAAAAAATGTGAAAAAATTCAGAAAATCTATAAAAAAAAATTAAAAAATTCGAAATTTCATAATTTTTTTTAGAAAATCATAAAAATCAATTCTCGGTTAACGAAATTCTCAGAAATTCAATTTCCAAAAAAAACAAAAAACAAAAAACAAAATAATAAAAAATTTTAAAAACTCACAGAATGGTTCGAAAACACTGTGGCCAACCTTAGAAAGTGAAATTTGAATTTATGGAGGTGCCCAAGTGGCATTTTTAGAAAACCTTAAATTCAGGAGTTATAACCCCTAAAAAACCCTAAAACTCTAAAAAGACACAAATCATGGAATGAATAAGCCTTTAGGGCTTCATTAGGATTGGATGTTTTTTGGTGCATTTTGATTTTTAGAGACAATTTAGGCTCCGTTCGTTTGGCAGAAAATATTCTTCTTTTGGAAAATGTTTTTTCGGAACATAATTTTCCGGTGTTCGGCGACCAATATGAAAAAGTTTCGGAAAATATTTGTCGCCGGCGACCGACGGCGGCCGGGCGGCCGGCGGCCCGCGGCGGGCGGCCGAACGAAAACATTTTCCGCCCCCGAACACCGGAAAACGCGGAAAATGTTTTCCGGAAAAATATTTTTTCGCAAATGAACACAGCCTTAGGATTGTTTGGTTTGATTGACATTGATTGCGCATATTAATTCTTGATTGATTTCCCTGTAATTAGAATGGATAGGATTAGTGAATAGGCCTCGGAAACTTGTGTGACACATTAGACATCGTATCGTTCTTAGGTACCGAAAGGGCATTAGGGATCTCGATTTGGGATCATTAGCGTAACCAAGTCCCCGTACTCAGAATCTCTAGTTCGTAGAATCGTGGTATTTCTCCCATACCCCGATTATGTTTCTAGTCAACCTACCAATAATGACTAGTGGCGACTCCAAAATCGAAAACTTAGATCAAATAGGAAATTACCATCCACTGTCACGTGAGGTATGGTCTGGAAGAGACCCTTGCACGGAAATACCTCCTTGCGCACAAAAACCCTGAAAGCGCGGCACGACAGGCTTGGCGACTCCACTTAGGATTCTTCTTTTCTAAGTGGACTTAGGCCTAGATAGAACGATACGCTTGTGATTTGTGCTCGCAAGGATCCCAGGTACGTCTCTCTGATAATTGTGTTAAATGGTTTTGCAGATGGGAGGTATAAGGGGTGCAGTCTTTGTTAACCTTTATTTTGCAAGATGGTGTCGGGAATGAATGTCAAATGATTATTTTAGAAGTACTGTTTGATTACTAATTGCTATGCATGCATTTGAATAGCTTAGACACTACACCATTAGCATACATCACCCGTGGCCCAACCCCAGCTACAATTAGGTCTACCTTTAGGAGGTATATGTTTAGGGCGAAACTGTGAGCCGATTGCTCATGGGATTGTTTAAATATAATACCGATCACTGAGATGAATAATATTCCTTCACTTTAGGCTGATTGTCTATTGGGATGGAATCCCTTATTCATTAAGGTGGTGACCACAAGGCTTTAGAATACCTTACCCTTTTAGGCGCCAGAACCTCACTGGTTGCATTCGCTTGTCTTTGTGGTTGGTATACCTAAAACCAAATCGAAACATTTTGGTAAGCAAGAATCGTTCCATTTCCTTCTTTTATAATTTTGCAAACTAGTTGGCACATTTTTCAAAAAAATACCTAAATAATGATCAATGATTGGTTTAAATGCCCTTTTTATATTAGAATGAATGATTAAGGCGTCGAACTCCACTCATTTTTTTTCATCTTTTAGATAAAATGTATAGGTCCATGGCATTCAATTGTTTATCTATTCATTTCGATATATTCGAAATTGTAAATCATAGTTTAGGACTTTATGGTCTAAATGGAGTGTGGCGAAATGGGCATCTACACCAAACATTGAATTCATCCTCGATTTTAACTATATGCTCTTTTAAGGCCTAAACGGATTTAAAGTGACATTTGCATTACTTTTTAAGTATGCAAGTATACTTTACCTCCATTTTACCATAAAAGGACATATAATTGAAATGAAGGCATTAAAATTAATCGGTAATCCATGGTGAATAATAATCAATTTCTTTTACGTGCTTTAGATCGAAATGGGGAAACTAGACGTACAAGTTATTCCGATTCCAAAGAAGGAGCTTTGGGCATGGTGGGTAAACATGACAAAAGACAACAAAGCATACGTGATGGAAAGACTCGGGTACTTGTTCAAGCTCATCAACCTGGAGTACCAAGTGAGCTTAATTCAAGCATTATCCCATTTCTGGGAAGTTACCACCGCCACATTTCAATTGGGCGAGCATGAGATGATACCTACACTAGAAGAATATAAGGCAACCATTGGAATTGATTTCGAGTCAAGAATCGTTGAGCCCCTAATTGGATTACCACCCACGAGTGTTATAGCCGAATTCTTAAACTTGAAGACCCCTCAAGTGGAAAAGTTGATCAAGTCAAATACCGGGAGGTTTCCTTTATCTTACTTGGTGGCCAAGTACTCCAAATTGCTGAAAGAAACTGGAAATACTTCGGCGAGGTTTTTCATTCTTGCCTTCTTCGGATTCGTCTTATTCCCCGCATCAAAGACTGGATTAAATCCTCTCATTGCAGTAATTGCTAGGCAAGCTTGCCTAAAATGGTACTTCTCCAATATGCTCATGGCGGAAACCATCATTTCATTGAACAAATACCAAAATCAACAAAAAGGTATACTTCAAGCCTCAGCTGGGTTACTTTCTGTGTGGTTTATTTCCCATATCCGACCTTGGGAACGTCATATCCGCATTCGAGAGATCGACTTATCTACCAACCCTATCGAGAAGTTTTTGAAACTCCAAGACAAACTGCCAAAATACTCCTTTCATGAGTGGGCAAACTTCATTAGAGCATTAGCTTCCAACCAGTTTCAATAGAGAATTCAATGGACGAAGATAGTGAAAGCTCAAATTACTTGCCAAGAAGGCAATTTGGTGCCTTTGCTTGGATTGAGTGGGGGGACCGCTTATTGCCCACTAAGAGTTGTACGGCAATTCGAAATGATTCAGCAAGTTCCACCTATTTGGCATCCTGAGAAGTTCACATTTGAGATACCACAAAAACCTCTACCGGAAAAGAAAAATAAAGGGTTGCATATAAGAGTTGATAGGATTGAATTCTCTGAAGAAATCAACCAAGCAAATAGTGCAATGGCCTGAAGATTTGGAAGGAGAAATGAAACTCTTATTGGCATCCAACAAGTATATAAAGTGGTTGAAGGCTAAACGACCAATCGACGTCGAATCATATGTACCCTTGAGTGTTACTACCCATTTCGATGAGCCGTATATCCCAGAGTACATTGTGCCAAGCACGCCAGGTGTAGAGCCGTATGTTCCCGAAGAGGTTGTAATCGACGTGGAAGAATGGGAGACACGAGCCAAGGAATATGAAGAGGCTGAAGCTACCTTAGCTAGCAAGAAGCCTAAACTTGTTTAAGCTAGTGTTTCCCTATTTTGGTGTATAGCATTGTAATAGAAATTTTCAAAATTGAAACAATTGCTTAATGAACAATTGCTTAATGAAGTTTCAAAGTACATTTTGCAAAAAGTCACCGTGGATTACAATTCTTTGAATTGTATGATCACTTGAGAAGAATATTGATAAGAAATTCTATGCAAGGCTAAGGCTTGCATAAAAGCTCTTATCCTTGTTAATCATAAGAAATCATACAATTAAAAGAATGTAGGATTTCATGATTCTTTCACTATGCTAACAATGGGTCTTTTTGCGAAATAGGTTGTTTAGCAACGGAAGGTAAAAGACCCCGAACTCGCTTGCAAATAAGAATGGCTTAAGAAGAAACTCGTACTCGATTAGCTGAGGTTGAGAACCAAATGACCCAGATGGCTGCCATGATGGCAGAAATGAAGGCTTTTATTCTCGCATCTCGACGATCTTATCCTACTACTCCAAATGTGGGAACTTCAAACGCTACTGAAACACCGATTGAGGACCCAGTCGGAAATCAAGAACCAGTTCGAGAGAACCCTCCAAGACTACGCCTAAGGTAGTGAATTTGGAAGAAGACGACCCAACCAAGAAAACATCCAAAACAAAAGATGAAGAAGAGGCCAAGAGATTGGGCAAAATTGAAGAATGCTTAGCAAGTCAAAGTTATGAACTTCGAAGGTTCGACAAGTTCTCGCCATATGCGAAAATTATTATTCCAGAAAATTATATGTAACTGGAATTCATGAACAAGTATGATGGTACTGCTTGTCCCAAAAGCCATTTGAAATATTATCTCCGTAAGATGACGAGATATTCAGATAACACGCCATTTCTTATTAGCACATTTCAAGACAGTTTGAAAGGAGCGGCCTTGGCATGGTGCACCGCCCTCGACATAGAAGACTTCACTAAATAAGACCATTTGACTGGAGAATTTCTTCGCCAATACAAGTTTAATATTGAAGTACTCCCAACTAGAGAAGAGAAGATCTCGTCAGAATCGAGAAACGGAAGAATGAAGGGTTTAGAGCCTATGCTCAAAGATGGAAAGTTGTTGCCTCATAAGTAAAGCCTCGCCATAAGTGAAGATGAACTCATTGAACTCTTTCTAAAATCATTGTTAATTGAGTACTATGATAAGCTTCATGTATCAGGCTGTCAAACATTCACCATGTTGGTAAAGGTTGGCGAGAGAATTGAATGGGGATTGAAAGAGAAGAAGGCTCAAGAAACAAGAACACGAAGGCCTTACTCCGGAGAAAAGACAAAGAACCCATCCGAGAAGTGGCTATGGTGTCTAGCCCAAATACTCATCAAGCATCATTTCCAAAGCAATCAAATGTCGCTTGGAAAAACTCAGGGCAGTTCGAACCAAAGAAAAGGCCCGTGATGCAATACACACCGTTGCCCCGACCTCTGTCGAAACTATTACTGATACTTCTAGAAAGACATTTGGTGGCCAAAGAGGTATCGAGGGACAATCCTACAAGACTTCCTTGGTAGGACGAATCAAAAACCTACACCTATCACATGGGAGAAAAGGGACATGATGTAGATAATTGTCCCACTCTAAAGTACAAGGTTCAACAGCTCATTGACAAGAAGATATTGAACTTCCAAGAGCCCGAGCCAAATGTACATCAAAATCCTCTTCCTGAGCACAATACAGTAAACATGATCAAAGATGAAGAAACAATGATCAAGCCCGACGATGAAGATGAACATGAAGTCAAGATTAAAGCTTCTCGATTAGGAGATGCCCGCTTTCGTCAAAAAGCGCTCCTAAAAGACGAGATTGTAGACAACTTGGGAGAAGACTCCGGAAGGTATAACTTCCAAGTGAAATATACCCCACTGCCATGGGCATTCAAAAATGTAGTAATTGTGCTTGATGACTGGGATGATATGGATGACGAAATCGATCCTGAGGAGAAAGCTCCGTCTAAGAAGAAAATGCTCCAAGATGAAACAGATGAGGATGAAAAGGAGAAAGAAAAAGTTCGACAAGGTGAAAGGCGTTTCACCCAGAAATCATCCAAGGAAGGTGAAACCATAGATTTACTCGGTCAAGACAGCGATAGATACAATTACCGTGTCAAATATACTCCACCACCATGGGCATTTAAAAATGAAGATATTATACCTGATGGATGGGATGGCATGGACGAGGTCCCGATCAACCAACTAAATCTCGAAAAGAATGAAGATCAAGAAGAGAAAAAAAAGAAAAAAACTCGCCAAGGTGATAGGCGATTTGCTCACAAAGCACAAAGACAAGGTGAAGTTATTGATTTCCTGGGTCAAGATAGTGGCCGGTATAATTACCGTGTCAAATATACACCGCCTTCGTGGGCATTCAAGAATGAAATGATCACACTTAATGGCTAGGGTGGAATGGATGCTGACGAAGCCAATAGAAGCATGGTATCCATAATTACACCATTTCTGATCAAGCTTGATGAGGTAGATAAATATAAGGAGGAAGAAGGTCCTGTCGAACCAATCATGATCCAACTTCCCATTGATCAACTAAAGATTGAAGGATAAGAAACACAACCTGTGATCATCACTCTCCCTCCAAAAGAAAAGTTTGATACTAGGCGTGTACCTTGGGATTACTCTCCTAAAGAAATTGATCTCATAACCCGATCGGGGAGATGCAATGTCCTGAAAGAAGGTGAGCACGAAAAGAAAGGAGTAACCGAAGAAGATATCAAATAATTGCTTTTAGTCATGAAGACGAGCGAATTTGAGGTAATTAAACAGCTAATAAAGATGCTAGCACAGATTTCTCTATTGGATCTCTTCAAGACTTCAGAAAGCCACAAAATGGTGCTTATGAAGCTTCTCAATGAAGTACACGTCCTAGAGACAATTAATGAAGTACAATTGGAAGACTTTGTTGGCACTATTCTTCTGAACGATCAATTTGCCTTCTCCGATGAAGATTTTCCATTCGACGGGCGTTCCCATAAGAAGGCTCCATATATTGCCGTCAAATGCCGGGGCAAAGAGGTATCACGTGTGCTGATCGATAATGGTTCCGCACTTAATATTTGTCCACTAAGCACACTGCATCGCTTGGGGATTAGCAAAGAGCTCATCAAACCTTCTAAGGTAACTGTGCGCTCGTTTGATGGAATGAAGAAAGACGTTATTGACGATATCGAGCTCGAGGTGAACATAGGCCCTGTGCCTTTCCTAATTGACTTCCAAGTAGTGGATATTCCGAGGACTTTCAACTTGTTACTCGGAAGACCTTGGATTCATATGGCTGGTGCTATTCCTTCAAGTATCCATCAGAAGGTCAGGTTCGTCATTAATGGCAAGATGATCACCGTACATGGAGAGATGGATTTCACCACTTACAAAGAGAGTGCAATACCGTATGTCGAACCCGAAGTGAAAGAAGCACTAAGCTTTCATTCCTTTGAAATGATCTCAATGGTGCAAATCCCTGCCGGTTGTATCATGAAATCCCCAGAATTCTCAACATCATCCATTATGTCTGGAAAGGTGCTATGCCAGCATGGATTTACTCCCGGTAATGGTCTTGGATTGAAATCCCAAGGAATCAAGGAACCTATCACTCTGCACTCCGCTTGCCACAAGAATGAAACACGGAGTAGGTTATATTCCGGATAGCTCTAAAGATCACCATGGAGACCAAGGCCGAGGTCGAAAGAACTATGGAGGCTATGGAAGCCGAGGTGATCGCATCATTAATCCATCCGTATGGAAGGGTAAAGCTAAAGAGCTTCCCTATCATCAGTTTCACATCAAAAAAAAACTTTTCCTAGACCTTCCAAGCTACTTTAAGAAGAAGACTTACATGTAGAGGAAAAATCTGTTCTGTCTAGTTTGTTCGAAGAGAATACCATCAATGTCATCATAACCGAAGCAGAAGATACCTACGCACTGGAATAGGAAGATTCTCTTGAACTTTTACTACCAGCCTTTTCCATTGCATTTTGTTGATTACAGTTTCAAATTTCTTGTGATTTCATTTGCAATTTTAGTTCAGTTGCAATTTCCATTCATGTTGATATAGATGTAATCACGTCTTTCAATTCAATAAAAGTGAGCAAATGTTTTGTTAAGGACAAATAGAAACAAAACCAAGCCTATGATGAACATTGTCCTCATTCGTGAGGCTTGAGGCTTTGGGTTTTTATATTGCTCCTCATTGCGAAAATGATTTTTAAGAGCAAGGAAGTCTGATGATATGAGGACTAGCTCTGTCTTTATATTTTTCCAGAATAAATTGTAAAATGAATTTCCAAAAGGTTTTTCATAAGACCGCATGCATTATTTTACTTTGTATGCGATTATTAATCATGTTTGTTACATGTCAGGCATGAGCATTTGCATATTCATAATAGGTTTTTATGTGGCCCAAATCTTTCTGAGGAGATCACTTGCGATATTGAAGAAGATAACGAGGATGAGGAATGGGTTAGAAAGGAATGGATTCATCATGAAGAATCAAAGCCACTCACATTAGAGAAAGCAATCACTGTTAATCTAGGCGATAAAGAGAATCCCAATGAAGTTAAGATTGGAGAAAGTCTTCCCTCAGCAGAAGCAGAAAGAATCATAGATTTGCTCAGAGAATATCAAGACATATTCGCATGGTCTTATGCTGACATGCCAGGCCTTGACCCGAGCATAATTGAACATGCTTTGCCAATCGATCCTAGTATTCTGCAAAAGAAGCAAAAATTTAGGCGAACGAAGGCGGATTTGGCAAAGAAGATAGAAGAAGAAGTTATAAAATTACTCAAAGTCGATTTCATTGAAGTAGTACCATATCCGTAATGGGTTACCAACATAGTACCCGTAATGAAGAAAGATGGTCGAGTACGGGTGTGTGTTGATTATCGCGATCTAAATAAAGTAAGCCCCAAGGATGATTTCCCGCTTCCACATATCGATGTATTAGTGGATATCACTCGCTGGTTTCAAACATTTTCATTCATGGATGGTTTCTCGGATATAATCAAATCCTCATGAAGAAAGAGGATAAGGTGAAGACATCCTCCATAATACCATGGGGCACCTTTTTTTACAAGGTGATGCATTTTGGTTTGAAAAATGCTGGCGCCACATATCAAAGGGCAATGGTAACTTTGTTCCATGACATGATACATAAAGAAATCAAAGTATATATGGAAGACATGATCGCAAAATCCAAACAAGGAGAAGATCATGTTGAAGCGCTTCGCAAGTTGTTCGAAAGACTCAGAAAATACAAGTTTCGAATTGTTGACACTTGATTTTTAGCTCATTTTTTTCATATTTTAAAAAATCTCAAAATTAGGATTAGGAATCTTGGCCAAGCCTAGAAATCTATTTCTAAACCAAAAATAATTTTTTTATCATTTTCCTGAATTTTTCTTTAATTTCTTTTATTCAAAATGAGTGAGAAAATCAAGAAAAATAGCAAATGGAATCACAAAATTCCATAAAAATAATAATTAGTCTTCTTTTAAATCCAATTTCACTAATACATCATCAATTTTGGAAAATCTCAATCGGGCATGTGTTTTTCCCAAAATTGGGCAAAATCAAACCCGAATTGAACCAAAAATGCAATTAGATCTTTTCTAGTCATTTTTAAGTCATAGTATCTTCACAAAAAATGATTTTGGGACCTTGAATTACATAATGGTTGGTCCAATTGAACAATTCAACAAAGAAATCAGAAAACCCCAAAATTCAATTGAAAATTAGGAATTTTGAGCCCAAATTGGGAATCGTGTCCAATTCGAAATTGTCGAACCATGAGACCATCATTTCTAGGGTTAATCAGATGTGGGTAATTCAATTTTGGCACCAATTTTTCCCAATCAGGTCATTTAGATATTGAATTAGACAAAAATCCCAATGATCCGAATTTACAATTTGAAAATCTTAGGTTTAATTGTGATAAAAATTAGGGCAAATCACATATTTGGGTGCAAAATGTGATAAGGAATTCAATTTTGGCGTTGAAATCGAAAAACTGGGTCAAAATCGAGCTTAATTTGTGATTTTAGACCAACCCGGGCCTGTTGAGTCGGTTGGTCAACCCGACCCGACCCGGCCGGTCTCCTTCTTCGCCCAACTTACCCAAGACACAATAAACCCAGAAAAATATCTACTCCGGCCCGAGACTTTGACAACTTAATCCGAGCAATTTAACACGTGATAAGCTCCAATTCCAGCTTGAGATTCTCCGCTGGCATCGAAGATTCGATTCAACCGATTCCAAGTCGATGATAACCAACTTTAGGTAGGAAAAATCAAGCTAGAAAAATAGAATTATGAAACGCACAGAACGTGCTCGAGAGAATTCCAGAGAGAGAGAGAGAACTCCATAGAGCAAGAACGAGAGAGATTGAGAAACAAAGGTGTGTTAAGGTCTCGTGGGCCGAGTGATTGGTGTTCTCCCGGCGGAAAACGCCGGCGAATCGGTGCCGATCGTGGATCTCCATACCTAGAAATCCAGTATTGAAGCTGGTCGTCAGAGCCTGGAAATCCCGATCGGCCGGCAAGTTTAGACCTCATCAAGCAAAGAAGAAGCCATCAAATAGAAGCATGAGTGTCAGGGAACGACTCTACAGACTTGGAATAGCTCGGCAATTTCATCTGAGCCTTGAACAAGACAGGTAAACTATGTTCATGATCTCGGTTTTTACAAAAATTCCAGAACACGATCGAGTTTGATCCCTATTGATTATACGATTGTTTCTCTAATTTTGAAGTTTTGAGGCTCTGGAACAAGTTTCTAACCATGTTTTGTATTGTTTGACTTCATTTTATGTCATTAAATCAACAAAATTGAGTCGGTCACCATTGATTGAACTTCGCCGGAGCTCGAGGAACTTCGCCGGAATGCTCCCTGTGGCTTTAGGCCACTCAAGTTGGTCTGTTCTTACTTTGTTTGATGTTCTGAATGTTATTTTGATCGAGGTAGATGGTTAGGGCGAGTAGGATGGTTATTTAGGTTCTGGAAATACAAACCTTAGCCAATGAAGGTTAGTGTTTTGAGACCGGATTTCGCCGGCCGGCGGAGGTCCGACGGAAAAACTATAGGCTAAGGTGGATAGTCGGTAATACAAGGAATACACGGAACCAAAAATCAGCCATAAAGGTCGCCGGAACCGGCAGCCTCGAAAACGTTCAACACACAGATCATGCCCCATTAGGTGTTTGTAAAAATGCCCCAATGAACAGAAAGAAAAAAACGACGCTGTTTCTGGCGTCGTGCTCGCCGGAAGGTGTAATCCGCGTCGACGCCGGTAAGGCTTGGTTCGGCCAAGCCGAACTGGATTGAACCGGGCCGGTCCGGTTCTTTTTCCGGCGGGAAAATTCAAAAATATTAAAAAAAATCTAAAAAAATAAAATATCAAAAAATAAAAAGAAAATTAGAAATTTTCGGAAAATTCATAAAAATTCAAATTTTTTTGGAAAATTCATAAAAATCCAGAAAATCCAGAAAGCACAAATAAAAAAATGTGAAAAATTCAGAAAATCTATAAAAAAAATTAGAAAATAAAAAAGTTCATAAAAAATTTCAGAAAATCATAAAAATCAATTCTCGATTAATGCAATTCTCAGAAATTCAATTTTCGAAAAAAAAATTCAAAAATTCACAGGATAGTTTGAAAATACTGTGGCCAACCTTGGAAAGTGAAATTTGAATTTTTGGAAGTGCCTAAGTGGCATTTTTAGAAAGACCTTAAATTCAGGGGTTATAACCCCTAAAAAACCCTAAAACCCTAAAAAGACACAAATCATGAAATGAACAAGCCTTTAAGGCTTCATTAGGATTTGGATGTTTTGGTTGGATTTCATTTTTAGAGACAATTTAGGATTGTTTGGTTTGATTGACCTTGATTGCGCATTTAATTCTTGATTGATTTCCCCACAATTAGAATGGATAGGATTAGTGGATAGGCCTCGGAAACTTGCGTGACACGTTAGACATCGCATCGTTCTTAGGTACCGAAAGGGCGTTAGAGATCTCAATTTGGGATCATTAACGTAACCAAGTCCCCGTATTCAGAATCTCTGGTTCGTAGAATTGTGGTATTTCTCCTATACCTTGATTAGGTTTCTAGTCAACCTACCAATAATGACTAGTGACGACTCCAAAAGTGAGAACTTAGACTAAATAGGAAAATGCCATCCGCTGTCACGTGAGGTGTGGTCCGGGAGAGACCTTTGCACGGAAATACCTCCTTAGGTGCAAACCCCGAAAGTTCCAAAAAAGCGCAGCGCGACAGTGCTTGGCGACTCGCTGGGGAGTTACCTTTTCTAAGTGGAGTTAAGCCTAGATAGAATGATACACTTGTGATTTGTGCTCGCAAAGATCCCAGGTACGTCCCGTTGACAATTGTGTTAAATGTTTTTACAAACGGGAGGTATAAGGTGTGCATCTGTGTTAATCTTTGTTTTGCGAGATGATGTCGGGAATGAATGTGAAATGATTATTTTAGAAGTGATGTTTGGTTTTGCTATGCATGCATTTGAGTAGCATAGGCACTACACCATTAGCACACACCACCCGTAGAGGTATATGTTTAGGCGAAACTATGAGCCGATTGCTCATGGGATCGTTTAAATATAATATCGATCACCGAGATGAATAATATTCCTTCACTTTAGGCTGATTGCCTATTGGGATGGAATCCCTTATTCATTAAGGTGGTGACCTCAAGCCTTTAGAATACCTTACCCTTTTAGGCGTCAGAACCTCACTGGTTGCATTCGCTTGTCTTTGTGGTTGGTATACCTAAAACCAAACCGAAACATTTTGGTAAGCAAGTATCGTTCCACTTCCTTCTTTTATAATTTTGCAAATTATTTGGCAAATTTTCAAAAAATGCCTAAATGGTGATCAATGATTGGTTTAAATGCCCTTTCGTATTAGAATGAATGATTAAGGCGTCGTACTCCATTATGACCATTTTTTTCATTTTTAGATGAAATGTATAGGTCCACGGCATTCAATTGTTTATCCATTCATTTCGATGTATTCGAAATTGTAAATCATAGTTTAGGACTTTATGGTCTAAATGGAGTGTGACGAAATGGGCATTTACACCAAACATTGAATTCATTTCTGATTTCAACTATATGCTCTTTTAAGGCCTAAACGGATTTAAAGTGACATTTGCATTACTTTTTAAGTATGCAAGTATACTTTACCTCCATTTTACCTTAAAAGGACATATAATTGAAATGGAGGCATTAAAATTAATCGGTAATCCATGGTGAATAATAATCAATTTCTTTTACATGCTTTAGATCGAAATGGGGAAACTAGACATACAAGTCATTCCGATTCCAAGGAGGGAGAAAGAAAGCATATGTGAAGGAAAGACTCGGGTATTTGTTCAAACTCATCAACCTAGAGTACCAAGTGAGTTTAATTCAAGCATTATCCCATTTCTGGGAAGTTACCACCGCCACATTTCAATTGAGCGAGCACGAGATGGTACCTACACTAGAAGAATATAAGGCAACCATTGGAATTGATTTCGAGTCAAGAATTGTTGAGCCCCCAATTGGATTACCACCCACGAGTGTTATAGCCAAATTCTTAAACTTGAAGACCCCTCAAGTGGAAAACTTGATCAAGTCAAATATTGGGAGGTTTCCTTGATCCTACTTGGTGGCCAATTACTCCAAATTGCCGAAAGAAACTGGAAATACTTCTGCGAGGGTTTTCATTCTTGTCTTCTTCGAATTCGTCTTATTCCCCGCATCAAGGAATGGATTAAATCCTCTCGTTGCAGTAATTGCTAGGCAAGTTTGTCTAAAATGGAACTTCTCCAATATACTCTTGGCGGAGACCATCATTTCATTAAATAAATACCAAAATAAAAAAAAAAGGTATACTTCAAGTCTCAGCTGGGTTACTTTTTGTGTGGTTTATTTCCAATATCTGACTTTGGGAATGTCATATGTGCATTCGAGAGATTGACTCATCTACCAACCCTATCGAGAAGTATTTGAAACTCTAAGACAAACTGCAAAAATACTCCTTTCATGAGTGGGCAAACTTCGTTAGAGCATTAACACCCGACTAGTTTCAATGGAAAATTCAATGGACGAAGATAGTAAAAGCTCAAATTACTTGCCAAGAAGGCAATTTGGTGCCGTTGCTTGGATTGAGTGGTGGAACCGCTTATTGCCCACTAAGAGTCATACGACAATTCGGAATGATTCAACAAATTTCACCTATTTGGCATCCTAAGGAGTTCACATTCGAGATACCACAAAAACCCCTCTCGGAAAGGGAAAGAAAAGAGCTGCAAACAAGGGTTGATGGGATCGTAGATTCCTTGAAGAAATCAACCGAGAAAATAGTGCAATGGCTTGAAGATATGGAAGGAGAAATGAAGCTCTTCTTGGCATCCAATGAATATATAAAGTGGTTGAAGGCTAAGCGACCAATCGAAGTCGAACCATATGTACCTTTGAGTGTTACTACCCATTTTGATGAACCATACATCCCAGAGTACGTTGTGCCAAACACACCAGGCATAGAACAATATGTTCCCGAAGAGGTTGTAATCGACGTGGAAGAATGGGAGACATGAGCCAAGGAATATGAAGAGGCTGAAGCTACCTTAGCTAGCAAGAAGCCTAGACTTGTTTAAGCTAATGTTCCCCTATTTTGATATAAAGCATTGTAATATGAATCTTCAAAATTGAAACAATTGCTTGATGAGGAATTGCTTGATAAAGTTTCAAAGTACATTTCGCAAAAAAACACTATGGATTACAATTCTTTGAATTGTATGATCACTTGAGAAGAATATTGATAAGAAATTCTATGCAAGGCTAAGGCTTGCATAAAAGCTCTTATCCTTGTTAATCATAAGAAATCATACAATTAAAAGAATGTAGGATTTCATGATTCTTTCACTATGCTAACAATGGGTCTTTTTGCGAAATAGGTTGTTTAGCAACGGAAGGTAAAAGACTCCGAACTCGCTTGCAAATAAGAATGGCGGAAAAAGAAACTCATACTCGACTAGCTGAGTTTGAGAACCAAATGACCCAGATGGCCGCCATGATGGCAGAAATGAAGACTTTTATTCTCGCATCTCGAGGATCTTATCCTACTACACCAAATGTGGGAACTTCAAACGCTATTGAAACACCGATTGAAGACCCAGTCAAAAATCAAGAACCAGTTCGATAGAACCCTCCAAAGACTACGCCTGAGGTAGTGAATTTGGAAGAAGACGACCCAACCAAGAAAACATCCAAAACAAAAGATGAAGAAGAGGCCAAGAGATTGGCCAAAATTGATGAATGCCTAGCAAGTCAAGGTTATGAACTTCAAAGGTTCGACAAGTTCTCGCCATATGCGAAAGTTATTATTCCAGAAAATTATAAGGAACCGGAATTTGTGAACAAGTATGATGGCACTGGTTGTCTCAAAAGCCATTTGAACTATTATCTCCGTAAGATGTCGAGATATTTAGATAACACGCCACTTCTTATTAGCACATTTCAAGATAGTTTGAGAGGAGCGGCCCTGGCATGGTACACCGCCCTCGACATAGAAGACTTCACTGAATAGGACCATTTGACGGGAGAATTTCTTCGCCAGTACAAGTTTAATATTGAAGTACTCCCAACTAGAGAAGATCTCGTCAGAACCGAGAAACGGAAGAATGAAGGGTTTAAAGTCTATGCTCAGAGATGGAAAGTTGTTGCCTCATAAGTAAAGCCTGCCATAAGTGAAGATGAACTCATTGAACTCTTCTAAAATCATTGCCAATTGAGTACTATGATAAGCTTCATGTATCAGGCTGTCAAACATTCACCATGTTGGTAAAGGTAGGCGAGAGAATTGAATGGGGATTGAAAGAGAAGAAGGCTCAAGAAACAGTAACACGAAAGCCTTAAACCGAGAGAAAAGACAAAGAACCCATTTGAGAAGTGGCTATGGTGTCTACCCCAAATACTCATCAAGCATCATTTTCAAAGCAATCAAATGTCGTTTGAAAAAATCCAAGGCAGTTCGAGCCAAAGAAAAGGCCCGTGAGGCAATACACATCGTTGCCCCGACCTCTGTCGAAACTATTACCAATGCCTTACCAAAAAAAAAAACTATTACCAATGCTTCTAGAAAGACATTTGGTGGCCAAAGAGGTACCGAGGGACAATCCTACAAGACTTCCTTGGTAGGACAAATCAAAAACCTGCACCTATCACATGGGAGAAAGGGGACATGATGTAGATAATTGTCCCACTCTAAAGTACAAGGTTCAACAGCTCATTGACAAGAAGATATTGAACTTCTAAGAGCCCGAGCCAAATGTACATCAAAATCCTCTTCCTGAGCACAATACAATAAACATGATCAAAGATGAAGAAACAATGATCAAGCCTAACGATGAAGATGAATATGAAGTCAAGATTAAAGCTTCTCGATTAGGAGATGCCCGCTTTCATCAAGAAGCACTCCTAAAAGGTGAGATTGTAGACAACTTGGGAGAAGACTCTGGAAGATATAACTTCCAAGTGAAATATACCCCACCACCATGGGCATTCAAAAATGAAGTAATTGTGCCTGATGACTGGGGTGGTATGGATGACGAAATCGGTCTTGAGGAGAAAGCTCCGTCTAAGAAGGAAATGCTCCAAGATGAAACAGATGATGATGAAAAAGAGAAAGAAAAAGTCTGACAAGGTGAAATGCGTTTCACCCAAAAATCATCTAAGGAAGGCGAAGCCGTAGACTTACTCGGTAAAGATAGCAGTAGATACAATTATCATGTCAAATATACTCCACCACCATGGGCGTTTAAAAATAAAGACATTGTACCTAATGGATGGGGTGGCATGGACGAGGTCCCGATCAGCCAACTAAATCTCGAAGAGAATGAAGATCGAGAAGAGAAAAAAAAAGAAAACGACTCGCCAAGGTGATCGGCGATTTGCTCGCAAAGCACGTAGACAAGGTGAAGTTGTTGATTTCCTGGGTCAAGATAGTGGCCGGTATAATTACCATGTCAAATATCCACCCCCTGTGTGGCCATTCAAGAATGAAATGATCACACCTGATGGCTGGGGTGGAATAGATTACACCATTTCTGATCAAGCTTGATGAGGTAGATAAATATAAGGAGGAAGAAGGTCCTGTCGAATCAATTACTATCCAACTTCCCATTAATCAACTAAAGATTGAAGGAGAAGAAACACATCCTGTTGTCATGCCGCGCAGTTTTTTTCGAGGTTTGTGCATTAAGGAGGTATTTTCCGTGCAAGGGTCTCTCCCAGACCATACCTCACGTGACAGTAGATGGTAATTTTTTATTTGATTTAAGTTTTCAATTTTGGAGTCGCCACTAGTCATTATTGGTAGGTTGACTGAAACCTAATCGGGGTATGGGAGAAATATCACGATTCTACGAACCAGAGATTCTAAGTACGGGGACTTGGTTACGCTAATGATCCCGAATCGAGATCACTATTGCCCTTTCGGTACCTAAGAACGATACGATGTCTAACATGTCACACAAGTTTCCGAGGCCTACCCACTAATCATATCCATTCTAATTGCGGAGAAAATCAATCAAGAATTAAATGCGCAATCAAGGTCAATCAAACCAAACAATCCTAATTTGTCTCTAAAAATCAAAATGCACCCAAAAACCATCCAAACCCTAATGAAGCCCTAAAGGCTTATTCATTTCATGATTTGTGTTTTGTTTTAGAGTTTTAGGGTATTTTAGGGGTTATAACCTCTGAATTTGAGAGTTTCTAAAAATGCCACTTAGGCACTTCCAAAAAATTCAAATTTCACTTTCCAAGGTTGGCCACAGTGTTTTTGAACCATTATGTGAATTTTTGAAATTTTTGATTTTTTTTTTCGAAAATTGAATTTATGAGAATTTCATTAACCGATAATTGTTTTTTATGATTTTCAGAAAATTTTTATGAATTTTTCAATTTTTCATGGACGGCCGACTCAGTCAAATGCATAATCCCATCCAAGTTGCAATCAAACAATGTAAAACATGATTAGGAACAAGTTTTAGACATCAATAAACTCAAAATCACGAAGAAAATTGTATGATCAAACATGATTGAGCTCAAATACATATTTTGGATTTTTATCAAAACGTGATTGTAAACGAACTTTACCTTCTTAAATGGAGGTCAAATTTGAAATTCTGAGAGGTAAGAAGGCTTTGGAATGATTCCCCGACGTTTGTTCTTCAAGGTAGTGTTATTCGTGTCACCGAGAAAGTCCCAGATTTCCTGGCCGAAACTCAGTTTCAGAGCCTCTCAGTTCGCTTTGTCGCAGGTCTTCCAGCCAGGAGATTCACCATCGGGATCGATTTGCCAGCGCTTTTCTGATCGGAAAAGTGCCGATCGCTCAATCTCAGGGAGTCTCAACTCACTCTCTTGCTCAATCTCTCTCCTCTTCTCTCTAGTTCTCTCTCTTCTCTCTTTTTGTAATTTCGTCGAGCATGTTCTGTGCACGGATAATGATTTTTTCTCCGTTTTGTAGCTTAATTTCCCACCCAAAGTTGGTTATCACCGACCTCCGAATCGGTTGTAACGAATCTCCGATGCCAGCCGGAGATTCTACAGCTGGAATCGGAGTTTAACACATGTTATATTGATCAGACCGAGTCGATGAAGTGGCGGGGTTGAAGATATTTCTCTTTCCAGGCATGTTGTTCAGTCGGCCGGGTAGAGGGGATGAAGTTCCGGTCAGGTCGGATTGACCCGGCTGACCCGATAAGTTCGATTTTGAATAAAAATTCAAATTGAACCCAATTTTGATCGAATTTTCAAAATTGAATTCCTCATAACATTCTAAACCCAAATATGTGATTTTCCCCCATTTTTGACATAATCATGTCCTAGATTTTCAACTTTTTAGATTCGGGTTATTTGGGTTTTATTCAATTCGATGTCTTAATGACCTGATTAGACAAAATTTGTGCCAAAATTGAATTACCCACATCATATTAACCCTAGAAATGATAGTCTTAAGGTTCGAAAATTTCGAATTGGACACGATTCCCAATTTGGGCTTAAAATTCCTAATTTCCAATTGAATTTTGGGGTTTTCTGATTTCTTTGTTAAATCGTACAATTGGACTAACCATTATGTAATTCAAGATCCCAGAATCATTAGTTGTGAAGATACCATGACTTAAAAATGACTAGAAAAGATCTAATTGCATTTTTTGTTCAATTCGGGTTTGATTTTGCCCAATTTTGGGAAAAACACATGCCCGATTGAGATTTTCCAAAATTGATGATGTATTAGTGAAATTGAATTTAAAAGAAGACTGATGACTATTTTTATGGAATTTTCTGATTCCATTTGCTATTTTTCTTGATTTTCTCACTCATTTTGACTAAAAGAAATTAAAGAAAAATTCAGGAAAAAGCTAAAAAATTTATTTTTGGTCTAGAAATAGGTTTCTAGGCTTGGCCAAGATTCCTAGTCCTAATTCTGAAATTTTTGAAAATATGAAAAAAAATAAGTTAAAAATCAGGTGTTAATAGCTGCCCCTCTTTGAGATTGAGCTCGTTAGAGGTTGATTTCAAAGACAAGGTGACACCTGAATTTTTAGTTGACTCAATGAACAAGACAATATGGAAATTTCACAACAACTGATTAGGGATCTTGCTTTCGAAATTCGTGATCTAATCCAAAGGTTTTCTTTTCAGAACACATTTTGAGAGGTTCTTAATGATTGAGGGAGAAAAACTTACATGTTTGTGAGAGTCTCTTTGTTGCTTATCCAAGAGTATGAATTGATGGCGGTGATGATTATGATGATTATTCTGATTTCGTGGTTTAAAGATGAACTCACGAACCATGAACACCTGAGGCTCCTCACCTGAGGATTTGGAAATTTACCTAGTGGTTCCTCACCAGTAGGACTTTAAAATTTTCCTAGTGACTCCTCGTCAATAGGACTTTGGAAATTTGCCTAGTGGCTCCTCGCCAGTAAGACTTTGGAAATTGCCTAGTGACTCCTCATTAGTAAGACTTTGAGAATTTGCCTAGTGGTTCCTCACCAGTAGGACTTTAGAAATTTGCCTAGTGGCACCTCGCTAGTAGGACTTTGGGAATTTGTCTAGTGGTTCCTCACCAGTCGGACTTTGGAAATTTGCCTAGGGGCTTCTCGCCAGTAGGACTTTGGAAATTTGCCTAGTGGCTCCTCGCCAGTAGGATTTTGGAAATTGCCTAGTGACTCCTCGTCAATAGGACTTTAGAAATTTGCCTAGTGGCTCCTCGTCAGTAGGACTTTGGGAATTTGCCTAGTGGCTTCTTGCCAGTAGGACTTTGGAAATTGCCTAGTGACTTCTCGTCAATAGGACTTTAGGAATTTGCCTAGTGCCTTCTTGCCAGTAGGACTTTGAAAAGAACTTGAACAATGTGTACCTAGGGCTTCTCGTCCGAGGTCTTAATGATTCACCTGGTGACTCCTCGCCAGCAGGATTTGAGAAGGCTTCAAATAATGAGTGCCTTGACCATGAGTTATGTGATTTTAAGGTTTCACTAACCTTTGTATAGTTTTTAGTTGACCAAAAACTATTTTGAAAAGTGGTTTTGAAATTAATCAAAAATGTTTGAAGTGTGATTTTTTTTTTTAGCTTACCACAAACTGTTTGAAAACTTGATTTTAAGTTGACCAAAACTTTTGAAATATGGTATGGAAACATGCATTCTTTGCATTAATACATTTCAGACAATCAAATTTTCTTTTCAAGAAATTATTTGAACAAAGTGTTTGCAATCTTTCAAGAAATGCTTGAAATGATCATTTGTAAGACCTTCATTAGAAAGGATTTGTCCCAATCTATGAACTTTGTCTTTTCTTTATATGATTGAAATTGTCTGATATCCCTCAATTTTATCTCTCTTAACCAATCCTCAGGTGTTCGAAGATGTTCGCAATATATACAATCCCATTGATCCGATAATATCTTTCAAAAGGTTGTAATGTTGGCTTAGTCAATGGCTATTCAAAGGATAGGCATTTTGAGGCCAAGAAAAATGATTTCAT
Source organism: Syzygium oleosum (assembly GCF_021117445.2). Taxonomy (NCBI): domain Eukaryota; kingdom Viridiplantae; phylum Streptophyta; class Magnoliopsida; order Myrtales; family Myrtaceae; genus Syzygium; species Syzygium oleosum. Next base: position 4,719,208 of record NW_026607500.1, on the reverse strand, counting down.
CATATCTGACTTCGGGTTTACAAGTTAAGAACCTCTAAGACAAGACAATATATTATTGCATACACTCCTTTGAGCGATGATTTCTTGTCATAAAGTCACATTTTTACTTCTCAACATCCCAACCTGAATAGTCTTTGGGGAGAGGTTGTATTGTTGGTATTGGGTAGGCTCAAAATGCTCATTTGTTTGAGTTTAGGCTTCTTATGATATTGGTGATCTTCTTGGCATCACCACCCTTTTTCTTTTGTCTATTAAGGATCTTTCTTTTTATGAACATCGTAATCCTCTAAATGTTTATCAGGATTTCTTTTTTCGTTTAGACCCACTTGTTATGATTTATTAATTCTCACAATCTTGGCTCTACTTTATCATGACTTTTTTTTGTCATTTCGAGCTTTCTTTTGAACCCTCTTTTTCTTTCTCATTTTTCTTGAGCATTTGGCCTTGCTTTTACTAGGCACACTGCTTTTTCATGCCCCTGATTCTTTTGCATCCTCTAATCTTTTAGCTTTTGACCTGTTTGAGTTCTAAGGACTTTGTGTCATGCTTTTTTTTGTTTCTTATCTATTCAAGGTGGATCATATGCTCATGCTCTAGTGTGAAGAGATGACCACCAATTTAGGGTTCTGAAATGAATATTCAGGCTCAATTGGGCTTTGCCAAAGGTAATGTGTTTGGGTATAAGAAATGAAGTGCTCTTCTTCCTCTTGGGATGTCTTGAGCTTCCATATGATTTCATCTGAAGTTATCACAGAAAGATTGATGCAAGAGTAAGCAATAGAATCTTTCTTGATCTTATTCTCCATGGCTATCAACTACAAATCTCCTGGTTTGCCCCAATGTGGGGTGGTTCTTAACAGGGTTATTTTGGAAAAACTTCTCTACTGTGTCGGCTCAAATTTGGTTTGCAAGGGATAAGCATGTGTTTGGGATAGTGAAATGACTGCCTTTCATCATTTCAATCCATGTAATCATTGCGAACATCCCTTTTTTCCTTTGGATGAGTTTTTTTTTCTTACTCACTCCTTCACTTTGACTTTGAGTGTATAGGGGACGTGTTTGGATACGGCTTACCTTTCATCATTTGAAGGTCTTTCCATTCAATTTGATCCAAACTTTTTTTCTTTGAATTTTTCAAAGCCTTTTGTCAAATTATCCCTTGTAGGGAATTTTGATACTTAATGCATTCTCAAAGAAAGCGTGTTTCAGAACTTTTGATTTGAAACATTTCTGAGATATTTTCTTTTCAAAACAATCTGTTTTGTTTTGCTCAGTCTTAATGTCATTCCTCTTGGGAAAGAAGAATTTCGATTTTCTCTTAGAAAGACAACTTCTTTAACACATGCACTCACGATTTAGGGATACATATCTGATCAACTTACCAATATCCCTCTTGTTTGCATGTTTTTGCTTTGGTTCCACCGGGGATTATTCTTTTGTTGCTCCCTTTTCTTTGTCTCCCTGGGGATGATAAAAAGAAGAAAAGTACATTAGGGAACATCATCGGAAAAATTGAATTAGAAGTAATACTTCCCTCTATTATTTGACAACTTCGTTGGGAATTCTGAAACCATCGACCGGTTTAGACTCATTTTGCTTTCTTTTGCAAAACAGATAAACATGTTCATGAAATGCGTGGTATGCATGATATGCACATGTTCTAAAGTGACCCAAATCTCTTCTTGAATGTTTGTCTTTATTTCATGGGTAGAAAATCTTGACAGCATCTGCATTTACAGGATAGGCCAATTCTGTTCCAGCCATATCTATAAGAATCAATGCTCCTCCAGGAAGGACTTTCTTGATAATATATGGACCTTCATAATTTGGAGTGAATTTACCACGAGGATCTGAATTATTGAGAATGGCTTTCTTCACTACTAAATCCTCTATTTTGAAATGCCTTGGTCTTGGAGGGATCTATTTCGATGCCTTTGCTACTGACTACAAGTCCTAGCAGTTTGCCAAATTTTGCCCCAAATACACACTTGTTGGGGTTTAGTCGCAACTTGCATTTTCCCGAGTCTTTCAAACAACTTGCGAAGCACTTCAACATAATTTTCTCCTTGTTTGGATTTTGCGATCATGTCATCCATGTATACTTCAATTTCTTTATGCGTCATGTCATGGAACAAAGTTACCATTGCCCTTTGATATGTGGCACCAGCATTTTTCAAACCAAAAGGCATCACCTTGTAACAAAATATGCCCCATGGTGTTATGAAGGATGTCTTCGCCTTATCCTCTTTCTTCATGAGGATTTGATTATATCCTAAGAAACCATACATGAATGAAAATGTTTCGAATCCAGCAGTGCTATCCACTAATACATCGATATGTGGAAGCGAGAAATCATCCTTAGGGCTTGCTTTATTTAGATCGCGATAATCAACGCACACCCGTACTCGACCATCTTTCTTCATTACGGGTACTATATTGGCAACCCATTCTGGATATGGTACCACTTCAATGAAACCGACTTTAAGCAATTTCATAACTTCTTCTTCTATCTTCTTTGCCAAATCCGGCTTCGTTCGCCTAAGTTTTTGCTTCTTTGGCAGAATACTTGAATCGATTGGCAAAGCATGTTCAACTATGCTCAGATCAAGGCCTGGCATGTCAGCATAAGACCATGCGAATATATCTTGATATTCTCTGAGCAAATCTACGATTCTTTCTACTTCTGCTGATGGAAGACTTTCTCCAATCTTAACTTCCTTGGGATTCTCTTTATCGCCCAGATTAACAGTGATCGTTTTCTCTAATGTGAGTGGCTTTGATCTTCATGACGAATCCATTCCTTTCTGACCCATTCCTCATCCTCGTTATCTTCTTCAATATCGCAAGCGATCTCTTCGAAAAGATTTGGGACACATAAGAACATATTATGGATAAGCGAATGTTCATGCCTGACATGTAACAAACATGATTAATAATCGCATACAAAGTAAAATAATGCATGTGTGAAAAACCTTTTAGAAATTCATTTTGAAATTTATTTTGGAAAAATATAAAGACAGAGCTAGTTCTCATATCATCAGACTTCCTTGCTCTTAAAAATCATTTTCGCAATGAGGAGCAATATAGAAACCCAAAGCCTCAAGCCTCACGAATGAGGACAATGTTCATCATAGGCTTGGTTTCATTTCTATATATCCTTAACAAAACATTTACTCACTTTTATTGAATTGAAATACGTGATTACATCTATATCAACATGAATGAAAATTACAACTGAACTAAAAATTGCAAATGAAATCACAAGAAATATGAAACTGTAATCAACAAAATGCAATGGAAAAGGCTGGCAGCAAAAGTTCAAGAGAATCTTCCTACTCCAGTGCGTAGGTATCTTCTGCTTCGGTTATGATGATATTGATAGTATTCTCTTCGAATAAACCATGCAGAACAGATTCTTCCACTGCATGTAAGTCTTCTTCTTGAAGCAGCTTGGAAGGTCTAGGAAAAGTTTCTTTGATGTGAATCGATGTTAGGGAAGCTCTTTAGCTTTACCTTTCCATACGGATGGATTAATGATGCGATCAGCTCGGCTTTTATAGCCTCAATTATTCTTTCGACCTCGGCTTTAGCCTCCATGATGATCTTTAGAGTTATCTGGAATATAACCTACTCCGTGTTTCATTCTTGTGGCAAGCAGAGTGATAGGTTCCTTGATTCCTTGGGATTTCAATCCAAGACCATTACCAGGAGTAAATCCATACTAGCATGGCACCCTTCCAAATATAATGGATGATGTTGAGAACTCTGGGGATTTTATGATGCACCCAGCAGGGATTTGCACCATTGAGATCATTTCAAAGGAATGATAGCTTGGTTCTTCTTTCACTTTGAGTTCGACATACGGTATTGCACTCTCTTTCTAAGTGGTGAAATCTGTCTCCCCATGTACGGTGATCATCTTACCATTAATGACGAACCTGACCTTCTGATGGAGACTTGAAGGAATAGCACCAGCTATATGAATCCAAGGTCTTTCGAGTAACAAGTTGAAAGTCCTTGGAATATCCACTACTTGGAAGTCAATTAGGAAAGGCACATGGCCTATGTTCACCTCGAGCTCGATATCGCTAATAACGTCTTTCTTCATTCTGTCAAACGAGCGCACAGTTACCTTAGAAGGTTTGATGAACTCTTCGCTAATCCCCAAGCGATGCAATGTGCTTAGTGGACACAAATTAAGTGCGGAACCATTATCGATCAGCACACGTGATACCTCTTTGCCCCGGCATTTGACGACAATATATAGAGCCTTATTATGGGAATGCCTGTCGATTATGAAATCTTCATCGGAGAAGGCAATTTGATCTTTCAGAAGAATAATGCCAACAAAGTCTTCCAATTGCACTTCATTAATTATCTCCGGGATGTGTACTTCATTGAGAAGCTTCATAAGCACCATTTTGTGGCTTTTTGAAGTCTTGAAAAGATTCAATAGAGAAATCTGTGCTGGCATCTTTCTTAGCTGTTCAATTACCTCAAATTCGCTCGTCTTCATGACTGAACGCAATTGTTTAACATCTTCTTCGATTACTCCTTTCTTTTCGTGCTCACCTTCTTTCGGGACATAGCATCTCCCCGATCGGGTTAAGGCATCAACTTCTTTAGGAGAGTAATCCCAAGGTACACGCCTAGTATCAACCTTTTCTTTGGAGGGAGAGTGATGATCACAGGCTGTGTTTCTTCTCCTTCAATCTTTAGTTGATCAATGGGAAGTTGGATAGTGATTGGTTCGACAGGACCTTCTTCCTCTTTATTTTTATCTACCTCATCAAGCTTGATCAGAAATGGTGTAATCATAGATACTATGCTTCTATTGGCTTCGTCAGCATCCATTCCACCTTAGCCATCAGGTGTGATCATTTCATTCTTGAATGCCCACGGAGGGGGTGTATATTTGACACGGTAACTATACCGGCCACTATCTTGACCCAGGAAATCAACAACTTCACCTTGTCTCCATGCTTCCCGAGCAAATCGCATATCACCTTGGCGAGTCTTTTTCTTCTTTTTCTCTTCTCGATCTTCATTCTCTTCGAGATTTAGTTGGCTGATCGGGACCTCGTCCATGCCACCCCATCCATCAGGTACAATGTCTTCATTTTTAAATGCCCATGGTGGTGGAGTATATTTGACACGGTAAGTCTACGGTTTCGCCTTCCCTAGATGATTTCTGGGTGAAAAGCCTTTCACTCTGTCGGACTTTTTCTTTCTCCTTTTCATCCTCATCTATTTCATCTTGGAGCATTTCCTTCTTAGACGGAGCTTTCTCCTCAAGACCAATTTCGTCAGCCATACCCCACCGCCATGGACATTCAAAAATGAAGTAATTCTAGGCTTGGCCAAGATTCCTAATCCTAATTTTGAGATTTTTGAAAATATAAAAAAACGAGCTAAAAATCAAGTGTCAACATAATTAAGCAAATTATCTTGGCCATTCATCAAGAGCACATCTTAGCCATCCAATGTGGCATGTCATTGATCCAAGTGAATCGAGATAAATCAATGAAATGTTTGCTTAATCACCAAGTAAATAATTGGAGCCTTTGGATCCAAGGGCTCCAATTCAAACTTAGGGGAGTATATCGAAATTTTTCTCTCCAAAATTAGGAGAGTCTAGGCTGACACTTGATTTTTAGATGACGTGTCCTAAAAGTAAAATCTTGAGATTAGGGTTTTTGATCGCGACGTAATCCAATTCTCAATAAAAAGAGTCATTTAGCATTTGAATTAGCATTAGCCATTCATTTTCTAGCTTTTTGCATTTCAATTTCAAAAAAATTCAAAGAGTTGATTTTTGAGTTGACTTTTCGGTCAAACGTTGACCAAAAGTCAACCTAAAGTCAAAATTTGATTCTTTCCATAAAAAACCCCAAAATAGTGTCAATTTCACTTTTGCACAATCAAATTTCAAAAAATTTAAAGTTTGACTTATTAATTGACATTTTAGTATATAAGTACTAAAATGTTGACTTTTGACACATTGTCCAAAAAAATTCAAAAATTTCAAAACCCTTAAATCAACTCATTTTTAGCTTAATTTCGCTTTGACATCATCAATTTTACAAAAATCAGTGCAGATTCAACTTTTCCCTTTTTTTGCGGAATTTGGTTCAAATCGGCCAAAAATGAAATTACTTCATTTCTAGTTATTTTTTAGGATAGTTTACTTCATGACATTTGATCTAGAGGTCGTATTACATTCAATTTTAGAACCAATTTTATAATTCCAAGCCAAGGGCAAAAACCCCCAATTTAGGCCCTAATCAGTGATTCCGATCGATTCTTCATGATTTGCGCAATTAAAACATGAATGAGCCTAATTTCTTATATGAAATTCAAATTCGAAATCAATTTTGGAAGATTCATATGAATTTGAGCCAATTTGACCAATTTAGTGATCTAACGATTGAGAAATCTAAGCGTAATTGGTCTAATTAGTGCAATTCAACTTGACTCATTCTAGACTAACATCCAATTTGATAAATTGAAGCTCAATTTGGCCATTTGGACTTCAATTAAATTTATTAGTCTAGTTTGGCCATGCAATTTAACTCAAACTAAAATAATTGGGCTAAACAAGTAAAATTGGATCAATTTGTGGTTGAATTTTAAATTGGTTCAATCCAATTTAATCGAATTCAATATTAATCAGGTCAATCAATCATGATAGGGATTAAATTGTACAAAATTGAAACAAATTGGGCCGAGAATTGAACCGGTTCAACTCGGTCAAACTCGGGTCAAACTGGTCTAGCCGGTTCAACCCGATTTGATCGAAATTGAACCAGTCCAATCGGACCAGCCATTTTCCTGTCAAAATTCCGGCGATCGGCGGTCCATTCCGGTCAACCACATCCCTTTGTGCCCAAAATGACAAAAATGCCCTTAAAAGGAAATTACAAAAATGCCCCTAAAGCAAAATTACCAAAATGCCTTAAGGATTAAGCAAATTACTTAGGGATTAAGCAAATCAATCATGGCCATTCATTTAAAGCAGATCATGGCCATCCATAATGCCATGTCACCTATCCTTAGCCCTTGAGGAATATTCTTAATCATTAAGGATGCATTCTAGGCCATTAAATTGATCTAATGTTGACACCTGATTTTTAGCTTTTTTTTATTTTCAAAAATCTCAAAATTAGGATTATGAATCTTGGACAAGCCTAGAAACCTATTTCTAAATCAATTTTTTTTTATCATTTTCCTGAATTTTTCTTTAATTTCTTTTAGTCAAAATGAGTAAGAAAATCAAGAAAAATAGCAAATGGAATCAGAAAATTCCATAAAAATAATAATTAGTCTTCTTTTAAATCCAATTTCACTAATGCATCATCAATTTTGAAAAATCTCAATCGGGCATGTGTTTTTCCCAAAATTGGGCAAAATCAAACCCGAATTGAACCAAAAATGCAATTAGATTTTTTCTAGTCATTTTTAAGTCATGATATCTTCACAACAAATGATTCTGGGACCTTGAATTACATAATGGTCAGTCTAATTGCACAATTTGTTAAAGAAATCAGAAAACCCCAAAATTCAATTGAGAATTAGGAATTTTTTAATCCAAATTGGGAATCGTGTCCAATTCGAAATTGTCGAACCATGAGACAATCATTGCTAGGGATAATTTGATGTGGGTAATTCAATTTTGGCACCAATTTTGCCTAATCAGGTCATTAAGGCATTGAATTGAACAAAATCCTAATAACCCGAATACAAAAGTTTGAAAATCTTGGACATGATTTTGTCAAAAATTGGGGAAAATCACATATTTGGGTTTAGAATGTTATGAGGAATTCAATTTTGGGATTTAATTTTGAAAATTCGGTTGAAATTTAATTTGAATTTTTAATCAAAACCGTGATCAGGGTCGGCGGTCAACTTGACTCAACCCGGCGCCTTCTTCTTCACTCGGTTCACCCCAAAACATGATGAACCCGAAAATATCTTCTTGGACCCGCGACTTCACCGACTTCCTTTGGTCAAATGAACACATGTTTGACTCGACTGACGGTTGGAGAATTTACGGCTGTCGTTGGAGATCGGTTACAACCGATTGGAAGGCGGTGGCAACTGACTTTGGGTGGGAAAAATCGATCAACAAAAAAGAGACAAAAATCATTGTCCGGGCATGGAGTGTGTTCGACGTTATGCCATAGAGAGAAAAGAGTGAAACAAAGGAGAAAGATCTAGAGAGAAACGACCGGCAATGGTCCGGCGGTGAATCTATAGGTTAAGGATGATAGCTGGTAATATGAAGTTGATTCAGAATCAAAATAAACGGCAAAACGTCCATCGGAAGGTCGCCGAAGAAGGGCTTGAAGTGGCGGCCTTGAAAAAATTAGGTTGGAATTCATGCATATCAAGTGCTCGGCGAAATGCCGAAGAGAAAAATGCGTTAAATGGTGCTGTTTTGGTGCTGTGCTCGCCGGAGAGGGTAATCGGCGCTGGCATGGGCGATTCCCAATTTAGCTCAGCCGAACCGGTTTGAACTGGTCCGGTCCGGTTTACCGTTCCGACAGGAAAATTCAAAAAAATAATAATAAAAATAATAAAAATTAGAAAATCTATAAAAATTCAGAAAAATCAGAAAAATACAAATAAAAAATGTGAAAAAATTCAGAAAATCTATAAAAAAAAAATTAAAAAATTCGAAATTTCATAATTTTTTTTAGAAAATCATAAAAATCAATTCTCGGTTAACGAAATTCTCAGAAATTCAATTTCCAAAAAAAACAAAAAACAAAAAACAAAATAATAAAAAATTTTAAAAACTCACAGAATGGTTCGAAAACACTGTGGCCAACCTTAGAAAGTGAAATTTGAATTTATGGAGGTGCCCAAGTGGCATTTTTAGAAAACCTTAAATTCAGGAGTTATAACCCCTAAAAAACCCTAAAACTCTAAAAAGACACAAATCATGGAATGAATAAGCCTTTAGGGCTTCATTAGGATTGGATGTTTTTTGGTGCATTTTGATTTTTAGAGACAATTTAGGCTCCGTTCGTTTGGCAGAAAATATTCTTCTTTTGGAAAATATTTTTCCGGAACATAATTTTCCGGTGTTCGGCGACCAATATGAAAAAGTTTCGGAAAATATTTGTCGCCGGCGACCGGCGGCGGCCGGCGGCCCGCGGCGGGCGGCCGAACGAAAACATTTTCCGCCCCCGAACACCGGAAAACGCGGAAAATGTTTTCCGGAAAAATATTTTTTCGCAAATGAACACAGCCTTAGGATTGTTTGGTTTGATTGACATTGATTGCGCATATTAATTCTTGATTGATTTCCCTGCAATTAGAATGGATAGGATTAGTGAATAGGCCTCGGAAACTTGTGTGACACATTAGACATCGTATCGTTCTTAGGTACCGAAAGGGCATTAGGGATCTCGATTTGGGATCATTAGCGTAACCAAGTCCCCGTACTCAGAATCTCTAGTTCGTAGAATCGTGGTATTTCTCCCATACCCCGATTATGTTTCTAGTCAACCTACCAATAATGACTAGTGGCGACTCCAAAATCGAAAACTTAGATCAAATAGGAAATTACCATCCACTGTCACGTGAGGTATGGTCTGGAAGAGACCCTTGCACGGAAATACCTCCTTGCGCACAAAAACCCTGAAAGCGCGGCACGACAGGCTTGGCGACTCCACTTAGGATTCTTCTTTTCTAAGTGGACTTAGGCCTAGATAGAACGATACGCTTGTGATTTGTGCTCGCAAGGATCCCAGGTACGTCTCTCTGATAATTGTGTTAAATGGTTTTGCAGATGGGAGGTATAAGGGGTGCAGTCTTTGTTAACCTTTATTTTGCAAGATGGTGTCGGGAATGAATGTCAAATGATTATTTTAGAAGTACTGTTTGATTACTAATTGCTATGCATGCATTTGAATAGCTTAGACACTACACCATTAGCATACATCACCCGTGGCCCAACCCCAGCTACAATTAGGTCTACCTTTAGGAGGTATATGTTTAGGCGAAACTGTGAGCCGATTGCTCATGGGATTGTTTAAATATAATACCGATCACTGAGATGAATAATATTCCTTCACTTTAGGCTGATTGTCTATTGGGATGGAATCCCTTATTCATTAAGGTGGTGACCACAAGGCTTTAGAATACCTTACCCTTTTAGGCGCCAGAACCTCACTGGTTGCATTCGCTTGTCTTTGTGGTTGGTATACCTAAAACCAAATCGAAACATTTTGGTAAGCAAGAATCGTTCCATTTCCTTCTTTTATAATTTTGCAAACTAGTTGGCACATTTTTCAAAAAATACCTAAATAATGATCAATGATTGGTTTAAATGCCCTTTTTATATTAGAATGAATGATTAAGGCGTCGAACTCCACTCATTTTTTTTCATCTTTTAGATAAAATGTATAGGTCCATGGCATTCAATTGTTTATCTATTCATTTCGATATATTCGAAATTGTAAATCATAGTTTAGGACTTTATGGTCTAAATGGAGTGTGGCGAAATGGGCATCTACACCAAACATTGAATTCATCCCTGATTTTAACTATATGCTCTTTTAAGGCCTAAACGGATTTAAAGTGACATTTGCATTACTTTTTAAGTATGCAAGTATACTTTACCTCCATTTTACCATAAAAGGACATATAATTGAAATGAAGGCATTAAAATTAATCGGTAATCCATGGTGAATAATAATCAATTTCTTTTACGTGCTTTAGATCGAAATGGGGAAACTAGACGTACAAGTTATTCCGATTCCAAAGAAGGAGCTTTGGGCATGGTGGGTAAACATGACAAAAGACAACAAAGCATACGTGATGGAAAGACTCGGGTACTTGTTCAAGCTCATCAACCTGGAGTACCAAGTGAGCTTAATTCAAGCATTATCCCATTTCTGGGAAGTTACCACCGCCACATTTCAATTGGGCGAGCATGAGATGATACCTACACTAGAAGAATATAAGGCAACCATTGGAATTGATTTCGAGTCAAGAATCGTTGAGCCCCTAATTGGATTACCACCCACGAGTGTTATAGCCGAATTCTTAAACTTGAAGACCCCTCAAGTGGAAAAGTTGATCAAGTCAAATACCGGGAGGTTTCCTTTATCTTACTTGGTGGCCAAGTACTCCAAATTGCTGAAAGAAACTGGAAATACTTCGGCGAGGTTTTTCATTCTTGCCTTCTTCGGATTCGTCTTATTCCCCGCATCAAAGACTGGATTAAATCCTCTCATTGCAGTAATTGCTAGGCAAGCTTGCCTAAAATGGTACTTCTCCAATATGCTCATGGCGGAAACCATCATTTCATTGAACAAATACCAAAATCAACAAAAAGGTATACTTCAAGCCTCAGCTGGGTTACTTTCTGTGTGGTTTATTTCCCATATCCGACCTTGGGAACGTCATATCCGCATTCGAGAGATCGACTTATCTACCAACCCTATCGAGAAGTTTTTGAAACTCCAAGACAAACTAACAAAATACTCCTTTCATGAGTGGGCAAACTTCATTAGAGCATTAGCTTCCAACCAGTTTCAATAGAGAATTCAATGGACGAAGATAGTGAAAGCTCAAATTACTTGCCAAGAAGGCAATTTGGTGCCTTTGCTTGGATTGAGTGGGGGGACCGCTTATTGCCCACTAAGAGTTGTACGGCAATTCGAAATGATTCAGCAAGTTCCACCTATTTGGCATCCTGAGAAGTTCACATTTGAGATACCACAAAAACCTCTACCGGAAAAGAAAAATAAAGGGTTGCATATAAGAGTTGATAGGATTGAATTCTCTGAAGAAATCAACCAAGCAAATAGTGCAATGGCCTGAAGATTTGGAAGGAGAAATGAAACTCTTCTTGGCATCCAACAAGTATATAAAGTGGTTGAAGGCTAAACGACCAATCGACGTCGAATCATATGTACCCTTGAGTGTTACTACCCATTTCGATGAGCCGTATATCTCGGAGTACATTGTACCAAGCACGGTAGGTGTAGAGCCGTATGTTCCCGAAGAGGTTGTAATCGACGTGGAAGAATGGGAGACACGAGCCAAGGAATATGAAGAGGCTGAAGCTACCTTAGCTAGCAAGAAGCCTAAACTTGTTTAAGCTAGTGTTTCCCTATTTTGGTGTATAGCATTGTAATAGAAATTTTCAAAATTGAAACAATTGCTTAATGAACAATTGCTTAATGAAGTTTCAAAGTACATTTTGCAAAAAGTCACCGTGGATTACAATTCTTTGAATTGTATGATCACTTGAGAAGAATATTGATAAGAAATTCTATGCAAGGCTAAGGCTTGCATAAAAGCTCTTATCCTTGTTAATCATAAGAAATCATACAATTAAAAGAATGTAGGATTTCATGATTCTTTCACTATGCTAACAATGGGTCTTTTTGCGAAATAGGTTGTTTAGCAACGGAAGGTAAAAGACCCCGAACTCGCTTGCAAATAAGAATGGCTTAAGAAGAAACTCGTACTCGATTAGCTGAGGTTGAGAACCAAATGACCCAGATGGCTGCCATGATGGCAGAAATGAAGGCTTTTATTCTCGCATCTCGACGATCTTATCCTACTACTCCAAATGTGGGAACTTCAAACGCTACTGAAACACCGATTGAGGACCCAGTCGGAAATCAAGAACCAGTTCGAGAGAACCCTCCAAGACTACGCCTAAGGTAGTGAATTTGGAAGAAGACGACCCAACCAAGAAAACATCCAAAACAAAAGATGAAGAAGAGGCCAAGAGATTGGGCAAAATTGAAGAATGCTTAGCAAGTCAAAGTTATGAACTTCGAAGGTTCGACAAGTTCTCGCCATATGCGAAAATTATTATTCCAGAAAATTATATGTAACTGGAATTCATGAACAAGTATGATGGTACTGCTTGTCCCAAAAGCCATTTGAAATATTATCTCCGTAAGATGACGAGATATTCAGATAACACGCCATTTCTTATTAGCACATTTCAAGACAGTTTGAAAGGAGCGGCCTTGGCATGGTGCACCGCCCTCGACATAGAAGACTTCACTAAATAAGACCATTTGACTGGAGAATTTCTTCGCCAATACAAGTTTAATATTGAAGTACTCCCAACTAGAGAAGAGAAGATCTCGTCAGAATCGAGAAACGGAAGAATGAAGGGTTTAGAGCCTATGCTCAAAGATGGAAAGTTGTTGCCTCATAAGTAAAGCCTGCCATAAGTGAAGATGAACTCATTGAACTCTTTCTAAAATCATTGTTAATTGAGTACTATGATAAGCTTCATGTATCAGGCTGTCAAACATTCACCATGTTGGTAAAGGTTGGCGAGAGAATTGAATGGGGATTGAAAGAGAAGAAGGCTCAAGAAACAGCAACACGAAGGCCTTACTCCGGGAGAAAAGACAAAGAACCCATCCGAGAAGTGGCTATGGTGTCTAGCCCAAATACTCATCAAGCATCATTTCCAAAGCAATCAAATGTCGCTTGGAAAAACTCAGGGCAGTTCGAACCAAAGAAAAGGCCCGTGATGCAATACACACCGTTGCCCCGACCTCTGTCGAAACTATTACTGATACTTCTAGAAAGACATTTGGTGGCCAAAGAGGTATCGAGGGACAATCCTACAAGACTTCCTTGGTAGGACGAATCAAAAACCTACACCTATCACATGGGAGAAAAGGGACATGATGTAGATAATTGTCCCACTCTAAAGTACAAGGTTCAACAGCTCATTGACAAGAAGATATTGAACTTCCAAGAGCCCGAGCCAAATGTACATCAAAATCCTCTTCCTGAGCACAATACAGTAAACATGATCAAAGATGAAGAAACAATGATCAAGCCCGACGATGAAGATGAACATGAAGTCAAGATTAAAGCTTCTCGATTAGGAGATGCCCGCTTTCGTCAAAAAGCGCTCCTAAAAGACGAGATTGTAGACAACTTGGGAGAAGACTCCGGAAGGTATAACTTCCAAGTGAAATATACCCCACTGCCATGGGCATTCAAAAATGTAGTAATTATGCTTGATGACTGGGATGATATGGATGACGAAATCGATCCTGAGGAGAAAGCTCCGTCTAAGAAGAAAATGCTCCAAGATGAAACAGATGAGGATGAAAAGGAGAAAGAAAAAGTTCGACAAGGTGAAAGGCGTTTCACCCAGAAATCATCCAAGGAAGGTGAAACCATAGATTTACTCGGTCAAGACAGCGATAGATACAATTACCGTGTCAAATATACTCCACCACCATGGGCATTTAAAAATGAAGATATTATACCTGATGGATGGGATGGCATGGACGAGGTCCCGATCAACCAACTAAATCTCGAAAAGAATGAAGATCAAGAAGAGAAAAAAAAGAAAAAAACTCGCCAAGGTGATAGGCGATTTGCTCACAAAGCACAAAGACAAGGTGAAGTTATTGATTTCCTGGGTCAAGATAGTGGCCGGTATAATTACCGTGTCAAATATACACCGCCTTCGTGGGCATTCAAGAATGAAATGATCACACTTAATGGCTAGGGTGGAATGGATGCTGACGAAGCCAATAGAAGCATGGTATCCATAATTACACCATTTCTGATCAAGCTTGATGAGGTAGATAAATATAAGGAGGAAGAAGGTCCTGTCGAACCAATCATGATCCAACTTCCCATTGATCAACTAAAGATTGAAGGATAAGAAACACAACCTGTGATCATCACTCTCCCTCCAAAAGAAAAGTTTGATACTAGGCGTGTACCTTGGGATTACTCTCCTAAAGAAATTGATCTCATAACCCGATCGGGGAGATGCAATGTCCTGAAAGAAGGTGAGCACGAAAAGAAAGGAGTAACCGAAGAAGATATCAAATAATTGCTTTTAGTCATGAAGACGAGCGAATTTGAGGTAATTAAACAGCTAATAAAGATGCTAGCACAGATTTCTCTATTGGATCTCTTCAAGACTTCAGAAAGCCACAAAATGGTGCTTATGAAGCTTCTCAATGAAGTACACGTCCTAGAGACAATTAATGAAGTACAATTGGAAGACTTTGTTGGCACTATTCTTCTGAACGATCAATTTGCCTTCTCCGATGAAGATTTTCCATTCGACGGGCGTTCCCATAAGAAGGCTCCATATATTGCCGTCAAATGCCGGGGCAAAGAGGTATCACGTGTGCTGATCGATAATGGTTCCGCACTTAATATTTGTCCACTAAGCACACTGCATCGCTTGGGGATTAGCAAAGAGCTCATCAAACCTTCTAAGGTAACTGTGCGCTCGTTTGATGGAATGAAGAAAGACGTTATTGACGATATCGAGCTCGAGGTGAACATAGGCCCTGTGCCTTTCCTAATTGACTTCCAAGTAGTGGATATTCCGAGGACTTTCAACTTGTTACTCGGAAGACCTTGGATTCATATGGCTGGTGCTATTCCTTCAAGTATCCATCAGAAGGTCAGGTTCGTCATTAATGGCAAGATGATCACCGTACATGGAGAGATGGATTTCACCACTTACAAAGAGAGTGCAATACCGTATGTCGAACCCGAAGTGAAAGAAGCACTAAGCTTTCATTCCTTTGAAATGATCTCAATGGTGCAAATCCCTGCCGGTTGTATCATGAAATCCCCAGAATTCTCAACATCATCCATTATGTCTGGAAAGGTGCTATGCCAGCATGGATTTACTCCCGGTAATGGTCTTGGATTGAAATCCCAAGGAATCAAGGAACCTATCACTCTGCACTCCGCTTGCCACAAGAATGAAACACGGAGTAGGTTATATTCCGGATAGCTCTAAAGATCACCATGGAGACCAAGGCCGAGGTCGAAAGAACTATGGAGGCTATGGAAGCCGAGGTGATCGCATCATTAATCCATCCGTATGGAAGGGTAAAGCTAAAGAGCTTCCCTATCATCAGTTTCACATCAAAAAAAACTTTTCCTAGACCTTCCAAGCTACTTTAAGAAGAAGACTTACATGTAGAGGAAAAATCTGTTCTGTCTAGTTTGTTCGAAGAGAATACCATCAATGTCATCATAACCGAAGCAGAAGATACCTACGCACTGGAATAGGAAGATTCTCTTGAACTTTTACTACCAGCCTTTTCCATTGCATTTTGTTGATTACAGTTTCAAATTTCTTGTGATTTCATTTGCAATTTTAGTTCAGTTGCAATTTCCATTCATGTTGATATAGATGTAATCACGTCTTTCAATTCAATAAAAGTGAGCAAATGTTTTGTTAAGGACAAATAGAAACAAAACCAAGCCTATGATGAACATTGTCC
Organism: Syzygium oleosum; assembly: GCF_021117445.2. NCBI lineage: Eukaryota > Viridiplantae > Streptophyta > Magnoliopsida > Myrtales > Myrtaceae > Syzygium > Syzygium oleosum. The sequence continues at coordinate 4,702,937 of NW_026607500.1, read as the reverse complement.
TCATTCGTGAGGCTTGAGGCTTTGGGTTTTTATATTGCTCCTCATTGCGAAAATGATTTTTAAGAGCAAGGAAGTCTGATGATATGAGGACTAGCTCTGTCTTTATATTTTTCCAGAATAAATTGTAAAATGAATTTCCAAAAGGTTTTTCATAAGACCGCATGCATTATTTTACTTTGTATGCGATTATTAATCATGTTTGTTACATGTCAGGCATGAGCATTTGCATATTCATAATAGGTTTTTATGTGGCCCAAATCTTTCTGAGGAGATCACTTGCGATATTGAAGAAGATAACGAGGATGAGGAATGGGTTAGAAAGGAATGGATTCATCATGAAGAATCAAAGCCACTCACATTAGAGAAAGCAATCACTGTTAATCTAGGCGATAAAGAGAATCCCAATGAAGTTAAGATTGGAGAAAGTCTTCCCTCAGCAGAAGCAGAAAGAATCATAGATTTGCTCAGAGAATATCAAGACATATTCGCATGGTCTTATGCTGACATGCCAGGCCTTGACCCGAGCATAATTGAACATGCTTTGCCAATCGATCCTAGTATTCTGCAAAAGAAGCAAAAATTTAGGCGAACGAAGGCGGATTTGGCAAAGAAGATAGAAGAAGAAGTTATAAAATTACTCAAAGTCGATTTCATTGAAGTAGTACCATATCCAGAATGGGTTACCAACATAGTACCCGTAATGAAGAAAGATGGTCGAGTACGGGTGTGTGTTGATTATCGCGATCTAAATAAAGTAAGCCCCAAGGATGATTTCCCGCTTCCACATATCGATGTATTAGTGGATATCACTGCTGGTTTCGAAACATTTTCATTCATGGATGGTTTCTCAGGATATAATCAAATCCTCATGAAGAAAGAGGATAAGGTGAAGACATCCTCCATAATACCATGGGGCACCTTTTTTTACAAGGTGATGCATTTTGGTTTGAAAAATGCTGGCGCCACATATCAAAGGGCAATGGTAACTTTGTTCCATGACATGATACATAAAGAAATCAAAGTATATATGGAAGACATGATCGCAAAATCCAAACAAGGAGAAGATCATGTTGAAGCGCTTCGCAAGTTGTTCGAAAGACTCAGAAAATACAAGTTTCGAATTGTTGACAATTGATTTTTAGCTCATTTTTTTTCATATTTTCAAAAATCTCAAAATTAGGATTAGGAATCTTGGCCAAGCCTAGAAACCTATTTCTAAACCAAAAAATATTTTTTTTTATCATTTTCCTGAATTTTTCTTTAATTTCTTTTATTCAAAATGAGTGAGAAAATCAAGAAAAATAGCAAATGGAATCACAAAATTCCATAAAAATAATAATTAGTCTTCTTTTAAATCCAATTTCACTAATACATCATCAATTTTGGAAAATCTCAATCGGGCATGTGTTTTTCCCAAAATTGGGCAAAATCAAACCCGAATTGAACCAAAAATGCAATTAGATCTTTTCTAGTCATTTTTAAGTCATAGTATCTTCACAAAAAATGATTTTGGGACCTTGAATTACATAATGGTTGGTCCAATTGAACAATTCAACAAAGAAATCAGAAAACCCCAAAATTCAATTGAAAATTAGGAATTTTGAGCCCAAATTGGGAATCGTGTCCAATTCGAAATTGTCGAACCATGAGACCATCATTTCTAGGGTTAATCAGATGTGGGTAATTCAATTTTGGCACCAATTTTTCCCAATCAGGTCATTTAGATATTGAATTAGACAAAAATCCCAATGATCCGAATTTACAATTTGAAAATCTTAGGTTTAATTGTGATAAAAATTAGGGCAAATCACATATTTGGGTGCAAAATGTGATGAAGGTTTCAATTTTGGGGTTAAAATCGAAAAATTGGATCAAAATCGGGCTTAATTTGTGATTTTAGACCAACCCGGGCCTGTTGAGTCGGTTGGTCAACCCGACCCGACCCGGGTCGGTCTCCTTCTTCGCCCAACTTACCCAAGACACAATAAACCCAGAAAAATATCTACTCCGGCCCGAGACTTTGACAACTTAATCCGAGCAATTTAACACGTGATAAGCTCCAATTCCAGTTGGAGATTCTCCGGCTGGCATCGAAGATTCGATTCAACCGATTCCAAGTCGATGATAACCAACTTTAGGTAGGAAAAATCAAGCTAGAAAAATAGAATTATGAAACGCACAGAACGTGCTCGAGAGAATTCCAGAGAGAGAGAGAGAACTCCATAGAGCAAGAACGAGAGAGATTGAGAAACAAAGGTGTGTTAAGGTCTCGTGGGCCGAGTGATTGGTGTTCTCCCGGCGGAAAACGCCGGCGAATCGGTGCCGATCGTGGATCTCCATACCTAGAAATCCAGTATTGAAGCTGGTCGTCAGAGCCTGGAAATCCCGATCGGCCGGCAAGTTTAGACCTCATCAAGCAAAGAAGAAGCCATCAAATAGAAGCATGAGTGTCAGGGAACGACTCTACAGACTTGGAATAGCTCGGCAATTTCATCTGAGCCTTGAACAAGACAGGTAAACTATGTTCATGATCTCGGTTTTTACAAAAATTCCAGAACACGATCGAGTTTGATCCCTATTGATTATACGATTGTTTCTCTAATTTTGAAGTTTTGAGGCTCTGGAACAAGTTTCTAACCATGTTTTGTATTGTTTGACTTCATTTTATGTCATTAAATCAACAAAATTGAGTCGGTCACCATTGATTGAACTTCGCCGGAGCTCGAGGAACTTCGCCGGAATGCTCCCTGTGGCTTTAGGCCACTCAAGTTGGTCTGTTCTTACTTTGTTTGATGTTCTGAATGTTATTTTGATCGAGGTAGATGGTTAGGGCGAGTAGGATGGTTATTTAGGTTCTGGAAATACAAACCTTAGCCAATGAAGGTTAGTGTTTTGAGACCGGATTTCGCCGGCCGGCGGAGGTCCGACGGAAAAACTATAGGCTAAGGTGGATAGTCGGTAATACAAGGAATACACGGAACCAAAAATCAGCCATAAAGGTCGCCGGAACCGGCAGCCTCGAAAACGTTCAACACAGCACCATGCCCCATTAGGTGTTTGTAAAAATGCCCCAATGAACAGAAAGAAAAAACGACGCTGTTTCTGGCGTCGTGCTCGCCGGAAGGTGTAATCCGCGTCGACGCCGGTAAGGCTTGGTTCGGCCAAGCCGAACTGGATTGAACCGGGCCGGTCCGGTTCTTTTTCCGGCGGGAAAATTCAAAAATATTAAAAAAAATCTAAAAAAATAAAATATCAAAAAATAAAAAGAAAATTAGAAATTTTCGGAAAATTCATAAAAATTCAAATTTTTTTGGAAAATTCATAAAAATCCAGAAAATCCAGAAAGCACAAATAAAAAAATGTGAAAAATTCAGAAAATCTATAAAAAAAATTAGAAAATAAAAAAGTTCATAAAAAATTTCAGAAAATCATAAAAATCAATTCTCGATTAATGCAATTCTCAGAAATTCAATTTTCGAAAAAAAAATTCAAAAATTCACAGGATAGTTTGAAAATACTGTGGCCAACCTTGGAAAGTGAAATTTGAATTTTTGGAAGTGCCTAAGTGGCATTTTTAGAAAGACCTTAAATTCAGGGGTTATAACCCCTAAAAAACCCTAAAACCCTAAAAAGACACAAATCATGAAATGAACAAGCCTTTAAGGCTTCATTAGGATTTGGATGTTTTGGTTGGATTTCATTTTTAGAGACAATTTAGGATTGTTTGGTTTGATTGACCTTGATTGCGCATTTAATTCTTGATTGATTTCCCCACAATTAGAATGGATAGGATTAGTGGATAGGCCTCGGAAACTTGCGTGACACGTTAGACATCGCATCGTTCTTAGGTACCGAAAGGGCGTTAGAGATCTCAATTTGGGATCATTAACGTAACCAAGTCCCCGTATTCAGAATCTCTGGTTCGTAGAATTGTGGTATTTCTCCTATACCTTGATTAGGTTTCTAGTCAACCTACCAATAATGACTAGTGACGACTCCAAAAGTGAGAACTTAGACTAAATAGGAAAATGCCATCCGCTGTCACGTGAGGTGTGGTCTGGGAGAGACCTTTGCACGGAAATACCTCCTTAGCAGGCAAACCCCGAAAGTTCCAAAAAAAAGCGCAGCGCGACAGGCTTGGCGACTCTGCTGGGGAGTTACCTTTTCTAAGTGGAGTTAAGCCTAGATAGAATGATACACTTGTGATTTGTGCTCGCAAAGATCCCAGGTACGTCCCGTTGACAATTGTGTTAAATGTTTTTACAAACGGGAGGTATAAGGTGTGCAGTCTGTGTTAATCTTTGTTTTGCGAGATGATGTCGGGAATGAATGTGAAATGATTATTTTAGAAGTGATGTTTGGTTTTGCTATGCATGCATTTGAGTAGCATAGGCACTACACCATTAGCACACACCACCCGTAGAGGTATATGTTTAGGCGAAACTATGAGCCGATTGCTCATGGGATCGTTTAAATATAATACTGATCACCGAGATGAATAATATTCCTTCACTTTAGGCTGATTGCCTATTGGGATGGAATCCCTTATTCATTAAGGTGGTGACCTCAAGCCTTTAGAATACCTTACCCTTTTAGGCGTCAGAACCTCACTGGTTGCATTCGCTTGTCTTTGTGGTTGGTATACCTAAAACCAAACCGAAACATTTTGGTAAGCAAGTATCGTTCCACTTCCTTCTTTTATAATTTTGCAAATTATTTGGCAAATTTTCAAAAAATGCCTAAATGGTGATCAATGATTGGTTTAAATGCCCTTTCGTATTAGAATGAATGATTAAGGCGTCGTACTCCATTATGACCATTTTTTTCATTTTTAGATGAAATGTATAGGTCCACGGCATTCAATTGTTTATCCATTCATTTCGATGTATTCGAAATTGTAAATCATAGTTTAGGACTTTATGGTCTAAATGGAGTGTGACGAAATGGGCATTTACACCAAACATTGAATTCATTTCTGATTTCAACTATATGCTCTTTTAAGGCCTAAACGGATTTAAAGTGACATTTGCATTACTTTTTAAGTATGCAAGTATACTTTACGTCCATTTTACCTTAAAAGGACATATAATTGAAATGGAGGCATTAAAATTAATCGGTAATCCATGGTGAATAATAATCAATTTCTTTTACATGCTTTAGATCGAAATGGGGAAACTAGACATACAAGTCATTCTGATTCCAAGGAGGGAGAAAGAAAGCATATGTGAAGGAAAGACTCGGGTATTTGTTCAAACTCATCAACCTAGAGTACCAAGTGAGTTTAATTCAAGCATTATCCCATTTCTGGGAAGTTACCACCGCCACATTTCAATTGAGCGAGCACGAGATGGTACCTACACTAGAAGAATATAAGGCAACCATTGGAATTGATTTCGAGTCAAGAATTGTTGAGCCCCCAATTGGATTACCACCCACGAGTGTTATAGCCAAATTCTTAAACTTGAAGACCCCTCAAGTGGAAAACTTGATCAAGTCAAATACTGGGAGGTTTCCTTGATCCTACTTGGTGGCCAATTACTCCAAATTGCCGAAAGAAACTGGAAATACTTCTGCGAGGGTTTTCATTCTTGTCTTCTTCGAATTCGTCTTATTCCCCGCATCAAGGAATGGATTAAATCCTCTCGTTGCAGTAATTGCTAGGCAAGTTTGTCTAAAATGGAACTTCTCCAATATACTCTTGGCGGAGACCATCATTTCATTAAATAAATACCAAAATAAAAAAAAAGGTATACTTCAAGTCTCAGCTGGGTTACTTTTTGTGTGGTTTATTTCCAATATCCGACTTTGGGAATGTCATATGTGCATTCGAGAGATTGACTCATCTACCAACCCTATCGAGAAGTATTTGAAACTCTAAGACAAACTGCAAAAATACTCCTTTCATGAGTGGGCAAACTTCGTTAGAGCATTAACACCCGACTAGTTTCAATGGAAAATTCAATGGACGAAGATAGTAAAAGCTCAAATTACTTGCCAAGAAGGCAATTTGGTGCCGTTGCTTGGATTGAGTGGTGGAACCGCTTATTGCCCACTAAGAGTCATACGACAATTCGGAATGATTCAACAAATTTCACCTATTTGGCATCCTAAGGAGTTCACATTCGAGATACCACAAAAACCCCTCTCGGAAAGGGAAAGAAAAGAGCTGCAAACAAGGGTTGATGGGATCGTAGATTCCTTGAAGAAATCAACCGAGAAAATAGTGCAATGGCTTGAAGATATGGAAGGAGAAATGAAGCTCTTCTTGGCATCCAATGAATATATAAAGTGGTTGAAGGCTAAGCGACCAATCGAAGTCGAACCATATGTACCTTTGAGTGTTACTACCCATTTTGATGAACCATACATCCCAGAGTACGTTGTGCCAAACACACCAGGCATAGAACAATATGTTCCCGAAGAGGTTGTAATCGACGTGGAAGAATGGGAGACATGAGCCAAGGAATATGAAGAGGCTGAAGCTACCTTAGCTAGCAAGAAGCCTAGACTTGTTTAAGCTAATGTTCCCCTATTTTGATATAAAGCATTGTAATATGAATCTTCAAAATTGAAACAATTGCTTGATGAGGAATTGCTTGATAAAGTTTCAAAGTACATTTCGCAAAAAAACACTATGGATTACAATTCTTTGAATTGTATGATCACTTGAGAAGAATATTGATAAGAAATTCTATGCAAGGCTAAGGCTTGCATAAAAGCTCTTATCCTTGTTAATCATAAGAAATCATACAATTAAAAGAATGTAGGATTTCATGATTCTTTCACTATGCTAACAATGGGTCTTTTTGCGAAATAGGTTGTTTAGCAACGGAAGGTAAAAGACCCCGAACTCGCTTGCAAATAAGAATGGCTTAAGAAGAAACTCGTACTCGATTAGCTGAGGTTGAGAACCAAATGACCCAGATGGCTGCCATGATGGCAGAAATGAAGGCTTTTATTCTCGCATCTCGACGATCTTATCCTACTACTCCAAATGTGGGAACTTCAAACGCTACTGAAACACCGATTGAGGACCCAGTCGGAAATCAAGAACCAGTTCGAGAGAACCCTCCAAGACTACGCCTAAGGTAGTGAATTTGGAAGAAGACGACCCAACCAAGAAAACATCCAAAACAAAAGATGAAGAAGAGGCCAAGAGATTGGCCAAAATTGATGAATGCCTAGCAAGTCAAGGTTATGAACTTCAAAGGTTCGACAAGTTCTCGCCATATGCGAAAGTTATTATTCCAGAAAATTATAAGGAACCGGAATTTGTGAACAAGTATGATGGCACTGGTTGTCTCAAAAGCCATTTGAACTATTATCTCCGTAAGATGTCGAGATATTTAGATAACACGCCACTTCTTATTAGCACATTTCAAGATAGTTTGAGAGGAGCGGCCCTGGCATGGTACACCGCCCTCGACATAGAAGACTTCACTGAATAGGACCATTTGACGGGAGAATTTCTTCGCCAGTACAAGTTTAATATTGAAGTACTCCCAACTAGAGAAGATCTCGTCAGAACCGAGAAACGGAAGAATGAAGGGTTTAAAGTCTATGCTCAGAGATGGAAAGTTGTTGCCTCATAAGTAAAGCCTGCCATAAGTGAAGATGAACTCATTGAACTCTTCTAAAATCATTGCCAATTGAGTACTATGATAAGCTTCATGTATCAGGCTGTCAAACATTCACCATGTTGGTAAAGGTAGGCGAGAGAATTGAATGGGGATTGAAAGAGAAGAAGGCTCAAGAAACAGTAACACGAAAGCCTTAAACCGAGAGAAAAGACAAAGAACCCATTTGAGAAGTGGCTATGGTGTCTACCCCAAATACTCATCAAGCATCATTTTCAAAGCAATCAAATGTCGTTTGAAAAAATCCAAGGCAGTTCGAGCCAAAGAAAAGGCCCGTGAGGCAATACACATCGTTGCCCCGACCTCTGTCGAAACTATTACCAATGCCTTACCAAAAAAAAAAACTATTACCAATGCTTCTAGAAAGACATTTGGTGGCCAAAGAGGTACCGAGGGACAATCCTACAAGACTTCCTTGGTAGGACAAATCAAAAACCTGCACCTATCACATGGGAGAAAGGGGACATGATGTAGATAATTGTCCCACTCTAAAGTACAAGGTTCAACAGCTCATTGACAAGAAGATATTGAACTTCTAAGAGCCCGAGCCAAATGTACATCAAAATCCTCTTCCTGAGCACAATACAATAAACATGATCAAAGATGAAGAAACAATGATCAAGCCTAACGATGAAGATGAATATGAAGTCAAGATTAAAGCTTCTCGATTAGGAGATGCCCGCTTTCATCAAGAAGCACTCCTAAAAGGTGAGATTGTAGACAACTTGGGAGAAGACTCTGGAAGATATAACTTCCAAGTGAAATATACCCCACCACCATGGGCATTCAAAAATGAAGTAATTGTGCCTGATGACTGGGGTGGTATGGATGACGAAATCGGTCTTGAGGAGAAAGCTCCGTCTAAGAAGGAAATGCTCCAAGATGAAACAGATGAGGATGAAAAAGAGAAAGAAAAAGTCTGACAAGGTGAAATGCGTTTCACCCAAAAATCATCTAAGGAAGGCGAAGCCGTAGACTTACTCGGTAAAGATAGCAGTAGATACAATTATCATGTCAAATATACTCCACCACCATGGGCGTTTAAAAATAAAGACATTGTACCTAATGGATGGGGTGGCATGGACGAGGTCCCGATCAGCCAACTAAATCTCGAAGAGAATGAAGATCGAGAAGAGAAAAAAAAGAAAACGACTCGCCAAGGTGATCGGCGATTTGCTCGCAAAGCACAGAGACAAGGTGAAGTTGTTGATTTCCTGGGTCAAGATAGTGGCCGGTATAATTACCATGTCAAATATCCACCCCCTGTGTGGCCATTCAAGAATGAAATGATCACACCTGATGGCTGGGGTGGAATAGATTACACCATTTCTGATCAAGCTTGATGAGGTAGATAAATATAAGGAGGAAGAAGGTCCTGTCGAATCAATTACTATCCAACTTCCCATTAATCAACTAAAGATTGAAGGAGAAGAAACACATCCTGTTGTCATGCCGCGCAGTTTTTTTCGAGGTTTGTGCATTAAGGAGGTATTTTCCGTGCAAGGGTCTCTCCCAGACCATACCTCACGTGACAGTAGATGGTAATTTTTTATTTGATTTAAGTTTTCAATTTTGGAGTCGCCACTAGTCATTATTGGTAGGTTGACTGGAAACCTAATCGGGGTATGGGAGAAATATCACGATTCTACGAACCAGAGATTCTAAGTACGGGGACTTGGTTACGCTAATGATCTCGAATCGAGATCACTATTGCCCTTTCGGTACCTAAGAACGATACGATGTCTAACATGTCACACAAGTTTCCGAGGCCTACCCACTAATCATATCCATTCTAATTGCGGAGAAAATCAATCAAGAATTAAATGCGCAATCAAGGTCAATCAAACCAAACAATCCTAATTTGTCTCTAAAAATCAAAATGCACCCAAAAACCATCCAAACCCTAATGAAGCCCTAAAGGCTTATTCATTTCATGATTTGTGTTTTGTTTTAGAGTTTTAGGGTATTTTAGGGGTTATAACCTCTGAATTTGAGAGTTTCTAAAAATGCCACTTAGGCACTTCCAAAAAATTCAAATTTCACTTTCCAAGGTTGGCCACAGTGTTTTTGAACCATTCTGTGAATTTTTGAAATTTTTGATTTTTTTTTTCGAAAATTGAATTTATGAGAATTTCATTAACCGATAATTGTTTTTTATGATTTTCAGAAAATTTTTATGAATTTTTCAATTTTTCAATTTTTTTTAGATTTTCTAAAATTTTCACATTTTTTTATTTGTATTTTCGAAATTTTCTAGATTTTTATGAATTTTCTAATTTTATATATATATTTATGAATTTTCTATTTTTTTGAAATTTTCCGAATTTTTGAAAAAAAAAATTTCTGATTTATTATTATTGATTTTTTTTAGATTTTTTTTATATTTAAATTTTCTCGCCGGAAAAATGAATCGGACCGGTCCGGTTCAACCCGGTTCGGTTTGGCCGAACCGGGCCTCGCCGGCGCCGGCGTCGATCACCTCCTCCAGCAAGCACAGCGTCAAAACGGCCCCGTTTAATGCCTTTTTCATTGGGGCATTTGATCGAACACTTAATGGGCATGGTTCTATGTTGAACGTTTTCGAGGCCGTCGGTTTGGGCCTGTCACTGACGACCTTCCGGCAACTATTTTGCCATTCCAATTGATCTATTGTAATGTCCATGTGTTCTATTTTCAGTCTAGCCTACTCGGAACACCGGCGGACGTTCGCCAGCCGATGAAAAAACCGGTCAAAAAATCTAACTCGTCACTGACCTAATGCTAACATTTTCCAGAGCTCCAAACTATTATCATTCTCACCTTAGCCGTCTAAATCGGTTCTACTGATTAACAAAACAACAAACAATGTAAAGAGTGACTAACTTTAGTGACCTAAGGTCACGGCGACACTCCGGCGAGGATTTGCAGAGCTCCGGCGAGGTGATTCATGATTTGGCCGACTCGGTTTATGCATGTTTAATGCCCAAAATGCAATCAAGTAACATAAAAAATGATTAGAAACAAGTTTTAGGCATTAAAGAACTCAGATTTGCAAAAGAGAATGCACGATCGGCGAGAATGAACTCAAATGTGTTTTCTGGAATTCTGGAAAATTGTGATGAAGATCGAACTTTACCTGCTTCGTCCGGGATTGAAATGTTGTCCTCGGGCTAATCGGTCACCGTTGAAGTCTTCCTTGACACTTATACTTCAAGAAAATAATTTTGGCTTCGCCGGAGAAGCTCTGGACACGCCGGTCGAAGTTAATTTTCAAACCTTCGTGATTAGGTCTTCACTGGCCATTCGAGGAGGAGATCCTCCCTGGATGATCGATTCGCCGACGCCGGTCAATTGACGGGCACCGATCACTTGATCTGGGGATCTCAACTCGTCTCCTTCTCTCTGGATTTCGCCCTCTTTCTCTCTCTATCTCTCTCTCTCTCTTCTCTCAGGATTTCCGTCGAGCAGCTTCTCTACCCAATGATCAGTTTTTTCTTGTTTTTATCCCTCTTTTTCGAGTCGGTTTATCACTCCTAGAATCAGTTAGGAATGATAAGGATGGACAGCTGGAGAATCTCTAGCTGTCCATCTTGTTTAACACGTGGTGGAAATTGAGATTTGAATCGACAAAGTGGCGGGCTGTTAACACCTGATTCTTAGCTCATTTTTTTTATATTTTCAAAAAATATCAAAATTAGGACAAGCAATCTTGGCCAAGCCTAGAAACCTGCTTTTAAACCAAAAATAAATTTTTTAGCATTTTCCTGCATTTTTCCTTAATTTCTTTTAGTCAAAATAAGTAAGAAAATCAAGAAAAATAGCAAATGGAATCAGAAAATTCCATGAAAATAGTCATTAGTCTTATTTTAAATCCAATTTCATTAATACATCATCAATTTCGAAAAATTTCAATCGGGTATGTGTTTTTCCCAAAATTGGGCAAAATAAAACCCGAATTGAACAAAAAAGGCAATTAAATCTTTTCTAGTCATTTTTAAGTCATAGTGTCTTCACAACAAATGATTATGGGACCTTGAATTACATAATAGTCGGTCCAGTTGTACAATTTGTCATAGAAATCAAAAATCATCAAAATTCAATTGAAAATTAGGAATTTTGAGCTCAAATTGGGAATCGTGCCCAATTCGAAATTGTCGAACCATGCGATAGATCATCATTTCTAGGGTTAATCAGATGTGGGTAATTCAATTTTTGCACCAATTTTGTCTAATCAGGTCATTAAGGTATTGATTTGAATTTTTGGTCAAAATCGGGCCTGCCGGGTCGACCGGGTCAACCCGACCCGTCCCGGCTACCCGTCTTCTTCACCCGACTGCCCAGAACACATTAAAAACCAAGAAAATTTCAGTTCGTACCGGTGACTTTGTGAATCTTCCCCGGTCAATCTAGCACGTGTAAATTGATTTGGCCAGCTGGAGAATCTCCAGCTGGCACCAGAGAATCGATCCTAACTGATTCTAAGTCGGTTCTAACTGAATTTGGGTGGGAGATCGAGCTACAAAAAAGATGAAAAAACTGATCACGAGAAGAAGAAGGTGTTCAACGAATTGCCGAAGAGAGAGAGAACTTAGAGAGCAAGAACGAGAGAGATTGAGAAACAAAGGTGTATTGAGGTCTCGTGGGTCGAGTGATCGATGTTTTTCCGACGGAAATCGCCGGCGAATCGATGCCGATCGTGGATCTCCACACCTGGAAATCCAGTATCGAGGTTGACCGTCACCGTCTGAAATCGAGCTCTGGCCGATCAATCCAGGACCTTCTCGGCGAGACCGAGGCCATCAACTTGGAGATCAAGTGTCAAGGAAGACATCCACGGGCGCTGATTAGCTCGGGAACTCCATTTTGATCCTCATTGAAGCAGGTAAAGTTGGTTTATGATCACTGTTTGCCAAATTTTCTAGAATAGGTTTTAGCTCAATCGTGTGCGTTTCTTTGCGTTTTTGTTATGATTGATGCTCAAAACATATTATGATTTCATTTTCATCATTTGTTTGCACTTTGAATGATTGAAAACGCATTAAACCAAGTCGGTCATCCCATGAACCATCTCGCTGGAGCTCGGACAACGTCACCGGAGCATCACCGTGGTCATAGGTGTAACATTCTGAATTTTCAATCCTTTTTCCGGGATTTATGAAATGAATATTTTGTCAATGCACTTATAGTGAGATCTCACCTGGAACTGATCATTCTCGGGATGCTAACCTTAGGGGTAAGGCTATCACGGGATTGAGTTCGCACGACTAAAGAACTCGACCATGGTTCGACCTTCGACCATAAGGATTGACGAGGGAATGTTTTGGGCCAATAGAGACCGATCCATTCGATCGATCATGTCTGAATGGAACTAGCGACAGACCCTCGCAATTACATGACAACCGAGGTTGCCTTGGCTCGAGCAAACTTAAACGTGACTCGACTTAGTGTCGGTCACGGGTCAAAAGCGCGTAATCCCAATGAGCCACACGTTAGTAAGAGATAAACTAAAGTCGCGATTGTTCGATTTTAATCATTTCTTGAAATCCGAGCTCGGGAATCGAGAATTTCGAAAGTGACAATTTTTAGCGGACAATGACGCTTTTGGTGTGACCAACCTTGGGGTCACCCGTTTTGTAAAAAAATGGATTTTGGTTCGGGACCGGAAAAATGACCATTTTGCCCCTTGGACCGCGAACGAAATTTTGAAGACTGGATTTATTTGGGGACTGATAATTATCCTGTTTGGCCGAAAATGGAAGGACAAGAATGCCCCTCTCCTCTCATGCTCATTTACCTTTTTGCCCTTGGAATTATTGGATATGACTAAATGTGAGCCATTGGATTTGGATGAGATTGAACCTTAGCCCTTGGATTAATGTGATAATTAGAGGGGTAGTTTAGTAATTTTGTGGTGGGGTTTGGGCACCAATAATTGATACACCCCTTTTTATTTCATTTTCTCTCTCTCCCTCTCGTAATTCTCTCTCTCTCTCTCTCCTCACCCCTTCACTGGCCGAAGCTCTCTCTCCTTCCTCTCCCTTGCGTGCGCCAAGCTTGGCCGGCCACCAGCTCGCCCAGCCGTCCGGTCGCCGCCTGTTCAACCGTCCGCCGTCGCTGTTTCTTCTTCCTCGGCCGCGCCTCTACCGTCCGCCCATCCCGCTTTCTCTGTCTCGTCCTCCTCTGTCTGGTCTAACCACCACCCGAGCCACCCACGACCGCCCTCCCCTGCCCCATACGTCTCGTTCGCCGCCCCCAGTAGCTCATTCGCCACCTGCCAGCCGCTCGTCCGTCCGGCCGCCGGCGATGCTGCTTGACTGCTGCCGCTGGTCCGGCTGTCTCGACCACCTTTCCAGCCTGTTTTTCACCCCTTTTTAAGGTAAGTGACTTCCCCAAACCTCCCTTAGGACCTTGGGTATTGTTGGACTTGTTTAAGGCTCGGTTTGGGTATTTTAGGTGGCTGTCTTGAGAGATATGAAGGGGCTGGATAATGGTTTGTTGTGGGCTGAGTTGGTGAATGAGAATATGATGTTTAGGAGGCTTGGGTAGGGCTGTGGTGAGGCTAAATGACATTGCTGAATTGCATGTTTGGTTGGTAGTTTTATGGCTTGAATGAGCTCATGTGAGTGATGGTATGGCTTATGGTTGTTGGCTAGTTTTTGAATGTATATTGGGCTGAATGTGGTGTAACTGTGTGTGTGACTGAGTGTGGTGTGGCCGAGTACCAAGTGTGTATGGCCGTGAGGTCGTGGGCCGAGAGTGGCCGTGAAGGTGTGGTGGTGTGACCGTGAATGTGGCCGTGTGATAGTGGCGTGTGTTCATGAAATGTATATGTGGCCGTGTGCTATGTGTGGCCGTGTGAAATGTGTGGCCATGTGGTACGTGTGGCTCGATGGTACGAGATGGTTTGAGTGATTGGAAAAGTGGTACCCTGAGGCGTGTTGACGCGGGGTAGGTTCCGTCCTGAGGCGTGTTACGCGGGACGATGCCGTCCCTGACGAGGTGACGATGCCCGGCCCGACGGGGTAACGATGCCTAACAGGGTCAGAAGACCGTTGGTCTGATGCGTTTTACGCGGGCGCGGTAGTGATGGAAAGTTGGGAATGAGCTGGACTCGGTTTGATGTACGAGACTTGTGAAAGTTGACGCATGGCGTGAGTTGGCGTGCGAGTGTGGTTTGCATCGCATGATGTAGTGTTTGACGAGTATGGACTTAAGTGAGTTGGTTGTATTATTACCTGACGTGCAGGGGTGTGCGTGATGGATCCAAGGTAGGATCGTATGTGACTGTTAGTATGATTGGTTGCTTGTGTTATGCATGTTTTTGTCTGGCGGTACATGAGAGCCTATGTAGGGTTTGGGGTTGTGCACTTATTGAGATTCGTCTCATAATTATATAACCACCATTTCAGAACCCCAGCCATGAACCCCAGCGGCCCGCCTCCTCGTTTTGGGATCCCTAGACATGTGGATCATCAGGAGGTTGAGTACCCTTTAGGAGGCGACCGAGCTTATGTTAGGCACTCGAGCATTATTTGGGTTGACGAGGGCGGATTCCACCTGAAGCCTTATTCGTACGTTGCGTGGACTTATCGAGATGGCTTAGAGGAGATTGGCCCACTGAGAAGCTTCGACGTCCCCTTTAATGGCGTTGGTGAGTGGGACCCGTTGGCGAATGCCCCTCCCGATGGCGAGGTCATTGATCCCGAGTCTATGGAGCTCGACCCCGAGGAGTCCGAGGAAGAGCCGATACCCATGGACGAGGAGCCCGATGAGGAGCCGCCCGTGGTACCCCCAGTAGAGCCGCAGGCT
Organism: Syzygium oleosum; assembly: GCF_021117445.2. Lineage (NCBI taxonomy): Eukaryota > Viridiplantae > Streptophyta > Magnoliopsida > Myrtales > Myrtaceae > Syzygium > Syzygium oleosum. The sequence goes on along the minus strand of NW_026607500.1, from coordinate 4,687,512 downwards.
GTGCAACCCGAGCAGGCGATCCCTCCGTACCGCGATCTGCGTATTCCTCCGGTATACGAGCCAGAGGACTCAGAAGAAGAATGGGAGGAGGGTGATCCTTCGGCGCCACCGGGGTATTTTTAGGGGTTATATAGGGTAGGTCAGACCAGTCACTTTTTGGAAGATAGGTCGACCCGTAGTGAAGCTAAGTTGACCCAACCACCCGTCCCTTTTTGTTGTGTCGGTGGTGTTTTGATGCTCTTTTTGCTAAGCCTGTATATAATGCCGTTTGTATGCTCGGTACGTTGGTAATTGTATAAAAGTTTATATTGTTGGTTCATTGTCTCTTTTGTTGCCCTATCCCATTGTCATCTTTATCGTACAGGCGTTCTTATATTCATTTACGCATGAGCTTCATATCGTGGGGTCGGTGACGTTTGCCTGGGACGACGTCTTTCGATACGACCTTTTGTGTGTGTGTAATAACGAGGGGTGTCGCGGGCTCGTACGGGGTCGGGGTGTGACAATAGGCCTGTCAAGTTGGCCTCCTTAAACCTTGTTTGATGCTTTGTTAGTGATTAGAACCGAGTTAGATGGCTAGGGCGTTCTATATTGTGATTTGAAGGTTCGGTTAGTTAGTTTAGAATAAGTTGTGAATTAGGTTTTTTTGACCGATTTTTTCGCTGGCCGGCGAACGTCCGCCGATGTTCCGAGCAGGCTAGATTGAAAATAGAACACATGGACATTACAATGGATCAATCAGAATGGCAAAGTAGTCGCCGGAAGGTTGTTAGCGACGAGCCCAAACCAGCGACCTCGAAAACATTAAATACAGAAACGTGCACACCACATGTTCGACCAAATGCCTCAATAGAAAAGGTATTAAACGGCGTCGTTTTTTGGCGCTGTGTTCGTCGGAGAGGGTGACCGGCGACCGGCGCTAGCGAGGCCCGGTTCGGCCAAGCCGAACCGGGTTGAACCGGGCCGGTCCGGTTCGTTTCCTGGCGAGAATTTTTTAAAAAAATAAATGAAAAAAATTAAAAATTAAAAAATCAATAAAAATCAATAAAAATTTAAAAAATTCATAAAAAAATAAAAATAAAAATTTTCATGAAAATAAAAAAATTCAGAAAATTTTTGGAAAATCGAAAAAAATTCAGAAAAATAGGAGATTTACAGAAAAATAAAAGTTTTCAGAAAATTAGAAAAAAAAATCAGAAAAATCAGAAAAATACAAATAAAAAATTCAAAAAATGTAAAAAAAATTCAGAAAATCTAAAATATTGAAAAATTCGAAAATTCATAAAAATTTTCATAAAAATCATTAAAATCAATTCTCCGTTAATGAAATTCTTACAAATTCAATTTTCAAAAAAAATCAAAAAATCAAAAAATTTCAAAAATTCTCAAAATGGTTCAAAAACATTGTGGCCAACCTTAGAAAGTGAAATTTGAATTTTTGGAACTGCCCAAGTGGCATTTTTAGAAAATCTCAAATTCAGGGGTTATAACCCCTAAAAAATCCTAAAACCCTAAAAAATACAAATTTTGAAATGAATAAGCTTCTAAGGCTTCATTAGGGTTTGGATGTTTTGATTGATTTTCATTTTTAGAGACCATTTAGGATTGATTGATTTGATTGACATTGATTGCGCATTTAATTCTTGATTGATTTTTCCCGCGATTAGAATGGACAGAATTAGTGGGTAAGCCTCGGAAACTTACATGACACGTTAGACATTGTATCGTTCTTAGGTACCGAAAGGACGTTAAGGATCTCGATTTGGGATCATTAGCGTAACCAAATCCCCGTACTTAGAATCTCTGGCTCGTAGAATCGTGGTATTTTTCCCATACCTCGATTAGGTTTCTAGTCTACCTACCAATAATGACTAGTAGCGACTCCAAAATCGAAAACTTAGACTAAATAGGAAACTACCATCCACTGTCATGTGAGATATGGTCTGGAAGAGACCCTTACACGGAAATACCTCCTTAGCGCGCGAATAAAAAAAAAAGCGCGGCGCGACAGGCTTGGCGACTCCACTGGGGAGTTACCTTTTTTAAGTGGACTTAGGCCTAGATAGAACGATACGCTTGTGTTTTGTGCTTGCAAGGATCCCAGGTACGTCCCGCTAACGATAGTGTTAAATGGTTTTGCTGGTGGGTGGTATAAGGGGTGTAGTCTTTGCTAATCCTTGTTTTGCAGGATGGTGTTGGGATTGAATGTGGTTTGAATGAATTTTGGAAGTGATGTTTGGTCATTAATTGCTATGCATGTCTTTAAATTGCTTTAGCATTACACTATTAGCACACACCACCCATGGCTCAATGTGGCATGCCAGGCACACCCCTTTCAAGATTAATCTTCTAATCCTCATTAGTCATCAGATTATTCGTAGGCGGAAGATGCTTCTTTTTAAAGATTATCATTTATAACATGAATGTAACATAGAAACATAGAAATGCTAGGACACATAAGTTTCAAAAATAACATCCATCTCTCACATAATAATGAGGGTGATACAAAGGTGAGTTCAAAAACACGGGGAGACTACCCAACAACTCCAACCCAGCTATCCTACTTCGACCCACCAAGCTTAACAAAAAACAAACAAGTTATCACCCATCCCTACACGACTTTATCCCTAAAAACTAACTGACAATCGTGTCTTCAAAAAACTACTCCTTCCTCCTCCTCGATGCTGTCCTCAAAAGACCCCGCTACTAGCGTTGCCATCATCTCCGTCTGGCCCATGGTATGGAAGGGGCCCCACCAACCGTCCCCCATCGAGGGCATAAACCCCGATGAAGCCCAAAAGAACGAGTCCCTCTGGGGACCCAATAGTTACGATCAGAATGGAAATGCATTTTATGAAAACAAGTTCAGGGAACTCCGGGATCACGAATTCAAATAGATGGCTTTCAAAATCAACTGGCACCCCTTAGTTTATCGAGGTAGAGGTAGGGAGGATCGGCATACTACTAGTCTGAAAAAGGTATCAACAATAAACAGTGAGCGGAAACTCAGCCAAGTAAACTTTATCACGCCATACTAAACAGATAATGACAGGCATTTCAATCGAGTCAAATAGATAGACAGATGAACCAATTCACAACTAGCTATAATATATAAGACTCCCTTTTTATTTGGACATAAATCACCAGACAAAAGATTACCAATCGACCAACAGCCATTCACACGAATTCTCATTACATGCGTTATGTGATCACAAGCAGTTTTAATTCGCATTTGATTTAGTAACTCAAGCTACAACATCCTCCGGGGAACCCAGTTACCCTCCCCCCGGGCATCTCGCACCCATCACGGCATCATGAGGACATCTGGGGAACCGTGTTACACCCCCAGGCAACCGAGGGAACCCCGTTACCCCCTCAGGCATCTCGCACCTACCACGGCATCGCGAGGACATCTAGGGAACCGTGTTACACCCCCAGGCATCCGAGGGAACCCAGTTACCCCCTCAGGCATCCCAACTCCGGGGCATCGTCGTCATGGGGACTGACGGAACAATTACACTTACAAGCCCACACGTCTCAATATATACAGTACATCAAATTTAGAGATGTCATTTACAATTTCTAATGCAAGGAAAACATCTCATCAGCAAGTTCAGAGCGTGTACATTACATCTCCCGAAGACATCAAATCAAAATTCCAAGGCTTCCAACTAAGAGATAATGAAACTTTGGATTCTGGCAAAACTGGACAGTTTTGCATGACTTGAGAAATCAATTTCAAAGGCATAGCAAATGAGTTCCAAAAATTCGGAAATTTGAACATTTTATAAAAGAGACCTTAACACTTATTTTTCCTGAAGAACACAATCCCAAAATCCTCCTAGAAAGGGAACTTTTGAGGGCACGAAAACAGACCAGAACTGGTCCGTCGAAACAGTGACACCGAGTTACAAAGAATGCTCTTTTCATATATCAAATGATGTCTAAACACCTTGAAATTTTATATGTTGTACAAAATGGGACTATGAACAAATTTTGTGAAGGAAGTGTGACCAAATTCAAAGTGGGTATTTTTATAAAAATTCGAGAATGTATAGAGGTCGCGGCTTCCACGGTAAAAACAGTTCTGACCCAGTAAGGAATTGGGCCTTTGTAAAATCCATTTGAACTCAGAAAAATATTAAATTTAAGTATGTTATACATCAAGATCTTTTGAACAACTTTTATGAAGAACGCTTCGCGAGATTCGGTCCACACAAGGCGGTACAAAAATAGAAAATCAGGAACGTCTAGAAAGGTCCGATCTGGAATCCGTGACACAATCTTCCAGAAACGTTTTTCCAACTTCAGATCTGCCACTTCCCAGCCAAAAAAACATCAAACCAAGAGTTCAAAACAACATGCAACATCATTTCCAACTTAATCTAGCTATCTAGATCCACCAAAAATTGTTCCAGGGGTTTGAATACACAAGACCAGCAGCTACGCCACATATTGCCCTCTCCTTTCGCCCTTCCAGCCACCTCAACGGCTCATCCAAGACCCAAACCGACATGCAACCATTATCGAGGTTAGTATAACGTCATAGAGAGTACTTGCCTTGCTGGTGAGAGTAGTGGCTGCGGCGTGGGGCTTGTGTACGAGGCGGGGAGAACGGCACGGCGGGGAGGCGAGGGGCTGGCTACTGCTACTGGTTGCAGATGGAATAGGGAGCAGCAGCTGCTGGTCGTCGAACAGGCGGGCTCTCGGGCGGACAGAGAGAGAAACAAGAGAGGACTGAGCTGGGCGAGAGAGAGCTGAGCAAGAGACAACTGGGAGAGTAAGAGCTGGGAGAAAAGCTAAGCGAGAGATTGAGCTGCGGGGTTATCTGATGCCCTTCAACTTCCCTTGCATGCATGGCATGCAGGGGTGACACTTGGCATCTCCCTCTTGCCAAATGTAGAGGGGGAAGAAGAAAACAAAGAAGAAAAATGAAGGGGCTGCTGATGCGTGGGGTTTCCGGCGGAAAAAAGGGGAAAGAAAAAGAAAAGGGAAGAAAAGGAAGGGAAAAGAGGAAAAGAGGAAAGGAGGGGGCTGTCCGTGAGCAAGGGGAAAAATGGGAAGAAAATAACGGCGATGGGTTTGACACAGAGTCGGGTCGCGCGGACGACGCGACGTCGGGTTAGTCGGCCCGACGGTAATTGATCCCAAGAGTCCAAACTCGCGATTCAGAAAAAATAATAATTGCGACACTAAACTTCCAATTTCATTTTCCTAATTTCCGTCGACGAGCACCCTAATCCATTAGGGTCCTTTAATCTTTGGCCATGAAATTTCAGGATGCCACACTCAACCCCGGCTACATTTAGGATTACCCTTAGGAGGTATGTGTTTAGGCGAAATTGTGAGCCGATTGCTCATGGGATCGTTTAAATGCAATACCAATCACCGAGTTGGAATAATATTCCGTTACTTTAGGCCGATTGCCTATTGGAATGGAATCCCTTGTCCATTAAGGTGGTAACCTTGAGCCTTTAGCATATCCTACCCTTTTAGGCGTCAAACCTTCATTGGTTGCATTCGCTTGTCTTTGTGGTTGGTATACCTAAAACCAAACAAAAACGTTATGGTAAGCAAGTATCGTTCCATTTCATTCTTTTACAATTATGCAAGTTAGTTAGCACATTTTCAAAAAATGCCTAAATGACATTCAATGCCTGATCTAAATGCCCTTTCATATTAGAATGCATGATTAGGGCGTCATACTCCATTTGACCATTCTTTCATTTTTAGATAAAATGTATAGGTCCATGATGGATTTTCCATGTAATTCAAGTGCTTATTAGTTCATTTCCATGTATTCGAAGTTGTAAACCACAGTCTATGACTTTTTAGTCTAAATGGAGTATGACATAATGAGCATTTACATCACACATTGAATTTGGCCATGATTTCAAGTATATGCTCTTTTAAGGTCTAAACGGACTTAAAGTGACATTTGCATTACTTTCTAGACATGCAAGTGTATTTTACCTTCGTTTTACCTTAAAATGACATACAATTGAAATGGAGGCATTAAAATCAATCGGTAATCCATGGTGAATAATAATCATTTTTTTTACATGCTTTAGATCGAAATGGAGAAACTAGACATACAAGTCATTCCGATTCTAAGGAATGAGCTTTTGGCATGGTAGATAAACATGACAAAGGAAAATAAAGCATACGTGAGGGAAAGGCTCGGGTATTTGTTCAAGCTCATCAACCTGGAGTACCAAGTGAGGTTAATTCAAGCATTATCCCATTTATGGGAAGTTACCAGTGCTACATTTCAATTGGGCAAGCACGAGATGGTACCTACACTAAAAGAATATAAGGTAACCATTGGAATTGATTTCGAGTCAAGAACCGTTGAGCCCCCAATTGGATTAAAACCCGCGAGTGTTATAGCTGAATTCTTAAACTTGAAGACCCCTCAAGTGGAAAAGTTGATCAAGTCAAATACCGGGAGATTTTCTCTATCTTATTTGGTGACCAATTACTCCAAATTGCCGAAAGAAACTGGAAATACTTCCACGAGGGTTTTCATTCTTGCCTTCTTCGGATTCATCTTATTCCCTGCATCAAGGACTGGATTAAATCCTCTCGTTGCAGTAATTGCTAGGCAAGCTTGCCTAAAATGGGACTTATCCAATATGCTCTTGGCAGAGACCATCATTTCAATGAACAAATACCAAAATCAACAAAAAGGTGTACTGCAAGCTTCAGCTGGGTTACTTTCTATGTGGTTTATTTTCCATATTCGACATTGGGAACGTTATATACGCATTCGAGAGATCGACTCATCTACCAACCCTATTGAGAAGTATTTGAAACTCCAAGACAAAATGCCAAAATACTCTTTTCATGAGTGGGCAAACTTCATTAGAGCATTAACTCCCGACCAGTTTCAATGGAGAATTCAATGGCCGAAGATAGCGAAAGCTCAAATTACTACCCAAGACGGCAATTTGGTGCCTTTGCTTGGATTGAGCGGGGGAACTGCTTATTGCCCACTAAGAGTCATACGACAATTCCGAATGGTTCAACAAATTCCACCTATTTGGCATCATGAAGAGTTCACATTTGAGATACCACAAGAACCTCTACCGGAAAAGAAAAATAAATAGTTGCAGATAAGACTTGATAGGATTGTGAATTCCTTGAAGAAATCAACCAAGCAAATAGTATAACGGCCTGAAGATTTGGAAGGAGAAATGAAGCTCTTTTTGGCATCCAACGAGTATATAAAGTGGTTGAAAGCTAAGCGACCAATTGACGTCGAACCCTATGTACCCTTGAGCGTTACTACCCATTTCGATGAGCTGTACATCCCAAAGTACATTGTACCAAGCACGCCAGGTGTAGAGCCGTATGTTCCTGAAGAGGATGTAATCGATGTGGAAAAATGGGAGACACGAGCCAAGGAATATGAAGAGGCTGAAGCTACCTTAGCTAGCAAGAAGCCTAGACTTGTTTAAGCTAGTGTTCCCCTATTTTGATGAATAGTATTGTAATAAAAATTTTCAAAATTAAAACAATTGCTTAATGAAGTTTCAAAGTACGTTTTTTGTAAAAAGTCACCATGGATTACAATTCTTTGAATTGTATGATTGCTTGAAGATGAATATTGATAAGAGAAGAAAATCCTTACCAAAAAAAAAATATTGATAAGAAATTCTATGCAAGGCTAAGACTTGCATAAAAGCTCTTATCTTTGTTAATCATAAGAAATCATACAATTGAAAGAATGTAGGGTTTCATGATTCTTTCACTATGCTAACAATGGGTCTTTTTGTGAGACAGGTTGTTTAGCAACGGAAGGTAAAAGACCTCGGACTCGCTTACAAGTTAGAATGGCGGAAGAAGAAACCCGTGCTCGACTAGCTAAAGTCGAAAATCAAATGACCCAAATGGCTGCAATGATGGCAGAAATGAAGGCTCTTATTCTTACAACCCGAGGACAGTATCATACTACTCCAAATGCAGAAACTTTAAACACTACTGAAACACCAATTGAAGAACCAATCAGAAACAAAGAACTGGTTCAAAAAAATCCTCCAAAGACTACACCTGAGGTGGTAAATTTGGAAGAGGATGATCAAATCAAGAAGACATCCAAAACAAAGGATGATGAAGAGGCCAAGAGATTGGCCAAAATTGAAAAGTTCTTAGTAAGTCAAGGCTATGAACTTCAAAGGTTTGACAAGTTCTCACCGTATGCGAAGGTGGTTGTTCCAGAAAATTATAAAGAACCAGAGTTCGTGAGCAAGTACGATGGCACTGGTTGTCCCAAAACCCAGTTGAAGTATTATCTCCATAAGATGGCAAGATATTCAGATAACACGCCACTTCTTATTAGCACATTTCAAGATAGTTTGAGAGGAGCGGCCCTCGCATGGTACACAATCCTCGACATAGAAGACTTCACTGAATGGGATCATTTGGCTTGAGAATTCCTTTGCCAATATAAGTTTAATGTTGAAGTACTCCCAACTAGAGAAGATCTCGTCAGAACCGAGAAACGGAAGAATGAAGAGTTCAAAGCCTATGCTCAGAGATGGAAAGCTGTTGCCTCACAAGTAAAGCCCGCCATAAGTGAAGACGAGCTCATTGAGCTCTTTCTAAAATCATTGCCAATTGAGTATTATGACAAGCTTCATGTATCAGGCTGTCAAACATTCACCATGTTGGTAAAAGTGGGTGAGAGAATTGAACGGGGATTGAAAGAGAAGAAGGCTCAAGAAACAGCAGCACGAAAGCCTTACCCAGGGAGAAAAGACAAAGAACCCATCCGAGAAGTGGCTATGGTGTCTAGCCCAAATACTCATCAGGCATCATTTCCAAAGCAATCAAATGTCGCTTAGAAAAACCCAAGGCAGTTCGAGCCAAATAAAAGGCCCGTGAGGCAATACACACCGTTGCCCCGACCCCTGTAAAAGCTATTACCAATGCTTTTAGAAAGGCATTTAGTGGCTAAAGAAGTACCGAGAGACAATCCCGCAAGATTTTCTTCGTACGATGAGTCAAAAACGTGCACCTATCACATGGGAGAAAAAGGACATGATGTAGATAATTGTCCCACTCTAAAGTACAAAGTTCAATAGCTCATTGACAAGAAGATATTGAACTTCCAAGAGCCCGAGCCAAATGTACATCAGAATCCTCTTCCTGAGCACAATACAGTAAACATGATCAAAGATGAAGAAGCAATGATCAAGTCTGACAATGAAGATGAATATGAAGTCAAGATTAAAACTTCTCGATTAGGAGATGCCCGTTTTCGTCAAGAAGCACTCCTAAAAGGCTAGATTGTAGACAACTTGGGAGGAGACTCCGGAAGATATAACTTCCAAGTGAAATATACCCCACTGCCATGGGCATTCAAAAATGAAGTAATTGTGCCTGATGACTAGGGTGGTATGGATGACGAAATCAGTCTTGAGGAGAAAGCCCCGTCTAAGAAGGAAATGCCCCAAGATGAAACAGATGAGGATGAAAAGGAGAAAGAAATAGTCCGACAGGGTGAAAGGCGTTTCACCCAGAAATCATCCACGGAAGGCAAAACCGTAGGCTTACTCGATCAAGACAGCGGTAAATACAATTACCGTGTCAAATATACCCCACCACCATGGGTGTTTAAAAATGAAGACATTGTACCCGATGGATGGGGTGGTATGGACGAGGTCCCGATCAGCCAACTAAATCTCGAAGAAAATGAAGATCGAGAAGAGAAAAAAAAGAAAAAAATTCGCCGAGGTGATAGGCGATTTACTCGAAAAGCACGAAAACAAGGTGAAGTTGTTGATTTTCTGGGTCAAGATAGTGGCCGGTATAATTACCATGTCAAATATACACTTCCTCCATGGGCATTCAAGAATGAAATGATCACACCTGATGGTTGGGGTGGAATGGATGCTGACGAAGTCAATAAAAGCGTGGTATCCATGATTACACCATTTCTGATCAAGCTTGATGAGGTAGATGAATATAAGGAGGAAGAAGGTCCTGTCAAACCAATCACAATCCAATTTCCCATTGAACAACTAAAGATTGAAGGAGAAGAAACACAGTCTATGATTATCACTCTCCCTCCAAAAGAAAAGTTTGATACTAAGAGTGTACCTTGGGATTACTCTCCTAAAGAAGTTGATGCCATAACCCGATCGGGGAGATGCAATGTCCTGAAAGAAGGTGAGCACGAAAAGACGGGAGTAACCGAAGAAGATGTCAAACAATTGCTTTCAGTCATGAAGACGAGCGAATTTGAGGTAATTGAATAGCTGAGAAAGATGTCGGTATAGATTTCTCTGTTGGATCTCTTCAAAACTTCAGAAAGCCACAAAATGATGCTTATGAAGCTTCTCAATGAAATACACGTCCCGGAGACAATTAATGAAGTACAATTGGAAGACTTTGTTGGTATTATTCTTCTGAAAGATCAAATTGCCTTCTCTGATGAAGATTTCCCAATCGACGAACGTTCCTATAATAAGGCTCTATATATTGCCGTCAAATGCCGAGGCAAAGAGATATCACATGTGCTGATCGATAATGGTTCTGTACTTAATTTGTGTCCACTAAGCACACTGCATCGCTTGGGTATTAGCGAAGAGCTCATCAAACCGTCTAAGGTAACTGTGCGCTCATTTGATGGAATGAAGAAAGACGTTATTGGTGATATCGAGCTCGAGGTGAACATAGGCCCTGTGCCTTTCCTAATTGATTTCCAAGTAGTGGATATTCTGAGGACTTTCAACTTGTTACTCGGAAGACCTTAGATTTATATGACTGGTGCTATTCCTTCAAGTCTCCATCAGAAGGTCAGGTTTGTCATTAATGGCAAGATGATCACCATACACGGGGAGATGGATTTCACCACTTACAAAGAGAGTGCAATACCGTATGTCGAACCCGAAGTGAAAGAAGAACCAAGTTATCATTCCTTTGAAATGATCTCAATGGTGCAAATTCCTGCCGGTTGCATCATAAAATCCCCAGAGTTCTCAACATTATCCATTATGTCTAGAAGGGTGTTATGCCAATATGGATTTACTCCAGGTCATGGTCTCGGATCGAAATCCCAAAGAATCAAAGAACCTATCACTCCGCTTGCTACAAGAATGAAACACGGAGTAGGTTATATTCCAGATAACTCTAAAGATTACCATGGAGGCCAAGGCCGAGGTCGAAAGAACCATGGAGGCTATAGAGGCCGAGGTAATCGCATCATTAATCCATCCATATGGAAGGGCAAACCTAAAGAGCTTCCCTATCATCAGATCTACATTAAGGAAACTTTTCCTGGACCTTCCAAATGACTTCAAAAAGAAAACTTACATGCAGTGGAAAATTCGGTTCTGCCTGGTCTATTCGAAGAGAATATCATCAATGTTATCATAACTGAAGCAGAAGATATCTACGCATTGGAGTAGGAAGATTCTCTTGAACTTTTGCTACTAACATTTTCCATTGCATTTTATTGATTACAGTTTCAAATTTCTTGTGATTTCGTTTGCAATTTTAGTTCAGTTGCAATTTACATTCCTGTTGATATAGATGTAATCACATTTTTCAATTCAATAAAAGTGGTCAAATATTTTGTTAAGGACATGTAGAAACAAAACCAAACCTATGATGAATATTACCCTCATTCGTGAGGTTTGAGGCTTTAGATTTCTATATTGCTCCTTATTGCGAAAATGATTTTAAGAGCAAGGAAGTTTGACGATATGAGGACTAGCTCTGTCTCTATATTCTTTCAAAATAAATTTCAAAATGAATTTTCAAAAGGTTTTTCATAGGATCACGTGCGTTACTTATTTCGTATGTAATTACTAATCATGTTTGTTACATGTCAGGCATGAGCATTCGCATATCCATAATAGGTTCATATGTGGCCCAAATCTTTCCAAGGAGATCACTTGCAATATTGAAGAGGATAACGAGGATGAGGAATGGGTCAGAAAGGAATGGATTCGTCATGAAGAATCAATGCCACTCACATTAGAGAAAACAATCACTGTCAATCTAGGCGATAAAGAGAATCCTAGAGAAGTTAAGATTGGAGAAAGTCTTCCCTCAGCTGAAGCAAAAAGAATCACAGATTTGCTCAGAGAATATCAAGATATATTCGCATGGTCTTATGCTGACATGCCAGGCCTTGATCCGAGCATAGTCGAACATGCTTTGCCAATCGATCCAAGTATTCCACCAAAGAAGCAAAAACTTAGGCAAACGAAGCTGGATTTGGCAAAGAAAATAGAAGAAGAAGTTATGAAATTGCTCAAAGTCGGTTTCATTGAAATAGTACCATATCCAGAATGGGTTGCCAACATAGTACCCGTAATGAAGAAAGATGGTCGAGTACGGGTGTGCGTTGATTATCGCGACCTAAATAAAGCATGCCCTAAGGATAATTTCCTGCTTCAACATATCGATGTATTAGTGGATAGCACTGCTGGGTTCGAAACATTTTCATTCATGGATGGTTTCTCAGGATATAATCAAATCCTCATGAAGAAAGAAGATAAGGCAAAGACATCCTTCATAACACCATGGGGCACATTTTGTTACAAGGTGATGCCTTTCGGTTTGAAAAATGCTGGTGCCACATATCAAAGGGCAATGGTAATTTTGTTCCATGACATGATGCACAAAGAAATCGAGGTATATGTGGATGACATGATCGCAAAATCCAAACAAGGAGAAGATCATGTTGAGGTGCTTCGCAAGTTGTTCGAAAGACTTAGAAAGTACAAGTTACGACAGAACCTTAACAAGTATGTATTTAGGGCAAAATCTGACAAACTGCTGGGATTTGTGGTCAGTAGCAAGGGCATCGAAATAGATCCCTTCAAGATCAAGGCAATATACAACTTAAAGACTCCTTCTATGGTAAAAGAAGTGAGAAGCCTATTGGGGCGATTAAACTACATTGCCCGTTTTATCTATCAGCTTTCTGGGACTGCTAAACCATTCTTCAAATTGTTGAAGAAAAATGCCAAAGTGAAGTGGGATGCATAATGTCAACAAGCCTTTGACAAGATCAAAGAATATCTGGTATACCCACCAGTGCTGATACCACCAAACCCTAGAGTTCCGTTGATCTTATATTTGACGATTCACTATGAGTCGTTAGGATCGATGCTTGTACAAAGAAGACCAAATGATGGTAAAGAACAAGCCATTTATTACTTGAGCAAGAAGTTCACAATATCATAAATGAATTACCCAGCAGTCGAAAAGACGTGCATTGCATTGATTTGGATATTACACAGGTTAAGGCAATACACCCTTCATCATCAAATTTTGCTGGTAACTGAGAATGATTCAATCAAATACCTTCTTGAGAAATCCTCCTTGGTCAGGAAATTAGCAAAGTGGCAAGTTTTGTTATCTGAATTTGACATCAGAAGTTTATCCCAAAAGTTAGTCAAAGGACGAACAATAGCAAACATGTTGGCGGAAAATTTGCAGAATATCACCAATCCTGAAGAAGAACTTGATGATCATATATTAACATTGGTCGACGATAAATGGACCATGTATTTTGATGGTGCAACCAACTTATCTGGATCAGGAACTGGGGCAGTACTAATCTCCCCAGAAGGACAACACTATCTGGTATCTGCGAAACTGGTATTTCCATGCACCAATAATGTTGCTGAATATGAACCATGCACTATCAGCTTGCAATTAGCCCTTTTAATGAAAGTAAAGAGGTTACAAGTATATGGAGATTCTATGCTCATCATATTGCAAATAATAGGTGAATGGCAAACTCGAGATGCCAAACTAATTCCTTATCACAGATACTTAGAAGAGATGATAGAAAACTTCGAAGAAGTAACATTCGATTATCTCCCAAGAGCTCAGAATCATTTTGAACATGCTCTTGCAACTTTGTCATCCTTACTACAAACTGAAGATGGTATGGATATAAAACCATTGAGAATTAATATTCTTGAACAACTAGCTCATTGCATGATGGTCTAGGCAGAGTTTGACAACGAACCATGGTATCATGACATCAAAAGGTATCTTAAATCAGGAGAATTTCCTGAAGGAAGCCAATCAGGTGACAGGAAATTTATAAGGAAGATAGCCAACAAATTCTTCCTTAGTGGTCAAACTCTCTACAATAAATCATTTAATTCAATCCTACTAAGATGTGTGGATGCTACAGAAGCTGAACAGATCATGAAAGAAATTCATGAGGGTGAATGTGGACCATACATGAATGGACATCTTATAGCCCAAAAGATTATGAGGTTGGGATATTATTGGATGCAATGGAAACAAATTGCATCCAACATGCGAGATGTTGCCATCAATATCAAGTTTATGAAGACAAAATTAATGCATCGCCAAATGAGCTACATCAAATGTCCGAGCCAAGGCCATTTTCAATGTGGAGCATTGATATGGTTGGTCCAATCAACCCTAAAGCCTCAAATGGGCACCGGTTTATCCTGGTTGCTATTGACTATTTCACCAAATGGATTGAAGCAAACTCCTACACAAATGTTACTATCAAGAATGTTGCAAGATTCATTAGGCGGGATATCATTGCTAGATATGGAGTTCCAGAAGCAATAATTACGGACAATGGCTCAAACCTAAACAACAAGATTGTGGCTGATTTACTCGAACACTTCCACATCCGACATCTAAACTCATCCCCATATCGTCCACAAATGAATGGAGCAGTTGAAACGGCAAATAAGAATATCAAGAAAATATTGGCCAAGACAGTTGAAAATTATCGTGATTGGCACGAAAGGTTACCGTATGCTCTGATGGCATACCGAACTTCAATTCGAACATCAACTGGAACAACCCCGTTTTCCTTGGTTTATAGAAGGGAAGTAGTTCTACCTGTTGAAGCAAAAATTTCTTCATTAAGGATATTATCTCAATTGAAGCTTTAAGAAGCTGAGTGGATTCAACAAAGATATGAACAACTCAACATGATCGATGAAAAGAGATTAAGAGCTATATGCTATGGGCAAGCCTATCAGAGAAGAGTGGCTAAATCCTTTAACCGAAAAATGAAACCGAGGCATTTCAAAACAGAGGATCTAGTAGTGAAGAAAGTCATTTTCAATAATTAAGATTCTCGTGGCAAATTCACTCAGAATTATAAAGGTCTATACATTATCAAGAAAGTTCTTCCTGGAGGAGCATTGATTCTTGTAGATATGGCAGGAATAGAATTGGCCTATCTTGTAAATGCAGATGCTGTCAAGATTTTATACTCATGAAATGAAGACGAACATTCAAGAAGAGATTTGGATCACTTTAGAACATGTGAATATCATGTATATCATGCATACCATGCATTTCATGAACATATTTATCTATTTTGCAGAAGAAAGCAAAAGGAGTCCGAACCAGTTAATGGTTTCAAAAATCCCAATGAAGTTGTCAAATAATAGAGGGAAGTATTATTTCCAATTCAATTTTCCATTGATATTCCCTAATGTGCTTTTCTTTTTATCATCCCCAGGGAGACAAAGAAAATGGAGTAACAAAAGGAATAATCCCAGTGAAACCAAAGCAAAAACATGCAAATAAAAGTGATCTTGGTAGATTGATCAGACAGGTATCCCAAAATTATGAGTGCATGTGTTAAAGAAGTTGCCTTTCTAAGAGAAAATCGAACTTCTTCTTCCCCAAGCGGAATGACACTAAGGCTGAGCAAAACAAAACACGTTGTTTTGAAAGGAAAATACCTCAAAAAAGTTTCAAATCAAAAGTTTTGAAACACGCTTTCTTTGAAAATGCATTAAGTATCAAAATTCCCTAAAAATGGATAATTTGACAAAAAGCTTTGAAAAATTTCGAAGAAAAAGTTTGGATAAAATGGAATGGAAAGACCTTTAAATGATGAAAGGTAAGCCGTATCCAAACATGTCCCCTATACACTCCAAATCAAAATGAAGAAATGAGTGAGAAAAAAAAAACTCATCCAAAGGAAATAGGGGATGTTCGCAATGATTACATGGATTGAAATGATGAAAGGCAGTCATTTCACTATCCCAAACACATGTTTATCCCTTGCAAATCAAATTTGAGCCAAAACAGTGGAGAAGTTTTTCCAAAATAACCCTGTTAAGAACCACCCCACATTGGGGCAAATAAGGAGGTTTGTAGTTGACAGCTATGGAGAATAGGATCAAGAAAGATTTTATTGCATATACTTGCATCAATCTTTTTGTGATAACTTCAGATAAAGTCATATGAGAACTCAAGACATCCCAAGTGGAAGAAGAGCACTTCATTTCTTATACCCAAACACATTATCTTTGGCAAAGTCCAATTGAGCCTGAATATTCATTTCAGAATCCTAAATTAGTGATCATCTCTTCACACTGGAGCATGAGCATATGATCCACTTTAATAGATAAGAAACAAAAGGGCATGAAACAGAGTCCTTAGAATTCAAAAAGGTCAAAGGCAAAGAATTAGGGGCATGAAAAAGCAGTGTGCCTGGTAAAAGCAAGGCCGAATGCCCAAGAAAAATGAGAAAGGAAAGAAAGTTCAAAAGAAAGCTCAAAATGACCAAAAAAAAAGTCATGATAAAGCAAAGCCAAGATCATAAGACATCATAGATCACAATAAGTGAGAATGAGCAAACAAAAGAAGAGATTGTAATGAATGTTTAGGGGACTCTGATGTTCATAAAAAAAGATCCCTAATGAGCAAAAAGAAAAAGGGTGGTGATGCCAAGAAGATCACCAATTTCATAAAAATCGTGAATGAGCCTTTTGAGTCTACCTAATACCAACAATACAACCTCTCTCCAAAGACTCTTCAAATTGGGATGTTGAGAGTAGAAACATGACTTTATGACAAGAAGTCATCACTCAAAGAAGTGTATGCAATAATATCTTGTCTTGTCCTCGAGGTTCTTAACTTGTAGACCCAAAGTCAGATATGATGAAATCCTTTTTCTTGGCCTCAAAATGCCTATCCTTCGAATAGCCATTGACCAAGCCAATATTACAACCTTTTGAAAGACCTTATCGGATCAATTGGATTGTATACATTGCGAATATCTCCAAACACCTAAGGATTGGTTAAGAGAGATAAAATTGAGGGATATCAGACAAGTCCCATTTCAATCAAATAAAGAAAACACCAAGCTTATAGATTGAAACAAATCATTTCTAATGAAAGTCTTCCAAACGATCATTTTAAGCATTTCTTGAAAGCTTTCAAGCATTTTGTTCAAATAATTCCTCGAAAAGGAAATTTGATTATCCAAAATGCATTAATGCAAAGAACGCATGTTTCTAGACTAGGTTTCAAAAGTTTTTGGTCAACCTAAAATCAAGTTTTCAAACAGTTTATGGTAAGCTAAGAAAAAAAAAACCACGCTTCAAACAGTTTTGATTAATTTCAAAACTATTTTTCGAAATAGTTTTTGGTCAACTAAAAATCATACAAAGGTTAGTGAAACCTCAAAATCACATAACTCATGGTCAAGGCATTCATTGTTTGAAGTCTTCCCAAAGTCCTACATGTGAGGAACCCCTAGGCAAATTCAAGTCCTACTAGTGAGGAACCACTAGGCAAATTCAAGTTCTACAGGCGAGGAGCCCCTAGGCAAATTCAAAGTCCTACAGGCGAGGAGCCCCTAGGCAAATTCAAGTCCTACAGGCGAGGAGCCCCTAGGCAAATTCAAGTCCTACTAGGAAGGAACCACTAGGCAAATTCAAGTCCTATAGGCGAGGAGCCCCTAAGCAAATTCAAGTCCTACAAGCGAAGAGCCCCTAGGCAAATTTCCAAAGTCCTACTAGTGAGGAACCACTAGGCAATTTTCAAAGTCCTACAGGCGAGGAGCCCCTAGGCAATTTCCAAAGTCCTACTGACGAGGAGTCACTAGGAAAATTTTAAAGTCCTACTGGTGAGGAACCACTAGGCAAATTTCCAAATCCTCAGGCGAGGAGCCTCAGGTGTTCATGGTTCGTGAGTTCATCCTTAAACCACGAAATCAGAATAATCATCATAATCATCACCGCTATCAATTCATACTCTTGGACAAGCAACAAAGAGACGCTCACAAATAGGTAAGTTTCTCTCTCTCAATCATTAAGAATCTTTCAAAATATGTTCTGAAAAGAGAACCTTTGGATTAGATCACGAATTTCAAAAGCAAGATCCCTAATCAGTTGTTGTGAAATTTCCATCTTATCTTGTTCATTGAGTCGACTAAAAAAATTCCGGTGTCACCTTGTCTTTGAGATCAACCTTTAACGAATTCAATCTCTAAAAGGGGCAGCTATTTGACATCTGATTTTTAGCTCATTTTTTTTATATTTTCAAAAAATCTCAAAATTAGGACTAGGAATCTTGGCCAAGCCTAGAATCCTGCTTCTAAACCAAAAATAAATTTTTTAGCATTTTTTCAGCATTTTTCCTTAATTTCTTTTAGTTAAAATAAGTGAGAAAATCAAGAAAAATAGCAAATGGAATCAGAAAATTCCATAAAAATAGCCATTAGTCTTATTTTAAATCCAATTTCATTAATACATCATCAATTTTGAAAAATTTCAATCGAGTATGTGTTTTTCCTAAAAATGGGCAAAATCAAATCCGAATTGAACCAAAAATGCAATTAAATCTTTTCTATTCATTTTTAAGTCATACTGTCTTCACAACAAATGATTCTGGGACCTTGAATTACATAATGATCAGTCCAATTGCACAATTTTTCATAGAAATAAAAAATTCCCAAAATTCAATTGAAAATTAGGAATTTTGAGCCCAAATTGGGAATCGTGCCCAATTCGAAATTGTCGAACCATGAAATCATCGTTTCTAGGGTTAATCAAATGTGGGTAATTCAATTTTGGCACTAATTTTTCCTAATTAGGTCATTAAGGTATTGAATTGAACAAAACCTTATTAACCCGATTACAAAAATTCAAAAATTTAGGACATGATTTTGACAAAAATTGGGGAAAATCATATATTTGGGTTCAAAATGTTATGAGGAATTCAATTTTGGGATTTAATTCCAAAAATTTGATCAAAATCGAGTTTAATTTGAATTTTTGGTCAAAATCGGGCCTGCCGGGTCGACCGGGTCAACCCGACCTTACCCGACTACCCGTCTTCTTCGCCCGACTGCCCAGAACACATTAAAAACCCAGAAAATTTTTGTTCGTGCCGGTGACTTCGTTAGTCTTACCTGGTCAATCCAGCACGTGTAAATTGACTTGGCCAGCTGGAGAATCTCCAGCTGGCACCAGAGAATCAATCCTAACTGATTCTAAGTCGGTTCTAACTGAATTTGGGCGGGAGATCGAGCTACAAAAAAGCTGAAAAAACTGATCATGAGAAGAAGAAGGTGTTCAACGAATTGCCGAAGAGAGAGAGAGAACTCAGAGAGCAAGAACGAGAGAGATTGAGAAACAAAGGTGTGTTGAGGTCTCGTGGACCGAGTGATCGGTGTTTTCCAGACGAAAAACGCTGGCGAATCGATGTCGATCGTGGATCTCCACACCTGGAAATCCAATATCGAGGTTGACCGTCACCGTCTGAAACCGAGCTCCGGCCGTTTGATCCAGGACCTTCCCAGCGAGACCGAGGCCATCAACTTGGAGATCAAGTGTCAAGGAAGACATCCATGAGCACTGATTAGCTCGGGAACTCCATTTTGATCCTCATTGAAGCAGGTAAAGTTGGTTCATGATCACTGTTTGCCAAATTTTCCAAAATAGGTTTTAGCTTAATCGTGTGCATTTCTTCACGTTTTTGTTATGATTGATGCCCAAAACATATTCTGATTTCATTTTCATCATTTGTTTGCACT
Source organism: Syzygium oleosum (assembly GCF_021117445.2). Classification (NCBI taxonomy): domain Eukaryota; kingdom Viridiplantae; phylum Streptophyta; class Magnoliopsida; order Myrtales; family Myrtaceae; genus Syzygium; species Syzygium oleosum. The sequence continues at coordinate 4,667,708 of NW_026607500.1, read as the reverse complement.
TTGAATGATTGAAAATGCGTTAAACCGAGTCGGTCATCCCATGAATCATCTCGCTGGAGCTCGGACAATGTCACCGGAGCATTACTGTGGCCATAGGCCTATCAAGTTAGCCTCCTTCAACCTTGTTTGATGCTTTGTTAGTGATTAGAACCGAGTTAGATGGCTAGAGCGTTCTATATTGTGATTTGAAGGTTCGGTTAGTTAGTCTAGAATAAGTTGTGAATTAGGTTTTTTTGATTGGTTTTTTCGCTAGCCAGCGAACGTCCGCCGATGTTCCGAGCAGGCTAGATTGAAAATAGAACACATGGACATTACAATGGATCAATTAGAACGGCAAAATAGTCGCCGGAAGGTCATCGACGACGAGCCCAAACCGGCGACCTCGAAAACATTGAATACAGAAACGTGCACACCACATGTTCAACCAAATGCCTCAATAGAAAAGGCATTAAACGGCGTCGTTTTTTGGCGCTGTGTTCGTCGGAGAGGGTGACCGGCGACCGGCGCCAGCGAGGCCCGGTTCGGCCAAGCGGAACTGGGTTGAACCGGGTCGGTCCGGTTCGTTTCCGGGCGAGAATTTTAAAAAAAATAAATGAAAAGAAAAATTGGAAAAATCAATAAAAAACAATAAAAAATTCAAAAAATTCAAAAAAAATCATAAAAAAATAAAAATAAAAAATTTTAGGAAAATAAAAAAATTCAGAAAAATTTTGGAAAATAGAAAAAAATTCATAAAAATAGGAAATTCACAGAAAAATAAAATTTTACAGAAAATTAGAAAAAAAAATTCAGAAAATTCAGAAAAATACAAATAAAAAATTCAAAAAATGTAAAAAAATTCGGAAAATCTAAAATATTTGAAAATTGGAAAATTCATAAGAATTTTCAGAAAATCATAAAAATCAATTCTCAGTTAATGAAATTCTTAGAAATTCAGTTTTCGAAAAATAAAAAAATAAAAAAATAAAAAAATTCACAGAATGATTCAAAAACACTATGGCCAACCTTAGAAAGTGAAATTTGAATTTTTGAAAGTACCCAAGTAGCATTTTTAGAAAATCTCAAATTCAAGGGTTATAACCCCTAAAAAACCCTAAAACCCTAAAGAATACAAATCATGAAATGATTAAGCTTTTAAGGCTTCATTAGGGTTTTGATGTTTTGATTGATTTTCACTTTTTGAGACCATTTAGGATTGATTGATTTGATTGACATTGATTGCGCATTTAATTCTTGATTGATTTTCCCCGCGATTAGAATGGATAGAATTAGTGGATAAGCCTCGGAAACTTGCATGATATGTTAGATATTGTATCGTTCTGAGGTACCGCAAGGGCATTAGGGATCTCGATTTGGTATCATTAGCGTAACAAAGTCCCCGTACTCAGAATCTCTGGTTCGTAGAATCGTGGTATTTCTCCCATACCCCAATTAGGTTTTTAGTCTACCTACCAATAATGACTAGTGGCGACTCCAAAATCGAAAACTTAAACTAAATAGGAAACTACCATCCGCTGTCACGTGAGGTATGGTTTGGGAGAGACCCTTACACGGAAATACCTCCTTAGCGCACAAATAAAAAAAAAACCGCGGCGCGACACGGGTTTGATTATTTTTCTGGGTTTTTTTTTTTGCGTTTTGGGGCAAATCGGGTGAAGAAGAAGGGTATCCCGGGTCGGGTCGGGTTGACCGGTCGACCCGGCAGGCCCGGTTTTGGCTAAAAATTCAAATTTAGCCCAATTTTAACTGAATTTTCCAAATTAAACCCCAAAATTGAATTCCTCATCATATTCTAAACCCAAACATGTGATTTTCCTCAACCCCAAACATGCCCAATTCAGAATGCTTCTATTACCAATGACATCTTACGGAGATAATATTTCAAATGGCTTTTGGGACAACCAGTGCCATCAAACTTGTTCACGAATTCCGGTTCCTTATAATTTTCTGGAACAATAACTTTCGCATATGGCGAGAACTTGTCGAACCTTTGAAGTTCATAACCTTGACTTGCTAGGCATTCTTCAATTTTGGCCAATCTTTTGGCCTCTTCCTCATTCTTTGTTTTGGATGTTTTCTTGGTCTGATCATCCTCTTCCAAATTTACCACCTCAGGTGTAGTCTTTGGAGGATATTCTTGAACAGGTTCTGTGTTTCTGATTGGGTCTTCAATCGGTGTTTCAGTAGCATTTGAAGTTTCCACACTTGGAGTAGTAGGATAAGATCCTCGAGATGCGAGAATAAAAGCCTTCATTTCTGCCATCATGGCAGCTATCTGGGTCATTTGGTTCTCAACCTCAACTAGTTGAGTACGAGTTTCTTCTTCCGCTATTCTTATTTGCAAGCGAGTTCGAGGTCTTTTTCCTTCCGTTGCTAAACAACCTACTTCACAAAAAGACCCATTGTTAGCATAGTGAAAGAATCATGAAACGCTACATTCTTTTAATTGTATGATTAACAAGGATCGGAACTTTTATACAAGCCTTAGCCTTGCATATAATTTCTTATCAATATTCTTCTCATGCGATCATACAATTGAAAGAATTGTAATCCATGGTGACTTTTTACACAATGTACTTTGAAACTTCATTAAGCAATTGTTCATTAAGCAATTGTTTCAATTTTGAAAATTTCTATTACAATGCTATACATCAAAATAGGGGAACACTAGCTTAAACAAGTATGGACTTCTTGCTAGCTAAGGTAGCTTCAACCTCTTCATATTCCTTGGCGCGTGTCTCCCATTCTTCCACATCGATTACAACCTCTTCGGGAACATACGGCTCTACACCTGGCGTGCTTGGCATAATGTACTCTAGGATAAACGGCTCATTGAAATGGGTAGTAACACTCAAGGGTACATATGGTTCGACGTCGATTGGTCGCTTAGCCTTCAACCACTTTATATACTCGTTGGATGCCAAGAAGAGTTTCATTTCTCCTTTCAAATCTTCAGGCCATTGTACTATTTGCTTGGTTGATTTCTTCAAAGAATTCACGATGCTATCAACTCTTATCTGCAACTCTTTATTTTTCTTTTCCGGTAGAGGTTTTTGTGGTATCTCAAATGTAAACTCCTCAGGATGCCAAATAGGTGGAACTTGCTGAATCATTCTGAATTGCCGTACGACTCTTAGTGGGCAATAAGCGGTCCCCCCACTCAATCCAAGCAAAGGCACCAAATTGCCTTCTTGGCAATTAATTTGAGCTTTTACTATCTTCGGCCATTGAATTCTCCATTAAAACTGGTCGGGAGTTAATACTCTAATGAAGTTTGCCCACTCATGAAATGAGTATTTTGGCAGTTTGTCTTGGAGTTTCAAATACTTCTCAATGGGGTTGGTAGATGAGTCGATCTCTCGATTGTGCATATAACGTTCCCAAGGTCGGATATGGGAAATAAACCACACAGAAAGTAACCCAGCTGAGGCTTGAAGTACACATTTTTGCTGATTTTGGAATTTGTTTAATAAAATGATGGTCTTCGCTAAGAGCATATTGGAGAAGTTCCATTTTAGGCAAGCTTGCCTAGCAATTACTGCAACGAAAGGATTCAATCCGGTCCTTGATGTAGGGAATAAGATGAATCCGAAGAAGGCAAGAATGAAAACCCTTGCGGAAGTATTTCCAGTTTCTTTTGGCAATTTGGAGTAATTGGCCACTAAGTAAGATAGAGGAAATCTCCTGGTATTTGACTTGATTAACTTTTCTACTTGAGGGGTCTTCAAGTTTAAGAATTTGGCTATAACACTTGTGGGTTTTAATTCAATTGGGGGCTCAACGGTTCTTGACTCGAAATCAATCCCAATGGTTGCCTTATATTATTCTAGCGTAGGTACCATCTCGTGCTCGCCTAATTGAAATGTGGCGGTGGTAACTTCCCAGAAATGGGATAATGCTTGAATTAAGCTCACTTGGTACTCCAGGTTGATGAGCTTGAACAAATACCCAAGCCTTTCCTTCACGTATGCTTTGTTGTCTTTTGTCATGTTCACCCACCATGCCAAAAGCTCCTTCCTTGGAATTGGAATGACTTGTATGTCTAGTTTCCCCATTTCGATCTAAAGCACGTAAAAGAAATTGATTATTATTCACCATGGATTACCGATTAATTTTAATGCCTCCATTTCAATTATATGTCCTTTTAAGGTAAAATAGAGGTAAAGTATACTTACATACTTAGAAAGTAATGTAAATGTCACTTTAAATCCGTTTATGCCTTAAAAGAGCATATAGTTGAAATTAGGGATGAATTCAATGTTTGGTATAAATGCCCATTTCGCCACACTCTATTTAGACCATAAAGTCCTAAACTATGATTTACAATTTCGAATACATCGAAATGAATGGATAAACAATTGAATGCCGCGGATCTATACATTTCATCTAAAAATGAAAGAATGGTCATAATGGAGTATGACGCCTTAATCATTCATTCTAATACGAAAGGGCATTTAAACCAATCGTTGATCACCATTTAGGCATTTTTTGAAAATGTGCCAACTAACTTGCAAAATTATAAAAGAAGGAAATGGAACGATACTTGCTTACCAAAATGTTTCGGTTTGGTTTTAGGTATACCAACCACAAAGACAAGCAAATGCAACCAATGAGGTTTTGACGCCTAAAAGGGTAAGGTATTCTAAAGGCTCGAGGTCACCACCTTAATGGATAAGGGATTCCACCCCAATAGACAATCAGCCTAAAGTGAAGGAATATTATTCATCTCGGTGATCGGTATTATATTTAAACGATCCCATGAGCAATCGGCTCATAATTTCACTTAAACACATACCTCCTAAAGGTAGCCTTAAGTGTAGCCGAGGTTGGGCCACGGGTGGTGTGTGCTAATGGTGTAGTGGTAAAACTATCTAAATGCATGCATAGCAATTAGTAATCAAACAGCACTTCTAAAATAATCATTTCATATTCATTCCCGACACCATCCTACAAAACAAAGGTTAACAAAGACTGCACCCCCTTATACCTCCCGTCTGCAAAAACATTTAACATAATTGTCAGCGGGACGTACCTGGGGTCCTTGCAAGCACAAATCACAAGCGTATCATTCTATCTAGGCCCAAGTCCACTTAGAAAAGGTAAGTCCCCAGCGGAGTCGCCAAGCCTGTTGCGTCGCGCATTTTTTTTCGGGGTTTGCGCGCTAATGAGGTATTTCCGTGCAAGGGTCTCTCCCAGACCATACCTCACGTGACAATGGATGGTAATTTTCTATTTGATTTAAGTTTTCGATTTTGGAGTCGCCACTAGTCATTATTGGTAGTTTGACTAGAAACATAATCGGGGTATGGGAGAAATACTACGATTCTACGAACCAGAGATTCTAAGTACGGGGACTTGGTTACGCTAATGATCTCAAATCGAGATCCCTAACACCCTTTTGGTACCTTAGAACGATATGATGTCTAACGTGTCACACAAGTTTCCAAGGCCTGCCCACTAATCCTATCCATTCTAATTGCGGGGAAAATCAATCAAGAATTAAATGCGCAATCAAGATCAATCAAACCAAACAATCCTAATTTGTCTCTAAAAATCAAAATGCACCCAAAAACCATGCAAATCCTAATGAAGCCCTAAAGGCTTATTCATTTCATGATTTGTGTTTTGTTTTAGAGTTTTAGGGTTTTTTAGGGGTTATAACATTTGAATTTGAGATTTTCTAAAAATACCACTTAGGCACTTCCAAAAAATTCAAATGTCACTTTTCAAGGTTGGCCACAGTATTTTTGAACTATTCTGTGAATTTTTGAAATTTTTGATTTTTTTATTTTTCGAAAATTGAATTTCTGATAATTTCATTAGCCAAGAATTGATTTTTATGATTTTCTGAAAATTTTTATGAATTTTTCAATTTTTTTAGATTTTCTGATTTTTTCACATTTTTTTATTTGTATTTTCAGAATTTTCTGGATTTTTTTGAATTTTCTAAAAAAAATTTGAATTTTTATGAATTTTCTAATTTTTTTATATTTTTTATGAATTTTCTATTTTTTTGAAATATTCCGAATTTCTGAAAAAAAAAATCCTGATATTATTATTTTTTATTATTGAATTTTTTTTTTAGATTTTTTTGATTTTTAAATTTCCCGCCCGAAAAATGAATCTTACCGGCCCGGTTCAACCCGGTTTGGTTTGGCCGAACCAGGCCTCGCTGGCTCTGGCGCCGATCACCTCCTCTTGCAAGCACAACGCCAAAACGGCGCCGTTTAATGCCTTTTTCATTGGGGCATTTGATCGAACACTTAATGGGCATGGTTCTGTGTTGAACGTTTTTGAGACAGCCGGTTTGGTCCCGTCGCCGACAACCTTCCGGCGACTATTTTGCCATTCCAATTGATCTATTGTAATGTCCATGTGTTCTATTTTTAGTCTAGCCTACTCGGAACACCGGCGGACGTTCACCGGCCGACGAAAAAACCGGTCAAAAAACCTAACTCGTCACTAACCTAATGCTAACATTTTCCAGAGCTCCAAACTATTATCATTCTCGCCTTAGCCGTCTAAATCGGTTATACTGATTAACAAAACAACAAACAATGTAAAGAGTGACTAACTTGAGTGACCTAAGGTCATGGCGACACTCCGGCGAGTATTTCCAGAGCTCCGGCGAGGTGATTCATGATTTGGCCGACTCGGTTTATGCATGTTTAATGCCCAAAATGCAATCAAGTAACATAAAAAATGAGTAGAAACAAGTTTTAGGCATCAAAGAACTCATATTTGCAAAAAAGAACGCACGATCAGCGAGAATGAACTCAAATATGTTTTCTGGAATTCTGGAAAATTGTGATGAAGATCGAGCTTAACCTACTTCGTCCGGGATTGAAATGTTGTCCTCGGGCTAATCAGTCACCGTGGAAGTCTACCTTGACACTTATACTTCAAGAAAATAATTTTGGCTTCACCAGAGAAGCTTTGGACACGCCCGTCGAAGTTGATTTTCAGACCTTCGTGATCAGGTCTTCACTGGCCATTCGAGGAGGAGATCCTTCATGGATGATCGATTCGCCGGCGTCGGTCAATTGACTGGCGCTGATCACTCGATCTAGGGATCTCAACTCCTCTCCTTTTCTCTGGATTTTGCCCTCTTTCTCTCTCTCTCTTCTCTCAAGATTTCCGTCGAGCAGCTTCTCTACACAATGATAAGTTTTTTCTTGTTTTTATCCCTCTTTTCTGAGTCGGTTTATCACTCCTAACCGATTTAGAATCGATTAGGAATGATAAGGATGGACAGCTAGAGAATCTCCAGCTGTCCATCTTGTTTAACACGTGATGGAAATCGAGATTTGAATTGACAAAGTGGTGGGTTTGATGATTTTTCTGGGTTTTTTTTTGCGTTTTGAGGTGAACCGGGTGAAGAAGAAGGGTATCCCGGGTCGGGTCGGGTTGACCCGATCGACCCGGCAGGCTCGGTTTTGGCTAAAAATTCAAATTGAGTCCAATTTTAATCGAATTTTCCAAATTAAACCCCAAAATTGAATTCCTCATCATATTCTAAACCCAAACATGTGATTTTCCCCAATTTTTGTCATAATCATGTCCAAGATTTTCAAATTTTTATACTCGGGTTAGTAGGGCTTTGTTCAATTCAATACCTTAATGACCTGATTAGGCAAAATTGGTGCCAAAATTGAATTACCCACATCTAATTAACCCTAGTGTCGCGCCGCGATTTTTTGGGACTTTTGGAGTTTGCGCGCTAAGGAGGTATTTCCGTGCAAGAGTCTCTCCCAGACCATACCTCACGTGACAGTGGATGGTAATTTCCTATTTGATCTAAATTTTCAATTTTGGAGTCGCCACTAGTCATTATTGGTAGGTTGACTAGAAACCTAATCAGGGTACGGGAGAAATACCACGATTCTATGAACAAGAGATTCTGAGTATGGGGACTTGGTTACGCTAATGATTCCAAATTGAGATCCCTAACGCCCTTTCGGTACCTAAGAACGATATGATGTCTAACGTGTCATGCAAGTTTCCGAGGCTTACCCACTAATTCTATCCATTCTAATTGCGGGGAAAATCAATCAAGAATTAAATGCGCAATCAATGTCAATCAAACCAAACAATCCTAAATTGTCTCTAAAAATCAAAATGCACCCAAAAAAAAAAAATCCAAATCGTAATGAAGTCCTAAAGGCTTGTTCATTTATGATTTGTATCTTTTTAAGGTTTTAGGATTTTTTAGGGGTTATAACCCCTAAATTTGAGATTTTCTGAAAATGCCATTTGGGCACTTTAAAAAACTCAAATTTCACTTCCCAAAGTTGGCCACAGTGTTTTTGGACCATTTTGTGAATTTTTGAAATTTTTATTTTATTTTATTTTTGGAAATTGAATTTCTGAGAATTTCATTAACCGAGAATTGATTTTTATGATTTTCTGAAATTTTTTATGAATTTCGAATTTTCGAATTTTTTTAGATTTTTTTAAATCTTTCACATTTTTTATTTGTATTTTTTGAATTTTTATGGATTTTCTGAAAATTTTTGAATTTTTATGAATTTTCTAATTTTTTTTTAAATTTGTTTGAATTTTCTATTTTTCTGAAACTTTTCGAATTTCTTAAAAAAAATTGTATTTTCTGATTTTTTATTTTTTATGAAATTTTTTAGATTTTTAATTTTTTTATGAATTTTTTTAATTTTTCCCGCCGAGAAACGAACCGGACCGGCCCGGTTCAACCAGATTCGGCTTGGCCGAACCGGGCCTCGCCGGCGCCGGTACTGATCGTCTTCTCCGGCGAGTTCTGCGCCAAAACGATGCCTTTTCGGAATTTTCTTGTAGGGGCATTTTGTCGAGCAGTTGGTGGGCATGGTTCTGTGTTGCACGTTTTTGAGACCGCCGGTTTGGGCTCGTCGCCGATAACCTTCCGGCGACTATTTTGCCATTTCGATTGGTCCATTGTAAAGTCCATGTGTTCTATTTTCAATCTAGCCTGCTTGGAATACCGGCGAACGTTCGTCGGCCGGCGAAAAAGCCGGTCAAAAAACCTAACTCGTCACTGACCTAAGATTTGCATTTCCAAAATCTATGTAACTATCTTACTCGCCTTAACCATCTAGATCGCTTTTAACAACTAACAAAACATCAAACAAGGGTGAAGGAAGCTAACTTGACAGGCCTATGGCCATGGTGATGCTTCGGCGACGATGTCCGAACTCCGGCGAGGGGTTTTAATGATGGCCGGGATGATTTTATGCATATTCAATTGTTTAAAATACAAACAAGCAAAGAAGATGTGATCAGAACACGTTTTAGGCATCTAGTATGACAAAATTGTGAAGAAAAACGCATGAACAAACCAAAAACACATTCTAGAAATCAGTAAAAACCGAGACAACGAACGATTTTTTACCTTCTTTGTTTGATGATCAAATGATTTTTCCGAGCCAGTTCACTGCTATAGGATCCTTCTCCGATACTCAGGCTTCCAATAGGTGGTCTTGGATTCCCCAGGAGGTGATCTAGACACACCGGCCGTGGTTCGTTTCCAGGCGCTGGCGACCAGCTTTGAGCCGGTCGTCACAGGTGAGGATACTCACCTCTGGAGACCGATTCGCCGGCATTTTTCTGGCCAGAAAGACGCCGATCACTCGGTCTCAGGAAGTATCAACTCTACCCTCTCTCATTTTCTCTCTTTCGTCTCTGTTTCTCTCTCTTTTTTCTCTCTGGAATTTTGTCGAACACTTTTCATGCATAATGATCAAATTTTTTTTTGTTTTTATTGATCAATTTCTCGCCCAAAGTTTATTATTTACCAACCTTAAATCGGTTGGGATGATTGCCTGGCGCCAGCCGGATATTCTCCAGCTGGCTGACTTGATTTTCATGTGCTAAATTGATTGGGAGAAGCTCCTGAAGTCTCGGGCACGAACTAGAATTTTCTGGGTTTTAATGTGTTCTGGGCAAGTCGGGCGAAGAAGACGGGTTCCCGGGTCAAGTCGGGTTGACCCGATCGACCCGGAAAGCCCGGTTTTGACTAAATTCATAATTTAATCTCGATTTTGACCCAATTTTCAAAATGAAACCCCAAAATTGAATTCCTCATCATATTTTGAACCAAAATATGTGATTTTCCCCAATTTTTGTCATAATCATGTCCAAGATTTTTAAATTTTTGTACTCGGGTTAATAGGGTTTTGTTCAATTCAATACCTTAATGACCTGATTAGGCAAAATTGGTGCCAAAATTGAATTACCTACATCTGATTAACCCTGAAAATGATGGTCTCATGGTTCGACAATTTCGAATTGAGCACGATTCCCAATTTGGGCTCAAAATTCCTAATTTTCAATTGAATTTTGGGGATTTCTGATTTCTATGACAGACTGTGCAATTGGACCGACCATTATGTAATTCAAGGTCCCAGAATCATTTGTTGTGAAGATACCATGACTTAAAAATGACTAGAAAAGATTTAATTGCATTTTTGGTTCAATTCGGGTTTGATTTGCCCAATTTTGGGAAAAACATATACATGATTGATATTTGTCAAAATTGATGATGTATTAATGAAATTGGATTTAAAATAAGACTAATGACTATTTTTATGGAATTTTCTGATTCCGTTTGCTATTTTTCTTGATTTTCTCACTCATTTTGACTAAAAGAAATTAAAGAAAAATTCAGGAAAATGATAAAAAAATTATTTTTGATCTAGAAATAATTTTCTAGGCTTGGCCAAGATTCCTAGTCTTAATTTTGAGATTTTTGAAAATATGAAAAAAAATGAGCTAAAAATTAGATGTTAACAGCTACCACTCTTTGAGATTGAGCTTGTTAGATGTTGATCTCAAAGATAAGGTGACACCTGAATTTTTAGTTGACTCAATGAACAAGATAAAATGGAAATTTCATAACAACTAATTAGGGATCCTACCTTTGAAATTCGTGATCTAATCCAAAGATTTTCTTTTCAGAACACATTTTGAAAGGTTCTTAATGATTAAGGGAGAGAAACTTACTTGTTTATGAGCGTCTCTTTGTTGTTTATCCAAGAATATGAATTGATGGCGGTGATGATTATGATGATTATTCTGATTTCATGGTTTAAGGACGAATACACGAACCATGAGCTCCTGAGGCTCCTCGCTTAAGGATTTGAAAATTTGCCTAATGGTTCGTCACCAGTAGGATTTTAAAATTTATCTAGTGACTCCTTGTCAGTAGGACTTTGGAAATTATCTAGTGACTCCTCGTCAATAGGACTTTGGAAATTGTCTATGGGCTCCTCGCCTGTAGGACTTTGGAAATTGCCTAGGGGCTCCTCGCCTGTAGGACTTTGGAAATTTGCCGAGGGGCTCCTCGCCCGTAGGACTTTGGAAATTGCCTAGGGACTCCTCGCTTGTAGGACTTTGGAAAATTGCCTAGGGGCTCCTCGTCTGTAGGACTTTGGAAATTTGCCTAGGGGCTCCTCGCCTATAGGACTTTGGAAATTGCCTAGAGGCTCCTCGCCAGTAGGACTTGAGAAGGCTTCAAACAATGAGTGCCTTGGCCATGAGTTATGTGATTTTAAGGTTTCACTAACCTTTCTATGGTTTTTAGTTGACCAAAAACTATTTTGAAAAGTGGTTTTGAAATTAATCAAAACTGTTTGAAGTGTGGTTTTTTTTTATAGCTTACCACGAACTGTTTGAAAACTTGATTTTAAGTTGACCAAAAACTTTTGAAACATGGTCTGGAAACATGCATTCTTCGCATTAATGCATTTCAGACAATCAAATTTCCTTTTTAAGGAATTATTTGAACAAAGTGCTTACAATCTTTCAAGAAATACTTGAAATGATCATTTGGAAGACCTTCATTAGAAATGATTTGTCTCAATCTATGATCTTGGTCTTGTCTTTATCTGATTGAAATGAGAATTGTCTGATATCCCTCAATTTTATCTCTCTTAACCAATCCTCAGGTGTTTAGAGATGTTCGCAATATATACAATCTAATTGATCCAATAAGATCTTTCGGACGACTGTAATATTGGCTTGGTCAATGGCTATTTAAAGGATAGGCATTTTGAGGCCAAGAAAAATAATTTTGTCATAACTTGCTTCAGGTCTACAAGTTAAGAACCTCGAGGATAGGACAAGATATTATTGCATACACCTCTTTGAGCGATGACTTCTTATCATAAAGTCATGTTTCTACTCTCAACATCCCAATCTGAAGAGTCTTTGGGGAGAGGTTATATTGTTGGTATTGGGTAGGCTAAAAAAAGACTCATTTGTTTGAATTCAGGATTTTTATGAAATTGGTGATCTTCTTGGCATCATCACCCCTTTCCTATTTTGTCTAGTAGGGATCTTTCTTTTATGAACATCAGAGTCCCCTGAACGTTCATTACAATTTTTTTCTTTTGCTCATTCTCACTTGTTGTGATTTATGATCTCTCACAATCTTGGCTTTGCTTTATCATGACTTTTTTGTCATTTTGAGCTTTCTTTTGAACCTTATTTTTTTTCATTTTTCTTGGGCATTTGGCCTTGCTTTTACCAAGCACATTGCTTTTTCATGCCCCTGATTCTTTTGACTTTGACCTTTTTGAATTCCAAGGACTCTGTGTCATGCCCTTTTGTTTCTTATCTATTCAAAGTGGATCATATGCTCATGCTTCGGTGTGAAGAGATGATCACCAATTTAGGGTTCTGAAATGAATATTCAAGCTCAATTGGGCTTTGTCAAAGGTAATGTGTTTGGGTGTAAGAAATGAAGTGCTCTTTTTCCTCTTGGGATGTCTTGAGCTCTCATATGACTTAATCTGAAGTTACCACAGAAAGATTGATGCAAGAGTATACAATAAAATCTTTCTTGATCCTATTCTCTATAGCTGTCAACCATAAACCTCCTGGTTTGCCCCAATATGGAGTGGTTCTTAACAGGGTTGTTTTGGAAAAATTTCTTCACTGTTTTGGCTCAAATTTGATTTGTAAGGGATAAGCATGTGTTTGGGATAGTGAAATGACTGCTTTTCATCATTTCAATCCATGTAATCGTTGCGAACATCCCCCTGTTTCCTTTCGATGAGTTTTTTTCTCACTCACTTCTTCACTTTGACTTTGAGTGTATAGAGGACGTGTTTGGACATGGCTTACCTTTCATCATTTGAAGGTCTTTTCCATTTGATTTGATCCAAACTTTTTCTTCGAAATTTTTCAAAGCTTTTTGTCAAATTATCCCTTTTTAGGGAATTTTGATACTTAATGCATTCTCAAAGAAAGCGTGTTTCAAAACTTTTGATCTGAAACATTTCTGAGGTATTTTCTTTTCAAAACAATATGTTTTGTTTTGCTTAGTCTTAGTGTCATTCCGCTTGGGGAAGAAGAAGTTCGATTTTCTCTTAGAAAGGCAACTTCTTTAACACATGCACTCATGATTTAGGGATACTTGTCTGATCAATTTATCAAGATTCCTCTTGTTTGCATGCTTTTGCTTTGGCTCTATTGGGAATTCTTCTTTTGTTGCTCCCTTTTCTTTGTCTCCCTGGGGATGATAAAAAGAAAAGCACATTAGGAAATATCAACGGAAAAATTGAATTGGAAGTACTCCCCTTTATTATTTGACAACTTCGTTGGGGATTCTGAAACCACCGACTGATTCGGACTCCTTTTGCTTTCTTCCGCAAAACAGATAAAAATATTCATGAAATGCGTGGTATGCATGATATGCATGATATGCACATGTTCTAAAGTGACCCAAAGCTCTTCTTGAATGTTCGTCTTTATTTCATTGGTAGAAAATCTTGACAGCATCTGCATTTACAGGATATGCCAATTCTGTTCCAGTCATATCTATAAGAATCAATGCTCCTCCAGGAAGGACTTTCTTGACAATGTATGGACCTTCATAATTCGGAGTGAATTTGCCACGAGGATCTGAATTATTGAAGATGACTTTCTTTACTATTAAATCCTCTGTTTTGAAATGCCTTGGTTTCACCTTTCGGTTGAAGGATTTGACCACTCTTCTCTGATAGGCTTGCCCATGGCATATAGCTCTTAATCTCTTTTCATTGATCATGTTGAGTTATTCATATCTTTGTTGAATCCACTCAGCTTCTGAAAGCTTCAATTGGGATAATATCCATAATGAAGGAATTTCTTCTTCAACAGGTAGCACTGCTTCCATTCCATAAACCAAGGAAAACGGAATTGCTCCAGTTGATGTTCGAATTGAAGGTCGGTATGCCATTAGAGCATACGACAACCTTTCGTGCCAATCACGATAATTTTCAGCTGTCTTGGCCAATATCTTCTTGATATTCTTATTTGCCGCTTCAGCTGCTCCATTCATTTGTGGACGATATAGGGATGAGTTCAGATGTCGGATGTGGAAGTGTTCGAGTAAATCATCCATAATCTTATTATTTAAATTTGAGCCGTTGTCCGTAATTATTGCTTCTGGAACCCCATACCTAGCAATGATGTCCCGCTTAATGAATCTTGCAACATTCTTGGCAATAACATTTGTATATGAGTTTGCTTCAGTCCATTTGGTGAAATAGTCAATAGCAACCAGGATAAACCGGTGCTCATTTGAGGCCTTAGGGTTAATTGGACCAACCATATCAATGCCCCCACATTGAAAATGGCCATGGCTTAGACATTTGATGTAGCTCATTTGGCGATGCATTGATTCTGTCCCCATAAACTTGACATTGATGACAACATCTCATATATTGGATGTAATCTATTTCCATTGTCATCCAATAATATCCCAACCTCATAATCTTTCGGGCTAGAAGATGTCCATTCATGTGCGGTCCACATTCACCCTCGTGAATCTCTTTCATGATCTATTCAGCTTCTGTAGCATCCACACATCTTAGTAGGGTTGAATCAAATAATTTCTTGTAAAGGGTTTGACCACTGAGGAAGAACTTGTTGGCTATCTTCCTTATAAATTTCCTGTCACCTAGTTAATTTTCTTCAGGAAATTCTCCCAATTGAAGATACCTTTTGATGTCATGAAACCATGGTTCATTGTTAAACTCTGCCTGAACCATCATGCAATGAGCTGGTTATTCAAGAATATTAATTCTTAATGATTTTATATCCATACCATCTTTAGCTTATAGTAAGGATGACAAAGTTGCGAGAGCATCTGCAAAATGATTCTGAGCTCTTAGGAGATAATCGAATGTTACTTCTTCGAATTTTTCTATCATCTCCTCTAAGTATCTGTGATAAGGAATCAGTTTGGCATCTCGAGTTTGCCATTCACCAGTTGTTTGCAATATTATGAGCATGGAATCTCCGTATACTTGCAACCTCTTTACTTTCATTGAGAAGGCTAATTGCAAGCCGAGAATGCATGCTTTGTATTCAACGACGTTATTGGTGCATGGAAATACTAGTTTCGCAGATACCGGATAGTGTTGGCCTTCTGGGGAGATCAGTACTGCCTCAGTTCCTGATCCAGATAAGTTGGTTGCACCATCAAAATATATGAAACATTTATCGTCGACTAATGTTAATATATGATCATTAAGTTGTTCTTCAGGATTGGTGATATTCTGCTAATTTTTCGCCAACATGTCTGCTATTGCTCGTCCTTTGATCGACTTTTGAGATAAACTTTTGATGTCAAATTCAGATAACAAGACTTGCCACTTTGCTAATTTCCCAACCAAGGAAGATTTCTCAAGAAGGTACTTGATCGGATCATTCTCAGTCACTAGCAAAATTTGATGATGGAGAGTGTATTGCCTTAATCTGTGTAACATTCAAATCAACGCAACGTATGTCTTTTCGACTGCCGGGTAATTCATTTCTGATGTTGTGAACTTCTTGCTTAAGTACTAAATGACTTGTTTTTTACCATCATTTGGTCTTCTTTGTACAAGCACCGCTCCTAATGACTCATACTGAATGTCAAATATAAGATCAGCAAAACCCCAAGGATTGGTGGTACCAGCACTGGTAGGCATACCAGATATTCTTTGATCTTATCAAAGGCTTGTTGACATTCCACATCCCACTTCACTTTTACATTTTTCTTCAACAATTTGAAGAATGGTTTAGCAGTCTCAGAAAGCTGATAGATGAAACGAGCAATGTAGTTTAATCGCCCCAATAAGCTTCTCACTTCTTTTACCGTAGAAGGAGTCTTTAAGTCGTATATTGCCTTGATCTTGGAGGGATCTATTTCGATGCCCCTGCTACTGATCACAAATCCTAGCGGTTTGTTAGATTTTGCCCCAAATACACACTTGTTGGGGTTTAGTCGCAACTTGTATTTTCTGAGTCTTTCGAACAACTTGCGAAGCACTTCAACATGATCTTCTCCTTGTTTGGATTTTGCGATCATGTCGTCGACATATACTTCGATTTTTTTATGCATTATGTCAAGGAACAAAGTTACCATTGCCTTTTGATATGTGGCGCCAGCATTTTTTAAACCGAAAGGCATCACCTTGTAACAAAATGTGCCCCATGGTGTTATGAAGGATGTCTTCGCCTTATCCTCTTTCTTCATGAGGATATGATTATATCCTGAGAAACTATCCATGAATGAAAATGTTTCGAACCCAGCAGTGCTATCCACTAATACATCGATATATGGAAGCGGGAAATCATCCTTAAGGTTTACTTTATTTAGATCGCGATAATCAACGCACACCCGTACTCGACCATCTTTCTTCATTACGAGTACTATGTTGGCAACCTATTCTAGATATGGTACTACTTCGATGAAACCGACTTTGAGCAATTTCATAACTTCTTCTTCTATTTTCTTTGCCAAATCTGGCTTTGTTCGCCTAAATTTTTGCTTCTTTGGCGGAATACTTGGATCGATTGGCAAAGCATGTTCAACTATGCTTAGATCAAGACCTAGCATGTCAGCATAAGACCATGCGAATATATCTTGATATTCTCTTAGCAAATCTATGATTCTTTCTGCTTCTGCTGAGTGAAGACTTTCTCCAATCTTAACTTCCTTGGGATTCTCTTCATCGCCCAGATTAATAGTGATCGTTTTCTCTAATGTGAGTGGCTTTGATTCTTCATGACGAATCCATTCCTTTCTAACCCATTCCTCATCCTCGTTATCTTCTTCAATATCGCAGGTGATCTCCTCGGAAAAATTTGGGCCACATAAGAACCTATTATGGATATACGAATGCTCATGCCTGACATGTAACAAACATGATTAATAATTGCATTCAAAGTGAAATAATGCATGTGGTCTTATGAAAAACCTTTTTGGAAATTCATTTTGAAATTTATTTTGGAAAAATATAAAGACAGAGATAGTCCTCATATCATCAGACTTCCTTGCTCTTAAAATCATTTTCGCAATGATGAGCAATATAGAAACCCAAAGCCTCAAGACCCACGAATGATGATAATGTTCATTATAGGTTTGGTTTCGTTTCTATATGTCATTAACAAAACATTCCACCATTTTTATTGAATTGAAAGACGTGATTGCATCTATATCAACAGGAATGTAAATTACAACTGAACTAAAATTACAAATGAAATCATAAGAATTTTGAAATTGTAATCAATAAAATGCAATGGAAAATGCTGATAGCAAAAGTTCAAGAGAATCTTCCTACTCCAGTGCGTAGGTATATTCTGCTTTGGTTATGATGACGTTGATGGTATTCTCTTTGAATAAACCAAGCAGAACAGATTTTTTCTCTGCGTATAAGTCTTCTTCTTGAAGTAGCTTGGAAGGTCCAGGAAAAGTTTCTTTGATGTGAATCTGATGATAGGGAAGCTTTTTAGCTTTACCCTTCCATACGGATGGATTAATGATGCGATCACCTCGGCTTCCATAGCCTCCATGATTCTTTCAACCACGGCCTTGGCCTCCATGGTGATCTTTAGAGCTATCTGGAATATAACCTACTTCGTGTTTTATTATTGTGGCAAGCGGAGTGATAGGTTCCTTGATTCCTTGGGATTTCAATCCAAGATCATTACCGGGAGTAAATCCATACTGGCATAGCATCCTTCCAGACATAATGGATGATGTTGAGAACTCTGGGGATTTTATGATGCAACCGGCAGGGATTTGCACCATTAAGATCATTTCAAAGGAATGATAGCTTGGTTCTTCTTTCACTTTGGGTTCGACATACGGTATTGCACTCTCTTTGTAAGTGGTGAAATCCATCTCCCCATGTACGGTGATCATCTTGCCATTAATGACAAACCTGACCTTCTGATGGAGACTTGAAGGAATAGCACCAGCCATATGAATCCAAGGTCTTCCAAGTAACAAGTTGAAAGTCCTCGGAATATCCACTACTTGGAAATCAATTAGAAAAGGCACAGGGCCTATGTTCACTTCGAGCTCGATATCGCCAATTACGTCTTTCTTCATTCCGTCAAACAAGCGCACAGGTACTTTAGAAGGTTTGATGAGCTCTTCGCTAATCCCCAAGCGATGCAGTGTGCTTAGTGGACACAAATTAATTGCGGAACCATTATCGATCAGCACACGTGATACCTCTACCTCTTTGCCCTGGTATTTGACGGCAATATATAGAGCCTTATTATGGGAACGCCCGTCGATTGGGAAATCTTTATCGGAGAAGGCAATTTGATCTTTCAAAAGAATAGTGCCAACAAAGTCTTCCAATTGTACTTCATTAATTGTCTTCGGGACGTGTACTTCATTGAGAAGCTTCATAAGCACCATTTTGTGACTTTCTGAAGTTTTGAAGAAATTCAATAGAGAAATTTGTGCCGGCATCTTTCTTAGTTGTTCAAATACCTCAAATTCGCTCGTCTTCATGACTGAAAGCAATTGTTTGACGTCTTCTTCGGTTACTCCTTTCTTTTCGTGCTCACCTTCTTTCGGGACATAGCATTTCCCCGATCGAGTTATGGCATCAACTTCTTTAGGAGAGTAACCCCAAGGTACACGCCTAGTATCAAACTTTTCTTTTGGAGGGAGAGTGATGATCACAGGCTGTGTTTCTTCTCCTTTAATCTTTAGTTGATTAATGGGAAGTTGGATAGTGATTGGTTCGATATGACCTTCTTCCTCCTTATATTTATCTACCTCATCAAGCTTGATCAGAAATGGTGTAATCATGGATACCATGCTTCTATTGGCTTCGTCAGCATCCATTCCACCCCAGCCATCAGGTGTGATCATTTCATTCTTGAATGCCCACGGAGGGGGTGTATATTTGACACGGTAATTATACCGGCCACTATCTTGATCCAGGAAATCAACAAATTTACCTTATCTCTGTGCTTTACGAGCAAATCGCCTATCACCTCGACGAGTCTTTTTCTTCTCGTTCTCTTCTCGATCTTCATTCTCTTCGAGATTTAGTTGGCTGATCGGGACCTCGTCCTTGTTGCCCCATCCATCAAGTACAATGTCTTCATTTTTAAACGCCCATGGTGGTGGAGTATATTTGACACGGTAATTGTATCTACCACTGTCTTGACCGAGTAAATCTACGGTTTCACCTTCCCCGGATGATTTCTGGGTGAAACGCCTTTCACCCTGTCGAACTTTTTCTTTCTCCTTTTCATCCTCATCTATTTTATCTTGGAGCATTTCCTTCTTAGATGGAGCTTTCTCCTCAGGACCGATTTCGTCATCCATATCACCCCAGCCATGAGGCACAATTACTTCATTTTTGAATGCCTATGGCGGTGGGGTATATTTCACTTGGAAGTTATACCTTCTGGAGTCGTTTCCCAAGTTGTCTACAATCTCGCCTTTTAGGAGCGCTTCTTGACGAAAGCGGGCATCTCCTAATCGAGAAGCTTTAATCTTGACTTCATATTGATCTTCATCATCAGGCTTGATCATTGTTTCTTCATCTTTGATCATGTTTACTGTATTGTGCTCAGGAAGAGGTTTTTGATGTATATTTAGCTTGGGCTCTTGGAAATTCAATATCTTCTTATCAATGAGCTGTTGAATCTTGTACTTTAGAGTGAAACAATTATCTACATCATGTCCCCTTTCTCCCATGTGATAGGTGCAGGTTTTTTATTCATCGTACTAAGAAAATCTTGCTGGATTGTCCCTTGGCACTTTTGGCCACCAAATGCCTGTTGACACCTGATTTTTAGCTTTTTTTTAAAAAAAATTTTCAAAAATCTCAAAATTAGGACTAGGAATCTTGGCCAAGCTTAGAAACCTGCTTCTAAACCAAAAATAAATTTTTTAGCATTTTCCTGCATTTTCCTTTAATTTCTTTTAGTCAAAATAAAATCAAGAAAAATAGCAAATTGAATCAGAAAATTCCATAAAAATAGTCATTAGTCTTCTTTTAAATCCAATTTCATTAATACATCATCAATTTTGGAAAATCTCAATCGTGTATGTGTTTTCCCCAAAATTGGGCAAAATCAAACCCGAATTGAGCCAAAAATGCAATTAAATCTTTTCTAGTCATTTTTAAGTCATAGTGTCTTCACAACAAATGATTCTGGGACCTTGAATTACATAATGGTCGGTCCAATTACACAATTTGTCCTAGAAATCAGAAAATCCCCAAAATTCAATTGAAAATCATTAATTTTGAACCCAAATTGGGAATCGTGCCCAATATGAAATTGTCGAACCATGAGACCACCATTTCTAGGGTTAATCATATGTGGGTAATTCAATTTTGGCACCAATTTTGCCTAATCAGGTCATTAGGACATTGAATTGAACAAAACCCCAATAGCCCGAATACAAAAGTTTAAAAATCTTAGACATGATTTTATCAAAAATTGGCGAAAATTACATATTTGGATTCAGGATGTGATGAGGAATTCAATTTCGGGGTTTAATTTTGAAAATTCGGTTGAAATTGGGCTTAATTTGGAATTCAATTTCGGGGTTTAATTTCAACCCGACCCGACCCGACGACCCGTCTTCTTCACCCGGTTTACCCATAATGCCCATTAAACCCAGAAAAATATCTTTAGCCCCACGACTTTGCTGACCTTCTCCAATCAAATTAGTACGTTTTAATCGAGTTGGCCAGCTGGAGATTCTCCACCTGGCGCTAAGGATTCGATCCAACTGATCGAAAGTCGGTTCTAACAAACTTTGGGTAGGGATTTTGATCAACAAAAATAAAGAAAAACTAAACATTGCGAGAGGAGGCTATTCGGTAAAATGCTAGAGAGAGAGGAGAGAGAAACAACGCGAAAACAAAGAAAATCTAGAGAGAGAATACGGAGTTGAGGTCCCCTGATCGAGTGTCTGGCACCGATGAACGGAACGGCGCCGGCAAATCGATCATTCAAGGAGGACCTCCTCCTCTGTTGATCAGTGAAGAACTGATCGTGAGGACATGAAAATCTTGCTCCGTCGGTGAATCTAGAGCTCTTCCGACGAATCCCAGACCACCAGGTTGAAGTTCAAGTGTCAAGAAACAACTCTATAGGCACGGATCAGTTCGACGATTTCTTCTGATCATCAAACGAAGAAGGTAAACATCGCTCATAGTCACGGTTTTTTCAGAATTCCAGAAAATACGATTTGATTCAACCTTGTCATTCATATCGTTCTGATCGTGGTTTTGTATTTTAGGATGTTCAAAACTTGTTGCTAATCACATTTTGTGTTGTTTGATTGCATTTTTGGCCGTTAAATGTGTATAAACCGAGTCGACCGTGCATTTGACCACCTCGCCGGAGCTCGAAGGTCTTCACTGGAGTGCCGCCGTGACCTTAAGCCACTCAAGTTAGCCTCCCTTAATCCCTGTTTGATGTTTTGAATCATTGTTTTGATCGATCTAGATGGTTATGGCGATTAGAATTAGGATTTGCATTCTGGAAAGACTTGCCAAAAACAGTTGCGAATTAGGTTTTTTGACTGGTTTTTTTCACTAGCCGGCGGGTTATGGCGCCGGTGTTCTGATTAGGCTAAATCCATACTAGAGCACATGGACATCACAATGAACCAATCGGAGCGGCAAAATAGTCGCCGGAATGTCATCGGCGATGGGCCCGAACCGGCGGCCTCGAAAACACTTGTACTAAATTCATGCACACCAGGTGCTCGGGGAAATGCCCCAATGAAATTCCATGGAAACGACGCCGTTTTGGCGCCACCTCTTGTTGGAGGAGACGATCGGCGCCGGCGCTGGTGACGCCCGGTTCGGCCAAAGCCGAACCAGGTTGAACCGAGCCGGTCCGGTTCATTTTCCGGGTGGGAAATTTAAAAAATTTAAAAAATAATAATAAAAATTTAAAATCTAAAAAAAATTCATAAAAAATAAAAATTCAGAAAAAAATTGGAAAATCGAAAAAATTCAAAAAAAGAGGAAATTCACAGAAAAATAAAAATTTTTAGAAAATTCAAAAAAAATTCAAAAAAATTCAGAAAATACAAATAAAAAAATTCAAAAAATGTGAAAAATTCAAAAAATCCAAAAAAAATTCGAAAATTCGAAAATTCATAAAAATTTTCAGAAAATTATAGAAATCAATTCTCGGTTAATGAAATTCTCAGAAATTCAATTTTCAAAAAAAAAATCAAAAATAAAAAATTTCAAAAATTCACAGAATGGTTTAAAAACACTGTGGCCAACCTTAGAAAGTGAAATTTGAATTTTTGGAACTGCCCAAGTGGCATTTTTAGAAAATCTCAAATTCAGGGGTTATAACCCCTAAAAAAAATCCTAAAATCCAAAAAAAATGCAAATCATGAAATGAATAAGCTTCTAGGGCTTCATTAGGGTTTGGATATTTTGATTGATTTTCATTTTTAGAGACCATTTAGGATTGATTGATTTGATTGACATTGATTACACATTTAATACTTGATTGATTTTCCCGGCGATTAGAATGGATAGAATTAGTGGGTAAGCCTCGGAAACTTGTATGACACGTTAGACATCGTATCGTTCTTAGGTACCGAAAGGGCGTAAGGAATCTTGATTTGGGATCATTAACGT
This sequence comes from Syzygium oleosum, assembly GCF_021117445.2. Taxonomy (NCBI): domain Eukaryota; kingdom Viridiplantae; phylum Streptophyta; class Magnoliopsida; order Myrtales; family Myrtaceae; genus Syzygium; species Syzygium oleosum. The sequence continues at coordinate 4,644,807 of NW_026607500.1, read as the reverse complement.
ACCCAAGTCCCCGTACTCAGAATCTCTGGTTCGTAGAATCGTGGTATTTCTCCCATACCCCGATTAGGTTTCTAGTCTACCTACCAATAATGACTAGTGGCGACTCCAAAATCAAAAACTTAGACCAAATAGGAAATTACCATCCGCTGTCACGTGAGGTATGATCTGGGAGAGACCCTTACACGGAAATACCGCTTTAGCGCGCAAACCCTGAAAGTCAAAAAGCGCGGTGCGACAATGCCTTTCTAAAAGCATTGGTAATAGTTTTGACAGAGGTCGGGGCAACGGTATGTATTGCCTCACAGGCCTTTTCTTTGGCTTAAACTGCCTTGGGTTTTTCCAAGCGACATTTGATTGCTTTGGAAATGATGATTGATGAGCATTTGGGCTAGACACCATAGCCACTTCTCGGATGGGTTCTTTGTTTTTTCTCTCGGGATAAAGCCTTCGTGTTGCTGTTTCTTGAGCCTTCTTCTCTTTCGATCCCCATTCAATTCTCTCGCCAACCATTACTAGCATGGTAAACGTTTGACAGCCTGATACATGAAGCTTATCATAGGACTCAATTGGCAATGATTTTAGAAAGAGCTCAATGAGCTCGTCTTCACTTATGGCGGGCTTTACTTTCCATCTTTGAGCATAGACTCTAAACCCTTCATTCTCTCATTTCTCAGTTCTGACAAGATCTTCTCTAGTTGGGAGTGCTTCAACATTAAACTTGTACTAGCGAAGAAATTCTCCTGCCAAATGGTCCCATTCAGTGAAGTCTTCTATGTCGAGAGCTGTGTACCATGCGAGGGCCACTCCTCTCAAACTATCTTGAAATGTGCTAATAAGAAGTGGCGTGTTATCTGAATATCTCGCCATCTTACGGAGATAATACTTCAAATGGCTTTTGGGATAACCAGTGCCATCATACTTGCTCACGAATTCCGGTTCTTTATAATTTTTGGAACAATCACCTTCGTACATGGTGAGAACTTGTCGAACCTTTGAAATTCATAACCTTGACTTGCTAGGCACTCTTCAATTTTGGCCAATCTCTTGGCCTCTTCTTCATCCTTTGTTTTGGATGTTTTTTTGGTCTGATCATCCTCTTCCAAATTTACTACCTCAGGCGTAGTCTTTGGAAGATTTTTTTGAACAGGTTCTTTGTTTCTGATTGGGTCTTCAATCGGTGTTTCAGTAGCATTTGGAGTTCCCACATTTGGAGTAGTAGGATAAGATCCTCGAGATGCGAGAATAAAAGCCTTCATTTCTGCCATCATGGCGGCCATCTAGGTCATTTGGTTCTCAACCTCAGCTAGTCGAGTACGAGTTTCTTCTTCCGCCATTCTTATTTGCAAGCGAGTTCGAGGTCTTTTACCTTCCGTTGCTAAACAACCTGCTTCACAAAAAGCCTAATTGTTAGCATAGTGAAAGAATCTTGAAACCCTACATTCTTTAAATTGTATGATTTCTTATGATTAACAAGGATAAGAGCTTTTATGCAAGCCTTAGCCTTGCATAGAATTTCTTATCAATATTCTTCTCGAGCAATCATACAATTCATAGAATTATAATCCATGATGGCTTTTTGCAAAATGTACTTTGAAACTTCATTAAGCAATTGTTTCAATTTTGAAATTTTTTATTACAATGCTATACATCAAAATAGGGGAACACTAGTTTAAACAAGTCTAGGCTTCTTGCTAGCTAAAGTAGCTTCAGCCTCTTCATATTCCTTGGCTCGTGTCTCCAATTCTTCCACATCGATTACAACCTCTTCAGGAACATACAGCTCTGCACCTGGCGTGCTTGGCACAATGTACTCTGGGATATATGGTTGATATGGACATCGTGCCATATCGAGGAGGAGGTGCTAGGGACCCATTGTCCTATCCTCTTAGTCCGATTACTCGAGCAAGGGCAAAGCAATTCAAGCAAGCTGTTGGCATCATGGTTCAAGATCTTTGGAGTGGAAACGATATTGGATCGGGACTGGAAGAATCTTGGACCTCTTGGTGCAACACGATCAAATTTGGTCAGTTGCAAGGAAACGAGCCGCTGATTAATACTCACCGCTAATGTCGTGACGGATGTTGTTTTTTTCGCGTTTCGGAGTAGTTTAAGTTTTTTTTTATTTAAGTGCTTTTATTAATTCTAGTGGTGTTTTTGTAATTTTACGTTTAGGGTTAACACCATATAAAAAGGGTGTTTAGGGTTTCTTTGGAGACAGATGATTCACTTTAATATAACGAGAGGTTCTTTTCTTCTTTGAGTTATGTGTGGACTTGATCTTATCAAGGCCTTCCTTGTGGCGGTTGATTCGACTAATCTAGTAGGATAGCGAATTCTCTTGTTCGTGGTGTCTATAACGTCGATTGGTTGACACAAGTTCGTCAATAGGTCACGTTTATACCGAGGTTACCAATCACAGGTTCGATTGGGGGTCGAGGTTTTGCGATTCGCACTTTCCAGATCTTCGTAGAATGATCAACTTCCACTTCAGATTCACTTCATCTGGTATCAGAGCCCAGGTTCTACAAGGTCTAGTTATCCTAATTTTGTTACTTTCATTCGACAAATTGAGAATTATTGAACTAGGATCTCAGATTTTAACCGAATTAGGGATCTAAATCGTTCTTGCTGCATTTTTTTTTCTTTTCGGTCCTAATGTGTCTTGTTTGTATTTGAGTTCGTAAAAAAAAAAAAGAGGGTTTCGGCCAAAAAAAAAAGAGCAAGCCGAACAAAAAAAAATCAACCGAAAAGAATCGAGAAGACGACTCGTTTGTTAGTTGGACCGAACTGAATTAAAAAAAAAGTATCAAAAATTGAGTTTGAATTTGACAATTAGTGAAAGGTTGACGAATTATTTTGATCCTACTTGGTGGTTTGGTCGATTGTTGTGAGGTGGGTGAGAAAACGGTTTTTAGTCTGATAAAGAGCTTGTGAGAAGGGAATACGAGAGGTAAAAGGCAAGAGTAAGTGAGCTTACGTGAAAAAAAAAATCGACATTGAGTTTGAGTTAAACACGAGGGGGAGCAACAAATACTTTGAGCAAAACACGTGAGGGAGTGTTTGGTGAGATTTCTTTTATTTCTAACATTTTCTTGCAGGTAAATCATGTCACACGATCAAGAAAGCATAAATCAAAAGGAGGATGCTTCCAAATAAAGGGATGATGTAATTTTGGAAGGCATTCAACAGTTGAGATTGCAACTTAAAGTACTTAGTACCCGAGTTATGGGATGTGAGACGAGGCTTGACGGAGATCGAGAGCCACCACGGGGGAGGCCGCGAAATCAGCGAGATGAATCTAGAACACGACCTAGATGGCAGCGGCAATTTGATGATGAGTTTGAGGCCGACATGGAGGAAGACCGAGATGGCCGGTTTGGGAGGTGGAACGGAGGACGAGGCCGAGAGGTTAGACATCGAGAAGATGATGAGCTTGGCAACATCAAGATGAAGATTCCATCTTTTCAAGGAAAGAATGATCCTGATGCGTATCTAGAGTGGGAAAAAAGAATAGAATTGGTATTTGACTACCAACGATATTCCGAGCTTAAGAAGGTAAAAATTGCAGCTGTTGAATTCACTGATTATGCTATAATTTGGTGGGATCAGCTTGTGACTAGCAGGAGGCGCAATGGTGAGAGGCAGATAAACACGTGGGATGAGATGAAAATAGTCATGAGGAGGCGTTTTGTACCGAGCCATTACCACCGAGACTTGTTCCATATGCTACAAAATCTCACACAAGGCAATAAGAGCGTGGAAGAGTACCATAAGGAGATGGAGATTACCTTGATCCGTGCTAATATGGTAGAAGACCGTGAAGCCACAATGTCACGATTTTTTAGTGGTTTAAGCCGAGATATAGCGAGGGTGGTGGAGCTGCAACATTATGTTGAGTTGGAGGAATTGGTGGACAAGGCCATCAAAGTTGAGAGGCAATTGAAGTTGGACTGAAATTACAAGGGTAGTGGAGGTTCAAGCTTGAATTGGAAGTCCCATTGGAAGAGAGATGAGAAGCCGAATTGGAAGGAAAACAACCCCAAGGCCGAAAACTTTGAAGGAGAAAGAGAAGGATGGCAAAGTTGGTTCGAATCCAGCTTCAGGTAAAACTGAAAACCCTAACACTAAGACTCGTGATATTAAATTTTTCAAGTGTTTGGGCAGGAGTCATCTGGCAAATCAGTGCCCTAATAGGAGGGTGATGATCATGACTGGGCATAATGATGTTGAATCAGAAAGTGAGAGGGAGGACGAGGATGATGACATGCCACCATTAAAGGATTGTAGTGATGTTGAGATGCCAGCAAAGGGTGAATTGATGGTGGTTAGGTGTTCTCTTAGTGTTCAAGCCAAGGAGGAGGATCAACACCAGCAACGTGACAATTTGTTCCATACACGATGCGTGGTGAATGGCAAGATTTGTAGTTTGATTATTGATGGGGGCAGTTGTACGAATGTGGCAAGTTGTACCATGGTGGAGAAGTTGGGGTTAAAGACTACAAAACACCCTAGACCATATAGACTTCAATGGTTGAATGATAGTGGAGAGGTGAAGGCGTCGAAGCAAGTCCGAGTTCCATTTGAGATAGGAAGATATAAGGACGAGGTGATGTGTGATGTTGTACCTATGCAAGCGGGCCATGTTTTACTTGGTAGGCCATGGCAATATGATCGAAAGGTACATCATGATGGGTACACTAACCGATATTCATTGGTAATGAATTAGAAGACTTATACCTTAGTGCCAATGACACCTAGTGAGGTGTATGAGGATCAATTGAAACTAAAACGTGAGGCTGAGAGGGAGAGAAAAGGTGAGAGAATCGAGGGTTTGTGAGGAGAGATCGAGACGCAAGGAAAAGGAGAGATCGAGGGAAGAAGAGTGGTAAAAGCCGAGGGAAAAGGAGAGAGAAAAGAAGAGAGGCAAATGAATTTCTATGCAAAACCCAGCGAAGTGAAGAGAGCTTTAATTCTGGACCAACCGATGCTTGTACTTTTGTACAAGGAGGCACTGTTTACTACTAACGATCTTGACCCGAGTTTGCCTAGCTCTGTTGTGTCTTTATTGTAGGAATTTGAAGATGTCTTTCCTGATGAGCTTCCTGGAGTGTACCCCCGATTCGAGGTATAGAACATCAAATCGATTTGATACCTGGTGCGCCACTGCCTAACCGACCCGCATATCGAAGCAATCTTGAGGAGATAAAGGAACTTCAACAGCAAATTAGTGAACTATTGGAGCGCGGGTATGTGCGAGAGAGTCTTAGCCAGTGTGCCGTCCCTGTTTTGTTGGTGCCAAAGAAGGATGGGTCATGGCGAATGTGTGTTGATTGCCGAGCAATCAATAACATAATGGTAAAATATCGACACCCTATTCCTAGGCTAGATGACATGTTGGATGAATTGCATGGTGCTAGTATATTTACTAAAATTGATTTGAGAAGTGGTTATCATCAAATTAGGATGAAAGAAGGGGATGAATGGAAAATTGCATTGAAAACCAAGTATGGGTTGTATGAGTGGTTAGTCATGCCATTTGAACTAACTAATGCACCTAGCACGTTTATGCGACTTATGAATCATGTATTGCGTGCTTTTATTGGTCAATTTGTAGTTGTCTATTTTGATGATATTTTGATATATAGCCGAAGCCTTGATGACCACATTGAACATGTTCGAGCTATTTTGCAGATTTTAAGGATCGAGCAATTATATGCTAACCTAAAGAAATGCTCTTTTGTGACTAACAAATTAGTGTTTCTAGGGTTTATTGTTAGTGTTGATAGTATACAGGTTGATGAGGAAAAGGTGAAAGCAATCCGTGAGTGGCCGACACCTAAGACTATGGGTGAGGTGCGCAGCTTTCATGGCTTAGCAAGCTTTTATCGACGATTCGTGAAACACTTCAGCACCATTGTCGCACCTTTGACCGAAGTTATCAAGAAGCATGCGGGTTTCACATGAGGAGAAGAGCAAGAGAGAGCGTTTAATCTGTTAAAAGATAAGTTGACTAACACTCCTTTGTTATCTTTGCCGAATTTCGATGCTGCTTTTGAGATAGAGTGCGATGCTTCTGGTACAGGAATTGGAGCCATGTTAATGCAAGGAGGACATCCCATAGCTTATTTCAGTGAGAAATTAAGTGGAGCAATATTGAATTATCCTACTTACGATAAGGAGATGTATGCTTTGGTGCGAGCCTTGGAGACTTGGCAACATTACCTATGGCCAAAGGAGTTTGTGATCCACACTGACCACGAGACCTTAAAATACTTGAAGGGACAACAAAAGTTGAATAAAAGACATGCCAAATGGATAGAGTTCATCAAGACTTTTCCATATGCGATCAAGTACAAGAAAGGTAAGGAAAATGTGGTAGCCGATGCACTTTCTCGAAGGTACGCAATTCTAACTACTCTAGGAGCAAAATGTCTAGGTTTTGAGCATATCAAGGACTTATATACTGATGATGAAGACTTTGGAAGAGTATTTGAAGCTTGTGAACACGCTGCATTTGAAAAATTCTATAGGCATAATGGCTATCTCTTTCGTGAGAACAAGTTATGTTTGCCTAAATGTTCTTTGCGTGAGTTGTTGGTACGAGAGGCGCATGGTGGTGGCTTAATGGGACATTTTGGCATTAATAAAACTTATAAAGTGCTGTATGAACATTTTTATTGGCCACACATGAAAAGAGATGTCACATGTATTTGTAAGAGATGTATTGCATGTAAGTAAGCTAAGTCTACAACTAAACCACATGGCTTGTATACGCCTTTGCCTATTCCGAAGCATCCTTAGGTTGATATTTCAATGGATTTTGTGTTAGGATTGCCTAGGTCTAAGCATGGTCGGGTTCTATTTATGTGGTTGTTGATCGGTTTTCAAAGATGGCTCATTTTATACCCTGTCATAAAACCGATGACGCATCGCATGTTGCTGATTTGTTCTATCGTGAGATTGTGCTTTTGCATGGCATGCCTAGGTACATTGTTTCTAATCAAGACACTAAATTTCTTAGCTACTTTTGGAAAACATTATGGAAGAAGTTAGGCACACAACTTTTATTTTCTACTACTTTTGGAAAACATTAGTAGCAGAATGCATGCTCCTGTTTCTTGGGAAGATTGTTTACCACATGTTGAGTTTGCATATAACAGGAGCATGCATTCTGCTACTAAATTTACACCGTTTGAGGTTGTTTATGGCTTTAATCCTTTAACTCCATTGGATTTAACCCCTTTGCCTGTTGATGAGCGTATGGACTTAGATGGTTCTAGGAAGGCCGAATTTGTCAAGGCATTGCATGAGAAGACGCGGTTGAATATTGAGCACAAGACCAAGCAATATGCAAAGCAAGCCAACAAAGTAGTGTTTGAGCTCGGCAATTGGGTTTGGGTTCATATGCGCAAGGAGCGTTTTCCCGAGCGGCGACTTTCTAAGTTACAAGCGCGAGGGGATGGACCGTTTATGGTGTTGGAAAGGGTTAACGATAATGCCTACAAACTTGACCTTCCAGGTGAGTATGGTATTAGTGCTACTTTCAATGTTTCTGACTTAACTTTTTTCGATGCAGGAGATGATTTGAGGGCAAATCCTTTGCACGGGGGAGGGAATGATGTGGACATCGTGCCATATCGAGGATGAGGTGCTAAGGACCCATTGTCCTATCCTCTTGGTCCGATTACTCGAGCAAGGGCGAAGCAATTCAAGCAAGTTATTGACATCATGGTTCAAGATCTTTGGAGTGAAAACGATCTTGGATCGGGACCTGAAGAATCTTGGACCTCTTGGCACAACACGATCAAATTTGGTCAGTTGCAAGGAAATGGGTCGCTGATTAATACTCAGCGCTAATGCCGTGATGGATGTCGTTTTTTTCGCGTTTCGGAGTAGTTTAAGTTTTTTTTTATTTAAGCGCTTTTATTAATTCTAGTGGCATTTTTGTAATTTTGCGTTTAGGGTTAACACCATATAAAAAGGGTGTTTAGGGTTTCTTTGAAGACAGATGATTCACTTTAATACAACGAGAGGTTCTTCTCTTCTTTGAGTTCTCTGTGGACTTGACCTTATCAAGGCCTTCCTTGTGGCGGTCGATTCGACTAATCGAGCAGGATAGCGAATTCTCTTGTTCGTGGCATCTATAACGTCGATTGGTTGACACAAGTTCATCAACAAGTCACGTTTATACCGAGGTTACCAATCACAGGTTCGATTGGGGGTCGAGGTTTTGCGATTCGCACTTTCCAGATCTTCGTAGAACGATCAACTTCCACTTCAGATTCACTTCAATGGCTCATCGAAATGGGTAGTAACATTCAAGGGTATATATGGTTCGACGTCGATTGGTCGTTTAGCCTTCAAGCATTTTATATACTTGTTGGATGCCAAGAATAGCTTCATTTCTCCTTCCAAATCTTCAGGCCATTGCACTATTTGCTCGGTTGATTTCTTTGAAGAATCCACGGTCCCATCCCATCAACCCTTGTTTGCAACTCTTTATTTTCCCTTTCCGATAGGGGTCTTTGGGGTATCCCGAATGTGAACTCCTCAGGATGCCAAATAGGTAGAACTTGTTGAATCATTCCGAATTGCCGTACGACTCTTAGTAGGCAATAAGCAATTCCACCACTCAATCCAAGCAAAGGCACCAAATTGCCTTCTTGGGAAGTAATCTGAGCTTTCGCTATCTTCGGCCATTGAATTCTCCATTGAAACTGGTCAGGATTTAATGCTCTAATGAAGTTTGCCCACTCATGAAAGGAGTATTTTGGCAGTTTGTCTTGGAGTTTCAAACACTTCTCGATAGGGTTGGTAGATGAGTCGATCTCTCGAATGCGCATATGACGTTCCCAAGGTCGGATATGCGAAATAAACCACACAGAAAGTAACCCAGCTGAGGCTTGAAGTACACCTTTTTGCTGATTTTAGTATTTGTTTAATGAAATGATGGTTTCCGCCAAGAGCATATTGGAGAAGTCCCATTTTAGGCAAGCTTGCCTAGCAATTACTGCAACGAGAGGATTCAATCCAATCCTTGATGTAGGGAATAAGACGAATCCAAAGAAAGCAAGAATGAAAACACTCGCGGAAGAATTTCCAGTTTCTTTCGGCAATTTGGAATAATTGGCCACCGAGTAGGATAGAGGAAATCTCCCGGTATTTGACTTGATCAACTTTTTCACTTGAGAGGTCTTCAAGTTTAAGAATTTAGCTATAACACATGCGGGCTTTAATCCAATTGGGGGCTCAGCAATTCTTGACTCGAAATCAATCTTAGTGGTTGCCTTATATTCGTTTAGTGTAGGTACCATCTCGTGCTCGCTCAATTGAAATGTGGCGATGGTAATTTCCCAGAAATGAGATAATACTTGAATTAAGCTCACTTGGTACTCCGGGTTGATGAGCTTGAACAAATACCCGAGTCTTTCCTTCATATATGCTTTGTTGTCTTTTGTCATGTTTACCCACCATGCCAAAAGCTCCTTCCTTGGAATCGGAATGACTTGTATGCCTAGTTTCCCCATTTCGATCTAAAGCACGTAAAAGAAATTGATTATTATTCACCATGGATTACCGATTGATTTTAATGCTTCCATTTCAATTTTATGTCCTTTTAAGGTAAAATGGAGGTAAAGTGTATTTGCATACTTAAAAAGTAATGCAAATGTCACTTTAAATCCATTTAGGCCTTAAAAGAGCGTATAGTTGAAATCAGGGATGAATTCAATGTTTGGTGTAAATGCCAATTTCGTCACACTCAATTTAGACCATAAAGTCCCAAACTATGGTTTACAATTTCGAATACATCGAAACAAGTGGATAAACAATTGAATGCCGCGGACCTATAGATTTCATCTACAAATGAAAAAATGGTGATAATGGAGTACGATGCCTTAATCATTCATTCTAATATGAAAGGACATCTAAACCTATCGTTGATCATTATTTAGGCATTTTTTTTTTGAAAATGTACCAACTAATTTGCAAAATCATAAAAGAAGGAAATGGAACGATACTTGCTTATCAGGATGTTTCGGTTTGGTTTTAGGTATGCCAACCACAAAGACAAGCGAATGCAACCAGTGAGGTTTTGATGCCTAAAAGGGTAAGGTATTCTAAAGGCTTAAGGTCACCACCTCAATGGATAAGGGATTACATCCCAATAGGCAATCAGCCTAAAGTGAAAGAATATTATTCTATCTCGATGATCGGTATTGTATTTAAACGATCCCATGAGCAATCGTCTCACAGTTTCGTCTAAACACATACCTCCTAAAGGTAGCCTTAAGTGTAGCCGGGGTTGGGCCACAAGTGGTATGTGCTAATGGTGTAGTGCTAAAACTATTTAAATACACGCATAGCCATTTATAATCAAACAGCACTTCTAAAGTAATCATTTCACATTCATTCCCGACACCATCCTGTAAAACAAAGGTTAACACAGACTGCACCCCTTATACCTCCCGTCTAAAAAAACATTTAACACAATTGTCAGCGAGATATACTTGGGATCCTTGCGAGCACAAATCACAAGCGTATCATTCTATCTAGGCCTAAGTCCACTTAGAAAAGGTAATTCCCTAGCGGAGTCACCAAGCCTATCGCGCTGCATTTTTTTGGGACTTTCGGGGTAGCGTGCTAAGGAGGTATTTCCGTGCAAAGGTCTCTCCCAGACCATACCTCATATGACAGTGGATGGTAATTTCCTATTTGATCTAAGTTTTCGATTTTGGAGTCACCACTAGTCATTATTAGTAGGTTGACTAGAAACCTAATCGGGGCGACACTCCTGCGTATCGAGGCGATACTCCCGCGTCTCGATCAGGATTTCTAGCCAGCCCTTGATCATGGCTAGTGGCAACTCCAATGGAATGCATAAATTAAACAATTCTCGTCGCGCGAGGTATGAGGCTCGGGAGTGCCTCGATCTTTGGATTAATGAACCATTTGATTTGTCTTTCAAACGAATCAATCGTTGTTCAAATCCATCGATAAATACCTCTTGGCCTAAACTCGATCGGGACGGGAGGTAGGTCGCGATAGCTTGGCGACTCCACTGGGGACTTGAGGACTTAGGCCTAATAAACGTGATTATTTGTTAACTAACGTGGTCTTATGGCAGTGCATCGTGAAGGCTAAGGTAAGTCCACTAACATTGTGTTAAATGGTTTTGTTGGTTGGGAGTTATAAGGGGTGGAGTAATTGTTGACGTGTTTGTTTTGCAGGTTGATGTAGGGGTGTAAGTGTATGTGATTGAAAATTGAAGTGCTGTTTTGATGTCAACTGTTGCGCATGCTTTTACCTACTTCAGCACTACACCTTGCATAGACAACCCGCGATCTAAAACCTCGATTACCTTAGGAAACCCATAGGAGGTGCCAAAAGTGTGGAAACCGTGCGGGGAAGGACCCATGGCTATCCCCTTTTGCTCCTACTCATCTTCGAATAGTGATAAAGAGGACTATCCGACGTAAGTACGGAGTGGGGAAAACTCTTTTGATCTATTTGGGACAGGAACAATTCCACCTTTTAGTGAACCTCACAAGTGCATCTACATGTCTTTGTGATTTAAAAGAACGATCGTCACCCTCTGTAAGTATGATTTCTCTCGTTATTAGTTCACTTTGAATTGAAACTTTCATTTTTTAAATTCGCGAAAATCAATCGAATGACCTAAGTGATCTAAGCTTATAATTGCAAATTTCGGGCAATCACTCTTGACAGTGAACCTTGAGCATAAATCTCAAACACCTTTGATTTAGCCCTACCAAAATAGATGGTTTTGTCTGAATTTTTGATTATGGGCTTAAATCACATTTTGTATAGAAATTCCTCCAAGTCAAGATGGTATTTTGGGGCATAAAATTGAAATCACATTTTCAATAAAATTCTTTCTTGTTCACATTTCGGAATCAAAATTCAAATCACTTTTTGTGTATTGATTTCATAAAATAGGAATCAACTCTTTTTTTTATAAAAATGAAATCGCAAATCAGTCTTTCAAAATTGATGCCACATTTTGCGATGAAGCTTTTAGAATAAAAGGGGCGTTCGATTGATAGCTGCAATTTGATTTTTTAATGATGTCTCCTCTTACGACGAAATCTTGGTGAAATACCAAATGCCCACAAATAGGGACCACGGGGGCATGTATTGTTGCCTCGCTTTCATTATAAGAGGCGGCATCAGTGAATGATCACTTTTTCATTCACATACTAACATTGTCTTCCTTCTACAGGTTATATGTGATGGTCCCTCCTTAAAATTCTCACGCTTGGGCACGCTAAGAAGTGGATTTGGAAGCTAGGACGAGATTTGTTTATTGCACTCTTCTATGCAAGAGTTTCCTGTACTTTGTCATCATCTTTATTCTTAATAGGAATCATGTTTTGTGTTTTGGGTTTTGATTGAGAACCCAATTGAATGCTTTTGTAAATCATCTAACTCAAACTCAAGTTCATAAACAGCTTTTTGCTTTAAGTCCAATTGGAGATACTGCAAGCTACCCAAATGGATTAGATTTCCACGGAGACTTGGGAGAAACATTCTAGGATGAGGTCAAGCCAAGGATTGGTAGATTTGGGGAAGACTATAAATACCATCTACGGAGGACTTTTGACTTTTAGTTGCTCTAGGAAATTCGACACCCTTCACAGCGTCTAGGCACTATGAGGGTTCTGTATCGGTTGCGCTCCTAGAGTTCGAAAATAATGAGAGTCCAACTTTAACAGTAGATTCATCGGATGCTCGAGTTCTCATGAATTTAAATTACACGTGTGACGCATCTTCCATTGTGTCCTTAATGTTTGAAGCTGTTGGATCTAGCATTCGTGATCGGAAACCGTTAACCAGATTGTACTTGATCAGGCTTTTGTGATGGGGTTCACTTTCTTTTAGGCTCGCAACTTGAGTACCACATATCTCATAATGAATGGGAGGAGTTTGCCAGAATGTTGGGCTTGATGCCTTCATCCCCAGTATGTGATGGAACGCTCCAAACCATATCTCTTGATTTGCAGCCTAACACTACGGGTTTATCTTCTTAAGAGAATTAATGCAATTGTCAATGGGGGATGTTATGTTCACCCTCCTCCTCATTCAAAACCATTTGAGCACGGGCAGCATCAAAAGGCAAAGAACCTTGCCCCAATGCATCTCAATACAAATTGGAAGACCTTCGACATAACTCGCATCATTTTTCAACCTTCTGGCACACTCTTGTAAGGCTTTATCATACTAGTCAAGTTGGTGTGAGCTTATGCTTATCTCCACTGGCCGAGATACTTTACTCGTGCCAATGTTATCTTATTGGTTTCCCAAGGTCACGAAGAGACTAGTAAAGCTACACACCCAAGGTTCTCCTCGATGGTAGTCGCCAACAATGCCATCCATTTCTGAGTACGCTGAGATGGTCTTGTCATGAATGGAAATGAACTTGATCAGACTAGTATTACCAGTTGAGGAGCAACCATTGAAAGACACATTAAAGGGGAAGCTTATGATTCCTCACAAGGAAACGAAACTTGGCTGTGAGCACTACTTACATCATGGATGCACATTGGCTCCATTCAACCACCTTCTTAGTGTTCGACTCCAAGAGTTCAAGGACTTGTGGGACTTGGCATCCCTTAGTTTGTGAAGAACTTCATTTTCAAAAATCTGCCTAGCTTCTATGCTTCTCCATTTTGGACAATGAATCTGAGGAATGACCGTGCTTAAATATTCCTGAATTCTGAGTTTGATCTCAAGAAGAAGAAATATGTGAAAGATTCTTTGGTTCCGAAACTACTTCATTGGTTGGGAAACCCCTTGATGGGTCCATACATATGGAGCTTCTTAGCAACCAATCCTTGCATGAAGATGATTATTGGTGGTCTAGGAAATGATACTTTGAAGTGTAGATGTACACAAGCAAGGATCAGTCATCAAATATTGCCCTCAAGTAAAAGGTTGTAATCGTTCCGAGTTAAATTCGATTTATTTAAAGAATGACTTGTGTCGCCCTTTGTGCAGAATTTTTTAGAACAAAAAGAGTTGATGTAAGGCAAATTCCTGGGAATTGATAGGATTGCATGAAGAAGACAACTTAGTTCAGAACTATGGCATCCCAAAAAGAAAAGGGTGTATGTCGTTCCCAAATTTGTCCAATTGAAGATGGAAATGACTCGTGCCATCTCTCATTTTGCAGATAAAAGAATGTGTTTGATCATGGCGACAACTTCTTCCAAGAAAGCATCTGTCCATAGGGGTAGTGCCTCTTGCCAACAAATCATGACAAGGCCATCCAATTTAGCACAAAAGGATATATCGTTCCTAAATTAAGTTCAATCAAAAGTGGAGATAACATGCTCCATTTCCTTTCTTGTAGGGTGATAAACCGGGCAGGTCACTCAAAGGGTAGTAACCTTCACCCATGATGCAAGATAAAGTGGAGTTCAGCACAAAAAGGGCGTATCATTCCTAAATTAGTCCAATTCAATTTTGGAATGAAACTAACATGTCTCATCGCTTATAGGCAAAGGCGCACATTGACCATGGGAGCGACACACTTCTTACCAAGGAAATATGCAATAAATGGGGCAAAGCATCCAAGGGACAATGCCCTCAAATATCGAAACAATGCCGAAAAGTCAAGGCGGAAGAAAGCGGATGAAGGGAGTTGCCAAACATACAAGAAAACAAATTCAAATGAAGGGAGTTGTCAAATACCCAAGGAGGCAAATTCAAATTAGGGTAAATTGTATCGTTTCCAATTGTCCATTTCGATTCCATTTTTGACATGATTCTCTTTTCTTTTTATAGGAAACATCAAAGACCCGAAGGACAAATTCAAGTGAAGGGGTTACCAAGTCGCCGTGCCGCAGGTAAGTACCCTTCTTCCAAGATTTAAATGAAAATCAAATGGAGAATTTTCATTACAAAAAAAGAGTTTTAATGTTTTTGTAAAAACAAGCACAAAAATGGAAATTGAAAGAAAAAAAAAAGAGCACAAAAGTAGAAATTGTGAAAGCAAACTTTTCACAAAAATTCTGAACATCATCTTTATCTAAAGGTTGTCTTTATGCTTGATGGATGATTCGTTTTGAATCAAAATTCCCTATGGAGATTAATCAACTTTACTGATCTCGACAAAATGAAAAGAGATGTTAATCATGCCAAGTGAGAAATGCTTAGGATGAAGAAAGGCAAACCATTCCTAAACACGTATTGTAAACACTTTAAGAGTTGAGCGGAAAAGAAAACCCGTGTTGTTTAAGGAAGAGGGATTCATTCGCAAGTAGTACATGGATCAAAGTGAAAAGAGGCATCCCTTTCAACCACCCTACACACTACAGGTGATCATAGTTAAGTCCATTTGAGCTTTTAAATGTGAAGAATTCTTAAAATACCCTTGTCAAGAACCACCCCACAATAGGACAAATTTGGAGATTTTGGTTGACACTATTCGGTGAAAAAGGTGAGAAAGATTTCTTTGCTCTCACTTGCATCAATCTTTTTGTGGTAACTTCAAGTGAATCCTTGTGGAAGCTCAAAGCATCCCAAAGTGAAGAAGAGAATTCATTTCTCTATCCAAATACTCATACATTTTGTTTAGCCAAGTTGAGCCTGAACATTCATTTCTAAAGCCCTAATGATGATTATCTCCCCACACTGGGGCAAGGTACATGATTTACCAAGGCAATTGGTGCTTATGTGACAACATGTAAAAAATCTCGAAGTCCTAGGAGCTCAAAAGGTTCGAATGAGCAAAAGTCAAATGAAAGCTAAGGGTCATGAAAAAGCAGTGTGCCTAATAAAAGTAAGGCCAATGCCCATAAAAAAATGTCAAAAGAAAAATGCTTGCATGAAGAAAAAATCATTGCAAATGCAAAAGTTATTAGAGAAAAGAGCAAAGCTCTTGCATTGAAATGATTAGCCAATGGACTTTCAAGACAAGTTGGATTTCAAAAGTCGAGCGTCTTCGAAAAGATTGGATGATACGGTAATGATGCCATGATAATCACCAACTCTTAAATCACATTTGAGAATTTATGAGCCTTTTGAGACTTTCACCGAACCAACATTACAACCCTTTCCCGAAATCTCTTCTGATTGGGATGATTCAAGTGAAAATAAGGACTTTATAAAGAAGCTGTCGCTTGAAGAAGTGGAGGCAAGGTTGTTTTATCTTATCTTAAGGTTTCTTGACTTGTAAACCTGGCGAAAATGATGATCAATGAGTATTTCATTTCTTAGCCGTTGATACTTATCCGTTGTTGAAACCATGACCAAGCCCGCATTATAGTCCTTACAAAAGACCTTATAGATTGGTGAATGTGTACTTATTGCGAGTGATTCTCGAAGCCTTCGACATTGGTAATGCAAGGTACATCAGAGATCATACTATTTCCCACATCAATGGATGGGATCAAATAGCCTTCTTGAGAGTTGTGAGAAGCCCTTTCCGACTATGAAGCTCTTGTTTGGCATGTTTAACAAGCCCTTTTCACTAGTCATTGCCTAGGGGCTCCTCGCCTGTAGGACTTGAATTTGCCTAGGGGCTCCTCGCCTGTAGGACTTGAATTTGCCTAGTGATTCCTCACCAGTAGGATTTGAATTTACCTAGTGGTTCCACACCAGTAGGACTTGAATTTGCCTAGGAGCTCATCGCCTGTAGGATTTTGAATTTGCCTAGGGGCTCCTCGCCTGTAGGACTTGAATTTTCCTAGTGGTTCCTCACCAGTAGGACTTGAATTTGCCTAGTGGTTCCTCACCAGTAGGACTTGAATTTGCTTAGGGGCTCCTCGCCTGTAGGACTTTGAATTTGCCTAGGGGCTCATTGCCTGTAGGACTTGAATTTGCCGAGTGGTTCCTTACTAGTAGGACTTGAATTTGCCTAGGGGCTCCTCGCCTGTAGGACTTGAATTTGCCTAGTGATTCCTCACCAGTAGGACTTGAATTTGCCTAGGGGCTCCTCGCTTGTAGGACTTTCAATTTTCCTAGGGGCTCATCGCCTATAGGACTTGAATTTGTCTAGTGGTACCTCACCAGTAGGACTTGAATTTGCCTAGTAGTTCCTCACCAGTAAGACTTGAATTTGCCTAGTAGTTCCTCACCAGTAGGACTTGAATCTGTCTAGTGTTTCCTCACTAGTAGGACTTGAATTTCCCTAGGGCTCCTCACCGGTAGGACTTTGAATTTGCCTAGGGGCTCCTCGCCTGTAGGACTTGAATTTGCCTAGTGGTTCCTCACCAGTAGGACTTGAATTTGCCTAAGGGCTCCTCGCCTGTAGAACTTGAATTTGCCTAGGGGCTCCTCGCTTGTAGGACTTGAATTTGCCTAGGGGCTCCTTACCTGTAGGACTTGAATTTGCCTAGTGGTTCCTCACCAGTAGGACTTGAATTTGCCTAGGGGCTCTTCGCCTATAGAACTTTGAATTTGCCTAGGGGCTCCTCGCCTGTAGGACTTGAATTTGCCTAGGGCTCCTCGCCAGTAGGACTTAAATTTGCCTAGGGTCTCCTCGCCTGTAGGACTTGAATTTGCCTAGGGGCTCCTCGCCTGTAGGACTTTGGGAAGACTTCAAACAATGAATACCTTGACCGTGAGTTATGTGATTTTGAGGTTTCACTAACCTTTGTATGATTTTTTGTAGTTGACCAAAAACTATTTTGAAAAGTAGTTTTGAAATTAATCAAAACTGTTTGAAGTGTGATTTTTTCTTAGCTTACCACAAACTGTTTGAAAACTTGATTTTAGGTTGACCAAAAACTTTTGAAACCTGGTATGGAAACATGCATTTTTTGCATTGATGCATTTCAGACAATTAAATTTCCTTTTCGAGGAATTATTTAAACAAAATGCTTACAATCTTTCAAGAAATGCTTGAAATCATCGTTTGGAAGACCTTCATTAGAAAGGATTTGTTTCAATCTATGAGCTTGGTCTTTTCTTTATTTGATTGAAATGGGATTTGTCTGATATCCCTCAATTTTATCTCTTTTAACCAATCCTTAGGTGTTTGGAGATGTTCGTAATGTATACAATCCAATTGATCCGATAAGGTCTTTCGGAGGACTGTAATGTTGGCTTGGTCAATGGCTATTTAAAGGATAGGCATTTTGAGGTAAAAAAAAAGTATCATATCTTACTTCGGGTCTACAAGTTAAGAACCTCGAGGATAAGACAAGATATTATTGTAGACACTTCTTTGAGTGATGACTTCTTGTCATAAAGTCATGTTTCTACTCTCAACATCCCAATCTGAAGAGTCTTTGGGGAGAGGTTGTATTGTTGGTATTGGGTAGGCTCAAAAGGCTTATTTGTTTAAATTCATGGTTTTTATGAAATTAGTGATCTTCTTGGCATCACCACCCTTTTCTTCTTTTTTCTACTAGGGATCTTTCTTTTATGAACATCAGAGTCCCCTAAATGTTCGTTACAATCTCTTTTCTTTTGCTCATTCTCACTTGTTGTGATCTATGATCTCTCATGATCTTGGCTTTGCTTTGTCATGACTTTTTTTTTGTCATTTTGAGCTTTCTTTTGAACTCTCTTTTTCTTTCTCATTTTTCTTGGACATTTGGCCTTGCTTTTACCAGGCACACTGCTTTTTCATACTCCTGATTTTTTGCTTTTGACTTTTTTTGAGTTCTAAGGACTCTGTGTCATGTCTTTTTTTTTCGTTTCTTATCTATTCAAGGTGGATCATATGCTCATACTCTAGTGTAAAGAGGTGACCACCAATTTAGGGTTCTGAAATGAATATTCAGGCTCAATTGGGCTTTGCCAAAGGTAATGTGTTTGGGTATAAGAAATGATGTGCTCTTCTTCCTCTTAAGATGTCTTGAGCTTCCATATAACGTCATCTGAAGTTATCACATAAAGATTGATGCAAGAGTATGCAATAGAATCTTTCTTGATCCTATTCTCCATAGCTGACAACCATAAACCTCCTGGTTTGCCCCAATGTGGGGTGGTTCTTAACAGGGTTGTTTTGGAAAAACTTCTTCACTGTTTCGGCTCAAATTTGGTTTGCAAGGGATAAGCATGTGTTTGGGATAGTGAAATGACCGCCTTTCATCATTTCAATCCGTGTAATTATTGCGAACATCCCCTATTTCCTTTGGATGAGTTTTTTTTTCTCACTCACTCCTTCACTTTGACTTTGAGTGTATAGGGGACATGTTTGGATACGGCTTACCTTACATCATTTGAAGGTCTTTCCATTCGACTTGATCTAAACTTTTTCTTTGAAATTTTTCAGAGCCTTTTGTCAAATTATCCCTTTTAGGGAATTTTGATACTTAATGCATTCTCAAAGAAAGCGTGTTTCAAAACTTTTGATTGAAACATTTCTGAAGTATTTTCTTTTCAAAACAATATGTTTTGTTTTGCTCAGTCTTAGTGTCATTCCGTTTGGGGAAGAAGAACTTTGATTTTCTTTTAGAAATGTAACTTCTTTAACATATGCACTCACGATTTAGGGATACATGTCTGATCAACTTACCAAGATCTTTCTTGTTTGCATGTTTTTCTTTGATTCCACTGGGGATTTTTCTTTTGTTGCTCCATTTTCTTTGTCTCTCTGGGGATGATAAAAAGAGAAGCATATTAGGAAATATCAACGGAAAATTGAATTGGAAATAATACTTCCCCTCTATTATTTGACAACTTCATTGGGATTTTTGAAATCATTGACTAGTTCGGACTCCTTTTGCTTTCTTCTGCAAAACAGATAAACGTGTTCATGAAATGCATGGTATGCATGATATACATGATATTGCACATGTTCTAAAGTAACCCAAATCTCTTCTTGAATGTTCATCTTCATTTCATGGGTAGAAAATCTTGACAGCATCTGCATTTACAGGATAGGCCAATTCTGTTCCTGCCATATCTACAAGAATCAATGCTCCTCCCGGAAGGACTTTCTTGACAATATATGGACCCTCATAATTCGGAGTGAATTTGCCACGAGGATCTGAATTGTTGAAGATGACTTTTTTCACTATTAAATCCTCTGTTTTGAAATTCCTCGATTTCACTTTTCGATTAAAGGATTTAGCCACTCTTATCTAATAGGCTTGCCCATGGCATATAGCTCTTAATCTTTTTTCATCGATCATGTTGAGTTGTTCATATCTTTGTTGAATCCAATCAGCTTCTAAAAGCTTCAATTGAGATAGTATCCTTACTGAAGGAATTTCTACTTCAACAAGTAGCACTGCTTCCATTCCATAAACCAAGGAAAACGGGGTTGCTCCAGTTGATGTTCGAATTGAAGTTCGGTATGCCATCATAGCATACGGTAACCTTTCGTGCCAATCACGATAATTTTTAGCTGTCTTGGCCAATATCTTCTTGATATTCTTATTTGCTGCTTCAACTGCTCGATTCATTTGTGGACGATATGGGGATGAGTTCAGATGTCGGATGTGGAAGTGTTCGAGTAAATCATCTACAATCTTGTTGTTTAGATTTGAGCCATTGTCTTTAATTATTGCTTCTGGAACTCCATGTCTAGCAATGATGTCCCGCCTAATGAATCTTGCAACATTCTTGGCAGTAACATTCGTGTAAGAGTTTGCTTCAATCCATTTAGTGAAATAGTCAATAGCAACCAGGATAAACCGGTGTCCATTCGAGGCCTTGGGGTTGATTGCACCGATCATATCGATGCCCCACATTGAAAATGGTCATGGCTCGGACATTTGGACGTAGTTCATTTGGCGGTGCATTGATTCTGTCTCCATAAACTTGACATTGATGACAACATCTCACATGTTGGATGCAATATGTTTCCATTGTCATCCAATAATATCCCAACCTCATAATCTTTCGGGCTAGAAGATGTCCATTCATGTGCGATCCACATTCACCCTCATGAATTTCTTTCATGATTTGTTCAGCTCGTCCACACATCTTAGTAGAGTTGAATCAAATAATTTCTTGTAGAGGGTTTGACCACTGAGGAAGAATTTGTTGGCTATCTTC
This sequence comes from Syzygium oleosum, assembly GCF_021117445.2. Taxonomy (NCBI): domain Eukaryota; kingdom Viridiplantae; phylum Streptophyta; class Magnoliopsida; order Myrtales; family Myrtaceae; genus Syzygium; species Syzygium oleosum. Next base: position 4,623,831 of record NW_026607500.1, on the reverse strand, counting down.
CTTATAAATTTTCTATCCCCTGGTTGGCTTCCTTCAGGAAATTCTCCCGATTGAAGATACTTTTTGATGTCATGAAACCATGGTTAGTTGTCAAACTCTACCTGGACCATCATGCAATGAGCCGGTTATTCAAGAATATTAATTTTCAATGGTTTTATATCCATACCATCTTCAGCATATAGTAAGGATGACAAAGTTGTAAAAGCATCTGCAAAATGATTCTGAGCTCTTGGGAGATAATCGAATGCTACTTCTTCAAAGTTCTCTATCTTCTCTTCTTAGTATCTGTGATAAGGAATTAGTTTGGCATCTCGAGTTTGCCATTCACCAGTTGTTTACAATATGATGAGCATAGAATCTCCATATACTTGCAACCTCTTTACTTTCATCGAGAGGGCTAATTGCAAGCCGAGAATGCATGCTTCGTATTCAGCGACGTTATTGGTACATGAAAATACCAGTTTCGCAGATATCGGATAGTGTTGGCCTTCTGGGGAGATAAGTACTGCCCCAGTTCCTGATCCAGATAAATTGGTTGCACCATCGAAATACATGTTCCATTTATCGTCAACCAATGTCAATATATGATCATCAAGTTGTTCTTCTTCAGGATTGGCGATATTCTGCGAATTTTCCGCCAACATGTCTGCTATTGCTTGTCCTTTGACTGCCTTTTGGGATGAACTTCTGATGTCAAATTCAGATAAGAAGACTTGCCACTTTGCTAATTTCCCGACCAAGGAGGATTTCTCAAGAAGGTACTTGATCGGATCATTCTCAGTTACTAGTAAAATTTGATGATGGAGGGTGTATTGCCTTAACCTGTGTAATACCCAAATCAATGTAACGCACGTCTTTTCGACTCCCGGGTAATTCATTTATGATGTTGTGAACTTCTTGCTCAAGTAATAAATGGCTTGTTCTTTACCATCATTTGATCTTCTTTGTACAAGCACCGCTCGTAACGACTTATAGTGAATCGTCAAATATAAGGTCAGCGGAACCCCAGGGATTAGTGGTACCAACACTGGTGGGCATACCAGATATTCTTTGATTTTATCAAAGGCTTGTTGTCACACCCCGAATCCCGACGAGCGCGCGACACCCCAAGCTCGGTCGAATTAGTGCAACGTCCCAGGAAACGTCGCCGACCCAAACCAACATATCAAAGTCAAACATTGCAGAAACGAAAACATACACCCTGACAATCTAATCATGGGGTAATAGGGAGAGACAAATCACCAACCACCAAGCACTAAATTACACCGCGATATATACAATATCCATTACAATCCATCACAACCAGCAACCTCTGTACCAACAACCGCCGATATCAAAAGGGACTAGCGGCATCGGGTAGACTAATACTACCACCAAAAAGGGGCGCCTCTCAAAACTGTCCAACCCCTAACTTCTAACTAACCCCTATTCGCCCTAGAGTGGGGTCCATTCAGAATTAGTCTCATCGATGCCAGTCTGTTCCTCTGAAGACTTGGACTCAGCATTGATCTCAATCGGATTGTCCTTGTTTCCCAGCTCCACTGGAACTTCGATAAGCTAAATGGTTTTAAATAAAACCGTGAGAACACTTCTCAGCAAGCAACACCCTAAACCCAACCTAGGCTAACACGTACCTCCAGATTAAATCAAGCACTAAAATCATTTAATCAATAAGCTATAACAACCACAGGCATACATACCATGCCTCGGCTCATGCACATACCCTGCACGTTAGTCCAATCATAACAAGCATACAATCAATCCCAAGACACAGTCAATACATGCTCATGCACTTATGATAATCCGGACATTTTCAATCTCAAGCTCAACACCTCGCATTTCTCAATGCACTCAAGCATACGTGTCCAGATTATTCACGACCCGCGTAATTACTTCTCAGGTCCACTTTCGATCCACGGTCCACGTACAACCGTCTCATATTCACAACACTCCTTAGCCCGCGTTACAGTACACGCCTCAGGCTATGTATCTTGCCCGCGTATCATGCCTCAGGCTCATCATCCTCCACCTACAGCACAACCCGCGTCAACGCATCAGGTTAGTGGTCTTCCGGTAATACCGGGCATCGTCTCGCGTTACAGTATACGCCTCAGGACGGGTTCAATTCCCCGCGTTATAGTACACACCTCAGGGATTATGTGATCAAGCGAGCATATCAACATACTACATTTTATCTGGACCCCGCGTTACATTACATGCCTCAGGATTTTTAATGATCGTGCAACACGTCGGGCACCCAATCACATGCCAATTTCATACGACCAACTCGTACACGTCATTCGACATATTCAGGCTAACAATAAGCCATGCTAACTCACAATTTTACCAAATCAATTCGCACGTGAACAATTTAACACGAATTTTTGCATTTTAAGCCAAATTACACCACTCAAGGGTGTCGTACTCCTACCGACAATCCCAATCCAGCACGCGCCACATTTCGAACATAAACATGCACCAATTCAGCCACAATAATGCACAGCAACTCAACCACCACAGAAAAATCACTATAACGGCACATTTATGCCCATTTTTCACGCAATAAATCACGATAATCACCCGTAATCATTCCGATTACCTAATCAATCGATTCTAACCTCAAATCCACCTCATAAATTATCATAAGTCCATCCAAACAACTTAGCCAAATCAGTTCAACCATTTCTCTACGAATAACCCCTAAAACTCGCTAAAACGGGCCCGAACTAACCCGAAATTACCCGTTATCCTAGGCGAGGGTTAGGATATCACTTACTTGTGATTCCAAGCAAGATTTGAGCACTACCAGGCAGCTGTACAGAGGAGAAACAGCAGCGGCGGCGGCAGCAACGCACGGTGGCTGAACGGCGGACGATGGCCGGGCAAGCGGCGACCGGCCTTGCTTGGCCGTGCGCGCAAGGCAAGAAGGGGAGGAGGGGGACTCGGCCGGGGGGAAAAAGGGGGAGTTGAGCGTGAGAAAATGAGGGGAGAGAGAAAGAGAAAAGAGATAAAAAGGAAAGAAAAAGGCTAGTCTAAGCCTACCCCGGAGAAATTACCATCTTGCCCTTCTCTCTACTTTCCATCCGACGGCCGCGATTCAACCTTATCTTAAAATCAATGGCCAAGATCAACTCTCACAAAAAATATCCAAGGGTAAAATTGGAATTTCACACAAAGTGCAGGGGCAAAATCGTCCAAAAATTTTTATCTCTAAAGTTAGTGTGAAATGACCAAATGCCCTTCTCATATTACACTTGGCCTTCACAAAGTCCCATGGGCAAAACGGTCACTTTTCACTTCCTGCCAAAATTTCAATTTTCTGACGAATCCGGACAAATCTGAGGCTGACCACGCTAATAACAACGTCGTCCAATTATTCTGTCGTGACTTTCAAAATTTTCAATACCCAAACTTGGCCTCTAATTAATGACTAAATCTAAATAACGCAACTTGAGCATATATCAAACTAACGGGTGGCTTTCGGGAAATTTGCATATTCGACCCGTGGTCAATACTAAATCAAGCCACGTTTAAGTTCACTCGGATTATGGCGACCTCGGTTGTCATGTAATTGCGAGGATAAATTATTAGTCCTGAGGGGCACGACCGTTCGGAATAGGTTTAAAAAAGGACAAAAGAGTAGGACGTCCATTGCAGGGAAGGTCAAAAGCAACACAAAAAATGGCTTGTCACACTCTCTCTCTCTCTCTTTGGCTGCCGCAGTACATATCACTAAAGCATGAAATGGGGTCTACATACATAAGGGGGAGCAAGAGGTCCAGAGAAAGGGGAGAACGCGAGAAAGGAAAAGTCAAAGAAAAGACAAAAGAAAAACACTTCCTCCCGAGACTGAGATGAAGGCCTTTCTTGCTCTCTCTGGTTTCCATCCATGTACACATGAAAGAGGAAAACTTACATGTCTGCACATGCAGAGAGAGAAGAGAAGAAAGAGTTTCAAAAACGGTGGTCGCTTCAACGTTCGGGAGGGGAGAAAAAACAGAACCGAGGAAGAGAGAACAGAGAATGAGATGAGAGACACCGAGAGAGATCTTTGAGGGGTGAGCGTAAAAAAACCGGGAGTTACCGGGGAGAAAGGGAGATCCGAGAGAGTTGGAGGGTGAACCCAAAGAAAGGAGGGCTTGGCACGTTTGCCGGTTGTCTGCCCGAGTTGCCGTCGGTCCCGCCGAACCTCCCCAGCCGTCGCGCCTCACTCCAGCCAGCCGCGGACAGGTAGGCTTCTCTTCATCTTCCCTTGTTTTGAGTCCCCCCTCCCCTGCCTCTCGGGTGCCGGGCACACCGAGTCTATTCGGTGGTCGCCCGGCACCACAAAAGGAGGAAAACTCCTTTTTCATCCTCAAGATGTGTTACTAGACAGTTTTTAACAAAAAAAACAACCTCTGGACTCCACTGAAATCAACTTAGAAGCCCCTATCTTTAGTCGCACAGCACGTGCTTGATGAAATGCCCGCATAGAAGTTTCACTTCTACTCTCATGAAACCGACCTCTAAAGCTTTGTTCTGTGCGTAGTTTGTATTATTGGCATTACTGACTCTGAGTTTGGTTGCCTTTCATGTGGTTTTGGCGGCATGTTAACGTCGTCTGAGTCGGGGTACCGTTCCTTAAACCGGAGAAGCCAGCGGTTCAAGTCTGCAATTGTTAGTTTTCTATCCTCATTCTTTGTTTGTTTATGCTCGTTTTGTCCGGGTTAAACGTTTATGACTAGGGCCGAAGCTAGGATAGTCGGAGAGTAAATTTGGTCGCCGGTGGAGGGGGAGAGTGCGTCATTTCGTCATCGGAGTGGTCCCCGGAGCGTCGGCCGGCGGTGACGGTGTAAGGCCAGCGCCGGTTGTCGGCACCGGCGGTGAACGTCCCCTGGTGTAATCACGGTGGGGCTAACTTCGACGATGAAGAAGTCTCGGTGAGTCCATGAAGGAGAAGATGTTCTGGGTACAATGGGGGGAAAGAAGACCGAAAGAAAGAAAAAAGAATAAAGGGGAAATAGGAGTAAAAAAAAAAAAAGGAAAAGAACGTGCATGGCAGAAGTGCATGGCAGAAAAGCACGTAGGGGAGGAAAAAGTAATAAAAAAATAGAGAGAAAAAGAAAAAGAAAAAGAAACAAAAGAAAGAAGGGGAAATAGAAAAAAAAATCATAAAGGAAATGGAAAAAAAGGGGTCCCAGACTGATCGGCAACCCGGGTCAGGCAGTCAGGCAGATCAGGTTAGGGGACCCGGTCCGAAATTTTATTTTATTAATAAAAATATTAAAATATTTAAAAATTTTAAAAATACAAAAAAATTCGAAAATGTTAAAAAAATCCAAAAAAAAATTAAAAAGTCTTAAAAACATTAAAAAAAACTCATAAAATTTAGAAAAATTTCAAAAAATCCAGAAAATTAGGGAATGTTCAAAAATCATTTTTGGGCTTAATTTCACTAGATATTAGTGTTTTTCTCATTCTAGACTTAGTTTAAAGCTTGTAAAAATTGAGAAAACCTTTGAAAATTTTCCCAAAAATCGGTCAAGCCATGAGGGCTTTACTTTAGGGCTTTTGATTGCCTTTTCTTTTTTAGAGACGATGCTAGGTCGCTGGTTACTTGTTTTCTTTATGATTATCTGGTTGCGCACTTTTAATACATTAATTGTTATCTTCTATTTTTAGAACGGTTAGGTGAAATCTTAGCTTTTTCGATAGGCTACCCAGTACGTTAGTTTGCAAACATTCAAGTTTAGGTACCGAAAGGGCACTAGTTAGATCGCTAGTGTAATCAAGTCTCCGAATTTTGGAATCTCTGGTTTTTGCACGTATCGAGGCAACACTCACGCGTCTCGATTAGGGTTTCTAGCCAACCCTTGATCATGGCTAGTGGCGACTCTAATGGAATGCATAAATTAGACAATTCTCATCGCGCGAGATATGAGGCTCAGGAGTGCCTCGATCTTTGGATTAATGAACCATTTAATTTTTCTTTCAAATGAATCAATCGTTGTTTAGATCCATCGACAAATACCTCTTGGCCTAAACCCGATCGGGACGGGAGGTAGGTCGCGACAAGGATATATAATCAAATCCTCATGAAGAAAGAGGATAAGGCAAAGACATCCTTCATAACACCATGGGGCACATTTTGTCACAAGGTGATGCCTTTCGGTTTGAGAAAGGCTAGCATCACATATCAAAGGGCAATGGTAACTTTATTCCATGACATGATGCATAAAGAAATCGAAGTATATGTAGACGACATGATCGCAAAATCCAAACAAGGAGAAGATCATGTTAAAGTGCTTCGCAAGTTGTTCGAAAGACTCAGAAAATACAAGTTGTGACTAAACCCCAACAAGTGTGTATTTGGGGTAAAATCTGGCAAACTGCTAGGATTTGTGGTTAGTAACAGAGGCATTGAAATAGATCCCTCCAAGATCAAGATAATATACGACTTAAAGACTCCTTCTACGGTAAAAGAAGTGAGAAGCCTATTGGGGCAATTAAACTACATTGCTCATTTCATTTATCAGCTTTGTGAGAGTGCTAAACAATTCTTCAAATTGTTGAAGAAAAATGCCAAAGTGAAGTGGGATGCGGAATGTCAACAAGCCTTTGACAAGATCAAAGAATATCTGGTATGCCCACCAGTGCTGGTACCACCAATCCCTGGGGTTCTGCTGGTCTTATATTTGACAATTCACTATAAGTTGTTAGGAGCGGTGCTTGTACAAAGAAGAGCAAATGATGGTAAAGAACAAGCCATTTATTACATGAGCAAGAAGTTCACAACATCATAAATGAATTACCCGGCAGTCAAAAAGACATGCGTTGCGTTGATTTGGGTGTTACATAGATTAAGGCAATATACCCTTCATCATCAAATTTTGCTAGTGACTGAGAATGATCCGATCAAGTACCTTATTGAGAAATCCTCCTTGGTCGGGAAATTAGCAAAGTGGCAAGTCTTGTTATCTGAATTTGACATCAGAAGTTCATTCCAAAAGTCAGTCAAAGGACGAGCAATAGCAGACATGTTGGCGGAAAATTCACAGAATATCGCCAATCCTGAAGAAGAACAACTTGATGATCATATATTGACATTGGTCGACGATAAATGGAACATGTATTTCGATGGTGCAACCAATTTGTCTGGATCAGGAACTAGGGCAGTACTTATCTCCCCAGAAGGCCAACACTATCCGGTATTTGCGAAACTGGTATTTTCATGTACCAATAACGTCGTTGAATACGAAGCATGCATTCTCGGCTTGCAATTAGCCCTCTCGACGAAAGTAAAGAGGTTGCAAGTATATGGAGATTCTATGCTCATCATATTGTAAACAACTGGTGAATGGCAAACTCGAGATGCCAAACTAATTTCTTATCATAGACTAGAAGAGATGATAGAAAACTTCGAAGAAGTAGCATTCAATTATCTCTCAAGAACTCAGAATCATTTTGCAGATGCCCTGGCAACTTTGTCATCCTTACTACAAGCTGAAGATGGTATGGATATAAAACCATTGAGAATTAATATTCTTGAACAACTAGCTTATTGCATGATGGTCTAGGCAGAGTTTGACAACGAACCATGGCTTTATGACATCAAAATGTATCTTCAATCGGGAGAATTTCCTGAAGGAAGCCAACCAGTTGACAGGAAATTTATAAGGAAGATAGCCAACAAATTCTTCCTCAGTGGTCAAATAAAATTCATAAAAATCCAGAAAATTCAGAAAACACAAATAAAAAATGTGAAAAAAATTCAAAAAATCTAAAAAATAGAAAATTCGAAAATTCATAAAAAATATTTCAGAAAATCATAAAAATCAATTCTCGGTTAATGAAATTCTCATAAATTTAATTTTCGAAAAAAAATCAAAAATTTCAAAAATTCACAGAATGGTCCAAAAACGCTATGGCTAATCTTGGAAAGTGAAATTTGAATTTTTGAAGTGCCCAAGTGGTATTTTTGGAAAAATCTCAAATTCAGGGGTTATAACCCTTAAAAAATCCTTAAACTCTAAAAAAACACAAATCATGGAATGAATAAGTCTTTAGGGCTTCATTAGGATTTGGATGTTTTTGGGTGCATTTTGATTTTTAGAGACAATTTAGGATTATTTGGTTTGATTGACCTTGATTGCGCATTTAATTCTTGATTGATTTTCCCCACAATTAGAATGGATAGGATTAGTGGGTAAGCCTCAGAAACTTGTGTGACACGTTAAACATCGTATCGTTCTTAGGTACCGAAAGGGCATTAGAGATCTCAATTTGGGATCATTAGCGTAACCAAGTCCCCGTACTCAGAATCTCTGGTTCGTAGAATCGTGGTATTTCTCCCATACCCCGATTAGGTTTCTAGTCAACCTACCAATAATGACTAGTGCAACTCCAAAATCGAACACTTAGGTCAAATAGGAAATTACCATCCGATGTCACGTGAGGTATGGTTTGGGAGAGACCCTTACATGGAAATACCTCCTTAGCGTGCAAATCCCGAAAATCCAAAAAAAAGTTGCGGTGCGACAGGCTTGGCGACTCCGCTGAGGAATTACCTTTTCTAAGTGGACTTAGGCCTAGATAGAATTATACGCTTGTGATTTGTGCTCGCAAGGATCCCATGTACGTCCCGCTGACAATTGTGTTAAATGTTTTTGCAGACGGGAGGTATAAGGGGTGCAGTCTGTGTTAACTTTTGTTTTGCAGGGTAGTGTTGGGAATGAATATGAAATGATTACTTTAGAAGTGATGTTTGATTATTAATTGCTATGCATGCATTTAAATAGCTTTAGCATTACACCATTAGCACACAGCACCTGTGGCCAACCCGGCTACACTTAGGGCTACCTTTAGAAGGTATGTATTTAGGCGAAACTATGAGCCGATTGTTTATGGGATCGTTTAAATATAATACCGATCACCGAGATGAATAATATTCTTTCACTTTAGGCTGATTGCCTATTAGGATGGAATCCCTTATCCATTAAGGTGGTGACCTTAAGCCTTTAGAATACCTTACCCTTTTAGGCGTCAAAATCTCACTGGTTGCATTTGCTTGTCTTTGTGGTTGGTATACCTAAAACCAAACCGAAACATTTTGGTAAGCAAGTATCGTTCCATTTCCTTCTTTTATAATTTTGCAAATTAGTTCGCACATTTTCAAAATACTGCCTAAATAATGTTCAATGATTGGTTTAAATGCCCATTTCGTATTAGAATGAATGATTAAGGCGTCGTACTCCATTATGACCATTCTTTCATTTTTAGATGAAATGTATAGGTCTGCGGCATTCAATTGTTTATCCATTTATTTCGATGTATTCGAAATTGTAAACCATAGTTTGGGACTTTATGATGTAAATGGAGCGTGACGAAATGGGCATTTACATCCAACATTGAATTCATCCCTGATTTCAACTATATGCTCTTTTAAGGCCTAAATAGATTTAAAGTGGCATTTGCATTACTTTTTAAGTATGCAAATATACTTCACCTCCATTTTACCCTAAAAGGACATATAATTGAAATGGAGGCATTAAAATTAATCAGTAATCCATGGTGAATAATAATCAATTTCTTTACGTGCTTTAGATCGAAATGGGAAAACTAAATATACAAGTCATTCCGATTCCATGGAAGGAGCTTTTGGCATGGTGGGTGTTGACACCTGATTTTTAGCTCCTTTTTCCATATTTTCAAAAATCTCAAAATTAGGACTAGGAATCTTGGCCAAGCTTAGAAACCTACTTCTAAACCAAAAAAATATTTTGTTAGCATTTTCCTTTAATTTCTTTTAGTCAAAATAAGTGAGAAAATCAAGAAAAATAGCAAATGGAATCAGAAAATTCCATAAAAATAGTCATTAGTCTTATTTTAAATCCAATTTCAGTAACACATCATTAATTTTGAAAAATTTCAATCGGATATGTGTTTTTCCCAAAATTGGGCAAAATTAAATCCGAATTGAACGAAAAATGCAATTAAATCTTTTCTAGTCATTTTTAATTCATAGTGTCTTCACAACAAATGATTCTGGGACCTTGAATTACATAATGGTCGGTCCAATTGCACAATTTGTCATAGAAATCAGAAATTCCCAAAATTCAATTGAAAATTAGGAATTTTGAGCCCAAATTGGGAATCGTGCCTAATATGAAATTGTCGAACCATGAGATCATCGTTTCTAGGGTTAATAAGATGTGGGTAATTCAATTTTGGCATCAATTTTGCCTAATCAGGTCATTAGGACATCAAATTGAACAAAATCCTATTAACCCGAATACAAAAATGCAAAAGTCTTGGACATGATTTTAACAAAAATTGGGGAAAATCACATATTCGGGTTCAAAATGTGTTCGGAAATTCAATTTTGGGATTTAATTTGAAAAAATCGATCGAAATTGAGCTCAATTTGAGTTTTTAATCAAAACCGGGCCTACCGGGTCGACCGGGTCAACCCGACCCGACCCGACCCGACCCGACGACCTGTCTTCTTCACCCGGTTTACCCAAGAATGCACAATAAACCCAGAAAAAACGGCTCGAGCCTAAGACTTTGCCGACTTTGTGTGGTCAATTTCACACGTGAAAATCGAGTTGGCCAGCTGGAAAATATCCGACTGACACCAAAGAATTATCCCAACCAATTCATGGTTGGTTAATAACAAACTTTGGGCGGGAATTTTAATCAACAAAAATCAACAAAAACTGAACATTGAAGGGAGAAGGTGTTCGACGGATTGCCGAAGAGAGAGAGAGAGAGAACCAGAGAGAGAAAAGAGAGAGAAATAGCTTGAGAGGTGTGTCGAGGCCCCAAGGACAGAGCGATCGGCATTTTTCCGGTAAGAAAAACGCCGGCAAATCTGCTCCGATCGAGGACTTCCACATCTGGTGAACCTGGGCAGAAGCTGGTCATGAAGGTCTAAAAGTTGATCTCGGCTGGCACGTCTAGACGGCCTTCGGCGAATCTAGAGTCATCATCTTGAAAGCCGAAGTGTCCAGCAAGAGCTTCGTGATCGGGGATTGTCCTGGAAACGTTTTTTGATCATCAAACGAAAAAAGGTAAAATCCTCTCCCAGTCACGGTTTTCCAGATTTGAGAAATGATGAACTTAAGTTCAATCTTGCTGATCGTGTGTTTTCTTTCTTAAGATTGAGTTTATTAATGCCTAGAATATGTTTCTACTCATTTTTCATGCTGTTTGATTGCATTTTGACTGTCTAATATGCATAAAATCATCCCAGTCATCATTGAAACCTTTCACCGGAGCTTGGGAGACCTTCGCCGGAGCGTTTTATGGCCATAAGCCTTTCTAGTTAGCCTTCTTTAACCATTGTTTGATGTTTTTATCCTTGATTTGAACCGAACTAGACGGTTATGGCGATCGATATGATGATTTGCATTTATGAGGAATGAAGAAGAACAATGGGCATGTTAGGGTATTTAGTTTGATTTTTTGCCGGCCGACGAATGTCTGGCGGTGTTTCGAGTAGGTTAGATTGAAAATAGAACATATGGACAGTATAATGGATCAATCGGAATGGCGAAATAGTCGCCGGAAGGTTGTCGGCGACGAGCCCAAACTGGCAACCTCAAAAGCACTAAACTTGAAATTGTGCGCACCAGCTGCTCGACAAATTGCCCCAAAAAGAAAATCCCGAAATGGCACCGTTTTGGTGTTGTGTCCCACCGGAGAAGACAACCGGCGACCGTCGCCAGCGACGCCCGGTTCGGCCAAGCCGAACCGGGTTGAATCGGGCCGGTCCGGTTCACCACTTCGGCTGGAATTTTAAAAAATAAATAAAAACCTAAAAAAAACTAAAAAAATAAAAATCAATAAAAAATTTCAAAAAAATAAAAATTCAGAAAAAAGGAAAATTCATTAAAAATTTTGAAAATTCATAAAAATTCAAAAATTTCAGAAAATTCGTAAAAATTCAGAAAATACAAATAAAAAATGTGAAAATTTTAGAAAATCAATAAAAAATTTGAAAATTCGAAAATTCATAAAAATTTTAAGAAAATCATAAAAATCAATTCTAGATTAATGAAATTCTCAGAAATTCAATTTCCGAAAAAAAAATCAAAAATTTCAAAAATTCACAGAATGGTTCAAAAACACTGTGGCCAACCTTAGAAAATGAAATTTGAATTTTTGGAAGTGGCCAAGTGGTATTTTTAGAAAATCTCAAATTTAGGGGTTATAATCCCTAAAAAACCCTAATACTCTAAAAAGTGCAAATCATAAAATGAATAAGCTTCTAGAGCTACATTAGGGTTTGGATGTTTTGATTGATTTTCATTTTTAGAGACCATTTAGGATTGATTGATTTGATTGACATTGATTATGCATTTAATTCTTGATTGATTTTCCTACGATTAGAATGGATAGAATTAGTGGGTAAGCCTTGGAAACTTGCATGACACGTTAGACATCGTATCGTTCTTAGATACCGAAAGGGCGTTAAGGATCTCGATTTGGGATCATTAGCGTAACCAAGTCCCCGTACTCAGAATCTCTTGTTCGTAGAATCGTGGTATTTCTCCCATACCCCGATTAGGTTTCTAGTCTACCTACCAATAATGACTAGTGGCGACTCCAAAATAAAAAACTTAGACCACAAAGGAAATTACCATCTCCTGTTACGTGAGGTATGGTCTGGGAGAGACCCTTACACGAAAATACCTTCTTAGCGCGCAAATCTCAAAAGTCCCAAAAAAAGCGCGGTGCGACAGGCTTGGCGACTCCGCTGGGGACTCACCTTTTCTAAGTGGACTTAGGCCTAGATAGAACGATACGCTTGTGTTTTGTGCTTGCAAGGATCCTAGGTACGTCTCGCTAACGATAGTGTTAAATGATTTTGCAGGTGGGTGGTATAAGGGGTGTAGTCTTTGCTAACCCTTGTTTTGCAGAATGATGTTGGGATTGAATGTGAATTGAATGAATTTTAGAAGTGTTGTTTGATCATTAATTATTATGCATGCTTTTAAATTGCTTTAGCACTACACTATTAGCACACACCATCCGTGGCCCAACCCCGGCTACATTTAGGATTACCCTCAAGAGGTATGTGTTTAAGCGAAACTATGAGCCGATTGCTCATAGGATCGTTTAAATGCAATACCGATCACCGAGGTGGAATAATATTTCTTTACTTTAGGCCGATTGCCTATTGGAATGGAATCCCTTGTCCATTAAGGTGGTGACCTTGAGCCTTTAGTATATCCTACCCTTTTAGGCGTCAAAACTTCGCTAGTTGCATTCACTTGTCTTTGTGGTTGGTATACCTAAAACCAAACAAAAACGTTCTGGTAAGCAAGTATCGTTCCATTCCATTCTTTTACAATTATGCAAGTTAGTTGGCACATTTTTAAAAAAATGCCTAAATGACGTTCAATGTTTGGTCTAAATGCTCTTTCATATTAGAATGCATGATTAGGGCATCATACTCCATTTGACCATTCTTTCATTTTTAGATGAAATGTATAGGTCCATGGCGGATTTTCCATGTAATTCAAGTGCTTATTCGTTCATTTCGATGTATTCGAAGTTGTAAACCATAGTCTAGGACTTTATGGTCTAAATGGAGTATGATAGAATGGGCATTTGCATCACACATTGAATTTGTTCATAATTTCAAGTATATGCTCTTTTAAGGTCTAAATGGACTTAAAGTAACATTTGCATTACTTTCTAGACATGCAAGTGTATTTTACCTCCGTCTTACCTCAAAAGGACATATAATTAAAATGGAGGCATTAAAATTGATTTGTAATCCATGGTGATTAATAACAAATCTTTTTGCATGATTGGGCTCAATGGGAAAACTAGATATCCAAGAAATTCCCATTCCTCGGAAGGAGCTCGTTGCTTGGTGGAAAGGCATGTCCAAGGACAACCAAACTTATGTCCAAGAAAGGCTTGGATACCTTCTCGAGCTCATGCATGTAGACCATCAAGTCAACTTAGTCCAAGCTTTGGCACATTTTTGGGACGTTTCCACCGCCACGTTCCAACTTGGAGAACATGAATTGGTGCCAACATTAGAAGAATATCAAGCTGCAATTGGAACTAATTTTAAGCTTAGGATTGTAGAGCCACCCGTTGGACTTAATCCTGTGAGCCTTCTAGCTGAATTCCTTAATCTCAAGACTTTCAAAATCGAAAAGCTAATCAAATCAAATACGGGTAGATTTCCATTATCCTTCCTAGTAGCCAACTTTTCAAAACTTCCTAGGGAAATGGGAAACACTTCAGTCCGGGTATTCATTCTAGCTTTCTTCGGCTTTATTCTATTCCCCGTATCTAAAACGGGATTAGATCCTTTAGTCATTGTGATCGCGAGACAAGCGTGTCTTAAGTGGGACTTTTCTAATATGCTTCTTGCCCAAACTGTCATTTCCTTAAACACATACCAAAATCGTGGGAGAGGTATCTTTCAAGCTTCTACTGGTCTTTTATCATTATGGTTTATCTCACACATTCGACCATGGTGTCGTTTCATGAACATTCGCGAAATTTGTTCAACAATAAATCCAATTAAACGATATATTCGTCTCCAAAGCAAATTACCCAAACAGTCTTTCTTAGATTGGGCCAATTTCATTAGAGCCCTAACTCTTGACCAAATCCAATGGCGGATCAATTAGCCAAAGATTGACAAGGCGAAGATCACAAGCCGAGAGGGGAATGCGGTACCATTGCTTGGTTTGAGTGGAGGAGCGGCTTATTGCCCTCTAAGGGTTATTAGACAATTTGGGATACTTCAGCAAGTTCCACCAGTATGGAATCCCGAAGAGTTCACCTTTGATATCCCAAGTGGAACTATACCTGAAGAGGAAAAGAATAGCCTTCAAGCCAAAATTCACAAGATCATCTTATCTTTGGATAATCCACTCGAACAAATAATCGAATGGCCAAAAAGCTTGGAAGAAGACATGAAGATTTGCATGGCCTCCAAAGAATACATCAAATGGATAAAAAATAAGCGTCCAATTGATGTCGAGCCATATGTCCCGTTGAACGTGGTACCGGATCTTGTAGATGAATATGTCCCAGAGTACATTGTTCCAAGCATGCCTGGAGTGGAACCCTATGTCCCTGAAGAGGTCGTGATCGATGTCGAAGAAAGGGAATCTCGAGCTAAGGAATGGGAAGAATACCAAAAGGCGGAAGCTGTCATAGCTAGCATGAAGCCTAGGATTGGATGATTTAGATTCCTATTTGAGTTTAGAATCATGATGTCAAATAATTTCAAATTTTATATGCAATGATGGATTAATCACTTTCTAAACATGCATGGATAATTTCAGAGCATGATTGCAAAACATAAAGGAATCACCATGGATTACAATTCTTTAAATTGTATGATTCCTTGAGAAAGACATTGATGAAGAATTTTATACAGGGCTAAGGCTTGTATAAAATTTCTTATCCTTGACAATCTTATGAAACCATACAATTAAAAGAATGTAGGGTTTCATGATCGTTTTGCTATGCTAATATCGGGTCTTTTTATGGAAAAGGTTTTCTAGCAATGGAAGGTAAAAGACCTCGAACACGCTTACAAGTTAGAATGGCGGAAGAAGAAACCTGTGCTCGACTAGCTGAAGTCGAGAATCAAATGACCCAAATGGCTACAATGATGGCAGAAATGAAGACTCTTATTCTTATATACCAAAGACAGTATCCTACTACTCCAAATGCGGGAACTTCAAATGCTACTGAAACACCGATTGAGGACCCAGTCAGAAACAAAGAACCAGTTCAAGAAAATCCTCCAAAGACTATGCCTGAGGTGGTAAATTTGAAAGAGAATAATCCAACCAAGAAAACATCCAAAACAAAGGATGAAGAAGAGGCCAAGAGATTGGCCAAAATTGAAGAATGCTTAGCAAGTCAAGGTCATGAACTTCAAAGGTTCGACAAGTTCTTGCCGTATGCGAAGGTGGTTATTCCAGAAAATTATAAAGAACCAGAGTTCATGAGCAAGTATGATGGCACTGGTTGTCCCAAAAGCCATTTGAAGTATTATCTCTATAAGATGGCAAGATATTCAGATAACACGCCACTTCTTATTAGCACATTTCAAGATAGTTTGAGAGGAGCGGCCCTCGCATGGTATATAGCCCTCGACATAGAAGCCTTCAATGAATAGGATCATTTGGCGGGAGAATTTCTTCGCCAGTACAAGTTTAATGTTGGAGTACTTCCAACTAGAGAAGATCTAGTCAGAACTGAGAAATGGAAGAATGAAAGGTTCAGAGCCTATGCTCAGAGATGGAAAGCTGTTGCATCACAAGTAAAGCCTGCCATAAGTGAAGATAAGCTCATTGAGCTCTTTCTAAAATCATTGCCAATTGAGTATTATGACAAACTTTTATGTATCAGGCTGTCAAACATTCACCATGTTGGTAAAAGTGGGTGAGAGAATTGAATGGGGGTTGAAAGAGAAGAAGGCTCAAGAAACAGCGTCACGAAGGCCTTATCCCAGAAGAAAAGACAAAGAACCCATCTGAGAAGTGGCTATGGTATCTAGCCCAAATACTCATCAAGCATCATTTCCAAAGCAATCAAATGTCGCTTGGAAAAACCCAAGGTAGTTCGAGCCAAATAAAAGACCCATGAGGCAATACACACCATTGCCCCTACCCCTGTCAAAGTTATTACCAATGCTTCTAGAAAGGCATTTGGTAGCCAAAGAAGTACCAAGAGACAATCCTGCAAGATTTTCTTGGTATAATGAATCAAAAACCTGCACCTATCACATAGGAGAAAGGGTACATGATGTAGATAGTTGTCCCACTCTAAAGTACAAGGTTCAATAGTTCATTGACAAGAAAATATTGAACTTCCAAGAGCCCGAGCCAAATGTATATCGGAATCCTCTTCCTGAGCACAATACAGTAAACATGATCAAAGGTGAAGAAGCAGTGATCAAGTCTGACAATGAAGATGAATATGAGGTCAAGATTAAAGCTTATTGTTTAGGAGATGCCCACTTTCGTCAAGAAACACTCCTAAAAGGCGAGATTGCAGATAACTTGGAAGAAGACTTCGGAAAATATAACTTCCAAGTGAAATATACCCCACCGCGTAATTGTGCCTGATGGCTGGGGTGGTATGGATGACGAAATCAGCCCTAAGGAGAAAGCCCTGTCTAAGAAGGAAATGCTCCAAGATGAAACAGATAAGGATGAAAAGGAAAAAGAAAAAGTTCGACAGGGTGAAAGGCTTTTCACCCAGAAATCATCCATAGAAGGCGAAACCGTAGACTTACTCAGTCAAGACAGCGGTAAATACAATTACCGTGTCAAATATACTCCACCACCATGGGCATTTAAAAATGAAGACATTGTACCTGATGGATGGGGTGGCATGGATGAGGTCCCGATCAGCCAACTAAATCTCGAAGAATATGAAGATCAGGAAGAGAAAAAGAAGAAAAAGACTCGCCGAGGTGATAGGCGATTTGTTCGAAAAGCATGAAGACAATGTGAAGTTGTTGATTTTCTGGGTCAAGATAGTGGCTGGTATAATTACCGTGTCAAATATACACCCCCTCCGTAGGCATTCAAGAACAAAATGATCACACCTAATGGCTGGGGTGGAATGGATGCTGACGAAGCCAATAGAAGCATGATATCCATGATTACACCATTTCTGATCAAGCTTGATGAGGTAGATAAATATAAGGAGGAGGAAAGTCCTATTGAACCAATCACTATCCAACTTCCCATTAATCAGCTAAAGATTGAAGAAGAAGAAACACAGCCTGTGATTATCACTTTCCCTCTAAAAGAAAAGTTTGATACTAAGTGTGTACCTTATGATTACTTTCCTAAAGAAGTCGATGCCATAACCCGATCAGGGAGATGCATTGTCCCTAAAGAAGGTGAGCACGAAAAGAATGGAGTAACCGAAGAAGATGTCAAACAATTGCTTTCAGTCATGAAGATGAGCGAATTTGAGGTAATTGAACAGCTGAGAAAGATGCCGGCACAGATTTCTCTGTTGGATCTCTTCAAGACTTCAGTAAGCCACAAAATGGTGCTTATGAAGCTTCTCAATGAAGTGCACGTCCCGGAGACAATTAATGAAGTACAATTGAAAGACTTTGTTGGCACTATTCTTCTGAAAGATCAAATTGCCTTCTCCGATGAAGATTTCCCAATTGACGGGCATTCCCATAATAAGGCTCTATATATTGCCGTCAAATACCGGGGCAAAGAGGTATCACGTGTGCTGATCGATAATGGTTCCGCACTTAATTTGTGTCCACTAAGCACACTGCATCGCTTGGGAATTAGCGAAGAGCTTATCAAACCATCTAAGGTAACTGTGCGCTCGTTTGATGGAATGAAGAAAGACATTCTTGATGATATCGAGCTCGAGATGAACATAGGCCCTGTGCCTTTCCTAATTGACTTCCAAGTAGTGGATATTCCGAGGACTTTCAACTTGTTACTCGGGAGACCTTGGATTCATATGGCTGGTGCTACTCCTTCAAGTCTCCATTAGAAGGTCAGGTTCGTCATTAATGGCAAGATGATCACCGTACACGGGGAGACGGATTTCGCCACTTATAAAGAGAGTGCAATACCATATGTCGAACCTGAAGTGAAAGAAAAACCAAGTTATCATTCCTTCGAAATGATCTCAATGGTGCAAATTCCTGCCGGTTGCATCATAAAATCCCCAGAGTTCTCAACATCATCCATTATGTCTCGAAGGGTATTATGCCAATATGGATTTACTCCCAGTAATGGTCTTGGATCAAAATTCCAAGGAATCAAAGAACCTATCACTCCGCTTGCTACAAGAATGAAGCACAGAGTAGGTTATATTCTATATAGCTCTAAAGATCACCATGGAGGCCAAGGCTGAGGTCGAAAGAACCATGGAGGCTATAGAGGCCGAGGTGATCGCATCATTAATCCATCCATATAGAAAGACAAAGCTAAAGAGCTTCTCTATTATCATATCTACATTAAGGAAACTTTTCCTAGACCTTCCAAATTATTTCAAGAAGAAAACTTACATGTAGAGAAAGAATCTGTTCTACCTGGTTTATTCGAAGAGAATACCATCAACGTCATCGTAACCGAAGTAGAAAATACCTACGCACTGGAGTAGGAAGATTCTCTTGAACCTTTGCTACTAGCTTTTTCCATTACATTTTGTTGATTACAGTTTCAAATTTCTTGTGATTTCATTTTCAATTTTAGTTCAGTTACAATTTACATTCCTATTGATATAGATGTAATCATGTTTTTCAATTCAATAAAAGTGGTCAAATGTTTTGTTAAGGACATGTAGAAACAAAACCAAACCTATGATGAACATTATTGTCATTCGTGAGGCTTGAGGCTTTGGGTTTCTATATTGCTCCTCTTTGCGAAAATGATTTTAAGAGCAAGGAAGTCTAATGATATGAGGACCGGCTCTGTCTTTATATTCTTTCAAAACAAATTTCAAAATGAATTTCTAAAAGGTTTTTCATAGGACCACATGCGTTACTCACTTCGTATGCAATTACTAATCATGTTTGTTACATGTTAGATATGAGCATTCGCATATCCATAATAGGTTTATATGTGGTCCAAATCTTTCCGAGAAGATCACTTGCGATATTGAAGAAGATAACGAGGATGAGGAATGGGTCAGAAAGGAATGGATTCGTCATGAAGAATCAAAGCTACTCACATTAGAGAAAACGATCACTGTTAATCTGGGCAATAAAGAGAATCCCAAAGAAGTTAAGATTGGAGAAAGTCTTCCCTCAGCAGAAGCAGAAAGAATCACAGATTTGCTCAAAGAATATCAATATATATTCGCATGATCTTTTGTTGACATGCCAGGCCTTGATCCGAACATAGTTGAACATGATTTGCCAATTGATACAAGTATTCCACCAAAGAAGCAAAAACTGAGGCAAACGCAGCCGGACTTGGCAAAGAAAATAGAAGAAGAAGTGATGAAATTGCTCAAAGTCGATTTCATTGAAGTAGTACCATATCCAGAATGGGTTGCCAACATAGTACCCGTAATGAAGAAAGATGGTCGAGTACGGGTGTGCGTTGATTATCGCGACCTAAATAAAGCAAGCCCTAAGGATGATTTCCCGCTTCCACATATTGATGTATTAGTGGATAGCACTACTAGGTTCGAACCATCTTCATTCATGGATGGTTTCTCAGGATATAATCAAATCCTCATGAAGAAAGAGGATAAGGCGAAGACATCCTTCGTAACACCATGGGGCACATTTTGTTACAAGGTAATGCCTTTCGGTTTGAAAAATGCTGGTGCCACATGTCAAAGGGCAATGGTAACTTTGTTCAATGATATGATGCACAAAGAAATCGAGGTATATGTGGACGACATGATCGCAAAATTCAAACAAGGAGAAGATTATGTTGAGGTGCTTCGCAAATTGCTCGAAAGACTTAGAAAGTAAAAGTTGCGACTGAACCCCAACAAGTGTGTATTTGGGATAAAATCTGGCAAACTGCTAGGATTTGTGGTCAGTAGCAGGGACATCGAAATAGATTCCTCCAAGATCAAGGCAATATACGACTTAAAGACTCCTTCTATGGTAAAAGAAGCGAGAAGCCTATTGGGGTGATTAAATTACATTGCCTGTTTCATCTATCAGCTTTCTGAGGCTGCTAAACTATTCTTCAAATTGTTGAAGAAAAATGCCAAAGTGAAGTGGGATGCAGAATGTCAACAAGCCTTTGACAAGATCAAAAAATATCTGGTATGCCCACTAGTATTGATACCACCAATCGCTGGGGTTCCGTTGACCTTATATTTAACGATTCACTATGAGTCATTAGGAGCGGTGCTTGTACAAAGAAGACCAAATGATGGTAAAGAACAAGCCATTTATTACTTGAGCAAGAAGTTCACAACATCATAAATGAATTACTCGGCAGTCAAGAAGACGTGCGTTGCATTGATTTGGGTGTTACACAGATTAAGGCAATACACCCTTTATCATCAAATTTTACTAGTGACTGAGAATGATCCGATCAAGTATCTTCTTGAGAAATCCTCTTTGATCGGGAAATTAGCAAAATGGCAAGTCTTGTTATCTGAATTTGACATCAGAAGTTAATCCCAAAAGTCAATCAAAGGACGAACAATAGCAGACATGTTGGCAGAAAATTCGCAGAATAGTGCCAATCCTGAATAACAACTTGATGATCATATATTAACATTGGTCGACGATAAATGGACCATGTATTTTGATGGTGCAACTAACTTATCTGGATCAGGAACTTAGGCAGTACTGATCTCTCCAGAAGGCCAACACTATCCGGTATCTGCGAAACTGGTATTTCCATGCACCAATAATGTCGCTGAATACGAAGTATGCATTCTTGGCTTACGATTAGCCTTCTCGATGAAAGTAAAGAGGTTGCAAGTATATGGAGATTCTATACTTATCATATTACAAACAACTGGTGAATGGCAAACTTGAGATGCCAAACTAATTCCTTATCATAGACACTTAGAAGAGATGATAAAAAACTTCGAAGAAGTAACATTCGATTATCTCCCAAGAGCTCAAAATCATTTTGCTGATGCCCTTGAAACTTTGTCATCCTTACTACAAGCTGAAGATGGTATGGATATAAAACCATTGAGAATTAATATTCTTGAACAACCAGCTCATTGCATGATGGTCCAGGCAGAGTTTGACCATGAACCATGGTATCATGACATCAAAAGGTATCTTCAATATGGAGAATTTCCTGAAGGAAGTCAACCAGGTGACAGGAAATTTATAAGGAAGATAGCCAACAAATTCTTCCTCAGTGGTCAAACCCTCTACAAGAAATCATTTGATTCAACCCTACTAAGATGTGTGGATGCTGCAGAAGCTGAACAGATCATGAAAGAAATTCATGAAGGTGAATGCAGATCGAACATGAATGAACATCTTCTAGCCCGAAAGATTATGAGGTTGGGATATTATTGGATGACAATGGAAATAGATTGCATCCAACACGTGAGATGTTGTCATCAATGTCAAGTTTATGGAGACAGAATCAATACACCGCTAAATGAGCTACATCAAATGTCCGAACCATGGCTATTTTCAATGTGGGGTATCGATATGATCGGTCCAATCAACCCCAAGGCCTCGAATGGGCACCGGTTTATCCTGGTTGCTATTGATTATTTCACTAAATGGATTGAAGCAAACTCCTACACGAATGTTACTGCTAAGAATGTTGCAAGATTCATTAGGCGGGACATCATTGCTAGATATGGAGTTCCAGAAGCAATAATTACGGACAATGGCTCAAATCTAAACAACAAGATTGTGGATGATTTACTCGAACACTTTCACATCCGACATCTAAACACATCCCCATATCGTCCACAAATGAATGGAGCAGTTGAAGCGGCAAATAAGAATATCAAGAAGATATTGGCCAAAATAGCTGAAAATTATCGTGATTGGTATAAAAGGTTGCCGTATGCTCTGATGGCATACCAAACTTCAATTCGAACATCAACTAGAGCAACCCCGTTTTCCGTGATTTATGAAATGGAAGCAGTGCTACCTGTTGAAGTAGAAATTCCTTCATTAAGGATATTATCTCAATTGAAGCTTTCAGAAGCTGAGTGGATTCAATAAAGCTACGAACAACTCAACATGATCGATGAAAAGAGATTAAGAGCTATATGCCATGGGCAAGCCTATCAGAGAAGAGTGGCTAAATCCTTTAACCAAAAAGTGAAACCAAGGCATTTCAAAACAGAGAATTTAGTAGTGAAGAAAGTCATCTTCAACAATTCAGATTATCATGGCAACTTTACTCCGAACTATGAAGATCTATACATTGTCAAGAAAGTTCTTCCTGGAGGAGCATTGATTCTTGTAGATATGGCGAGAACAGAATTGGCATATCCTGTAAATGTAGATGCTGTCAAGATTTTCTACCCATGAAATGAAGAGGAACATTCAAGAAAAGATTTGGGTTACTTTAGAACATGTGCAATATCATGCATACCATGCATTTCATGAACATGTTTATCTGTTTTGCAGAAGAAAGCAAAAGAAGTCCGAACCAGTCGATGGTTTCAGAATCCCCAATGAAGTTGTCAAATAATAGAGGGAAGTATCACTTCC
Organism: Syzygium oleosum; assembly: GCF_021117445.2. Classification (NCBI taxonomy): domain Eukaryota; kingdom Viridiplantae; phylum Streptophyta; class Magnoliopsida; order Myrtales; family Myrtaceae; genus Syzygium; species Syzygium oleosum. Next base: position 4,600,691 of record NW_026607500.1, on the reverse strand, counting down.
AATTCAATTTTTCCATTGATATCCCCTAATATGCTTCTCTTTTTATCATCCCTAGGGAGACAAAGAAAATGGAGCAACAAAAAAAGAATCCCCAGTGGAACCAAAGCAAAAACATGCAAGCAAGAGGGATCTTGGTAAATTGATCAGACAGGTATCCTTAAATCGTGAGTGCATGTGTTGAAGAAGTTGCCTTTCTAAGAGAAAATCGAACTTTTTTCTTCCCCAAGCGAAATGACATCAAGACTGAGCAAAACAAAACACATTGTTTTGAAAGGAAAATACCTCAGAAATATTTCAAATCAAAAGTTTTGAAACACGCTTTCTTTGAGAATGCATTAAGTATCAAAATTCCCTAAAAAGGGATAATTTGACAAAAGGCTTTGAAAAATTTCAAAGAAAAAGTTTAGATCAAATTGAATGGAAAGACCTTCAAATGATAAAGGTAAGCCATATCCAAACATGTCCCCTATACACTCAAAGTCAAAATGGAGAAGTGAGTAAGAAAAACTCATCCGAAGGAAATAGGGGATGTTCGCAATGATTACATGAATTGAAATGATGAAAGGCAGTCATTTCATTATCCCAAACACATGCTTATCCCTTGCAAACCAAATTTGAGTCGAAACAAGTGGAGAAGCTTTTTCCAAAACAACCCTGTTAAGAACCACCCCACATTGGGGTAAACCAGGCGGTTTGTGATTGACAGCTATAGAGAATAGGATCAGGAAGGATTTTATTGTATACTCTTGTATCAATCTTTCTGTGATAACTTCATATGAAATCATTTGAAAGCTCAAGACATCCCAAGAGAAAGAAGAGCACTTCATTTCTTATACCCAAACACCTTACCTTTGGCAAAGCCCAATTGAGCCTGAATATTCATTTCAGAACCCTAAATTGGTGATCATCTCTTTACACTGGAGTATGAGCATATGATCCACTTTTAATAGATAAGAAACAAAAAGGCATGACACAGAGTCCTTAGAATTTAAAAAGATCAAAGGCAAAAGAATCTGGGGCATGAAAAAGCAGTGTGCCTAGTAAAAGCAAGACCAAATGCCCGAGGAAAATGAGAAAGAAAAAGAGAATTCAAAAGAAAGCTCAAAATGTCGAAAAAAGTCATGACAAAGCAAAGCTAAAATCACGAGAGATCATAGATCACAGCAAGTGAGAATGAGGAAAAGAAAAGAGATTGTAATGAATGTCTAGGGGACTCTAATGGTCATAAAAGAAAGATCCCTAGTAGTCAAAAGAGGAAAAGGTGTTGATGCCAAGAAGATCACCAATTTCATAAAAATCCTGAATTCAAACAAATGAGCCTTTTGAGCCTACCCAATACCAACAATACAACCTCTCTCCAAAGACTCTTCAAATTGGGAAGTTGAGAGTAGAAACATGACTTTATGGCAAGAAGTCATCGCTCAAAGAAGAGTATGCAATAATATCTTGTCTTGTCCTCAAGGTTCTTAACTTGTAGACCCGAAGTCAGATATGACGAAATCCCTTTTCTTGGCCTCAAAATGCTTATCCTTTGAATAGCCATTGACCAAGCCAACATTACAGTCCTCCGAAAGACCTTATCGGATCAAATGGATTGTATACATTGCGAACATCTCCGAACACCTAAGGATTGGTTAAGAGAGATAAAATTGAGGGATATCGAACAAATCCCATTTCAATCAAATAGAGAAAAGACCAAGCTCATAGATTGAAATAAATCCTTTCTAATGAAGGTCCTCCAAATGATCATTTCAAACATTTCTTGAAAGATTGCAAGCATTTTGATCAAATAATTCCTCGAAAAGGAAATTTGTTTGTCTGAAATGCATTAATGCAAAGAATGCATGTTTCCATACCAGGTTTCAAAATTTTTTGGTCAACTTAAAATTAAGTTTTCAAACAGTTTGTGGTAAGCTGAAAAAAAAACCACGCTTCAAACAATTTTGATTAATTTCAAAACTATTTTTCAAAATAGTTTTTGGTCAACTAAAAACCATACAAAGGTTAGTGAAACCTCAAAATCACATAACTCATGGTCAAGACATTTATTGTTTGAAGTCTTCCCAAATAACTACTGGTGAGGAACCACTAGGCAAATTCAAGTCTTACAGGCGAGGAGCCCCTAGGCAAATTCAAGTCCTACAGGCGAGGAGCCCCTAGGCAAATTCAAGTCCTACAGGCGAGGAGCCCCTAGGCAAATTCAAAGTCCTACAGGCGATGAGCTCCTACGCAAATTCAACCCCTACAGGTAAGGAGCCCCTAGACAAATTCAAGTTCTACAAGCGAGGAGCATCTAGGCAAATCCAAAGTCATACAGGCGAGGAGCCCCTGGGAAAATCAAAGTCCTACAGGCGAGGAGCCCCTAGGCAAATTCAAGTCCTATAGGCGAGGAGCCCCTAGGCAAATTCAAAGTCCTACAGGCGATGAGCTCCTAGGCAAATTCAACCCCTACAGGCAAGGAGCCCCTAGACAAATTCAAGTCCTACAAGCGAGGAGCATCTAGGCAAATCCAAAGTCCTACAGGCGAGGAGCCCGTGGGAAAATCAAAGTCCTACAGGCGAGGAGCCCCTAGGCAAATTCAAGTCCTATAGGCGAGGAGCCCCTAGGAAATTCAAGTCCTACAGGCGAGGAGCCCCTAGGCAAATCCAAAGTCCTACAGGCGAGGAGCCCCTAGGCAAATCCAAAGTCCTACAGGCGAGGAGCCCCTAGGCAAATTTAAGTCCCACAGGCGAGGAGCCCCTAGGCAAATTCAAGTCCCACAGGGGAGGAGCCCCTAGGCAAATTCAAGTCCCACTGTGACACCCCGACCTCGGGGTCATTAACGTGACGTTCCGTTCATTATTATCTTTCTTTACACACAAGCGAAAGCATATCTCGGGACAATCACATTTTAAACAAATAGCAGGATTCAGACAAACAGCATCATGAGCAAACCTTATGTTTACAATTCATGAGAACATGTGTTAACAAGCCCTTCGGGCCATGACAAACAACACATATTTCATAGCCGACTGAGTAACAAAACTCGGCTTGGATGATCCTATCCCCTCTACGGCTTCTCGCTCCTCGCTTCTTCACCTCCATCCCGGTCCCGTCCGCCTGGCCATCTCACATCCCACCCGTGGCTTTATCCCAGAGCCGGCCCGCCCGCACCGCCAAAGCACCGTTGAACCTACGCACGGATGAGGCACCAAGTCCGTTAGGCCCTCATCGAATCGTCACAAGCATCGTGATTCGGCGATAGGAACGGTCTTCTTTGACATTCATCACGGTGAGCACTTCGGCTCGCTGCTCCACGGGATTGCCAACGCGGGCTGGGGGAGATGCCGTCCGTAGTCCGTTCGACCATCCTATGGACCTGAGAGGGAAAAATGGGGGATGAGTCGGGGAGACTCAGCAAGTGAAAACACTAATATCAAGCGAGGATATATCGATCACCGTTAACATAAGTCGGCCCTTACCGCACCCGCATCGATGGCAGATCAATAGCAAAGTTCAAACAAGAGAACATCACGCATGGCCACATCATGCACACTTTACCAACCAAGGCTCGGTTCTATCTCAAACAACATCAAACATGAAACATGGTCAAATCGAGAAATGAACCAACTACGACCAACCAAACAACCGAGAAACGGTCCAAGCAAACCACGTCACAACGCATCTCAACATCCTTTCCCGATATTAGGGAATCCACTTACTTTTAACGAAACAAGAACTAGAGAGTAGAAAATGGATGGGCAAGACGACGGCCTTGGGATCTCGGCAACTCACGGTGTCGACCTCTTTCTTTTCTTTCCCTTGACTTTCTCTCTCTCGGTTTTCTCTTTTTCTCTTTCTCTCTTGGCCGAATGGCCTCTCTCTCTCTCTCTTTCTCCCTCACGGCTATTCTCTCTCTCTCTCTTTCTCTTTCTCTTTGGCCGAATGGCCCTCTTCCTATTTATAGAGAGACAAACTTGGGGCCAAAGCTTGGATGAGGTAAGTGCACGTGTCATCGGTGAGGTGAGGTAAGCGCGCGTGTCATCCACGCATTAATAGCCTCTCTCTCTCTCCTCAAGCTTGGCCGTGGGTCTCTCTCTCTCTCTCCCCCTCCTTGCCGTGGCTTCCTCTCCCTTTCTTGGTCAATACTTGATGGCCAAGACTTCATAATGGCTTCATAAAGGCTTGTGGAAAATAAGGCCAAGCATTAATGAGAGTAATGATGAAGATGATAAGGTTTGACTTAGTCAAAATTTCTAGGGTTTTCTCCAATCAAAGCATAAAATATCTCATTTGAAAGCTCGGAACGTGTACTTTAAATCACCAGAAGACACCAAGTCCAAATTCCAACGTTCTCATATAGAAAATGCCGAATCTTTGAAATCTGACAAAACCGGACAGTTTTGCACTGTTCACGAAATTGGACTTAAAAACATAGTAAATGGACTCAGAAAATTCTCAAATTCAGATATGTCATAAAAAAAGGCTTTAACAAACATTTTTCATGAAGAACACAAAATCTGAATCTCTCTGTAAACACCATTTTTAGTAGCTCAAAGACAGACTAAAAACAGTTCGCTGGAACAGCATTCTTGTTTCTCAAATTAAGCTCTGTCCAGAATCCAAATCATCTCAGAAAATTCCCAAATTTATACATGTTATAGAAAAGGAAGTTCTCAACAACTTTCATGAAGGAAACTTTTCCAAAATCGGCCCAGAAAAGCTTGTAGAAAATAAATACGGTGTAAACATCACCGAAATACCCATTCTGGGCAGTTTCACACGGTCTGAAAATCAGTCCATCGTACCACTCATATCAGCTGTAAAAATTCTGAAATTAAAGTATGTAAAACTTCAAGATGTTTGGAACAACTTTTAAGAAGGAAGTATTCTGAAATTCGGATCACAAAAGTCTCCCCAAAAATAACAAAATGAAGGGATACAAAGGATCCGAAACTGGGTTTTCCAAAACAAGAGAAAACAATTTAGTTCTGATTGGAAAACCATCAAACTTAAACCATAGCCATTTCCCAGGGACTGAAATTGAGGATATTATAATTTACCTGCGTCTTCCCAGGCCCAAAATCGGGATGTGACACCCACAGGGGAGGAGCCCCTAGGCAAATTCAAAGTCCCACAAGCGAGGAGCCCCTAGGCAAATTCAAAGTCCTACAGGCGAGGAGCCCCCTAGGCAAATTCATAGTCCTACAGGCGAGGAACCCCTAGGCAAATTCAAGTCCTACAGGTGAAGAGCCCCTAGGCAATTTCCAAAGTCCTACTAGTGAGGAACCACTAGGCAATTTCCAAAATCCTCAGGCGAGGAGCCTCAGGTGTTCATGGTTCATGGGTTCATCCTTAAACTACGAAATCAGAATAATCATCATAATCATCACTGCCATCAATTCATGTCCTTGGGTAAGCAACAAAGAGACGCTCACAAACAGGTAAGTTTCTCTCCCTCAATTATTAAAAACCTTTCAAAATATGTTATGAAAAGAGAACCTTTGGATTAGATCATGGATTTCAAAAAACAAGAATCCTAATCAGTTGTTGTGAAATTTCCATCTTATCTTGTTCATTGAGTTGGCTAAAAAATTAAGGTATCACCTTATCTTTAAGATCAACCTCTAACGAGCTCAATCTCAAAGAGGGGTAGCTGTTTACACTTGATTTTTAACTCTTTTTTCCATATTTTTAAAAATCTCAAAATTAGGACTAGGAATCTTGGCCAAGCTTAGAAACCTACTTTGAAACCAAAAAAATATTTTTTTAGCATCTTCCTGCATTTTCCTTTAATTTCTTTTAGTCAAAATAAGTGAGAAAATCAAGAAAAATAGCAAATGGAATTCGAAAATTCCATAAAAATAGTCATTAGTCTTATTTTAAATCCAATTTCATTAATACGTCATCAATTTTGAAAAATTTCAATCGGGTATGTGTTTTTCCCAAAATTGGGCAAAATTAAATTCGAATTGAACCAAAAATGCAATTAGATCTTTTCTAGTCATTTTTAAGTCATAGTGTCTTCATAACAAATGATTCTGGGACCTTGAATTACATAATGGTCAGTCCAATTTCACAATTTATCATAGAAATCAAAAATCCCCAAAATTCAATTGAAAATTAGGAATTTTGAGCTCAAATTGGGAATCGTGCCTAATATGAAATTGTCGAACCATGAAACCATCATTTCTAGGATTAATAAGATGTGGGTAATTCAATTTTGGCATCAATTTTTCCTAATCAGGTGATTAGGACATCAAATTGAACAAAACCCTATTAACCCGAATGCAAAAATGCGAAAATCTTAGACATGATTTTTAAAAAAATTGGGGAAAATCACATATTCAGGTTCAAAATGTGTTGAGAAATTCAATTTTGGTATTTAATTTGAAAAAATCGATCGAAATTGAGCTCAATTTGAGTTTTTAATCAAAACCGGGTCGATCGGGTCAACCCGACCCGACCCGACGACCCGTCTTCTTCACCCGATTTACCCAAGAATGCACGATAAACCCAGAAAAAATGGCTCGTGCCTGAGACTTTGCCGACTTCGTGTGGTCAATTTCACACGTGAAAATCGAGTTGGCCAGCTGGAAATTATCCGGCTGGCACCAAAGAATTATCCCAACCGATTCATGATTGGTTAATAACAAACTTAGGGCAAGAATTTTAATCAACAAAAACCAACAAAAACTGAACATTGAAGGGAGAAGGTGTTCGACGGATTGCCGAAGAGAGAGAGAGAGAACCAGAGAGAGAAAAGAGAGAAATATCTTGAGAGGTATGTCGAGGCCCCAAGGACAGAGCGATCGGCGTTTTTCCGGCAAGAAAAACGCCAACAAATTTGCTCCGATCGAGGACTTCCACATCTGGTGAACCTGGGTAGAAGCTAGTCATGAAGGTCTGAAAGTCGACCTCGGCCGGCGCGTCCAGACGGCCTCCGGCTAATCTAGAGTCATCATATTGAAGCCGAAGTGTCCAGAAAGAGCTTCGTGATCGGGGATTGTCCTGGAAACATTTTTTGATCATCAAACGAAGAAGGTAAAATCCTTTCCCAGTTACGGTTTTCCAGATTTGAGAAATGATGAACTTAAGTTCAATCTTGCTGATCGTGTGTTTTCTTTCTTAAGATTGAGTTCATTGATGCCTAGAATATGTTTCTACTCATTTTTCATTCTGTTTGATTGCATTTTGACCGTCAAATATGCATAAAATCATCCCGGTCATCATTGAAACGCTTCACCGGAGCTTGGGAGACCTTCGCCGGAGCGTCTTATGGCCATAAGCCTTTCAAGTTAGCCTTCTTTAACCATTGTTTGATGTTTTGATCCTTGATTTGAACCGAACTAGACGGTTAGGGCGATCGATAAGATGATTTGCATTTCTGAGGAATGAAGAAGAACAATGTGCATGTTAGGGTATTTAGGTTGATTTTTTGCCGGCCGACGAACATCCGGCGGTGTTTCGAGTAGGTTAGATTGAAAATAGAACATATGGACAGTATAACGGATCAATTGGAATGGCGAAATAGTCGTCGGAAGGTCGTCGGCGACGAGCCCAAACCGGCAACCTCAAAAACACTAAACTTAAAATTGTGCACACCAACTGCTCGACACATTGTCCCAAAGAGAAAATCCCGAAACGGCACCATTTTGGTGATGTATCCCGCTGGAGAAGACGACCGGCGACCGGTGCCGGCGACGCCCGGTTCGGCCAAGCCGAACCGGGTTGAACAGGGCCGGTTCGGTTCACCACTTCGGTGGGAATTTTAATAAATAAATAAATGAAAACCTAAAATCAATAAAAATCAATAAAAATCAATAAAAAAATTTCAAAAAAAATAAAAATTCAGAAAAAATGGAAAATTCATTAAAAAAATTAGAAAATTCATAAAAATTCAAAAATTTTCAAAAAATTTTCAAAAAATTCAGAAAATACAAATAAAAATGTGAAAATTTTAGAAAATCAATAAAAAATTTGAAAATTTGAAAATTCATAAAAATTTTCAGAAAATTATAAAAATCAATTCTCGGTTAATGAAATTCTCAAAAATTCAATTTCCGAAAAAAAAAATTTCAAAAATTCACAGAATGGTTCAAAACATTGTAGCCAACCTTAGAAAGTGAAATTTGAATTTTTAGAAGTGTCCAAGTGGTATTTTTAGAAAATCTCAAATTTAGGGGTTATAACCCCTAAAAAACCCTAAGACCCTAAAAAGTGCAAATTATGAAATGAATAAGCTTCTAGAACTACATTAGGGTTTGGATGTTTTCATTGATTTTCATTTTTAGAGACCATTTAGGATTGATTGATTTGATTGACATTGATTATGCATTTAATTCTTGATTGATTTTCCAACGATTAGAATGGATAGAATTAGTGGGTAAGCCTAAGAAACTTGCATGACATGTTAGACATTGTATCATTCTTAGGTATCGAAAGGGCATTAAGGATCTCGATTTGGGATCATTAGCGTAACCAAGTCCCCGTACTCAGAATCTCTGGTTCGTAGAATCGTGGTATTTCTCCCATACCCCGATTAGGTTTCTAGTCTACCTACCAATAATGACTAGTGGCGACTCTAAAATAAAAAACTTAGACCAAATAGGAAATTACCATCCGCTGACACATGAGGTATGGTCTGGGAGAGACCCTTACACGGAAATACCTCATTAGCGCGCAAATCCCGAAAGTCCCAAAAAAAGTGCGGCGTGACAGTGGGTAAACATGATAAAAGACAACAAAGCATACGTAAGGGAAATGTTCGGGTGTTTGTTCAAGCTCATCAACCTGGAGTACCAAGTGAGCTTAATTCAAGCATTATCCCATTTCTAGGAAGTTACCACCGCCACATTTCAATTGGGCAAGCACGAGATGGTACATACACTAGAAGAATATAAGGCAACCATTGGAATTGATTTCGAGTCAAGAATCGTTGAACCCCCAATTGGATTACCACCCATGAGTGTTATAGCCGAATTCTTAAACTTGAAGACCCCTCAAGTAGAAAAGTTGATCAAGTCAAATATCGAGAGGTTTCATCTATCCTACTTGGTGGCCAATTACTCCAAATTGCCAAAAGAAACTGGAAATACTCCCGCGAGAGTTTTTATTCTTGCCTTCTTCGGATTCGTCTTATTCCCTACATCAAGGACCGAATTGAATCCTCTTGTTGCAGTAATCGCTAGGCAAGCTTGCCTAAAATGGGACTTCTCCAATATGCTTTTGGCGGAGACTATCATTTCATTGAACAGATACCAAAATCAACAAAAAGGTGCACTTCAAGCCTCAGCTGGGTTACGTTCTGTGTGGTTTATTTCCTATATCCGACCTTGGGAACGTCATATGCGCATTCGAGAAATCGACTCATCTACCAATCCTATTGAGAAATATTTGAAACTCCAAGACAAATTGCCAAAATACTCCTTTCATGAGTGGGCAAACTTCGTTAGAGCATTAAATCCTGACCAGTTTCAACGGAGAATTCAATGGCCGAAGATAGTGAAAGCCCAAATTACTTGCCAAGAAGGCAATTTGGTGCCGTTGCTTGGATTGAGTGGTGGAACCGCTTATTGCCCATTAAGAGTCATACGGCAATTCGGAATGATTCAACAAATTCCACCTATTTGGCATCCTGAGGAATTCATATTCGAGATACCACAAAGACCCCCATCAGAAAGGGAAAGAAAAGAGCTGCGAACAAGGGTTAATGGGATCGTGGATTCTTTGAAGAAATCAATGGAGCAAATAGTGCAATGGCTTGAAGATGTGGAAGGAGAAATGAGGCTCTTCTTGGCATCCAATGAATATATAAAGTGGTTGAAGGCTAAGTGACCAATCGACGTCGAACCATATGTACCCTTGAGTGTTACTGTCCATTTCGATGAGCCGTATATCTCATAGTACATTGTGCCAAGCACGCCAGGTGTAGAGCCGTATGTTCCCGAAGAGGTTGTAATCGACGTGGAAGAATGGGAAACACGAGCCAAGGAATATGAAGAGGCTAAAGCTACCTTAGCTAGCAAGAAGCCTAGACTTGTTTAAGCTAGTGTTCCCTTATTTTGATATATAGCATTGTAATAGAAATTTTGAAAATTGAAACAATTGCCTAATGAACGATTGCTTAATAAAGTTTCAAAGTACATTTTGCAAAAAATCACCATGGATTACAATTCTTTGAATTGTATGATCACTTGAGAAGAATATTGATAAGAAATTCTATGCAAGGCTAAGGCTTGCATAAAAGATCTTATCCTTGTTAATCATAAGAAATCATACAAGTGAAAGAATGTAGGGTTTCATGATTCTTTCACTATGCTAACAATGGGTTTTTTTTGTACAGAAGGTTGTTTAGCAACGGAAGGTAAAAGACCTCGAACTCGCTTGCAAATATGAATGGCGAAAGAAGAAACTCGTACTCGACTAGCTGAGGTTGAGAACCAAATGACCCAGACGGCCACCATGATGGCAGAAATGAAGGCTTTTATTCTCGCATCTCGAGGATCTTATCCTACTACTCTAAATGTGGGAACTTCAAACACTACTGAAACACCAATTGAAGATCCAGTCAGAAATCAAGAACCAATTCGAGAGAACCCTCCAAAGACTACGCCTAAGGTAGTGAATTTGGAAGAAGACGATCCAGCCAAGAAAACATCCAAAACAAAAGATGAAGAGGAGGCCAAGAGATTGGCCAAAATTGAAAAATGCCTAGCAAGTCAAGGTTATAAACTTCAAAGGTTTGACAAGTTTTCGCCATATGCGAAAGTTATTGTTCGAGAAAATTATAAGGAACTGAAATTCGTGAATAAGTATGATGGCACTGGTTGTCCCAAAAGCCATTTGAAATATTATCTCTGTAAGATGGCGAGATATTTAGATAATACGTCACTTCTTATTAGCACATTTCAAAACAGTTTGAAAGGAGCAGCCCTGGCATGGTACGCCGCCATCAACATAGAAGACTTCACTGAATGTGACCATTTGGCGGGAGAATTTCTTCGCCAGTACAAGTTTGGTATTGAAGTACTCCCAACTAGAGAAGATCTCGTCAGAATCGAGAAACGGAAGAATGAAGGGTTTAGAGCCAATGCTCAAAGATGGAAATCTTTTGCTTCACAAGTAAAGCCTGCCATAAGTGAAGATGAACTCATTGAACTCTTTTTAAAATCATTGCCAATTGAGTACTATGATAAGCTTCATGTATCAGGCTGTCAAACATTCACCGTGTTGGTAAAGGTAGGCGAGAGAATTGAATGGGGATTGAAAGAGATAAAGGCTCAAGAAACAGCAACACGAAGGCCTTACCCCGAGACAAAAGACAAAGAACCCATCCGAGAAATGGCTATGATGTCTAGCCCAAATACTCATCAAGCATAATTTCCAAAGCAATCAATTGTCGCTTGGAAAAACCCAAGGCAGTTCGAACCAAAGAAAAAGCCGTAAAGCAATACACACCGTTGCCCCGACCTCTGTCGAAACTATTACCAATGCTTATAGAAAGACATTTGGTGGCCAAAGAGGTACCGAGGGACAATCCTACAAGGCTTCCTTGGTACGATGAATCAAAACCTTCACCTATCACATGGGAGAAAGGGGGCATGATGTAGATAATTGTCCCACTCTAAAGTACAAGGTTCAACAGCTCATTGACAAGAAGATATTGAACTTCCAAGAGCCCGAGCCAAATGTACATCAAAATCCTCTTTCTGAGCATAATACAATAAACACGATCAAAGATGAAGAAACAATGATCAAGCCTGACGATGAAGATGAATATGAAGTCAAGATTAAAGCTTCTCGATTAGGAGATGCCCGCTTTCGTCAAGAAGCGCTCCTAAAAGGCGAGATTATAGACAACTTAGGAGAAGACTCCGGAAGGTATAACTTCCAAGTGAAATATACCCTACCGCCATGGGCATTCAAGAATGAAGTAATTGTGCATGATGGCTGGGGCGGTATGGATGACGAAATCGATCCTGAAGAGAAAGCTCCTTCTATGAAGGAAATGCTCCAAGATGAAACAGATGAGGATGGAAAGGAGAAAGAAAAAGACCGACCGGGTGAAAAGCTTTTCACCCAAAAATCATCCAGGGAAGGTGAAACTGTAGACTTACTAGATCAAGACAGTGGTAGATACAATTGTGCGTGCCCGACGATGTGGAACTTAAGGAGGAATTATTGAAGGAAGCTCACCGCAGTAATTATAGCATTCATCCGGGCAGTATAAAGATGTACCAGAATCTGCGGCAACATTACTGGTGGAATGGGATGAAAATGGATGTGGCCAAGCATGTGGCGAAATGTCTGACCTGTCAGCAAGTAAAGGCGCAGCATTGTAAGCCTGGAGGACTTCTGCGACCATTGGAAATTCCCGAATGGAAATGGGAGCACATCACGATGGATTTTGTCACGGGGTTACCAAGGAGCGAGAGAGGACACGATTCGATTTGGGTAATAGTGGACAGACTGACTAAGTCAGCGCACTTCCTGGTAATGCGAAAGGATTTTGAGTTGGAAATGTATGCAGATTTGTATGTGCGGCAGATTGTCCGACTGCATGGAGTGCTAGTGACGATCACTTCGAACCGTGATCCTTGGTTTATTGCTAATTTTTGGAAAAGTCTGCAAACGGCCTTAGGGATGAAGCTTCAGTTTAGTACGGCCTATCATCCACAGACGGATGGCCAGTCAGAGAGGACGATCCAGACTTTGGAAGACATGTTGCGCGCATGTGTGTTGGATTTCCTAGGCAAATGGGAAGAACAAATGCATTTAGTCGAATTTTCCTACAATAACAGTTATCAGCAGAGTATTTAGATGGCACCGTTTGAGGCATTATATGGCAGAACATGCAAGACGCCAGTGTGTTGGAATAAAGTTGGAGAGCGGAGTATAACGGGTCCAGAATTGGTGCAACAGACAGTTGAGGCAGTCGAGATCATTCGTGAAAGGTTAAAGACAGCACAAAGTCGTCAAAAAAGTTATGCCGATCGGAAACGGAGACCTTTGGAATTTCAGGTTGGAGAACATGTCTTTCTCAAGGTGTCACCAATGAAAGGACTGTCCCGATTTGACAAGAAAGGAAAGTTAACCCTGAGATATGTCGGTCCATTCGAAATTTTGGAAAAGATTAGAGATCTGGCCTATAGACTCGCTTTGCCGCCTAACTTGTCCCAAGTGCATAACGTATTCCACGTGTCAATGTTGAGAAAGTATGAGCCGGACCCGACCCACGTGCTGAGATATGAAGAAATAGACGTGGATGACAGGGTGTCGTACGTGGAAAGGCCAGTGAGAATCGAGGATAGGAAGGATCGGGTATTGCGAAACAAGACAATCCCGATGGTCAAGGTTGTTTGGGAGCATCATGAAACGGAAGGTGCCACTTGGGAAAGTGAAGAAGCGATGCGACGTCAACACCCCCAGTTGTTTGAGTAGATGGGTTTGGATTGTAAATTTCAAGGACGAAATTTTTGTAAGGGGGAAGAGTTGTAACATCCTGAATTCGACCCACTTTCGTGATCAATGAAATGGATATGTATTTCTCATTTCGTTTTAGTAAGTCTCGCCCGGAACTGATCATTCTCGGGATACTGACCGATAGGAAATGGCTAATTAGGAAAACGGTACGTGGACCTAAGAACTCGACCGTGAGTCGAGCCTCGATTCCGAAGAACGACGAGGGAATATTTTGGGCCAATGTGGCCGATCCAAGGAAGGCAACGGATTTGGTTTGCCAACGATGTACGATTGGATCGTAGGTGATTCCGCACGATTGAGAGTACTCGTGGCAAACGATCCAAACTACTTCGAACGATCGCGGCCTTCGGAACTAGCAATAAATCCTCATGTTCTCTTAGAAATCGATATCATCACGACTCAAGTAGCCCTAGGTCGATACGCGTAACCCCTAAAAAGCCGCCCGTTAGTGAGAGACGCTAAAATCGCATTTGAGCGAAATTGATCGTTGAATTGAATCCGGACTTGGATGTCGAATTTCAAGAACATATGGGACTATTTTGCAAGGACGACGTCGTGTTAGTGTGGCCAATCATATTTGGGATTGGTATGGTCGAAAATTGAAATTTTGGACCGGAAATGGAAAATTACCGTTTTGCCCCTGAGCCCTAAGCTTTAGTTCCGAATTTTGAAGGGTAAATTGGACTTCATCAGCCCTCATTGTGGCCGAAAATCATGGACCAAGTTGCCCCCACCACTCTTGCTCAATCCCAAGTATACCCCTAGATATTTTGTGTTAGAACCAATCTTGGCCATTGATCTTGGATGTGAATGATGGGTGTTTGAATTTCAACCATTGGATTGGCTAGTTAGTGGGGTGGGTAGTGTGGACAATTTTAGTGGAGTGGGTCAACCACCCCCACTCACCATTTTGATCAAAACTCTCTCAAACTCTCTCTCCTCTCATTCTCCCCCATCGGCCACTCTCTCTCCCCCTCATTCTCGCCTCACTCTCTCCCTTTCTCTCCTCCCTTGGCTGCGTGAAGCACCGCCGGAGTAGCCCAACCCCGGCCACGCCGCCGTCGCCCGTCGAAACCGCCAGCCACGCCACCACCTTACGCCACCACCGTCACCCGACCGTCTCACCCTCTTATTCCCTCTCTCTTCCCGTCACCACCATCAGCATCGTCCGGCCCCCATCGTGAGGCCGGTAGACCACCGCCTAAGCGCCGCCGCCAGCCGCCTGTCCGCCTCAAGCGCCGCCGCCAGCCGCCTGTCCGCCTCAAGCGCCACCACCACAGCCACCCTCGCCTCTCGCTCTCTCATTTCCGTCTCACCACCAGCACCATCACCCCCTTCGCCGCCTTGCCCAGCAGGGAGCCACCAAGCCGCCGCCGTTCGCCGCCGGTGCCGCCGCTGGTTCCGCCGTGAGTCGGTGACCGTCCAGCCTGTTTTTCCCCTAGTTCGGCCCACATTTGGAGCTTAAGACCTTGTGAGTGGAAACCCTAAATCTTAATTAGGATTATGTGCATTTCTAAATGAGTTTAGGGGTTAATTAGGTATTTTAGGGGTTAATTGTTGGCTGGTGATTAGGCTTGGTAATGAGGTGATTAAGGTGGCCTAATGTGCGGATTTGGAGGCGATTTAGAGGCCTTTAGTGGGCTGTTCATGGCTGGTTGGTTTTGGTTTGATTTGGGCCATATTTGATTAATCATGATTGAAATGTGGATTGTTAGGGGTACAAGGATTGGACCGGGTAGTGGCTGACTTGCACATGATTTGTGATTAATTATGTGATGCCATATTGAGTGCTAATGTGGCCGAGAAATGAGAAGCATTGTGGGCCATAGACTTGTGCAATTTTAGTGGCTTAATTGTGTGATTTTCATACGTCAATTATGCACCGTGGCTGATTTGATTTAATTGGTTAATTGGGCATGTTGATATGTTGAATTGAACATGTTGTGGTGTTAATTAAGCATATGATTTTATTAAATTGAGTGCTCAATGTGGATATTATGAATGCTAGAGTTTCGGATGTTATGGCCATGAATTGTGCATAATGAGTGTCGGCATGTTGTGTGAATCATGCGAGTTTGCACGAATGGCATTGAGCATGTGATCACCTAAAATGCCCTGATGCGTTTTACGTGGGGTTCAGATAATAATTGGTGGAATGTGTACGTGTGATCACATAAACCCTAATGCGTTTTACGTAGGGTATTGAACCCGTCCTGAGGCGTTTAACATGGGACGATGCCCGGACTACCGGAAGATGGCCAACCTGATGCGTTTTACGCGGGTCGGAAGTGAATTGAGAAATTGGCACGTGTGCCAGTGTGCATTGATTAGTGCAAGCATGAGTATGGCATTGGCACGTGTGCAAGTGTGCACAAATGAGTATGAGCATGTGCATGGTAACGGCACGGGTGCGAGAGTGCATTAACGAGTGCAAGCATGTGCATGGCATGTGTTCGTAGCCAAGTGATTTCATGTATGTGCCATGATTGGGTTCTGCGTTATTATCGTTGTCATTATGTGCCTAACCTGCAGGGTTGAATATGTGTTGGATTTGGGCCCAAGGGCCTAAGTCATTTGTGTACTAAACTATTTGTTAGGTTAGTGCTTGTTCTGGAGGTGCATGTTAGCCTAGTTTAGGTTTAGGGGGCCTACTCGCTGAGATTTATTCTCATTGTTGTTAAAACCCCACTTTTCAGACCCCCGACCTTAAGGATGGCAGGCGTACCGATACGTTTTGGGATCCCGTACCGCATAGAGCATTTGGTGATCGAGTACCTCGCTAGGAACGGGGAGATTTATGTTAGGCATTTTACCACCGTTTGGGTCGACGTGGGCGAGCCACAGTTCCAGGCTCATCAGTACCTTGGTTGGTGTTTTCGGGACCAGTTCGGCATTTATGGGCCTCTTAGGACTTTTGATGTTACGATAGATGGGTTAGGTCATTGGGATCCGCAGTCAGCTGATGGGGAGGTGGCCAGCCCCGAAGTCGTGTTCAAGGAGGATTCTGACCCCCGACCCGTCATCTTCGAGATGGATTCCGACCCCGAGGAGGAGGAACAGATGGAGTGGGAGTCCGATCCCGAGCCGGAGCCGATGGAGCTGGAGTCAGAGCTGGAGGATGACCCCGAGGAGGAGCCAGTGGAGGTTGAGGTTGAGTCTGAGCCCAAGTCTATGGACTCCGAGTCCGAGTCGTCTGATGACTCATCCGAGTCTTCGGGATTCGACCCGGACTGGTTACCCTAGGGTTTATCCTTGACCATAGTTAGGTAGGACCAACACTTTTTGATAGGAGCCCTTCTTAGATAGTGCCTGACCGCCCGAGCCACGTACCCCTTTTTGTTGTTAGTGGCTTGCTGACCCATTTTGGTTTATGTACATTTTTGTTAATGGATATTGTAAATCCTCTTTATTAATGTAAGTATGTCTTTTTGGTATTTGTTGCTATCCTTGGTCATGTTTTTTTTTTTTGTACGGGTGTTTGATCGTTTTCGCATGTGTATTATTCTCTGATTTGGGTTTTGGGTAGGCGACGCATCCTGGGACGTCGCACTAATACGACTGAAGAAGGGATGTGCACGCGCCGTAGGGTTCGGGGCGTGACATCAGTACTGCCCCAGTTCCTGATCCAGATAAGTTGGTTACACTATCAAAATACATGGTCCATTTATTGTCAACTAATGTTAATATATGATCATCAAATTGTCCTTCAGGATTGGCAATATTCTGCGAATTTTCTACCAACATGTCTGCTATTGCTCGTCTTTTGACTGACTTTTGGGATGAACTTCTGATGTTAAATTCAGATAACAATACTTGACACTTTGCTAATTTCCCGACCAAGGAGGAT
This sequence comes from Syzygium oleosum, assembly GCF_021117445.2. Taxonomy (NCBI): domain Eukaryota; kingdom Viridiplantae; phylum Streptophyta; class Magnoliopsida; order Myrtales; family Myrtaceae; genus Syzygium; species Syzygium oleosum. The sequence goes on along the minus strand of NW_026607500.1, from coordinate 4,583,380 downwards.
TTCTGAAGAAGGTACTTGATCGGATCATTCTCAGTCACTAACAAATTTTGATGATGAAGGGTGTATTGCCTTAATCTGTATAATACCCAAATCAATGTAGCGCACGTCTTCTCGACTGCCGGGTAATTCGTTTCTGATGTTGTGAACTTCTTGCTCAAGTAATAAATGGCTTGTTCTTTACCATCATTTGGTCTTCTTTGTACAAGCACCGCTCCTAATGACTCATAGTAAATCGTCAAATATAAGATCAGCGGAACTCTAGGGATTGGTGGTACCAACACTGGCAGGCATACCAGATATTCTGTGATCTTGTCAAAGGCTTGTTGACATTCCGCATCCCACTTCACTTTGGCATTTTTCTTCAACAATTTGAAGAATGGTTTAGCAGTCTCAGAAAGCTGATAGATGAAATGAGCAATGTAGTTTAATCGCCCCAATAGGCTTCTCACTTCTTTTACCGTAGCAGGAGTCTTTAAGTCGTATATTGCCTTGATCTTGGAGGGATCTATTTCGATGCCCCTGCTACTGACCACAAATCCTAGCAGTTTGCCAGATTTTGCCCCAAATACACACTTGTTGGGGTTCAGTCGCAACTTGTACTTTCTAAGTCTTTCGAACAATTTGCGAAGCACCTCAACATGATCTTCTCCTTGTTTAGATTTTGCGATCACGTCGTCCACATATACCTCGATTTCTTTGTGCATCATGTCATAGAACAAAGTTACCATTGCCCTTTGATATGTGGCACCGGCATTTTTCAAACCGAAAGGCATCACCTTGTAACAAAATGTGCCCCATGGTGTTATGAAGGACGTCTTCGCCTTATCCTCTTTCTTCGTGAGGATTTTATTATATTCAGAGAAACCATCCACGAATAAAAATATTTCGAACCCAGCAGTGCTATCCACTAATACATCAATATGTGGAAGCGGAAAATCATCATTAGGGCTTGCTTTATTTAGGTCACGATAATCAATGCACACTCGTACTCGATCATCTTTCTTCATTACGGGTACTATGTTGGCAACCCATTCTGGATATGGTACTACTTCAATGAAACCGACTTTGAGAAATTTCATCACTTCTTCTTCTATTTTCTTTGACAAGTCCAGCTTCGTTCGCCTCAGTTTTTGCTTCTTTGGTGGAATACTTGGATCAATTGGCAAAGCATGTTTGACTATGCTCAGATCAAGGCCTAGCATGTCAGCATAAGACCATGCGAATATATCTTGATATTCTCTGAGCAAATCTATAATTTTTTATGCTTCTGCTGAGGGAAGACTTTCTCCAATCTTAACTTCCTTGGGATTCTCTTTATCGCCCAGATTAATAGTGATCGCTTTCTCTGATGTGAGTGGCTTCGATTCTTCATGACGAATCCATTCCTTTTTGACCCAATCCTCATCCTCATTATCCTCTTCAATATCGCAAGTGATCTCCTCGGAAAGATTTGGGCCACATATGAACCTATTATGGATATGCGAATGCTCATGCTTGACATGTAACAAACATGATTAGTAATTGCATACGAAGTAAGTAACGCACGTGGTCCTATGAAAAACCTTTTGGACATTCATTTTGAAATTTATTTTGAAAGAATATAAAGACAGAGCTAGTCCTCATATCATCAGACTTCCTTGCTCTTAAAATCATTTTTGCAATGAGGAGCAATATAGAAACCCAAAGCCTCAAGCCTCACAAATGAGGATAATGTTCATCATAGGTTTGGTTTTGTTTCTACGTGTCCTTAACAAAACATTTGATCACTTTTATTGAATTGAAAAAACGTGATTACATCTATATCAACAGGAATGTAAATTACAACTGAACTAAAATTGCAAATGAAATCACAAGAAATTTGAAATTGTAATCAACAAAATGCAATGGAAAAAGCTAGTAGTAAAAGTTCAAGAGAATCTTCCTACTCCAGTGCGTAGGTATCTTCTGCTTCGATTATGATAACGTTGATGGTATTCTCTTCGAATAAACCAGGCAGAACAGATTCTTCCTCTGCATCTAAGTCTTCTTATTGAAGTAGCTTGGAAGGTCTAGGAAAAGTTTTCTTGATGTGGATATAATGATAGGGACGCTCTTTAGCTTTGCCCTTCCATATGGATGGATTAATGATGCGATCAACTCGTCCCTTATAGCCTCCATGGTTATTTCGACCTCGGCCTTGATCTCCATGGTGATCTTTGGAGTTATATGGAATATAACCTACTCCGTGTTTCGCTCTTGTGGCAAACGGAGTGATAGGTTCCTTGATCCCTTGGGATTTTGATCTAAGACCATTACCGGGAGTAAATCCATACTGGCATAACACCCTTCCAGACATAATGGATGATGTTGAGAACTCTGGAGATTTTATGATGCAACCGGCAGGAATTTGCACTATTGAGATTATTTCGAAGGAATGATAGCTTGGTTCTTCTTTCACTTCGGATTCGACATATGGTATTGCACTTTCTTTATAAGTGGTGAAATCTGTCTCCCCGTGTACGGTGATCATCTTGCCATTAATGATGAACCTGACTTTCTGATGGAGACTTGAAGGAATGGCACCAGTCATATGAATCCAAGGTCTTCCAAGTAACAAATTGAAAGTCCTCGAAATATCCACTACTTCGAAGTCAATCAGGAAAGGCACAGGGCCTATGTTCACCTCAAGCTCGATATCGCTAATAATGTCTTTCTTCATTCCATCAAACGAATGCACAGTTACCTTAGAAGGTTTAATGAGCTCTTCGTTAATCCCCAAACGATGCAGTGTGCTTAGTGGACACAAATTAAGTGCGGAACCATTATCGATCAGAACCCATGACACCTCTTTGCCCCGACATTTGACGGCAATATACAGAGCTTTATTATGGGAACACCCGTCAATTGGGAAATCTTCATCGGAGAAGGCAATTTGATCTTTCAGAAGAATAGTGCCAACAAAGTCTTCCAATCGTACTTCATTAATTGTCTCCGGGACGTGCACTTCATTGACAAGCTTCATAAGCACCATTTTGTGACTTTCTGAAGTCTTGAAGAGATCTAACAGAGAAATCTGTGCCGGCATCTTTCTTAGCTATTCAATTACCTCAAATTCGCTCGTCTTCATGACTGAAAGTAATTGTTTGACATCTTTTTCGGTTACTCCTTTCTTTTCGTGCTCACCTTCTTTAGGGACATTGCACATCGACTTCTTTAGGAGAGTAATCCCAAGGTACACACTTAGTGCCAAACTTTTCTTTTGGAGGGAGAGTGATAATCACAGGTTGTATTTCTTCTTCTTTGATCCTTAGCTGATCAATGGGAAGTTGGATAGTAATTAGTTCGACAGGACCTTCCTCCTCTTTATATTTATCTACCTCATCAAGCTTGATAAAAAAATGATATAATCATGGATACCATGCTTCTATTGGCTTCGTCAGCATCCATTCCCCCCAGCCATCAGGTGTGATCATTTCATTCTTGAATGCCCACGGAGGGGGTGTATATTTGATACGGTAATTATACCGGCCACTATCTTGACCCAGAAAATCGACAACTTCACCTTGTTTTCGTGCTTTACGAGCAAATCGCCTATCACCTCGGTGAATCTTTTTCTTCTTTTTCTCTTCCCGATCTTCATTCTCTTCGAGATTTAGTTGGCTAATCGGGACCTCGTCCATGCCACCCCATTCGTCCGGTATAATGTCTTCATTTTTTAACGCCCATGGTGGTGGAGTATATTTGACACGGTAATTATATTTACCGCTGTCTTGACTAAGTAAGTCTACGGTTTTGCCTTTTTTGGATGATTTCTAGGCGAAACGCCTTTCATCCTGTCGGACTTTTTCTTTCTCCTTTTCATAATTATCTGTTTCATCTTGGAGCATTTCCTTCTTAGACAGGGCTTTCTCCTCAGGGCTAATTTCATCATCCATACCACCCCAGCTATCGGGTACAATTACTTTATTTTTGAATGCCCATGGTGGTGGAGTATATTTCACTTGAAAGTTATACCTTCCGGAATCTTCTCCTAAGTTATCTACAATCTCGTCTTTTAGAAGCGCTTCTTGACGAAAGCGGACATCTCCTAATCGAGAAGCTTTAATCTTGACTTCATATTCATCTTCATCGTCAGACTTGATCATTACTTCTTCATCTTTGATCATGTTTACTATATTGTGTTCAAGAAGATGATTCTGATGTACATTTGGCTTCGGCTCTTGGAAGTTCAATATCTTCTTGTCAATGAGCTGTTGAACCTTATACTTTAGAGTGGGACAATTATCTACATCATGTCCCCTTTCTCCCATGTGACAAATGCAGGTTTTTGATTCATCGTACCAAGAAAATCTTGCAGGATTGTCCCTCGGTACTTCTTTGGCCACCAAATGCCTTTCTAGAAGCATTGGTAATAGCTTTGATAGGGGTCGGGGCAACGGTGTGTATTGCCTCGCGGGCCTTTTATTTGGCTCGAACTGCCTTGGATTTTTCCAAGCGATATTTGATTGCTTTGGAAATGATGCTTGATAGGTATTTGGGCTAGACACCATAGCCACTTCTTGAATGGGCTCTTTGTCTTTTTTCCTGGGGTAAGGCCTTCGTGCTGCTATTTCTTGAGCCTTTTTCTCTTTCAATCCTCATTCAATTCTCTCACCCACTTTTACCAACATGGTGAATGTTTGACAGCCCGATACATGAAGCTTGTCATAATACTCAATTGGCAATAATTTTAGAAAGAGCTCAATGAGCTCGTCTTCACTTATAGTGGGCTTTACTTATGATACAACAGCTTTCCATCTTTGAGCATAGGCTCTGAACCATTCATTCTTCTGTTTCTCTGTTCTGACGAGATCTTCTCTAGCTGGGAGTACTTCAACATTAAACTTGTACTGACGAAGGAATTCTCCCGCCAAATGATCCCATTCAGTGAAATCTTCTATGTCGAGGGCTGTGTACCATGCGAAGGCTGCTTCTCTCAAACTATCTTGAAATGTACTAATATGAAGTGGCGTGTTATCTGAATATCTCGCCATCTTACGGAGATAATACTTCAAATGGCTTTTGGGACAACTAGTGCCATTATACTTGCTCACGAACTCTGGTTCTTTATAATATTCTGGAACAACCACATTCGCATATGGCGAGAACTTGTCAAACCTGTGAAGTTCATAACCTTGGCTTGCTAAGCACTCTTCAATTTTGGCCAATCTCTCGGCCTTTTCTTCATCCTTTATTTTGGATGTCTTCTTGATTTGATCATCCTCTTCCAAATTTACCACCTCAGGTGTAGTCTTTGGGGGATTTTCTTGAATCGATTCTTTGTTTCTGACTGGTTCTTCAATCGGTATTTCAGTAGCATTTGAAGTTCCCGCATTTGGAGTAGTAGGATATTATCCACGGGATGTAAGAATAATTGCCTTCATTTCTGCCATCATTGCAGCCATTTGGGTCATTTGATTCTCGACTTCAGCTAGTCGAGCACGGGTTTCTTCTTCCGCCATTCTAACTTGTAAGCGTGTTCGAGGTCTTTTACCTTCCGTTGCTAGAAAATCTGCTTTGCCAAAAAGACTCGATATCAGCATAGTAAAAGAATCATGAAATCCTACATTCTTTTAATTGTATGGTTTCATGAGATTGTCAAGGATAAGAAATTTCATACAAGCTTTAGCTTTGTATAAAATTCTTCATCAATGTCTTTCTCAAGAAATTATACAATTCAAAGAATTGTAATCCATGGTGATTCCTTTATGTTTTGCAATCATGTTCTGAAATTATTTATGCATTTTTAGAAAGTGATCAATCAATCATTGCATATAAAATTTGAAATTGTTTGACATCATGATTCTAAACTCAAATGGGAATCCAAATCATCCAATCCTAGGCTTCTTGCTAGCTAAGACAGCTTCCGCCATTTGGTATTCTTCCCATTCCTTGGCTCGAGATTCCCATTCTTCGACATCGATCATGACCTCTTTAGGGACATAGGGTTCCACTCCAGGCATGCTTGGAACAATGTATTCTAGGACATATTTATCTACAGGATTCGGTACCATGCTCAACGGGATATATGGCTCGACATCAATTGGACATTTATTTTCTATCCATTTAATGTATTATTTGGAGGCCATGCAAATCTTCATATCCTCCTCCAAGCTTCTTGCCCACTCGATTATTTGTTCGAGTGGGTTATCCAAAGATAAGATGATCTTGTGAATTTTGGCTTGAAGGATATTCTTCTCCTCTTCGGGTATAGTTCCACTTGGGATATCAAAGGTGAATTCCTCGGGATTTCATACTGGTGGAACTTGCTGAAGTATCCCAAATTGTCTAATAACCCTTAGGGGGCAATAAGCTGCTCCTCCACTCAAACCAAGCAATGGTATCTCATTCCCCTCTCGGCTTGTGATCTTCGCCTTGTCAATCTTTGGCCAATTGATCCGCCATTGGATTTGGTTAGGAGTTAGGGCTCTAATGAAATTGGCCCAATCCAAGAAAGACTATTTGGGTAATTTGCTTTGGAGATGAATATATCGCTCAATTGGATTTGTCGCCAAACAAATTTCGCGAATGTTCATGAAACGACACCATGGTCGAATGTGTGAGATGAACCATAATGACAGAAGACCGGTAGAAGCTTGAAAGATACCCCTCCCACGATTTTGGTATGTGTTTAAGGAAATGACGGTTTGGGTAAAAAGTATATTAGAGAAGTCCCACTTAAGACATGCTTGTCTTGCGATCATAGCGACTAAAGGGTCTAATCCCGTTTTGGACACGGGGAATAGAATAAAGCCGAAGAAAGCTAGAATGAATGCCTGGGCTGAAGTGTTTCCCATTTCCCTAGGAAGTTTTGAAAAGTTGGCTACTAGGAAGGATAATGAAAATCTACCAGTGTTTGATTTGATTAGCTTTTCGATTTTGGAAGTTTTGAGGTTAAGGAATTCAGCTAGAAGGCTCACAGGATTAAGTCCAACGGGTGGCTCTACAATCCTAGACTTAAAATTAATTCCAATGGCGGCTTGATATTCTTCTAATGTTGGCACCAATTCATGTTCTCCAAGTTGGAACGTGGCGGTGGAAACCTCCCAAAAATGTGCCAAAGCTTGGACTAAACTAACTTGATGTTCTACACGCATGAGCTCGAGAAGATATCCAAGTCTTTTTTGGACATAAGTTTGGTTGTCCTTGGACATGCCTTTCCACCAAGCAACGAGCTCCTTCCGAGGAATGGGAATTACTTGGATATCTAGTTTTCCCATTGAGCATAATCATGCAAAAAGATTTGTTATTAATCACCATGGATTACGAATCAATTTTAATGCCTCCATTTTAATCATATGTCCTTTTGAGGTAAGATGGAGGTAAAATACACTTGCATGTCTAGAAAGTAATGCAAATGTTACTTTAAGTCCGTTTAGACATTAAAAAAGCATATACTTGAAATTATGAACAAATTCAATGTGTGATGCAAATGCCCATTCTGTCATACTCCATTTAGACCATAAAGCTCTAGACTATGGTTTACAACTTCGAATACATTGAAATGAACGAATAAGTACTTGAATTGCATGGAAAATCCATCATAAACCTATACATTTCATCTAAAAATGAAAGAATGGTCAAGTGGAGTATGACGGCCTAATCATGCATTCTAATATGAAAGGGCATTTAGACCAAACATTGAATGTCATTTAGGCATTTTTTTTAAAATGTGCCAACTAACTTGCATGATTATAAAAAATGGAATGGAACGATACTTGCTTACCAGGACATTTTTGTTTGGTTTTAGGTATACCAACCACAAAGACAAGCAAATACAACCAATGAAGTTTTGACGCCTAAAAGGGTAGGATATGCTAAAGGCTCAACGTCATCACCTTAATGGACAAGGGATTCCATTCCAATAGGCAATCGGCCTAAAGTAATGGAATGTTATTCCACCTCGGTGATCGGTATTGCATTTAAACGATCCCATGAGCAATCGGCTCATAGTTTCGCCTAAACACATACCTCCTAAGGGTAATCATAAATGTAGCCGAGGTTGGGCCACGGGTGGTGAGTGCTAATGGTGTAGTGCTAAAGCAATTTAAAGACATGCATAGCAATTAGTAACCAAACAACACTTCTAAAATTCATTCAATTCACATTCAATCCCGATACCATCCTGCAAAATAAGGGTTAGCAAGGACTACAAATCTTATACCACCCGCCTGCAAAACTATTTAACACTATCGGTAGTGGGACGTACCTGGGATCCTTGCAAGCACAAAATACAAGCGTATCATTCTATCTAGGCCTAAGTCCACTTAGAAAAGGTAACTCCCCAGCGGAGTCGCCAAGCCTATCGCGCCGCGCTTTTTGGACTTTCGGGATTTGTGCGCTAAGGAGGCATTTCCGTGTAAGGGTCGTTCCCAGACCATACCTCACGTGACAGCGGATAGTAATTTCCTATTTAGTCTAAGTTTGTGATTTTGGAGTCGCCACTAGTCATTATTGGTAGATAAACTAGAAACCTAATCGGGGTATGGGAGAAATACCACGATTCTACGAATCAGAGATTCTGAGTACGGTGACTTGGTTACGTTATTGATCCTGGATCAAGATCCCTAACGCCCTTTCGGTACCTAAGAACGATACGATGTCTAACGTGTCATGCAAATTTTCAAGGCTTATCCACTAATTCTATCCATTCTAATCGCAGGGAAAAATCAATCAAGTATTAAATGTGCAATCAATTTCAATCAGATCAATCAATCCTAGATGGTCTCTAAAAATGAAAATCAATCAAAACATCTCAACCCTAATGAAGCTCTAGAAGCTTATTCATTTCATGATTTTCATTTTTTAAGGTTTTAGGGTTTTTTAGGGGTTATAACCCCTGAATTTGAGATTTTCTAAAAATGCCACTTGGGCACTTCAAAAATTTCAAATTTCACTTTCTAAGGTTGGCCACAGTGTTTTGGATCCATTCTGTGAATTTTAAATTTTGTTTTTTGGAAATTGAATTTCTGAGAATTTCATTAACCGAGAATTGATTTTTATGATTTTCTGAAAATTTTTATGAATTTTTTAATTTTCGAATTTTTATTGATTTTCTAATTTTTTTCACATTTTTATTTGTATTTTCTGAATTTTCTGAATTTTTATGAATTTTATGAAAATTTTTGAATTTTATGAAAATTTTTATTTTTTCTATGAAATTTCTATTTTTTCTGAATTTTTCTCGATTGTCCAAAATTTTTCTGATTTTTTATTTTTGTGATTTTTTTATGATTTTTATGATTTTTTTTTAGATTTTTTGTGTTTATTTTTATTTTTATTTTATTTTTTTATTTTTTAAAACTCCCTGCTGAGAAAATGAACCGGATCGGCCTGGTTCAACCCGGTTCGGCTTGACTGAACCGGGTCTCGCCGGCACCGATTGCCGATCGTCTTTTCCGGCGGGACACAGCACCAAAACGGTGCCGTTTCGGGATTTTCTCTTTGGTGCAATTTGTCAAGCAGCTAGTGGGCACAATTTCAGGTTTAGTGTTTTTGAGGTCGTCGGTTTGGGCTCGTCGCCGACGACCTTCCGGCGACTACTTTGCCATTTCTTTTGATCCATTATCAAGTTCATGTCATCCTTTATCGATCTAGACTAACTAGATGACCGTCGGGCCACCGACGGCCGGCGAAAAATCAGTCAAAAAACCCTAAATCATCAATAACCTAAGCTAAATTTTTCAGACTTCAAATGACTAATCTAATCGCCTTAACCATCTAAATCGTTCTAAAACAATATTCAAAACATCAAACAAAAATCAGAAATCACTGACTTGGATGTTTTATGACCAAAATGAAGTTCCGGCAGGAGGTTCTCGAACTCCGGTGAGGTTCAACAATGGTGGCCGAGGAGGTTTATGCTCATTTTCCGATTAACAATGCAATCATACAATACCAAATGCGATTAGAAACGTATTTTAAATATAAAGGACCTCAGAATCATCAAAGAAATTGCAAGATTGGCAATATCAAGCTCAACTTCATTTTTCTGAGAATCTGGAAAAACCGAGGTAATGATCGAAGTTCACCTGCTTTGTTTGATGATCAGACGGAGTTTCTAAGCTGATCGGAGTCTTCAAATATGTTCCCTGACACTTGATCTTCAACCTAGTAGCTTCAGATTCGTCAAAATATCTCTCGGCACGCCGGACGAAGCTCGTTTTTAGGGCTTCGCGATCAGTTTTTCTGACTGAAACGACCAAGGGAGAGTCGCGACCAATCCACGATTCGCCGGTGCTTCGCCGTCCACGGCGGCACCGAACACTCATGAGGGGACTCTCGACCCTCTCTCTCTAGATCCTTCTCTTTGATTTCGCTCCTTTTCTCTCTCTCTCTCTTCAAAAAATCGTCGAACACCCCTCTCCCGCAATGTTCTGTTTTTCTTCATTTTTGTTCAGCAAAATTCCCGCCCAAAGTTCGTTGGAACCGACTTCCAATCGGTTAGATCGGTTCCCTGGTGCCAGCTGGCCAAGCCAATTTTCACTTGTCAAATTGGCTGGAAAAGATTGGCGAAGTCGCGGGCTTGAAATGGTTTTTTTCTGGGTTTAGTGCATCTGGGTGAGTCGGGTAAGGGAGATGAACAACCTGGGTCGGGTCGGGTAGGGTTGACCCGGTCGACCCGGCAGACCCGGGTTGGTCTAAATTCGCAAATTAAGCTCAATTTTGACCCAATTTTCAAAATTAAACCCCAAAATTGAATTTCTCATCACATTTTAAACCCAACCATGTGATTTTCCCCAATTTTCTGATAATCATGTCCAAGATTTTCACATTTTTGTATTCAGGTTAATAGGATTTTGTTCAATTTGATGTCCTAATGACCTGATTAGGCAAAATTGATGCCAAAATTGAATTATCCACATCTGATTAACCCTAAAAATGATGGTATCATGGTTCGACAATTTCATATTGGGCACGATTCCCAATTTGGGCTCAAAACCTTTAATTTTCAATTGAATTTTGGGGTTTTCGGATTTCTTTGACAAATTGTGCAATTGGATTGACCATTATGTAATTCATGGTTCCAGAATCATTTGTTGTGAAGACACTATGACTTAAAAATGACTAGAAAAGATTTAATTGCATTTTTTGTTCAATTTGGGTTTGATTTTGCCCAATTTTGGGAAAAACATATACCCGATTGAGATTTTTCAAAATTGATGATGTATTAATGAAATTGGATTTAAAATAAGACTAATGATTATTTTTATGGAATTTTCTGATTCCATTTGCTATTTTTCTTGATTTTCTCACTTATTTTGACTAAAAGAAATTGAATAAAAATGCAGGAAAATGCCAAAAAAATTATTTTTTGGTTTAGAAATAGGTTTCTAGGCTTGGTCAAGATTCCTAGTCCTAATTTTGAGATTTTTGAAAATATGAAAAAAATGAGCTAAAAATCAGGTGTCAACAACCGTACATGGGGAGACGGATTTCACCACTTACAAATAGAGTGCAATACCATATGTCGAACCCGAAGTAAAAGAAGAACCAAGCTATTATTCCTTTGAAATGATCTCAATGGTGCAAATCCCTACCGGTTGCATTATAAAATCCCCAGAGTTCTGAACATCATCCATTATGTCTGGAAGGGTGCTATGCCAGTATGGATTTACTCCCGGTAATGGTCTTGGATTGAAATCCCAAGGAATCAAGGAATTTATCACTCTGCTTGCCACAAGAATGAAACATAGAGTAGGTTATATTCCAGATAGCTCTAAAGATCACCATAGAGGCCAAGGCCGAGGTCGAAAGAACCATGGAGGCTATGGAAGCCGAGGTGATCGCATCATTAATCCATCCGTATGGAAGGATAAAGCTAAAGAGCTTCCCTCCTATCATATTCACATCAAAGAAACTTTTCCTGGACCTTCTAAGCTACTTCAAGAAGAAGACTTACATGCAGAAGAAGAATATGTTCTACTTGGTTTATTCGAAGAGAATACCATCAACGTCATCATAATCAAAGCAGAAGATACCTACGCACTAGAGTAGGAAGATTCTCTTGAACTTTTGCTACCAGTCTTTTCTATTGCATTTTGTTGATTACAGTTTAAAATTTCTTGTGATTTCATTTGCAATTTTAGTTCAGTTGCAATTTCCATTCCTACTGATATAGATGTAATCATGTCATTCAATTCAATAAAAGTGAGCAAATGTTTTGTTAAGGACATATAGAAATGAAACCAAACCTATGATGAACATTGTCCTCATTCGTGAGGCTTGAGGCTTGGGGTTTCTATATTGCTCCTCATTGCGAAAATGATTTTAAGAGCAAAGAGGTCTGATGATATGAGGACTAGCTCTGTCTTTATATTCTTTCAAAATGAATTTCAAAATGAATTTCCAAAAGGTTTTTCATAAGACCACATGCATTATTTTACTTCGTATGCAATTACTAATCATATTTGTTACATGTCAGGCATGAGCATTCGCATATCCATAATAGGTTCTTATGTGGCCCAAATCTTTCCGAGGAGATCGCTTGCGATATTGAAGAAGATAACGAGGATGAGGAATGGGTCAGAAAGGAATGGATTCGTCATGAAGAATCAAAGCCACTCACATTAGAGAAAACAATAACTGTTAATATGGGCGATAAAGAGAATCCCAAGGAAGTTAAGATTGGAGAAAGTCTTCCCTCAGCAGAAGCCGAAAGAATCATAGATTTGTTCAGAGAATATCAAGATATATTTGCATGGTCTTATGCTGATATGCCAGGCCTTGATTTGAGCATAGTTGAACATGCTTTGCCAATCGATCCAATTATTCCGCCAAAGAAGCAAAAATTTAGGCGAACGAAGCCGGACTTGGCAAAGAAGATAGAAGAAGAAGTTATGAAATTGCTCAAAGTCGATTTCATCGAAGTAGTACCGTATCCAGAATGGGTTGCCAACATAGTACCCGTAATGAAGACAGATGGTCGAGTATATGTGTGCGTTGATTATCGCGATCTAAAAAAAGCAAGCCCTAAGGATGGTTTTCTGCTTCCACATATCGATGTATTAGTGGATAGCACTTCTGGGTTCGAAATATTTTCATTCATGGATGGTTTCTCTTGATATAATCAAATCCTCATGAAGAAAGAGGATACGGCGAAGACATCCTTCATAACATCTTGGGGCACATTTTGTTACAAGGTGATGCCTTTCGATTTGAAAAATGCTGGTGCTACATATCAAAGGGCAATGATAACTTTGTTCCATGACATGATGCATAAAGAAATCGAAGTATATGTGGATGACATGATCACAAAATCCAAATAAGGGTAGGATCATGTTGAAGTGCTTCGCAAGTTGTTCGAAAGACTCAGAAAATACAAATTACGACTAAACCCCAACAAGTGTGTATTTGGGGCAAAATCTGGCAAACTGCTAGGATTTGTGGTCAGTAGTAGGGGCATCGAAATAAATCCCTCCAAGATCAAGGCAATATACGACTTAAAGACTCATTATACGGTAAAAGAAGTAAGAAGCCTATTGGGGCGATTAAACTACATTGCTCGTTTCATCTATCAGCTTTCTGAGACTGCTAAACTATTCTTCAAATTGTTGAAGAAAAATGCCAAAGTGAAGTGGGATGCGAAATGTCAACAAGCCTTTGACAAGATCAAAGAATATCCGGTATGCCCACCAGTGCCGGTACCACCAATCCCTGAGGTTCTGCTAATCTTATATTTGACGATTCACTATGAGTCGTTAGGAGCGGTGCTTGTACAAAGAAGACCAAATGATGGTAAAGAATAAGCCATTTATTACTTAAGCAAGAAGTTCACAACATCATAAATGAATTACCCGGCAGTCGAAAAGACATGCGTTGCGTTGATTTGGGTGTTACACAGATTAAGGCAATACACCCTCCATCATCAAATTTTGCTAGTGACTGAGAATGATCCGATCAAGTACCTTCTTGAGAAATCCTCCTTGGTCGGGAAATTAGCAAAGTGGCAAGTCTTGTTATCTGAATTTGACATCAGAAGTTCAACCCAAAAGTCAGTCAAAGGACAAGCAATAGTAGACATGTTGGCGAAAAATTCGCAGAATATCGCCAATCCTGAAGAACAACTTGATGATCATATATTAACACTGGTCGACGATAAATGGACCATGTATTTTGATGATGCAACCAACTTATATGGATTAGGAACTAGGGCAGTATTGATCTCCCCAGAAGGCCAACAATATCCGGTATCTGCGAAATTGGTATTTCCATGCACTAATAACGTCGCTGAATACGAAGCATGCATTCTCGGCTTACAATTAGCCCTTTCAATGAAAGTAAAGAGGTTGCAAGTATATGGAGATTCTATGCTCATCATATTGCAAACAACTGGTGAATGGCAAACTCGAGATGCCAAACTAATTCCTTATCACAGATACTTAGGAGAGATAATAGAAAAATTCGAATAAGTAACATTTGACTATCTCCCAAGAGCTCAGAATCAATTTGCAGATGATCTTGCAATTTTGTCATCCTTACTACAAGTTGAAGATGGTATAGATATAAAACCATTGAGAATTAATATTCTTGAACAACCAACTCATTGCATGATGATCCAGGCAGAGTTTGACAACAAACCATGGTTTCATGACATCAAAATGTATCTTCAATTGGGAGAATTCCCTGAAGGAAGCCAACCAGGTGACAGAAAATTTATAAGGAAGATAGCCAACAAATTCTTCCTCAATGGTCAAACCCTTTACAAGAAATCATTTGATTCAACCCTACTAAGATGTGTGGATACTGTAGAAGCTGAACAAATCACGAAAGAGATTCTTGAGGGTGAATGTGGACCACACATGAATGGACATCTCATAGCTCGAAAGATTATGAGGTTGGGATATTATTGGATGACAATGGAAACAGATTGCATCCAACATGTGAAATGTTATCATCAATATCAAGTTTATGGGGACAGAATCAATGCACCGCCAAATGAGCAACATCAAATGTCTGAGCCATAGCCATTTTCAATGTGAAGCATTGATATGATTGGTCCAATCAACCCCAAGGCCTCAAATGGGCACCGGTTTATCCTGGTTGCTATTGACTATTTCACCAAATGGATTGAAGCAAACTCCTACACGAATGTTACTGACAAGAATGTTGCAAGATTCATTAGGCGGGACATCATTGCTAGGTATGGAGTTCCAAAAGCAATAATTACGGACAATGGCTCAAATCTAAACAATAAGATTGTGGATAATTTACTCGAACACTTCTACATTCAACATCTGAACTCATCCCCATATCGTCCACAAATGAATAGAGCAGTTGAAGCGGCAAATAAGAATATCAAAAAGATATTGGCCAAGACAGCTGAAAATTATCGTGATTGGCACGAAAGGTTGCCGTATGCTCTGATGGCATACCGAACTTCAATTCGAACATCAACTAGAGCAATCCCGTTTTCCTTGGTTTATGGAATGGAAGCAGTGCTACCTGTTGAAGGAAAAATTCCTTCATTAAGGATATTATCCCAATTGAAGCTTTCAGAAGCTGAGTGGATTCAACAAAGATATGAACAACTCAACATGATCGATGAAAAGAGATTAAGAGCTATATGCCATGGGCAAGCCTATCAGAGAAGAGTGGCCAAATCCTTTAATCGAAAAGTGAAACCAAGGCATTTCAAAATAGAGGATTTAGTAGTGAAGAAAGTCATCCTCAATAATTTAGATCCTCGTGGCAAATTCACTCCAAATTATAAGGTCCATACATTGTCTAGAAAGTCCTTCCTGGAGAAGCATTGATTCTCGTAGATATGGCTGGAACAGAATTGGCCTATCCTATAAATACAGATGCTGTCAATATTTTCTACCCATGAAATGAAGACGAACATTCAAGAAGAGATTTGGGTCACTTTAGAACATGTGCATGTCTTGCATATCATGCATACCACGCATTTTATGAACATGTTTATCTGCTTTGCAGAAGAAAGCAAAAGGAGTCCAATCAGTCGATGGTTTCAGAATCCCTAACGAAGTTGTCAAATAATAGAGGGAAGTATCACTTCCAATTCAATTTTTCCGTTGATATTCCCTAATGTGCTTTTCTTTTTTTTTATCATCCCCAGGGAGATAAAGAAAAGGGAGCAACGAAAGAAGAATCCCTAGTGGAACCAAAGCAAAAACATGTAAATAAGAGGGATCTTGGTAAGTTGATCAGACAGGTATCCCTAAATCGTGAGTGCATATGTTAAAGAAGTTGCCTTTCTAAGAGAAAATCGAACTTCTTCTTCCCCAAGCGGAATGACACTAAGACTGAGCAAAACAAAACAGATTATTTTGAAAAGAAAATACCTCAGAAATATTTCAAATCAAAAGTTTTGAAACACGCTTTCTTTGAGAATGCATTAAATATCAAAATTCCCTAAAAGGGATAATTTGACAAAAGGCTTTGAAAAATTTCAAAGAAAAAGTTTGGATCAAATCGAATGGAAAGACCTTCAAATGATGAAAGGTAAGCCGTATCCAAACACGTCCCCTATACACTCAAAGTCAAAGTGAAGGAGTGAGTGAGAAAAAACTCATCCAAAGGAAATAGGTGATGTTCGCAATGATTACATGGATTGAAATGATGAAAGGCAGTCATTTCACTATCTCAAACACGTTTATCCCTTGCAAATCAAATTTGAGCCGAAACAATGGAGAAGTTTTTCCAAAACAACCCTGCTAAGAACCACCTCACATTAGGGCAAACTAGGAGGTTTGTGGTTGACAGCCATGGGAGAATAAGATCAAGAAAGATTTTATTGCATACTCTTGCATCAATCTTTCTGTGATAACTTCAGATGAAGTCATATGGAAGCTCAAGACATCCCAAGAGGAAGAAAAGCACTTCATTTCTTATACCCAAATACATTACCTTTGGCAAAGCCTAATTGAGCCTGAATATTCATTTCAGAATCCTAAATTGGTGATCATCTCTTCACACTAGAGCATGAGCATATGATCCACTTTAAATAGACAAGAAACAAAAAAGCATGACACATAGTCCTTAGAACTCAAACAGGTCAAAAGCTAAAAGATTAGAGGATGCAAAAGAATCAGGGCTATGAAAAAGCAGTGTGCCTGGTAAAAGCAAAGCCAAATGCCCAAGAAAAATGAGAAAGAAAAGAGGGTTCAAAAGAAAGCTCAAAATAAAAAAGGGTCATGACAAAACAAAGCCAAGATCATGAGAGATCGTAGATCACAACAAGTGAGTCTAAGCAAAAAAAAAAGATCGTAATGAACGTTTAGGAGACTCTGATGTTCATAAAAAGAAAGATCCCTAGTGAACAAAAGAGGAAAGGGGTGGTGATGCCAAGAAGATCACCAATTTCATAAAAATCCTGAATTCAAACAAATGAGCCTTTTTTGAGCTTACCAAATACAAACAATACAACCTCTCCCCAAAGACTCTTCAGATTGGGATGTTGAGAGTAGAAACATGACTTTATGACAAGAAGTCATCGCTCAAAGAAGTGTATGCAATAATATCCTGTCTTGTCCTTGAGGTTCTTAACTTGTAGATCCGAAGTCAGATATGATGAAATCCTTTTTCTTGGCCTCAAAATGCCTATCCTTTGAATAGCCATTGACGAAGCTAACATTACAGTCCTCCGAAAGACCTTATTAGATCAATTGGATTGTATACATTGCGAATATCTCCGAACACCTGAGGATTGGTTAAGAGAGATAAAATGGAGGGATATCAGACAATTCCCATTTCAATCAGATAAAGAAAAGACCAAGTTCATAGATTGAGACAAATCCTTTCTAATGAAGGTCTTCCAAATGATCATTTCAAGCATTTCTTGAAAGATTGCAAGCACTTTGTTCAAATAATTCCTTAAAAAGGAAATTTGATTGTCTGAAATGCATTAATACGAAGAATGTATGTTTCCGGACCATGTTTCAAAAGTTTTTAGTCAACTTAAAATCAAGTTTTCAAACAGTTTGTGGTAAGCTAAAAAAAACCACACTTCAAACAGTTTTTGATTAATTTCAAAACCACTTTTCAAAATAGTTTTTGATCAACTAAAAACCATACAAAGGTTAGTGAAACCTTAAAATCACATAACTCATGGTCAAGGCACTCATTGTTTGAAGCCTTCCCAAAGTCCTATTGACAAGGAGCCACTAGGCAAATTTCCAAAGACCTACTAGTGAGGAACCACTAGGCAAATTTTCAAAGTCCTACTGGCGAGGAGCCACTAGGCAAATTTTAAAGTCATAATGGTAAGGAACCACTAGGCAAATTTCCAAATCCTCAGGCGAGGAGCCTCAGGTGTTCATGGTTCGTGGGTGGGTTCATCCTTAAATCACGAAATCAGAATAATCATCATAATCATCACCGCCATCAATTCATACTCTTGGATAAGCAACAAAGAGACGCTCACAAACAGGTAAGTTTCTCTCCCTCAATCATTAAGAACCATTCAAAATGTGTTTTGAAAAGAAAAACCTTTGGATTAGATCACGAATTTCAAAAGCAAGTTCCCTAATCAGTTGTTGTGAAATTTCCATTTTGTCTTGTTCATTGAGTCAACTAAAAATTCAGGTGTCACCTTGTTTTTTGAGATCAACCTCTAATGAGCTCAATCTCAAAGAGGGACAACTGTTGACACCTGATTTTTAGCTTTTTTTATATTTTAAAAAAATCTCAAAATTAGGATTAGGAATCTTGGCCAAGCCTAGAAACCTATTTCTAAACCAAAAATAAATTTTTTAGCATTTTTTAAAATTTCTTTTAGTCAAAATAAGTGAGAAAATCAAGAAAAATAGCAAATGGAATCAGAAAATTCCATAAAAATAGTGATTAGTCTTATTTTAAATCCAATTTCATTAATGCATCATCAATTTTGAAAAATCTCATACGGGAATATGTTTTTCCTAAAATTGGGCAAAATTAAACTCAAATTGAACCAAAAATGCAATTAAATATTTTCTAGTCATTTTAAATTCATAGTGTCTTCACAACAAATGATTCTGGGACCTTGAAATACATAATGGTATGTCCAATTGCACAATTTGTCAAAACAATAAAAAATTCCCAAAATTCAATTGAAAATTCGGAATTTTGAGCCCAAATTGGGAATTGTGTCCAATTCGAAATTGTCGAACCATGAGACCATCATTTCTAGGGTTAATATGATGTGGGTAATTCAATTTCGGCACTAATTTTGCCTAATCAGGTCATTAAGGCATTGAATTGAATAAAACCCTACTAACCCGAGTATAAAATTTTGAAAATCTTGGACATGATTATGACAAAAATTGGGAAAAATCACATATTTGGGTTCAAAATGTGATGAGGAATTCAATTTTGCGGTTTAATTTTGAAAATGGGATCAAAATAGAGCGTAATTTGCGAATTTAGTCAAAACCGGGCTTTTCGGGTCGATCGGATCAACCCGACCCGACCCAGAAGCCCGTCTTCTTCGCCCGACTCACCCAAAACGTGCAATAAAACCAGAAATATCTTTGACCCCGCCACTTTACCGACTCAATCCGATCAATATAGCACGTGTTAAACTCCAATTCCAGAACCTGAGATTCGTTACAACCGATTTGGAGGTCGGTGATAACCAATTTTGGGCGGGAAATCGAGCTATAAAACGAAGAAAAACCGAAGGTGATGGACACAATGTGTTCGAGAAAATTCCTGAGAGGAAAAAGAGAGAGAAATAGGAAGAAAAAGCACGAAATCTAGAGAGAGAGAGAGAGAGAGTGGAGATCCCCAGATCAAGTGATCGGTGCCGGTCGATTGAACGGCGCCGGTGAATCGACCGTTTAGGGAGGATCTCCTCCTCGGGTGACTAGTGGCAAGCTGACCGTGAAGCTCTGAAACCGAGTTCCGGCCAGTTGATCCAGGACCTTCCCGGCAAAACCGAAGCCATCAACTTGGAGATCAAGTGTCAAGGAAGACTTCCACGGTGACCGATTAGCCCGAGGACAACATTTCAATCCCGGACGAAGCAGGTAAAGTTTGATCTTCATCATATTTTTCCAGAATTTCCAGACTAAATTTTAGCTCAAACTTGTGTGTTTCTTTGTGGTTTTCTTACGTTTGATGCTTAAAACATGTTCTAATCATCATGTGTGTTGTTTCGTTGCATTTGGGGTGTTAAACTTGCACAAACCGAGTCGGCCATGCATGAAAACCATTTCGCCAGAGCTCGAACAGTATCGCCGGAGCATCACCGTGGCCATAAGCCTGTCAAGTTAGCTTCCTTCAACCTTGTTTGATGCTTTGTTAGTAATTAGAATCGAGTTAGATGGCTAGGGCATTCTGTCACTCCCCGAACCCCATCGAGCTCGTGACATACCTCTATGGTCGAATATCGCGACGTCCCAGGATGTCGACGACCCCATACATCCAGATATAAAGCACCAGTGGAAGCAACCAAACACCCAGACAATATTTAGAAAAGGGTAATAGAGAGACTATACATTTGATACCAAATCAACATATACAACATACACCACTTACAAAACACATATTATTCACGTACACCGGGCTTCTAAAGTTTACACTACCGATATCAAAAAGGACCAGTAGTCTGGGTCTACTCTAACTCCAAAAATGGGACACTTCAAAGCATTTACACTACCCCTAATCTAACCCCTACGCCCTCTAGACGGCATCCACTCCGAGTCAGTCTCCTCGGAACCCGAATCTGACTCCCCCTGAGCCACCTACTCCTCAGAAGACTCAGAATCCGCCTCAATCTCTATCGGCTCATCATCAGAATCGTTTGGAACGTCAATCGGCAGCTCTTCCTCCGGTTCCTCCTCGGGCTCATCCTCTCGCTCATCTTCTGGCTCTTCTTCGGGTTCTTCTTCTGGTTCTTCCTCCGGCTCTTCCTCCTCGAGTTCTTCTTCCTCTGGCTCTTCCTCCTCTGGTTCATCTTCCAGTTCTTCCTCTTCTATGGGCTCCTCCTCGGGTACTTCTCCTATATCCACGTCCATCGGATCATATCCTACCTGTGACTCCTCCGGCTTCGGATCAGGCTCAGCCACTGAAGGTTCGGGTGCTGCAAGTACAGGCTGATGTCCTGACTGTGCAAGACTAGTGTCAAGGCTAGTCATCTCCCCATCAGGAGGAGGTATAGCTGACGGATCCCAATCTCCCACTCCGTCAAAAGGGACATCAAAACCTCGAACGGGACCGAACTCGTCCATACCATCCTGGAAACACCAGGCTGTATAGCTGTGAGCCTGCCACAGGGGTTGTCCTATATCTACCCAGACTACTGTAGTATGCTTAATCCAAGCCATATCATCTCCTACAAGATACTCTATAACTGCATGGTCGATGTGCATGGGTATACCAAAACGCTGAAGCGGTGGCGGCGGAGGATTCATGGTCCAGGCCGGGGTTCTGAAATGGTTTAGTTAAACAACCATGAGAACACGTCTCAGCAAGTAAACACTCTAAACTCCACCTAGGCTAACACGTACCTCCAGACAAGTCCGAACACCATATCACTCAATAAAAACACAACATGCACACAATTGCACTTTCTTGGGCTCTTAATGCGTACAATCTGCACGTTAGTCTCAATTACACAAATTCCAACCATATGCACATTCCAAATTAATTTCATGCCCAAAACACAAGTCGAACACATGGCATTTCCAATTCCGCATTTCACACACTCATTCATGCCTCACCACACTATTTTCATTAAACTTGCCAACGACCCGCGTAATTACACCTCAGGTCCACTTTCCATCTACGGTCCACATATGACCGTCTCATATTCACGACACTCCTTAGCCCGCATTACAGTACACACCTCAGGCTATGTCTCTTGCCCGCGTTACAGTACACGCCTCAGGCTCAACATCCTCCACCTACGGCACAACCCGCGTAAACGAACACGCCTCAAGTTGGCGGTCTTCCGGTAATACCGGGCATCATCCCGCGTTACCGTATACGCCTCAGGACGGATTCATTTCCCCACATTATAGTACACGCCTCAGGGATTATGCGACCAAGCGAGCACGTTAACACACCACATTTTATCTAGACCCCGCGTAAAAACGCCTTAGGGTATTTAATGGCCATGTAACATATCGGCACCCAATCTCATGCCAATTTCATACGACCAATTCGCACACGTCATCCAACATATGCAGGCTACCAGTAAGCCATGCCAACTCACACTTTTACCAATTCAATTCGTACGTGCACAATTTAACTCGAATTTTTGCATTTTAAGCCAAATTTCACCATTCACGGGCGTCGTACTCCTACCGACAACCCCAAACCAACAAGTACTATATCTTAATCACCAATATGCATCAATTCAGCCACATAATGAACAGTGATTCGGCCACCACTGAAAAATCACTATAACGGCATATTTAGGCCCGTTTTTCACGCAATAAGCCACAATAATCACTCGTAATCATTCCAATCACAAAATCAATCAATTCTAACTTCCAATCCACCTCAAAATCGTCACAATTTCATCCCAACAACTCATCCAAAGCAGTCCAACCATTTCTCTACGAATAACCCCTTAAACTTGCTAAAACGGGCCCGAACTAACCCAAAATTACCCGTTATCCTAGGCGAGGGTTAGGGTATCACTTACTTGTGATTCCATGCAAAATCAAGCCCTCAAAGGTGGCTGGACAGAGAGCAAGCAGCAGCGGCGGCGGTGGCCCACGAAAAGGGATACCGGCGACTCACCGGCACCCACGATCGGCGGCGATGGACTGCTGGTGTCTCGGTTGCTCTTGGCTGAAAAAGGGTGGCTGGTGATGGTGTTTTACGGTGGGAAAAGAGAGAGAGAGACGGTGAGGTGGTGGTGGCGAGGCCGCAGCATCGGGAACGACCGAGCGGCGGCTATCCGGCACGGTGGTTGAACGGCGGCGAAGGGTGTGGCCGGCTGGCCACTTCACGGTGGGAAGGGGAAGGCTCGGCCGAGAGAGGGGTGAGGGAGAGAGGTTGACAAGAGAGAGAGAGAGAATGAGAGGATGAGAGAGAGAAAATGAGAGAAATAGGCTAATGACACCAATAATTGGTGTCCATCCCCTATAAAATGACCATCCTACCCTCCTTTCTATTTTCCAATCAACGGCCATGATTAAACCTTATCTTGAGATCAACGGTCAAGATCAATCCTTACCAAAAATATCTAAGGGCAAAATTGGAATTTCACAAAATTTCCAAGAGTAAATTTGTCCAAAATTTTTTTTCCCTAAAGTTGGTGTGAAATGACCAAAATGCCCTTCTCACACAACATTTGGCCTTAACAAAGTCCTAGGGGCAAAATGGTCATTCTTCATTTCTTGCGAAAATTCAAATTTTCTGAAGAATCCGGACGAATCAGAGGCTGACCGCACTAATAACAACGTCGTCCAATTATCCTATCGTGACTTTCGAAATTTCCAATGCCCAAACTTGATCTCTAATTAATGACTAAATTTAAATAACGTAGCTTGAGCGTATCTCAAACTAACGTGTGGCTTTCGGGAAATTCGCATATTCGACCCGTGGTCGATACTGAATCAAACCACGTTTAAGTTCACTTGGGTCGTGACGACCTCGGTTGTCATATAATCACGAGGATCGATTGCTAATTCCGACGTGTGCGATCGTTTGGTATAGGTTTAGGGTCATTCGTCAACTTATCTCGTGGTCAAGCGGAATCACCCGCGATCCACTCGTATGACAGCGGCGAATTGATCCCTAACTATCCTTGGATCGGCCAAACAAAACATTAAAAAATTCAGAAAATTTTAAAAAAAAATTAATTCAAAAAATTCAAAAAATTTTAGAAAAATTCCAAAAAATCCGGAAAATCAAAAAATATTGTTTGGGCTTTGAAATTGGCTTTTCTTGCCCTATTGTATGATTAGTGTCATGTTTGATTACACGTTGCTTGGTTCACACACTTTGAATCGCGCGTTTAATTCAACCTCGTATGTAGTTGATCATACACGTTAGGTTCTTGTGTTGATTATTGCTCACCCTAGTTTGGTTAGGAATCGATTTTTGAAACTTCCGATTAGTGTGAACACGTTAGGTAGTAATTGAATAAGGTTAGGTACCGAAAGGGTACTAATTGGTCAATTAGTATAATCAAGTCCCTGTACCCATTGAATCTCTGGTTCGTAGAAGTGAAGCATTTCTCCCGTGCTTTACTTGGGTGTCTAATCGACCCACCAAAAATTGATTAGTGGCGACTCCGAAATAAAATTGATTTGCATGTTAATAACTTAAACCTAAGTCGCGAATTGGTATGGGCTTGAGAGAGCTCGAGCTAGGTTTAACTTAGTAATTCATTAGCCAAACCCCTTAGGCGGCGGGGCCGGTTCGGGGAGGTCGCGACAAAAGCAAAGCTAAGATCACGAGAGATCATAGATCACAATAAGTGAGAATGAGTAAAAGAAAAGATATCGTAATAAACGTTTAGGGGGCTCTGATGTTCATAAAAAGAAAGACCCCTAATAGACAAAAGAAAAAGGGGTAGTGATGCCAAGAAGATCACCAATTTCATAAAAACCCTCAATTCAAACAAATGAGCCTCTTTTGAGCTTACCTAATACCAACAATACAACCTCTCCTCAAAGACTCTTCAGATTGGGATGTTGAGAGTAGAAACATGATTTTATGACAAGAAGTCATCGCTCAAAGAAGTATATGCAATAATATCTTGTCTTGTCTTAGAGGTTCTTAACTTGTAGACCCAGAGTCAGATATGATGAAATCCTTTTTCTTGGCCTCAAAATGCCTATCCTTTGAATAGCCATTGACCAAGCCAACATTACAATCTTTTGAAAGACCTTATCGAATCAATTAGATTGTATACATTGCGAACATCTCCGAACAACAAGGATTGGTTAAGAGAGATAAAATTGAGGGATATCAGACAAGTCCCATTTCAATCAGATGAAAAAAAGACCAAGTTCATAGATTGAGACAAATCCTTTCTAATGAAGGTCTTCCAAATGATCATTTCAAACATTTCTTGAAAGATTGCAAGCACTTTGTTCAAATAATTTCTTGAAAAGGAAATTTGATTGTCTGAAATGCATTAATGCAAAGAATGCATGTTTCCAGATCAGGTTTCAAAAGTTTTTGGTCAACCAAAAATCAAGCTTTCAAACAGTTTGTGGTAAGCTAAAAAAAACCACGCTTCAAACAGTTTTGATTAATTTCAAAACCATTTTTTAAAAATAGTTTTTGATCAACTAAAAATCATACAAAGGTTAGTGAAACCTCAAAATCACATAACTCATGATCAAGGCACCCACTGTTTGAAGCCTTCTCAAAGTCCTACGAGTGAGGAACCACTAGGCAATTTTCAAAGTTCTATAAGCGAGGAGCCTCTAGGCAAATTTTCAAAGTCCTATAGGTGAGGAGCCCCTAGGCAATTTCCAAAGTCCTACAGGCGGCGAGGAGCCCCTAGGCAATTTCCAAAGTCCTACAGGCGAGGAACTCCTAGGCAATTTCCAAAGTCCTACAGGCGAGGAGCCCCTAGGCAAATTCCCAAAGTCCTATTAATGAGGAACCACTAGGCAAATTTCCAAAGTCCTACAAGATAGAAGCCCCTAGGAAATTTCCAAAGTCTTACAGGCGAGGAGCCCCTAGGCAATTTTCAAAGTCCTACAGGCGAAGAGCCACTAGGTAAATTCCCAAAGTCCTACTGGTGAGAAACCACTAGGCAAATTTCCAAAGTCCTACAGGCGAGGAGCCCCTAGGCAAATTTTCAAAGTCCTACAGGCGAGGAGCCCCTAGGCAAATTTTCAAAGTCCTACAGGCAAGGAGCCCCCAGGCAATTTCCAAAGTCTTACAGGCGAGGAGCCCCTAGACAAATTCCCAAAGTCCTACTTGTGAGGAGCACCTAGGCAATTTCCAAAGTCCTACAGGCGAGGAGCCCCTAGGCAATTTCCAAAGTCCTACAGGCGAGAAGCCCCTAGGCAAATTCCTAAAGTCCTACTGGTGAGGAACCACTAGGTAAATTTTCAAAGTCCTATAGGCGAGGAACCCCTAGGCAATTTCCAAAGTCCTATAGGCGAGGAGCCCCTAGGCAATTTCCAAAGTCCTACAGGCGAGGAGCCACTAGGCAAATTTCGAAAGTCCTACTGGCAAGGAGCCACTGGGCAAATTTTCAAAGACCTGCTAGCGAGGAGCCAAGAGCCACTTGGCAAATTTCTAAAGTCTTACTAGCGAGGAGCCACTAGGCAAATTTCTAAAGTCCTACTGGTGAGGAGCCACTAGGTAAATTTCCAAAGTCCTACTGATGAGGAGTCACTAGGCAAATTTTAAAGTCCTAATGGTGAGGAACCACTAGGTAAATTTCCAAATCCTCAGGCAAGGAGCCTCAGGTGTTCATGATTCGTAGATTCATCCTTAAACCACGGAATCAAAATAATCATCACCGCCATCAATTCATACTCTTGGATAAGCAATAAAGAGACGCTCACAAACAGGTAAGTTCTCTCCCTCAATCATTAAGAACCTTTCAAAATGTGTTCCGAAAAGAAAACCCTTTGGATTAGATCATGAATTTCAAAAGTAGGATCCCTAATCAGTTGTTGTGAAATTTCCATTTTGTCTTGTTCATTGAGTCAACTAAAATTTCAGGTGTCACCTTGTTTTTGAGATTAATCTCCAACGAGCTCAATTTCAAAGAGGGGCAGCTGTTGACACTTGATTTTTAGCTTTTTTCATATTTTCATTAAATCTTAAAATTAGGACTAGGAATCTTGGCCATGCCTAGAAACTTATTTCTAAACCAAAATTTTTTTTTAGCATTTTTTTAATTTCGTTTAGTCAAAATAAGTGAGAAAATCAAGAAAAATAGCAAATAGAATCAGAAAATTCCATAAAAATAGTCATTAGTATTCTTTTAAATCCAATTTCATTAATGTACCATCAATTTTGAAAAATATCAATCGAGATTATATTTTTCCTAAAATTGGGCAAAATTAAACCCGAATTGAACCAAAAATGCAATTAAATCTTTTCTAGTCATTTTTAAGTCATAGTGTCATCACAACAAATGATTCTGGGACCTTGAATTACATAATGGTCAATCCAATTGCACAGTTTGTCAAATAAATAAAAAAAAATTCCCAAAATTCAATTGAAAATTTGGAATTTTGAGCCTAACTTGGGAATCGTGTCCAATTCGAAATTGTCGAACCATGACACCATCATTTCTAGGGTTATTATGATGTGGGTAATTCAATTTTGGCACTAATTTTGCCTAATCAGGTCATTAAGGCATTGAATTGAATAAAACCCTACTAACCCGAGTATAAAATTTTGAAAATCTTGGACATGATTATGACAAAATTTGGGGAAAATCACATATTTGGGTTCAAAATGTGATGAGGAATTCAATTTTTGGGTTTAATTTTGAAAATTGGATCAAAATCGAGCTTAATTTGCGAATTTAGTCAAAATCGGGTGTCGCGACCTAAAATTCCTCTCAGGCTAATGGATTGTTAAGACTAAGCCTAACTCGGGCCCTCCCAAGCCCTACCAATTCGCAACTTAGGGTTTAAGTTTTTAACATGCAAAAGTTTTTATGCTCGGAGTCGCCACTAATCAATTTATGGTAGGTTGATTAGAAACCTAAATAAAACATAGGGAGATATGTTTTATTCCTATGAACCAGAGATTCTAAGCCCGGGGACTTGATTACGCTAGATTTGGTCTAACGCCCTTTCGGTACCTTTTCTTTTCAAAAATGTTTTGGCAGGCAGTTTGGATCCATTTCAACTTAGTTACTAACATGTGAGGTGTTCATGCGAGTGCGCAAACCACCAATTTAACACCCAGAAAGCATTAAATAAATTGCAAGTTTGGAAGAATTACTTACCTGGAAGCAACGTAAGCATCTGCATTGTTAGCTAGAAAATCACATTGACACCCTAATATGATTTCTAATTAACAAGCAATTCACTCAATTTCTTTTTTTTTGGGATTTTCACTTATTTAAATGAAATCTAGCCTATATGCAATGACATGCGATTAATGCAACCTAGCATGCAAACTATATGTCGTGCGACGACGTGACCTATTTCTAATGACAGGACGAATGATTATTTTTGGTATTTTTTCAATTTAAATTCGGAATAATAAAAGTGCCTAAATTAACATGCAAACTATGATGACTTAATCTACCCTAGCATGATTTCTTTTTAGGATTTTTGTTAAAATTCGAAATAATGAATTACTTAAATTAAGAATACAATCTATCCTAATCTATCCTAAAACAATTCATTCTTCTTTTCTTGGGATTTTCATGGAAATTCGAAATAATAAAATAACCTGAATAATCTATTAAGATTAGAATATTACTTAATTTAAACTAGGAAATAAATCATCTCAAGTCCTAATTTAAATTAAATAACTACTCTATCTTCTAGATATATTTAGGATTCCTAGACATGCAAAAACTCTAATTCAAATCTAATTAATATTTTTTGAATTTTCTGTTTATTTGAAAAAGGAAAGCAATTAAATAAACAAGGATAGCAACCACATTCAAAACGTCCACGGGATCCGCCATATTTGTTTCAAACTCGGATTAGGCACAAAAATCAAACTATCGGTCATATCTATAGGGTTATAGATATCGACGGAAAGCGGATAAAAATCATTATCGTACCCAAGTGGTTATGGATAGGATAATAATTTTCCGTATCACCGCGTATCGAACCTTAGGGATAAGGTCGGATAGTCGTCCAGATACGTTGCTAAATTAGGAAGTTTTCCTAATTTTGAATATTTAAAAATATTACGGATATATCGAACACTATCCTAAGATATCTAAATATCCACATGATATTCACGAAATATTCAAACACCCATATTAGGAAATTAAATATTCTGAAAATATCGGATAATGTTGAATTACCTAATTTGCAGATAATTCCCAAATTCAAATCGACTCGGGATCGAGTTTGCGGATCGGGATCGGACTCAGACGACGGGCGACGCGGCGTCGGCGCGGCGGCTCACGGTGGCGTCCGGCGACGGGCACGGTGGAGCGCGCGGTGGTGGCGTGAGGGAGATATGTTTACTTAAATTAAATAACTACTCTATCTTCTAGATATATTTAGGATTCCTAGACATGCAAAAACTCTAATTCAAATCTAATTAATATTTTTTGAATTTTCTGTTTATTTGAAAAAGGAAAGTAATTAAATAAACAAGGATAGCAACCACATTCAAAACGTCCACGGGATCCGCCATATTTGTTTCAAACTCGGATTAGGCACAAAAATCAAACTATCGGTCATATCTATAGGGTTATAGATATCGACGGAAAGCCGATTATTCAAATTTGGAAAGCGGATAAAAATCATTATCGTACCCAAGTGGTTATGGATAGGATAATAATTTTCCGTATCGCCGCGTATCGAACCTTAGGGATAAGGTCGGATAGTCGTCCAGATACGTTGCTAAATTAGGAAGTTTTCCTAATTTTGAATATTTAAAAATATTACGGATATATCGAACATTATCCTAAGATATCTAAATATCCACATGATATTCACGAAATATTCAAACACCCATATTAGGAAATTAAATATTCTGAAAATATCGGATAATGTTGAATTACCTAATTTGCAGATAATTCCCAAATTCAAATCGACTCGGGATCGAGTTTGCGGATCAGGATCGGACTCGGACGACGGGCGATGCGGCGTCGGCGCGGCGGCTCACGGTGGAGTCCGGCGACGGGCGCGGTGGAGCGTGCGGTGGTGGCGTGAGGGGATCGTTGCAGCAAAGTCTCGGAACACGTGAAGAATGAGCACCGGAGGAGTGAAAGAACCTCCATTGATCAAGACTCGTTTACCGCAGGGAGCATCGTCAATATTGGTGTCCCCATGTCGCAGAACAAGAAGATGAATCTTAGACAATATCTTGTTTGCTCTTCACTTGCTTTACTCAATCTTCACTTCCCGTTTGCTCTTCAAGACTACACCACCACATTGCTTCTTTTGTATATTCTCATTGTCTTTAGAGAGTCCCTGTGCAACTCTCCTCCTTCTCCCCAATTTGTAGACGTGAATTCTACGTGAGACTTCCGTGGACTGACGTTGGAGTGGTCAACGTGGGCATGGCAGTGTTGACTTCGGGGCAGAAGTGATTCACAGCCAGAAGTATGGCTATGAGCAGGGGCAAGCGGCGGTGGTTGACGCAGCAGACGGAGATGATGCGACGTCGGGCGTGCGGCGGCGCGGGGAATAGAATCATGAGGCAGCAGCGGCGCGGTGAGATGGTGCGGCGGGGCTCCGGGCGGCGACGTGCGGCGGCGCGGGGAGCGGCGCTCTCTCTCTCTTCTTCTTCTTCTTCTTTTTTCTTCTCTCACTTTTTCTCTCTGAAAATTCTGATCTGAAAAACTGTGTCCGAAATTGTGTGTCCTCCCTAAAATCCTGACCTAATGATGTATATATAACACTAATCTAAGTCAATTAGATGGGCTCTCTAGTCCTAATGGGCTTAGGCTTGGGCTTAGATTTTCATTTAATTTAAATGGGCTGAATTAATTAAGGATAATGGGCTGAATTAAGCTCAAATTAAAACAACCGAGCCCGTTTGAGTTGTAATTCCCGGCCCTTGCCTTCCGAGCGAGCCGAGTCTCGTTCGATGAAATTTTAAGCTCATTCGCCACTGCCAATCTGATGCAAAAAAATGCAATTAAATTAAATGGACCTAAACTATATGTTTATGCAATTTAAATATTTTTGTTTGGGGGTTAAAAATTTAATCCCTAATTTTCTATGCAAATTACACTAAATGATACGCAAAAATTTAGGTGTCAACAGCCGCCCCTCTTTGAAGGTGAGCTCGTAGAGGTTGCATTCAAAGACTAAATGATACCTAAATTTCAACCATGCAAATGCAATGAATGTTGTTTTTGTCGGGATTATGAGTCCCATTTTAAAATGCATTAAGAAATGATGTATGCTAACACGAGTGGAAAACATACCTGGAATTACTTACCTGACAGGAGTGAGATAGCGCAATTCGAGGCACGACTCGGACTTTGTATGTTGTTTGGCAAATGTCTGGGCTCATTTCCATAGGTATTGCCTGATATACGTTGATGAACTTCGGTGATCTGCAGTTAAGTCAAAACACACGAAGAAAGCTCGACGTATCCAATCATCATCTGGATTCGTGAGAACAGTTCCGATCTTTACCAACTACCTATACATCTCCATAGGTGTTTGCAAAGATTTGGCCGCTTCACTTATACCTGCTCATAAGTGAATTGCGGGGAGAACTTTTGAAGTCAAGAGGATATTCCGACCTTTACATATACCTGCTCATATGCAAAGATTTGGCCGCCTCACTTATACCTGCTCATAAGCGAGTAGCGGGGGAACACCTGGGGTTGAAAGAATATTCCGACCTTTACATATACCTGCTCATATGCAAGGATTTGGTCACTTCACCTATACCTGCTCATAGGCGAGTAGCGGGGGAATACTTGAGATTTGGGGAGAATTCCGACCTTTACATATACCTGCTCATATGCAAAGATTTGGCCGCCTCACCTATACCTGCTCATAGGTGAGTAACGGGGGAATCTTCTCGAGATTGTATGAAAATCTGTGATTTGGTGAACAAAGGGGCTAGCCCAAGTGTTCAAGGGTTCCTTGACAAAGTACCTAGATATCATCAGAGGTACCTGAAAAAGCTTGATCAATAGACACCTAAACATCATCAAAGGCATCTAGAGATCGCAAAAATGATCAAATGTGGGTCCTGACGATTGCTCGAACAGGTTAGGGACACCTAGATAGTCATAGACATCCTAGGGATAGAGATATACGTACCTGGCGATATCTCCAACTCTGAAGGTGTGTCTCCTGTTAGACACGGATTTAAGTAACATGTAATATGCATTCGTACACTGTCAAGAACACATATACACATGCACTATGATTTTCAACTGATTTTCATGCACGATGGTTTTGTCAAATCGGTATTACAAACTCCGCTGGGGAACAATCATGACAAGACAATCCGAACTTACAAGTGGGTGTCTTGAAAATGCCGAATGAGGGACTTCCGATCTAAAAGGGCTTTCTCTCATTCTCATTGAAAAAGGCTGATTTATGAGAATCACTCCATCTCACCTTCATCATGTGGACAAGGGTCCGAGTATTCTCGCAAGCTGTACGACCTTACCAATCTGAGAGGTCTTTGTCAGGACCGTAACATGGGCTTGGTCAATGGCTTAGCAAAAGGGACTCTTTGAGTCAAGGCTATTGAAAGAACATACTCCACAATCGTCTCCGGGTTTACAAGTCAAGAACCCTGCAAAACGAGATAGAAATGGACTTGCTCGCACTTCTTCGAGCTAAGCTTATAAACATCTGAATCCTTCGTTAGTTCAAGTGCCCTAATCTGAAGAAACTTTACAAGGGACGTAACGTAGGCTAGGCTCATGAGTTGAGAAATGAATAGATCATTAGGCTCAAAATGTGTATAATTGGGGTGAATAAGTTGGTGATCATCTTGGCATTGTCACCGGTCTTGTTGTTCATTCTTGGGAGTTGTCTTTTCAGCGAATGCTTCATTGGGCTTGAATTCACCACTTCTTTAAATTTGTAGGACTATGACTATCCCACTGGGGATGATTTTGATACACTTATCTTTCATCCTTGGGTATTGGTCTTGCTTTTACCAGGTACACTGCTCTTTCTTGCCCACTGAACTCTTTTTTTTTTTTTACACTTGACATACGCTGTTTACAATGCATATGTTAGCCAACTATACTCTGACTGAATGATTCAGCATTAGACTTCCAGGGGTAATTGCCTTCGATTGACATTCTGAATATGCTGCTCGGCGGTGACAACTTTTACCTTGCCCCAATGTGGGGGATGATCACCAACTGGTTTTAAGAAACGAATTTGCAGGCTCAATTGGGCTTAGCAAAGAATAAAGTGTGTATAGGATAGAGAAAGAAATGCTCTTCGTCATCCTAAGGCACTTGAATTTCGTGTGAATTCATCTGAAAAAAGCAACACTCGAAGATTGATGCAAGTGAGAGCAAGAAAATTTCTACTCATTTTTCACCTTATAATGCTGACTTACCTCCAGTTTGCCCCAATGTGGGATAATTCTTGACAGGGGTAATTTGAAAGAATTTCTCCAAGTGTTTAGGCTCAAAGTGGCAAAATAATGGATAACCTGTAGTGTTTGGGATAGAGAAATGAACCGCCTCTCGTCATTTCGGTTGCCGTACCTTTTGCGAGATAACCCTTTACCTTACAGACATGAAATTTTTCCGCTCAACTCACTGGGGATTAGTGCATGGGACTATGTATAGGATAGGGCTTGCCTTCCATCATCCCGATGTACCTCATTCGACACATTCAAGTCATTCCACATGAGTTATCAGATTGTCTAAATAGACTTCTCCTTTGAAGTCAATGATACTGATCGACAAAATAACCATGCAGAAATTAAAGCCAATGCAAACATCTTAACTTGAAATTGGTTGAAACCATTTATTCATCAGTGAAATGTTTGCAATTCAAAGGTATAAAGCCAAACACTTGAAAACTTTTGCCGCAAAAATGTTTGATCTTATCAGGGATAATACGTCTTCACAGCATCAGAATTAACAGGCGTGGAAAACTCATGACCGTCCATTTCTACGAGAATCAGGGCACTCCTGGGGAGCACCTTTTTAACCACGTATGGACCGATGTAGTTTGGGGCGAATTTGCCCCCAGGAACAGGAAAAACTGGCAGTATCTTCCTTAGGACTAGATCATTTACCTCGAAGTGTCTTTGACGCACTTTTTGGTTGAAAGACTTACCTACTCATGCGGCAACTGGATCGGGGCGTTTTGTCTCACTCTCAGGGGGATTTGCCCCTCTCTGCACTTTTCTGGGTTCTCCAGAATCACTCAGGTTAATAGTGATAGTTTGGTCTGATGTGAGGACTTTGGGCCTTTCATGCCGCTCTAGATCGCGCTGAATATCTGAGGAATCGTCAAGTTCGTCGGTGTCATTGGGATCAAGCTCGGCTGCACATGATTCATCAGATTAGACCGTTTTCATACCTTCACGTGTCACAAGATTCCCCTGAAACATAAAGTAAGGGATTCAGAAGGACAAACAGGAGTAAACCTTGCATTTTTTCTAAATTATTATTATTTTTTTTTTGAAATTCTTTTCAAAAATATTTTAACACGAAGGAACATGAAGAAGCCCAGGCCTCAGAATTCTCCTTGGACTATATTTTCTTTTATCGGTTGGATATCATCACCGGGCTGGTTTGATGTACCTCAACATGTCCTCAAAACGAAAATAACTTGTAATTTCATTGATTATTTCAAAATGAATTACATTTATTGAATGAAAATTGCAACAATCAAATCCTAGAAATGAAAATGGAAAGCAGCGCCCGAAACGGGGCAAGTCCTAAAAAGCAGTAAAAATTCCCACGCAGGGGAGTGTGCGAAAAAGTAAAAGTTTTACTCTTGTGGGCCTGTGCCCATTCCCTCTAACGGTTCTTCTTCGATAGCTCCAACGAAGAAATCATCAAACAGGGTAGTGATTCCATCCATTGCATCATCAGAATCTTCTGTCATTAGAGGTGTTGGATCATCCATACCTCCCCATCCATCCGGGACAATGTCACAGGGGTTAACATAGAAGCTCGGGGGCGCCGAGTATTTCACATAAAAATCGAACTTGCCGCTCGGTTGCCCCAAAGTGTCGATCACCTCTTTCTCTTCATGCATCATTCTTGCAGGGCCCGGAAATGTGGTGCGGATATGTGGAAGCAACCTACCATGCCCAAGCTCTCCATTGTTGTGGGTAATTCCATTCGGCTCTTCTTCGGATCGCTGTCTATTATATCCATCTCCTCGACCTCGACCTCGGCCGCGTCCACGTTCATGTCCACGTCCCCCATTATTTGGCCCGCTTGACCCCTGGTATCCCAACCCAGTAGTGTGGGGCCTTCGAGAGACTTCCACCGGTTGGCGGATACCTTGACCATTCCTACCAAGACCTTCACCCGGAATAAAGCCATGGGACACCATTACTCTTCCAACCATGACTGCAGCATTTGACACCTCAGGAATGGGCGGTGATGATCCTCTCGATGCATGTATGGTTGATACGAGCTCGAGCGACTGATAGCTTGATTCTATTTTGCAATCCGGCTCAACATAGGGGATAGCCGTTGCGTGGTAGATTGGGTGCTCCTCTTCACCGTGGACTGTGACTAATTTTCTCTCCACAACGAACTTCACCCTCTGATGTAGACTGGATGGCACAGCTCCCGCAGTATGAATCCATGGACGACCCAACAGAAAATTAAATGCAGTGGGAATGTCCATAACTTGAAATAGGATGTTGAACATCGTTGGTCCTATCTGTATGTCAAGGTGGATTTCTCCCATTACTTCTTTCTTCGTTCCATCAAAGGCTCGCACAGAGGTCTTTGCAGAATTTATCCTAGAAAAGTCTATCTTGAGGCGGTGTAAAGTCGCCAAAGGACAGATATTCAAGGCTGATCCGTTATCAATGAGTACCCGGGCTACATGCGAGGCCTTATATTTGACAGAAATGTAAAGTGCCTTGGTATGCCCCCTCCCTTCCAGAGGAAACTCTTCATCTGAAAAGGCTATGAGGTCCTTGAGGAGTATAGAACCGACAAATTCCTTCAATTTATCATGATCGATCGTTTCTGGCACGTGGACTTCACTTAACACCTTCATTAGGGCCTTCTGATGCTTGACAGATGTCTGGAGTAGTTCAAGGAGAGAGATTTGCGCGGGCATCTTGCGCAATTGTTCAACTATGTTGTATTCGCTAGCCTTAATCACAGCTAGAAACTCTTTGGCTTCTTCATTAGTAACAGGTTTTGCAGGTTGGGCATTAGCTTGGCTTTAGGTACGCCCAGATCTGGTAACCAGGTCGACATCGAGGCTGTAAGACCAAGGGACCGCCTTATTATCACTGTACTCATGTGGTTGAGGTATCTCGATCACTATCCCTTCATCAGCTGTAGGCGTGCTTACTACAATCTCTTCATCATCGGACGCGTCTTCGAGCGGAGGCATGTCTTCAAGCAAAGGGTTGAACTTGTCCTTCCCGGTGTTCAATGTAGCAAACTCTTTTTCCCAATTAATAACCACTTCAGAAATAGTGGAAACAATGCCAGTGTGGTCAGCATAAACAATCATCCCAGCTTCTACCATCCTTGAGATTCTTTCTCTCATGACAGCCAGGGGAAGGGTCTCGTTACTCGGGTAATAACCGGCTTTCACCAACTCGCCATAGACGTCCGTAGTATACACCTTGACGTTCTTAATTCGACCAGCATCGAGGCTAAAAATGGCATTCACATTGCCCGCGTGATCGGGGAGTGGGTTATTCTGAACATTCGGCTTAGCGGGTTGGAATGAGAAAGCCCTCGTGTCCAGGAGGTTCTGGATTCGATGCTTGAGGACATAGTAATCATCGGTTGAGTGTCCCAGCTCACCCATGTGATAATCACATTTCTTTGACGGGTCGAAGTTATAGAACCGCTCAGGATTGGGCCGCTTTGGCTCAGTAGTAAGCAAGCCTTTCTTCTGAAGTACTGCCAATACTTGAGACAACGACCCGGGGAGGGAGGTGAATTGCCTCTTGTTGTTCCTCCTTTGAAAAGGTTGATGACCCGAGTTTTGTTGCTGAGCTTCCGCTACTTGAATTGCTGGGGCGGAGTTAGTATTCCGCCGGCTCGGTTGGTTATAAGCCACATTCACTTCAGCTGCCGGTTCTTTCTCTTTTCTCGCACCAAATCTTCTGGTCGAGGAAGACGGCTCGACAAACCATCCATCTTTCAGCCCTATCTCAATCTGTTCGCCTATGGGGATGAGTTGGTTGAAGTTGTCAGGCGGAATGGCAACCATCCGATTATGGTATTCGAATGGGAGAGTTTTTACAAACATCCTCTTCAACTCACTGTCTATGGGTTCTGGGACAACCTGAGCAGCTAAATTCCTCCATCTGATAGCATAGTCTTTGAACGACTCAGTTTTTTTCATCTGAGCATGTTCGAGATCATCACGGATAGGAATGATGTCCATTATGAATCTGTACTGCTTTAAGAATGCTTCACTGGCTTCTTTCCAAGTTTTGAGGCCATTTATCTTCTTCATGAGATACCAGTTCAAAGCAGGACCCGTCAAACTTGCTTGAAAGGCATGGATCATCAGGAGTTCATTGTCAACATACGAAGTCATCTGTACGTGATAGAGCTGCAGGTGGGCTTTTGGACATGTGGTGCCATTGTACTTGTCAAAATCTGGCATTTTGAACTTCTTTGGGATTTTGATCTGTGAGTACAGGGACAGATCGATCGAAGGTGAATCCTGCGAACCTTCCAGCTGCTTCACTCTTTCTTCAAGCTTGTTGAATCGTTCGTCAGGTTTGTCTTTGTTGTCGATAATCTGGACGGGGTCATCTTCTAAATCAGGAATATCGTCATCTCCGTCAACATCGACACTTTTTCTAACTTTCTGCTTTGGGACTGATGTTTCGAGGGATGCCGGAACAGGGGATCGACCGAAGAGCTTTGATCTCAGCGGACATTTGTTGCATCGCGATGACAAGTTGCTTCATCTGGTCTTCCATACCAACAACACGCTCTTGCAAGTCGGTTTGATCGGCCATTCTGGCTCTCGACCGTGTATGAATGGGCGATCGTGATCGGTCCGTAGTTACCTAATTTCGGAATGAAACAGGCATACATAAGTGCCAAGCAAAATCATACGCCGATCCATGACATTGGTCTAAACGCTTTGAATTGAAAAGACCCATTTATTGAAATGGTGAAAATTTTTACACCAATTAATGACTTAAAATTGAACTGAATATAAAGACAAATGACTCAATTCCTAAACAAATTTAAAAACTGAAACTGAAATGAGAAAAGAACTTCGAGCTTATTATTTAGCTTGATCTATAGACATATGGGAGGCGACTTCCTTCTTCAATTGCTCATAAGCTCGAGCTATCTTGGCTGCCTTTTCTTCAGCTTCTTCGGCCTTCCTTTTGAGGCGATTGTTCTTTGAGCGATTGGCGGACTTAAGACGCACCTTGGGTATCTTCGGGAGCAAATCCTGTGGGATTCTGTGCCGTCGAATGTACTGGGTCGTCGCGAAATAGGACTTCTGCTCTCCCTTTAGTTCTCCTTCGGGCCGAGCTATTTTTAACACACGGCACTTCTTTCACATCTTATTGAGCTGAGCTACGGTCCCTTCGTGGTTTTTATCATCATCGGCAAAGTCGACCCGGAGGAGTTCCGGTTGTAACGCCGGAGGGAGTCCCTGGAGAATTTGGTACTGTCGGGACACTCTGGCAGGGTAGTACTCGATTGCGCCAGTGAAGCCCAAAAGTGGCACCGGTCCAACACCATTACACGTAAGCCGAGCTTCCTCGACCTTGAACCAATTAGCATGCCAATAGAAACCTTGGGGTCTAGCGTTTTTCATGAAAATGATCCATTCGGAATAATGATAATCAGGTGTATTTCCTTGTTTTTCTTTATAGCTTAAAATGGGATGGCTAGAATCACTAAGCTCGGATATTGTGAGTAAATCGCCACACCCTTTTATGTGAGACAAAAACCAAATTTGCAAAAGTTCGAGGGGGGCATGAAACGTTTTGTCAACATGTTGCTTAAATTTAATGAGGGAAATGAAAGTCTCGACTAAAATGGTGTTGCCAAAATTCTTTTCAAGACAGACTTGTTGGACCAACCATGCGATTGACGGACTACATGCATTCTTACAGTGAGGAAAAATCATGAACCCGAAAAATGCTAACAAAAAGATTTTGCCCTTTTGAAAAGATGTGGCTTTTTCAAAACACTGACTTAGGAATGAAAAAGGACATGTGCCGCGATTTGCTTTTAAAACTTTTCCCAATTCATCTTTTCCAACATTCAAAAATTCAGCCAACATTAAAGTAGAATCAATTCCCAAAGGTGGTGTGACTAACTCCGACTCCAATGGTTTTCCAATGAGCACGCTATATTCTTCCAACGTCGGGGTGAGCTCGTGCTTACCGAATATAAAGGTAGAGGTCTCGGGACACCAGAAGTGCGCTAATGCTCGAACGAGGCCGGTACGGACTTTGACCTCCAGTAGGGGGAGCAGCCTCCCGATGTGGCCCTCAACTAGCTTGCGGTTGGTCGGACTAAGTAGATTCCACCAGGCACGGAGCTCGTCCTTAGGAGCATCAAGAATCCGGATGTCTGCCCCTCCCATAGTATATAGACCAAGACTCACGACCGACCTAATGTCATGGACCGACCAAAGAAAATACGGAACATAGATAAATTGCGAAATAAAGGTTCAGAAAAGTTACTTTACCCGATAGGACCATGACAATCACATAGACATGCGCATGAAATGTGAGGTTCGATTTCTATCTAGACTCTAGCTTGCAAAATGGAGACGCGAGGATTACCGGGCTAAACCAGTCATGGTTGTGGTTAGGCCGGGGTTCCCCTTACTCCGGCTTAGTCAAGGAGCCGACCCGGGTTGCAAAGGGTGCAACCGTGGTGGGAACTCAATGACACCATGAAAGAACTTTCGGGACCAAGGAGGGCGACCCGTACCACGCGAGTGTGGTCGGGGTGTCCGCTGTCTCAGTACCATCCTAAACCTGTGCCGCCCAGGTCCGGCAGCGGGTAGTGTGTGCGGTGTAGTATAAATGCAAGGCATGCACAACATGTTATATCAAACAGCGCTTCGTGCATAAAATAAACCATACATCCAAACACCTCCCTGCAAAACAAGGGTTAACAATCACGCCTCCCCTTATACCTCCCATTCTGCAAAAACATTTAACACCTAAAATGTTAGGGACGTACCTGGGATCCTCGCTGCCAAACAAAAATATTTTTTGAAAAGAAAAACTGGCCTAAGTCCACTAAGAGTTTTAACTCAAGTCCCCAGCGGAGTCGCCAAGCTGTCGCGACCTAAAATTCCTCTCAGGCTAATGGATTGTTAAGACTAAGCCTAACTCGGGCCCTCCCAAGCCCTACCAATTCGCAACTTAGGGTTTAAGTTTTTAACATGCAAAAGTTTTTATGCTCGGAGTTGCCACTAATCAATTTATGGTAGGTTGATTAGAAACCTAAATAAAACATAGGGAGATATGTTTTATTCCTATGAACCAGAGATTCTAAGCCCGGGGACTTGATTACGCTAGATTTGGTCTAACGCCCTTTCGGTACCTTTTCTTTTCAAAAATGTTTTGGCAGGCAGTTTGGATCCATTTCAACTTAGTTACTAACATGTGAGGTGTTCATGCGAGTGCGCAAACCACCAATTTAACACCCAGAAAGCATTAAATAAATTGCAAGTTTGGAAGAATTACTTACCTGGAAGCAACGTAAGCATCTGCATTGTTAGCTAGAAAATCACATTGACACCCTAATATGATTTCTAATTAACAAGCAATTCACTCAATTTCTTTTTTTTTGGGATTTTCACTTATTTAAATGAAATCTAGCCTATATGCAATGACATGCGATTAATGCAACCTAGCATGCAAACTATATGTCGTGCGACGACGTGACCTATTTCTAATGACAGGACGAATGATTATTTTTGGTATTTTTTCAATTTAAATTCGGAATAATAAAAGTGCCTAAATTAACATGCAAACTATGATGACTTAATCTACCCTAGCATGATTCCTTTTTAGGATTTTTGTTAAAATTCGAAATAATGAATTACTTAAATTAAGAATACAATCTATCCTAATCTATCCTAAAACAATTCATTCTTCTTTTCTTGGGATTTTCATGGAAATTCGAAATAATAAAATAACCTGAATAATCTATTAAGATTAGAATATTACTTAATTTAAACTAGGAAATAAATCATCTCAAGTCCTAATTTAAATTAAATAACTACTCTATCTTCTAGATATATTTAGGATTCCTAAACATGCAAAAACTCTAATTCAAATCTAATTAATATTTTTTGAATTTTCTGTTTATTTGAAAAAGGAAAGCAATTAAATAAACAAGGATAGCAACCACATTCAAAACGTCCACGGGATCCGCCATATTTGTTTCAAACTCGGATTAGGCACAAAAATCAAACTATCGGTCATATCTATAGGGTTATAGATATCGACGGAAAGCGGATAAAAATCATTATCGTACCCAAGTGGTTATGGATAGGATAATAATTTTCCGTATCACCGCGTATCGAACCTTAGGGATAAGGTCGGATAGTCGTCCAGATACGTTGCTAAATTAGGAAGTTTTCCTAATTTTGAATATTTAAAAATATTACGGATATATCGAACACTATCCTAAGATATCTAAATATCCACATGATATTCACGAAATATTCAAACACCCATATTAGGAAATTAAATATTCTGAAAATATCGGATAATGTTGAATTACCTAATTTGCAGATAATTCCCAAATTCAAATCGACTCGGGATCGAGTTTGCGGATCGGGATCGGACTCAGACGACGGGCGACGCGGCGTCGGCGCGGCGGCTCACGGTGGCGTCCGGCAACGGGCACGGTGGAGCGCGCGGTGGTGGCGTGAGGGGATCGTCGCAGCAAAGTCTCGGAACACGTGAAGAATGAGCACCGGAGGAGTGAAAGAACCTCCACTGATCAAGACTCGTTTACCGCAGGGAGCATCGTCAATATTGGTGTCCCCACGTCGCAGAACAAGAAGATGAATCTTAGACAATGTCTTGTTTGCTCTTCACTTGCTTTACTCAATCTTCACTTCCTGTTTGCTCTTCAAGACTACACCGCCACATTGCTTCTTTTGTATATTCTCATTGTCTTTAGAGAGTCCCTGTGCAACTCTCCTCCTTCTCCCCAATTTGTAGACGTGAATTCTACGTGAGACTTCCGTGGACTGACGTTGGAGTGGTCAACGTGGGCATGGCAGTGTTGACTTCGGGGCAGAAGTGATTCATAGCCAGAAGTATGGCTGTGAGCAGGGGCAAGCGGCGGCGGTTGACGCAGCAGACGGAGATGATGCGACGTCGGGCGTGCGGCGGCGCGGGGAACAGAATCACGAGGCAGCAGTGGCGCGGTGAGATGGTGCGGCGGGGCTCCGGGCGGCAACGTGCGGCCGCGCGGGGAGCGGGGCTCTCTCTCTCTTCTTCTTCTTCTTTTTTTTTCTTCTCTCACTTTTTCTCTCTGAAAATTCTGATCTGAAAAACTGTGTCCGAAATTGTGTGTCCTCCCTAAAATCCTGACCTAATGATGTATATATAACACTAATCTAGGTCAATTAGATGGGCTCTCTAGTCCTAATGGGCTTAGGCTTGGGCTTAGATTTTAATTTAATTTAAATGGGCTGAATTAATTAAGGATAATGGGCTGAATTAAGCTCAAATTAAAACAACCGAACCCGTTTGACTTGTAATTCCCGGCCCTTGCCTTCCGAGCGAGCCGAATCTCGTTCGATGAAATTTTAAGCTCATTCGCCACTGCCAATCTGATGCAAAAAAATGCAATTAAATTAAATGGACCTAAACTATATGTTTATGCAATTTAAATATTTTTGTTTAGGGGATAAAAATTTAATCCCTAATTTTCTATGCAAATTACACTAAATGATACGCCAAAATTTAGGTGTCAACATCGGGCTTTCCAAGTCGACCGAGTCAACCCGACCCGACCCGAAAACCCGTCTTCTTCGCCCAACTCGCCCAAAACGTGCAATAAACCCAAAAATATCTTCGACCCCGCCACTTTACCAACTTAATCCGATCAATATAGCACGTGTTAAACTCCAATTCCAGCTGGAACCTGAGATTCGTTACAACCGATTTGGAGGTCGGTGATAACCAATTTTGGGCGGGAAATCGAGCTACAAAAGGAAGAAAAACTGAAGGTGATGGACACAACGTGTTCGAGAAAATTTCCGAGAGGAAAAAGAGAGAGAAACAGGGAGAGAGCATGAAATCTAGAGAGAAAGAGGAGTGGAGATCTCCAGATCGAGTGATCGACGCCGGTCGATTTAACGGCGCCGGCGAATCGACCATCTAGGGAGGATCTCCTCCTCGGGTGACCAGTGGCGAGCTGACCGTGAAGCTTTGAAACCGAGCTTCGGCCGGTTGATCCAGGACCTTCCCGACGAAACCGAAGCCATTAACTTGGAGATCAAGTGTCAAGGAAGACCTCCACGGTGGCCGATTAGCCCAAGGACAACATTTCAATCCCGGACGAAACAAGTAAAGTTTGATCTTCATCATATTTTTCCAGAATTTCCAGAATAAATTTTAGCTCAAACTTGTGTGTTTCTTTGTGGTTTTGTTACGTTTGATGCTTAAAACATGTTCTAATCATCATGTGTATTGTTTCGTTGCATTTGGGGTGTTAAACTTACACAAACCGAGTCGGCCATGCATGAAAACCATTTCGCCGGAGCTCGAACAGTGTCGCCGGAGCATCACCGTGGCCATAAGTCTGTCAAGTTAGCTTCCTTCAACCTTGTTTGATGCTTTGTTAGTGATTAGAATCGAGTTAGATGGCTAGGGCGTTCTATATTGTGATTCGAAGGTTCGGCTAGTTAGTTTAGAACAAGTTGCAAGTTAGGTTTTTTCGACTGGTTTTTCACCGGCCGGCGAAGGTCCGACGGCGATTCAGTTAATCTAGTTTGGTAGAGGATGATATGAACTTGACACAGAACCAAAAAATTAGCCATAAAGGTCACCGGAGGCTCGTCGGCGATGAGCTCAAACCGGTGGCCTTGAAAACGTGCAACATAAAACCATGCCCACCAACTGTTTGACCAAATGCCCCAATGAGAAGAATCAGAAACGGCGTCGTTTGGGCATCATGCTTGCCGGAGAAGACGATCGGCGCCGGCGCCGGCGAGGCCCTGTTTGGCCAAGTCAAACCGGGTTGAACCGGGCCGGTCCGGTTCGTTTCTCGACTGGAAAATTTAAATAAAAAAAATCTACAAAAATTGAAAAATCAATAAAAAATTTGAAATATTCAAAAAAATTTTAAAATCTGAAAAACGTAAAAAAAATTTCGGAAAATTAGAAAATTTCATAAAAATTTTAAAAAATTTAGAAAATCCATAAAAAT
Source organism: Syzygium oleosum (assembly GCF_021117445.2). Taxonomy (NCBI): domain Eukaryota; kingdom Viridiplantae; phylum Streptophyta; class Magnoliopsida; order Myrtales; family Myrtaceae; genus Syzygium; species Syzygium oleosum. Next base: position 4,539,273 of record NW_026607500.1, on the reverse strand, counting down.
CCTGAAAATTCAGAAAATACCAATAAAAAATGTGAAAAATTTAAAAAAATCTAAAAAATTCGAAAATTCATTAAAATTTTCAGAAATTCATAAAAATCAATCCTCGGTTAATGAAATTCTCAGAAATTCAATTTCCGAAAAAAAAAATCAAAAATTTCAAAAATTCACAAAATGGTCCAAAAATACTGTGGCCAACCTTGGAAAGCGAAATTTGAATTTTTTGAAGTGCCCAAGTGGCATTTTTAGAAAATTTCAAATTCAGGGGTTATAACCCCTAAAAAAACCTAAAACCCTAAAAAGACACAAATCACGAAATGACCAAGCTTTTAGGGCTTCACTAGGATTTTGATGTTTTTTGGTGCATTTTGATTTTTAGAGACAATTTAGGATTATTTGGTTTTATTGACATTGATTGCACATTTAATTCTTGATTGATTTTCCCCGCAATTAGAATGGATAGAATTAATGGATAAGCCTCGGAAACTTGCATGACACGTTAGACATCGTATCGTTCTTAGGTACCAAAAGGGCGTTAGGGATCTCAATTTGGGATCATTAACGTAATCAAGTCCCCATACTCAAAATCTCTGATTCGTAGAATCGTGGTATTTCTCCCATACCCCGATTAGATTTCTAGTCAACTTACTAATAATGACTAGTGGCGACTCCAAAATAGAAAACTTAGATCAAATAGGAAATTACTATCCACTGTCACGTGAGGTATGGTCTGGGAGAGACCCTTCCACGGAAATACCTCCTTAGCGGGCAAACCCCGAAAGCTAAAAAAACAAGCGCGGCGCGACACGTGTCAAACCCAAAAAAAATCAAGTTAAACCCGCGACTTCGTGAACCTTCCCCGATTGATTTAGCACGTGAAAATCAAGTTAGCCAGCTGGCGCCAGAGAATCGATCCAATCGATCGGAAGTCGGTTCTAACTGAATTTGGGCGGGAAAATTGATCAACAAAAACAACAAAAAAATGAACATTAAGAAGAGAAGCTGGTCGACGAAATTCCAGAGAGAAAGAGAGAGAGAAGGAGCACGAAAGAGAGAGAGATTGAGCATGATATGAGTAGAGATTCCCGGGAACCGAGCGATCGGTGCTTTTCCGATTGAAAAGCCCTGGCAAATCGGTCTCGACGGTGAGTTTCCTCACCGGAGGACCTACAACATGGCTGGTCATCGAGGCCTGAAAACCGTACTCGGCAGGCTGATTCAAGAGTTCCCCGGCGAAACCGAGGCCATCAACTTGGAGATCAAGTGACAAGGAACCACTCCACGGTCACCGGTTGTCTCGGAAACTCCAATTTGCCTTCCATCGAAGCAGGTAAAGTTCGATCCTTGCCACGGTTTACATAGAATTCCATATTAAGTACTTGAGCTTCACAGTGCTAGATCTTGCAATTTTCCTTATTATTGATGCTTTAAACATGATTATGATCATCTACTTGTTTGTTTCTTGCATTTTTAATCATTGAAATTGCACTAAACCAAGTCGGCCAATCATTGATGACCCTCGCTGGGAAACCCGAGCTTCACCGGAGTGTTACCTGTGGCAAATGGCCGCTCAAGTTAGTAACTGCTTACCTTGCTTGATGTTTTGATGATGATTTTGATCGATGTAGATGGCTAGGGCGTTAAATAATTGATCTGAACAATAGAAAAAGCTTGAATATGTCAGTCTCGAGTTGAGTTGTTTAGATCGGTTTTTCGCCGGCCAACGAAGGTTCGGTAGCCAGTTGACTAAGCTGGGATGATAGGTGGTGATGTGAGGATGATAAAGAACCCAAAATTGACACCGAAATATCACCGGAGGACCGCCGGAGATCGGTCTAAAGTTGCAGCCTTGAAAACAAAAAACCCAGACTTATGCACACCACCTATTCGGGGAAATGCCCCAATGAGAAATAGTGAAATGGCGCCGTTTTGGCACTATTTCTCGCCGGAGAAGACGACCGATGACCGACACCGGCGAGGCCCAGTTCGGCCAAGCCGAACCGGGTTGACCGGGCCGATCCGGTTCATTTTTTCCGGCGAGAAAATTCAAAAATATTAAAAAAATAATAAGAGAATCTAAAAAAATAAAAAAATTTCAATAAAAGAAATAAAAAAAATCAGAAAAATACAAAAAAAAATTTAGAAATTCGAAAAATTTTAGAAAATTAGAAAATTCATAAAAATTCAAAAAATACAAATAAAAAATGTGAAAAATTTAGAAAATCTAAAAAATTGGAAAATTGGAAAATCCATAAAAATTTTTCAGAAATTCATAAAAATCAATTCTCGGTTAATGAAATTCTCTGAAATTCAAAAATCGAAAAAAAAATCAAAAATTTCAAAAATTCACGGAATGGTCCAAAAACACTGTGGCCAACCTTGGAAAGTGAAATTTGAATTTTTGGAATTGCCCAAGTGGAATTTTTAGAAAATCTCAAATTCAGGGGTTATAACCCCTAAAAAACCCTAAAACCCTAAAAGACACAAATCATGGAATGAATAAGCCTTTAGGGCTTCGTTAGGATTTGGATGTTTTTGGGTGCATTTTGATTTTTAGAGACAATTTAGGATTGATTGATTTGATTGACATTGATTGCGCATTTAATTCTTGATTGATTTTCCCACAATTAGAATGGATATGATTAGTGAGTAAGCCTCAGAAACTTGTGTGACACGTTAAATATCGTATCGTTCTTAGGTACCGAAAGGGCGTTAGGGATCTTGATTCGGGATCATTAGCGTAACCAAGTCCCCGTACTCAGAATCTCTGATTCGTAGAATCATGGTATTTCTCCCATACCCCGATTAGGTTTCTAGTCAACCTATCAATAATGACTAGTGGCGACTCCAAAATCGAAAACTTAGATCAAATAGGAAATTACCATCCACTGTCACGTGAGGTATGGTCTGGGAGAGACCCTTACACGGAAATGCCTCCTCAGCGCACAAATCCCGAAAACCCAAAAAAAAAATAGCGCAGTGTGACAGTATGGTTAAGTCCGAAACCGCTGGGTGTGGTCTATAGTATTTCTACCCCTTTAAAGGATAGCGTAGTGTTTGTAGTAGGATGTGCTGATTGTAAATTATCTATTGGTGATCGTGAGGATAGCATAAATTTAATTGTCTTGACAATGCTTAACTTCGATATGATTATTGGAATGGACTGGCTCACCAAGCAACGAGCTACAGTAAACTGTTATCGCAAGACGATTCAGTTTGAGCCTTTAGGGAGTATTAGCTTTGAGTTTGTCAGGAATCAAGGAGGATTTCTAGTCATTTCTAGGTCATAGTATCTTCACAACAAATGATTCTGGGACCTTGAATTGCATATTGGTCGGTCCAATTGCACAATTTGTCAAAGGAATTAAAAAACCCCAAAAATCAATTGAAAATTAGGAATTTTAAGTCCAAATTGGGAATCTTGGTCAATTTGTAATTGTTGAATCAAGAGAATATCATTCTTAGAGTTAATCAGGCGTGGGTAATCCAATTTTGACACCAATTTTGTCCAATCAGGTCATCTACATATTGAATTAAATAAAAACCCTAATGATCCGAATTTACAATTTGGAAATTTCGGGTTTAATTGTGATAAAAATTGGTGCAAATTTCATATTTGGATACAAAATATGTCCAATTTTGGGGTTAAAATTGGGAAATACTATTTAAATTGGGTCGAATTTGTGAATTTAAACCAACATGGGTTTGCCTGGTCGGTCTGATCGACTCGACCTGGGTCGGCTTCCTTCTTCACTCGACTCGCCTAGAACACGATAAACCCAGAAAAATATCTTCTCCGGCTCGTGACTTTGCCGACTTAAGCCAATTAAATGGGTACGTGTTAAACCCAAATACCAGCTGGAGAATCGAAGATTCGATCTAACCGACTCAAAGGTCGATGATAACAAACTTTGGGCGGGAAAATTGAGCTAGAAAAGGGAGAGAAACATTATCATACGCATAGAGGGTGTTCGACAAATTTCCAGAGAGAGAGAGAGAAAGAGAGATTTCCAGAGAGAGAGGGAGTTGAGGTTTCTCGGACTGAGTGATCGGCGCTTTTTCGGTCGGAAAAGCGCCGGTAAATCGGCCCAGGTGGTGAGCCTCCTCACCTGAGATGGTCGGCGTGAGGCTGATCGCCACCGCCTAAAAGTCGTGCTTGGCCAACACATCTAGAGGTGCTCCGGCGAAGTTAAGAACACCAGTTTGAATTCCAAGTGTCGAAGAACAACTCCACAGAGTCGATTAGCCCGGGAACATCATTTTGATCCTCATTGAAGAAGTCGGCCATGGCTGTTTGAATTTAACCGGAGCTTCCCCAATCTCGCCGGAGCACTTCTATGGTCATAGGCCATCCAAGTTAGTCACATTTACCTTGTTTGATGTTTTGATGATGATTTTGATCGATGTAGATGGCTAAGGTGTTAGATAATCGATCTGAACAATAGAAAAACATAAATATGTCAATCTCGGGTTGAGGTGTTAGGCTTGGTTTTTTGCCGGCCGGCGGAGGTCCAGCGACGAGTTGATTAGATTAGGATGATACAGAATCCAAAATTGGCGCCGGAATACCACCGGAGGACCGCTGGAGATCGGTTCAAAGTTACGGTATTAAGAACATTAAACACAGACACGCACACCAGCTGCTCGACGAAATGCCCCAAAGAGAAAGCACCGAAACGGTGCCATTTTGGCGTTGTGCTCGCCGGAGCACCGATAGGTGCCGGTGACGTCCTGTTTGGCCGAACCGAACTGAACCAGCCGGTTCGGTTCGCTTCTTCGGCGGGAAAAGAAATACAAAAAATAAAAAAATCAGAAAATTAGAAAAAAATTCTAAAAAATTCTAAAAAAATAAAGAAAATTAGGAAAAATTCTGTAAAAAAATGAAAATCCGAAAATCAAAGAAAAAAATTCAGAAATTCAGAAAAATCCATAAAAATGTGAAAAATTCAGAAAAAATAGAAAAATCTAATAAAAATAAAAAAAATATAAATTTTTTTGGAAATTTAAAATAATAAAAATAAAAACTCAGCTCTCGGAAAAAAGATTCTAAGAAAATTTTTTCAAAAAAAAATCAAAGAATTTAAAAAATTTACAGAATCACTCAAAAACACTGCGGCCAACCTTCACAAGTGAAATTAGAATTTTTGGAAGTGCCCTACATCGAATTTTTAGGAAATCCATAGTTTAGGGATTAAAAGGAGTTTCAACACCTAAAAAACCTAAAACCCTAAAACAATATAAATCATGAATGAACAAGCCTTTTTAGGGCTTTGCTAGGGTTTGGATGTTTTTGGATTAGCTTTCTTTTAGAGACAATTTAGGATTATTTTGCTTGATTGCAATTGATTGTGATGTTAATGATGATTGATTGATTTTCCACGATTAGAATGGTTTGAATTGGTGGATAAACCTCGGAGACTCGTTCGACACGTTAGACACATCGTATCGTTTTAAGTACCGAAAGAGCGTTAGAGATCTCAATTTGAGATAATTAGCGTAACCAAGTCCCCTTACTCAGAATCTCTAGTTCGCAAAATCGTGGTATTTCTCTCGTACCTCGATTAGGTTTTTAGTCAACCTATCAATAATGACTAGTGGCGACTCCAAATCAAAACTCAGACTAAATAAAAAGATAAAAAAATCACAACTTGCTGTCAAATGAGGTATGATTTGGGAGAGGCCCCCATTTGTCTAGTGATGGGATGTATGTGAGACGTTTGGGCGAAATATCCGTATCGGACCCTAGTAGCCCATTCGTGACAAATGGAAGTACCTCCTTAGCGTGCCAAAAGCGCGGCGTGACACATGGGTAATTCAATTTTGTCCTCAATTTTGCCTAATTAGATTATTTGGATAGTGAATTAAACAAAAACCCAACTGGACCGAACATAAATTTGGGAAAATTTGGTTCAATTAAGATAAAAATTGAAATTGATCTCACATTTCAAGGTAAAAAATGTCAAGGAATCGAAATTTGGGATTAAAATTATGAAATTGGGTCGAATTTGCAAAATTGGACCAACCCGGGTTTGCTGGGTTGGTCAGATCGACCAGACCCGACCCGGGTCAGTCATCCCCTTCGCCTGACCATGCAATGCATGGGAAAGAGAAAAAATATGTTCAAGCCCACTACTTCACCGACTTAGATCTAGATTTCCTGCACATGTTAAACGAAATGGACAGTTGAAGAATTTCCAGCTATCCATCCTTATCATCTCTAACCAATCGGCGAGTCGGTTAGAGGTGATAACCGACTCGGGGAGGAGAACAAAAAGGGAGAAAAAACTTGTTATCATGAACGGAACCCATTCGACGAAATTTCAAAGAGAGAGATAGGGAGAGAATAGAGAAAACCAAAGAGGGAAAGCGAAAGGGAGAGAGTAGAGGTGCCCCAACCGAGTGTTTGGCGCAGCCGTAACCGGAGGAGCGCTGACAAACCAGTTGGTGTGAATCATCTCCTCCTTCGAGCACCAGTGACGCAGCTGATCGTGAAGGCCTGAAACTGTGACATTCTGAAAATTTGACCCACTTGGGATTTATGAAATGGATGACGTTATTATTAGCATGATCAGCCTTAGAATCGTCCGGATCCTTCAGAAAAATCAAATTTCGGCGAGAAATGGAAAATGACCGTTTTACCCTTGGGACTTTGTTAAGGCCAAGTATGATGGGAGAAGGGCATTTTGGTCATTTCACTCTCACTTTAGAAATGACAATTTTTGGACAATTTTACCCTTGGATTTTTGTGAAATTCCCATTTTATCCTTGGATATTTTTGGAAAAGATTCGATCTCGGCCGTTGATCTCAAGATAAGAACTAATCGTGGCCATCGATTTGAGAGTAGAGAGAGGGGCAAGATGGTCATTTTGCCAAAAGGGGGACAATTATTGGTATAATTAAGCTATTTTCTCTTTCTCTCTCTCACCCTCTCATTTCTCCCTCTCTCTCGGCACACTCTCTCTCTCCCTCCCCCACCGGTCGATCGCCTCTCCCCTTGGCCATACCACCGCCGTCCCCGCCCACCATCCGCCCGTCGCCGCCCGTCCGGTCACCAAGCCGTGCCCTCGCCACCCTCACACCACCGCCATCTCTCTCCCTCCCTCTCAGCGATCTCTATCTCTCCCGTGGCCGTGACTAGCCGGCCCAGCAAGCCGCCGCCGCCGTCGCCGATCGTCACCGTTCAGCCGGACCGCCGTAGCTGCCGTGTCCCAGCCGCCTTGTCGCCCTTGGATAGGTTGTGCTTGCTTGGAAATTTCAAGTAAGTTACAATCTAAACCCTATTTAGGATATCGGGTATTAACGGACTCGTTTAGACGCGGTTTAGTGTAGTTTAGGGGCTGATTTGGATGAGAGACCTTAGGGATGAATTTGTGGCATTTTGGGGGAAAACTAGAGACCAAATAAGGGCTGTGATTGGCTGGTTTGAATGCTGTAATTTTCTGTTTGGCGTGTAGATTGGATGTTTGATTCGGCAATTAATTGCGTGAAATTGTTGTGTAGTGCTGTGATAGTTGTGCCATGATTTTTGTGATGAAAAATGGCATGTTATATGATGGTTGTGTGTATGTTATATGGGCTGAATTGAAACGGTCGGATTTGATGCATTTGGTTGCGTATGATTAATGCCCGAGTATGTATAAGTGTGAGATTTGAGGCGTGTGATGTGCATGTGATCACTAAAAAGCCCTAAGGTGTGTTTACGCGGGGTACAGATAAAATACGGCATGTTGGCATGTTCGCGTGATCACTAAATCCCTGAGGCGTGTTTACGTAGGGAATTGAACCGCCCTGAGGCGTGTTTACGCGGGTCGTGATACGACTGTGAAGCCTGAGGCGTGTTTACGCGGGCTGTGGAAAGAGAATGAGAATGAGACGTGTGTTGTGGCAAGTGAAAGTGAGATCGGACCTAAGGCGTGTTTACGCGGGACGTTGGCAAGTTAAATGAAAATGGTGTGGTAGTGCATGAATGAGCGTGAAATGTGGAGTTCGGAAATGTCGTATGTACGACATGTGCTTTTGGGCATGGGAATGGCTTGGTATGTGCATGTGGTTTGAAATTCGTGTATTTGAGACTAATGTGCAGGTCGAGCCTAGGTAAGTGCATTTGTGTGCGTAATACGTATGTATTGAATGATTGTGTGTTTGGACCTGTATGGAGATACATGGTAGCTTAAGTGGGGTTTAGGCTGTCAATTTATTGAGATTCGTCTCATGGTTGTTTAATCGAATCATTTCAGAACCCCGTCCTGAACCACGAATCTCCCACCGCCACCGCTTGAGCGTTTTGGAGTACCGATGCACACCGACCATAACGTTGTAGAGTATCCGATAGATGAGAATATGGCCTGGATCAAACATACTACAGTAGTCTGGGTAGACATAGGGCAACCCCTTTGGCAGGCCCATACCTATACCGCCTGGTATTTTCGGGATGGGCTGGACGAGTTTGGCCCTGTCCATGGCTTTGATGTTCCCTTTGACGGAGTAGGAGACTGGGATCCGTCTGCCATACCCCCTCCCGATGGTGAGATGACTAGCTTGGATACTAGTCTCGCCTAGTCAGGACATCAACACGTACCTGCAGCGCCCGAACCTTCAGTAGCTGAGCCTGATCCGGAGCGGAGGAATCACAAGCAGGGTATGATCCGATGGATGTGGATCTAGAGGCAGTGCCAAAGGAGGAACCTGAAGAAGAAGACCCCGAAGAAGAGCCTGAAGAGACGCCGGAAGAAGACCCAGAGGTGGAACCAGAGATTGAACCAGAGAACGAGCCAGAAGAGGAGTCTGATGAGGAGGGGAGCGGATTGAGGTTCCGGTAGAGTCGGGTGATGAGGACAACCCGATTGAGATCGAGGCGGATTCGGAATCTTCCGAGGAGCCAGATGATCAGGGGGTTTCAGATCTGGATTCCGGGGAGACTAAGTCGGAGTGGACACCGTCTAGCGGGCGTAGGGGCTAGTTTAGGGGTTGAGTAAACCTTTTTGGAGTGTCCCATTTTTAGAGTTAAGGTATACCTAGGCTACTGATCCTTTTTGATATCGGTGGTGTAAAGTGTAGTAGTTCGGTGTGCATGTATATTCTGTGGATTGTAAATGATGGATATTGTATAAGTTTGAATCAGTAATGAATGTATATTCTCCCTTTTACCCCTAGTCAATATTATCTGGGTGTTTATGGCTTTCGTTGGTGCTTTATATCTCTAATGAGTTGAATTGGGTCGGCGGCGTTTCCTGGGACGTCGCACTAATTCGACCAGAGAGGGATGCCACGAGCTCGATGGGGTTCGGGCCGTGACAGAAATCGAGGCTCGTCCGACTAGTCAAGGAGATTCCCAGCGCGTCAAAGGCCATCATCTTGAAGAGCAAGTACTAAAGGATCATCTCGAAGTTCTCGTTTGGCTCGGAATTTCTAATTCAACCTCCGACGAAGAAGGTAAAAGTTCTTCTTACTCGCATGCTAAATGTTCGTCGAAATGCTCGAATGGTTGCCCGAAGCTATTGGTGTTTGATTTGATGATTTTCTTTGTGTATTTGAGATTGTTGATATTATATACGTATTTCTGATCATACAATGTATTGTTTGGTACATTTTGGATCGGTGACATTGAGTTGGCCTTCACAAGCACCATCGTCGGAGCTCTCAAACCTTGTCGGAGTACTTCTCAGTGGCCAATAACCGTTCCAAGTTAGTCATTCTTGTTCTCTTATTGTTCTGATTGATGTTTGATCGCTAAAAATGGATAGGACGACTTGATTGCTGGTCTGAATATTAGACAAGTTAGGTTATTTTAGTTTTAGGCTATAGTTTTTAGGTTTAGTTTTCGCCGGCCGACGATGATCCGGTGGCGTTCCGTTGGTATTAGGTGGTTAGAGGGTAGCATATAGTTGATCTAGGACCAGTTGGGGTGGCCGGAAAATGATCGGAGGGTCATCGGAAATAGTCCTAAAGTGGCAGTCCCGAAATGGCAAAACCAAGACTAATGCACATTACATGTTTCATAAAATGCCTAAAAGAAAAAGCCAGAAACGGCGCCATTTTGGCACCGTATGCACCGGGGCACCGACCGGCGCCGGCCAAGCCAGTTCGACTTGGTCGGACCGGTTCGGTCTGGTTTGATCTCAGGTGAGAATAAAAAATCATAAAAAATTGAAAATTTTAGAAAAAAAACTTAAAAAATTAGAAAAATCATAAAAAATTAGAAAATTCATAAAAATTCACAAAAATTCAAAAAATTCATAAAAATTCAGAAATTCTAGAAACTCCATAAAAATTGAAAAATAAAAAAATTGAAAAAATTTCCAGAAAATAAAAAGAAACAGATTTAGGGAAAGTAGGAAATGTGGTGAAATTTTTTCAAAAAAAGAAATCGAAAATTTCAAACATTCACAGAATGGCTTAGAATACCTATGGCCACCCACTTTAAGTGAAATTTAAATTTTTTGAGGTGCTCAAGTGGCATTTTTGAAGACTCCTTAGTTTAGGGATTTTTGAAGACCTCTTAAACCACAAATGTTAGTAGGTTATCCTTAAACCACGAGATCAGAATTCAATTTATCATAATCATTACCATCACCAACTCATACTTCGAGATAATCAGCAAAGAAGCTCTCACAAACAGGTAAGTTTATCTTTCCCTCAATCACTAGAACTTCTCAAATGCGCCCAAAAGTGAAAAATTGGATTGGGTCATGAATTTCAAAGCAAGATCCCTAATTAGTTGTTGTAAAATCTTCATTTGTCAAAAGAGTCAACTAAAAACTCAGGTGTCATATTGTCTTTGAGATCAACCTTTAACAAGGTTAATCTCAAAGAGGGGCAGCTGATGATACATGATTTTTAGTCAATTTTTCCAATTTTATTAAAAATCACAAAATTAGGATTAGGAACCTTGGCCATGCTTAGGAACCTATTTCTAAACCAAAAATAAATTTTTTAGAATTTTTTCTTATTTTCTTTTGGCCAAAATGAGTAAAAAATAAAAAAAATATACCAAATGGAGTTCAAAAATTCCATAAAAACAGTCATTAGATTTATTTTAATTCCAATTTCATCACTGTAGCTTCAATTTTGAAAAAATTTCAATTGGGGATATGTTTTTCCCAAAATTGGGCAAATTCACACCCAAATTGAACCAAAAATTCAATTGAGTCATTTCTAGTCATTTCTAGGCCATAGTGTCTTCACAAAAAAATGATTCTGGGACCTTGAATTGCATATTGATCGGTCCAATTTTACAATTTAACAAAATAATTGAAAAACCCCAAAATTAATTGAAAATTAAGGATTTTAAGCTCAAATTGGGATCTTGGTCAATTCGAAATTGTCGAACCAAGGCGGCACCATTCCTAGGGTTAATCAGTCATGGGTAATTCAATTTTGGCATCAATTTTTCCCAATCAGATCATCTGGATACTGAATTGAACAAAAGCCCTATTATCCGAATTTAAAATTTGGGGATGTTGGGTTTAATTGTAATAAAAATTGGTGCAAATCTCATATTTGAATGCAAAATGTGCTGAGGAATCCAATTTTGGGGTTAAATTTGAAAAATTGGGTCTTCGGGCTTAATGTGCAATTTTAGACCGACTCGGTTCTGCCAGGTTGGCCGGATCGACTCGACCCAACTCAGGTCAGTCATCTTCTTTACCCAGTTCAACCCCACACATGAAAAAATCTAGAAAATATCTTCCCGACCCGCTACTTCACCTACTTACCCAAACCATTTAAGCACGTGAAAAACAGTTTTACCAGCTGGGGAATCTCCAGCTGGCATCGGAGATTCAATGTAATAAACTCGGAGGTCGGTGGCAACGAATTTTTGGTGGGAAATCGAGCTAGAAAATGGAAGAAAAACATTATCCCGCATACAGAACATGCTCGACGGATTTTCTAAGAGAGAGAAATAGAGTTAGAGAGAGAAAGAGAGAGATTCAGAGAGGGAGTGAGTCAAGGCTCTCAAGACCGAACGATCGGTACTTTTTCGGCCGGAAAAGCATCGGCAAATCGATCTGGACAGTGAGTCTCCTCACTTGAGAGCCTATTTTGAACTTGGTCGCCGGCGCCTGAAAATCGCACTCAGTCGTCACATCCAGGAACTCCTCGATGAAGCTGAGGCCACCAGCTTGGAGTTGAAGCGTTGAGGAAGAGCTTCACAATCGCCAGTTGTCCCAAAAATCCCATTTGGCACTCCGTCGAAGTAGGTAAAGTGTCTTCTTTCACACAGTTTTAGCAAAAATCCAAAAAACCTGTTCGAGCCTTATCTTGTTGTTAATGTGATTTTCTCTGCAATTTTGAACTTGTTGCTGACTGAGATGATTTTCTAATCATGTTTTTCATTGTTTGATTGTATGCTGAATGCTTAAACCTACATTTGACCGAGTCGGCCACCCTGAGCCAACTCGTCGGAGCTTCCTTGACGTCGCCGGCGCGTCTCTCGTGGCCATAGGCCACTCAAGTTAGTTGATTCTCAAATTGATTGATGTTCTGATGTTGATTTGGATCGGTTTAGACGGTTAGGGCGATTAGAATAAGGATTTGAAGCTTGGAGAAGCTTGTTTAGGTCAGTAATGACTTAGGGTGTTTAGATCAGTTTTTCACCGGCCGGCGGCGGTTTGACGGCGAGCTAGTCAGGTTAGTTTGATAAAGGTTAACATGGACTCAATATTGAATCAAGTGGAATGGTCAAAACATCACCAGAAGGTAGCCGGAGATCGATCCTAACTGGTAGCCTCGAAAACACTAAGCTTGAAATTGTGCCCACTAGTTGCTCGACGAATTGGCCTAAAGAGAAAACTCCGAAATGGCACCGTTTTGGTGCTATGTCCCGCCGAGGCAGTGACGTCGGCCAGTTCGACTTGGCCGGACCGATCTGAACCAGTTAGCCCGGTTTAATCCCCTCAGCAGGAAAATTTAAAAATATAACAAAAATAATAAAATGATAAAAAAATCAAAAAATGAGAAAATTCTAAAAATATCAAAAAAAATTCATAAAATCTAAAAAAAATTCGTAATTCAAATAAAAAATTTCAGAAAATCATAAAATTTTTTAGAAATTTCGGAAATTAGAAAATTCATAGAAAATTCACAAAAATCAAAAAAATTCCGAAATTTCATAAAACATTCTCAGAAAATCCACAAAAACGAGAAAAATTCAGAAAAATCCATAAAATATTTTAGAAAATAAAAAAAATCAGTTTTCGAGAAACAAAATTCTCAAAAAAAAATTTCGAAAAAAAAATAAAAATTTTTAAAATTCACGGAATGACCTAGAAACCTTGTGGCTAGTCATGGCCACGGGCCGGTTTCGGCCCGGAACCTGCCCGGAACAGGCCCGATCAAACCCGGGCCAGCGGTTCGAAACCTTAACCGGCCCGTGGCCTACGGGCCCGGTTCCGGTTCTAGAAATTTTGGAACCGGCCCGAAACCGCCGGTTCCGGGCCCGGTTCCAAAAAAAAAAAAAATACTTGCAGCATGGCAGCCTGCAAAGGCTGCCTTGGCAACGAGCAAAAGCCCCAAAAGTAAAAAAATTTAAAAAAAATTAAAAATTAAAAAGATAACCGTTGCATTGCAACGGTTATCTAGGTTTTTTTTTTAATCCTAAATTTTCTTGTTATTTTTTTTCTTATAAATTCTCTAAAATTCTCTCATATTCTCTCAAATTCTCTTAAATTCTCTCAATTTTCTCAATCCGCGCAATTCTCTCTTAATTCTCCCAATCAATCCGCTCAATTCTCTCAATCCACTCGAAAAATGGCAAGTGGAAGTCGAGTGCCAACTGGCAAAGGTAAGAATATCATGACGGAATCCCATCATTCTTTAGATCCTCGTGATTATGCAGATTTTCAAGATGATGAAATCAACATTTTTCCTAATGTGGAGCGCGTCCCGACACAAGAAAGTTTTCATCCTCCTGCCGAAATATCTACAACAAAGGAGGCGGAGCGGGAACTTACATCTGACATTTGGGATCACTTCACGAAAATGGAAAGGTTTGATATTGGTGAAAAAAGGTATGATATAATTTGTAAACATTGTGGGAAAATATATAAATATACAGGTGGACAAGGATATAGAACATTCAAACGACATCTTAGGAGCAAACATCCATCCCAAGCGGGAATCGATATCAGGCAATAACAAATTTCCGGGTACGTCAATCCTAACACTTCCCCTTTATTTCATTTTAATGAAAAAACTTATAAGGAAGAATTAGGTAAATTTGTTTCCGTTGAGCATTTATCATTTAGTTTTGGAGAAAGATTTGGTTTTAATCAATTTGTATAAAAAGCATGTGCTCCACAAGCAAAACATGTTCCTAGAAATTCACTTAAACGAATAATTAAAGATCTTTACAGAAATGGAAAAAAGGATTTACAAAACTTTTTATGCAATTTAATGGATACGTGCATATAGGTAGTGATATTTGGAGTGATCATTGGCAAACACATTCTTACATAGGCATAACATGTCATTGGATAGATGACGATTGGAGTATTCAAAAAAGAGTTATTGCATTTAGAGTTTTCGATAATAAGCATACGGCAAATAATATTTACAGAATAATTAGGCAAATTTTAGAATAATATTATTTGCTTAACAAAATTATTTCAATTGGTTTTGATAATGCCGCAGCAAATACCGCTTCAATTGCCAATTTAGAAAATATTTGTAAACCCGCTTTTGGCGGGAAATTTTTTCACGTTAGATGTGCTTGTCATGTTTTAAATTTATGTGTACAAGATGGTTTGAAAACTCTTGATATTTTTCTTGAACCAACAAAAACGGCGATTCAATTTTTATGGAAACATCCCCAAAAAATGAGAGAATGGGGTAAATTTTGTAGAGAAAATGGCAGAAAGCCAAAAATATTTCCAAGAGATGTTCCAACTCGTTGGAATTCTACTTTTCACTTGCTTGGTGAATCTTATGAATATAAAGATTTATTATGTGTATTCATTTCTAATAATATACCTCAGATTAATTTATACTCACAAGAGTGGGGTATTTGCAAATTTTTTTTAGATATTTTAAAGGTTTTTAATGATGCAACTTATACTTTGTCCGGTGTTTATTATCCTACTACGCATTTATTTTTATTAGAGTGTATTAATATTGTCGGAATTTTTGACAAATATGAAAATTATATTGAATTACAAATACTATAGTAACAATGAAAATGAAGTAGCTAAATTATTATGGCGAAATTCCCATTATTTATTTAGTTGCTTGTGTTTTTGATCCGCGTTGCAAATTAGATGGTTTAAGTGATTGTTTGCATACGTATTATCAATGTTTACATTATGATGCGATAAATGTTACAACCATAGTACGTGAGGTTAAAAACGCAGTAATAGAATTATATAATGAATTTTATACTAAGTATAATTTAGGTGATATTGGATCTTCTCAATCTACCGAGACACAAAATGAGAGTACAGGTAAAATTAGTAGAGGGTACCAACTTTTATTAAATAGACACAAAAAACAAAAGGGAGCAATAGGAAATATTTTTGAATTAGAGACTTATCTAACCGTTTCCTTTGAGTTTACTGATTCCGAATCCGAAGGTAGTACAGGTTTTTTAATTTTGGATTGGTGGAAGAAGCACGCAAGCCAATACCCAATCCTTTCTCTTATTGCAAAACAAATTTTTGCAACCCCTTGTTCCACAGTTGTCGTCGAACAAGCATCCAGTGCGGGAGGTAATATTTTAGACGAACATCGTTCAAGATTAGCTCCGGAATCAGTGGAGATGCAAGCTTGTGTCGATGATTGGACGAAGGCTCAATACCGACAACAAGAGATAGATCTGAATAATGAATCCAAATTCTTTAACGATAGAGATACCACCGGTACCGGTACCGGTACTGCTACCGGAACGGGTAGTGATGACAGAGGATAAAAGAACTATTGGAGTTGGCAAATATTTCGGAGACCCTTGTTTCTCATACCGGGCACGCCCACGTGAGCTTAGGGAAACCAAAGTATAATCCGACGACATGTGACCCCTGTGCACGGAATGCGGGGGTTCGGATAGGCTTAGGTTTTTGGATCATTTTAGGGCATATATATTGTACTCCTTTTTTTTTATAGATCATTGTAACAAATTGTAAGGCGCTTAATGATAATTTATTAAGTTCAAGCCCCCTCATTCTCTCTTTTTGTCCCCAAATTTGATTATAATTTACATTTTGATTACAATTTATATTGAATAATTCATTATTTTTTTTATTTAATAAATTTTTTTAAAAGTTTTAAATTATGAACCGGAACCGGTAGGAACCGGAACCGGAACCGGGATCGGAATGAACCGGCCCGGAACCGGAACCGGACCTAAACCGACCCTGAACCGGGCCGCTTCCGGCCCGGAACCGGAATCGGACCGGAACCGGCCCGGAACCGGAATCGGAACCGGCCTGGAATCGGACGGTTCAGAACCGGAACCGGAACCGCCATGGGCGGTTTCGGTTCCGGTTCATACCTGGCCAGGAACCGGAATCGGCGGTTCCTGAACCGTGGCCATGACTACTTGTGGCTACCCATCAAAAGTGAAATTTGAATTTTTTGAAGTGGTCAAGTGGCATAATTGAGAACTCCTCAGTTTAGGGGTAAAAAGGGGTCTCAACTTCTAAAAAACCCTAAAACAGTATAATTCATTAAACAAATAAGCCATTAGGGCTTCATTAGGCATTTGATGTTTCGAATTGCTTTCCTTTTAGAGACAACTTAGGATTGCTTTGATTGATTGACATTGATTGTCCAATTATTGATTGATTGATTGATAGTCCACGATTAGGATGGTTAGAATTAGTGAGTAAACCTTGGAAACTCGTGTGACACGTTAGACACATCGTATCGTTTTAAGTTTCGAAAAGGCGTTATTGATCTCAATTTGGGATTATTAACGTAACCAAGTCCCTTTACTTAGAAGCTCTGATTTGCAGAATCGTGGTGTTTTTCCCGTACTCCGATTATGTTTCTAGTCAACCTACCAATAATGACTAGTAGAGACTCCAAATTTAAAATTAGACTAAATAGAAAGATAAAAAAAAAGGCACAACCCGCTGTCACGTGAGGTATGGTCTGGGAGAGGCCCCTATTTGTCTAGTGATGGGATGTCTGTGAGACGTTTAGGCGAAATATCCGTATCGGACCTTAGTAGCTCATTCGGGGACAGTTTCCCAATTCGTGACAAATGAAAGTACCTCCTTAGCATGTCGAGAGCGCGGTGCAACAGGCTTTAATAGGGTTTATATTGATTTTCATTTTAGAGACCATTTTAGGATTACTGTGTTTGATTGAAATTGTTTGTGCATTTCCTTATTGATTGGTTGATTTCCTCCGATTAGAATGGTTAGAATTAGTGGATAGGCTTTGCGAACTCGTGTGACATGTTTAGACACTTCGGACCGTTTTAGATACCAAAAGGGCGTTAGAGATCTTGATATCAAGATCATTAGCGTAATCAATTCCCTTTACCCATGTAATCTCTGGTTTGTAGAAATCGTTGTATTTCTCCCATACCTTGATTAAGTTTCTAGTTGAACAATAAGGACTAGTGGTGACTCCAAAACAAAACTTAGGTTAAATAAAAAAATTAAAAGATAAATACCCGCTGTCTCGTGAGGTATGATCTGGGAGAGACCCTTGTTCGTGTAGTGATAGGAAGTCTGTGAGACGTTTGAGCGAAATATCCGTTTCGGACCTTAGTAGCTCATTGAGGGACAGTTTCCTCATTCGTGACAAATGAAAGTACCTCCAAAGGTGTGCGAAAGCGCGGCGCGACAGGCAGCCAACAATTGGCCGACGCACGGTTGACGGTGTGTGTTGGCTGATTTTTCTAAAGAATTTTAATCAAATTTGACTAAGTATAACTTTTCCAATTGACCTGAGTTTTTTTTTTCCAAGGAAAGCTCGAGACAGGAAATATGTGGTTTAATTTTCAAAAAAGTGTGGGGATCTTAGATTTCAATAATCGGGCTAAAAGGGTTGATCGTAGTGAAAATATATGAAACTTTATTCGATATAAATCTAATTGGTGTGATTCTTTTGGCGTCAAAAAAATTGTGACTAGATCTTTTTGATGTCATCAATTGATCAGGTCAAATCATATATTTCCCCCACATTCTCAAGATCAAATGTCCTCGGTCAAAAGCTGCGATATATGGAGAACCGTCAGTCCCATTAGGGTAAATGGAGTATTGTTGGAAATATCTTGTTGTGAACTGCCGAATTATACCCTCCGATTTAATTTACGATGAATTTTTAATTTGGGAAATTTTTGTCAAATTTATTAATGAAATCTTAGGTTAAAAATCTTAAGAATAAGGTGCATGTCCCTTATGTCGGGAGGCATGTCCCTTGGGGCATTAGTAGATGGCACACCTCTAACCATAAGGGACATGCCTAAAGGGCCTCCAACGGCTAGGGGCACGCCATCATGTTGATGGTATAAGCTCTTTTGGTGGAAGGGCGTGTACACTTATCAGGGTGCAAGCTCTTTGCGATAAGGCGCGTTTTGCTCAAGTGGAGACCGAGCTTGATCCCTTGACCGATCTGTTACTGGTCCTTGCAAAACTCGATTGATGGGAAAAGGACATCAAAGGTGCCATAACTTTCATATGGCTTTCAAGTTTTTTTCAATCACTTGATGTCATAACTTGTGTAGGGCACTCACTTGAGTACTTTAATTTTTTTTTCAATCACTTGAGTGTCATATAACTTTTTAATCGGTCACTTGAGTGTCATAACATTTTAAAAACATTCACCACAAGTGCTATGCCACATTGGATTTCCGGCACTTGGATGAACGTTGTTAAAAAATTTTGACACTTAAGTGATTGATTAAAAGTTATGGCACTCAAGTGAACGTTTTTTTTTTAAGAAGTGATAGCATTTAAGTGGTCTAAATTCGATAGAAAAAGAAAGCATAATCCAGCCCAAGACTAGTGCAGACGCCTTAACCTTTGAAAACAGCTTAACCAAGGCCCAAGAATTTTTCTGCACGATCCGTCGGTCCAAGAAATTTTGTATCCAATGGATAGCACAAGTCCACCTAACACACAAACTAGGCAAAACCCATATGATTAGGCTTTGTAACAGTCTGAATTTTCGATTCTTTTCCCGGGATTTATGAAATGAATATTTGACCAATGCACTTATAGTGAGATTTCACCCGGAACAGCGCATTCACGGGATGCTAACCTTAGGGGTAGGGCTATTACGGGATTGAGTTCGTACGACCAAAGAACTCGACCTTGGTTCGACCTTCGACCATAAGGATTGTCGAGGGGATGTTTTGGGCCAACAGAGAGCGATCTATTTGATTGATCGTGTCCGAAGGGAACTAGCGACAAACCCTCGCAATTACATGACAATTGAGGTCGCCTTGGTTCGAGCAAACTTAAACGTGATTTGACTTAGTGTCGGTCACGGGTCGAGAGCGCGTAATCCCAATGAGCCACCCGTTAGCCAGAGATAAGCTAAAGTCGCGATTGTTCAATTTTAGTCATTTCTTGAAATTCGGGCCCGAGAATCGAGAATTTTGAAAGTGACAATTTTGAGCGGCCGATGACGTTTTTGGCTTGGCCAACCTTGGGGCCACCCATTTTTGCAAAAAAAATGGATTTTGGTTCGGGGCTGGAAAAATTACGATTTTGCCCCTCTGGTCACCGATGTCGATTCTGAGGCCGTATGAGAGTAATTTTCGAGGCCGATGTCATTTTAGGGTGGCCACGCACATTTAGAGTTGTTACGGTCAAAAATTGGAATTTTGGCTCAGAAGTGAAAATAATATTATTTTATTTCCCAGGACTTTGCAGTCGATTTTCGAGGGCTTAAGAAGCTATTTTCGCGATTCCGACACCATATTATGCTGGCCACGCGTATATAGGACGGGTATGGACAAAAATTGGAATTTTGACCCGGGACCGGAAAAATGACCATTTTGCCCCTGGCCGTTTTCAGTTTCGAATTTTGGGAAAATATTTGGGATAATTAAGAGTACTTATCAGCTGAATTATTGGACCTAATTACCTTTTTGCTCATCAATTATTTGGCTGGAATGATTATGGACCGTTAGATTAGGGGCATTTTGGTCAAAACCGTTGGATCGGCGACACGTGGCGCCATTAGCCCATTATATTTGACCGGTCAGACCAGCATTCTCTCTCCTCTCTCATTCTGGCCAAACCACTCTCTCTCCTCTCTCCCGAAACCTCTCTCTCCCACGTTCTTCTCCTCCTTAGCTGTTCGGACACCATCACCGCCAGAACTGCTGCTGCTACTGTTCCGCCCATTTCAGCCATCCATCCAGCTAGTTTGTCCCGCCTTTTTAGGGTAAGTGACTTCCCCAATCGACACCTAGGACCTCGGGTATTGCTAGGCTCGTTTAGGGTTCGGTTTAGGTGATTTTCGTGGCTGTTTTGGACTGAAATAGTGGTTGGCTGTTTGGGTGGTGGTGGACTGATTTGGCGATGGAATTTCGAGGTTTAGGAGGCTGAGTTAGGGCTGAGTATTTGGTGGCTGTGGACTTGATTGTCGATGGAAAATGTGAGGTTTGGGAGGTTCGGATAGGGCCGTGATGATACAGAACGATTATGGTTTGAATTCGTGTGATTTGGTGTGATTTTCGGATTTGTGACTACTGTACCCGTCCGGATTGCTATTTTTGTGGAGAATTTTGGGGGCCGAATTTGAGGAAGTTTTCTTCATGAAAGTTTCTTCCAACATCTTGAAGTATAACATACTTTAATTTTGGGATTTTTTGAAATAATTTGAGGCCATTCGGAAGTTCATCTTTGGACCGAAACAAAACTGCCCCATTTACTGTTCACCCGACCTTCTGGTCTGTTCGAATTTTTATAAATTTTTCCAGGCATATTTTCAAAATACTTCCTTCACAAAAATTGTTGGGGACATTTGTGGATATAACATATAAAAATTTCAAGGCTTTCCAAAATGATTTGGATACTGAATGAGTTGTATTTTGATAGCTTGAGGGGCTGTCCGAGCGAATCGAATTTTGTCCGACTTTGAGTGTCACAACGAGGTAGTTACGGTTAGAACTGGGTTTCTAGTTCTTCACGGAAAATGTTCATCGAGATATTTTGTACAACATATCCAAATTTCATAATTTTTGGAATTTATTTACCATTTATTTCAAATGGATTTCTGTCACTGTGCAACTGCCCAGTTTGGACCCGATTTTGTATATTCCAGGTTTTTTTCTCTCTCGGACTGAGTTAGGGGCTGGATGTTTGGTGGCTGTGGGCTGATTGGGTGATGAAATTCGAGGTTCAGGAATGTTGAGTTAGGGCTGTGATGTTGAGGATTGACCGGGAATTAAATGGGTGATTGATTGGAATTGTGTTGGCTTGATTGGGTTTATTGGATTAATTGCATTGTTTGCTGTGGTTGGCTAGTTCTGGTTTATG
This sequence comes from Syzygium oleosum, assembly GCF_021117445.2. NCBI lineage: Eukaryota > Viridiplantae > Streptophyta > Magnoliopsida > Myrtales > Myrtaceae > Syzygium > Syzygium oleosum. Next base: position 4,517,841 of record NW_026607500.1, on the reverse strand, counting down.
CATGGGCTGAATGTGATGAGGTGGTGTGCCGTGTGGGTATGGCCATGAGGTGTAGTGGCGTGGTCGTGTGAATATGTATTGGATTCGCGTGCTAAATGTGTATGGTCGTGTGGTGTATTCGTGTGACGAGAACGTATGTTTGTGAAGTGTATGTGAGATGTGAATTGGTGCGTGGCTATGTATGTGTGTGAGGTGTGTAGGTTTGGCCGTGCGATTGTTGGCCGTGTGTAAGTGTGGTTTGAGTGGAACGAGGATATGGAAATGTAGGATTGGTTGGAAAAAGGTCCGTCCTGAGGCGTGTTCGTTTACGCGGGACGATGCCGTCCCTGACGAGGTGACGATGCCCGGCCCGACGGGGTGACGATGCCTGACGTGGTCAGAAGACCATTGGCCTGGTGCGTTTTACGCGGGCGCGGTAGAAGGAAAGTGTGTGTAGGATTCCGTCCTGAGGCGTGTACGTTTACGCGGGACGATGCCGTCCCTGACGAGGCGACGATGCCCGGCCCGACGGGATGTCGATGCCTGACGAGGTCAGAAGACCGTTGGCCTGATGCGTTTTACGCGGGCGCGGTAGTGGTGGAAAGGTTGAGAATGAGCGGGAATTGGCTGGACGAGTGAGATTAAGAAAGTGACGTGTGGTGTGGGTCAGTGTGCGAGTGTGTTTGTATCGATTGCTATGGTGCTCGATTATGGGGTAAAATACTGCTAGGCACGGTATGGGACGTGTCCAAGTAGGTTTTGCTTTATAATCGAGGCACGTGCGTGACTGTGATTCATCGCTGTGGTGTATTGGCTGTGTTATTGTCTAACGTGCAGAAACGTGTTTGATGGATTCCAGGTAGGGTCGTGTGTGGTTGTTAGTTTGGTTGATTATGTGTGTTCTGCGTGTTTTCGTCTGGCGGTACGTGAGTGCCTATGTGGGGTTTGGGGTTGTACACTTATTGAGATTCGTCTCATAGTTGTATAATCCACAATTTCAGACCCCCAGCCGTAAACCCAGGAAACCGCCTCCTCTTTTTGGAGTTTGAAGAGCCACCCATGGTGCCCAGTGAAGCTGCAGGTGATCCTCAAGAGCAGATTGGAAGAGGGCAACCAGTAGTTTTCCCCTAGGGTATTTTAGGGGTTGCGCAGAGTAGATCGATCAATAGTGAAGTTAAGTTAACCAAACCCCTGAACTTTTGTTAAAACGGTGGCGGAGGATGTTCGTCTGTATTTATGTCTGTAATATGTAGCTTGTATATTTGGTGCTGTATGAAGATGTTGTTGTTTGATCCTTATGGTCTTCTACCCCGTCGTCGTCATCTGTTTGTCCGGGGTTTTATATTCGCTTCCGCACGTGGCTCTGATGTTTGGGTTGGGTCGGCGACGTTTTTGGGACGTCGCATCATTTCGACCGGAGCAGGGGATGTCGCGAGCTCGATGTGTGACATTCCGAATTTCGGCCCATTTTTGGGATTTATAAAACGTGTAATTTGTCAGTGTGCTTATAGTAAAATCTCGCCCGAGAACTGATCATTCTCGGTTATTATTTTTAAATTAGAGATTTCGCTAGAATCGCACTCGATCGAATTTGACCGTTATTTAGACCCCGAACTTGGCAGTCGATTTTCGGAAGTTTCGGGACGAAATAAATTGGACGGTGTCGATATTGTTGTGGCCAGCGTTGAGATTGTCAGGAATGATGGAAAAAGGGGAGTTTTTGACCACGTGCGAATTTGGACTAGTAGACCTCCCTCGTTATGTTTTGGTCTAATTAATTTGGCCTTTGTCCCTTTTTATGTGCGAGGCTTATTTTGGACCGGTAGACCACTTTCGGTTTTTAATTTGGGCCATCGGATTGCAAATAATATTTGAATGTTCAAATATTTTCTTTTATTTTCCCTCTCTCTCTCTCTTTCTCTCTCCTCTCTCCTCTGCCGCGCACGTTCCTTTTTCCCCATGCGTCCGTTCTCTCTTCTCTCTCCTCTCTCCTTCTTTCTCTTCTCTTTTCTTCTCTCTCCCTTTCTTTTTCTTTTCTTCTTCTTTCTCTTCCTTCTCCGCCGCGTCCGGTCTCGGCTTCACCTCCGCTTCGCTCGCCTAGCCGACGCCGACCGCCCGAGTTCGCGGCTCGCCGCGCGCTGCCGCCGCCGCCGCCGCCGGCCTAGCTCGGGACTGTCTGTGCCGCGTCCGTCCGCCTGCGCCCGACCGACCGGGTCTCCTCCTCCGCACGCACAATAGCCGAGCTCACTGCGTCCGGCGAGTCCCGCCTGTCGCCCGCTTGTCCGGCCAGCTACCCGACGCCCGAGCTGGCCGCTGCCGCCGCCGAGCGCCCCACCGCACCTCCACCCGTCTCAGCCCACTTCTTCTCCTCCCCCGTTCGCCAAATCTTCGTCGCCCCAGCTCGCCGCCGCCGGTGCCACCGCCCCACGCCTCACCACCATCACCACTCCGTCTCCTTCCCTCTCCCTTTTGCCGTGTCTCTCCCCCTCCTGCTCTCTCTCTTTCTCGGCCGCTCTAGGGCTTCGCCGGAGCTGCCGCTCGCCTTTACTGTTCTGGCGCGGATCCGCCGCTGTCCAGCCGCCATTGCCACTTGCTCAGCCCTATTTGGAGCCTAGGAATCCAAGTGAGTACAACCCTAAACCCTAATTAGACTAATGTGTGTTTCTAGATGGGTTTTAGGGTTTAATTAGGTTAATTTGGGGGTTAAATTGTGGAGGTGATTAGGGGCTGTCATTGTGGCGGATTCGGTGAATTAGTGTGATGAATTAATGGAGGTTTAGTGGCCCGAGAGGCGCTGTACATTGGCTGGACAGGTTTGGATCGGAATGGCCCGAGTTCGGGAAAGTTCGGGTTTGAAATGGGGATTATAGTATGCACCTTATTCGATCTTGTGGTGGCTGACTAGAATGGTGTTTTGGGGAGTCTAATGGAGCATTTTGAGGATATTTAATGGCCTAGAGGGACTGGTGTGGGGGCTGTCCATATCGGGTTTGAATCGGACAAGGCGCGATCAATTTGGGGGTTAGTTTGTGGAGGCTGTTAAGGGCTGATGTTGTGGCGCATTCGGTGGGTTAGCATGATGTTCTAATCGAGGTTTAGTGGTCTGTGGTGTGCTGGATAGTGGCTGAACGTTGACGCCTTGGTTCGGGTACAAATTGTGAATTTGGCGGGTGTAAATTGAAGACCGAATAGCGGCTGTTTTCATGGCGGTTTTGGTGGTCTAACGGGATCATTTTAATGAGGTGTAATGACTTGGAATGTGCTGCATGAAGGCTGAAAGTATTGGAATGATTCGGCCCGAGTTTGGGGTTAATTTCGGGTTCAAATGTGGATTATAGTGCGCGCCTCATTTGGTCCTCATGGTGGCTGATTTGAGTGATATTTTGGGGAGTCAAATGGAGTGTTTTGAGAACATTTGTTGGCCTAGGACGATTTGTTTGGTGGCTGTCCATACCGGGTTTGAATTGGTCTATGAGCGATCAATTTGGAGGTTAATTGTGTGATTATCGGGAATGTTTAGGTTGGCGGGCTAAGTGGCTGACTTGTACTGGGTTGTGATCAATTTTGTGGTGCCGTGTCACGTGCCTAGTGTGACTAAGAATGGAGTCTCTTGCCGGGCCTCAAGTGCGTGAATTGATGTTGACTCAATTGTGTGATTTGTATGCGTAAATTATGTGCCAAGTTTGTGCCATGGCTGGAATGGATGGTTGATTACTTGGGCTTGTGATTTATTGAATTGAGCATATTATGTGGTGAATTGAATAAGTGGCGTTGTGCAATTGAATGCTCATTGTGAAAATCGTGAATGCCCGAGTGTGAAGTTTATGGCCATGAGTTTGCATCACGAGCATTGGCACGGCATTTGCATTTACAAGTGTGCTCGAGTGACATGTGCATTGTGATCACCTAAAATGCCCTGATGCGTTTAACGCGGGGTTCAGATGAAAATTGGTACTTGTGAATGTGTGATCACAATAAACCCTGATGCGTTTTACGCGGGGTAGTGAACCCGTCCTGAGGCGTGTTACGCGGGACGATGCCCGGTCTACCGGAAGATGGCCAAACCTGATGCGTTTTACGCGGGTGTTGTGCCATGAGCCTGATGCGTTTTACGCGGGCTAGAGATCGATCTCGAAGTGATGGACCTGATGCGTTTTACGCGGGTCGGACCTGATGCGTTTAACGCGGGTTGGAGGAGAAATTGATAAATGGCAAGTGTGCTGAGTGCAAGCGTGCGAAAATGCATTGATGAGGCGTGAGCACGCGTATGAGCACGAGCATAAGCATGACATGCGTTGTGACCAAGTAATGTGCGCATGTGTTGCGTTTGGGTCCTATGTTTTATTCTTGAATTGTAAGTGCCTAACTTGCAGGGCAAGGTGAGTATTGGATTTGGGCCCGAGGGCCTAAGTCAATTATGGCTTGATTGGTGTGTTGTTTAGTGCTCGTCAGGAGGTGCATGTTAGCCTAGCTTAGGTTTAGGGAACCTACTCGCTGAGATTCATTCTCACTGTTGTTGAAAATCAATTTTTCAGACCCCCGGCCTTGAAGATGACAGGCGTACCGATACATTTTGGAAGGAGCCCCGGTTAGATATAATGCTTGACCGCCGAGCCACTTACCCCCCTTTTTGTCAGTAGTGGCCTTGACCCGCTTTTGATTTTTGATGATCGGGTTGTATATGAATATTGTATATGATTTCCAGTATTAGTGCAATCGTTGTTGTTGGTTTCTGTGGCTATCCTTGGTTGTGTATTTATCTTTGTACGGGTGGTTTTAATTACTTCCGCATGTGCTTTAAATCTCTGTGTTGGGTGTTGGGTCGGCGACGCGTCCCGGGACGTCGCACACGAATCGACCTTCGCGAGGGATGTGGCGCGCCGAGGAGAGCGGGGCGTGACACGATGGGGGTTCGGGGCATGATAGGCTTGGTCAAAGAAGTATAAAGCAAAGCCCATAATGAAGCTATCTACCCAATCAACTTACCAAAGGAATTGGCCGAATACGATGTAGCCCGAACGGTCTAGTGCTAAGTTCTACCAATGTAACACTTTTGCACTTGTGATTTCTCTTTGCTGAACTTTATTTCAGCAAGTTTCAGAACTTAACTACTCAATCTAGTCTCCGTTTGCCTAAAATTTCAGTTAGGGACTGAATGTTAGACTATTTAAAATAATAAATCACGCTTTCATCTAACTGTTTAAGTATTTTGAACAGTTAGCAGTGGTCTTAAATTCTCACATGGTATAAAAGCAAGAGGTTCTGAGTTCAAATCTCTCCGGACCATATTTGTCTCCACAATCAAATATTTCCATCCTTAGTAATAGGCAAAAAGATCAAACTAAGCATGAGGAGCAGTATTAGAATATTTAAAATATTAAACCATGCTTTCATCTTATAGAACAGTTGGCAATTGTCTAAAAATCTTACACTTAATCACAAAAATGAAAGCTGAGAACTGAAAAAGCTATTTTCTAAACATTATGCACTTCGATGTTCATTATTAACTTCAGAGAGTACTATATTTTCCCCTCTAACAAATTCTATGATGTGCCTTTCTGTTGGGATAATGATACAGTAAGTCACTGAGCATTTATTCAGGGTGCCCTGAGCTTTCAATTTCTTAAAATCACGTCCTTCAACTTTTTTTCTAGTATACGATGTTATCCTCGAATTCGTCTCTTATTAATATTCATGCTTGTTCTTTGTTTTAGTCTCTGCAAATAGAAGCTCTCATTAAAGCTACCCTACTTAGCGATGATTTTAGAAATACTTATCCCACAAAAATTCTTTAGAGACAAGAAGAATAAAAGCAACACTGACGTCCCTATTAGTAACAAGTATGAAGAATTTGGTGAACCTCGTTGAATCTATTGAAATTTTGAGCAATTGCATATCAGATGGAAGTTTATGGGTCTAATTAAATCAATTGATATAGTGACAATGCATATTGAACAAAAGTTAAAGGACTTATAATGTCCATGTTCTATTTGTACTTGACCACACCTTAAAAGGTTGTTTTACTCGTTTTACTTAAATTGAGTACACACCGTGTAACAATTTGGCCATTTTCGTGTGGATCAAATCTCCAAAAAGAGAACCTGAAGTAATCACACAAGATGGCAATAACTTGGGGGTGAGTGTTTATTTATGAATCACTTAACAGGGTTTCTTCTAGCTGATGTGATATTAGGGATGTTGCACACTATATCCAAGTGTAATTATTCTTATGTAATAGTTCTTCATATCTTTGCCACCAAAATTTTGCCATGGAGACTTTATAAGGAAATATTTATCGATGCTTACATAACTAACTTGTTTTTCTTTCGTTCAATTATGTTTTCACTGCTTTCCTTCCCCCATTCACGATAAACATTTAGGGGTCAATAGACCACGTAAGCTATATTCATCTTCACCATTGATCATGAGGGCTCTATAGTGGGGTTCCGCAAAAGTAATTGTTGACACCTAAATTTTTGTGCCTTATTTAGAAATTAATTGCATAGAAAATTAGGGTTTCTTTTTTAACCCCTAACCAAATATATTAAAATTAGATTGCATAGCATATAGTTTAGAATCATATAATTTAATTGCATTGGACTGGCGGTGGCAAATAAACTCAAGGGATATATTCACTAGAAGTCCTAAAACTTGTCATCAAAGTACAATTGAGTCCTAAAACTTGCAAAAAGTTAAAACTTGTCAACTTGGTTCAATTGAGTCCTAAAGTTACCACTGTCAAATTGTTTAACGGAAAATGCTGACGTGACATATTTAAATCAATTTCTCTCTCCTACGTGGCATTTATTATTTTCTCATTCAAATCTTATTTAAATTAAATAAAAAACTAAAAAAAAGCTAAATTTTTATTTACAAAAAAAACAATGAAAAGAGAAAGAAAGGGGAGGCCTCGCTAGTAAGGCGCTGCTATTGCTCCCATCGCCCTTGGACGAGGGCAGCCGACGCTTGTCGGCCTCGAGCGAGGCCTTGTTGGCCGGCGACCCTTGCTAGGCCCGAGCGAGGCTCACCTAGATTTGGATGAATCCGACCGTCGCTCAGACCAATGAGGCCTAGCAAGCATCGTCGGCCCTCGCCGAGGTTGGCTAGGGTAGGCAGCACCCAGATCTGGGCGAGCCATGCTGCCCCATGAGAGGGCCAGTGAGACCTTCCCCGAGGTGGCTGATGGTCGCCGGTCGCGAATGCTGGCCATCCTCGCCCAGGGCGGGCAATAGGTGGCGGTGGTAGCGTCCCATCGGTGAGGCTTCCTTTTTCTTCCATTATTGTTTTTTTAAATAAAATTTTAGCTTTCTTTACTTTTTTTAATCTAATTTAAATAATATTTAAAGAAGAAGAATAATAATAAATGCCACGTAGGAGAGATAAATTGATTTAAAAATGCTATGCCAGCATTTTCCGTTAGACAAATTGACGGTGTTAACTTTAGGACTCGATTGCACCAACTTGACAAGTTTTAAGGCTTGATTGCACTTTTTGTAAGTTTTAGGACTCAAATGCACTTTGGTGATAAGTTTTAGGACTTTCAGTCAACATATCCCTATACTCAAATTAGTTGCGCAAACTTGGCCCACACATCAAGCAAAATTTGGTTAGGCTAGAGGACATTGTGGTAAAAAATTACAAGGCAAGACAATCCTAATTGAGCTTAATTTGATTATAATTTAACCCATTGGAATTTAATTACAAGTTGACCTTAGGTTATTAAAGCCCATCACATTGGAAAAATGGGCTTAATTTAAGCCTACAACAATAAGATTAACTTAGGTTAACACTATATATAGATAGTTATGCCTCTTAATTCGATGTCAGCAATCATAATTCAGAAAATCACATGAGCGAAACACGTGAGGCGGTGAGAGAGAGAGAGAGAGAGAGAAACCAGCGGAGCCTCTTGTGGCCGAGCCCCACTTCGCCTTCACTACCGTCACCTTCTTCACGGCTGGACCTGTGGCTGTAAGTCCATACTGCCCTAGCAAATCCCGATGCTAGTTGCCCCCTCCGCGACGACTCTAGTTGCTGCCGTCGCGACGCCTGTGCTGCCGCTTCGTTAAGCCGATCTCGACGTTGCCTTACACCCACAGCGTCTACTGTCGATGCCCTTAACGACGATAGCCGCTGCTGCCACCCCGACGTTGCTGCTTCTGCCGAGCCTTGCCTAGCGATGTTGATGTCTACTACTCCTAACTCCAACCATTACTGCCACCATACTCGATGACCGATGGATTACCGCAGCTGTGATCCTACCCCTCCGACAGGCCTTAGCCCTGATCGTGCCTCTGTTTTGTAGGTTTCCAGCTGAGAACCGTCATCCTAGTCGTCCCCACCGCGGCTAGCTTGGCCGACCCTCATCACCGCAAGCCAATCAGCCCCGTCGTCACCACCGCTAGTCCACCACCTTTGGTCATCTCATGATTTGCAATCCCGATCTAGAGTCAAGTTTGAATTTGAAAGTTATTTGCAAATTAGGTAAGATTATTATTCGATGTTGTTTTAAATATTTAAATGCCTAATGTGGATGATATTGTTATAGTCTATGGAATTTTTCGATATATATTTGAATTATTATGCATATCAGCAAGATTTAAAAATCACCTCAAGTTGAGGAAATTTTCCTAACCCAATAACGTGTTGAGATGACGATCCGATCTTTAACTATGAGATACGATACTTGGTGGTACGGAAGATCTTTCATTCTATCCACAACTATTTGAATACAATGATTGTTTTTATATCGATTCTAAATTTAAACGAGGAACCTTCCATCAATATCCATAACTATTTGAATATGATTGCTGGTTTATATCTTTTTTTCCATATTTAAAAGTTAAAGCAAATCTTGTGGATTGCGAGGATTCATTCAATAGTGGTGTTTATCTCTTGTTTGATTTTTTTTTTCTCTAATGAAAATCCAAAAAAGATTAGTTAGAATTTTAGTTGATTTCTTAGAGAATAATGTTGCATGCTTAGGGTATATTTAGATAACTTTCTTTCAATAGGATAGAATAATTTAGATTTGCTTTTGAATATATACAAGAAAGATAGGATAATTTTTCAATTTAAAGTAGGATTTAAAGTAATTTATGTCCTAGTCTAATTTAGACATTATCCTGATTATGATAGTTTATTTAGGGTAATTTTTAATTCCGAATTTCCATGGAAAATATCAGAAAGAATTCACTTTAGATTAAATTGAATTGTCTTTTCTAGGATTGGTTGCATGTTTAATTTAGGTTATTTATTTATTCCGAATTTTAATAAAAAAATACCAAAAACATTGCTTTAGAATAGGTTAATTAATTTTCTTTAGTTTAGAATTACATGTTTAATTATTGGGCATTTTTAATTACAAATTTTAATGAAAAATACAAAAATACATCACATGCTCGTCATCAGAATTAGGTCTTTTAATTGCATGTCATATAGTTCGTATGTTAGGTCCATTGAATCCCATATCATACTTTGCACGTCATTGCATATATCTTCGGTTCGTAGGAATAAAGTATATCTCCCTATACTTTATTTGGGTTTCTAATTGACCCACCATAAACTGATTAGTGGTGACTCCTAATTGAAAATCATTTGCTTGTTAAGAACTTGAACCATAAGTCACGAATTGATATGGGCTTAGAATAACCTAAGTTAAGTCTATGCTTAACAATCCACTAGCCGAATCCCTAGGTGGTGCACCCCGAGGTAAGGTCATGACAGTAATAGTGGAGATATACCTGATCTAAATGATTTAGAAACCATGCATTGACTTCTCCCTGATCATGCAGGCATCATACAAAAAGCAAACACAAACATTGATCCCTCATCGTACCCTACCATATTTAAGTTCGTTTTTGTTGTAACTCTTACAAAAGTTTCGTATCACAAAAAAATACATTGATATGTCTAACGGTATGTGGTATGATACTAATTTATACAAGAATTATGTCAATTTGAAATTCGGTACAATGTGGTATAACCGAAAATTGTTCCTTCGTGAGATCATAGAAGGGCCAACTAACACCTCAACTTTTCCTTAAAAGCAGCACAGAACAAGTGCGTGCGCGCACATATATATATATATCCATATTGATTATGGCCAATAAATTATACAAAAGACTACGGGCAAAAAAGATGTATTGACATTGGCTGAGCTGCCCCGGTGCGGCTGAAATTTTTTAGTAGAAACACTTTTTTTCTCAATTTGAAATAAAAAATGTTAGTGCACTCTCGGCTCTATCTCTCTGTAATGGTTATCGGGCAATAAATAAAATGACAAACCAAGTTAAATGGACGAACATAAAGCAAGACAGTGGGGCATCGATTCCCACAGAAAAAGCCGTCTGGTGAAGATCAGCATCCGCCTTTTTGCATTGCACTTGATTCCAAGATCCATCTACCTAAGATATCATTTCCCAGAATGATAAATTATTATAATGGAAACGAATTGTGAATCGAGAGGTCGATTGACTAAACTTTAAAGCGGAAAAACAACAACCACATGTAGTGCACTTTAGGGTTTTCAAGGAATAATAAAACGATGGCCCCGTAATCAACATATACATATTTGAAGAGACAGAGATGAATGGAAATCCCTAGTGCATACATGATAAGAACCTTAAGTTGATAAAAAGGCTGCACTATCTTGTATAGCATTATTTTTTTAAAGGGAGATAGTGTAGGGCTAAAAGAGATAAGATATGGTTAAAAAGAGACTAAAGTGCCTTATACATTTCCCATTTTGACGATTAGCAAATGGCTTCTCCACTAATATCTGGCAATGCGCAAACTCTAAGACCATTGACAAGGACCGCCTTATATACAATATCTACGAGTTTTGTTTATGGGGACATAAATTATCCATAGAGTTACGTAAAGGGTTTGCTTTTACTTTGCATAATGTGATTTTGTTTCACGTGATTTAGCCTTTGTAATTTTTCGAATGTTGGATATTGCTAGAATATTTAAAAGTTAAATATTACGCTTTTGTCTAACAGCTTAAACTTTTAGAATAGTTCACAGTGTTTCCACAAAATTTTGCATGGTATCAGAGCCCCTTACATGTGGGTGGAAGTGTTTAGAATATTTAAATATTAAATCACACATTTATCTAACAGTTTAAGTTTTTAGATCAGTTGGTAGTGGTCCCGCAAAATCTTATAGAAACAGTAATAGGGTTGCCGGAGCCGATGTCTATCGACCCAACCAGAGGTTCAAAATTCATACAAGAAATTATGGTAGATGCACTCTAGAACTAGGGTTACGCAATGAGTTGTGTAAGATAAGCCAAACTAATGATTTTCATGGTCTCTCGATCTTAGTTGAATCACTTTTGAGATAGAGCCACCAATGGGACGATCTGGTGCCACATACTCGCTCTCGGTTGAAAACATTCTACTTCCATAACCTTAGGGCCTGTTTGGTAACGCTTCAGATTTTCAGATTTTCTCTTGTTTTGTTTCCCGGAACAAAAAAAGAATAGAAATCCGTTTGGTAACGTCAGTCAAATTTTTTGTTCCTTAGAATAGAAAAGTAAGTGGCTAGAGAATAGATTTGGAACAGAATCAAGAAAGAAAAAAAAATCTACTTGTTGTTCTCGGGAACAAAAGAAAAATAAAAAAGAAAAAAGATCAGTTCTTTTTCTTTCATAAGATATTCCCATGCTAAATCCTAAATCCCAACACCCTGAAACCCTAAACATTAACCTTAAAACCCTAAACCCTAAATCTCAATACCTAAACCCTAAACACTAAAACTAAAACTTGAAACCCAAAACCTGAAATCCTAAAACCCCAAACCCTAATCCTCAAACCCCAAACCCCTAAACCCTCAACCCCAATGTCACGCCCCGAACCCCCGTCGAGTCCGCGACATCCCGCCTCCGGTCGAACAGAGTGCGACGTCCCAGGAATAACGTCGCCGACCCAACGATCCATCAGAGTTAACTCGCGGCGGAAGCAATAAAAAATCCCGGACATTAAAATTGGAGAACACCAGGAAGGAACAAATCGTCAAACCACCAAGCATATATTACACTTCCAAATATTTACATCATCCGCCAATACAAACCACAAAATAATTTATAAGCACACCGAACTATAAACTCCAAACCACCAAAATATCAAGATCAGCTCTCTAGGTCAGCACTATCCAAAAATGGGGCGCATCCTCCTCCCAGAACTATCCCCTACGCCCTCTCGAAGGCGTCCACTCTGACTCACTGTCCTCGGCATCACCACCTCAATCCTCCGCAGCTGTCTGCTCACCTGACGACTCCGAGTCGACCTCAATCTCGACATTCAGGCAGGGGCTCTGAAATGGTTTGGTTGAAACAACCATGAGATCACATCTCAATAAGTCACAACCTAAGCCCCACCTAGGCTATCACGTAATTCCAGACACATTCAAACACGCAACCAAACAACCACACAACCAGCAATCAAACATTCACACATACCTGGACTCTCTGCATACGCACCATGCACGTTAGCCCACAATCCCAACATACAATTCTTGCACACATGCCATCACACACTTTCCACATATCAATACACACGCCAATCATACCACAGCAGTACATCACAGCCGCGCGCGTGCCTCGATTATAAAGCAAAACCTACTTGGGCACGTCCCATACCATGCCTAGCAGATTTTACCCCATAATCGCGCACTGTATCACGCGATACAAACACACTCGCACACTAACTCACACCATGCATCACTTTCACAATCCTCACATGTCAAGCCAAATCCCGCTCGTTCTCAACCTTTCCACCACTACCGCGCCCGCGTAAAACGCATCAGGCCAACGGTCTTCTGACCTCGTCAGGCATCGACACCCCGTCGGGCCGGGCATCGTCACCTCGTCAGGGACGGCATCGTCCCGCGTAAACGAACACGCCTCAGGACGGAATCCTACCCCGCGTAAACGAACACGCCTCAGGGTATCACTTTTCCCATCAATCCTACATTCCCGTACCTTCGTTCCACACTCTCCACACGTACCACACGACCACACATACACACGGTCACACACAAATTCACATCTCGCACACATTTTTCACAATTACCTATCCTCATCACGCGAACACCACACAAACACCCAAGCTTAGCACGCGAACTCAATGCGCAATCATGCCACCACACCTCACAGCCACACAATCACACATACGAGCTCATTCAAGCATCAAACTACCCATCAAAATGCCACGATAACACTGAATAATTCTCGAGAGAGAGAAAAACCGAGAATATGTAAAAATCGGGTCCAAACTGGGCAGTTGCGCAGTGACAGAAATCCATTTGAAATAAATAGTAAACCAACTTCAAAAATTCTAAATTTTGGATATGTCATAAAAAACATCTTGATCAACATTTCTCATGAAGAACACGAAATTCGGTTCAATCTACAACCAAGACTTTTTGTCCCTCGAAGTCAGACCAAAATCAGTTCGCTCAAACAGACCGTTTTGTCCTCAAAATACATTTATTTCAACACCCAAATCACCTTCAAAAGCTTTGAAATTTTTATATGTTATATCCACGAATGTCCCCAACAACTTTTGTGAAGGAAGTATTTTGAAAATAGGCCTGGAAAAATTTATAAACATTCGAACAGACCCGAAGGTCAGATGAACAGTAAATCGGGCAGTTTTATTTCGGTCCAAAGATGGACTTCCGAATGGCATCAAATGATTTCCAAAAATCCCCAAATTAAAATATGTTATACCTCAAGATGTTGGAAACAACTTTCATGAAGAAACTTTCCTCAAATTCGGCCCACAAAATTTTCTACAAAAATATCAAACCGAGCGGGTACAGTAACCGTGAATCCGCGATTCACCCCGAACCTCACGGATTCAAACCCGAACCGACTTCTACCGAATTCCAACCGCCTAAACTCATTTCCCGACGTCTAATCCAACCCGCAACAACCGCTAATAGTCATGATCAGCCACCAATAACCACGATCAACCACCAAAAACCATTATCGACACCTTAATCAACCTCTAAATCCTCTAAACCATACCCGACGAGTCCGAAAATACCCGACGTCCTAAATAGGGATTAGATCGCGACTTACCCGAACTCTAGACTAACTCGGCTAGAGCGGCAAGGGGGAACGGCTGGCCGGCGGCGATCGGCGGTGGCGGCTTGCTCCGGCGATGCTCCGGCGATGATCGGCGGTCCAAGGCCGAGAGAGAGATGAGAGGATTTTTGGTGAGGGAGAGAGGGAGAGAGTTCTCTGTTGGGGGGGGGCTGCCGAGAGAAGAGAGGGAATGAGGAGAGAGAGAGAGAGAGGAGAGAAACAATTAAATATTTGGTCCAAGGTTTGACCAATTTTTTTCTTAATTCCAATTTTGCCCCTAAAACACTTGGTCCACATTCTTCCAAACCAAAATATCTAAGGGCGTTTTTGTCCAATATTTTGGGGCTGATATTTATCCACACTTAATCCCCAAATTCAATTTCCAAAATCCACAAAATTCGGAATACCCAAAAATAGGCCTAGGGGCAAAATCGTAATTTTCCGGTCCAGGGGCGAAATTCCAATTTTCGCACATACGTGTTCCATATGTGCGTGGCCAACATAATATGGCGTCAGAATCGCGAAATTCACTTTCTAAGTCCTCGAAAATCGACTGCGAAGTTCCGGGAATAAAATAATATTATTTTTCCAATTTTTGTCGAAATTCTAATTTTTGGCCGTAACCACTCCAAATATGCGTGGCCACTCTAAAATGACCTTGGCCTCGAAAAATAACCTCAAACGACCTCAAAATCCAACATCGGTGTCCACAGGGGCAAAACCGTAATTTTTCCGGCCCCGGACCGAAATCTATTTTTTTTGCAGAAATGGGTGGCCCCAAGGTTGGCCAAGCCGAAAACTTCATCGGCCGCTCAAAATTGTCACTTTCAAAATTCTCGATTCCCGGGCCCGAAGTCCAAGAAATGACTAAAATTGACCAATCGCGACTTTAGCTTATCTCTTGCTAACGGGTGGCTCATTAGGATTACGCGCTCTCGACCCGTGACCGACACTAAGTCAAATCACGTTTAAATTTGCTCGAACCAAGGCGACCTCGATCGTCATATAATTGCGAGGGTCTGTCACTAGTGCCCTTCGGACACGATCAATCAAATAGACCGGTCTCGGTTGGCTCAAAATATTCCCTCGTCAATCCATATAGTCAAAGATCGAACCCAGGTCGAGTTCTTTGGTCGTGCGAACTCAATCCCGTAATAGCCCTACCCCTAAGGTTAGCATCCCGA
This sequence comes from Syzygium oleosum, assembly GCF_021117445.2. Lineage (NCBI taxonomy): Eukaryota > Viridiplantae > Streptophyta > Magnoliopsida > Myrtales > Myrtaceae > Syzygium > Syzygium oleosum. The sequence goes on along the minus strand of NW_026607500.1, from coordinate 4,502,583 downwards.
GAATGCGCGGTTCCCGGGTGAGATCTCACTATAGCGCATTGGTCAAATTCATTTCCTAAATCCCGGGAAAAAGGATCGAAAATTCAGACTGTTACACCCAAACCTGAAACACTAAACCCTAAAACCTTGAATTCTGAACCCTAAACCATATACCCTAAACCTAAAACCCAAAACCTAAATCCCTAAAACCCCAAACTCAAAACTCAAAACCAAAAACACTAAACCCGAAATCCTAAAATCATAAACCACAAACCCCAAATCCTAAAACCCCAAAACTCAAAACCCGAAACTCTAAAATCCAAACCCGAAACCCTAAAACACTAAACTTATAAACCCTAAACTGTAATTTTCTCAACCACCACCCGGTGTTTGCTTTGTCTATAAGGAGTAATTTTTTTTATGATTGTATTAAGGTCATCCAATTTATATCATAATATATTCTATTTCTATTTCTACTCTAATTTTATCTAAACATGAAGAATTATTAAGTCTCCACTAACATTTTATAATTAAATGAAAAATTGGGAGTAGAAATTTTTAAGGTCATTTTTCTATTCCGGGAATAGAAATTTTGTATAATTACCAAACACATTTTTTTGCTTAGAAACTGTTCCTGGGAACAGAATTAGAAAAAACTATTTCTGGACAGAAATAGTTCCCGGGAATATAAACGTTATCAAACAAACCCTAGGCGTCCTTCCTAGGTTGAAAGTGAGGATTTTCCCTCTAGATAAAAAAAATGATCGTGGATTCACTCTAGTAATTGTACGTCTTCCAATTATTTATACACTCCACAACTTATAAGAATTTGTAATAATCTTGAGAAAATTACTAATTCAGTCCTAAATCTATTCTATAAATACCAATTCAGTTTTCAACTTTTCAATTTTACTAATTTAGTCCTAAATCTTTGTGTAAAATATATGTAGTCCTTATGCCAAAACTTGCTGATGTGGCGTCTAGTTATTGACGATAGCCCTATGTGGACAAATTTACTTGAAACGATGTCCCATATGAACTGCCGCATCAACGATTTTCGACGGCAATTGGTCGAAATGACTACATAGGAAATTCACATAAAGGTTTAGAACTATATTGGCAAATTTGAAAAGTATATGACTGAATTTATATCCGTATAATATATTCAGGATTGAATTGGTAAATTTCCCCTTAATCCCTAATGTACTAGGACAACTGGATTAGATCAGCCGACCCCCACGGGCAATCAATTGTAGTCAAATCACAATATCTCACTTGACCATGATGGGCTAAGCATTGGTCCAGATTAAATACTGTGATTTTCAACATAACATGATCATGAAAATCAGTCATATGAGCAAATAGGTATACATACGTGCTCAATCTTTTGGAGCTCGTAAATTGAACTAATTGGGGATACATACGTAATCTTTTGACAAAAACAGTTTTTATAGACCATAAAACCTCCACGTATTTTATATCGTTACAAGTATTTCGAATCCCTATAAGAACCATGCTAGATCTATGTGTCGTGCATTCAAGTTATTTTCGTAGCCCATGTAGGCAATATAACTGCCTATCCGATATAAACAAACGTTAGGCGTATTGTAAGGTGGAAGCAATCATGATTGACAGTCATATACTAAAGTAGCAATCCTTGCATTGGAACCTCGAAACTCAGTCGAGAGTACGAAGGGCATACAAGTGAAGGGATTAGCACAAAAATGCATTTCAAACTCCCACTTCCTCTTTACGGTCGACTTGCTCAAGTGATATGAATCGCGTGTTGCAATGATATTCTCTCCTAGGAAGCGTATGCATTCTGGTCATCAAAAAGTAGTGGTTTTGGAGGGATGTTTGATTATGATGAGCACAATATTTTGTACTTTTTTCCCAAGTTGGAGGCGCATTTATTCGGGCACCCTTCCTTCTTCGTTCGAATGTTCCTACACTGAGTGGATTGAATTACTCACCCCCGCCCCCCAAAACACATGCGCACGCACGTTGGATTGAGATCCTCTACATTTAGTTATAGTTAAGAATAAGCGGAAAAGAGAATTCGAGAATTTCTGTATATTTCTCTGTACATATTACAGATGATTCATGAGCCTATTCATAGGCTATTCTAGATGACTATCTAAAGCAATAAAATATTACAATAGCAAATACAATCAATTAGAATCAATCTAGGAAGATAATAATATCTCTAGAATATAACAAATCAATTTAGGAGGATAACAATATCTCTGGAAGATAACAATAGCTCTAACATCCCCCCTCAAACTCAAGGTGACATGGAAGGGGTCAACTGGAGTTTGGAGAAAAGATCTTGAAAACGTCCTAGTGGATGTGCCTTAGTGAAAACATTAGCCGTCTGATCAATCGATGAAGTGGGAACAAGACGAACAGTACCACGCACAACGTGGAGCATATGAAATGACAATCTATTTTAATATGCTTGGTACGCTCGTGGAAAACATCATTATGTGCTATTTGGATAGCACTCTGGTTATCACAATAAATGACCGTTTGACTATCTTGACGGACTCCCATGTCTTCTAATAACCACCGGAACGACAATACTTCTGAAGTTGTATCAGCAAGAGCACGGTATTCTGCTTATGTACTAGATCGAGTGACAGTAGTCTGTTTCTTGCTCCGCCAGGAAATAAGGGAGTTTCCTATGAAGAAACAGTGGCCTGTAATAGAGCGACGATCACAAGAGTCACCAGTCCATTCAACATCATAATAAGCTGTCAACTCGAATGTTGAGTTAGCCGAAAAGTGAAGACCATGAAATAAGGTGCCCTTGATGTATCGAAGAATTCGAAGAACAACAGTAAAGTGAGTTGTTTGCAGTGCTTGCATGAATTGGCTTACAATGTGAACAGCATAAGCGATGTCAGGACAGGTAACAGTAAGATAAACAAGACTGCCAACTAGTTATCGATAAAGTGTAGGATTCGGAAGAGGAGTCCCATCTTTGTCATCAAATTTGGCATTAGTTTCAATGGGAGTTGTAGCAACCTTATTATCAGTAAGTCCGGCCCAAGAAAGGATATCCGTGGCATATTTTGCTTTAGAAAGATGATAGCTAGAGGAATCTAAAGCAACCTCCAAGCCGAGAAAATAATTGAGTCTTCCGAGATTTTTTATTTCAAACTGTTGACTCAAATGCTGCTGTAGTTTTGTAATACCAATATGATCATCTCTAGTAATAACTATGTCATCTACATATAAGAGTAGAAGAATATACCTATGAGATGTTCGTTGAACAAAGAGAGCATTGCCATAGGCACTAGATGAAAATCCAAGACGTTCCATGGTGGAACTAAACTTAGAATACCATGCACGAGGAGCCCGCTTTAGTCCATATAATGCTCAGCGCAAACGACACACTTTATTAGGAGTGTGAGTATATCCAGGAGGAAGCTCCATATAAACTTCTTCAGTGAGGTCCCCATTAAGGAATGCATTTTTGACATCCATATGATACAGAGGCCATCGCTTAATAGCAGCAACAACAAGGAGACTGCGAACAGAAGTAAGACGTGCAACTGGAGCAAACATTTCATCATAATCAATACCATACTGCTAAGTGAAGCCTTTTGCTACAAGCCTGGCTTTGTAGCATTCCACTGAACCGTCTACTTTTGTTTTGATCATGTACACCTATTTACAACTTATAGCCGACTTTTCAAGAGGCAAATCAACCAAATCCCAAGTATGAGATTTTTCTAACGCTTGCAATTCATCCGCCATTGCTTGCTGCCAAAGAGGATTAGTACAAGCTTCTCTATATGTACGAGGCTCGTGAAAGGAAGCAATAGTAGAATAACAGTGAAAATCCTGAAGTTGAATAGAAGGTTGACTTACACAGGTGGAACGACGAACAGGAGATGAAGGTTCCTTCAAGGGTGAAGAAACCGCGGATGGTGCAGACATATCAGGAGCTACCAAAGTGGGATTGCCAGAGATACCTATATCAATATTAGGAGGGGACAATTCCAAAGAAGAAGATTCACGTGTATCATCTTCTGGAAATAGATTGACAGAAGGATCGGTGAAGAAGCGAACAGTTAGAGAGGATTCAAAAGGACGGAGAGACAAGAATGTTTTATGTTCCCAGAAGGTAACATGACGAGATACGCGAAGTCGATTAGAGACAGGATCCCAACATCTATACCCTTTTATGCTCAATACCATATCCAAGGAAACAACATAGACGTGCACGAGGATCTAACTTCGTGCGTTCATTAGGGAGAAGATGCACAAAACATGCACTACCAAAGACTCGAAGTAGACTGTAATTAGGAACACTGTCATATAAACGCTTGTAAGGAGAAATGTTACCTATAGTAGGTGACAGAATACGGTTAATAGTATATACAGCAGTATGACAGGCCTTTCCCCAAAACTATTCTGTACAAGATGTTGAGATTAGAAGAGTGCGTACAATATCTAAGATATGCCTGTGTTTACACTCTACTCGACCATTTTGTTGGGAAGTTCCTGGACAAGAACGATGAATGATGGTACCATTCTGAGAAAGAATTCTGAGGAACTCTCTGTCTCTATATTCCGTGGCATTATCAGTGCGAAAAATCTTGATATCTCGAGAAAATTGTGTTTTGATCATGGCACAAAATTACTATAGATTTGAGTAATTTCAGATCTATTCTTCATAAGGTAAAGCCATGTATATTGGGAATGATCATCCACAAAAATCACAAAATAACGAGATCCTCCCATAGTGGGAGTAGGAGATGGTCCCCAAATATCAGAATGAATTAGATCGAAAGGAGCATGAGAGACAGATTCACTAATATTGAATGGTAAAACATGATGTTTTCCCAATTTACAAGGCAAGCGATCAAAAGTTTTATTATCAACAGAACCTAAATGACCACTTAGAATCAGAGGACTTAATCTAGAGAAAGAAGGATGACCTAAATGAGAATGCTAAGTTTCAGATGATACTGTGGCAGCACAACCGGTGAAGGAGTCGGGAAGCTTTAATGAAACAAGCTCAAACAAGCGTCCTACTTTACGGCATGTCCCAATTGTCTGTCCCGTCCGTGGATTCTATACATGATAACCATTAGAAGAAAAATGAACGTCAAAACCAATTTCACATAACTGTCCCATAGATATCAAGTTTAGTGAGAGTTTGGGAACCATAAATGTATCAAGTAAGGATAATTTGGACGTCAAAATGTTCCTTGTATGACTAACTATCATATGAGAGTTATCAATTGTATGAAAAATAGGTGCTTGTGAAGTGTATGATTTTGACTTGAATAAATTGGAATTGGAGGTCATGTGATTACAGCAGGCAAAATCTAAGAACCACGAATCAGAAGTACTTGGACTAACTGATAGAGCAGAGGAGTTAGGTACAGAGGAGCTAGAAGTACTAGATTCTTGAATAATGGAATGGACTGTGGATCAAAGAACATCTAATGATAGAGTAATTGATGAACGGTTGGAAGAATCCTCAATGGTAGCAGCTGTAGTGGATGAGCACACATACGGACCTCTGAACCGAGATCGGTTGTTTGTTCCCATAGGTTGCTTAGGTTGTAGTTGATAACAATTGGATGCACAATGACCAGGTCGACGGCAGTGCGTACAGTAAGGCTTACGCCATGAGGAAGAACCAGAAGTGGCAAGTACTGCATCTGTAGGAGTGGAGACTGATAGAGTAGCACGTTGTGCTTTTAAAGTAGCTAGTTGAGTCTCTTCGGTCAATAGTTCTGAGACAACTGTCTCAAGACAAGGTAAAGGATCTTGATGCAGAAGTGAAGCTCGCACATATTCAAACTCATCATTAAGTGCCATCAAAAATTGCATAACACGCATTCGATCGCGATATTCAATAAACATGCAGGCATCAGTAGTCAACTCCCATTTAGGCTCAGATAAGGCTAGCTAATCCCATATAACATGTATCGAAGATAAAAATTTGTTAATAGACTGACCTATCTCCTGATGCATGCGATGTAAATTCCCTAACAGTTGATATTGATGAGCAATGTTTGATGTGGAATAACGACTGGCAAGAAGATCCCAAGCTTTCTTTGCTGTATCTAGTCGACCAAACCGAAGTTTGATGAATGGAATCGAAGTGTTTTGAATCCATGTGAGTATCTGATGATTCCTGCTATCCCACTCCTCCAAATGTTCAGCAAATTTATCATCAACCTCACCAGTAGCCTGAACAGGCTCGCGAATATCTCCAATGACATAACACCAAAGCTTACGTCCTTTTAAAAAACTTGACATTTCTTGAACCCATAAGATATAGTTTGATCCAATGAAGATAGTCTCAATGGGTACCGAGACTTCTAATTTTTCCATGATATGTAATAAACTAGTATATACCCAATATAATGAATTCTGAGAAAACCGATATTTCCAAGGCTGATATTGAAAAAATAAGGCCAAAAATGGATTCAAGACGTTGAAATACCTTAGGAACCAGTCTGAAAATGCCAAGAACCGGCCCAAAAGAGATCGAACCGGTCAGAAAATAGATAAACCGGTCTGGTCAACGCCAGTCAACGTATGGTCAAGGCAGGTCAACGTTGGGTCAACACGGTCAACATTCAAAAGGTAATGACATGTGGCATACACGTGGCAAACAGGTGGCATCACGTAGCGCTAGCGTGGAGGACGACGTCAAATGATGACGTGGCAGACACGTGATGATGACGTCACCTCCTCAGCGGATGTGGTGATGATCACGTGCACGGTATGCTGGCACATGGATCTCATGCGCATTCACTTTTGCGTGGCACGTGAGGGCGCGTGAGGAAGTTCCGGCGACTTGGTTTGCTGGGTTGGACTCGTCGGAGGATGAGGAACCTGTTTGTGGTGGTGGTTGTTGACAATAGCCAACTAATGACTTCGAATAGGGCACTTACAGACGACGGCGTCGGTGGGTCAGTGGCACGGTGGCGCGTGCGGTGGCTACCGGAGTCTGTTGATGACGAATTTTCAAGGTCCGACTCGTCTTAGCGTAGTGAGTCTGATGATGGTGTTTGTTTTTCGAAATAAGCAACAATATTAGTTGAACAACAATCAAGGGCGGCGGTTTGGTAATGAATGGATACTGGCGCGGCTGTGGCAACGTTGCTATAACACCGTATAACTCAATCATCGCTTCCTCAGACAGTAGTGGCTCTGATACCAAGTTAAGAATAAACAGAAAATAGAATTGGAGAATTTCTATATATTTCTCTGTACATATTATAGATGATATATGAGCCTATTTATAGGCTATTCTAGATGACTATCTAAAGCAATAAAATATGACAATATCAAATACAATCAATTAGAATCAATCTAGAAAGATAATAATATCTCTAGAAGATAAAATTGGAGAATTTCTATATATTTCTCTGTTCATATTATAGATGATATATGAGCCTATTTATAGGCTATTCTAGATGACTATCTAAAGCAATAAAATATGACAATATCAAATACAATCAATTAGAATCAATCTAGAAAGATAATAATATCTCTAGAAGATAACAAATCAATTTAGGAGGATGACAATATCTCTAGAAGATAACAATATCTCTAACGGTTACAGATACCCTACTTCATGCTCTATCCCTCACGTTCCCCTGTCCCTAGCTGGTTGGTCGCCACCTCACAATGACCGAGATTGTGACCACCTTAACAATGCCGGTGAGGGCTCTTTGCCTCCCTCCCTATCCTTGTCGAGGATAGAGGAAAGCTCATGGTCCGACCTTGTGACCACTAAGGCCACCAACCCATCACGATCGCTGCCTAGGCCTGCACTTGGGCTCGGTGACATTGGATTCGCCGTCTCGAGCCCAGACTTGACCCATAGTGTGTGCATGGGGGTATAATGCATAGGCAGCGACGGCATGGTGAGTGCTTGGGAATGAGCGATGGAGACAACGACGGTGGCAGGGGTATGGCTAGAGTCTCAGTCGTAGCTAGTGGGGTTGGCTTGCTCGAGCATTGTGACTTTGCATAGATGGAGGGTGATAAGGACAAGGGCAAAATGGGAAAGAAGAAAGAGGGAAAAAAAGGAAAAAGGAAAGGGAATAATTATAATCGATCCAAAACGTTGAATTTTTTTAGTGGATGTGTTCAGATCTTAAGGGGGTAAGTACAACTAAATGCAGAGAGATTTAGATCGATATATCTTCGCTGAATTGTTAAAAACGAGTAGACTAGTCGTCATCAATGATATCTTTCCATGGATGGCCGGAATCACACAAGTGGACTTGTTGCGCTACGATGCCGATCCATGAGTGGACTAGTTACTCATCATGCACAATGTCTGCTCGTTCATATGATACCTAGCTAATGGTGCAACAAGCCACTCCACGTGCAAACAACGCCGCTAAAAACGAGTGCAGCGACCCCCCACTAGGACCTAAAACCCTCGTGAGAACATGCAAGTTGGATATTATCTTCTCTTAGTTGCCTAACAAAAGCACAAAATAAGCACTAGAGCCGTTTTCAGTCCACTAAAGAAGTGCACGTGAAAGCAACAGATGCCCATCTCCAACGCCAGATGTTTAGTAAGTGGGAGATCCACGTCCTTTTGCATGCCTTATTTTACGTCCTATCGAGCCTTGCTTTTGCTTGACGAAAGTCAGCACCAACCTCCACGATAGACACTGGCGTTCCAGGACGATGTAATCATCAGTTAACAGCCTCACGCATCTTTTTTGCCCTCATTTTCTGTTAAATATGTCTTTGAATTTTATGTACTCGGTCCGGTTCATCACCCGACCCGACATATTTTTTGTGCGACCCGAAAGTGGAGAAAAAATTGAGATTTGGTTCGCAACACGGAGGGTTGGGCCGATAGGCCCAACTCGTAGCAAGTGAACAAATCTCTATGGCGGTCCGCCCGAGCTGGAGCAAGCGAACAAATGTCTCGTGGGGTAGCCCTCGAGAAATTTTTTTTGGGGAGCACTATTTATACCGCGGCTAGGTTTTCTCATTGATGTACAGAGAGAATTTTGTTTTCGGAGAGTTTTGTGAGCCGTGAGCTTTTGTCGTTGTTTCGACTTCTGAAAACTGTACTCTTTTTGATTATAGTAGAATCTTGTCTTGCCTCACCCGTAGACGTAGATCACGTTGTGATCAAACCACGTAAATCCCTGTGTTCTGTGTTTGCTCTTCCGCATCTGTTTCCAACATTTTCTCGTCCTTTTTCATGAAGTGCTGCAGGCATTGAAAAGTTGTGACCCCCATAAGGATTCATGCTAAATGCGGGCTACTTTATGTCACTGAAAATTGGTTGTTAGAAGGTACCTTTTCCAAAAATATTGGTTGTTAGAAGGTTCCCACTCGGTTTCAGAGCATAAGTCAAAATGTCAAGCCACCCTCCCTCTCCTCTCCTCTCCTCTCCTCTCCCGAAAGAATAAGAAACGCAGCTTTCTGAGCACCATCAATTATTTCACCACCGTCAGCCATCGCCATGGTCGACCACCAACACTGGCCTACCAATGATGCCACTGTAGCCATCACCGTGTTAGCTACCTTAGCTAGCTACCACCGCCACCAGTGTACATTGCCATTTCAGGCAATCACGGCAACTAGGACCGTCGTTGCAATCACTCGCTATCACTAGTTGCTATGACTTGTTTTTGTTGAGAAAACTTCAAATATATTTTAAAGATGACAAAACAATCCACAGTTTATGTCGGACCTGATAAATACGATAAGTGTTTATGTTTAAGGTAATATTCATGCTGAAAGGATTCTCTACGATTGAAAGACCTATGTGAATAGGTGGAATGGATATTAATATTGACTTGAAAAGGCAAGGTTTTATGTCTACAGAATCTAAATTGATTGCTAAACTATCTTGATAAGAACATTTCATTAGATCCAAGAAGTCAAAAGCAAGTGAACTGCTTGAATATTAGCAAGATCATTCTATGAATATCAACTAAATTTTTGAATGAATATTATCAAGGTTTTCATCTGATTATCAATGGATATTAGTAAGGAAGACGCTAGATATCAACAAGGCAAGTGATGAATATTATTAGAATATATACTTGAATATTAATAGGAAGTTGAATATGATCAGAGGAATGTGATGGCTAAATATTAACGGAATACTTGTTCTTACCTGCGACGACAATCTTATTACAAACTTCAAGACCATTTTTTATAGATATAATTTCCCTCTTTAGAAGGTATTGATTAACTTTCTATCTTAAAATTATCTTTGTAGAAATATTTAATCATGCAAGATATCTTGATAGATTGGTAATCGTCCCGAAGGCAAAATTCTTTCTATAGTTGAAGACCTCCACTTATGGAAACCAAGATTTATTTGAATCAAAGACCAAATCAATGGGATTTCTGATTGTTCTAACTCAACGGCTACCCTAATCTTCTTGTCAATTGTCCAATGGCTAGCTTGGAGATTGATCCTGGCAGAATATTATCCAACGGAAAGTTTTGGATGTTGAGGATTGTAAAAGAAGACCAATGTGCTAGAGAGAGATAAATCGTGAGAAAACAATTTTAAAGCTTGAGAGAACTACACAAATTCTAGTGTCTTCTGTGAGCTTACAATTGTAATAAATTAAGAAGTGTTGGCAGTGTGATAGTTAGTGCTTTGGTGTGAGATAGAGAGCCCTATCTACTTGTGTATAAGCAACACCAACTTTGAGAAGTACTTGAGATTAAGTAGCACTTACTAATGTAATTTATCATTGATTTTCTAGTAGAATCCAACCAGTAAGCTGTCAGCGTGGAAGATTGGACGTAGACTTACACTAAATCGAACCACTATAAGCTCTGTGTGCAAAGGTTTTTTTTTTTTTATCTCTCTACTCATACTTATTTACTGCTTGATAGAATAATTGCATTCGATAACCTGGATATTTACATAATCTGATCATATTCATACTCTATTTTACTTATTGTTAATCATATTCATCTTGATTCTTTTAATTTCGTAATATCTAGTTAAGATCTCATGAAATCACCTATTCACCCCCCTCAAAGTGATATTGTTAGCCTCTATCAGTTTTCATCTCTTTTGCGTTCTTGTTAACCACCTTTTCATTATTAAAACCCTTTTAACAGAAATTTTATATGGTTTGCTATTAACACAACCTAGAAATGTTATTGAACCATGTAGTCTTGCATTAAAAATTTCCTATTAAAAGTTTCTACCCCCCCCCCCCCCCCCCAAAAAAAATGGTTTTTCATTGAAGAATGGGGACTCATTCGCTACAATAACACAAATTTTATGTCACCTAATACACACATTATATATACTCGTGCCATATTAATTGAGTACTTGAGGGAAAATTGAGATAATTGTCCAAATAGTCATAAATCTATTGTACAGAGGCCAATTTAGTCCTAAATCTTTTAATAATTTGTCAATATTGTCTTTACGGCCAATTTTCGCTAGAAATCGTTATTGTGAATGCTGGTTGTCCTATGTGGCATGGCTTGCGCTAATATGAATATTTTCGAAAAATTTTAAAACTTTTTGAATTTTTATTTTTATTTTTATTTCATTTTTTCTTTTCTTTTCTTTTGGCTTGTGACTGTTACTTGGCGATGGTCGGCGACCGGCCACTAGCGAGGGACCCTTGCTTGGGCGAGGCATGGCCAACAAGGGCTGTGACGCTCTTGCCCAGATCTGGCAAGGGTGTTGCGGCCCTCGCCGTCTATTGCTAAGATCGCCACTAGCAAAAAAGGAAAAGAAAAAGAATAGAAAAAGGAGTACGTAGGAATTTGAGAGAGAGAGAGAGAGGGTACTAATGTGGTTGCGGGAGATGTCATGTGGAAGGGCCACCGAGAATGCACTAGCTACTTGGAATCTCTCCGACAAAACAAAATCAATGTGTACTCGCACCAATGTTTGTCATCCCTTAAGCCCACAACAATTATATCCTCAGCATCGACATGTAGTACGCCTCCCAGGATTTAACATTTAATGGAGAGCCCACCAAGCCTCCATTACCATGGACGTCTCTCTTCTTCGTAAGACCTGCGTCAAATTCAATGCTGTGGCATATGCACGATGGGAAAGAAACATGAATGATTTCGTGGACGATGAGCTTAGGCAAGCAGATAGGAGTTCAAGGTGGCAATCTTTTGTTATCATAGAACAACTGACTTCATGTTTCGAATTTAAACTGTGAGATTCTATGGGACCACTGCCGACTATTCTAAAAGCTTAACTTAGGCTACACTTTGGCCCATGCCTAAAGCATGGAAATATGTAATTTGAGAGGTAAATAAGGGTGTGGAAACATTCGAATTAATGACCTCATGCTCTAATATTATGTAAGATTTTGTGGGACCACTGCCAACCATTTTAAAAGCTTAAACTGTAAGATAAAAGCATGGCTTAATTTTTAATTATTATAACATAAACCAAACTGATGACTATTCTTTTTATTTCGAAATTTCTTGTTAGCATGCATAGAACAGTCGACTTCATGTTTCAGATTCCAACTAAGCTTCTAAATAAAATTTCCTTTTCATTCGAATTACATCTCATGCTCGAGAATACTTGGTAGAGCCCCCACTATACAATAGTTTAATTAAACACCTAGCAATCGCCTTTTGATATGCATTCCTCGTGCTAGTGCAACATTATGGCACCGGGAATGAGTAGAGAACCAGTGATTATCTATATGAAAGAAGAAAAGATAATAGTCGAACGAAGTTGTGTTAGAGTGTGGTAGTGGGATGAGATTGATGAACCGCATAAAATATGGTCACCATGAATTTATTATTTGGTACGGACTGCATACGCTTGTGCGACCATCCCAACCCAAATCACCTTTTGTCATGCCCCGCACCCTACGAGCGCGCGATCATCCCGCGATGGTCGATTATTGAATGCAACGTCCCAGGCACGTCGCCGACCCAACCCAAATATCAGAGATTAGGCACGCGCGGAAACAAATAGAAACAACCCGGACGATTAATAATGATAAGGGGTAACAATAGCACAAAACAATAACTATAATTCCTACACTTGGCAGATACATACAATGCTCATCAAAAGGGACAATGGTTCACGAACTTAACTCCTCTACAAAAGGGGAAACTCAAAATACGGGACACTCGACCCGTCCTCGATCTCCAAGATACCCTTGCAGCGTCTCCCATCACTCACGGTCGCGGATCTGAAATGGTTATATAATAACCGTGAGAACGAGTCTCAATAAGCAACCCCCTATACCCCACGTAGGCCAATGCGTACCCAGACAAGTCTAACATGCGAGTCACCAGACAACACAACCAGTTTCACAGGATAAGCTTACCTCGCCTAGAACCACGTGCCAACCCTGCATATTAGTCCAAACATGACAATGCAAGAATAGTTCACTGGCACATCACCATCACCCGGCACACACACTCCCACTCGCAATCAACCAATCCAACCAAGCATCCACACGTACAATTAGCCAATTCAATCAATCACATCGCACACATGTGTCCAACCAACTTTCCTCTCACGGACCACCGTCAACACGTCTCAAGTCCGGTCTCACAGGCACACAAGCCACACAATTCGATCAATTCCAATGGCCGCCGTCAACACGTCCCAAGCCATACCATTCAATCAATTCCAGTGGCCGCCGTCAACACGTCCCAAGCCACACTTTCCTTTCACGGACCGCCGTCAACACGTCCCAAGTCCATAGCCCTCCGATCAATCCGGGCTCAAATTCCAATGACCGACGTAAATACGTCCCGGTCCAACACGCCTTCAACGGGCCACCGTCAACACGTCTCAAGCCCGCATCCATTTGGCACATCGGCCATTCATGCCTTCACACGGACCGCCGTCAACACGTCCCAAGTCCGTAGCCCTCCGATCAATCCGGGCTTAGAATCGACAGGCAAGCACACGCCACTCAATTAAATCAATTTCATGCCAATTGCATCAAACAACCCATAATCACCACTGAGTCCAATTCACAATTCGCCACCTCAATCCACAAACCCGACGTTCAAGTCGGCCGCACACCATTACCCGAGTCAAACATATTATTTAATCTAATTTAAATAGCACAATTATAACATAATATAATTAAATTAAAACACGCCCTAGCCGTTCTAACCCGAGACAAGTCAATAAAGTACCCAAAATACTAGGTAGGATTTAGGAAGCCACTTACCTAAGTTTGGCCCGGGAGAAGTCGGCTCGGGCCTAAAATGGCCCGGATGAACAGTGCGGACTAGGCACACGCGCGGGCACGGCAGTCGGCCACGGGCGCAGGCACGGGCAACGGGCGCGGGCACGGGCGCGGGCGCGGGCACAGGCACGGCGACGGCGGCAAACGGCGAAAAGCTAAAGGAAAGAGAGGAAGTTGGCTGAGGCTAGTGGTGCGGTTGGGGGGGAGCTCGGCGGCGGTGTCGGGGACGCTCAGGCGTCGGGGCGGCGCTGAGGAGTTGGCCGGGCGAGCTGGCCGGCGGCTGGCGGGGTTCGGTCGCAGCAGACGCAGCGGCGAGTTGCAGCTCGCGCGGAGGAGGGGGAAAGAACAGCCGGTCGGGGCGGCAGCTGAGGGATGGCGCGACAGCGGCCGAGCTGGCTGGCGACATCACAAGCGGCGGAACGGAACGGGACGAGCCGGCTGGGCAACGCCGGGCCGCGACAGGTGCGGCGACGAGCTGAGCTCGCGTGCTCGGGAGGGGAAGAAGGCAGCGTCGAGGCGGCGTTCCCGGGCGACACGGCGGAGCGAGGAGGACGGCAGAGTCGGTTGCCGGTGGGACGGCGTCTAGCAGAGGCGGAGGGGCGGTCGTGCGGCGTTCGGTCGGGCGAGCAAACGCATGAGCAGGACCAGTCGGGCGAAGGAAGAAGGAGAAGAAGAAGAAGAAGAAGAAGAAAGAAAAGGAAAAGAAGGAAAGAGGAGAGAGAGAGAGAGAGAGAGAGAGTGGTTGCATGGGGAAGGGGGGAAACGTGCGCATGGCAGGGGGTGGGACGTGCTCGGAGGGGATGTGCTCAGCGCGGCAGAGGGAGGAGAGAGAGAGAGAGAGAGAGAGAGAGAGAGAGAGAGAAAAGGAGATACAGACGAAATGATGGGGAGGACGTGCGCGGGCAGAGGAGAGAGAGGAGAGAGAACAAAAAGTTAATTTTTTTTGTCTTCGAACGCGATCCAACGGACACGATTCAAATTCGAAAAATGATCTAACGGTCTATGAAAAACCCCAAATAATAATATAAGACAAAGGGCCAAAATAAACTAACTCAAAACATACTACGATGGAGGTCTACTAGTCTAAATCCGCACCCGGTCCAAAATTTCACTTTTCCACTATTTTTGGCAATCTCGAGGCTGGCCACAATCATATCGACACCGTCCAATTAAATTCGTCCCGGAACTCTGAGAAATTCGACACCAAAGTTTGGGCTCTAAATAACGGCCAAATTCGATCGAGTGCGATTCTAGCAAAATCTCTATTTTAAAAACAAGAACCCGAGAGTGATCAGTTCCCGGGCGAGATTCTATTATAAGCGCACTGACGAATTACACGTTCTATAAATCCCAAAAATGGGCCAAAATTCGAAATGTCACAACTCTTCCCCCTTTACAAAAATTTCGTCCTCGAAATTTACAATCCCACCCAACTATTCAAACAAATGGGGATACTGGTGTCGCATCAACTCTTCACTTTCCCACGTCACACCTTCGGTCCTATGATATTCACAAATCACCTTGACCATCGAAATTGCCTTGTTCCGCAACACTCTCTCCATTTTGTCCTCGATCCGTACTGGCTTTTCCACATATGACACTCTGTCGTCCATGTCTATTCCTTCGTAATTCAGCACGTGAGTCGGGTCCGGCTCATACTTCCTTAGCATAGGCACGTGGAACACGCTGTACACTTGAGACAAATTTGGCGGTAGCGCGAGACGATAAGCCAAGGTGCCTATTCTCTCTAAGACCTCGAATGGACCCACGTACCTCGGGCTCAACTTCCCTTTCTTACGAAACTGAGATAATCCTCTCATAGGCGATACCTTGAGAAAAACATGGTCCCCTACTTGAAATTTCAAAGGCCTACGTCTCCGGTCTGCATAATTCTTTTGGCGGCTCTGAACGGTCTTAAGCCTATCCCGAATCACCTTGACTGTTTCGACTGACTGCTGAACCAACTGGGGACCCGTGATACTCCTCTCACCCACTTCATCCCAACAAACCGGTGTTCTGCAAGCCCTGCCATAAAGCGCTTCGAATGGTGCCCTTCTGATACTTTGCTGGTAGCTATTATTGTAGGCGAATTCAACCAAATGCAACTGTTCCTCCCAGCCACCCTTAAAATCAAAAACACATGCTCGCAGGATGTCTTCCAAAGTTTGAATCGTCCTTTCAGACTGGCCATCCGTCTGGGGATGATAGGCCGTGCTAAACTGTAACTTCGTTCCTAATGCCGTATGAAGACTTTTCCAAAAGGCGGCAGTAAATTTAGGATCACGGTCCGAAGTGATCGTCACTGGTTCTCCATGGAGACGGACTATATGTCGCACATACAAATCGGCATACCTTTCCAAGGCGAAATCCTTTCGCACAGGTAGAAAATGTGCTGACTTTGTCAACCGATCAACTATCACCCAAATCGAATCATGACCCCTTTGACTTTTCGTAACCCCATTACAAAGTCTATCGTGATGTGTTCCCATTTCCACTCGGGAATTTCCAATGGTTGCAACATTCCACCCGGCTTGCAATGTTGCGCCTTCACTTGTTGGCATGTTAAACACTTAGCCACATGCTTGGCCACATCCACTTTCATGCCGTTCCACCAATAATGCTGCTGTAAATTCTGATACATTTTCGTACTCCCCGGGTGAATATTGTAAGTGCTGCGGTGTGCTTCAGATAAAATCTCTTCCTTCAGTTCGGCATCACTGGGTACACATAACCGTCCATGGAACTTTAGAATCCCATCCTCGGATACCTGAAAATCCGACTTCCTTTTTGTGGCATCCATACTCAAAATCTTCTGAATCTCCGGGTCCGTCGATTGTAGAGCCTTAATCTTAGTCTGTATTTCTGATTCAATCCTCAATGCTGCAAGTAGACTCGAGACATGACTCACTTCAAACTTAAATTCCGAATCCCGAACTCCCTCCAACAGAGTCCACTCCTTGACCATCATATGCGCAATGCTTGATTTCCGGCTCAGCGCATCCGCTACCTTATTAGCTTTTCCAGGGTGATACATAATCTCGCAGTCGTAGTCCTTAAGGAGTTCCATCCAACGGCGTTGTCTCATGTTTAATTCCTTTTGGTAGAACAAGTACCTTAAACTTTGATGGTTCGTATAAATCTGAAATTTCTCCCCACACAGGTAGTGTCTCCAAATCTTAAGAGCGAAAATAATCGCGGCTAACTCCAAGTCATGCGTCGGATAATTCTGCTCATGTGGCCTTAATTGCCGCGATGCGTATGCCACTACTTTCCCGTGTTGCACTAACACGCATCTCAATCCCCTTAACGACGCGTCACTGTAAATCTCATATCCTCCCGGACCTGACGGGGCCGTTAACACTGGCGTGGTCATCGAACTCTGTTTTAATCTTGAAAACTCCTTTTGTACTTATCCGTCTATTCGAATTTCATTTCCTTCTTTAGCAAACGCGTCCACGGCGTCGCTAACACTAAAACTTTTCCACGAAACATCTATAATAACCTGCCAGATCCAAGAAGCTCCGAACCTCGATTACCATTGTCGATCTTGGCCAATTTATGACGGCTTCAATCTTTGCCGGGTCTACTACGATCCCTTCACCAGATACCACATGTCCTAAGAACGCTACTCGGTAAAGCCAGAATTCGCACTTACTGAACTTGGCGTAGAGTGCATGTCCCCTTTGAAGTCCGTAGAACCTTTTTCCAAAAGTAACTCATACTCGGCGGAACTTTTTGAGTATACCAAGATATCGTCTATGAACACGATTACAAACTGATCCAGAAATTCCTAAATACCCGATTCATTAAATCCATAAAGGCTGCAGGGGCGTTCGTCAATCCAAACGGCATCACCATAAACTCATAGTATCCATACCTTGTCCTAAATGCTGACTTCGTCACGTCCTCCTTCTTGATCCTCAATTGGTGATAGCCAGTCCTCAAATCAATTTTAGAAAACACTGACACCCCTCGTAACTAGTCGAACAGGTCATTTACCCTTGGCAACGGGTGTTTATCCTTAAAAATCACATGATTTAACTGTCTGTAGTCAATGCATAACCTTAACGATTCGTCCTTCTTCCTCACGAATAAAACTGGCACTCCCCATAGAGACCCACTCAGACGAATAAAACCTTCATCCGATAGCTCCGGCATTTGGACTTTCGATTCCTTCAATTCCGACAGTGACATCTTATAGAGCGTTCCCAAGGTCGGTTTTGTCCCTGAGGCCAACTCAACCACAACCTCGACTCCCCTATCAGGTGGCAATCCCGGCAATTCCTGAGGAAAGACATCGGGAAGATTACACACCTCGGCTATGTCCTTTAGCCTTGATTCCTCAACCAACAAATCAGCCACAAATTAATTATTATTTTTACACCTCAAGGACGAAGCTTAATCCATCCAATTTCAATCCAACAGTCTCCCAAAAGCAACTCACATCAGTTCTTTACAAAATCTGTAATTGCTAAGCAACACTCATCCTTCCCAACTCGTCCAAGAATATCGTCAGTAATTTAGAAATCCTTAAGCCGATTGCGCCTATCCACTATAAGCAATTATACGTCGTGCGTGACCTTTAGAGTTATAACTTCAAAATCATCGCCTATTGCACCCAATATCAACACATAACGCATCTAGACTTTCGCGGCACATCCTCTGATTCCTTCCCCACCACAGTGTACATCTTTCCTTACGTCAGTAGTCAATTCTGATTATTCTGCGGGGCAGCTCCCGCTTAATATCCTACCTGCGATCGCTACGATTGCATTAGTGGTCTAACCCATCGGCTCAGCAATTTCTCACTTGATGACCTTGCTGACCACATCCACAACATGTCCCACTTCTACCTCGGTAATAGTCATTCCTATGCCCCTTTCCACAAGACCAACATGTGGTGTTGGAGTAGTAGTTCGGCTTTCCAAAGTTCTTTCTTAACGAAGGGACAAGTCTCTTGTTCTCGATTATAAGCTTCCTCCCAAAGTTCCCATTGTCCTTAGCTGGCGTGTACCGCGATCCATATACGGTAACCCTCTCATTCATATCCCTTTCAACTGTTTAAGCCTTGCCATACAGCTCATTACAATCTCTTAAGTTCATTAGCATCAACTGAATGCGGAGATTCGGTTTCAGTCCATCCCGGAACCTCCTTGTCCTATCCACACGATCATCGACTATCCTTGGTGCGTACTTAGACAACCTTACAAACTCGACCTCGTACTGATTGACTGACATTCAATTTTAGCGAAGCCGAAGAAACTCTGTTATTTTCTGTCCACGCGCACTCTCTGAAAGTACCTCCCATTGAAGGTCTTGATAACGACACCCCAGCTTGAAAATATGCCCTCTGAAATATCCCACTTCGGGGGCCCTCTTACCAATCCTTTGCATTCCCTTAGAGTTGATATATAGTCAGGGTCACTTTCTCCTCACCAGTGCACCCGAATACCTCAAAAGCAATGTAGCCTCAAGTTCATCTTTACCATCGAACTTCAGAGGTTTCAATTTCAAATATTTTCCAACCAGCTGACGCATCTATCTGACTGCATTAACTTGCCCTTGACCTTGACTCCCAACATTTCCATTAACGGCGACAATAGTGGCCTTAGCATCAGTAGCAACAGTAGCATTTCGCTCCTCAGTTTGCCTTCCCATTAAAATTCCAACTTCCTCGAGTGCCCTCAAAATCTCATCCCATCTGGGATCCCCCACAACTCCAACTTGCGGACCTACACGACCTCGACCTCGACCTCGGCTACTAATACTCACAGGGTTCACACCACCCACTTACCTGCTATAATTCCCCTCGGGAATTAAAGACCTAGGCCAACTATACCAGTCTAAAGCCCTAGGTAGTGAATCACAACACAATTCACTTAGCAGGCAGCCAATCACAACATCACTCAATCACAAACAACAGGGATCGTGCACTAACCTCAAGTCCTGTCGCACCTGCATTTCACGTATTAGTGCATAATATCACTCAGCAATCACAACCAAGCTGTCTGGGTAACGCATGGTCAACAAGTCTCCCTAACCGGCTACCCCAAAGTCATCGCTCCTTATCACTCCAAGCTTCGATCATCTTGGTTCGAGCTGACCTTGCTCTGATACCAAATCAACGGGGATGTCATGCCCCGCACCCTACGAGCGCGCGATCATCCCGCGATGGTCGATTATTGAATGCGACGTCCCAGGCACGTCGCCGACCCAACCCAAATATCAGAGATTAGGCACGCGCGGAAACAAATAGAAACAACCCGGACGATTAATAATAACAAGGGGTAACAATAGCACAAAACAATAACTATAATTCCTACACTTGGCAGATACATACAATGTTCATCAAAAGGGACAATGGTTCGCGAACTTAACTCCTCTACAAAAGGGGAAACTCAAAATACGGGACACTCGACCCGTCCTCGATCTCCAAGATACCCTTGCAGCGTCTCCCATCACTCACGGTCGCGGATCTGAAATGGTTATATAATAACCGTGAGAACGAGTCTCAATAAGCAACCCCCTATACCCCACGTAGGCCAATGCGTACCCAGACAAGTCTAACATGCGAGTCACCAGACAACACAACCGGTTTCACAGGATAAGCTTACCTCGCCTAGAACCACGTGCCAACCCTGCATATTAGTCCAAACATGACAATGCAAGAATAGTTCACTGCCACATCACCATCACCCGGCACACACACTCCCACTCGCAATCAACCAATCCAACCAAGCATCCACAGTACAATTAGCCAATTCAATCAATCACATCGCACACACGTGTCCAACCAACTTTCCTCTCACGGACCACCGTCAACACGTCTCAAGTCCGGTCTCACAGGCACACAAGCCACACAATTCGATCAATTCCAATGGCCGCCGTCAACACGTCCCAAGCCATACCATTCAATCAATTCCAGTGGCCGCCGTCAACACGTCCCAAGCCACACTTTCCTTTCACGGACCGCCATCAACACGTCCCAAGTCCATAGCCCTCCGATCAATCCGGGCTCAAATTCCAATGACCGACGTAAATACGTCCCGGTCCAACACGCCTTCAACGGGCCACCGTCAACACGTCTCAGCCCGCATCCATTTGGCACATCGGCCATTCATGCCTTCACACGGACCGCCGTCAACACGTCCCAAGTCCGTAGCCCTCCGATCAATCCGGGCTTAGAATCGACAGGCAAGCACACGCCACTCAATTAAATCAATTTCATGCCAATTGCATCAAACAACCCATAATCACCACTGAGTCCAATTCACAATTCGCCACCTCAATCCACAGACCCGACGTTCAAGTCGGCCGCACACCATTACCCGAGTCAAACATATTATTTAATCTAATTTAAATAGCACAATTATAACATAATATAATTAAATTAAAACACGCCCTAGCCGTTCTAACCCGAGACAAGTCAATAAAGTACCCAAAATACTAGGTAGGGTTTAGGAAGCCACTTACCTAAGTTTGGCCCGGGAGAAGTCGGTTCGGGCCTAAAATGGCCCGGATGAACAGTGCGGACTAGGTACACGCGCGGGCACGGCGGTCGGCCACGAGCGCGGCGACGAGCGCGGGCACGGGCAACGGGCGCGGGCACGGGCGCGGGCGCGGGCACAGGCACGGCGACGGCGGCGAACGGCGGAAAGCTAAAGGAAGGAGAGGAAGTTGGCTGAGGCGAGTGGTGCGGTTGGGGGGGCGCTCGGCAGCGGTGTCGGGGACGCTTAGGCATCGGGCGGCGCCGAGGAGTTAGCCAAGGAAGCGGCTGCCGGCGGCCGTAGGGCGGGGTTCGGTCGCGTGCAGAGACGCAGCGGCGAGCGAGTTGCGGCTCGCGCGGAGGAGGGGGAAAGAACAATGGCCCGGTCGGGCGGCGAGGGACGGTGCGACGGCGGCCGAGCTGGCTGGCGCCATCACAAGCGGCGGAACGGAACAGGACGAGCCGGCTGGGCAACGCCGGGCTGCGATAGGTGCGGCGACGAGCTGAGCTCGCGCGCTCGGGAGGGGAAGGAGGCAGCGTCGAGGCGGCGTTCCCGGGCGACACGGCGGAGCGAGGAGGACGGCAGAGTCGGTTGCCGGTGGGACGGCGTCTAGCAGAGGCGGAAGGGCGGTCGTGCGGCGTTCGGTCAGGCGAGCAGACGCACGAGCAGGACGAGTCGGGCGAAGGAAGAAGGAGAAGAAGAAGAAGAAGAAGAAAGAAAAGGAAAAGAAGGAAAGAGGAGAGAGAAAGAGAGTGGTTGCATGGGGAAGGGGGGAAACGTGTGCATGGCAGGGGGTGGGACGTGCGCGGAGGGGACGTGCTCAGCACGGCAGAGGGAGGAGAGAGAGAGAGAGAGAGAGAGAGAGAGAGAGAAAAGGAGATACAGACGAAATGATGGGGAGGACGTGCGCGAGCAGAGGAGAGAGAGGAGAGAGAACAAAAAGTTAATTTTTTTTGTCTTCGAACGCGATCCAACGGACACGATTCAAATTCGAAAAACGATCTAACGGTCTATGAAAAACCCCAAATAATAATATAAGACAAAGGGCCAAAATAAACTAACTCAAAACACACTACGAGGGAGGTCTACTAGTCTAAATCCGCACCCGGTCCAAAATTTCACTTTTCCACTATTTTTGGCAATCTCGAGGCTGGCCACAATCATATCGACACCGTCCAATTAAATTCGTCCCGGAACTCCGAGAAATTCGACACCAAAGTTTGGGCTCTAAATAACGGCCAAATTCGATCGAGTGCGATTCTAGCAAAATCTCTATTTTAAAAACAAGAACCCGAGAGTGATCAGTTCCCGGGCGAGATTCTATTATAAGCGCACTGACGAATTACACGTTCTATAAATCCCAAAAATGGGCCAAAATTCGGAATGTCACACCTTTCCACCATACATTTTCTTAGGGGTAATTGTCTAAAAAGTCTTAAATCTATTTCACTTTTACCAATTCAATAATAAACTTTTTAATTATGCCAATTGAGTCCTAAAACAATTCACGTTCTACCAATTGAGTTCATCCGGCCAATTTACGCTAGAAATCACTGACTTAGAAGCCGGCCATCCTGCGTGTTGCGATTGGTGCTGATGAAGACAAATTTTAGTAATATTTTAATGTTTTTTTTTAATTTCCTTTTTTTTCCTTTTTTACCTTTTTCTTACTATGGCCAGCTGTGGGCAAGGCTGGGACGCCCTCGCTGGTGGCAGGCTAGGGTTCTGCGGCCTTGCCTGGATCTGGCAAGGCCATCGTGTGGCCACGGCTTTTGACCATAGCGAAGGGAGTTAGGGTTCTGGCAAATGAGGCTCGAATTGGTGCACTTGTAGTGGATGCATGAAGTGTCTCCACTTAGAGTTCGCTTCGATGGCGCAACGTCATGCCAAAATCGATCAACTCAATGAAGAGAGAGAGAGAGAGAGAAGGGTCAACGGGCTTGGTTTTCTCTTGGGCTTCGAAGTATTCGTTTCTTGGAAAATGCTCTCTCTAGAAAATTATGAAATTTTTGCTTTAGTTCGTTTTACATCGTAACTTTTTTGGCCCCAGACTCGCCCGAGGCTAACGAGGGCTCGACGATCCTCATCCAGTGGCCGACGAGGGCCTAGCGACCCTCGCCAGCCACAGTAAAAAAAAAAAGAAAGAAGGAAAAGAGAAGACAAAAAGGAAAGAGAAAAGAAAATAGAAGGAAAGAAATAAAAAATCGAAAAATATTAAAAATTATCTACGTCAGCGCCCACTGCTCCACATGTCAACGATTTCCGATCAAAATTAGCCGGATGTACTCAATTGGCAAAACTTGAAAATGTTTAGAATTCAATTGGCACGATTAAAAAATTGAAGACCGAATTAGTAAAAGTGTAATAGGTTTCGACTTTTTTCTCCATTTTCCTATGAAGTAACCCTCTAGTTGCAATCAATACTCATTTTCCTATCACAAATACTCTTATGGCAGAGGCACCGGTGACAAAAGAGGACTTTTTTTTTTCTAATAATGCAGCGTGCGTGAACAGACTGTTCAACGGGGTGATGGAGAAATTCGTCATCCTAGGTCGTGAAAAGTAACGGCAACGGATCAGATACCGTCACTATCATCCTAGGTCGTGAAAAGTAACGGCAACGGATCAGATACCGTCACTATTGTAGCACGTAGGGTGACAAACTTAGCCTATAGCGACGAAAATATTTTCGTCGTCTTCGATATATTCTTCTCACCTTTGAGAATTCCCTGAGTTTAGTCTTTAATTTTAGCATTTAATCTGTTAATTTTTGAATTGCTCACAAGTTCAATGATGATGCACATGAAGATGTTCAATCCATCGCATTAAATATACAGACATGATCTACAATTGCAGAAAAACAATACGTACTGTCACATAACTTTTCAAATCTTTCCAGCAAGAAAAACATAACCATGCTTCCACACGCAAGGAAAAACAAAAGCTACTCGATAGACTCGAGATCCTCATCCTCATCTTCTTGTCCGACCTGCTCGCCATCAAGGTCAAGTGTATGTCTGGTCAGCGAGCATGCTTCGCCCTGTCTTGATCCCACTTCAGGAGATATTCGAATTCTGACATGAGCTCCAATAGATTTTTTCTTTTTGTTCGAAAACTCCAATTGTTGGCACAAATGCAAATACCTCCTGTTTAGATCCAGCGTCATGGGGAGCTTTACTCGTCCTGGCGGACAAGCATGTACCTCTTCACAAAGGTTCTCGGGAACGAGCTCCAATCGGGCCGTAAATCTTTAGAAATTCAAGTAGCCCCTTGAAAGAATTATTTGAGAGTAAATTACCCAATCGATCCTAAACTTATTATATAGATGCTAATTTAGTTCTAAACTTTTTAGTTTTGTCAATTTAGTCCTAAGTATTTGCACGAAATTTCAATGTAATCCTTTCGATCAATTTTCGCCGAAAATTACTGACGCGCCAGGATAGGATTTGTTTCTTAACCAAAAATCATTTACAAGAGTATCTATAGTTGAGGTGGCTAGCACTATCACCTAGAGGGGGTGAATAGATGATTATAACCAAACTTGACAAAACAAAGCGGAATTAAAACAGTTAAGATTAATATCACATGAAGATAAATTTCGAAGAGAGACTATGCTATAATCAGATTCACTCATGTGCAATAGAGTATCAAAGATAATAAAGAAGGGATAGAGAAAATTGCATAGAAAAGTAACGGTGGTTTAGCTTATTGTAAGCCTACGACCACTCTCCATGCATACAGCTTACTAGTTAGATTTCACTAGTGAATCAATCAGAGGTTACAGAAATGAGTGATAACACTCAATCTTGATAGGTCTCACAATTCGAGAGTCACTCTTTTTACACCTCTTAAAGATTACAGTGTTGAAGCTCACAAAGAGAAGTGTGTGATGTAAAAGCTCTCTTGGACTTTGGAAATTCATATTCACGACCACTTATTCTCTTCGGTACTAGAATCTCTTTTTATACTCCTCCACTTCCAATCCAACCGTTGGATAGTATTCAGAGGATCATTCTCCAATCAACCCATTGGACATGAATGCTTCAAGAAGATTGTGAAGCTTTTAAGTGACGAGATCAGAATCCTCCATTGTTTCAGTCGCCCATACAACTAAAGCTAGGTTTCCACAAGTCTTTGTTTGGAAAGAATATCTTGCCTTTGGACGAATGTCAATCAATCAAATATGTCCTGCTTTGATTAAGTTTGTTGCAAAACAATCCTTAAGATCGAAAATCAATCAACACCTTTTACAAAAGAAATCCGAGCCATATCATATATATACATATATATATATATATATGTATGTATACATTCGTTGTATTAAGAGTCTTAGTAGACTTCTCGATGAGATGATTCTATCTAGGTCTAAATACTCCCTCAGTCAGAATAGACTTTGTATAGAGTTTGAAGATGCCAAATGTCTTAACAACATCCATGTGCAAGCTTTGCTGATATCATCATATTACTCTAATGATATCAATGAAGTAAATACTTAGAACTTCAGACGCAATATCCAAATGACAATTACTAGAGTCTGGACATTGTTTCTTCATAAATATCACATGAAATTACTTTTGTCAGATTCCATAGTCACTATGGAATGTTAAGGTTTTGTCAATCCTCAAAACATATAAGGAAGTTTTCTCAACAATAGTATCCCTGTTGCATGTAGAAATTAGGAGCATCGCATTTCGTTAGTAATTATGCATCATTTTCTAAGTAAATCAGGAGTTGACTTTTTGGTCAAAGTTAAAAGTCAACTATAAGTCAAAACTAAAAAAAAAAGTCAAAAATCCACAAAACATGTCAAAATTACATATAGGTGTCAATTTAGCATAGGCATGTTGAATTAATGCTTTAAATTTCAAATTTTCATAAGAGTCAATATTACAAAAAATTCCAAATTATGCCCACTGTGACACAAATATTCCGAACTTTTTTTTGTGTTACTAAAAACCCCAAACTTGCCTATCATGACACAAATACCCAAACTTTTTTGTGCTAGCGTGACAAATATACCCTGGATGGAATTGAAATAGAGGGTATATATGTTAAAAATGTATAAGTTTGGGTTTTCAAGACACAAAAAAAGTTAGGGATATTTGTGTCATAGTAGGCAAGTTTAAGCTTTTAGGTGACACAAAAAAATTTGGGGTATTTGTGTCATAGTGGGCATAGTTTGGGGTTTTTTGTGATATTTGCCATTTTTATAAAATGGTCAAAGTTTTACTTTTTTGGTCAACCGAAGAATTTGACATTTTACCAAAAAATTAGAATTTCATTAGCTTCTAATCATTTTTTTTAGATTTGGTTTTGTTGATACCTAAATTTTAGCGATCCATTTCAGTCATTTACTGCATAAGAAAATTAGAAGTCGACCATGACTCCTAAATAAAAATAATTTTGTACTTGCATTATCGATATTAGGAACCTTTAATAGTAATAGGCCCACACAAATTGCATTTTAATTAGTTTGGTGCTAAATGAGCTTGAGCTGGCGGCCCTAAACTTAATTAAGTTTTAAGAATTGTGCCCCCAAGAGTATGAAATTTGGCCAAGTCCATTGAATATCCCATATGGTCAAAAATCACATGTGCATTGGCATACACATTCAGCAATACTTTGCTGATCATCTTCTGAAAAGGTTTTGTACTATTGATTACAAAGCCTATTATGCTCTCACTATATATTTCTATTCCAACATATCATTTTTCTCTCCAAACACAATTCAATTCACTATTTATAATATATAAACACTTCGTGCTTTTGATCTTGCTGAAATCCTAGAAGTGAAGCATTCTGCTTTCACACCTATTAATGTTGAACCTAATTATTTATACAAACAACTTTCTTATATCTTTGATTTCACCAGATCCACACAGTCTCATGTATCACACAACCATTTTCCTTTGAAGCATATTTTTTTGCACAAAATCATCATCAAGTGTCTCTGACCCAAAGGATCTTCCAAAACTGATGTTTCCATATATGGAGCCAAATTTTCTAGGCTATCATAAACAATGTCTCTTTCTCATTTCCACACACTATCATTCTCCATATGTATAGAAGTGTAAAAAGAATTAGGGACAACTGTCCTGTGGTGCTCTAATGATAATGATATTTGAATACTTTTCCATTGAACCACCTTCCAAGTTTTGCTCCATGTCACTACCATTGATGAGTGTTGGAGAAAACATGATGAACAAAATGGGTTTTAAACCAACAAAGGACAGCTAGAATAACATAAAGGGAAAGTTTATAAAGATTGATGTTGATCCTGCGTTTGTGTAAGGGACCTCCTCACTTCGGGGGTTATTATTGCGACATCCTAGGCTCGTCGACGTCCCGTTCCTTTTATCTTATTAACATGCACATGCGAAAAACGTGTACAAACAAACTCCCAGACAACACAACAAACAATCAGCCAGAAAAACACCATACAGAACACACTACTTCCATATTACCTCAGTACATTTACAAGCCCATTTTTGTACGGGCACTTCTTGTTTACATAATTTTTCTATCAAAAAACGTAAGCCAGGGAATTCTTATCTCCTCTAGCAAGGCTACAACTCCAAATATGGTTCACCATGCCGAAAAGGAGATGAGAAGTCCATACCTACAAGTCTGAAAAACAGCGGAGTGAGTCGAAGACTCAGCAAGCAAAATCACTAATCCCGAGTTAGGAGGACGTCTCGTCGTCGAACCCAGCATGCGAACATCACTCGCACCACTACATCGATGGTAGATTGATAGCAATACTATTGATGTACCTCGACTATATGCAGGTGATCAATTCCGGCTTACCATCAAGGCACGATTTACCTTCAGCTTGTCAATAAACTTAACAACAACACACATCAATATGCATCAAAGGTTCATTAACCATCTCACGCGGTTCTTCCCATACTTTCAGTGGCTTCCAACCTTAGGCTGGGCATTCGAAATCCACTGGGCATCCCATACTTTCAAGGGCTTCGCATACTTTCAGGGGCTTTCAGCTTCAAACTGGGCATCCGGATCCACCGGGCATCCTATACTTTCAGAGGCTTCCAACTTCAAGCCGGGCATCCAGAGTCCACCGGCCAACGTCCCCAAAATTCATTGGCGATGGCTATTTCCCATATGTGACCACACAACAAGCATTCAAGCAAGTCGGATTTTTGTCTATGTTTCTTAGCTAATGTAAACAAAGCTTGAAGGAGTGCTCATACATGTGTGTACGTGTGTCATGGCCTATAATATCATAGCTAAACTGATGAACCGAGTGTGACACGTGACTCGTGGCTTGGGCCGACATGCATTGACGTCGGTCTGAAGTCGAGCGAGGCTTGAATTGACATGCCTCAATGCCAATCCAATGCCAAGCGAGGCCTAAACCATCATGCCTCAACGCCGAATCCCATAACCGAGCAAGACTTGTTCGTGACCAGGGGCGTGCTCATCCTCATGAATGCAAGACATGAGCAAACCATACAAAAGCATTCCTCATCATACACACGACAAAGTACAGGTGAGCACACGTCCAAATTCAACAACACAGCATATCGCCCTAGCTAAGGGTTAATAATTTCACTTACAATTTGACGGAGTGGCGGCAAATGGCCGAGTGGTGGCCGAATAGTGAAGGCGAACGGCAAGCAAAGCCGAGAATGAGAAAAGGGCCTAAGAGGAAAGGAGAAGAAGAAGTGAACCAAGGGTGGTGAGAATGAAGGGGGTGGTGCCTTATTTATAGGCCTTTCCCTCATTAAATGCCCTAACAAGTGGTCCAATGAGCTTTTTTGAAGTGGCTTGGCTATCTTGGTTATGTGGCGCCCTAAGGTCTTAGGAAATGATTAAGGATCCTTGGTGTGTTTTTCCTATTGGTCCACTTGGCTAATGAGTTACCATTAATGATGACTTAGCTTAACTTGTTCTTCAAGCCAAATCGTTTTGCCATCATTACCATATCTTACCTTGCCACCTAAGTAGACAACTCACACCTTCATTAAATGCTCAAGATATAGTCATGATGAAGTTTGGATTTTTTCACATGTTTCTTGCCTAACTTGCTCTCCAAGCCAAACCTCTTGGCAATGATTACCAAATCTCTTCTTGGCCACCTAAGAGGGTGATTCATCCTTTTTATTAAATGTCCACATTGATTGCCTAAGGTAACTTGCCACCTAATTCCTTATCACCCAAGTTCCTTGCCACCTAATTTGCCGCCTAATTCCTTGTTACCCAAGTTCCTTGCCACCTAAGTTGGTGAGTCATCATATTCATTTAATGACTAACATCCAAGGAACATTATATGAGCATGAGAGAGAAGCTTATGTAAGCGCCTCCATTATCGGGCGAGAGTTTCTCGTGTTCATCCACGATCGACCGTGTCAACCAAACTGAGGTTCGTAGCCAAATCACCATCGGATGAGGCAGGTCATAGCCAAACTTGCCTAGGTTGGCTAAGTCGGTGGCCCGCTAAGTGGGTTCTGTGGCCGGCACTGGCCGGCCAGACTGACTGGGCGCATGGCCCATGCCTAACCTGGCTCGTGGCCTTATAATAGGGTCCACGGGCTAGCCGGGCACGTGGCTGGTGCCTGTGCTGGTTTTTGGCCTAACGGCAGGGTCCAAGTTTTTTCACCATTTCTCTCACATACTTTTCTTGATAAATTTAGGTGCTAGCTTTGGTTTGCTTGAATTGGAGACCGAGAAAGAAATTGAGCTCTCATAACATGCTCATTACAAACTCGATTTTCAAAATATCAGCAAGTTCCTTGCATAATGACTCATTAGTAAATCTAAATATTATGCCATCAACATAGATTTGAATAATTAACATATCATTACCTTCTCTTTTGATAAAAAGAATTGTGTCCACTTTATCTTTCTTGAAATCATGTTCGATAAGAAATGTGGTCAGTCTTTCATTTCATACTCTTGGTGCTTGTTTGAGTCCATAGAATGCCTTTTTTAGTTAGTAGACATCATTGGTCCTGTTCGAGTCTTCAAATCCTAGGGGTTATTCTATAAACACTGCTTCCTTGATATAACCATTTAGAAATGCACTCTTGACATTTATTGATTCCTCCAATACCCTTGATGTTATATTGAACACATAGTAAACTTTATTGGAGGTTAAGTAAACAAGAAAAGTACCTTCATTTGCTCTGGTATCAAACTTCCCAATGTTGTCATTCACATTCTTGAGAATATAATATTTGCATCCAAATACGTGGAAATAAGAAATGATAGTCTTTCTTCCTTTGAAGATTTCGTAGGGAGCTTTCTCCAGCAATGGTCTCAGCAATACCCTATTCATAGTGTAGCAAGCACTAGCAATTGTTTCTGCGCAAAAATAGGTGAGAGTCCTGCTTTCTATCATCATAGTCCTTGCCATTTCTTGAAGTGAACGATTTCTTCTTTAAACAACACCATTAATTGAGGAGTGCAGGCTGTAGAGAAATTGTGATCCAGACCATTTTCATTACAATATTCTACCAAGCTGTGATTCTCAAACTCTCCTCCATGGTCGACTATGATTGATGTGATGTTGTATCCTTACTTGTTTCAAACTTTCCGTGCCAATTTCGCAAAGATTGGAATGCTTCATGCTTGTGGGATATAAACATTACCCATGTAAACCTTGAGTAATCATCAACAATCACCAAACAACTTCTTCTTCCTCCGAGGCTCATTATTCTCGTTGGTCCAAATAAATCCATATGCAATAGCTGCAACGATTAGTTAGTCGCAATGTAGTTTATTTGCTTGAATGAACTTCAAACATGTTTTCCTGAGCATGCATTACAGTGATCAAACTTGATGTAGCTAGCAAGGATCACCTAGAGGGGGGTGAATAGGTGATCTAAAACAATTTTTAGTAATTTATGCGGAAACAAAATAAATCACAGAAGAGTCTGAATAAAATTCAGATTCAAGACAGATTATATAGACTGTGCTCTTGATGTGCGAATGTAAAGTAAGAGATAAGGGATAGAGAATCGCACACAAGTTTATAGTGGTTCGGCTTATAGCAAGCCTACGTCCACTCTCCCACGCTTCTGCCTCTTGGCTGGATTTCACTATGTAATCAAGAGGAGTTACAACTTCTGAGTGTTTACACTCTTGTGTATGATAGGACTCTCTATCTCACACAATCACTCTTACAAAGTGTTCCTCAAGATCTTAATATTTGGCTCAGAATGACAAGAGAAAAATGATTGGATTAAGCTCAGACTTTGGACTTGTTGATTCTTGATTCTGTACTTCCTTCTGCTGCTCGTTGATCTCCTTAAATACTCCTCTGCTTCCAAACTAGCCGTTGGACAGCTTTCAGAGGATCATCTTCCAATCTTTACCTTGGACAGATTTGTATAGTAAGGATTGAGTAGCCGTTGGTTGACAGATTCTGAATCCCGCTGATTCTGGT
Source organism: Syzygium oleosum (assembly GCF_021117445.2). Classification (NCBI taxonomy): domain Eukaryota; kingdom Viridiplantae; phylum Streptophyta; class Magnoliopsida; order Myrtales; family Myrtaceae; genus Syzygium; species Syzygium oleosum. Next base: position 4,470,517 of record NW_026607500.1, on the reverse strand, counting down.
CGCCCATACAATCAGAATCTTGGTTTCCATAAGTAGAACTTTGTCCGTTGTAATGCATTCTTGTCATGATGTTTGATTGTCAATCAGTTTGATTCAGATTGAGACAATCAGAACATTCCTTCTGTGAAATCCATGCCAGATCACTAGCTGTTGTGTTACGTTCTGAATTCTGCGTCTGAAGATATTCTGCGTCTGCATCAGAAGAACTCCTGCGTCTGCATCTGAAGAATTTCTGCGTCTGACGAATTTCTTCGTCTGAATAATTTCTTCGTCTGCATCTCGCATCTGAATAACCTCGCATCCGCATCCGAATAACCTCGCCGAATCTCGGAAGCTGCGATTATGTGGGTCTTCGAAATATACTTGACGTTTGTAAAGTCTCGAATAACTTTCTTCGAGCTTCCGAATATACGGACACGGAATAGTTCGAATAAGTATCGAGATTTACAATAACATAGAAGGTTTTGTCAACTTCAAAATTAATAGGAGTTTTCCTCAACAAAACTTTCCATAGTTGATTTTTGGTAAGCCAAGAACAAGGTCCTTTAGGATATCTTAGAAATCTACTTCATGTTGATGTGACCTAATTTCTTGTGCTATGGATCACATCATCTTTTATGGAAACCAGGCATTGAGCATCATCAACATTTACATAAAGTAAATATATATTGCCATACCTTTTTCCAGTAAAGGATTGTGACCTATCTTGACTTGTGCCGACATATTTACCTTCTTCAAAGTTGGATTTTGTAACCTTTGTTGCATAATTGGCTAATACTTACCAGATTGTGGTTTAGCCCTTCCACAAGTGAAACATCTTTAAATGATCAGATTTCCAAACCTGATATTTCCTTTGTCAATTATTATTCCTTTGTCCTTTACTACGAAAGTAATAGTGCCTCCATCGACCGAGGTGAGATTTACAAACTTGGTGTTGTCTCTAGTCATATATCATGAACAACCATTGTCTAGATACCATTCATAATTCTTCAAGATTACTTGCAATGAAAAGATTCTTATATTTTCTTTGGTACCTAGATAAGTTTGATTCCCTTTTTGTTAGACTTTGAACCAGTGTCAAACCCCTAACCCTAAAAAAAAAAACTAGTGTCAAACCTCCGGTGAATTTTCTTGCGTCTCATTCGCTCATTTGGACATTCACCCTTGAAGTGACCATTTTCATTGCAAAATGAGAAATCAAAGAATATTTCACCTGTGGATCTTGCGAAGTGCTTGGCATAATGATTGTATAAAAAAGAACTGGAGACTCATAATGAGGAATCTGAATCGAAAGACTATGCTGCAAGGTTTTTGACCCAGGAGAAAATTTGTTGCTAATTTTGAAATTTCTTTCTTGGGAGACTCTTTTCCATCTTGAGAGAGTCGATGTTTCCTCAAGAGCAACTCTTTGAGAAATGTTTTCAGTTGAAAATTTTGAAACTTCTTTCTTCAAATCAGAAATTCTTTTTGAAGCGTTGTTTTGCTCTTCAAATATTTCTTTCAAAACTCCGGCATTTCATCATCATCACTTGATTCACACTGTGTCACTCCATGATTCAGCTTTCGGTGCTTCTTTCTTTTTCTCGAACTTTCCCTTCTTCTCCTGGAGAGATGAGTAATCGGGCTTGATGTATCCTAGTTTTCTACATTCATAGCAGACAATTACCTTACCTTTGCTTTCTTCTTTGCTTTTGAATGGCCTCTTATCTTTTGAGAATCTCATTTGTCTTTTGCCTTTAAAATTTCCTCCTTTTCTCAAGAAGTTCCTAAACCTTTTGCTAATAGCGTCATGTCTTCATCATCTTCGTCCTCTGACGATGTTTGTTCACCTGCATTGTTAAGATTAGCTTTAAAGGCAATAGCTTTCTAACCTTTAGAGTTGTTTTCCTCGTTCAAGTGCTCTGCTTCGTAGGATATGCTTCGTAGGATATTAGCGTGCCTATCAACTCATCCATTGTGATGGGTTGAATTCTCATCGTTTCACATATTGAGGTCTTTTCGTAACTCCACTCATTTGGAAGTGCTCTCCGTAGCTTGTTAACTTTTTCTGCGTTTGTGTAGATCTTTCCTTGATTTTCCAAACCATTCACTATCTTGGTGAATTTTGTGAACATTTGTGTTATTGTTTCATCAGATTTCATTTTGAATAGCTTATAGCTTCCAAGAAGAATGTTCATCTTTGTTTCTTTCACTCTATTAGTTCCTTCAAAAGTTAGTAGTTGATCTCATATTTCCTTAGTTGTTACCCAAGAAGAAATTTAGTTAAACTCAAATGGAGATAATGCATAATATAAAAGTTGACTAGCTTTAGCATTTTGTGCAGCTCTTCTCTGAACTTCTTCTAGACGAGCAGCAGCCGTAGCAATAGCAGTAGCATCTAGAACAGCAGCATCATCTAGGGCTTGAGCATTTTCTCTTGTTGGTTGTGCAGCAGCAGCTTCTGTTGGTATTTCTACACTATTGTGGACTACATCCCACATGAGGAGATCGGTTGCTTCAATATAAGCCTGCATTATTTACTTTATAGGGTCCATTTATTTGAGGGAAAGTGTTTTCTGGGAATCCGTTTTCCGGACTTTCACCCGTCTGGTTCTCCAAAAATGATAAGTCAACCCAAAAATACTTTCCGGTCAAGGAAAATTCATGTGTAAAATTAGGTTAGTGAATTTCCTAATCTAAGGCTCCGTTCGTTTGGCGGAAAATATTCTTCCGGAAAATATTTTCCGGGTTTTCCGGTGTTCGGGGGGCGGAAAACGTTTTCCGTGGAAAAATATTTTCCTTCCCCCTTCACAAAATAGCCTAAGTCTATGGAAAATGACTTCCGCTTCTTCAAAAGCGGAAATCATTTTCCGGAGCTTCTTCTTCTTCTTCTTCACTAAGGTCGCCGGCCACCACCGCCTCCAGTCGCCGGCCACCACCGCCTCCAGTCGCCGGCCGCCGCCGGCCGCCCGCCGCCCGCCGCCGCCGCCGCCGCCGGCCGCGGCCGCCGCCGCCGGTCGGCTGGCCGCCGCCGGTCGCCGCCTCCGCCCGCTGCCGCCGCCGCCGGTCTCGGCCGCCGCCGCCGGTCGCCGGCCGCCGCCGGTCGCCAACCGCCGCCGCCGCCGGTCGCCGGCGAAAAATATTTTCCGAAACTTTTTCATATTGGTCGCCGAACACCGGAAAATTATGTTCCGGGAAAACATTTTCCAGGAAAATGACTTCCGGGAAAATATTTTCCAAAAGGAGAATATTTTCCGCCAAACGAACGGAGCCAAAAGGTGAAAATACTTTCCGGAATTACTCATCTTGAATTTTTTAATATTTTATATTTTCATTTCTTTCTTTTTTTTCTTGATTAATGAAATTATTCTTATAAAATATATATTTTTTAAAATCAAGTTTTTTTGTATTTTTAAAAAATCGAATTTTTTTTTATTTTTAATATTTTCTTCTCTTTTATTATTTTTTCTTTCTTTTTCTTTTTTTATTTTCCCTTTTCTTTCTTTTCCTTCCTCCACCTTCCTCCGTTGGCCTCGTGCTCGGCGACGGCCGACAGCCCAGTGACTGGCCAAGACCCAAGTGTTGACACTTGATTTTTAGCTCTTTTTTTTTCATATTTTCAAAAATCTCAAAATTAGGAATAGGAATCTTGGCCAAGCCTAGAAACCTATTTCTAAACCAAAAATGATTTTCTTTTTTAGCATTTTCCTGAATTTTTCTTTAATTTCTTTCAATCAAAATAAGTGAGAAAATCAAGAAAAATAGCAAATGGAATCAGAAAATTCCATAAAAATAGTCCTTAATCTTCTTCTAAATCCAATTTCATTAATGCATCATAAATTTTGGAAAATCCCAATCGGGCATGTGTTTTTCCCAAAATTGGGCAAAATCAAACCCGAATTGAACCAAAAATGCAATTAGATCTTTTCTAGTCATTTTTAAGTCATGGTATCTTCACAACAAATAATTTTGGGACCTTGAATTACATAATGGTCAGCCCAATTGCACAATTTGTTAAAGAAATCAGAAAACCCCAAAATTCAATTGAGAATTAGGAATTTTTGAATCCAAATTGGGAATCGTGTCCAATTCGAAATTGTCGAACCATGAGACTATCATTTCTAGGGATAATCAGATGTGGGTAATTCAATTTTGGCACCAATTTTGCCTAATCAGGTCATTAAGGCATTGAATTGAACAAAATCCCAATAACCCGAATACAAAAGTTCAAAAATTTTGGACATGATTATGTCATAAATTGGGGGAAATCACATATTTGGGTTCAAAATGTGATGAGGAATTCAATTTTGGGGTTTAATTTTGAAAATTCGGTTAAAATTGGGCTCAATTTGAATTTTTAGCCAAAACCAGGCTTACCGGGTCGGCCGAGTCAACCCGACCCGACCCAGGAACTCGTCTCCTTCACCCGGTTCGTCCCAAAACATAATGAACCTAGAAATATCTTCTCAAACCCGCGACTTTGCCAACCTTCTCCGATCAAATTAACACGTTTTAATTGAGTTGGCTAGCTGGAGAATCTCCGGCTAGCGCCAAAAAGTCATTCCAACCGATCGGAAGGCGATGGAAACGAACTTTGGGTTGGAAAAATCGAGCAACAAAACAAAAGAAAAACTGAACGTGATGAATGGAGCGTGTTCGACGTTATGCCAGAGGAGAAAAGAGAGAGAAACGAGCGAAACAAAGGAGAAAGATTTAGAGAGAGAGGATCGAGGGTCTCCTCACGAGTGTCTGGCGCCGCCGTAGACGGCGGAACGCCGGGGAATCGTGAATAGGCCGTGACCATCCCCTCATCGTTTTAGCCAAACCGGCTTGTTACGAAGGCCTAAAAACCAAGTTCAACCGACGCGCCCAGGACTCTTTCGGCGAAGCTAAAGCCTTCAGTTTGAAGTTCAAGTGTCCGTGAACAAGTTCACGGCATTTGATCAACTCGGAAAGCTTTTCTGAACCTCCGATCAAGCAGGTAAAGTTCATTCTTTAACACTGATTTTTCCAAAATTCCAGAAAGTAACTTTGAACTCAACCTTGTCAATCATGTATTTTCTTTACAAATCTGAGTTTGTTAATGCCTATGAGGAGTTTCTGATCATTTTTTATGACATTTGATTGCATTTTGACTGTTGGATATGCATAAACCGAGTCGGCCATTACCAAAACCACCTCGCCGGAGCTTGAAGAACCTTCACCGGAGTATCCCCGTGGCCTTAAGCCACTCAAATCAGTCTTCCTTGATCCCTATTTGATGTTTTGTTAATAGTTAGAATCGATTTAGACGGTTAAGGCGTTCTGTGACAATTTGTGAGCTTGAATAGTTAGTTCGGAATAGGGTTGCAAGTAGGGTTTTTCTGACTGACTTTTCGCCGACCGGCAATGGTCTGGCGGCAAATCTATAGGTTAAGGATGATAGCTGGTAATATGAAGTTGGTTCAGAATCAAAATAAATGGCAAGACGTCCATCAGAAGGTCGCCGGAGAAGGGCTTGAAGTGGCGGCCTTGAAAACATTAGGTTGGAATTCATGCATATCAAGTGCTCGGCAAAATGCCGAAGAGAAAAATGCGTTAAACGGCGCCGTTTCGGTGCTGTGCTCGCTGGAGGGGTAATCAGCGTCGGCACCGGCGATTCCCGATTTGGCTCAGCCGAACCGGGTTGAACCGGTCCGGTCCGGTTCACCATTCTGACGGGAAAATTCAAAAAAAATATAATAATTTCTTTAAAAAATTAAAAAATTAGAAAATCCATAAAAATTCAAAAAATTAAGAAAAATACAAATAAAAAATGTGAAAAAATTCAGAAAATCTACAAAAAAAATTAGAAAATTAGAAAATTCATAAATTTTTTTTAGAAAATCATAAAAATCAATTCTCGGTTAATGAAATTCTCAGAAATTCAATTTCCAAAAAAACAAAACAAAAAAACAAAAAACAAAAAAAAATAAAATCAAAAATTTCAAAAACTCACAGAATGGTTCAAAAACACTGTGGCCAACCTTGGAAAGTGAAATTTGAATTTATGGAAGTGCCCAAGTGGTATTTTTAGAAAACCTTAAATTTACGGGTTATAACCCCTAAAAAACCCTAAAACTCTAAAAAGACACAAATCATGGAATGAATAAGCCTTTAGGGCTTCATTAGGATTTGGATGTTTTTGGGTGCATTTTGATTTTTAGAGACAATTTAGGATTGTTTAGTTTGATTGACATTGATTGCGCATATGTCGCGCCGCGCTTTTTTTGGGACTTTCGGGGTTTGCGCGCTAAGGAGGTATTTTCGTGTAAGGGTCTCTCCCAGACCATACCTCACGCGATAGCGGATGGTAATTTCCTATTTGATCTAAGTTTTCAATTTTGGAGTCGCCACTAGTCATTGTTGTTAGGTAGACTAGAAACCTAATCGGGGTATGGGAGAAGTACCACGATTCTACGAACCAGAGATTCTGAGTACGGGGACTTGGTTACGCTAATAATCCCAAATTGAGATCTCTAACGCCCTTTTGGTACCTAAGAACAATACGATGTCTAACGTGTCATGCAAGTTTCTGAGGCTTACCCACTAATTCTATCCATTCTAATTGCGGGGAAAATCAATCAAGAATTAAATGCGCAATCAAGGCCAATCAAACCAAACAATCCTAAATTGTCTATAAAAATGAAAATCAATCAAAACATCCAAACTCTAATGAAGCCCTAAAGGCTTGTCAATTTCATTATTTGTGTTTTTTTAGAGTTTTAGGGTTTTTTTTAGGGGTTATAAACCCTGAATTTGGTCATTTTTCACCTTCTCGGTTACTGTTCATGCGAACAGATCATGGGCTCTGCTAGGGCTCTCGGTGACACTGTTCACCCGACGGAAATTCGTTGATTCCGGCGGCTTCCGGCGACGGTTGAAGACGTGATCAGGAGCCATAGGCCGCTGGACTCTCCCCAACGTCCTATCCCCCTGATTCCTTCTCTCTCGCAGATGAAGAGGACGTAAATCCAGATCCGAGTCGGCACTGTTACGTTTCGCCGTTCGTCTCTCGGTTCTTGCTCTCGACGGGTTCTCCCGGGCTTATATCGAAGGGGAAGCCCTCTCGCAGATGAAGGTAACTCCCCTATCAGGTCCCTCTCCCCGGTGTTACTTGGTTTGGCCCGGACACACTCATTTGGGGTTTCTTGAGCTTCGATTTTGGGTCAGAATCGAGATGTTTGTTGTTGAGTCTGGCGATTGATCGATAGTGCTGGTGATAGCATTTCTGTATTGGTCAAATGGAGGAGGTTACTAGGAACCCATTGCCTGACTCTGAGCCGGCTAGGAAATCCCTGAACCCATCCACGGCTGTTGTTGCTGATCGTCCTGCTGCTGGTTCTTCTGTAATAGAACAATTAAGGAATTCGACTTTGGCTGTTCCCCCTGCTGGACCTAACCGTAATCGGAGTAGGGGTAGGTCGAAGATTAGAAGCCGCTCTCTCAGACGCGGCCAGTTTGTTGCATCCTCAAGTCGGCAACCTAGTACTAAGGAGACTGAAACTGTGCCTGGACAGAATGGTAGCCAACCTCATGGTCTCCCTACTTCGGGCTCCAAACCCAGATCTTGGGCTAATGTTGCTAGGGTCTTAACTAAAGGCTACAACCTTTCTTATGTTCCCCCGAGAGAGGAAAATGGTGAATTGATAGTGGACATTCCACCTGATATTATGGCTGATGAAAACCCCCTTTGGCTGGAATGTGTCGTGGGACACTACATTGGGAAGAAAGCTCCCTTTAAGCTGACTGAAGAGGCTATTAGGAAAGCATGGGGTGACAAAGTGGCTGATATTAAACTCCATGAAAACGGATTCTACTTCTTTAGAGTCCCAGATTCTGAGTTCCGCAGGAAGCTCGTTGATTCTGGTCCGGTGTCAATATTTAGCTGCACTATGGTACTGCAGCAATGGCATTCCAAACTAAAGCTCAAAAGAGGAGTTATTGAGACCATGCCGGTTTGGGTAAGATTGAGAGACATTCCCTTTTCCTTATGGTCACCTTCTGGCATTGGGCGAATCGCTAGTGCCTTAGGGAAACCTCTCTATGTTGATGTTCAAACAGAACAAATGTCAAGGATCTCCTATGCTCGAGTCTGTGTGGAGATAAAGGCTTCGGTTCTAGAGCGAACAAGTGAAGTTCCGATGGGAAGATGAAGTAAATGAAATCCAAGTTGAATACGAATGGAAACCGCGGCTTGTCCTTCCCGTGCCATTTTTGGACACAAAAAGGTTCTGCGGTTACAAATGTGCAGCTCAATCTGAACCTGTCCATGCGAGGCACGGCTCGTGCAAATGGCCATGTCAACGAGTAGTCCAACCCGCACTGTCCAAAGAGATGAAGGATGGACCCAAGTGCCCTCTAGGAAAGGCAAAGCACCTGTGGAAGTCCCTTTCGGCACCAATTACAGCTCTGCGCGCAGCTCATCCCAGGCCCCGCTGGCTTGAATCGAACACGACCGAATCCCTCCGGCTATTTTGCATTCACCTCGCAACTGAGAGAGGGACACGACCTGAGACCTCCTATGGTCACCGATCTAGGCCCAAGCCTCGCCTCCTGCTTCAAGTCCCGCAGATCCCTGCGATCGGTGACCCGAGGAGCATTCTCTACCTCGGCAGGCTTCCACCGAAGGATCTCCTGAGTCCCAGGCAATTCCGGACAACTCTAGTGACTCGGAAGGAATACTGGAAAGGGGGGGCAGCACCTTCCTCCCCCCCCCCAACACAAGGTCTCGCACTTCTCTGTCTGGAGCTTCGGACGAACTGCCTAGACCCTCTTCCGGTACTGGACATAACGCAATGCACCCTGGAACAGTCCCTAGTCCGTCTTCCTCTAAAAAGAAATCCAAAAGGAGGAAGCCAAGGAGAACTCAGCGTTAGTTATCTGTATCTACTTATGTTTTTTGGCGTATGGAATATACGGGGACTAGTAGCACCCCTGAGGCAAGCTGAAATTCGTGCCTTCATTACTAAAAATCACCTTCGCTGTATTGGGATTATTGAAACCAAAGTTAAAGCCTCTTCTTTTGCTGTGATTTCAAGAGGCTTATCCACCAACTGGCGTTGGCTCTCCAACTACAGCTTCTCCCCTCTTGGTAGGATTTGGTTCGGCTGGGACCCAAATGAGCTGGATATTAGTCTCATTTATACTTCTTGCCAAATAATGCATCTTCAGCTCCGGTTTTTGCACCTCCAGGATTCTTGCTTGTTTACAATTGTATACGGTGAACACACTTTTGTAAAGCGCAGACAACTATGGGCTGACCTATACCGACTCTCCAATGGCGACTTACCTTGGATTGTTGCCGGGGACTTCAATGCAATCAGAGATCCGGAGGATAGGGTGGGCAGCTCAACACCTTGGATTCCATCTTTTGATGAATGTAGAGAAGGCCTCAACCAAGCCGGTTTGGAGGACCTTCGATATGTAGGATGTCGTTACACTTGGACACATTCCTCAGGGGCAAATCGGAAAATGCGTAAGATCGATCGGGTACTTATAAATGACTGTTGGCTCCAACAATTCTCTTTCTCTGAAGCCAATTTTCTCCCCGCCCGGAATATCGGATCACATCCCATGGTGATTAAGATTGTTCCACCTAGTTCTTCCAACAAGCCGTTCAAGTTCTTTAACTTCGGACTTCTCATCCATTCCTTCATGGACATAGTTACCCAAGTTTGGGATACTCACTACATTGGCACCCCTATGTTTATAGTTTGCTGTAAACTCAAGGCCCTCAAAGCAAAGTTGAAACTTATGAATAGGGCTTCCTTCTCAGACATTTCCAACAGGACAGAGTAGGCTAGATTGAATCTCTCTGACGTTCAAACAGCCTTGGAGTCGAATCCTTTTGATCGAGACCTAAATGCAAGCGAAGCCACACTCTTGCGAACTTTCTCTGATTTGAGATCTCAAGAAGAATCTTTCTTCAGCCAGAAATCTAGAATTCGTTGGCTCAAGGAAGGCGACATGAACACTAAATACTTTCATCACTTTGTTAACAAGAGGAGACTCCACAATAGAATCCTCACTGTTTCAACAGAGGATGGTGTGCTAATTACTGAACCTCAGGAAGTCAGCAACCATATTGTACGCCACTTTCAGAGTCTATTAAATGGCGATTCAGCACCAGCCCAACTTTCTGTTCCAGAGTTGGAGATTCTTATTGACCAAGTCTTAGATGGAAATCAGAGGGCTATCCTTTCTCAGCCGATTACTGAGGAAGAAATTCAATCAAATCTCTTCTCACTTGCTAAGAGCAAAGCTCCTGGCCCTAACGGTTACAATGTTGAGTTCTTCAAGCACACATGGGGGATCATTGGCCCATCTATTCTGACGGCTATAAAGGACTTCTTTGAGACAGGTCGTTTGCTTAAAGAGATTAATAATACCATCTTAACGTTGGTACCGAAATCCCCAAATGCATCGGCCACGAGCGACTTCAGACCAATTGCATGCTGCAACACCCTTTATAAATGCATCTCAAAAATCCTTGCTGGGCGCATTGCAAAGGTTATACCGACGTTGATTGGATCCTCCCAAACAGCATTTGTTAAAGGCCGCCGAATCAGTGACAACATCATGGTTGCACAAGAGCTTTTTGCGGACTTTCACCATGAAGCTTATCTACCAAAATGTGCCATTAATGTTGATTTTCATAAAGCCTTTGACACACTTGATTGGAACTTCATAGAAAGGGTACTCAACCTTCAAATTTCCAATTTTTTCATTAGGTCTGGTTATGACATGCATCTCAACGCAAAGTTCTCGATCTCCATTAATGGAGAACTACATGGCCATTTTCATAGCAGCCAGGGATACGTCAGGGCGATCCGCTATCGCCGTACCTATTCATCCTAGCTATGGAAATCTTCTCAGCTATCCTCAAGTCCAAAACTGACAGTCCAGACTTCCAGTGGTTTTGGCGATGCAAGAAACCTCGTATATCCCATTTGTTCTTTGCTGATGATGTTCTTTTATTTTCGCAAGGACACATGAGATCGTTAGAGCTCATAAAGGAATCCTTCGATTTGTTCTCAAATTGTTCTGGCTTAAGGCCAAATCTTAATAAGAGCAATATGTACCTCTCGGGCGGTAATCCCGATCTCCGTAGTGCTCTTCTTCAATGCATCGGTTTTCAACAAGGGTCTCTGCCCTTTCGATACTTGGGTGTGCCTATTATCTCTTCTAGGCTGCGTAAAGAGGATTGCAAATTCCTCATTGAATCCATAACGGCACGAGCCTGTTCTTGGACCCAAAGATTCCTATCGTTTGCTGGTCGCGTACAGCTCATACAATCGGTTTTACTCTCCATCCAAGTTTACTGGGCCACAATTTTCTCCCTCCCCAAATCGGTCTTGAATAGCATTGAGGCTATCCTTCGACGCTTCCTTTGGAAAGGTCCTGGCTTAGGAATGGGAGGTGCAAAGGTATCTTGGAATGTTGTCTGTCTCCCAAAAGATGAAGGCGGCCTCGGGATACGAAGGCTTACTGAATATAATAGAGCCATGACTCTAAAGCACATATGGATCCTTTTCACCGATAAGGAATCCATGTGGTGTAAATGGATACATTCTAACTTTTTAAAGAAGAACTTTTGGGTTGTACCCAAGCCCACCTTTTGCTCATGGACTTGGAAGAAGATTCTCGACTTGCGAGTCTCATGCACCCTTTTCGGTGGAAAATTGGCAATGGCCGGTCGATATCCTTTTGGTATGATTGCTTGGCACACAAGAGGCCCCTCTACCTACTTTTCAACAATACGGAAATATACCAATCTCGGATCCCGCGGGACTTTTCGGTTCGGGATTTTTTCCACTCTACATGGCAACCATCAGCAACCCTCCACTCTATCCTGGAATGGATGGATCATCTTCCAAGATTAGATGATGACACTCCGGACAGCTTTACCTGGAGTCCAAACCCGACTGAATCTTTCTCGGTGGCCCAGGCCTGGAACCACATAAGGAAGAAAGGCAATCCAGCACCTTGGCACTCCTTTATATGGGACTCTCACTTGACCCCCCGCCACTCCTTTTTATTATGGATTGTGTCATTAAAACGGCTACCTACCCAGGTCTTTCTTATGCAGAATCGTCAGATTGAATCAGGTTTGTGTGCTTTCTGTCGTACTATCCCAGATTCCATCAACCATCTCTTCTTCGAATGTTCCGTTACCAGCAGGCCGGCCTCATTTTGGGCAACCAAATGCAATCGCCATGGCGCAATCGTCCGTGGCGGAGCTTCTTTCGTGGGCCTTCAAAGTTTGTGGAGGCACTTCCTTCCGAACCGAATCGCTAGATTCTCCTTCGGTGCTCTTTGTCACATCATATGGATTGAGCGGAACAACTCTCTTTTCAGAAACAAGAGTATCTTTATTCCGGGAATCCGCAAACACTTGCTCAAGCTGGTGAAGGATAAAGCTCTATCCTTAGGGAAAATTGCTGACACACCTACAAATAGGCGACTCCAAAGGAACTGGGAACTCTCACCTTCCATTTTTTCATAATTTGGTTGTGTAGTTTCTCTATCTTGTACCTAGCATTGTTGGTTGTTAGTTTTTCGTTTTTGCCTTGTTGAGTGCCCCCCCTCTTTCGGACTTCATGTAGATTCGGGATTCGGGGTTTTCTCTTGTCATTTCCTTGTATTTGGTGATTCAGAAAAGTAATACAAACTCTTACCTTTACCAAAAAAATAAACCCTGAATTTGAGGTTTTCTAAAAATGCCACTTGGGCACTTCCAAAAATTCAAATTTCACTTTCCAAGGTTGGCCACAGTGTTTTTAAACCATTCTGTGAATTTTTGAATTTTTTGAATTTGTTTTTTGTTTTGGCAATTGAATTTCTGAGAATTTCATTAATCGAGAATTGATTTTTAGAATTTTTTGAAATTTTTTTGAAATTTTTTTCATTTTTTAGAGTTTCTGAATTTTTCACATTTTTTATTTGCATTTTTTGAATTTTCTGTATTTTTATGAGTTTTCTAAAAAATTTGATTTTTTATTAAATTTTGAATTTTTTTTGAATTTTCCAAAAATTTCTATTTTTTTATTTTTTTGATTTTTTTATTTTTATGAATTTTCTAAATTTTATTGATTTTATTAATTTTTTTAGATTTTTTAATATTTTTGAATTTTCCCACTGGGAAAATGAATTGGACTGGCCTGGTCACCCCTTCCGACGAGCACGACGCCAAACGGCGCCGTTTTGCCCCTCTCTTCATTGCGGCATTTCGCCGAACAGGTGGTGGGCATATTCTTGATTCAAACGTTATCAAGGCCGCTAGTTTGAGCTCGTTGCCGGCGACCTTTCTGGTGAGGGTTTTGCCATTCTGATTGATCCATTGTAATATTCATATGTTCTGTTATCAATCTAACCTATTTAGCACATCGCCGGACCTTCGCCGGCCAGCAAAAGATCAATATGAAAAAACCTAAATCATCACTAACCTAAGCTAACATTCTCAGACTTCAAATGACTAATCTAATCACCTTAGCCATCTAAATTGTTCTAAAACAATATTCAAAACATCAAACAAAAATCAGGAATCACTGACTTGGATGTTTTAGGGCCAAAATGAAGCTCCGGCAGGGGGGTTCTCGAGCTCCGGCGAGGTTCAACAATGGTGGCTGAGGAGGTTTATGCTCATTTTCCAATTAACAATGCAATCAAATAATACCAAATGCGATTAGAAACGTATTTTAAACATCAAGGACCACAGAATCATCAAAAAAAATTGTAAGATTGGCAATATCAAGCTCAACTTCATTTTCTGAGAATCTGGAAAACCGAGGTAATGATCGAAGTTCACCTGCTTCGTCCGGGATTGAAATGTTGTCCTTGGGCTAATCGGTCACCGTGGAAGTCTTCCTTGACAGTTGAGCTTCAAGACGGTGGCTTTGGATTCGCTGAAGAGACCTTGGATGCTTCTGCCGAGATTGATTTCCAGGCGTTCATGATAAGCTCCAACTCTGGTTCGCCGGTAAGAAAACTCACCGATAAGACTGATTTGCCAGTGCTTTTCTGGCTGGAAAAGCACTGATCGCTTGGTCTCAAGGAGTTTCTACCCACTTCTCTCACTAGTTCTCTCTCTTTTGCATCTGTTCTCTTTCTTTTTTTCTCTCGAGAATTTTCTCGAACACCTCCTCTGCTTTGTTCAGTTTTTCTTCATTTTTGTTAGTCGATTTTTCCCGCCCAAAATCAGTTGCCACCGCCTTCCAATCGGTTGTAACCGATCTCCAACGACAGCTGTAGATTCTCCAACTGTCAGTCGGTTCAAACACGTGTTCATTTGATCGGATTGAGTCAGTGAAGTGGCAGGGTCAAACTGTTTTTTTTCTAGGTTCATTGCGCTCTGGGCGAGTCGAGCGAAGAAGAAGGGTTCTCAGGTCGGGTGGGGTTGACCCGGTCGACCCAGAAAGCTAGATTTTGATTAAAAACTCAAATTGAGCCCAATTTTGATCGATTTTTTCAAATTAAATCCCAAAATTGAATTTCTCATAACATTCTAAACCCAAATATGTAATTTTCCCCAATTTTTTCATAATCATGTCCAAGATTTTCAAAATTTTGTATTCGGGTTATTAGGGTTTTTTTCAATTTGATGCCTTAATGACCTAATTAGGAAAAATTGGTATCAAAATTGAATTACCCACATATGATTAACCCTAGAAATGGCGGTCTCATGGTTCAACAATTTCGAATTGGACATAATTCCCAATTTGGGTTTAAAATTCCTAATTTCCAATTGAATTTTGGGGATTTTTGATTTTTTATGACAAATTGTGCAATTGGACCGATCATTATGTAATTCAAGGTCCTAGAATCATTTGATGTGAAGGTACTATGACTTAAAAAATGACTAGAAAATATTTAATTTCATTTTTTGTTCAATTCGGGTTTGATTTTGCCCAATTTTGGGAAAAACACATGCCCAATTGAGATTTTTCAAAATTGATGATGTATTAATGAAATTGGATTTAAAAGAAGACTAATGACTATTTTTATGGAATTTTCTGATTCCATTTGCTATTTTTCTTGATTTTCTCACTCATTTTAATTAAAAGAAATTAAAGAAAAATGTTAAAAAATTTATATTTGGTCTAGAAATAGGTTTCTAGGCTTGGCCAAGATTCCTAGTCCTAATTTTGAGATTTTTGAAAATAGGGAAAAAATGAGCTAAAAATCAGGTGTCAATAGCTGCCCCTCTTTGAGATTAAGCTCGTTAGAGGTTGATCTCAAAGACAAGGTAATATCTGAATTTTTAGTTGACTCAATGAAAAAGACAAAATGGAAATTTCACAACAACTGATTAGAGACCCTGCTTTTGAAATTCGCGATCTAATCTAAAGGTTCTCTTTTCAGAACATATTTTGAAAGGTTCTTAAATGACTGAGGGAGAGAAACTTACCTATTTGTGAGCGTCTCTTTGTTGCTTATCCAAGAGTATGAATTTATGGCGGTAATGATTATGATGATTATTCTGATTTCGTGGTTTAAGGATGAACCCACGAACCATGAACACTTGAGGCTCTTCGCTTGAGGATTTGGAAATTTACCTAGTAGTTCCTCACTAGTAGGACTTTAAAATTTGCCTAGTGACTCCTCGTCAGTAGGACTTTGGAAATTGCCTAGGGGCTCCTCGCCTGTAGGACTTTGGAAATTTGCCTAGGGGCTCCTCGCCTGTAGGACTTTGGAAATTACCTAGGAGCTCCTTGCCTGTAGGACTTGAATTTGCCTAGGGGCTCCTCGCGTGTACGACTTTAGAAATTTGCCTAGGGGCTCCTCGCCTGTAGGACTTTGGAAATTGCCTAGGGGCTCCTCGCCTGTAGGACTTGAATTTGCCTAGGGGCTCATCGCCTATAGGACTTTGAGAATGCTTCAAACAATGAGTGCCTTGACCATGAGTTATGTGATTTTGAGGTTTCACTAACCTTTGTATGGTTTTTTTTTTGGTAACCGAGGTGTCCGGGCCAGCTTGCGCACACCTCGATTATTCCTCGGGGGAGACTAGCACAGCAACCCACCGCCATGGCCCCCCACTTAAATCACAAGTGCTCAGCTGGGGAATCGAACCTGGGATCAGTGCGCCTAACCACACAATCCTAAGTACGCCATAACCAACTGAGCTACCCATGGGTGGGTACCTTTGTATGGTTTTTAGTTGACCAAAAACTAATTTTTTTTAAATGGTTTTGAAATTAATCAAAACTGTTTAAAGCGTGGTTTTTTTTTTAGTTTACTACAAACTGTGTGAAAACTTGATTTTAGGTTGACCAAAAACTTTTGAAACCTGATCTGGAAACATGCATTCTTTACATTAATGCATTTCGACAATGAAATTCCTTTTCAAGGAATTATTTGAACAAAGTGCTCGCAATCTTTCAAGAAATGCTTGAAATGATCATTTGGAAGACCTTCATTAAAAAGGATTTATCTCAATCTATGAACTTGGTTTTTTTTTATCTGATTGAAATGAGAATTGTCTGATATCCCTCAATTTTTATCTCTCTTAACCAATACTCAGGTGTTCAGAGATGTTCGCAATGTATACAATCCAATTGATCCGATAAGGTCTTTCGAAGGACTGTAACGTTGGCTTGGTCAATAGCTATTCAAAGAATAGGCATTTTGAGGCCAAGAAAAAGGATTTCGTTATAACTTGCTTCAGGTCTACAAGTTAAAAACCTTGAGGACAAGACAAGATATTATTGCAAACACTTCTTTGAGCGACGACTTCTTGTCATAAAGTCACGTTTCTACTCTCAACATCCCAATCTGAAGAGTCTTTGGGGAGAGGTTGTATTATTGGTATTGGGTAGGCTCAAAAGGCTCATTTGTTTGAATTCAGGATTTTTATGAAATTGGTAATCTTCTTGGCATCACCACCCTTTTTCTTTTGTCTACTAGGAATCTTTCTTTTTATGAACATCAGAGTCCCCTAAACGTTCATTATGATCTCTTTTTTTTTGCTCATTCTCACTTGTTGTGATGTATGATCTCTCATGATCTTGGCTTTGCTTTTTCATGACTTTTTTTTATCATTTTTTAGCTTTCTTTTGAACTCTCTTTTTCTTTCTCATTTTTCTTGGGCATTCAGCCTTGCTTTTACTAGGCACACAACTTTTTCATGCCCCTGATTCTTTTGCCTTTGACTTTTTTCAAAGGACTCTGTGTCATGCCTTTAATTTCTCATCTATTCAAAGTGGATCATATGCTCATGCTCCAGTTTGAAGAGATGATCACCAATTTAGGGTTCTGAAATGAATATTCAAGCTCAATTGGGCTTTGCCAAAGGTAATATGTTTGGGTATAAGAAATGAAGTGCTCTTCTTTCTCTTGGGATGTCTTGAGCTATCATATGACTTCATCTGAAGTTATCACAGAAAAATTGATGCAAGAGTATGCAACAAAATCTTTCTTGATCCTGTTCTCCCATGGCTGTTAATCACAAACCTCTTGATTTGCCCCAATGTTGGGTGGTTCTTAACAGGATTGTTTTGGAAAAACTTCTCCACTATTTCGACTCAAATTTGATTTGCAAGGGATAAACATGTGTTTGGGATAGTGAAATGACTGCCTTTCATCATTTCAATCTATGTAATAATTGCGAACGTCCCCTATTTCCTTTGGATGAGTTTTTTTTCACTCACTCCTTCACTTTGACTTTGAGTGTATAGGGGACGTATTTGGATACGGTTTACCTTTCATCATTTAAAGGTCTTTCCATTCGATTTGTCCAAACTTTTTCTTTAAAATTTTTCAAAGCCTTTTGTCAAATTATCCCTTTTTAGGGAATTTTGATACTTAATGCATTCTCAAAGAAAGCGTGTTTCAAAAATTTTGATTTGAAACATTTCTGATGTATTTTCTTTTCAAAATAATCTGCTTTGTTTTGCTCAGTCTTAGTGTCATTCCGCTTGGGGGAGAAGAAGTTCGATTTTCTCTTAGAAAGGTAACTTTTTAACACATGGATACTGTCTAATCAACTTACCATGATCCCTCCTGTTTGCATGTTTTTTGCTTTGATTCCAATTGAGGGTTCTTCTTTTGTTGCTCCCTTTTCTTTATCTCCCTAGGGATGATAAAAAGAAAAATACATTAGGGAATATCAACAGAAAATTGAATTGTAAGTGATACTTCCCTCTATTATTGGACAACTTCATTGGGGATTCTGAAATCATCGACTGGTTCGGATTCTTTTTGCTTTATTCTGCAAAACAGATAAACATGTTTATGAAATACATAGTATGCATGATATACATGATATGCACATTTTCTAAAGTGACCCAAAGCTCTTCTTGAATGTTCGTCTTCATTTCATGGGTAGAAAATCTTGACAGCATCTACATTTACATGATAGGCCAATTCTGTTTTAGCCATTTCTACAAGAATCAATGCTCCTCCAGGAAGAACTTTCTTGACAATGTATGGACCTTCATAATTTGGAGTGAATTTGCCATGAGGATCTGAATTATTAAGAATGACTTTCTTCACTACTAAATCCTCTATTTTGAAATGCCTTGGTTTCACTTTTCGGTTAAAGGATTTGGCCACTCTTCTTTGATAGGCCTGCCCATGGCATATAGCTCTTAATCTCTTTTCATCAATCATGTTGAGTTGTTCATATCTTTGTTGAATCCACTCAGTTTATGAAAGCTTCAATTGGGATAGTATCCTTAATGAAGGAATTTCTGCTTCAACAGGTAGCACTACTTCCATTCCATAAACCAAGGAAAATGGGGTTGCTCCAGTTGATGTTCGAATTGAAGTTCGGTATGCCATCAGAGCATACGGCAACCTTTCGTGCCAATCACGATAATTTTCCGCTATCTTGGCCAATATCTTCTTGATATTCTTATTTGCCGCTTCAACTGCTCTATTTATTTGTGGACGATATGGGGATGAGTTCAGATGTCGGATGTGAAAGTGTTCGAGTAAATCATCCACAATCTTGTTGTTTAGATTTGAGCCGTTGTCCGTAATTATTGCTTATGGAACTCCATACCTAGCAATGATGTCCTGCCTAATGAATCTTGCAACATTCTTGGCAGTAACATTTGTATAAGAGTTTGCTTCAATCCATTTAGTGAAATAGTCAATAGCAACCAGGATAAACCGGTGCCCATTTGAGGCCTTGGGTTGATTGGACCAATCATATCAATGCCCCACATTGAAAATGGCCATGGCTCAGACATTTGATGTAGCTCATTTGGTGGTGCATTGATTTTGTCCTCATAAACTTGACATTGATGACAACATCTTACATGTTGGATGCAATCTGTTTCCATTGTGATCCAATAATATCCCAACCTCATAATCTTTCGGGCTAGAAGATGTCCATTCATGTGCGGTCCACATTCACCCTCATGAATCTCTTTCATGATCTGTTCAGCTTCTGCAGCATCCACACATCTTAATAGGGTTGAATCAAATGATTTCTTGTAAAGGGTTTGGCCACTGAGGAAGAACTTGTTGGCTATCTTCCTTATAAATTTTCTATCGCCTGGTTGGCTTCCTTCAGGAAATTCTCCCAATTGAAGATACCTTTTGATGTCATGAAACCATGGTTCATTATCAAACTCTGCCTGGACCATCATGCAATGAGCTAGTTATTCAAGAATATTAATTCTCAATGGTTTTATATCCATACCATCTTCAGCTTGTAGTAAGGATGACAAAGTTGTAAGAGCATCTGCAAAATGATTCTGAGCTCTTAGGAGATAATCGAATATTACTTCTTCGAATTTTTCCATCATCTCTTCTAAGTATATGTGATAAGGAATTAGTTTGGCATCTCGAGTTTGCGATTCACCAGTTGTTTGCAATATAATGAGCATAGAATCTCCATATACTTGCAACCTATTTACTTTCATTGAGAGGGCTAATTGTAAGCCAATAATGCATGTTTCGTATTCAGCGACGTTATTGGTGCAGGGAAATACCAGTTTTGCAGCTACCGGATAGTATTGGCCTTCTGGGGAGATCAATACTGCCCCAGTTCCTGATCTAGATAAGTTGGTTGCACCATCGAAATACATGGTCCATTTATCATCGACCATTGTTAATATATGATCATCAAATTATTCTTCAGGACTAGCAATATTCTGTGAATTTTTCGCCAACATGTCTGCTATTGCTCGTCCTTTGACTGACTTTTGGGATGAACTTCTGATG
This sequence comes from Syzygium oleosum, assembly GCF_021117445.2. Lineage (NCBI taxonomy): Eukaryota > Viridiplantae > Streptophyta > Magnoliopsida > Myrtales > Myrtaceae > Syzygium > Syzygium oleosum. The sequence goes on along the minus strand of NW_026607500.1, from coordinate 4,450,345 downwards.
TCAAATTCAAACAACAAGACTTGCCACTTTGCTAATTTCCCGACCAAGGAGGATTTCTCAAGAAGGTACTTGATCGGATCATTCTCAGTCACTAGCAAAATTTGATGATGGAGGGTATATTGCCTTAATCTGTGTAATACCCAAATCAACGCAATGCACGTCTTTTCGACTGCCGGGTAATTCATTTATGATGTTGTGAACTTCTTGCTCAAGTAATAAATGGCTTGTTCTTTACCATCATTTGGTCTTCTTTGTACAAGCACCGCTCCTAACGACTCATAGTCAATCGTCAAATATAAGATCAGCGGAACCCCAGGGATTGGTGGTACCAGTACTGCCAGGGTTTTGAAATTGTTTGGTTAAACAACCATGAGACACGTCTCAGCAAGTAAACATCTTAAACCCCACCTAGGCTAACACGTACCTCCAGACAAGACCAAACACGACAACACTCAATAAGCACATCACAGGCACACAATTGCACTTATCTGGGCTTTTAATGCGTACAATCTGCATGTTAGTCACAATTACATAAATTCCAACCACATGCACATTTCAAATCAATTTCATGCCCAAAACACAAGCCAGACATATGGCATTCCCAATTCCGCATTTTACACATTCATTCATGCCTCACCACACTATTTTCATTAAACTTGCCCATGTCCCGCGTTATTACGCATCGGGTCCACTTTCAATCTACGATTCACATATGACCGTCTCAATTTCATAACACTCTGTAGCCCGCATTATAGTACACGCCTCAGGCTATGTCTCTTGCCTGCGTTACAGTACACGCCTTAGGCTCAACATCCTCCACCTACGGCACAACCCACGTTAACGTACACGCCTTAGGTTGGCGGTCTTCCGGCAATACCGAGCATCGTTCCGCGTTAAAGTACACGCCTCAGGACGGCACAATTCCCCGCGTTACAATACACGCCTCAGGGACTTTCGTGACTACACGCACGACATATCACATAAATTTCTCATTCATTCACTCGCTCGAACCTCATACGAACATGCTCGATTTACACACCAACATGCCAAATTATCAACCGATCCAATTCAGCCCGTGCTCGCATCGAATCCCACACATTTCACATGCTCATTTAACACATAAACATGGCAAATTTCCAGCTAATTCAATTCAGCTCACACACTCACATAACGGGGCCACATTTAAATCAATTACTCCACAATTCAGTGAGCACGCAAGGTCTCCATTGGACCCACAATCACAGCCACTAGTACGAGCATAAATTCAGCATTTCCATGTCTATTTTCAGCCATAACAATCACCACAAAACCAGCCACGACACCACACATTAAACCGACACATTTAGTCCCATAAGTCGGACTATATGGTCATCATTGCGAGCCACAATTCCAGTACTCAATTCAGCAACCAATTAACCCTGAAACCATCACAAATTTCATTCACAAACCAACCATGATCAGCCCCAAATCAATCTACCAATTTAACCCCTAAACAGCCACTAAATCACCCAAATCAGCCCCTAATTAACCCGATTCAGCCCCAAATCAAGTCTGTCGATAGCCGATATCCTAAGTAAAGTTTAGGAGGCCACTTACTTGTAATCCTAGTCTAGCTTGGGTAGAAAAGAAGAGGTGGCAGTCCAGCGGCCACACGGCGGGCAGACGGCGACGGCTGCGGCTGGACGGTCTGCTGGTTTTCCGCGGCTGGGCAGAACCGAATGAGGATGGTGGTGGTGGTTTCGGTGAGGGAAAAATAGGGGAGAGAGAGGGACGGTGAGGTGGTGGTGGTGGCTGGGTCGCAGCTTCAAGGGCGACTGGACGGCGACGGTCCGGCTCGGCGGGGAAGCGACGGCGACGACTGGCCTGGGCGGCTGGCCACGGTCACGGTGGGAGGAGGAGGAAGCTCGGTCGGGAGGAAGAGTGAGAGAGAGAGATGTTGTCGAGAGAGAAAAATGGGAGGGAGAGAGAGAAAATGGAATAAAAAGACTAAATGGCCAATAATTGGTGTCTAATACCTCTAGGAAATGACCATCCTACCCTCCTCTCTATTTCCAAATTAACGACCACGATTCAATCTTATCCTAAGATCAACGGCCAAGATCGATTTCCATCCAAAAATATCCAAGGGCAAAATTGTCCAAAAATTTTATTTCTAATGTAGGTGTGGAATGACCAAAATGCCCTTCTTCCATTATACTTGGCCTTAACAAAGTCCCAGGGGTAAAACGGTCATTTTCCATTTCTCGCCAAAATTCGAATTTTCTGAGGAATCGAGACAAATATGAGGCTAACCGAGCAAATAACAACGTCGTCCAATTATCCTGTCGTGACCTTCATAATTTCCAATGTCCAAACTTGGTCTCTAATTAATGATTAAATTTAAATAACGTAACTTGAGCATATCTCGAACTAACGGGTGGCTTTTGGGGATATTCGCATATTTGACCCGTGGTCGATACTGAATCAAGCCACGTTTAAGTTCACTCGGGTCGTGACGACCTCGGTTGTCACTTAATCGCGAGGATCGATCGCTAGTTCTGACGGGCGCGATCGTTTGGTATAGGTTTAGGGTCATTCGTCAATTCATCTCGTGATCAAGCGGAATCACCCGCCATCCACTCGTATGACAACGGCGAACTGATCCCTAACTATCCTTGGATCGGCCTACACTGGCTCAAAATGTCACCTCGATAATTTTTATGGTCAAAAGTCGGTTCACGATAGAGTTTCTTTGATCGCGCGAATTTAAATCCATAATTAGCCATTCCCTATTGGTTAGTATCCCAGGAGTGATCAGTTCCGGGCGAGATCTAACTACAAGCATGTTCATAAAATCATCCATTTCATAAATTCCAAGTAGGTCAGATTTCAGAATGTCACACTTTTCATCCTCCTCTATTTCATCTTGGAGCATTTCCTTTTTAGACGGAGCTTTCTCCTCAAGACCGATTTTGTCATCCATACCACCCCAGCCATTAGGCACAATTACTTCATTTTTGAATGCCCATAGCGGTAGGGTATATTTCACTTGGAAGTTATACTTTCTAGAGTCTTCTCCCAAGTTGTCTACGATCTCGTTTTTTAGGAGCGCTTCTTGACGAAAGCGGACATCTCCTAATCGAGAAGCTTTAATCTTGATTTCATATTCATCTTCATCATTAGGCTTGATCATTGTTTCTTTATCTTTGATCATGTTTACTGTATTGTGCTCAGAAAGAGGATTTTGATGTACATTTGGCTCGGGCTCTTGGAAGTTCAATATCTTCTTGTCAATGAGCTGTTGAACCTTGTACTTTAAAGTAAGACAATTATCTACATCATGTCCCTTTTCTCCCATGTGATAGGTACAGGTTTTGACTCATCGTACCAAGAAAATCTTGCAGGATTGTCCCTTGGCACTTCTTTGGCCACCAAATGCCTTTTTAGAAGCATTGGTAATAGCTTTGACAAGGGTTGGGGTAACGGTGTGTATTGCCTCACAGGCCTTTTCTTTGGCTCGAACTGCCTTGGGTTTTTCCAAGTGACATTTGATTGTTTCAAAAATGATGCTTGATGATTATTTGGGCTAGACACCATAGCCACTTCTCGGATGGGTTCTTTGTCTTTTCTCCCGAGGTAAGGCCTTCGTGCTGCTGTTTCTTGAGCCTTCTTCTTTTTCAATCCCCATTCAATTCACTCACCTACTTTTATCAACATGATGAATGTTTGACAGTATGATACATGAAGCTTATCATAGTACTAAATTGGCAGTGATTTTAGAAAGAGCTCAATGAGCTTGTCTTCACTTATGGCGGGCTTTACTTGTGAGGCAACAGCTTTCCATCTCTGAGCATAGGCTCTAAACCCTTCATTCTTCTGTTTCTTGGTTCTGACGAGATCTTCTCTAGTTGGGAGTACTTCAACATTAAACTTGTACGGCGAAGAAATTCTCTTGCCAAATGGTCCCATTCAGTGAAGTCTTCTATGTCAAGGGCTGTGTACCATGCGAGGGCCGCTTCTCTCAAACTATCTTGAAATGTGCAAATAAGAAGTGGCGTGTTATCTGAATATCTCGCCATCTTACGGAGATAATACTTCAAATGGCTTTTGGGACAACCAGTGTCATCATACTTGCTCACGAACTCTGGTTCTTTATATTTTTCTGGAACAACTACCTTCGCATACAACGAGAACTTGTCGAACCTTTGAAGTTCATAACCTTGACTTACTAAGCACTCTTCAATTTTGGCCAATCTCTTGGCCTCTTCTTCATCCTTTATTTTGGATGTCTTCTTGGTTTGATCATCCTCTTCCAAATTTACTACCTCAAGCATAGTCTTTTGAGGATTTTCTTGAACAGGTTCTTTGTTTCTGATTGGGTCATCAATCGATGTTTCAGTAGTGTTTGAAGTTCCCGTATTTGGAGTAGTAGGATACTGTCCTCGAGATGTGAGAATAAAAAGCCTTCATTTCTGCCATAATGGGGGCCATCTGGGTCATTTGGTTCTCAACCTTAGCTAGTCGAGCACGGATTTCTTCTTCCGCCATTCTAACTTGTAAGCGTGTTCGAGGTCTTTTGCCTTCCGTTGCTAGAAAATTTGCTTTGTAAAAAGACTCAATGTTAGCATAGTAAAATGATCATGAAACCCTACATTCTTTTAATTGTATGGTTTTATGAGATTGCCAAGGATAAGAATTTTCATACAAGCCTTAGCATTGTATAAAATTCTTCATGAATGTCTTTCTCAAGCAATCATACAATTCAAAGAATGGTAATCCATGGTGATTCCTTTATGTTTTGAAATCATGTTCTGAAATTATCTATACATGTTTAGAAAGTGATCAACCCATCATTGCATATAAAATTTGAAATTGTTTAACATCGTGATTTTAAACTCAAATGGGAATCTAAATCATCCAATCCTAGGCTTCTTGCTAACTAAGGTAGCTTCCGCCTTTTGGTATTCCTCCCATTCCTTGGCTCGAGATTCCCATTCTTCGACATCGATCATGACCTCTTCAGGGACGTAGGGTTCCACTCCAGGCATGCTTGGAACAATATATTCTGGGACATATTCATCTACATGATCCGGTACAATGCTCAATGGGACATATGGCTCGACATCAATTGGATGCTTATTTTCTATCCATTTGATGTATTCTTTGGAGGCCATGCAAATCTTCATATCTTCTTCCAAGCTTCTTGGCCACTCGATTATTTGTTCAAGTGGGTTATCCAAAGATAGGATGATCTTGTGAATTTTGGCTTGAAGGATATTCTTCTCCTTTTCAGGTATAATTTCACTTGGGATGTCAAAGGTTAACTCTCCGGGATTCCATGCCGGTGGAACTTGCTGAAGTATCCCGAATTGTCTAATAACCCTTAGATGGCAATAAGCTGCTCCTCCACTCAAACCAAGCAATGGTATCTATTCCCCTCTTGGCTTGTAATCTTTGCCTTGTCAATCTTTGGCCAATTGATCCGCCATTGGATTTGATCAGGAGTTAGGACTCCAATGAAATTGGCCCAATCAAAGAAAGATTGTTTGGGTAATTTGCTTTGGAAATGAATATATCGTTCAATTGAATTTATCGCTGAACAAATTTCGCGAATGTTCATGAAACGACACCATGGTCGAATGTGTGAGATAAACCATAATGACAAAAGACTAGTAGAAGCTTGAAAGATACCCCTCCCACGATTTTGGTATGTGTTTAAGGAAATGATAGTTTGGGCAAGAAGCATATTAGAAAAGTCCCACTTAAGACATGCTTGTCTCGCGATCACAGTGACTAAAGGGTCTAATCCCGTTTTAGACACAGGGAATAGAATAAAGCCGAAGAAAGCTAGAATGAATACCCGGGCCAAAGTGTTTCCCATTTCCCTAGGAAGTTTTGAAAAGTTGGCTACTAGGAAGGATAATGAAAATCTACCCGTGTTTGATTTGATTAGCTTTTTGATTTTGGAAGTTTTAAGGTTAAGGAATTCAGTTAGAAGGTTCACAGGATTAAGTCCAATGGGTGGCTCGACGACCCTAGGCTTAAAATTAATTCCAATGGCAGCTTGATATTCCTCTAATGTTGGTCATGTTCTCTAAGTTGGAATGTGGCGGTGGAAACCTCCCAAAAATGTGCCAAAGCTTGGACTAAGCTGACTTGATGTTCTGCATGCATGAGCTCGAGAAGGTATCCAAGCCTTTCTTGGACATAAGTTTAGCTGTCCTTGGACATGCCTTTCCACCTAGCAACGAGCTCCTTTCGAGGAATAAGAATTACTTGGATGTCTAGTTTTCCCATTGAGCCTAACCATGCAAAAAGATTTGTTATTAATCACCATGGATTACGAATCAATCTTAATGCCTCCATTTTAATCATATGTCCTTTTGAGGTAAGACAGAGGTAAAATACACTTGCATGTCTAGAAAGTAATGCAAATGTCACTTTGAGTCCATTTAGACCTTAAAAGATCATATACTTGAAATCGTGGGCAAATTCAATATGTGATATAAATGCCCATTCTGTCATACCCCATTTAGACCATAAAGTTCTAAACTATGGTTTACAATTTCGAATACATTGAAATGAACAAATAAGCACTTGAACTACATGGAAAATCCGCCATGGACCTATACATTTCATCTAAAAATGAAAGAATAGCCAAATGGAGTATGACACCCTAATCATGCATTCTAATATGAAATGGCATTTAGACCAAGCATTGAATGTCATTTGGGCATTTTTTTTGAAAATGTACCAATTAACTTGCATAATTATAAAAGAATGGAATGGAACGATACTTGCTTACCGGAACATTTTTGTTTGGTTTTAGGTATACCAACCACAAAGACAAGCGAATGCAACCAGAAAAGTTATACCAACCACAAAGACAAGTGAATGTAACCAGTGAAGTTTTGACGCCTAAAAGGGTAGGATATGCTAAAGGTTCAAGGCTACCACTTTAATGGACAAGGGATTCCATTCCAATAGGCAATCGGCCTAAAGTAATGGAATATTATTCCACCTCGATAATCGGTATTGCATTTAAACGATCCCATGAACAATCGGCTCATAGTTTCGCCTAAACACATACTTCCTAAGGGTAATCCTAAATGTAGTCGGGGTTGTGCCAGGGTGGTGTGTGCTAATGGTGTAGTGCCAAAACAATTTAAAGACATGCATAGCAATTAATGACCAAACAGCACTTCTAAAATTCATTCAAACCACATTCAATCCCAACACCATCCTGCAAAACAAGGGTTAGCAAAGACTACAACCCTTATACCATCCGCCTGCAAAACCATTTAACACTATCATTATCGGGGCATACCTGGGATCCTTGCAGGCGCAAAACACAAGTGTATCGTTCTATCTAGGCCTAAGTCCACTTAAAAAGGTAATTCTCCAGCGGAGTTGCCAAGTCTGTCGTGCCGCGCTTTTTTTGGGACTTTCGTGGTTTACGCGCTAAGGAGGTATTTTCGTGTAAGGGTCTCTCCCAGACCATACCTCACGTGACAACGAATGGTAATTTCCTATTTGATTTAAGTTTTCGATTTTGGAGTCGCCACTAGTCATTGTTGGTAGGTAGACTAGAAACCTAATCGGGGTATGGGAGAAATACCACGATTCTACGAACAAGAGATTCTGAGTACGGGGGCTTGGTTACGCTAATAATCCTAAATTGAGATCTCTAACGCCCTTTCGGTACCTAAGAACAATACGATGTCTAATGTGTCATGCAAATTTTCAAGGCTTACCCACTAATTCTATCCATTCTAATTGCGGGGAAAATCAATCAAGAATTAAATGCGCAATCAAGGCCAATTAAACCAAACAATCCTAAATTGTCTCTAAAAATGAAAACCAATCAAAACATCCAAACCCTAATGAAGCCCTAAATGCTCGTCCATTTCATGATTTGTGTCTTTTTAGGGTTTTAGGGATTTTTTAGGGGTTATAACCTCTGAACTTGAGGTTTTCTAAAAATATCACTTGGGCACTTCCAAAAATTCAAATTTCACTTTCCAAGGTTGGCCATAGTATTTTTAAACCATTCTGTGAATTTTTAAAATTTTTGATTTTTTTTTTCGAAAATTGAATTTCTGAGAATTTCATTTACCGAGAGTTGATTTTTATGAATTTTTGAAATTTTTTGAAATTTTTTGAAATTTTCGAATTTTTTAATATTTTAGATTTTCTGAATTTTTCACATTTTTTATTTGAATTTTATGAATTTTTATGAATTTTCTTAAAAAATTTTGAATTTTTATTAAATTTTCTAATTTTTTTTGAATTTTCATGAATTTTCCGAAAATTTCTAATTTTTTTTAGATTTTTTATGAATTTTCTAGATTTTATTGATTTTTTTTATTTTTATAGATTTTTTAATATTTTTGAATTTTCCCACCGGGAAAATGAACCGGACCGGCCTGGCTCAACCACGTTCGGCTTGGCCGAACCGGGCGTCGCCAGCACCGGCGCCGGTCACCCCTTCCGGCGAGCACGACGACAAATGGCGCCGTTTTGCCCCTCTCTTCATTGCGGCATTTCGCCGAACAGGTGGGGGGCATATTCCCGATTCAAACGTTATCAAGGCTGCCAGTTTGAGCTCATCACCGGCGACCTTCTGGTGAGGGTTTTGCCATTCTGATTGATCCATTGTAATATCCATATGTTCTATTATCAATCTAACCTATTTAGCACATCGCCGGACCTTCGCCGGCCAACAAAAGATCGATCTAAAAAAACCTAAATCTAACCTAAGCTAACATTCTCAGACTTCAAATGACTAATCTAATCACCTTAGCCATCTAAATCGTTCTAAAACAATATTCAAAACAACAAACAAAAATCAGGAATCACTGACTTGGATGTTTTAGGGCCAAAATGAAGCTTCGGTAGGGGGCTTCTCGAGCTCCGGCGAGGTTCAACAATGGTGGCCGAGGAGGTTTATGCTCATTTTCCAATTAACAATGCAATCAAACAATACCAAATGCGATTAGAAACGTATTTTAAACATCAAGGACCTCAGAATCATCAAAGAAATTGCAAGATTGGCAATATCAAGCTCAACTTCATTTTCTGAGAATCTGGAAAACCGAGGTAATGATCGAAGTTCACCTGCTTCGTCCGGGATTGAAATGTTGTCCTCGGGCTAATCGGTCACCGTGGAAGTATTCCTTGACAGTTGAGCTTCAAGACGGTGGCTTTGGATTCGCTGAAAAGACCTTGGATGCTTCTACCGAGATTGATTTCCAGGCGTTCATGATCAGCTCCAACTCTGGTTCGCCGGTAAGGAAACTCACCGACAAGACCGATTTGCCAGTGCTTTTCTGGCTGGAAAAGCACTGATCGCTTGGCCTCAGGGAGTTTCTACCCACTTCTCTCACTAGTTCTCTCTCTTTCGCATCCGTTCTCTTTCTTTTTTTCTCTCGGGAATTTTCTCGAACACCTCCTCTGCTTTGTTCAGTTTTTCTTCATTTTTGTTAGTCGATTTTTCCCGTCCAAAATCAATTGCCAACGCCTTCCAATCGGTTGTAACCGATCTCCGACGACAGCCATAGATTTTCCAGCTATCAGTCGGGTCAAACACGTGTTCATTTGATCGGATTGAGTTGGTGAAGTGGCGGGGTCAAACTGTTTTTTTTTCTGGGTTCATTGCGCTCTGGGCGAGTCGGGCGAAGAAGACGGGTTCTCAGGTCGGGTGGGGTTGACCCGGTTGACCCGGAAAGCCCGGTTTTGATTAAAAACTCAAATTGAGCCCAATTTCGATCAATTTTTTCAAATTAAATCCCAAAATTGAATTCCTCATAACATTCTAAACCCAAACATGTAATTTTCCCCAATTTTTTCATAATCATGTCCACGATTTTCAAAATTTTGTATTCGGGTTATTAGGGTTTTATTCAATTTGATGCCTTAATGACCTGATTAGGAAAAATTGATGTCAAAATTGAATTACCCACATATGATTAACCCTAGAAATGGTGGTCTCATGGTTCGACAATTTCGAATTTGACACGATTCCCAATTTAGGTTCAAAATTCCTAATTTTCAATTGAATTTTGAGGATTTTTTATTTTTATGACAAATTGTGCAATTGGACCGATCATTATGTAATTCAAGATCCCATAATCATTTGTTGTGAAGGTACTACGACTTAAAAATGACTAGAAAAGATTTAATTGCATTTTTGGTTTAATTCGGGTTTGATTTTGCCCAATTTTGGGAAAAACACATGCCCGATTGATATTTTTCAAAATTGATGATGTATTAATGAAATTGGATTTAAAATAAGACTAATGACTATTTTTATGGAATTTTCTGATTCCATTTGCTATTTTTCTTGATTTTCTCACTCATTTTGATTAAAAGAAATTAAAGAAAAATGCTAAAAAATTTATTTTTTGTCTAGAAATAGGTTTCTAGGCTTGGCCAAGATTCCTAATCCTAATTTTGTGATTTTTTGAAAATATGTAAAAAATGAGCTAAAAATCAGGTGTCAATAGCATATTAATTCATGATTGATTTCCTCGCAATTAGAATGGATAGGATTTGTGGATAAGCCTCGGAAACTTGTATGACACGTTAGACATCGTATCGTTCTTAGGTATACCGAAAGGGAATTAGGGATCTTGATTTGGGATCATTAGAGTAATCAAGTTCCCGTACTCAGAATCTCTGGTTCGTAGAATCGTGGTATTTCTCCCATACCCCAATTAGGTTTCTAGTCAACCTACCAATAATGACTAGTGGCGACTCCAAAATCGAAAACTTAGATCAAATAGGAAATTACCATCTACTGTCACGTGAGGTATGGTCTGGGAGAGACCCTTGCATGGAAATACCTCCTTAGTGCGCAAACCCCGAAAGTTCCAAAAAAAAAAGCACGGCGCGACAGACTTGGCGACTCTGCTGGGGAGTTACCTTTTCTAAGTGGACTTAAGACTAGATAGAACGATACGCTTGTGATTTGTGCTCGCAAGAATCCCAAGTACGTCCCACTGATAATTGTGTTAAATGGTTTTGCGGACGGGAGGTATAAGGGGTGCAGTCTTTGTTAACCTCTGTTTTGTAGGGTGGTGTCGGGAATGAATGTAAAATGATTATTTTAGAAGTGCTGTTTGATTACTAATTGTTATGCATGCATTTGAATAGCATAGGCACTACACCATTAGCACACACCACCCGTGGCCAAACCCCGGCTACAATTAGGTCTACCTTTAGTGTAACAGTTTGAATTTTCGATCCTTTTCCCGGGATTTAGGAAATGAATTTGATCAATGCACTTATAGTGAAATCTCACCCGGAAATGCGCATTCACGGGAGCTAACCTTAGGGGTAGGGCCGTTACGGGATTGACTTCGCACGACCAAAGAACTCGACCTGAGTTCGATCTTCGACCATATGGATTGACGAGGGAATGTTTGGAGCCAACCGAGACCGGTCTACTTGATTGATCGTGTCCGAAGGGAACTAGCGACAGACCCTCGCAATTATATGACAACCGAGGTCGTCCTGGGTAGAGTAAACTTAAACGTGATTTGACTTAGTGTCAGTCACGGGTCGAGAGCGCGTAATTCCAGGAGAGCCACCCGTTAGCCAGAGATAAGCTAAAGTTGCGATTGCTCGATTTTAGTCATTTCTTGGAATTCGGGCCCGGGAATCGAGAATTTTGAAAGTGACAATTTTGGACAGCCGATGACGTTTTTGGCTTGGCCAACCTTGGGGCCACCCATTTCTGCAAAAAAATGGATTTCGGTCCGGGACCGGAAAAATTACGGTTTTGACCCTGTGGGCACCGAGGCTAGATTCGGAGGCCGTTTGAGGTTATTTTTCGCGGCCAAGGTCATTTTGGGGTGGCCACGCATACCAGGAGTCGTTTTGGCCAAAAATTGGAATTTCGACAAAAATTGGAAAAATAATATTATTTTATTCCCGAAACTTTGACGTGGATTTTCGAGGGTTTGCGCGATGAATTTCGCGATTCCGACGCCATATTATGTTGGCCACGCACATATGGAACACGTATGTGCAAAAATTGGAATTTCGGTTCGGGATCGGAAAATTACGAAAATGCCCCTAGGCCATTTTTAATTAATTCCGAAATTTGGATTAATTTTGGGATTAACCAAGGTGAGTTAGGCTTAACTCAGGTCTGGTCAACCATGGTTAAGAGCAAATGACCATTCTACCCCTAAATTATTGGATGAGAAGGAAAGAAAGCCATTGGATCAAGGGCAAAATTGTCCTAAGGCACTAGATTGTGACACATGGATCCCACTAAGCTATCTTTGACCCATTTGACCAGATAGTCTTCTCTCTCTCTCTCTCGTGCAGACCCATTCAGCCATTTTTTTCCCCAGAATTTTCCTCTTCTTCTTCACGTTTCTGGTTCTGTAGTCCCATTTACGCCATTTTCGATCTGTTCACGCCGGAACAGTACCAGCTCTTGCCCCACCAAGCCAACATCACCAGCAACCATTTCCACCTGCGTGCAGCCACCACAGCCCCAGTTTTTGTCCAAAACAGCCTTGTTTCTCTGTTTTTCTCTTTCCCGGTCTGCAAACAGTACCGCCGGAGCTTCGCCGGAGCTCCGATCGCCGTTCCGTCGACACCCAGCCGTCCAGCCTCGCCGTACGTCGCCGTCCAGCACAGTCCGTACAGTGTCCGTACGGGGGGTACTGTTCACCGTCCGTACGGATCACTGTTCACGCCGGACCGTCGGACGCCGCGGCTGTCACCGGCACCTCTCCGGCCACCGTCCCAGCCCCGTACGGTGTCCGTACGAAAAGTACTGTTCACCGCGCCGTACGGAATCACTGTTCACGCCGTCCGTACATCGCCGCGACGCTGCTGCCGCTGTCCCGGCCCGTTCTAGCCCCGTTCTGTCTCGCCTTTTTGGGTAAGTGTTTTCCCCAAATGTCATTTAGGACCTCGGGTATTTCTAGACTCGTTTGAAGTTCGGTTTAAGTGATTTTAGGGACTGTTTGCTGGCTGTGATATGCCGTGTGATGTGCTGTGAGTGGCTGTTCGATATGCAGTTAGTACCATTAGGACCGGCTCGTAATTTTATGAAAGTGCCGTGAAGAGCCGGGCGTGAGATATGGTGATTTTGAGGGCGAAAAAGACTGATTGATGGATGTGATGTGTGGTTTTAGGTGCTGTGGGGTGCTGTTTGTCGTGTGGTTAGTACTGTTAGGTCCGGCCCGAGATTTTGTGAAATTGTCGTGAAGGGCCTGAACTGATTTGATAACGTTTGGGTGTGGAGAAATGCCAGTTTGTGTGTTGATCGTGTGTGTTGTGATATGACTGTGTGGTTGTGGCTGATTTGGGATTGTGCTTGGGCTGATTGTGGACTGGCCATGTGTCCCGTGTGTGTGGCCGTGAAGTGTGGTGGTGTGGTAGTGCATTCGCGTATTGTATTCGCATGCCAACAATGTGTGATTGGGTGTTCGTGCGGTGTTTGTGTGACGAGGTTGTGTAAATGTGAAATGTGTGTGAAGTGTGTATGTTTGGCAGTGTGTTTGTGTGGTGGCGTGGCAAGTGTGGTTTGAGTGGAACGAGGGTACGGAAATGTAGGATTGGTTGGAAAGGTCCGTCCTGAGGCGTGTACGTTTACGCGGGACGATGCCGTCCCTGACGAGGTGACGATGCCCGGCCCGACGGGGTGTCGATGCCTGACGTGGTCAGAAGACCGTTGGCCTGATGCGTTTTACGCGGGCGCGGTAGAAGGAAAGTGTGTGTAGGATTCCGTCCTGAGGCGTGTACGTTTACGCGGGACGATGCCGTCCCTGACGAGGTGACGATGCCCGGCCCGACGGGGTGACGATGCCTGACGAGGTCAGAAGACCGTTGGCCTGATGCATTTTACGCGGGCGCGGTAGTGGTGGAAAGGTTGAGAATGAGTGGGATTTGGCAAGACAAGCGAGAGGATTGTGGAAAGTGACGCATGGTGTGAGTAGCGTGCGAGTGTGTTCGTATCGCGCGATGTGATGCTTAATTATGGGGTAAAAACTGCTAGGCACGGTATGGGACGTGCCCAAGTGGTTTCTGTCTTATAATTAAGGCACGCGCGCGTCTGTGATTCCTTGCTGTGTTGGCTGTGTTATTGCCTAACGTGCAGGAACGTGCGTGATGGATTCCAGGTAGGGTCGCATGTGATTGTTAGTTTGACCGACCGTTGTGTGTTATGTGTGTTTTCGTCTGGCGGTACGTGAGTGCCTACGTGGGGTTTGGGGTTGTACACTTATTGAGATTCGTCTCACGGTTGTATAACCGCCACTTTCAGACCCCCGGCCCTAAACCCAAGAAGTGCGCCTTTTCTTTTTGGAAGTCCGGGGAGCTGCTATTGGTGCCCAGTGGAGCTGCAGGTGAGTTCCAGAGTTTCAAGCCAGAAATTCAGAAGCAGAATGGAAGAGGGCGACCCTTAGGTTTTTCCCTAGGGTGTTTTAGGGGTTGTATAACTTGGGTTATCCGATATTGAAGTTAAGATAACCAAACCCCTGAACTTTTGTTTAAACGGTGATGAGGATGTTAGTACGTATTTATGTTCGTAATATGATGTTTGTATATTTGGTGTTGTATGAATATGTGGTTCTTTGGATTGTTCATTGTTCTACCCCGTTGTCGTCATTATTTGTCCGGGGTTTTGTTATTCGCTTCCACATGTGGCTCGATGTTTGGGTTGGGTCGGCGACGTTCCTGGGACGTCGCATCATTTCGACCGGAGCAGGGGATGCCGCGAGCTCGTTGGGGTTCGGGGCGTGACATTTAGGAGGTATATGTTTAGGCGAAACTGTGAGCCGATTGATCATTGGATCGTTTAAATATAATATCGATCACCGAGATGAATAATATTCCTTCACTTTAGGCTGATTGCCTATTGGGATGGAATCCCTTATTCATTAAGGTGGTGACCTCAAGCCTTTAGAATACCTTACCCTTTTAGGCGTCAGAACCTCACTGGTTGCATTCGCTTGTCTTTGTGGTTGGTATACCTAAAACCAAACTGAAACATTTTGGTAAGCAAGTATCGTTCCACTTCCTTCTTTTATAATTTTGCAAATTAGTTGGCACATTTTCAAAAAAAACCTAAATGGTGATCAATGATTGGTTTAAATGCCATTTCGTATTAGAATGAATGATTAAGGCGTCGTACTCCATTATGACCATTTTTTTTCATTTTTAGATGAAATGTATAGGTCCACAGCATTCAATTGTTTATCCATTCATTTTGATGTATTTGAAATTGTAAACCATAGTTTATGACTTTATGGTCTAAATGGAGTGTGACGAAATGGGCATTTACACCAAACATTGAATTCATCCCTGATTTCAACTATATGCTCTTTTAAGGCCTAAACGAATTTAAAGTGACATTTGCATTACTTTTTAAGTATGCAAGTATACTTTATCTCCATTTTACCTTAAAAGGACATATAATTGAAATGAAGGCATTAAAATTAATCGGTAATCCATGGTGAATAATAATCAATTTCTTTTACGTGCTTTAGATCAAAATGGGGAAACTAGACATACAAGTCATTCCGATTCCAAGAAAGGAGCTTTTGGCATGGTGGGTAAACATGAAAAAAGACAACAAAGCATACGTGAGGGAAAGACTCGGGTATTTATTCAAGCTCATCAACCTGGAGTACCAAGTGAGCTTAATTCAAGCATTATCCCATTTCTGGGAAGTTACCACCGACACATTTCAATTAGGCGAGCACGAGATGGTACCTACACTAGAAGAATATAAGGCAACCATTGGGATTGATTTCGAGTCAAGAATCGTTGAGCCCCTAATTGGATTAACACCCACGAGTGTTATAGCCGAATTTTTAAACTTGAAGACCCCTCAAGTGGAAAAGTTAATCAAGTCAAATACCGGGAGGTTTCCTTTATCCCACTTGGTGGCCAATTACTCCAAATTGCCGAAAGAAATTGGAAATACTTTCGCGAGGGTTTTCATTCTTGCCTTCTTCGAATTTGTCTTATTCCCCGCATCAAGGATTGGATTAAATCCTCTCGTTGCAGTAATTGCTAGGCAAGCTTGCCTAAAATGGGACTTCTCCAATATGCTCTTAGCGGAGACTATCATTTCATTGAACAGTTACCAAAATCAGAAAAAAGGTGTACTTCAACCATCAGCTGGGTTACTTTCTGTGTGATTTATTTCCCATATCCGACCTTGGGAACGTCATATGCGCATTCGAGAGATCGACTCATCTACCAACCCTATCGAGAAGTATTTGAAACTCCAAGACAAACTGCCAAAATACTCCTTTCATGAGTGGGCAAACTTCATTAGAGCATTAACTCCTGACCAGTTTCAATGGAGAATTCAATGGCTGAAGATAGTGAAAGCTCGAATTACTTGCCAAGAAGGCAATTTAGTGCTTTTGCTTGGATTGAGTGGGGGGACCGCTTATTGCCTACTAAGAGTCATACGGCAATTCGGAATGATTCAGCAAGTTCCACCTATTTGGCATCCTGAGGAGTTTACATTTGAGATACCACAAAAACCTCTATTGGAAAAGAAAAATAAAGAGTTGCATATAAGAGTTGATAGGATCGCGAATTCCTTGAAGCAATCAACCAAGCAAATAGTGCAATGGCCTAAAGATTTGGAAGGAGAAATGAAACTCTTCTTGGCATCCAACGAGTATATAAAGTGGCTGAAGGCTAAACGACCAATCGACGTCGAACCATATGTACCATTGAGTGTTACTACCCATTTCGATGAGCCGTATATCCTAGAGTACATTGTGCCAAGCACGCCAGGTGTAGAGCTGTATGTTCCCGAAGAGGTTGTAATCGACGTGGAAGAATGGGAGACACGAGCCAAGGAATATGAAGAGGCTGAAGCTACCTTAGCTAGCAAGAAGCCTAGACTTGTTTAAGCTAGTGTTTCCCTATTTTGGTGTATAGCATCGTAATAGAAATTTTCAAAATTGAAACAATTGCTTAATGAAGTTTCAAAGTACATTTTGCAAAAAGTCACCATGGATTACAATTCTTTGAATTGTATGATCACTTGAGAAGAATATTGATACGAAATTCTATGCAAGGCTAACGCTTGCATAAAAGCTCTTATCCTTGTTAATCATAAGAAATCATATAATTAAAAGAATGTAGAATTTCATGATTCTTTCACTATGCTAACAATGGGTCTTTTTGTGAAGCAAGTTGTTTAGCAACGAAAGGTAAAAGACCTCGAACTCGCTTGCAAATAAGAATGGTGGAAGAAGAAACTCGTACTCGACTAGCTGAGGTTGAGAACTAAATGACCCAGATGGCAGCCATGATGGCAGAAATGAAGGCTTTTATTCTCGCATCTCGAGAATCTAGTCCTACTACTCCAAATGTGGGAACTTCAAATGCTACTGAAACACCGATTGAAGACCCAGTCAGAAATCAAGAACCAGTTCGAAAGAACCCTCCAAAGACTACGCCTCAAGTAGTGAATTTGGAAGAAGACGACCCAACCAAGAAAACATCCAAAACAAAAGATGAAGAAGAGGCCATGAGATTGGCCAAAATTAAAGAATGCCTAGCAAGTCAAGGTTATGAAATTGAAAGGATCGACAAGTTCTCGCCATATGTGAAAGTTATTGTTCCAGAAAATTATAAGGAACCGGAATTCGTGAACAAGTATGATGACACTGGTTGTCCCAAAAGCCATTTGAAATATTATCTCCGTAAGATGGCGAGATATTCAGATAACACGCCACTTCTTATTAGCACATTTCAAAACAGTTTGAGAGGAGCGGCCCTGGCATGGTACACCGCCCTCGACATAGAAGACTTCACTGAATGGGACTATTTGGCGGAAGAATTTTTTTGCCAGTACAAGTTTAATATTGAAGTACTTCCAACTAAAGGAGATCTCGTCAGAACCGAGAAATGAAAGAATGAAAGGTTTAGAGCCTATGCTTAGAGATGGAAAGCGGTTGCCTCACAAGTAAAGCCTGCCATAAGTGAAGATGAACTTATTGAACTCTTTCTAAAATCATTGCCAATTGAGTACTATGATAAGCTTCATGTATCAGGCTGTCAAACATTCACTATGTTGGTAAAGGTAAGGAGAGAATTGAATGGGGATTGAAAGAGAAGAAGACTCAAGAAACAGCAACACGAAAGCCTCACCCCGGGAGAAAAGACAAAGAATCCATCCGAGAGGTGGCTATGGTGTCTAGCCCAAATACTCATCAAGCATCGTTTCCAAAGCAATCAAATGTCGCTTGGAAAAACCCAAGGCAGTTCGAGCCAAAGAAAAGGCCCGTGAGGCAATACACAGTTGCCCCGATCTCTATCGAAACTATTACCAATGCTTCTAGAAAGACATTTGGTGGCCAAAGAGGTACCGATGGACAATCCTACAAGACTTCCTTGGTACGACGAATCAAAAACCTGCACCTATCACATAGGAGAAAGGGGACATGATGTACATAATTGTCTCACTTTAAAGTATAAGAAGCTATTGAACTTTCAAGAGCTCGAGCCAAATGTACATTAAAATCCTCTTCCTGAGCACAATACAGTAAACATGATCAAAGATGAAGAAACAATGATCAAGCTTGACGATGAAGATGAATATGAAGTCAAGATTAAAGCTTCTCGATTAGGAGATGCCCGCTTTCATCAAGAAGCGCTCCTAAAAGGCGAGATTGTAGACAACTTGGGAGAAGACTCCGGAAGGTATAACTTCCAAGTGAAATATACCCCACCGCCATGGGCATTAAAAAATGAAGCAATTGTGCCTTATGGCTAGGGTGATATGGATGACGAAATCAGTCCTGAGGAGAAAGCTCCATCTAAGAAGGAAATGCTCCAAGATAAAACAGATGAGGATGAAAAGAAGAAAGAAAAAGTCCGACAGGGTGAAAGGCGTTTCACCCAGAAATCATCCAGGAAAGGCGAAACCGTAGACTTACTAGGTCAAGATAGCGGTAGATACAATTACCGTGTCAAATATACTCCACCACCAAGGGTGTTTAAAAATGAAGACATTGTACCTGATGGATGGGGTGGCATGGACGAGATCCCAATCAGCTAACTAAATCTCGAAGAGAATGAAGATCGAGAAGAGAAAAAGAAGAAAAAGACTTGCCAAGGTGATCGGCGATTTGCTCGCAAAGCAGAGAGACAAGGTGAAGTTGTTGATTTCCTGGGTCAAGATAGTGGCCAGTATAATTACCGTGTCAAATATACACCCCCTCCGTGGGCATTCAATAATGAAATGATCACACCTGATGGCTGGGGTGGAATGGATGCTGACGAAGCCAATAGAAGCATGGTATCCATGATTACACCATTTCTGATCAAGCTTGATGAGGTAGATAAATATAAGGAGGATGAAGGTCCTGTCGAACCAATCACTATCCAACTTCCTATTGATCAACTAAAGATTGAAGGAGAAGAAACACAGCCTGTGATCATCACTCTCCCTCAAAAAAAAAAAGTTTGATACTAGGCATGTACCTTGGGATTACTCTCCTAAAGAAGTCGATGCCATAACCCAATCGAGGAGATGCTATGTCCCGAAAGAAGGTGAACACGAAAAGAAAGGAGTAACCAAAGAAGATGTCAAACAATTGCTTTCAGTCGTGAAGACGAACGAATTTGAGGTAATTGAACAGCTAAGAAAGATGCCAGCATAGATTTCTCTATTGGATCTCTTCAAGACTTCAGAAATCCACAAAATGGTACTTATGAAGCTTCTCAATGAAGTACACGTTCCGGAGACAATTAATAAAGTACAATTGGAAGACTATGTTGGCACTATTCTTCTGAAAGATCAAATTGCCTTCTCCGATGAAGATTTTCCAATCAACGGGTGTTCCCATAATAAGGCTCTATATAATGCCGTCAAATGCCGGGGCAAAGAGGTATTACGAGTACTGATCAATAATGGTTCCGCACTTAATTTGTATCCACTAAGCACACTGCATCGCTTAGGGATTAGCGAAGAGCTTATCAAACCTTCTAAGGTAACTGTGCACTCGTTTGATGGAATGAAGAAAGACGTTATTGGCGATATCGAGCTCGAGGTGAACATGTCGCACCGCACTTTTTGGGGCTTTCGGGATTCGCGCGCTAAGGAAGTATTTCCGTGTAAGGATCTCTCCCAGACCATACCTCACGTGACAGTGGAAGGTAATTTCCTATTTAGTCTAGGTTTGTGATTTTGGAGTCGCCACTAGTCATTATTGGTAGGTAGACTAGAAACCTAATCGAGGTACGGGAGAAATACCACGATTCTACGAACCAGAGATTCTGAGTACGGGGACTTGGTTATGTTATCGATCCCGAATCGAGATCCCTAACGCCCTTTCGGTACCTAAGAACGATATGATGTCTATCGTGTCATGCAAATTTTCGAGGCTTACCCACTAATTCTATCAATTCTAATCGCAGAAAAAACCAAACAAGTATTAAATGTACAACCAAAGTCAATCAAATCAATCAATCCTAAATGGTCTCTAAAAATGAAAATCAATCAAAACAGCCAAACCCTAATGAACCTCTAGAAGCTTATTTATTTCATGATTTACATTTTTTAGGATTTTAGGGTTTTTTAGGGGTTATAACCCCTGAATTTGAAATTTTCTAAAAATGCCACTTGGGCACTTCCAAAAATTCAAATTTCACTTTTTAAGGTTGGCCACGGTGTTTTTGGACCGTTCTGTGAATTTTTAAATTTTTTTTTTGTGGAAATTTCGTTAATCCAGAATTGACTTTTATGATTTTCTAAAAGTTTTTAAGAATTTTCCAATTTTTCAATTATTTATTGATTTTCTAATTTTTTTCACATTTTTTATTTGTATTTTATGAATTTTCTAAATTTTTATGAATTTTCTGGAAATTTTTGAATTTTTATGAATTTTCTAATTTTTTATATTTTTCTGTGAACTTTTTGTTTTTCTGAAAAAAAATTTCGAATTTCTCAAAAACAATTTAGATTTTTCTGTGAAATTTTTTATCTTTTGATTTTTCGAATTTCTTTGGAATTTTTTCGAAATTTTTTATGTTTTTTTAAGATTTTTAAGATTTTTTTATTCCCGCCTAGAAGCGAACCGGACCAACCTGGTTCAACCAGGTTCGGTTTAGCCGAACCGGACGTCGCCGGCGCTGGTCGCCGATCGTCTTCTCCGGCGAGCCCAGAGCCAAAACGGCGCCGTTTTAACCATTTTTGTCATGCCCCGAACCCCATCGAGCTCGCAACATACCTCTTTAATCGAATAACGCGACGTCCCAAGATGTCGCCAACCCCATACACATAGAGATAAAGCACTAGCGGAAGCAACGTACACCCAGACAATACTTAGAAAGGGATAATAGGGAGAATATATATTCATTACCAAGTCAAACTTATACATTACACACCATTTACAATAAACATAATATACACGTACACCGGGCTTCTAAAGTTCACACCACCACTATCAAAAGGGACCAGTAGTCTGGGTATATACTAACTCCAAAAATGGGGCACTTCAAAAAGGGTTACCCTACCCCTAAACTAACCCCTACGTTCTCTAGACGGTGTCCACTCCGAGTCGGTCTCCCCAGAACCTGAATCTGATTCCCCCTGATCCACCCGCTCCTCTGAAGATTCAAAATCCGCCTCAATCTCGATCGGCTCATCATCAGAATCGTCTGGAACGTCAATTAGCGGCTCTTCCTCCGGTTCTTCCTCTGGCTGATCTTCCGGTTCTTCCTCTTCCTCGGGCTCCTCCTCAGGCTCTTCTCCTATATCCACGTCCATCGGATCAAACCCTGCTTATGACTCTTTTGGCTCCGGTTCAGGCTCAGCCACTGAGGGTTCAGGTTCTGCAGGTACAGGCTGAGGACCTGTGACATCCTGAATTCGACCCACTTTCATGAGCAATGAAATAGATATGTATTCCTCATTTCATTTTAGTAAGTCTCGCCCGGAACGGATCCTTCTCGGGATACTGACTAATAGGGAATGGCTAACTAGGAAAACGGTACGTGGACCTAAGAACTCGATCGTGAATCGAGCCCGATTTCGAGAAATGATGAGAAAATATTTTGGGCCAACGTGGGCCGATCTAAGGAGGGGACGGATTTGGTTTGGCCAAAGACGTACGATAGGAACGCGGGTGATTCCGCACGACCGAGAGTGCGTGTGGCGAACAATCCCGAACTTATTCCGAACAATCGTGACCCCCGGAACTAGCGATAAATCCTCGTGTTCTTTTGGAAATCGAGACCGTCATGACTCGAGTAATCCTAAGTCGATACGCGTAACCCCTAAACAGCCGCCCGTTAGTGAGAGACGCTAAAATCGCATTTGAGCGAAATTAATCGTGGAATTGAGTCCGGACTTGAGTGTCGAATTTCACGGACGTACGCAACCATTTTGCAAGGACAACGTCGTATTAGTGTGGCCAATTATATTTGGGATCGGTATGTTCGGAAAATGGAATTTCGGACCGGAAATGGAAAAGTACCGATTTGCCCCTAAACCCTAAGAGTTAATTCCGAATTTTAGAGGTTTTAATTGGTATTATTCAGCCCAAGAGTGACCGAAAATTGATGGACAAAGAAGCCCCCATCTCCTTTGCTAATCCCCAAAGTACCCTTAGATATTTTGTGTCTAGAACCAATGATGGCCCTTGATCTTGAATGGATGTGATTGGTACTCAAATTTTGGCCTTTGGATCATGTCATGAGTGGAGTGGGTAGGATAGACAATTTTAGTGGAGTAGTTGACCTACCCCACTCAAGCCCTTTTTGGATAAACTCTCTTGCAATCTCTCTCTTTCCTCTCACTCTCTCACATTGGCCGGTCACTCCCTCCCCTCTCTCTCACGCCTCACTCTCTCCATTCCTCCATTCCTTGGCCGTGAGGAGCAGCCCCCGCCGGAGCAGCTACCGCCGCCGTACGCCGCCGCTGCCCGCCTGTGCCGAGCGCCTTAAGCCGCCGTCCAGCCACCACCTCGCCTCACCACCCTCACTCGATCATCCCGACCGTCTCTCTCTCTTCCTTTCCTTTCCGATGCCACCCAGCCAGCCTCGCCTTGATTGGATCGCCACTAGCCACTGTTACCGCCGAGCGCCGCCGTGAGGACCGTCGGGGCACCGCCGCTGAACCGGCCTGAACCAGCCGTCGTCTGGCCCGTTTTCTCTCGCGATCAGCCCACATTTGAAGCCTTAAACCTAGTGAGTGGAAACCCTAACCCTTAATTAGGATTATGTGTACTTTAGACAAGTTTTAGGGGTTATTAAGGTATTTTAGGGGTGATTAGTGGCGGATGATTAGGGCTGACTTTGTGACTATTTTGGTTGTTTAGTGTGATGATTTAATTGTGATTTAGTGGCCTAGAATGGGCTGGTGGTTGGCTGATCATTGTAGACCTGATTTGGGCAATTATGTAGATTAAAATGGGTTCAATGTGTGGGCTGAGTATTGGCTGGTTTTGTGGTGTTTTTAATGGCCTAATGTGATGTTTGGAAGTGGATTAGTAGCCTAGAGTAGGCTATTTAGTTGCTATCCATTATGGGATCGAGTGGGCCTTGTTCGGTTAATAGGTGAATTATTTGTGAAATGCCGAGTACACCTTGATTTGCCTATGTAGTGGCTGAATTGAGTGTGATTGATAATTGATTGTATGATGCCATATTGAGTGTTTGATGTGGCCGAGAATTGAGGGGCATGGAGGGTCTTGAGTGTGCTCAATTATATTTATTAATCGCATGAATTCGGGTGCCAAGTATGTGTTATGGCTGTTTTGAATTCATTGATTCATTGGGCATGCTAAGAGGTGAATTAAGCATGTCATGGCATAAATTGAGCATGTGGCCAATTTAAATTGAGTGCCCAGTGTGATTTTCACGAATGCCGAGTATGGACGTTATGGCTATGAGTGTGCATATTGAGCATTGGCATAACATGTGCATTATGTGAGTGTGCACGATTGGCATGAGCATGTAATAACCTAATTCACCCTGATGCGTCTTACGCGGAGTTCAGATAATAATTGGTGATATGAGTACGTGTGATCACATAAAGCCCTGATGCGTCTTACGCGGGGTATTGAACCCGTCCTGATGCGTGTTATGCGGGACGATGCCCGGACTATCGGAAGATGGTCAACCTGATGCGTTTTACACGGGTTGTGTCATGAGCCTGATGCGTTTTACGCGGGCCAGAGATCGATCGAAAAGTGATAGACCTGATGCGTTTTACGCGGGTCGGACCTGATGCGTTTTACGCTGGTCGGTGAATAAATGGAAAGTTGGCAAGTGTGCAAGTGTGTAAAAGTGCATCGATGAGACATGAGCATGTGTGTGACATGCGTCGTGGCCAAGTGATATTACGCGTGTGTCATGATTGGGTTCTGCACTGTTATTGTTATTATTATGTGCCTAACCTGCAGGGTCAATTATATGTTGGATTTGGGCCGAGGGCCTAAGTCATGTGATTACTAAATTGTGTGTTTAGATGATACTTGTCCGGGATGTACATGTTAGCCTAGTTTAGGATTAGGGGGCCTACTCGCTGAGATTTATTCTCATTGTTGTTTAAATCCCATTTTTCAGACCCCCGACCCTGAAGATGGTAGATGCGCCGCTTCGTTTTGGGATCCTGTATCGCATAGAGCGATCGGTGATCGAGTGCCCCGTAGGGAACGGGGAGACTTATGTTAGGTACTACACTATAGTTTGGGTCGACGAGGGCGGGCCACATTTCCGGGCCCATCCTTATCTCGCTTGGTGTTTCCGGGACCAGTTCAGTACTCTCGGAACCCTTAGGACCTTCGATGTCCCGTTCGACGTGTTAGGCCAGTCGGATCCGCAAAGCCGCTGATGGGGAGATCGTGAGCCCTGCTGCCACGCCCGAAGAGGATTCCGGCGCCCAGCCAGTCATCATCGAGATTGATACCGAGTCCGAGGGAGAGGAGTCGATGGAATGGGAGTCCGATCAGGAGACGCAGTCGGAGTCAGAGCCGGAGCCTATGAAGCCAGAGTCGGAGGATGATTCCGGGGTAGAGTTAGTGGCAGCCGAGTCCTAGCGGGATTCGATGGATTTCGAGTACGAGTCATCTGACGATTCGTCCGAGTCCTCAGGATCCGACTCGGACTGGTTGCCCTAGGGTTTGTCCTTGACACTTTTTGATAGAGCCCTTTTTAGAGTTAGTGCCTGACCCCCGAGCCACCTACCCCTTTTTGATGTTAGTGGCTGTTGACGCATTTTGGTTGATCTATATTGCCTGACAATGGATATTGTAAATCCTTGTTAGTAATACAAGTTGTAATTATTGTAAGTATTGCCACCCTTGGTCATGTTTTTTATTATGTTCGGGTGTAACGTTGCTTCCGCATGTGCATTGCTCTCTGTTTTGGATTTCGGGTCGGCGACGCGTCCTGGGATGTCGCACTAAATCGACCGCGGTAGGGTTGTCGCGTACCGTAGGGTTCGGGGCGTGACAGGACCTGACTGTGCGAAGCTAATGTCGAGGCTGGTCATCTCACCATCAAGAGGAGGTATAGCCGATGGATCCCAATCTCCCACTCCATCAAAAGGGACATCAAAACCACGAACAGGACCGAACTCGTCCATACCATCCCGGAAACATCAGGCTGTATAGCTATGAGCTTGTCAAAGGGGTTGTCTTATATCTACCCAGACTACTGTGGTGTGCTTGATCCAACCCATATTATTATTATAGGGTACTCTACCACTGCATGATCGGTGTGCATAGGTATGCCAAAACGCTGAGGCGGTGGCGGTGGCGGTGGAGGATTCATGGTCTAGGCCGGGGTTCTGAAATGGTTTGGTTAAACAACCATGAGAACACGTCTTAGCAAGTAAACACCCTAAACCCCACCTAGGCTAACACGTACCTACAGACAAGTCCAAACACAATGTCACTCAATAAACACATAACATGCACACAAATGCACTTACTTGGGCTCTTAATATGCACAATCTGCACATTAGTCTCAATTCCACAAATTCCAATCATATGCACTTTCCAAACTAATTTCATGCCCAAAAACAAAAGTCGAACATATGGCATTTCCAAACTCCGCATTTCATACTCGTTCATGCACCACCACACCATTTTCATTAGACTTACCAACGACCCACGTAATAACGCATCAGGTCCACTTTCGATCCACGGTCCACGTACGACCGTCTCATATTTACAACACTCCTTAGCCCGCGTTACAGTACACGCCTCAGGCTATGTCTCTTGCCTGCGTATCACGCCTCGGGCTCAACATCCTCCACCTACGACACAACCCGCGTAAACGTATCAGGTTGGCGGTCTTCCGGTAATACCGGACATTGTTCCGCGTTACAGTACACGCCTCAAGACGGCTCAATTCCCCGCGTTATATTACATGCCTCAGGAATTATGTGATCAAGCGAGCACGTTAACACACCACATTTTATCTGGACCCTGCGTTACATTGCACGCCTCGGGGTTTTTAGTGACCACACGCATGCCACATCATATGAATTTTCACCCATCCACATGCTCAAACATCATACGAACGTGCTCAATCTCCAACCAATCAAATCAGCCCATACTCGCACCAATAAATTCCGAATTTCAACCAAGAATCAAGCCACACGACGAAGGTAATTAACTTACAAATTCGCGTCTACAATCAATCACAATCTAGGCCACGGTTCAAGTACCAATCGGCTCTCAAATTCCACCGCACACAACATGGAATTGAATACTCAATCATTCCACAAGGTACCACAATTGGTCATGGCATTAAGATCTAGCTTAACACATTCTTAAGCCATAATTTTACCAAATCAGTCCACAACAACTAGCACTCAATCCAGCAACAAATCAGCCCTGAAACCATCATAATTTCACCCACTAATCAGCCAAGATCAACCCCCAACTCAGCCTACCAATATAACCCCTAAACAGCCACTAATTACCCCTAAACAGCCACTAATTACTCCTAAACAGCCACTAAACATGTCCATTAGTACCCATAGTCCTAGGTAAGGTTTAGAATGCCACTTACTCGAGGTCCTAAGCAAGCTCGAGCAAGAAGGAGGGCAGCAAGCCAACGGTCGCACGGCAGACGAACCGCGACTGTGGTGGCTGAACGGCGGACAGTGGCCGGACGAGCGGCGACCAGCCTTGCTTGGCCGCACGTGCAAGGCCAAAAAGGAAAGGAGGAGAGCTAATTGAGGGAGAGAGAGAGTGAGACGGTGTGGTGGTGGTGACGAGGCCGCGGTGTCGGGAACGACCGGACGGCGGCGATCATGCACGGCGGTTGAATGGCGGCGACGGCTGGCTTGGCCGGTTGGCCACGGTCACGGGAGGAGAGGGAGCGGAATCGGCCGAGAGAGATTGAGAGGAAGAGAGGTTGACGTGAGAGAAAATGAGAGGGTGAGAGAGAGAAAGAGAGAAAAGAAAGACTAATTAAGCCAATAATTGGTGTCTACCCCCTTGCAAAATTACCATCCTACCCTCCTCTCTACTTTCCATCCGACGGCCACGATTCAATCTTATCTTAAGATCGATAGCCAAGATCAACTCTCACAAAAAATATCCAAGGGCAAAATTGGAATTTCAAAAAAAGTCCAAGGTTAAAATCGTCCAAAAACTTTTATCTCTAAAGATGGTGTGAAATGACCAAAATGCCCTTCTCACATTACACTTGGCCTTAACAAAGTCTCAGTGGCAAAACGGTCATTTTTCACTTCCTGCCAAAATTCCAATTTTCTGACGAATCCGGACAAATCTGATGCTGACCAAGCTAATAACAACGTCGTCCAATTTTCCTGTCGTTACTTTCAAAATTTTCAATACCCAAACTTGGTCTCTAATTAATGACTAAATTTAAATAACGCAAGTTGAGCGTGTCTCAAACTAACGGGTGGCTTTCGGGAAATTCGCATATTCGACCCGTGGTCGATACTGAATCAAGCCACGTTTAAGTTCACTCGGATCGTGACGACCTCGGTTGTCATGTAATCGCGAGGATCGATCGCTAGTTCCGACGAGTGCGATCGTTTGGTATAGGTTTAGGGTCATTCGTTAATTCATCCCGTGGTCAAGCGGAATCACCCGCGATCCACTCGAATGACAGCAGGGAATTGATCCCTAACTATCCTTGGATCGGCCTACATTGGTTCAAAATGTCACCTCGACAATTTTTATGGTCAAAAGTCAATTCACGATCGAGTTTCTTTGGTCACGCGAATTTAAATCCCTAATTAGCCATTCCTTAATGGTTAGTATCCCAGGAGTGATCAGTTCCGGGCGAGATCTAACTACAAGCACGTCCATAAAATCATCCATTTCATAAATCCCAAGTGGGTCGAATTTCAGAATGTCACAATTTTTCTCTTAGGGATTTCCTCGAACACCTAGTGGGTGTGATTCTGGACTTTTTGTTTTCAAGACCGCCAGTTTGGGCTCATCGCCGATGAGCCTCCAGTGACCTTTATGGCTAATTTTTTGCTCTGTGTTAAGCTCTTGTCAACCTCTACCAAACTAGACTAACCGAATAACCATCGGACCTTCGCTGGCCGGCGAACAAGTAGTCAAAAAAACCTTATTTGCAATTTGTTCTAAACTTACTAGCCGAACCTTCAAATTGCAATGTAGAACGCCCTAGCCATCTAACTCGATTCTAAACACTAACAAAACATCAAACAAAGTTGAAGGAAGCTAACTTGACAGGCCTATGGCCACGGTGATGCTCCGGCAATGTCATCCGAGCTCCAGCGAGATGGTTCATGGGGATGGCCGACTCGGTTTATGCATTTTAATGCCCAAAATGCAATCAAACAACACCAAAAATGATTAGAAACTAGTTTTGAACATCAAAATGCCAAGATTCATCGACGGAATCACACAAACATGCATATCAGGATTGAAACCGAATTCTGGAAAATTTTAAAGAAAATGACTATGAGCCAACTTTACCTTCTTCGTTCGATGATCAAGAGGAATTTCCGAACTCAACCGCGCCTCTAGAGTTGTTCCTTGACACTTGAACCTCACCCTAGTAGCTTCTGATTCGCCGGAATAGCTCTCGGCACGCCGGACGGAGCTCGTTGTCAGGGCTTTGCGATCAGTTTGTCTGACTAAAACAACCAGGGCATAGTCACGGCCAATCCACGATTCGCCGGTACTCCGCCATCCACGGTGGCAACGAACACTCGTGAGGGGACTCTCGACCCTCCCTCTCTAGATCCTTCTCTTTGATTTTGCCTATTTCTCTCTCTTCTCTCTCTTAGTAATTT
Source organism: Syzygium oleosum (assembly GCF_021117445.2). Classification (NCBI taxonomy): domain Eukaryota; kingdom Viridiplantae; phylum Streptophyta; class Magnoliopsida; order Myrtales; family Myrtaceae; genus Syzygium; species Syzygium oleosum. Next base: position 4,421,103 of record NW_026607500.1, on the reverse strand, counting down.
CCTCGAACACCTTCCTCTCGCAATATTCAATTTTTTTCCTTTTTGTTCATCGATTTTTCCTGCCCAAATTCTGCTGGAACCGATTTTTGATCGGTTAGATCAGTTACTTGGTGCCAGCTGGAGATTCTCTAGCTGGCCCAGTTGATTAAAACATGCTAATTTGATCAGGGGAAGTCGGTAAAGTTCTGGGCACGGGAGTTATTTTCTAGGTTTATTGTGCTTTGGATGAGTCGGGCAAGGAAGACAACCAACCCGGGTCGGGTTAGGTCAACCCGGGTCGGGTCAGGTTGACCCGGCCGACCCGAGTTGGTCTAAATTTGCCAATTAAGCTCAATTTTGACCCAATTTTCAAAATTAAACCCCAAAATTGAATTTCCCATCACATTCCAAACCCAAATATATGATTTTCCCCAATTTTTGTTATAATTGTGTCCAAGATTTTCACATTTTTGTATTCGGGTTAATAGGGTTTTGTTCAATTTGATGTCCTAATGAAATGATTAGGCAAAATTGATGCCAAAATTGAATTACCCACTTCTGATTAACCCTAGAAATGATGGTCTCATGGTTCGACAATTTCATATTGGGCACGATTCCCAATTTGGGTTCAAAATTCTTAATTTTCAATTAAATTTTGGGGATTTTTTTATTTTTATGTCAAATTGTGCAATTGGACCGACCATTATGAAATTCAAGGTCCCAGAATCATTTATTGTGAAGACACTATGACTTAAAAATGACTAGAAAAAATTTAATTGCATTTTCGGTTCAATTCGGGTTTAATTTTGCCCAATTTTGGGAAAAAAATATATACCCGATTAAGATTTTTCAAAATTGATGATGTATTCATGCAATTGGATTTAAAATAAGACTAATGGCTATTTTTATGGAATTTTCTGATTCCATTTGCTATTTTTCTTGATTTTCTCACTTATTTTGACTAAAAGAAATTAAGGAAAAATGCAGAAAAATGCTAAAAAAATTAGTTTTTGGTTTAGAAATAGGTTTCTAGGCTTGGCCAAGATTCCTAGTCCTAATTTTGAGATTTTTTAAAATATGAAAAAAAAAAATTAGCTAAAAATCAGGTGCCAACAGTTGCCCCTCTTTGAGATTAAGCTCGTTAGAGGTTGATCTCAAAGACAATGTGACACCTGAGTTTTCAGTTGACTCAATGAACAAAATAAGATGGAAATTTCACAATAACTGATTAGGGATCTTGCTTTTGAAATTCGTGATATAATCCAAAGGTTCTTTTTTCAGAACATATTTTGAAAGGTTCTTAATGATTGAGGGAGAGAAACTTACCTGTTTGTGGGCATCTCTTTGTTACTTGTCCAAGGGCATGAATTGATGGCGGTGATGATTATGATGGTTATTCTGATTTCGTTGTTTAAGGACGAACCCACGAGCTATGAACACCCGAGGCTCCTCACCTGAGGATTTGAAAATTTGCCTAGTGGTTCCTTACCAGTAGGACTTTGAATTTGCCTAGGGGCTCCTCGCCTGTAGGACTTTGAATTTGCCTAGTGGTTCTTCACCAGTAGGACTTGAATTTGCCTAATGGTTCCTCACCAGTAGGACTTTGAATTTGCCTAGGGGCTCCTCGCCTGTAGGACTTTGAATTTGCCTAGTGGTTCCTCACCGGTAGGACTTCGGGAAGACTTCAAATAATGAATGCTTGACCGTGAGTTATGTGATTTTGAGGTTTCACTAACCTTTGCATGGTGTTTTTTTTAGTTGACCAAAAACTATTTTGAAAAGTGGTTTTGAAATTAATCAAAATTGTTTGAAGCGTGGTTTTTTTTCTTAGCTTGCCACAAACTGTTTGAAAACTTGGTTTTAAGTTGGCCAAAAACTTTTGAAACCTAGCCTGGAAACTTGCATTCTTTGCATTAATGCATTTCAGACAATCAAATTTCCTTTTTGAGGAATTATTTGAACAAAATGCTTACAATCTTTCAAGAAATGCTTGGAATGATCATTTGGAAGACCTTCATTAAAAAGGATTTATTTCAATCTATGAACTTGGTCTTTTCTTTATTTGATTGAAAGGGGACTTGTTTGATATCCCTCAATTTTGTCTCTCTTAATCAATCCTTAGGTGTTCGGAGATGTTCGCAATGTATACAATCCAATTGATCCGATAAAGTCTTTCAACAGGTTGTAATGTTGGCTTGGTCAATGGCTATTCAAAGGATAGGCATTCTGAGGCCAAGAAAAAGGATTTCGTCACAACTGACTTCGGGTCTACAAGTTAAGAACCTCAAGGATAAGACAAGATATTGTCGCATACACTTCTTTGAGTGATGACTTCTTGTCATAAAGTCATGTTTCTACTCTCAACATCCCAATCTGAAGAGTCTTTGGGGAGAGGTTGTATTGTTGGTATTGAGTAGGCTCAAAAGGCTCATTTATTTGAATTCAAGGTTTTTATGAAATTGGTGATCTTCTTGGCATCACCACCTATTCTTTTTTTGCTCATTAGGGATCTTTCTTTTATGAACATCAGAGTCCCCTAAAACATTCATTACAATCTCTTTTCTTTTGCTCATTCTCAATTGTTGTGATATATGATCTCTCATGATCTTGACTTTGCTTTGTCATGACTTTTTTTGTCATTTTGAGCTTTCTTTTGAACTCTCTTTTTCTTTCTCATTTTTCTCGGGCATTTGGCCTTGCTTTTACCAGGCATACTGCTTTTTCATGCCCCAGACTCTTTTGCCTTTGACCTTTTTGAGTTCTAAGGACTCTGTGTCATACCCTTTTATTTCTTATCTATTAAAGTGGATTATATGCTCATGCTCCAGTGTGAAGAGATGATTACCAATTTAGGGTTCTGAAATGAATATTCATGCTCAATTGGGCTTTGCCAAAGGTAATGTGTTTGGGTATAGGAAATAAAGTGCTCTTCTTCCTTTTGGGATGTCTTGAGCTTCTATATGATTTTATCTGAAGTTATCACGGAAAGATTGGTGCAAGAATATGCAATAAAATCTTTCTTGATCCTATTCTCCATAACTGTCAATCACAAACCTCCTGGTTTGCCCCAATGTGGGGTGGTTCTTAACAGGGTTGTTTTAGAAAAAACATCTCCACTATTTCGGCTCAAATTTGGTTTACAAGGGATAAGCATGTGTTTGGGATAGTGAAATGACTGCCATTCATCATTTCAATCCATGTAATCATTGCGAACATCCCATATTTCCTTCGAATGAGTTTTTCTCACTCACCTCTACATTTTGACTTTGAGTGTATAAGGGACGTGTGTGGATATGGCTTACCTTTTATCATTTGAAGGTCTTTCCATTCGATTTGATCCAAACTTTTTCTATGAAATCTTTCAAAGCCTTTTGTCAAATTATCCCTTTTAGGGAATTTTGATGCTTAGTGCATTTTCAAAGAAAGCGTGTTTCAAAACTTTTGATTGAAATATTTCTGAGGTATTTTCTTTTCAAAACAATCTGTTTTGTTTTGTTCAGCCTTAGTGTTATTCCGCTTGGAGAACAAAAAGTTCATTTTTTCTCTTAAAAAGACAACTTCTTTAGTATAAGTCCTCACGATTTAGGGATACTTATCTGATCAACTTACCAAGATCCCTCTTGTTTGCATGTTTTTGCTTTGGTTCCATTGGGGATTCTTCTTTTGCTGCTCCCTTTTCTTTGTTTCCCTGGGGATGATAAAAAGGAAAGCACATTAGAGGATATCAATGGAAAATAGAATTGGAAGTGATACTTTCCTCTATTATTTGATAACTCCATTGGGGATTCTGAAATCACCAACTGGTTCGGATTCTTTTGCTTTCTTCTGCAAAACAGATAAACATGTTCATGAAATGCATGGTATGCATGATATGCATGATATTGTACATGTTCTAAAGTAACCCAAATCTCTTCTTCAATGTTCGTCTTCATTTCATGGGTAGAAAATCTTGACAGCATCTGCATTTATAGGATAGGCCAATTCTGTTCCTGCCATATCTACAAGAATCAATGCTTCTCCAAGAAGAACTTTCTTGACAATGTATGGACCCTCATAATTCGGAGTGAATTTACCACGAGGATCTGAATTGTTAAAGATGACTTTCTTCACTCCTAAATCCTCTGTTTTGAAATTCCTCGGTTTCACTTTTCGATTAAAGGATTTAGCCACTCTTCTCTAATAGGCTTGTCCATGGCATATAGCTCTTAATCTCTTTTCATCGATCTTGTTGAGTTGTTCATATCTTTGTTGAATCCACTCAACTTCTGAAAGCTTCAACTGGGATAGTATCCTTAATGAAGGAATTTCTACTTCAACAGGTAGCACTGCTTCCATTCCGTAAATCAAGGAAAATGGGGTTGTCCAGTTGATGTTCGAATTGAAGTTCGGTATGCCATCAGAGCATACGATAACCTTTCGTGCCAATCACAATAATTTTCGGCTATCTTGACCAGTATCTTCTTGATATTCTTATTTGCCGCTTCAACTGCTCCATTCATTTGTGGGCAATATGGAGATGAGTTCAGATGTCGGGTGTGGAAGTGTTCGAATAAATCATCTACAATCTTGTTGTTTAGATTTGAGTCATTGTCCGTAATTATTGCTTCTGGAACTCCATACCTAATAATGATGTCCCGCCTGATGAATCTTGCAACATTCTCGGCAGTAACATTCGTGTAGGAGTTTGCTTCAATCCATTTAGTGAAATAGTCAATAGCGACCAGGATAAACCGGTGCCCATTTGAAGCCTTGGGGTTGATTGGACCAATCATATCAATGCCCTACATTGAAAATGGCCATGACTCGAACATTTGATGTAACTCATTTGGCGGTGCATTAATTTTGTCTCCATAAACTTGACATTGATGGCAACATCTCACGTGTTGGATGCAATCTGATTCCATTATCATCCAATAATATCCCAATCTCATAATCTTTCGGGCTAGAAGATGTCCATTCATGTGCGGTCCACATTCACCCTCGTGAATTTCTTTCATGATCTGTTCAGCTTTTGTAGCATCCACACATCTTAGTAGGGTTGAATCAAATGATTTCTTAAAAAGGATTTGACCACTGAGGAAGAATTTGTTGGCTATCTTCCTTATAAACCTCATGTCACCTGGTTGGCTTTCTTCAGGAAATTCTCCCGATTGAAGATATATTTTGATGTCATGATACCATGGTTTATTGTCAAATTCTGCCTGAACCATCATGCAATGAGTTGGTTGTTCAAGAATATTGATTCTCAATGGTTTTATATCCATACCATCTTCAGCTTGTAGTAAGGATGACAAAGTTGCAAGAGCATTTGCAAAATGATTCTGAGTTCTTGGGAGATAATCGAATGTTACTTCTTCGAAACTTTCTATCATCTCTTTTAAGTATCTGTGATAAGGAATTAGCTTGGCATCTCGAGTTTGCCATTCACCAGTTGTTTGCAATATGATGAGCATAGAATCTCCATATACTTGCAACCTTTTTACCTTCATTGAAAGGGCTAATTGTAAGCCAAGAATGCATGCTTCGTATTCAGCGACGTTATTGGTGCATGGAAATACCAATTTTGCAGATACCGAATAGTGTTGGCCTTCCGGGGATATCAGTACTGCCCTAGTTCCTAATCCAGATAAGTTGGTTGCACCATCAAAATACATGATCCATCTATCATCGACCAGTGTCCATATATGATCATCAAGTTGTTCTTCAGGACTGGCAATATTCTGCGAATTTTCTGCCAACATGTCTGCTATTACTCATCCTTTGACTGACTTTTTGGGATGAACTTCTGATGTCTAATTCAGATAACAAGACTTGCCACTTTGCCAATTTCTCGACCAAGAAGGATTTCTCGAGAAGGTACTTGATCGGATCATTCTCAGTCACTAGCAAAATTTGGTGATTAAGGGTGTATTGTCTTAGTCTGTGTAATACCCAAATCAATGCAGTGCATGTTTTCTCGATTACTGGGTAATTCACTTATGATATTGTGAACTTCTTGCTCAAGTAATAAATGGCTTGTTCTTTACCATCATTTGGTCTTCTTTGTACAAGCACCGCTCCTAACGACTCATAGTAAATCGTCAAATATAAGATCATCGAAACTCCAGCAATTAGTGGTACCAACACTAGTGGGCATACCAGATATTCTTTGATCTTGTCAAAGGCTTGTTGACATTCCGCATCCCACTTTACTTTGGCATTTTTCTTTAATAGTTTGAAGAATGGTTTAGCAGTCTCAGAAAGCTGATATATGAAACAGGCAATGTAATTTAATCGCTCCAACAGGCTTCTCACTTCTTTTACTGTAGAAGGAGTTTTAAGTCATATATTGCCTTGATCTTGGAAGGATTTATTTCGATGCCCCTGCTACTGACCACAAATCCTATCAGTTTGTTAAATTTTGCCCCAAATAAACATTTGTTGGGGTTCAATCGCAACTTGTACTTTCTAAGTCTTTCGAACAATCTGCAAAGCACCTCAACATAATCTTCTCCTTGTTTGGATTTTGCAATCATGTTGTGACATCCTCAAATTCGACCCTATTCGGAATGTAATGAAATGATGATTTTAATCGATGCACTATTAGTAATTCTCGCTCTGAATTGATCACTCATGAGAGACTAACCGATTGGGAAAGGCTGTTAGGGAATTAAGTATGCACGACCTGAGAACTCGATCAGGGAGTGACAATTCGACCATAAGGATTGACGAGGGACAATTTTGAGCCATTATAGATCGATCAAGGGATGGTTATAGAACGATTCGCCAATAGCATACAATCGGATCGCGGGTGATTCCGCTTGACCATTGTATGTATTGCGAACGATCCTAAACCCTTTGACTGATGATCGCGTACTTCGGAACTAGCGATTGATCCCTCGCAATTACATAACAATCAAGATCATCCATGGTTCGAGAAAACTTAAACGTGGTTTGATACCGAATCAACCACGAGTCGAATACGCGTAACTCCTAAAAGCCACCCGTTAGTTTGAGATATACTAAAGTCGCAATTGATTGATTTTTACCACGAATTAGAATTCGAATTTGGATGTCGAATCTTCGAGGATTTCAAAACTAAATTATTGGACACCGCCTCATCGATTTGCTCGAAATTCTCGGAAAAGGATTTAACGGGCCGAGAATTTGAGCCCACGAGGAAGTGGGCCGGATGAAGGCACATTGGGCCTCAAGCCCAATGTGATTCGGCCACATGGGCCCAAGGCAAACCCAAGTGGCCCAATTTAGCCCATCGAACCCAATTTCAAGCCCAATTGCAATTCAAGCCCAAGTTTGAGCCCATTAGCATTTTCAAGCCCATTCATAATCCGTTTGAGCCCAAATTTGATTATACGAGCCCGTATGAAATTCTAGCTCGTATACGCGTATAAGTATTTTTATACCTTGTGAAATTACCAAAATACCCTTCTAGCTTTTATGACAAAGAAACAAAGGCATTTAAGAGAGAGAAAACTTTTGTGCATTTTTGAATGATGAAAGACGACTTTGAAGGCTTGCATTAAATGAGAGAAATATCTCTCTTTTGTCTCTCTTTCCTCACTCTCTCTCTCATTTCACGTCCACCCCCTCCTCTCTCTTTTCTATCTCTCCATTTTCCTCTCGATTTTCACTCTTCTTCCCCCTTTTACTTGCTTTCTCGGCCAAACCAGCAGAATAGCCTTTGGGCTGCTGTTCTTGCTGCTTTACACCACCACTGAACCACCAGCAGCTCGCCGTGTTCTCCTGGAGCCGTACGCCGCCCGTTCAAGCCTTTTTCCGTCGCCGGTTCAAGGCCACCGAGCCAAAAACAGCCGCCCCAAGCTGCTGTCTAGCCGAAACCCAGTCGTCGTTGTCTTTCCATGTCGATTCTGAACCGTGCAAAGCGTAGCCCTCGCCACCGCTGACGCACCGGTGTCTCCGGAATTTTAATCGGGTGAGTTTTCGCACTAATCCTTTAATTAGTATGTTAAACTTGCTTAGGATGGATTAGTTTAAGTTAATTACGCTTAGTACTAATTGATTAGGGATTAGTGATAATCTATTGGATTAATTATATTATTATTTTATTAATTTTCGGGAATTAAATAATAATATTTTATTAATTTTCGGAATTAAAAGTATTATTATTTTATTAATATTTTTGTGAAAATTCCGAAATTAAATTGTGTTTATTTTAGGCTTAAATTGTGATGCATAAGCTAGAATTTGCCTTATATATTGGTTTGTATGCCAAATTGAATTGTTTGGTTATGGTGAAATATAGAATTACGCATTTTTAATTAATAAACCCTGAGGTGTCGGGTTTATTTGTTAAGTTTTATGTGAGAAATATGTTGTGGATACTTGAATATAGAAGCATGCCAAGTTTGGGAATTTATTGATATGTGCATAATCATGTGTGAATATTTTAGTACATTTTTATGTGTGGAAGTTGGGTATTTCAACATATTAGCATGGATTATGTTTGCATCGGCTATTGAAAATTATAATGATGGAACCTGAGTGTTGTTATGTGTGCATGATCACCTAAAGGTTCCTTTCGTGCCCGGTTATATCGGAAAACCGTATACCGGATGACCGCCAACCTAGGGTTTGGCCGTGGCCCTAACGGGTGTCCCCAATTTGGTAATTGGAAGCCGTCGCTGGTAGCAGGGGAGACGTAGTCATTCGCGAATCGGATTCGGAATGAACCCATTTATGGGATATGCCGTCATTGTGGTCGGGTGAGACGATGCCGTGCCCGACGGGGCGGGACGATGCCCGGTTATGTCGGAAGACCGCCAACCTGATGCGAATAACGCGGGTTGTGCCGTAGCCCCTGGTGTGGCAGTAGTAATTGGAATACGAGTGAAAAATTGTGGTAGCATTGCACTTGATTATGGAATGAAATTGTTAGGCACGGTATGGGACGGGCCGAAGCGGTTTCACTTTATAATCAGGACACATGTGAATGCATTGTGCTTGAGAAAATTGATGCATATTCTGATTGTATTATATACTTATTGCATTATTATGGCATACAGTGAATCATAACGTATAGGGCGTGTGCATGTGCCTGGGGCAAGGTAAGATTGCCTGTGATTGTATTGTGAAGTACCTGTATGTTCTATATTGAGTTGTCTGCCATCAATGTATCGTTGCATGGGTTAGGCACATCCGAGATGAGTTGACTTCCTAGTCGAGGCTTAGGTCGTGAACTCGCTGAGATTTATCTCATCCGTTATTGTTAACTACTTTTCAGGTCATCTGATATGAGTACACGTACCGTTCCTTGGGAACCGGCTTTTTGAGGGAGAACACTTTTTGAGGTTATCCTCGTAGATAGATGAGCTAGGTTAACCCGTACCTGTTCTGGTTGTAATCGGGAATGTCCGCGTGGCGGACTTGTAATATATTAACCCGATGTATTGCTGATGATGTTGGTTAAATTGAGGTGTGTTTTCCTGACTATCGCTGTTGTTGTGATTGGGAGTTTTTAATTTGCTTCCGCATGCGTTTAATAGTTAGTAATTCGATTGGGTCGGCGATGCATCCTAGGACGTCGCATTTATAACGACCTTGGTGGGATGTTAGCACGCTCGAGGGTCGGGGCGTGACATCCCCATTTAAGTGGTATCAGAGCATGGTTAGCTCGATCCAAGTTTGGTCGATACCTGGAGTGATAAGGTATGATGAGTTTTGGGATAGTTAGTTAAAAAAACGTCTTGTGCCCGTGCTTGATTACTCGATTTTATTGTTAGAAGCGGGTTGTTCATGACTTCTATTTCCTTGTTGGAATTGGAAAATAGATTTCTGTGAGAATCCTGCGAGATGAGCAATCCTGAGCAAAGGAATCCTAGGAGAAGGGCAGCTCTAAATCAAATTGGTACTGGAGAAAGGGCTCAAGAGGATCCCAGGTTAGACAGGATTATGCAAGCCCTAAAGACTTTGGTGGGGTAGCGAGCTCAAGGCCAAGCTGCAGCTGCTACTGTTCCTACCGCTGCACCTGTTGATGTCCCGTTAGCTGGGATCGGGATTGGGGATCGACCAATGCACAAGCTGGTCGAACAATTTATGAAGCTAAAGCCGCCGAAGTTCTCTGGCATAGGTGATCCAGAAGCAGCAACTCTCTGGGTTAGAGAATTGGAAAAAGGTTTCGCCTTACTCAGGTGTTCTGAAGAAGAAAAGGTGACGTTAGCGGTTTACCAGCTGCAGGGTAACGCTAGCACTTGGTGGGAAGCCACTCAGAGAAGAGTCTTTCCTGAAGGTACAGTTCCAGGGTGGAATGCCTTAGTGGAAGCGTTTAACGGGAAATACTTCTCAGACTGCACAAGAGAGCGGAAGATGGCTGAGTTCCAACAACTTCGTCAGAATCATCTGTCAGTTGATCAGTACGAGACGAGGTTCGCCGAGCTATCAGAGTATGCCCCGAGATTAGTCGAAGAACCGATCGACAGAGCAAGAAGATTCCGGGATGGTCTGAAACCGGAAATCAAGGATCAACTAGTGCCCTTGAACCTGAAGAATTATGATGAACTGTATGAACGGGCTCAGCTGATTGAGAGGAACATGGTAGAACGTACAGCCGCATCTGGATCGCGATTTGTACCTAATCAGGATAATTGTCGGTTCGGGAAGGGACAGATGACTGGAGGAAGGTATCCTATTCCACCGAACAAGATGAGTGGCACTGGGAAACAGGCATACAACTCCAATGCCGCGTGTCGATTTTGTGGGAAAAGGCATGGGAACGGCCCTTGCCCAAACAAGACCCTGACAGTGACGTGCTTTAACTGCGGCCAACAAGGCCATTATTCGAGAAATTGTCCTCGTCAGAGGATGCCATCTCAACAAACTTGAGCGGGGCAACATGTGACATCCCGAATTTCGGCCCATTTTTGGGTTTTATAAAACGCGTAATTTGTCAGTGTGCTTATAGTAAAATCTCGCCCGGGAACTGATCACTCCCGGTTATCATTTTAAATTAGAGATTTCGCTAGAATCGCACTCGATCAAATCTGGCCGTTATTTAGACCTCGAACTTGGCAGTCGATTTTCGGGAGTTTCAGGACGAAATAAATTGGACGGTGTCAATATTATCGTAGCCAGCGTTGAGATTGTCAGGAATAATGGAAAAATGGGAGTTTTTGAACGGGTGCGAATTTGGACTAGTAGACCTCCCTCGCTATAGTTTGATTTAATTGATTTGGCCTTTGTCCCTTATTATATTCGAGGTTTAATTTGGACCGATAAATCGTTGTCAGTTTTTATTATGGGCCGTTTAATCGCATTATTTATATGATTGAACATTTAAATTTTTCTCTCTCTCTCTTTCTCTCTCCTCTCTCTCTCCTGCCCGCGCACGCACTCCCCCCATTATCACGTCTGTCCTGCTCTCTCTCTCTCTCCCTCTCTCTCCCTTTCTCTCTCTTTCCCTCTCTCTTCCCTCTCTGGTCGCCGGACGCGCACGTTTTTCTCCCCTGCTTGCGTCCCATCTGCCCATACCCATGCAGACCAACTCCCCCTGACACCCCTCTCTCCTCTCTCCTCCTTTTCTCTCTTCTTCTTCTTCTTCTTCGGGGCGTCTGGTTCTGGTTCGTTTTCTGCTCGAGCCCGCCGGACGCCGCACGATCGCCGACCGAGCTCGTCGTCCGTCCCGCCGCCTCACCGTCCGCCGGCCACCGCCCCAACCGACTGCTCTCTCTTTCTCTCTGTCCTCCGCCCCAACTCACGGCCCGAGCTTGCCGTTCGTCCCACCGCCGCGAGCTCGGCTCGCCGGCCGCCAAGAGCTCGCCGCCGCCTTCTTGCCCGGCGGCAGCACCGGCCCGCCCCGGCCGGGAGCCCCGCCACCCCCTGCTTCTTTCTCTCTCTCTCTGTCTCTCACCGTCGCCCCAGCCCAACCGAGCCGCACGTTGCCGTCGCCCGGCCCAGGCCCGGCTCGCGACCAGCGCCTGTAGCTCGCCCGGTCGCTCGGCCCGCTTGCCGGCCGGCCACATCGCCCGGCAACCGCCGCGCCAGTGCCGCCTCTGTCGCCGCCGTCGCCCGGCCGCCGCCGTCTTCGCCCTCGGCCGTGCTGCAGCGGCCAACCAGCCCAGTCAAATCCGGCCCGTGGCAAGGCGCACGGGCCACGCGACCAACCACTGCCCCGGCCATGAGCCCGAGCCCGTTGCCAGCGCGTCCCGGCCGTTTGCCCGCGCCCGTGCCCGCGCCGTGCCCGTGCCCAGCCGTGACCGAGAATTTTGCCCGTGGCCGAGCCCGTGGCCGAGCCCCGCGCCCGTCGCGCCCTCGGCCGTGCCGAGACACCGCCGTTCCGACCGGGCCATTTCGGGCCATAGCCGATTTTTCCCGGGCCAAAAACCTAGTAAGTGACTTCCTAAACCCTACCTAGTACTTTGGGTATTTTAGACTTGTTTAGGATGTGATTAGTATCGGGTTAGGAATTAATTTAGGTGTGGGCTAATTAGATTGAGGGTGCCCAATTTGTGAAATATTGTGGTGATAATTGTGTGGCTAATTTAGTGATTGACTGAGGTAAATAGCATGACTGAATTGTCGTGGCGTCGTGGGTGAATTGGAATCAATTGAATGTGTTGACTTGAATGTCGGGTCGGTGGGCCGATGTGGGGAGCATGAATTGAGTTGACTGATGTGGCGTGCTAGATTGACATTGGTGAAAGGGTGGTGATTGAAATTGATTTATATGACTAAGAGCATAGTGAATTTTGTATTGTGGTGCATGTGCATGAGAAGAGCCCGGCTTGATCTGAGGGCTGACCTGTGGGGTGTTGACCCGGGTCGTGTGAAAGTTTGTTTGTGAAAGGTCCTGTGGGGTGTTGACCCGGGACAGAGCCCGGATTGATCGGAGGGCGACCATGTGGGTGTTGACCCGGGTCGTGTGAAAGTTTGTTTGTGAAAGGTCCGTGGGGTGTTGACCGGGACAGAGCCCGGATTGATCGGAGGGCTGACCTGTGGGGTGTTGACCCGGGTCGTGTGAAAGTTTGTTTGTGAAAGGTCCTGTGGGGTGTTGACCCGGGACAGAGCCCGGATTGATCGGAGGGCTGACCTGTGGGGTGTTGACCCGGGTCGTGTGAAAGTTTGTTTGTGAAAGGTCCTGTGGGGTGTTGACCCGGAACAGAGCCCGGATTGATCGGAGGGCTGACCTGTGGGGTGTTGACCCGGGTCGTGTGAAAGTTTGTTTTTGAAAGGTCCTGTGGGGTGTTGACCCGGGACAGAGCCCGGATTGATCGGAGGGCTGACCTGTGGGGTGTTGACCAGGGTCGTGTGAAAGTTGGATGGATGCGCATGTGAAATGTGTTTGGGTTGAATTGGATGAACGTACGTGTGTATGGCGCTCGAATGATTTTGATGTGTTCATTGACTATTATTGCATTATTATGATTTGACTAATGTGCAGTGTGGGCATGTGGTTGGATGGCGAGGTAAGTCCATTTATGTGAATTATATATATGTAATCGGGTAGATTGCATGTACGACTTGTCTGGGTACGCATTGGCCTATGTGGGGTATAGGGGGTTGCTTATTGAGACTCGTTCTCACGGTTATTATATAACCATTTTCAGATCTGCGACCGTGATTGATTGGAGACGACACCAGGGTATCTCAGGGATGGAGGACGGGTCAAGTTACCCCATATTTTATGTGCCCCTCTTTTGTATAGCGAAGTAGGATACCCCACCACTATTCCCTTTTGATGTTGTGTATTTGGAATTATTGTTTTGTGCTATCCCTTTGTCATATTTTATTGTCTGGGTTGTTTTAAATTCGCTTCCGCTTGCCTTTATCGTTGGGTGTTTCGTTTGGGTCGGCGACGCGTCCTGGGACGTCGCGTTCAATACGACCGTTGAAGGGGTGTCGCGAGCCCGTTGGGATCCGGGGCGTGACATCCCCGTTGATTTGGTATCAGAGCCAGGTCAGCTCGAACCAAGATGGTCGAAGCCTGGAGTGATAAGGAGCGATGACTTTGGGGTAGCCAGTGAGGGAGATTTGTGTGCCATGCGTACCTCAGACTGTGTGATTGTGATTTGCTAAGTGATTTTTATGCAATAATGTGTGAAGTGCAGATGCGTCTGGACTTGAGGTAAGTGCGCAATACCTGTTGTGATCGAGTGATGTTGGTGACTTGCTGGCTGCTTTGTGAATTGTGGTTGTGATTTGGTGTCATGGATGATTGGCTATCTGCTAAGTGAATTGTTGTGATTCACTGCCTAGGGCTTTAGACTGGTATAGTTGGCCTAGGTCTCTAATTCCTGAGTGGAATTATAGCAGGTAAGTGGGTGGTGTGAACCCTGTGAGTATGAGTAGTCAAGGAAGAGGTCGAGGTCGAGGTCGAGGTCGTGTAGGTCCGCAAGTTGGAGTTGCAGAGGATCCCAGAGTGAATGGAATTTTGAGGGCACTCGAGGAAGTTGGAATTTTAATGGGAAGGTAGGCTGAGGAGCGAAATGTGACTGTTGCTACTGATGTTGAGGCCGCTGTTGCCGCCGCTAATGGAAATGACGAGAATCGTGGGCATAATGGAAATGTTGGGAATCAAGGTCAAGGGTAAGTTAATGCAGTTAGACAGATGCATCAGTTGGTTGGAATATTTTTTTGAAATTTAAACTTGTGAGGTTCGATGGGAAGAGGTGACCCGGAGGCTACATTACTTTGGACGGAGGGCTTTGAGGTATTCGGGTGCACTGATGATGAGAAAGTGACCCTGTGTGTATATCAACTCTAAGGAAATGCAAGTGACTGGTAAAAGGACCCCCAAAGTAGGATATTTAGAAGGGCATAACTCCAAGCTGGGGAGTAATTGTCGAGGTCTTCAATGAGGAGTACATTTAGAGAGTGCGCGATGACAGAAAATGATATAGTTTCTTTGACTTCGCTAGATTCGGATGTAACCGATCAATACGAGGTCGAGTTTATAAGGTTGCCTAAGTACGAACCAAGGATGGTCAAGGACCATGTGGATAGGACAAGGAGGTTTCGGGATGGATTGGAACTGGAATTCCGCAATCAGTTAGTACTTTTGAGTCTTAAGGGATGGTAATAAGCTATATGACCAGGCTTAAACGGTTGAAAGGGATATGAATGAGAGGGTTAACGTATATGGATCGCGGTACACGCCAGCTAGGGACAATGGGAACTTTGGGAAGAAGCTTATGACCGAGAACAAGAAACTTGTCCCTTCGTTAAGAAAGAACTTTAGAAAGCCGAACTACTACTCCAACGCCACATGTCGGTCTTGTGGAAAGGGGCATAGGAATGACTATTGCCGAGGTAGAAGTGGAACATGTTGTGGATGTGGTCAGCAAGGTCATTAAGTGAGAAATTGCGGAGCCGACGGGTTAGACCACTAATGCAATCATAGCGATCGCAAGTAGGATATTAAGCGGGAGCTTCCTCGCAGAATAATCAGAATTGACCATCGACGTAAGGAAAGATGTACGCTGTGGTGGGGAAGGAATCAGAGGATGTGCCGCGAAAGTCTAAAGGCGTTACGTGTTGATATTTGGTGCAATAGGCAATGATTTTGAAGTTATAACTCTAATGGTCATGTACGACTTATAATTACTTATGGTGGATAGGCGCAATCGATTTATGGACTTCTGATTTACTAATGACATTCTTGGACAAGTTTGGAAGGATGAGTAATGCTTGGAAATTTCAGATTTTATAAAGAACCGGGGTGATTTGTTTTGGGAGAATGTGGGATTGAAATTGGATGGATTGAGCTTGTCCTTGAGGTGTATAAAGATAATTAAATTGTGGCTGATTAGTTGGTTGAGGAATCAAGGCTAAAGAGATATAGCCGAGGTGTGTAATCTTCTCGATGTCTTTCCTTAGGAAATTGCCGGGATTGCCACCTAATAGGAGAGTCGAGGTTGTGGTTGAGTTGGCCCCAGGGACAAAACCGACTTTGGGAGTACTCTACAAGATGTCACTGCCGGAATTGAAGTAATCGAAAGTCCAAATGCGGGAGTTATTGGCTGAAGGTTTTATTCGTCTATGTAAGTCTCCATGGGGAGCGCCAGTTTTATTCGTGATGAAGAAGGACAGATCGTTAAGGTTATGTAGTGACTACAAACAGTTGAATCAGGTGACTATTAAGGATAAACGCCGGTTGCCAAGGGTAAATGACCTGTTCGACCAGTTATAAGGGACATCAATATTTTCTAAGATTGACTTGAGGACGGATTACCACCAATTGAGGATTAAGAAGGAGGATATACCGAAAACGGCATTTAGAACGAGATATGGGCACTATGAGTTTACAGTAATGCCATTTGGACTAATTAATGCCCCCACTGCTTTCATGGACTTAATGAACCGGGTATTCAAGGAATTCTTAGACCAGTTCGTCATTGTCTTCATCGATGATATTCTAGTGTATTCAAAGAGTTCTGAGGAACATGAGGTACATTTGGAAAGAGTTCTACGGACATTAAGGGAGCATGCACTGTATGCTAAGTTTAGCAAGTGCGAGTTTTGGCTGAACCGTGTAGCGTTTCTTGGGCACATAATTTCCGGAGAAGGAATCTCCGTGGATCCGGCAAAGATTGAGGCAGTGATGGATTGGCCGAGACCGACGACAGTTACTGAGGTTCGAAGCTTCTTAGGACTGGCAGGTTACTATAGACGATTTGTGGAAAGATTCTCGGCAATAGCCACTCCATTGACAAGGTTGCTTAAGAAGGAGACTAAGTTTGAATGGACGGAAAAGCGCAAAGAGAGTTTTCAGGAATTGAATATGAGCCAAAGGCGTTGGATGGAATTGCTAAAGGACTATGATTGTGATATATTATATCATCCCGGTAAAGCCAACCAGGTAGCGGATGCCTTGAGTCGGAAATCGAGTATCACACATTTGTTGGTCAAAGAGTGAATTTTATTGGAGGGAGCGCGGAACTCAGAATTTAAGTTCGAGGTAGGACACCTCTCTAGTCTGATGGCGACATTAAGGATTGAACCGGAAGTGCAAGCCAAGATTAAGGCGTTGCAGTCTATGGACCCTGAGATTCAGAAGATTTTGGAGATGGATGCACTAAGAGGAAACCGGACTTCCAAGTGTCCGAGGACGGAATTTTTAAGTTTCGAGGACGTTATGCGTGCCCGATGATTGGGGACTTAAGGAAGAGATTTTGTCAAAGGCTCATAGAAGCAATTACAGTATCCACCCGGGCAGCACTAAGATGTACCAGAACCTCCGTCAACACTATTGGTGGAATGGAATGAAAGTAGACGTAGCCAAGCATGTGGCCAAGTGTTTGACGTGCCAACAAGTGAAGGCACAACATTGTAAGCCTGATGGAATGTTGCAACCGTTGGAAATCCCAGAATGGAAATGGGAACATATCACAATGGATTTTGTAACGGGACTGCCGAGAAGCCAGAGAGGACATGATTCTATTTGGGTGATAGTAGATAGATTGACGAAGTCAG
Organism: Syzygium oleosum; assembly: GCF_021117445.2. Lineage (NCBI taxonomy): Eukaryota > Viridiplantae > Streptophyta > Magnoliopsida > Myrtales > Myrtaceae > Syzygium > Syzygium oleosum. The sequence goes on along the minus strand of NW_026607500.1, from coordinate 4,403,700 downwards.
CGCACTTCCTGGCGGTGCGAAAAGACTTCGAGCTAGAAAGGCTGGCAGAGTTATATGTGCGACAGGTTGTTCGTCTTCATGGAGTACCGGTATCAGTCACTTCGGACCGTGATCCTCGGTTTACTGCGAATTTTTGAAAAAGTCTGCAATCGACCATGGGGACTAAGTTGCAATTCAGCACGGCCTATCATCTGCAGACGGATGGCCAGTCTGAGAGGACCATTCAAACATTAGAGGATATGCTGAGGGCGTGTGTGTTAGACTTTCAGGGCAAGTGGGAAGAACAGTTGCATTTGGTGGAATTTGCCTACAATAATAGCTACCAGCAGAGTATCAGAATGGCACCGTTTGAAGCACTATATGGCGGGCGTACGTAACACCATTGTGTTGGGATGAAGTGGGGAAAGAAGTATAATGGGTCCGAGTTAGTTCAATAATCGGTGAAAACAGTAAAGGCTATCCGGGAAAGGTTGAGAACAGCCCAGAGTCGTCAGAAAAGTTACGCAGACCGAAGGCGTAGGCCGTTAGAATTTCAGATTGGCAATCATGTATTTCTTAAGATCTCGCTAATGAGGGGACTATCTCGGTTTGGCAAGAAAGGGAAACTAAGTCCAAGGTATATAGGCCCGTTCGAGATTTTGGAAAGGATTGGGACGTTGGCCTACCGTCTCGCCTTGCCGCCGAATTTGTCGCAAGTTCATAACGTCTCCCACGTGTCGATGTTGAGGAAGTACGAACCAGGTCCAACCCACGTGCTAAATCATGAGGTGGTAGACGTGGACGATAGGGTGTCGTACGTGGAAAAGTCAGTAAGAATCGAGGACAGAAAGGAGCAGGTTTTGAGAAACAAGACTATTCCGTTGGTCAAAGTTGTCTGGGAACATCACGGGACGGAAGGCGCCACCTGGGAAAACGAGGAAGTAATGCGACGTCAGTATCCCAATTTGTTTGGATAGTTGGGCTAGATTGTAAATTTCGAGGACGAAATTTTTGTAAGGGGGGAAGAGTTGTGACATCCCGAATTTCGGCCCATTTTTGGGTTTTATAAAACGCGTAATTTGTCAGTGTGCTTATAGTAAAATCTCGCCCGGGAACTGATCACTCCCGGTTATCATTTTAAATTAGAGATTTCGCTAGAATCGCACTCGATCAAATCTGGCCGTTATTTAGACCTCGAACTTGGCAGTCGATTTTCGGGAGTTTCAGGACGAAATAAATTGGACGGTGTCAATATTATCGTAGCCAGCGTTGAGATTGTCAGGAATAATGGAAAAATGGGAGTTTTTGACCGGGTGCGAATTTGGACTAGTAGACCTCCCTCGCTATAGTTTGATTTAATTGATTTGGCCTTTGTCCCTTATTATATTCGAGGTTTAATTTGGACCGATAAATCGTTGTCAGTTTTTATTATGGGCCGTTTAATCGCATTATTTATATGATTGAACATTTAAATTTTTCTCTCTCTCTCTTTCTCTCTCCTCTCTCTCTCCTGCCCGCGTACGCACTCCCCCCATTATCACGTCTGTCCTGCTCTCTCTCTCTCTCCCTCTCTCTCCCTTTCTCTCTCTTTCCCTCTCTCTTCCCTCTCTGGTCGCCGGACGCGCACGTTTTTCTCCCCTGCTTGCGTCCCATCTGCCCATACCCATGCAGACCAACTCCCCCTGACACCCCTCTCTCCTCTCTCCTCCTTTTCTCTCTTCTTCTTCTTCTTCTTCGGGGCGTCTGGTTCTGGTTCGTTTTCTGCTCGAGCCCGCCGGACGCCGCACGATCGCCGACCGAGCTCGCTGTCCGTCCCGCCGCCTCACCGTCCGCCGGCCACCGCCCCTAACCGATCGCTTCTCTCTTTCTCTCGTCTCCGCCCCAACTCACGGCCCGAGCTTGCCGTTCGTCCCACCGCCGCGAGCTCGGCTCGCCGGGCCGCCAAGAGCTCGCCGCCCCGTCTTGCCCGGCGACGACGCGCTCGCCCCGCCCCGGTGAGCCCCCGCCACCCCCAGGCTTCTTTCTCTCTCTCTCTCTCTCTCACCGTCGCCCCAGCCCAACCGAGCCGCACGTTGCCGTCGCCCCAGCCCGGCCGGCTCGCGACCGCGCCCGTAGCTCGCCGGATGCTTGCTCGCCCGCTTGCCGGCCGGCCACACATCGCCAAGAACCGCCGCCGTGCCGCCTCGTCGCCGCCGTCGCCCGGCCGCCGCCGTCTTCGCCCTCGGCCGTGCCGTCGCCGCCAACCAGCCCGGCCCACCCGTGGCCAAGGCGCCCAGGCCAGCCGACCGGCCATTGCCGGGCCATGATCGAGCCCGTTGCCCACGCGTCCCGGCCGTTTGCCCGCGCCCGTGCCCGCGCCGTGCCCGTGCCCAGCCGTGACCGAGAATTTTGCCCGTGGCCGAGCCCGTGGCCGAGCCCCGCGCCCGTCGCGCCCTCGGCCGTGCCGAGACACCGCCGTTCCGACCGGGCCATTTCGGGCCATAGCCGATTTTTCCCGGGCCAAAAACCTAGTAAGTGACTTCCTAAACCCTACCTAGTACTTTGGGTATTTTAGACTTGTTTAGGATGTGATTAGTATCGGGTTAGGAATTAATTTAGGTGTGGGCTAATTAGATTGAGGGTGCCCAATTTGTGAAATATTGTGGTGATAATTGTGTGGCTAATTTAGTGATTGACTGAGGTAAATAGCATGACTGAATTGTCGTGGCGTCGTGGGTGAATTGGAATCAATTGAATGTGTTGACTTGAATGTCGGGTCGGTGGGCCGATGTGGGGAGCATGAATTGAGTTGACTGATGTGGCGTGCTAGATTGACATTGGTGAAAGGGTGGTGATTGAAATTGATTTATATGACTAAGAGCATAGTGAATTTTGTATTGTGGTGCATGTGCATGAGAAGAGCCCGGCTTGATCTGAGGGCTGACCTGTGGGGTGTTGACCCGGGTCGTGTGAAAGTTTGTTTGTGAAAGGTCCTGTGGGGTGTTGACCCGGGACAGAGCCCGGATTGATCGGAGGGCTGACCTGTGGGGTGTTGACCCGGGTCGTGTGAAAGTTTGTTTGTGAAAGGTCCTGTGGGGTGTTGACCCGGGACAGAGCCCGGATTGATCGGAGGGCTGACCTGTGGGGTGTTGACCCGGGTCGTGTGAAAGTTTGTTTGTGAAAGGTCCCGTGGGTGTTGACCGGGACAGAGCCGGATTGATCGGAGGGCGGCACATGTGGGGTGTTGACCCGGGTCGTGTGAAAGTTTGTTTGTGAAAGGTCCCGTGGGGTGTTGACCCGAACAGAGCCCGATTGATCGGAGGGCCGACTGTGGGGTGTTGACCCGGTCGTGTGAAAGTTTGTTTTTGAAAGGTCCGTGGGGTGTTGACCGGGACGAGCCCGGATTGATCGGAGGGCGACACAGTGGGGTGTTGACCAGGGTCGTGTGAAAGTTGGATGGATGCGCATGTGAAATGTGTTTGGGTTGAATTGGATGAACGTACGTGTGTATGGCGCTCGAATGATTTTGATGTGTTCATTGACTATTATTGCATTATTATGATTTGACTAATGTGCAGTGTGGGCATGTGGTTGGATGGCGAGGTAAGTCCATTTATGTGAATTATATATATGTAATCGGGTAGATTGCATGTACGACTTGTCTGGGTACGCATTGGCCTATGTGGGGTATAGGGGGTTGCTTATTGAGACTCGTTCTCACGGTTATTATATAACCATTTTCAGATCTGCGACCGTGATTGATTGGAGACGACACCAGGGTATCTCAGGGATGGAGGACGGGTCAAGTTACCCCATATTTTATGTGCCCCTCTTTTGTATAGCGAAGTAGGATACCCCACCACTATTCCCTTTTGATGTTGTGTATTTGGAATTATTGTTTTGTGCTATCCCTTTGTCATATTTTATTGTCTGGGTTGTTTTAAATTCGCTTCCGCTTGCCTTTATCGTTGGGTGTTTCGTTTGGGTCGGCGACGCGTCCTGGGACGTCGCGTTCAATACGACCGTTGAAGGGGTGTCGCGAGCCCGTTGGGATCCGGGGCGTGACACAACAAGCTAGCAACGCTCCGCAAAACGACTTGAATCGGCCACAGGCGCAGGGAAGAGTATATGCTATGGCCATAAAGGAGGCGGAAGATTCGCCTGGTGTGGTCACAGGTACGGTCTCTCTTCAAGATTATGCTGCATATGCACTATTTGACCCGGGAGATTCGCATTCATTCATCTATGAACAATTTGTCAGATTAGTGGGGCTTAAACCGAAACCTTTGGATGTAGTTCTTCGTGTTACCACTCCACCAAAAGAGGAAATGTTAGTTACAGTAGGATGTCCAGACTGTAAAATAGTTATTTGTGGTAGAGAGGAATTGATAGATTTACCGGTCATAGCGATGTATGACTTTGATGTCATAATCGGAATGGATTGGCTCACTAAGCAACGAGCTATAATGGATTGTTACCGTAAGGTAATTCAGTTAAATCCGTTGAATCGTACCAGTTACGAGTTTGTGGGAAGCAGAGGAGGAACCTCGATCCCTTTGATTTCGTCGGTTGAGGTAACTAGGCTATTGGATAATGGATGCCAAGGTTATCTAGCGACCGTAGTTAATTCATTGGTTGAGGAACCAAGAATGGAGGACATAACTGTAGTGCGTGATTTTCCAGATGTCTTTCCGAAGGAATTACCGGGATTACCACCTGAAAGAGAGATAGAATTTATAATCGAGTTGGCCCTTGGGACAGAGCCAATTTCTATTGCGCCTTACAGAATGGCATTATCAGAACTGAAGGAATTCAAGGTATAGATGCAAGAGTTGCTAGATAAAGGATTCATTCGCCCTAGTACATCACCTTGGGGAGCACCTGTATTATTCGTGAGGAAGAAAGATGGTTCGTTACGTTTGTGCATCGACTATCGACAGTTGAATCAGGTGACCATCAATAACAAATATCCGTTGCCAAGGATAGATGACCTATTCGATCAACTGCAAGGGGCGTCAGTATTTTCCAAGATAGACTTGAGGACAGGCTATCATCAATTGAGAATTAAGAAGGAGGATATACCGAAGACAGCATTTCGGACTCGGTACGGTCATTACGAGTTTACGGTGATGCCGTTTGGATTGACTAATGCCCCAGCTGCTTTCATGGACTTAATGAACAGAGTGTTCAAAGCATATTTGGATCAATTTGTCATAGTATTCATTGACGACATACTGGTGTATTCGAAGAGCACTGAGGAGCACGAGCAACACTTGAGGATGATTTTACTAACCTTAAGAGAACACGCGCTTTACGCCAAGTTTAGTAAGTGTGAGTTCTGGCTCAGTCGAGTAGCTTTTCTCGGTCATGCGATCTCTGGTGAAGGAATCTATGTGGATCCAACTAAGATTGAGGCAGTTATTAACTGGCCGAGACTGACAACGGTAACAGAGATTATGAGTTTTCTAGGTCTGGCTGGCTACTACAGGCGATTCGTAGAAAGGTTCTCTGCGATCGCTACTCCTATGACACATCTACTGAAGAAGGAAGCAAAGTTCGAATGGATGGATAAGTGTGAGAGAAGTTTTCAAGAACTCAAGCACAAGTTAACTACCGCTCTAGTGCTGACGATACCATTCGGTCCTGGAGGGTATGAGATTTACAGTGATGCGTCGCTTAAAGGATTAGGATACGTTTTAATGCAACATGGAAAAGTAGTTGCATACGCGTCTCTACAGTTAAGGCCACATGAGTTAAACTACCCGACTCATAACTTGGAGCTAGCGGCGATCATTTTTGCCCTAAAGATTTGGAGACATTATTTGTACGGCGAAAAGTTTTAGATTTATACAGATCATCAGAGTTTGAAGTACTTATTTTCCCAGAAAGAATTGAATATGAGACAGCGTCGATGGATGGAACTTATCAAGGATTACGACTGCGACATCCTGTATCATCCTGGAAAGGCTAACAAAGTAGCAGATGCGCTTAGTCGAAAGTCTGCCATCGCGCACCTGATGATTAAGGAATGGACTCTACTCGAGGGTGTACGAGATTCAGAGTTTAAGTTTGAAGTAGGTCACCTTTCAAGTTTGTTGGCTACCTTAAGAATCGAGCCAGAGGTTCAAGCTAAGATCAAGGCATTGCAGTCAACGGATCCTGAAATTCAAAAGATTCTGCAAGGGGATGCAGATAAAAGAAATCCTGATTTCCAGGTGGCTGCAGATGGAACTTTAAGGTTTCGCGGACGACAGTGCGTACCCGACAACATGGAACTCAAAGATGAGATCCTATCAGAAGCACATCACAGCAAGCATATCATTCATCCGGGTAGCACCAAGATGTATCAAAATCTACGTCAACACTATTGGTGGAGTGGCATGAAAGTGGATGTAGCCAAACACGTAGCCAGGTGCTTGACGTGCCAACAAGTAAAAGCGCAACATTGCAAGCCAGGTGGATTACTACGACCACTCGAGATCCCAGAATGGAAATGGGAGCATATCACAATGGATTTCGTGATGGGTCTACCAAAGAGTCAGTGAGGTAATGACTCTATTTGGGGCGTAGTGGATAGACTGACTAAGTCTGCTCATTTCATTACTGTACGAAATGACTTCACCATGGACAGATATGCGGAATTGTATGTACGCCATATTGTTCGCCTACATGGAGTACCGGCGACGATTACTTCGGATCGAGATCCCAAGTTCACCGCTACATTTTGGAAAAGTCTTCAAGATGCCATAGGAACGAAGCTGCAGTATAGTACAGCTTATCATCCGCAGACGGATGGTCAATCGGAGAGAACGATTCAAACTCTCGAGGATATGCTGCGAGCTTGCGTTTTGGATTTCAAGGGCAGTTGGGAGGAACAACTGCATCTTGTTGAGTTCGCTTACAACAATAGCTATCAACAGAGCATTAGAATGGCACCATTTGAAGCACTGTATGGTCGAGCCTGTAGAATACCTATATGCTGGGATGAGGTCAGAGAAAGAAGAATCACTGGTCCAGAGTTGGTACAACAATCAGTAGAGGCAATACAGATCATCAGAGAAAGGTTGAAGACAACTCAGAGTCGTCAGAAAAGCTATGCAGACAAACGCCGCAGACCGTTGGAGTTTCAAGTGGGAGATCGCGTGTTCCTCAAAGTATCACCGATGAGAGGATTATCGCGTTTGGCAAGAAAGGCAAGTTAAGCCCAAGATATGTTGGACCGTTTGAGATCTTGGAGCGAATCGGAATCTTGGCTTATCGTTTGGCCTTGCCGCCGAATTTGGCTCAAGTTCACAACGTCTTCCACGTGTCTATGCTAAGGAAGTATGAACCTGACCCGGCCTACGTGCTAAATTACGAAGAAATAGATGTGGACGACAGGGTATCATACATGGAAAGACCAATACGGATTGAGGATAAGAAAGAGCACGTGCTACGGAACAAGATGATTTCGTTGGTCAAGGTGGTTTGGCAACACCACGGGACGGAACGAGTGACTTGGGAAAGCGAAGAACTAATGAGGCGTCAACAACCCCATCTTTTTTACTAGTATGGTTATTTGTAAATTTCGAGGACGAAATTTCTTTAAGGGGGGAAGAGTTGTGACATCCTCAAATTCGACCCTATTCGGAATGTAATGAAATGATGATTTTAATCGATACACTATTAGTAATTCTCACTCTGAATTGATCACTCATGAGAGACTAACCGATTGGGAAAGGCTGTTAGGGAATTAAGTACGCACGACCTGAGAACTCGATCAGGGAGTGACAATTCGACCATAAGGATTGACGAGGGACAATTTTGAGCCATTATAGATCGATCTAGGGATGGTTATAGAACGATTCGCCAATAGCATACAATCGGATCGCGAGTGATTCCGCTTGACCATTGTATGTATTGCGAACGATCCTAAACCCATTGACTGATGATCGCGTACTTCGGAACTAGCGATTGATCCCTCGCAATTACATAACAATCGAGATCATTCATGGTTCGAGAAAACTTAAACATGGTTTGATACCGAATCAACCACAGGTCGAATACGCGTAACTCCTAAAAGCCACCCGTTAGTTTGAGATATACTAAAGTCGCAATTGATTGATTTTTACCACAAATTAGAATCCGAATTTGGATGTTGAATCTTCGAGGATTTCAAAACTAAATTATTGGACACCGCCTCATTGATTTGCTCGTTTATCGGTTTGCTCGAAATTCTCGGAAAAGGATTTAACGGGCCGAGAATTTGAGCCCACGAGGAAGTGGGCCGGATGAAGGCACATTGGGCCTCAAGCCCAATGTGATTCGGCCACATGGGCCCAAGGCAAACCCAAGTGCCCCAATTTAGCCCATTGAACCTAATTTCAAGCCCAATTGCAATTCAAGCCCAAGTTTGAGCCCATTAGCATTTTCAAGCCCATTCATAATCCGTTTGAGCCCAAATTTGATTATATGAGCCCGTATGAAATTCTAACTCGTATACGCGTATAAGTATTTTTATACCTTGTGAAATTACCAAAATACCTTTCTAGCTTTTATCACAAAGAAACAAAGGCATTTAAGAGAGAGAAGACATTTGTGCATTTTTGAATGATGAAAGACGACTTTGAAGGCTTGCATTAAATGAGAGAAATATCTCTCTTTTGTCTCTCTTTCCTCACTCTCTCTCTCATTTCACGTCCACCCCCTCCTCTCTCTTTTCTATCTCTCCATTTTCCTCTCGATTTTCACTCTTCTTCCCCCTTTTACTTCCTTTCTTGGCCAAACTAGCAGAACAGCCTTTGGGCTGCTGTTCTTGCTGCTTTACACCACCACTAAACCACTAGCAGCTCGCCGTGTTCTCCTGGAGCCGTACGCCACCCGTTCAAGCCTTTTTCCGCCGCCGGTTCAAGGCCACCGAGCCAAAAATAGCCGCCCCAAGCTGCTGTCCAGCCGAGACCCAATCGTCGTCATCTTTCCGTGTCGATTCCGAACCGTGCAAAGCGTAGCCTTCGCCGCCGCCGACACACCGGTGTCTCCGGAATTTTAATCGGGTGAGTTTTCGCACTAATCCTTTAATTAGCATGTTAGACTTGCTTAGGATGGATTAGTTTAAGTTAATTACGCTTAGTACTAATTGATTAGGGATTAGTGATAATCTATTGGATTAATTATATTATTATTTTATTAATTTTCGGGAATTAAATAATAATATTTTATTAATTTTCGGAATTAAAAGTATTATTATTTTATTAATATTTTTGTGGAAATTCCGAAATTAAATTGTGTTTATTTTAGGCTTAAATTGTGATGCCTAAGCAAGAATTTGCCTTATATATTGGTTTGTATGCGAAATTGAATTGTTTGGTTATGGTGAAATATAGAATTACCGGTATTTAATTAATAAACCCTGAGGTGTCGGGTTTATTTGTTAAGTTTTATGTGAGAAATATGTTGTGGATACTTGAATATAGAAGCATGCCAAGTTTGGGAATTTATTGATATGTGCATAATCACGTGTGAATATTTTAGTACATTTTTATGTGTGGAAGTTGGGTATTTCAACGTATTAGCACGGATTATGTTTGCATCGGCTATTGAAAATTATAATGATGGAACCTGAGTGTTGCTATGTGTGCATGATCACCTAAAGGTTCCTTTCGTGCCCGGTTATATTGGAAAACCGTATACCGGATGACCGCCAACCTAGGTTTGGCGGTGGCCCTAACGAGTGTCCCCAATTTGGTAATTGGAAGCCGTCGCTGGTAGCAGGGGAGACGTAGTCATTCGCGAATCGGATTCGGAATGAACCCATTTATGGGATATGCCGTCATTGTGGTCGGGTGAGACGATGCCGTGCCCGACGGGGCGGGACGATGCCCGGTTATGTCGAAAGACCGCCAACCTGATGCGAATAATGCGGGTTGTGCCGTAGCCCCTGGTGTGGCAGTAGTAATTGGAATACGCGTGAAAAATTGTGGTAGCATTGTGCTTGATTATGGAATGAAATTGTTAGGCACGGTATGGGACGGACCGAAGCGGTTTCTCTTTATAATCAGGACACGTGTGAATGCATTGTGCTTGAGAAAATTGATGCGTATTTTGATTGTATTATATGCTTATTGCATTATTATGGCATATGGTGAATCATAACGTATAGGGCGTGTGCATGTGCCTGGGGCAAGGTAAGGTTGCCTGTGATTGTGTTGTGAAGTACTTGTATGTTCTATATTGAGATGTCTGCCATCAATGTATCGTTGCATGGGTTAGGTACATCCGAGATGAGTTGACCTCCTAGTCGAGGCTTAGGTCATGAACTCGTTGAGATTTATCTCATCCGTTGTTGTTAACCACTTTTCAGGTCATCTGATATGAGTACACGTACTGTTCCTTGGGAACCGGCTTTTTGAGGGAGAACACTTTTTGAGGTTATCCTCGTAGATAAAGGAGCTAGGTTAACCCGTACCTGTTCTGGTTGTAATCGGGAAGGTCCGCGTGGCGGACTTGTAATATATTAACCCGATGTATTGCTGATGATGTTGTTTAAATCGAGGTGTGTTTTCCTGACTATCGCTATTGTTGTGATTGGGAGTTTTTCATTCGCTTCCGCATGTGTTTTACCGTTAGTAATTCGATTGGGTCGGCGATGCATCCTAGGACGTCGCATTTATAACGACCTTGGTGGGATGTTAGCACGCTCGAGGGTCGGGGCGTGACATCCCCGTTTAAGTGGTATCAGAGCATGGTTAGCTCGATCCAAGTTTGGTCGATACCTGGAGTGATATGGTACGATGAGTTTTGGGATAGTTAGTTAGAAAAACGTCTTGTGCCCGTGCTTGATTACTTGATTTTATTATTAGAAACGGGTTGTTCATGACTTCTATTTCCTTGTTGGAATTGGAAAATAGGTTTCTGTGAGAATCCTGCGAGATGAGCAATCCTGAGCAAAGGAATACTAGGAGAAGGGCAGCTCTAAATCAAATTGGTACTAGAGGAAGGGCTCAAGAAGATCCCAGGTTAGACAGGATTATGCAAGCCCTATAGACTTTGGTAGGGCAGCGAGCTCAGGACCAAGTTGCAGCAGCTGCTGTTCCTGCTGCTGCACCTGTTGATGTCCCGTTAGCTGGGATCGGGATTGGGGATCGACCAATGCACAAGCTGGTCGAACAATTTATGAAGCTAAAGCCGCCGAAGTTCTCTGGCATAGGTGATCCAGAAGCAGCAACTCTCTGGGTTAGAGAATTGGAAAAAGGTTTCGCCTTACTCAGGTGTTCTGAAGAAGAAAAGGTGACGTTAGCGGTTTACTAGCTGCAGGGTAACGCTAGCACTTGGTGGGAAGCCACTCAGAGAAGAGTCTTTCCTGAAGGTACGGTTCCAGGGTGGAATGCCTTCGTGGAAGCGTTTAACGGGAAATACTTCTCAGACTGCACAAGAGAGCGGAAGATGGCTGAGTTCCAACAACTTCGTCAGAATCATCTGTTAGTTCATCAGTACGAGGCGAGGTTCGCCGAGCTATCAAAGTATACCCCGAGATTAGTCGAAGACCCGATCAACAGAGCAAGGAGATTCCGGGATGGTCTGAAACCGGAAATCAAGGATCAACTAGTGCCCTTGAACCTGAAGAATTATGATGAACTATATGAACGGGCTCAGCTGATTGAGAGGAACATGGCAGAACGTACAGCCGCATCTGGATCGCGGTTTGTGCCTAATTGGGATAATCGTCAGTTCGGGAAGAGACCGATGACTGGAGGAAGGTATCTTATTCCACCTAACAAGAAGAGTGGCATTGGGAAACAGGCATACAACTCCAATGCCACGTGTCGATTTTGTGGGAAAAGGCATGGGAACGGCCCTTGCCCAAACAAGACCCTGACAGTGACGTGCTTTAACTGCGGCCAACAAGGCCATTATTCGAGAAATTGTCCCGGTCAGAGGATGCCATCTCAACAAACTCGAGTGGGGCAACAAGCTAGCAGCGCTCCGCAAAACGACTTGAATCGGCCACAGGCGCAGGGAAGAGTATATGCTATGGCCATAAAGGAGGCGGAAGATTCGCCTGGTGTGGTCACAGGTACGGTCTCTCTTCAAGATTATGCTGCATATGCACTATTTGACCCGGGAGATTCGCATTCATTCATCTCTGAACAATTTGTCAGATTAGTGGGGCTTAAACCGAAACCTTTGGATGTAGTTCTTCGTGTTACCACTCCACCAAAAGAGGAAATGTTAGTTACAGTAGGATGTCCAGACTGTAAAATAGTTATTTGTGGTAGAAAGGAATTGATAGATTTACCGGTCATAGCGATGTATGACTTTGATGTCATAATCGGAATGGATTGGCTCACTAAGCAACGAGCTATAATGGATTGTTACCGTAAGGTAATTCATTTAAATCCGTGGAATCGTACTAAGCAGAGGAGGAACCTCGATCCCTTTGATTTCGTCGGTTGAGGTAACTAGGCTATTGGATAATGGATGCCAAGGTTATCTAGCGACTGTAGTTAATTCATTGGTTGAGGAACCAAGAATGGAGGACATAACTGTAGTGCGTGATTTTCCAGATGTCTTTCCGAAGGAATTACCGGGATTACCACCTGAAAGAGAGATAGAATTTATAATCGAGTTGGCCCTTGGGACAAAGCCAATTTCTAGAGCGCCTTACAGAATGGCATTATCAGAACTGAAGGAATTGAAGGTACAGATGCAAGAGTTGCTAGATAAAGGATTCATTCGCCCTAGTGCATCACCTTGGGGAGCACCTGTATTATTCGTGAGGAAGAAAGATGGTTCGTTACGTTTGTGCATCGACTATCGATAGTTGAATCAGGTGACCATCAAGAACAAATATCCGTTGTCAAGGATAGATGACCTATTCGATCAACTGCAAGGGGCGTCGGTATTTTCCAAGATAGACTTGAGGACAGGCTACCATCAATTGAGAATTAAGAAGGAGGATATACCGAAGACAGCATTTCGGACTCGGTACGGTCATTACGAGTTTACGGTGATGCCGTTTGGATTGACTAATGCCCCAGCTGCTTTCATGGACTTAATGAACAGAGTGTTCAAAGCATATTTGGATGAATTTGTCATAGTATTCATTGACGACATACTGGTGTATTCGAAGAGCACTGAGGAGCACGAGCAACACTTGAGGATGATTTTACTAACCTTAAGAGAATACGCGCTTTACGCCAAGTTTAGTAAGTGTGAGTTCTGGCTCAGTCGAGTAGCTTTTCTCGGTCATGGGATCTCTGGTGAAGGAATCTCTGTGGATCCAACTAAGATTGAGGCAGTTATGAACTGGCCGAGACCGATAACGGTAATAGAGATTATGAGTTTTCTAGGTCTGGCTGGCTACTACAGGCGATTCGTAGAAAGGTTCTCTGCGATCGCTACTCCTATGACACATCTACTGAAGAAGGAAGCAAAGTTTCAATGGACGGATAAGTGTGAGAGGAGTTTTCAAAAACTCAAACACAAGTTAACTACCGCTCCAGTGCTGACGATACCATTCGATCCTAGAGGGTATAAGATTTACAGTGATGCGTCGCTTAAAGGATTAGGATGCGTTTTAATGTAACAAGGAAAAGTAGTTGCATACGCGTCTCTACAGTTAAGGCCACATGAGTTAAACTACCCGACTCATGACTTGGAGCTAGCGGCGATCATTTTTGCCCTAAAGATTTGGAGACATTATTTGTACGGCGAAAAGTTTCAGATTTATACGGATCATCAGAGTTTGAAGTACTTATTTTCCCAGAAAGAATTGAATATGAGACAGCGTCGATGGATGGAACTTATCAAGGATTACAACTACGACATCCTGTATCATCCTGGAAAGGCTAACAAAGTAGCAGATGTGCTTAGTCGAAAGTCTGCCATCGCGCACCTGATGATTAAGGAATGGACTCTACTCGAGGGTGTACGAGATTCAGAGTTTAAGTTTGAAGTAGGTCACCTTTCAAGTTTGTTGGCTACCTTAAGAATCGAGCCAGAGGTTCAAGCTAAGATCAAGGCAATGCAGTCAACGGATCCTGAAATTTAAAAGATTCTGCAAGGGGATGCAGATAAAAGAAATCCTGATTTCCAGGTGGCTGAGGATGGAACTTTAAGGTTTCGCGGACGACAGTGCGTACCCGACAACATGGAACTCAAAGATGAGATCCTATCAGAAACACATCGCAGCAAGCACATCATGTTGACACCTAAATTTCGGCGCATCATTTAGTGATTAATTGCATAGAAAATTAGGGATTAAATTTTAATTCCTGAACAAAAATATTACAAATCGCATAGCATAAAGTTTAGGTTCAAATAGTTAACTGCATTTCGCATCGGATCGACGGTGGTAAGCGAGCTCAAAATTCATCACGTAAATCGAGCTCGGGCACCGAACGAGACTCGGCTCACTAGGAAAGCATGGGCCGAAAATCACACACAAAAGGGTTTGGTTGTCTTAATTTGAGCTTAAATTAGCCCATTATGCTTAATTAAAGAAAAGCCCAAATTAATTCAGCCCACTTAGAATTAAATTAAAGCCTAAACTTAAGCCCATTAGGACTAGAAAGCCCGGCTAATTGACCTAGGTTTACATTATAAATATATATTTATGTCTCATAATCAAAGGGGGGCTCTCATAATTTTTCAAATCGGATTTTTAGAGAGACATACGAGAGAATTTTGAGAAGAGTGAGAGAGAGAGAGAAGGAGACTGCCCGTCGCGCCGCACTGCACGCCTGTCGCGCCACCGCCTGCCGCACTACGCCGGAGCTACTCCGCCCCTCAGCCACTGCATGCCTGCCGCGCCACCGCCCGCCTGCGCTGCCTCCTACCGCGCGCTGCCATCTCCTGTCGTGTGCCACCGTCGCTGCACGCCTGTCTGCCGCTGCCTCGTTGCACACCACCGCCGCGCCGATGCCACCGCCGCCTGGACGTCCCTGCTCTGCCCGTTTGTGTCGCCGCTGTTCGCTGCACAGCCGCCGGAGAGCTACCCTGCACCGCCGCTCGCCAGCTAGAGCTGCCCTGCATCGTCGCTCGCCAGCCGGAGCCGCCTGCACCGCCGTTAGCCCACCGCCTGTGCTACCGCTGTTCGCTGCACAGCCGCCGGAGAGTCGCCCGTCCCCGCCTGTTGGCCGCTGCCCGGAGACGCCCGCCGTGCCGCCATTCCCGTCGTGTCACCGTCGCTAGCCGCCACTGCTCCCAACGTCACGCCGCCGCTCCCGACGCTCCGCCGATCCGCAATCCCGATCCGCTACAGATTCAAATTAGGAAAGAAATCTGCAAATCAGGTAATTATCATATCCCGATTTGATTCGAATATTTGGTTGCCTAATTTGTGCTTATTGATATCTAATTTTGCATATTTGGATAATAAGCATTATTTCAATTAGGATTTTATTTCCTTTTTTGAAATCTTGGATATCTATTACTTTTCAAATTTGGATAGAATTTAGAATTTTCAAAATCTTTTGAATATATCCAAGATATTTAAGATATCTAATTTTTTTCAAGATGTGATCGATTAGGAAAATTTCCTAATCCGCAACCGCACACGTGGAAATAAATCTATCTATCAGGCTTTAGATAGAGTTATTTCCATAGCGGGTATTTCGAATTTTAGGATCGATCTGTCAGGCTTCAGATCGAAACTTAATTTGAAAGATTTAGCGGTTATTTTTTTACTTAATTTTAATTTCGAATTTTGATAAAAAAAAATGCCAAAAAGATTACTCTAGAATAGGTTAATTTCTTTAGTTTAAAATTGCATGTTTAGATAATTGGCATTTTTAATTCCGAATTTCATTAAAGAAAAAATACAAAAAAAAATAATATACCCTTCATTAGAAATAGATCACGTCGTCGCATGACATATAGTTTGCATGTTAGGTTGCATTAATCACATGTCAATTTTTGCACATCATTACATATAGGTTAGCTTTCATTTAAATAAACAAAAAATCAAAAAAGAAAATTTCTGCACCTTCGAACTCTAAGTCAGGATTTATCAAAATTGTCCAATTGAGTAGTTCTCTTAAAATTGGTACCGAAAGGGCGTTAGGGAATCTAGCGTAACCAAGTCCCCGAATTTATAATTTCTGGTTCGCAGAAATAAAATAGTACTCCCGCTATTTTATTTAGGTTTCTAATCAACCTACCTTAAATGATTAGTGGCGACTCCCATTGAAAATATTTGCATGCTCACAATTGGACCTAAGTTGCGATTTGGTAGAGTTTGGGAGAACTCGAGCTAGGTTAGTTAATTTAATTGATCTGGTAATCCATTAGCCTAAGATCGAAAACCCAATTTTTTTAGGTCGCGACAGCTTGGTGACTCCACTGGGGAGATTAACTTTAATTTTTTTTAAAAAAAAAATTTAAGGAGGACTTAGGCCAAAAATTTTTTTATGGAAAAATCACTCGATTTGACAAAATTTGATTGGATTCTCATTCTTAGGTGTTAAATGGTTTTGCAGGATGGGAGTTATAAGGGGAGTAGTGATTGGCTAACCCTTTGTTTTGCAGGCTTGGTGGAGTGGAATTGTGATTTAATTTTTGCACTATTGAAGTGGTGTTTGCATATAATTGTTGTGCATGATTTACAGTATTTGCACTACACCACACACAACTTTAGGATAGATAGATTAAGATTGGCAAAAGGACACTATAAGTGCCATAACTTGTGTACGGATATCACTTTGGTGCCATAACTTTTTTTCGGATCACTTTGGTGCCAAGTCGGAGTAAAAACGATCACTTAAGTGTCATAAGTTTTTTTTGGATCACTTCAGTGCTAAAATTTTTGAAAAACGATCACTTAAGTGCTAAAATTTTTTAAAAACGATCATTCAAGTGCTAAAATTTTTGAAAAACGATCACTTAAGTGCCAATCTCCGGCGAGCCACGTCAGCTTCAGAAATTAATAAAAAAAAATGCCACATCGGATTTCCGGCGAAAAATTGTGTACGGCACCGGAGTTGGCACTTAAGTGATCGTTTTTCAAAATTTTTAGCACTTAAGTGATCGTTTTTCAAAAATTTTAGCACTAAAGTGATCCAAAAAAAACTTATGGCACCAAAGTGAGCGCCGTACACAAGTTATGGCACTTGTAGTGTTCTTTTGCCGATTAAGATTTAAACTCACGATTCATGTGCATGTCTCCGTGATTGACATTTTTTCCCCAAAGACGGTAATTTCTCGAGCTTTATCTTTGGTTTTTTGTATCTTATTTTGAGTCGGTTCATGGTTTAGGTTGAGTCTTTTGGCACGTGGTCTATAAGAATGGGTCGCCTCGATATCCGTTTCGTGCCTACTCCGAAGCTAGAGCTCAAGAAGTTATGGAGCCAGTTGAAGCTAGATGGTTAGCAATACGTTCTCAAGCATATTGGATTCATGCTGCCAATCCTAGACATAGATGTTCAAAGCGGGATCATGCAAGTACTCGCTCATTTTTGGTGCCTCGAGACAACCACATTTGTGTTGGGAGGTAAGTTTGAGCTCACACCGACTATGGAAGAATACAGTATTGCTATTGGAAAATCGATTAAGTTGGATATAGTCGAACCACCCATTAAGGTAGATCCTGTGGTAGTGCTTGCTGAATTTTTGAATTTGACTAAAAAGGAAATTGAAAAAGTGCTAAAGGGTAATTGTCAAGCATGCCCATTAGCTTTTCTTATTGAATATTTCGAAAATAACTCCGTCCTCATGAGATCTAAAATTTTTATCTTAGTTTTTTTTGGACTCATCGTTTTTCCATTCCGTCAAAATGCTATTGATCCGGTGATAGCTAGGACGGTAAAACAAATATGTGGTGGAGTTAGTTTTATAAACACAATTCTGGCAGAAACTTTCATGTCTCTGACACGATTCAAGAAAGGAAAAGATAGAGTTTTTCGAGCCCCGATTGAGCTTTTACAAATCTGGCTTTTCTCACACCTTTCTCAATTTGGGGAAAATATGACTGTATTTGAAATGGACATGACTGATAACCCTATTTTAAGGTTCAAACAAATACAAGATCAAACTAAGAGCTTGCACTATACACAATGGGTCCATCTGTTCAAGGATCCAAGCTCTAAGATTTTTCTTTGGCAAGCTGTGTGGTTTCGGGAGGTTGAGGCTCGATTATACCATGGCGATCAGAAGCCCGTACCTTTGATGGGCATTTATGGGGCAACCTGCTATCAGCCCCTTCGAGTTACACGTCAATTCCGAGTTCTGCAAGATGTCCCACCTCCACTCAGGCCCAATGAATTTCAAGTCCAGTTCGAGAAGGACGAGTCCTACAGAGTCGAGCTTAGGCGTCATTCTGAGGCTTGGCAGAATTGTTCCACTTAGAAGCTGATTTGGCCCGCGGATGAACCCACTGGAAGGATGAGAAGTCACTTTGCCACAGCCCCGTATATTCAGCATCATACCATCCCTACTGAGATACTCTTGAAGATCCCGGTCGTGACAGTACGGCGTACCCTTCAGACTCAAATCAAAATCAGCGAAGAAAAGGCGACGAAGTCCCAGGATAAGGTAGATGCTTTGGCTGAAGAGAATGCACGATTACGGCGCGCCTTGAAGGCCCATTCGTCTATAGATCACGTAGCCTCTAAAAAGAGGAAGACTATCTGATTTCTAGTTTGGTTTAGGGAGTTTTTCTTTGTTTTTAGGATGGAATGTTAGCTTACATTTGTATTTCATGCTATTGATGTTTTTTGGTAATAAATGTTGCTGAATGATTTTTATAAGAATTCTTTTGAGACATTTTCCATTTTGAGCAATTCAATGAAAAACGTTGAGCTATAATTTGTAAATTTTGGAATCAGTCCAGGTTTTTATTGAATAAAGCAATTTGGAATTTCGGGATTTACCGGACGAATCGATCGTTCGAAAGAAATTTCATCTTGAGGGTCTAGAGGATGTCATGGACCGACTCGTTATTCTTACTTGTCATATTTATTCCACCGTTGCTTTTTACAGGTAATTTGCCACGGATCCCCCTCATCCTCATAATACTCGATCGGTGACAAAAAGAAGGATGGCCAATCAAGCCGAGATTGCAGCCATGATCGACGAAAAGCTGAAAGAACACATGAATACAATCAATGAGCAGATCACGGCTGCCATGTCCAAAATGATGAGTGATCTCATGGCCAAGCAGCAGCAGATCAATGTTGCCTCCCAATCGGAGATTCCACCTCCAACCCGTCAAGGCCTCCGCCTTGACAAATCTCCTGCAGTAAACACTAATACAACCCTTCAACTGGATGATGCCATTTTGATCGACACTAGTGCTTCTCCGTCGGTCCCCTGTTCCTCATTCACCCCCAACGATGAGAATGCCAAGTTGTTGGCCAAGCTCGACCGAGGTTACGTGAAGTGGAGGGAACTCAAAGTGTTCCGCCTGTTGATTTGTCCATTTTTACCCGGGTCCAAGTGCCCGATAAATTCAAGATGCCAGCCTTTGAGAAATACGACGGCACCTCGAACCCAATTCAGCACATCGATATGTACCAGGGGCTCATGAATAGATATGTGTCTAACGGACCCCTAATGATCCAAACCTTCCAAGCAAGCTTGAAGGATGCTGCAATGAGGTGGTATACCAACCACCAGATCAACCGGAAAGACTCGTGGGAAAAGGTGGCAAACCTTTTCGTCAAGCACTTCAAGTTCAATCTCGACGTCACTATTACAAGGGAAGACCTGGAGAGACCTGAGTAGAAAAAGGGCGAGACTCTGAAGGAGTATGCCACTCGTTGGAGGAACATGGCAGGGCAGATCATGCCTGAACCCTCAGAACGTGACTTAATGAAGTTGTTCGTGTCCACTCTACCGCTGTAGGTTTGTTCACGAATGTTAGTAACGGCCGCCCAATCTTTTGGCTAACTGATAGCCATGGATGAGGAGATTGAGACCGGGCTCAAGAAAGGATGGTACAGTGAGTTAGGTTCATCAAGCAAGAGATTTACTAGTAAGAAGGATAAAGAGCATGTCCCCGAAGTCAACATGACCTATGTGCAGAAGACGCCAGCTCAGGCCTCTAAGCTACAATTTAGCACCAAGCAGACGACCTCTTATGGACGGCAAGGCTAGCAAGACCCACGCCAACAGCGCAAATCCCGCCAGTTTACTCCACTTCCCGGGACGTTATCTCAGGTACTGGCGGTGCTAAGGAAGAAGAACTTGCTGAATTCAGAGCCACAAAGATCTAACGCTGCCGGCTATGCAAAGTATGATCCGTCGAAGAAATGCGATTACCATAGAGGTGAGGTTGGGCATTCGACAGATGATTGCCAAGTGCTCAAACATCGAGTGCAGGATCTACTCGAGACTGGAGCGTTTGCACTACAGCCAGCCGGTAAGCCCAATGTGCAGAACAATCCACTCCCTGATCATTCGAGCAGTACAAATGTTGTCCTTGGCCCGGGAGTCAAGCAGGTTCAAGACTTCAGGGCCCCTCTCGAAAATATGTTCGATGCTTTAGTCCAAGCTGGTTATGTTTCGACCGGTGAAGTGGTGTCACTCGGTGACATAAGAAAGAAAGTGGATGAGTTGGTGAGAGAGGGGATGATTGGGACAGCAGATGAATTCGGGGTAGTGGCCGCTATATCCCAAGTCATCATTGATTGGAATGAAGAACTCGCAAGGATGACCGATGAACAAGTGAAGTTGGATTCTGACATGCCCACTCTCGAGGACTCCTCTGACGATGGCCTCGGGATCATTATACCCGACACTCCAGAAGTATTGATCCTGGCATCACCTCAGCCCTACGCTTATGAGAGTGACAAGATGGTTCCATGGTCGTACGACGTTGATCTGATAACGAGGTCAAGGCGAACTTATCCTAATAAGCAACCGGCCAAGCCAGTGGCTGAGAAAGAAGCGAAGGAATTCCTAGCTGTGATTAAGGTTAGTAAATATAACGTGGTTGATCAGCTGAGAAAGTTACATGCACAAGTCTCGTTGTTGAAACTTCTCCAGACATCATATAAGCATCAGAGTGCTCTAATGAAGGTGTTGGGTGAGATTCATGTGCCCGAGACTATTGAAGAAGATAAGCTAGAAGGGTTTGTCGAGACGATCCTCCTCAAAGATCAAGTAGCATTTTCTGATGAGGAAATCCCAGTTGAAGGACGTGGTCATAATAAGGCGCTTCACATATCAGTGAAGTACAAGGAGACTCACATTGCTAGAGTGCTTGTTGATAACGGATCGGCTCTGAATTTATGTCCGTTGGCTACTTTGAAAAGGCTGGGCATTCCTCCATCTACCATGCAAGCAGCCAAGACTTCTGTACGAGCCTTTGATGGAGTAAAGAAAGATGTCATAGGCTAGATTAACTTAAAGCTATAGATCGGACCTTCAGTGTTTGATATTCTTTTTCAAGTGCTGGATATCCCTTCTGCTTTTAATTTCTTGCTGGGACAGCCATGGATTCACAATGCAGGCGCAATACCCTCCAGTTTGCATCAGAAGATCAAGTTTGTGGCTGAAGCAAAGTTGGTTACAATTTATGGAGAGGAAGATCACCGAATCTTCAATGCAACATCGATCCCATACATAGAACCCGATCATGTTGAAGAGGATAGCTATCATTCATTTGAGATAGTTCAAGTTGTTCAAGCTTCCTCTGATATGCCGTTGCCCGTTCCTGAAGTTTCTAAAGCAGCTCTCATGGTGGCTAAGGTCATGGTCAGTAATGGTTTTAAGCCAGGTCAGGGTCTTGGGAAAGAAGGCCAAGGCATTCATGCCCCGATCGAGACAAATGGACAATCCCATAAAGCTGGTTTGGGATATCATAGGCAGGAAAGCCGCGAACAAAGCAACGATTGTTGCAGAAGCCGAACAGGAGCAGGTCAAAGTCCCTTACCACCTTCCATCAACGACACCTTTCACTCGGCTGGAGTTGTGGGAGGATATGAACATTTAAATCTGAGCTCGACTGAGGATGATCTTGGGCTTTTCTTTCCTGAGTGGCCACAAGCCCTAACTGACTCACCTAAGAAGCACGGTAAAGCGATTCTGGTCAGTTTGTCTAACGATTCTGAGGATGACCGACCACCCTGTATTTTCAAGAAGCCGGAGTCGAGGGTGTTGGACTTTGATGATGGTATACCTTACCTCACCGGTTGGTTTGCTGAGACCTCCATTTGTGCAATCACTGAAGGACCACTTGAAGGGATGGGCGATAGCCCTCAAGAGTAATCATTTCTAGTTTTCGTATCTCCCCCGCGTGGGAATCTTTATTGCTTTTTTCGATTGTCATTCCTATTCATGTTGCACTTGGGTTTTTCAATCCAATAAGATGTAATTCATTGGTTCAATATCAATAAAATTACAGCGTTCTGTAGCATTTTGAATCTTGTTGAAGTGTCCCAAACCAACCCGATGACGATAACCAACGATTGAAAAATTTGTTATCTACGGTAAGAACTGAGGGTTGGGCTTCTCAAGAATTCTTGTTTCGAGGTCTTCGAAAGCAAAATGAATTTCAAAAAAAAAAAAAAGCAAAGAACAATTTTCAAAAATTGCATGTAGTTAAGCCCTGTCTTGTCTTTTTGATCCCTTTCTTTCATGTTTCAGGACTAATCTCAAGGCATGCGAAGGGACGGGAATCGTGGACCCTCATATATGTGATGCAAGCCAATCCAATGACTCAGATGATTCTAATCCGAATGATGAAGAGATACGACGGAACTTGGAAATCCATGAGAAATCTAAGCCTCTGACCGCCGAAGAAACCGTGGTGATCAACCTTGGCGACACGGAGAATCCTAGAGAGGTGAAGATTGGGGCATGTCTTCCTGAAGATGTGGCCAAACGCTTGACCCAGTTGTTGAAAGATTATCAAGACATCTTTGCCTGGTCTTATGCTGATATGCCGGGTCTTGATCGATCGATCGTCGAACATTGTCTACCGACCGATCCTTCGGTTGAGCCTGTGAAACAAAGGCCGCGAAGAGCTAAGCCAGAACTGGCGAAGAAAATCAAAAAAGAGATCATGAAGCTTCTTGACGTGGGATTTATTGAGACTACCCAATACTCAGAATGGGTCGCTAATATAGTCCCAGTGATGAAGAAAGACGGTCGGGTTCGAGTATGTGTTGACTACCGAGATCTGAACAAACCTAGTCCTAAAGATGATTTTCCACTCCCGCATATTGATGTGCTTGTGGACAGTACAGCTGGATTCGAACTATTCTCCTTCATGGATGGTTTCTCAGATTATAATCAGATCTTGATGAATGAGGATGATAAGTTGAAAACATCATTTACTACTCCTTGAGGGACATTTCATTACAAGGTGATGCCCTTCGATCTCAAAAATGCTGGGGCAACTTACCAGCGGGCAATGGTCACGTTGTTCCATGACATGATGCATAATGAGATCGAGGTCTATGTTGATGATACGATTGCAAAAACTCGACGTGGAGAAGATCACATAGAAACCTTGACGAAATTATTCGACAGGCTTCGTAAGTTCAAATTGCGCCTCAATCCGGCAAAATGCGTGTTCGGGGCAGCCTCTGGCAAACTACTTGGCTTCATCGTTAGTAACAAAGGGATTGAGATTGACCCGTCAAAAGTGAAAGCCATTTGTGAAATAAAATCTCCCTCTTCGGTGAAGGAAGTTCGTAGCTTAATGGGCAGACTAAACTATATTGCCAGATTTATTTCTCAGCTATCTGAGACAGCGAAGCCTTTCTATAAACTCCTCAAGAAGAATGCGCTGGTTAAATGGGATGAAGAGTGTGAACTGGCATTCGACAAGATTAAACACTACTTGATGAATCCGCCAGTGCTTGTTCCACCAACGCCGGGGCAACCTCTGATCCTGTACCTTACAATCCACAGTGAATCCTTAGGTTGCCATGCTTGCTTAGAAAAGTGAAGAGGATGGAAAGGAGCATGCAATTTATTATTTGAGTAAGAAATTCACCGCCTCTGAGATGAATTATTCCGAAGCAGGAAGAACGTGCGCAGCATTGGTTTGGGTACTACACAGATTGAGGCAATACACTTTGCACTATCAGATATTGCTTGTAACAGAGTGTGATCCCATCAAATACTTGCTCAACAACCCGCTTTGGTTGGAAAACTGGCAAAATGACAGATTCTCATCTCAGAATTTAATGTTCGATTCATGTCCCAGAAATCAGTCAAAGGACGAGTAATTGCTGATGTCTTGGCTGAAAATCCTAGGAAAAATGAGGATCTGGATCCGTTAGAGGATAGAGTCATGCCAATTGATGAGTATGTATGGACCATGTATTTTGATGGAGCCGTAAACTTGTCAGGATCAGGTATCGGGGCAGTTTTAATATCTCCAGGCGGACAACATTATCCGGTCGCAGCGAAACTGATATTTCCTTGTACGAACAATATCGCCGAATATAAAGCATGCATCCTCGGGTTACAAGCTGCAATTGAAATGGGAGTAGCTCGACTTAAGGTGTTCGGGGATTCAACCCTCATTATTCTTCAGACCGTTGGTAAATGGCAAACTAGAGATTTCTAAGTTGTAGCCCTATCACGTTTATCTGGAGGAGTTGGTGGAAGAGTTTGGAGACATTTCGTTTGAATACTTGTCAAGGACTCAAAACAGTTTTGCCGATGCTCTGGCTACGTTATTGGCAATGCTACGAGTGACAAGTGGTTTAGAAGTTAAACCTTTGAAGATAGAGGTCTTACAAAAACCAGCTTATTGCATGGCCACGACAGAAAAGCCTGACGGCAAACTGTGGTATCATGATATCAAGGCATATCTTCAAACACAGGAATTTCCTGAGAAAAGTATCGCATCTGACCAAAAGTATATCAGGAAAATGGCGTCGAAGTTCTTCTTGAGCGGGGAATGCCTATACAAGCGGTCCTATGATTCGATTTTATTAAGGTGTGTTGATTCAACCGAGGCTATTCATTTGATGCTAGAAGTACACGAGGGAGTATGTGGTCCGCACATGAATGGTCATATGCTAGCAAGGAAGATAATGAGGATGGGTTAGTACTGGCTCACTTTAGAAAGTGATTGCATTCAGCATGTCTGAAGTTGTCACAAATGTCAGATCCATGGTGACAAGATTAAAACTCCTCCGAATGAATTGCATCAAATGTCTGAACCATGGCCATTTTCTATGTGGGGCATTGATATGATTGGCCCAATTAATCCTAAAGCGTCAAATGGGCATCAGTTTATCCTGGTCGCTATCGATTACTTTTTGAAGTGGATCGAAGCTATGTCCTATACGACACTGACGGCCCGGATTGTGTTAAAGTTCATTTGTCGAGACATCATTGCTCGATATGGTACACCTGAGACTATAATTACTGACAATGGATCGAATCTAAATAATAAATTGGTGGATGATCTCTTCAAGGAGTTCAAGATCAAGCATTTGAATTCCTCTCCATATCGTCCGTAGATGAACGGAGCGGTCGAAGCAGCTAACAAGAATATCAAGAAAATTTTGGCTAAAACAACTGAGAACTACCGTGATTGACATGAGAGATTACCTTTTGCACTTATGGCATATCGGACTTCTATCCGGAATCTACAAGGGCAACTCCATATTCTCTTGTGTGCGGTATGGAAGCAGTTCTACCTGTTGAGGTTGAAATTCCTTCGTTGCGTATTCTTTCACAGGTACAATTGTCAGAAGCAGATTGGATCCAGTAGAGATTGGACCAGTTGAACATGATTGATGAGATAAGGCTTAGAACTCTATGTCATGGCCAGTACTACCAACAACGAGTTGCTAAATCTTTCAACAAGAAAGTCAAGCATCGATATTTTCAGGTAGGCGACCTTGTCCTGCGGAAATTATTGCCAATAGTTCCTCTTGTAGAAGGAAAATTCGCCCCAAATTATGGCGGCCCGTACATTGTGAAGAAAGTTCTTCCAGGAGGTGCTTTGATTTTGGCCGAGATGGATGGTCGTGTTTTTTCCAGTCCAGTTAATTCCGATTCTGTGAAGAAGTATTACACTTGATTTGTACTCATTCTGACTTTGTTTCTATCAAGTATCAAGTTGAATTTCATGAATCAATCTATGTTACCAAGTTTTATTTGAGGAAGGCTTTTGATTTGGCAATCTGTTTCTGTCCTAATGAAGCGATCATATTGCATGAGAGACTTCAAGATGACGAAAGGCAAGACATTTCTATACATGTTCTGAATAATAATCCCTAGTGCGAGTTGAGTGAAAATTCCGTGCTGACAAGGTAAAGGATTATCTCACGAAAAGTATGACGACCAAAATGATGAGAGGCATTCATTTCCTCTATCTAAACACTACAGGTTATCATTTGCTTAACCCCTTTGAACGAAGTTTCATTTCTTACCCCTATCAGGAACAACCCCATACCGGGGCAATTTCTTAGAAAGTTCAAAATGGTTAGAATTTTCTTGCTTTCACTTGCATCAATCTTCAAGTATATTTATTGCATGCAAGTTCTGTGTTAGCTCGAGTACCTTAGATATGACGAAGAGCATTTCTTTCTATATCCCTACACATTATACCCTTTGCATACCCAATTTGAGCGGTGAATTCATTTCAACCCGATTGGTGATCATTCTGGTGATAAACAAATGAAATCATCTCAAAGCAAGTTCAAGGTGACTTGAGGCAAATGGGAGTTAGAAAGAAAATTCATCAGAAAGGACGCAAAAGGACTCCATTAAATTGAAGTTCTCTCTCTCAGAAAAATCTCTCGAAAAGAAAATCTCTATAAAAAAAAAAGAGAGAGAAAAAAAGGAGGGAAAGAAAAGCTTCAGCAAGAACTGAGTCGACATACAAGATCAGTCTTCAAGGAAAAGACCGTTTGAAGGTTCATTTGTGGAGCAATTGCTAGAGATAGGTCAATGGTACCAGTAGCGTAATTGGATGATCACCAATCTCCATGTTCATAATACCCCCCTTTGATGAAATAAGCTATTCATTTCAAGCCTACCCGAACCTACGTTACAACCCTTACCGAAGTCTCTTCAGAATAGGGCACTTGAGTTAACGTAGAGTTTCAAATGCTTATAAATGTTGCTCGAAGAAGTGCGAGCAAGATTTTTCTACCTCATTTTTTGCAGCATTCCTGACTTGTAAACCCGGAGCAGCTGGTGATATCAATTCTTTCAATAGCCTCGACTCGAAGAGTCTCTTTTGCTAAGCCAGTGACCAAACCCACGTTTTAGTCCTTATAAAGACCTCTCAGATTGGTCAAGTCATACTGATTTTGAGAATATCCGAACCCTTGTCAAGCACGATGAAGAGAGTTTGAGTGATTCTTATACCCGCATCAAAGGTCGGGTCAAAAGCCTTTCATTGAGAGTGAGTAGAAAGTCCTTTCTGATTAAAGGTCTCTCATTTAATGTGATCAAATTGTCAAAAGGACGAAATGGTTGTTCTTATTGATAAATTCGCCAGTAAAGCCTGGTAATGCAAGCAGATTCATGAATTATGTTTTCTCTGCCCCTGCGCATGTGTTGTTTTAGTCTTTTCTTAGGTAAAAACAGGTGCAATGCAATTGGCTTTGTCATTTTTATAACACAAGAAGAAATCAGGTACGTCTACTAATTACTCTTCATTGTTTCTCTTTTCCCAGAATGTGAGACATGATCTCTTTCATATGTTCACCAAGTGGAACAGGTGACATATCATTTGGTGTTGCCAAGTGGAGTACGCGGCACACCCCATTTTATGTTCGCCCAGTAGTATATGCAGCATAATATCTCATTTGGTGTTACTAAGTGGAGTACGCGGCACACCCCATTTCATGTTTGCCCAGTAGTACATGCAGCATAATTTCTCATTTGGTGTTGCTAAGTGGAGTACGCGGCACACCCCATTTCATGTTCATCCAATGGAAGAGGTGACATGATCCTTTTCGTGATTGCCCAGTGATATGGGCAACACATCCCATTCTTTCTTTATATCATGCGCTATTTCGCATCTATAGTAAACTACAGGTAACAGATAGGCAATCCAGTACCTCGAGAACCTTACTTCCAGTGGACCAGAAGTTTGGAGATCGAGGGAAGTCAAAGCATTATAAAGCTTTCCCTCACTTGGATGCTTTTTGTGCGATCCGTATGTAAGGCTCTTTCACCGCTCTACACGAAGTGAGAAACCTTAGCATACGTTCTTTATTGTTTGCATATCATGCATCATTGCATTAAAAAAAAAATCATCATTCATCATTTTGCATAGTTTAAATTTAGGTCTCAGTCTTTGAGCGAAACCTCTGCGAGTCTCCACTCAAAGAGGGGCAGCTGTTGACACCTAAATTTCGGCGCATCATTTAGTGATTAATTGCATAGAAAATTAGGGATTAAATTTTAATCCCTGAACAAAAATATTACAAATCGCATAGCATAAAGTTTAGGTTCATATAGATTAACTGCATTTCGCATCGGATCGGCGGTGGTAAGCGAGCTTAAAATTCATCACGTAAATCGAGCTCGGGCACCGAACGAGACTCGGCTCACTTGGAAAGCATGGGCCGAAAATCACACACAAAAGGGCTTGGTTGTCTTAATTTGAGCTTAAATTAGCCCATTATGCTTAATTAAAGAAAAACCCAAATTAATTCAGCCCACTTAGAATTAAATTAAAGCCTAAACCTAAGCCCATTAGGACTAGAAAGCCCGGCTAATTGACCTAGGTTTACATTATAAATATATGTTTATGTCTCACAATCAAAGAAGGGCTCTCATAATTTTTCAGATCGGATTTTTAGAGAGACATACGAGAGAATTTTGAGAAGAGTGAGAGAGAGAGAGAAGGAGACCACCCGCCGCGCCGCACTGCACGCCTGCCGCGCCATCGCCTGCCGCACTATGCCGGAGCTGCTCCACCCCTCAGCCACTGCACTCCTGCCGCGCCACCGCCCGTCTGCGCTGCTTCCTGGCGCGCGCTGCCGTCTCCCGCCGTGTGCCACCGCCGCTGCACGCCTGCCTGCCGCTGCCTCGTCGCACACCACCGCCGCCTGGACGTCCCTGCTCCGTTCGTCTGTGTCGCCACTGCTCGCTGCACAGCCGCCGGAGAGCTGCCCTGCATCGCCGCTCGCCAGCCAAAGCTGCCCTGCATCGTCGCTCGCCAGCCGGAGCCGTCTGCACCGCCGTTAGCCCACCGCCTGTGCTGCCGCTGTTCGCTGCACAGCCGCCGGAGAGTCGCCCGTCCTCGCCTATTGCCCGCTGCCCGGAGACGCCCACCGCGCCGCCGTTCCCGTCGTGTCACCGTCGCTAGCCGCCACTGTTCCCGACGTCACGCCACCGCTCCCGACGCACCGCCGATCCGCAATCCCGATCCGCTACAGATTCAAATTAGGAAAGAAATATGCAAATTAGGTAATTATCATATCCCGATTTGATTCGAATATTTGGTTGCCTAATTTGTGCTTATTGATATCTAATTTTGCATATTTGAATAATAAGCATTATTTCAATTTGGATTTTGTTTCCTTTTTTTGAAATCTTGGATATCTATTACTTTTCAAATTTGGATAGAATTTAGAATTTTCAAAATCTTTTGAATATATCCAAGATATTTAAGATATCTAATTTTTTTCAAGATGTGATCGATTAGGAAAATTTCCTAATCCGCAACTGCACACGTGGAAATAAATCTATCTATCAGGCTTTAGATAGAGTTATTTCCATAGCGGGTATTACGAATTTTAGGATCGATCTGTCAGGCTTCAGATCGAAACTTAATTCGAAAGATTTAACGGTTATTTTTTTACTTGATTTTAATTTCGAATTTTGATAAAAAAAATGCCAAAAAGATTACTCTAGAATAGGTTAATTTCGTTAGTTTAAAATTGCATGTTTAGATAATTGGCATTTTTAATTCCAAATTTCATTAAAGAAAAAATACAAAAAAAAATAATATGCCCGTCATTAGAAATAGATCACGTCGTCGCATGACATATAGTTTGCATGTTAGGTTGCATTAATCACATGTCAATTTTTGCACGTCACTACATATAGGTTAGCTTTCGTTTAAATAAATAAAAAATCAAAAAAGAAAATTTCTGCACCTTTGAACTCTAAGTCAGGATTTATCAAAATTGTCCAATTGAGTATTTCTATTGAAATTGGTACCGAAAGGGCGTTAGGGAATCTAGCGTAACCAAGTCCCCGAATTTATAATTTCTGGTTCGCAGAAATAAAATAGTACTCCCGCTATTTTATTTAGGTTTCTAATCAACCTACCTTAAATGATTAGTGGCGACTCCCATTGAAAATATTTGCATGCTTACAATTGGACCTAAGTTGTGATTTGGTAGAGTTTGGGAGAACTCGAGCTAGGTTAGTTAATTTAATTGATCTAGTAATCCATTAGCCTAAGATCGAAAACCCAATTTTTTTAGGTCGCGACACATCATTCATCCGGGTAGCACCAAGATGTACCAAAATCTACGTCAACACTATTGGTGGAGTGGCACGAAAGTGGATGTAGCCAAACACGTAGCCAGGTGCTTGACGTGCCAACAAGTAAAAGCGCAACATTGCAAGCCAGGTGGATTACTACGACCACTCGAGATCCCAGAATGGAAATGGGAGCATATCACAATGGATTTCGTGATGGGTCTACCAAGGAGTCAGTGAGGTAATGACTCTATTTGGGTCGTAGTGGATAGACTGACTAAGTCTGCTCATTTCATTACTGTACAAAAGGACTTCACCATAGACAGATATGCGGAATTGTATGTACGCCATATTGTTCGCCTACATGGAGTACCGGTGACGATTACTTCGGATCGAGATCCCAAGTTCACCGCTACATTTTGGAAAAGTCTTCAAGATGCCATGGGAACGAAGCTGCAGTATAGTACAGCTTATCATCCGCAGACGGATGGTCAATCCGAGAGAACGATTCAAACTCTCGAGGATATGCTGCGAGCTTGCGTTTTGGATTTCAAGGGCAGTTGGGAGGAACAACTGCATCTTGTTGAGTTCGCTTACAACAATAGCTATCAACAGAGCATTAGAATGGCACCATTTGAAGCACTGTATGGTCGAGCCTGTAGAACGCTTATATGCTGGGATAAGGTCGGAGAAAGAAGAATCACTGGTCCAGAGTTGGTACAACAATCAGTAGAGGCAATACAGATCATCAGAGAAAGGTTGAAGACAGCTCAGAGTCGTCAGAAAAGCTATGCAGACAAACGCCGCAGACCGTTGGAGTTTCAAGTGGGAGATCACGTGTTCCTCAAAGTATCACCGATGAGAGGATTATCGCGGTTTGGCAATAAAGGCAAGTTAAGCCCAAGATATGTTGGACCGTTTGAGATCTTGGAGCGAATCGGAATCTTGGCTTATCGTTTGGCCATGCCGCCGAATTTGTCTCAAGTTCACAACGTCTTCCACGTGTCTATGCTAAGGAAGTATGAACCTGACCCGACCCACGTGCTAAATTACGAAGAAATAGATGTGGACGACAGGGTATCATACATGGAAAGACCGATACGGATTGAGGATAAGAAGGAGCACGTGGTACGGAACAAGACGATTTCGTTGGTCAAGGTGGTTTGGCAACACCACGGGACGGAAGGAGCGACTTGGGAAAGCGAAGAACTAATGAGGCGTCAACACCCCCATCTTTTTGAATAATATGGTTATTTGTAAATTTCGAGGACGAAATTTCTTTAAGGGGGGAAGAGTTGTGACATCCTCAAATTCGACCCTATTCGGAATGTAATGAAATGATGATTTTAATCGATGCACTATTAGTAATTCTCGCTCTGAATTGATCACTCATGAGAGACTAACCGATTGGAAAAGGCTGATAAGGAATTAAGTACGCATGACCTGAGAACTCGATCAGGGATTGACAATTCAACCATAAGGATTGACGAGGGACAATTTTGAGCCATTATAGACCGATCAAGGGATGGTTATAGAACGATTCGCCAATAGCATACAATCGAATCGCGGGTGATTCCGCTTGACTGTTGTATGTATTGCGAATGATCCTAAACCCATTGACTGATGATCGCGTACTTCGGAACTAGCGATTGATCCCTCGCAATTACATAACAATCGAGATCATCCATGGTTCGAGAAAACTTAAACGTGGTTTGATACCGAATCAACCACGGGTCGAATACGCGTAACTCCTAAAAGCCACCCGTTAGTTTGAGATATACTAAAGTCGCAATTGATTGATTTTTACTACGAATTAGAATCCGAATTTGGATGTCGAATTTTTGAGGATTTCAAAACTAAATTATTGGACACCGCCACATTGATTTGCTCGTTTATCGGTTTGCTCGAAATTCTCGGAAAAGGATTTAACGGGCCGAGAATTTGAGCCCACGAGGAAGTGGGTCGGATGAAGGCACATTGGGCCTCAAGCCCAATGTGATTCGGCCACATGGACCCAAGGCAAACCCAAGTGCCCCAATTTAGCCCATTGAACCTAATTTCAAGCCTAATTGCAATTCAAGCCCAAGTTTGAGCCCATTAGCATTTTCAAACCCATTCATAATCCGTTTGAGCCCAAATTTGATTATACGAGCCCGTATGAAATTCTAGCTCGCATGCGCATATAAGTATTTTTATACCTTGTGAAATTACCAAAATACCCTTCTAGCTTTTATGACAAAGAAACAAAGGCATTTAAGAGAGAGAAGACTTTTGTGCATTTTTGAATGATGAAAGAGGACTTTTAAGGCTTGCATTAAATGAGAGAAATATCTCTCTTTTGTCTCTCTTTCCTCACTCTCTCTCTCATTTCACATCCACCCCCTCCTCTCTCTTTTCTATCTCTCCATTTTCCTCTCGATTTTCACTCTTCTTCCCCCTTTTGCTTCCTTTCTCGGCCAAACCAGCAGAACAGCCTTTGGGCTGCTGTTCTTGCTGCTTTACACCACCACTAAACCACCAGCAGCTCGCCGTGTTCTCCTGGAGCCATACGCCACCCGTTCAAGCCTTTTTCCGCCGTCAGTTCAAGGCCACCGAGCTAAAAACAGCCACCCCAAGCTGCTGTCCAGCCGAGACCCAGTCGTCGTCGTCTTTCCGTGTCGATTCTGGACCATGCAAAGCGTAGCCCTCGCCGCCGCCGACACACCGGTGTCTCCGGAATTTTAATCGGGTGAGTTTTCGCACTAATCCTTTAATTAGTATGTTAAACTTGCTTATGATGGATTAGTTTAAGTTAATTACGCTTAGTACTAATTGATTAGGGATTAGTCATAATCTATTGGATTAATTATATTATTATTTTATTAATTTTCGGGAATTAAATAATAATATTTTATTAATTTTCGGAATTAAAAGTATTATTATTTTATAAATATTTTTTTGGAAATTCCGAAATTAAATTGTGTTTATTTAGGCTTAAATTGTGATGCCTAAGCTAGAATTTGCCTTATATATTGGTTTGTATGCCAAATTGAATTGTTTGGTTATGGTGAAATATAGAATTACGGGTATTTAATTAATAAACCCTGAGGCGTCGGGTTTATTTGTTAAGTTTTATGTGAGAAATATGTTGTGGATACTTGAATATAGAAGCATGCCAAGTTTGGGAATTTATTGATATGTGCATAATCACATGTGAATATTTTAGCACATTTTTATGTGTGGAAGTTGGGTATTTCAACGTATTAGCACGGATTATGTTTGCATCGGCTATTGAAAATTATAATGATGGAACCTGAGTGTTGCTATGTGTGCATGATCACCTAAAGGTTCCTTTCGTGCCCGGTTATATCGGAAAACCGTATACCGGATGACAGCCAACCTAGGATTTGGCCGTGGCCCTAACGGGTGTCCCCAATTTGGTAATTGGAAGCCGTCGCTGGTAGCAGGGGAGACATAGTCATTCGCGAATCGGATTCGGAATGAACCCATTTATGGCATATGCCGTCATTGTGGTCAGGTGAGACGATGCCGTGCCCGACGGGGCGGGACGATGCCCGGTTATGTCGGAAGACCGCCAACCTGATGCGAACAACGCGAGTTGTGCCGTAGCCCCTGGTGTGGCTGTAGTAATTGGAATACGCGTGAAAAATTATGGTAGCATTGCGCTTGATTATGGAATGAAATTGTTAGGCACGGTATGGGATGGGCCGAAGTGGTTTCACTTTATAATCAGGACACGTGTGAATGCATTGTGCTTGAGAAAATTGATGCGTATTATGATTGTATTATATGCTTATTGCATTATTATGGCATACGGTGAATCATAACGTATAGGGTGTGTGCATGTGCCTGGGGCAAGGTAAGGTTGCCTGTGATTGTGTTGTGAAGTACATGTATGTTCTATATTGAGTTGTTTGCCATCAATGTATCGTTGCATGGGTTAGGTACATCCGAGATGAGTTGACCTCCTAGTCGAGGCTTAGGTCATGAACTCGCTGAGATTTATCTCATCCGTTGTTGTCAACCACTTTTCAGGTCATCCGATATGAGTACACGTACCGTTCCTTGGGAACCGGCTTTTTGAGGGAGAACACTTTTTGAGGTTATCCTCATAGATAGAGGAGCTAGGTTAACCCGTACCTGTTCTGGTTGTAATCGGGAAGGTCCGCGTGGCGGACTTGTAATATATTAACCCGATGTATTGCTGATGATGTTGTTTAAATTGAGGTGTGTTTTCCTGACTATCACTGTTGTTGTGATTGGGAGTTTTTAATTCGCTTCCGCATGCGTTTAATCGTTAGTAATTCGATTGGGTCGGCGATGCATCCTAGGACATCGCATTTATAACGACCTTGGTGGGATGTTAGCACGCTCGAAGGTCGGGGCGTGACACATGTCATCCACATATACCTCAATTTCTCTGTGCATCATGTCATGGAACAAAGTTACCGTTGCCCTTTGATATGTGGCACCAGCGTTTTTCAAACCGAAAGGCATCACCTTGTAACAAAATGTGCCCCATGGTGTTATGAATGACGTTTTCGCCTTATCCTCTTTCTTCATGAGGATTTGATTATATCCTGAAAAACCATCCATGAATGAAAATGTTTCGAATCCAGCAGTGCTATCCACTAATACATCGATATGTGGAAGCGGGAAATCATCCTTAGGGCTTGCTTTATTTAGGTCGCGATAATCAACGCACACCCGTACTCGACCATCTTTCTTCATTACGGGTACTATGTTGGCGACCCATTCTGGATATGGTACTACTTCGATGAAACCGACTTTGAGCAATTTCATCACTTCTTCTTCTATTTTCTTTGCCAATTCCGACTTCGTTCGCCTCAATTTTTGCTTCTTTGGTGGAATACTTGGATCAATTAGCAAAGCATGTTCAACTATGCTTGTATCAAGGCCTGGCATGTCGACATAAGACCATACGAATATATCTTGATATTCCTTGAACAAATCTGTGATCCTTTCTGCTTCGGCTGAGGGAAGACTTTCTCCAATCTTAACCTCTTTGGGACTCTCTTTGTCGCCCATATTAATAGTGATTATTTTCTCTAACATGAGTGGCTTTGATTCTTCATGACAGATCCATTCCTTTCTGATCCATTCCTCATCCTCGTTATTCTCTTCAATATCGCAAGTGATCTCCTCGGAAAGATTTGGGTCACATATGAACCTATTATGGATATGCTCATGCTCATGCCTGACATGTAACAAACATGATTAGTAATTGCATACAAAGTAAGTAACGCACGTGGTCCTATGAAAAACCTTTTAGAAATTCATTTTGAAATTTATTTTGAAAGAACATAAAGACAAAGCTAGTCCTCATATCATCAGACTTCCTTGCTCTTAAAATCATTTTCGCAATGAGGAGCAATATAGAAACCCAAAGTCTCAAGCCTCACGAATGAGGATAATGTTCATCATAGGTTTGGTTTTGTTTCTACATGTCCTTAACAAAATATTTGACCACTTTTATTGAATTGACAAAATGCGATTACATCTATATCAAAAGGAATGTAAATTGCAACTAAACTGAAATTGCAAATGAAATCACAAGAAATTTGAAATTGTAATCAACAAAATGCAATGGACAAAACTTGCAGCAAAAGTTCAAGAGGATCTTCCTACTCCAGTGCGTAGGTATCTTCTGCCTCAATTATGATAACGTTGATGGTATTCTCCTTGAATAAACTTGGCAAATCGAATTCTTCCTCTGCATGTAAGTCTTCCTCTTGAAGTAGCTTGGAAAGTCCAGGAAAAGTTTCCTTGATGTGGATCTGATGATAGGGAAGCTCTTTAGCTTTGCCCGTCCATATGGATGGATTAATAAGGCGATCACCTCGGTCTCTACAGCCTCCATGGTTCTTTTAACCTCGACCTTGGCCTCCATGGTGATCCTTAGAGTTATCTGGAATATAACCTACTCCGTACTTCATTCTTGTAGCAAGAGGAGTAATAGGTTCCTTGATTCCTTGGGATTTCGATCCAAGACAATTACCGGGAGTAAATCCATACTGGCATTATACTCTTCTAGACATAATGGATGATGTTGAAAATTCTGGGGATTTTATGATGCAACCGGCAGGAATTTACACCATTAAGATCATTTCGAAGGAATGATAACTTGGTTCTTCTTTCACTTCGGGTTCGACATATGGTATTGCACTCTCTTTGTAGGTAGTGAAATCCGTCTCCCCGTGTACGGTGATCATCTTGCCATTAATGATGAACCTGACCTTCTGATGGAGACTTGAAGGAATGGCACCAACCATATGAATCTAAGGTCTTCCAAGTAATAAGTTGAAAGTCCTCGGAATATCCACTACTTGGAAGTCAATTAGAAAAGGCACAGGGCCTATGTTTACCTCGAGCTCGATATCGCCAATAACGTCTTTCTTCATTCCATCAAACGAGCGCACAGTGACCTTAGAAGGTTTGATGAGTTCTTCGCTAATCCCCAAGCGATGCAGTGTGCTTAATGGGCATAAATTAAGTGCGGAACCATTATCGATCAGCACTCGTGACACCTCCTTGCCCCGGCATTTGACGGCAATATATAAAGCCTTATTATGGGAACGCCCGTCAATTGGGAAGTCTTCATCGGAGAAGGCAATTTGATCTTTTAGAAGAATAGTGCCAACGAAGTCTTCCAACTGTACTTCATTAATTGTCTCCGGGACGTGCACTTCATTGAGAAGCTTCATAAGCACCATTTTGTGGCTTTCTGAAGTCTTGAAAAGATCCAACAGAGAAATCTGTACCGGCATCTTCCTTAGCTGTTCAATTACTTCAAATTCGCTCGTCTTCATGACCGAAAGCAACTGTTTGACATCTTCTTCGGTTACTCCTTTTTTTTCGTGCTCACCTTCTTTCGGAACATTGCATCTCCCTGATCGGGTTATGGCATCGACTTCTTTGGGAGAGTAATCCCAAGGTACACACTTAGTGTCAAACTTTTCTTTTGGAGGAAGAGTGATAATCACAGGCTGTGTTTCTTCTTCTTCGATCCTTAGCTGATCCATGGGAAGTTGGATAGTGATTGGTGTGACAGGACCTTCCTCCTCCTTATATTTATCTACCTCATCAAGCTTGATTAGAAATGGTGTAATCATGGATACCATGCTTCTATTGGCTTCGTCAGCATCCATTCCACCCCAGCCATCAGATGTGTTTGTTTCGTTCTTGAATGCCCATGAAGGAGGTGTATATTTGACACGGTAATTATACCGGCCACTATCTTGACCCAAAAAATTAACAACTTCACCTTGTCTTCGTGCTTTTCGAACAAATTACCTATCACCTCGGCGAGTTTTTTTCTTCTTTTTCTCTTCCCGATCTTTATTCTCCTCAAGATTCAGTTAGCTGATCGGGACCTCGTCCATGCCACCCCATCCGTCCGGTACAATGTCTTCATTTTTGAACGCCTATGGTAGTAGTGTATATTTGACACAGTAATTATATTTACCGCTGTCTTGACCGAGTAAGTCTACGGTTTCTCCTTCAACAGATGATTTCTGGGTGAAACGCCTTTCACCTTGTCAGACTTTTTCTTTCTCCTTTTCATCCACATCTGTTTCATTTTTGAGCATTTCCTTCTTAAACAAGGTTTTCTCCTCAGGACTAGTTTCATCATCCATACCACCCCAACCATCAGGCACAATTACTTCATCTTTGAATGCCCATGGCGGTGGGGTATATTTCACTTGGAAGTTATATTTTCCATAGTCTTCTCCCAAGTTGTCTACGATCTCGCCTTTTAGGAGTGCTTCTTGACGAAAGCGGGCATCTCTTAATCGGGAAGTTTTAATCTTGATTTCATATTTATCTTCATTGTCAGACTCGACAATTATTTCTTCATCTTTGATCATATTTACTGTATTGTGCTCAGGAAGAGGATTCTAATGTACATTTGGCTCAGGCACTTGGAAATTCAATATCTTCTTGTTAATGAGCTGTTGAACCTTGTACTTTAGAGTGGGACAATTATCTACATCATGTCCACTTTCTCCCATATGATAAGTGCAGGTTTTTGACTCATCGTACCAAGAAAATCTTGCAAGGTTTTCTCTTGGTACTTCTTTGGCCACTAAATGCCTTTCTAGAAGCATTGGTAATAGCTTTGACTGGGGTCGGGGCAACGGTGTGTATTGCCTCACGGGCCTTTTATTTGACTCGAATTGCCTTGGCTTTTTCCAAGCGACATTTGATTGCTTCGGAAATGATGCTTGATGAGTACTTGGGGTTGACACCATAGCCACTTCTCGGATGGGTTCTTTGTCTTTTTTCCTGGGGTAAGGCCTTCGTGTCGCTATTTCTTGAGCCTTCTTCTCTTTCAACCCCCATTCAATTCTCTCACCCACTTTTACCAACATGGTGAATGTTTGACAGCCCGATACATGAAGCTTGTCATAATACTCAGTTGGCAATGACTTTAGAAAGAGCTCAATGAGCTCGTCTTCACTTATGGTGGGCTTTACTTGTGAGGCAACAGCTTTCCATCTTTGACCATACGCTCTGAACCCTTCATTCTTCCGTTTCTCGGTTCTGACGAGATCCTTTCTAGTTGGGAGTACTTCAACATTAAACTTATACTGGCGAAGAAATTCTCTCGCCAAATGATCCCATTCAATGAAGTCTTCTATGTCGAGGGCTGTGTACCATGCGAGCGCTGCCCCACTCAAACTATCTTGAAATGTGCTAATAAGAAGTGGCGTGTTGTCTGAATATCTTGCGATCTTACGAAGATAATACTTCAAATGGCTTTTGGGACAACCAGTGCCATCATACTTGCTCACGAACTCTGGTTCCTTATAGTTTTATGGAACAACCACCTTTGTATATGGCGAGAACTTGTCGAACCTTTGAAGCTCATAACCTTGACTTGCTAAGCATTCTTCAATTTTGGCCAATCTCTTAGCCTCTTCTTCATCCTTTGTTTCGGATGTCTTTTTGATATGATCATCCTCTTCCAAATTTATAACCTCAGGCGTAGTCTTTGGAGGATTTTCTTGAACCGGTTCTTTGTTTCTGACTGGTTCTTCAATTGGTGTTTTAGTAGTATTTGAAGTTCCCATATTTGGAGTAGTAGGATAAGATCCGCAAGACGCGAGAATAAAAGCCTTCATTTCTGCCATCATTGCAACTATTTGGGTCATTTGATTCTTGACTTCAGCTAATCGAGCACGGGTTTCTTCTTCCGCCATTCTAACTTGTAATCGAGTCCGAGGTCTTTTACTTTCTGTTGCTAAACAACCTGTTTTGCCAAAAAGACCCGATATCAGCATAGTAAAATGATCATGAAACCATACATTCTTTTAATTGTATGGTTTCATGAGATTGTCAAGGGTAAGAAATTTCATACAAGCCTTAGCTTTGTATAAAATTCTTCCTCAATATCTTTCTCAAGGAATCATACAATTCAAAGAATTGTAATCCATGGTGATTCTTTACAAAACATACTTTGAAACTTCATTAAGCAATTGTTTCAATTTTGAAAATTTTTATTGCAATGCTATTCATCGAAATAGGGGAACACTAGCTTAAACAAGTCTAGGCTTCTTGCTAGCTAAGGTAGCTTCAGCTTCTTCATATTCCTTGACTCGTGTCTCCCATTCTTCCACATCGATTACAACCTCCTCGGGAGCATACGGCTCTACACCTAGCGTGCTTGGCACAATGTACTCTGGGATGTACGGCTCATCAGAATGAGTAGTAACACTCAAAGATGCATAGGGTTCGACATCGATTGGTCGCTTAGCCTTCAACCACCTTATATACTCGTTGTATGCCAAAAAGAGCTTCATTTCCCCTTCCAAATCTTTAGGCCATTGTACTATTTGTTTGGTTGATTTCTTCAAGGAATTCACGATCCCATCAATCCTTGTTCGCAGCTCTTTACTTTTCTTTTCCGGTAGGGGTTCTTGTGGTATCTCAAATGTGAACTCCTTAGGATGCCAAATAGGTGGAATTTGTTGAACCATTCCGAATTGTCGTATGACTCTTAGTGGGCAATAAGCAGCTCCGCCGCTCAATCCAAGCAAAGGCACAAAATTACCGTCTTGGATAATAATTTGAGCTTTCGTTATCTTCGGCCATTGAATCCTCTATTGAAGCTGGTCGGGAGTTAATGCTCTAATGAAGTTTGCCCACTCATGAAAAGAGTACTTTGGCATTTTGTCTTGGAGTTTCAAATACTTCTCAATAGGGTTGGTAGATGAGTCAATCTCTCAAATGCGCATATAACGTTCCCAAGGTCGAAATGGGAAATAAACCACACAAAAAGTAACCCCGCTGAAGCTTGAAGTACACCCTTTTGTTGATTTTGGTATTTGTTCAATGAAATGATGGTCTCCGCTAAGAGCATATTAGAGAAGTCCCATTTTAAGCAAGCTTGCCTAGCAATTACCGCAATGAGAGGATTTAATCTCGTCCTTGATGCGGGGAATAAAACAAATCCGAAGAAGGCCAGAATAAAAACCCTCGCGGAAGTGTTTCCTATTTCTTTCAGCAATTTGGAGTAATTGTCCACCAAGTAAGATAGAGGAAATCTCCCGGTATTCGATTAGATCAACTTTTCCACTTGAGGGGTCTTCAAGTTTAAAAATTCAGCTATAATACTTGTGGGTTTCAATCCAACTGGGGGCTCAACGGTTCTTGACTCGAAATCAATCCCAATGATCGCCTTGTATACTTCTAGTGTAGGTACCATCTCGTGCTCGCCCAATTGAAATGTGGCAGTGGTAACTTCCCAAAAATGGGATAATGCTTGGATTAGACTCACTTGATACTCCAGGTTGATGAGCTTGAACAAATACCCGAGCCTTTCCCTTATGTATGCTTTGTTGTCCTTTGTCATGTTTACCCACAATGCCAAAAGCTCCTTCCTTGGAATAGGAATGACTTGTATGTCTAGTTTCCCCATTTCAATCTAAAGCATGTAAAAGAAAGTGATTATTATTCACCATGGATTACCAATTGATTTTAATACCTCCATTTCAACTATAGGTCTTTTTAACGTAAGACGAAGGTAAAGTACACTTGCTTGCCTCGAAAGTAATGCAAATGTCATCTTGAGTCCGTTTAAACCTTTAAAGAGCATATAGTTGAGATCATGGACAAATTCAATGTGTGATGTAAATGCCCATTCTGTCATACTCCATTTAGACCATAAAGTCCTAAACTATGGCTTACAACTTCGAATACATCGAAATGAACGAATAAGCACTTGAATTATATGGAAAATCCGCCATGGACCTATACATTTCATCTAAAAATGAAAGAATAGTCAAATGGAGTATGACGCCTTAATCATGCACTCTAATATGAAAGGGCATTTAGACCAAATATTGAATATTATTTAGGCATTTGTTTTGAAAATGTGCCAACTAACTTGCATAATTGTAAAAGAATGGAATGGAACGATACTTGCTTACCATGACATTTTTGTTTGGTTTTAGGTATACCAACCACAAAGACAAGCGAATGCAATCAATGAAGTTTTGACGCCTAAAAAGGTAGGATATGCTAAAGCCTCAAAGTTATCACCTTAATGGACAAGGGATTCCATTCCAATAGGCAATCGGCCCAAAGTAATGAAATATTATTCCACCTCGGTGATCGGTATTATATTTAAATGATCCCATGAGCAATCGGCTCATATACCTCCTAAGGATAATCCTAAATGTAGCCGGGGTTGGGCCACGGGTGGTGTATGCTAATGGTGTAGTGCTAAAGCAATTTAAAGACATGCATAGTAATTAATAACCAAACAACACTTCTAAAATTCATTCAAACCACATTTAATCTCAATACCATCTTGCAAAATAAAGGTTAGCAAAGACTACACCCCTTATACCACCCGCCTGCAAAACCATTTAACACTATCGTTAGCGGGACATACCTGGGATCCTTGCAAGC
The DNA here is from genome assembly GCF_021117445.2 of Syzygium oleosum. Classification (NCBI taxonomy): domain Eukaryota; kingdom Viridiplantae; phylum Streptophyta; class Magnoliopsida; order Myrtales; family Myrtaceae; genus Syzygium; species Syzygium oleosum. Next base: position 4,361,463 of record NW_026607500.1, on the reverse strand, counting down.
ACAAAACACAAGCATATCGTTCTATCTAGGCCTAAGTCCACTTAGAAAAGGTAACTCCCCAGTGGAGTCGCCAAGCCTGTTGCACCGCGCTTTTTTAGGCTTTCGGGATTTGCGCGCTAAGGAGGTATTTCTGTATAAGGGTCTCTCCCAGACCATACCTCACGTGACAGTGGAAGGTAATTTCCTATTTAGTCTAGGTTTGTGATTTTGGAGTCGCCACTAGTCATTATTGGTAGGTAGACTAGAAACCTAATCGAGGTACGGGAGAAATACCACGATTCTATGAACCAGAGATTCTGAGTACGGAGACTTGGTTACGTTATCGATCCCGAATCGAGATCCCTAACGCCCTTTCGGTACCTAAGAACGATATGATGTCTATCGTGTCATGTAAATTTTCGAGGCTTACCCACTAATTCTATCCATTTTAATGCAGGAAAAACCAAATAAGTATTAAATGTACAACCAAAGTCAATCAAATCAATTAATTCTAAATGGTCTCTAAAAATGAAAATCAATGAAAACATCCAAACCCTAATGAAGCTCTAGAAGCTTATTCATTTCATGATTTACATTTTTTAGGGTTTAAAAGGGTTATAACCCCTGAATTTGAAATTTTCTAAAAATGCCACTTGGGCACTTCAAAAAATTCAAATTTCACTTTCTAAGGTTGGCCACGGTGTTTTTGGACCGTTCTGTGAATTTTTAAATTTTTTTTCCGGAAATTTCATTAACTGACAATTGACTTTTTTTATTTTCTGAAAGTTTTTATGAATTTTCCAATTTTTCAATTTTTTATTGATTTTCTAAATTTTTCGCATTTTTTATTTGTATTTTATGAATTTTCTAAATTTTTATGAATTTTCTGGAAATTTTTTAATTTTTATGAATTTTCTAATTTTTTATATTTTTCTGTGAATATTTTGTTTTTTTCAAAAAAAATTTCGAATTTCTAAAAAAAAATTAGATTTTTCTGATTTTTTATTTTAGATTTTTTTTTATTTTTCTGTGAAAATTTTGATTTTTTGATTTTTCAAATTTCTTTGGAATTTTTTCGAATTTTTTTATGTTTTTGTTAAGATTTTTTAGATTTTTTTATTCCCACCGAGAAGCGAACCGGACCGGACGTCGCCGGCGCTAGTCGTCGGTCGTCTTCTCCGACGAGCCCAGAACCAAAACGGCGCCGTTTTAACCATTTTTCTCTTAGGGATTTCCTCGAACACCTAGTGGGTGTGATTCTGGGCTTGTTGTTTTCAAGACCGCCGGTTTGGGCTCATCGCCGATGAGCCTCCGGTGACCTTTATGGCTAATTTTTGGTTCTGTGTTAAGCTCATGTCAACCTCTACCAAACTAAACTAACCGAATAACCATCGGACCTTCGCCGGCCGGCGAACAACCAGTCAGAAAAACCTTATTTGCAATTTGTTCTAAACTTACTAGCCGAACCTTCAAATTGCAATGTAGAACGCCCTAGCCATCTAACTCGATTCTAAACACTAACAAAGCATCAAACAAAGTTGAAGGAAGCTAACTTGGTAGGCCTATGGCCACGGTGATGCTCCGGCAATGTCATCCGAGCTCCGGCGAGATGATTCATAGGGGTGGCCGACTCGGTTTATGCATTTTAATGCCCAAAATGCAATCAAACAACACCAAAAATGATTAGAAACTAGTTCTGAACATCAAAATGCCAAGATTCATCGACGGAATCACACAAACATGCATATCGGGATTGAAATCGAATTCTGGAAAATTTTGAGGAAAATGACTATGAGCCAACTTTACCTTCTTCGTTCGATGATCAAGAGGAATTTCCGAACTGAACCGCGCCTCTAGAGTTGTTCCTTGACACTTGAACCTCACCCTAGTAGCTTCTGATTCGCCGGAATAGCTCTCGGCACGCCGGACGGAGCTCGTTTTCAGCGCTTCGCGATCAGTTTGTCTGACTGAAACAACCAGGGGAGAGTCACGGCCAATCCACGATTCGCCGGTGCTCCGTCATCCACGGCGACACCGAATGTGACATTCTGAAATCCGACCCACTTGGGATTTATGAAATGGATGATTTTATGAACGTGCTTGTAGTTAGATCTCGCCCGGAATTGATCACTCCTGGGATATTAACTGATAGGGAATGGCCAATTAGGGATTTAAATTCGCGCGATCAAAGAAACTCGATCGTGAACCGACTTTCGACCATGAAAATTGTCGAGGTGACATTTTGAGCCAATGTAGGCCGATCCAAGGATAGTTAGGGATCAGTTCGCCGCTGTCATACGAGTGGATCGCGGGTGATTCCGCCTGACCACGAGATGAGTTGACGAATGATCCTAAACCTATGCCAAACGATCGTGCCCGTCGGAACTAGCGATCGATCCTTGTGATTAAGTGACAACCGAGGCCGTCACGACCCGAGTAAACTTAAACGTGGCTTGATTCAGTATCGGCCACGGGTCGAATGTGCGAATTTCCCCAAAAGCCACCCGTTAGTTCAAGATACGCTCAAGTTACGTTGATTAAATTGAATCATTAATTTGAGACCAAGTTTGGGCATTGAAATTTATGAGGGTCACGATAGGATAATTGGACGACGTTGTTATTGGCTTAGTCAGCCTCAGATTTGTTCGAATTCTTCAGAAAATTCGACTTTCGGCGAGAAATGGAAAATGACCGTTTTACCCCTAGGACTTTGTTGAGGCCAAGTATAATGTGAGAGGGGCATTTTGGTCATTTCACACCTATATTAGAAATAGAAATTTTGGACAATTTTGCCCTTGGAAATATTGTGAAATTCCAATTTTTGCCCCTGGATATATTTGACAAGGATTAATCTGGACCGTTGATCTTAGGATAAGATCAAATCGTGGCCGTTGATTGAATTTTAGGGAGGAGGGTAAGATGGTCTTTTGGCAAGGGCATTAGACACCAATTATTGGTGTTTAGCTTATTTATTTCCATTTTTCTCTCTCTCCCCTCACTCTCTCTCTCTCGGCATCTCCCTCCCGACCGAACCTCCTCCTCCCCTCACCGTGACCGTGGCTGGCCGTCCAAGCCAGCCGTTGCCGCCGTCCACCCGCCGCGCCTGGTCGCTACCGCCCGTCCGCCCGTGAAGCCGCGGCCTCACCGTCGCCACCCTCACCTCACTGCCTCTCCCTCCCCTATTTTCCCTACATCGAATCACCTTCCCCATCAGCCTTCACTCGGCTCAACTCAGCCGAGACAGGCCAGCAGACCGCCTAGCCACCGCCACCCACCATTCAGCCGCTCGCTGTCGCCGTCCGCCTGCCGAGTGGCCGCCGAACTGCTGCCCCTCCCCCTCAGCCGAACTAGCTTAGGTTTCCAAGTAAGTTGCCCCCTAAACCCTATTTAGGATATCGAGTACCGATGGACGTAATTAGGGGTTGAATCGGGTTAATTAGGGGCTATTTTGGACTAATTAGTGGCTGTTAAGGGCTGTTTTGGGTGGACTGAATTAGGGGCTAATATTGACTGATTTGTGGGTGAAATGGTGATGGTTCGGGACTGAATAGATGCTGAATTGGGTGCTGGAAATTGTGGCTCGCGTTGATGAGCATATGGTCCGATTTAGGGACTAATTGTGTCGGTTTGGTGTGTTGTGATGTGGCTGGTTTGTGGTGCTTGTTATGGCTTGAAATAGGCATGGAAATGTTGAATTCATGCTCATAATAGTGGCTGTGATTGTGGGTCCAATGGCGGCCTTGTATGTTTGTTGGATTGTGAATTGATTGATTAAAATGTGGACCGTTATATGCACGCATGGGCTGAATTTGAATTGACTGGCAATTGGCCACGATTGGGTGTTAATTGAGCATATGAAATGCGTGAGGAGTGATGCGTGCATGGGCTGAATTTGATCAGCTGATAATTTGGCATGTTGGTGTGTAAGTCGAGCATGTTCGTATAAGGTTCATGCGAGTGATTAAATGAGAATTTATGTGGTATGTCGTGCGCGTGGTCACGAGAGTCACTGAGGCGTGTACGTTAACACGGGGAATTGTGCCGTCCTGAGGCGGTACTTTTACGCGGGACGATGCCCGATATTACCGGAAGACTGCCAACCTGAGGCGTGTACTTCAACGCGGGTTGTGCCGTAGGTGGTTGATGTTGAGCCTGAGGCGGTACTGTTAGCGGGCAAGAGACATAGCCTGAGGCGGTACTATTACGCGGGCTAAGAAGTGTTGTGAAATTGAGATGGTCATGTGTGGACCGTGAATTGACAGTGGACCTGAGGCGTGTACTGTAACGCGGGTCACTGGCAAGTCGAATGAAATAGTATGGTGAGACATGAACGAGTGTGTGAAATGTGGAAATGAAATGCCATGTGTTCGACTTGTGTATGGGGCACGAAATGTATTTGGAATGCGCATGTGGTTGGAAATTGTATATTTGAGACTAACCTGCAGATTTCGCATATCAAAAACCTAGGTAAGTGCAAATTGTGTGCTTGTTAAGTGGTCGTTGAATGTGATTGTGTTTAGACTTGTCTGGAGGTACGTGTTAGCCTAGGTGGGGTTTAAGGGTGTTTACTTGCTGAGATGTGTCTCATGGTTATTTCAACCAAACAATTTCAGAACCTCGGCCCAAACCATGAATCTCCCACTGCCACCGCCTTAGCGTTTTGGAGTACCGATGCACACCGACCATAATGTGGTAGAATACCCAATTGATGATAATATGGCCTGGATCAAACATACTACAATAGTCTGGGTAGACATAGGGCAACCCCTTTGGCAGGCCCACACCTATACCGCCTGGTATTTTTGGGATGGGCTGGACGATTTTGGCCCTGTCCGTGGCTTTGATGTTCCCTTTGACGGAGTAGGGGATTGGGATCCGTCGGCCATACCCCCTCCCGATGGTGAGATGACTATCCTGGCTACTAGTCTCGCACAGTCCGGACATCAGCATGTACCCGCAGCGCCCGAACCTTCAATGGCTGAGCCTGATCCGGAGCCGGAGGAATCACAGGCAGGGTATGATCCGATGGATGTGGATCTAGAGGCAGTGCCAGAGGAAGAACCAGAAGAAGAAGACCCCGAAGAAGAGCCTGAAGAGGCACCGGAAGAAGACCTAGAGGTGGAATCAGAGGACGAACCAGAGGATGAGCCAGAGAAAGAGCCAGAGGAAGAACCAGAAGAGGAGTCTGATGAGGAGGAGCGGATTGAGGTTCTAGTAGAGTCGGGTGATGAGGACAACCCGATTGAGATCGAGGCGGATTCGGAGTCTTCTTAGGAGCCGGATGATCAGGGGGTTTCAGATTTGGATTCCGGGGAGACTGAATCAAAGTGGACGCCATCTAGTGGGCGTAGGGTATAGTCAAGGGGTAGAGTAAACCATTTGAAGTGTCCCATTTTTGGAACTAGGGTATACCAGGCTACTGATCCTTTTTTATGACGGTGGGGTAAAGTTTAGAAGTTCGGTGTGCATGTATATTACGTGGATTGTAAAGGGTGGATATTGTATAAGTTTGAATCGATAATGAATGTGTATATTCTCCCTTGTACCCCTAGTCAATTATCGTCTGGGTGTTTGTGGCTTTCGCTAGTGCTTTATCTCTGATGTACAATTGGGTCGGCGACGCTTCCTAGGACGTCGTACTAATTCGACCAAAGAGGGATGCCACGAGCTCAATGAGGTTCGGAGTGTGACACCGAACACTCGTGAGGGCACTGTCGACCCTCCCTCTCTAGATCCTTCTCTTTGATTTCGCCTATTTCTCTCTCTTCTCTCTCTTAGTAATTTCCTCGAACACCTTCCTCTCGCAATGTTCAATTTTTTTCCTTTTTTGTTCATTGATTTTTCCCACCCAAATTCTGTTGGAACTGATTTCCGATCGGTTAGATCAGTTACCTGGTGCCAGCTGGAGATTCTCCAAATGGCCTAATTGATTAAAACATGCTAATTTGATTGGGGGAAGTCGGTAAAGTTCTGGGCACGGGAGTTATTTTCTGGGTTTATTGTGCTTTGGATGAGTCAGGTAAGGAAGACAACCAACCCGGGTCGGGTCGGGTTGACCCGGCCGACCCGACAGACCCGGGTTGGTCTAAATTTGCCAATTAAGCTCAATTTTGACCCAATTTTCAAAATTAAACCACAAAATTGAATTTCCCATCACATTCTGAACCCAAATATATGATTTTCCCCAATTTTGGTTATAATTGTGCCCAAAATTTTCATATTTTTGTATTCGGGTTAATAGGGTTTTGTTCAATTTGATGTCCTAATGACCTAATTAGGCAAAATTGATGCCAAAATTGAATTATCCACATCTGATTAACCCTAAAAATGATGGTCTCATGGTTCGACAATTTCATATTAGGTACGATTCCCAATTTGGGTTCAAAATTCGTAATTTTCAATTAAATTTTGGGGATTTTTTATTTTTATCTCAAATTGTGCAATTGGATAGACCATTATGAAATTCAAGGTCCAAGAATCATTTTTTGTGAAGACACTATGACTTAAAAATGACTAGAAAAATTTAATTGCATTTTTGGTTCAATTCGGGTTTAATTTTGCCCAATTTTGGGAAAAGCATATACCCAATTGAGATTTTTCAAAATTGATGATGTATTCATGAAATTGGATTTAAAATAAGACTAATGACTATTTTTATGGAATTTTCTGATTCCATTTGCTATTTTTCTTGATTTTCTCACTTATTTTGACTAAAAGAAATTAAGGAAAAATGCAGAAAAATGCTAAAAAATTATTTTTTGGTTTAGAAATAGGTTTCTAGGCTTGGCCAAGATTCCTAGTCCTAATATTGAGATTTTTTAAAATATGAAAAAAAAAATGAGCTAAAAATCAAGTGTCAACAGAACATAGGCCTTGTGCCTTTCCTAATTGACTTCCAAGTAGTGGATATTCTGAGGACTTTCAACTTGTTACTCAGAAGACCTTAGATTCATATGGCTGATGCTATTCGTTCAAGTCTCCATCAAAAGGTCAGGTTCGTCATTAATGGCAAAATGATCACCGTATATGGGGAGACGGATTTCACCACTTACAAAGAGAGTGCAATACCGTATGTCGAACCCAAAGTGAAAGAAGAACTAAGCTATCATTCCTTTGAAATGATCTCAATGGTGCAAATCCCTGCCGGTTGCATCATGAAATCCCCAGAATTCTCAACTCATCCATTATGTCTAGAAAGGTGCTATGCCAACATGTATTTACTTCTGGTAATAGTCTTGGATTGAAATCCCAAGGAATCAAGGAACCTATCACTCCGCTTGCCACAAGAATGAAACACGGAGTAGGTTATATTCCAAATAGCTCTAAAGATCACCATAGAGGCCAAGGCCGAGGTCAAAAGAACTATGAAGGCTATGGAAGCCGAGGTGATCGCATCATTAATCCATCCATATGGAAGAGTAAAGCTAAAGAGCTTCTCTATCATCAGATTCACATCAAAGAAACTTTTCCTATACCTTCCAAGCTACTTCAAGAAGAAGACTTACATGCAGAGAAAAAATCTATTCTGCCTGGTTTATTCGAAGAGAATACCATCAATGTCATCATAACCGAAGCAGAAGATACCTACGCACTAGAGTAGGAAGATTCTCTTGAACTTTTGCTACCAGCCTTTTCCATTGCATTTTGTTGATTACAGTTTCAAATTTCTTGTGATTTTGTTTGCGATTTTAGTTCAGTTGCAATTTCCATTCCTATTGATATAGATGTAATCACGTCTTTCAATTCAACAAAAGTGGTCAATTGTTTTGTTAAGGACATATAGAAACAAAACCAAGCCTATGATGAACATTGTCCTCATTCGTGAGGCTTAAGGCTTTGGGTTTCTATATTGCTCCTCATTGCGAAAATGATTTTTAAGAGCAAGGAAGTCTGGTGATATGAGGACTAGCTCTGTCTTTATATTTTTCCAAAATAAATTTCAAAATGAATTTCCAAAAGGTTTTTCATAAGACTACATGCATTATTTTGCTTTGTATGCGATTATTAATCATGTTTGTTACATGTTAGGCATGAGCATTTGCATATCCATAATAGGTTCTTATGTGGCCCAAATCTTTCCGAGGAGATCGCTTGCGATATTGAAGAAGATAACGAGGATGAGGAATGGGTCAGAAAGGAATGTATTCGTCATGAAGAATCAAAGCCACTCACATTAGAGAAAACAATCACTGTTAATATGGGAGATAATGAGAATCCTAAGGAAGTTAAGATTGGAGAAAATCTTCCCTCAGCAGAGGCAGAAAGAATCATAGATTTGCTCAGAGAATATCAAGATATATTCGCATGGTCTTATGCTGACATGCCAAGCCTTGATCCGAGCATAGTTGAACATGCTTTGCCAATCAATCCAAGTATTCCACCAAAAAAGCAAAAACTTAGACGAACGAAGCCGGATTTGGCAAAGAAGATAGAAGAATAAGTTATGAAATTGCTCAAAGTCGATTTCATTGAAGTGATACCATATCCAGAATGGGTTGCCAACATAGTACCCATAATGAAGAAAGATGGTCGAGTACGGGTGTGCATTGATTATCGCGATCTAAATAAAGTAAGCCCTAATTATGATTTCCCGCTTCCACATATCGATGTATTAGTGGATAGCACTGCTGGGTTCGAAATATTTTCATTCATGGATGGCTTCTCAAGATAAAATCAAATCCTCATGAAGAAAGAGGATAAGGCGAAGACATCCTTCATAACACCACGGGGCACATTTTGTTACTAGGTGGGTTTGAAAAAAGCTGGCGCCACATATCAAAGGGCAATGGTAACTTTGTTCCATGACATGATACATAAAGAAATTGAAGTATATGTGGACGACATGATTGCAAAATCCAAACAAGGAGAAGATCGTGTTGAAGTGCTTCGCAAGTTGTTCGAAAGACTCAGAAAATACAAGTTGCAACTAAACCCCAACAAGTGTGTATTTGGGGCGAAATTTGGCAAACTGCTAGGATTTGTGGTCAGTAGCAGGGGCATCGAAATATATCCCTCCAAGATCAAAGCAATATACGACTTAAAGACTCCTTCTACGGTAAAAGAAGTGAGAAGCCTATTAGGGTGATTAAACTACATTACTCGTTTCATTTATCAGCTTTCTGAGACTGCTAAACTATTCTTCAAATTGTTGAAGAAAAATGGCAAAGTGAAGTGGGATGCGGAATGTCAACAAGCCTTTGACAAGATCAAAGAATATCCAGTATGCCCACCAGTGCTGGTACCACTAATCCCTAGGGTTCCGCTGATCTTATATTTGACGATTCACTATGAGTCATTAGGAACGGTGCTTGTACAAAGAAGACCAAATTATGGTAAAGAACAAGCCATTTATTACTTGAGCAAGAAGTTCACAACATCATAAATGAATTACCCGGCAGTTGAAAAGACATGCGTTGCGTTGATTTGAGTGTTACACAGATTAAGGCAATACACCCTACATCATCAAATTTTGCTAGTGACTGAGAATGATCCGATCAAGTACTTTCTTGAGAAATCCTCCTTGGTCAGGAAATTAGCAAAGTGGCAAGTCTTGTTATCTAAATTTGACATCATAAGTTCATCCCAAAAGTCAATCAAAGGACGAGCAATAGCAGACATGTTGGTGAAAAATTCGCAGAATATCGCCAATCCTGAAGAACAACTTGATGATCATATATTAACACTAGTCGACAATAAATGGACCATGTATTTTGATGGTGCAACCAACTTATTTAGATCAGAAACTGGGGCAGTACTGATCTCCCCAGAAGGCCAACACTATCTGGTATCTACGAAACTGGTATTTCCATGCACCAATAATAGTGCTGAATACGAAGCATGCATTCTCGGCTTGCAATTAGCCCTTTTAATGAAAGTAAAAAGGTTGTAAGTATATGGAGATTCTATACTCTTCATATTGCAAACAACTGGTGAATGGTAAACTCGAGATGCTAAACTAATTCCTTATCACAGATACTTAGAAGAGATGATAGAAAAATTCGAAGGAGTAACATTCGATTATCTCTTATGAGCTCGGAATCATTTTGTAGATGCTCTTGCAACTTTGTCATCCTTACTACAAGCTGAAGATGGTATGGATATACAACCATTGAGAATTAATATTCTTGAACAACCAGCTCATTGCATGATGGTCCAGGCAGAGTTTGACAACGAACCATGGTTTCATGACATCAAAAGGTATCTTCAATAGGCAAAATTTCCTTAAGGAAGCCAACCAGGTGGCAGAAAATTTATAAGGAATATAGCCAGCAAATTCTTCCTTAGTGGTCAAACCCTTTACAAGAAATCATTTGATTCAACCCTACTAAGATATGTGGATGCTACAGAAGCTGAACAGATCATGAAAGAGATTCATGAGGGTGAATGTGGACCACACATGAATGGACATCTTCTAGCTCGAAAAATTATGAGGTTGGGATATTATTGGATGACAATGGAAACAGATTGCATCCAACCTGTGAAATATTGTCATCAATGTCAAGTTTATGGGGACAGAATCAATGCATCACCAAATGAGCTACATCAAATATCTGAGCCATGGCCATTTTCAATGTGGGGGCATTGACATGATTGGTCCAATTAACCCCAAGGCCTCAAACGGGCACCAGTTTATCCCGGTTGCTATTGACTATTTCACCAAATGGATTAAAGCAAACTCTTACACGAATGTTACTACCAAGAATGTTGCAAGATTCATTAAGCGGGACATCATTGCTAGGTATGGGGTTCCAAAAGCAATAATTACGGACAACAGCTCAAATCTAAATAACAAGATTATGGATGATTTACTCGAACACTTCCACATCCGACATCTGAACCCATCCCCATATCATCCACAAATGAATGGAGCAGTTGAAGCGGCAAATAAGAATATCAAGAAGATATTGGCCAAGACAGCGGAAAATTATCGTGATTGGCACGAATGGTTGCTGTATGCTCTGATGGCATACCGAAATTCAATTCAAACATCAACTAGAACAACCCCATTTTCCTTGGTTTATGGAATGGCAGCAGTGCTACCTGTTGAAGCAGAAATTCCTTCATTAAGGATACTATCCCAATTGAAGCTTTCAGAAGCTGAGTGGATTAAATAAAGATATGAACAACTCAACATGATCGATGAAAAGAGATTAAGAGCTATATGCCATGGGCAAGTCTATCAGAGAAGAGTGGCTAAATCCTTTAATCGAAAAGTGAAACCAAGGCATTTCAAAATAGAGGATTTAGTAGTGAAGAAAGTCATCCTCAATAATTCAGATCCTCGTGGCAAATTCACTCCGAATTGTGAAGGTTCATACATTGTCAAGAAAGTCCTTCCTGGAGAAGCATTGATTCTTGTAGATATGGCTGAAACAGAATTGGCCTATCCTATAAATGCAGATGTTGTCAAGATTTTTTACCCATGAAATGAAGACGAACATTCAAGAAGAGATTTGGGTCACTTTAGAACATGTGCATATCATGCATACCACGCATTTCATGAACATGTTTATCTGTTTTGCAGAAGAAAGCAAAAGGAGTCCGAACCAGTTGATGGTTTCAGAATCCCCAACGAAGTTGTTAAATAATAGAGGAAAGTATCACTTCCAATTCAATTTTTTCGTTGATATTCCCTAATGTGCTTTTTTTTTCTTTTTTTTTATCATCCCCAGGGAGACAAAGTAAAGGGAGCAACAAAAGAAGAATCCCCAGTGGAACCAAAGCAAAAACATGCAAACAAGAGGGATCTTGGTAAGTTGATCAGGCAGGTATCCCTAAATCGTGAGTACATGTGTTAAAGAAGTTGCCTTTCTAAGAGAAAATTGAACTTATTCTTCCCCAAGCGGAATGACACTAAGACTGAGCAAAACAAAACAGATTGTTTTGAAAAGAAAATACCTCAAAAATATTTCAAATCAAAAGTTTTGAAACACGCTTTATTTGAGAATGCATTAAGTATCAAAATTCCCTAAAAGGGATAATTTGATAAAAGGCTTTGAAAAATTTCAAAGAAAAAGTTGGGAATGAATCGAATGGAAAGACCTTCAAATGATGAAAGGTAAGTCGTATCCAAACACGTCCCCTATACACTCAAAGTCAAAGCGAAGGAGTGAGTGAGAAAAAAACTCATCCAAATGAAATAGGGGATGTTCGCAATGATTACATAGATTGAAATGATGAAAGGCAATCATTTCACTATCCCAAACACATGTTTATCCCTTGCAAACCATATTTGAGCCGAAACAGTAGAGAAGTTTTTCTAAAACAACCCTGTTAAGAACCACCCCACATTGGGGCAAACTAGGAGGTTTGTTGCTGACAGCTATGGAGAATAGAATCAAGAAAGATTCTATTGCATACTCTTGCATCAATCTTTCTATGATAACTTCAGATAAAGTCATATGGAAGCTCAAGATATCCCAAGAGGAAGAAGAGCACTTCATTTCTTATACCCAAACACATTACCTTTGGCAAAGCCCAATTGAGCCTCAATATTCATTTCAAAACCCTAAATTGGTGGTCATCTCTTCATACTAGAGCATGAGCATATGATCCACCTTGAATAGACAAGAAACAAAAAAAACATGACATAGAGTCCTTAGAACTCAAACAGGTCAAAAGCTAAAAGATTATTAGAGATGCAAAAGAATCAGGGGCATGAAAAAGCAGTGTGCTTGGCAAAAGCAAGGCCAAATGCCCAAGAAAAATGAGAAAGGAAAAGAGGGTTCAAAAGAAAGCTCGAAATGACAAAAAAAAAAGTCATGATAAAGCAGAGCCAAGATTGTGAAAGATCATAAATCACAACAAGCAAGTCTAAGCGAAAAAAGAAATCCTGATAAACGTTTAGAGGACTCTGATGTTCATAAAAAGAAATATCCTTAGTGAACAAAAGAGGAAAGGGGTGGTGATGCCAAGAAGATCACCAATTTCATAAAAACCCTAAATTCAAACAAATGAGCCGTTTTTTAGCCTACCCAATACCAACAATACAACCTCTCCCCAAAGATTCTTCAGATTGGGATGTTGAGAAGTAAAAATGTGACTTTATGACAAGAAGTCATCGCTTAAAGGAGTGTATGCAATAATATATTGTCTTGTCTTAGACGTTCTTAACTTGTAGGCCCGAAGTCAGATATGATGAAATCCTTTTTCTTGGCCTCAAAATGCCTATCCTTTGAATAGCCATTGACCAAGCCAACATTACAACCTTTTAAAAGACCTTGTCGGATTAATTGGATTGTATACATTGCGAATATCTCCGAACACCTGAGGATTGGTTAAGAGAGATAAACTTGAGGGACATCAGACAATTTCCATTTCAATCAGATAAAGAAAAGACCAAGTTCATAGATTGAGACAAATCCTTTTTAATGAAGGTCTTCCAAATGATCATTTCAAGCATTTCTTGAAAGATTGCAAGCACTTTCTTCAAATAATTCCTTAAAAAGGAAATTTGATTGTCTAAAATGCATTAATGCAAAGAATGCATGTTTCCAGACCATGTTTCAAAAGTTTTTGGTCAACTTAAAACCAAGTTTTCAAACAGTTTGTGGTAAGCTAAAAAAAAAACTGCACTTCAAATAGTTTTTGATTAATTTCAAAACCACTTTTCAAAATAGTTTTTGGTCAACTAAAAACCATACAAAGGTTAGTGAAACCTTAAAATAACATAACTCATGGTCAAGGCACTCATTGTTTGAAGCCTTCTCAAAGTCATGCTGACGAGGAGTCACTAGGTAATTTTCAAAGTCCTATTGGCGAGGAGTCACTAGGAAAATTCCCAAAGTCCTACTAACGAGGAGCCATTAGGCAAATTTCCAAAGTCCTACTGGCGAGGAGCCACTAGGCAAATTTCGAAAGTCCTACTGGCGAGGAACCACTATGCAAATTCCCAAAGTCCTACTGATGATGAGTCACTAGACAATTTCCAAAGTCCTACTAGCGAGAAGCCACTAGGCAAATTTCCAAAGTCCTACCGGTGAGGAGACACTAGGTAAATTTCCAAAGTTCTACTGGGGAGGAACCACTAGACAAATTTCCAAAGTCCTACTAGCAAGGAGGCACTAGGCAAATTTCCAAAATCCTACTGGTGAGGAACCATTAAGCAAATTCCCAACGTCCTACTGACGAGGAGTCACTAGGCAATTTCCAAAGTCCTATTGGTAAGGAACCACTAGACAAATTTCCAAAGTCCTACTGATGAGGAGTCACTAGGCAAATTTCCAAAGACCTATTGGTGATCAACCACTAAGCAAATTTCTCAAGTCCTACTAGTGAGGAACCACTAGGAAAATTTCTAAAGTCCTACTGATGAGGAGTCACTAGGCAAATTCTAAAGTCCTACTGATGAGAAACCACTAGGCAGATTTCTAAATCCTCAGGCGAGGAGCCTCAGGTGTTCATGGTTCGTGGGTTCGTCCTTAAACCACGAAATCAGAATAATCATCATAATCATCACCGCCATCAATTCATACCCTTGGATAAGCAACAAAGAGACGCTCACAAACAGGTAAGTTTCTCTCCCTCAATCATTAAGAACCTCTCAAAATGTGTTCTGAAAAGAAAACCTTTGGATTAGATCACGAATTTCAAAAGCAGGATCCCTAATCAGTTGTTGTAAAATTTCCATTTTGTCTTGTTCATTGAGTCAACTAAAATTTTGGATGTCACATTGTCTTTGAAATCAACCTCTAACGAGCTCAATCTCAAATAGGGGCAGCTATTGACACTTAATTTTTAGCTCATTTTTTTTATTATATTTTCAAAAATCTCAAAATTAGGATTGGAAATCTTAGCTAAGCCTAGAAACCTATTTCTAAACCAAAAATAAATTTTTTTTGGCATTTTTCTTTAATTTCTTTTAGTAAAAATAAGTGAGAAAATCAAGAAAAATAGCAAATGGAATCAGAAAAAATCCATAAAAATAGTCCTTAATATTCTTCTAAATCCAATTTCATTAATGCATCATCAATTTGGGAAAATCTCAATCGGGCATGTGTTTTTCCCAAAATTGGGCAAAATCAAACCCGAATTGAACCAAAAAAGCAATTAGATCTTTTCTAGTCATTTTTAAGTCATGGTATTTTCACAACAAATGATTTTAGGACCTTAAATTACATAATGGTCAGCCCTATTGCACAATTTGTTAAAGAAATCAGAAAACCCCAAAATTCAATTGAGAATTAGGAATTTTTGAATCCAAATTGGGAATCATGTCCAATTTGAAATTGTCGAACTATGAGACCATCATTTCTAGGGATAATCAGATGTGGGTAATTCAATTTTGGCACCAATTTTGCCTAATCAGGTCATTAAGGCATTGAATTGAACAAAATCCCAATAACCCGAATACAAAAGTTCGAAAATCTTGGACATGATTATGTCAAAAATTGGGGAAATCACATATTTGGGTTCAAAATGTGATGAGGAATTCAATTTTGGGGTTTAATTTTGAAAATTTGATTAAAATTGGGCTCAATTTGAATTTTTAGCCAAAACCGGGCTTACCGGGTCGGCCGGGTCAACCCGACCCGACCCAGGAACCCGTCTTCTTCACCCGGTTCATCCCAAAACATAATGAACCCAGAAATATCTTCTCAAACCCGCGACTTTGCCGACCTTCTCCGATCAAATTAACAGGTTTTAATTGAGTTGGCCAGCTAGAGAATGTCCAGCTGATGCTAGAAAGTCATTCCAACCGATCGGAAGGCGGTGGAAATGGATTTTGGGCGGGAAAAATCGACCAACAAAACAAAAGAAAAACTAAACGTGATGAATGGAGCATGTTCGACGTTATGCCAAAGAGAGAAAAGAGCGAAACAAAGGAGAAAGATAGAGAGAGAGAGGGTCGAGGGTCCTCTCACGAGTGTCCGGCGGAACGCCGGCAAATCGCGAATAGGCCGTGACCATCCGCTCATCGTTTCAACTGAACTGGCTTGTTACAAAGGTCTGAAAACCAAGTTCAACCGACGCGCCTAGGACTCTTCCGGCGAAGTTGAAGCCTTCAGTTTGAAGTTCAAGTGTCTGTGAACAAGTTCACGACATTTGATCAACTCGGAAAGCTTTTCTGAACCTCCGATCAAGCAGCTAAAGTTCATTCTTTAACACTGATTTTTCCAAAATTCTAGAAAGTAACTTTGAACTCAACCTTGTCGATCATGTATTTTCTTTGCAAATCTGAGTTTATTAATGCCTATGAGGAGTTTCTGATCATTTTTTATGACGTTTGATTGCATTTTGACCGTCAGATATGCATAAACCGAGTCGGCCATTACCAAAACCACCTCGCCGGAGCTTGAAGAACTTCATCGGAGTATCCCCGTGGCCTTAAACCACTCAAGTCAGTCTTCCTTGATCCCGTTTGATGTTTTGTTAATAGTTAGAATTGATTTAGACGGTTAAGGCGTTATGTGTGACAATTTGTGAGCTTGAATAGTTAGAATCGATTTAGACGGTTAAGGCGTTCTGTGTGACAATTTGTGAGCTTGAATAGTTAGTTTGGAATAGGGTTGCAAGTAGGGTTTTTCCGACTGACTTTTCGCCGACCGGCAATGGTCCGGCGGCGAATCTATAGGTTAAGGATGATAGCTGGTAATATGAAGTTGGTTCAGAATCAAAATAAACGGCAAAACGTTCATCAGAAGGTCGCCGGAGAAGGGCTTGAAGTGGCAGCCTTGAAAACATTAGGTTGGAATTCATGCATATCAAATGCTCGGCGAAATGCCGAAGAGAAAAATGTGTTAAATGGCGTCGTTTCGGTGCTGTGCTCGCCGGAGGGGGTAATCGGCGCTGGCACCGGCGATTCCCGGTTCGGCTCAGCCAAACCGGGTTGAACCAGTCCGGTCCGGTTCACCATTCCGGCGGGAAAATTTAAAAAAATAATAATAATAATTTCTAAAAAAATTAAAAAATTAGAAAATCCATAAAAATTCAGAAAAATACAAATAAAAAATGTGAAAAAAATTTAGAAAATCTATAAAAAAAAATTAGAAAGTTAGAAAATTCATAAAAATTTTCAGAAAATCATAAAAATCAATTCTCGGTTAATGAAATTCTGAGAAATTCAATTTCCAAAACAAAAAACAAAATAAAAATAAAAATTTTCAAAAACTCACATAATGGTTCATAAACACTGTGGCCAACCTTGGAAAGTGAAATTTGAATTTATGGAAGTGCCCAAGTGACATTTTTAGAAAATCTTAAATTCAGGGGTTATAACTCCTAAAAAACCCTAAAACTCTAAAAAGACACAAATCATGGAATGAATAAGCCTTTAAGGCTTCATTAGGATTTGGATGTTTTTGCGTGCATTTTGATTTTTAGAGACAATTTAGGATTGTTTGGTTTGATTGACATTGATTGCGCATATTAATTCTTGATTGATTTCCCTGCAATTAGAATGGATAGGATTAGTGGATAGGCATCGGAAACTTGTGTGACACGTTAGACATCATATCGTTCTTAGGTACCGAAAGGGCATTAGGGATCTCGATTTGTGATCATTAGCGTAATCAAGTGCCCGTACTCAGAATCTCTGGTTCGTAGAATCATGGTATTTCTCCCATACCCCGATTAGGTTTCTAGTCAACCTACCAATAAAGACTAGCGGCGACTCCAAAATCGAAAACTTAGATCAAATAGGAAATTACCATCCACTGTCACATGAGGTATGATCTGGGAGAGACCCTTGCACGGAAATACCTCCTTAGCGCGCAAACCCCGAAAGTTCCCAAAAAAAAACACTGCGCGACACCAGGCCGGCGAGCTCGCAGCTCGCCAGATCTAAGTGAGTCTAGGCTTGGACCGGCGAGCTCGTGGCTCACCAGATCCAGGCAAGCCCGAGCTCTGCCGAGGGCGGCTGGCTCGAGGCTCGATTGATCCCGATGTGGTGCAGCTTCCTAGATCCAAGCGAACCCAATGAGGTTGCAGCTCATCAGACATTGGTGAGCTTAAGCTTGCCTGTGGCCGTCGCCGGCCGATCGGAGAGGCGGAAGGAGCGGAAGGAGGAGAAAGAAAAGGAAAGAACAGAAAAAAAAAAGAAAAGGAAAAAAAGAAAATTAAAAAATAGTTAAAAACCCCAATTTTTCAAAAAAATAATTAAAATTCGATTTTTGTAAAAAAATATAAAAAGATTCGATTTTTTTTGCCTGAAATAAAGTCATGAAATTGAAATTATTTTCCAATGAAATCCAAACATTAGAAAATGATTTCCATCATGTATCACCAAATAAAGGAAAATTAAGCGCATTTCTGGAAAATGATTTTCTGGAAAACATTTTCCTTTATCATTAAGTTTTGCGCGAAACAAACGCACCCCTAGTAGCCATAGTTGGATCCATCAAAGTAAGGTGGCTTGCTAAGAGCTTGCGCAACGTTAGTGAGGAAACCGGAAAAGTTAGCCATCAATGAAGATCTTTATGCTCTGAAGAGAAAAACACTTCAAATATCAAGCAATAGAGCTTGATACCAATTGTTGGAGCTAACAATGCAACCTACATGGGGTTGAATAGGTTGTTTTAGAAGTTTTGATTATTTTGCGGAAAGTAGCTATTTTTGCAAAGATCACGTATAACATATATTTGAAGTATCACGAGTGCTAATGTGCAGGAGTGAAGTATTCAAAAGAGAATAAGTGTACATAGCAATTTATAGTGGCTCGGCTTTATAACAAAGCCGATGTCTACTCCCCATACTAACAGCCACAAGACGAGACTAGTAATCTGCAAGGTAAGTTACAATTAGGACTCAGTTGCTACTATCACAATTGTACACTTAATCCTTCTCATGTTTAAAATGCAATAAGAATGATACACTTGGAAATCTCAAAATGAAACAATATCAGCTCAGAGTATGTAGCTTTGATCTTTTTACATATTCTCTTTTATAGACATCTTCAATCCTCCCGTTGAAGATGATCTAGACAAGTCGATAGCCGTTAGGTCCCTTGCCGTGCTGCTATTTAGTAGCTAGACTGCCTACTTGGTCCTTTCTATTGAAAGTTAGTGAGCTTTCCCAAAATAGGTTCTGTTGTAGCTGTCCCGTCGCTGATGGTCTGACAGAAGCTGTTTTCGATTCCTTGAAGATTTTCGATTCCATTATGCAAATCCAATTGCCAATGGCTATAATCTTTTCTACAAAGGTCATTAACTGATGATCATTATTCTAAGAAAATAAAAGTGCTTCTAAAGTAAATGCGAAAATGGAAAAACCCAATATAAGTCGAGTAAAGAATATTACACGGCCTCATTATTAAGTCTCAAGACTTGATTTCTTGGAAGCTTGCTATTTGAACTAAGGCGAGTTAATATCTAACGAATTGATTAAGGTGAAGCCTAAGCTTGATTATCCAAATCATTTATTTAAATGTGAGGCTAAGTCTAATCCGGTTTTATTAGCTATAGCCTACGCTAATTAACCTATAAAACCACCCGCCTGGGTGGCGCTGCTAGAGCGCGCACTCTTCCTCTCGCAAAAGGTTGAGTGTTCGAATCCCGGGCGCCGCAGGGTGACTTAACCGGTGGCACGTGTGTGGTGGCTAGCACGTGTCGCCCCCAGGGTTTACTCCCCGGCTGTCGGCCGTGCGGGGGTTCCCTGGGTTACCAAAAAAAAAAAAAACCTATAAATATCTAAACTAGCCTAATTAAGACTACACTAGTCTAAACTTTTACAAAATATTAAGACCGGCATGAACATCAGTCTACCACCACTACCAGCTCCACTTGGCCACCGCAATTCCAATTGCCGCCATTAGCCACCGCCTCGTGGGTGTCGTTTTTATCATCCAATCATTCACAATAGGCACTCATGCAATGCAAGCAATTAGCAATTCTCACGTCAAATCAACATTCAATTTGCCTTAGGATCAGCTTTGAAATTAATCATGGAATTTGATTATCCCAAACCCCCTTCTAATCCACTAGGGTTTCATTGAATAAGACTAATGATAAGTAGCCCCCACTTTTGTTCACATAGCAACGGGCAAACATCATTAATCCTTGATTACTTCTAATCATCTTGCTAATCTATCCATTGGTCATCATGCATCGCGAGTCTAATCCATTCATCTAAAAATCACATGTCAAGCATAACTAAGCATGCATTTATAAAGAAAATAGAGAATTGAGTCGATGAAGTGTTGCTTTTCATTGATATGTTATATAGTATAAATAGAGATATCATCACCTATAATTAGGGTAGAAGTTAAAGATAAAAGATGCAATTTGATTTACAAGGAAATTGAATAAAAGACAAATCAGAAAAGATTTTTAAATGATCAACTCGTGGATACTCTCCTTGATATGTTATCTTCGTTTTGATTTGTAGAAGATTCTACACTGTAAACATTCTGATTTTTTACTTTTTGATTTGTTGCTTCAATACTCCCCTTCAAACCGATCAATGAGGAGGACCAGAGACCAAGTATGATTCTTAAACCAACAAACATATCTCAAGTCAATGGTTTGGTAAAAATATCAGCAATTTGTGAGGAAGACCGAACATAACGAGTTACGATAGAACCAAGAGCAACCTTTTCTTGAACAAAATGATAATCAATCTCAATGTGCTTTGTTTGAGCATGAAAAACTGGATTAGTTGTGAGATGTAATGTTGACATATTGTCCGAGAAAAGTATCGAAGTTTAATGTTGGTAAATCCCAATGTCACGTAGTATGTATGAAATCCAAGTGAGTTTAGCAGTTGCAGAAGCAAGAGCTTGATATTCAGCTTCAGTTGTGGAGTGGGCCACAGTAAGTTGTGGAGTGGCACACCATGAAATACAATTTGAGCCGAGAAAAGTACAATAACCAGTGGTAGAACGTCGGGTGAGTTTGCACCCTGCCCAATCTGCATCGGCAAAGCTAAATAATTGAAGAGAACTACGAGACAAAATGCAAAGCCCAAGGTGTAAAGTACCGCGAACATATCGCAGAATATGTTTTACCATCTGATAGTGAGCAACAGTTGGGGCATGCATATATTGGCAAACTATGTTGACCGCAAGCAAGAGATCTAGACGAGTGAGGGTAAAGTACTGAAGAGTGCCTACAGTACTTCAAAAATGGGATGGATCAGCATAGGGCTTATCACCATGTTTGAGTGGTGGTTGCTTAGTAGCTATTGGAGTAGCAATCAGCTTACATTGCGCCATTGATGCTCGATTCAAAAGATCCAAGGCATAGTTTTGTTGTGAGAGTAAGAGTCCATCAGTGGAGCGATTGACATCAATGCCTAAGAAATAATGAAGAACGCCAAGGTCTTTCATGGAAAACACTTGACCAAGTTCTTGCATAAGATGATATAGTAATTTTAGAGAATCACAAGTGAGGACTATATCATCCTCATAGAGCAATAGAGTAATAATATAACCATGATGATGATAAATAAATAGTGATGGATCAGCTGTGCTGCAGAAGAATCCATATTCGAAAAGAAAATCACTTAACTTGTCGAACCATGCCTTGGGAGCTTGTTTGAGGCCATATAGCGCACGCCGAAGTAAGCAAACATGGTCAGGATGAAATCAATCGCGGAAACCCGATGGTTGTTCCATTAGATAGGAACATCGAGATCGCCATGTAGGAAGGCGTTCTTGACATCTAATTGGTGAATTTCCCAATTCTGAACAGTAGTAACGGATAGGACATGTGAATTGTGGCTTGTTTGACTACCGGACTAAAAGTTTCTAGGAAGTCAACGCCCTCCTCTTGATGAAAGCCTTTTGCAACAAGTTGGGCTTTCAATCGGTCAAGTGAACCATTGGCATGTAGCTTTGTCTTGTATACCCATTTACATCCAACCACATTCATCAAGGGATGACGGGGAACTAGTTCCCATGTTTTAATGATTGCAAGAGCATCCAACTAGACATGGCCACGGTTCGGAACCAGCCGGTTCCGGTTCGTAATTTAAAAATAAAAAAATAATGAATTATACAATTATGAAATAATGAATTATTCAATATAAATTGTAATCAAAATGAAAATTGTAGGGGTGATCGGTTCCCGGTTCGATCCGGTTCCGCTCGGAACCGAAAACCGAACCGGTAAGACCGGTCCCTTAATTTTAGAACTAGGAACTGGACCGGCAAATCATAGAACCGGGAACCGGATCATTGGTCCAGTCCGGTTCTAGGCGATCCAATAGAACCCTTTCCTCTTAACTAGCAAAGGATCATAGCCACAAAAGGCATACAACTTGACATACTCATGGCTTGGCTTGGGTTTTATACACAGCCCCTTTGATGGTCTCTTCATTCCCATTCGATGTGGGACTCTTGGCATTTGCATGAAGACAAGCCAAGAGTCTCACATTGAAGGTGTTCAAGGCAAGCCGAGAGTCCCACATCAAATGGGAACGAAGAGGTATTAGAATCATTGTGTAAAAAACCCAAGCTAAGCCTTGTAATTAGAGTTCAATACACCCAAGCCAAGCATTGTAATTAGAGATCGATGCACTTACAATACATGGCAATTAGAGTTCAAATTATTTTTTTAAAAAAATTTCATTATTATTTTTTTGAAAAAACTAATTTGGAACCGGAACCGGAACCGGGCCCATAGGCCGCGGGCCTATTCCGGTTCCGAACCGCGGGCCCGGTCAACGGGCCGAGCTCGGGTTTGACCGGGCCGATTCCGAGCCGAAACCGACCCGTGGCCATGTCTACATCCAACTCCTCAAACACAGCAGCTTTCCAACCATAGTGCTTTAAAGCTGAATGGACAGTGCGTAGTTCGAGAGGGATGGATGATATTGCTATATTGACATAATTAGTGTTTGGCTTGGAGATCCCGACCTTTGAACATGTAACCATGGGATGCATTGAGGATGTGGAAGCTTCGGATTGAGACTAAAGTAAAGATCCACTCTCTACTGATTGTGCCACGTGATTAGAGAGAGTAGCAGATGAAGCATTTGAGTCCGGTTCTATCTCAGCAAACAAACGTGCACATTCGCTTGCAGAATCAAGATCTGTTAGTGAACAACCATTTTGATCAACTTATGGACTAGGTTTGGCCATAGTCAAATGATCACCATAAGCTTTTGTTTGTGATGAGCTTAAAATTGAATTCCATTGCAACAACTCCCCCTCAATCATAGCAGTCGCTTGAGAAGAAGAGGCAAAAGGAAAAAAAATGCTCATAAAAAACATGTCAAGATACATAAACACGACCAGTAGATTGATGAAGACAACGATATCCTTTGTGCTTTTCACTGTATCCCAAAAATATACATGGCGAAGAGCGCTTGTCAAATTTGTTCATCGTGTAGTTGTGTAAATATGGATAGCAACAAGAGCCAAACACTCGAAGTAATGAGTAATCAGGGTCCTCCTTGAATAAGACCGAGTATGGACTTCGATTGCCTAAAGTAGTTGAAGGAAGCCGATTTATCAAATAATTCGTCGTTGTAAACGCTTCTGCCCAATAGTTGAGTGGCATAGATGCCTCAAATAATGTAGCAAGCCCGAGTTCAACAATGTGTCGATGTTTCCTCTCAGGAACACTGTTTTGCTCTGGTGTACCTGGACATGAGATTTGTTGTTGTATGCCGCATTCACGAAGATGAGTGAGAAAATTATTGCTTATGAATTCACCTCCTCCATCAGAATGAAAAACTTCAATTTTCTTATCAAGCTGATTTTCAACTAATTTCTGAAAAGATAGGAAAATCTCATAGAAATCTGACTTTCGCTTCAACGGATACAACCAAAAGTATCGGGAGAAATCATTAATAAATACCACATAATATCGAAATTTTGCATAGAAGGATTTGGGCTCGATCCCCAAAGATCACAATGTATTTTCTCCAATAGATGGGAACATCGAAAATCAGATAAAGAAAATGGCAATCTTGAACTTTTACTAATCTGACAACTTGTACATAAAGTGCCAGTGGATTTATTTACTAAAATCAAAATCATCAGACCGCAAAAGCTATAAAATACAACTATTTGGATGGCCTAATCTATGATGCCACATAAGTTAATCAGCAACATTGTTTCTCTGAGAAAAGAATGCCATGGAATGTGGGTCCTTATTGGTTTATAATCCTTGATGATTAGTTCCCATCAGCAATACCCGGTGTGTCTTGGAGTCCTTGATAGAAAGACCAGAGGCATCAAACTCAACATAGCAAGAATAATCTCTCGTCAATTCAGAGACGGATAATAGATTTTTCTTAATTTGTGGAATGACCAAAACATTATTAAGAGAAAACTAACCAATCTTATTGCCAAATTGACCAGTCCCAACATGAGTAATCGACAGTGATGTACCATTCCCAACTATCTCATTATCATGGTCATGGAAAGGAACTACGTTCACAAGATTACCTGGATTATCAGTCATAAAAGTATTAGCACCGGTGTTCGGATGCCATTCTTCATCTTGTGAATTTGAGATATGAAGTGTAGCCAAGCCATGGGGTATATTAATACTCTGATAATTGTTATCGAAACGATACCAGTAATTCAATGCATCATGCCCCTTCTTCTTACAAATATGACAGATGAGAGATGGCACTTCGAAGTTTGAGTTTGACGATACACCAACGGTTTGGTTTGCTGAGTTGTATAGTAGTTTCCTGAAAATTGCCGACCATTTTGGTTTGTCTGAGAAAAGCCACGACCCCTAGAATTAAATGTGGGTCCTGTACCCCTTCCTTTGGGGTGTTTTTGTAGCCACCATTATGTCGCTGCGAGATAAACGCCATTGAACTGTTTGGGAGCATGGTTGAAGTGCGCTTGTTTCGTAACTCATAACTTTGAAGTTGTGCAACCACTTCAGCATGAGATAGAAGAGGAGGCCTGAACATGGTCATTTTGAATGACTCATAGCTATCATCAAGTCCTTCAAGTAATCTGAAGAATTTATTAGCATCCGACACAGGTTTACCAATGGAATGCAATTGATAGTAAATAGATTTAAAGTCACGAAGATAGACAGATAAAGGCTTATTTTCTTTCCTATTGTGTTGAAGTTGTCCAAGCAGATCAAGTTCTCAAGTCACCGAGCTTTGCTTGAAATGATCGGTGAGAGCCTTTCACACTTCAGCTGCTGTTTGAAGTCCAATAGCATGTCCGAGAACCTCTTTTGAGAGTGTGCCCACGATCCAAGACTTTACGAGGCGGTCACTACACACCCATGACGTATATTCTGGATTATTGACTTCGGTTGAATTCTCCGATGTTCGAGTCTGTTGTGGTCCAACTATCTCTCTAGTAAGAAAACCAAGTAGGTCCTAACTTTCAATCAGAGACAATACCTGTGTCTCCCAAAGTAAAATGTTGTTTTCGTTGAGCTTCAATGTAACAAAATTTGCCACATTGATGTTTGAAGGAAATGGAAATCTCAAGTTTCACATGATTGTATCGATTTTTTTTTAACAAGAAAAGAGGAGTCTGCCCTTGCATGGCTTTGATACCATAAATAAAATAGAGAATTGAGTCGATGAAGTGTTGCTTTTCATTTATATATTGTACAGTATAAATAGAGATACCATCACCTATAATTACGGTAGAAGTTAAAGATAAAATATACAATTTGATTTACAAGGAAATTGAATAAAAGACAAATCAGAAAAGATTTCTAAATGATCAACTCGTGGATACTCTCCTTGATATGTTATATTTGTGCTGATTTGTAGAAGATTCTGCACTGCAAACATTCTGATTTTTTGCTTTTTGATTTGTTGCTTCAATAATTTAGGCCAAATGGCCTTGAACAATCACCAATCAATGGGTGATCCAAATCAGACCACTTATTCAATTAGCAGCAGATTTTAGACAATTTTGTTTACGCTCAATCAAGTACCCTAATGACCTATCCATTAAGTGATTCAGGTACCATTGGAAAGCTTATGATGTATACTTCAAAGTTCATTAAGACCACTTGATTTGGCTTGGACTTGATTGACCTGACATTGACTCAATTCACACATTGTACAAAAATTGACTAGGTTCCAACCCGGAACTTCGAAAATGCAGGAAAAATATCTAGAAAATTTGAAATCCTGCCAAATTTAATAGACGGTCAATTAAATACATAGCTAACAACTTTCATCTTTTGAATTTTTGCAAAAAAAGGTCTCCAACTAGGCTAAAATCGCAAGTTTTCCCAGAGACTTAATTGAAAACAGTTTTTTAGGCCAGAACTAACCTTATCCAGTTTATGGCCAAATTGACCCCTAAAATTTACTAACAAGTCTTTAAACTCTCTAGTCTACTGTTTTAGACCGCAATGAACAACTTTCCAGTTTTGAACTTTCACATACAAGACCTCAAACTATGTTAAATTTACAAATCAAAGTTGGAGAAAATCTGACATCAATTTATACTGGAAGAGCAAAAAGTTTTCGCTACTTTGCGCATGTAGGATTTCTGATGAAACAACATCGGATTTTTACAAAAATTATATCACTGTAAAGATCTCGATCTATAGTTATAGTGATATCTCACGGTGATTTTAAATATTCTGACTCAAAAAATTCCTAAAAATCGGATAACATGTAAAGGTCACTGGAGCTCCGAATTTTCAGATTTACACTAACACTTCCAAATTTCAAATCAAGCAAACTTATGCATCTAATAACCACATTTCAGCACATTTATGTCACATTCAACCTTGTTCAAGAAGATTCAAACATTTTCCATTATAGTTGATCCTAAACATGTTTTTGTGCATCAAATCATGCTCAAATCAACATCAAACACGACCTAATCAATATACATCCAACCTATGTTCATCTATTAGCTAATTGACATCAAAATTAAGCCTCAATCATCATGAACATCACTCAGCCAGCATGTAAATATTCAGAAATTTAACAAGCAAACTCGTGAAATCAATTACACTAAGCTAGATTCCTAAGGCTAAACATCCTAAACATGCAAGTTATTAATTACAATTAATCATTGAAATTGACATCAAGGTCCTAAGCATGCTCGGATAAAGTTTATGTTAGTTTATTAACTTACCTTGAGTATAGGAACTCCAACGAGCAATCCGGCTTCTCTAAGGGACCTCGGGCGAGGATTTAGGTAATCAATCACTGTGATGACTTTGAGGATACCACGAAGAATCTAATCACAAGGATTAGATGGCTAAGGAAGCTCGGCAATCAGCTGGAACCAGCGAACAAAATCAATAAGGTATTCAAAATAATAAACTCCAAATGAACAATCAAAAGGTAATTGAGGACGATCGATCATGAGTCCGATGAGTGCTGGCCAGGAAAAAGTCAAGGACACATTGGGGAATGGAGTCGCAACGATTGGCCATCAAAAGATATGCTGACGGATGGCTGAAAATGGTGTCAGGACTAGCGACACAGGATATCGGCGTGGAGCTTGGTAATCGCAATGGAGAGAAGATTGGTAGATTTCCTGGTCTTCCAGCGAACACCTCGGGGAACGCTGATCACTAGGATGTTGAAGACACCTTGAGGAAGACCGGTGAGCTGCGTGTTCAACGAAATGAGGTCGGTGATTGGTTGGAAATGGTGGAAGAATTTCCAACTCTGAGAGAGAGAGAGAGAGAGAGAGAGAGAGAGAGAGAGAGAGAGAGGTGAGATAGTTGAAGAGAGAAAATATCTCTTTGACGAGTTTTGGAGGGAAATTGGCTTATATGGCTTTGGAGGTTTAGATATTGGCCCTTGGTTCCTTAATGGCTAAGTTTTACCCTCATCGACTGAATTGACATCACTAGAATAGGTGACATGTCACCATAGATGACCAAGATCTATTGGTAAAGGGATGGCTAGGATTTAAGTTCACATGGATTGATGACTTGATGTTAAGGGCATTTTGTTAATTTCTAATGGGCATTTTGGTAATTTTTTGGAAAAGGAGAGAGCGAATTGGCTAGCCATGGTGGCTTGGTCGTGTGGTCCAATGAACCGGCCAGTTGGACCGGTTTTGTGATTTCGATCTAATTGGATACAAATGAATGTAAATTGAATTTGGTTCTTTTTACCGGGTCAATTTGGCATATTTCAATTGTTCAATTTTTCCCTCAATTTCATAGTTGGACTTGGAATTTCTCTCAATTTGTTTGAATAAGTTTGGGTTTAAATTGAGTTGGCCCGACATGAATTGGTTTGACTTATTGTGGGCAAAATGCCTTTCAAGACCCCAATTGCATTAATCTCTTCAAAATTTGCCATGGACATAGCCAATTCTATCGCAATTGATTTTTTTGTTTGGACAAAATATCGCAATTGATTCAATTTAGCCAAATTTGGGATTGGTTCAGTTGAAATGGTTCTTGTGCTTAATTCCCAAAATTGGCTTGAAATTTGGATTACCCAAAGTCCCTAAATCAAATTTTATGAAAGATTAAAATTTTAAAAATGAATAGAAAAGAATGAATTTTGGAATTTTTTATTAGAAGCCAGTCTTCAATTTGGTTGAAAATGTTGACTTATAATCGTTTTTTTAAAACAAACATTGGTAATTGGAATTGAAACCAAACTAAGAAAACAAAGCTATCATGAAATTTTGACCAAACATTGACTTTTCCGGTGATTTAGCTTTAAAAGTTTAAAAGTCAATTGGTGAGTCAAGCTTTGATTTTTTCGAAAATTGAAAGTGGAAAAATGAAATTGACATTATCCTATGGCTTTCTATGCAAAATGCCAAATTTTGACTAAGAGTTGACTTTTCAGTAAAAGTTTGATATGAAAGTCAACTATTAAGTCAATTTTTGACAGATTGTAATCAAACTGTAAATAACATATAAATGAAGGTGCGTTTGGTTCGGCTTTGGGGGAATATCTTTGGGAAAATACAAAAGGCTTTGGGCTA
Source organism: Syzygium oleosum (assembly GCF_021117445.2). Taxonomy (NCBI): domain Eukaryota; kingdom Viridiplantae; phylum Streptophyta; class Magnoliopsida; order Myrtales; family Myrtaceae; genus Syzygium; species Syzygium oleosum. The sequence goes on along the minus strand of NW_026607500.1, from coordinate 4,332,683 downwards.
AAGGGGTTTTCCGAAATGTAAGTAGTGTTTGGTAAAGTGTATTTTAAAACACACTGAAAAATAACTTTGACTTAAATGCATTTTGGTAAAAAATACACTTTATAAAGGACTTTTGCTAATTTTTTTCTAAAAAGTATCAAATTATTTGCTTGCGGAACTCAGCCACCAGACGTTTCGACCAATCGCTGATGGCTAAATCTAGCTGCCAGTTAGCCTTGCCTGAGGTCACGCAACCCAAGCAATGTTGCTTCAAGCGACCCCAAGCGACGGCCACCTAGGGGCCTAGCCACCTCAGGCCGCCTCCCCTGAGAATGGGTGACCTCAGGCGAGGGTGGTGGTGGCTGAGGTAAAGTTAGGGTTTTTGAGGACATTTCTAGACTTATGAATGTTGAGCAAGGGCAAAGTTAGAAGAAAAAAAGGTCTATTTGCATTTTAGAAATGCAGTATTCCAAAGTACCTCTAGACTTGCCTTAGGTTAGAGGCCTTTGGAAATTAATTGCATCTCCCCAAAGTTCTTCAAAAATTTGCCAAACGCCATTTACATTTGCCCGAGGCATTTTAGGGCCCCAGAGCCCCTTGCAAATGCTAAACCAAACGCACCCAATGTGCTTATACAATAAAAAGTGTTAAATGGCTCTTTTTTGTTGAGAAATGAGTCTCATCAAGATCAGGAACTCAAATCTCAAATTTTTTCCCTTACGAATTGTCGGCTAAAAGATAGACGTCAACAAGCACACGTATTTCATATTATCAATTTGTTTCTACTTTTATCAAAGCTTAACTTGTTATATTCCGTGAAAAATTTTCAAAATTCTTAATCTAACTTATTTATCGCCGGTGGCTAGATCTAGCCGCCAATTAGCCTTGCCTAATGTCACGTCACCTAAGCAACGTTGCTTCAGTCGCGCGACCCCAATCGACGATCGCTGGGGCATCTACCTACCTCAGGCCGCCTCGCTTGAGGTCACCCAACCTTAGGCCGCCGCCCCTGAGGTTGGGTGATCTCAAGAGAGGGTGGCGATGGCTCACCGGCCGCTTGTCAGTGGCTAAGGTAAAGTTAGGGTTTTAGAGGAGATTTCTAGAATTATGAATGTTGAGCAAGAGCAAAGTTAAAAAGAAAAAAAGTCTATTTGCATTTCGGAAATGCAGCATTCCAAAATACCTCCAGACTTTCCTTGGGCCAAAGGCCTTGGAAATGCAATTGCATTTCCCAAAGTTATTCAAAAAATTGTCAAACATCATTTGCATTTGCCCAAGGCATTTTAGGGACCCAAAGCCCTTTGCAAATGCTGAACCAAACGCATCCGAAGTGCTTATGCAATAAAAAGTATTAAATAACTCTTTTTGGTTGAGAAATGGGTCCCATTGTGATCAAGAACTCAAATCTCAAGTTTTTATCTTTAATGAATGGTTGACTATAAAATAGATGTCAACAAGCACATGTATTTCATATTATCAATCTATTTATGCTTTTATGAAAGCTTAACTTGTTATATTTCGCGGAAATTTTCAAAATTTTTAATCTAACTTATTTACTACCCTTTAGGTTGTACAGTTTATCTCAACAGAGTTCAAGTAGAGAGAGAGATAGATGGCTTAGTAAGGGGTATTTGCCCATGATGGTGCGCGACAGGCTCACAAACGAGACAGGTTGTGGACGCGACATGGGCGAGGGTCGGAGAAGGCGTGGTTGGGACTGGCTCATGGTTGGACCTTGGACAGAGAAAGGATCAGGGGGAGAGTGAGTTTTCAGATATCCGTTCTGCTATTTAATTTTTCGTTTTCGTTTTTTTTTTTTTTTGGGATTATTTTAGAGTCATATGTAGGTGATATTGAATCATTGTAACTATTAATTAGCGCCTGAGTTGAGAAAAAAATAATCTAATCAGGGTTTTGGAAAACACTACCAGACATTTTTCATGTCCTTCTCATGAGAACATGCTCCTACATCAGTGATTCTTTTTTGAAATTTTCACGATAATCATATCCATCAAAAGAATCGCGAGAATATTGTGACCCAGCATTTTTTTTTTTTGGTCGAAAGTGATCCATCATTCCAATGACCTTTTATCAGGAGCCATATTCTATCCTTATATTCTCCAATATAACGATCCTATTGCCACTTAATTCCATACAAAAATGGATATCGATCTCCACTAAAAGCTAGGAATCAAACTTAATTTCAACAACTCCTTAGGTTTGCCACAGTGGCCACCCTTCCTACTTGCCAAGGGGGAGGTGGGGAGGTTGATTCCCCGCCTTCTCCGGGAGGCTAGGGATAGAGATGTTTAGTTTTAGGTGTGGGTTTTGACTCCCACGCTCTGCAAAAAGGCAAGACAAATGTCTGAAAGTGAGTTGAGAATTAAAGTATGACAGCAAAAATAAAAGATTAGTTCCAGCATCAATAGTTTTATTCTATGGTTATCTAATGGCATTTTTCTATTCGTGTGACTTCCTTGAGCAAATTCGATAAAAATCCATATTTTCAAGTCGGTCTGTTCAAAATATAAATGATTGTTCTGTTTCTGTTTCGGGATATTACATAAGTTTACTGAGATTTGCAATGTATGACCAATTTATAGACGTCGATGAAGATATCTATATCTCAATGGCTCTCTCTATTTAGGCGCCCATGTTTAGTTGCCTGCAATCAGGTCTACATGAATCGAGTCCATGATTATAGTTGATTATTTGAGCCTCACTTGTGGATCCCACATGAACCCGCTATTGAAGTATTGTCCCACATCGCTCAATAATGGCTTCTAAATGCTCTATATATTCATGTAGTCACTCTTCACTTATTAACTTAAGCTTTTAGGTTAGATTTTCTATCACGATATTAGAGCCAATGATATCACTTCTGCAAATGTGTTTCCACCCCCCCCGCGTTAAAATCCACGTGCCGTGGTCAAAATTCCACAGGCCACTTGTAATCCAATCCCTACGTGATAGGGGGTGTTGAAGTATTATTCCACATCACTTGACAATAGGTCATAAATTCTCTATATATTCATGTAATCTCCTTCCATCTATCAATTTAAGCTTTTGGATTCGACTTTCTATCACCCGCAATTGCGATTGCACCAATTCGAGTCGAGACAAAATTTTCTCCAATGTCATGAATAATCACATAATGTTGAGAACAACCTTTCTCAAGCTATCATGACTCGCGACATTAAATGGATAATTCTCTCTCTCTCTCTCTCGTATCAGTTTGGAGAAACTGCTATTTTCATAGATGCATTCAAGAAGAAAAGGAGATGGATTATCACATTATGTACTGGTGTGGTCACTGATAAGGAAAAAAAATCAGATATCAACTGCAAATTGAAAGGAGAAAATAAAGAGGATTAAAACTTGAAATTGGGCAAGGAGACGCATTGCCTACTGTTGATAAATGAAGAGATTGAACCTGGCCAAAGAGAAAATGCGATAACGAGCAGTTGAATGGGGTTGAAATTTCAAGGTTGCCTTTGTTCAAGGGTTCTATAGAAAATTTAAATCGCTCATAAAATAGTTAGGCATAGATTGTTATTGATAATGAAAACGTTTTTTGTTAACTAATTTTTTTAAACGATAGAAGCAATAATCTTTTGGAAATTTTTTTTCAAATCACTCATTTTCCACGAAACGGACTTACCCTAAGTGAAGTTAATCCTTCGATCAAAATGTCCTTATATCTTAGGTAAAGTTAACCCTTAGATTGAAAAAAATCCTGTAAAAATTTGATGAGCTAATAGGAAACTTGATTGCACCAATTTGACAACTTCCTAAGAATTGATTGCACAATTTGATTGTTTTAAGACTCGATTGCACTTTCTCAATAAATTTTAATGTTTTCAATATAGTTATCGCCAAATAAAGATAGAAGCAATTAGAGGATAGACGAATTAAATTCTAGCATTGGGAATTTCTTTTCAACTGCCCAATTAGCCTGATGCACAGGATACTATCGATACACACAAATATATCAATAATAGTTTCGCAACATGTAAACTAACAACCATCTTTGATAAGTGACTCATTGGACATGTTTTAATTATAGAATATTAAAATCCTTATCCTGAAGCGGCATCAAGTACCCCCGGCATCTGTTCAGCCATAGCGGCTAATTCAATAGAAGAAAGCAATTCGCATACTATCTACATAGGTTCGAATTGTCCGCTAACTTTTGTGTGGACTCCTAGAATAGTGGATCATGATCTAAGACCCACTCAAGTACTAGAATGTACTAATCTTTCGATTGTGATATGATGTTGCCATATGAGTTTTGCTAGGGCTAAGATTATTAAAATAGCAGATATGGTCAGTTCAATTAGATAATAATAAATATGAAAAGTTATCATGTTTTGACAAGTCAGTGAAGGAATATGGAATATATATCAAGCAAATGTGTGACAAATGATTTGAGAAGAAAGAACGTTTTTTTCTTGTCATGAAAAAGATAAAATATAGATAGTGCTTGGAGATATCGTTTTTTGAAGTTTATTCCAACACGAATCTCCCTTTAGCTTTTAATTGGAAAATGAGTGTTGCATCGGTTAGAAGGCAAACCCTTTCATCTCTCAAAAACTCTTCCCTCTTCTGAAACTCTCTTGTAGGCTCTCCGCTTCAGTCAATAATAGTTTCGCAACATGTAAACTAACAATGATCTTTGATAATCCTTTGATTTTCTTTTTTTTTTTTGCTTTGATTGTCTTTTCTTTTCTTTCCCGATCTATTGTGTGTGAATAAATTTCTGTAGCTGATATTGGGTGAATGTGGAGTCCAGTTCGGCCATTTGTCTAATCGACAGCCATCGAGGAATATGTCCGTGACATAGTTCCACAACCTCTCCGAGATTAGGCCACTCTTCTCTCCCGATTTAGACTTAGGTCTAGATCCGGGATTTTACTCTCCCTATTTAGATGTAGGTTTAGATCTGGGAGTTTCTTATAGGTATTTGATTTGTGTTTTTTCAACATATTGATGTTGGTGTCTCTGCACGGTGATTGTGATGAGGACGTTGAATCTAGACGCGCACCGCAAGCCGTTGCAAATGGAGTGGAGGATCTCGGTGTTTGCTCATCATTGAATCTGGTGATCGGCCGCTGAACGTTTACAGTGGCAAATCTTTTCTTGAGGGATGAGAGAGTGCCGTTAGATGCAAACAGTGTTTTGTGTTTTGTTATTTGTGTTCTAGTATTTGCTTTGTTCCACAATTGTTTGAGATTTGTTAGGCTTGTATGTCTTCAATGTACCTCTTGGATATTATTCTAATGAATGGAATCTTTCTTTCAAAAAAAAAAAAAAACAAGGTAAACCCCATAAATATTTAAATTTTGGAGCATGCTCTAGCTTATCACTTAATAATAGTATTGAGTATCCTTTTTTTTTCCGCTAGCAAATGTACATACAACGTCGCCCGTATGCAAAAAGATGGCTTTTAAAAAATTTGCCAAGCCATCCTATCACGAAATATTTGAATTATTAATGGATGAAGAATAATTATGGGCACAATTGAAGAACATTTGTAAACTCATATGTGAAAAAAGAAATACGTTTCATGATTTGAGCTTTTTATATGATAGAGAATATTCAAAGTTTTTTCTTTTAAATGAAGTACGTTAAATATAGCAACATTGCAATATAGAAGTTCTTTTGTGAGGTTGCTCATAAGATAGAAAATATTCAAATTTCTCAAATGAATTATGTGAAAGATAAAAATAAATTATTATTTTATACCTAACTATTTTCGTGGGTGATGCAAAAAGTATCCATTCATTTATTTTTCTAAACAATATACACTATCATTTTTTGAAAAATATTTTTCAAATCACTCATTTTTCGCGAAACGAATGCACCATTAAACGTTACACCCTAGACTTTAATGTCTTTTTAAGTTTTAACTTACTTTGCGAACCTTCACTCTCTTGCGCTTTAGACCCTCAACCTTAAATCCACACACTTTACAAGGATTTGAAATGCAAGGATTTAAAAAAAAAAGAAATGCAAGAATTTGAAGTGTAAATAGGGATTTACGTAAAATAGGGTGAGAATTATGGGGTGTGAACTCTAAAGATTTGAAGGTTAGCTTGAGTTAACGTGTAAGAGGGTGAGAGCTCGTGGTGGAAGGGGGATAAAGGTAAAATTGAAGGATTTAAAACTTCGTTCGTCTCGCAGAAAACAACTTACAGGAAAATATTTTCCAAAATTTCCGGTGTTCGTTTAACGAAAAATAAATGAGCAAAGGAAAACATTTTCCGTCAATTAAATAACTATCTTAATCATTTTCCCTCCTCTTTCTTTCACCCAAACCAATCATTTTCACTCCTTTCTTTCTTTTTCTTCTTTTTCTTTTTCTTTTTCTTTTTCTTTTTCTTCTTCCTCGGCTGGTTGCTAGCCATGGCAACTGGCCATAGGCAAGGGACGAGCTCACCCAAGGCTAGCAAGGCTCGACCTCGCCAGATTTCGGCAACCTCAAGCCTTGCCAAAGGTTGGCGAGGCTTTAGCAACCTCCGGCGAGGCTTAAGCCTCGCCAAGCTCGTCGAATCTGGCAAGGCTCGAGCTCGCCCGACCGGCCTTGGACAAGCCTTGCTAGCCTTGGGCCAACTTGTCCCTCGCCTAAGGCCGGCGACAAGGCGAGGAAGAAAAGGAAAAAAATAATAATCATAAAATTAAATATTGAATCTTTTAGTAAATTTTTCCAAGGAAAATCAAATTAGATATCAAACAATGGACACATTTTCTAGTTAATTTTTAGATTTTAGCCAAATATCGGAAAATATTGTCGACATTTTGGAATAGATTTTCCAAAAATGTCATATTTTTTGCGAAACGAACAAAGCTTGAGAGTAAAAGTTGGAGAGGAAAATGAAACTTTACAAAAGTGCTATTTAAACCGTCCGGTATTTTTCAGAATAAGCCCCTGCACTATGGACAATCAAACACACGAGTAGAAATGAAATCTAAAGAGGGATGTTAAGGATAACTAACATAAATTAAGAACTACTTTGTTAAATAATTTTGAGTCGGGTCCGGTTCAGGTCAAAACAAGCATGAATACTTTATGTTTCAGTTCGGTTCGATTCAGTTTGGGAATCATAGATATCTGAACCGAACCATTGACACTCCTATCATAAAGGGATATTAAAACTATTGGATCATAAGTACACACCCAACAAAAATTTGTTACATCATCTATACTATATATAAAGCAAAATTTTGAGTATTGGTATTCATCCCGAACTTACAGTTATACTCGCATATATAATTAACTCTAGGTTAGTGAAGTACATGAGGGGCGATATTAACGTTTACCATTTTGGGGTTACACTTGCAATTGAAAGATTTCGATTATACTATGCAAAAACAGTTTTAGATTAAGCAACATTAGGAGATAGAGAGAAGGGGAATAATATTATAAGACAAAAAAAAAAGATCTGTTTCCAATCTTCCACTTCATCCATTTTATTTTAATAACTACCCACTTTTTTTACTTTTTAACAAATTTCCTTTTCTTCAGGACTTATTACAGGCCTCAGGAATAACTTATGATATGACCACTGCTAAAATATTGAATAATGCCAGTTCAATTGAGAAATTTTGAGAGTTTTGGCTTGGTCGACTTGGAGCGGGTGATGAATTGGCCTACTTCTACCTTTCAATTGGGCTTGGTGACGGTCCATGTTCCCCCAACACATGGCAACCCGTTGCTAACCCTTGTCCTAATGACATGCAGTAAACCATCATTGCTTTTTGTCGTCGTGGCATGCACAAACCTAATATGGATTGCCACATGGCACTAACCTATTTGTCAACCATTCGTGCCATCCGGCTATAAATACTATATCAATTCATTTTTCACTTAGGGTACTTTTGTTTTACGTAAAACTCAATGATAAAGGAAAATGTCTATCAAGAAATCATCTTCCAAGAATACGGTTAATTTTCCTTTGTTTAGTAATATATAATCGAAAAAGTTTTCTGGTGTTTGGATCTCATTGGAAAATAATTTCAATCTCATAAATTTATCTAAGGAAAAAATTAATTTGATTTTTTTAATAATTTTTATTATTTTAAAAATTCGATTTTTTAATTTTCTTTTTCTTCTTTCTTTTTCTTTTTTCTTTTCCTTTTCCTCCTTCCTCCACCATGACTAGCTGGCAACGGCCATAAGCATAGAGTTTTGGGTTCAAGCACCGATATCTAGTCATATTTGGAAAACGTTTTCCGGTTCTTTCAGAGAGAAAATCATTTTCTTGAATTTAAGCTTTAATAGGAAAACATTTTCCATTGACTCATTTTCCAATGCAAACCAAACACCAGAAAATGACAAAAATGTTTTCTCGGAAATTATTTTATGTGAAACAAACAGACCCTTAATGACATTTGGATGTATGAAATTTTCTCCCCAGGACGTTGACACTTCTAAATTTTTGGCACTTAAGAGATTCAACACTTTTTATCTTCTTGACTTCTGGATGCCTTTGCTCCTCGACATCGGTGGTTTAAACTATCAAACACTCTCACACCTGACTTTGAGTGACTCCAAGCAGCTGGACACTCCTCATATACCACTAGGCATTCAACCTCACCAGAATGGCTTATTTCTCATCTCACACCCTCTTTATTTCATCACATTTACAGTGTCACTTTTGTATGATACTAATCTGTTTCAATGATGATCGTGTATCAAAGAGAGATATAAGAAGAGAAAATGAACACCCAATGGTTGACGTGGTTCAGACGACCAAGAGAAAAATCCTTTGGAAGCTTACCTCCACGGTTGTAAATCCCCAATTCATCTTATTACCTTTGGGGATGATTCATTATCATTTAATAAAGAGCAATACAAAGGATTGCAATAATTGATTTGGTAGCTACAATCATCACACATTTTAGCCAGATCTCCTTCTATATTGGGATTAGGACGACCTGACATTCTTATCATTCCAGCACTCCCCATCTAAACTGGAGCAAAGACATCCTCAAAAGTCAGCTTGGATACCATATTCTGAAAAACACCTTTAGAGAAAGCTTGGTGAATACATCTGCAAGTTGCTTATAACAACAGACATAAGGAGTTTTAATTGTCTTGTCTTGAATCTTTCCATGAACAAAGTGACAATTGACTTCTATATGTTTTTTCTGTTCATGAAAAACTAGATTTGAAGCAATATGGATTGCGGTTGATTATCACAAAATAACATCATAGAAGATTTGGGGGTTCTAAACACCAATTCTTGTACAAGAAATTGAAACCAAACCATTTCACCTGTAATTGAGGCCATGGCTCTTTGTATTTGACCTCTACACTAGACCTTGCCACAACAATATCTTTTTCACTTTTCCAAGTGACTAAGTTGCCACCTACAAAGGTGCAGAAGCTTGTAGTTGATTTTCGATCTATATGGCTCCTAGTCCAATCCGCATCGGTGTGCCCTACAATACCAGTATGACCATATTTCTTCATCAAAATACCCCGACCTGGACTAGATTTTAGGTTTCGAAGTGTGCGATCCAAAAGCGCCATATGTCCTTCAATAGAAACATGCATGAATTGGCTTACATAACTGACGATATAAGCAATTTATGGTCGAGTAGTGATTAAGTAGATCAGCTGTCCAACCAACCTTTGAAACCAACCACTATCGGATAATGGGGTGATGTTGTTAACAAACTTATTGTTATGATGCATGGATGACTCTTAGGAGCAGCTCCAAGTTTCCTTGTCTCTTTTTACAATTCAAGAGTATATTTCCTTTGAGAGATGAATAATCCTTTACTACCTCTATTCCTTGAAAATAGTGCAAGTGTCCCAAATCCTTGATGTTGAACTTCACATTCAAGTGCCGCTTGAGAGTCTCGATTTCATAAAGATTATCACCAGTAATAATTATATCATCCATGTAGACAAGGACTGTTCCTTTGGCATTTTGGTTCACAAGTAAGGAGGAAATCGAATCATACTTTTTGAAACCCACACTTTCAAGAGCAAAATTTAATTTTCCATACCAAGCACGTGGCGACTATTTGAGACCGTAGATGGCTTTATTAAGCTTGCATACTGCATTGGGTTGATTTTCTAAAGGATGTCTAGGAGGAATGTTCATATAAACTTCTTCTTCCAGTTCACCTTGTAAGAACATATTTTTAACATCCATTTGAAAGAGTGGCCAATCACAGTTTACTACTATGCGCATTAATACTCTCACTGTGTTCATTTTTACTACAGGTTGCAACATTTCTTTGTTGTCATGCCCCGAACCCCGCGAGCGCGCCAACATCCCTCCGAGGTCGTCAAGTATGCGACATCCCAGGATTTGTCGTCGACCCAAACCGAACGCTAACGAATAGCGTAAGCGAAAGCAAAACAAACTCTCCATACAACATGTAATCCAACGGGATAATAGAGAGACAATCGAAATACATCAACAAATACATTTTATAAACATAGCGTTAAACACAAATAAGCAATTACAAGCCTTACTAGAGGCCACCATCTAGACACCACTCATAACAAAAAGGATTGGGTGGTGGGTAAGCTTAACTCCTCTACAAAAGGGGTACTCCAAAAAGAGACGAGGAGAATAATCCCATCCTTAGATCATCACGGTACTCTGGTGGCATCTCCGAATCAGTCATGGTCGTGAGTCTGAAATGGTTTGGTTATACAACCATGAGAACACTTCTCAATAAGCAACTACCTAAGCCTCGCTTAGGCGAACACGTACCTGCGGACAATCCTAAACGTGCAATTCTAACAAACAACGTGCCATAGACAATCACAGGCGTCCTTACCTCGCCTTGGCACATGGACACGCCCTACACGTTAGAATACTACCATAACATGGCAATTCGCTCCACGAGCATATAATACAACCACATGACGTAAACGCGCATAAAACGGTTATTAATCCAGACATGCTCAACAGCAACACAAGCACATTGCATTCCCCAATGCATAACACACGATTATAACTGTCCAGATTATTAGAGGCCCCTCGGGCCACCGAACCCCCGCCGGTCTTCTGGCGTAACCAGACATCGTCCCGCTACTTCGGCGACGGCAACGTCCAGAACCCCCGCCCAGACGGCATTCCATAAAGGAGCATCGATCCAGCCTCCACCGCAATCGGCAACGCCTAGAACCCCTTCCTAGACTGTCACGCCCCGCACCCTACGAGCGCGCGGTCATCCCTCGATGGTCGATCATTGAACGCGACGTCCCAGGACGCGTCGCCGACCCCAACGAAACACCCAACAATAAGGGCAAGCGGAAGCGAAACTAATTAACCCAGACAATAAACAATGACAAAGGGATAGCACGAAACAATAATTGCATACCAACATAAGGTAGTCACTATACAAAACGATAACTCGGGCTACCAATTTAGAACCACAATTTTCAAAAGGGGGCAGTGGTTGACAAGCTTATCTCCTCTACAAAAGGTAATCAAAAGACAGGGTAAATGATCTATTCTTCAATCCCTGTGGTGCTCTGGCGGCATCTCCGAATCGATTACGGTCGCGGATCTGAAATGGTTATATAATAACCGTGAGAACGAGTCTCAATAAGCAACCCCCTAAACCCCACGTAGGCCAATGCGTACCCAGACAAGTCATACATGCAATCTACCCCATAACATATAAAATTCGCATCATTGTACTTACCTCGTCATCAAGTCCATGCCAACTCTACACGTTAGTCGTCACGTGATAAGGCAATAATAGTAATTAAATCACACATCACAAATCGCTCAAACACCAACCATGCTTTCACTCAATCACTCCAACTAATTCAACCAGTCAATTCAATCACACTCAATTCGCATGCGTGGCCGAGCAACTTTCTCACGACCTCCCAGGTCCTTTCACACGGCCCGCGTCAACACGCCTCAGGCCAGCCCTCAGATCAAGCCGGGCTCAGTCCCGCGTAACCACGCCTCAGGACATTTCTCTCGACCCGCGTAATCACGCCTCAGGTCATTACTTGCCTTTCTAGCCACACCCGCGTAACCACGCCTCAGGTTGGCAGCCCTCAGATCAAACCGGGCTCAGTCCCGCGTAACCACGCCTCAGGACATTTCTCTCGACCCGCGTAACCACGCCTCAGGTCATTACTTGCCTTTCTAGCCACACCCGCGTAACCACGCCTCAGGTTGGCAGCCCTCAGATCAAGCCGGGCTCAGTCCCGCGTAACCACGCCTCAGGACATTTCTCTCATGCACATGCACCACCACACAATCTATCATCTAACACGTCGTACATTTCACAATCAAATTACCAAGCTCACACCAATGTCAATCTGACACACTCTAACAACCACTTTAATTCACACTCCCCACATCGGTCCACCGACCCGACATTCATGTCGGCACATTCAATTAATCCAATTCACCCACAAGCGCCACGACAATTCGGTCGAGGCATATCTATCTCGATCAATCACTAAATCAGCCGCACAATTATCGCCACAATAATTCACCAATTAAGCACAATTAGTCTAATTAGCCCACACCCAATTAAAGTCCTAAGCCGGTACTAAATTTCACCCTAAACAAGTCTAAAAATACCCAAAGTACTAGGTAGGATTTAGGAAGTTACTTACCTAAGTTTGGCCCGGGAAAAGTCGGCTCGGGCCCAAAATGGCCCGGGTGAAACGATCTGGGGCCGGGCGCGGGCACGGGCCCAACGAGGCGCGGTGGCCGGCCAATGCGGGCACAATGGTCGATCGGCGTGCACTGCGCGCGGGCGCGATGGCGGTGCGGCGTGCCAAGGGGCGCACGGGCGAACGGACGGGCGACGAGCCTAGTCGGACGGGCGACGCGCACAGTCGGACAGACGCACGGTGCCGGCGAGCTCGGCCACGGGCGCGGCCCTCGGCCACGGGCACAAGGCCCGGCCACGGGCTCGTGGCTTGGTCGCGTGGGCGACGAGCCGGCTACGGCCTGGGCTGGCTGGTCGGGGCGGCGAACGGCGGCGACGGCGGCGCGCGGCGGCGGCGAGGCCGAGCGAGGAGAAAGAGAGTGAGCCAGGGGGTGAGGGTGAGAGAGAGGATCGGGGCGAGGGGAGAGAGATGGCGGACCGGCGGTGAGCCGGCCCGGCGAGGCGCGATGGAGGAGTCGGCCGCGAGCGAAGCAACGACGGGGGCGGGCCGGGCGATGCGGCGATGACTCGCAGCAGCGGCGGTGGACGGCACGGAACGGACGAGCTCAGATCGGCGAGCTCCCAGGTGCACGAACAAACGAGTAGCGAAGGCGACGGGCTGAGCTCCGCGGCGGCGAGCTGGACGGCGAGGCGGAGCAAGGCGGCCGGGCGGGCGGCGACGGGCCGAGACAGAGCGTGGCGGCCCGAGCTCGCGCGCTTGGGAAGGAAGGGAGGCGGCGTCGGGGCGGGGCTTCCGGGCGACAACGGCGCGCGGCAACGGCGCGAGGAAGACGGCGGCGGCGCTCGGCGGTCGAGGCCGGCTCGGGCGGCGGTCGGCCGGGCGGCGGGGAGCGGGGCGAAGCGGGAACCGGACGCGTCGAAGAACAAGGAAAAGAAAGAAGAAGAAAGGAGAAGAAGGAAGAGAGAAGGGAGGAGAGAGAAGAAGTGTGTCAGGGGGGGTTGGTCTGCATGGGTATGGGCAGATGGGACGCAAGCAGGGGGGGAAAACGTGCGCGTCCGGCGACCAGAGAGGGAAGAGAGAGGGAAAGAGAGAGAAAGGGAGAGAGAGGGAAAGAGAGAGAAAGGGAGAGAGAGGGAGAGAGAGAGAGAGAGCAGGACAGACGTGATAATGGGGGGGGAGTGCGTGCGCGGGCAGAGGAGAGAGAGGAGAGAGAAAGAGAGAGAGAGAAAAATTTAAATGTTCAATCATATAAATAATGCGATTAAACAGCCCATAATAAAAACTGACAACGATTTATCAGTCCAAATTAAACCTTGATTATAATAAGGGACAAAGGCCAAATCAATTAAATCAAACTATAGCGAGGGAGGTCTACTAGTCCAAATTTGCACCTGGTCAAAAACTCCCCTTTTTCCATCATTGCTGACAATCTCAACGCTGGCTACGATAATATTGATACCGTCCAATTTATTTCGTCCTGAAACTCCCGAAAATCGACTGCCAAGTTCGGGGTCTAAATAACGGCCAAATTCGATCGAGTGCGATTCTAGCGAAATCTCTATTTTAAAAACGAGAACCCGAGAGTGATCAGTTCCCGGGCGAGATTCCATTATAAGCGCACTGACGGATTACACGTTTTATAAATACCAAAAATGGGCCAAAATTCGGAATGTCACAACTCTTCCCCCCTTACAAAAATTTCGTCCTCGAAATTTATAATTCAACCCAACTATTCAAACAAATGGGGGTATTGGTGTCGCATCAACTCTTCACTTTCCCACGTCGCACCTTCAGTTCCATGGTGCTCCCAAATCACCTTGACCATCGGAATTTTCTTGTTCCGCAGCACTCTTTCTATTCTGTCCTCGATCCGAACTGGCTTGTCCACATAGGACACTCTGTCGTCCATGTCTATCTCTTCGTAGTTCAGCACGTGGGTCGGGTCCGGTTCATACTTTCTTAACATTGACACGTGGAATACGTTGTGCATTTGAGACAAATTTGGTGGTAGCGCGAGACGATAGGCCTGGGTACCAATTCTCTCTAAGACCTCGAATGGGCCCACGTACCTTGGGCTCAACTTCCCTTTCTTACCAAACCGAGATAATCCTCTCATAGGCGATACCTTGAGGAAAACGTGGTCCCCCACTTGAAATTCCAAAGGCCTACGTCTCCGGTCCGCATAATTCTTTTGGCGGCTACGAGCGGTCTTAAGCCTATCCCGAATTACCTTGATCAGCTTCGGCCGATTGCTTGAACCAACTCGGGACCTGTGATGCTCCTCTCACCAACTTCATCCCAACAAACCGGTGTTCTGCAAGCCCTGCCATAAAGTGCCTCGAATGGTGCCATTCTGATACTTTGCTGATAGCTATTGTTGTAGGCGAATTCCACCAAATGTAGTTGTTCCTCCCAACCACCCTTAAAATCCAAAACACATGCTCGCAGCATGTCTTCCAAGGTCTGAATCGTCCTTTCAGACTGGCCATCCGTCTGGGGATGATAGGCCGTGCTAAACTGTAACTTCGTTCCTAATGCCGCATGAGGCTTTTCCAAAAGGCGGCAGTAAATTTAGGATCCCGATCTGAAGTGATTGTCACTGGCACTCCGTGCAGACGGACTATTTGTCGTACGTAAATCTCGGCATACCTTTCCAAGGCGAAGTCCTTTCGTACAGGTAGAAAATACGCTGACTTTGTCAATCGGTCGACTACCACCCAAATCGAATCATGACCCCTTTGACTTCTCGGTAATCCCATTACAAAGTCCATCGTGATGTGTTCCCATTTCCACTCGGGAATTTCCAATGGCTGCAACATTCCACTCGGCTTACAATGTTGTGCCTTCACTTGCTGACATGTTAAACACTTGGCCACGTGCTTGGCTACGTCCACTTTCATGACGTTCCACCAATAATGCTGTCGCAAGTTCTGATACATTTTCGTACTACCCGGGTGAATACTGTAATTGCTACGGTGTGCTTCAGACAAAATCTCTTCCTTCAGTTCTGTATCACTGGGTACACATAACCGTCCACGGAACTTTAGAATTCCATCCTCGGATACCTGAAAATCTGATTTCCTTTTTGTGGCATCCATACTCAAAATCTTCTGAGTCTCCGGGTCCGTCGATTGTAAAGCCTTAATCTTAGTCTGTATTTCTGGTTCAATCCTCAACGCTACAAGTAGACTCGAGACATGACTCACTTCAAACTTAAATTCTGAATCCCGAACTCCCTCCAACAGAGTCCACTCCTTGACCATCATATGCGCGATGCTCGATTTCCGACTCAGTGCATCCGCTACCTTATTAGCTTTTCCAGGGGTGATACATAATCTCGCAGTCGTAATCCTTAAGGAGTTCCATCCAACGGCGCTGTCTCATATTTAATTCCTTTTGGGAGAACAAGTACCTTAAACTTTGATGGTCCGTATAAATCTGAAATTTCTCCCAACACAGGTAGTGTCTCCAAATCTTAAGAGCGAAAATAATCGCGGCCAATTCCAAGTCATGCGTCGGATAGTTCTGCTCGTGTGGCCTCAACTGTCGCGATGCGTATGCCACTACTTTCCCGTGTTGCATTAGCACGCATCCCAATCCTCTTAACGACGCGTCACTGTAAATCTCATATCCTCCCGGGCCTAACGGGATCGTTAACACTGGCGCGGTCGTCAATCTCTATTTTAATTCTTGGAAGCTCCTTTCGCACTTATCCGTCCATTCAAACCTCATCTCCTTCTTTAGTAACCGCGTCAACGGCGTCGCTAATGCCGAAAACTTCTCCACGAAGCGTCTATAATAACCTGCTAGTCCGAGGAAGCTCCGAACCTCGGTTACTGTTGTCGGTCTCGGCCAATTTGTGACGGCTTCAATCTTTGTCGGGTCCACCGCAATTCCTTCTCCGGATATCACATGTCCTAAGAACGCCACTTGGTGAAGCCAGAATTCACACTTACTGAACTTAGCGTAGAGTGCGTGTTCCCTTAAGGTCCGTAGAACCTCTTCCAAATGTACCTCGTGCTCGGCGGAACTCTTTGAATACACCAGAATATCATCTATGAACACGATCACGAACTGATCTAAAAATTCCTTGAATACCCCATTCATTAAATCCATAAAGGCTGTAGGGGCGTTCGTCAGTCCAAATGGCATTACCGTAAACTCATAGTGTCCATACCTCATCCTAAATGCCGACTTCGGCACGTCCTCCTTCTTGATCCTCAATTGGTGATAGCCAGTCCTCAGATCGATTTTTGAAAACACTGACGCCCCTTGCAACTGATCAAATAGGTCATCAATCCTTGGCAACGGATACTTATTCTTAATGGTCACCTGGTTCAATTGTCTGTAGTCAATGCACAACCTCAAGGACCTGTCCTTTTTCCTCACGAACAACACTAGCGCTCCCCATGGAGACGCACTCGGACGAATAAAAATTTTATCCAATAACTCCTGCATTTGAACCTCCAATTCCTTCAATTTTGACAGCGACATCCAAAAAGGGTGCTCGCTAGATTGGTTCCGTCCCAAGGGCTAACTCGATTACAATTTCCACTTCTCGATCAGGTGACAATCCCGGCAATCCCCGAGGAAAGACATCGTGAAGATTACACACCTCGGCTATGTCCTTTAGCCTTTGTTCCTCAACCAACTAGTCAACCACAAAATAATTATCTTTATACACCTCAAAGACAAACTCAATCCATCCAATTTCAATCAACAGTCTCCCAAAACAAATCACCCCTGTTCTTTATAAAATCCGAAATTTCCAAGCATAACTCATCCTTCCAAACTCATCCAAGAATATCGTCAGTAATTTAGAAATCCTTAAGCCGATTGCGCCTATCTACTATAAAATTGATTATAAGTCTTACCTGACCACTCAAGCGATAACTTCAAAATCATCTCCTATTGTACCTAATACCATCTTATAACACATCTAGACTTTCAAGGCACATCATTCTCTTCCTTCTCAGCTACAACATACACTTTTCCTTACGTCCTTAGCCGATTCTGATTAATCTGCGGGGCAGCTCTCGCTTAATGTCCTACCTGCGATCGCTGCGATTGCATTAGTGACTTAACCTATCGGTTCAACAATTTCTCACTTGGTGACCTTACTGTCCACATCCACAACATGCTCCACCTCTACCTTGGCAATGGCCATTCCTATGCCTCTTTCCATAAGACCGACATGCGGCGTTGGAGCAATAGTTCAGCTTTCGAGAGTTCTTCCTTACCGGAGGGACAAGTCTCATATTCTCTGTCATAGACTTCTTCCCAAGTTCTTATTGTCCCTAGCTGGCGTGTACCGCAATCTCTATACGGTAACCCTCTCATTCATATCCCTTTCAACCGTTTAAGCCCTGTCATACGGCTCATTACAATCCCTTAAGTTCATTAGCATCAACTGACTGCGGAGATTTAGTTTCAGTCCATCCCGGAACCTCATTGTCCTATCCACACAATCATTGACTATCCTTGGTGCGTACTTAGACAACCTTACAAACTCGACCTCGTACTGATCGACTGACATTCAATTTTAGCGAAGCCGAAGAAACTCTGTCATTTTCTGTTCTCACGCACTCTCTGAAAGTGCCTCCCATTGAAGGCCTCGATAACGATACCCCAGCTTGGAAATATGCCCTCTGAAATATCCCACTTCGGGGGCCCTCTTACCAATCCTTTGCATTTCCTTAGAGTTGATATATAGCCAAGGTCACTTTCTCCTCACCAATGCACCCGAATACCTCAAAAGCAATGTAGCCTCAGGGTCACATTTACCATCGAACTTCAGAGGTTTCAATTTCAAATATTTTCCAACCAGCTAACGCATCTATCTGATTGCATTAACTTGCCCTTGACCTTGATTCCCAACATTTCTATTATGCCCATGATTCCCGTTATTTCCATTGGCGGCGACAACAGCGGCCTCAGCATTAGTAGCAACAGTCGCATTTTACTGCTCAGTCTGCCTTCCCATTAAAACTCCAACTTCCTCGAGTGCCCTCAAAATATCATCCCATCTGGGATTCCCCACAACTCCAACTTGCGGACCTACACGACCTCGACCTCGACCTCGACCTCTTCCTCGGCTACTCTTACTCACAGGATTCACACCACTCACTTACATGCTATAATTCCCCTCGGGAATTAAAGACCTAGGCCAACTATACCAGTCTAAAGCCCTAGGCAGTGAATCACAACACAATTCACTAAGCAGGCAGCCAATCACAACCAACAACCAATCACAACCAACAGGTTTCGCGCACTTACCTCAAGTCCTGACGCACCTGCACCTCACATAATATTGCATAAAATCACTTAGCAAATCACAATCACACAGTCTGGGGTACGCATGGCGACACAAATCTCCCTAACTGGCTACCCCAAAGTCATCGCTCCTTATCACTCCAGGTTTCGACCACTTGGATCGAGCTGACCTTGCTCTGATACCAAATCAACGGGGATGTCACGCCCCGCACCCTACGAGCGCGCGGTCATCCCTCGATGGTCGATCATTGAACGCGACGTCCCAGGACGCGTCGCCGACCCCAACGAAACACCCAACAATAAGGGCAAGCGGAAGCGAAACTAATTAACCCAGACAATAAACAATGACAAAGGGATAGCACGAAACAATAATTGCATACCAACATAAGGTAGTCACTATACAAAACGATAACTCGGGCTACCAATTTAGAACCACAATTTTCAAAAGGGGGCGGTGGTTGACAAGCTTATCTCCTCTACAAAAGGTAATCAAAAGACAGGGTAAAAGATCTATTCTTCAATCCCTGTGGTGCTCTGGCGGTATCTCCGAATCGATTACGGTCGCGGATCTGAAATGGTTATATAATAACCGTGAGAACGAGTCTCAATAAGCAACCCTCTAAACCCCACGTAGGCCAATGCGTACCCAGACAAGTCATACATGCAATCTACCTCATAACATATAAAATTCGCATCATTGTACTTACCTCGTCATCAAGTCCATGCCAACTCTACACGTTAGTCGTCACGTGATAAGGCAATAATAGTAATTAAATCACACATCACAAATCGCTCAAACACCAACCATGCTTTCACTCAATCACTCCAACTAATTCAACCAGTCAATTCAATCACACTCAATTCGCATGCGTGGCCGAGCAACTTTCTCACGACCTCCCAGGTCATTTCACACGGCCCGCGTCAACACGCCTCAGGCCAGCCCTCAGATCAAGCCGGGCTCAGTCCCGCGTAACCACGCCTCAGGACATTTCTCTCGACCCGCGTAATCACGCCTCAGGTCATTACTTGCCTTTCTAGCCACACCCGCGTAACCACGCCTCAGGTTGGCAGCCCTCAGATCAAACCGGGCTCAGTCCCGCGTAACCACGCCTCAGGACATTTCTCTCGACCCGCGTAACCACGCCTCAGGTCATTACTTGCCTTTCTAGCCACACCCGCGTAACCACGCCTCAGGTTGGCAGCCCTCAGATCAAGCCGGGCTCAGTCCCGCGTAACCACGCCTCAGGACATTTCTCTCATGCACATGCACCACCACACAATCTATCATCTAACACGTCGTACATTTCACAATCAAATTACCAAGCTCACACCAATGTCAATCTGACACACTCTAACAACCACTTTAATTCACACTCCCCACATCGGTCCACCGACCCGACATTCATGTCAGCACATTCAATTAATCCAATTCACCCACAAGCGCCACGACAATTCAGTCAGGCATATCTATCTCAGTCAATCACTAAATCAGCCGCACAATTATCGCCACAATAATTCACCAATTAAGCACAATTAGTCTAATTAGCCCACACCCAATTAAAGTCCTAAGCCGGTACTAAATTTCACCCTAAACAAGTCTAAAAATACCCAAAGTACTAGGTAGGATTTAGGAAGTCACTTACCTAAGTTTGGCCCGGGAAAAGTCGGCTCGGGCCCAAAATGGCCCGGTGAACGATCTCGGGGCCAGGCGCGGGCGCGGCCAACAGCGCGGTGGCCGGCCAATGCGGGCACAATGGTCGATCGGCGTGCCTGGCGCGCGGGCGCGATGGCGGTGCGGCGTGCCAAGGGGCGCACGGGCAAACGGACGGGCGACGAGCCTAGTCGGACGGGCGACGCGCCTGGTCGGACGGGCACGGTGCCGGGCGAGCTCGGCCACGGGCACAGCCCTCGGCCACGGGCTCGCGGCTTGGTCGCGTGGGCGACGAGCCGGCTACGGCCTGGGCTGGCTAGTCGGGGCGGCGACCGGCGGCGATGGCGACACGGCGGCGACGAGCTGAACAGGGGAGAAAGAGAGTGAGCCGGGGTGAGGGTGAGGGAGAGAGGATCGGGGCGAGGGGAGAGATGGCGGACCGGCGGTGAGTGGCCGGGCGAGGCTAGCGATGGAGGAGCCGGCCGGCGGCAGCAACAGCGGGGGCAGGCGGGCGACAGCGCGGCGACTCGCAGCGAGCGGCGGTGGGCGGCACGGAGACGGACGAGCTCGGATCGGCGAGCTCCCAGTGCGCGAACAAACGAGCGGCGAAGCGACGGCTGAGCTCTGCGGCGGCAGGAGCGGGCGGCGAGCGGAGCAAGGCGGCCGAGTGAGGCGGCGGCAGCCGAGACAGAGCGGTGGCGGCGAGCCAGTGGCGCGTTTGGGAAGGAAAGGAGGCGGCGTCGGGGCGGGGCTTCCGGGCGACAGCGCGGTGCGGCAACGGCGCGAGGAAGACGGCGGCGGCGCTCGGCGGTCAGGCGGGCTCGGGCGGTGGTCGGCTGGGCGAGCAGGAGCGGGGCAAAGCAAAACCAGACGCCGGCGAAGAACAAGGAAAAGAAAGAAGAAGAAAGGAGAAGAAGGAAGAGAGAAGGGAGGAGAGAGAGAGAAGTGTGTCGGGGGGTTGGTGCGCATGGGTATGGGCGGATGGGGCGCAAGCGGGGGAAACGTGCGCGTCCGGCGACCAGAGAGGGAAGAGAGAGGGAAAGAGAGAGAAAGGGAGAGAGAGAGAGAGAGAGAGAGAGAGCAGGACAGACGTGATGATGGGGGGAAGTGCGTGCGCGGGCAGAGGAGAGAGAGGAGAGAGAAAGAGAGAGAGAAAAATTTAAATGTTCAATCATATAAATAATGCGATTAAACGGCCCATAATAAAAACTGACAACGATTTATCGGTCCAAATTAAACCTCGAATATAATAAGGGACAAAGGCCAAATCAATTAAATCAAACTATAGCGAGGGAGGTCTACTAGTCCAAATTTGCACCTGGTCAAAAACTCCCCTTTTTCCATCATTGCTGACAATCTCAACGGCTACGATAATATTGATACCGTCCAATTTATTTCGTCTGAAACTCCCGAAAATCGACGCCAAGTTCGGGGTCTAAATAACGGCCAAATTCGATCGAGTGCGATTCTAGCGAAATCTCTATTTTAAAAACGAGAACCCGAGAGTGATCAGTTCCCGGGCGAGATTCCATTATAAGCGCACTGACGGATTACACGTTTTATAAATACCAAAAATGGGCCAAAATTCGGAATGTCACATAGACGGCATCCGAACCCCCGTCGGTCATCGTCTAGAACCCCCGCCTAGACGGAACGTGTCGTGACCATGCACACACTCAACAACCATTACCGATTCTTATCTTTAAGAATTAACCAAATGCCAACTAAGTCTGTACTCATCAATTAAAAAGCCTCGCCTTTCTTTTGTAACAAAATCTCCGAAAAGTCCCCGAGAGAGAGAAAAACCGAGTATGCACAGAATCGGGGCCAAACTGGGCAGTAACATAGTCACCGAATTTCCTTTAAAATAAATAGTAAATCAACTCCAAAAATTTTTAAATTTGGATATATTGTATAAAACATCTTGATAAACATTTTTCATGAGGACACAAAATCCAGTTCTAACTGTAAACGCCTCGTTTTGACACTCAAATCCGTACAGAATCCGGTTCGCTCGGACAGTCCCTCAAACCATCAAAATATAATTCATTCAGTACCCAAATCACTTTGGAAAGCTCTGAAATGTTTATATGTCATAGACACAAGTGTTTTTAACAATTTTCTTGAAGGAAGTTTGTTGAAATAAGGTCTAGCAAATTTTATAAAAATTTGGACAGACAGGAAGGTCGGGTGAACAGTAACTCCGGCAGCCTTGAGACGGTCCAAAAACCAACTTCCGAATGACCCCAAACAACTTCCAAAAATTCTTAATTTAAAGTATTTTATACATCAAGATGTTGGGAACAAATTCCATGAAAAAAACTTCCTCAGATTCGGCCCACAATGATCACCAAAAAATAACACAGCACAGAGGTACAGTAACAACCAGAAATCCGAGAATCATTAAACTTGCACCATTGGGCAAATCAAGCTTATACAACCACTAAACCAACTATCCACAGCCCCTAATCCATCCCTAGACATGCCATTAGTAACCCACTAGCCTAACCAAGGATTAGGAAGTCACTTACCAAGGGTTTAAGCAAGAAAACCGGTGAACAGGCAAACTGAGCTCCGGCGGTGAACAGGGATGGACGGGAATCTCTGACGACTTTCCGGCGACCAGGCTGGGATGGTTGGAACGAGCACAAGATGGTGGTGGTCGGGGTACCAGGAGTGAGGCCTAAAGAGAGAGAGAAAGAGGGGAAAATGGGTGTTTTCCAGTTGGTTTCTGGGCTAGTTCAGGCTTTTGTGAACAGTGCGTACTCCGGCGGTCGGACGGGTGGCTGGACGACGATTCAGGCGGCGAGTCCGGTGGCGTCTGAACCGGAGAAGCAAGGTGGAGGTGATGGTACTTAGAGATTGGGCCGATTCCAAGGAGGGAGAGAGAGAGAGAGCTCCGGGAATGAGAAGAGAGAGAGAGAGGGTCAAAGGTCAATTATTATCTACCCACCCCACTCACATAAATCAAGGGCCAAGATCAATCTATTAATCTCATCAAAGATCCAAAGGCCACAAATGAGTCTTCTAAGGCAAGATGGGGAAAATATCCAAGGGCAACTAAGGAACAAGCAAAAAGGAGAGGGGGCATTCTTGTCCAAATTTTCGCTTATGGAGGGAAATGTAATTGTCCGAATTGCCCTTCAATATTTCAAAAGTGCTCAATTAACACAGGGGCTAAATGGTCTTTTTCCACTCTCGGTCCAAATTTCGATTTTTCCGATAATTCCAATCGATCCGATAGTTGGCCACGCTAAATGAGACGACGTCCGATAAATTAGTCGTGGAAATCTTGAAAATTCGACATCCCAATTCGGATTCTAATTAATGGCCAAAATCCAACAATCGCGACTTTAGTGTATCTCAAACTAACGGGTGGCTTTTAGGAGTTACGCGTATCGACACGTGGCCGATGACATCGAGCCACATCTAAGTTTACTTGAGGCATGGCGATCTCGGTCATCATGTAATTGCGAGGGTCAATCACTAGTTCCGAAGGACACGATCTTTCGGATTAGGTTTAGGATCATTCGAAACTCATACAATGGTTAAGCGGAATCACCCACGTTCCGATCGTATAAGATTTGCGAATCGTTCCATAGCCATCCTTGGATCGGTCTCTAATGGTACAAAATATTCCCTTGTCAATCTTATGATCGAAGTGCCAATCCATGATCAAGTTCTTAGGTCCACATACTTAATTCCTAGCTAGCCTTTCCCTAACGGTTAGTATCTCGAGAGTGATCAATTTCTGAGTGAGATTTTACTGAAAGTGCATCGAAGAAATATTCATTTCATAAATCCCGAAAATGGATCGAATTTCAGAATGTCACATTTGTAGTCTTCACCATATGTTTGAGTATAGCCCTTGGCAATAAGTCTTGCCTTGTGATGTTCAAAGGAACCATAATTCTTCTATTTAATTTTAGACACCCATCTATAGCCAATGAAACGCTTTGCTTCAGATAAGGTAACAATATCCAAGTGCGATTTTTATCGAGTGCTTCTAGCTCTTCTTTCATAACGTATCGCCACACTTGAGAACTTCTGCCTTCAAGAAAGGTAGTATGTTCTTTTTTAGCATCGACAACTAACAAAAAGCATGGAAGACAAGCAGATGATAAAGAATAGTATGTTCTTTATCGTAGCATGTATAATCCTGTATAGGAAATAGAGCAAAATGATAAGTGGTGAAGTCACAAATTCCGGTGGATGGCTATAAAATCCGAGTGATCCTATCAATAGGAGCAGAAGTGGTGGGTTGTGATGGAATGAAGTTGAACATGGCTCTTTTGAAAACATCAACCAAGTGAAATTTTTTTCCTAGACTTGGTTCATGTGGATCAAAGCGGTCGAACCATCATGTGGGAAAAAATGTTTGAACGACTTATTCTATAAAGGGCCATATAGTTCCAATAACTTTTTTTTGATTGGTGGATTAGAAGAAATTTCTTTCAACTATTCTTTTGATTGGTAGATTACACACTATGGACATTATCCATTTTTACTTCTAGTTAAGATTGCATGTAGGCGATATACATGTTCGTAATTCACCAATTGGAGACATAGTTGAAGAAGTTTCTTCCAACCTAGAATTGAGGAAAATATGCTACTTTATTATTATTTAGTTAAGTTTGTAGGCAGATGATATCTATATATTTGTAACCATCTATCAAAGGTCTTTCTTCTAACTGGGGATGAGGAAAAACACAACCCTTTGATAAATTACATTATGAACAGAGCCAACTACAGCAGAGAAAACTACAAAAATTTGCTTGTTCAGAGTAGGGACTAACGTAAATACCAATATTTTGCCATATAAGATTGACATAGCTTAGTAAACTAAATCACTTCTCTAACAATTTCCAACACGACCTAATTACACTGCATGGGCCCATACGTAATTAAATATATCATGTCAAGCCTGATTGCCTTCATTCCATGAATGGGTCAATTGTTTGTACACAAATAAAAAATGTGTCGTGTGTGGATTTACCTTTTTAACCTGCTTACAGCATGGCATGCTTATACAACTTACCGTGTTAATTGTGTTAAGAAGACACATTGAGATACATTTAGACACATTTAATCACATTTCACATTTAAAATTTAAAATTTATTAAACATGCGTGTCATGCGTGTAATTTACACATGACATAATTATGACACGACATGAAGACATGAATTGCTGATCTGATGTCCGATGGGTTTCACTTAGGGCCCATTGTCAGTGCGTCCACGTGAACCTGAACTACAGGGAACGAGTCGCGACTATAAAACCACGCTCTACCCACCTCTAAAATAGGCACTATAATCTCCCCTTCTAAATAGAAAATCTCAAAAGGATGAAGAAGCTTTCTTGTTTTGGTAACAGGTTGGAGCCCAACCTGCCTAGCATTCAAAACCTCTCTTGCCTCCTCCACTCTTGCCACCCTGTGGCATCTTCCCTCCTCCGCAAATTGTCCCGCCGAGCCAACTCTTTCTGGACTCAACTAGCTTACTTCGTCCTCGTCTCCGCAGTCGGCTATTGGGCACTAAAGCTCTGCGAGCCCAAATCATCCTCCTACAAGCCTCGTGACCTCGATGTGTTCTTCACCTCCGTCTCCGCAACCACGGTATCGAGCATGTCCACCGTGGAAATGGAGGCCTTCTCCCACTCCCAGCTCGTCATCATGACCCTCCTTATGCTCTTTGGCGGGGAGATCTTCACTTCCATGGTCGGGCTTCATCTCTCGAGGTACAGATTTGCCGGACGTGATCATCACAAGGTGAATTCCGCCACTGCTGACCACTCCGACAAGAACATTGAACTCAAACCTCCTCCTCTCGACCAGGTCAATGGGGCCGATACCTTCAAATCTGATCCCGAAATGAAAGGGACGCCGTTGAAGCCAGCCCCATGTGGCGATGGACTCGTCAAGTACAGGGCAGCCAAGTACCTGAGCTACGTAGTCCTAGGTTACCTCATCATAGTCCACGCAGGCGGCTCAACTTTGCTTTTTGTGTACATTAGCCTCGTTCCGACCGCGAAGAAAGTCCTTTGGGACAAAGGCCTCGCCGTGCAGATGTTCTCCGTGTTCATGACTGTGTCAACGTTCGCCAACTGCGGCTTTGTCCCCATGAACGAGAACATGTTGGCCTTCAAGCACCACCCGGGCCTCCTGTGGCTGCTCCTTCCACAGGTCCTCCTCGGGAACACGCTCTACCCCCCGTGTCTCAGGGTGGTACTCTGGCTCCTTGAGCGGGTAACGGGGCGAGCCGAGTTCGACTACATGCTGAGGAATTCCTGGGAGATGGGGTACGCGCACTTGCTCCCGGGCTTTCACTGCCTTTGCTTGGCCTCGACCGTGTGGAAGTTCGTGTTGGTGCAGTTCGTGGCGCTGTGCTGCATGGAGTGGGGCTCACCGTCCGTGGAGGGCCTGAGCCCGTACGAGAAGCTTGTGGGGGCTCTGTTTGAGGCGGTGAACACCAGACACGCCGGCGAGTCCGTCTTCGATCTCTCCATCATTTCTCCGGCAATTTTGGTGCTCTTTGTCCTGATGATGTGAGTCTCTCTCTCTCTCGTTCTCACACGTGCTCGCGTGCATGTGCGCACATAAAATCCTATTCCCTGCCGAATTCGCATGGTAAATAATGCAAACACAAATTAAATAATTAGATAATATTCATTACTAAATTGACTCTTAACCATAACAAAATACTTAATATTTCGATTTCATAAATCCACTTTAATATTAAATTTTATCTTTATAAATTAAACGGTGTATGTTTATGAATAAACATTTTTCTATTTTGTCACGTTAGTCAATGGCCTAGATTAAATTAAGATATTTACATTAAAAGGTTTAATCAGTTGAACTTATAAAATACGGGTTAATACTAGATTATACAGTGTCATGTGCTTTATTAAATTTGCTTCCTAGAAATGAGTAAATTGTTTCACTTTCATCCAATATTAATTTCTAGCGTCCCTTCTTGACTGATTTTGAGGCTCGGACTTTAGTCTTTAAATTTTCTGACTTTTTTACTTTCCGTTGACTTTCTTTTTAACAATTACGTGTTCATAGTCTGGTGACTAAACTGGGGACTTTTTAAAAAAATTTCCTTCACATGTCATGAAAGGTCCCCTCTCGGGTTGCAAACCTCAAAACTATTTCTACTAACCTTAATGCCCCGGTAGAATTCTGAAAAGAATAAGTATAGTTTCGTGTACCCTGCCCCAATGGGATTTCATGAAACTTCGTAAAGCACGGAACAGAGGAAAGGCATGAGCTGATGTTTCATTCTTTTCTTGTCTACTTCTATAATTGAATTAGTTTGCAAACCCTTTTAAGTTTATCATATTTTCGTAGGATGATGACACGTGTCATTAGATTTTTACCATCTACAATTATCGCTCAATATTAAAGAGACAGTGTCGAGATTTCACGAAGTGATCTCAATTAAAACACATTAAGTGGATACAACATTTGCGTCCACTGATGGATACCTCTGACAATCTTCCTAGTGGGAACAAAATTTTCTTTATTCTGAGCTTTGAAGAAGTCTCTCGACCCCATATTCATCACATCTCTATATTACCTTGCTTTCTTCCAAAAATATTTCGGCTTCAGGATTACTATAAGTCTAAAACCCAAACGGATCCACATGTTAGGCATCCACTTTATTGAATAGCAAATCAACTTATCAGATTAGTGGGTGGTGGCAACCCTAGTAACGAAATCGCATAATGCTAACATAACTTTATTGATCTTTTTGGTCTGTGCGATATTATATTCTTACTCTTTCCTCCTGCAACTGGACCACCATCTGCATTTAAATCCCAATATCAAATTCAAAACTCGGTTTTCTTCTCCAAGGGCACATGATATGTGTCGTCTGTTTTGTGGAAAGTGGACATTGGAGGAGGGTGGTTTTCATAATAAGATACTCTTAAAGAAAATGGTTTTGTTTTTCTGTGTTTCATTGTGCTTTTAAAGTGAATTAGAAGTTGGTTTTGATAGCTGTTATTGGAAAACCTAAGCGAACGTTTTTGAGAAACCGGCTCGAGTCTAATCTGGTACATGATCTCGAGACCATGGTCTTGAGACCTTGAGACCCGGCCACCTGAACCAAGATCGTTGGGAACCAAGATAATCGGGATGAGACTTGAGACCTGGGCGTCCAGACTCGAGACAACAAGGCCCGGACCTTGGAACCACATGCACAAGCTCTAAACCTCGTGGTTGATACTGAGATCTTAGGGGTCGGACTTTGGAACCCGATGCTTGGACCCAAGAAACCAAGGGCAGGACCCTGGATCCTGGAACTCACAACCAAGGTCATGGGGGCTGAACCTCATTCTTGGCACCCAAACCCAAGAATACAAGATCGGGGATCCCGGGTCAGTCGACACGAGGTCGTGAGATCAGACTGGATTTCGAGTGTGTCGGTCTCATGGTTGCGGTTCTGGCCCCTCGAATCTCAAGTCTGTGGGTCAGTTTACTATATCTGGGCATAGGTGTTTTGGATGTGGGGGATTAGCATCTTAAGGGTCAGGGATCGAGGTCCCATGTGCAAAGGTCGAAGCTGCATCCAGCCGTTGAAGTCTTGGACCTGGTCCCTAATGTCTCGGTCCAAACTTCAGGATCCCAGCTCTAGCCCCGGGGGTGTAGAGTCTAGGTGTCAAAGTCCCGGGCCTATGCGACGGTCCTGAGATCAGCCTCAAGATCCCAAGACTAGCACTCTGGGGTTCTAACCCCGAGGTTTCTGGTTCAAGTGCAAGGGTCTAAGGTTTCCGAGGACGTGGTCATGAGTCTAGCTCTGAAGCTCTCGTGTCTACAGCGATGGCAGCCATGGGCGGGGCTCACGATTTAGACCCATGAGAGAGAAATGATGAGGGAGAAAGAGACATAAAACTTGATATTTCAACATCTTTCATTTTCTTTTTTTATTTTAAATTTTTTTGGATTGTGTCTTTAAAGTTAAATGTGAGTATGAGAGAATGTGACCATCAATCAATGACTTGGTTGAAGAAAAACAGAGTCCGTGTAAGATCATTTTTTAGGGCATATTTTCCATCATTCCTACCGGTTTCGTTAATTGTGGGTTACAAGTTATAGATCATATTATATTTATGTTGGGGTGATAGTCATGATTTATGGCGGCTTATTAAAACCAGGATTGTTTTGGGGTATAGATATTCTTGCGCAATTTCTTCAAGTGTGAGCAATGGAGTCTCCTCCCTACTTTTAGAGGAGCGATCTTCAACTTCACTTTTTTAAAGACAGGAATAGAAAGAATTGGCCTTCGACTAGTCAGTTCATTAAAGCTTTTTCTTGTCATATATATTCCAGCTTGTTCTTGCATTTGTTCCTCGGAGCCGCACCAAACTCTCTTTATCCATATTCATTCCAGCTTTGTTCTTGCCATTTATTCCTTATAATGTTCTTGCCATTTGTTCCTCAGAACCGCGCCCCATATTCATTCCAGCTTTGTTGTCGCCATTTGTGTACAATCAGCCTTGTGTGTTTTCTTATGTATAGTAGAGACAGAAGAAACACGGAAGATAATACTAGAAGCACATATACAGACCATAACTGTCGAATGTAGTCAATGCAACAACCAGAAAACATGCACAAGCTTGACTTGTTTCTCTGCGACCGCCTTTTTTCCAAGGGAAAAGAACTTTCAAACTTAAGAGTGACTCGACCCGTTTCTAACAACCATTGTGTTTTTACAGGTATCTTCCATCACATACCTCATTTCTTCCGGTAAGAAATGGCGAGACGGCACCAAAAACTCAAAGAGATGAGCCTAGGAGGGGCTTGTTGACATGCTTGATGTTTTCGCAGTTGTCATATTTAGTGATCTTCATCATTCTCATCTGCATCACCGAGAGAGAGAATTTGAAGAACGACCCGCTCAACTTCAATGTCTTGAACATCACGATAGAAACTATAAGGTACATTGCAATTATTCTCGTTTTGTTTCGAGATTCTGTTCTCGTGTATGTATTAATTTCCAAAAGATTTTAACGATGTTCATTACTGAACCAATTGCAGTGCCTACGGCAATGTCGGATTTTCGATTGGCTATAGCTGCAAAAAGTGGCTAAACACAGACAGCCCGTGCAGGGACGCTGCATATGGATTCGTAGGAAAATGGAGCAACAAAGGCAAATTCATTCTGATAATAGTCATGTTCTTTGGGAGGTTGAAGAAATTTAACATGAAAGGTGGCACTGCTTGGAGCTTGTCTTAGCATTACAAACCACACATTCCTCAAGTTAGAGGTAGAAAGGTCCGGTCAACAATGTAATATAGTCTCGTATCCGTGTAGAATTCACAAATTTTGGTCCATGTTCTGTTCCTGCAAGTAGTTATAAATTGACCATCCATCATCTTACTTGGGAAGAGAAAGAGAGGGCCGTTATGTCCGTTCAAGGGTTGCTGGGACTGATACTTTGATATATCGGAATGTGTTGTAGCGATTACTGTAATCCATGTGTTTTTAATAATTACACTAAATTTATTGTTTCTAGATCCACAATGAATTTTCTTAGAGAAAAATGCAAGACTTATTACTGGTTTATAAGATTGTTATGTTGAATGATGGGTCAGTCTGTTATTAGTTCTTGAATATGACTCAATTGTTTAAAGAGCCGCTCTCAGTCTAACACATTGCCATCCATTAAAAGTGCATCATAGACATCTATTGTGTCATGTCATCTATCCTTAACCCTTAAGGAATATCCTTAACTCTTAAGGAAGCAATTTTGGCCATTTGATTAATCCAAGGGCTAGTATTCAAATTTGGAGGAGGTATATAAGGATTTTCCTTCCAAAAATTAGGAGGACTCATTTTTCAGAGTATTTTCTCTCACTAAACTCTCTCTCTCTCTCTCTCTCTCGGCCAAATCTTCTCCTGCCCGATTCGACCTATCACCGGCCGGTTCCCGGCGTGCCACCACTCGCCACAATCCCCCTCGGCGTCCCAAGGCTGATCGTAAGACCAGCCACCACTTCCGGTGGCCAGAGCTCCCTGATGAATGCCGTTTTCTCTCTTGGTCACATCACTGGCAATCGAGCTGGTAACCTCTTCTCGCTAGTTCAACCAGCGATTTCGGTAGTCCGGCGACCTTCCGTGGTGGTCTGAGACCTACGACTACCTTCCTCAGCCTTTTCCCGAGTCCGTGGTGGCCGGAATCTCTCCGAACAACCACTGAAACACTTCTGTTCACTTGATTTCTTGTCGATTGCTCATTTGAGTAAACCGATTCGATTCTCACTTTGATTTGCACACTTTTTCTTAGAGGTTCGTCGAACTATCCGAGGCTACTTCATGGTGTCCTTGAGCTAAATACGGAGGCCGGATCACTCGATTGTACGTCAAAGTGTCATTACACAAGGTAAGTTCGATTTCGTGATTCTCGGATCTTGATGAGTCAGTATGGTTGTGATGCTGATATGACCTCCAAAATATCGAAATCTCACGAAACGTTAAACTAGAGAGTCGTAGGATACATCTGAAGCTTCAATTTGATATGTTTTACGCCTTGAACAGACATCGTTTGCTAGGTTAAAACTCCTCCGAAAGTTGAGATCAGAAGTTGCAATGTTGATAATATGTTCTGTTCTCATGAACTCCTGATTGACCTTGCTCTGTTTGGTGATTTTTCTGATTTTCTACGTTCGTTATTTGAGAAAATTTTCTGCATGAAAGTCGTAGGATACATTCAGATCTATCTACTATAAAAATTTCATAAAATTCCAAGCATGTTAGGACAGGACGATTAACATCATCATTTAGGTTCCTTCTCTGTAATAGATGGGTTCCTGACCGACCTTCATGTTTTCTTCGATTTTTATAAATTCGTGTACTCAAAATATGGAGAAGTGTTCTCATGAAAGTTCATATTGAGATCTAGAGCTTTCTGATGGTACCAATTTTATCAAAATCGGAGTTCATATGGACGCTCAAAGGAATTTTTTCTGTGTTCAAATTTGAAATTCCTTTCTATGAACTCCAAAACATGTTTCTCCAAATTTGATAAGCTTGGTGTCCTTTTTTGCAAAAACTCAAAACTACAAAGTTGTTCATTAGGGTTTTATTATGTAGACTAGAATTTTTGGAGTCTTAATAGCAATTTTTCAGGGGTCAATTTGCTAAAAATCTAGGATAAGGTCCTCCCGGCCTAAAAAACGATTTGCAAACAAGTCCTCGGTGAAAACCGAATTTTATAAAAAATTCGAGGAATTTTTAGCAAAATCTCAAAATACCAAAGTTGTTGCAAATAGGGAATCCTAACTATGTAAAAATTTTCACGTTGTTTGGATAAGTTTGTTATTTTTCCCGCTATTATTTTGAAATCCCTAACAGAATCGGGTCCAGTTATTGACACCTTATTTTTTGCTCATTTTTTTTAATATTTTCAAAAATCTCAAAATTAGGATTAGGAATGTTGGTCAAGCCTAGAAACCTATTTCTAAACCAAAAATGATTTTTTTTTGCATTTTCCTGAATTTTTCTTTAATTTCTTTTAGTCAAAATGAGTGAGAAAATCAAGAAAAATAGCAAATGGAATCAGAAAATTCCATAAAAATATTCCTTAGTCTTCTTTTAAATCCAATTTCACTAATACATCATCAATTTTGGAAACTCTCAATCGAGCATGTGTTTTTCCCAAAATTGGGCAAAATTAAACCCGAATTGAACCAAAAATGCAATTAGATCTTTTCTAGTCATTTTTAAGTCATGGTATCTTCACAACAAATGATTTTAGGACCTTGAATTACATAATGGTATGTCCAATTGAACAATTCAACAAAGAAATCGAAAAACCCCAAAATTCAATTGAAAATTAGAAATTTTGAGCCCAATTTGGGAATCGTGTCCAATTCGAAATTGTCGAACCATGAGACCATCATTTATAGGGTTAATCAGATGTGGGTAATTCAATTTTGGCACTAATTTTTCCTAATTAGGTCATTAAGGCATCGAATTGAATAAAGACCCAATAACCCGAGTACAAAAAGTTAAAAATCTAGGACATGATTTTGTCAACAATTGGGGAAAATCACATATTTGGGTTTAGAAGGTTATGAGGAATTCAATTTTGGGATTTAATTTTGAAAATTCGGTTGAAATCGGGCTTAATTTGAATTTTTAGTCAAAATCGGGCTTACCGGGTCAACCCGACCCGACCCGGGTTAGTCATCCCCTTCGCCCGGTTCACCCATTGCACAATAAACCCAGAAAAAATATCTTCAAACCCGCGACTTCGACGACTTCATGTGATCAATTTAGCACGTGTAAATCGATTCGGCCAGCTGGAGAATCTCCAGCTGTCGCCAGAGAATCGTTACAACCGATTCTAAGTCGGTGGTAACGATTTTTGAGCGGGAAAATTGATCAAGAAAAGTGAAGAAAAACGGAACAAAAGGCAATGAACGTGTTCGATGAAATGCTAGAGAGAGAGAAAGCAAATCAGAGAACACAAAAGAGAGAGAAAGAAAGCTAGAGACGTGTTGAGGATCTTAGGACCGAGTGATCGGCATCTTCTCCGGCGAGAAAGTTTCGGCAAATCGGTTCTAATCGTGATCTTCCACATCTGGTGAACCTGTGATGAAGCTATTCATCCAGGCCTGAAAACAAGCCTCGGCCGACGTGTTCAGAGCTCTTCCGGTGAAGCGAAGACCACCTGCTGGAAGCCTATGTGTCAAAGAAGAACTCTAAGGCGACCGATTAACGCGAAATCTTCGTTTGATCCCTCGACGAAACAGGTAAAAATCGCTCGTAGTTTTGATTTTTCCAGAATTCCAAAAAATAAGCTTTGATGTTCATGTGATTTTCTTTTGGATTTTAGACTTTTGAATTTCGAAACTTGTTTCTGATCATTATTTGTGTTGTTTCATTACATTTGGGGTGTCAAACTTACACAAACTGTAACATCCTCAATTTCAGTCCCTGGAAAATGGCTATGGTTTAAGTTTGGTAGTTTTTCAAATCGAAACCAATTTTTACTCTTGTTCTGGAAAACCCAGTTTCGGATCCTTTGTAGTCCTTCATTTTGTTATTTTTGGGGAGACTTTTGTGATCCGAATTTCCAAACACTTCCTTCTTGAAAGTTTCTCCAAACATCTTGAAGTTTTACATACTTTAATTTCATAATTTTTGGACTTGATATGAGTAGTACAACAGCCTAATTTCCGGACCGTGTAAAACTGCCCAGAATGGGTATTTCGTTGATGTTCACACTTTATTTATTTTCTACAAGCTTTTATAGGCCGATTTTGGAAAATTTTCCTTCACAAAAGTTGTTGAGAACTTCCTTTTCTATAATGTATATAAATTTGGGAATTTTTCGAGATGATTTGGATTCTGGAAAGAGCTTACTTTGAGAAACAAGAATTCTGTTCCAGTAAACTGTTTTTAGTCTGTCTTTAAGCTACTAAAAAAGGTGTTTACAGAAAGATTCCGATTTTGTGTTCTTCATGAAAAATGTTTTTTAAGGCCTTGTTTATGACATATTCAAATTTGAGAATTTTCGGAGTCCATTTACTATGTTTTGAAGTTCGATTTCTTGAACAGTGCAAAACTGTCCGGTTTTGTCAGATTTCAAAGATTCATCATTTCTATATGAGAACGTTGGAATCTCGATTTGATGTCTTTTGGTGATATTTGAGGACATTCCCGTGCCAAACCTCGGATTGAATGAGATTATTATACATGTTTTATCGTGGAAAACCCTCGGAAATCATGGAATTAAGTATGATGCGGGGTTACGATTTTGGCATCGAGTAGTCAATTTTGTGCACCCCGGTTGACCCGAGTTAATTATAGGTGGAACCAGTATTTTCTGAGGACTTAGATCGGCTTCACGGTTTGGAAAATTTTAAAATGAACTAGAAGATAAGGTTGGACCAAGTCAAATCTTTTTCTCCAAGCCATATTAATTAGCTTGGACTTTGAGGCCTCCCATCATGATGATATGCAATAAATGAACGAAGACTTTGAGGCCCCTTTCATCATGACTTGCATTAATTAGTTAGATTTTGGAGGCACCATCATCATGACATGCATTAATGGCCATAAGATTTTAGGGGCATTTAATCATGTTATTTTGTCCATTGTCCATTAATGCAAAGATTTTCAAGATCAAGTTATTAATGGCATTTCATGATGATATTTTGGCTCTTATTCATTAATACCGAGATTTTCAGGATCATTTCAATTATGGCTTAGATTCTCAATATCATTTCATCATGACTAAGATTTTAGGAAGATTTTGTAATGAGGGCGAAATCTAGGAAGATTTGGTAATGATGCTATTTTGTCTCTTCTTTGCTTGAGCCGCTATATATAAAGGAAGCCCTCCCCTCTCTCTCACACCATTCTCACGCCTCTCTCTCCATTCTCACACACACCATCAACCTTCTCTCTTGCTTCTTTGCTTCTTGTTCATGCCGAGAAAGAGAGAAAGAGAGAGAGAGCTCACCGACTAGCTCGTGTCTCTTCTTGTTGTTCGGCAAACTAGAGAGCTCAAAGCCAAGACGCCATCTTCCACATGTTCAAGCCTCACGCCAAGATCCGTTTACTCACATGTTCAAGCTCGAGAACCGTCGAGACTCCCGTGTTCCTTTCTTGTTCTTGTTCTTGTTCTTATCGTTGAGTAAGTGAATTCCCTAATATCGGGAAAGGATGTTGAGATGCGTTGTGACGTGGTTTATTTGGACCGTTTCACGGTCGTTTGGTTGGTCGTAGTTGGTTCATTCCCTTGATTTGACCATGTTTCATGTTTGATGTTGTTTTGAGATAGAACCGAACCTTGGTTGGTAAAGTGTACATGATGCGGCTATGCGTGATGTTCTCTTGTTTGAACTTTGTTATTTATCTGCCATTGATGCGGGTGCGGTAAGGGCTGACTTATGTTAACGGCGATCGATATATCCTCACTTGATATTAGTGGTTTTACTTGCTGAGTCTCCCCGACTCATCCCCCGTTGTTTCCCCTTTTCAGGTCCATAGGATGGCATCTCCCCCGACCTGCGTTGGCAATCCCGTGGAGCAGAGAGCCGAAGTGCTCACTGTGATAGATGTCAGAGAAGACCGCACCTATCGCCGAATCACAACACTTGTGATGTTCGATGAGGGCCTAACGGACTTGGTGCCTCATCCGTACGTGGCGTGATATCGCTATGCGAACGGAGAATGGGTTGGATCCCTATGTGGGTTCAACGGTGCTTTGGCGGTGCAGGCGGTCCAGCTCCGGGATAAAGCCATGGGTGGGATGTGAGATGGCCAAGCGGACGGGACCGGGGTGAAGGTGAAGAAGCGAGGAGCGAGAACCCGTAGTGGGTATAGGACAACCCAAGCCAAGTTTTGCTATTCATAGTCGGCTATGAAAATATATGTTATTTGCCATGGCCCGAAGGGCTTGTTAAAATATGTTTGCATGCCCTGTAAACATAAAGTTTGCTTATGATGCTGTTTGTCTTAATCCCGCTGTTGTTCTTAATGTGATTGTCCCGAAATTATGCTTCTGTTTGTGTTTAAAGAAAGATAAAAATGAACGGGATGTCACATTAGTGACCCCGAGGTGGGGGCGTTACATAAACGGAGTCAGCCATGCATGAAAACCACTTCGCCAGAGTCCTAAGGAACCTTTGCCGGAGCGTTGCTGTGACCTTAGGTTATTCAAGTTAGCCTCTCTCAACCTTGTTTGATGTTTTGTTCGCCATTAGACTCGACATAGACGGCTAGGGCGATTAGAATTAAGATTTGTATTCTAGAAAAGCTTGCCAAAAACAGTTTGCAAGTTAGGGTTTTTAGATTGATTTTTCGCCGGCCGACAGCGGTCCGACGGCAAGGTGATTAGGTTAGTTTGATAGGGGGTGACATAGTCTTCACATTGAACCAACTAAAATGGTGAAATAGTCGCCGGAAGGTCGTCGGCGATGAGCTCGAAGTCACGGTCTTGAAAACCCTAAAAAAAGTCATGCATTTTAGGTGTTTGATAAAATGCCTAAGAGAAAATGGGCCAAACGGCGCCGTTTTTAGCACCGTGCCCGCCGGAAAAGACGACCGGTGACCAGCGCCGGCGAGGCCCGGTTCGGCCAAATTGAACTGGGTTGAACCGGGCCGGTTCGGTTCATTTTCCCGAAGGGAAAATTCAAAAAATAAAAATAAAAATTTCAATAAAAATAGAAAATTTAGAAAATTCAAAAAAAAAATTCGGAAATTCGGAAAATTCTAGAAAAATAGAAAATTTCATAAAATTCGAAATTTTTTAAAAAAAATTCATAAAAAATTCAGAAAATCTATAAAAAAAATAGAAAATTCGAAAATTCATAAAAATTTTCAGAAAATCATAAAAATTAATTCTCGGTTAATGAAATTCTCAGAAATTTAATTTTCGAAAAAAAAATTCAAAAATTCACAGAATGGTTTAAAAACACTGTGGCAAACCTTAGAAAGTTAAATTTGAATTTTTTGAAGTGCCCAAGTGGCATTTTTAAAAAAATCTCAAATTCAGGGGTTATAACCCCCTAAAAAATCCTAAAACCCTAAAAAAAACACAAATTATGAAATTAATAAGCCTTTAGGGCTTTATTAGGGTTTTGATGTTTTTGGGTGCATTTTAATTTTTAGAGACAATTGAGGATTGTTTGGTTTGATTAACATTGATTGCGCATTCAATTCTTGATTGATTTCCCCACAATTAGAATGGATAGGATTAGTGGATAGGCCTTGGAAACTTGTGTGACACGTTAGGCATTATATCGTTCTTAGGTACCGAAAAGGCATTAGGGATCTCGATTCGGGATTATTAGCATAACCAAGTCCTCGTATTCAGAATCTCTGATTCGTAGAATCGTGGTATTTCTCCCATACCCCGATTAGGTTTCTAGTCAATCTACCAACAATGACTAGTGGCGACTCCAAAATCGAGAACTTAGACTAAATAGGAAATTATCATGCACTGTCACGTGAGGTATGGTCTGGGAGAGACCCTTGCAGGGAAATACCTCCTTAGCGCGCAAATCCCGAAAACCCAAAAAAAGCGCGGCATGACAGGCTTGGCGGCTCCACTGGGGAGTTACCTTTTCTAAGTGGACTTAGGCCTAGATAGAACGATACGCTTGTGATTTGTGCTCGCAAGGATCCCAAGTGCGTCCCGCTGACAATTGTGTTAAATGTTTTTGCAGGCGGGAGGTATAAGGGGTGCAGTCTGTGTTAACCTTTGTTTTGCAGGATGGTATCGGGAATGAAAGTGAAATGATTATTTTAGAAGTGCTGTTTGATTATTAATTGCTATGCAAGCATTTGAATAGCTTAGGCACTACACCATTAGCACACACCACTGATTACTAATTGCTATGCATGCATTTGAATAGCTTAGGTACTACACCATTAGCACACACCACCCGTGGCCTAACCCCGGCTACAATTAGGTCTACCTTTGGAGGTATATGTTTAGGCGAAACTGTGAGCCGATTGCTCATGGGATCGTTTAAATATAATACCGATCACCGAGATGAATAATATTCCTTCACTTTAGGCTGATTGCCTATTGGGATGGAATCCCTTATCTATTAAAGTTGTGACCTTAAGCCTTTAGAATACCTTATCCTTTTAGGCGTTAGAACCTCACTGGTTGTATTCGCTTGTTTTTGTGGTTGGTATACCTAAAACCAAACTGAAACATTTTGGTAAGCAAGTATCATTCCACTTCCTTCTTTTATAATTTTGCAAACTAGTTGGCTCATTTTTTTAAAAAAATGCCTAAATAATGATCAATGATTGGTTTAAATGCCCTTTTCATATTAGAATGAATGATTAAGGCGTCGTACTCCACTATGACCATTTTTTTTTCATTTTTTAGATAAAATGTATAGGTCCACGGCATTCAATTGTTTATCCATTCATTTCGATGTATTCGAAATTGTAAACCATAGTTTAGAACTTTATGGTCTAAATGGAGTGTGACGAAATGGGCATTTACACCAAACATTGAATTCATCCCTGATTTCAACAATATGCTCTTTTAAGGCCTAAATGGATTTAAAGTGACATTTGCATTACTTTTTAAGTATGCAAGTATACTTTACCTCCATTTTACCTTAAAAGGACAGATAATTGAAATGGAGGCATTAAAATTAATCGGTAATCCATGGTGAATAATAATCAATTTCTTTTACGTGCTTTAGATCGAAATGGGGAAACTAGACATACAAGTCATTCCGATTCCAAGGAAGGAGCTTTTGGCATGGTGGGTAAACATGACAAAAGATAATAAAGCATACGTGAAGGAAAGACTCGGGTATTTATTCAAGCTCATCAATCTGGAGTACCAAGTAAGCTTAATTCAAGCATTATTCCATTTCTGGGAAGTTACCACCGTCATATTTCAATTGAGCGAGCACGAGATGGTACCTACACTAGAAGAATATAAGGCAACCATTGGAATTGATTTTGAGTCAAGAATCGTTGAGCCTTCAATTAGATTACCACCCACGAGTGTTATAGCCGAATTCTTAAACTTGAAGAACCCTCAAGTGGAAAAGTTGATCAAGTCAAATACCGGGAGATTTCCTCTATCTTACTTGGTGGCCAATTACTCCAAATTGCCGAAAGAAACTGGAAATACTTCCGCGAGGGTTTTCATTCTTGCCTTCTTCGGATTCGTCTTATTCCCCGCATCAAGGATTGGAGATCCTCTCGTTGCAGTAATTGCTAGGCAAGCTTGCCTAAAATGGGACTTCTCCAATATGCTCTTGGCGGAGACCATCATTTCATTGAACAAATACCAAAATCAGCAAAAAGGTGTACTTCAAGCCTCAGCTGGGTTACTTTCTGTGTGGTTTATTTCCCATATCCGACCTTGGGAACGTCATATGCGCATTCGAGAGATCGACTCATCTACCAACCCTATCGAGAAGTATTTGAAACTCCAAGACAAACTGCCAAAATTTTCCTTTCATGAGTGGGCAAACTTTATTAGAGCATTAACTCCCGACAAGTTTCAATGGAAACTTTTATCACGCCCCGAACCCCAACGAGCACGCAACATCCCTCTGAGGTCGTCAAGTACGCGATATCCCAGGACTTGTCGCCGGCCCAAACCGAATCGCTAACGAATAGCATAAGCGGAAGCAAATACAAACTCTCCATACAACATACAATTTAATGGGATAGTCAGGAAAACACTTCACATAAAAACCAGCAAGTCATTATAAGCTCACAAAGATAACCCAAGGAGGTTTACACAATTACAAGTCTCATATGAAGCCACTTCCTAACGAAGCCACGGATGCAAAAGGGAGGTAAACTTAAACTCCTCTACAACAGGGTATTCAAAATGATGATACATCTAATGCCCAACATCACCCCAGAACTCCGAACCGCACGTGACGGCTACTCGTCATTCCAAGCCTGAAAATATTTAACAACGGGGGATGAGATATATCTCAATAAGTAACTACCTAAGCCTCGCTTAGGCTAATGCATACCTCCAAAAAATCCTAATCATGCAATACCGACATCCAACATGTCATAACAATCACAGGTGCCCTTACCTCGCCTCGGCACATACGCAAGGCTTGCACGTTAGAATCCCGCCATAACAAGGCAAATTGCTCATCAAGCTTATACAACGCAATTCAAGGCATAATTATGCATAACACGGTTAATAATCCAGACGTGCTCATCAATTAATTCAAGCAAAGCATTCCCTAATGCAAATCACACTCATTAAGTCTAGATTATTAATGACCCATCGGGCCACCGAACTCCCGCCGGTCTTCTGGCGTAACCAAGCATCGTCCCGCTACATCGGCGATGGCAACGTTAGGGATTGAGCACCCCCGGCAAGCCGGGTACCCAACGGCATTCCACTTAGGAGCATCGATCCAACCTCCACCACGATCGGCATCGTCTGAGATCGAACTCCCCCCGATAACCCCGGGTACTAGACGGCATCCGAACTCTCGCCAGGCATCGTCTAGAACTCCTGCCTAGACGGAACGTGTCGTGACCATGCACACACCTCAACAATCATTACCAATTCTTATCTTTGTAAATTAGCCCAATGTCAACTAAATCCGTCGAAATATACAAAACAGGGTCCAAACTGGGCAGTTGCGCAGTGACCGAAATCTGTTTGAAATAAATAGTAAATCAACTCCAAAAATTCTGAAATTTGGATATGTTGTACAAAACATTGTGATAAATATTTTTCATGGGGACACGAAATCCAGTTCTGATT
Organism: Syzygium oleosum; assembly: GCF_021117445.2. Classification (NCBI taxonomy): domain Eukaryota; kingdom Viridiplantae; phylum Streptophyta; class Magnoliopsida; order Myrtales; family Myrtaceae; genus Syzygium; species Syzygium oleosum. Next base: position 4,290,920 of record NW_026607500.1, on the reverse strand, counting down.
GTAAACGCCTCGTTTTGACACTCAAATCCGGACAGAACCCGGTTCGCTCGGACAGCCCCTCAGACCATCAAAATATAACTCATTCAGTACATAAATCAATTTGGAAAGATCTACAATTTTTATATGTCATAGAAATGGATGTTATTAATAATTTTTATGAAGGAATTTTGTTGAAAAGAGGTCTGGAAAAATTTATATAAAATCGGAAAGACCAAAAGGTCGGGTGAACAGTCAATCTGGCGGACTGAATTCGGTCCAAAAATGGACTTACAAATGACCATAAATGATCTCCAAAAATTCCAGATTTAATATATATTATACTAAAAAAAAATTTGAGCAACTTTCATGAAGAACACTTCCTCAAATTCAGCTCACACAAGTCACAGAAAAAATAGAAAAATCCATCGATGTAGCAGCAACCTTACCGGAAATCAACCAACAAGCACCACCAAGCAAACCAAGCACAACCAGCCACTAAACCAACTATCCACAGCCCTAATCCACCCCTAAACATGTTCATTAGTAACCCATTATTCTAACCAAGGCTTAGCAAGCACTTACTAGGAGCCTAAGCAAGAAAAACCGAGCGAAAGGGTAGTAGTAACCTCGTCGGTGCAGCAGCGAGGGACGGCGGCGAGCGGTCACCGGACGACTGAGGCGATTGGCTGGATGGCTGAGCTAGGCTGGTCACGACAAGGAGAGGAGTAGGCGTGCAGCAAGAAAAAGCGAGAAGTAGCAGAACGAAGAAGAAACAGCAGCAGAAAGCACAAAGTAGAAGCAGCAGCGAAGAAGGGAAGAAAAGAAGGAAAGAAAAGAAGGAAAGGAAGAAGAGAAGAGGAAGGAGAAAAGTCAATCATGGGCAGCTGCATGGGGATGTCAGCAATAAAGCAGACGTAACGTGAGGGCAGCAGCAAGTCAGTAGAAAATGCATAAGTCAGCAAGGCAGCAGAAGCAAAACAGACGATCAAAAGCAGTGGCAACTTGATCAGCAGCGACAGCAGCAGAGGAAAAGTCAGCAGAAAAGCATCAGCAGAGGCGTGGGGGTTCAGCGGGGGAGGAGGAGAGGAGAGAGAGAGGAGAGAGATTTTCAACATTATCTCCACAAAAATAATTTGTCCACAAAATATTTTGCCCAATTTTCCTTTTTCCGCATTTCCAATCAACCCGACGATTAGCCACGTTTAATGAGACAACGTCCGACAAATTAGTCGTGGAAATCTTGAAACTTCGACACCCGATTCGGATTCTAATTAATGGCCAAATTCAATCGAATGCGACTTTAGCGTATCTCGAACTAACGGGCGGCTTTTAGGAATTACGCGTATCGACTCGTGGCCGATTCGATATTGAGCCACATCTAAGTTTATTTGAGTCATAGCGACCTCGGTTGTCATGTAATTGCGAGGGTCAATCACAAGTTTCGAATGACGCGATCGTTCGGATTAGGTTTAGGATTGTTCAAAATTCATACAATGGCCAAGCAAAATTGCCCGCGATCCAATTGCACGACATTTGTGAATCGTTCCATAACCATCCTTAGATCGGCCTTTAACGGCCCAAAATATTCTCTCGCCAATCCTTATGGTCGAAGTGTCAATCCGTGGCCAAGTTGTTCGGTCCACGTACTTGATTCCTAACTAGCCATTCTCTAACGGTTAGTCTACTCGAGAGTGATCAATTCCGAGTGATATTTCACTGAAAGCGCATTGAAGAAATATTAATTTCATAAATCCCGAAAATGGGTCGAAATTCAGAATGTCACAACTCTTCCCCCTTACAAAAATTTCGTCCTCGAAATTTACAACCAAACTATACTACTCAAACAAATGGAGGTGTTGATGCCTCATGATCTCTTCACTTTCCCAGGTGGCCCCTTCCGTACCGTGATGCTGTCTAACGACTTTAACTAACGGGATCGTCTTGCTTCTCAAAACCTACTCCTTTATATCCTCAATCCGGATAGGTCTTTTCACATATGACACCCTGTCGTCCACGTCTATTTCTTTATAATTCAGCACGTGGGTCGGATCCGGTTCATACTTCCTCAGCATGGACACGTGTAAAACGTTGTGAACTTGAGACAAATTCGGCGGCAAGGCTAGTCGATAGGCTAGAGTTTCAATCTTTTCTAATATCTCAAACGGACCTACGTACCTTGGACTCAACTTTCCTTTCTTGCCAAATCAGAACATTCCTCGCATTGGCGACACCTTAAGGAAGACATGATCTCCCACTTGAAATTCCAAAGGCTTGCGTCTCCGATCCACATAACTCTTTTGACGACTCTGAGCGGTCTTAAGCTTGTCTTGGATGATCTTAACTGCTTTGACGGATCGTTGAACCAACTCTGGACCCGTTATGCTCCATTCCCCGACTTCGTCCCAACAAACCGGTGTTCTGCAAGCTCTGCCATACAACACCTCAAAAGGTGTCATTCTGATACTCTACTGATAGCTATTATCGTAGGCAAACTCGACAAGGTGTAACTGTTCTTCCCATCCTCCTTTAAAGTCTATTACACAAGCTTATAACATGTCCTCGAGTGTCTAAATCGTCCTTTCAGACTGACCATCTGTCTGTGGATGATAGGTCGTGCTATACTGTAGCTTCATCTCCATAGCCGTCTGAAGACCTTTCCAAAAGATTGCGGTAAACTTGGGATCTCTGTCTGACGTAATCGTAACTGGCACTCCATGAAGACGGACTATTTGTCTCATATACAGCTCGGCATACCTATCCATTGCGAAATCTTTTCGTACTGCCAGAAAATATGCTGACTTAGTCAATCTGTCGACAATAACCCAAATTGAATCGTGGCTTCTCTGGCTCCTTGGTAATCTCATGACGAAATCCATAGTAATGTGTTCCCATTTCCATTCTGGAATTTCCAATGATCGCAACAATCCACCAGGCTTACAATGTTGCGCTTTCACTTATTGGCACGTTAAACACTTGGCTACCTGTTTAGCTACATCCACTTTCACTCCATTCCATCAATAGTGCTGACGCAAGTTCTGATACATTTTCGTACTGCCCGGGTGAATGCTATAGTTGCTATGGTGAGCTTCTGCCAAGATTTCCTCTTTAAGATCCGTGTCATCGGGCACGCACAAACATCCACGAAACTTTAAGATTCCATCTTCGGACACTTGAAAGTTGGTTTTCGTCTTAGTTGCATCCATACTCAAAATCTTTTGAATATCATGGTTCGTAGATTGTAATACCTTAATCCTCACCTGAATCTTCGGTTCAATCCTCAAGGTAGCTAACAGACTCGAGAAGCGACTTACCTCAAACTTGAATTCCGAATCTCGCACCCCTTCAAGTAGGGTCCACTCTTTAACCATTATTTGCGCAATGCTTGACTTCCGACTAAGTGCATCCGCTACTTTATTGGCTTTTCCGGGGTGGTACAGAATATCGCAATCATAATCCTTCAGAAGCTCCATCCAACAACATTGTCTCATGTTCAATTCCTTTTGGGAAAATAAGTACTTTAGGCTCTGATAGTTTGTGTAGATTTGAAACCTTTCTCCACATAAATAATGCCTTCAAATCTTGAGCGCGAAGATGATAGCCGCAAGTTCCAAATCGTGCGTTGGGTAATTTAGCTCGTGAGGCCTCAATTGTCGCGATGTGTAAGCAACCACTCTTCCATGCTGCATTAACACGCATCCTAATCCCTTTAGCGATGCATCACTGTAGATTTCATATTCTCTAGGACCTGACGGTATTGTCAACACGGGTGCGGTAATCAACTTGCGTTTAAGCTCCTGAAACCTCATTTCGCTTTTATATGTCCATTCAAACCTTATTTTCTTCTTTAGTAGACACGTCAAAGGAGTAGCTATCGTGGAGAACCTTTCCACGAATCTTCAATAATACCCTGCCAAGCCTAAGAAACTCAAAACCTCTATCACTGTCGTCAGTCTCGGCCAATTCATAACTGCCTCAATCTTTGTTGGGTCCACTGAAATTCCATTCCCAGAAACCACATGTCCAAGAAATGTTATCCGATTTAGCCAGAACTCGCACTTACTAAACTTGGCATAGAGTGCGTGTTTTCTTAGAGTCCGTAGAACCATCCTTAGATGTTGCTCATGCTCCTTAGGGCTTTTCAAATATATCCAAAATGTCGTCGATGAAAATGATGACGAACTGATCCAGAAATTCCTTGAAAACCCGATTCGTTAAATCCATAAAGGCGGTTGGGGCATTAGTCAGTCCAAACAGCGCCACTATAAACTCGTAATGTCCATATCTCATCCGACATGCCGTTTTTGGTATATCCTCCTTCTTAATCCTCAACTGATGGTAGCCCGTTCTGAACTCCATCTTGGAGAATACCGATGCCCCTTGCAGTTGATCGAACAAGTCATCTATTCTTGGTAACGGATACTTGTTCTTGACAATCACTTGATTCAACTGTCGATAGTCAATGCACCCGCCCAATGAACCATCTTTTTTTTTTTTTACAACCAACACTGGTGCTCCCCACAGTGACGCACTCAAGTGAACGAATCCCTTATCCAACAGCTCTTGCATCTGTACCTCTAACTCCTTTAATTCTGACAAAACCATCCTATAGGGTGCTCTAGAGATTGGCTCCGTCCCATGGCCAACTCAATCACAAATCTCACTTCTCTCTCAAGTGGCAATCCCGGCAATTCCTAAGGAAAGACATCGAGAAGATTACATACCTCGGCTATGTCCTCTAGCCTTGATTCCTTACCCAGCTAGTCAATCATGGTTAACGAATAACCTTGGCAACCCTCATCCAATAAGTTAACCACAAGATAACTATCTTTCCACATCTCAAAGACAGAGCCAAACCATCAAATTTCAATCCAACAGTCTCCCAAAACAAATCATCCCGATTCTTTACAAAATCCGAAATTTCCAAGCGATAACTCATTCATCAAAATCTTGTCAAAGGATATCATCAGTAATTCCGAAATCCATAAACTGATTGCGTCTATTCACCATGAGCAATTTTATGTCTTACATGACCATTCAATCTATAACTTCAAAAATCGCTTCTAATACACCAAATATCATCACACATCGTATTTAGACCTTTAAGATAAATCCTCCGCTTCTTTCCCAGCCATAGCGCATACCCTTCCTTGTGCCTGTGGTCGGTCCTGGTTAATCTGCGAGGCAACTCTAGCTTGATGTCCTACCCGCGATTGTTGTTGTTGCATTGGCGGCCTAGCTTGTCAGTTTGGGCAGTTTCTCACTTGGTGACCATGTTGGCCACATCCAAAACACGTTCCAGGTCCACCTGGGCAAGGACCATTCCCGTGCCTCCTTCCACAAGACCGACATGCGTCCTTGGAGTAGTGGTTCGGCTTTCCAAAGTTCTTTTTAACCGAAGGGACAAATCGCCTATTCGCAGTCATCGGCTTCTTTCCAAAGTTCCTATTGTCCCTAGCCGGCGCATACCGCGATCCAAAAGCGGCAGCCCTTTCTGTCATGTCTCGCTCAGCCATATGAGGTCTCTCGTAAAGCTCATTGTAATCCCTTAAATTCAGGAGTATCAACTGACTATGGAGATCCGATTTCAGTCCATCTCAGAACCTCCTTGCCCTGTCCACAGGGTCTTCCACCATCCTTCGTGCAAACTTAGACAATCTTGCGAGTTCCGCCTCATACCGATCCACTCTCATCTGGTTTTGATGGAGCCGTAGAAACTCTGCCATTTTTTGTTCCTGTTCAGTCTCAGAGAAGTATTTCCAAGTGAAGGTCTCAACGAAGACCATCCAGTTCGGAACCGTGCTTATAAGAAAAACCCTACCTCGAGTGGCCTCTCACCAGTCATTTGCTACACCCTGAAGTTGATACACCGCCAGGGTCACCTTTTCTTCCTCTGTGCACCCCAGCAGTGCAAAGGCTTTCTGCAATTCTTGAACCCAGATAGTAGCAGCCTCGGGATCTCCCTTCCCGTCGAACTTGGATGGTTTCAGCTTTAAGAACTGTTCCACCAGTTGGTGCATCTAGCGATTTCCATTTTCATGATTACCATTATTCCTATTATTTCCATTAGCCCCATTGACAGCGGCAACAGCAGCCTCAGTAGTAGCAGTAATAGTAGCAACTTGTTCTTGAGTCTGCCTACCCATCAAGTTTCCAACCTCCGCAAGTGCTCTCAAAATCCCATCCACTCTGTGATCCTCCACAGCTCTAGCTCGTGAACCCGATTGGCCTCTTATTCGCCTTTCCTCGGCTGCTCATTCTCACAGGGTTCTCTCACCAAACACCTAAACTGCTATAATTCCGTCCAGGAATTAGAGACCTAAGCCATCTACTTAAGTCTAGCAGTTCTAGGCAGTAAATCACGACAATGAGCATAGGACAAGCAGCCACTAAACACAAGCATGAAGAGCATATAACTAGTAGGATTCTCGATCTTCCCGTACTCCTTGCAGCGCCTGCAATCACTAATATCACTAAGCACGCATCCAGCAATCATAAGCACAAACTCACAGGGCATGCATTAAGCATTCTAAACTTGTGATCAAGCAGGTCTCCCTAACTGACTACCCCAAAGTCATCGCTCCTTATCACACCAGGTCTTGACCAACTTAGGTCAAGCTAACCTTGCTTTGATATCAATTAAACAGGGATGTCACGCCCCGAACCCCAATGAGCACGTAACATCCCTCCGAGGTCGTCAAGTACGCGACATCCCAGGACTTGTCGCCGGCCCAAACCGAATCGCTAACGAATAGCATAAGCGGAAGCAAATACAAACTCTCCATACAACATACAATTTAACGGGATAGTTAGGAAAACACTTCACATAAAAACCAGCAAGTCATTATAAGCTCACAAAGATAACCCAAGGAGGTTTACACAATTACAAGCCTCACACGAAGGCACTTCCTAACGAAGCCACGGATACAAAAGGGAGGTAAACTTAAACTCCTCTACAACAGGGCATTCAAAATGATGATACATCCAATGCCCAACATCACCCCAGAACTCTGAACCGTACGTGACGACTACTCGTCATTCCAAGCCTGAAAATGTTTAACAACGGGGGATGAGATAAATCTCAATAAGTAACTACCTAAGCCTCGCTTAGGCTAACGCGTACCTCCGAACAATCCTAATCATGCAATACCGACATCCAACATGTCATAACAATCACAGGCGCCCCTACTTCGCCTCGGCACATACGCAAGCCCTACACGTTAGAATCCCGTCATAACATGGCCAATTGTTCATCAAGCTTGTACAATGCAATTCAAGGCATAATCATGCATAACACGGTTAATAATCCAGACGTGTTCATCAATTAATTCAGGCAAAGCATTCCCCAATGCAAATCGTACTCATTAAGTCCAGATTATTAATGACCCCTCAGGCCACCGAACTCCCGCTGATCTTATGGCGTAACCAGGCATCGTCCCGCTACGTCGGCGACGGCAACGTTGGGGATTGAACACCTCCCGGCAAGCCGGGTACCCAACGGCATTCCACTTAGGAGCATCGATCCGGCCTCCACCGCGATCATCATCGTCTGAGATCGAACACCCCCCAGCAACCCCGGGTACCAGACGGCATCCGAACTCCCGCCGGGCATCGTTTAGAACTCCCGCCTAGACGAAACGTGTCATGACCATGCACACACCTCAACAATCATTACCAATTATTATCTTTGTAAATTAGCCCAATGTCAACTAAATCCGTCAAAATGCCACGATAATACAGAATGATTCTCGAGAGAGAGAAAAATAAAAAATGTTCAAAACTGGGTCCAAACTGGGCAGTTGCGTAGTGACCGAAATCCGTTTGAAATAAATAGTAAATCAACTCCAAAAATTCTGAAATTTGGATATGTTGTACAAAACATCGTCATAAATATTTTTCACGGGGACACGAAATCCAGTTCTGACTGTAAATGCCTCGTTTTGACACTCAAATCTGGATAAAACCCGGTTCGCTCGGACAGCCCCTCAAACCATCAAAATATAACTCATTTAGTACCCAAATCACTTTGTAAAGCTCTAAAATTTTTATATGTCATAGACATGGATGTTATTAACAATTTTGTGAGGAATTTTGTTGAAAAGAGGTATGGAAAAATTTATAGAAAATCGGAAAGACCAGAAGGTCGGGTGAACAGTAAATCCGGCAGACTGAATTCGGTCCAAAAATGGACTTACGAATGACCCTAAATGATCTCCAAAAATTCCAGATTTAATATATGTTATACTTCAAGATGTTATGAGCAACTTTCATGAAGAATACTTCCTCAAATTCGGCCCACACAAGTCACAGAAAAAAAAAAAATCCATCGACGTAGCAACAACCTTACCAAAAATCAACCAACAAGCACTACCAAGCAAACCAAGCACAACCAGCCACTAAACCAACTATCCACAGCCCTAATCCACCCCTAAACATGTTCATTAGTAACCCATTATCCTAACCAAGGCTTAGGGAGCACTTACTCGTAGCCTAAGCAAGAAAAATCGAGCGAAAGGGCAGCAGCAACCTCGCCAGTGCAGCAGCGACGGACGGCGGCGAGCGGTCGCCGGACGACTGACGCGGTTGGCTAGGTGGCTGAGCTGGGCTGGTCACGACAAGGAGAGGAGTAGGCGTACAGCAAGAAAAAGCGAGAAGTAGCAGAATGAAGAAGAAGCAGCAGCAGAAAGCACAAAGCAAAAGCAGCAGCGAAGAAGGGAAGAAAAGAAGGAAAGAAAAGAAGGAAAGGAAGAAGAGAAGAGGAAGGAGAAAAGTCAATCATGGGCAGCTGCATGGGGATGTCATAAATGAAGCAGAAGTAACGTGAAGGCAGTAGCAAGTCAGTAGGAAATGCATAAGTCAGCAAGGCTGCAGAAGCAAAACAGAAGACCAGAAGCAGTCGCAACTTGATCTGCAGCGACAGCAGCAGAGGAAAAGTCAACAGAAAAGCATGGGTTCAGCAGAGGCGTGGGGGTTCAGCGGGGGAGGAAGAGAGGAGAGAGAGAGGAGAGAGAGATTTTCAACATTATCTCCACAAAAATAATTTGTCCACAAAATATTTTGCCCAATTTTTATTTTTTCGCATTTCCAATCAACCCGACGATTAGCCACGTTTAATGAGACAACGTCCGACAAATTAGTCGTGGAAATCTTGAAACTTCGACGCCCAATTTGGATGCTAATTAATGGCCAAATTCAATCGAATGTGACTTTAGCGTGTCTCGAACTGACGGACGGCTTTTAGGAATTACGCGTATCGACTCGTGGCCGATTCAATATCGAGCCACATCTAAGTTTACTCGAGTCATGGCGACCTCGGTTGTCATGTAATTCCGAGGGTCAATCACTAGCTCTGAATGACGCGATCGTTCGGATTAGGTTTAGGATCGTTCGAAATTCATACAATGGCCAAGCAGAATCACCCGCGATCCAATTGCACGACATTTGCGAATTGTTCCATAACCATCCTTGGATCGGCCTTTAATGGCCCAAAATATTTTCTCTCCAATCCTTTTGGTCGAAGTGTCAATTCATGGCCAAATTCTTAGGTCCACGTACTTGATTCCTAGCTAACCATTCCCTAACGGTTAGTCTACTCGAGAGTGGTCAATTTCGAGCGATATTTCACTAAAAGCGCATTGAAGAAATATTCATTTCATAAATCCCGAAAATGGGTCAAAATTCAGAATATCACAAATTCAATGGCCGAAGATAGTGAAAGCTCAAATTACTTGCCAAGAAGGCAATTTTGTGCCTTTGCTTGGATTGAGTGGGGGGACCGCTTATTGCCCACTAAGAGTTGTATGGCAATTCGGAATGATTCAGCAAGTTTCACTTATTTGGCATCCTGAGGAGTTTACATTTGAGATACCACAAAAACCTCTACCGGAAAAGAAAAATAAAGAGTTGCAGATAAGAGTTGATAGGGTTGTGAATTCCTTGAAGAAATCAACCAATTGAATAGTACAATGGCCTGAAGATTTGGAATGAGAAATGAAACTCTTCTTGGTATCCAACGAGTATATAAAGTGGTTGAAGGCTAAACGACCAATCAACATCGAACCATATGTACCATTGAGTGTTACTACCCATTTCGATGAGCCGTATATCCCAGAGTACATTATGCCAAGCATGCCAGGTGTAGAGCCGTATGTTCCCGAAGAAGTTGTAATCGACATGGAAGAATGGGAGACACGAGCCAAAGAATATAAAGAGGCTGAAGCTACCTTAGCTAGCAAGAAGCCTAGACATGTTTAAGCTAGTGTTCCCCTATTTTGATGTATAACATTGTAATAGAAATTTTCAAAATTGAAACAATTGCTTAATGAAGTTTCAAAGTACATTTTGCAAAAAGTTACCATGGATTACAATTCTTTGAATTGTATGATTGCTTGAGAAAGATATCGATAAGAAGTTATATGCAAGGCTAAAGCTTGCATAAAAGATCTTATCCTTGTTAATCATAAGAAATCATTCAATTGAAAGAATGTAGGGTTTCATAATTCTTTCACTATGCTAACAATGGGTCTTTTTGTGAAGCAGGTTGTTTAGCAACATAAGGTAAAAGACCCTGAACTCGCTTGCAAATAAGAATGGCGGAAGAAGAAACTCGTACTCGATTAGCTGACTTTGAGAACCAAATGATCCAGATGGCCGCCATGATGGCAAAAATGAAGGCTTTTATTCTCGCATCTCAAGGATCTTATCCTACTACTCCAAATGTGGGAACTTCAAATGCTACTGAAACACCGATTGAGGACCCAGTCAGAAATCAAGAACTAGTTCGAGAGAACCCTCCAAAGACTACGCCTGAGATAGTGAATTTGGAAGAAGACGACCCAACCAAGAAAACATCCAAAACAAAAGATTAAGAAGAGGCCAAGAGATTGGCCAAAATTGAAGAATGCCTAGCAAGTCAAGGTTATGAACTTCAAAGGTTCGATAAGTTCTCGCTATATGCAAAAGTTATTGTTCTAGAAAATTATAAGGAACCGGAATTCTTGAACAAGAATGATGGCACCGGTTGTCCCAAAAGCCATTTGAAATATTATCTCCGTAAGATGGCAAGATATTCAGATAACACGCCACTTCTTACTAACACATTTCAAGATAGTTTGAGAGGAGCGGCCCTGGCATGGTACACCGCCCTTGACATAGAAGACTTCACTGAATGGGACCATTTGGCGGGAGAATTTCTTTGCCAGTACAAGTTTAATATTGAAGTACTCTCAACTAGAGAAGATTTCATCAGAACCGAGAAACAGAAGAATGAAGGGTTTAGAGCCTATGCTTAGAGATGGAAAGCTGTTGCCTCACAAGTAAAGATGAACTCATTGAATTCTTTCTAAAATCATTGCCAATTGAGTACTATGATAAGCTTCATGTATCAAGCTGTCAAACATTCACCATGTTGGTAAAGGTAGGCGAGAGAATTGAATGGGGATTGAAAGAGAAGAAGGCTCAAGAAATAGCAACACGAAGGCCTTACCCCGGGAGAAAAGACGAAGAACCCATCCGAGAAGTGGCTATGGTGTCTAGCCCAAATACTCATCAAGCATCATTTCCAAAGCAATCAAATGTCGCTTGGAAAAACCCAAGGCAGTTCGAGCCAAAGAAAAGGCCCGTGAAGCAATACACACCGTTGCCTCGATCTCTGTCGAAAATATTACCAATGCTTCTAGAAAGACATTTGATGGCCAAAGAGGTACCGAGGGACAATCCTACAAGACTTCCTTGGTATGATGAATCAAAAACCTGCACCTATTACATGGGAGAAAGGGGACATGATGTAGATAATTGTCCCACTCTAAAGTACAAGGTTCAACAACTCATTGACAAGAAGATATTGAACTTCCAAGAGCACGAGCCAAATGTACATCAAAATCCTCTTCCTTAGCACAATATAGTAAACATGATCAAAGATGAAGAAACAATGATCAAGCCTGACGATGAAGATGAATATGAAGTCAAGATTAAAGCTTCTCGATTAGGAGATGCCCGCTTTCGTCAAGAAGCGCTCCAAAAAGGCGAGATTGTAGACAACTTGGGAGAAGACTCCGGTATGGCGCCGTTCTTTTTTTTTTCAGGGTTTGCACGCTAAGGAGGTATTTCCGTGCAATGGTCTCTCCGAGATCATACCTCATTTGACAGTGGATGATAATTTTGTATTTGATCTAAGTTTTCGATTTTGGAGTCGCTACTAGTCATTATTAGTAGGTCAACTAGAAACCTAATCGGGGTATGGGAGAAATACCACTATTCTACGAACCAGAGATTCTGAGTACGAGGACCTGGTTACGCTAATGATCCCGAATCGAGATCCCTAACGCCCTTTCGGTACCTAAGAACGATACAATGTCTAATGTGTCACACAAGTTTCCAAGCCTTACCCACTAATTCTATCCATTCTAATTACGGGGAAAGTCAATCAAGAATTAAATGCGCAATCAAGGTCAATCAAATCAAACAGTCCTAAATTGTCTCCAAAAATGAAATCCAACCAAAACATCCAAACCCTAACGAAGCCCTAAAGGCTTATTCATTCCATAATTTGTGTCTTTTTAGGGTTTTAGGGTTTTTTTAGAGGTTATAACCCTTGAATTTGAGGTTTTCTAAAAAATGCCACTTGGACACTTCAAAAAATTCAAATTTCACTTTCCAAGATTGGGCATAGTGTTTTTGGACCATTCTGCGAATTTTTTATTTTTTTATTTTTTTTTAAGAAATTGAATTTCAGAGAATTTCATTAACTGAGAATTGATTTTTATGATTTTCTGAAATTTTTTTATGAATTTTCGAATTTTTTTAGATTTTCTAAATTTTTCACATTTTTTATTTGTATTTTTTTGAATTTTTTGAATTTTTATGGATTTTCTGACAATTTTTCAATTTTTATGAAATTTTCTAATTTTTTGAAATTTTTATGAATTTTCTGAAAATTTCTAATTTGTTAGATTTTTTGATTTTTTATTATTGAATTTGTTATTGAATTTTTTAAATTTTTTTAAAATTTTCCCGCCGAATTAGTGAATCGGACCGGACCGGCCGGTTCAACTCGATTCAGTTTGGCCAAATCGGGCCTCGCCGGCGCCGGCGCCGATCGTCTTCTCCGGCGAGCACAGCACCAAAACGGCGTCGTTTTTGACATTTCTCATTAGGGCATTTTTACCAACACCTAATAGGCATGGTGTTGTGTTGAACGTTTTCAAGGCCGCCGGTTTGGGCTCGTCGCCGACGACCTTCCGGCGACTATTTTGCCATTATGATCGATCCATTGTAATGTCCATGTGTTCTATTTTCAATCCGGCCTACTCGAAACACCGGCAGACGTTCGCCGGCCGGCGAAAAATCAACCTAAACACCCTAACATGCAAATTGTTCTTCTTTATTTCTCAGAAATGTATATCATCTCATCGATCACCCTAACCATCTAACTCGATTCTAATCACTAATAAAACATCAAGCAAAGATCAAGGAAGACTAACTTGAGTGGCCTAAGGCCACGGCGACACTCCGGCGAGGACTCCCGAACTCCGGCGAGGTGGTTTAATAGGCAACCGAGACATTTTATGCATGTTTTCCAATAAAAAATGCAATCAAACAAAGCAAAACACGATAAGAACACGTTTTAGGCACCTAATATAGTAAAATCATAGAGAAACATGCACGAACAAACCAAAATATTATTCTTGAGTTCTGCCAAAACGTGATCATGAGCGATGTTTACCTTCTTCGTTCGATGATCAGGAGGAATCGCCGAATTGATCCGCGCCTATGGAATCGTTCTTTGATACTTGAGCTTCAACTTGGTGGTCTTGGATTCGCAGGAATGGCTTGAGGCACATCAACCGAGCTCAATTTTCAGGCCTTGGCAAGCAACTTCATCTATGGATTCTCAGGTATGGAAGATCACACTCTGAACCAGTTTGCCGGCGTTTCCTCACCGGAGAAAACGTCGAACACTCAGTTCCGGGATCCTCTACATGCCTCTCACGCCTTTCTTCTCTCTTTCGTGCTCTCGTTCTCTCTTCAATTCTTTCTGGAATTTCGTCGAGCACCCCCCATTCATAATGTTCAATTTTTTTTTGTTTTTGTTGATCAATTTCGTACCCAAAGTTTGTTATTTACTGACCTTGAATTGGTTGGATCGAATCTCCGATGCCAGTCGGAGATTCTTTAGCTAGAATCGAAGTTTTTTCATGTGTCAAATTGCTCGGATTAAGTCGGCAAAGTCCTGGGCCGGAGTAGATATTTTTCTGGGTTTATTGTATCTTGGGCAAGTCGGGCGAAGAAGGAGACCGACTCGGGTCAGGTCGGGTTGACCCGACGACCCGGCAGATCCGGGTTGGTATAAATTTGCAAATTAAGCTCGATTTTGACCTAATTTTCAAAATTAAACCCCAAAATTGAATTCCTCATCACATTTTGAACCCAAATATGTGATTTTTCCCAATTTTTGTCATAATCATGTCCAAGATTTTTAGCTTTTTATATTCGGGTTTTGTTTAATTCGATGCCCTAATGACCTGATTAGGCAAAATTGGTGCCAAAATTGAATTACCCACATCAGATTAACCCTAGAAATGATGGTCTCATGGTTCGACAATTTCGAATTGGACACGATTCCTAATTTAGGCTCAAAATTCCTAATTTTCAATTGAATTTTGGGGTTTTCGGATTTCTTTGTTGAATTGTTCAATTGGACCGACCATTATGTAATTCGAGGTCACAGAATCATTTGTTGTGAAAACACTATGACTTAAAAATGACTAGAAAAGATTTAATTGCATTTTTAGTTCAATTCGAGTTTGATTTTGCCCAATTTCGGGGAAAAACACATACCCGATTGAGATTTTCAAAAATTGATGATGCATTAATGAAATTGAATTTAAAAGAAGACTAATGACTATTTTTATGGAATTTTCTGATTCCATTTGCTATTTTTCTTGATTTTCTCACTCATTTTGATTAAAAGAAATTAAAGAAAAATTCAAGAAAATGCTAAAAAAACATTTTTGGTTTAGAAATAAGTTTCTAGGCTTGGCCAAGATTCCTAATCCTAATTTTGAGATTTTTAAAAATATGAAAAAAATGAGCTAAAAATGAAGTGTCAACAGCTGCCTCTCATTGAGATTGAATTCGTTAGAAGTTGATATCAAAGACAAGGTGACACCTGAATTTTTAGTTGACTCAATGAACAAGACAAAATGGAAATTTCACAACAATCGATTAGGGATCCTGCCTTTGAAATTTGTGATATAATCCAAAGGTTTTCTTTTCAGAACACATTTTGAAAGGTTCTTAATGATTGAGGGAGAGAAACTTACCTGTTTGTAAGCGTCTCTTTGTTGCTTATCCAAGAGTATGAATTGATGGCAGTGATGATTATGATGATTATTCTAATTTCGTGGTTTAAGGATGAACCCACGAACCATGAACACCTGAGGCTCCTCGTATGAGGATTTGGAAATTTGCCTAGTGGTTCCTCACCAGTAGGAATTAGAAATTTTTACTTAGTGGCTCCTCGCCAATAGGTCTTTGGAAATTTGTCTAGTGGCTTCTCGCCAGTAGGTCTTTTGAATTTTTCCTAGTGACTCCTCGTCAGTAGGTCTTTTGAATTTTGCCTAGCGACTCCTCGCCAGTAGGACTTTGGAAATTTGCGTAGTGGCTCCTCGCCAGTAGGACTTTGGAAATTTGCCTAGTGACTCATCGTCAGTAGGACTTTGAGAAGGCTTCAAATAATGAGTGTCTTGACCATGAGTTATGTGATTTTAAGGTTTCACTAACCTTTGTATGGTTTTTGGTTGACCAAAAACTATTTTGAAAAGTGGTTTTGAAATTAATCAAAACTGTTTAAAATGTGATTTTTTTTAGATTACCATAAACTGTTTGAAAACTTGGTTTTACGTTGACCAAAAACTTTTGAAACATGGTCTGGAAACATGCATTCTTTGCATTAATTCATTTCAGACAATCAAATTTCTTTTCAAGGAATTATTTGAACAAAGTGCTTGCAATCTTTCAAAAAATGCTTGAAATGATCATTTGGAAAACCTTCATTAGAAAGGATTTGTCTCAATCTATGAACTTGGTCTTTTCTTTATCTGATTGAAATAAGAATTGTCTGACATCCCTCAATTTTATCTCTCTTAACCAATTCTCAGGTGTTAAGAGATGTTCACAATATATACAATCCAATTGATCCGATAAGATCTTTTGGAGGACTGTAATGTTGGTTTGGTCAATGGCTATTCAAAGGATAGGCATTTTGACGTCAAGAAAAAAGATTTCGTCATAACTTGATTCAGGTCTACAAGTTAAAAACCTCGAGGGCAAGTGTGACATTCTGAAATTCGACCCACTTGGGATTTATGAAATGGATGATTTTATTGATGCGCTTGTAGTTAAATCTCGCCCGGAACTGATCACTCCTGGGATACTAACCATTAGGGAATGGCTAATTAGGGATTTAAGTTTGCGCGACCAAAGAAACTCGATCGTAGGCTGGCTTTCGACCATAAGGATTGTCGAGGTGATATTTAGGGCCAATGTAGGCCGATCCAAGGATGGTCACGGATCGATTCGCCAATGTCATACGAGTGGATCGCGGGTGATTCCGCTTAACCGTGAGATGAATTTGCGAACGACCTTCAACTTATTCCGAACGATCGTGCTCCTCGGGACTAGTGATTGACCCTCGCAATTACATGACAACCGAGGTCGCCATGATCCGAGTGAACTTAAACGTGGCTTGATTTAGTATCGACCACGGGTCAAATATACGAATTTCCCGAAAGCCACTCGTTAGTTTGAGATACGCTCAAGTTGCGTTATTTGGATTTAGTCATTAATTAGAGATCAAGTTTGGGTATTGAAAATTTCGAAAGTCACAACAGAATAATTGGACGACGTTGTTATTAGCGTGGTCAGTCTTGGATTTGTCCGGATTCATCAGAACATTGAAATTTTGGCAGGAAGTTAAAAATGACCGTTTTGCCCCTGGGACTTTGTTAAGGCCAAGTATAAAATGAGAAGGGCATTTTGGACATTTCACCCCCACTTTAGAAATAAAAAATTTTGGACAATTTTGCCCTTACCTTTTTGTTCAATTCCTATTTTACCCTTAGTTATTTTTGGTGGGGATCGATCTGGGCCGTTGATTTTAAGATAAGATCGAATCGTGGCCGTCAGATGGAAAGTAGAGAGGAGGGTAGGATGGTAATTTCACCTTGGGTAGACTTTGACTAGCCTATTTTTTTCTTTTTCTCTCTCTTTCTCTCTCTCTCCCTCTCATTTCTCACGCCTCACCTCTCTTCCTCTCTATCTCTCTCGGTTGATTCCCCCTCCCCCTCCTCCCGTGACCATGGCCAACCGGCCAAGCTCGCCGTCCGCCGTTTAGCCGTCGTGCGTTGCCGCCGCCGCCGCCGCCACTCGCCGGAGCTGCTGCCTTGCCGAGGCCTTTGCTGCTTCTTGTTGGGCTTTTCTTGCTTAGATTAAAGGAAAATTTCTCTCTAAACTTTGATTAGGGTGATGGGTTGTCGATGGATTGGTTTAGGGGTTGATTGAGGTGATTATAGGTAGATTAGAGGAGAGCTTGATCTTTCATTGTGTTCTTGGATTTCCTTGTGGCTGTTGGATGGTAGTTTGAGCACTGTGGAGTGAGTTTTGTGGGTTGAAATTGGGTGGATATCAACTAAGGCTCGGATCTTTGAAATTTGAGGTGAATTTCTGATTCGCGGTTACTGTACCCTCCCGGTTTACTATTTTTGTGGAGATTTTTGGAGGCCGAATCAGGGGTGGTGTCCTTCACGAAAGGTTTTCCTCACATCCTGAGGTATAACATATTTTAAATCTGGAATTTTTGGAGGCCATTTGTGTCACACGAAAACCCATTTTCTGACCGTCTTAAAATTGCCCGGAACACTGTTCATCCCGACCTTCTTATCTTTCTGAATTTTTATAAAATTTGTCATATTTATGGTCAAGAAAATTCCTTCACAAAAGTTGTTGGTGACTTTCCTTTCTATGACATATAAAAATTTCAAAGTTTTTCAAGGTGATTTGGGTGTTGAAAGATATGTATTTTGAGGACAAAATAGTCTGGTAGAGCGAACTGATTCTGGTATGGTTTCGAGGGACGAAAAGGCATGGTTGCATATTGAACCGGATTTCATGTTCCACATAAGAAATGTTTTATCAAGATGTTTTTTATGATATATCCAAAATTTATAATTTTTGGAGTTCGTTTACTATTTATTTTGAAAGGATTTTGGTTACTGTATAATCTGCCCAGATTTATTAGCGGGCCCAAGCGATTAAGCGTGATTTAGCAGATAGGGCTGCCGCTTTTGGATCAAGATTTGCCCCGGCTAAAGACAACCGCCACTTCGGAAAGAAGCCGATAGCGGGAAATTGACGCTTTGTCCCTCCCGTTAAGAAGAATATTAGGAAGCCGAAACCGCTTGATGTTGTATTGTGTGTTACTACCCCGTTGAACGATAAGGAATTGAAGGTACAAATGTAAGCATTACTAGACAAAGGTTTTATTCATCCCAGTGTGTCTCCATGAGGAGCACCGGTTTTGTTTGTAAGGAAGAAGGATGGGTCGCTAAGGTTGTGTATTGATTATAGGCAGTTGAACCAAGTGACTATTAAGAATAAGTATCTACTGCCAAGGATAGATGATTTGTTTGATCAGTTACAAGGGGCGTCGGTGTTTTATAAGATTGATATGAGGTCGGGATATCACCAATTGAGGATTAGGAAGGAGGACATACCGAAAACGGCATTTAGGACGAGATATGGGCATTATGAGTTTACAGTAATGCCGTTTGGATTGACTAATGCCCCTGCTGCCTTTATGGACTTGATGAATTGTATGTTTAAGGAATTCTTGGATCAGTTTGTTATAGTTTTTATAGACAATATATTGGTGTACTCGAAGAGCCCGGAGGAGCATGAGTTCCATCTGAGTAAAGTTTTGCAGACTTTAAGAGAAAACGCACTGTATGCCAAGTTTAGTAAGTGCGAATTCTGGCTCAGTCGAGTGGCATTCCTTGGACATGTGATATCGAGGGATGGAATTTCAATGGATCCGGCAAAGATTGAAGCGGTGATGAAGTGGCCAAGATCGACGATGGTAACTGAGGTTCGAAGCTTCTTGGGGTTGACAGGATACTATAAATGTTTAATGGAAGGATTTTCTACTATTGCGATGCCGTTGGCATGTTTGTTAAAGAAAGAAACGAAGTTTGAGTGGACTGACAAGTGTAAAAGAAGCTTTCAGGAATTAAAGCATCGATTGGCGACTGCACCAGTATTGACTATCCCGTTAGGCTCTGGAGGTTTTGAGATCTATAGTGATGTGTCGTTGAAAGGAGTAGGATGCGTGCTTATGCAACATGCTCAAGTAGTAGCGTACGCATTAAGGCAATTGAGTCCGCATGAGTTGAATTACCCGATGCATGATTTGGAATTGGCCGCAATCATTTTCGCCTTTAAGATCTGGAGACATTACTTGTGTGGGAAATGATTTCAAATTTATACAGATCATCAAATCCTCAAGTATCTATTTTCTCAAAAGGAGTTAAACATGAGACAACGTCTTTGAATGGAATTACTAAAGGACTATGATTGTGATATTTTATATCACCCCGGAAAGGCTAACCGGGTAGCGGATGCGTTGAGTCGAAAGTCGAGTATCGCGCGCATGTTGGTCAAAGAATGGATATTATTGGAAGGAGTAAGAGACTCGGAGTTTAAGTTCGAAATAGGTCAAGCCTCGAATTTGCTTGCCACATTAAGAATTGAACCGGAAATTCAAACTAAGATCAAGGCCTTACAATCTACGGACCAAGAGATTCAGAAGATTCTAGAGATGGACTCTACTAAGAGAAAATCGGACTTCCAAGTATCCGAGGATGGGATCTTGAAGTTCTGTGGACGATTGTGTGTGCCCGATAATGCGGAACTTAAGGAAAAGATTTTGACGGAAGCGCATCGTAGTAATTATAGTATCCATCTGGGGAGTACAAAAATGTATCAGAACTTGAGACAGTATTATTGGTGGAATGGCATGAAGGCGGACATACCCAGGCACGTGGCTAAATGTTTGACATGCAAGCAGGTAAAAGCGCAACATTGTAAGCCCGAACGATTGTTACGACCTTTGGAAATCCCAGAATGGAAATGGGAATATATTACTATGGATTTTGTAATGGGATTACCAAGGAGCCAAAGAGGCCATGATTTCATTTGGGTGATTGTTGATAGATTGACAAAGTCAGCGCACTTCTTGGCCATGCGAAAGGACTTCGCATTGGATCGGTATGCCGAATTGTACGTACAACAAATAGTTCGTTTGCATGGGGTGCCAGTGACGATCACTTCAAATCGTGATTCCAAGTTAACCGCTAACTTTTGGAAAAGTTTACGGACGGCAATAGGGACAAAGTTACAGTTTAGTACAGCTTATCATCCTTAGACGGATGGCCTGTCTGAAAGACCAATTCAGACGTTGGAAGATATGTTAAGGGCATGCGTTTTGGATTTTCAGGGTATATGGGAAGAAAAGCTGCACTTGGCAGAATTCGCGTACAATAATAGTTTTCAGCAGAGTATCGGGATGGCACCATTTGAAGCATTGTATGGTAGAACGTGCAGAACTCCGATGTGTTGGGATGAAGTCGGGGAAAGGAGAATAACATGCCCAAAATTAGTTCAACAGTCAGTCGAGGCGGTTAAGATTATTCATGAAAGATTGAAAACAACGCAAAGCCGTCAAAAGAGCTATGCCAATAGAAGGCGAAGACCTTTGGAATTTCAGGTAGGGGATCACGTATTCCTCAAAGTATCGCCAATGAAAGGATTATCCCGATTTGGCAAGAAAGGAAAGTTGAGTTCGAGGTTCGTGGGACCCTTCGAGATTTTGGAAAGGATTGGAGATTTAGCTCATCGCCTTACATTACCGCCAAATTTATCGCAAGTGCATAATGGCTGCGTTTGGAAACACTTTTGGGGAAAGTCTTTAGGGAAATGTAAAGGACTTTAAGTTGAAGGAGTTTTTCAAAATGCAAATTGTGTTTGGTAAGTTGTAACTTAAAAGTCCCTTGCAAAGCAACTTTGGGTAAAATAGCGTTTGGAAAAATTATACTTGCAAAGCTCTTTTTTTATTTTTTATTAAAGAAAAGTTAAAATCCTTCGCCGGAGCCGACGAAGGGCAGGCGGTCGCCGGCGACCCAGATCTGGCGCCGGGCGACCGTCGTTTGAGGCCGAACGAGCTCGGGCAGCCCTGGCGACCGCCGGCGAGGGCCGCCTGCGCTCGAACGACCCCCGACAAGGGTTGCGAAACCCAGGCGAGGGCCGCCGGCGACCCAGATCTGAGGTTGCGCGCCTAAGATTTGGGTCGCCGGCGGCCCTCGCCTGGGTTTCGCGACCCTCGTCGGGGGTCGCTCGAGCCCAGACGGCCCTCGCCGGCGGTCGCCGGGGCTGCCCGAGCTTGTTCCGCTTCAGACGACGGTCGCCCGACGCCGGATCTGGGTCACCTACGACCCTCGAAGGTCGTTTAGGTCGCGCGACCTCAGGCGGCCCTCGCCTGGGTCGCCGGATCTAGGTCGCGCAACCCCTTTTGGCGGTCGTACGGCCCCTCGCAGCGATCGTGCGAGCCCAGGCGACTGTCGCTGGGTTGCGCGACCTCACCGGCCCCCCTCCGGCGGTCGCCGTCCCCTCACAGCTACGCCGGCCGAGGTGCAAGTGAAGAAGATGATGAACAGTAGCAGACGAGGCTAAATCCGAAAAATCAAAAATTAGACGAGGGTAGTTTTGGAAGAAAATTTTTGTCACTTACCAGCTCTGTAGCATGCCGAAAATGCTGAAATGCCCAAGGCACCTCCTAGAGGTGCCTTGGGCTTTTGGCCTTTTTAAGGCCGACTTTGGCTCAATGGGTTTTCAAAAAACAATTACCAAACACCAAAATTTAGCCTGCCCAAAGTCCCTTGGCAAAGTGGTTCCCAAACGGAGCCAAATGTATTCCACGTGTCGATGCTGAGAAAGTATGAACCGGACCCGACTCATGTGTTGAACTATGAAGAGATAGAAGTTGATGACAGGGTGTCGTATGTTGAAAGGCCAATAAGGATCGAAGATCGAAAAGAACGAGTTTTAAGGAACAAGACGATTCTGATGGTCAAAATGATTTGGGAACATCACGGAACAGAAGGCGATACTTGGGAAAGTGAAAAGCTAATGCGACGTCAATACCCCCACTTGTTTGAGTAGTTGGGTTGAATTGTAAATTTCGAGGACGAAATTTTTGTAAGGGGGAAGAGTTGTGACATTCTGAAATTCGATCCACTTGGGATTTAAGAAATGGATGATTTTATTGACGTGCTTGTAGTTAAATCTCGCCCGGAACTGATCACTCCTGTGATACTAACCATTAGGGAATGGCTAATTAGGGATTTAAGTTCGCGCGACCAAAGAAACTCGATCGTAGGCTGACTTTCGACCATAAGGATTGTCGAGGTGATAATTTGGGCCAATGTAGGCCGATCCAAGGATGGTCTCGGATCGATTCGCCAATGTCATACGAGTGGATCGCGGGTGATTCCGCTTGACCATGAGATGAATTTGCGAACGACCTTAAACCTATTCCGAACGATCGTGCCCCTCGGGACTAGTGATTGATCCTCGCAATTACATGACAACCGAGGTCGCCATGATCCGAGTGAACTTAAACGTGGCTTGATTTAGTATCGACCACGGGTCGCATATACGAATTTCCCGAAAGCCACCCGTTAGTTTGAGATACGCTCAAGTTGCGTTATTTGGATTTAGTCATTAATTGGAGATCAAGTTTGGGTATTGAAAAATTAAAAAGTCACAACAGAATAATTGGACGACGTTGTTATTAGCGTGGTCAACCTCGGATTTGTCCGGATTCGTCAGTAAATTGAAATTTTGGCAGGAAGTAAAAAATGACCGTTTTGCCCCTGGGACTTTGTTAAGGCCAAGTATAAAATGAGAAGGGCATTTTGGACATTTCACCACCACTTTAGAAATAAAAAATTTTGGACAATTTTGCCCCTACCCTTTTTGTTCAATTCATATTTTACCCTTGGATATTTTTTGTAGGGATCGATGGAAAGTAGAGAGGAGGGTAGGATGGTAATTTCACCTTGGGTAGACTTTGACTAGCCTATTTATTTCTTTTTCTCTCTTTTTCTCTCTCTCTCCCTCTCATTTCTCACGCCTCACCTCTCTTCCTCTCTATCTCTCTTGGCTGATTCCCCCTCCCCCTCCTCCCGTGACCGTGGCCAACTGGCCAAGCCCGCCGTCCGCCGTTCAGCCGTCGTACGTTGCCGCCGCCGCTGCTCGCCGGAGCTGCTGCCTTGCCGAGGCCTTTGCTGCTGCTTGCTGGGCTTTTCTTGCTTAGATTAAAGGCAAGTTTCTCTCTAAACTTTGATTAGGGTGATGGGTTGTGGATGGATTGGTTTAGGGGTTGATTGAGGTGATTATAGGTAGATTAGAGGAAAGCTTGATCTTTCATTGTGTTCTTGGATATCCTTGTGGCTGTTGGATGGTAGTGTGAGCATTGTGGAGTGAGTTTTGTGGGTTGAAATTGGGTGGATATCAACTAAGGCTCGGATCTTTGAAATTTGAGGTGAATTTTTTATTCGCGGTTACTGTACCCTCCCGGTTTACTATTTTTGTGGAGATTTTTTTAGGCTGAATCAGGGGTGGTGTCCTTCACGAAATTTTTTTCTCACATCCTGAGGTATAATATATTTTAAATCTGGAATTGTTCGAGGCCATTTGGGTCGCACGAAACCCATTTTCAGACCGTCTTAAAACTGCCCGGAACACTATTCATCCCGACCTTCTTGTCTTTCCGAATTTTTATAAAATTTTTCAGATCTATTTTCAATAAAATTCCTTCACAAAATTTGTTGGTTACTTTCCTTTCTATGACATATAAAAATTTCAAAGTTTTTCAAGGTGATTTGGGTGTTGAAAGAAATGTATTTTGAGGACAAAATAGTCGATTAGAGCGAACTGATTCTGGTCTGGTTTCGAGGGATGAAAAGGCATGATTGCAGATTGAACCAGATTTCGTGTTCCACATAAGAAATGTTTATCAAGATGTTTTTTATGATATATCCAAAATTTATAATTTTTAGAGCTTGTTTACTATTTATTTTGAAAGGATTTTGGTTACTGTATAATCTGCCCAGATTTACCCCGATTTTATGGTTGTCCATTTTTATGAGCAGAATGGTGGGGATGTCGAGGTTGAATAGTTGCTGCCCTCGTGACTAGAATTGATGCTTGAATGTGTGTTGTATGCGTTGATTTGAGGGTGGTTGGCGATTACCTAATTGTGACCCCGTGCGTGGAAGGGCTTGTGGATTTAATTGAGGGGAAGTGGCTTATTCGGCATGTGCATGTGGATTGATCAGTTTCGTGGCTGAATGGTGCTTGATTGACGACCTAAATGGTGCTTATGCACGTGTGACTTGATATTAAATACTCGGTGTCCATGTTGATTGATGTTGTCGAGACCGAGGATGATTTGGTGGTGATCATGGGTTGCGATTGAGTTGACATGCATTATGTGAGCATGTGGCGTGATTAACACGCGAAGTGAATGCATTGCATGACATGAGTGATCACTGAAAACCCTGAGGCGTGTAATGTAACGCGGGGTCTAGATAAAATGTGGTGTGTTGACGTGCTCGCTTGATCACATAATCCTTGATGCGTTTAACGCGAGGAATTGAGCCCGTCCTGAGGTGTGTACTGTAACGCGGGACGATGCCCGGTATTATCGGAAGACCGCCAACCTGATGCGTTCACGCGGGTTGTGCTGTAGGTGGAGGATGTTGAGCCTGAGGCGTGATACGTGGGCAAGAGACATAGCCTGAGGCGTGTACTGTAACGTGGGCTAAGGAGAGTTGTGATAATGAGATGGTTGTACGTGGACCGTGGATCGAAAGTGGACCTGAGGCGTGTTTACGCGGGTCATGAATAATCTGGGTACGTGTGATGCATAATGCTTGATTATGGGGTAAAAACTGCTAGGCATGGTATGGGACGTGCCCAAGTGAGTTTTGCCTTATAATCGAGGCACGCGCGACTATGATGCATTGATGCATGTGAATTCTTATTGCATGCTTTGTTTATGTGATATGGTTGATGCATCATTATGGCATATATGTGTGTCTAAGCCAGGTAAGAATGCCTGTGACCGTATTATGGCACGTTTATTTCAGTAGACTTGTATGTTTAGGACTATCCGGAGGCAACGTATTCTCCTAAACGAGGTTTAGGGAGTTTACTTGCTGAGTTATCTCACCCCCCGTGATTAAACATTTTCAGGTTGGGGTGACAAATAGACGTCACATAAGGATCGGAGACCAAGGTCAATGTGGGGATGGGATGAACTTTCCGCTTTTGGATACCTTATTATAGAGGATTTTAGATTAACCCGATCCTTCTGTATGTGCGGTTGGTGGCAAGTTGCCCTCAGGTTGGTCTTGTAAATTGTACCGAACTTGGGTTAATAGTGTGTTTATGAAAGTTGTTTTGTTGATGTGTATTTCTGCTGTCTCCTTGGCTGCCCCGAGTTATATATGATGTTGATAGGGTGTTATAGTTCGCTTCCGCATGCATATGATCGTTAGTGAATCGATCGGGTCGGCGATGCGTCCTGGGACATCGCACTCTTAACGACCGTCGTGGGATGTTCGCGTGCTCGCCGGGTTCGGGGCATGACAGCAAGACAAGATATTATTGCATACACTTCTTTGAGCGATGACTTCTTGTCATAAAGTCATGTTTCTACTCTCAACATCCCAATCTGAAGAGTCTTTGGGGGAAAGGTTATATTGTTGGTATTGGGTAGGCTCAAAAAAGGCTCATTTGTTTGAATTAAGGGTTTTACGAAATTGGTGATCTTCTTAGCATCATCACCCTTTTGCTCTTTTGTTCACTAGGGATTTTTCTTTTTATGAACATCAGAGTCCTCTAAATGTTTATCAGGATTTCTTTTTTTTTTGCTTAGACTCACTTGTTGTGATTTATGATCTCTCACAATCTTAGCTTTGCTTTATCATGACTTTTTTGTCATTTCGAGCTTTTTTTTAACCCTCTTTTTCTTTCTCATTTTTCTTGGGCATTCGGCCTTGCTTTTACCAGGTACACTGCTTTTTCATGCCCCTGATTCTTTTGCCTTTGACTTTTTTTCTAAGGACTCTGTGTCATGCTTTTTTTGTTTCTTGTCTATTCAAGGTGGATCATATGCTCATGCTCCAGTGTGAAGAGATGACCACCAATTTAGGGTTCTGAAATGAATATTCAGGCTCAATTGGGCTTTGCCAAAGGTAATGTGTTTGGGTATAAGAAATTAAGTGCTCTTCTTCCTCTTGGGATGTTTTGAGCTTCCATATGACTTCATATGAAGTTATCACAAAAAGATTGTTGCAAGAGTATACAATAGAATCTTTCTTGATCCTATTCTCCATAGCTGTCAATCACAAACCTCCTGGTTTGCCTGGCTCAAATTTGGTTTGCAAGGGATAAGCATGTGTTTGGGATAGTGAAATGACTGCCTTTTATTATTTCAATCCATGTAATCATTACGAACATCCCTTATTCCCTTTGGATGAGTTTTTTCTCACTCACTCCTTCACTTTGATTTTGATTGTATAGGGAACGTGTTTGGATACGGCTTACCTTTCATCATTTGAAGGTCTTACCATTTGATTTAATCCAAACTTTTTCTTTGAAAATTTTCAAAGCCTTTTGTCAAATTATCCCTTTTAGGGAATTTTGACACTTAATGCATTCTCAAAGAAAGTGTGTTTCAAAACTTTTGATTTGAAACATTTCTGAGATATTTTCTTTTCAAAACAATCTGCTTTGTTTTACTCAGTCTTAGTGTCATTCCGCTTGGGGAAGAAGAAGTTTGATTTTCTCTTAGAAAGGCAACTTCTTTAACACATGCACTCATGATTTAGGGATACCTGTCTAATCAATTTACTAAGATCCCTCTTGTTTGCATGTTTTTGCTTTGGTTCCACTAGATTCTTCTTTTGTTGCTCCCTTTTCTTTGTCTTCCTAGGGATGATAAGAAAAAGAAGAAAAACACATTAGGGGATATCAACGGAAAAATTGAATTGGAAGCAATACTTCCCTCTATTATTTGACAACTTCGTTGGGGATTTTGAAATCATTGACTGATTCGGATTCCTTTTACTTTCTTCTGTAAAACAGATAAACATATTCATGAAATGCGTGGTATGCATGATATGCATGATATACACATGTTCTAAAGTGACCCAAAGCTCTTCTGGAATGTTCGTCTTCATTTTATGGGTAGAAAATCTTGACAGCATCTGCATTTACAGGATAGGCCAATTCTGTTCCAGTCATATCTATAAGAATCAATGCTCCTCCAGGAAGGACTTTCTTGACAATGTATGGACCTTCATAATTCGAAGTGAATTTGCCACGAGGATCCGAATTATTGAGGATGACTTTCTTCATTACTAAATCCTTTATTTTGAAATGCCTTGGTTTCACTTTTCGGTTAAAGGATTTGGCCACTCTTCTTTGATAGGCCTGCCCATGGCATATAGCTCTTAATCTCTTTTCATCGATCATGTTGAGTTGTTCATATCTTTATTGAATCCACTCATCTTTTGAAAGCTTCAATTGGGATAATACCCTTAATGAAGGAATTTCTGCTTCAACAGGTAGCACTGCTTCCATTCCATAAACCAAGGAAAACGGGGTTGCTCTAGTTGATGTTCGAATTGAAGTTCGGTATGCCATTAGAGCATACGACAACCTTTCGTGCCAATCACGATAATTTTCAGCTGTCATGGCCAATATCTTCTTGATATTCTTATTTGCCGCTTCAACTGCTCCATTCATTTGTGGACGATATGGAGATGAGTTCAGATATCGGATGTAGAAGTGTTTGAGTAAATCATCCATAATCTTGTTGTTTAGATTTTAGCTGTTGTCCATAATTATTGCGTCTGGAATCCCATACCTAGCAATGATGTCCCGCCTAATGAATCTTGCAACATTCTTGGCAGTAACATTCGTGTAGGAGTTTGCTTCAATCCATTTGGTGAAATAATCAATAGCAACCAGGATAAACCGGTGCCCATTTGAGGCCTTGGGGTTGATTGGACCAATCATATTAATGCCCCACATTGAAAATAGCCATGGCTCAGACATTTGATGTAGCTCATTTGGCGGTGCATTGATTCTATCTCCATAAACTTGACATTGATGACATCATCTCACATGTTGGATGTAATCTGTTTCCATTGTCATCCAATAATATCCCAACCTCATAATCTTTCGGGCTAGAAGATGTCTATTCATGTACGGTCCACATTCACCCTCATGAATCTCTTTCATGATCTGTTCATCTTCTGCAGCATCCACACATCTTAGTAGGATTGAATCAAATGATTTCTTGTAGAGGGTTTGACCACTGAGGAAGAACTTGTTGGTTACCTTCCTTATAAACTTCCTGTCATCTGGTTGGCTTCCTTCAGGAAATTCTCCCGATTAAAGATACCTTTTGATGTCATGAAACCATGGTTCGTTGTCAAACTCTACCTGGTTCATCATGCAATGAGCTGGTTGTTCAAGAATATTAATTCTCAATGGTTTTATATCCATACCATCTTCAGCTTGTAGTAAGGATGGCAAAGTTGCAAGAGCATCTGCAAAATGATTCTGAGCTCTTGAGAGATAATCGAATGTTTACTTCTTTGAATTTTTCTATCATCTCTTTTAAGTATCTATGATAAGGAATTAGTTTGGCATCTTGAGTTTGCCATTCACCAGTTGTTTGCAATATGATGAGCATAGAATTTCCATATACTTGCAACCTCTTTACTTTCATTGAGAGGGCTAATTGTAAGCTGAGAATGCATGCTTCGTATTCAGCGACGTTATTAGTGCATGAAAATACCAGTTTCGCATATATCGGATAATGTTGGCCTTCTGGGGAGATCAATACTGCCCTAGTTCCTGATTCATATAAGTTGGTTGCACCATCAAAATACATGGTCCATTTATCGTTGACCAGTGTTAATATATGATCATCAAGTTGTTCTTCAAGATTAGCGATATTCTGCAAATTTTCCGCCAACATGTCTGCTATTGCTTGTCCTTTGACTGACTTTTGGGATGAACTTCTGATGTCAAATTCAGATAACAAGACTTGCCACTTTGCTAATTTCTCGACCAATGAGGATTTCTCAAGAAGGTACTTGATCAGATCATTCTCAGTCACTAGCAAAATTTGATGATGGAGGGTGTATTGCCTTAATCTGTGTAACACCCAAATCAATGCAATGCATGTCTTTTCGACTGCCGAGTAATTCATTTCTGATGTTGTGAATTTCTTGCTCAAGTAATAAATGGCTTGTTCTTTACCATCATTTGGTCTTCTTTGTACAAGCATTGCTCCTAACGACTCATAGTGAATCGTCAAATATAAGATCAGCGGAACTCCAGAGATTGGTGGTACCAGCACTGGTGGGCATACCAGATATTCTTTGATTTTGTTAAAGGCTTGTTGACATTTCACATCCCACTTCACTTTGGCATTTTTCTTCAACAATTTGAAGAATGGCTTAGCAATCTCAGAAAGCTTATTGATGAAACGAGCAATGTAGTTTAATCGTCCCAATAGGCTTCTCACTTCTTTTACCGAAGAAAGAGTCTTGAAGTCGTATATTGCCTTGATCTTGGAGGGATCTATTTCGATGCCCCTGCTACTGACCACAAATCCTAGCAGTTTGCCAGATTTTGCCCCAAATACACACTTGTTGGGGTTTAGTCGCAACTTGTATTTTCTGAGTCTTTCGAACAACTTGCGAAGCACTTCAACATGATCCTCTCCTTGTTTGGATTTTGCGATCATGTCATCTACATATACTTCGATTCTTTATGCATCATGTCATGGAACAAAGTTACTATTGCCCTTTGATATGTGGCGCCAGCATTTTTCATACCGAAAGGCATCACCTTGTAACAAAATGTGCCCCATGGTGTTATGAAAGATGTTTTCGCCTCATCCTCTTTCTTCGTGAGGATTTAATTATATCTTGAGAAACCATCCATAAATGAAAATGTTTCAAACCCAGCAGTGCTATCCACTAATACATCGATATGTGGAAGCGGGAAATCATCCTTAGGGCTTGCTTTATTTAGATCGCGATAATCAACGCATACCAGTACTCGACCATCTTTCTTCATTACGGGTACTATGTTAGCAACCCATTCTGGATATGGTACCACTTCAATGAAACCGACTTTGAGCAATTTCATAACTTCTTCCTTTATCTTCTTTGCCAAATCCGGCTTCGTTCGCCTAAGTTTTTGCTTCTTTGGCGGAATATTTGGATCGATTGGCAAAGCATGTTCAACTATGCTCGGATCAAGGCCTGGCATGTCAGCATAAGACCATGCGAATATATCTTGATATTCTCTGACCAAATCTATGATTCTTTTTGCTTCTGCTGAGGGAAGACTTTCTCCAATCTTAACCTCCTTGGGATTCTCTTTATCTCTCAGATTAACAGTGATCGTTTTCTCTAATGTGAGTGGCTTTGATTCTTCATGATGAATCCATTCCTTTCTGACCCATTCCTCATCCTCGTTATCTTCTTCAATATCGCAAGCGATCTCCTTGAAAAGATTTGGGCTACATAAGAACCTATTATAGATATGCGAATGCTCATGTCTGATATATAAAAAACATGATTAATAATCGCATACAAAGTAAAATAATGCATGTGGTCTTACGAAAAACCTTTTGAAAATTTATTTTGAAAGAATATAAAGAGAGCACCCTCATATCATCAGA
Organism: Syzygium oleosum; assembly: GCF_021117445.2. Taxonomy (NCBI): domain Eukaryota; kingdom Viridiplantae; phylum Streptophyta; class Magnoliopsida; order Myrtales; family Myrtaceae; genus Syzygium; species Syzygium oleosum. The sequence continues at coordinate 4,260,052 of NW_026607500.1, read as the reverse complement.
CCTCCTTGCTCTTAAAATCATTTTCACAATGAGGAGCAATATAGAAACCCAAGCCTTAAGCCTCACGAATGAGGACAATGTTCATCATAGGTTTGGTTTTGTTTCTACATGTCCTTAACAAAATATTTTACCACTTTTATTGAATTGAAATACGTGATTACATCTATATCAATAGGAATGTAAATTGCAATTGAACTAAAATTGCAAATGAAATCACAAGAAATTTGAAACTGTAATCAACAAAATGCAATGGAAAAGGCTGGTAGCAAAAGTTCAAAAGAATCTTCCTACTCCAGTGCGTAGGTATTTTCTCCTTCGGTTATGATGACGTTGATAGTATTCTCTTCGAATAAACTAGGTAGAGCAGATTCTTCCTCTGCATGTAAGTCTTTTTCTTGAAGTAGTTTGGAACGTCTAGGAAAAGTTTCTTTGATGTGAATATGATGATACGAAAGCTCTTTAGCTTTACCCTTCCATACATATGGATTAATGATGCGATCACCTCGGCTTCTATAGCCTCCATAGTTCTTTCAACCTCGGCCTTGGCCTCCATAGTGATCTTTAGAGCTATCTGGAATATAACCTACTCCGTGTTTCATTTTCGTGACAAGCGGAGTGATAGGTTCCTTGATTCTTTGGGATTCCAATCCAAGACCATTACCGGGAGTAAATCCATATTGGCATAGCACCCTTCCAGACACAATGGATGATGTTGAGAACTCTGGGGATTTTATGATGCAACCGGTAGGGATTTGCACCATTGAGATCAGTTCAAAGGAATGATAGCTTGGTTTTTCTTTCACTTCGGGTTCAACATACGGTATTGCACTCTCTTTATAAGTGGTGAAATCCGTCTCCCCATGTACGGTGATCATCTTGCCATTAATGACGAACCTGACCTTCTGATGGAGACTTGAAGGAATAGCACCAACCATATGAATCCAAGGTCTTCCGAGTAACAGGTTGAAAGTCCTTGGAATATCTACTACTTAGAAGTCAATTAGGAAAGGCACAGGGCCTATGTTCACCTCGAGCTCGATATCGCCAATAACGTCTTTCTTCATTCCGTCAAACGTTCGCACAATTACCTTAGAAGGTTTGATAAGCTCTTCGCTAATCCCCAAGCAGTGTAGTGTGCTTAGTGGACACAAATTAAGTACGGAACCATTATCGATCAGCACACCTGATACCTCTTTGCCCCGACATTTGACGGCAATATATAGAGCCTTATTATGGGTACGCTCGTCGATTGGGAAATCTTCATCGGAAAAGGCAATTTGATCTTTCAGAAGAATAGTGCCAACAAAGTCTTCCAATTGTATTTCATTAATTATCTCCGGGACGTGTACTTCATTAAAAAAGCTTCATAAGTACCATTTTGTGGCTTTCTGAAGTCTTAAAGAGATCCAATAGAGAAATCTATGTTGGCATCTTTCTTAGCTATTCAATTACCTCAAATTCGCTCGTCTTTATGACTGAAAGCAATTGTTTGACATTTTCTTCGGTTACTCCTTTCTTTTCGTGCTCACCTTCTTTCGAGACATAGCATCTCCCCGATCGAGTTATGGCATCGACTTCTTTAGGAGAGTAATCCCAAGGTACACGCCTAGTATCAAACTTTTCTTTTGGAGGGAGAGTGATTATCACAGGCTGTGTTTCTTCTCCTTCAATCTTTAGTTGATCAATGGGAAGTTGGATAGTGATTGGTTCGACAGGACTTTCTTCCTCCTTATATTTATCTACCGCATTAAGTTTGATCAGAAATTATGTAAGCATGGATACCATGCTTTTATTGGCTTCGTCAGCATCCATTCCACCCCATCCATCAGGTGTGATCATTTCATCCTTGATGCCCATGGAGGGGGTGTATATTTGACACGGTAATTATATCGGCCACTATCTTGACCCAGAAAATCAACAATTTCACCTTGTCTCTGTGCTTTGTGAGCAAATCGCCTATCACCTTGGCGAGTCTTTTTCTTCTTTTTCTCTTCTCGATCTTCATTCTCTTCGAGATTTAGTTGGCTGATCGGGACCTCGTCCATGCCACCCCATCCATCAGGTATAATGTCTTCATTTTTAAACGCCCATGGTGGTGGAGTATATTTGACACGGTAATTGTATCTACCGCTGTGTTGACCGAGTAAGTCAACGGTTTTGCCTTCCTTGGATGATTTCTGGGTGAAATGCCTTTCACTTTGTCAAACTATTTCTTGTTCCTTTTTATCCTCATCTGTTTCATCTTGGAGCATTTTCTTCTTAGACGGAGCTTTCTCCTCAGGATCGATTTCTTCATCCATACCGCTCCAGCCATCAGGCACAATTACTTCATTTTTGAATGCCCATGGCGGTGGGGTTTATTTCACTTGGAAGTTATACCTTCCGGAGTCTTCTCCCAAGTTGTCTACAATCTCGCCTTTTAAGAGCGCTTCTTGATGAAAGCGGGCATCTTCTAATCGATAAGCTTTAATCTTGAATTCATATTCATCTTCATCGTTAAGCTTGATCATTGTTTCTTCATCTTTGATTATGTTTACTATATTGTGCTCAGGTTGAAGATTTTGATGTACATTTGGCTCGGGCTCTTGGAAGTTCAATATCTTTTAGTCAATGAGCTGTTGAACCTTGTACTTTAGAGTGGGACAATTATCTACATCATGTCCCCTTTCTCCCATGTGATAGGTGCAGGTTTTTTATTCATCGTACCAAGGAAGTCTTGTAGGATTGTCCCTCGGTACCTCTTTGGCCATCAAATGTCTTTCTAGAAGTATTGGTAATAGCTTTGACAGAGGTCGGGGCAACGGTGTGTATTGCCTAATGGGCCTTTTCTTTGGCTCGAACTGCCTTGGGTTTTTCCAAGCGACATTTGATTGCTTTGGAAATGATGCTTGATGAGTATTTGGGCTAGACACCATAGTCACTTCTCGAATGGGTTCTTTGTCTTTTCTCCTAGGGTAAGGCCTTCGTGTTGCTGTTTCTTGAGCCTTTTTCTCTTTCAATCCCCATTCATTTCTCTCGCCTACCTTTACCAACATGGTGAATATTTGACAACCTGACACATGAAGCTTATCATAGTACTCAATTAGTAATGATTTTAGAAAGAGCTCAATGAGCTCGTCTCACTTATGGCAGGCTTTACTTGTGAGGCAACAGCTTTCCATCTCTGAGCATAGGCTCTAAACCCTTCATTCTTCCGTTTCTCGGTTCTGATGAGATCTTCTCTAGTCGAGAGTACTTCAATATTAAACTTGTACCGGCAAAGAAATTCTCCAGTCAAATGGTCCCATTCAGTGAAGTCTTCTATGTCGAGGGCGGTGTACCATGCCAGGGTCGCTCCTCTCAAACTGTCTTGAAATGTGCTAATAAGAAGTGGCGTGTTATCTTAATATCTCGCCATCTTACGAAGATAGTATTTCAAATGGCTTTTGGGACAATCAGTGCCATCATACTTGTTCACGAATTCCGGTTCCTTATAATTTTCTGGAACAATAACTTTCGCATATGGCGAGAACTTGTCGAACCTTTGAAGTTCATAACCTTGACTTGCTAAGCATTCTTCAATTTTAGCTAATCTCTTAGCCTCTTCTTCATCTTTTGTTTTGGATATTTTCTTGGTTGGGTCATCTTCTTCCAAATTTACTACCTCAGGCGTAGTCTTTGGAGGGTTCTCTCGAACTGGTTCTTGATTTTTGACTGAGTCTTCAATCGGTGTTTCATAGCATTTGAAGTTCCCATATTTGGAGTAGTAGGATAAGATCCTCGAGATGAGAGAATAAAAGCCTTCATTTCTGTCATCATGGCGACCATCTGGGTCATTTGGTTCTCAACCTCAGCTAGTCGAATACGAGTTTCTTCTTCCTCCATTCTTATTCGCAAGCGATTTCGGGGTCTTTTACCTTCCGTTGCTAAACAACCTGTTTCACAAAAAGACCCATTATTAACATAGTGAAAGAATCATGAAACCCTACATTATTTTAATTGTATGATTTCTTATGATTAACGAGGATAAGAGCTTTTATGCAAGCCTTAGCCTTGCATATAACTTCTTATCGATATCTTTCTCAAGCAATCATACAATTCAAAGAATTGTAATCCATGGTGACTTTTTGCAAAATGTACTTTGAAACTTCATTAAGCAATTGTTTCAATTTTGAAAATTTCTATTACAATGCTATAAATCAAAATAGGGAAACACTAGCTTAAACAAGTCTAGGCTTCTTGCTAGCTAAGGTAGCTTCAGACTCTTCATATTCCTTGGCTCGTGTTTCCCATTCTTTACGTCGATTACAACCTCTTCGGGAATATACGGCTCTACACCTGGCGTGCTTGGCACAATGCACTCTGGGATATACGGCTCATCGAAATGGGTAGTAACACTCAAGGGTACTTATGGTTCGACGTCGATTGGTCGTTTAGCCTTCAACCACTTTATATACTCGTTGGATGCCAAGAAGAGTTTCATTTCTCCTTCCAAATCTTCAGGCCATTGCACTATTTGCTTGGTTGATTTCTTCAAGGAATTCACGATCCCATCAACTCTTGTTCGCGGCTCTTTTCTTTCCCTTTTTGGTAGAGGTTTTTGTGGTATCTCAAATGTGAACTCCTCATGATGCCAAATAGGTGGAACTTGCTGAATCATTCCGAATTGCCGTACGACTCTTAGTGGGCAATAAGCGGTTCCCCCACTCAATCTAAGCAAAGGCACCAAATTGCCTTCTTGGCAAGTAATTTGAGCTTTCGCTATCTTCGGCCATTGAATTCTCCATTGAAACTGGTCGGGAGTTAATGCTCTAATGAAGTTTGCCCACTCATGAAAGGAGTATTTTGGCAGTTTGTCTTGGAGTTTCAAATACTTCTCGTTAGGGTTGGTATATGAGTCGATCTCTCGAATGCGCATATGACGTTCCCAAAGTCGAATATGGGAAATAAACCACACAGAAAGTAACCCAGCTAAGGCTTGAAGTACACCTTTTTGCTGATTTTAGTATTTGTTCAATGAAATGATAGTCTCCGCCAAGAGCATATTGGAGAAGTGTCGTTTTAGGCAAGCTTGCCTAGCAATTACTGTAACAAGAGGATTTAATCTAGTACTTGATGTGGGGAATAAGACGAATCCGAAGAAGGCAAGAATGAAAACCCTCGCGGAAGTATTTTCAATTTCTTTCGGCAATTTGAAGTAATTGGCCACCAAGTAGGATAAAGAAAATCTCCCGGTATTTGACTTGATCAACTTTTCCGCTTGAGGGGTCTTCAAGTTTAAGAATTCGGCTATAATACTCGTGGATGGTAATCCAATTGGGGGCTCAATGATTCTTGACTCGAAATCAATCCCAATGGTTGTCTTATATTCTTCTAGTGTCGGTACCATCTCGTGCTCACCCAATTGAAATGTGGCGGTAGTAACTTCCCAGAAATGGGATAATGCTTGAATTAAGCTCACTTGGTACTCCAGGTTGATGAGTTTGAACAAATACCCGAGCCTTTCCCTTACGTATGCTTTATTGTCTTTTGTCATGTTTACCCACCATGCCAAAAGCTCCTTCCTTGAAATCGGAATGACTTGTATGTCTACTTTCCACATTTCGATCTAAAGCACGTAAAAGAAATCGATTATTATTCACCACGGATTACCGATTAATTTTAATGCCTCCATTTCAATTATATGTCCTTTTAAGGTAAAATGGAGGTAAAGTATACTTGCACACTTAAAAAGTAATGCAAATGTCACTTTAAATCCATTTAGGCCTTAAAAGAGCATATAGTTGAAATCAGGGATGAATTCAATATTTGGTGTAAATGCTCATTTCGTCACACTCCATTTAGACCATAAAGTCCTAAACTATGGTTTACAATTTCGAATACATCGAAATGAATGGATAAACAATTGAATGCCATGGACCTATACATTTCATCTAAAAATGAAAGAATGGTTATAATGGAGTACGACGCCTTAATCATTCATTCTAATACGAAAGGGCATTTAAACCAATCATTGATTATTATTTAGGCATTTTTTGAAAACGTGCCAACTAATTTGCAAAATTATAAAAGAAGGAAATGAAACGATACTTGCTTACCAAAATGTTTTGGTTTGGTTTTAGGTATACCAACAACAAAGACAAGCGAATGCAACTAGTGGGGTTCTGATGCCTAAAAGGGTAAGGTATTCTAAAGACTCGAGGTCACCACCTTAATGGATAAGGGATTCCATCCCAATAGGCAATCAGCCTAAAGTGAAGGAATATTATTCATCTCGGTGATCGGTATTATATTTAAACGATCCCATGAGCAATCGGCTCACAGTTTCGCCTAAACATATACCTCCTAAAGGTAAACCTAAATGTAGCCAGGGTTGGGCCACGGGTGATGTGTGCTAATGGTGTAGTGCTTAAGCTATTCAAATGCATGCATAGCAATTAGTAATCAAACATCACTTCTAAAATAATCATTTCACATTCATTCTCGACACCATCCTGCAAAACAAAGCTTAACACAAAATGTACCCCTTATACCTCCCGTCTGCAAAAACATTTAACACAATTATCAGCGGGATGTACCCGGGATCCTTGCGAGCACAAATCACAAGCGTATCGTTCTATCTAAGTCAAAGTTCACTTAGAAAAGGTAACTCCCCAGTGAAATCGCCAAGCCTGTCGCGCCGCGCTTTTTTTTTCGGGGTTTGCGGGCTAAGGAGGTATTTCTGTGCAAGGGTCTCTCCCAGACCATACCTCACATGACAGTAGATGGTAATTTCTTATTTGATCTAAGTTTTCAATTTTGGAGTCACCACTAGTCATTATTGGTAGGTTGACTAGAAACCTAATCGGGGTATGGGAGAAATACCACGATTCTACGAACCATAGATTCTGAGTACGGGGACTTGGTTACGCTAATGATCCCAAATCAAGATCTCTAACGCCCTTTCAGTACCTAAGAACAATACGATGTCTAACGTGTCACACAAGTTTCTGAGGCTTACCCACTAATCCTATCCATTCTAATTACAAGGAAAATCAATCAAGAATTAAATGCGCAATCAAGGTCAATCAAATCAAACAGTCCTAAATTGTCTCTAAAAATGAAATCCAACCAAAACATCCAAACCCTAATGAAGCCCTAAAGGCTTATTCATTCCATAATTTGTGTCTTTTTAGGGTTTTTTAGGGGTTATAACCCCTGAATTTGAGGTTTTCTAAAAAATACCACTTGTGCACTTCCAAAAATTCAAATTTCACTTTCCAAGGTTGGCCATAGTGTTTTTGGACCACTCTGTGAATTTTTGAAATTTTTGATTTTTTTTTAGAAATTGAATTTCAGAGAATTTTATTAACTGAGAATTGGTTTTTATGGTTTTCTAAAAATTGTTTTTATGAATTTTCCAATTTTTTTAGATTTTCTAAAATTTTCACATTTTTTATTTGTATTTTTTTGAATTTTCTGAATTTTTATGGATTTTCTGAAAATTTTTGAATTTTTATGAAATTTTCTAATATTTTGAAATTTTTATGAATTTTCTGAAAATTTCTATTTTTTATTTTGATTTTTTTGATTTTTTATTTTTTATTGATTTTTTATTGAATTTTTTTAAAAAAAATTAATTTTCCCGCCGGATCAGTGAACCGGACCGGACCGGCCGATTCAACCCAGTTCAATTTGGCCGAACTGGGCCTCACTGGCGCCGGCGCCGATCGTCTTCTCCAGCGAGCACAGCGCCAAAATGGCACCATTTTTGGCATTTCTCATTGGGGCATTTTTACAAACACCTACTAGGCATGGTGCTGTGTTGAACGTTTTCAAGGCCGCTGGTTTGGGTTGGTCGCCGACGACCTTCCGGCGACTATTTTGCCATTCCGATCGAACCATTGTAATGTCCATGTGTTCTATTTTTAGTCTAGCCTACTCGGAACACCGGTGGACGTTTGCCGGTCGGCGAAAAATTAACCTAAACACCCTAACATCCAAACTGTTCTTCATTATTTCTCAGAAATGTATATCATCTCATCGATCGCCCTAGCCATCTAACTCGATTCTAATCACTAACAAAACATCAAGCAAAGATCAAGGAAGACTAACTTGAGTGGCCTAAGGCCACAGCGACACTCCGGCGAGGACTCCCGAACTCCGGCGAGGTGGTTTAATAGGCAACCGAGACATTTTACGCATGTTTTCCAATAAAAAATGCAATCAAACAAAGCAAAACACGATTAGAACACGTTTTAGGCACCTAATATAGTAAAATCATAAAGAAACATGCACGAACAAACCAAAACATTATTCTGGAATTCTGGAAAAACATGATCATGAGCGATGTTTACCTTCTTCGTTCGATGATTAGGAGGAATCACCGAATTGATCCGCGCCTATGGAATCGTCCTTTGATACTTGAGCTTCAACCTGGTGGTCTTGGATTCGCAGGAATGGCTCGAGGCACATCAACCAAGCCCGATTTTTAGGCCTTGGCAAGCAACTTCGTCTATGGATTCTCAGGTATGGAAGATCACACTCCGAACCAGTTTGCCGGCATTTCCTCACCGGAGGAAACGTCAAACGCTCAGTTCCGGGATCCTCTACATGCCTCTCACGCCTTTCTTCTCTCTTTCGTGCTCTCGTTCTCTCTTCAGTTCTTTCTGGAATTTCGTCGAGCACCCCCCCTTCATAAATGTTCAGGTTTCTTTTTGTTTTTGTTGATCAATTTCCCGCCCAAAGTTTGTTATTTATTGACATTGAATCGGTTGGATCAAATCTCCGATGCCAGCTAGAGATTCTCCAGCTAGAATCGGAGTTTTTTCACGTGTTAAATTGCTCGGATTAACTCGGCAAAGTCCCGGGCCGGAGTAGATATTTTTCTGGGTTTATTGTGTCTTGGGCAAGTTGGGCGAAGAAGGAGACCGACCCGGGTCGGGTCAGGTTGACCTGGTCAACCCGGCAGACCCGGGTTGTCTAAATTCGCAAATTAAGCTCGATTTTGACCCAATTTTCAAAATTAAACTCCAAAATTGAATTTCTCATCACATTTTGAACCCAAATATATGATGTTCCCCAATTTTTGTCATAATCATGTCCAAGATTTTTAACTTTTTATATTCGGGTTATTGGGATTTTGTTCAATTCAATGTCCTAATGACCTGATTAGGCAAAATTGGTGCCAAAATTGAATTACCCACATCAGATAAACCCTAGAAATGATGGTCTCATGGTTTGACATTTTCGAATTGGACACAATTCCCAATTTGGGCTCAAAATTCCTAATTTTCAATTGAATTTTGGGGTTTTCTGATTTTTTTGTTGAATTGTTCAATTGGACCGACCATTATGTAATTCAAGGTCCCAGAATCATTTTTTGTGAAGACACTATGACTTAAAAATGACTAGAAAAGATTTAATTGTATTTTTGGTTCAATTCGAGTTTGATTATGCCCAATTTCGGGAAAAACACATTCCCGATTGAGATTTTCAAAACTTGATGATGCATTAATGAAATTGAATTTAAAAGAAGACTAATGACTATTTTTATGAAATTTTCTGATTCCATTTGCTATTTTTCTTGATTTTCTCACTCATTTTGATTAAAAGAAATTAAACAAAAATTAGTAACCGTTACAGAATCTTAATTCGACCGCTAAGTCTGAAACCGCTGCAGAACATTAAACTGGCCATAGATTCTGAAATATTTTCAGATCATAAATCTGCCCATTGATTCTAAAACCATTTCAGATCATCAATTTGGTCTTTGATTCTGAAAACTTTGATTCTGAAAACCGTTTCAAAGTATTAATCTAACCATTTATTCCGAAACCGTTTGAGAACATTAATTTGGCCGTTGATCCTAAAACCGTTTCAGATCATTAAACTTGTCATTAATTCTAAAATCGTTTTGGATCATAAATTTGCCCATTGATTCTGAAACCATTTCACATCATTAATTTGTTCATTGATTTTGAAACTGTTTCATAGTATTAATCTAACCATTTATTCCGAAACCGTTTGAGAACATTAATCCGATCGTCGATTCTGAACCCGTTTCAAAACCTTAATCTTGTCCGACTCAATCTGATTGCCGTATTTTGCAAACACATTTGCAATATGTCTCTCTCGTTCAAATGTCATTCTCAATTGGTTATGATATGTGACATCCCTAGGTTCATCACTAAGCTGGCAGTAAGACTTGAACTAACCATTAGTACAACCAAGGGAACTGATTATCTCAATCAATTTCCAAGTCTACAAATCATGAGTGACATCTAGCAATTTGTCATGGCTACCCAAATAGTGTGAATGTTTTAAGAACATAATGAACCTGTCAATTTTGATTACCATGTAATTCAATCCTTTAGTCTTACTATATCCTGATTGAACAAAAGCCATGGAATTTTTTGTCAAGCCACCAATTCGATCATATGTACAAAGCTAATTGACACGTATTTCAACAAGACAAACTATTCATTCTCGGTTACAACCCCGGCCAAGGATTTCAATACAATGTCACGATTAGATTGCATAGGACATTATTATTGTAACTTGTATATAACAAGAAGACATATTCCATATTGGGCATGCATCTGCCTTCGTATATGAACAAATTATGACCATCAAGTACAGAGACGGTTCGACGAAGCGTCAATATGCGCATTTGTGAACCATAGCCATCCAAAATACAAGTCAACACCGTGTCTCAGATCTAAGGATTTTACACAAGACCAGAGTCTGAACAATTAGTCATTGACCTCACTAAAAGCTTCCATGGTTCTAAACATTCTGAGTATGCCTTGTTCAGTAAACTTGTCCAATACAAGGACTTGTGTTCTAGCTCGGGTATCACAATTCCCAATGACTTATGACTCATCATTCCCTTAGGTATCAAATACTCAATAGTGAAGCTTGAGAACACACTATTCTCAGCAGGATCATCAATATCCTCTCAATAATCTATTGACCGGGAACTGTTTAAAGACTCAGTCTAACTTTAAACCTGTCACATATATTCTTAACACTTTAAGAATAGATTCAGTCGCAACTGATCTTATGGACTCATTCATGTAAATGGGATAATGAATGAATTCGTCTTTGCCATTAAATAATACAACTGAAATCCCTAACATGTAACTATTACATGGTTGCTTTAGGGCATATAGCCAATAATGTCCCGCTTGCACTAAAGCCAACTTTTCTTGTGCCTCAAACCCATCTTGTCAAGGTGTTTTTCAAAAGATGACTAAGGTAATTAAATTTATCCTTTTGATTAATGACGTTGTTATGAGAGAATTTGCGCCTTTGAGCGTATTTGATGCAGTAATGCATGTTTTGCCAGTTTTACTTGTGTTGATCCTCATCTCAACCGTATCAGTTCGAGGGATAAACTAATGTATCTACCGTTTTCATAATTAAATCTATAATGTCACAAGCTCAATCTTTGAGAATATGGAGCTGATCACGATTCTTTCATGTCATAGGCCGGGCAAACAAAGTGATATTGGCCCACATCAGATTGACTGGGTTAGGGCATATAGATCATTCAAAATTAGAACTCGTCTAATTGCACTAATCATAGCCCAAAACTTAGTCAAAACCTAAGCAAGAAACCTCTTTCATGTTTGTGTATCTTCGTTGTTAAGGTAAATTGTTTGTCCTAACTTGAAAAAAACATTCTAGTTTGAGTTACGTACTCACTGGTATTGTCACGCCCCGAACCCTATCGAGCACACGACACTCCTCTTTGGTCGAATATCGCGACGTCCCAGGATATCGCCGACCCAAATCAACTCATCAGAGATTTAAAGCACCAGCGAAAGCCACAAACACCCAGACAAATAAAACTGGGGTAATTAAGGAGAATAAACATACTCATTCCTCATTCAAACTTATATAATATTCACAATTTACAAACCACCATATACACAAGCACACCGAACTTCTACACTATTAACCACCGACGTCAAAAAGGATCGATAGCCTGGGTTTCCCTATCACCAAAAATAGAACACCTCAAAAACCTATTCCAACCCCTAAACCTAGCCCCTACGCCCTCTGCTTGGCGTCCACTCTGAGTCAGATTCCTCGTCCTCTGAATCTGAATCCGCCTGGACTGTCTGCTCCTCCAAGGACTCAAGCTCGGCCTCAATCTCGATCGGGTGATTTATGTTACCCGACTCCGCTGGAACCTCGTCCCGCTCCTTCGAGTCGGACTCCTCATCAGACCAGTACTCTGGTACAAATTCGGGGTCAATCCACTGCTCATACGGGGGTATATACTCCGATTCTCCTTCAGGCTCAGCAGGTTCATCCTCGGGTTCTGCCTCAGGCTCTTCCTCTTCCGGTTCTTCCTCTGGGATCGCCTCGAGATCCACGTCCATTGGATCGTACCCTGCCTGCGATTCATCAGGTTCTGGTTCATGCTCGGCCTCCGAGGGCTCAGGTGCTGCAGGCGCTTGTTGCAATCCAGATTGCGCCAGACTAGTCTCCACACTAGTCAACTCGCCATCAGGAGGAGGTATAGCAGACGGGTCCCAGTCCCCAACTCCATCAAAGGGGATGTCAAATCCACAAACGGGACCAAACTCGTCTATCCCGTCTCGAAAGAACCAAGCCGTGTACGTGTTGGCTTGCAAGAGGGGTAGTCCTACGTCTACCCAAACTACCGTCGTATGCTTAATCCAGGTCATATTGTCATCTATAGGAAATTCTACAACGTTGTGATCGGTGTGCACCGGTACTCCAAAACGCTCAGGTGGCGGCGGCGGAGGATTCATTGCTCAGGCTAGGGTTCTGAAATTTTTGGTTGAAACAACTATGAGAATACACCCTAAACCCCACCTAGGCTATCACGTACCTCCAGACAATCACAAACACAATCACAATCAGCCATCACATAACAAGCACTCAATTATGCTTACCTAGACCTTTCCAGCGTGCCACCTGCACATTAGTCACAACAACACCATTTCTAATCACATGCACGTTCTAATTACGTTTCATGCATTCATTCCGACCTCATCACATTCTTTCCACCACAACTCGCCAGTGACCCGCGTAATGATACCGCCTCAGATTCACTGCGACCATCTCACACTCAACTCGCCAGTGACCCGCGTAATGGTACCGCCTCAGGTACACTGCGACTAACTCATAACAACACTTCAAGGCCCGCGTAATGATACCGCCTCAGGCTGTGTATCTTGCCCGCGTAGTGGTACCGCCTCAGGCTCAACACCCACCACCTACGACATAACCCGCGTAATAGTACCGCCTCAGGTTGGCCGTCCTCTGGTAATACTGGGCATCGTCCCGCGTAGTCGTACCGCCTCAGGACGGATCAATTCCCCGCGTAATGGTACCGCCTCAGGGATTTAGTGATCACACGCACATCGCACGCCTCAAATCTCACACGTGCACACACTCGGGTATCAATCAATTGCACCTTAATGCACCCAATTTCATCACCACAACTCAGCCACATTACAAACACAAAATCAACATACAAATTGCCAATTTTCCACATCCAAACTACGGCAAATCAATTCCAGCCCTTCACGATATTTTCACACAATTAATCGCCGAATCCAAATATCCAATTTACATACCGCACAACACATCACAGCACGCATTTCAGCCACTCACAGCCCGCTTTTGGCCTCTAATTTTCCATCAGAATCTTCCAAATTCATTCCTTAGGCCCGCAAATCAATTCCGCCCCTAAAACTATACTAATCCGCGTCTAATTAAACCCGATTCCACCTCAAATTTGTCCGTCGATACCCGAAGTCCTAAATAAAGTTTAGGGCGCGATTTACCAAACTCTAGACTAACTCGGCTAGAGCGGAAAACGGGCGGCGGTCAACGGTGAGCGGCGGCGAGCGGCTCGGCGGTGGCGGATGGGCTGGACGGCGTGCGGCGGCGACGGCGACGGCGACTTGGGCCGGTTCCTCACGGCCATGGGAGAGGGAGAGAGAGAGAGAGAGGGAACCGAGAAGGTGAGAGGGACGGTGGTGGCATGGTGATAGGCGGCCGAAGCGGCGACAGCGCGGTGTCGATGGCCGGCGAACGGCGGTGGCGCGGCCAAAAGGGGGGGCGGTCGGTGGTGAGGGAGAGAGAGGGAGTGGGAGCCGAGAGAGAGAGAGAAGAGAGAGAGAGGGATTTGGGGATTAAATTTCCCTAAGTCAATTATTGGGGGGGCCAATTACCATCATGCCCTTTCCTCACAAACCCAATCAACGGCCGAGATTCATTCTTATCCTGAGATCGACGGCCCGGATCGAATCTTTTCCAAAAATATCCAAGGGCAATTTGGGAATTTCATAAAATTCCAAGGGCAAAATTGTCCAACTCAAAAATTAGGGCAAAATGACCAAAATGCCCTTCCCCTTTAACACTTGCCCTTTATAATCCTTCAAGGGTAAAATGGTCACTTTTCTATTTTCTTGCCGAATTTAAATTTTTCTGAAGGATTCGGGAAAAATCCAAAGTTGTACATTCCAACTACAACGTCGTCCTAACGCCCCGTCGTGACTTCCTAATTTTCCAATGCCCAATTCGGACTCTAATTAATAATTGAATTTTACTTAACGTAACTCGAGCGTTTCTCAAACTAATGGGCGGCTTTTGGGGAAATTCGCATATTCGACCCGCAACTGATAATAAATCGAGTCACGTGCAAGTTCATTCGGTTCGTGACGACTTCGGTTGTCATGTAATCGCGAGGTTCAATCACTAGTTCCGTTGGGCACGATCGTTCGGTATAGGTTCTGGATCATTCGTCAATTCATTTCGTGGTCCAGCGGAATCACCCGCGATCCACTACTATGACAGTGGCAAACTGACCCCTGGCTGTCCTTGGATCGGCCTACAGTGGGTCAAAATGTCACCTCGACGATTTTATGGTCGAAAATCAATTCACGATCGAATTTTCTTTAATCGCACGAATTTAAATCCATAATTAGCCTTTCCCTAATGGTTAGTATCCCAGGAATGATCAATTCCGGACGAGAACTAACTACGAGTACGTTCATAAAACCAAGCATCTCATGAATCCCAAATGGGCAAATTTCAGGATGTCACAGGTATTATCCCATCGCAAAGTGGCCACATGCCATCATTATCATGGACACTTACGTGTGATCAGGACCAATATTCTACATTTGTCAAAAAATTTTCGATCATGTAACATTACAAATAAATTCTATAAAATAGAAGTTGTAAAATAAATTAGGCTAAAAAAGTTCTCAAGCAATAACAGAGGGCTAAGGGGAGAATTACCAAGAAAATCTTAAACCTATTGCAATTGTGTTAATTCATCCCTAAACCTTTTCTTTTGTCAATTGAGTCATAAACATTATATATTTATGTCAATTCAATTCATTTGACCACTTTTGGTCGGAAATTGCTAACTTAGACGCTGGCCGTCCTACATGGCATGACCGTAGGACGGCTGGCGGGCCACATAGGATGGCTAGCGCTAATAAGTACAATTTTAATAATAATATTTTTTAAAAAAATTTCTTTTCTTTTTCCTTTTTTTGTTCTTTTCTTTCTCTTACTTTTTTTTTTCTTCCCTTCTTCCTCTAGCTAGTCGCTGAGGCCAGGGCCGACGTGGGCAACTGGTGAGGTCGGCCTCGCCCAACCACTGGCGACAATGAGTAAGTACTCAGAAGATTAGTGTTTTTGAGTATCCAGATGCATTCGACGCAATTGAGCTTCAAATATGGAACAACATCGCCTTTGACAAAGGAGAATCTGAAGATTCTGCCGCCGTTGCCGTCAAGGCCTCTTGGTCTTCCATCAACCTAGTCTTTGTAAAGTTCTCTGAATCACTTGAGTCGGACAATTCTGGCAAAGAAATCCAGAGTCGCGAGTGCGCCAATTCCCATATTTCGCTCAAATCCTTAATCCCTTTGAAGCTTCGATGGAAGTAGAGCGTCCTAGAGTCTCTGTCAACCAAAGCCAAAGATCCAGAAGATAAGGGCAGGACTATCGATATGGAGATTGAGATGATAGAGAAGGAGATTTTGTGCTTTTCGTCGAGGCTCGTCGCTGGCCACTAGTGAGGCCCTCACCAGTGGCCGACAGGGGCAAGCTTCGCCAGAGGCCGGCAAGGGCCATCGCCGAACAGCTAGAGGAAGAAGGGAAGTAAAAAAAAAAAGAAAAAGAAAAAGAAAAAAATGAAAGAAAAAAAGAAAAAATATTCGGGTTATCTTTATTGATTTTCTTTCCATTTTCTAACCTAGAATTATTTTTGTGCCCATTTTCATGTGAACTTATATCTGGAAACTTTTTAATTTATTTCATGACCAATATTTTGTTTTTTGGGATTAAATGTCATGATCAATATATAGTAGCAAAATGCAGAAATTTTTTTTTATCAATAGTAAGTAGTTCAGTAAGGATTACCCATAGTTTCCTAACGTACAAGTTGACGGCGGCTAATGGATATATTGCCTTATACAGTGAGACATGAATGACTATATAAACTCATCATCCCCACTAGCCCGGCATGTGTCACTGCACGTACTGAAAACTTGCAGCTTCCTCAGTATTAGTCAAAAAGATCCAGAAGATGAAGAGCTTCAGGACGTCCTTTCTCGTCCTCTTTCTCTTATTAAGCTTTGGTAAATCAAATTCGCTTAGAAGAGAGTGCAGTTTTTTCTGTTTTGTGTGCATCATGTCTCTTGAATTTCACCATATGGACAAATGTTTTTATATAATTCGTACGGAGATATAATTGTGGTGTCTTAGACATATATTATTGAGAGTTATAAATAATTTCAAAGAGCTGAAGTTTCATTTGTGCGTTATTTTTCTTTCTTGGGATGCAGCCAATGAGGTGACGATTGTGAGAGCAAATTCATGTTCAAATCCGGTTCCTGCGCTACCGGAGTGCACTACGTCACTGTGCCTGTGTGTGTGCTCTCAGAAGTACGGCCAGACTGCCACTGGACACTGCATAAGTCAGTTTTCTTGTGATTGTGTTTACCCTTGTTAACGTGGTCATAAATCGGCATTGTTCCGACTAAAATAAGGTGATTTTGTCCCACCGACAAATCGCTTCTTGGTGTCACTATTTAGTATGAAAATCGTCTGCATACTTGCGGCCTCGATCATACTACGATACTATCAGTGACAATGTGCGTTGTGCACGAATAAGGAGAAAGAAAACAGGAGACCAAGGACGATAAAGCCCAGCCCCAAAGACAAGATGATCAAACTCAATCCAAATCCCAATTACTAAGATGTTGCCGCTATACAGAAAAGAACACGATTAAATACTTTCAGTGCAAACCCTAGAGTCAGGATGAAATAGGACATTTCTATGTAACCAAATCCTCATCAACAACTTATGACCAGCGAAAGAGATGTGGTTTTAATAAATAATATGTTGACAATGTGTCAAATATAACTTATAGCGAATAGATTTATATAATCAATAAAGAAATAGACTGTCTCAAAAGAAATTGCAAGAGTTTACCCGATTAGCTTGTTAGGAAGCCTACTGGGCTGAGGACTGGGCATGTCTCAAATCAGAGCTGAGTCGGCAATGAGACTTTGGGCACGGCATGGGCTATAAAGCGTGGCCAAGAGATGTGCAGTGATAGAGGTGCCTAGATTTGCGCAAGAGATT
Organism: Syzygium oleosum; assembly: GCF_021117445.2. NCBI lineage: Eukaryota > Viridiplantae > Streptophyta > Magnoliopsida > Myrtales > Myrtaceae > Syzygium > Syzygium oleosum. The sequence continues at coordinate 4,242,444 of NW_026607500.1, read as the reverse complement.
CGCCTAGGTTTAACTGGAATTGCTGGCGAGACTTATGGTTGTAGACACCGTGTAGATGGGGTTGGCGAATGCGAATGATTCTCGATGAAGGTGGAGGATACTAGTGCTCATAACAAGAACTTAGCAAATGCAGATATTCAGTCCTCTCACGATGCCTCTCTTAGGCCGTACCTTGTCGGGACCGATTTTTAGCATTCGGTTAAATTCTTATTCCGAACATAACACCTTCTGGCCTTAGTTTTTGATGCGTTAGATCCTCATCAAGGCAAGTGCAGAGCATACTATCAAAATAAGGTGCTATCTTACCAATCTAAGATCTCTAATACTAGATAGAAATTTGAAGAGAAGAAGAAAGAATTAGCTTTGCATGGTTTAAGCACACATACACACAATTTTATTGCTAGAGGCTAGTCTACCTCAACATATTACAAGCTATGCCTTCTATAGGCATAAGAGAATGCCAAGTTACATATGACTCACTAATGACACATGACTCATCACCGTGACTCATCAATGTGACATTTATTACCGTGTGACTCATCAAGGTAACATTTTGATATTTTTGACACGTGACTCATCCCAAACACCATTGTGAGACACTATTAATACACTTTCTATTCATTGTCTGATGATGAAGGGGATGAGCATTCTGTCCCCATCTTCTTTTCTAAGTGGCGTACCACCTTTTTCTTCTTTCTTCTATACTTTCCTTGGTCGCAAAAATCTAGATGGAAAGATCTCAAATGCGACGGTTTTTTAGGAGGAGACTGATAAGAGTTTGATGGAACATCATTAGAACCTGAAGGGATATCACTTGGAATATTACCTAGAAATAAATGTGTTCCTGGCATGACAGGCTGTGGCCAGTTGTCTACATTCATCATTGATGAGGAGTCTCTAAGACTTTATGATGGTCCATAATCAAAGGGATCTTGAGAAAGTGGTCCACCCCATGGGTCCGGGGAAGTTGACAGCTGGTCTAGATTATCTTTTTTGAATTCCTCTAAAGCAGTCTAAATCAGGGGTTTTGTCTTTTGATAATAGCATGAATAATCCCATGTATATCGGTATTATCATCTGGCCAAACTCTTGAAGGAATGGTGCGATTATTCTCGTAGAATATCAACTGGATTTCCTTATATTCTCGTGGATTGACTCCAATACAACATGACAGCATCTTATAAAGCTTGGCAGGGACTTTGAGCTTTATAGGTCGTGAGTCCTACATCTATCGGGTATCTGGAAACATTGCCGTCATGCTTAACAAATATCCATATCCTTTAAAAGAAAATGATCAGCTCTGGATCTGGCTTGCATACTCTTAGTTATTCAATGAAAAAGACTTTCTATGCTCCTAAGGGTTTAAACCAACAAAGCATTTCCGCAAACTGGTGGTATTTTCCATCATCATCAATTTCTTGGATTGCTTGACTGATAATTCCTAACATCTTTATTGTTGGAAATTGAATGATAAAAGTATGGCAATAAAATGCATACCAATAAAACCATTTGAGTCCTTCGAAAATTTGTCTTCCGGGGAGAAAGACAAAGGATCAAATGAATGGATAATTCAGATGCATGCCACTTGGTTGAAGATTCAGCCCACCATACTTCCTGAAGATCTTGTATTGATATTCCCACATGAGGTTTGTGAGATTATCAAAAGGAGTGTTGGATTTGATCAAATTTGGAACTTCAGGAGAATACATTCTACTAGAGAATCTAGGATTCATGTCTTGTATTCGAAATCCACCGGTCGGACTTCTGGAAACATACATGAATAATGAAGAAGAATCTTCTTTTGGCCTAGAAAGGAGATTTGCAAATATATATTCTTATCTTCTTTAATATGTTTAAACTCGAAAGAGTATTTTGAAAGCCATTCTACTTATTTGAGAAGTTGTGAATGAGGCAATTGCTTCCTGAACTTCATCATCTAATTGAACGTTGACATATCCAATTCAACAAGAAAATGATAACTAATAAGATGGAATTCAAATTTCTTGATTTCATACTTGATTGTTAAAATTTCCTTAAAAATGGAGTGATAATACATTTCAACATCTATGAACCTTCTACTTTAAAATCCACAAATATGTCTCTTGCCTACAACTTCTTTTAAAAGAATAGCTGCCCAATAATTGTCACTAGCATCTATCTGGAGGATCCTTTGGCCATGGGAAGGGATTTGCAATGGCAAAAAAAATTGAAGTTTTTCTTTGAAAGCTTTGACTGCACTAGTTTAAGATTTTCCCCAAAGAGGAGGATTTTTCTTGAGCATCTTTTGCAATGGATGCGTGAGCCATGAAACCTATGGCACAAAGTCCCTTAAGTAATTAACAAGGATTGTTATACTTGTTTGGGGGAAAAATTCTCATCAGGAAATTTCAGCAACTCTTTTACAATGTGCTCCCTAGATAGTAAGAACCATCCTTAAGATGCATTCCAAAGAACTCAATTTCTTTTTGAGCTATTACCATCTTCCTTTGTGAAAGCATTATGCCATATTACTTGACAAAATCAGCAAACTGACCTAGTAATTTACAGTGAGATTCCTCATTAGGACTGAACAAGAGAATATCATAAAAGTGGGCTAGTAATTTACAGTGAGATTCCTCATCAGCACTGAACTGAATAAGAGGATATCATCAATGTAAGTATGGGAACCAGCAGTAATTGGCTAAAAAAATCTTGCATATGGCTTTCTAAAAGAGAAATGTGCAGTTTTTAAACAAAAAAGGAAGTACCTTGACTCTCCGAATGTAAATTGATAATGGTGGCAGGGAAGTAAAATTTGATGGATACCTCATCAAGAAATCACCAAGACCGTGAATATGGACGCTAGATTAAGGGCCGCCCAATTGCATTTTTTCTTCAAGGTTTGTCACTTATCCAAGGCTGAAAGAGAAGTTAGTTTAGTGCGTGTATGATGGATAGTGAAAAGCCTGAAGTGCCAAGAGAGGGTGAGGTAGATGGGCACGAAAGTTGTCCCTCTATGAGGTCCGCTCTATTCTTGTGAGTTCTTTATTTATAGAGGAGTCCACTTTCCTTTGAAGAAATAACAACAAATTTTTCTTTTCTTTCAAATCTGAGCCCTCCCGTGTCTTGTCTTTCATTGCTTCACTCCAACTCTGTTTCCCTTATGTCCATTTCCTTATCTTCTTTGTGTTTTTCTATGCTATTCATGATGCCCTTCACTTTTGCTCACATCTCCTTATCCTTTTCTTATCCTTTGTCTTTATATCTTGGCCCATTCCTACTTTATTTTCTTTCACACGCTCAAGGCCAGACTATACTTTTTGTCTTTTGTCCTTTTATTGTTTAAGCTTATTCGTTCGAATTACTCCTCTAAAAGACTAAATATGTGCCCTTTTGAGATCGAGAATTTGACAATATAGAATTATATCTTTCCCAATTTCGATCAATGAAAAGTTGATTTTCCAGATTTAGCTCACTTGTGATATTTTTGGCCACTTTACTAATAATGGGCTTGGCTAAAATTTTAATTTACATGGGCTTAGTCCAAATAATTTCATTAAGCTTAGAACCTCCCTTGCTTAAGTCCCTTAGTCAAATTAAAATTGAATTTATATGGGCTTGTTACTATTAATGCGAGTGCTCCTAACATGCAAATTAATAATATTTTTGTTTAGGGGTCAAGGTTGTTCCCTAAATTTTTATGTAGTAAGTGACTTAATGTGTCGCCAAAATTTAGGTGTTAACACCATTAACAAAATTTTAGGTTCTTGTTTTTTTTATTGGCTTCCAAGTTTTGGCTGCGGGCCGGGCCGTGGCTAAAGTGGGCCTTGTGGCCTATATTGTATCAAGTTTTGGAAGCTAAAGTGTGACATCCTAAATTATCTGTCTATTTATTATGTTTGTAATTAAGTTGGTTTAAATTAGATTTCTACTTTATCGCGTCTAAAATGGACATCAATTTTCCTGTTTATTTACTGCAATTAAAAATATCTACCTAAATTTACCTAATATCTCAATCTTTTTTTATATAAATCATGTCATTTGTCAATCTTTAATTTGAACACCTACCTTAATTCTCACATAGTATTTGAACCTAATTCTTAAGATGATATCATTGATGACATTTGAACTAATCATAGACGTTGTTGGATTGAGAGACATCCAGTTGCACTCTTCTTTCAAGGTTTGTCACTTATCCAAGGCTGAGAAAGAAAATTTGTTTTAGTGCATTTGTGATGGATTGTGAGTTGCCTGAAGTGCCAAGAGAGAGTGAGATAGATGGGCATGAAAGTTGTCCCTTTATGAGCCCCGTTCTTTTATTGTGAGTTTTTTATTTATAGAAAAATTCACTTTCCTTCGAAGAAATACCAAATCTTTTCTTTTCTTTCAAGTTTGAGCCCTTCCATGCCCTGTCTTTCATTGCTTCACTCCAGCTCTGTTTCCTTTATGCCCATTCCCTTATCTTCTTTGTGTTTTTCTTTGCTACCCATGATATTCTTCACTTTTGCCCGCGTCTTCTTATCCCTTTCTTTTCCTTTGTCTTTTTTTATCTTAGCCCATTTACTACTTTATTCTCTTTCACACGCTTAAAGCTAGACTATATTTTTTTTCTTTTGTTCTTTTTGTTGTTTCAGCTTATATGTCCAGATTGCTTCACTCAAAGATTAAATATGTGCCCCTCGAGATCTAGAATTTGACAACATAGAATTCTATCTTTCCCAATTTCGATCAATGAAAAATTAATTTAACAGATTTAGTTCACCCGTGATATTTTCGGCCACTTGACTAGTAATGGTGTAACAGTCTGAATTTTCGATCCTTTTCCCAGGATTCATGAAATGGATATTTTGGCCAATGCACTTATAGTGAGATCTCACCCGGAAATGTGCATTCACGGGATGCTAACCTTAGGGGTAGGACTATTACGGGATTGAGTTCGCACGACCAAAGAACTCGACCTGGGTTCGATCTTCGACCATATCGATTGACGAGGGAATGTTTTGAGCCAACCGAGACCGATCTATTTGATTGATCGTGTCCAAAGGGCACTAGTGACAGACCCTCGCAATTATATGACAATCGAGGTCGTCTTGATTCGAGCAAACTTAAACGTGATTTGACTTAGTGTTGGTCACGGGTCGAGAGCGCGTAATCCCAATGAGCCACCTGTTAGCAAGAGATAAGCTAAAGTCGCGATTGTTCGATTTTATTTATTTCTTGGAATTCGGGCCTGGGAATCGAGAATTTTGAAAGTGATAATTTTGGACGGCCGATGACGTTTTTTGCTTGGCCAACCTTGGGGCCACCCATTTCTGCAAAAAAATGGATTTCGGTTCGGGGCCGGAAAAATTACGGTTTTGCCCCTGTGGGCACCGAGGCTGGATTCGGAGGCCGTTTGAGGTTATTTTTCGCGGCCAAGGTCATTTTGGGGTGGCCACGCACATTTAGAGTGGTTTTGGCCAAAAATTGGAATTTCGACAAAAATTGGAAAAATAATATTATTTTATTCCCGAAACTTTACAGTCGATTTTCGGGGGCTTAAAAAGTGAATTTCGCGATTCCGATGCCATATTAGGTTGGCCACGCATATATGGAACGCGTATGTGCGAAAATTGGAATTTCGCCCCGGGACTGAAAAAATGACGATTTTGCCCCTGGGCCAAATTTAATTCCGAAAATTCTGAAAAATTAGGGAAATAATATTAAATGTTGGATCAGCTGAATTATTGGCCCTTGGACACTTTTGCCCTTGAATTAGTGGATAAGATGCAATATTAGCCCTTGGATGAGGGGTCAAATGGTCATTTTTGTGGGATTTTGACACATGGCACCCCTAGCCCTATAATTTGACCAAGTTGGACTGATATTCTCTCTCCTCACTCACTCCCACGATCAGACCAGCTTTCCTTCAGAAAATTTTCTCTCATTTTCCCACACTCTCTCTACTTTCTCTCATTTTCCCTCATTTTCTCCTTCGCCGGAGCACGCCGCCGACCGCCGTGCCTCGCCGTCGACCCCCTTGGTCCCCAGCCTCAGCCTAGCCTCGGTTCCGTCCATTCCTCTCTCCCTTTCCCTCTCTTTCTCTCTCTTTCTCTCTCTTTTTCTCACTTTCCTTGCTGCAAACAGTACCGCCGGAGCTTCGCCGGAGCTCCGATCGCCCTTCCGTCGACACCCAGCCGTCCAGCTCGTCCATACGTCCCTGTTCATCGCCGGCCGTACAGTGCCCCGTACGGGGGGGTACTGTTTCACTGTCCGTACGGACACTGTTCATGCCGTTCCGTACGGCCGTCGCGGCCATCACCGGCACCTCGCCGGCCACCATTCCCAGCCTGTCCGTACAGTGTCCGTACGGGGGGTGGTACTGTTCACCGCGTCCCCGTACGGTATCACTGTTCACGCCGTACATACGTCGCCGGCGATGCCGCTCCCGCTGCTGCTGCTGCTGTTTCGGCCCGTTCCAGCCCCGTTCTGTCTCGCCTTTTTGGGTAAGTGTCTCCCCCAAAAACTACCTAGGAGCTCGGGTATTTCTAGGCTCGTTTAGGACCCGGTTTAGGCGATTTTGTGACTGTTTTAAGGGCTATTCGGGACTGATTTGAGTGACTGATTATTTGGTGGTTGCGGACTGATTAGGCGAAGAATTTTGAGGTTTAGGAAGCTTGGATTAGGGCTGTGATGTTGAGGTTTGATCGGAATTAATTTGTGCGGTTAATTATTGGAATTGTGCCTTGAATGGAAATTTGTGCGTGATTGTGCGATTTGTGGTAATTGGCTGATTTGGGATTATGTTTCGGGTTGTGTACGTGTGGTCGTATATGTCACGTGTGTGGCCGTGAGGTGTGTGGTGTGGCAGTGCGATTGCGCAATATGTTCGCGTGCCAAGAATGTGTGATAGTGCTTTGGGATCGCGTGTTATATGTGTATGATTGTGTGGTGTGCTGGCGTGGTGAGAATGTATATTTGCAAAGTGTATGTGAATTGTGAAATGTGCATGCAATGTGGAATTGTGTTTGACCGTGCGAGTACTGGTCGTGCGTAAGTGTGGTTTGAGTGGAACGAGGATATGGAAATGTGATTTGGTTGGAAAGGTCCGTCCTGAGGCGTGTACGTTACGCGGGACGATGCCGTCCCTGACGAGGTGACGATGCCCGGCCTGACGAGGTGTCGATGCCTAACGTGGTCAGAAGACCGTTGGCCTGATGCGTTTTACGCGGGCGCGGTAAAAGGAAAGTGTGTGTAGGATTCCGTCCTGAGGCGTGTACGTTTACGCGGGACGATGCCGTCCCTGACGAGGTGACGATGCCCGGCCCGACGGGGTGACGATGCCTGATGAGGTTAGAAGACCGTTGGCCTGATGCGTTTTATGCGGGCACGGTAGTGGTGGAAAGGTTGAGAATAAGTGGGATTTGGCAAGACAAGCGAGAGGATTGTGGAAAGTGACGCATGGTGTGAGTAGCGTGCGAGTGTGTTTGTATCGCGTGATGTGATGCTTAATTATGGGGTAGAAACTGCTAGGCACGGTATGGGACGTGCCCAAGTGGTTTCTGTCTTATAATTAAGGCATGCGCGCGTCTGTGATTCCTTGCTGTGATGTGTTGGCTGTGTTATTGTCTAACGTGCAGGAACGTGCGTGATGGATTCCAGGTAGGGTCGCATGTGATTGTTAGTTTGGCCGATCGTTGTGTGTTATGTGTGTTTTCGTCTGGCGGTACGTGAGTGCCTACGTGGGGTTTGGGGTTGTACACTTATTGAGATTCGTCTCACGGTTGTATAACCGCCACTTTCAGACCCCCGGCCCTAAACTCGGGAAGTGAGCCTTTTCTTTTGGAAGTCCGGGGAGCTGCTGTTGGTGCCCAGTGGAGCTGCAGGTGAGTTCCAGAGATTCAAGCCAGAAATTCAGAAGCAGAATGGAAGAGGGCGACCCTTAGGTTTTTCCCTAGGGTGTTTTAGGGGTTGTATAACTTGGGTTATCCGATAGTGAAGTTGAGATAACCAAACCCCTGAACTTTTGTTTAAACGGTGACTGAGGATGTTAGTCTGTATTTATGTCTGTAATATGATGTTTGTATATTTGGTGTTGTATGAATATGTGGTTGCTGGATTGTTCTGTTGTTCTACCCCGTTGTCGTCATTATTTGTCCGGGGTTTTGTTATTCGCTTCCGCATGTGGCTCTGATGTTTGAGTTAGGTCGGCGACGTTCCTGGGACGTCGCATCATTTCGACCGGAGCAGGGGATGTCGCGAGCTCGTTGGGGTTCGGGGCGTGACAAATGGGCTTGGCTAAATTTTCAATTTACGCGGGTTGAGTCCAAATAATTTAATTAAGCTCAGACCCTCAATTACTTAAGTCCATTAGTCCAATTAAATTGGAATTTATGTGGGCTTGTTACTTTAATGCGGGTGCTTCTAACATGCCAATGAATAATATTTTTGTTTAAGGGTCGGGGTCGATTCCTAAATTTCTATGCAATAAATGAGTTAATGAGTCGCTAAAATTTATGTGTCAACATCATTAACAAAATTTTAATGCCCCCTTTATTTTGACTGGCTTCCAATCTTTGGCCGTGGTCAAAGTGAGCCCCGTGGCCTATATTGTAACAAAATTTGAAAGTTGAAGTGTCATATCCTAAATTTTCTTTCTATTTATTATGTTTGTAATTATTTTAGTTGGTTCAAAATATTGTTTCAATTTATCGCCTTTAAAATAAACTTCGATTTCCCTATTTATTTAGCGCAATTGAAAATATTTACCTAAAATTACCTAATATCTCAATCTATTTTGGGCTAATTCAAAAAAAAAAAAACATCAACTTTACTTAGAGTGACAATTATAGCCCGAACTTTTTTTTGTCTCAATAAAAAGCACCAACTTTAATTAGTGAGTTATTAAGTAAGATTAATCAAATAAAATCAAAACGGTTCAAAATAATTAGTTTTGAAGCTTTAGGGGAAAATATGTAATTTCAACAAACTAACGAACTAAGTTGTAAAAAATTGAAAATTTTGGGGACTATTAAACAATTATCTTAAAAGATAAAAATGGACTTAATTAAATGATTAAATTAAAAGTGGGTTGTTTCGGTACTTCTTAAAATCTTCGGCTTGTCTATAGTGTAAATAAAATAATCATATGTCTTAGATAACAAAAGGATAGCTTTTGGTATTTAATTTAATTAATATGGCTTGATTAGATTAAAATCAAAAGTTAGGGGTAAAAATTATAACATGAAAAATTTTATTGGGGAAATAATGTAATTCTAAAATTCTGTAATTATACGAAATTATCTTTAATTTTAGTGGTAAATGTGAGTTTAATCAAGGGTGCTATTAAAAAATGAAAATTATACTAGTTACTTAAATTATGGAAGCATTGTTGTCTAAAGCTAAAAGCATCCCAAGAAAAAATAAATTTGTGAAAATTCTCTATTAATCTATGATGGCATGATGAAATGAGGATTAATGTTTATATGTTGAAATGTACGTAACTAATTGATTGTCACAATTTATACGAGAAATACCAAGAGATTAACACATTCACCTTATTATTTACAATTGTAGAAATAGAAGATATACGTGGCATTTATTGTGTTATAATGAATTTTGTATAAATGATGCAATGTAATGAAGACCTTTGCTTCGGTTTATTTGCCAGAGAGCGAACTGTGTGTGTGACATTCCGAATTTCGACCCATTTTTGTGATTTATAAAGCGTGTACTTCGTCAGTGTGCTTATAGTAAAATCTTGCCAGAAACTGATCACTTTTGGGTTATTTTTAAATTAAAGATTTCGCTAAAATCGCACTCGATCAAATTTGGCCGCTATTTAGAGCACGAACTTTGGTGTCGAATTTCTCAGAGTTTTGTGACGAATTTAATTGGATGGTGTCGATATTATTGTGGCTAACGTCGATATTGCCCGGGATTAGTGAAAAGTGAAATTTGGATCGAGTGCGGATTTGGACTAATAGACCTCCCTCATAGTGTGTTTTATTTAGTGTCTTTTGGCTAAATTCTAATTTTAATTAGGGTTTTTGGTGGACCGTCGGATCGATTTCGGGTTTGAATGTGGGCCGTCGGATCGCACTCGAGTGCGTTTGACTCTCTCTCTCTCTCTCTTCCCCCCCGGTCACGTGCCCTTTCCCCCCTCTATCAGCAGGTCCCCTCCCCCCATCTCCCCATGCATGTCCCCTCTCTCTCTCTCATCCTTCTTTTCTCTTCTTCCTTTTTTTCTTTCTTCTTCTCTTCTTCTTCTTCCTCCCTCGCCGCTACTCCTACCCCCTCTCTGCTGATCACCGCTCGCCGCGCCCGACCGTTGCCGGCCATCCGCTTGGCACCGCTGCTCGCCCAGCCGCCGCGCCATCCATCCAGTCGCCTCCCCCGACCCGACTGCCGTTCCCCTTCGTACGCGAGCAGCAGCTCACCGTCGCATCCGCTGCGGCCCGGCTCCGCTGAGCCGCCAGCCAGCCCGTCCGACCTCACCCCGCCGCCTATGACGCTGTCATGCCGCCCTCGACCGCCGCCAGCTCGCCACCACCGCCCCAGCTTTCCCCCCCCAAGACCGCCGTCGCCCCTGCTGCTCCGGCGATGACGCGGCTACCTCTACTTCGCCCCTGTTTTGACTGAGCATGTTGCCGTCGCCGCCCAACAGCCGCTCGTCCCGTCGCCGTCACCGCCGCTGCCGTGCCGCCCAGCTAGCCGGCCGGCTCGCTAGCTGACTAGTCCGGCCGCCCGCCGAGCGCCGGCCGCCTGCCTAGGCCGTGGTGAGCAGCCCGGCCCATTGCCTAGGCCGTGGCCAAGCTCGCCCAATCGCTCGCCCAGCCGTGCCCGAGCCGTCCCAGCCGCTTGCTCGCTCGCCCGCTCGTTCACCCGGCCGCTCTCCTGTCGGCTGGCCGAGTGCCCTGCCATGGCTGAGCGCCTCCCCCGTGGCCGAAGGCCATGCCGAGCACCCCGGCCGTGGCCAGGCGCCTTGCCGGCCGCTGTGCCCATGCCACGCCGAGCCGCCACTGTTCCACCGAGCCATTTTGGCCCTTTATCGGTTTTCCCCTGGCCAAACTTATGTAAGTGACTCACTAAACCCTACCTAGTATTTTGGGTATTATTAGACTTGTTTAGGGGTTAATTAGTATCGGTTTAGTGGCTAACCTTGGAATAGAATTTATATGTGAATGTGATTAGTTGGTGAATTAAATTGTGGTGATTGTGTGGCTTAATTAGTGGCTGAATTATGTGGGTTCAATGACCAGATTGTTGTGGCGTTTATGGGTGAAATTGATGTTTGAATGTGCCGACTTGAATGTCAGATTGGTGGGCTAGTGTGGTGAGTTCGTGATTTGAATTTGATTTATACGACGTGTTAGAATGGCGAATTGTGTTATGGTGTATGTGCATGAGGAATGTCCTGAGGCGTGATTATGAGGGACTAAGCCCAGATCAATCGGAGGGCTACCAACCTGAGGCGTGGTTACGCGGGTGTGCTAGAAAGGCAAGAAATGACCTGAGGCATGGTTACGCGGGTCGAGAGAAATGTCCTGAGGCGTGATTATGCGGGACTGAGCCCGGATTGATCGGAGAGCTGAGCCTAAGGCGTGTTGATGCGGGCTGTGAGAATGGACCTGAGGAGTATTGATGTGGGTTGTGGTTAGTTGCTCGGCCACGCATGCGAAGTGTGTTTGATTGAATTAGGTGAATATACGTGATTATGGTGCTTGAGTGTTTATGTTACGTTCTTGAGTTATTATTGCTTCCTGGTGTTTTAACTAATATGCAGAGTTGGTACTTGTTATAAGGCGAGGTAAGTATGTTTGTGTGGATAAGAATGTGTTGGCTGCCAGATCGCATGTTAGACTCGTCTGGGTACGCATTGGCCTAGGTGGGGCTTAGGTTGTCTGCTTATTGAGATTTATTCTCATTGCTGTAGTGCAAACCTTTTTCAGATCCCCCACCCCGTCCTTGATAATGCCGCTGCCTTGACGTTTTGGAGTCCCTATGCACACGGTGCATGAGGAGACCGAGTACCCGGTAGGTCCAAATCAGACTTACATTAGGCACCTTACTTCAGTCTGGGTAGATGTGGGCTTAGAGGCCTTGCAGCACCACACTTACCTGGCCTGGTTCTATCGTGATGGGTTGGAGCTAGTGGGCCCAATCCGGGGTCTTGAGAGACAACATCACGGCAACGAGAATGCCGTGGATTAGGAGCCCGAGGACGTGTTTGCTCCTGACGGAGAGGTTCTGGATGCCGAAGATCCCCCGGAGGACCCTGGCCCTGAACCCGAGCCTGTACCAGCACCCGTAGCGCCCGTGGGTCCTGAGCTCAAGGAGGAATTTGAAGAGCCCGAGCCTGAGCTAGAGCCTATGCCAGAGCCCTTGGAGTCCGAGCACGAGGAAGAGCCGATCGAGATCAACTCGGACACGGAGTTGGAGTCTTTAGGGGTCCGATTTAGATTGGGCACTGTAGGAGGGTTTGGGTGCTGGGCCTAGAAGCCTTTTTGGTAAAGCCCTTTTTGTGTATTCCGTAGTCTACCATGCCACCTGTCCCTTTTTGATGATGAAGGTGGATGCTAACCCTAGAAGCCTAATGTATGAATTTTATGGTCTCAAGCTAATGATATGAGTTTATTGATTTGTACAAGTACTACCCTTTTGTCATTGTTTATTGTCTGGATCATTTGATTTCCACTTCCGCTTGCGTATGTCTTCGCGTGTGTCGTTTGGGTCGGCGACGCGTCCTGGGACGTCGCGTTCGATACGACCGCTGTAGGGGTGTCGCGAGCCCGTTGGGGTTCGGGGCGTGACAGTGTGTATAGAACTCTGGGAAAAGACGGATATTCTACTATCTAAGATGGGTTTCTACAAGGTTGAGAGGACACGAAGTCCTATAATTCATACAAGCTATAATAGCCTTGTGTAGCTTGTGATTTAATATTATGGAATAGCTATCGTTATGACATTATACAGTGGCGTTTTTATCTTTGGTGATATAGAGGACATCAGTGATGAATGGGCCGAGTGCGGTGGCAAAGAGGTATTTATGATTTCGTCCGCGTGAGTTAGTGGTGATGATACCTCGTTAGTTAAAATGGGTCCTGGCAGTGATGAGTAGAGACTAGATACTCACTTGTGTATATTGGTGAGCTATTATATGATAAATAGTTGTGAATCATGAAATTATATATATGCTTGCATTTGAGTGAGTTATTTTTATGCCACATTATCCTATCATTTTCATTGCGTATCATGATGAAAAACTAATGCATTTTCCCACATTCATTTTGTACGTGCATTTATGAAATTTATCTTGATTCACATTATTTTGTTGATACCAGGTTGAGTTGTAAGATGATCTCCTACCTTACACTCAGTATTTCATTTATTGGGTTTTAACTCACATTTTTATTATACTAATCTGTACACTTATCCACCACTATATTTTGGATCGTCCATATACTTTGAATGCAGCTATGAGCACGTTTTACTATTTGGGTTGATATAGGGCTACCATAGTGTATCCCTCATCATTTTATTATATGGTACGGTAATGTTAATGGCAAGTTAGTTGGCCCAATGATGGGAGTTGATGGTTCACTTGATTATGATGATGGAGGACATGTGATGATGTCCGAAGTCATAGACCCTTGGAAAAATAGCTTGATTATTTTACAAGCATGCTTTTGGTAGTATGTATGTAGAGGCGCTAAGTAAGCCTGATCTCTTCTCTGAGCTTATATAATGTATTGTGTTTTCTTTTGAATATTTGTATCACTATAATAATTTTAGATATTATCGTAAAGATGCAAATGTATATTAGTTGACTTGGTTGATCGTGTGTGGGATGATGTGTAATTATTTTATTATGCTTCTGCATGTAAAGATTGTATAAGGAAATTAATATAAGTAGGTTTCATAAAGGTCACATATTGCGAGTAGCTTTTTGGGGAATCAGTTGCTTACTATACATTAAAAATGCCCAAAGTGCCTTGAAGATACAAACTTCAACTAAATCTATTTAGGGCACTAATTTTTATCCACATGATTATTGATATTCACTTTCAATCACCTTCTTGGTCTCTCTTTCAAAGCCAAAACCTATTAGCTACTCTTAAAACTATTTTTACCACAAGTTTTGCAAATAAAGTTAGCCACTTATCACTCATTTATAGTGTCACATCTCCTTCATTTTCAATCATATATTTGAACTATGTGATTACATCATGCACGACATCATTTTTTTTTAACTCTAACCTATTAATGTTTAAACGATTTCAACTTAAATCAAGCTTCTCATTCATGCACATGCCTTGGCCGAACTCTACTCTCTTTCTCTCCCTCTCTCATAGCCACTTGCCACTCATTTATGCTGTCACATCTCCTCAATTTCCAACCATATGTTTTAATCATAAGATTACACCATGCATGACATTATGGATGAAATAATATTTTAACACTAGTTACTTTATATCTATTATTTGCAACTCTAGTTACTTTATATCATAATTATAACCCTAGTCAATTAACATGAGTTAAAATTATTATTTAAATAAGCGAAGGAGGAAGACAAAAATATTTTCCCTTCTCCTTCTTGGACGTGCAACTTCATCTTGTTATCTTGACGTGCAATTTCTCTTTCTCTTTCCAAAACAACAAGCAAAGTTCCTTTAAGTTTTCTGCCAAGCTCTAAAGCATCTTTCAAGGTAAAATTCATGATGGACCTCATTTTCCTTTTATTATTAATTTTTGATTGAAAAATATGTATTTAGATAGTTGATAAATTTTATTCTTGTTTGTTTTTTTTTCAAGTGATTAAGGCCTTGAAATATTCAAGTATTTTACTCATGGTATGTGAATCTCTATGGGCTTAATTGGGCTGATCCACTAATTACTCTTAATCCTTATTTGATTTTAGCTTAAAGTATGAATAATATTATAGATCTATGTTGTTAAAGGAATTAATGATTTCATGTTGAGCTAATAAAATGCAAGACTATGTATGATTTTGTATCATGGGTGATGCCATGTTGATATAAGATGAGAGTGATGTTATCTACTTGTGCTTCTATCATGATATTGTTATGGGTTAATGCCACGGAAAACCCCAAACTAATACACCTATGATAAATTTACTCCGAATTAATTTTTTGACCACCAAAAACTCTAAACCGTTACACTTGTAACAAATTTACCCTCCGTTGAATATTATTGATATCTCGGAAAATCACAAATTGGTAAACATGTAACAAAAAGAGAGGTACAACCCCAAACTAGTATACCCATTGACTTCCACGTGTCATTCAACTCAGCAATTTAACAGTAAAATTTAACTAAAACTAATAATGGGTAAATTTGTCACGTGTACTAGTTTTAGGTTTTTGGTGATAAAAAATTAGTTTGAGGTAAATTTGTCACAAGTATACCAATTTTAGGTTTTCCGTGGTATTAACCCTATTGTTATTTATATTTTGTGAAAAGTCCATTATATTCATGATGCCATGAGGAGATGTTGTGAGTAATTTTATGGATCATGACTATATTTGATGAATAAAAATATGGTCGAATGATTTAAAGAGGATTTTGAATGATTTTGCTGAGCAAAATCATCAGAGAGATCAAGCTATGCATGTAAAGGGGTAAAATAGTAACTTTTTTGTAATACAAGGGCAAAAACATTTTTTTTACAGCATATAAATTATTCTGTGAACAGTGAAGATGCCAAAAGTTAGTGCGATAATATTTGCACTATTATCATATAATTGTACACGGCAGTTGTGATATTATAATGATTTGCATGCTAATGATGTTATATGATAAAGACCTTTGTCATGGCCCAAATTTGAGTGTTAACTAAATATCAGCTCATGGCATCTATTTTTAGTTATTTCACACATGATTATAATCATTGATAACACATGTTTTACATCTTGAAGAAATTTAAGAAATAAGTTTGGAAAGTGTAGGTGAATATTCGTTGTATATAGTAGGTTGATCTCTTTATTACTATAGTGGACTAGTGTTGGGAGCTTTGACATGGTTGGCAATGCTTGTAATGGCTTTTACAAATATGTTGGTAGAATACGGGGAACCTTGACATGTTTGTGAATCTATGTTATGAGACTTGCTCACAAAAAATGAAATGCTTGATATGTTATATTGAGATTGTGTTACAAACTCTTGAATCATGTAGAATACATATAGTATTCCCTAAGTGATCGAATCATTTTATTATGAGCATGTAAATTTTAGATGAATGGGTTTAGTATAAATTGTACTCTTGCCAAATGAGTGATTGATATTGTCTCAATTATAGTGATTCCTCGAAATAACATGTGATATTACTCGTTGGTTATTATTATGTTGTTGTACTCTAGAGTCGAGTGGTGAATAGATCTTATTTACTGAGGTTAGGCTCACTTCAAAATATCTTTCCATATTGGTTGAGTTCGGAGTTCAGGGGTATTTAGATTAGCGCTACCGAAGATCCTTTTAAGGAATGGATTAGAGTGTGTGGCATAAGTAGTGGTGTATCTTTGGTACTTGGAGTTCTGATTATGTATAGTAATTAAAAAATGTACATCATTTGAGACTCAATTATTTATTATTGGAAAAATTTCAATTAAGGACATGAAGTGAAACCATTTTCTCAAAAAAGGGCTTGAAATGGATCTTGTCTCAAATAAGAGTATGAAGTGGCCAATTTGGTCTCAAATAAGATCCTGAAGTGATTAACTTAGTCTCAAATAAGGACCTTAACTAGAAACCAGCCAAACCCTCTTTGCAGCTAGGGGTATTTTTGTCTAAGGAATTTTTTTACTCTTTCTTTCTTCTTTTCTCTCTTGTTCTTCCTTGCTCTTTCTTCTCTTCTCTTCTCTTCCTCATGCCTCCATCTTCTTCGCTCTGCAGATCACCTTCTCTAGAGTCCATCTCTATCTCCCCACCGACCTTGCCATCCTCGTCTCCCACCGTCCTCAACAGCAATTCCAGTTTCCTTCGTCGAAAGATGGAGGTCGATCCGAGCCCTAGATCGAGCACGAGCAAGCCAAGATGTGACTCACAAGTCACATTTGAACCATCTTGAGATAGACTCACAGTCATAATGATTCAGCAACCTTTGTAGATAACCAACATGCACTACACATTTGAACCATCTCGAGAAGCCACATATTCCGCCTCTATGCAAAATTGCGTCTATGAATGTCATGAATCATCCAACCTAGACTCAACTGAACATTCCCAATAAACTGTCCGTGAAGGCCAATTTCATACGCCTGGCTTATTGCTCTTATGGTAGTGCAGTAGCAAGAAGCCTCCATAGGAGAGAACATGAAATTGTTACTTTAATTACCAAAATAAGTTTTTACAAGCAAAAAGAATAAAAACAAAACCCAATTGTCAATATTTCTCGATTCTCAAGTTCATCATCATCGCCAGTCTTTTCGGGCCAATGATAGAAAGTCGATCCCAAAGTGGCGCCCAAGAGGCTATTCGATGGGAGTTCCCAGGTATCGTGAAGATTTCATCGTTAGAGAAGGCGACTGGTGGCGAATAACTTCAATCCGGCTTCTGTCAAAATTGATAAGCGCCTGCACGAGGACGCATAATGGCAGAATGTAGAGCACACACTTGAAGTTCGTTGATGGGCAGGCTGCAAAACTGAAGCACACGGTTTGCAGGTTTGCAAAACTGCAAACCTTCTTGAATATCTTTCCATTTTCTTCTTTTCCTAAATTGTTCAAAATGTTCTGCAGCTGTGCAAGCTTGCTGGTCAGGAGGCTGATGCTCTTGTCAAGAAGGAGGTGATGTAGACTGAAGGAGGTGATGCAGAATGAAAGAGGCGCGAGCAAGATGAAGAAAGAAAGAAAGAAAAGACAAAAAGGAAAAAGAAAAAAAGAAAAAGAAAGAGTAAAAAAAGTACTTAGACGAAAATACCCTTAGCTACAAATAAGATTTGATTGGATTCTAAGTTGAGGTCCTTATTTGAGACTAAGTTAGTCACTTCAGGCCCTTATTTGAGCCAATGTCCATTTCAGGCCATCTTTTGAGAAAATGGTTCCACTTCGGGCTCTTAATTGAAATTTTTCCTTTTTTCTTTGAAGGTTCAAATTGTATGAAAAATTTAGGGCGTGACATAACATATCTTAAAGTTAACAAGGAACAATAAAGAACATGATAGATTTGTGTGCTTCAATCCGATTGTTGGCACCTACTTCAAGAAGAGAGCGAAGTGGGAAAAATCTTCCACTCCTTGCATCTCGTAAATCTGTAGGGGCATCTATGTGACTCTAAAAAGTAGAAATTATGGAAAATTACTTATAATTTTGATGCATAAGTGCACTGAAAGTCCTAAAATTTGCCATAAAAGTGCAATTGACTCCTAAAACTTGTTACGAAAGTGCAATTGAGTCCTTAAACTATCAAAAAGTGCAATCAACTCCTAAAACTTATCACGAAAGTGTAATTGAGTTCTAAAACTTTCAAAAAGTGCAATCAAGTCCTAAAACTTGTCAAATTGATCCAATCAAGTAATTCGTTAATTGCACTTTTTGAAAGTTTTAGGATTCAATTACATTTCGTGACAAATTTTAGGACTCAATAGCACTTTTATTAAAAGTTTTAGGATTTCCAATGCGTTTATCCCTAATTTAGATGATTAAGGTGAGTTTAATTATGATGCGGTCTTAGTAATGAAATTTAATGAATCAAGTAAAGATTTAGCATAATAATAACTTAGTAATGTGGTAGTCATTTAAGTTATATAGAGAACAAGGAACCAAATATATATTTAATCTTGAGGCTTCAAATGGAATGAGGGATCTGATCATTAATTTAGTGGAAGATTTTTTTAAGTCAAAACAAAATTTTATTCATTTTCAAAGGGATACATGAGAGGTACAATGCAATCCTAGAAAACTGCAAATTAGCATAAAGCCCAAAAAGTTTCAAAACAAAACAAGTTCCAGAAATCAAGATAAATTATCAGAGTATGGTCAGTAGGGGACACATGCTTCTTCTTTTTTTTTTGGTCAAATGGGACACATGTTCATAGATCACATTTGTGACTTCTTGAAATCAAAATCGACGTCCGATCATCGAATCTTGCATTGTCCATATGAGCACACACCGAGATCTCCTTCTGTAGCTACGGCTTTGCCATTCGGCGGTGTGGGCCAAGGTTTGGCATCCTCAACACCATCACCATATGGAGAAAATAGGTCGAGCAAGCATAAATCTGATGCATGTGAGGGCGAACCCTTTACACTATAGCTCCTACGATCATTTTCGAAACTGGACTTGTAAACCAACCTAACATAGGGGAATCAAAACCGCGAAAGCATACACATAAAAGCTACCAGACTAGATTTTGAGAGGAAAACTCCCAAATATATACTTGATCGGGAGAAAATCAAGAACAAGAAAAAAGAAAAGCAAATCAACCAAAGAAAAAGGGAGAGGAGGGAGAGATTTAGCTCAATGCCCTCCCCTCCAAGGAGGTTGAAGAAGAGAGAGAGAATCTTTGGGAGGAGAGAGAGGCCACTTGAAAGAATATTTTAGGTAAACTTTGAGTACTAAAGTACCTAGGTCGTAGAAGAATTGATTGTCTAAGATTTTGTTCATCTAAATTATATATGAATTTATATGAGTTCTTTATTAATTGATGAAGAGCATTAGAGTTGCATATTGCCCAGGCACAAGTGTTTAAAAAATTTCAACACAAGATACTCATGGCTCCATAGATGGCCATTTAAGGCTAGTAAGCTAAGCCCATTATTCAGTTTCCACTTTTGAAGAAGCATAGGGTTATAAAAAAAGGACCAAGATCAATATTCTTCGACTCTCATTCTATCACAATCATCTTTAAAACGAAGTCCAAGAGTACCCTGGTCCAACTAAGAGTGCCCCACATCCTCAGTGCCACATGCCCTCTTCATGGTTGACTCAAATGAAATGGTTGGAAATTGAAACTAGGGTTTGCACTTGCCCACGTTCTGGCTAAAGGTTCTCTATAGAACAGAGAAGAAGAAGTGGTTTCCTGGCAAGGACAGAATAATTTACATAATGAATAGGAGAGAGGGAACTCAGAAAGGAGGAAAAAGGTGGGGATGAGGGATAGGAGTCACATAGTTTAGATGAGGGCAGCGATTAGAAGAAGCGTCTTAGGGCAGACGACCGCTCGTAAGAGGGTGGAGAAGAGCTCCATCGGAGAAGAGAGCCCTATTGTAGATTAATGATATATTTGCTCGTGGTTTTCAGGTTGTTTTTTTTTGGGGGTTGCCAAAATTTTTTTACATTTCATCAAGGAATAACAACATGAGCATACGTTGTTAAGTAGGTTTCAGAACATGATATATCCCATAAGGGCTACCGAGACTTAAAAGCCCAACCGTGGAAAAGACCTTTTCAAATTTGGGCTTTGACAACCCAATTCACTACTTTATTTGTTTCTCTTGAGTAATAGGCTACTTAGAGATCTAAGTAATTGATAAATAAATCTTGATACTCCAGTACACACTCCTCCCAAATTGGTTGATCCGTGCCCAACAGTATACTTATCAAAGTTAAACTATCCGACTCAAGACTCCAACTCTCTTCAGATCGTGGAAGGTAAAATCTTAGAGTTTCCAAGAAACTAGGTTTTCAGCTTGATAAGTGGAAATCAAACGGGCCCTTACTTTTTCATAGGATACTGTTTTTTTGTCAGACATAGGATACTTGAAAAAAGAACGAAAGACGCTTACATTTATTGCACATCGATTTGAAATGATCCCGAACTTAAAGATCTAATCAGAATCGTATAGATAATAAAGTGCTAGATTCAAAAGCTTGGGGATTATTAGTTTCTTTTTCTAATTCCCTCTTCTCCTCTACAAATTTTTCAAGACGAAATCGTTTAATCACATGACATTCACCGAACTTGTTCCAGTACAACTTCATCACCTTTTTGTATGTGCTCAACAGGTGCATTCTAGATAAGCCATAGTAACATGGACGACTTGCATTTTCCTATTAGAGGGAAAATTATCAAAAAAGTCCTAAATCTTTTGCAATTGTGCCAATTCAGTCCTAAACCTTTTTTTTTTGCCATTTCAGTCCTAAACCTTTTACAATTGTGTCAATTCAGTCCATCCGGCCACTTTTGGCTAGCCGGCGTTGACGTGGACGCCGGCCGGAGCCCACCGGCGCCGGCCGGCTGACGTGGCATTATTTTAATATTTTTTTTCCTTTTTTTTCCCTTCTTCCCTCTGCTCGGATCGGCTAGGGGGAGGCTCGCCGGCCATGGGCGAGCACTACAAAAAAACACCGGATTAGCGACGAAATTTGCGACGGAAAATGTGGAAAAATCCGTCGCAAATCGAATTTGCGACGGACTTTGCAACGAAAAAAATTCCGTCGCTACTAGGTCGTCGCAAAATTTTGCGACGGAAAATTCACAAGTTCATCGCAAATTTTTGACGAAAAAAAATTCGTCGCAAAATCCGTCGCAAATTTGCGACGGCACATAGTCCGTCGCAAAATTCGTCGCAAATATTCCGTCGCAAATTTGCGACGAACTTTGTCCGTCGCAAAATTCGTCGCAAATATCCGTCGCAATTTTGTCGCAAATTTCGTCGCAAATTTGCGACGAACTCGATCCGTCGCAAAATTCGTCGCAAATTTCGTCGCAAATTTGCGACGAACTCAATCCGTCGCAAATTCGTTGCAAAAATCCGTCGCAAATTTCGTCGCAAATTTGCGACGCACGTTTGTCCGTCGCAAAATTCGTCGCAAAAATCCGTCGCAATTTCGTCACAAATTTCGTCGCAAATTTGCCACGAACGTTTGTCCGTCGCAAAATTCGTCGCAAAAATCCGTCACAAATTCGTCGCAAATTTCGTCGCAAATTTGCGACGCACTGTGTCCGTCGCAAAATTCATCGCAAAAATCCGTCACAATTTCGTCGCAAATTTGCGACGACTCTGTCCGTCGCAAAATTCGTCGCAAAAATCCGTCGCAATTTCGTCGCAAAATCGTCGTAAAATTCGTCGCGAATTTCGTCAGAAAATTTGTCGCGAATTTCATCGCAAATTAGTAACAAACTTTAATGATAGCAAAATTCGGCTTAAAATATTCGTCGCTATTTTTATATCATTTCGGCCATAAATTCTTGGCCATATCAATCAAAGGAGACAATGATATATAATTGAAATAGAAAAACGAACAAATCATAAATTCTGACAAACCAGCCACAATGACATATAATTAAAACAAATAACATAAGGAAAGTTGTAGAGTCTGACATGATACTATTTGATATCCAATCTTACAATACAGTCAAAACATGAACTAAGAGACGGGACAACCATAGAAGACGCAAAAAAATCATACAGAAGAAGACGCGGCTTTGGTACGATGGCAGGACACCAAAAGTAGTCACTTTTGTCAAGATCTGAGGAAATGTCGATACATAAATCAGTCCAGAATATAAAAAAGCGTTTATGCATGGATGTGGAACTAGGTGTAAAATAACAAAAGGGTTAACAAAAATACGTTTCGAGACGAACATAAATGTTCTTACATATGAATATGAGTGAAATTATGAAAAACCAAGATTATGAAGCAAGCTTACCCCCGATTTTGAGAATTTTAACTAGAAAGACCGGAGAAAATCTTCATCATCATCATCATCAGCGAGCATTCTCGGCATCAATGTGTTGGTCATCATTGTACCCATCACCTACTGGATTGGCTGGAGGTACAGGAGGATCGGCATAGCGATTGATGTTAAGATGTTGCATAACGATTCTCATTTGTTCTTCCAAGTTATGTATTCGTTCATCCTTCTTAACAAATAAATTATTCAGACGATTCACTTCTTGAGTCAATTGCTCGTCTGGTCGTGACCTCCTTCGACCAGTCCCGGTGGATGATGAACTTCCAGGACTATTCGGCATGTACATCCTTGATAATGATCCCATCCCAAATATTTTCCCTTTTTTCGCCCCACCTGTTGCCTCCATCCATAATGCCATATTATCAACTGGTGGCCGGGACTCAGGACAATCATCACTACCACTAGCACTGCTCATTAAAAGTTTATCATATTTTTCCTACATTAACAACGTAGATGAAAATAAAATCACTATATATATATCTACCAAAAATATTGAAAGCATTCACGATTTTCATTATAGTTTACATATAAGCCAAAGTATAACCTTACATGCCTTAACAGCTTTTGCTCGATCGCCAGTCCATGTCTTATCTTTCTTTTGAAATGTGCGTTCAAATGTAGCTGTAAATGTCGGTTCCGTCCCCAATTGGAATGCCTACAAAATGTAAACATGAGTAATTGAATTAAATTAACTTATAACTCATTTAACAGACTTACCAGTCGTTTGCGATGCTCCGCAATGTTGATAGAGCCCCAAGATATGTGGTGACCCATCACTAGAACTAGAAGATCGATTCTTCTTATTCCGCTCACGAGTTGCCGACTGCTGTTCGGATGCCCAAAATGTGTTAATTGCCTCCCAATTGTCATTGTAAAGAAAGACGGCTTCGCTTGCTTGCTCTTCACTCTATTCATGACATTTCGCATAAAATCACTTGTTTTCTTATCGAAAATTCTTCTCACTTCATTGCCTTCCGCTTCCTCTCACTTGAACTTCCGCTGCAATGAATAAAAACACAAATTGAAAATTATTATGATGATTACATATCCATAACCATGCACCAGACAAATGAAGACAGATTTTGTAAAGTTCATGTTGGGGAAAATATCTGGTCCTTTAGGTATCGAAAACTACAGAGTTGTTATGGTCCCTTTACATCATTATTGACCATCAATATACTACACCACACTTAATTGGTGAGAAAATGAAATATGTAAAACTTACCTTGAACTCATTCCACCATATTTCTTTCACTTCTTGTGGAATATTTCTGTAAGTAATATACTCTCTCATGCAAAAGTTTCTTACTATTTTATTCAATTCCCTCACAACAGACGGAGCATCCGTGAATCTGCATTTATATGAATATTGTGCAACATGGACAATTCAATTGACATCAATATCTGAAGCCCTAAATATTACATATACTAAAATAAAAGTGAAGTACTTACGAATCTCCAAATGGGCATATGAAGAATCGTTTATCTTCTTGGCCTCTGTTTCCGTTAATATTCGATTGTTCCGCCGAATAATGGGGTGGAACGGAAGGAGAGGGAGCTAAAGGAGATTGAATTGGAGAACGTTCAGTTCGCATATGGCCAAGTCCCGTAACATGTTGAGTGTTGGAGGAAGGGCCAACGTGTCCATATTGTGACGGACCATACTGTGATTGAGGGTTAGATGCCGGGACAGGGGAAGAGGAAAGGGACGGGGACGAGGACGAGGAAGAGCCTTGTCTTCTAGGCATGTGACCTCCACGTTTAAACTGACAAGTAGGAAGGTTATGCGAATATGTAAAGAACTATTGACACGTATTACGAACACATAATGATGTACATGACGAAGTTTACCATTTTGATGGAAAGACTGAGAAAATGTTTCCTTGAAATGAGCCAATGTCGAGTGTTTATGACGTGCAATTTCCTACAAACAAATATACTATAAATCCCATTCATTTTGATATGAAACATCAATATATGAGCACGATTTGGGTGGCTACAAGTATTAAACATCACTATATGAATCGCATTCATTTTGATTAAATTTTTTTTGACAACGTACAAAAATTTAAATTTCACTGAAAGTGGGTGGCCACAGGTATTCTAAGTCATTATGTACAGATTTGTAAGAAAAAACTTATTATTATTGCAAAAAAAAATTTTGGGCCCTAAAAAAAATTTCACTAAAAGTTAGTGGCCACCGATATTCTAAGACATTTTGTAAAGTTTTGAAATTTTAAAATTTTAAGCATTTTTAAATTATTATTTTTAATATAATTTTTTTTCGTGAAATAAAAAAATTTGTCCATACTAAAATTGGGTGGCCACAGGTAGTCTAAGCTATTAAGTAAAGTTTCCAAAATTTTTGTCCTTATTTATTTTAATAATTTTTAGGGCACGTTAAAAAAATTAAATATAACTAAAAGTAGGTGGCCACAGGTATTATAAGTCATTCCGTTAAGTTTTGAAAATTTTTAAATTCTAATTTTTTTTTTTTTGGCCATCTAAAGAAATTTACATTTCACTGCAAGTTGATGGCCACATGTTTTCTAGGCAATTATGTGCAGTATTGAAATTTTATATTTTTTTAATTTTTTTTCTCCCAAAAAAAATAAAAATTTTCCTCATAATGGGTGACCACATTTATGTTAAGCCATTTTATAAGGTTATGGAAATTTTTAATTTTTTAATAATTTTTTCCCCGGAACGTTAAAAAATCTAAATTTCATTGAAAATGGGTGGTCACTATTAATTTTTGCCATTTTGTGATATTCTAAAATTTTTGTTTTTTAAAAAGTTTAAAAAACTTTTACGGTCAAATTTCATATTTGTTGCCAACATATACCGTTGTTTTAATTTTCCGTAATTTTCCTTGATTTTTTATAGAATTGTTCAATTTTCAAGCATTTTCTGTGAAAACGCTTAATCAATCACCTTATCGTCATTTAACGCTTAATCATCCACATAATAGACAAATTAACCAGTCGACCATCGATCAAAGCCACATGCAATCCTAAAATCGACCCGTAACTTAGCCAACGAAAAGTGATCCTAAATAATCCTTAAACAATTCCGACTAATTACCTAATTATACTAACTAGGGTTTAGAGAGTTGCTTACTTGGTTCAAGGACAATAAAAATCGGCCGATAGAACAGTGGCGGTCCCGGCGCAAGCGTGAGCTCAAATGGTGACTAGTCGGCCAGGTGCTTGGCCACGATCGGGCGAACGATGGCGGAGCTCGGCGGCGACGGCGTCAGGGGCGGCAACGGTGTCGGGCGCGGCAACGGCGTGGGGGCGGCGACGGCGTTGGGCAGCGGCGACGGCGGCGGGCAGTGCGGCCCTCGGCCGGCGGCCCGGGAGGCGGGTGGCTGGTCGGCGGTGGCACGGCGGCACCGCGGGCCGGCCGGCGGCGGCGATAGTGACGACGGCGTCGCAGCGTAGCGCACCCGACTCTAGGGCGGGCGACAGCGGCGAGGTTGGGCGGCGACGGCGGCCGGCCACCTTGGGACGCGACCGCGGGAGCGGGCGACGAGGTGGGGCTAAAGGGCGACCGGCGGGGCGGGCAACGGGCCGGCGGGATGGCGGCGAGGCGGGGCGGGCGACGAGGCGGGGCGAGGGCGCGACGAGGCGGGGGCGGTCGGCGAGGAGGCGAGGCGCGACCGACGGGGAGGCAGGCGACGGGCGGGGGCTGCGGGCGAGCCCGGCGACGAGCGGCGACGGCTGGGCGGCGACGGCGACGGCTGCGACAGCGACGGGCGGGGGGAATGAGCAGATCGGGCGGGGGGCGGCGTCGAGGAAGGGGGAGGGGTAATAACGATGTAAATTTGCGACGGAACGCTGACGTCCGTTGCAAATTTGCGACGGACCGAGCAAGTCCGTCGCAAATTTGCGATGGACCGAGCAAGTCCGTCACAAATTTGCGACGGACTTGTTCGATCCGTCGCAAATTTGCGACGGACGCTCACGTCCGTCGTAAATTTTCCACCGACAAAAATTCGCGACGGAAAAATTAATCCGTCACAAATTTGCGACGGATTAATTTTTCCGCCGCAAATTTGAACGGCAAAATTTCCCTCCTAAAATTTGCGACGGACTGTGGTTGTCCGTCGCACATTTGCGACAGACTCCAGCTATCCGTCGCAAAATTTGCGACGGACTAAGATTTTCGTCGCAAAATTTGCGACGGACTAAGCCGTCCGTCACAAATTTGTGACCGATTAATTTTCCCGTCGCAAATTTGCGACGGATTAATTTTTCCGTCGCAAATTTAAACGGAAAAATTTTGACGGCAAATTTGCGACGGAAGTCTTAGTCCGTCGCAAATTTACAATGGATTTTTTTTACGCCGAAAATTTCGAGCAGTAAAAATCTCATCGCAAAATCAACTTTCCGTCGTAAATTTGCAACGGACTTTCTATACTGATCGCAAATTTTGCGATCGACAAAAAATTTCCAGCAGAAATAAAAATCCGTCACAAATTTGCAACGTAAAAAAAATTCCATTGCAAATTTGCGACGGATTAAATTATCCGTATACAATTTCGAACGGTACAAATTCTCTCGCAAAATTTGCGACGGACAGCTTGAGTCCGGCGCAAATATGCACATACTACATGAACGTTGTAAATTTGTGACTTTTTTTTTCGGTCAAAAATTTAGCATCTCATTTATTTGGGTCCTAAATTTGCTACATCTTTTTTTCAATCCAAAATTTAGGCATCTCAAATGTTGCAATAGAAATTAGAATATCGGAAATGTTAGGGCACGTTAATAATATTAGACTTGTCGGCATTTAGGGACAAAATTTTGGACGATCAATTAAAATAAAAAGAATAATCGACAATAACAATAATAAAAAAGCACAATAACAATAATAATAAGAACAATAATGATAACAACCAAAATAGCACTTGTAGCATTAATAATTACACATCTGTAGTATTTTTTGACAAAAATTTTAATCTTCGTCTTCGTCTTCGTCCTCGTCCTCGTCCTCGTCATCTGAAAATCAGATTCTGAACATTCTTGTACATTTAACTCGCAAATTTCAGTTGGATCCACATTTATCATTGCTCCACACGGATCTCGTAAAGTTGGTATGTTATATTCCTCAATTTCAACCGTGTTAGACACTTCCTCCTATTGGTAGGCTCTATCCTTCCAGTGTTCCTCGATTTTCCTCCTTGTTTTGATTTTACATACAGCCCACCAATCAGCTTTGTCACGTTTCAAACTAGGATATGATGCATAACATACTTGAATTGCTTGTTGTGCCAAGACAAATGGTTCATACTTCATAGACCTTTTCTTGTGATTTATTTCAACCAAATTGAACTTCGTATGCACCTTCATTCCTTTGACGGGGTCGAACCACGTGCACTTAAATAACACAACCCGCATCATTAATGGTCCAGGGTACTCTATCTCTATGATTTCATCCAACAAGCCATAAAAATCATCTTTCGAACTGTCACCATTGGATGACCGAACAAACACACCACTATTCATTGTGGATTTTCCCATTCCATATTCTTGAGTATGAAAATTATATCCATTTATGAAATATGCTGGCCAACTTCGAACTCTTAACTGTGGACCCCATGACAGATAATGTAGCAATCCTTGCCCTCCAAAGTGTTCATAATTACTGTGAACCTAAGGTTACACATGCAAAGTTAATAATATATATTTAACTAAATGATGTATATAATTTTAATAACTTGGTTTTGATCCATAGGCAACTTACATATGTCTTGAACCATGCTGCAAATTGTTCATCGCACAAACGGTCAAACTCATTTGGTTGTAGTCCAAACATTGAAGTTTGGAAAATCCTAATATTAAAAACCATATCATTATTAGCAAATATTTGACACGCAAAACATATATTTACAAATTTACACTTACTTGAAGTATGGCTCGATTTCTGGATAGTTCAGTAAAATATAAGTATGGGCTGCATGAAGTTCTTCGCCTGATAAGTAACGAAACTGACATGCGCCGCTTGGTCGACCCAAATAATTGAAAATAGAGAATGCTGTGCAATTGGGATCAATGGGACCCTCATCATTTCTGCCTGCTCTCCGCCTCTTGCATTGAACGTGCGGCTCAAAATAGTATGATGCAAATGTCGTCACTTCTTCCACAATATATGCATTACAAATTGAAGCTTCAACATGTGCCTTATTCTTCACTTTTTTCTTCAAATGATATAAGAATCTAGTTGAAATAGAAAGAAGCTTATCGGGACATATTATATGATAAACTCATTTGAACTGTATTTTAAAGAAAACATTACCTCTCAAATGGATACATCCATCGAAATTGGACGGGATCTGCAACTTTGGCCTCATAAGGCAAGTGAACTAAGAGATGCTCCATCGAATCAAAAAATGCTGGAGGAAATATCCTTTCTAAGTTGCAAAGAATAATTGGAATATCTCTCTCTAGTTTTTCCATGTGCGATGCTTTTAACACTGTCGAGCAAATATCATGGAGGAAATTGCTTAATTCTGTAATGGCGCCCCATACAAAGTTCGGTAAAACTTCCTTCAAAGCTATTGGAATTAGTCTTTCCATCAGGATGTGACAATCATGACTCTTCAAACCTGTCAACTTGCATTCCTTCAAATCAACACATCTCCCGAGGTTCGAAGCATATCCATCAGGAAACCGCACAGATTTCAACCATTGACAAACAACTCGCCTCTGCTCCTTATCCAATGTATAAACTGCTTTCGGTTTTGGTCCCCTGCTGCTTGCATCCACAGCTAGTATTGGCCGATCGCAAATATCTCTCATATCTTTTCTTGCGTTCAAGTTGTCTTTTGTTTTTCCGGCGACATCCATCACAGTATTTATGACATTGTCGAAAACATTCTTTTCTATGTGCATGACGTCAAGATTATGATGAATAAGATGGGCCTTCCAATATGGTAGATCCCAAAATATACTGCGTTTTGTCCACTTATGTGTACTTCTGTACGCAAAAGTCGTGCCGTGCGGGTTTTCAACAACAGTTGGAAAGTCCTGCACACGCTCTCAAATTTGATTGCCAGTCAACCTCAATGGTGGACGCGTTCTTTCAGTCCTATTCTTGCTGAACTCTTTCTTATTCCTTCTGAAAGGATGACTTGACGGTAAAAATTATCTGTGACAATCAAAATAGCTAGGCTTCTTTCCATGTTTTAATCTAAATGACTTTGTCCTCTTCAAACATATCGGACATCCTAAGATCCCAGCTGTACTCCATCCAGATAACATTCCGTAAGCTGGAAAGTCATTTATCGTCCAAAGAAGGGCAGCCTTCATAACAAATGTTTGATCGGTAGAAACGTCATACGTAGGGACACCTTCAACCCATAGCCGTTGTAACTCCTCAATCAATGGTTGCATATAAACATCTATCAACTTTTTCGGATTTTGCGGCCCTGTCATGATCAATGTCAAAAACATATAAGGTGTCTTCATGCACATACCGGGTGGAAGATTGTGCGGCGTTAAGATAAGCTGGCCAGCATGAATAACTTTTTCTGTTCTCCCAAATGGAGCAAATCCATCGGCACGAGACCCTAACCCGATGTTCCGAGGCTCCATTGCAAACTCGGGTATGTTCTGTCAAAATGTTGCCATGCCTCCGCATCGAAGGATGACACATTAGACCCTCTTCGTTTCATGATTTGCATGCCAAGTCATGTGTTCGGCGATGGCTTTAGACGCATAAAGCCTTTGCAATCTGGGGATTAAGGGCGAGATAAAACATTTGCTTGCATGGTTTACGCTTCTGATTACGACTCGGCCTCCTGTTAATCTTGTACCTAGGTTGGCTATAGAATTTGCAAGATTCTGCATTTTCATCATCTCTCCAATATATTATACAACCCCTACTACATACATCAATCCTTACAACCGGAAGACCTAAGTTATCCACTAGCTTTTTCATATCATAAAAATCACTTGGCATGTTGTTATCACGAGGCAATGATTCCCACATTACTTCAACAAAAGAGTTGAAGCAATCCGCAGACACATTATGCTCTGCCTTGATATTTAATAGTTGGGCTATCACCGATAACTGAGTGTGGTCCTCACAACCTGCCCATAAAGGTTCATCTGCTGCTTTCAAGACATCCTAGAACTGATTAGATTGAAAAGTTTCATTATACACATTCTCCTCAAAACCCGTTACTCCTATATCTTCCAATTGTGAAGCATGACTAGTACCCACTTGTTCACGTGTAGGAGTAAAACTAGTACTTGCATGATTTGATTCTTTGACAAAATTATAACTAGCTGCATCAATCACCATCCTCTCGTATGGGTTCAATTGCTCATAATAGCCACATTCTTCCCTAACTAAAAATTAGTCACTTCTTCCATATCCTTCATCAGATATAAATGGTTTACCATGGGAAGTCCAATTATAATAGTTCGGAGTAAACCCAAATCTAATAAGGTGTTCTCTAACTTGATCACACACAAGAAATTTACCATTACCGTACTTTTTACACGGACACCTTAACTTATTTCCATCCATAAACTCATATTTACTACTAGCAAAGTCTAAAAATAGTTCCAACCCAGTACGAAACTCATCTGTCAATCCTTGACGTCTAGGTAAGTTCTTATTATACATCCAAACCCTTTCTCTGTGCATTGTGTCTGTATTAAAATAAAAAATTCTGGTAAAATATTTAAAATATCATATCTATTGTTCTTAATTAAAACCATAAAATTTTGGAAATTATAATTTTTGTTATTCACGCAACAATTAATATGAAATTGCAAAAATAGAAAAAATTACAATGTAAAGAAGACTTACCCAAATATTTGACTGAAATATTTGTAGGTGAAAGTGATCAATTTGATGAGAATTGCAACGTCCACTTGGATTGCGAGACCTTCAATTAGGCACATACCCAAAAAAGAATAATCACTTAAGAATCATTTTTTAATAATTTTTAATGTGCGATGGAAACGGAATGTATCCGTCGCAAATTTGTGACGGAAAATAGTATCCGTCGTAAATTTTGCGACGGAATTTTCATTTATTCGTTGGAAATTTGCGACGGAATCAGGTATCCGTCGCAAATTTGCGATGGATACTATGTGCCGTCGCAAATTTGCGACGGATACTATGTGCCGTCGCAATTTTGTGACCGATACTATGTTCCGTCGCACGGAACATAGTATCCGTCGCAATTTTGTGACGGATACTATGTTCCGTCGCAAATTTGCGACGGATACTTCACTCCGTCGCATATTTTGCGACGGAATTTCCATTTATTCGTCGCAAATTTGCGACGGAATCAGGTATCCGTCGCAAATTTGCGACAGCACATAGTATCCGTCGCAAATTTGCAACAGAATTTTCATTTACTCATCGCAAATTTGCGACGGAAACTATTTCCGTCGCAAAACGGCGTGGCCGTTCGGCCTCATCCAAAGGCCGGCGAGGTGTCGCCGGTCGCCGGTCGTTAAACCGGTGATGCATATACAAAAAAAAAAAACAAACATAAACATATATTAAAAAAAAAGAAATTACAATGCAACGACGAATAGTCACGAAGCTAGCTATGACACTTACCGGTACAAAAGCTTCACCAAGATTAATATGTGCGTGCGCGGATTTTGCTGATTTCAGACATATGAAAGAGGGAGAAAAACGAGAGAGAGCGAGAGAGAGAGATAGGGTTGGAATATCACGGGCTGATAAACTACGAATTTGCGACGGACGTTGTTTTCGTTGCAAATTTGCGACGGACTTACAATGCCGTCGCAAATTTGCGACGGATTTTGCGACGGTTTTATTTTCCGTCGGAAATTTGCGACGAACGTTTTTCCGTCGCAAATTTGCGACGGAATTTGCGACGGATTACATTTTCCGTCGCAAATTTCCGACGGAAAATAAAACCGTCGCAAATTCCGTCGCAAATTTGCGATGGAAATAAACCGTCGCAAATTTGCGACGGAAAAACCTTCGTCGCAAATTTCGTGTTTTTTTGTAGTGGAGGTTGACCTCGCCCCGTCATGGCGAGGTCAAGCTCGCCGGCCATGGGCAACGGCGAGGCCTCGCCCAGATCTGGCAAGACCTTGCCGTCGCTGGGTGAGGTCAAGCTCGCCCGGCGACGGCGAGGTCTCGCCAGATCTAGCGAGGCCTTGCCGTCGCCCATGGCCAGCGAGCTTGACCTCGCCCAGCGACGGCGAGGCCTCGCCCAAATCTGGCGAGACCTTGCCGTCACCGGGCGAGCTTGACCTCGCCCGGCCATGGCGAGGTCGAGCTCGCTGGCCATGGGCGAGGTCGAGCTCGCCCAGATCTGGTGAGACCTCGCCATCGCCGGGCGAGGTCTGGCGAGGCCTCGCCGTCGCCCATGGCTGGCGAGCTCGACCTCGCCATGGCCGGGCGAGGTCGACCTCGCCCATGGCCGGCAAGGTCACCTCGCCGACGAGCCTCACCCTGGTCGGTCCGGCCAGGGGGAAGAAGGGAAAAAAAAAAGGAAAAAAACTATTAAAATAATGCCACGTCAGCCGCGCCGGCCAAAAGTGGCCGGATGGACTGAATTGGCACAATTATAAAAGGTTTAGGACTGAAATGGTAAAAAAAAAAGGTTTTAGGACTTTTTTGGTAATTTTCCCCCTATTAGACCAAGAGTTTATTGCTCTTGAGTTGGGAATCATTTCTTGGTGGGATAGTCGATGGGTGTGAAACCAAAGCCGTTTATGTCTCTGCAGTTTGATTGCAAAGCTGCAAGACTCGTTGCTAATAGAGCTTATGATAGCAAGACAACACGCATTCATTTTATCCTAAAACTGTTATTGAAACGTGGAGTTGTATGGATCAATTATGTGAACTTAGAAATGAATTTTGGCAGACTGATTAAACCTTTGAAAGGAAACAAATAGTTGAAACATCGAAATGTGACTTATGCAAATTTTGAAATATCAACAAAAGTGGTAACACAACCTGTGAATGGAGATCTCATGAAGTAGGTTCTTATGGGTACCAACAAGTCACCTCTTACCAATGGGGTGATTGGTCGAGTGGTTGAGAGTTCCTGACCTCAGACAGTAAAACTAATGAGGTCCCAGGTTCAACTCCCACCGATCACATCTTGGGGGCTTACCCGTTGGCATTGGTCTTGTACCCCACCACCCCGAGGAATAGTCCATTGCACGTGAGATACCTCGGTTATAAAAAAAAAACAAGTCACCTCTTGATACTGTCGAACCAATTTATTTTAAGTCCCTCCCGTGGTGTGTGATCGGTGTTGAAATGCATATCATACGATGATGAGTTAAGCTCCTAATGAATGGACACATCCCTTATGGGTGGTGTTTTTATTTGCAGTGTATACTTGATGGCATCACCTATAAGTGTGGAGTGGGGCCACTCTCAATAATCAGGGGTACGCATCGCCTATCAACGCAAACCCATGTTGAGCGACATAAATTGTTTGGGGGAAGGGGTGTAACGTGGTTTGTGAGAACCCTAGTTTACAATAAATCATCCTTTGTTTATAGAAGCTATAAGCTTTGCGATGGTCCTATATGTTGTTTTTCATTTTTCTGGGCCTGGTTCATAATCCAAAATATATTAGATTCGATGCATTAGCCTTTAGTGTGAAACCAGCTTTTATCTCTTCTTTTCATTAATCAATTTTTTGAAATATGTGGGGAAACGTTGTGTAAAGTATTTCAATAGCTTATTTTCCTTGCATTCACTTATCCTACATTGCTTCGAAAGCTCTCTCACATTAATTTTATTAATGGGTTTATTTTTATCTATCCTGATTACAACAAGAAAAATTTGTCAGGATCGCGCACATGAGGTTTGGCTGAACTTAGTGTAAAGTTCGATTTTGCGCCTCTGCGCGAGATATTTGCGAGGGCTAGTTTCTTGTTACCAATTTTTATTTTGAGACCTTATCTGGTTACCTCTTGTGCCTCAAATGGCCCTCGAGTCTTCATGACCGTGATTCTCACCTCCAAAGAAAACTATATTTCACCTTTCGATATGATTCATATCTTACATGGTTGTTCTCCTTTAACAAGCCAATTGCCGAAACAGAGCTTCGGATTCTCTTTGACTAGCCCGTCATCTCTCTTATATGTTCATAGGGTACGCCGGAAAATCCGCAGATAAGCCGAGTGGGCAATGCAGTCCATAAACCAGCCCCTAGAAGAGCATGAGGAGGGTCGTAGTGTGTCCTATGCAATGTCAGCGTGAAAACGCTTTTACAACACGAAAGAGAGATTGAACAAATCCTTCTCCTTCTCCCTATCGCTTTCTCAGTCATCGCGGCGGGTGCCGCCTTCTGTACTTTCAGCGGGCAAAGCTCAACGGTTAGCGTCTTCTCTTCTTCGGTAGAGCGGCAGAAGACTTCTTCAGTTCAGGAAAGAGAGGAGATTAAAAAAAAAAGACAGATCTTTCCCACTTGCCGCATCAAGCGCACGTGACCCATAGTCGCCATTGTCGCGTAAGACATGTCCATAGTGGATTTCTGGCCACACCCACATGGACTCATGTGCAACACAAGTTACTTGTATTCTATCATGAACTGATCTTATCAACGTGCCCGCCATCTTTGATTTCCGTTTGACTTATAACCCCATGTGTCAAGACTGCCAAAAGGAACAGTACTTCCCAGTTTTGCTGCTCGAGTATCGCAACTGTCGATCGCGGTGGCGGCGTCCAAACCGATCCGGAACCTTATTATATGCGAAAATCCTTGGGATATATGATAAGATAATGACCGGTAAGTTCGTTAATCATAAGGTGACAATCATTGATAACCCCGTTTCCCAAGTTGCAAGTCAACCACAATCCCACACTCTTCCCATTACTTAACGTGGTTTCCGCCTCTGATACATCCTTCGCATTCAAACCCTAGCATGTGAAATGATTCCCCACCGTACCCATATAAATATCATTAGCTTTAATTAGTGTTTAACATCAATCTTGATCGAACCCTTCTCTCTTTCTCCTTCTAGCATGGCATTGTTTTCATGTGGCCTATTAGGAGCCTTCCTCCTCCTCTCTTCCTTCCCATCCCTCACACTCTCGGTGCCGTCTAGACGTCTCCTGGCCACTTCTAGCATCGTAATCCAGCAATACCTGGAGCCGCACAACGCCGTGAGGTCGAAGCTCGGCCTCCCGTCCCTCCAGTGGAGCGAGGCCCTCGCGAGCTATGCCTCCTGGTGGGCCCACCAGCGGCGAGGAGACTGTGCCCTTGTCCACTCGAGCATCAACTGTGGAGAGAACCTCTTCTGGGGAGGTGGCCATGCGTGGAGGCCGTGGGATGCCGATGCCGCGTGGGCTGCCGAGGGACCCTACTACGACTACGGCACCAACACATGTGCGCCGAACCGAGATTGCACGCATTACACGCAAGTGGTGTGGAGGCAGAGTCTCCGAGTTGGGTGTGCTAGAGTCATTTGCGTGAACGGGGACACGTTCATAACTTGTAACTACGATCCTCACGGTAATGTGATAGGCCAAAGGCCTTACTGAAAAAAAAATAAAAATTTGGAGGTTGATTTGGTAGAATTGATTCAGTTTTAGAGGTCGATCCTCATGATGTATCGATTTTGTGCGTAAAAATACTGATTGATAGACTTTCAAAATTCCTCAAACTTGGGAAGTCTAGTATTGGAATTCATTGAAGTCGACCTGCAAGGAAATCTCACGCCTGTGATCTGCAATTGGTTAGGTTGACGGGTGTTAGGCCGGTGATTGAGCGATATGTCGTCAGTTGGTTATGTCGATGAGCTCGGATCTAGGCAATATATTCTCTTATTCTTCATTAGCAAGTTTGACGAAGCACTTATGACTATATTCGCAAAATTGTGAAAAACTAAAAATTGACGGCACCTTTAATTTTCAATGTACTATTAATGGGAGAAGTTAATTTTTCTACGGGAAGCAAGATGGGAAGTAAGATGTACCCAAAAATTGATACTCTATAGTAAATAGAAGAAAAATGGCCAACAAGCATGCGGCTTTATTGGTAAAGGGATTGGGATGTAGGGTCGGAGAATACAAGGTCCGGGGTTTGATTTCCGTGAGCACCGTACACGCATGTACGTAGAAGAGAGGAGTGAGATTGCAATCAAGGAAGAAAAATGAAAAAGAAAAGTTTAGGTTACGTGTCATTGATTAACGTACAGGACAATGTGTCACACTTTTCATAAGGCTAAAGAGAAATTTAATTGTCTTTATAGTGCAATTAACTTCATCCATCCACTACACGAGAAATTTAGAATGTTTTTCTCGTTTTCTTTTATTTTTTGAATTGTACATATGTGTTTATTCTCGACTATTGAAAAATATATCAAAATGTCCGTCTAATTATTCATTTTTAGCAAAGAATTTGTATGGTAGCAAAGGAAGAAAATAATGTGAGTTTTTTTTTTTAAATTTCTCCATTTAATTAAGATTATGTTTAGCTTATAATGTTGCATGAGGAACATAAGCTAACTGCACATACTCGTAAAGCGTCCATGAAAGTAAGTATATATTATGAAAAGAAAGCACGAGGAAGGCTCAAGATTCACATTGAAATTTAATTTATACTAATGGGAGTCCAACAAAAATTATGAGTTTGAGCTCGAGATTGAAAAACTTCTAACTCGAATCTTTTACTCCATCGTCATTGACAACGAAATGCTCCAACTCTATCCTTGATCTTTTGCTCTCTCGTGATTCGTTCATAGGGTCGCTCCAAATCGATTTAATCGTAATCGTTAAAGATAATGGGTCATTTAAGTGCAGAAAAATCCGTACTTGAGCATATTCTCTAATTTCAAGTCAACCTCGAGCCTCGAACCTCACCTTTTCTCGATCGAAGGACTTCTCTAACTGATCATATCCTCCAACTCCATCGCGCTTAACGACAAAACGCTCCGACCTCGTCCTTGATCTGTGGCCGTCACACCGGTTTGTCGGGGTCGTCGCAGACCCGCCGGACCGGGCCAATCGCGATCGGGGATCGGGCCCGCCACAATTATCGAGGACGGCGGGTCCCATAGCATCCTTGACGATCTTTCTAGTGGCTGCCAAGTGTCATGCGGTTCACGGGCATCATTACTGCTGTCCGTGAAAGCTAAAATTCTATTGGGCCAGGCCAGAGTCGGAACAAATAACCCAATTCGTGTGGGCCCGGCCCAGCCTCACGCACACCACTCATTTGAGTCATTTCTTTCTTTCCTTTTTGTGACCCTCGTTTTCTGGTCATTTTGGCCTTCAAGCGAAGTTTAAGCTAGAAAAGGAACTTCGTAAGAGAAAACACGTGGAACAGAAAATAAATCAAAAGCCAAAATATTAAAACGTTAATGTAAAATTGGTGGATTTGGCACATTATCACAAAAAAAATCTCAAATTGATACATTCGGGACACATTTACCTTATACAAATTTCCGTATTACAAAAAACCCTAAATTGGTCGCGCCCGTGAAAGATGCATGATTTTACTCATCCGACGTGGAAATTCGGTATAAACTGGCTCTTTAAAGACATCGTTGACTCGTTGTGACAAGTGCACTGATTTGAGATTTTTTTCATACAAAAATTAGTATGGTAGATGTGTCACGACGTATGAATTCAGTATTTTTTGCGACACTATTCCCTATTATAATTGGCTAGCCACTTCAACAATATAAACAGCTAGGGGTGTTAACGGTTCGGGTTTCCATGATACCCGAACATATTTGGTACATGTGTGTTTGCGACCCAAATTGCATCCCGAACCGTATATGTACCCGAACCAAAAACATGGTTGGGGTCGGGGTGTAAAACATAACTGTGAAGGGGACTTTCTTGGAGGGCATTTTCTAGGAGGAAGACAGATGGATGGTTTTCAAGTGTTTTCGAATACCCCACTCGAATCGAAACTGTTTATATACTTGTTTTTAAATCTATTATCTGAACCGAAAAAATCCTGACCTGAAAATTTCGGTTTGGTTTGGGTCGGTTCCAGTATTTTTGACACCCCTAAACACAAGCACATTAGAATGGGGAAAATAACACAAATAATCCTTAAACTTTGGCCCAATATGCAATTTGGCCTTAACTTTTAATTTGTTCAATGCGGTTCTTAGACTTTAGCCCAATGGGCAATGTGGACATTGTACTTGTTGGTTTATGTTCAATTTAGTTCCTAAACTATATGAAAATATTCAATTTTACATTAATGGAAGAAAATCATTAGACATTTTCATATAGTTTATGGACTAAATTAAATATATATTAAAAGCTCAAAGAAATCATTAAACAAATTAAAAATTCAAGAACCACGTTATACCTTGGGCTAAATTTTAGAAACTGTATCGAATAAATTAAAAATTTAGGAATCATATCATAAATTGGGCCAAAATTCAAAATTCAAAGTGCCGATTTTGTCATCGCCTCGTTAAAGTTATGTTTATTTTATTTTTCTTTCATCGGTGGAAAAAAGATGAAAAGCTTTTGCCCGCCAACAATTTCACTGCCGAGCACTGAACACATTATCCATTCCTTCTCTGTCTCTCTCTCTATCTGAGCATGGCGTATGGATAGCTTCCTTCGCCGCCGTCGCCGCCGCCACCACCACCACCATCGCCGGCGATGCTTCGGTTCCAGACGTTTCCGCCTCCGCCGCCGACCTCAGTATCACCGAGACCATCGCCGCTCTCTCTCCATGAACGCGCCTTCTCTTCTTCCTCTACTCCGCTCCGACGGCAGTCGTTCCTCCGACGGCGAAGGACCGGGAGGCCCAATCTCAAGCCTCTCACCTCCCGCATCGTCCAGCTCACCCGCCGACGGCAGCTCCGTCAGGTCGCGGC
Source organism: Syzygium oleosum (assembly GCF_021117445.2). NCBI lineage: Eukaryota > Viridiplantae > Streptophyta > Magnoliopsida > Myrtales > Myrtaceae > Syzygium > Syzygium oleosum. The sequence continues at coordinate 4,203,009 of NW_026607500.1, read as the reverse complement.
CGCTTCCTTCGTACGGTCTCTCGGTCGCGATTCGGCTCGCGGGGTTGCCGTGCTTTGTTTCGGCCTCGATTTCCGTGCTTCGTTCGGCCTATTTGGCTTGGAAAAGCTGGGGCTTGGGCTCACGAGCATCGCTTTTGTCTTTTGGTTGGGGAGTCCGGATTGGGCTTACGTAGTTTGGTCGCTGAGAAATTGAAGGGGAATGGAGGTCGAATAGTCAAACTTTAGATACTGATGTGGATGTGGAAGCTGTGCCTGTGCCATGACAAGCGATTTTTCCAATCTCTTGGTTCGCTTTCCCAATTTAGAGTGAATTTCTGCGCGTTGGGCTCTGGCAAAGTTGCCGGCTTGCGGGCGAGGGAGAGTGTTTGTGGTGTTTGAATGATAAGCTGTGTCGCCGTTTGTGGTTTGAGCTTTTAAGTTTGGTTGGCAAAGGTCTCACATGGCTCAACATTGAAGCATACTGAGTGTTAATTTGCCAGGTTCGGGGTATAATGTCTTATGTGACAAGAATATTTAAAATGTTCTGTTAGTTGTTCTTCTGTATTCTACCATGAATGATTTTGCACATGCCTTAGTTTTCGACCTCCTTTTGGTTCAGATTTTTGAGGAAATTGAAATTGCCGAGAGAAGATATGGGAAGCTCAACACTATAGTGATGAATGCGGTGATGGAAGCATGTGTTCACTGTGGGGATGTCGATGCGGCGCTTAAGATCTTTGAGGAAATGTTAAAGCCTGAGAGTTGTGGTGTAGATAGTGTGACATATGGCACACTTCTGAAGGTATGGCATGTCATTGTGAACATGTATATATTTTCATCGGTGACATGGTGGAATGCACTCCTATGAGTTTAAATATTGACTGTCTTGACAAAACAAAAGTTGAATAGTGATGTCTGTGATTTTCAGATTAAAAACTGGGTTTTTATGGGTGCAAATAGTCTCCTTTAATTTGCAAATTGAAGCAATGGAGTGATTATTGCTGGAGCAGCAAAAATCTTTTTCCACTTGCCCATGGCCATGTTTTAAATAATTTTTTCAAATATAAAGACAGTATATTAAGGAGCACCATGGGGGCTGCCTTCCATTTTGAACCCAAAAGCTATAAAATATCTAAGATTAGTAGGCAAAGATGATTTTGGATACTTCAATGAAAGTCAAGTAAAAGGGTAGCTGGCTTTCCTCCTTATGTTTCAAGCTATCATTATTGATGGAGCCCTTCAAAAGGTTATTATCAAAAGAATTACTTGAATTGCTAATAATGATCTAGTACAAAGCTTAAACTAACCAAAATACTTGGAAAAACCAATGAAGTAACCCCAATTTCAATAGCTTGGATGCACTTAAACCAGAAAGTTAGTTAACAACCTAGAGTAGAAGCTCACAAATAGAGCCTGGTATGAAAGGTTAAGTCCGTTCGTGCATGGATTGTCCTTGGTCTGTGCATGGATCGTGACCTTGGTCATGTGCCACCTTAGTTGTAATATGTTTGTCATCGCAATTTAATGGGTTGAAGCAGAATTCTTCTCACTCAGAGAAATTCTAGTGGTTGGATCTGAATAGGAAAGATTACTGGAAAGAGCGAACAGGAATATTGGTACGATCTAAAAAGGTTTCTTATTAATTTTTGGCTGGAATTGTTCTTCGCTTAATGTTAGAATAAGCAACAAATTTAGTTTTCTTTGTCACACTAATAATTCCCTTCCCCCTGCCAAGATGTCAAGGATGAAAGACAAATAACAGAACACTTCATTAGTCAAGTATATGTTATTTCCTTGGTCGAGGAAACTCATGACTTGATAGGGCAAAAAATCCCAGAATCTGCTGTTCTGGTTTAGGCTCAAAGGATGGTCAGGCTATTGGGGGGACTGCCACCTTCTGCCACCCCCTCAGTCCACCTATGATCATACTAGTTCCCACCCATAATTTTTCATTAATGCTGCCTGATGCTTGATTCCCTATTAGATGGGAATCTACAAGATCATCTTATGCAGATATGTACACTTACTCTTTCTTGGGTCTAGAAAATATCAGTTGAGTCATATTAGAAATAAACGTTACTGGTGGCATAATATAAAAACCTTCTTCTGGTAGACAGAGATATCTTCATCCATGTTGTGAGAACTTTGTAGTAGTAACTAAAGTTCTATATTGCCTATGCACTACAGCTTCATGAGACACGGACACTTCTATACAGTCTGTCATCTATAGAAGCTTATCTTAATGCCCTCATCAAGTTGGCTACATGTTTGCCAAGTCTGCAGCTTTGGCTGGAAGAGTTTCTCTTCGCATGAGTTTGGCATTGTATTTATATTAGGTAGTCATGATTGTATCTTCTTTACCTCAAAAGGGCTTAGGTGATGCTCGAAGAATTGATGAAGCATTCCAAGTACTTGAATCTGTGGAGAATGGTACTGCTATGGGAAATCCCAAGTTGTCAGCAGTGCTAATCTTTGGTCTACTAAATGCTCTTATCGAAGCAGGTAGCATAGCAAATGCTTACAAAAGATATCTTTCAGCTTTTCATTTGAAGTAACTTTATTTCTCTTTATTCTAACTGTCACGTTGCTAGCTACTGGTGTCTGTAATGCTAAATCAACATTAAATTAAAGGTTTAACTTTCGTATAGCACTAGTAGAAAGCCTGTTCTATGTGTGGGGCGCTCCAAAAAGTTTATGATCTTGAACTCGTATACACGAGCATAATGACCTGTCCTGACAATTTTCAGTTTATCTATAAAACAAGAATATGTGCGTGAATATTTCAGTTGCATGTTCATATAGGTGATAAATGAATCTAAAATCAAACCTTATAATGAAACACCTATTAAGTCTATCTTAGCTGAAAGCAGAAAACTTAGTGCCATTCAGCCTCCTTATTAAGGATATCGGCCTATGTCTACAGGAACGGTGAAACCTTAAAGAAGCCTTGATCATCAGCTGCTCACCGCAGAGTGCATGAGCAAGTTCATTTCTGCCTTTTCTATGTGCTACAAAGGGAAATGTGTGATTAAAAATCTGAATAGAAATGGTTCAGTGAAAGCTATTCCTTTTGGGACCAATGGAAGCCGTCATAATACTGTAACTTTGTAATTTGGCATTAGAATTTCGAACTTATCTTAAGAAATCTGATATAGTCCACAACTCCTGTCACAGAAGATAAAATACGTGACATGGAAAACCTCATTCGTTGAATTAAAATCTCTTATTTCTATTTTCCCGGAAAACATCAACCTGCATAAGCTCACCTAAATACAAATGAAGTAATGTGTTAGTCTATTGGCAATAATCTTACATATGTGTAGATATATGCAGGGAGAAGTTCTTGATCAGTGTATAGGAAGATTAGAGAGAGATTTTTACGAAAATTCCTGGGGTGGCTTGACATGCAGAAGTGGGAGATCACCTCAGACCTGTTAGGAAAAACTGTAAAGTAGATAGAGAAGCACTTAGTTAGCACAAAAACAAATCATGATTTTTCTAAAGAATATGTAACTCATCTAATATCAGGAAAACTGAAATTAGATCATCATAAACTTCTCTTTAAATTTGACAAAAGATCATCTCGCTACAAATATTTTGCCCTTTTTGTACAGCCATCTAGTAGGAGAAGAAAGAGGGCATGTATGATAATTCTCTAATATGAGCTTGGAATCATGAAATCCACTAATGTCTTCACTGTTCTTTTCAGCGCTACCCATAGTATTTTAAAACACGGACAATCCTTAGAGACCTCTTAGTGTAGGAGATATTCCATCATGGATTGTATAGTTGTTACTCTTAAATAAAAGGATAGGATAAAAATGAGCTTGATCAATTGACAGTCTGCAGAAATCCTCAAGTACATCATGCAAACATGGTTGATGCTCTTCCATATCACTTAACTTGTTATTGAGGAGAATGGACTAACAGTTCTCATCATTTCTAGGGCAATCTGACGAATGGATTTAGTGAGAAGACGAATGGATTTAGTGAGAAGACAAATGCTTATCATTTTTTTTTGGTTGAAGACGAATGCTTGTGATGCATTTTAAGAAATATACGATTATCTTAATTTTCTGTTACAATCCTCTTATTGATTGTTATTAATCTTTTTTATTTTAGTTAGTTTATAATGTAATAATTAATGAAACTGCACCACGAAGACGTCTTTTATTGTGTCCATAAGCTCTGTTAGAAAGATCATCCCAAAAGCTTAAGCTAATAGGTGGAGGGAGATCCTGTTGTCAAGCAATAGTGGCACGTGGAATTTTGAATATGCACATTCACATGGAATTTTGACCACGCACATTTGTGAAAGGGATAGCACTAGCTTTGAAAGCATGTTAGAAAGTCCATCCCAAAAGCTTAAGCTAATAGGTGTAGGTAGACCACATGAATATAAAGAGCATATAAGATCCGTTGTTAAGCGATGTGGGACAATACTTCAACAAGCTCTTCTAGACTTCATCAACCTCTTATTGTTATATACACGGATGTCCACTTCTTTACTGATGCATGCGAAAACAGAACCGAAAATCGCCACCTGCAAACAGACCCTCTCTTTGCAATATCTGGGGCCCATGGGATTTGGGAAAACCTTTTGATTATTCTATTTTTTTGAATTCCGCGTTTTGTTGGTGAAAACTAGATTTTGAAAGCCCGTTTGGTTGTCTTGTTTCCAAAGTAAAGAAGCATTTTTTATTTAATAGGAAACTGTGTTTCATTCACAATAACAGCTTTGATAACGACTTCTTCTTTTTGTCGTTTTAGTGCTGTTTCATTTTTTTTGAAAATTGAACCAGTTTTCTTATCCAAACAGGACCTTGACTGCCTAATTTTTCGGCTTGTTCAGTGATAATGCGAATTGTATGAGCTTGTTGTTAATTGTTTCAAATTTCAGTTAGTTAATTGAGGCTGTTGTGACAAACTCATCATTGAAGTACCTGTCTTTTCCTTGTTGACTAAAAGTGCAATTGCATAAGCTTACCAATAATTGCTTCAATCAACTTCATTAAGGTTATTTTCATAAATATCTCCCTTGCTGTTTTGAGCCACAAGATTGTGCCAGCTTCATGAAACTTGCTTTTGTGGTTTTGAGTGACAACCATGTAGATTGTGTGAATATGTCTGCTTGAATCACTCATAAATATGCTAGATAAAGCACCGTTTTCCTCATTAACGGAGGCAGATTATTTCATTTATTTATCATTACGAGCTTCAGTGTCCTTTCCAATGTTGCGCTTGCACTGTTTTAGTGCAGGAGATCTACGCCGTGCTAATGGTCTTCTTGCTCGATATGGCTATGTCTTACACAAGGGTGGCAGACCTTCAATTCTAATGTGCAACTTATTGATGAAGGTACGCCTGCCCCATCTTTTTAGATGATTGTGATTTGAAGCTTCTACATTTTTCCTTGAGTATGCATGTTTTCTTGTTCTTATAGCAAATTGTAACTAATACCGGAAGAGAATGTTGATTGAAGACTCTGCTTTCTGAATATGCCAGGGATACCTAAACTCAGGTTTGCCCCAAGAAGCTTTAAATGTCCACGAGGAGATGTCACACCAAGGATTGGATCCTGATAGACTAACCTATAATACTCTAATCTTCGCATGCATAAAAGCAGGAAATCTTGATGCAGCTATGTGTTTTTTCGAGGAAATGAAGGTCTAGAACATTTACTTTAGTGATAGATTGAAATCTGAATCTTGATATTTTGACAATGTTAGATAATTGGTTACTATACTTTAGCTTGAATAACTTATTTTTTCCCTCCCATTTCTCAAGTTTACTTATTTCCAGGAAAAAGGAGAGTCGAATGGCTACCAGGTGGTTCTCCCTTATGCAGTAACTTACACCACTTTGCTCAAGGTTAGTTTTGTTTATCTTTATTTTTGCGTAAGAAACCGTAATTTAGTCAGAGAAGGAGAACTGGAAAGCAAGACTGATTTCCATTAGCAAAAGGGAAGGAGAATGTGGAGAGAACACATACAGAGGAGTGACTGACTACGATGGCAGGTACCACAAGAAAACACAAGCAGCTTTTGAAGCTATTATTGCGACTTAAAATAAAGAGAAGGGAGGGAAGAGCTCCCAGCAAAGTTGCTGCAGCAAATCAAATCTTTATATATTTTGAGGTAGTTGGGCTTGGGACCTAGGAAGCACGGACACTTTCCGGGGGGCCTCCGTGTCAATGTCAGACGCGTGTCGGACATCGACACGCATCCAACTCTTGGTCAACAGGTTTTAGACATTTGACATGTGGTCAACGCTTCGGACAAGCCAGCGACATGGAAGTCCAGCATCCCGACATGCACGGGGTCAATTTTAAACATTTTCAATAAATTAGGGGTCAAAATGAAATCTATCAATAAATATATGTACTTAAGTCGTATACCCAGCCATCCCAAAATTAATATACCCAGCCAGCCCCAAAAAATGAATGATATTAACAAATGGTGGATTAATGTTTTTAGTGTAAATTTGAAACAATGAATGATATTAACAAATGGTGGATTAATGGTTTTAGTATAAATTCATTCTAGGCTTTCTTTTTATAATTTATTTATTTGTGGATTCGAATCAAATTAATTTGATTGAAGTAATCATAAAAATGATAATTTATTATGTATATATAAATATATACATTAACATACAACGTGTCCTAATTTGTCAAAATTCTCTATTTTTTGAGAAATGACGTGTCGGCGTGTTGGTGTCATATGTGCAGAGAAGGATTGCCTCTACAGACTAACCCAGTCCACGTCTCAGTTTGAAAATTTTCTTCTTTTGTAAGAGCTTTATCGCTTCTCCTATTTGCCTATTTCCAAAATCGACATAAATTTTAGTAAGCAAAATCAATAACATAGCTGAAAGAATTTTTTAGTTTGGAAAGATCCTTATATTCCCAGGAGCTAAACAGCTGCTGATCTGATTAATTTCTCTTTTTTTAGTGACATGTTGAGTTCTGTCGTCATACTTTCATTTTGACACTCTTTTCTTTTGTAGTTGAAGCCAACCCACCACAGAACAGTTCTCACTGTCACAATAGGAATTTCTAATCTACAATCTAAGAGCTTCTAGTAAAGTAATTCACTTGGCTTAAAGGGACTTGATACTGTGAAAGGAGCAGAGCATCCTCAAGATATAGTCTGTAGTGTAATTGCTCAGTAAACCTGATATAAGTGAAAAAACAAATCGACCAACAATCTAGATGGAAAAACCCATTTGGCTGGATTGTTGCAAACTTTGGGTATGTTATAATTTCTATAATCGAAGTCAAAGGCTTGAATGATCTGAACTTTTTTTATGACATATAATCGTTGGTTTTGGTATTATGCTTCTGCATTTTGAAAAAAATGATGGTACCATAAAGGAAAAACAAAAAGCTTATTGCTCTTGGCTGTCAATGTTTGAGCCAGTTTTATTATAGTAAAACATGCAATGGAAAGCACCTAAAGGAATATTGGAACCATAAAGGGGATGCCAATTGAAGGCTTGGGATGCATGCATTAGACTACTTTTTCACGAACTCAATACATGTTATCTACCATAAATAAACTAAGCGGTCAAAGTGGAGTTTCAACTGGTTGAACCATATACAAGTTGCTCAACCTGTTCCCTCACCAGTACGGTTTAAAAAACACTGAAGAACACACCATGCTTGCAGTGAGTCCTCCAGCAAGGGTACAGTTCTTATACCATGTTAGATGACCATTTGTCCCAAAAGCTTAAGTTGTCAAAAAACAGGTGTAAAATGTATATTAGTGTTGAAGAATTAGAAGAAAATCTCGAAGATCTCGGAGAAAATCCCGAGATAGGAATATTTTGTTTCCATTTATTTTTATTCCTGAATCCTTAGGATTAGGAAGTAAATCGCTAGAATTAAGAAGTAGGAAATCTGTTTTTTATTTCTTGCTATTTTCTAGTTATTGTAGGCCCTATTTAAGTGTTATGTAAGTATGATAAAAAATAAGAAATGGAAGAAACCATTTTTCATCTTTGAAAAATCGCATGGTATCAGAGCTTGGTTTTAAATCCGGCTCTTACTATGGTGAAAACGGCGATGACCGGAGCTAGTAGGAACACCACTCCTTTAGGTGTCATGCTAGAGAACAACCCAGCTGATCTCTTTGCACAATCGAGCAATGGTGGAGAGCAATTCTCCCAGAACTCCAACCTGCTATTGACAGTTCACCGATTGAATGGCCAAAATTATTTGGAGTGGGCTCAATCGGTGAAACTAGCAATTGATGGCAGAGGGAAGCTCGGCCACTTAACAGGTGAGGTGAATGAACCAGAAAAAAGCAATCCGTCTTGGAAGATTTGGAGATCTGAGAACTCCTTAGTGATTGCCTGGTTGATCAATTCTATGGAGCCAACAATTGGAAAACCTCACCTATTCCTTCCGACCGCTAAAGATGAGTGGGACGTTGTGAGAGAAACATATTCTGATTTGGAAAATTCTTCCCAGATCTTTGAACTCAAGACAAAGCTACGGCAATTGAAGCAAGGGGATCGTGAGGTCACTATTTACTACAATGAAATGGTGACCTTGTGGCAGGAATTAGATCAATGCTATGATGATACATGGGAAAGTCCAGATGATTGTCAGAGACAAATGAAGAGAGAAGAGAATGATAGAGTATACATGTTTCTCGCAGGCCTTAATCGAAGCCTGGATGAGGTGAGAGGCAGGATCCTTGGTCGAAAACCTCTACCATCCATCCGCGAGGTTTTCTCTGAAGTTAGAAGGGAGGAATCTCGGAGGCGAATCATGCTACATGATTCGGAAACAAGTGTCAGCTCTATATCCGAAAATTCTGCTCTTGTATCTCGGGGGCCTGATTCTGAGGAAGACAGGAGGAAGAAACCATGGTGTGAACATTGCAAGAAACCATGGCATACCAAAGAGACTTGCTGGAAAATTCACGGGAAACCACAGAATTGGAAGAAAGAAGGTTGGAAGAGAAGGAGCAGTAACGATGGTCGTGCGTTCCAAGCAACAAATGAAGAGCAAATCAAGTCTGATTTGGTTCCATTCACAAAGGAACAGTTAGAGCACCTATACAAAATCCTTCAATCTCCACAACCTTCTTCAAATCCATCTTGTTCTTTAGCCCAGAAAGGTAATTATTTTTCCACTGCTTTCCTCATAGAAAATCCACACCAAATTGCTCCATGGATTCTCGATTCAGGAGCAACCGATCATATGACAGGTTGTTCAAAACTCTTTTCCACCTATAGTCCGTGTGTAGGAAATAAAAAAATCACAATTGCAGATGGTTCTCTTTCAGCCATAGCTGGAACAGAATGTATCAAGCTCTCACCAGCCCTCACACTTCATAAAGTTCTTCATGTCCCAAAGCTATCTTGTAACTTGCTGTCCATTAGTAAAATAACCTTCGATCAAAAGTATCAAGCTAACTTTTTCTCATCTCATTGTGAGTTTCAGGACTTGACCTCGGGGAGGACGATTGGCAATGCTAGAGAGAGTGGAGGACTCTATTTCTTTGAAGATGGAACAAGCTCAAGTAGACAAGTCCAGGGTAGTTGTTTTGAATCTGTTACTCTTAGTAAGGATGATGACATTATGTTATGGCATTATAATGTAGGTCATCTGAATTTTCAATATTTAAAGTTCTTCTTCCCAAAGTTATTTTTGAATAAAAGTCCATCTTCATTTCAGTGTGAATTCTGTGAATTAGCCAAACATCATCGAACCAATTTTCCCTCATAAATCTACAAGCCATCGAAACCATTCTCCTTAATTCGTAGTGATGTTTGGGGCCCATCTAGAATTCCTACATTCTCAGGAAAGAAATGGTTTGTCACATTTATTGACGATCATACAAGGGTGAGTTGGGTATACTTGTTAAAAGAGAAATCCGAAGTAGAGACTGTTTTCAAAAATTTTTACACCATGGTACAAACACAATTCCAAGGACAAATCCAAATTTTTAGAAGTGACAATGGGAAAGAATATTTCAATAAAAATTTGGGACAGTTTTTCTTGGAAAAGGGGATTGTGCATCAAAGTTCTTGCCCTGACACCCCTCAACAAAATGGGGTGGCAGAGAGGAAGAATAAACACCTTTTAGAAGTAACTAGAGCTTTACTCTTCACAACTAAAGTTCCCACATATCTCTGGGGTGAAGCTCTTCTTACATCTACATATCTCATCAATAGGATGCCTTCTAAAGTGTTAGGATTTCAAACACCCCTAAGAGTTCTTCAGGAGACCTACCCAACTTCTAGACTTGCTTCAGCCTTACCCTTAAAACTATTCGGTTGTACCTCATTTGTCCACATCCATGATAGAAATCGGGGGAAACTTGATCCTAGAGCAAAACGATGTGTGTTTGTTGGTTATGCACCTAATCAAAAAGGGTATAAATGCTTTGACCCGATTTCCAAAAAAATGTTTATCACCATGGATGTCACTTTTTTTGAATCAACACCTTTTTTTGGAGCTCATCTTCAGAGGGGGAAAGAAAGTGCAGATTCGCACAACTCCATCATAGATTTTTTTTGTCTAGAACCTGAAAAACCTCTTCCTAAAAATCATATTCCCGCAACCCTTATACCAGATTTTGAACCAAGTGTTTTAAATAATGAAAATTCGGGTCCACATATATTGTCATCGCATCCTACTTGTGAAGATAACCCTGCTCCCTTAAGGTGCCATGAGTCCGAACCGGGGCATGACCAGAACTCCATAGAGTCACCAGGTAATGTTCCAACTCAATCTGTCCGACCTGATGAACTTGACATACCTATTGCTATCCAAAAAGGAGTTAGGTCTTGTACCAAACATCCTATGTCTCATTATGTGTCTTACAAAAACCTCTCACCCAATTTCCGTGCCTTTACCTCAACATTGTCTTGTGTGGAGATTCCGAAAACTGTGCAGGATGCTCTACAAGTTCCTGAGTGGAAGGAAGCAATTCTTGAGGAGATGAAAGCTCTAGAAAAAAATGGAACGTGGGATATAGTGGATCTACCTGAGGGAAAGACCACAGTTGGATGCAAGTGGGTATTTACAACCAAGCATAGGTCCGATGGATCTCTCGAAAGGTATAAAGCTCGGTTGGTCGCAAAAGGATACACCCAGACCTATGGGATCGATTACTTTGAAACCTTTGCTCCAGTTGCAAAACTAAACACTGTAAGAGTGCTCCTGTCACTTGCAGCCAATCTTGACTGGCCCCTGCAACAACTAGATGTGAAGAATGCTTTTTTGAATGGAGATTTGGAGGAAGAAGTATACATGGATTTTCCCCCGGGCTTTGATAGAAGTTCTGGATCAAAGGTATGTAGATTGAAGAAGTCATTATATGGACTGAAACAGTCACCGAGGGCCTGGTTTGAGAAGTTCACTCATTTTGTGAAGAAACAAGGGTATGTTCAAGGACAAGCTGATCATACCATGTTTGTAAAGCATTCTTGTGACGGGAAGGTTGCAACTTTGATAGTGTATGTGGACGACATCATTCTCACTGGGAATGATATTGTTGAGATGAACAGGTTGAAAGAATGTCTCGCTTCTGAGTTTGAGATCAAGGATTTGGGAACTCTAAGGTATTTCCTTGGAATGGAGGTAGCTCGATCGAAAAAGGGAATTGTAGTCTCACAAAGGAAATATGTCCTAGATCTTCTAAAGGAAACCGGAATGAGTGGTTGTAGACCGGCAGAAACTCCTATAGATCCCAATCAGAAACTTGGAGATGACAAAGATGAGGTTCCTGTTGATACATCGAGATACCAGAAGCTAGTAGGGAAACTGATCTATTTGTCACATACTCGGCCAGATATTGCCTTTGCTGTGAGTATGGTAAGCCAATTTATGCACTCTCCATATGAAAAACATCTTGAGGCTATGTACAGGATCCTAAGATACCTAAAGAGCACACCCGGAAAAGGTCTGCTATTCAAAAAATCTACTCAACGGGAGATTGAAGCATACACGGATGCGAGGGGCGGGGTCAATTGCGACGAAAGGTCGACTTCGGGATATTGTACATACGTATGGGGAACTTGGTTACTTGGCGAAGTAAGAAGCAGAATGTTGTGGCGCGAAGCAGTGCAGAAGCGGAATACCGAGCAATGGCCCACGGTGTTTGTGAGATGTTGTGGCTAACACGAGTACTAGAAGAACTTAAAGTATCAGTGAAAATGCCCATGAAGTTGTACTGTGACAACAAGGCTGCAATTAACATTGCACATAATCCAGTGCAACATGATAGAACCAAGCATGTTGAGATTGACCGACACTTTATCAAAGAGAAGATTGATGCAGGAGCAATTTGTATGCCATTTGTGCCAACAACACAACAAATAGCTGACATTCTTACAAAGGGATTGTTCAGACCTAACTTTGAGTCTCTCATCAGCAAGTTGGGCATGATAGACATTTACGCACCAACTTGAGAGGGGGTGTTGAAGAATTAGAAGAAAATCTCGAAGATCTCGGAGAAAATCCCGAGATAGGAATATTTTGTTTCCATTTATTTTTATTCCTGAATCCTTAGGATTAGGAAGTAAATCGCTAGAATTAAGAAGTAGGAAATCTGTTTTTTATTTCTTGCTATTTTCTAGTTATTGTAGGCCCTATTTAAGTGTTATGTAAGTATGATAAAAAATAAGAAATGGAAGAAACCATTTTTCTTCTTTGAAAAATCGCAATTAGCATATCACATAAAATTGTCAAAATGGTCTCTTAATCATTGTCTTCATTTTCAGAAAACCGTGAGTGTATTCTACTTAGAACTTATAATGTTGGTTGTAATTGAGAGGTCTCACTTCTTAAAATTTAACTCAGTAGCCTATCCCAGTGCTCATCATTGGATTTCTAATTTCAGACCTCTCTTCGCTTTATGGGTTACCATGTCTAGTCTACACCAGGACTTAATTAAAACAAGCAAACCGACCGAGTTTTTTTCTGTACACCATGCTGCTACAGAATAATGTAGTTTTTTCAACTGTTTTTAAGTTGGTGTTCTAATTCCATGTATTTGTGGAAAACCTTTTCCAGTGATAAGAATTTCAATGAAAATTGATAACCTGATTACTTGCAGTAGAAAAAAAATGGTGTTTTCATCATGATCTTTATTGGTTCTTATTACGGGCCTGACACATCTTTAAAGTTTCATTCCGACACCAATGAAGGATCCTGAGCATAAATGTTGGAGAGTAGGACCAGTGAGACTAGGATGCAGTTAGTTGATCCATTTTCTTGCCATATGAAGCTGAAACATAATATAGATTCTAATGGTTGTTGCAGCATGTTTCTTGCTTGTTCAATATTTATTGATTTATCTGACATTCAAGCTTTTCTTTACAGGGTTTTAGGCACTCCATGGATTTAGTTTCAGTTCAGAAGATTGTGTTTGAAATGAAATCACGTTATGATCTTGTTTTGGATCAGACTGCATACACAGCAATAGTTGATGCATTGCTGAATTGTGGATCGATCAAAGGTACGTGCATGTGAAAGATGTTTATAGTAATGATAAATGGTAAGTATTTATTGATGGAATGATCAATGGTAATAATTGAAAGTTCATTCGAGATCAATTAGAAGGTTGTGTTGGATTTGATGTGTATCTGCGCGCATATGCTGTTTTACTTAGTATTTGCATAGAAGTTATAGAAGTTGAAGTTATGATTGGGTCAACTTGTCATTTGTTTGAGGACTTGTCTATCTAGCTGCTGCCTCTAGTAAACTAGATGGAGGTATTTGAATCAGCTACCACAAAGAGGGTCCACTGAGCTTCTTTTTCTTGCATTTCTTATATGCTTAGGTGCTCTTTGTGCTTTTGGAGAGATAATAAAACGGGCTGGTCTGAATTCAGACTTGAAACCAAAGTCCCACCTATATCTTTCCATGATGCGTGCCCTAGCTGCTAGAGGACCACCTGATATCAATCTCCCTTTGTCATCAAGGCCTAGGCCACCTTCTCTGCTTTGGAACGACCCTTGTGATATTTTAAATGTTGTTTAGGACCCCAACTTTACCAAATAGAGATGAATGTTAATATCCTAAAGTGGGGCATAAGAGTAACAAGCGCCTTGATAGTGCGTGGATCGCCTGGTTTTTCTTTAGTTTCTACTTTAGGCCTATTTTGAATGAAAAATCAAACTCCAAAATAGTTCAGGACCGTAATGGTGTGTCTGGCTTTGAGAAATCAGACTTGCCGCTCAATGCTTTTTTGGTTTAGCACGACATAGAAAACATTTACATGTGGGTTTTCAAGGAAAGGCCTGAAAATCCTCTCGGCAAATGCAGCTGAGAAGTTACATGAATGGGCATAGTCGGCGAGGGGAGCGTCCATTTCCCTTTAGTGTGGATAGGGGTTTTGTGCGTTCTCACAAGATGCAGAGGAAGCACTGCTGTGGCCTCTCCAATCCCCATTGCCTTCAGGGGGTTGAAATTGTACGGTGAGGGTTGGCAGGGAAAGCGTGGAGGACAACGGGGTTGGCATCACATGGAGGTGTAGGAAGAAGAGAATGGTAGGAAAACAGAGAGACGATTTAGGTGTGAAAAGAAAGAAGAAGGAAAGTGAGACCTGCAAGAAAAAAAAAGAAGAAACAAAATAAAAAGGGATCAGTTTTGTAGAGTTATAAGAGAAGTGGTGGGCCATACAAGGGATAATATGGTCAAAACACAAAGAAAATGAGTGTCTAAGCCAAATGAGGAGTGGAAAAGCGCAGCCCTTTTTTTTTTAATCCAGTTTTCTTCTTCATTTAGCTTGATCTGGTATACATACGTTTGGAATGCTGTAACTTGGTCTCCTCTCGGTGTTTAGTATCTAAAATCTAATCAGCAGAGAATATAAGTTTTGGAATCCTACCTTCCATGATTGGAATGCTGTCAATTGGTCTCTTGTTGGTGCTTAAAATCCAAAATCTAATCAGCAAAGAAACTGTGGAATCATACCTATTAACACCTTAAATTTGAATTGAACTGTCCTTGGAGACACTTTTCAAAGTTGGCTCAGGATGACATCATTTATCTTTTGGTCTTATTTAATCGGTCTGTCGTTTGCTTTCTCAAACTTGTTTGTTATCCAGTCCAGCTTCTCCTTTGCTTAATCTTTTTCTAAGTGGACTGCCTTCTAAATTGCAGGTCGCTATGCACATAGAGGCTTTGTTGGGAACTGCAAACTCCTTGTTCAGTCCTCACTTACTTCCTCGGGTATTGAGTACATTCTATTTCACCACCTATACTAGCATGAAAATTGGCACTTCTTTTCCATATGAGCACTTTATGAACGATTTGCTGAAGAACAGCGGGGTGAAAGCATTTCAAGAAGCTTATATTCAAAGACAGTGTGTGAATATTGATTAGTGAATTTCTTTCAAGATGAGGAATGAAGGAAAGGAAGATAATGTGGGTTTAATAAAGTTAGGAAGGTAAGAAAGACCGGTACCTTAAATGAAACTGTAGAAAAGAGAAAATTGATAGGAAAAAGTAATTCACCGTACTACTTGGGTTGCTAAAAGTAGGCCTTGCTCGAAATTATTAATTTGTCTGGAACTTGCTAAAAAACATTGCAAGACATACATATGGAATTGTGGAAGAACTATATAAGAAAGCAAAAGTTAAGGCTGCCTTGTGGGTTATACATGTTGATTCACTCCAAGCGGAGAGAAGGAATGACAAAGATGTTGGTGGCTATAGAGGTCATGTGTAGAAGATAAGCTAAGATAATCTCTCAAACTTTAGTAGGAGAAAGGAAAAAGAAAACAAGCAAATGTAAACCTCTTACATGAGGTTGTGCATGCATAAGGCATTGAGGGTATGACAGGGGTGAATGAAGGCGGGGTAATGAAAGAGGTGCAATGTCTCATGCTGAAAAAATTAGTAGTGTACCTTTATGGAGTTTGAACCTCGAGAAAAAAAATTGAGGAAATTGGACAGGGAAGAATTTAAAAACTTGACTAGACAAAATTGTTAAAAGTTTTCTACACGAACAACTTTACGGATGGCCATGTATTGTGGAACTCCAAATTAAAGGTACAAGCGATATGCTACAAAGACTCGATTAATAGATGACAGTCAATGATAAGTTACCTGCCAGAAACGTGCAATCTCATGTCTAGCTCTAATTACAAGAACACTTAATTTTAAACTACTCTAACCATCTGGTCTTCTTTGTCTTCATTGGTGTAGACGTAATTGTTGTTGATATGGGAGGTACGTGGAATAAGCTATTCGAAAGTCAAATAGCTGATTAGTTGAACATTTGTGCTAATTGCCACAGTCTATTTTTATGTTTTCTTCTCTCGGCTTCTTATATTTTGACTTATTGGCATCACTGTCCACAATTGAACAATAATTTGAAGTTGTCCCATAAAACCATTTTTTTTCTGTGTAGCTATCATTATACGAACCTATTGACAGTATCATGATGCCATTTGAAGCAGCTAGGCCACTACCAGGTACTTTGCTTCTGAAGAAAGTGACAATGCGGTTTTTTAGGGATTCAGTAGTCCCTATTGTAGATGACTGGGGTAGCTGCATAGGGCTCTTGCATTGTGAAGATTGTAATGAGGTAAGCTCTTTTGTTTCAGCTCCAACTTTCTTAAGGCTTTACCGTGAAGAAATCGTTTTTTAATTATCCGCAGAGCTCGTTGGGTGGGGGGGCGGACATCACTCTGCTTTTGGTCATATTCAGACGCATTTTCACCCTGTTAACATTTAGACTCCAGATTTGTCTTCTGTTTGCATAAGTAGTGTCTGACATTTTAGCAAAACTCCTTTTGTGTGACTTTACTAGATAATACGGAATTAGTCTTATAATTGGCATGGCTTAACAAAAGAATGAGTTTTTCTGGTATGAAGCATGGTTTGACTTGAAGTACTCATAGAAAACAAATGTCTGATTTCTGCATATGATTTTCATACATAGAATCCCATAAGGAGGTTTTGGAGGATCAGATGAAAAAGACGTCTAATTCTGCCATTTGAGAGATCTGCCACCCTAGCCATGTTGTCCAAACACTACTTTCATCAGGTGCTAAATGTGATGTGCATTTTGTGCAGTTGAATTCTCCGCTATCAGCCATGATGAGAAGTCCACCTCCTTGTGTTACTACCACGACATCCATTGGTCGCATGATTGAACTGATTCTAGAAAAGAAGTACAAAATGGTGGTGGTCGTAAGATATGGTGATTTATATGGTGGCATGGCAAGCACAAGTGTAAGGGCAGTGGGAGTTTTCGCGTCTGCTCAGTTGTTTAAGCTTGTCGATCCTCCCCTCACTACAGATCACTTTAACAACATTTAGCTGAACAGTTTCTTTCCAGTTCCATTTTTCCTTGATTTGCATTTTGTTCCTCCATTTCTCCCCCTTGAAAATGGATTTTATTTAGTGGAATGAGCATGGCGGAACACGACCCTCATGTCCCTGTCTCTCAGATGGGTGATTGATTCCCTTTGAGGGTTGAGTCCGGTTCAACCGAGTGCGGTGAACAGACGAAATGACCATGTTAGGCCAAGGCTTGCTTACAAGCTGGAAAAGGCATTGATTCACCATCAAGAGAAATTACAGCGTTAAGGACGGGGAAGGTGGATTTCTCTCCTTTTGTTGTAGATTACATGCTTATCAATGCTGTGTGAGGTTTGGCAAATTAGGTTGCATTATGAGGTTTGGCAGGAAGGCCATCGCATTCTGCAAACATGCGCATTGTAATTGTAGATTCCTCTTTAATTCCATCATAATTTGTTGATTAGGATTGTCGCGACCCTCCCGACAAGGGGAAGATGGGTTTAGAGGTAATGCCGAAACGGTCCTCAATCAGCACATGCTCTCCTAAACCTTTATCTCACACGGAAATACATTACAATTCTAATAACCCTATGAGAATCCTACATGAGGAAAGTTGCCGCAAGTTTATTGTGGCCGGCTAGTAATCGAGTGAGGTATAAGAGAATACTCCGCTTCCTACGTAACCGGATCTAGGGTTGGAGGCTTGATTATACTAGTTATTCAACTAATGCCCTCTCAGTACCTAACTCGATTATTTGTTAATTAAGGTGTCCACGGTCTTTATATCAAAATTTTGGTGAAAGTTTATCCTCATTTCAACTGCATCAATTTAAGCGATAAAAAGACATGTCTTCAATTGTGGCCGAGTGATGCATGAGATTGTGGTCGACTCTGGTGATGTTGCTCACGGGTTGGAGACCAGCAGGAGAAAATCTGGCACGTTGGGGCTGTTTTGACGTCGGACAACGTGATGGAAGTGTGCCTGGGATCGACTGGAGAAGATGCGAAGTATGTTTAGTGTCCCTGGGTTGCTGTTGGTGGTCGCAGTGAGTGCTGACGGTGTGCGAGGCACAGGCGTAGTCCTGGAGTTCACTGGAGGCGGCTTTGAGGCTCGCCGGGATTGGCCTGTTGCTGCAGATGTCGTCAATGGTCACTGGTTGCTCGCTGGGATTGGGCTGCTTTGCTGCGGAACTCTGGCGGGACTGGAGGGTACTCCTGTAAGCGTTGGTCGCAAGGGCATCAAGCCTGCTGCTCAAGAACTCGCTGGACCTCCTGGGCGTTCATCGATTGCGAGGGGAATCGTCGGGATTGTTTCACTGAAGCAAGTGATTGCATTGTTTGAAAGTTATAAAATTCAATTGCACTTTCGTGACAAAGTTTTTAGACTTTCAATGCACTTATTTTAACATAAAATATATGGGGGAGCTGTCCAGAATAATTTGAGAATCCCCACTAATCTCTATTTCTTTATTGAATTCACTTCAAGCAACACGTTCTCTTTCTTTATTGAATTTACTTTTCCATTTTCTACTTTGAATTATTCGTGAGCTTTTCTTTTTCACTAGTAAGAACCATGACAACATTTATTCTGACCTGTGAACTCATTTTGGAATTTTTTTTCAATTTCTTGCAAATATAAGCAATATATCACGACCGATATCGAGTTGCGAATCCAGATATTTTTCTTACTCATAGTAGCTCAATAACAACGGCTCAAAATGGCATGCTATAACAGTCCAATAAGAAATTACCAATAATTCAATATTGCTTACCTAAATTGCCCACCCCATACTCTCCTAAAGTACAAATTGAGAATGGCTAACGGATATAATGCCTAATACAGAGAGACATGAATGAATATATAACCTCGTAATCCCTACTTGCCCAGCATGTATCCCTGCACGTACTTAAAACTTGCAGCATCCACAGTATCATTCAGAAGATCCACAAGATGAAGAGCTCCAGCATGTCCATCCTGGTACTCTTCCTCTTATTAAGCTTTGGTAAATCAAATTCACTCAGATGAAAGTGCTTTTTCTTTTCTTATATATATAATTCGTGCGGAGATATAACTATGGTGTCTTCGACATATTATATAGACATATAAATCATCTCAAAGAATTGAAATTTGACCCGTGCAGTGTTTTCTTTTTTCTCTCTTGGGATGCAGGCAATGAGTTGACGATGGTGAGAGCAGCGAACACATGCATATATTCGGTTGATTTGAAACTGTTCTGCGTTTTGGACCAGTGCAAGGGTTACTGCGCTCGGAGGTTCGGCCCAAAGGCAATCGGAACCTGCGTAACTGAGGAAGTTTGTAATTGTAGTTACCCTTGTTAATGCCGTCATGAGTCGGCATTGTTCTGCCTATAATAATGTGACTTCGTCCCAGTGACGATTAGCTTCTTGGTGTCACTATTTAGTATGAAAATCTCATGCAAAAGTCAAGGACGTTCGAGCCCAGCCCCAATAACAAGATGACCAAACTCTTTCCGAATCCCTAATACTAAGAAGTTGCCTGTAAAACAGAAAATAACACAATTAAAATACAAGATATGTGTACTAGAAGTCCTATAACTTCACGAAAGTGCAATGGAATCCCAAAACTTGTAGAAAAAGTGCAATCGAGTCCCAAAACTTGTTAAGTTGGTTTAATCGATATTTTTTCTTTCCTACGTGGTGATAAACGACGTTGTTTTGGTCAAATTTAATTTTTAATACTAATTTTGTTTAAAATACATTAAAAATAAACCACGCACACTCAGTGGCTGTGGCCAAGCCCTAGTTATTGCCAAAGTCGCCGGCAAGGGCCGGTGGAGGTCACCTGGGCCTTCTTAAAGCCTGGCGACCCTTGCTGGCTCTGGGCGAGGTCTCATCGGTCTCCAACGAGGGTCTGCAAGCCTTGAAATGGGGAGGGCATGACCCTCGCCCTTGATCTAAGCGAGGATTGTCGGCCCTCGCTTGGGCCGGCAAGGCCTCGCCCTGTGTTGCCCACCCCAAGTGAGGCCTTGCCGGCCTATGCGAGGGCTGATGACCCTCGCTCAGATCTAGGGCAAGGGTCCTCCTCACCCAAATTAGGGCCTGTAGACCCTCGCTGGGCTTCGGGAACGCCTAGGGGATCTTCGTTAGTCCTTCCCGATGCTTGTGGTAGTGACCACCGGCGAGGGCTAGGCCACAGCCGCTGGTTGTGTGTGTGGTTTTTTTTATATATTATTTTTTGAACTTTTAGCTTTTTTTTTTTATCTAATTAATTTTTTTTATTTTTTCCGATGTGATACTTATTGGTTGCCACATCATTGCCACGTGTCTCAAGAAAAGTAATAAAATAAGACACGGAAGTGTTTTTCGTTAGTCTAGTTAGATAGTGTTAACTTTAGAATTCGATTGAATCAACTTGACAAGTTTTAGGACTTGATTGCACTTTTTGCGAGTTTTAGGACTTAATTGCAGTTTCGTGATAAGTTTTAGGACTTTCAGTGAACAAATTCCATTAAAATACTTTCCGTGCAAACTCTAGAATTTGGATGAAATAGGACATTTCTTTGTAACCCAATCCTCATCACCAAATTACGACAAGCGAGAGAGATGGGGTTCTAATAAATAAAATGGTGACAATGTAGAAATGTAATGTGCACTCGCAAAGCCCGGGCTATGCAACTAGTAGTTAACGAAAGTTGACTTGGCGCTCATTAATCAAGGCGATAATGAGAGGATTGTTGCGCACCTTAAAATCCGCTCAATTGCCATTGACAATGAGCAAATTCTTGCATGGACCAACGTCTATTATACTTAGAAGCACGGTCAACTAGTCATCATGATAAATCCTTCATATCTCAACTGGCCTTCTTTCACGCTACATAAGGTCAAATTTGTGCCAAATGGGTCTTCACTGCTCGTTTGATCCCTCTATTCAATTCTGCCGAGCTTTGGCCTGAAGAAAGAGTTTCCAAGGCCGACTAGAAAAGACTTACGCCTTTAGGAAACAACTAAATAAACATGACATGCACGAAGATCTTTGTCACTTGGGTTAATAAATTGTTGGAAGCATTTCATGTCTAACTAAGGATTGAGATCTAACTACTGATAAAAGGGATTGGCGGCAGAGGAAGTTCAAGTTGAACGTAGAATAGGTATCTAATTTTCGTGTAATTCAATTTATCCTTTTGATTAATGACGTAATTATGAGAGAATTTTCTTTGAATTTGCACCTTTGAGCGTGTTCGATGCAGTCATGATTGTTTTGCTAGTTTTACTCGTGTTTGCCCTCATCTCAACTGCATCAGTTCAAGGGATAAAGTAATGGATGGATCGTTTTCATAATTAAATCTATAGTACAAGCTCAATCTTTGAGAATATGGAGCTGATCACGATTTTTCCATGTCATAGGCCTAGCAAACAAAGTAATATTGGCCCACCCCAGATCGACTAGATCAGGGCATTTAGATCATTCAAAATCAGAACTCATCTAGTTGTACTAATCATAAACCAAGGATTAGTCAAAAACCTAAGTAAGAAGCCTCTTTCATGTTTGTGTATCTTCGTTGTTAAGGTAAACTGTTTGTCCTAACATTAAAAAAAACATTCTAGTTCAAGTTACCTCAGAAGCTGAGTGTTCCTGAGTACCCAGATGCATTCTACACCCCTGAGCTTCAAATATGGAACAACGCTGCCTTCGACAAAGGAGAATCCAAAGATTCCGTTGCCGTTGCCGTCAAGGTCTCTTGGTCTTCTGCCAACTCCATCTTCGTAAAGCTCTCTGAATCGCTTGAGTCGGACAATTTCAACAAAGAAAATAGGAGTCGTGAGTGCGCCAATTCCCAGATTTCGCTCAAATCCTCAATCCCTTCAAAGCTACAATGGAAGCAGAGTGTCAACAAGTCTCTATCGACCATAGCCAAAGATCTAGAAGACAAGGGCAGCACTATCAATGTGGAGACTGAGGAGATAGAGAAAGAGGTTTCGCACTTATTGTCGAGGCTCGTCCTTGCCGGCAGCGGCGAGCTTCGTCGGAGACTAGTGAGGAGGAAGAAGGGAAGGAAAAAAAAAGAAAGTGAAAGAAAAGAAAAAAAAAGAAAAATATAAATAAAAAATTCAAAAAAAATTATTAAAAATTGTCCGAGTCATCGTTGGCGGTGTTATGTAAGACAGTCGGCATCCATATCAATGATTTCCCGCAAAAAATGGCT
This sequence comes from Syzygium oleosum, assembly GCF_021117445.2. NCBI lineage: Eukaryota > Viridiplantae > Streptophyta > Magnoliopsida > Myrtales > Myrtaceae > Syzygium > Syzygium oleosum. Next base: position 4,180,569 of record NW_026607500.1, on the reverse strand, counting down.
AGATGGATTCAATTGGCACAAATGCAAAAGACTTAGGAATCAATTGACAAAAAAAAAATTAGAACTAAATTGGCACAATTGCAATAGATTTGGGTATTTTGATAATTTTTCTGAGTGCTAACTACCAATGGAGCTTCTTTTGGCATGATATCTGGTCATAAGGGAATCTTTATACAACACCTCAGATTGAAACTCGCCTCCATGAAGTTGCAATTGATGGGATTTTGGGCAAAAGCATGCATAGGTAAAAGTAAATAAAAAAAAAATTGCAGCGGAAGACATGTATATCTCCAAAATATTGTTCGTGCATTTTAATAAAAAGAACATAGAAATGAAGAAGGAGGTCTAATCACATTTTTAACAATCTCGTTATAATGTTCTTTAGTTCCATATCGTAAATGTCCGATCTCCTCTTGACTTGTCTAAAGTAATCTGGTTACGATGTTCTTCAATTCTAGCCCCATAAATGTCGGATCTCTAGTTTAGAAACACCACCAATCATGCATCGAACGGTAGAGAGAAATTCGAGTGAGTTCACCACATCAATTGTGCTAGCAATTGTTCTTGTGTGTGAATAATTTGATTGACGTCAATCATCACTAATAATCATTTTCAGATCCAATTTATTTAAATCAATTCGGCCGTTAACTCTGAATCTGTATTAGGGCATTAATTCTACCGCTGAGTTTGAACCCATTTTAGAGTCTGAATCTAAACGTTGATTTTGAAACCGTTTCAGAGCATTATTCAGTAACCGTTACAGAGCATTAATCTGGGAATTAATTTTGTAGCTGTTACAGAGTGTTAATTGAGCTGTTAAGTCTGAAACTGTTTTAGAACATTAATTTGATTGTTGATTCTGAAACCGTTTAAGATCGTTAAATTGCCATTGATTCTGAAATTGTTTCGGATCATAAATCTGCCCATTGATGTTGAAACCACTTCGGATCATTTATTTGGTCATTGATTCTAAAACCATTTAAGAGTATTAATCTAACCATTTATTCCGAAACCGTTTTAGAATATTAATCTGTCCGTTGATCTTGAACCCGTTTTAGAACCTTAATCTTGCCCGACTCAATTTGATTGCCGCAATTTGCAAACACATTTGCATTATGTCTCTCCCATTTAAACGTCATTTTGAATTGGTTATGGTTTGTGGCATCCCTAGGTTCATCATTGAGCTAGCCGTAGGACTTGTAATAATACATTAGTACAACCAAAAAAACTGTTCGTCCTGCTCAATCTTTAGGTCCTACAAACCATGAGTGACATCTAGCAATATGTCATGGCTACCCAAACAGTATGAATGATTTAAGAACATAATGAATTTGTCAACTTTGGCTGCCATCTAATTCAATCCTTTTGTCTTTCTATGTCCCGATCGAACAAAAGCCATGGAATTATTTGTCAATGCACCAATTCAAGCAAATGCACAAGCCTAATTGACACGTATTTCAATGAGACATCAACTATTCATTCTTGGTTATAACCCTAGCTAATGATTTCAAAACAATGGCACGGTTAGATCGCATAGGACATCATTATTGTATCTTATATACGACAAGAAGACCGATTCCATATTGCACACGCATGTACGTTCATATATGAACAAACTATGACCATCAAGTACAAAGATGGTTCAATGAAGCGCCAATATGTGCACTTGTGAACCACAACCATAAAAAATACAAGTCAACACCGTGCCTCAAGTCTAAGGATTTTACATAAGACCATAGCCCAAATGATTAGTCATTAATCCCACTAAAAGCTTCTATGTTGCTAATCGTTCTGAGTATGTCATGTTGAGTGAGCTTGTCCGATACCAGCACTTGTGTTCTAGCTCGGGTATTACAATACCCAATGACTTCTGACTCATCATTCCCTTAGGTATCAAATACTAAATGTTGAAGCTTAAGAACATACCGGTCTCAACAAGATCATCAATATCCTCTTAATAATCCATCAACCAGGAACTGTTTAAAGACTCAATCTAACTTTGAACATGTCACATATATTCTTAACACCCTACTAATAAATTCAGTCGCAAGTGATCTTATGGATTCATTCATATAAATGGGACAATGAATGAATTTGCCTTTGCTAGTAAATAATACAACTGAAATCCCTAACATGTAACTATGACAAGTTTGCTTTAGGGCATATAACCAACAATTTCCCACTTGCACTAAAGCCAACCTTTCTCATGCCTTAAACCCATCTTGTCAAGGTGTCTTTCAAAAGAAGACTGAGGCAACACTTTAGTGAAGGGATGCGCCACGTTTTCCATTGAGGCTATTTTCTGTGAGGTGACATCACCTTTCCCAACAATCTCTCTGATGAGATGGAAATGCTTCTCAATGTGCTTGGATTTCTGGTGAGACCTTGGTTTCTTAGCTTGAGCTATTGCCTCATTACTATCATAAAACAATGTCATCAACTGTTCAATGGAAGGAACCACTCCAAGTTCTGAAATGAATTTCTTCATCCAAGCCGCTTCCTTTGTTGCTTCAGAAGCAGCTACATATTCTTAAATGAATTTCTTCATCCAAGCCGCTTCCTTTGTTGCTTCAGAAGCAGCTACATACTCAGCCTCAATGGTGGAATCAGCAGCTATCAGCAGTTATGCTATGTTTGGAACTTTTCCAACTAACTGTACCAACATTGAGTGTAAAGACAAACCCATAAGTAGACTTATAATCATTAGGATCAGATTGAAAATCAGACTTGTATATGCTTCAACTTTAAACTCTCCTTTTCCATATATCAAGAATAGATCCTTAGTCCTTCGTGAGTACTCAAGGATAGTCTTGATTGCTATCCAGTGCTTTTGCTTGGATCAGATTGATATCTACTCGTCATGCATACATCATGCACAATATCAAGTCTCGTACATAGCATAGAATACAATATGCTACCAATAATGGATGCATAGGGTATTTTGCCACCCGCTCTCTCTCTTAAGGAGTGTTGGGACACGTATCCTTGGAAAGATGGATTTCATGCCTAGAAGGCAACAATCCTCTTTTGGAATATTGCATGTTAAAATGTGTTAACACTTTGTCGATGTACGTAGATTGTTAAAGGCCAATCAATTATCTCGATCTATCTCTGTTGGTTTTTATTCCTAAAATATTGGTTGCCTCTCCTAAATCTTCATGGAGAATTTATGTAACAAGAATTTTTTGATCGATGATATCGTAGGTATATCATTCTCTATCAAAAGTATGTCATCAACATACAAAACTAGAAAGACAATTGCGCTCCCACTGACCTTCTTATATAAACAAGATTCATTCGGATTTTTGATGAAACCAAATGATTTGATTACCTCGTCAAAATGGATGTTGCAACTTCTGGAGGCTTGCTTGAGTCCATAATTGGCTCTCTTAAGTTTGCACACCTTCGACTATCACCATCACATTCAAACCCCCCCGTTGTGGTTCCATATAGATATCTTCTTCGAGGAACCCATTTAGGAAAGTTGTATTGACATCCATCTGGAATATCTCATAGTCAAGATACATAGCTATAGCTAAAATAATATGAATAGATTTTAGCATGGCTACTAGTGAGAAAGTCTCGTCACAATCAATCCCTTCTTTTTTATGATATCCTTTCACAAGTAGCTGTGCCTTGTAAGTTCCAACTTGACCATCAGTGTTCATTTTTCTCTTGAAGACCCATTTACAGCCAATTAGTACAATACTATCGGCCAAGTCAACTAGAGTCCAAACATTGTTGAAATACATTGAATTTAATTCAGATTTCGTGGCCTCAAGCCATTTACACTACAAGAAAACAAGGGTTTTGCCACGAATTTTCCAACGAAAAATTTGGCAAAATTCGTTGGAAAACGAATTTCTAACGAAATTAGCGACGAACAAAAATTCGTTGGTAATTCGTCGTCGCAAATTTTTGCGACAAAAAATTTAAATTTTTGTTGGTAATTTGCGACGAAATTTTTCGTCGCAAAATTGGTTGCAAAGTTCGTTGGAAAGTTTGTTGGAAAATTCGTCACTAATTATTCGTTGCAAAAATCGTGGCAAAATTCGTCGGTAATTTTTCGTGGCAAAACGAATTTCCGACGAATTAGCAATGAAAAAAAGATCGTCGCTAATTCGGCGTCGGAAATTTTTTGCGACAAAAAATTTTAATTTTTCGTTGGTAATTTGTGACGAAAACAAAGTCGTGGGAAATTTCCCACGAAATTAAAATTTTTGCATAGGCGGCTTTTTTCAATTTCGTGGCAAAATTTGTGGGAAATTTCCCACGAAATTCAAAAACCCGGTATTTTGCCACGAACAAAAAAATTCGTCGGAAATTTTTTTTTGCACAAATTTTGGCGACGAAAATTTGAATTTTCGTTGGTAATTTGCGACAAAAATTAATTCGTGGCTAATTATTTGTTGCAAAATTCGTGGCTAAATTAGTTGCAAAATTCGTTGGAAAATTTGTCACAAAATATTCGTTGCAAATATTGTGGGAAATTTCACACGAATTTTGCAACGAAATTCAAATTTTTGGCATAGGCGGTTTTTTTTCAATTTCGTGGCAAAATTCGTGGGAAATTTCCTACGAATTTTCCCACGAAATTCAAATTATCAGCATAGGCGGCTTTTCTCAATTTCGTGGCAAAATTTGTGGGAAATTTCCCACGAAATTGAAAAATCCGGTATTTTGCCACGAACAAAAAAATTGGTCGGAAATTTATTTTCCGTAAATTTTTGCGACGAAAATTTGAATATTCGTTGGTAATTTGCGACGAAAATTAATTCGTGGCTAATTATTTGTTGCAAATTTTGTGGCTAAATTAGTTGCAAAATTCGTTGGAAAATTTATTGCAAAATATTCGTTGCAAATATCGTGGGAAATTTCCCACTAATTTTGCAACGAAATTCAAATTTTCGGCATAGGCGGCTTTTTTCAATTTCGTGGCAAAATTCGTGGGAAATTTCCCACGAAAAAAAAAATTCTTCGGAAATTTTTTTTCGCAAATTTTTGCGATGAAAATTTGAATTTTCGTTGGTAATTTGCGACGAAAATTAATTCGTGGCTAATTATTCGTTGCAAAATTCGTGACTAAATTAGTTGCAAAATTCGTTGGAAAATTTGTCGCAAAATATTCGTTGCAAATATTGTGGGAAATCGCGAATTTTGCCGCAAAAAAATTTCAATTTTCGTTGGTAAATTGTGACGAAAACAAATTCGTGGCTAAATTCGTGGGAAAATTCGTTACAAAATTTGTCGCTAATTATTCGTTACAAAAATCGTCGAAAATCGCGAATTTTTCCGACCAAAAATTTCAATTGCGACGAAATCTATTCGTGAAAAAATTCGTCGCTAAGTTTGCGACGAATTTTGTTTAGGGACAATTTCGATTTTAAATATAATTAGCAATAATATTAATTTCTATAATGTATAAGTTGCAAAGTCTCACATGATGGTATTTGATATTCATTCTCATAGTACATAGAGGTAGCTAAGCACTAATAAACATCATGTAATACATTCATAACATTGAAAGGACGCGGGATAACCATAAAACGTTGGCCGCTTTGGTACTTGGCAGGACATGAGGAACAGTCACCTTTATCGACACCTGATGAAATATGGATACATAAATAAAGATATCGAATTTGTCCAAAATATAAAAAAAAGCATTTATGCATGGACGTGGAACTAGCTATAAAAAAATGAGTAGGAGGATTTTTAAAAAACGTTCAAGGACCAATGTTCTTACATTTGAAAATAAGTCAACTTTCACATCCATTAGAAAACATATGAAACCAGCAACAACGTCACAATTCTAACTCATAAAGCCGAGAGACGAGGACGTCACCTAAAGCTTGTCCTCGAATTGACGAGGTAGCTCGCCGCGAGGGGACGACGACAACGACTGGTCGGCCCCGAAGAGAATGAACTAGGATGGACTGACAATAAAAGCATCAGTATCATCATCATCATCAATCGCCGCATCATTGTATGGCTCATCATTATGCCCACCACCTATTACATTAATAGGAGGTACAGGAGGAACCTCATTGCGATCGATGTCGAGGTGTTGCATGATAAGTTGCATTTGTTGTTGCATCACTCTCATTTCTTCGTCCTTCTGTCCAAGTAAATGCTTCATTTCTTTGTCCTTCTGTACAAGCAACTGTTTCAGTTGGTTCAATTCTTGGGTCATTTCCTCCTCATGTCGTGTCCTCCTTGAAACAGCTGCATTGGAGGATGAAGTTGCAGCAGCCTTCGTTTTGTACATCCTTGACAAGGATCCTATCCCAAATATTTTTCTTCTTTTCATCTCACCCGTTGCCTCCACCCATAATGCCATACTGTCAACTGATGGCTCAGACACAGCAACACCATCACCACCACCACCATCATCACCACCACCATCACCACTAGCAGTCCTCATTAAAAATTCATCATATTTTTCCTATATTAACAATATATATGAAAATAATATAAATTCATATATATTACCATAAATATTAAAAACATTCATGATTTTCATTCTAATTTCCATAAAGTCCAAACTATAACCTTACATACCTTAATAGATTTTGCTCGAGCGCCAGTCCATGTCTTATCCTTTTTCTGAAATGTGCGTTCAAATGTGGCTGTAAATGTGGGTTCCGTCCCCAATTCATCTGCCTACAAAAATTAAAATTAAATGAGTAATCATTGAATTAAATGAACTGACAAGTTTAAACAAAATTACCATTCTTCTTTTATGCTCGCCGATGCTGATAGAGCCCCCAGCATATGTGGCATACGCAGACCCGTCACTAGAACTAGAAGCTCGATTCTTCTTGTTCTGTTCACACCTTTGCTTATGCTTCTCATTTTCCCAAGTTCTCGTAATTTCCGTCCAATTGTCAGCTGTTATGAAATCCAGCTTTTGTTTTGTTTTCTTCGCTCTATTTATCACATATCGCATGTGATCACCGACTTTCTTTTTAAAAATTCTTCTAACCTCATCCTCTTCCATTTCATTTCACGTGAACTTACGCTACAATCAATAGAAAAGCAACTGAAAGTTATTATGAGGGTTACAGGTGACATATCCATTATAATGCACCAGAAAATTCGTGAGAAAATTCATTATTGACCATCAGTATGTTACACCGACCTTAGTATGTGAGAAAATAGAAGGACAACACTAACCTTGAACTCATTCCACCACAAAGTCTTTACTTCTTTAGGAGCGTTGCTGAGAGTAGTAAACTGTCCGATCCAACAGTTATTGACTATTTTATTAAGTTCCCTCACAACATACGTAGAATATATGAATCTGAAAACATGTTATAACAATATAGACAATAAGACAATGAAGCATACGGAAAATTCACAACATGGACAATTTTGTTTACATCCATAATTTACATATACGTAAAAAAATGAAGTACTTATGAATCTCCACATGGGCATATAATGAATCGGCTATCTTCTTCATCATTCGAGTGTTGCACTGAAGAAGAATGTGGAACCGAAGGAGATGGAACTGAAGTAAATTCAGTTCGCATGTCCCCAAGTTCTTCCCTAATATGTTGTTAAGGGTCGGAGGATGGGCCAATGTGTCCGTGTTGTCCATGAACATGTGGTGGTTGAGGGTTGGATGAAAGGGCAGGGGAAGAGGAGAGAGACGGGGACGAGGCCACGAAGCGGAAGGGGCTGGTCTTCTTTGTGAAACCGCACCACGCATGTGACCTCCACGTTTATACTGACAAGTAAAGAGGTTAGACAAATATATTCAAAAATATGAACATGTATTACGGTTGCTTACCATTTTGTTTCAGAGAGCAAGAAATAAACTTGAGAAAATGAAACAAACAGACTATCGCCTCTAATAAATAGCAATCTCTGGCTCTCGTCGGAAGAATCTATTGAAATTTTGACCACATCAGATTTCACTAAAAATATAAGGAAGCATATTAAATATGCAAAACGAATTACAACAAATATCAAAACGAGCCCCCCTCGCCGAAATCATGGCGGCGACCCCCCCCCCGGCCGGAATCGTGGCCGCGACCCCCCCTCCCCGGAATCGCGGCCGCGACCCCCCCTCGGCCGCGACAGCATATTTATTCAAGGAATGGAGCTCGAGTACTTACCGCGCCGGGCGAGGTGGACGGCGAGGTGCACGGCGAGGGCAGCGACGGCGAGGTAGACGGCGAGGACGGCGAGAAAGAGATTTGGTTGGGCCAAAATTACTTGGTAGACGCGAGATGGACGGTTGAAGAATATTATGATATGTTTCTATCTTCGTGGCAAAATTCGTGGGAAATTTCCCACGAATTTTGCCATGAAATTGAGAAAAGCCGCTTGTACCGGAAATTTGAAATTCGTGAGAAAATTCGTGGGAAATTTCCCACAAAATTAAAAAAAAAAAGCCATCATACCGGGTGTTTGAATTTCGTGGCAAAATTTGTGGGAAATTTCCCACCAATTTTGCCACGAAAATCGTACATAGTGCAATAATAGCCCGGAAACTTTAAATTCGTGGCAAAATTCATTGGAAATTTCCAACGAATTTTGCAACGAATTTAAAAAAGACTTCCACATACGGCATATTAAAATTTCGTGGCAAAATTCATCGGAAATTTCCGACGAATTTTGCCACGAATTTAAAAAAAGGCGCAACACATAACGGGTGTTTTAATTTCGTTGGAAAATTCTTCCCACAAATTTTCCCACGAAATTAAAAAACAAGTATCATACCGTGTGTTTGAATTTCGTGGCAAAATTCGTGGGAAATTTCCCACGAATTTTGCCACGAAAATCGTACATAGTGCAATAATTGCCCGGAAACTTTAAATTCATGGCAAAATTCGTTAGAAATTTCCGACGAATTTTGCCACGAATTTAAAAAAGACTCCAACATACGGCAAATTAAAATTTCGTGGCAAAATTCGTTGGAAATTTCCGACGAATTTTGCCACGAATTTAAAAAGACTCCAACTTACAGCAAATTAAAATTTCGTGGCAAAATTCGTCGGAAATTTCCGACGAATTTTGCCACGAAAATAGTACATAGTGCAATAATTGCCTGGAAATTTTAAATTCGTGGCAAAATTCATTGGAAATTTCCAACGAATTTTGGCACGAATTTAAAAAAGACTCCCACATACGGCATATTAAAATTTCGTGGAAAAATTCGTCGGAAATTTCCGACAAATTTTGCCACGAATTTAAAAAAAGGCGCAACACATAACGAGTGTTTTAATTTTGTTGGAAAATTCGTGGGAAATTTCCCACGAAATTAAAAAAACAAGCATCATAACGGGTGTTTGAATTTCGTGGCAAAATTCGTGGGAAATTTCCCATGAATTTTGCCACGAAAATAGTACATAGTGCAATAATTGCCCGGAACATTAAATTCGTGGCAAAATTCGTCGGAAATTTCCGAAGAATTTTGCCACGAATTAAAAAAAAAAGACTCCAACATACGGCAAATTAAAATTTCGTGGCAAAATTCGTCGGAAATTTCCGACGAATTTTGCCACGAAAATAGTACATAGTGTAATAATTGCCCGGAAACTTTAAATTCGTGGCAAAATTCGTTGGAAATTTCCAACGAATTTTACCACGAATTTAAAAAAGACTCCCGCATACGGCATATTAAAATTTCGTGGCAAAATTCGTGGGAAATTTCCCACGAATTTTCCCACGAAAATAGTACATAATACAATAATTGCCCGGAACATTAAATTCGTGGCAAAATTCGTCGGAAATTTCCAACGAATTTTGCCACGAATTTAATAAAAGACTCCAAGATATGGCAATTAAAATTTCGTGGCAAAATTCATCGGAAATTTTCAATGAATTTTGCCACGAAAATAGTACATAGTGCAATAATTGCCCGGAAACTTTAAATTCGTGGCAAAATTCGTTGGAAATTTCAAACGAATTTTGCCACGAATTTAATAAAAGACTCCAACATACGGCAAATTAAAATTTCGTGGCAAAATTCGTCGGAAATTTCCGACGAATTTTGCCACAAATTTAAAAAAAGGCGCAACACATAACGGGTGTTTTAATTTCGTTGGAAAATTCGTGGGAAATTTCCCACGAATTTTCCCACGAAATTAAAAAAAACAAGCATCATATACCGGGTGTTCGAAAATAGTAGATAGTGCAATAATTTCCCGGAAACTTTAAATTCGTGGCAAAATTCGTGGGAAATTTCCCACCAATTTTGCCACGAATTTAAAAGAAGACGCCGGAAATATAGTCGCGTGGCTTTTTCCTGACTATTTCAATTCCGTGGTTAAATCTGAGTTTAATTAGCCACGTATTCTAATAATAACAACAACATCAATAACAACAATAATAATAATTACGACAACAACAATAATAAAAATTGTGACAACAACAAAAAACACATGTCCCAATAATAATAATAATTACACATAATTAGTAAAAAGTCTCAAAAATCATAATCTTCATCTTCATCTTCATCTTCACCTTCACCTTCATCTTCACCTTCATCTTCGTCTTCATCTCCGTCTTGATCTTCATCTTCTTCATGAGCATTATTTTCATCCTCTGTCTCAAAATCAAATTCTATACTCACTTCAAAATTTGATTCGCGAATTTCAGTTGGATCCATATCGATCATCACTCCACATGGATTTCATAAAGTTGGAATGTTATATTCATCAGTTTCAATCATGTGACGAACTTCCTCTTGTTGATATGCTGTGTCCTTCCAGTGTTCCTCGATTTTTTTTCGTGCTTTGATTTTACATACAGCCCACCAACCGGCTTTGTCACTTTTCAAACTAGGATATGATGCATAATATACTTGAATTGCTTGTTGTGCCAAGACAAATGGTTCATATTTCAAATATCTTTTCTTGTGATTATTTCAACCAAATTAAATTTCGTATGCACATTCATTCCTTTGACGGGGTCGAACCACATGCACTTAAATAACACAACCAGCATTAATGGTCCATGGTACTCTATCTCTACGATTTCATTCAACAAGCCATAAAAATCATCTTTCGAACCGTCACCATTGGATGACTGAACACACACACCACTATTCATTGTGGCTTTTCCCATTCCATAATTTCGAGTGTGAAAATTATACCCGTTTATGAAATATGCTGGCCAACTTCGTACTCTTGACTTTGGACCCCACGACAGATGATATAGCAATCCTTGCTCTCCAACATAATCATGATTACTGTGAACCTAAGGTCACACACGCAATGTCAATAATATGTATTTTAATATATGATGTATAAAAAATTCGAATAACTTGGATTTCATCTATATACAACTTACATATGTTTCGAACCATGTTGCAAATTGTTCCTTGCACAAACGGTTAAACTCATTCGGTGGTAGTCCAAACATTGAATTTTGGAAAATCCTATTAACAAATACCATTTATATATTAGCAAATGTTTGACACACAATACATATACTTACAAATGTACACTTACTTGAAGTATGGCTTAACTTCTGGACAGTTCAGTAAAATATATGTATGGGCTGCCTTCTTTTCTTCACCTGTTAAGTGACGAAACTTACATGCGCCGCTTGGTCGACCCAAAAATTGAAAATAGAGAATAATTTGCAATAGGGATCAATGGGGCCCTCATCATTTCTTCATGCTCTCCGCCTCTTACACTACCTGTACGGCTCAAAATAGTATGATGCAAATGTTGTCACTTCTTCCACAATATATGTATTACAAATTGAAGCTTCGACACATGCCTTATTCTTCACTTTTTTCTTCAAATGATATAAGAAGCTAGTTGCAATACAAAAAAGTTTATCGGAACATAATATATAATGAAGTAATTTCAAATTTATTTAAAAAAAAATTTACCTCTCAAATGGATACATCCATTGAAATTGGACGGGACCTGCAACTTTGGCCTAGTAAGGCAAGTGAACTAAGAGATGCTCTATTGAATCAAAGAACGATGGAAGAAATATCATTTCTAAGTTGCAAAGAATAATTGGAATATCTCTCTCTAGTTTCTCCATGTGTGATGCCTTCAACGCTGTTGAGCAAATATCATGTAGAAAATTACTTAACTCTGTAATAGCGCCCCAAACAAAGTTTGGTAGAAGTTCCTTGAAGGCTATTGGAATTAGTTTTTCCATAAATATGTGACAATCATGGTTCTTCAGACTTGTCAACTTGCATTCATTCAAATTAACGCATCTCCCGAGATTGGAAGCATATCCATCAGGAAATCGCACCGATTTCAACCATTGACAAACGACCCGTCTTTGCTCCTTGTCCAATGTATAAACTACTTTTGGTTTTGGTCCCCTGCTGCTTGCATCCGCATCTAGTGTTGGCCAATCGCAAATATCCCTCATATCTTTTCTTGCGTTCAAGTTGTCTTTTGTTTTTCCAGTAACATCCATCACAGTATTTTTGACATTGTCGAAAACGTTCTTCTCTATGTGCATGACGTCAAGATTATGATGAATAAGATGGGCCTTCCAATATGATAGACCCCAAAATATACTGCGTTTAGTCCACTTATGTGTACTTCCGTACGCAATAGTTGTGCCGTGAGGGTTTTCAACAACGGTTGGAAACTCTTGCACTCGCTCCCAAATTTGATGACCGATCAACATCAATGGTGGATGTGTTCTTTCGATCCTATTCTTGATGAACTTTTTTTTATTCCTTCTGAATGTATGATATAGTGGCAAAAATTGCCTGTGACAATCAAAATAGCTGGGCTTCTTACCATGTTTTAATCTGAATGCCTTCGATCTCTCCATACATATCGGACATCCTAAGATCCCAGCTGTACTCCATCCAGATAACATTCCATAAGCTGGAAAGTCATTTATTGTCCAAAGAAGAGTAGCCTTCATTACAAGTGTTTGATCGGTAGAAACATCATACGTAGGGACACCTTTGTCCCATAGCCGTTGTAACTCTTCAATCAATGGTTGCATATAAACATCTATCAACTTTTTCGGATTTTGCGGGCTAGTCACGATCAATGTCAAAAACATATAAGGTGTCTTTATGCACATACAGGGTGGAAGATTGTACGGAGTTAAGATAACTGGCCAACATGAATAACTTTTTTCTGATTTCCCAAATGGGGCAAATCCATCAGCACACAGACCTAACCTGATGTTTCGAGGCTCTATCGCAAACTCAGGGTATGTTCTATCAAAATGTTTCCATGCCTCTGCATCTGAAGGATGACACATTAGATCCTCTTCTGTTTCGTGATTTGCATGCCAAATCATGTGTTCAGCAGTGGCTTGAGACGCATAAAGCCTTTGCAACCTGGGAATTAAGGGCAAATAAAATATTTGCTTGTATTGTCTACGCTTCTGATTACGACCTTGCCTCCTATTAATCTTGTACCTAGGTTGGCTACAGAATTTGCATGATTCTGCATTTTCATCGTCTCTCCAATATAACATACAACCCCTACTACATACATCAATCCTTACAACTGAAAGACCTAAGTTATCCACTAGCTTTTTCATATCGTAAAAGTCACTTGGCATGATGTTGTCACGAGGCATTGTTTCCCGCATTACTTCAACAAAAGAGTTGAAGCAATCCATAGACATATTATGATCTGCCTTGATATTTAACAGTCTTGCTGTAACTGATACCTTCGTGTGGTTGTCACAACCTGCCCATAAAAGTTCATCTGCTGTTTTCAACACTTTCCAGAACTGATTAGATTGAAAAGTTCCATCACACACATTCTCATCAAAACCTGTAACTCTTATCTCTTCCAATTGTGATGTGTGACTAGTTCCCACTTGTTCAAGTGTAGGAGTAAAACTAGTACTTGCATGATTAGATTCTGAAATAAAATTATGATCGGTTTCATCAAACACCATCCTCTGGTATGGGTTCAATTGGTCATAATAGCTACATTCTTCCCTCACTAAAAATTGGTCGCTTCTTCGATATCCGTCATCAGATATAAATGGTTCACCATGGCAAGTCCAATTATAATAGTTCGGAGTAAACCCAAATCTATAAAGATGTTCTCTAACTTTGTCAATGTCTTGAAACTTTCCATTACTGCACTTTTTACATGGACACATTAACTTATTTCCATCCATGAACTCATATTTATTACTAGCAAAGTCCAAAAATAGTTCCAACCCGATTCGAAACTCATCGGTCAATCCTCGACGTCCAGGTAAGTTCTTATTATACATCCAACCCCTGTCTCTTTGCATTGTGTCTATATAAAAATAAAAAAATTCTCGTACAATATTAAAAATATCATATCTCTTGTTTAATATTGTTAATTAAAACCATAAAATTCTAACAATTACAATTTTGTTTTCTACGAAACAATTACTTTCAACTTGAAAAAAATGAAAAAATTACCATGTCCAGAAGACTTACCAAGTATTTGACTGAAACCTTTGTAGTAGAAAGTGGTCTATTTGATGAGAATTGCAACATTCACTTGGATTGCGAGACCTTCAAATGGACACGTACCTAAAATAAAAACAAATTACTTAAGATTCATTTTTTAATTATCTTTTATTTTTTTCTCTGTCTTTTTCTTTTCCTTTTTTTTCCTTTCGTCTTGGCCGCTCGCCGGTTCGACGATCGGCGATCTCGCCTAGGCAAGTTCTGGGTGAGCTCGAGCTTGCCGGCGGCGAGGCTGGCCCTCGTTGGCACTGGCGAGGGCCGAGCTCGCCATGACCGGCGAGCTCGAGCTCGCCAAGATCTGGGCAAGTTCTGGGCGAGCCCGAGCTCGCCGGACATGGCGAGCTCGGCCCTCGCCAGTGCTGGTGAGGGCCAGCCAAGCCGCCGGCGAGCTCAAGCTCACCCAGAACTTGTGCCGGCGAGCTCAAGCTCACCCAGAACTTGTGTCGGCGAGCTCGAGCTCACCCAGATTTGGGCGAGTTCTGGGCGAGCTCGAGCTCGCCGGCCATGGCCAGCTCGGCCGTCGCCAGTGCCGGCCAGGGCCAGCCTCGCCGCCGGCGAGCTCAAGCTCGCCCAGATTTGGGCGAGCTCGAGCTCGCCGGCCATGGTGAGCTCGGCCCTCGCCAGTGCCGGCGAGAGCCAGCCTCGCCGCCGGCGAGCTCGGCCCTCGCCAGTGCCGTCGAGGGCCAGCCTCGCCACCGGCGAGGGCCGAGCTCACCATGGCCGGCGAGCTTGGTCGACGAGCTCGAGCTTGCCCAGATCTCGAGCTTGCCGGCCATGGCGAGGCCCATGCGAGGCTAGCCCACCTGGGCGTCGGCGAGGTCGACCGGCGGCCATGGCCAGGCCACTAGACCTCGCCCCATGGTCGGCGATGTCTCCGGCGACCGGCCAAACTAGTAAGGAAGGGAAAAAAAATTTCAATAACACCAACAAATACAAATCCAGCGATGAATAATTTTGTGACAAACCGTTTTTGTCGCCAATTAGTCACGAAATTAGCCACGACACTTACCAGCGGAAAAGCTTTATCAAGATTGATTTGCGCGTGCACAGATAGGTAAATCGAGAGAAATGAAAGAGAGAGACGGAGAGAGAGCAGTGAGGGGATAAAAGGAATCAGTCGAGAGAGAGAAATTGGGGGTGGGGACGGATATCACAAAAATTATTTTCGGTGTCGCAAATTAGTGACAAATTTTTTTTCCATCGGAAATTAGAGACAAAAAATTTTTCGTCGCAAATTTGCAACGAATAAATTTCTGTGCCAAAATTCGTCAGAAATTAGCGACAAATTTTTTTTCCATCGGAAATTAGCGACGAAATTTTTCGTCGCAAATTTGCAACGAATAAATTTCTGCGCCAAAATTCGTCGGAAATTAGCGACGAAAAATTTTTCGTCGCCAAAATTCGTCGGAAATTATCGACGAAAAATCTTTCGTCGCCAAAATTCGTCGGAAATTAGCGACGAAAAATCTTTCGTCGCCAAAATTCGTCGGAAATTAGCGACGAAAAATCTTTTGTTGGCAAAATTCGTCGGAAATTTGCGACGAAAAATCTTTCATCGCAAAATTCGTCGGAAATTTGCGACGAAAAAGTTTTTGTCGCAAAAATCGTCGGAAATTTCTGACGAAAAATTTTTCGTCGCAAATTTCCGACGATTTTAGTTTTCATTTCAAAAGTTGTCGCAAATTTCCGACGAAAATTTTTTCATTGCAAATTGTCGTCGCAAAATCCTAGTTTTTTTGTAGTGTTACCAAAATCAATGTCGGACATCGATTCCTCATTGGTGTTAGGATCAATAGATTGATCACTGTCATTCACAATGAACAAAGGTTTAGTATATTCAATTAAGTGTCCATAACGAACAGTTGGACGAGACATTCTCAAACTCCTTCGAAGAGGTTGTGCATTTGAATTTCTCATTGAATATGAAGTTTATGTCTAGATTCGGTCGTTTGCTATTCTATTGGTTTCTTCTTGTATTTATATTTTCCGCCTTGCTCCACTTTCTTGGATGAACTAATTCTCCAGAAAAGAAGCATGTCTACTGACCGAATCTCTTTGGTCAGAGTGAAAATAGAAATAGTATCCAAGAGTTTCTTTTGGATGCGACCTTGTTCATATCTCCCCTCCAAATTGTCCATTTTCTGCTTTTTGATATAAGTTGGATAACCCCAAATCTTAATATGATTAAGACTCGATTTACTATCATGCATATCTCATAGGCATAGTTGGAACAGACTTGGTTGGGACTCTTTTCAAAAGATATGTGGCTATTTCAAGGGAATATCCCCAAAGGGATATTAGCAAATTCGTGTAACTGATCATGGATCGCACCATATCTAATAAACTGTGATTTCTTCTGTCATATACACCATTGTGTTCTGGAGTTCTAGGAGTTATCAATTGCAATAAAATTCCATTTTCTTTAAGATGATTATGGAATTTAGCACTAAGGTATTCACCTCCTCGATTAGATCAAAGAGCCTTTATACTCTTTCCCATTTGTTTCTCAACTTCAGCCTTGAATTCCTTTAACTTTTTAAAGGATTCAGATTTATACTTCATATACAAATATATATACCATAACAGATCATCGGTAAAGGTAATGAAATAAGAATAACCATCTTTAGCCGATTCATTAAGTGTTCCTTATGCATCCTTATGTATCAGACCCAATGTGTTAGTAGCTCAGTAAATATGTCCTACAAATGGCGCTTGTCTTTTTTTAAGAAGACATATCTCACAAGTTGAGTACGGGTCAAAACTGGATGGATCAATATATTAATCATTACTCAACTTAGTGATCCTATTTTCTCCAATATTGTTGACACCTGATTTTTAACCGACGCGTTATAAAGGTAAAAACTTGAGATTAAGGTTTCTGATTGCGATATAACTCAATCTTCAACAAAAAAGAGTCATTTAGCATTTGAATTAGCATTAGCCATTCATTTTCTAGCTTTTTGCATTTCAATTTCAAAAGGTCAAAGAGTTGACTTTTTGGTCAAACTTTGACTAAAAGTCAACCTAAAGTCAAAATTTGATTTTTTGCATGAAAAACCCCAAAATAGTGTCAATTTCACTTTTGCACCATCAATTTTCAGAAAATTCAAAGTTTGACCCATTAGTTGGCATTTTAGTGACAAATCACTAAAATGTTGACTTTTGGTCAACACTTCATCCAAAAAAATTCAAAAATTTCAAAACCCCTAAATCAATTCATTTTTTTTAGCTTAATTTCACTTTGGCATCATTAATTTTACAAAAATCTGTTTAGAATCAATTTTTCCCCAATTTGTGGAATTTGGTTCAAATCAGCCAAAAATGAAATTACTTCATTTCTAGTCATTTTTTAGGATAGTTTCCTTTAGACATTTGATCTAGAGGTCGTATTACATTCAATTTTCAAACTAATTTCACAATTTTGAGCCGAGGGTAAAAAACCCAAATTTTGGCTCTAATTAGTGATTCCGATTGATTCTTCATAAATAGCCTCTTCAAGCCATCAATGAGTCCATCTTCTTATATGAAACTCGAATCCGGCATCAATTTTGAGAAATTCACATGAATTCAAGTCAATTTGATCAATTTAACCAATCAATAGCTTGCAAAGTCAAGCTAGATTGGTTCAATTGGTACAATTTGACTTGACCCATTCTAATCAATTGTTCAATTTGATGAATTGAGCTCCAACTTGACGATTAGACTTCAATTCCTTTTTGGGTCTAAATCAAGTCATTGCGTGAAAGCCAATTTGAGCATTCTTTGAACTAATTGAACTAATTGATCATTCTTTGAATCAATTAGGTTTAATTAGAATTAATTTTTCCAATTAGGGATAAAAATTCCACAAGATGTACCATTTGATGAAAATCCCCAATTTTGTGCAAAATAAGTCAATTGAGATGGACTTGGCATTACCCATGTTGAAAATCGGACAAACTTAACCAATTGGACATCGGGAATGAATTGGGCCAAGTTTAATCGACCAGGTTCGAGTAGATTATTCTGATTAAGCTAACAAATTGGCTAATAGGGCAAAAATTCTTTGCGATTTAGTCCTCCGAAGCGTAAATCGGGTTTAATTGCATAAAATAAATTTCGAAAGGACAAATTGAACAAGTTAGAATCGGCCCAAGCCAGCACGAGTCAGCTTGAATAAGCCCGACCGGTCCAATCGGCCCAAGCCCGTCCGATCGGTTTGCTAGTGAGATGACCGGTTTCCGACCACCATTGGTCGGTTCCCGACCATCCTAGGTTGGCATAAGGCAATGTCGGCGGCCCCTCCCTATCTCATGCATTAGAAATTACAAAAATGCTCATAGGTAGAAATTACTAAAATGCCCTTACTTAAGGATTAAGCAAATTACTTAGGGGTTAAGCAAATTAATCGTGGCAATCATTTAGAATAGATCATGGTCATCTATAATGCCATGTCACCTATCCTTAACCCCTAAGGAATATACTTAATCATTAAAGGAGCATTTTAGGTTATTAGATTGATTTAAGGGCTAGAATTCAAAATTGGGGGAGGTATATAAGCTTTTTCCATCCAAAATTTAGGGGGAACTCTCATTTTTCAAATTTTTCTCTCTCCTCTCTTTCCTCTCTCTCTCTCTCTCTCTCTCTCTCTCTCTCTCTCTCTCTCTCTCTCTCTCTCTCTCTCTCTCTCTCTCGGAATCTCTCTTAGCCACTGATTTTTCTGCCTTCGTCGGGCCCTTGCCGGCCATTTTCCGGCTAGCCGTTGCTTCACCGCCGTCCTCCACGGTGGCCTAAGGCTGATCGCAAGATCAACCGCCCCTGCTGGTGGCCAGAACTACTCCTCCAGCTGCTTTTCTTCCTTGGCAACATCACTAGCATAGGTGCCGGTGATTGGATCAGTTGGTTCATCTGGCTGAACCGACTGGCCGACGTCTCCCTCTGGCGATCCCGAGCCTCTAGCAACCTTCCTTGGCATCATCCCATGGCTGTGATGGCCGGCCTCCCTCCAAACGGCCACCAGATTGCTTCGATTTACATGATTCTCCATTGACAGTTCATTTGATCAATTCGAGCCGATTCTCACCGTGATTTGTGTACTCTACTTTTAGAGGATCATCGAGCTTTCCAAGGCTTCTCCGTGGTGTCTTAAGGCTATATATGGAGGCCGGATCGCTTGGTTGTACGTCGAAGAGTTAAAACACAAGGTAAGTTCAAATCTGTGATTCTCGGATCCTGATGACCTGATTGCTTGCAATGATGATTTTAGGCAAAAGGACACTATAAGTGCCATAACTTGTGTACGGAGATCACTTTGGTGCCATAACTTTTTTTCGGATCACTTTGGTGCCAAGTCGGAGGAAAAACGATCACTTAAGTGTCATAAGTTTTTTTGGATCACTTCAGTACTAAAATTTTTGAAAAACGATCACTTAAGTGCTAAAATTTTTTAGAAACGATCATTTAAGTGCTAAAAATTTTTGAAAAACGATCACTTAAGTGCCAATCTCCGGCGAGCCACGTCAGCTTCAGAAATTAATAAAAAAAATGCCACGTCGGATTTCCGGCGAAAAATTGTGTACGGCACCAGAGTTGGCACTTAAGTGATCGTTTTTCAAAAATTTTAGCACTAAAGTGATCCAAAAAAAACTTATGGCACCAAAGTGAGCGCCGTACACAAGTTATGGCACTTGTAGTGTTCTTTTGCCGATGATTTTACCCCTGAAATGTTAGAATATCGTGAAGTGATGAACTAGAAAATCATAGAATACATCTTAAGCTTCGATTTAATAGGTTACATGCCTTGAACTGATATCATTTGCTAGGTCAAATTCCCTTAGAAAGTCGAGATCAGAATCTGGAATGATCATGTTGTGTTCTGTTCTTTTGTGATACTGAATGACTTTGTTCGGTTGGATGATTTTTCTGATTTTCTGTGTTCGTTATTTGATAAAAATTTCTTCATGAAAGTTGTAAATAACACTCATATATGTCTACTGTAAAATTTTAATAAAATTACAACCTTGTTAGGTTAGGACGATTAACATCGTCATCTGAGCTCAGTTCCTGTGATAGATGAGTTTTAGACCGACTTTCATGTGTTCTTTGATTTTTATAAAATCGTCTGTTCAAAATCTGGAAAACTGTTCTTCACGAAAGTTCATACTGAGATCCAAAGATTCCTGATGATACCAATTTATCAAAATCAGATTTCATTTGGATGTTCAAAGGAATTTTTTATGATTTAATTAGATTCTGTGTCCAGATATGAAATTCCTTCCTCCGAAGTCCAAAACATGTTTCTCCGAATTTGGTAAACTTGGAGTCCTTTATTGCAAAAAATCAAAACTACAAAGTTTCTCATTAGGGTCTTATTATAAATACTAGTAAGTTTGGGGGCCTAATAACAATTTTTTTGGGGTCAATTTGCTAAAAATCTCGAATAAGGTCCTCCCGGCCTTAAAAATGCTCTGCAAACGAGTGCTCGGTGAAAACCGAATTTTATAAAAAATTGTGGGGCTTTTTAGCAAAAAATCAAAACATGAGAGCTGTCGCAAACGGAGAATCCTAACTTCCCAAAATATTTGGTGGGGTTTTGATAACGGTCACTATTTTTCTCGCAATTTTTTTTGAATTCAAATTTAAACGGGGTTCAGACTATCTCCGAGAGTAAAATTGTCATTTTCGTGAAAATCGGTGAGGAATTGGAAAAAATGGTCTACATGGACTTTGATCCTCATGAAATTATCTTTCTAATGACACTTCAATCACTTTATTTGAACATCATTAAGCTAATTAATCACACTCAAAAAGAATGGGGTTCGAATTTAGCAATTAATGATTGAATAATTGGACCTCTCTTGAGGCCCACTTCCTATTGCTTGATTGGTTGAGGAACAAGACCCATGGGCCTGAATGCATGCTTTACTCATTGTTCTGTATGTACTTGTTAGATGTATGTTAGGCCTGGTGCATGTTCGGCGGGTAGTCTACGGTGGTTACTTAGAACCCGACTTTAGGGGTTAATCAATATGAGTCATCGTTTTGCGAATGCCAATGGTGGCCCATTATTGTTAATCATTAATCAAACAATGTTAGAGGATTAAGGGAGTGGGTGAATCAAAATGCATGCAAAGGAAAGGCCGATCCCGAGGCCCGTGTTTGATTAATGAATTGCTTGCATCATTGCCTTGTTTTGATTGTTCTTTTGTGCATTGTTTGTCATGAATGTATCTTATGGATGTAAACACCAACACTCGAGATGCAGTCCATGGAGGAGATAGTCCAAAGTTGTCAAAGACGGTGGTGATAGACCGATGTTCAATCCGGTCTCAATTTATATTCAATTCATTCGTTCCCGACTATGTCTCAGGTTTTCAATTCGTGTTGTAAATAAACACCTGACGAGTTGTGGGTTTTACTTTTATCGCACTTAGAATAACTTGTCATTTTAATACCTTGATTGTTTACTTTATGCAATGCCTTTCAATACAATTGATTGTTTCTTTTTTCTAGACTAAAATAGGATTAGTTTAGAATCTTAAATGAAAATACAAAAACACGATATATGATCATCTAGTGGACTAAGTCTTTGGCATGAAAAATGGTAAAAAACAAATGCATAACAACTTAGATAATAACCATGATAAGTTTAGCGGTATCAAAATGGCGTTAATAGAAATATTAACGTAAGCTAGTCTCCGAACCCATGATTTATGCTGCTCGTAGAAACCAATACGAGATTCCTATGTATTGGTTGGGTATTTTAGCCGACCCCTCAACCTAGGCTAGTGGCGACTCCTAAAAAAGATAAAATCAATCCTTTGTCACGCGAGGTACGAATTTAGGAAAAATCTACGTTCATGATCAATGGACTGTACGAATGACCAAAAGATTGACGCTTCGATAAGCCGTCTTTTATGATGTGCCATATGGATCATTTCATGAACACTTACCTCTAAACCCGCTTTATCGAGTTCGGCCCTCGAGAGGTAAGTCGCGACAAATATGACCTAATTGAAGATGCCAAACATATTTCAAGTTTGGTCTATCTCTAGGCCGTTTATTGGTTATGACATCTATATCATTTTGCTTATTGACATCGGTAAGCACATTTCCGGACATCGTAAAGGTATAAAGATTATTGGTTAACAAACCAGAACCAATACATCTCTTATCGTGATAAATGAAACATACATCATTAGTAAAAGAAAATTCATAATTCTCTTACTCAAACGAGATATAGAGATAAGGTTCTGAACCACATTCTTATATTGCAGAAAATTATTCAAAATCAATACATATCCAGAGGGCAAAGACAAACAAAAATTCCCTATTGCTAATGCAGCAACTCTTGCTCAATTTGCAAATGTCAAGACAATCTCATTTGCCCCAACATCCTCCTTATTTCCAAATTCTACGAATACATACAAATATGAGAAGTTGCAGCTGAATCTAGAAACCACAAGCTAGATTCAGAACCAATCGTAAGGTTAGTCTCAATAAGTATAGACACCATAACTTCACAAGGCTGGTCTTTCGGCTGGACCTTCAAGCTTGCGATGTACTTCTTACAGTTCTCTACCAATGCTCCTTGACACTACAGTAATGACATTTCCCTTTTTTAGTCTTGGGTCTTGGATGTAAAATTGATTTAATAGGCCTCTTTCATTTCCTTTTCTTCAAAGTATTCTTACTCTTTGAAGAGGAAGCTTCATTTGTAGCCATAACAATGGGCTTTGTGTTGCGCATTTCCTTCTCGTAAATCACTAGTATATCGTGTAACTCAGCAAGATTTTTTTCCATTTTATGCATGTGGAAGTTCTGGACAAATCCAGAGAAAGAATCGGGCAAAGATTGGAGTATCAGATCCACGGCTAATTCATTACCATAATAAGATTTAGCCTAGCCAACTCCTTACTATGGCAGATCATTTTCAGAACATGATCATTCACTGATGATCTCGTGGCCATCCTCATACGTTACGATCCCTTAGATATCTCATACCTAGAGATTCGACCATTCTCCTCAAAATGTTCCTTCAAGTGCGTGATGATTGACCAAGCACTTTCCATAGTCTTATACTTTTTTATGTAATTCATTATTCATTGAAGCAAGCATATATGATCTAACTTTTAGATCATTTTTGCGCCACTTATCATAAGTTTCATGCTCCTCCTAGGTCCCACCTGTAGGAAAGGATTCTAGCAAGTTCTGATCAAGCACATACCCGATTTCTCGGAATTGAGAATAGTTCTCAAATTCCTAACGTAGTTAGTGTAACTGGGTCCCCTTAAGAAATTCTTGTCCAGTATAGAAGCAAGTGGTTTTGCAATAACCATTTTTCGAGTAATGAAATATCTGTGCAGAAAAATAAATTGTTAGCCGTTGTCTTTCAACAATTTCATTTTGACCTTTGAATGAAATATAATCACCCGCTAAATTTATTTAGATCCCATACTCCTTAAGATGAGAAACAACAATCTTCGTTGGGTAAAGATTGCTAGTGGGGATTGGTGTCCCATTATCCCATAGTCTACCTTACCTAACGGTTATTGGTGTTCTAGAAACTTAGTGAGTGGATCAACTTATCTAATGCATCACATGCGAGTCCCAATCATACCTTTGGCCTCTAAATCACGAAAGTTTCACTTGATAGTTATTGACCTCATGATCATAGTTAAATCTAACGTATCATCTCATGCAAGTATTTAGAACACAAATGATTCCCTTGCCTGACAGTTATTGGAAATCATCCGGCCTAAACCCCACATGATCATATGTATAATGGAGTGGTCCCATATTCTGAAGGTCAATTCACCCCTATGTATCCATAGCCGGTCAATCAACCATTAAATATTAGATCAAACCAAGTCGATGGAAGGCCACGAGTTCGATCACTCGTATTGACTTAATATTATATATAAGGAGGTTTAGATTGTAATCAACGGTCTCACCTTGCATGTTAACAATTAACATGCATATCATATTAACATCTATAGGCCACTCCAAAAGGATTCTCAAAACAAATGAGAATTTGGCCATTATAGATCATAAAAATCAACATGAGCCAAGACCAATTAAAAGCACGAAAATGTTTAAGGATGGGCTCTGATACCACTATTGGGATTTTGGGCGAAAACATGAATAGGTAAAAGTAAATAAAAAAATTGCAGCAGAAGCAATAACCCATACATGTATATCTCCAAAAGATTGTCCCTACATTTTAATAAGAAGCACATAGAAGTGAAGAAGGAGGGCTAATCGCATTACCTTCGTACCGTGCTGAAAACAATTTGTTTTTGATGTTCTTCAGTTCTAGACCGTAAATGTCTAATCTCCTCTTTACCTGTCTAAAGTAATTTAGTTATGATGTTCTTTGGTTCTAGCCCCATAAATGTCGAATCTCTAGTTCAAACACACCACTAATCACGCGTCGAACGGTAGAGAGAAATTCGAGTGAGTTCACCACATCAATTGTGCTAGCAATTGTTATTGTGTGTGAATAATTTGATTGACGTCAATCTTCACTAATAAGCAATCCAATTTATTTAAATCAATTTGGCCATTAACTCTGAAACCGTATCAGTGCATTAATTTGGCCGCTGAGTCTGAACCTGTTTTAAAGTTTGAATTTGGACTTGATTCTGAACTTGTTTCAAAGCATTATTTTGGGCATCAATTTGTAATCATTATAGAGCATTAATATGGGCATTAACTTCGTAACCGTTATAGAGTATTAATTCGGCCATTAAGTCTACAACCATTTCAAAACATTATTTTGGTCGTTGATTCTAAAACCGTTTCACATCATTAAATTGGCCATTGATTCTGAAACCGTTTCGGACTATAAATTTGCCTATTGATTTTGAAACCAATTAGGATCATTAATTTGGTCATTGATTATGGAATCGTTTTAGAGTATTAATCTAACCATTTATTTCGAAACCGTTTTAAAATATTAATTTGGCCGTTGATTCTGAACCCATTTCAGAACCTAAATCTTGCCCGACTCAATATGATTGCTGCAGTTTGCAAACACATTTGCATTATGTCTCTCCCGTTCAAAAGTCATTCTGAATTGGTTATAGTATGCGGCATCCCTAAGTTCATCACTGAGCTAGCAGTAGGACTTGTAATAACAAATTAGTACAACCAAGAAAACTAATCATCCCGCTCAATCTCTAGGTCCTATAAACCATGAGTGACATCTAGTAATATGTCATGGCTACCTAGATAGTGTGAATGTTTTATGAACATAATGAACCTATCAACCTTGGCTGCCATCTAATTCAATCCTTTTGTCTTAGTATGTCCTGATCGAACAAAAGCCATGGAATTATTTGGCAATGCACCAATTCAATCATATGCACAATCCTAATTGACATGTATTTCAATGAGACATCAACTATTCATTCAGTTACAACCCTGGCCAAGGATTTCAAAACAATGTCACGATTAGATCATATTAGACATCATTGTATCTTGTATACAACAAGAAGACAGATTTCATATTGCGCACACATATGCCTTCGTATATGAACAAACTATGTCCATCAAGTACATAAACGATTCAACGAAGCGTCAATATGCGCACTTGCAAACCACAACCATCCAAAATATAAGTCAACACTATGCCTTAGGTCTGAGGATTTTACAAAAGACTAGAGCCTAAACAATTAGTTGTTGACCCCGCTAAAAGATTCCATATTGGTAATCATTTTGAGTATGTCATGTTCAGCAAACTTGTCCGATACAAGCACCTACATTCTAGCGTGGGTATCACAATATCCAATAACTTGTGGCTCAGTATTCCCTTAGGTATCAAATACTCGATGGTGAAGCTTGAGAACACACGGGTCTTAACAGGATCATCAATATCCTCTCAATAATCCATCAATTGAGAATTGTTTAAAGACTTAGTTTTACTTTAAAACTATCGCACATATTCTTAATACCTTAAGAATTGGTTCAGTCGTAACTGATCTTATGAACTCATTCATATAAATGGGACAATGAATGAATTTGTCATTGCCATTAAATAATATAACCGAAATCCCTAACATGTAACTATTACATGGTTGCTTTAGGCCAAATAGCAAAAAAAATTTCAAGTAATAGAAAATTAGCCAGTGAATACGTTCTCTACTCATTGCTCGTCAAGTCACGAAAGTTGGCAATGTCCAATAACCCACAAGCGAAGCAGTTCACGAATCCTATTTTGTATTCATTGTGATCTGTTGACTTTGTATACCATTCCGTTTTAAATATATGATCTTATCGTAGATCCATTTTGGTCTTGAAATTATAAAATAATGGAAATAGCAACCCTAGTCGCCATCTCTATATCTGGTTTCCTTGAAGTTGAATATCCATGAATTATATGTTTGTGCTCTTCTTGATCAAGCCATTAGTGGCATTGAGTACCCACTTGTTGGATCATGTAATAAATCCAACTTTGTTGTCCTTTTCTTACTACTTATATACATAAATACTTTGCACTTGTGTGAAATGGCATTGATTAGGGTTTTCTCTCCATACTGATTTTGCCTTTGGTATCTCCTCTTTTTCAAAAGTAAATATGGGTGAGCATCGATCGAGGGTCAACCTTGGACCAACCCTAGATTGGCTTGGTAGGGTTGGTCTGGTTCCTAGGGGGACTGGGTCGGTCCTTGGTCCTGGAACTCTGGATCCTACACTGTACGGGTTGGTCTAATACGAACCAATCTTGTATATATATTATATATTTTTGTCTATTCTAAATTCCATTGCCTCCTCCTCTTTCTCTTCTTTCTTATGCAGTTCAGTTTGCCGTGTAAATTAGAAAGTAGAAAGAAACCCAACCCTAATTCGAACAAAAAAAAAATAGAGACCCTCTTTGCTCGCCTCGGCCTCGCTCACCTGTGTCGGCCTCTCGCCTCACCCCGCCTCTCTTTACTCATCTTGCTCGTCTAGCCGCTCGCCTCTGTTCACTCGCCTCACTACTCGCCTCTGGACTCTCCTCGCTTGCCTCACGAGCACACCTCAGCTAGACAAACATACTTTATTAAGTATTAATTAGATGTGTTGTTTTCGAAATTGTAACCAAGCATTGCCCATTGGTTTTACACCTGATTCATAACTGTTTGTTTTGTTTTCAGGGGTTTGGAAGTTAAAGCGATCATTTAAGAATGAACAAGATATGAAGTTGTAATTCATGGTTTATATTACATATTTTGAACTTCTTATTGTTTAATTGTATTTCACGTGTTCGTTTTCATGATTTGTTGCTTTTAGCAACTTTGAAATTAATGTTCTTACCTTATCTTATATTTATATTTGACATGTACTGGTATTATAGTTTGGTTGCTTAATGCCGCAATGTTAATGGATATGTAATTTGAAATAGTATGTTTGTCTTTTCAAGGAATACAAAATATGAAAAAAAAAAAAATAGTCTGTTGGTCATGGGTTAACTCTAGAACCAGACTCGACCCATAAGGTTTGTTCGGTCCTTGGTCCTAGGCTCAACAAGATCAATCCTTAATCTCAAAAAATGGGGACCAACACTGTTCAGATTAGTCCTTGGGTTAGGTGCTGGACCGGCCCAACTCGGACCATTCTGACCCCTAAAAATAAAGACATAGCATAGAGAGCTTTATCTATCGTATCATATAAACCTTCATGCATGTGCATGATCTCTGGCCTATCGTTTTTCTCTTTCTTCTATTTATATTCTGTTGTCAATGATCCTATAACAAATTTGACCCTCGGTACCAACTTTTTATTGCAAAAATTACTTCTTCTTTTTTTTGTCATTCATTGTTTCATCATTTTGGTAAATAATGTCATCAATTTTCATCCTTGCATCAACAATGTGATGGAAACTAGAAGAAATAGTACAAGAGAAGAGAAAAAATTGAACTACTCGAAACTCGAATAAGTTCACGAAGTAGAATCGCAATCAACTTTGTGTAGTCTCTCGTAACATTTCTGCCAATAGTTGGTAGGTCCTCTCTACCACTCGTGCAGCTTCTCTCTACCGCTCGTGTAGCTATGGTTTGTTCTTTTACCTTAAACCCTAATCAAAACCCTACCAACACCCCCAATCCCCCCCCCCTTAAATCTCTTTTCCCTTTCCATCCTTTCTATCACTTGTGTCCTTTTTTTTTTCCCAATAGCAAACCATGTTCCTTAAACCCTAACCCCAAAAGAAGAACTCTAATTTTCATTCCTTCCCCAATCTGTCGTAACCTCCCTGAAACCTTGTTCCTTGAATCAACAAACTTTCCCTGCTTTTCCCTTGGATAATTGCTTGTTGGTTTGGGTTTATTTTGGTTCGTTAGCTCTCTTCAATCGTCCATAAGACAAGACGCTAGCTTCTCAGCTTGGCCACTCATTCATTTGCTTCACTCCCAGCAGCTCGGTTCTTCGAGGCAGAGGATGGATAATGGATAACTGATTTCTTTGTTCCTGTTTAAAAAGATTGTGATGAATGCGTGGATGAGTGATTTCGGAAAAGGGGTTTATAGATTACTTGTATGGATGGATGTGTATGTGGGATGGTTGTTGATGGGTAATATACGGACATATCATAGAACACGATTATCAACCAAGGTATAAAGGACACGCAACCAACCAAGGGTGAGGATAAGGATCGACGAAGTTCACCACCAAGGCTTAAAGACAAGCCACCCGCCCAAGATACATGACTTCAGGATAAGAGAAGCTCACCAAGTGACATTCTGAAATCTGACCCACTTGGGATTTATGAAATAGATGATTTTATGGACGTGCTTGTAGTTAGATCTCACCCGGAACCGATCACTCCTGGGATACTAACCAATAGGGAATGGCTAATTAGGGATTTAAATTCGCGCGATCAAAGAAACTCGATCGTGAACCGACTTTTGACTATAAAAATTGTCGAGGTGACATTTTGAGCCAATGTAGGCCGATCCAAAGATAGTTAGGGATCAATTTGCCGCGGTCATACAAGTGGATCGCGGGTGATTCCGCCTGACCACGAGATGAGTTGACGAATGACCCTAAACCTATACCAAACAATTGCGCCCGTCGGAACTAGCGATCGATCCTCGAGATTACGTGACCACCGAGGTCATCACGATCCGAGTGAACTTAAATGTGGCTTGATTCAGTATCGACCATGGGTCGAATACGCGAAATTCCCGAAAGCCACCTGTTAGTTTGAGATACGCTCAAGTTACGTTTTTTAAATTTAGACATTAATTAGAGACTAAGTTTGGGATTGGAAATTATAAAGGTCACGACAGGATAATTGGACGATGTTGTTATTAGCTCGGTCAACCTCAAAATTGTCCGGATTCTTCAGAAAATTCGAATTTCAGCAAGAAATGGAAAATGACTGTTTTACCCCTGGGACTTTGTTAAGGCCAAGTATAATGTTGAGAGGGGCATTTTGGTCATTTCACACCAACTTTAAAGATAAAATTTTTGGATAATTTTGCCATTGGAAATTTTGTGAAATTCCAATTTTGCCCTTGGATATTTTTGGTAATGATTAATCTTGGCCGTCGATCTTAGGATAAGGTTTAATCGTGACCGTTGATTTGAAATTAGAGATGAGGGTAGGATGGTCATTTTGTAGGGGGCTAGACACCAATTATTGGTGCCATTGGTATTTCTTTCCATTTTCTCTCTCTCCCCCTCATTCTCTCACTCTCTCGGCTATCTCTCTCCCTCACTCTCCCTCTCGACCGAGCCTTGCCCATCCCACCATGACCGTGGCTAGCCATCCAGGCTAGCCGTCGCCGCCGCTCACCCGCCGTGCCGGATCGTCGTCGCTTGGTCGCCCACGATGCCGCGACCTCGCCACCACCGCCTCAACGTCCCTCTCTCTCTCCCCTATTTTTCCTTCACCGAAACCACCATCACCAACCTTCATTCAGTTCAGCCTAGCCGAGGAAGACCAGCCGCTCATCCGGCCACCGTTGCCGCCGTTCCGCCGTCGCCGTCCACTGCCGTGAGACCACCGGCTTGCCATTTCCCCCTTTTGCCCGAGCTAGCCTAGGACTTCGTGTAAGTGGCATCCTAAACTCTACTTAGGATATCGGGTATCGACGGACTGATTAGGGACTGATTCGGGTTAATTAGTGGCTGTTTAGGGGTTAATTAGGGGGTGTTTAGGGGTTATTTTGGTAGGCTGAATTGGGGACTGATCTTGGCTGATTTGTGGGTGAAATTGTGATGGTTTCGGGGCTGATTGGTTGCTGAATTGAGTGCTGGAAATCGTGGGTTGAAATGATGAGTGTATGGTTCGATTTGGGGACTAAAAGTGTCGGTTTGATGTGTAGTGCCGTGGCTGGTTTGTGGTGATTATTGTGGCTTGAAATAAATATGAATATGTTGATTTTGTGCTCATATTAGTGGCTGTGATTGTGGGTCTAGTGGCGACCTTGCATGCTCGTAGAATTGTAGACTAATTGGTTGAAATGTGGACCCGTTTATATGTACATGGGCTGAATTGGATTGGCTGCAAATTGGGCTTGTTTGTGTGCCAATTGAGCATGTGAAACGCGTGAGGTTCGATGCGTGCGTGGACTGCATTGGATCGGTTGGTAATTTGGCATATTGGTGTGTCAATCGAGCATGTTCGTATGATGTTCAAACGAGCAAACGGGTGAAAAATTTATGTGAAATGTCGTGCGTGTGATCACGAAAATCCCTGAGGCGTGTAGTGTAACGCGGGGAATTGAGCCGTCCTGAAGTGTGTACTTTAACACGGGATGATACTCGATATTGCCAGAAGACAGCCAACCTGAGGCGTGTACGTTAACGCGGGTTGTGCCATAGGTGGAGGATGTTGAGCCTGAGGCGTGTACTGTAATACGGGCAAAAGACATAGCCTGAGGCGTGTATTGTAACGCAGGCTAAGGAGTGTTGTGAATTGAGACGGTCGTATGTGAACCGTGGATTGAAAGTGGATTTGAGGCGTAATTACGCGGGTCGTTGACAAGTTTAATGAGAATAGTGTGGTGAGACGTGAACGAGTGTGTGTAATGCAGAATTGGAAATGCCATACGTCTGACTTTTGTCTCTGGGCATGAAAATTTATTTGGAATGTGCATGTGGTTGGAATTTGTGTAATTGAGACTAACGTGTAGATTGTGCGCATTAAAAGCCCAGGTAAGTGCAATTGTGTGCCTGTTATTTGGTTGTTGAGTGTTATTGTGTTTGGACTTGTCTAGAGGTACGTGTTAGCCTAGGTGGGGTTTAGGGTATTTACTTACTGAGATGTGTCTCATGGTTGTTTAACCAAACCATTTCAAAACCCTGGCCTGGACCATGAATCTTCCACCGCCACCGCCTCAGCGTTTTGGTATACCCATGCACACCGACCATGTAGTTGTAGAGTATCCGATAGATGATAATATCACTAGGATCAAGCATACTACAGTAGTCTGGGTAGATATAGGACAACCCCTTTGGAAAGCCCACACTTATACCTCCTGGTGTTTCCGAGATGGCATGGACGAGTTTGGTCCTGTTTGAGGCTTTGATGTCCCGTTTGACGGAGTAGGAGATTGGGATCCGTCGGCCATACCCCCTCCTGACGGTGAGATGACTAGTCTAGATACTAGCCTTGCACAGTCAGGACATTAGCCTGTATTTGCAGCACTCGAACCTTCAGTGGCTGAGCCTGATCCGGAGCCGAAAGAATTACAGGCAGGGTATGATCCGATGGATGTGGATCTAGGTGCAATGCCAGAGAAGGAACCCGAAGAAGAGCTAGAGGAGGCACTAGAGGAAGAACCAGAAGATGAGCCAGAGGAAGAACCAGGGAAGGAGTCTGAAGCGAAAGAGCGAATTGAGGTTCCGTTAGAGTCAGGCGATGAAGACAATCCGATCGAGATTAAGGCAGATTCGAAGTCTTCCGAGGAGTAGGTTGCCCAAGGGGAGTCAGATTCGGGTTCCGAGGAGACTGACTCGGAGTGGACACCGACTAGAGGGCGTAGGGGTTAGTTTAGGGGTAGGATAAACCTTTTGAAGTGTCTCATTTTTTGAGTTAGAGTATACCCAGACTACTGGTCCTTTTTTATATCGGTGGTGTAAACCTTAGAAGCTCGGTGTGCGTGTATATTATTAAGGATTGTAAGTGGTGTGTATTGTATAAGTTTGAATTGGTAATGGATGTATATTCTCCCTTTTACCCCTAGTTAAATATTGTCCGGGTGTTTGTTGCTTTCGCTAGTGCTTTATCTCTGGTTGGTGTGGAGTCGGCGACATCCTGGGACGTCGCGATAATTTACCAAAGAGGTATGTTGCGAGCTCAATGGGGTTCGAGGTGTGACACACCACCAAGGCCTAAAGAATTACCACTAGCCAAGGATAAAGCATTTCTTGGTTCACCATCGTGGAGTAATCTAATCTCCAAGGATAAAGATATCGATATAGGAGTTATCTACTCTCCAAAGATATTCGCTCACGTAGAAGAAAATCTGCTATATTTTCATTCAATGAGTCTTCTCCACATTACAACAGAGAATTTGCCTCTTTATATAGTGGAACTAATACATAGGAAATAACCAAATATTAAAAGACATGGGAACTACCCAAACATTTAAGGACTCAGGAGCTAAAAGGAATTAAAGTCCCAGTAACTAGAAAACGTATTAATGACATGGAGACTTGTAAACTTGACTCAACAGCCTATGTGGTTCATCTTCCAAAATTCGTCCATTATCTTTGACCATAGGATAATTATCTCAATAAATCAGCAAATGTCATAGGAATTTGCTTGGAACATCCTCCCATCGATATGTTATTGGTCCACATTGAAATCTGCAATTAATCTTGGTGAAACGATATTGAATCGGCTAAGTCAAGAATTAACAACTCCTTTAATCGGTAACTTGGTCGATAGTCTCATCATTGACAATTTTATTTTTTGTCCCAACGAAGCAAGTTATAACCAAAGTCAAGGTCGATAGTCTCATCATTGACAACTTTATTTTATCCCAACGAAACAAGTTATAACCAAAGTCAGTTTTGGCTTGGATGATCATCGATTGTGCTAGACTCGTTGATGTCATCGATTCGAAACTTAAGGAATGTTTCATAGAATCAGATGGTCTCGCATCGAATTGTCAATACCGTACAATAGATTTAGAACTGATTGGTAATTTTCCCATTTAAATTCACTTAAGGCAACACATTCTCTTTCTTTATTGATTCTTTTTCATTTTCTAGATAGAATTATTTGTGCACTTTTTTTTTCACTAGTAAGAACCATGAAAACATTTATTCTACTTACCAAAAAAAAAACATTTATTCTAGCTTGTGAACTCATCTTGGAAATTTTTTTAATTTCTTGCAAATATATGCAATATGCCATGACGAATATAGAGTTGCAAATCTAGATATTTTTTTAGGGTTAATACTGCGAAAAGCTCCAAACTGGTACACCTGTGACAAATTAACCCCAAACAATTTTTTTGACCGCGAAAAACTCCAAACTGGTACACCTGTGACAAATTTACCCTCCGTTAAATTTTACTGTCAAATTGCTGAGTTATATGACATATGGCAGTTGACAGGTATACCAATTTGGAGTTTTACCCTCCATTTGTCACAGGTGTACCAGTTTATGATTTTTTGTAGTATTAATCCAGTGTAATTAAAACTAACGAAGAGTAAATTTGTCACAGGTATACTAGTTTAGGCTTTTTCATGGTATAATCCTTTTTCTTATTCATAATAGCTCAATAATGACAACTCAAAATCTAATGCTTTCCTAAATTAAAAATTGAGAATGGCTAACGGATATATTGCCTAATACAGAGAGACATGAATGACTATATTGCTTTCCTAAATTGCATACCCCATAGTCTCCTAAATTAAAAATTGAGAATGGCTAACGGATATATTGCCTAATACAGAGAGACATGAATGACTATATAACCCCATAATCCTTACTTGCCCAGCCTGTATCCCTGCACGTACTGAAAACTTGCAGCATCCACAGTATCCTTCAGAAGATCCAAAAGATGAAGAGCTTCAGCCTGTCTTTCCTGGTCCTCTTTCTATTGTTAAGCTTTGGTAAATCATATTCGCTCATTTTTTTATATAATTCGTGCGGAGATATAACTATCACTACAAAAAAACTGGATTTTTGCCACGAAAATTTGCGACGAAAAAATTTTCGTCGCAAATTTACGACAAATTTTCCAACGAAAAGTAAAATTCGTCGGAAATTAGCGACGAAAAATTTTTCGTCGCAAAATTCGTTGGAAATTAGAGACGAAAAATTTTTCGTTGGAAACGAAATTAGCGACGAAAAATTTTTCGTTGGAAATTTCCAACGAATTTTGCAACGAATTCAAAAAAACCCGGTATTGTTCGGCATTTTTTAAATTCGCGGGAAAATTCGTTGGAAATTTCCAACGAATTTTGCGACGAAAAATTTTTCGTTGGAAATTTCCAACAAATTTTGCGACGAATTCAAAAAAACCCGGTATTGTTCGGCATTTTTTAAATTCGTGGGAAAATTCGTTGGAAATTTCCAACGAATTTTCCCACGAATTTCAATTTTATAGGTAATTATTTTAGTGTGTACAATTTTCGTTGCAAAATTCGTGGGAAATTTCCCACGAATTTTGCAACGAAAACCCTACTCCTTCCTTATTCAATATTTTCGCGCTCATTATTCCCACAACGATTCTCAATTTCCACATTCTCTCTCTCTCTCTCTCTCTCTCTCTCTCTCTCTCTCTCTCTCTCTCTCTCTCTCTCTCTCTCTCTCTCTCTCTCTCTCTCTCTCTCTCTCTCTCGCGATCGACGCCTCCACCGCTCCACCGCGTCCGCGTCGGGCCGGCACTCGGCCCGAGGCACCGCTCCACCGCCGGGCCCAAGCTCCCCCCGCCGCCACCGAGCATCCGGCCGATGAAGGGGGCGGTGTCCGTTGCGTTAGCGGCGACGAGGCCGAGCGCGACCGCCGTGAGCCAGGCCCTCGCCATGGCGGGCAAGCTCGAGCTCGCCCAGATCTGGGCGAGTTCTGGGCGAGCTCGAGCTCTCCGGCGACGAGGATGGGCCTCGCCGGCCATGGCGAGGGCCGAGCTCGCCATGGCCGGCGAGCTCGAGGTAGCCCAGAACTCGGCCAGATCTGGGCGACCTCGAGCTTGCCCAGAACGCTCGCCATGGCCGGCAAGCTCGAGGTCGCCCAGATTTGGGCGACCTCGAGCTCACCGGCGACGAGGCTGGCCCTCGCCGGTCATGGCGAGGGCCGAGCTTGCCGGCGACGAGGCTGGCCCTCGCCCGCACGATTTTTGTCACGACGAAATTAATTTTGTCACGATTTTTTGACCAAAAAAAAATTTCGTTGGATTTCCAAATTTTTCGTTGGAAAAAAGTTGTTTTTTTGTTGAATTTTCCAACGAAAAAAATTTCGTTGGATTTCCAAAAAAGTTGTTTTTTTGTTGAATTTTCCAATGAAAAAATTTCATTGGATTTCCAAATTTTTCGTTGAATTTTCCAACGAAAAAAATTTTGTCGCAAATTTCCAACGAAAATTGAAATTTTTCGTTGGAAAAATTTGCGACGAAGAATTACCAACGAATTTTTTTTCGTTGGAAAATTCGTTGGAAATTCGTTTTCCAACGAATTTTTCCCAATTTTTCGTTGGAAATTTCGTTGGAAAAAAATGTTTTTTTGTAGTGTATGGTGTCTTAGACATATAATACTGACAGTTATAAATCATCTCAAAGAATTGAAATTTGACTTGTGCAGTCTTCTTTTTTTCTCTCTTGGGATGCAGGCAATGAGGTGACGATGGTGAGAGCATACAGATGCATATATTCTACTCCTACGAAAACAGTGTGCGTTCCGACGCAGTGCAAGAGTTTGTGTACTGGGAAGTTCGGCCCAAAGGCAACTGGAACCTGCGTATCTCTGTCATTTTGTAATTGTGGTTACATTTGTTAATGCTGTCATGAGTCGGCATTGTTCTGCCTAAAATAATGTGACTTCATCTCAATGACGATTAGCTTCTTGGTGTCACTATTTAGTATGAAAATCTCATGCAAAAGAAGACGGGGGATCAAGGACGTTCAAGCCCAGCCCCAATAACGAGATGATCGAACTCTTTACAAATCCCTATTACTAAGAAGTTGCCTTTATACAATTAAAATACTTTCAGTGCAAAACCTAGAGTTTGGATGTAATAGGACATTTCTTTGTAACCCAATCCTCATCACGAAATTACAAGTGAAAGAGATGGGGTTTTAATAAATAACATGGTGACAATGTAAAAAATGTAATATGCACTCGCAAAGCACAGGCTACATAGCTAGTAGTTAACGAAAGTTAACTTGGCTCTCATTAATTAAGGAGATAATGAGAGGATTGTTACGCACCTTAAAATCCGCTAAATTACTATTGACAGTGAGCAAATTCTTGTATGGACCAACATCTATTATTTTTAAAGATAAATACAGCGTTATATTTAAAAGACCGTCAACTATTCATCATGATATATCCTTCATATCTCAACTGGCCTTCTTTTGCACTACATAAGATCAAGTTTGTGCCAAATGGGTCTTCACTGCTTGTTTGATCCCTTTAGTCAATTCTGCTGAGCTTTGGCCTGGAGAAAGAGTTTCCCAAGCCGACCAGAAAAGACTTACGCCGAACTTTCCAATATAGAACATTGGTAATTTGGGAAAAATTAAATAAACATGGCATGCACGAAGATCTTGGTCACTTGGGTTAATAAATTGTTAGAAGCTTTTCATATCTAAGGATTGAGATCTAACTACTGATAGAAGGGATTGGCGGCTGAGGAAGTTCAAGTTGAACGTAGAATAGGTATCTAATTTTCATGTAATTCAATTTATCCTTTTAATTAATGACGTAATTATGAGAGAATTTTCTCTGAATTTGCGCCTTTGAGTGTGTTTGATGCAGTCATGCGTGTTTTGCTAATTTCACTCATGTTTGTTCTCATCTCAATCGCATTAGTTCAAGGGATAAAGTAATAGATGTATCACTTTCATAATTAAATCTAGGGTTAATACTACAAAAAAACCTCAAACTGGTACATCTGTGATAAATTTACGTTTTGTTAGTTTCCATTAAATTTTATCGTCAAATTGCTAAGTTGGATGACACGTGGCAGTCGATGAGTGTGCCAGTTTAGGATTTTACTCCTTTATATGTAACAAATTTACCAGTTTGCGATTTTTCATAGTATTAATTCAATTTAACGGAAGGTAAATTTATCACAAGTGTACCCGTTTGGAGTTTTTTGTGGTCAAAATATTAGTTTGGGGTAAATTTGCCATAGGTATACCAGTTTGGGGTTTTTGGTGGTTAAAAAAATAATTTGGGATAAAATTGTCACATGTGTATCAGTTTGAGGTTTTTCGTGTAATTAACTCTTAAATCTATATTACACAAGCTCAATCTTTGAGAATATGGAGCTCATCACGATTCTTCCATGTCATAGGCTTGGAAAACGAAGTAATATTGGCTGGATCAGGGCATTTAGATCAGTCAAAATCAGAACTCGTCTAATTGCACTAATCATAGACCAAGAATTAGTCAAAACCTAAGCAAGAAACCTCTTTCATGTTTGTGTATCTTCGTTTTTAAGGTAAACTGTTTGTCTTAACATGAAAAAAAAAAAAAACATTCTAGGTCGAGTTACCTCAGTTTATGAGTGTTCTTGAGTACCTAGATGCATTCGACGCACTTGAGCTTCATATATGGAACAATGCCACCTTCGACAAAGGAGAATCCGAAGATTCCACCACCGTTGCCGTCAAGGCCTCTTGGTCTTCCGTCAACTACATCTTCGTAATGCTCTCCGAATCGCTTGAGTCGGACAATTTCAACAAAGAAAACCACAATCGCGAGTGCGCCAATTCCCAGTTTTCGCTCAAATCCTTGATTCCTTCAAAGCTACAATGGAAGTAGAGTGTCATGGAGTCTCTGTCAACCAAAGCCAAAGATCTAGAAGACAAGGGCAGGAATATCAATGTGGAGATTGAGGAGATAGAGAAGGAGGTTTCGCACTTGTCCTTGAGGCTCACCCTTGCCGGTAGGGGCGAGCGTCGCCAAAGACCGGTGAGGTTGGTCGCCGCACAACTAGAGGAAGAAGGGAAGGTAAAAAAAAGAAAGTGAAAGAACAAAAAAAGGAAAAATAAATAAATAAAAGATTCAAAAAAATACTATTAAAAATTTTCCAAGTCAACGTCGGTCGTATCATGTAGGACGGCCAGCAACCATGTCAACGATTTTCAACCAAAATTGGTTGAATGAATTCAATTGGGACAAATGCAAAACAGTTTAGAACTCAATTGGCAAAAAAGAAGGTTTAAGATTGAATTGACACAATTGAAGTAGGTTTAGGTATTTTGGTAATTTTTCCAAGTGCCAGCTAGAGATGAAGATATATATCTAGTCATAAGGGAATCTCTACACAACCCCTCCTTTTGAAACTCACCTCCATGAAGTTGTAATTTCGAGTAATAGAAAATCAGACGGTGAATACGTTCTCTACACATCGTATGTCAAGTCACGAAAGTCGGCAATGCCTCATAACCCACAAGGGAAGCGGTTGACAAATCCTATTTTGTATTTATTGTGATTTGTTGACTTTGTATGTCATTCCGTTGTGAATATACGATCTTATCATAGATCCATTTTGGTCTTGAAATTATAAAATAACGGGAATAGCAACCTAGTCGCCATCTCTATATATATCTGGTTTACTTGAAGTTGAATATCCATGAATTGCATGTGTGCGCTCTTTTTGATCAAGCCATTAGTGGCATTGAGAACCCACTTGCTGGATCATGTAATAAATCCAACTTTGTCGTCCTTTTCTTACTATATATACACATAAATGCTGCGCTTGTGTAAAATGGCATTGATTAGAGTTTTCTCGCCATATTAATTTTGCCTTTGTTATATCCTCTTTCACAAAAGTACAGACATAGCATAGAGAGCTTCATCTATCGTATCATATAAACCTTATGCACGTGCATGATCTCTAGCCTATCGTTTCTCTCTTTCTTCTGTATATATTATGTTGTCCATGATCCTATAACAAATTTGACCCTCGGTACCAACATTTTATTGCCAAAATTACTTTTATTTTTTTTGGTCATTCATTGTTTCATCATTTTAGTAAACAATGTCATCAATTCTCATCCTTGCATCAACAATGCGATGAAAACTAGAAGAAAGAGTACAAGGGAAGAGAAAAAATTGAACTACTCAAAAATGTCCACGAAGTAGAATCACAATCAACTTTGTGCAGTCCCACGTAACACCTCTGCCAATGTCCGGCAGCTTCTCTCTACTGCTCGTGTAGCTTCTCTCTACACAATCAACTTGGTTTGCTTGTGTAGCTATGGCTTTTTCTTCTACCTCCAACCCTAATCAAAGCACTACCAACACCCCCAATCACCCCCTTGAATCTATTTTCCATTTTCCTCCTTTCTATCCATTGTCTTTTCCCAACAGCGAAACCATTTCCCTTAAACCCTATGTGATTTCCTCAAATTTTGACCCTATTCGGGATATAATGAAGTGATTATTCATTGATGCACTGTTAGTTAAATCTCGCTCTGAATTGATGACTCATGAGAAACTAACTATTAGGGAAAGGCTATTAAGGAATTAAGTAAGCGCAACCAGAGAACTCGACCATGGATTGACAATTCGACCATAAGGATTGACGAGGAACAATTTTGAGCCATCATAGACCGATCAAGGAATGGTTATAGAATGTTTTGCCAATAGTATACAATCGGAGCGCGGGTGATTTTGCTTGACCATTGTATCGATTGCAAACAACCTTAAACCAATTCCTAACGATCGTGTACGTCGGAACTAGCAATTGACCCATCGCAATTACATGACAATTGAGATCATCCATAATTCGAGAAAACTTAAACGTGGTTTGATATGGATCTATCACGGGTTGAATACGCGTAACTTCTAAAAGCTACTCGTTAGTTTGAGATATACTAAAGTCGCAATTGGTTGATTTTTACCACGAATTAGAATCCGAATTTGGATGTCGAATCTTCAAGAATTTTAAGACTAAACTATTGGACGTCGCCTCATTAATTCTCCGATTTATCGGTTTGCTTGAAATTCTCAGAAAAGGATTAACGGGCCGAGAATTTGGAGCCCACGAGGAAGTGGGCCGAACAAAGGCACATTGGGCCTCAAGCCCAATGTGGTTCGGCCATTTGGGCCCAAGACAAGCCCAAGTGGGCCCAATGAAGCCCACTAAGCCCATTTTCTATTTTCAAGCCCAAGTTTGAGCCCGATAGTATTTTCAAGCCCATTCCTTATCCGTTTGAGCCCAAACTTGATTTATACGAGCCCGTACAAAATTCTAGCTCGTATACGTGTATAAATATTTTTTTATACTTTGTGAAATTACCAAAATACCCTTCTTTGCATTTATGACCATGAGACAAAGGAGTTTAATGGTGAAGACTTTGGGGGCTTTTGGCATGATGAAGAAGACTTGGGAGACTTGGCTTTAATGAGAAAAAAAATATATCTCTCTTTTCTCTCCTCATCCCCCCTCATACGGCCACTTCTCTCTCTCTCCCTTTCTCTCTCTATTTTCCCCCATCTCTCCCTCTTTCTTTCTTTTTTTTGGCTGAAACAGCAGAACAGCCCTTGGCTGCTGTGTTGCTGCTGCCTTGCTGCTGTTTTTGCTGCCTTGAAGCCGCTGGTCACCGCCCCAAAGCTGCCGTGGCCTTCCGTGGCTGTGTCGCCGTCCATTTTGCCGCTCACCGAGCAAAAAACGGCACCACCGGTTCTGTGGGCTGCTGTTCAGCCCCATTCCAGCTGTGTGTCGTCGTCCCGAGTCAATTCCAATCCGTACAACACGTAGCCCTCGCCGCCGCCGACGTGCCGGTGTCTTCGGAATTTCAATCGGGTGAGTTATCGCCCTAATCCCTTGATTAGTATGTTAAACTTGATTAGGATGAGTTAGTTTAAGTTAATTATGTTTAGTACTAATTAATTAAGGATTAGTTGATAAGCTATCATGATAAGTGATAAGTGGACTCGATAAGTTATCAAGAAAACGTGATAGGCTATCGAGGTTTTATTGATAAGATATCGTCAATTATGCGATAAGCTATTGAAATTTTATTGATAAGTTATCACCAATTATACGATAGGCTATCGAGGATTTGATGATAAGCTATCGGATTATTTCATTATTAAATAAATTAATTTTCGGAATTTCAATAGTAATATTTTATTAATATTTTTGTGTAGAGTTTAATAATAAATTGTGATTGTTTTAGGCTTGAATTGTGATGCCTATGTTGGAAATTACCGTATAAATCAGCTTATATAGCTAAATGAATTATATTGCTATTTTTAAGGATGGAATTGCGGGCATATGAACAGTAAATCCCGAGGTGTCAGGTTTATATGTCAATTTTTATGAGCTAAATAGGACATGGATATTTGAATTGGGAAGTATGCAAAGTTTGATGGTTTGATTACATGTATGTTATCACGTGTGATTATTCTAGTGCCTTTTTACGTGTGAAAGTTGCAATATTTTGACGTATTAGCACGGATCCTATTTGCATTGGCTAATTGAGAAAGATAACAATGGAATTGAGTGATTGCTATGTATGCATGATCACCTAAAGGTTCCTTTCGTGCCCGGTTATACCGGATGACCGCTAACCTAGGGTTTGCCTGTGGCCCTAACGGGTGTCCCCAATTTAGTAATTGGAAGCCGTCGATGGTAGCAGGGGAGACGTAGTCATTCGCGAATCGGATTTGGAATGAACCCATTTATGGGATATGCCATCATTGTGGTCGGGTGAGACGATGCCGTGCCCGATGGGGCGGGATGATGCCCGGTTATACCGGAAGACCGCCAACTTGATGCGAATATCACGGGTTGTGCCATGCCCCAGGTGTGGCTGTAGTAATCGGAATACGTGTGAAAGATTGTGGTGGCATTGCGCTTGATTAAGAAATCCATCGTAAAGTTTGTCGCAAATTAGCGACGAAAAATTTCCGTCGCAAAATTCATGTTTTTTTGTAGTGTACCTTCTTAAGTACAAAAGTGAAGTACCTACAGTTTTCCAGGATTTTTGCAATATGGTGACTAATTAGTTTAATACTTCTGTGAAAGTTCTTCGTACCGACAATGGTACCGAATACACTAATCAAACATTTCAGGTTTTTTTACGAAGCAAGGGTATTACTCACGAGACATCATGTGTGGGTACTTCACAACATAATGAAGTAGCTGAAAGGAAGAATCGTCACCTACTGGAGGTCACCCGGGCCTTGTTATTCTCAGGGAATTTGCCTAAATCCTATTGGGCAGATGTTGTTCTTACTAGCTGTTATTCAATTAATAGACTCCCTAGTCGAGTGTTAGGGTATATAACTCTTATGGAAGTGTTGTATGGGCGAAAATTTGATATATCTCACTTAAGGATTTTTGGGTGTGTCTGCTATGTTCACTCTCAAATTGGTGGAAAGTTAGATCGTCGTGCTAGGAAATAAATGTGTGTTTGTTGGTTATTCACCTGTCAAGAAAGGCTACAAGTGTTATGACCCTTGCACAAAGCATGTCTATATCTCTCGGGATGTTGTATTTGATGAAACTCATATATTT
Source organism: Syzygium oleosum (assembly GCF_021117445.2). Lineage (NCBI taxonomy): Eukaryota > Viridiplantae > Streptophyta > Magnoliopsida > Myrtales > Myrtaceae > Syzygium > Syzygium oleosum. The sequence continues at coordinate 4,137,535 of NW_026607500.1, read as the reverse complement.
TTTCCTGACAAGAGCCACATTCAGGGGGACTGCACAGATTATTATAAGGAGTTTTCCTATGAATTTGCTCCTGTCCTTGTGGATGTTAATTGGACCGGTGAAGACAAAGTCAGCAATGGGGGCATTGAAGTCAACAATGGTAGCTGTGCTTCAGGTCACGAATCTGCAGAACAAAATGCTTCGGGTTACGAATTTGCAGATCAAGAAAATTCAAAAGTGGACCGAGAGATTGAGGCAGCTCCTGTTCCAGAAGCTGAACCTGGAATTGCCACCGAGGGGCTGACAGATGAAAGGGTAGTGGATGCAATCCCGTTACGAAGGTCATCTCGTGTCACTAGAACTTCAACTCGTCTTCAGGATTTAACTACCTATTATTCAGTTCAACATCCAATTCAAGAATTTGTTGGCGCTGACAAAATCTCTCACAATTTTTTGAGTTTCTTATCTGCCATTGAAGAACAATAGGAACCTCACAACTATGAGGAAGCGAGGGAAAAAACCGTCTAGGTTGGTGCGATGAAGGATGAACTTCAAGCTTTGGATCGAAATCATACTTGGGAATTGGTACAATTTCCAAGAGGGAAGAAGACAGTTGGTTGCCGATGGATCTATAAGATCAAATACAATAGTGACGGATCAGTCGAAAGGTATAAAGCGAGGCTGGTCGCAAAATGATACACGCAAACGTATGGTATAGACTACAAAGAGACCTTTGCACCTATGGTTAAAATGAACACTGTGCGTGTTCTTATGTCTGTAGCTGTTAATTGTGGATGGCCCTTGTTCCAAATGGATGTAAATAACGCATTTCTTTGTGGAGATTTGGAGGAGGTTTATATGGATCTTCCTCCTGGTCACCCCTTCTAGAATAAATATGGAATTGTTTGCAGGTTGAAGAAGGCCATATATGGTCTCAAGCAATCACCTAGAGCTTGGTATGGTAAACTGAGTGCTGCGCTCATAGAGGTTGGATTCAAAAGAGGAGCATCAAACTCTTCAATGTTCACCAAGGCTGATGACAAAGGTATAGTTGTTGTGCTTGTTTATGTTGATGATATTGTGATTACAATAATCAACCTGGAATCGAAGCACTTAAGCGGCATTTGAGCAAGGAATTTGATATCAAAGACCTTGGCAGATTGTGGTATTTTTTGGGTATTGAGGTGGCGAGATCTCATGAAGGATTATTTTTATCTTAGAGAAAATATGTTATGGATTTGTTGAAGGAGACTAGGAAGTTGGGAGTTAGACCGGCCAACATTCCTATGGAGTATAATAGTAAGTTCATATCAGACGACACTCCATTACATGATGTCTGGCAGTTTCAGCAGCTTATTGGACGATAGATTTATCTTACTATCACTAGACCTGATATCACATATACTAGTTATGTAAGTCAATTTATGCAGAAACCAACTTGAGGGCATATGGAGCTAATAAATCTTCTGCTACGGTATTTGAAGGCCACGCCTAGAAAGGGAATCTAATAAAAATAATGGTCACACAGAACTTGTTGGCTACACTGATGCAGATTGGGTTGGGAGCCCCGTAGATAGGAAATCTACTACAGGGTTCTATACTTTTGTGGGAGGAAACATTGTCACTTGGAAAAGTAAAAAACAAACGGTGGTTGCTCGTTCGAGCGCAGAGGTAGAATATCGGGCCATGGCTACTACTACCAGTGAAATTGTGTGGCCGAGACTACTACTTCAGGAATTGGGTTGCAATTCCATGACCAAGCCTACGAAGTTGTTCTGTGATAATCAGGCTGCAACTCATATAGCTTCAAATCCAGTATTTCATGAGAGGACCAAACATATAGAGGTAGATTGCCACTTTGTGAGAGAAAAGGTGCAAGACAAGACAATTGAGACCCCGTACGTTCAGAGTAAGGGTCAACTAGCCGAAGTTTTTACCAAAGCATTACCCAAGGGAGTATTTCAAGAAATGATAAGCAAGTTGACCTCCGACGAGGTCTTCGGCCCAACTTGAGGGAGAGTGTTGGCATGATTTTGTCTCCTATCTAAGGAAAGGAGATTTGTTAATATTGTATTCCTATAATTCTGGGGTGTCTTCACTTTTTTGGTTATCTTCCTATTTCTGGTTGCTTGTTTCCTTTGTTGTAGCAAGCTTTCCTGTACATATGGTTGAACAATGGCAGATGGTCCAACACAACAAAATAACAAAAGAGAATGAGAGTTTTTGGTCCGAGGACGTAGGCACATTGCCAAACCTCGTTAACCTTTTGTGTCTTTGTGTGATTGTTTGATTTTTTCTACGCTCTTTGATAAAGAATTTCTACAATTTAGGGAAAACAAAATATACATGACATGCATGATGATCTTTGTCACTTGGCTTACTTCATCTACCTTCTATGGAAGTTTGAATCGAGGACTCCATGGAGGGCTCGGTTGTTCGAATAATCCTACACTCGAAAACTCCAAGTGGAGTTTTTTTTTTCCAATAGAGGGATTATGGCACGGTGGGCAATGAAGAAAATTTAATGTTGAATTAATTTTGATTTGTTGATATTTTTTGGATTAAACATGCATAGGAGTTTATTTTGTTTTATTTCCTTAACTATAGCATTTCGGACATTATTTGGTATCTTAGATGATTAACATTTTATTTGAAACATAAATAATTATTAGGCTCTATTCTAAATTTCCGAGATTAGGGCTTTGTGTGGCGTCTTAGGGCGCGCATGGAATCCATTCTGGAGCAAAATTTCTGCTCCAAAATGCATTCCGGAACAGAAATGCGTTTGTTAAAAAATTTCCGGAATGCATTCCGGAGGAATTTTTGCATTCTGGAGCAAAAATGCGTTTGGTAAAAATACATTCTTTTTTTGGTTCCAGAATGAGTTTTTGCTTCCAGAATGTGTTTTGGGCCAAAAAAAAGAAGCTAGTTTTTGTAGCTTCTAGCTTCCCGAATGCATTCTGGCCAAATTTCCTTCTTTACTCTCTTCAAGAGACGTTCGACTCTCTTCAGTTTCATGCCCTCCTTCCCTCCTCGTGACTGCACCGGAACAGCCACCGCACACGGCGGCAATCGATTTTGGCCCCTCACTCTCTCTCCGCCGCTTCCGTTTGTTCATGCGTAGCTCATGAGTCTTCGATTCCTCCAACTGTTTCATCTCCTCTCTCGTCGTTAGCTTTTCCCTTCGGTGCAATCCACGGTGCACGACGCGGCCGCCTGTTTGGGACACGTGGCCCACGCGAATCTCGCTCAATCGAGTCGAAATCGAGGGAACGAGATGCCGTGGAGCGGTCTGGCGAGAGCTTGATTAGCATGCTGCGAATTGAGGTTGAGGTTGAAGTTGAGCCGCGGGGTTTATGTTTCGAAAGGGCTATGATGTGTGGGTTGTGTGGCTGAATCGGTTTGTTTCGTCATTCGTGTCTAGCTCTGCGATTCGCGGCCCCTCCGAGGCCGAGGCCCTCGTCGAGGCGTGCCTCAACGTGCCCACCCCGCTCCGCTACTTGACCGAGAAGCAGCGGGCCCGCGAGGCCGAGCGCGAGAAGATGGGGCTGATCAGCAAGGGACCGGTAGCGAGAGATCGACATGCTGAAGAAAGGAAAGTCGAAACTGGGCGTCTCCGAGAAGCAAGAGATAATCGGGACCCCGGGCTTGGATTTGATCTCGTTGGGACTGGTCGATGCGGATAAGATTCCGAAGTATGGGCTCACGGTCGAGGATGGAAGGCGGCTCGCGAAGGAGTATTCTAGGGTTTTGATGACGAGGCATATGGCGAGGCCGGCTGTGGAGAGTAATTTGTTGCGGATGAAGAAGGAGGCGATTGAGGTGCTGCCGGAGAAGCTGCGAGAGGCGGCGCTGGTGCCAGATTTGACACCTTTCCCTGCAAACCGCTTCATGGAGACACTCACGCCGCCAATTGAAGGGTACATAGAGAAGGTCAAGGACGTTGCGAGGAAGAGCTTGGCCAAGGAGAAGCTTAGATGATTTTGGATGAAGGCCGTGATTAAAGGTTAGAGCTTTTTGTTGTTTTAGGTGAATTGCTTTCTGTGTGAAGTTATGAACTATGTTTAGCTTACGTGTTCCATGTGCTGTTTTGAGGTCAGAAAGGAAGATATTTGTCATAGGTTGTAGCTGATTCTTTGTTGAATGTTCATGTAATGCCTGAAGAATGAGCCATAGATGTGTTTCAGGGATGTTGAAATCTTCTTGGTTGATTCGACTCTTTAATTTAGGTGTAGATATTGGCAGAATGCATATCATTCTGTACAGTTTAGAGTTTGAGCTATGGTCATTAGCTTATCTGGGTATGCGATTGTTCGTCCAATTTGTCTATGGCTAACCAAGGTAGCAGTGGAATAGGGGTGGCTATTTGTTTTGCGAGCTTTGCCTGTTGCTTCTAACTACTTACTGCTGTTCCATGACTGATTGCTACCAGGCACTTGATTAATCTAAAATAAGAAGACTTGGTTGTGTTTCAATAGATGACTGGTTTGTTGGTATTTTGTGATGGCTTGGGAATTGCAGGATACTCTCCAAGCTTCAGGTTTGCAATGTGTGCTCCCAAAAAAACTGAATGCCCAGTGACTCATGTTTGACATCGTTTGCTTTGCTTTCATGTAATGTCTCTTCGGGGAATTGAATGGTCTAAAGTTGCTGTGCTGTAATTGGTGTGTTATTCGCGTTCCTCTGCTGTTGAATTTAGAGTAATGTCAATTTCTTATTATTTTTATCGATTTTGAGCAGGTAAGATGTGCAAAGCGAGGGACTGTTGGAAACAATGTTAGAGCAACTGAAGCTAGAAAGCTTTTCTTGATTTGAGGAAGCATTTTTCGAAGAGGGGACTAGCGAATTGGGGTGCTAGTACTTTTAGTCTCTCATTAGGTCTTACACTTTCTCTTGTTGGGCTTGTGAATGACAGAAAAATTCTAATAAATTTGCCATCTTCGGCTGTTGAGACTTTACAAATTCTTGGATCTACCATCTGCTGCTTAAAAGTACCATAAATCTGTTTATTTTGCACATGCGAATCTCAAGTTTATCATTACCTTTCTTTTTCCCTTAATTATTTGCTGAAGTTTTGGAGAATGGTCTGAGTTCAATTACCAACTCAACTTAGTTAATCTTCCCTCTGTTGACTATTCTTGGAGAATTCAGTAGAAAGGAAATGCGAGCAGAAGCAAAAAATTTCCCACACAAAGCCCTCATAGCGTCTAAAGTAACAGGAAAATGAGATAATAGGAATCACATAATCTAAGCCCCTACCATATAACTGTATTTTCCTTCTTTGATCTATCTGATCGAGTTTTATCTTCTCCATATACGAAGTTTATTATCCCGGCATTGCAATCTAGGATGGCAGTAGCATACCTGTTGGAGATCATGTGCGAAAGGCTTAAAATACTTCATAAGATTTGGTGATTATCCATTCACAACTTAACTTTCAACTGCTGTTTCTTGCATTAGATTTCAAGAACACAAGGAACCAAATTCAACAAATCCTGCCAAGGCATGTTTCTTAGAAACAAAGTGATATGCCTCCAAGATGTATTTAGACTCGACATTAAATATGGACATATTTGTGAAGCTGAGAAGACAAATCTTCACAAATGTAGATAGCGACTTAAGCCAGTTAACATGGGGCTATCATTTTTGGGAAAAAGGACTTTCTCCACAAGAAAATTTCCTCTTGTTTTATCATACAGATTTCTCTTCCATAAATTAATTTCTGGAGCAGAATTAGTCATGTTTTACCAAACAGATTTCTCTTCCAGAAATCAATTTCGGGCAAGAATTCCAGAAATTAATTTCTGGCAAGAATTTGATTTTTGGAGCAGAATGGTTACTATTCGCACCCTTATTATCATGTAATTCAACTTATCTTTTTGATTAATGACGTAATTATGAGAGAATTTTCTCTGGATTTGCACCTTTGAGCGTGTTTGTGAGTGGTGTGCGTGTTTTACGTGTTTTGCGAGTCTCGAAATGAAATACTCAAATTGCACAATCCATTAAGAAATTACCAAATTCGATCAAAACAAATTAAGAAATTACCAATAATTCAATATTGCTTTCCTGAATTGCAAACCCCATAATTTCCTAAAGTACAATTGACAATGGCTATCGGATGTATTGCCTAATACAGAGAGACATGAATGACTATATAACCTCCGAATCCTTACTTGCCCAGCATGCATGACAGCACGCACTTAAAACTTACAGCATCCACAGTATCCTTCAGAAGATCCAAGAGATGAAGAGCTTCAGCACGTCTTTCCTGGTCGTCTTTCTCTTATTAAGCTTCGGTAACTTAAATTCTCTCCGAAGAGAGTGCCTTTTTTTTCCCTGTCATGTCTCTTAAATTTCACTATATGGATAACATATGTTCTTTTATATAATTCGTGCGGAGATATAACTATGGTGTCATAGACATATGATATTGACAGTTATGAATCACTTCAAAGAATTTAAATTTGACTTGCGCAGTTCTTTTCTCTATCTTGGGATGCAGGCAATGCGGTGACGATGGTGAGAGCAGCAAACTCCTGCATACTTACTAATTTTTTGGGAGAGTTGTGCATTTTGACGAAGTGCAAGGATTTGTGCACTGGGAAGTTGGGCCCGGACGCAACTGGAAACTGCATACTGATTAGGGGTGTCAGAACCGAACCGGAAAACCGAACCGAACCGAACCGAAAATTTCGTGCATTTCGGTTCGGTTTCGATTTCGGTTCGGATCATCAAAATTAACCACTTTTTTTTTCATTTCGGTTTATTTCGGTTCGGTTCGGATAAGTTCGGATCGCTGAAATAAACACTCTTCCTCTCGCCGAGACCATCCTCACGGCCGTCCACACTCTTCCTCTCGCCGCCGTCCCTGCTCTTCTTCTTCTTCCTCCCCATCGACTCACTCGAGTCCCAAGCCTCGACCTTGCCATTGCCGCCCCCGCCCCCGCCCCCGCCGCCGCTGTTGCCGGTGACGACACTCATCTCTCTCGAACCCTAAACGCGGAAAACCCCCTAAATCATCAAACCCCACGAGGAGGCCCAGGAACCCCACCGCCCCCACTCCAATTCGGAACCGCGAGGATCACAACCGCCGGCCCTCGAGAGCGTCGAGCTTGTCGCCGCTGGCGCGGGGCACCCGGAGCGTCACGTAGCCGACCACAGAGCAATGAACCCAACCGAACCGAACCGAACCGGGGGGAGGGAGAGCTGAGATCACGAGATCCAGATCACGTCTCTCTCAAAGCAAGAAGCCTCCAACAATTTGTCCAAGATTCGGCTCCTACAGGTCACCTCTCTCCCCCTCTCTCTGCTTCTCGATTTGTCCAAGATCCAGTAATTGCTCTTCCCTTTTTCGCTTTTGAATTCCGTTTGCCGCTGGTTGTCTTTGCATGATGATCGATGGGATCGGCGTGGATTTCTGTTTCTTGGCAAAGTGGGGGCCGTTCTTCTGTATGCATTTTCTCACTGTAGGGATTTGAGAGGCGCGGAGAAGGTGTTTGTCGAAATGGCCGAGAGGGACGTCATTTCGTGGAATACTGTTATTGGAGTCTTTTCGGTGAATGGTTTGTATGGTACGAGGCCTAATACGCTGAGTGTTATTAGTGTTTTGCCGGTATGCGCCGGGCTCGAGGATGAAGTCATGGCGTCTCAGATTCATGCTTACACGGTCAAGGTTGGGTTGGTTACAAATGTGACTGTTGGGAACGCGTTGGTGGATGCATATGCAAAGTGTGGGAATGCAGTGGCTTCGAGGCATTTCTTTGACGAGATGGTTGAGGAGAATGTAGTTTCGTGGAATGCGATCATAACGGGCTTTGCTTATGGGGAGCGCAATGTAGATGCTTTTGATCATAGATGTTTTTTATTAGATTTATTGCTTTATTATAATTGTGGCTTTCATACTTCATTTCCTCTGAGATTGCAAATGATTCAATAGATGTCTCTTGGTTCCAATAATGTTGGATAATGAACCAACAAGCGTGTAGAAGCTTGTAGTTGTTTGGTAAGATAAATGGTCTCTTTGTTAACCTTGCTGCTGAAGATGGATTTCCATCTTTCTCTTGAAACTTCTTATCATATGTGAATTGAATGTCATCCCTTTCTCTGGGAGCATGTTTGTATCTTCTTAAGTAAATTTCTCAATCAATATGGCTGGGATGGATATTCGCTGAACTGATTGGGTTCTGAAAGACCCTTTTGTCTTTTTTTCCAAAACATGTGAATTGGTCTCTGCAGCTCACAATGATTGATGGTGATTGTTTAAAGAGAGTTGACTAGCCTCACTGGAGGACATAAATGTTCATGTAGGGCTGCCAATAATCTCCATCTTCAATAATTGTAGCTCTTCATTTCTCTGTTCCAAATAATGCGATTGACGTGATGAAGTTAGGCGCACCGAAACTGGGGGGAGACTAGAGAAAGGATCGAAACGACCACCTGAAACTTTTGTTGTTCAGAGACACCTTAGCCAGCTTAGGGTATAGATTAGGATGGATGGCGCCAAATAGTCATCTGAGGAACAGGAGAAAGAAAAGATACAGCGACAAAGAATTCCCAAAAGCTTCTGAACAATGGACAGTTTTATCTGTTCTGCAAACAACTTTCAATTTTTATCACCATCAATCTCTTGCAATTAGTCATTTTGTACACATCATGTGGATGCAATTACAAGAAGAGCCATGTCAAGGGCGATATCAAAACAAGAATCCCCCCATGGCGCTATTGAACAAATCACCCGATATTACAACTCCCCAAGTAGAAAAGCAGAAAAATTCAACCTCGACTCAAGCAAAGACAATATCGCTCAAAATGCCAGCTATGCAGCAAAACTCAATACACTTTGTTGTTTATAGTGTGGTAGAGAGACTTCAGCTGTGGAGAAAACCATCTAAAATTATCATAAATACATTTTATTATCAAGAACTAGTAATTAAATATTAAACATCTTTTAATGTGAAATTATCATGCCAATTCAAGCATATTATCAAAATTTTCCTGGTTTCTTTCTTCTTCTTCTTCTTAAATTAGCTATGCATAGATCAAACTAAGTATACATAAGCTACCGAAGCCATTATCTTTTTCTACAACGTGATGAAATTTCTAGAGCTTTCTTAATTGTTTATCATAAAAAATTATCATAAAATTATCATAAATACATATTATTATCAAAAAATTATCATAAAAAAATTATCATGAAATTTTTTTCATAAAAACAGAAAACCGAGCCATGAATAAAAAAGAAAAAAAAACAAAAAAGAAGAAGAAACCGAAAACCAAACCGAACCAAACCGAACCAAATCGGCTTATCGGTTCGGTTCCAATTCGGTTCAGTTCCTAGTCGGTTCGGTTCAAGGAGGCACCCTTAATGGTTCGGTTCGGTTCGGTTTTTCAAGAAAACCGAACCGAACCGAACCGTTTACACCCCTAATACTGATGACTTGTAATTGTACTTACCCTTGTTAATATCGTCATAAGTCGACATCGTTCTACCTAAAATAAGGTGATATCATCCCAATGACAATTTGCCTCTTTGTGTCACTATTAAGTATGAAAATCTTATGCATACCCGCACCCTCGATCATAATATGATACTATCAGTGACTATGTGTGTTAGACACGGATAAGGCAAGAGAAATAGGTGATCAATAACAAGATGATCAAACTTGTTGACACCTGAAATTTTCCTTGAGATTCCCGATCGCAGCGCGACTCGTTTCCATAAGTTGGTTTAGGAATCAAAATGGGTTAGCGTAAATGTTGAGGAATTTAATGTTTAGCCCTCATTTTCAACTTGGCCGAACCTGGTTTAGTGTGCTCTAGGGTCCATTTTCCATGTTAGATGGTTAGTCCAGCCTAGATTTGCATGATTAGGTTGGTTTATCTTAGAAATTTGGCCTAGAATGCTGATATTTGATTTTCTTTTTCTGGGTTTTTCTGGGAAATGTGCTTGTTGTCCAGCCATGTTTAATGTGATATTAAGCTTGATTTAGATGTTGATTTTTGGTTAGATGGCCCTAAGTTAGATGTGTGATGCCTAGGGAATGTTTTGGTGTTGATTTGTGCTTATTTGATGATGTGTTGATGATCTGTGTTTGAGTTTGGATGAATATGTTCGAAGGTGTTCTTCAGTGTTCATATTTGGACTTTGAAGATTGCCTATGTTGCTGGGAATAGGTTGTATATGCGTTAGATGTTCATAGACTACGATAAAAATGTTCATAAACTTTTCTAGAAATTTTCCAGAAAACTCGGAGCCTGGCTGACCCCTGGCCTTTCTCCGATTTTTGTGATTTTTTGTGTTCATATTTTGAAAGAACTTTTTTATCAAAGTTGAAGTCTAGATTTCAAGCTTTCCAATGTAAATCTAAAAATTTTGGGGGCGTGGGCATAAAGCATAAGGGGTCAATTGTGTAAATTTCGGACAAGGTTGGAGACTGGCCTGCGACTGACAGAATCAGATAGTCATGGCCACGGTTCGGAACCAACCGGTTCCGGTTCGTGGCCAAGCATGAACCGGAACCGCCCCTGGCGGTTCCGGTTCCGGTTCCAGTTCCGGTTCCGGTTCAGGTTCGGAATCGGTCGGTTCGGAACCGGTTCCGGGCCGGTTCATATTTTTTTTTTCTTTTCTTCCTCCGCCGGCCATAGCTGGGGCCGGCTGAGGTCGCCGGCCATAGCCGGGGCGAGCGGAGGTCGCCGGCCTCAGGCGAGGCCGGCCTCGCCGGCGTCGGGCGAGGGCCGCCTCGCTCGGGCCGGGCGAGGCTCAACCTCGCCGGCGTCGGGCGAGGCCGACCTCACCCGCAACGGCGAGGCCGGCCTCGCCGATTGCGGCGAGGTCGAGCCTCGCCGGCGTCGGCCGAGGCCGGCCTCGCCCGGTTGCGGGCGAGGTCGGCCTCCGCCCGCCGGCGAGCTTAAGCCTCGCCAGGATCTAGCGGGCTCGCCGGCCGAGGCCGGCCTCGCCAATTGCGGGCGAGGTCGGCCTCGCCGGCGCCGGCGAGTCGAGCCCTCGCCGGATCTGGCGAGGCTCGACCTCGCCGGCCAAGGCCGGCCTCGCCAATTGCGGGCGAGGTCGGCCTCGCCGGCGCCGGCGAGGTCGAGCCCTCGCCGGATCCGGCGAGGCTCGACCTCGCCGGCCAAGGCCGGCCTCGCCAATTGCGGGCGAGGTCGGCCTCGCCGCGCCGGCGAGGTCGAGCCTCGCCGGATCCGGCGGGGGCTCGACCTCGCCGGCGTCGGCCGAGGCCGGCCTCGCCGGTTGCGGGCGAGGTCGAGCCTCGCCGACGTCGGCCGAGGTCGGCCTCGCCGGTTGTAGGCGAGGTCGGCCTCGCCCGACGCCGGCGAGGTCGAGCCCTCGCCCGATCTGGCGAGGCCGGCCTCGCCCGACGCCGACGAGGGTGGCCTCGCCTGGGGCCGGTGACCTCCGCCGGCCTGGCTATGGCCGGCGGAGGAAGAAAAGAAAAAAAAATAAGAAAAGGAAAAGGAAAATAAAAAAACAGAAAAGAAAATAAATAAAAAAATTAAAAAGTTAATGTTCCGGTGACGGAACATTATTCAATATAAATTGTAATTAAAATGTAAATTGTAATCAAATTTGGGGACAAAAAGACAAGAGAGAAAGAGAGGACTTGAACTTAATAAATTATCATTTAGCACATTATAATTCGTCACAACGATTTATAAAAAAAAGGAGCACAATATATATGCCCTAAAATGATCCCAAAACCTAAGCATTCCGTGCGCAGGGGACCAGAGGTCACATGTCATCGGATTATATTTCGGTTTCCCTAAGCTCACGTGGGCGTATCCGGTATGAAAAACAAGGGTTCCCGAAATATTTGCTAACTCCAATAGTTCTTTTACCCTCAATGGTCACTACCCGTTCCAGTACCGGTACCGGTAGTATCTCCGTCGTTAAAGAACTCGGATTCATTATTCCGATCTATCTCTTGTTGCCGGTATTGAGCCTTCGTCCAATCAGCAACACAAGCTTGAATCTCCACTGATTTTGGAGATAATCTTGAACGATATTCGTCCAAAATATTACCTCCGGCACTGAATGCTTGTTCGACCGCAACTGTGGAACAAGGGGTTGAAAAAATCTGTTTTGCAATAAGAGAAAGGATTGGATATTGGCTTGCGTGCCTCTTCCACCAATCCAAAATTAAAAAATCTGTACCACCTTCGGATTCAGTAAACTCAAATGAAACGGTTAGATAAATCTCTAATTCAGAAATATTTCCTATTACTCCCTTTTGTTTTTTGTCTATGTAATAAAAGTTGGTACCCTCTACTAATTTTACCTGTACTGTCATTTTGTATCTCCGTAGATCGAGAAGATCTAATATCACCTAAATTATATTTAGCATAAAATTTATTATATAATTCTATTACTACATTTTTAACCTCACGTATTATGGTTGTAACATTTATCGCATCATAATATAAACATTGATAATACGTACTCAAAAAATCATTTAAGCCATCCAATTTGCAACGCGGATCAAAAACACAAGCAACTAAATAAATAATGGGAATTTCCCTATAATAATGTAGCCACTTCATTTTCATTGCAACTATAGTATGTTGCAATTCAATATCATTTTCATATTCATCAAAAATTCCGACAATATTAGTACACTCTACTAAAAATAAATGTGTAGTAGGATAATAAACACCGGACAAAGTATAAGTTGCATCATTAAAAACCTTTAAAACATCTACAATTTGTTGGCAAATATCCCACTCTTGTGGGTATAAATTAATCTCAGGTATATTATTAGAAATAAATGCACATAATAAATCTTTATATGCTAAAGATTCATTAAGCAAGTGAAAAGTAGAATTCCAACGAGTTGGAATATCTCTTGGAAATCTTTTTGGCCTTTTGCCATTTTCTCTACAAAATCTACCCCATTCTTTCATTTTGTGGGGATGTTTCCATAAAAATTGAATCGCCGTTTTTATTGGTTGAAGAAAAATATCAAGAGTTTTCAAACCATCTTGTACACATAAATTTAAAACATGACAAGCACATCTAACGTGAAAAAATTTTCCGCCAAAAGCGGGTTTACAAATATTTTCTAAATCGGCAATTGCAGCGATATTTGCCGCAGCATTATCAAAACCAATTGAAAAAATTTTGTTAAGCAAATAATATTCTTCTAAAATTTGCCTAATTATTCTATAAATATTATTTGCCGTATGCTTATCATCGAAAACTCTAAATGCAATAACTCTTTTTTGAATACTCCACTCGTCATCTATCCAATGACATGTTATGCCCATGTAAGAATGATTTTGCCAATGATCACTCCAAATATCACTACCTATATGCACGCATCCATTAAATTGCATAAAAAAGTTTTGTAAATCTTTTCTTCCATTTTTGTAAAGATCTTTAATTACTCGTTTAATTGAATTTATAGGAACACGTTTTGCTTGTGGAGCACATGCTTTTTGTACAAATTCATTAAAACCAAATCTTTCTCCAAAATTAAATGCTAAATGCTCAATGGAAATAAATTTGCCTAATTCTTCCTTATAAGTTTTTCCATTAAAACGAAATAAAGGGGAAGTATTAGGATTGACGTACCTGAAAATTTGTTGTTGCCCGATATCGATTCCCGTTTCAGTTGGATGTTTGCTCCTAAAATGTCGTTTAAATGTTCCATATCCTTGTCCACCTGTATATTTATATATTTTCCCACAATATTTACAAATTATATCATACCTTTTTTGACTAATATCAAACCTTTCCATTTTCGTGAAATGATTCCATATGTCAGATGTAAATTCCCGTTCCACTTCCTTTGTTGTAGATATTTCGGCAGGAGGATGAAAACTTTCTTGCATCGGGACGCGCTCCACATCGGGAAAAATGTTGATTTCATCATCTTGAAAATCTGCATATTCACGAGGATCAAAAGAATGATGGGATTCCGTCGCGATATTCTTACCTTTGCCAGTTGGCACTCGACTTCCACTTGCCATTTTTCGAGTGGATTGAGAGAATTGAGCGAATTAATTGGGAGAATTAAGAAAGAATTGCGTGTATTGAGAAAATTGAGAGAATTTAAGAAAATTTGAGAGAATTTCGACTATTGAGAGAATTTGAGAAAATTGTGAGTATTGAGAGAATTTGAGAGAATTTATAAGAAAAAAATGAGAAGAAAATTTAGAATTAAAAAAAAAAAAAAAGATAACCGTTGCAATTTTGCAACGGTTATCTTTTTTTTTTTTTAAATAGTTTTTTGCCCGTTGGCAACGGGCCGCAAGCCCGAGCGGGGCTGCAGACGTGCGAGCCCTACTGGGGATTTTTATTTTTTTTTATTTTGCCCGCAGCAGGGCCTGCAGTGCAGCGTGCAAGCCCTGCTGCGGGCGCCTGGGGGAGTGGGGGGGATTTTTTTTTTTTTATAAAATACTTTGCCCGTTGGGCCAACGGGTCACTGCAGTCTACCGACTCTGCAGTGCAGAGTGCAGCAGTTTTTTTTTTTTTTTTTTTTTCGGAACCGGGCCCGGAACCGCCGGTTCTGGGCCGGTTCCAAATCGCGGGCCCGGTCAACGGGCCGGGCCCGGGTTTGACCGGTCTGGTTCCGGGCCGAAACCGGCCCGTGGCCACCACTAGAATCAGACCTCCAGAGGAAAATCGGTAATTTTGGCTGACTTTAAGGGCTCTTTTAGAAAAAGTCATAAAACAAAACTTGGAGAGTACTCAAAGGGTTAGCTTCTTGTAGATTTTGGTGTCGTTTTGGATTCGATTACTATTTTTGTCCCATATTTTTAGAGTCCCGGGTCGAAACCGTGTCAAATCTGGAGCGGTTTTGGGTCAAATTCGGGTCGATAGGTTCAGACTCGGGTCAAGTGGTCTAAATAAAAATTAATTAAACTTGTTATATACTTGTATGAGGTAATTACTTATTTGTGCTTCCGCATGCTTAAAAGAAAAATAAATAACTTAAGAAAATATCTTGAGCCGCGCGAAAATCTCTGTTTTTTCTTTTCTTCACACCATTGGCGCCATTATTTAAGTTCCAACCAATACCAATAACGATGCATAAAGGCAAGAAGACTGATTGGGAAAATGAAGGCAAGCTTCTCTGCAGGATTGGCGGGGAATGTTATTTCACATGCACCGAGTAGGGCTGCTCCTGCCTTGAGCTCTGTGGCATGGACAAATTGTTGAATATTTATGGAGAAAAATCTGTATATCATATCATCCGTTCAATGTACCGAATTACTGAGCATTTGTCAAAACAATTCCTACAAGAATGTGGAGCGCATTGTCTTCACAGATGTCCAAACCTTCAAGCCATCCACGAGACGAGAAGAGTTCGCTTAAGCATTTTACTGGTCGACAATTGAACCTTGAGAAGAATCCCTGTTTTGCGTTCCGTTAATTCCTTCAAAACGAAGTCCAAAATGAAGACTCTGATGCACCTGACAACCACCGGAACTTGCACTTGGCCAATACTGATTGCTTAAGTCTAGAGAAGTGTGTGTTGCCGCTTAGCCTCGAATTTTGCTAAAATTGAGAGAAGCGAGTCTATTTCCACCTAAGCTCAAAATTTACTCATTGCAAACAATTAACGAAGAGAGCAGAGGATCAGAGGCTCCAGTTATCAGCATTCCATCTTTCTTAACTTGCATCAAATAGTCCAAAGCTCGCTCCGTAATGATCTCTCCAGGGATCAGCAGAGGAATTCCTGGTGGATATGGACATATCAACTCTCCACAGATTTTTCCAGGACACTCTTCAATGCTTGCTTTCCTTTTGCTCATAAAGAATGCGTCTCTAGGACTCATTGCCATCTCTATGTCAAGGAAGGGACCCAAATCTCCATTATTCACTGTACCTTCAATGCTCTTGGCAGCTGATGCTACAGATAGATGCTTTATTCCAGAGACTAGCCTCTGAACATGCTCTTTGTGGGTTCCAAGATTTAGAGCGAAAGTCATGTATCGGGACCCAACAAGTTCACAGACAATCCCATGATCCCTATCTAGAATCTCATCTGCTTCATAACCGGACAGACCCAGCTGCCAGAAACCAACAGTAAGGCGCAGCGGGTCCATGGCGCTACAGTTAGGGAAGCTTGAAGAGTCAAGTAGAGTAACACCCGGCACTTCTTCTATCAATTCCTTAGCCATAACCGACAAATCAATTGATCTACTGAATATGGCTCCTGGGTTTTCACTCAACTGAGCTCTAGCGGCATCCAAGGATGCCAAAAGCAAATAGCTAGGACTGGTGCTCATAAGTGTTTGAAGACATTTACATATTCTCTCTCTATCTACAATATTCCCTGACATGTGCAGCATGGATGACTGAGTGAGGGAGCATAAAACTTTGTGTGTAGACTGAACGGTGATATCGGCTCCTTGCTGGAGGGCTGAAGCCGGCAGGTGACTATGAAATCCAAGATGTGCACCATGAGCCTCATCAACAATCAGCGGAATTCCATGAGAGTGACTCAGCCAGGAAAGCTCATATATGTTACTGCATACACCCTGGTAAGTAGGGGAGGTGACCAAAACTGCCGCAGCTTTTGTACTTTCATTTTCCAAATCACTCAATGCCTTCTCTACCTGCAAGAAGAAGCGTTTTAAATTACTTAAAAATATGCCGGAGCAATGTTAAACTTCCGCATCCTGTAATTGCATGCGAATTGACATATTCCTCTTATGGTTGCTAATGGAAGTTCATTTATATTCCTCCCGCTTCAAGTTGAGAAGAGAAATGACAATAAATAAACAATACATGCTAAAACATGATAAGAATGTGCAGGAAGCATAAGCTGTCTGAACTCTGCTTGCCTGTGCAACATCGATGCTGCCAGCAATGCCCCACTCAGAATTATATTCAGGCATGATGTATTTCGGTATTACACCAGACAACATCATGGCAGAGGTTGCTGACAAATGAGAATTTCGAGGGAGAATGAGAGTGTCGCCAGGGGAACAAGTAGCCATGATTGCAGCATGGATGCCACATGTAGTACCCCCGACAAGAAACCACGTTTCTGATGATCCAAACAACTCAGCTGCTTGCTTCTGTGCATCTAAGATGGGGCCCTCTGGAGAGAAGAGGTTGTCCAGCTCAGGAAGCTCAGGCAAATCATGACGAAAAGGGTCAATGCCGATAACCCCAGCCAACGAAGATGGAGCAGCACGACCTCTGTTATGTCCAGGAAAATGAAAGCTCGCGACATTCTGTTCGGCTGCAGCCTTCAGCGCACTAACCAGAGGAGGGGGAGGGGGAGGGGGAGCACTATTTCCCTCAAGCCTTGAAGAGCTCAAAACAAGGGGAACATCTGTCACCAGATTATCCACGACCCCGATCCTAACTTTGGTTTTCTTGGGCTCTATCTCACTTCGTTCCTGTAATTTGTGTCGAAAAGGATCAACTTGATGTAGATTGGCGACAATTTTGCACCTAGACAACAACGAAGAGGCATCGTCGGACGTCTGAACTCCAAGAAATGTGGGAAAAACCCAATGAGTCAGAGGATAAGGGGAAGGGAGACCTAGGAATGCAGGCAGAGTCCGTAATGCACAAGGTCATATATGATACGCCCTACTGTCATTCAAGAGACCAGGTTCCCACAATTTTCTCATAAGAATCACGTTAATACCGCTGAGAATTGAAGGGTTCGACGGGAAAGCAAGTCAGATATATACAATCCAAACAAGAACCAGTGACAAGACTCTGGTCCACATACTACTGGGCCTAGTTTGAGATGGCAATGCGAGCAAGAACCCAATCAGATGTAGGGACAATTCAGGACGTGCGAGGTGGCTGTGAGCAAAGAGGAGCGGGAAGCGCAAGGCAATAAGCGAGGGCGGGCGCAGGAGAAGCGGAGAGAAGAGGGGAGGAATTTAAGGCGAACACTTACGGGGCGAGTGGGGAAGGAGAGCGGCCACGGATGAAGCTGCGGTCGGAGTGGCGGCGGCGCCGGGGACCGCAAGACGCGCGAGACGTTGGTCCGCCATTGCTGAGGACGGAAGCGGATGAGGAAGAGAATGACAGCGCCATGGCTTGAGCACGGAGCGAGGAGGAGGAGGAGAAGGAGGAGGCGGAGGAGTGGGGTAATGGAAACGCCATGAGAGGAGGGAGATTCTTGTTGCTTGAGCTTTCACTCGCCCAGGTGACTCTCGTTTGCGAAAATGAGATAAATGCTCCGTAAAACTTAGGTTTTGACGTAATATGTAATATGTTCCTGAACTTTAAATTTATTCAATATGATCTCTGGATTTTTGGTACATATTCAATTTAGTCTCTAGATCATATGAATGTTCAATTCTGTCCATAAACTTGAGTTAAAGGAAGAACAATATTAAATATTATAAGAACTAAACTGAATATGTACCAAAAGTTGAGGGACTTCATTGAATGAATTAAAAGTTTAGGAATCACATTGCACATTGAAATAAAATTTAGAAATCATATTAAATAAATTAAAAATTCATGATACTGAACCAAAAATTCAGGAACCTTTTATGCCATTCCCTTCTTGTTTTCAGCTTACTTCTTTGTAAGGCACAGTATAGTTTCTTTTTACTTTATTATCTTTATGTAGCTGAACAGGACGATTGGAGAATTCCAGGAGAGAATTTCTTGAAAAATTCGGGTGAATCGTGTAATTTCTTTTGGGATTATGCCCACGCTTCTATGATGCATAAGCGTAAAATCAAAGTCCAAAATCTGATCACGCACGCCTCCGAGCCATTTCGCAAACAAGGACGGAAAGCACATGGAAGAACGAATTGAGCGGAGCACATCATCCTGCATAACTGAAGAGGACAGCACGGGGTCTCCCATCATCTCGATGATAAACCGACTCGAGAGGCTCGATTTCGTCGCGCGCGCTGTGGGGTTACAGCCCTTAGGCACGTGCCCGCGCAAGCCCATGCAGCGTGTAGGGGCGGGCCTCAGGAAACCGCGATTGTGCATGCGATCTTGTGTCTGATATGAACAAAGACAAAGATACGTGCTTTTTCTCCATCCACGTACCCTACTAGCTGCGATGGTCCTTATAAGCCCGAATTACAGAAGCATCAAACTAGTTAATCCTCCATCACCATAGAGTTGCCTCTGCACAGATGATTTTACTCTCATTGACAGGTACTCCACAGGAGCTACTCATGACACCAACAAGAATACAACTGGAATACTTTCAGTGCAAGCCGAAGAGTTTAGTATATATAGACAGTAATTTCTAAGTTTGTACATGTGATGATCTAAAACCTCATGCTAAGATCCATTTGACATCACAATCTTTTTTCTATGACAAGAGTAATCTGGAAAGAGTAAACACTTCCTTCATGATTCGGGGCATCGACCCTTTTAATGAATGTGACTAATCCTATCAAATGATAGCAGTTTTCTCGTCCCACCGCGACTGAGTAATCACAGGGGAGATCCCATGACAATGCTTCTCCATAGAATTCTAACCAAATCGACAACCCTCAAAGGTTACTAACAAAGAACTTGACTGTAACTAATCTGAGACACCGATACATGTTCATCTGTATGGACTCTCAAAGCACTAATTAAACCAGGTGCCTGCAAAAACAGACACTAAACAGCAAGGACAACATATTTTCAAGATATATTCAGACTTGTAATGTTTTCACGATATAACTAAGAATGTTTCCATGCCATATCAAAGGATTATAAGGTGCAAAACTTCTTTCAGCAAACACAAGTGAGAGTTAACAAAGCGCAATTAACTGATCACAAGCAGATAGATGGACTAACACGTCATCGCGATAAAATTACCAAATCTGCAGACTAACTGAACCAAACTAGAGACGAACCAATAGCACAACATGTATCTTTCTCAATACCTAGAGCTTGCCATCATTGGAATCTTCTTGGACAGAAGATGGCAAGGAATGAGGAGCTTCTGCATTAGAAATGCTTCTACATCTCTTTTTCTACAGAGTATTTGCTTATTGGGTCGATTGAGGAGATGTAAGACTAATTGACCTGGGCTATTATAATGTCTTGGAACAATCTCTAAGGATGTGAAAGTTAACCATCTCTTAACCACCAGCACGTTGAAATTTACTTCCACCAATAACTCAAAATTGTTCAATCATAATACTCATAGACTTCCCAAAAGAGAACCAAAATTCATAAATCATCCCCATCCAGATCGTGTTTTAGTACATAAAATCAATGATAACCAACAGATAATTGAATGCATGAACTTATAAACATCATATTAGACTACTCATCCGCACTTGGAGTGGTCCAAAGTCCATCTGATTCCAGATTAGCATATGTTATAGCATCAGATTTCATCCAGCACCATCTCCTCATTCCTTAAGTCAAACCCATTATCCATTCAAATGCTAATATATCTCCTCATGATATAACATTTCGTCACCAGCCAAGCGTTGGCAGAGAGTGGCATAGCCTTGTTCTTGTGCACCCAAATAGTGAGAAGCCCATTTGTGCAATCTCTGGAGATTTGTCGTGACTGGCGCTTCCCCCCACAAGTATGTTTAATGGCTATTATCAGAGTATACTCATAAACCAGTTATTGGGCCGAACTGAAACTCAGAGAGCTCCCATGCAGCTGAAGGATACAGCATAAACAGGGACAAGTGATTGGATCCAGCAATGAAGTACTCGGTGACTACTGCGTACTAGCAGATTGATTTGATTCAGTGCCCTTCGATTGTGACCCATCTCTCGTCGTCATCGAGCTTCTTCCCAGTGCTTGAGCAAACATCCTCTTTGCAGCTCCTAGATGCTCTTTCTTCAAGTACTCCTTGTTGGCAACATTTTCACTTCTTGCACTCCGAGATGAGGGGACATTAGCATTTTTCTGCACAGATTCTTTAGGCACCTTCCTCCCAGTAAGAGTTGCACGGACATCATGGTTCTCACCCTTTGCCTTCTCAGACATATTTACATCTGGTCCTTGAGTATAATTAGTCTCTCCATTAGCTTCTAAGCTCGAATTGGGGTGGAACTTCTCATTTTCTGGCACATTGAATCCATTAGTGCCTACTTCATACCCTTCACTATTCTTGGCAGCATCATGGTTGTTAGCGCCTATTTTTTGGCCAAGGGCATGTGCAATCATACGGCGGGCCACTACAGGAACATTTCGTGGTCGCTGTGTCATGGGTTCTCTCATGTCTTCCGCATCAAAGGCAAAAATTCGCTCACGGGCAGCAAGATAAGCAGCTTCTCTCTCCTTGAATGTATGTTGAGAAGATGGGACATTTGTTATCAACACTATTAAAGGAAAAGAAGAAATCATCACTTGGCATTCAAGTCTATGCCTTCAGGCATGATGTAAAAGAAGGAAGCAAGCAATGAACTTTCAATGGTATCTGTTCTTAAATCTCCACTTTGTACCTTATTACAATGTCTAAATTCTCTGGTTCCTAGGTAACAAAGAAGTACAACATTTTTCCATGAGACTGGACTTTCCTTCTCATTTTAATTCAATTTGAAATGGCACTCTTGTCATTCATAGAAGAAACAAAGTGGAATGAGGTGCAAAGTGTGCTTTGTCGCAATTCCAAATTTTCATGGAAAATGAGATAGCATATGAGAGATCTTCCGGTTACACAAAAACTCTACTCCAATGCTAATGAGGGTAAAAGCAGAGTGACCACCTCCCATTATAGTGGAAAGATAATTCAAATTCTTACCCTCTCTAAAACTTACAACCACTCCCTTTCATTCTCCTCAGTTAATTACTAGTGTCCTTTCATTATGAGATCACGTCTTGTTACATAACACTTCAGCATGCTCCGAGCACAAATATCCAAAGTTCCGTACCAGTTGGAGCATCTTTTCTCCTCAGTATCTGGTACGATGATGGCAGAGGTTGAGGTTCATCATACTGCCATAAGATATCACTAACAAGAATTGAAGGTCTGCCATCAAAAAGGACATATTATCCTGCGTGAGATCATAAGCGTTGGAATAATGTAAGAACTCATAATTTATATCCACAATGCCAAGTCTGAACCAGTATGTGCAATCTTTCCACATACATTGATGTTTCAGGGCAACGCTCCAAGATCAAATGCCGATCATCTCCTTCACCCACTGATTCATGGGCAAACCTAATCAAGTAACAGTTGGTAAAATACCACAAGACAGGCAAATGACTCGTGAAATAAAGAGCCAGTGACTCATGTTCTCAAGTAATAGAAACCCAGTATAACAGAGAAAAATTTTTGATGCCAGAAAGTGTATGTAGAGTGATACCCAAATATATCAGCCAGCCGATGAATAAGAAGACGGTTGTAGGGGTTCATGGGTTCCAATTCCAGAATCTCATCTCCACTGCAAAGACAGTAATCTAAGAAGTTTTTCCCACAATCCACACAAAAGGACTTCACATAAAGATTCATATTACAAAAGGACTTCAGCATCAAGAAAAAGAACGTTCTGTACCATCATCTCGAAACCATCAATAGCAATTATTGTAAGAATTCCCAACATATGACAAGAGACAGAAAAATATGATCTAACAATGAGGAGAAAGTGGACAAGATGTCTTCCCTGCTCTTAGAGGCGCAGTGTACATTGTTGTAGAAAGTCCCCCATTCTGGCCTAGATGCATTCGTGGCAACTACTACTATGATTGTATATTCAATATAGCTTAAACATAATATAACTTTTCTAGTTCCCCAAGCCAGTGATTTAAGAAGTGCATTCGTCAAGCAATATCAAATAATGCAGCTGGGAAAAGGCTCCATTCTTAAGTCCATTCATCTCATCGACTTGGAGATGGTGAAAGCCCAGAAAAAACTGATTGACCTGGTTGACCTTGTTGACTCTAGTTTGACAAAGTCTACAGGTATATATCACACTCAAAATACTCAGGAAATTCCGGCAAAGAAAAAATAAAGGGGGGAGAGGTAGGGTAAAAATGTTAAAACCATTAATGACTGAAGTGCACATAGCAATAAGCACCATTACACATAAACAATTAATCTTGTAAAAACAATGCCCATGAAGTGCCACGTAACTGAACTTGACCAATTCATAGCAGAATCTGCTTACTCGCATGCCAAGAGATATTCACTTAATCTCACAGAATTTTCGTGGCATTGACTAAAGATTTGACCCACGAAGTTGGATGTAAAATCATATCGAATTACATATCAAGTGACTCTCGGATCAATCCATCCTCAAGAATTCATTATTTAGTCAGGAAATGAGAAAGCTCAGACTCCACCATCTATTTCTTGTTTCAAACTTATCTTTTATGGAACTGGAAAATTCCATATCAGCAGAAGCATTATATAAGGGAAATAGCACTAGAATTGCTATATCCTTCATAATCATAAAGAAGAATACATTGGTTCCAGAAAGAAAATTTCCAACTTTGTCAAATTGCTACCTTGCACCTATCATATTACGGACTCGTGAATGTTCTCTCTAACAGGGTCGCCTCATCTTTCCCTTTAACTAACTAATCATCCCTGAGTCTGCCACACAACCAAGAAATTTCTTAGCTAAGGCTACAGAAAATGTCACTGACCAATTTTAACAATTGCTGAGGTGTGCGACCTACTTGCAAGTTCAGGATGGGAAAAAATAGCAAGCAAAGCATAGATTGGGAGACCAATCAGTGCTCCAACTCTGCTTCGTTGTCACCCTTAGCCACAGAAACAATGCTAAAAGTGTATGTGTCGTAGTCTTCGTTTGGTATATGTGTAAGTGGAGAATTTTCCGTGGATCAGCGGTCGTCATTTTCCATAAACAAGTTAACATCTCCTAGCTTCACACAAATGCGGGTCAGTTCTTGAATCTATTTACACATTGAAAGCAATTTCTGGGAGGGATTGATGGTTTTCCTTAGTGCAATTGGTTCTAAAGAAGTAGGATGAAAGGTTCAAGCTCCTCCACAGCGAAATATGGCTCCTCAAAATGCACCTAGACTTTTAACTTGCTGAAGCACACGTACCCTTTCTTCTCCCATCATTGACAATCTTTGTGGAAGTTGGCTAAACTTTACTTCTTCCAGGTTCCTGTTCTGTTACTCCGATGACAAGTCCAAAGACACCTTTCTCTCCTCTTCAACTTCCCACTCCAGTACATCATACAAAAGGGAATTCTTTTACGGACAATAATAATGGAAGGTACTCACTCACCAATCCAATTCCAACTTCACGACGCGCAAAAGCAGCAATGCGAAGTCTGCACTCAGCAATCAATCAAAAGGGACTTAGGAGTCAGAATCGCAATATACCTGGAGTCGTCCTGAAGGAAATTCACCAAACCCTCCTCCACGGAGAGCAGGAGATGCTTGCAGGGAAGGTTGTCCTTCACCAGGAAAGCCAATTCCTCTACCTGCCACGACCCACGAGTCGTCAGAGTCACTGGAAACGTCAAAAAGCACAGAAACTTCTCTTTGGGTAGTCGAGAAGTCCAAAAAGTTTGGAAATTGAGCGCATGATCGGCCGCTCGAGTTGCCCACGACCCAGTTCCCGCAACCATCGGCAGTTCACAATCTCGATCGCACCCGAACGAAAGGAAATCGAACCAAGCCGACCCAGAAGGATCAAACAGAGAACCTAACGAGAGAAACCCACATGAGATAACGAGAGCGCGAGAGAGAGATCTCACCATGGCGAATTGGTTGATGCTCATCTTGAAGAAGACAGGCGGAAACCCGAAATTTTGCGAAAGCAACCGAGGGAGAGAGAGGGAGAGAGAGAGACGAAGGCACCGGGATGATGATTGTTGGTGGCGTTGCGCCGTCTTGCCTCCGACCGTATTCGTTCTTCGTTTGCGTTTATTCTTGGGAAATTTTCAATTTGGGGCATAAAGTAAGCCCATTTTCTCAAAATGGGGTCCCAAATGTAATCAGTCTCAAAATTGAGTCTAAAGTGCTCAATTAGTCTCAATTTGATACATGAGTTTGCCGGCCGGCCAAATAGTCACCGGCGGCAAGTTTTTTACTGTTCCGGTGGCCAGAACAGTAATTTTTTACTTTTTAATTTTTTTTTTTGCTTTTTTTTTTCTCTATGGCCGGCGGAGGCTGCCCTCGCCAGCGTCGGGGAGGGCCGCCCCGGCGAGGGCCGCCCAACCTTCCCCGACGGCCCTCGCCCGACGCCACAGGCGAGGGTTGCCCGACGCCATAGGCGAGGGTTGCCCTCGCCGACGTCGGGGAAGGCTGGGCGACCCTCGCCCGACGCCGACGAGGGCAACCCTCGCCTGGGCAGGCGAGGGCGACCCTCGCCGGGCGTCGGGCGAGGGCCGCCCTAGCCTCGGCTGGGCGATCGAGGGTCGCCCTCGCCTCGGCTGGGCGGGCGAGGGCCACCCTTGCCCTCGCCGACATCGGGGAAGGCTGGGCGGCCCTCGCCCGACGCCGGTGAGGGCGACCCTCGCCAGATCCCACTCAGCCTCCTCAGCTCCTCCTCCGACAGCCTCAGCTCCGCTAGCGTGGGCGCCGCGGCCCCCTTCTCTTCCCACCTCCTCCTCTCCCTCTCCAGTTCCCTCTCCTTCCTCACATTCCGCCTCAGCTCGCCGTACCTCTCCATGAAGCTGCCCGAGCCGGGCTCGGGAACGGGGTTCTCAGACGTGCTCTAGCTCCTGTCGATCGTGTGGCCGACGCGGTGCCCTCGCCGGATCTAGCGAGGGTCGCCGTCACCAGCGTCGGGCGAGGGCCGCCCAGCCTTTCCCGACGTCGGCGAGGGCAACCCTCACTTAGGGCAGGCGAGGGTCGGCCTCGCCCACCCGGCCAGGCGAGGCGGCCCTCGCCCGACGCCAGCCGAGGGTCGCCCGACGCCGGCGAGGGTCGCCCTCGCCCGCTTAGGCGAGGGCTGCCTCGCCGGCGTCGGGCGAGGGCCGCCCAGCCTTCCCCGACGTCGGCGAGGGCAAGGGTCGCCCTCGCCGACGCCGGCGAGGGCAACCCTCGCCTGCGGCATCGGGTGAGGGCCGTCGGGGAAGGCTGGGCGGCCCTCGCCAACGCTGGTGAGGGCAGCCTTTGCCGGCCATAGAGAAAAAAAAAAAGCAAAAGAAAAAAGCAAAAAAAAAATTAAAAAGTAAAAATTACTGTTCCGGCCACCTGAACAGTAAAAAACTCGCCGCCGGTGACTATTTGGCCGGTCGGTGAACCCAGGTACCAAATTGAGACTGATTGGGCACTTGGGACTCCATTTTGAGACTGATTGCACTTGGGACCCCATTTTGAAAAAATGGGCTCACTTTGGACCCCAAATTGAAAATTTCCCTTTATTCTTTCATCTTTTTCTTTTTAAGGTAAAAGCAACCAAAAATCTTAAATGATACCCGTTATGACATAATTATCTTAAACTTTTTCTATAATACAAAGAATCCTGAATTTATACGTGCGTGATACTTTACCGTCATTCAAAGTTCCGTCAATGAGAACCATTAAATATATGCCTACATAGATGCTAGGAAGTAAACAGTGTTAATATGACACTCACGTGACTTAAGTAAAATTAAAACAACTTTGTTTTGACTGAATAATTATCTAATAGAGCATTGACAGAGGGTAGATGTGTTGAATGGGTATAAGTTTGAGATTTTTTATAACACGAAAAAGTTCGTATTGAATAGATCACAGTAGGCATAGTTCAGGGTTTTGTTGATATTGAAAAACAAAAGTTTAGAGTAAATGTGTTACGATACGTATAGTTTATGATTTTTTGTGGCTTTTTTTCCTTTTCTTAATTCCCATTTGACATTTTTAATTACGAAACATTTGTTTTTCTTTTTCAAGAAAAAGTGATTGAGCCGATTTGTTATCAATGGAATCTTAAATCTTGCAGAAAATATTCAACACACTTCTATGCCGAAAACTTGAACGTAGACTAAATTTAAACAATGAAATTCAAATTTTTGTCGGTCATTGACCCAAAAAGAATGCACAATATGTTACTATAATTTTGGTCAAATTTTGCATAATCCAAGAAAAAGAGAATTGGTTACACAGCCCAAATGCCTTATAATTTTCGTCTAAAAATGTAACACGAGTCATGTAAATGGATTTATCAGATAAATAGGTGGGTTGATTGCATGGTTTATTTTGAAATGGCAATAGGATAAGTGTTGGCTTTGAAATTGAAATGAACAAACCGTTGTTGAGATAAAAAGAAAGAAGATGTCGTCGCTATAAAGGGTAAATGCATCTTGTAACTCTTGAGCTATAATTTTCTTCATCCCTAGTTTTGAGAAAATTTTGTTCGCATCATAGCTCTGATCGGTAAGTTATGAGTTATGAATTTCATCCATATGCCAACTTAATTAAAATTAAAAGCGGGCGATTCATACATTTGTAATCTAATATTGAACGACATGATTTGAAAAAATTCCCTTCCATAAAGGAAAACTTGATCCTTTACCTTAAGAGATGGATCAGAAGAACATATAGGATTCGATCTTAATAAAATTCATGTTAAATTGCTCTCGTATAGAAATGTTTTCATGTGAAATGTGTAACCTTTTTACTTTTATCACATATAAATTGTTCTAAAAATATTCAAGAAAATAAAACCACCCTTATTTTTGCACTTTTTTATTAAAAAAAATTTCCCTGTTATTTTGGATCACAAAAAGCTAATGTACTAACATTCTTGCCCGTTTATTTTGGATAAAAAAAAAAGCACAAAACAATCTAAAAAATTATACAAATTCGAAAAAAAATTCATGAAAAATTTATAGGTCAATATGCATGTCGACATTTGTATGTTTTGAAAGAATTTAGGTGTTGCGTGTTGAATAAAAATAAAAGTGCATGCGCCATTAATTTAAAAAAACAATAAAAGAATAAAACGTAAAAGTGATTCTAAAAATAATAAGTGTAAAATTCACTTTGCTTTCTTTTCTCACAACTCACCTCCAGAAACTGTGTACAGAGAATCCACAACGTTAACTCTGCTGTCCAAGATCACCTAAGCTAGAGTAAGATGTTTCAAACAAGAACACATCATTTAACATTCCAACTTGAACCATGTCCATCAAAGGAAAAAAAGAAAAAAACAAAGAAAGAACATGCAAGAACTCTAATTTGATCTTACAGTGACCCTCGCAAAGTGTCTCTCCACTCACAAATCCTATGCATTCTCCAGGACTCGTTGCATTTACACAAGAACAAATGAAGGAAACCATACATAGTATTCGTCTGTGTCGGCGGGGGGGCGAAGGTGACGGTTGCGTCAAGCTTGGGGCTCTTCCAAGGATATGACGGTCTCGAAAGCTCCCACGAGTGCCTTCACCTTGTTCTTCCTCTTCTCCATCAGCTTGCTCGAGGTCTCCGCGATCACGTCGTTGTATGCTGGCGAATCCTTCTTCGAGTTCCCCTGAGTAGGTTTCTGGCTCTTTGAAGGTGTAATGGTCTTAATTGTCAATGGCTTTGCTTCTTCTTCTTTCGCTGCGCCCCCCACTGTAGCGTCTTTCTTTTCATCATCTGATGATATGGACTTGTCCTGGTTTTGTTCTTCACCAGATTGCTCTGGCTTCTCACTTGTTGCCTCTGCTTCTCCAGTTTCCGTTGTGATGGCATCAGTCTTTTCGAGGGAGTGATCTTCAATTATATCTTCTGAGTCAGCTTTAGCCACCTCTGTTGAGATCTTCTCTTGCGTAATATCGGTCTGATCACTCAAAATTTGATCTTTATCTTCTCCAGTTTTGTCACCAAGAGGGGTTTCAATAGCTTCTTGTTCTGCTAATTTGTCCTTGGTATCTTCTGATTCTCTCTGTAAAAATTCAGTTGAATCATGATCTTGGTCCACCGTGGAAATGACACAAGCCTGATGATCAAGCAGAGTCTCTTGATCTTTCACAAGTTCATCACCTGCCAGGATAATATCATCATGTTCATCAATGATATCTTCAGGTTTCTGCAAATCTGAGGCAACTTCTACCCCATGATCACTCTCGACCTTCACAACAACAACCTCTTCCACATCTTTCAGCTCTGGTTTCTTGTTGTCTAAGTTTCCTGATTCAGCATTCAGTGTCTCTGAAATTACATCGGAATTGCTCGGAGCTGTAGTCAACCAACTGGTCTCCTTCTTGATGGTTGAAGGAGTTGAAACTGCACTCTTCCTTGTGATCTTATTACCAGCTTTAATTGAAGCCTGAGACTTGACAAGACCAGCTTTAGGTGTTTTTGAGGTCCTATCCAAAACTGGCCTCGCCGAACCGGAGGAAGAGGGAGAGAAAGATGAAGTTCTAACTGTTAGGGACCTCTCTCTTGGACCTGATGAAGTGAAGATCTTCTGCATCTGAGCAGATGAATCAGACTTGTCCAAAGAGTTTCTTCTGGAGAGATTAGGCTTCTGAGCAGAGGCTCCGGGCGACAATGAGACATGTTTCTTCGTCGCGGGCTTTGGCGATTCAACCCGTGAGCTCAACGTTGGTTTTAGATAATTCGGGACTTGCTTTTCTGATGCTGTCGAAGCGACATTGGTGGTCGGAGAAGATAATGAGGTGGATTGCTTTAAAGTAGTACTAGCTCGTTTGGTTTGGGCAGTGCCGGTTTGACGATGATCCGAAGGAGATGTGACCTTCTTTTGCTTCCCCAGAGAAGCACTCTCTTTCAGTTTTGTAGCCATGCCGACTGTATTGTCAGGACTAAGCTAGAGGAAGTTCAGTATAAGCTGCAAAGTGGAGGACAAAGTTAACGGTTTCACAGATTGCAGAAAGCACGAAGATTATTCACATAAGACTGCATTTGGTCGATTGTTTTTATCCTTTTTTGCATTTGTGCCATTGGCGAATAGGATAAAAGGCAGATATGACCTCCCATAAGGCGGGTTAATAGTCTCAAACAGGCCAAAGGACTTTTCGCTGAATAAATCTATTCTATACAATCTGATTGTTAAGACGACCCGACCAAATACATAGCCATAGACCTTTTGGGAATTTATAGGATGTTGTCCTGTAAAACCCGCAATATTTCAACTCCAATGGAGCATTTACCAGAAAAAGAATCAAAATAATCGAATTGGTAGGAGTAAACAACAGCCTAACAATTCTTTCCCGACGACAGATAATCTTTTCGTGCTGAGTTTCCCCCAGGACATCCTGTATGAATGCATTGCACTTGACTTAATGCTGTATCCTGGATCCTACATAAATAGGATCCTGATAGATATGCTAGAGGCCAAAAGAGGCTGTCGAATCTGCTCATTAACCACATACTATAAATTCTTTGAATCTGGATTTCAAGACAATAATGCACTTGCCTCATCTCAAATACGAAAACTATTACTCCGGCGATTTCCCTTGGCAATATCGCTATGACTATGACCCCGCGAAAGGTCTAGGAAAAGGAGTATGCTTAGGTCCGCTGGCGGTAGAGAACAAGCAATATATTGCGAATGTCATGGATTAGCGCAGCCATGCAGAAACTCTAGGGAGAAAGTAATGATCGAATTGGAAGCAATCTGCCAACTAAAACATCCTGATCCTAGAGTTGAGCAACGATGAAGATCCAACACACATGTTCTTCATGTATTCATGTTCATGAAACCTATGAATACATGATATGCAATAAATGAAAGAGAGAGAGAGAGAGAGGGAGATCGTAACGTACCTTGATCAATGAAACTTCATGTGGAGGAGTGAATAGGAAGGGACAAAGGAGAGAGCAAATAGAACAAAGACTGGATTATAAGAAAGGGTCAGCTAATTAATTGAAGGAATTGAAAGAGAGAGGAAGAGAGAGAGAGAGAGAGAGAGAGAGAGAGAGATCGAGAAGGGTGGTTTTGGGTTGATGAGAGGAGAGTGAATCACGCTTTGAACTCAAAAGGGGTGGTGGTGGTGGAGGAGGAGGAGGCCATGTCATTGCAAGCAAACGAAACCATCAAACAACAAAAAGAAAAAAGAAAGAAAGAGCAGAAAAAAAACCAACCTCTTGTTCGTTTCATGAACGACCGAGGAGAGGTGTGTGGGGGGCAATCGTTTGACCTTTTCAAATGCACCAAAACGTTACCAAAAAAATAATGAAAACAACAAAGAAGAGAGAGAGAGAGAGAGAAAAAAAATTCTGTCATAGAATTTAACGGGACGCCTCTGCATCTCAGCTATATGAAAGTTCTTGTTCGATGTGGAAGATTTCCAAGAATGGAATTATCTGATGATGCCATGCAATCACAACCCTCCAACAATCAGAGAGAGAGAGAGAGAGAGAGAGAGAGAGAGAATATAAGGGTTGAGGGTCCAGCGTCCTTTGGTGATCTAGAGGTCCTAGTCAAGGGAGATCATGTTCGCACGTCTTGGTCAAATCCATGATCGATCCTTCCTTCATGAGCCAAGACGACCATGTCAGTCCCTTTTCCAGATACAAGCAGTTCTTTTGCGCCCAACATGCGTGCAAGAAAAAGCATCAGTATGTCATCCCATTAAGCTGACTGACTGGCCACATCCAAGCTAAGGGAAACGCTTCTTTTTGATTTGCAAGTCAAGCAGTTTGAGAGAGTGGAAGAGGAACCCATCCAGCAAACAGAGTGCACCGCGCTTGAACGACGCCGAGGAACTATTCGAGTGGATCCAAGACCGGCAGGGTGCATCTGATGCTCGACCGCCGTCATCGTCTGATCCATTGGCCAGGCCTATGCATGCTCTACTTGAGCATCCGGGTGGCCAATGCACATCTTCTCCCAAGTTCGCGCGAGCTGAGAACCCGACCCGGGCTTAATTTGTGAAGGAGAAGCAGTTGTCTCACTTCTTCACCATGAATGATCTATTTCTTGATTGATCTTACTCGGACTTTTCATTTGCTACTGTAGTAATGTTAGATCAGGAGCGCTTGAGCCATAGTATTGGGTTCGACTTTCAAGTTTGGTTAAGTGCTAGAGACAACCCTCTTTTCATTTGAGCCCAGCCAGCCCGAATGTCACGCTTCTCTTCTCACAATTCCAAGAATTATCATGGAGTTAGGTTCCTTGAATACCCTAATTCCGCAGTCCTAAATGTCGACCGGGCCCTTTTGGAACCGGCGTGCTAGACTATGTAATTGGAGTTTCTCTTTCTCGTCGTCTTGTATTTGGGTGAAAACAAGGTCACCATGGATGAGTGACGTCGTGCAACTAATGGTGGAATTCATTGGTATGATTATAACGTCATGATTGTAAGAGTCGACTAATCGTCATTTTGTCTAACAAGGCTAAATAAGTACGAAATTTTTAAGATGCAAGCGACCTAAAATGGTAATGGATTGTTCTTGTTGTCACGAGCAAACATTTAATGCTAACACGTAGGTTGCAAAAGGAAATTGATTACTTATTTCTATCTCATGAACTTATACAAATATGTGGTATCATTAGTGAAATGTAAATATTTGGCAGTATTATTGAATATATTAAACTAGTATCTTAACTTATATGAATATATAAGAAAAGCCATAATGATTATTAATTTGTACATAGGAAATACTAGTAAATTTTAACCATGAGAAGTCAAACAAATTAGCTTTAAGGTTATTTACAAACCAATCTGATTTCATTGATTGATTAGATAAAGTTCTCTTCACTAGACTTGCAAATCGATTATGAGTTTCAAACACTAGCTAATAGGTAATTATCATGATTTATGTTTTTCATATATACATCTTTCCAATAAATCAATCAACTTTATCACTAAAAGTAAATTAGTCATGCTTGTCATTAATTATAGAGTAACATGGCAATGTTAACATAGGTTGCAACAGTCATTAAATATTTATTTCAATTTTATCAATTAAGACACTTGGCATATATCATAAGAAATACGAATACCTCGAGTGTAATTGATGGCAAAAGAGAGTTTTATAGTATAATTGGAAATATTGCATTCGAATTATTACGGACAATTTAATTAATGAAATAGATAGATAAGAAAACTCTGAATACGGGCTTTCTAGTCTTTAACATTGTCAAATTAGGAGTGCAAAAAACTTAAGATCCTTTATACCAAACTTATACAAACTTTTTTTGTATCTGAATTTGAAGGGTCGATTGTCAAATAAAATCATTAATATAAAATATAAAGCAAAGAGGACCTCTTACTTATAAGAGATCTCCATCATTTTTTTTTCTTTCGGAAATGTCCTCGATCACTTTTCTCGTATTGTGTATTTTACCGATTATTTCTTTCGATCTTTAGTGTTTCAAATGTACTAAGATAATTTTGGTTATTACAAAGAAGCATATAAAAACATTCTAGATTATTTTTTATTACTAGAACACTTTATAAAACTTTTAAGAATTTGTAGTATTAAATATTAAGTAGCAAAATAATTTAGAATCAAAAGCTAAAATAAAATGAAACATGGCAAGAAGCGTAGCGTAATGGTTCTGTTATGATTACAACATCCAAAAGATATCTTTACTTTCTTAAATTTCTTAAATGACAATTTCTTGGGTACGCATGACGCTATACATATTTGCCAGTACGTCAAGATTGTAATCCTTTTTTATATAATTTAAATTTTCGTAAGAAAAGATTAGTGATATATAATTTAAAGTCATAAATGGTAATAGTGCATTTTAAATATACGCATGAACTGTTTATCAACTGTTTCTTTTTTTTCTTTTTTCTTTTTTGCAAAAGTTTGAGATTGAAATGATCATTTAATTTGCTTAATTAATAATATAGATAACAATCCTGATTTTTTAATAAAAAATATTTTTAAAAAATGAACAAAAATTAAGGCGGCAGAACAAGCACAAAATTAAATTGGGTGCCAAAAATAAAATGGGCGGGATTGGGCCAAAAATGAAAAAAGATAATTAAAAAAAAAAACACAGACTACTCTCTCTCTAATATTTATTTATCACTCCTAACCCCGCCGCGGTCTCCATGCCCATTGTCCTCGCACCCATTGTGCCGCCCATTGTTGCCGTCGCCCCTCGATGAGTTTTCATATCTTACTTTCCTTTTTTTGCCCTCACGATTGCGGCCAAGGTTGTGACTCTGAATCTCTAGGGTCGCGGCCGCGATGAGAATTTTGTTTAGTTATATGTTTGTTTGGTCTAACATTCAAGCATCTTAATTAATGATAAATTTGTCTAAAATTCAAGCATCTATTATTAATGGTAAAATACCTTAAAATTTTATTTTATGTCTTTTGCTACAGCCAAGTGTCTACATCAGAGTGGAATCGACGCTGAGCCGAGAAGGCTTTTGCTGGATTCAATTATTTGCAATTGATGAAGTATATTTATGGAGATTAAAGATTTTCCTCTTAAAGAATATTCTTAGAGATGTTATTAGATATTAGAGATATTATTTGATATTTAGTTATTTTCTAAAATAGCTAATTTCATTGTTAGATCCTTTCCTTTTATATGCATCTTGTTTGGGTATAAATACCCTTCTTTAATAAAGTGTAAAGTGAAGTTAATTAAGTAAAAATGTAATGTTTATTAATTTTCTCTCCCTCTCTCTTGAAAATCGTAAAATATTTACAGCAGTGTTCGTTTATTTTTTGACCTTGTAATTATGTTGTCGCACACCAAGAGGACTTTTGCTAGATTTAAATACTTATAATATTCAATTCCTTTTACCTTGGATTGTTGTTAATATAGTATTTATATTTGAATAAATGAAATTGATTGTCGAGCTAATTCGTGTCTAAAGTAATAAAATTATGAACTTTCGTGTCCAAACTAATGATGACTAAGACGACGAAAATAAAACAGCTGTCTTCTTGAATAACTCGAAAAATAAACCTAACACAACAAAAAATTTATCAAAGGCGACAGATGCCAACTCTTGACCTGAGGCGATGAATTTTTGTCGACACAGATTCTGCAAATACAACAAATTTTTATTTTCTTTTGCGAATATGTGGCGAAAATAAGATGAGTCATACATCATCTTAGCGAAACGACTTTATTTTTGGTGCCTTGAATTGACGCCCTAGGTACCAAAGGCCACAAAATTAAAAAAAAATACCATATTATGCAAAGGTGACATAGCAAACGCAACAAAGGGTTCGAGACAAAATTTATCGCCTTCACTTAAGGCCACAAAATTTGGACCTAAGGTTTACACACCTTAACACCCATTTTTATATCTTTTGCACCATAAGATGCCATCTCTAGTTTAAACAAATTTAATCGCCGCATCTCCATGAAAAGGTGATATGAGTGGAGGAATCCACTTTAAGGTAGTTGTTCCCGACCGATTAGGTGTGGACTAAACTCATTTCCTTTTTGAGCAGAAGAAAGTAGGTAGTCGTATTGGGTCTCCGGCTAATGTTTTAACATTCTTTAAAAGGGTCTCGATAAAACTCATTTAACAAGAGAAATAAACGAAAACAAATTAATTAACAAAGTAGGGCTCGTGATTTGTTCGAAAATCAAAGCTTTGCCTTCTCGACACGCAGACCGTCACCCCGAAAACGACACGTGCCGCGCAAGATGTCAAGCGAATCAAGCTAACTCATGTTGATGCATCGTCGCGTTAACTTAGCCCAGACTCGGTCCGAAAGTCGCCCCACTTAATCCTTTCCTAATCCTCGCGTTTGTTTACTTTAATCATGGATTAGTTTAAACCTCTATCTTTATGTGGGCTAACAAGCAAGAGAAGATGGAGAAAGAGAATGTCTCCTTCGACCCTTTTTCTTTAATCGCCCAAGCGATATGAGTGGCCTCGTAGTCCCTACCTTGTTCTCTTTCCACTTGGCCAAAGAACGCTCTCTCTTCCCCATAAATTATTCAACTTCAAACCTTTAATAGTGCTTCCAAGAATTAAATAATTTTACCATATGCTTTCTATATCTTGATTTGATAGGATGGCAATGGAGAGAACCCTTCCTTTGTTGCTTGTTCTTGGAGGGTTCCTTCTCCTTCCAAACCCCAATCAATAATTTTCCTTTCCACCTGCCGACCCGAGATGGTGGAAAATGTTAGGAAAAATGCACGAAATCTTCAAGCCACTCTTTGTCGATAGCGATGATTGTTGAAAAAAGAATGGGAAACCCTAGTTTAGTCAACGTCTCTACTTGGTTCTTCCATCGATGGAGTTGCACGAGTTTACAGGATCGCACGTTTTTGTTCATTCGAGATCGATTGGGGAGTTGAAGTTTTCGTCGTGCGGTTTGGGTCAAACAATGGATATCCTTTTCCTTTTTATATTACTTTCCCTGTGTTGTTTAGGTTATATATATAAGAAAAGGGTCATTCATATTTTTCTATTTGTATTATCGCTGAAACTTTTTGTTAACAGTAGATAAGGACGTGTCAATTCATATAAATTTTGGATCAACTATACCATCTTTTCGAGTGCTCCATATATCTCATTGAGTTCAACTCGCATTGTCGCATTAGTGGCATGTATAGCACTTCTGACGATATGCCAAAAAGGAAGTGTTAGTCTTTGTCGGAAAATTCGTCAAATTCTCACCAAAGTGCATCAACATTTGGTGAAACATAAAAAGCTCGATACATTAGATGATTGAAACGAAAGTCCAATGATATGATCGAAAACTGAATTGAAAGTTGGTGACCCTAGCAAAATTTTCCCTAATCAGGCTTATTGGTGCTCTGAGCTTACGTACTGCATTCCGGCTTCTTCTCCTCGTCTGCTACGGGGTCCGTGCAGTGACTACCTAAGTACTAAACCAACATCACACGATTAAATATGCATAATTCGAAGCAATAACTTGGAAGACAAAGGTCCTAATCAAACAACCTTTGGAGACACATAGGATCTTTAGCTGCTCAATTGCTAGTGGTTCCCGTGACCTTAATTGCAGAATAAAGGGGAAGGTGGTGGTGGACACACCGGAATTTGGTATGGAATGTGTATAAAGTGGTTGGTAGGTTTGTGGTCACTTTTGTTCTTATCTCTTTATCTAATTTAAAACTTAGTTTTCCCCTTTTGGAGATTACCCACAAAAAGTCACCTCCGGCGTCCAAAAAAGCTTCAAAAGTCACTTGGAGACAAACATGTAAGCCTCTCCAAGGATGAATAAGATAGAAGAGAAGCATAAGATTATGAAAGAGAAGCTATTTTTTCGGGCGATTTTGTTAGGTCTATTACCGATTACATTCGTCATTCGGTCGTTGACAATGTGAAAGAATTTCGTTTACAAAATCAGCTTTGGATACACATGTCACTCGTTCGAACGGTGAATGTGTATGTATATATTTGCCATGGTGGTGGGCTTCATAATAATCCATTTTCTTTTTAAGAATATTATATTATTGTTTATTCGAGTTTATTTAACTGTAAAGTATGTACCTTTTCTTATACGTAATGATTTTGAGCTTTTTTTTTTTGTGTTGGGCTCTCATTTTTGTAAAATGGGATTAAAAGTGCAATTCTTTCTATAAGATGCATTTATTATATTATAATGTAAATGGTCACTTTCTTCACCTAAAAGTCAAGTGGATCACCCCAGACTGCTTCACTGGAAAAATCAACGAAATGAAAAAAAAAAAAAACCAAACTTAGAAGATTTATTATTAATATTAATAATATGAAATTATCTGTCAGAGCTTAAAATTTAATTGAGAATTGGGGAACTAAAGATTTATTGAGCAATCTTTCCAAACAGAAGATGGAAAAATTGGATGAATATCGAATAAAAGAATTGAAAAATAGGTACATATATACCCAGTTTTTCTTTGTGAAAGTTCGACCGTTATATAACGCATCCCATCAGGAAGTTAGACTCCCTAGAAAAGATTATTTATACGATGAATCCTATATTCTCAAGCCGCATCAAGACGGAATAAGATCAATTAGGCAACTTATGGGTCTATCCTTTAGGCCATATGTATACAAAAGATCATTTCAACATCACCAAAGTAGCAATTGCCTAACCTAATCATTGCACTAATGAATTATACAACTCCTACCCAAGTGCTTTTTCAAATGGGTCAAACCATAATTTGGACTTGTGTGGAAAATTAAGCCATCATAGGAGATCAATCTAATGGAGCTGATCATTGACCAAATGCTCGGATCCTCCTCGTTCACTACTTTCTTCCCTCCTTTCACACCCTTAAAAGCCGTGCTCATCAACCGTCCCTTGCGTTTCGACAAAAAACCAAAAAATCGTCCCTAGATATATATAGATGGTCGGCCCATAAAACCTAATAATACGGTAATTGCGCAATATACACGGAGATAATATCTTAATTCAAATATATTTCGATTTCTATGGCCAAAAGAGAAAGATCTGATTATCCAAAACTGCAAGAAATGCAAACCAAAAAGGAAAGAAAAGGAAAGGGAAAATCCCAAAACCAGGATAAGTGCTGCCAAAAAAGGAAATAAATAAATAAATAAAAGAAGAGACGGGCAAGGAAAATAAATTAGAGGAAAGGCGGCCCATTGAGTTTGGTGGGCCCATGCTGCTCCGTCCACGAAAAAAAATTAGAAAAATAAAAAAAAACAAAATATTTTTGAGAAAAAAAAATCCCTAAATACTAAATAAATTTAGAAGGGTCCTTTGAAGGTGACGTGGGAGCAACCATGGGCCGTCGATGATTGACTTTGACCCGACCGGGGAACCCGATCCGACGGCCCAGATTCGACCAGAAGGAAACCCCATGAACAGGAGGGCGGCAGCACTTACTCGTGTGTCCTTGTCGCGTTCGGACTCCTCGGGGTGGGAACTTGCACAGTGCAAGCGACCGAGGATTCGTGGTTTCGGCGACGCTTTTAAGCCTTGGGATCATTCGCACACGTTTACGCTTCCCCCCTCTCTGTCCCCTCCTCTCTCTCTCTCTAGAGCGATTGCTTTTTCTCGCTCTAAAAGCTTCCTTCTTTCTCCGCCCCAAGAAAGCAAACGCGAAGAAGCGAGAGAGCCCTTTGACGAGCCGGAGAGGTAGATGAAAGTTCTGGGTTCTTTTGCTCTTGCCTTCCTTTTATCTGGGTCCGACCCTTTTTCGGGTTTTGCGCTGGAATTCCGTTCCGGAGTCGGGTTTCTCGGCGTGGGTTGTTCCTCTTGCGCTCTTCCCCGTCGTCGGATGGTTTTCTGGGTCGACGTGATCGTTGCGGCTCGGGTGAGGTAGTCGCCGGCGGCGATGGTGGTGGTGGCGGTGGTGGTGGTTTCGGTTTTCGGCTTCTTGTCGTGTGGCGAGGAGCGACGGCGATTTTGTTGTTGTTTTTGTTGTTGGGTCTGTTTTTGCAATCGTTCGTCGTCCGAAGAGTCGAGAGGTGCTCAGCTTTTCATGCGCTTGAATCACGGAGAAAAGTGATTTTTGCGGTTTTATGGAATGGTTCAAACGAGTCTTTTGCTTTAAAAATAAAAAAGAAACAAACAAAGGGTCCGACTTTATTGGGTTGAATTGCGGGTTTGTGGCCATCTGGGTCTCTTATATTGCTTGCTCTTTCTCTTTTTTTTTTTCTCTCCTTGCGTGGTTGTTTTCTTGAGAGGGTTGGCTTCGTGGGATTTCCTTTTCTGGCTGATTTTTTGCTGTGTGTAGATGAAAAGAGGTTTCCATCCTGTGAGCTCTCCTCCTTGACCCTTTACATGTGAAACTATCTGGTTCTATGGCATGATTATGTCTTGTGGTAAACGCCTCTGAAATATGTAGTTGCACATAATCTGTTGGTTTGTGGAGTTTCAGATGATTATGTGCTATTCGGTAGTCTGATTTTGCGCACACCCGGTGTTTGCTCATTTGATGGCTTTCTGATTTCTCTGCTTGCACTTGAGGAGGCTTTCAGTCAACTTGGGTAGCTTGAACGCTGTTTAATTAGCGTATGATAGGGTTTTAAATATAAGTGATTGAGTTTCCTTTTCGTATCTGCATATTGGGGTACATGTCTCTTTGAATGAAGCTGCTTTGCCTCCGTGCTCTTTTACTCTCATTTTTTAGCCTTTCTGCGGCGATTACATGTAGTTAGTTCAGTTTTCAGGCTGTTTTGGGTAAATTTAATCGGGGGCTGGTGTTGTCTGTACCTGCTACCATCTCATTAGATAGTCTGCGCTCTGCAATTCTCTCTGCTCTTTTATTGTGGTTCTTTTTGTTCTTCTTGGTGTAATATTTTAATGCAATAGAGGATGTTTTCGTCTTGTCAAATTGCTGGTTTGTGCCTGCAACTTGCAAGCTTTTCTCTGGGCCCTTCGTCTTGTCGAATTGCTGGTTTATGCCTGCAACATGCAAACCTTTCTCTGGGCCTGGAAACATTCCACTGTTTGGTGGAAGCTGATGTAGGTTGCATAGGATTTTTGTTATCTATGTGGACTTTGCCAGTTTGTTTGTTCTTTCATCATAGTAATTGACATCATCAAAGCTTTTTTGTATGCTGGGAGAGTTTATGTCAGCATGGCATGTTTTGTCATGCAGGTTTTCACACATATGTGTGCTGTATCATAGTATTTTATTGTCTCAGTTATCGGAAAGGATAATACTCTTTCTGATGGATTTGCTAATGAATGTTTTTCTTTGAACATGTTATTTATAAATTTTGCTTTGCCCTCTAATTGTTGGCTTTTGTTGATAGAAGGTTAGAATGATAATAGGCAATATGTTTTGCTGATCCATGCAGGTTTTGAACGTTGGATACCTATTAACATGGATGAATTTTCCGGAGAGAGAGCTCTTCACAAGTTTTCTGCACCTTCTAGGGGATCCAGTTTGGTTATGAGGGATACGGCAAGTAGTAGGGCTCGAAAGGCTCAAATTTGCAGCAGGTTGGGATGTAGCAGCAGACTTAACGCAGTAGGTACCCAAACTGCCTGCGTAGACAAGTGCAGATATACAAGGCCCTCGCTTCGTTCTTTAACTAGTGGGAAAGAAATAGTGGGGAGCTCTTCCAGAAGTAATATGTCAGCAAGCAGTCAAAGGAAATCCTTCGTGGATCGTCAAAAGAAATCATCTTCTCAGCTAGATTCTGATTCATCCGAAACTAGCAGTGTTCATGACGAGCCTGATGTTCCAGAGGTCAACCCGCCACCAGGAAAGATCCAAAGAGGTGCTGATTTTAGGGAAGTTGTACCGACGGAGATGGGAAGTTCGAGTGCAGCATCGAGTTCAAGATCTATCGACAACAATTCCCTCGATATAAGTTCTGATAAAACAGATAGTCCCACAAATTCCTCCGTTTCCATGGCATCGAGAAGCATCAACCAACCTGCAAGAACTAATCTTAGCCGCTGTGGTTTGAGAAACATTAGGTGTAATTCAGCAGCTAACGTCATCCCTTCCAATGGACCACCATCAAATCCAACACCTAATAGAAAGAAGGATGTGATAAAGAAGTCGAATGTTGAAGGTGAAGCTAGTTCTTCAACTAGGGGTAAGAATGTTGGCAGACCACCATTAGAAGGACAATTTTCGAGTTCTGAACCAGGCATATCCATATCTGAGTCAAGAAGAGCAAGATGCAGGGCTCTTAATCGGGACAGTGGTGTCACGTCTTTGAGGACTCAAAGGTCGAATAATTATGCTGAGCCAAGGGGTTCATATCAAGGTAATTTGAGCCGGTCTCGAAACAGGTCCCGTGTTATGACCATGCAGGCCCATCAATCTCCAATAGCAGCTGAAAATGCTTCCTCTTCACATTGCGACTTTTCTGTCGAATCTGCCTCTGGTCGCGCGTCTACATACAGTCGGCCAAGTAGTAGCAGCGAGAGTTCACGGCGTGCGATACCATCTGGTCTTGCTGAAATTGGCATCAGCCGCTCCTTGATGAATCAGGATAGGTTTCAACATTACAATATGGATGGTATTGCAGAGGTACGTGGTTGTCAGGTTCAAATTGTTTTTTTTATCAAAAACATCAAGATTTGAAATGGGGTGGGTAAATAAAGGTTAATTTGTGAAAGCAATGTATATGATAAGCTTGCCATTTTGCAAGTTCACAAAGGTCTAGAAAGTCCGGAAACTGTGCCTTGTCTAATGCAAATTTAGCCTGCATTGAAATCAAAACCACTAGTTGAGGGTGATAAAGTTACGCACAATGTTGACGCAGGACTATTCCTTTTGGACAAGCCACTATACACTATGCTTTTTACAGACAAGAGTATATAGTTGTAAAATGTCCAAATTATGTTATCCAGAGGGATATGAAAATTATGGTCATGGTAGGAGCAGCAGCAGCAGCAGCAGCAGTGTCCTTAAGCTTATATTAATATAAAGCTTACAGGAGGATGAAACTGGTTGGGT
The DNA here is from genome assembly GCF_021117445.2 of Syzygium oleosum. Taxonomy (NCBI): domain Eukaryota; kingdom Viridiplantae; phylum Streptophyta; class Magnoliopsida; order Myrtales; family Myrtaceae; genus Syzygium; species Syzygium oleosum. The sequence continues at coordinate 4,095,490 of NW_026607500.1, read as the reverse complement.
GTGATTATCAGCTGCTGTTGACATTGCTGATCTAGTCTCTTTCCTTATGTTTAGTTTTTATTTTGAGTGAGTGGCCAGGTTTGAGGGTGGGTTGGGGGTCGGGAATAGTTCAACAAGGGCATGAGGTGTTTAGTACCACATTAGATAATCATATGTAATAATGAGTTGGTTTCTTTTACATGATATATTCCCTGATCATTTACTTGGCAATGTTGTGCAGGTATTGTTGGCTCTCGAGAGGATTGAACAAGATGAAGAACTGACTTATGAGGTAGATTTTGTAGGTTATGATGCCCAACAGAGTTGCCTGTTGCTTTCAACTTTCTATGACCATCTTGCGGCAGCAACGTGCACTAAAAAGCAATATATTTTCTAGTGCATCACTTTTATGGTTAACTTTGAGAAGAGAGAGTGGATCTAATGTTTTCACAGATTCTATTTGTGTTATGGCTGTTATAAAACTCGCTTTCTTTCTTTGGCCTCTTGCAGCAATTAATTGCTCTGGAAACCAATTTATTTCTTAACGGGATGAACTTCTATGATCAACACAGAGATATGAGACTGGATATTGATAATATGTCATATGAGGTTTGTCTACGCATTACAATTGTGTTACAAATCAATTTTATTCCTTTGGTCTCATGTTCAGGACATCATATTGCTTTTTTTGGTTTCAGGACCTGTTGGCTCTAGAGGAGAGGATGGGTACCGTAAGCACTGCCCTGACAGAAGAATCATTGGTGAAGTGTATCAAGAAAGAATTATACCATCCTACAGCTTCTGCCAGTGGGCAGAATGATGATGTCAAATGCAGCATCTGTCAGGTGAATATTGAAGTTAATAGGTTTTGCAGCACAATCTTTTTGTTGTTACGGATGATTAGTGAGGCTTGACTTTATGCAGAAGTCCGTTTGATATTTTGTGTTTTTTACCAGGTAGTATTTGAGATTAAAAAAAAAAACTAAAAATGTTTGTTTGATCTGTTGGTGCTAAGGCCTTAATAGGTGGAAATTGCTTGACTCTAGGATATGTTCTATAGAATGCACAAGGTTAATTGGGTCAGCCAAATTTATTTACGTTCTGAATAGATTGGCCTATTGGTGTTGCTGTCCTAGTCAGCAACCCACAAGGCCATCATGAATGTGTTCCAAAATGGGCTAATTGATGGGAGGGTTGTGTGAATTATCTGCCAAAGTTTGTATTTGTGGATGAAAAAGAACCGAGTTTTAGTTGCTTTGAAGTAGAAATGCGTTTCAGTGATTATGATTTAAACTGTTATATTTCGATGGAGTTGTAGATTCTATTGGGGAAAGATCCCAACTCGAGGTACTGAGACTTTCTTTCTAGTTTGACATTATAAAGTGCCTTTTAAGGCAATTGTTCATGCTTGTCTTCTTATAGTTTGAGAACAATTTGGATATGACCCATTGTCTCAAATAATTGTCTTCTGGTGTTTCAATTTTGGTGAGTTTTTAAGAAAAATTTCCAAACCATTTTTTCTATTGACAGTTCATTTTGGACAGAACTTGAACGTGGTAAACTGCTAACCTTTTAATTTTGTGATGAAACAGTCAATTCGTTTTCAATTTTTAATAGCTGCTCAACTTAAGAATAAAAAACAGCAGTTTGAGGTATTATTTTAAGCAGGCCCGAGATGTTCACCTAGTTTTGTTCCACATACCTAATTGCTTATTGCAACTGCCGGACCGTCTTTTTAATTTTAGCATGTTTTTTACTTATCTTCTTGTGGTGGTTGTATCGTGATAATTTTGTATACTGGTCACAGGAGGAGTATGTAGCAGGAGATGAACTTGGGAGGTTGGCCTGTGAACATGTGTATCACGTGTCCTGTATACAACAGTGGCTGCGGCTCAAGAACTGGTGCGCTATTTGTAAGGGCTCGGCAGAACCCTCGCCCTCATCTTCCCCGCCACGGCTGACAAGTTGAATCTGGTGGTCTGATATTCTTTGTAAAGGAAAGTACTTTTCTCTGCCTCCCACTCTCCCGTGTACATATTGGATATTTTTGGTAACTCATTCAATCAAATAAACCCTGCTCTCTAGGCTCTTAGTGGCAGAGGATGAACGTTCCATGAAAAAGACTGCGTTACAACGTCTGATGTTTTCAGCCTTTGCCATTTGTGGTTGGTTCTATGGTTTTGTTTTAGGGTGAATGGTACCTGGAATTCCTTAATAGTCGTGCATTTTTAAGAGCGAAGGGCGTTGTACATGGAAGATGCCATTTTGCCGCTCTTTTTGGTTCTTCGATACCAGTTGGTAGTGCAAACTGTCGCCTAAACCCTTTTCCTTTGCCTAAACTTGCCGTGTGTCCGTAATTGTCATATAAAGATTATGACCTGTTGATATGCTACCAAACTCAGCGATCCCCTCAATTGCTGTAGCTATTACCAATCATCGTTTGCGTTCGACACGGTTCATTGCTTATGTTAAGAATTAGCTGTAGATAAAGTTCAATGATTAAGAGCTTGATAGTACTGCCTGCAGAAGCGTTCTTGTCAGCCAACTATATGGTGAAATTGGACCTCGGACGTCTATAAGATTTAAGATGTGGCCGATGGCTACGGGTCTCAATATGATCAGCCTTAGTCCAACTATACTGGGCATTGGGGAGTGATACATACTGCCTGGGGAAGATCCAGCGAACGTGTTCTCGTTTGCCAGGAATGAGATAATCTCCTATCGACAGATCGGTCACCTAGACAAGCATGTCTTCCAATCACAAGAAGGGCGTAAACTTTACACTTTTGCATCGAGGTAATAAGCGACATATTCGTAACATAAACCGGCTTACTGCAGAAGACTGACAGCCAAGCCGATGAACTAGCCAGCAACTTGGATTGAATTGGAAAGACATATTCGTAAGATAAACCGGCTTACTGCAGAAGACTGACAGCCAAGCCAATGAACTAGCCAGCAACTTGGATTGAATTGGAAAGAAGCAAGAAGGAAAAGAGAACCATGATCCCCTCATCCTGTTATCCTTTCTTGAGTGTAGGATGCAATCGAAAAATTAGCAACTAAAACGAAGTGAATACATTCAGAATTAGTTGATGCAACCTATGAGTTCCCTGACCGGTAACTTTGAACTGCCTCAATGCAATCATACATGACCTTGTATCAGCTGTTCCATAGACCATTGTCCTGTTCAGCTTAGGTGGTCCGAGTTATTTTACTCGAGTGAGCAATTATCAGTATCAACCGTTCAAAGACAAGGAACAAAGCAGCATGCCTGCGGGTTTTCTGAGTCTCAAATTATGTTTCCAAACACTAACTACTCCAGATGGAATTTTCGTTTTGGCAATTAACATGTTGGTTTCCTACAACAATCCGCACACCAAACTGACCTGTATCAAAAACATGAGTTCACCCAGGAATAAACTCCTTCCCCTAGTGCAAGCTTCATACAATTAGCCTATGGAGATGAATCTTATAAGGGAATTGCGACTAGAAGTAACACCGCCTTCTTGGCCTCTATTTACACTACACCAATTTTACTCAAAAACACTTTTCTGCACATTTTCATCTTTCAGCGCTTCACCAACACCGGAACTTCAAATTCTTTCCCTAGTATTCTAGCATTCTTAGCTCTCTGTCTACAAGTTAATATGAAGCTTTCACTTGATCTCATGTTAAAGCTTTGAATGAAGATAGAGTGAAGCTTCACATAATTAGTTTGCTGCTTGCCGAGGCCAGTCACCACTCAGGATAAGAAGACATTATATACTGCGACAAACTCTGTCGCCACACCAGCCTATCACATAACTATAAAAGTTACTCTCGTATTGGCAGCGTGGCAATTTAATAATTTAAATCAGCAAGGATCACCAAGGAGAGATGTGCAATTAGATGTCTGCCTCATTCATTTACTCGATACAACAGTCCCTTCCCTAAGTAGGGCAAAATAACAAGATTTGACATTTTGTAGATTATTTATATTGGATACAGAGCATGCGGTTTATATCTACAAACTGTACATTTATATTAGGAGTGGCTCAAGCAGAACAATAAGAATAAAATTAAATACTACATAAGTGCAACAGTCAGGGCAAAATGTCAAATCTTGTTTACCTTAACAGTCAGGGCAAGATTCAACCAAAGAGGAAAGGCAAGGTGAATGAACAGCCAAAACATCAAAGGCCATTCAAAAATTTCAGCTGAAGCCCATCTGCATGTTTACCTCAACCACCTAGCCGCTGATTCGGTGACTCCTGTTTGGTATTAGAGTCCGACCACGCAAACATGAGATCTCATCTGTATGCATATGCATTTCTCTGTAACCTGACTTTTTATTATCAGGAGAGTAATCACAACTTGGGTACCTCAGTCAGCCAAGGATGTAGCCCAAAATTGTCTATCCTTCTCTTTCTGCCAAAATAGTAAAGATCACATCATCAATGTTCGGTGAATAGAGGACATCTACTGCATGTCTCATAGAAGAAAGACAACTAAAAACCTACAACAATGGAGGTAGGGTTGCATAACCCTCCAGTCAAGAAGCATCTTTAACAACCATGTTAGGCATAATCAGTACATTGATGTCGCATCTGAATGACATAATTAACACCAAATCCATTGGATAAGAGAAATTTTACATGTGTAGCACCAATTCTGTTTATTCCTTATCGGTGGACACACAAGGAAATCCAACAACACACTAAGACGACACCCAACATGGTTACTTGAGAGATTAAGGAACACAAGCACTTCATCTGTGGACCAGTCTAATCGAATGTTTGAGAATTGATAATTAATATGCTTAAATAGCAATTAAAGATCTAAACGTATCCATATAAGGAAAAAGCAGATATGCCTATCTGCCTAGCCTGAGGAAACTGGAAATTTAGTGTCCTTAACCAACCACTCATACAACACCCAGTTTCCAGGATGCTGGGGTTCAGCATCAAAATCCTATATCACTATAAGACTGACGTTCCACTGTGGGTGTTAGCATAAGTCATTCAAGCTCAAAAAACACATATACTTATAATCACTCCATTTATTATGTTCGCTGGATTTCTTCGCTATAGTCTGGTATAACCATAGCATGTAGATAAGCTTTTCTTTTTTCATGAGGCAGAATGCTGGACTACTAATATCCATGCTCACACAAGCCCATGTATATACTTCACGAGGGATCTGTATTGAGAGAAGCACCTCTCACAAACTGATTTGTGCCCTTCAACTTATCATTATTTACTTGCATTCAGCTTCTGACCTTATCACTTAATCTTGCTATTTTCTTTCTATTCCCCTTGAGCATGTAACTTGAAGAATATTTTTCACGGCAACCTCTAGAGCTAAAGTGAATGATTAATTAAAGGAACATTTCATTTGAAAAGTCATGAGTGTACATTTCTAAAAGGTGTCTCCTTGAGAAATGCCTGGGCCACAGCTTTCAATATACTTCATTATTCAAACCTGGGTGAATAAGTCCTATCTGAATGCTCATGCACTTGGAGAAACCGTGTCCATTCAAAGTTCACAAAATGAAAAACAGAAACCCATGTCCACTGAAGAAACTATAGGCAAAGACACCAGACAACAATTGTCAAAAATGAATATATCGCGCCCATATAAGTATGCGGAGTACATGAATATAATTGTCATTCCCATAAATAATGTGAATATGACACTTGTCCAAATTCCTTGCCAAATTGGGCAGATAAGGGGATCAATCAATTCTATGTGTATCAAACGACCATTGGTGACAGGTCTCACTTAAGAAACTGAGCCAGCAAAACATGCCATTGTGCATCTATTAAAGCATCATCGCAATAATTACACTCAATCATTCAATCTCAAATCTGACACAAAGAATACACAAAACCTACCAATTTACACAGAACTATAATTTTCAGAGAACATGTTTCTATTAAGGGACAATGTCTGTTGATTTGCTTCATCTACACTGAAGACGCATTTTGGGAGAAGATAGAGATCCAAAAGAGTCTACTTAAGGATAGGGAAATTTCACAAAACCAACCGTCATCGGTTAGACGCTATCCTCAATTGACCACATTTCATTGCCCAGCAAGAAAAAAACCCTGCCCATACTTCACGTCTAACTGAGCACGGCTTTAGATTTGACAGATAAAACGGCATGCCAAATACTGTAAATTGATTGGTCTATCCTTCTTACATTTGCTATAGATAAGAATAAATGATTCGCGATTCCCCAACTCATTGTAAAAACATATGGCAATGTAATTCAGGGTTTCTTCATCGGTAATGTAACAAACTTTCGAGTTAGGCCAAGTGGATGAAATGTAATCTTTTCAATGATGGGTAGGCTTTCTGTAGTTTATATATGTCTAAATATAAAAGTACATTCTATGCATAAGGTCGACATATGTTACATTTGAAACCTATACACCGATGTCTATGTTTATATTAGGTTTGTAGGTCATTGCCAAACAACCAGAAAATTAAGCATGCAAGTCTAGTGGGAGACCGTCAGAAATTGTATGTTCTCCAATGTAAGTAAATTTAGACCAAAGTAGTCAAAATTACCTCTTCTACTAAAAGTGCTCCGGTGCTTGCTAAATTGTATCTTTTATAGAACCACAGATTTACAATATCTTGCAAACTTCAAAAAATATTCTTAGGATATGTAGTTAGATATGAAAAGCATGTATGCCACAAAATTAATTGATTTTTAGATTGGATCAAATTAACAATACACTCAATGAACAATTTTATCACTCAATCTAATAACCAAAAGAAACCATTATACTATGCAATAACCACAAACAAAATCAAATTAAATATACAAATCTTAATACATGACAAATGATAAAACTCAAAATTGTTGACAGACAGAAATTCTTCGTTGGGGATCTTCTTCAAAGCCAATGGTTTATATCAAGATTTCGGGGTTGTTCTCTCAAACTAATAACTTGTAATAGGGGTTAATTGGAGTTGATTGTGTCTATCAAAGATGAAAGAAATGTAAAAGATGAGATTGAACTGTCCCTCGTCGACTAGCTAGTGAATTTTGTCAGCCTACATGGCTTTATAAAACAAGGCTGTTTCCATCCCTGCTCATAATTTTCCACCAGGTTGTTCCCACAGTGACTACCTAGCGAAGGTTGTGAGCATCCATGGCTTTTATAAAGCATCATTTAGTGTTGGAAAAGCGCTCTTAAACGATGTTTAAAGGTCGGTGGGCTATAATATTGAGATGGCTTGAGCATCTTCTTCAGGCTTTCTTAGGAGGCCCATTAGAGAAGAAAGCAACTCGAAAATGAGAACGACTCAGCGCGAGACAACACACGTTTTTAACTAGCGCAGCGAGTTGACTCATGATCCAAATGCTGAGTTCACTCTGATTCCGTTTGTAGTATGACCTGACAAGGATTGACAGTATTGACTTGCGATATCATACAAATTCACAAGTGAAAGCTTCGACTACATTAATTAGCTTTTAGTTTCAGGATCTGAGAAAGACAGGGAATGCATTCAGTATAGCAAAAGCCGGGGTTAGACGGTCTTAAATTGAACAATTATTAATCTCTCGACTTCAATAAAATCTAAATGTACCTATTTAAAACAAGTGATTGTAGGGATGATAGTACATGCTCCCAAATGGGGAGATGTTTGCTCAGTTTTGACGTAACATCGGGAGCACTTTTCCAGTATGCACCCTTCTTCCTGATATAAAAGAAGGCACTCGGGTTAGCTAACAATTCTTACATACTGAAATAGAACTAGAGAAGCTCAAGGAAGATAGGGAAATAGAAGCAGCTATAGACTCCGGGCGACTTAAATTTGTTTGAACATGACATTTCTACGTCGAGACTGCACAACTTTAAGTGTTAAAAAGTAGCTTGCATGAATTATACAGAGAATAGCATCTGGAAGAAAGGAAAAAGAAATCGATTTCTAACTATGAAATTTAATCCTTCGTGCAAAGCCCATGAATCCATGATAAAAAGACAACATCCTTAAGGAAAAATAAACAAGTGACGATGGATTCATTGCTATTTGATGTTCTCACAAGGCAACTGAACATAAAATGTTCTCGCTATATGGAGATCTTTATATTCAATTGACCTTCAGGAATTGGTAAAAGTCTCAACAGATTCTCGTACCATCAGAAATTGCATTTACTCATTCACATTTCATAGTATTTAGCAGTGTCAAGGATGTCAACCTGGTGTGCAAAATCCTCATGAGAAAGGGTGACTGACTGTCGTTATACAGCTGAACCAAAATTTTTTGGAACTCTTTTATTGATTATGCACTTAATACAGCTCGAAAGCCGTCGCCGATTTTTCAACAGTTTCAATTAAATGGCGAAGATGTTTCAAAGGCCCAGCCAGAATGAAGATTCACCTGAATGATAGTTTTCTAGTCAAAGCACACTATTTGATCTCCTCATGAAATCAATGCTTTAACGCCTTCACTTTTGCACATTCACGATACTGATAGAGCAATTGCTTTTCAAATGAACACTGCCAGACGAATGGCAACCCCTTGATGATACATTCTCCATCTTTGCAAAGTATTTAAATAATCTGGAGTCTCCAACCCTTGGTTGATCCAGGTTATCTTCACAATGATCTAAATCCTATGATATGATATAAAATGTCAATAAACATATAGATCAAAGTTGATCAACTATTTGACAATCTACAAAAGTAAACATTAGAAACTGCGAAACTCTACTACTGCACAGGGTTTACCTTTATAAATCAATGCAAGATAAACCTCGAAGATCCTTAGAATTCATTCTCATGGACAATGCGTTGCGGGAGAGCAGGAGCTCTGCACTGACTAAGCAAACGAGCCAACCACAACGCAAAACGTTTGACAGAGCAATTAACAAAGGGATCTTCAATGAAGCACCTCTGTCACTTAATTCTGACTTCCCCCATTCACTGCAGCAGGCAAATGCAGATTGAAACATAGGCACGTACTTGATAAGACCAAGAACGAGGGATCAGAACACAGCCACTTTTCTGAAGACTTCTATTGAGCGCAATGGACTGTCTAAGAAGAATATATTGACAAAGACCATCTCATCTCATTCCTCATATGAACGCATGGAAATTTTTTCAAGCAGCAATGGCCAGTCTTCTCCAAGTTGCTGTGGGTTTAACTCCATTGCAGTCTTGAAATCAAGCAAGGATATAGAGCTTGGCGAACTCTCTTCCTGCATGCCTCCTACTACAGAGCTACTACCTCGTGTAGCCAAGTGATTTTTTGATTGGGACATGCCCATGCTGACCCTTCCTGGTACCTGCAGCTTCTGAAGAGGATGCCCTTTTGGATTTCCGGACCTTGCTCCAACCAACTCAACACAAGACCTGATCAACTGTTTCAAGTATACATCTAAAGAACTGTTCAAGATATTCGCACAATCTTGTGAGACCCCTCCAATTCCCTGACCTGCTGCAATCTGCTCTATTCGTTTCTTCAGTGTTTCTGAGTCGAACAGCTGACCATAATCGTAACAGCTAGCATAATCACCATTGCTTCCCACAGGAAAACTTCTAGTGCCGCCACCTATACTAGGAGAGCAGAATGGGATACCAAGGGGGGCAACCAGAGGATTTCTTGCAGAATCTAAAATGTGTACCTGCTCCACATCTTCCCTTTCTTCAAGAACAGGAACAAGTGTCTGATCTTTGCCGTGTACCCTATATTTATTTATTGGTTGCTGAATTGATCCTTCCGTTTCATCCTCAGGAGGCCGAGTAACTGACCGAATATGCTGCAATGGTCTCTGGTAATCTCGCGGGGTCAACTCACCATTCTCCCTGACAACCTTCCTACCACTCTCTTCAATACCTGCAGAATGAGACAAGCAATCCACTTTGCCATTTGGTCCCAAAGGACTTGGCCGATCCTTGAATTTGCGATCACGGATTCCAGACCTAACCTTTCTAGGGGACAGAGGAAGGACACCATTAGACCACACAGAAACATTTGGATTTTGATTCGGGATGACCGACAAACTTTGCTCATGTCCATCTTCTCTCCTAAGTGAACTTTTTGGATCTGGAGAAATGGATGGAGGTGGAATTTTGGCTTGGAATGCGTTCTTCAGTATCGACCGTATCAATTGATTGTGAAGTGAAAGATTCTCTCTCCCAAGCACCCGACAGCATAGCTTGTCAAACTCAACTTTGTTCAGCTTCTGGCTCAAAAACCTATCCAAATGATAAAAGTACAGTTTTGACCTCTCTACTCCTAACCTCTTGACTATTTGAGCTTTCAGGTCAACTAGATCGATTCTCGAGCTCTGCTGCAGTTGCATTTCTTCGAAATGGAGTTATCCAAGAAGCACTTTTGAGTAAATGCAGCACCCAATCAAAGTCAAAATCAAAGTTCTCGCCACCTCCCAGAAACCCAAAATTCTCTCATCTGAAGACCACTCATTGCAAGAACGACCGACTGGAACTTGTCAGGGAAAAAGGGGCGCGCAAAGACTCTCCACTACGTATCATGATCCCGAATTCCCAATAACAAACTCACAAGTGATACTTAAGTTTCCAAAGAACACAGAATCGACCAACCCAGGAACAACACGGAGCAAAACCAAGTCTCATATCTTCAACAAAAGACAGAAAAACCTCGCGAGCGAAGCAGGTTCCGGCACATTCGGCCACTTCAAATCAAGCCACGCCACCCGACCGCAAGAATCAGAAACCCTAAATTTTGAATCATCCAATGGCGGTGCTCCGTCTCTGCTACAGAAAACATCAAATTAAAGTTACTCGCCCGTGCCAAGAAGCACCCATTGCCACACACACACACACCCCACTCAGAAAGCTACTCACTTCCAGACCTTCGAATCAAAGTCCAGCACGAGAGATCGGAAAGCCCGGGAAATCCCAAGCAAGAAACAGAGCAGAAAGCCCCCAACGAACGAAAGAACCCACCCAATCGCACAGAGCGAGCACAATGGAGGACGCGAGCGAGGGAGGAAGAGCGTACGCGCAAAAGGGTGTCCGCAGATTGATTCGAAACTCCGACCCGCGAAGCCGGCGGGGGATTTCAAGAGGGCGGGCGGTGCCCGACGGGAGCAATGGCGGAGCCGAATCTTGGGCACGCGCGCGCGCAGAGCTTCGGACACCCAGCTGGCCGATGTTCGCTCCGAAAACCCGAGTTCCGTCGTCGCGCGGGCGGGGGAAGGACGAATTGCTGACGAGCTTCGTGTCGGGAGGGCCCTTTGATCTGCGGGGGGAGCTGCCTTCACTAGATTGCGTCCCTCGATCGCTGCTAATCCTACGCTCCCCTGTCTCTGTCTCTGTCTCTCTCTCTCTCCTCTCTTTCTCTCTCTTCGTTCTTGGTCGCTCTCCTATGCTCTCTCTCTCTCTCTCACTCACTTCTTCTTTTCTTCTTCTTTTTCTTCTTTTAAAGAACGCTGCGGAAGTTCGATCGTGCGCCGATTTCTTGCACCAATTTCACAATCCCCTCCATTTCTCCCTCCTTATTTTGATCTCCCAAAGCTTTTGCTCAAGAGGGTGTGTGCCAGATTGATGATGTGAGGGAATGGGGAAAATTGGTCAAAGTTGGGGAAATTTTTGAGTTCTTGGTTGTCAAATGGAAGTGAGAAGAGAAAATCAGGAGAAATTCCCAAAAAAGGAACACTCCCCTTGAAACTATTACCCGATTCAAAAAGTATTGCCCCAGAGTCGACCTCATCTCGATCGATTTTACCCCGGATGGCTTTGAGTCGAATGACCCCTTGGCTCGTCGCTAGAGAAATATCGGCCGGGTTGATGAACACATCCGGGTTGTGCGCGCATTTTTGTGCTCGTTCCATAGACTTTTTAGGGCATGTGTTGGTAACCATCATGTTTTTTTTCTATTTTTTTATTTTCCAGAATAGAAAAAGAATAAAAATCCATTTGGTAGTGTCAGTTAATTTTTCTATTCTCGGAAATAAAAAAGTGGTTAGATAATAGATTCGGACAAAAACAATAAGTAAAAAAAATCTGTTTCTTTGTTTTCGTAAATAAATTATGAAACAAGCTCATCTTCTTTTTTTGCCTCCCTTCTTCTTCCTCCTCTAGTCGGTAGTCGGGCTTCGATGATGGCAGGCGATCGGTCAAAGACAAGGAAGGAAGAAGAAGGGAGGAAAAAAAACTTTAAATTTTTTTTAAAAAATCCACATCATAAAATTTTTTTTAGTGCTGTACCAAACGCTTTTTTATTCTTTTTCTATTCCAATAATAGAAATTTTGTACAATTATCAAATGCGTTCTTCTGCTCAAAAACTTGTCTAGGGACTAAAAAGAAAAAACTATTTCAGAAGAGCAATTGTGAGACATTCGGAATTTTCGAAATAGTATTTACGTGATATTTAGAAATATTCGTTTCCAGTAATGATACTTAGATTTAAAAGCTAAGTATAATTTAGCATAGAATTCGGGTGGACACGTAGAAATTTTAGTAGGATAGTGAATTTTGTAGGGGCGCGGAGAATGATTTTTTGGAACGTAATCAATCCGAGTTCGACGTATTAAAAGTTTAAAAATTTGTAAGCGTTGATGTGTATGTTAATAGTAAAGCAATGTTAATTAATTTACCATTGTATTAGTAGATGATGGGTGATATTATTAGTTTAAACTTTAATTAATAAGTGATAATATTTAATTATTTATAATATTGTGTTAAAGGTAGAAGAGATTATGTTTTCTTTATAATTTCCCACAAAAACTCCTCTTAAAAGACACCAAGAGCTTAACGTGGCAATTGGAGGTTTAATGCATAGCCACATGCTACTCTTAAGCTTAGCCACATGCACTAATTTGACATATTACCATAAGCCATCATTGCCCTTGACTATTGGTCATCTCTAATATATCTTCATTTCTTACACTTGGCAGTGGATTGAGTGAAGAATTGCCACCTATGAGTGCATGCATTCTTCCACCTAGAATCCTATACATCATTTTCATCTTGGTAACATCAAAGGGAATTTTTCATCTTAGCCGTAACTCTCTTCTTCACCTTCAACTTTCAAAGATACTATACTTTCACCACTACACGATCCAATATCTACAAGGGCGCTTTAACTTAGGCTTGTTCAAATTTTGCGCGAGGTAAGTAAAGACTCTAGAGTTAAGTTAGGACATTTTTAAGCTTAGTTGTTGAGATATGCCATTTTGATGTGCTATAATGTTGTGGATATGGTGATTGTTGAATTCATTTTGCTGGCTTTGTACATGTTCAAAAGGTGTGTGATTTGTTTTCTTAAAGTGTAGTATAATTGGTAAATGAAATTGTTAAATCTGAACTTGGAAATCTCATCCTTGAAGTGATTAGATTATTGTGGCATATATAAATGGGAAAGGTATGACATTTATTCAAATTTTATGTATACTTACTAGTTGATATGCATTTACGTTGTTTTGTGCAAAGTGAAGTGGTAAGATGATTTTCCTAACTTAAAACTAGAGATTTTATTTACTGGATCTCGACTCATTCCTTTATTTTTCAGACGTGTAGGATGGATCTTCCACAGCCTTTGCGTTTTGGAGTTCTCATGTATTATGAATGTGTTTATGAAACTTTTCTTGTACTTGAGTTTGAAGTACTATATACCAAATGTAGTTCTTCTACGTGGATCGATGTGGGTTTTATGGAGTGGATTTCCTATCGATTTATCGCATGGTATTGGAATCTCGACGGCGAGTTAGTTGGCCCGTTGAGGGGTTTTGACATTGATGACGATGGTCTCGTAACGGAGGGCGAAGTTATTGATCTATGACATCATCAATCTTTTGTACATGCAGAATTTTGGAGTATAATATAGTATGGAGATAGGCAACCTCGACCTATCCAAACTTTTGTTTTTGTGATTATATGAACTATAGAATGGAGTTGTAATTATGATAAGTAATGTAAATAAAGAAGTATAAGTAGTTTAATTATACTTGTGTGATTTTCATGGTTAAGAAATGTTCAAATTAAGCTTCCGTTTGCCTATTTAATAACCATAAGAGACATGTGTTAGGCGTGATGTTTTGGAGCGTCACATATTGTTCTCGAGAACAAAAATGTTACCAAACGTACCCTTAGTCTCAGAATGATATCTAACAAAATTATACATGAATACTGCGTTTTAAGTCAAAATCATAAATCACTAGGAAGAGGGAAAAAAGGGGAAAAATTCTTAATTTTAGGGTTTTTGCATTTGAAGATGGAAGATCACCGGAGGTGTGGAAGGAGGATGGACCGATGCGGACTCGGCAAGGCACTTTTGTATGCAAGAAATGGTAAGTTCAAGTTTCGATTTAGGGAGTTCGATTCGGGCACCAACTTGTAGTCATTTTAATCTTTGTGCATGCTAACTGCGGCTTCTTCAAGTAGATTAATTCTCCATTGGTGATGATCAATCTCACTCAGTCATTTTTGTAAACTTCTACGATGTAACGACCCCAACTCAAGATTCAACATAATGAATCTCGAGAGAAGGTCTAGACTTTTAGTTAAAGCTCTTGAAAATAGAGGCAATACTTAAAAGGGTTAATACCACGAAAAACCCTAAAATAATATATCCGCGATAATTTTACCCCAAATTAATTTTTTGACCATAAAAAATCCGAAATTGGTATATCTGTGACAAATTTACTATCAGTTTATTTTTGTTAAATTTTACTGTCAAATTGTTTTGTCAAATGATATGTAGTAGTTAAGTTATGTACCTGTTTCATGTTTTACCATCCCTTTGTCACAGGTATACTAGTTTGTCATTTTTTTGTATTATTAATCTAATTTAACGGAAACTAACGGAGGGTAAAATTGTCACAAATGTACTAGTTTCGGGTTTTTAGTGGTAAAAAAATTAGTCTTGGGTAAAATTATCACAGACGTACCAGTTTGAAATTTTTCGTGGTATTAACCCTACTTAAAATGTGAATAACTATTTCTTCAACGCACCTTGTAATCTTAATTAATTAGGAAACTTACCAAAAAAGTCATAAACCTTTCAATTTGGCCAATTTAGTTCTAAATATTTTAATTGTGTCGATTTAGTTTCATATCTTCTGATGATTAGTGAATTTGGACCTCCCTACTAATTTTGGCTAGAAATAGCTAATGTGGCTGTCTAGTCAGTGCGGGCTAACTTACGTGGTACGGCCGATACTGAAATGGACAATTTTTGCATGTTTTTTTAATTTTACGAATTGTTCTTATTTTTTTCCTTTTTTTTCTTCTTTTCTTTTCTTTTTCCTTTTACCCTCCACTAGCCATTGGCAAGGGCCTTGACGCAGCGATGAAGGGAAAAAGAAAAGAAAAAGAACAGAAGAAAAAAGGGAAAAAAAAGAATAAAAAGATTTAGAAAATTAAAAAATTACAAAACTTGGCCACGTCAGTAATTTCAAGTCAAAATTAGCCAGAAAAATTAAATTTGCTAATCGTCAAAAGGTTTAAGACTAGATTGGCAAATGATCACGATATTTAGAACTAGATTGACACAATTGAAAGGTTTAGGATCATATGGACAAATAATAAAAAAATAAGTGTAGCTGAATTAAGAAATCATATTGGCACAATTGAAAATTTTATTACTAAATTCGCTAATCCCACAAATGATTCACACAACATAGTAAAACCTCAAAAAAAGGCAATAGATAAGTCCAATCACTATATATACATATTAAGCAAAAATATCAATATCGCACGGTCTTTCATTTATTCGCCCAATAGTCTCTTTTGCATTTGATAAAATTAGGGAACGAATGTGTTGACAATGACATAATTTGATCCCTAGACAAAAATGTCAATATTGTATAGTTTTGCATTTTTATTCTATGCTGCATTCCTCTGCATTTGAAAATTAGGGACATTGTTATTTTAGGAATAGCATGGCTACATCGATTATAAACATAGGCGAGGTTATGAATTTTCGTTTAAATTGGTCGGACACGCTATCCAACTTTAATTTTAGAGAACGGCAAGATTAAGCCCACACGAACCTGGCCTCTGTCTAAGGATTCGGTCCTTTCTCTCTTTCCCTTTGCCTAGGTAAACGGGTGCCATTCCAAATTAGGAAAGAAAACAACAAGAAAATAAGGAAAATTCGGCTAGCATAAAAAAGGAAAGGGATTCTAGGCCAAAGAGGAAATGAAAAAAAGAAAAAAAATGTAAGGAAATGTGGAAAAGAATTCAGCTGGAAATGAAAAGAGGGCAAAATGAGGAAAATTGAGAAGACTGTTTCCTTCTTTTTGAGGCCAAAATTTGGTCATACAGGGCGACAATTCTCGGCTGAATACGCAAGACATGCTCGGCTATATACAGAGCTCGACAAATACAGAGAAGGTAAGGCCCGAAACAGAGAGAAAACCTAGAAGAGAAGAGGCCGAGAAAGAGTTGGTTTTTCAGTAAACAACACAGAACATAAACATAGTGATTCTAGGCCAAAGAACAGAGCAGAAGAGAGAAGACTTCGGGCCAAAATAAAGGAGAGATGATTCGAACTTGGTTGCTGTTTGCATCACTAGTTGAAGTCCTCTCAAGCAGACCGTCAAAATAGGTCATTAACTCATTTCTTAACTCATATTTGATAAGCTAAATTATCATATGAGTTGGTTTTATTCAATAAAAGAATCATAAATGGGTTTAGAATTGTAAAACCCAAATTAATATGTGTGTTAAATGGGTTTGCAACTTGCTTACATCCAATCACCTCAATGACTTAGCTTCGCTCTTTCTTGCCTTTACTCGATCTTGTGGTCGCTCACTCCGCGCTTTCACTTTAGTTTAGGTATGTATTAAATATGGAAGCATTTTTAATAATATGAGTTGGGTCGAGTACGGATCACTAAATTTGAATTGCGGGAAAATTAGTCAAAATGGGTTGAATGGGTCAATTTGGGTCGAATAATTTTCGACCCGACCCAAGCCTGATCCAACCCACGCATTGGATGGGTCTACCCTCAAGTGACTTGCAGGACCGGTCACCGTCCTCGTGGTTGTAAGGTGAAGCATCCGATTCACTTGCATGAGCTTAGTATCCGTTTGTTATGGTTTGATCCGAGTGTTTATCCCCCCAAATGTAATTGTAATCCCAAGCAGAGAACATGGCATCACCCGAGTTAGAATCCTTGGTGTTTGATCTGGATTGACCGTCTTCTCGTTAACCTATTAGGGATGTTATTATAACTCGTCTTCTTTCGCCGAATTGATCTCGATTGCTTGATTCGTGACTCGTTTTGATGTGGATATTTGAAATAGGTAATCAGGCTATAAATGTTATTTCGATTCGCATTAGTTTGCTTCGTTGTGATTCAAGTTTGCAGTCGCATTTGTTGTAGGTTCGTTCTTAGATCGTTGAGGCATGCTCCCGGGTCGTATCTAAGCCTGGAAACGGGCTGGACGTCCACGGTCCAAAACCGACCGTCCAGCCCACTTTCGACCTGTGCGGCTTCTCCCGGGAGGTCCTCAGCGGTCCCTTTGGCCCACAGTCGCTTGAGATGGTCGAGGCTCGTCTCTGGAACGTTTTTAAGCCCAGGGGAATGGGCTGGATCCACCGCCCGGACCGTCCTTAGTCGGAACAGTGGCCATCCAGTCCAATTTTTGTTCGATTGAGACCCTTCGGACCGGCCCCTCGTTCGTCCCTTTGGTCCGTAATTGCTCTAGCACTGTCAAGGCCAGTGGGAATGGGCCTGAAGTGTGGGTGCCCGGTCTATTTTCGCTTCCCCGAGTCAGTCCTCGACAATCCCCTTCTTCGTTTTTTTTTTTTTTTTGGAAGCATCCCCTTCTTCGTTTATCTATCCGTTTGAGCATCGTGCTGGCAGCAAATGTTTTAGACTTTGTATTTACTATTTAGGAACATGCTCCTATGCCTCATTAAACACAGCATGGCCTTGAAACATCAATTACGAGGCCAGCAAACGCTTCACAAGCTAAGCAGGTGGAACTACGCTCTTTTAGTAAATTAAACCATTTCTTATAACCAATGAAGTACGGGGATTAGTGAGCTCACCTTGCAACCTCAGCTTGTTGTTTGGCTTACTCTGCAATCTTGAAAAGCTGCCTGTAACTACTCTTGTCAGAGAACAGATCGCTGGTCTCGGGAGGCCGAGGCCAAGCAGAGTCCTCTGCGCACTTGCTCACTGAGCTTCTCCCTTTTCGGTGCTGTGGTCCATTTTGGTTGTGAAGGCGGTCTGTGCGATAAAATTGGTCAAATTACACAACGTAAATGTTTCTTAACAAAATTCAAGCTGTTGCCTCTTGCTTAAAGGAAAAATCAGTTTGCAAAGGCATGTTACCCTGTTCTCCAAAAAGAGTATTCCATGCTCTCCTGCTCAAAATGTAGCGGGAGTTTCAGAAAATCAAGCAGAACATATGCTACCACGCTGTCATGCCAAATGACACTGGCCCACCCCCATCCGGTTCCTTTGATCCTCGCAAAGGCCCAATTTGCATAAAATGCTGTAAGCGTTGAGACCTGGTCATCAAATATTTTTGCATCAGGGAAGCATATTGGTGATTGTTGACTGATTTATTTATTGTCCAAATTTTTCTGAGGACTATTGACCGTTCACCATCAGTGAAAGCTAGTGGATTTGCAGTTCTCACTTCAAAGCGGACTCTGACGAAATTAGTCAGTAGAAAGTGCCATAGCAAACTTGACCTCCTAGTTGAGCAACTATGGATGCGCTGACCGAGATAAGTACAGGGCTAACTTACTCACTTGACAAAGATTAGGGCCTGGCTAACTATACTCACTTGCAAGTACAGGGCTGCCATCATTTCACCAGGGTTATTTCTAATTGATTCTACGCCAAATTTGTCCTGCACCACGGAATATGGTAGATATCTATATTACTTCTTTCCAACAGTTTTGAGAATGCTATAAGAGAGGCATAAAAAGTAGAAAACCACACAAAGAAACAGATTCTTACTGAGTCAGCATCTTTCATGGCCCAAAAGAATGTTACAGTCATCAGTGCCAGGGTGAGAACAATTCTGGTAGTAAATGTTTCTTTTGACTGCCAGTTATTCGGCTCGGGAGATGGTTTCACTCAATCTTTGGAGATTGTCATGATCGTTCCTGAGATTGCTATAAAAAATTAGTCAAACTGGTCTTTCTTGACCTGCTATGTTAAAAAAGGGGAGTACAAGAATGAAAAACTATCATCTTACCATTGATTAATATGGCAATGATCAAAACCACAAAGGGTGCAAATTCAAACTTCCAGATCAAAGCAATGAACATAAAGCCAAACTGCTAAAGCAAAATGATGTGACTGGGTGAAATTTCATGAGGGAATACTTTTTTATTATCTTGACTCTACATTTAAGGGAGGACACTTACCACAATACGGATCATAATGGAAATGGCATAAATCTTCAAAATTTCAGTCAACTATTACTAAGCTAGGAACACAATTAGCAATATGAAGACTGGGATGAAGAGTTTTCATGGGCCCTGCAGATGATGAAATGGATTGTGTGTTGAAACTTGGGTGGAATGCTACAATATGCAATATCTGGAAGGAGAGAAATAAGGCGATACATGAACAAGTTGACCCCCAAATGAATAGAGTTGTTGCTGCTATACTCTTCTCAGTGAATGTTTGAGTCATTAATTCAGGAAGGGAAAAAAGCAGTTCCTGATGAGGTCAAAAGCATCTGTAACAGATGGAGGATTGCTTGTCAGTTGTATGTTCTTGCTCGACCAAGACTGCTTTGAAGCCATGACTGAGGACTGTGTGCTCAATAGTGAGAGAGTTACTGGTTTTTGCTTGTATGATTCATTCCGTTCTAATGTTTGTTGCCAATATATGAGTGGGCTTTGTTGTAACAGATCGTTCTAATGTTTGTTGCCATCCATTTTTTTTTGTCACATGGGTCATTGAGTTTAAGGAGAGATGTCAAAATAGGTTAAAGATCCATTTTTTAACTCATATTTAATGGGGTGGATGAAAAATGGATTAGCCAAAATTTAAAGAATGGGTTGTTATGGGTTTAGAGTAGGAAAGCTCAACTAAATATGGATTTTAATTGGTCTGAACTAAACCCAAATGTCACCTACCAAACAATGCCTGCTCTTGTTTGGGCTGGCTAATGCAGTTTGGGCTGTTGTTAGGCAGAACTTACAAATTCACTTGTAGTCGGTGGATCTCGGAGAGTGTGCACCAAAAGATACCAAACTCTTCCAAGAATCCAATCTACCAAGTCCCAATTTCAACTACATTTTAGCAAACTCCTGCAATCAATAGCTTCAGACGATTAAATCGTAAAGATCTAGCCTCTCAATAGACTTGCATCTGGCGATATTCTACTTTTTTGCGCGTGCCCCTACCTATTATGGCCATGACTTCTAATCAGATTTTGCAATTTGTAGCAGTCAAAAGCTTCACAAACTTCGTTCAGGCCTTTCAACGTAGTTGCAGCAAGAGATATCTAACTCTTCTAAGAACCAGGATCAAATTGCGACTAGATAATGACAATCTGCAGCATCCAACAGCTTCACATGATTTCCACGGCCTCCAATTTCAATTAGTTTGATCACCAAATAGCTTCAAACGAGTTGATTGCAGAAGGTCCAGCCTTTAGGGGACTTGCACCGTGTGATATCCGATAACTTTAACCTATCAAATCTTTAAATTTTATATAGGCTTTTGCATTCTCGAACTTGCTACGGATACTTCGATTGAGAAAGGTCCAACATTTCAAGAGACTTGCACAATGAGATATCCAACACTTTTAAGAAATCCACTTTATCAAGGCCTTGAATTTCAAGTAAATTTTCGCATTCTTTAGCATTTAATTGCTTCAGACAATCTAATTGTGAAAAATCCAGTCTAATAACAAAATTGCACTAAGAGATATCCAACACTTTTGACCACTTCAATCTGGCAATTGCTTGAATTTCAACTAGGTTATTGCAATTTTCCGTAGCCAACCTCCTTATACTGTTGATTTGTGGGATCTCTAGCCTTTTGATGGATATGCATGAAAATATCCAACTCTTTCAAGAACCCGGACTTATCATGGTCTCGAATTCCAACAATTTTTGCACAAGAGTGTGCCTTCAATAGTTTCAAACGATCTAATTGTGAAAGGTCCAGCCCTTCAATGGACTTGCATTACAAAGCATCTAACGTTTCCCAGAACCCCATAAGGCCTCGGATTTCGGCTAGATTTTCGCAAGAAGAAGCGTTCGACTGCTTTAGATAATTAAATTGTGAAGATCTAGGCTTTTAATGGATTTGCACTAGGAGATATCCGACTCTTTCAGAACTCTAACCTATGAAGGTCTCGAATTTCATCTATATTTTTGCGATGGCTAGAGTTTACTTTGTTCAAATATTTCAATTGAGAAAGATCCAGCACTTTAATGGAATAGCATCAGCCGATGCTCAACTTGGCCAAGAACTTGGATTAATCAAGACCTTGAACTTCAACAAGATCATCTTTTTTTTCATTCTTAATTTTGATGGAGCATTCATTCCATCTAAATATTCAAGGTCATCAAAACCAGGCGAATTTGTACACCCCGCTCCATCTAATTTTGTCGTTTCGCATATTTCATGTGTTCATATTGGGAATCTAGAGATGCCTTCAAATTTTTACTGAAAAATTGATTGTTAATTGACTAAAAACAAATCTTGAGTCGTTGCCTTCTCGTGTTCCTCGATGGATGCTTCCGAGTGGCCTTAACAAAACAACAAAACCCACTATTACAACTAACCCACTATTACTTTTCTCTTGAGGAGTAATTTTACAGTGTACTCAAATAATTGATGCAATAAAATAGACTTGTTAATTGACCTTGACTTAGAAATGTCCGTTCCAGTCACAGCTCCAAGAGGGCCTTTCCTTTTCACTTCTAGAAGTCTTCCTCTACGCAAGCTTAGTCGTTGCCCTTTAGGCATTATCTGGTGGCGGTTCTATCTTGGTGTTCAATGGAGTCGACCTGACATGAGCTGATTTTATCAATCGTTTATGCACCAGCAGTTTAGTTAGCCCGTGCTATATGCATGGGAGGATCGTTTAACATTTATATTGTTGTCCTCTTTGGCCACGCCATTAAGAATGCATCTAAAAGTATGGGAAAAAGAGAGAAGAAAATGACATAATGGCTATATTTCCACTATAATTATATTACCATTATACTAGTTTCTAAACCCTTGCTATGCACGCGAAAAAGACTTGTGAAATAGATTACAGGAAGTAATAATTCTAGAAGTATACTTGATCATCATGAGGATAAGAGATTTTCATAATATTGAAAAAAAATTTACATGTCCCTTGAAATAAAGGGGAAAATTTTTAGTTCGATAAAGTGGAAAAATAAAAGAAAATTTTTTCAATAGAACGGGAAGATAAATATCACTCATGCAGAGTGTCACATGTTAGCCATCCATTGAAAGTGCTTTAGTGCACGACTTTACATTTATTAAATAAGATAGATTTAGTGTATATGATTTAAAGAGACAAATTAAATTTAATAAGCTTAACTCTAAGCTCTAAGAAATTATGCTTTCTTTTTTTGATCTAGCACATCAAAAATTTTCGTTTTATTAACTTATGAACTTTAATAAAGAAAATAACAATATAATTAATTATGGGACGCTCATGTTCTTACTTGTTTTCTTAAACTTTTGGTGTTACTATTTGTTAAATTAGACAACTTATTGGTTTTGAGGTACCCAACAGCAAGTCTAATGGTGGCTAGTTTTGTCTTTTGGATGAAAATTTGGACTTTTTTACAAGACATTTGTCCCATGAGCGAAAGACGGGGGCTTTTTTAGGGAAAAAGGCCAGTGCCATAAAAATCATCTTTTATTTTTCAAAGGAATTGATATATTGACAATAAAAGAAGTATCTGGTCACAATTTTTTCAAAATCTCTATTTTAATAAGATATGTCGTTTTAATGGTATTAACTTTATTTTTACTTTAGTAGTGTATTTTTCCAATTAATATAAAGAAGAGTACTATGTACATTTTTTAAATTAATCGAATAGGCCATACTATTCAATTTTTAGAGCTCCAAATTTTTCATCCATTGTTTGAAGTATGTGCAAATTTTCCATCCGATGAACTTTTTATGTTGTTTTTTTTTTCAAATAAGTGTTTTAGGAAAAGAAAAAGGAAATAATTTCTTACCATCGAATTAACGAGATTGCATAAAATCATCTTCACAATAATAGTAATTTACAGTTAATCTATGTATTAATATAATTTGGCTTCTAATCTTTCTAACTAATTATTATAAGGACTGACATTGGCCTTTTAATCATGATATATACATTTCTAATGATACTAAAATTCCAAATGTCAATTTGAACTGCGATGAAAAGAGTAATACGATTATCTATACCAAAAATTTAGTTTATTCCGCGCCTGACGCGTGGGATGATGGATTTTTTGGCCACCGACCCACTATCAAGACAAATAATTTTGAGAAAAATCCAGATGAGCGTTTTCCAAATTCATGTTGCTTTTTGCCACATTAGCTTTTGGAGGCTCTTACAAATGCAGATTTTCAATGTCTCACTTCTTCTTTAAAGCTCATTCACTTTGTGCGTTTTATTTCCGTGAAGA
Organism: Syzygium oleosum; assembly: GCF_021117445.2. NCBI lineage: Eukaryota > Viridiplantae > Streptophyta > Magnoliopsida > Myrtales > Myrtaceae > Syzygium > Syzygium oleosum. The sequence continues at coordinate 4,071,950 of NW_026607500.1, read as the reverse complement.
AAATGTAGACCTATCAAACGGGTGGTGTGACGACCTAGGCGGCGGTGCGCAGGGAGAAGGGATGGCAGTGCGTCCATGCCTCGGTCCTTGGACGTGCACAGGGAAGGGAGGGAAAGCCTCCCTTATCTCACATTGTCTAGGGTGGAGTCTTGGACTAGCTTATAAGGCTTGGAGTTCTATATCTATGTAACGCGTTTTAAAGCCTTGAGGGTCAATGGGTCCAAAGCGGACAATATTACATATTATAGACCCGGGGTGTTACAAGTGGTATTAGAGCCGACTCCTGACCGTGTATGGGGCCATAGCGAGGGCGTTGTGTCCGTAAGGGGTGGAGAGTTTTTGGCCCAGGTGACGGTGCACGAGGAGGAGGGATGGCGGTGCGTCCGCGTCTCGGTCCTCGGAAGTGCGTAGGGAAGGGAGGGGGAGGCTTCCTTGTCCCACATCGCCTAGAGAGGAGTCCTGGACTGGCTTATAAGGCTTGGAGTTTTATATCTGTGTAAGGCATTTTAAAGTTGTGAGGGTCAGTGAACCCAAAGCGGACAATATTACACAGTATAGACCCGGGGTGTTACAGGTGGGACGGATCGGGTCAATAAGGGTCCGACTCAAATTGATTAATTTAACCTGTTTATGACCTATTTATTGCAATGGAAATATCTTAACTCATACCCGACCCAACTCATACCCGACTCGACCCATACTGTTAGCACTTCCGTACTTAACCCAATCCAAACTCATTTATGCAATACAAATCTAGCTGACAATTTTTATAATTTTTTTAAAATTTTGTATTTTTGAATTTTTTTTTATATATTTTCTTTTTTTTTCCCTCTAAGTCTGGTGAGGGTTGCCAGCTGCGAGCGAGGGTTGCAACCCTTGCTAGATCCCTTGCCATCAAGGGTCGGGCGGCCCTCACCCGTGACCGGCGAGGGTTGGCCAGAGACCCTTGTCAGATCTAGAGTAAAAAATAGTAAAAGATAGAAAGAAAAGAAAAATTAAATAAAAAATCAGAAAATGTGACATTCCGAATTTTGGCCCATTTTTGGGATTTATAAAACGGGTATTTCGTCAGTGCGCTTATAGTAAAAATCTCGCCCGGGAACTGATCACTCCCGGTTATTATTTTTAAATCTTGAGATTTCGCTAGAATCGCACTTGATCGAATTTGGCCGTTATTTAGACCCCAAACTTGGCAGTCGATTTTCGGGAGTTTTGGGAAGAATTTAATTGGATAGTGTCGATATTATTGTGGCCAGCCTCGAGATTGTCGGAACAATGGAAAAATAGGAGTTTTTGACCGGGTGCGAATTTGGACTAGTAGACCTCCTCGCTATAGTTTGATTTAATTAATTCGGCCTTTGTCCCTTTTTATATGCGAGGCTTATTTTGGACCGGTAGATCGCTTTCGGTTTTGAATTTGGGTCATCGGATTGCATTTAATATTTGAATCGTGACCGTTAAATCGATATTTAGTTTAAACCGTGTCCGTTGATTCGCGCTCGAGGATAAATATTAACTTTTTCTCTCTTTCTCTCTCCTCTCTCCTCTGCCGCGCCGCCCGTCCCCTCCCCCGCGCACGTTTCTCTCTCTCTCTCTCTCTCTCTCTCTCTCTCTCTCCTTTCTTTTTCTTCTGGCCGCACGTCTCCTCTGCATGAGTCCCGTCCACGCCCACTCCCCAAGCAGACCAACCCCTTTCCCCCCTTCTGACACTCTCTCTCTCTCCTCTCTCCTCTTCCTTTCTCTTCTTCTTTCTCTTCTTCTTCTTCTTCTTCTTCCTTTTCGGCCCGACTGTCTCCGTCCGTTCCGGTTCTGCTCGCCGACCGCCGCTCGAGCCCGCCGTCGCGTCGTGCCGCCCTGCCACCGTCGCCCGCAAGCTCCGCCGCCGTCGCGCCGCTCGCCCGCCGCCCGATCGCCCCTCGCCGGCTTGCCCGCGAGGTGGCTGCAGCTAGCCGCAGCCGAGCTTGCCGCCGCTACTCGTCACCCCGGCGCCGTCCCACTCGCGGCGCATCGCCCGCCCACCGCCTCCTCCCCGTCGACGCCGCGAGACCAGCCGCCAACCCCCTTGCTTCTCCCCCCCCCGCCTCCTCCTCGTCCAGTTCCCGCCCGAGCCGAGCTATCAGCGCCGCCGCGTCGCCCGGCTCGCCGCCGCCGCTCCGCCGTGCAACTAGCCGACCGTCGCCGCCGCCGCCGCGGCCCGCCTCTCCTCGGCCTCTGTCTCCCTCTCTCCTCCTCTTCCTCTCCTTCCCTCTCGTTCTCTCGTCTCTCTTTCTCTCACCCGACCGGCCTCTCCTCCCAAAGACGCCGCCGCCACGCCCGCCGTCGCCGCCAGCGTCACCGCCGCCGGCCGTCGCCGCCCGACCAGCCAGCCCTAGCCCCGCCGGCCAGCTCGGACCTTGACCAAGCCGCGTGCCCACACCCGCGCCCGTTGCCCACGCCCGTGCCCGTGCCCGTGCCCGCCGCCGCGCCCGTGCCCGTGCCCCGCCGCCGCGCCCGTGCCCATGCCCGCCGCCGCGCCCGCTGCCCGCGCCCGTGCCCGTGCCCGTGCCGCGCCCGCGTGCCCGTGCCCGCCGCCGTGCCCGTGCCCGTGCCGCGCCTTGTGCCCGTGGCCGAGGCGGTGCCCGTGGCCGAGCGCCATGGCCGAGCCCCGCGCCCGTCGCGCCCTTGCTCGTGCCGAGTGAGACACTCGTTCACCCGGGCCATTTTAGGCCCGAGCCGATTTTCTCCGGGCCAAAACCAAGTAAGTGACTTCCTAAACCCTACCTAGTACTTTGGGTATTTTTAGACTTGTTTAGGATGTGTTTAGTACCGGCTTAGGACTTTAATTATGCGTGGGCTAATTAGACTGATTGTGCTTAATTGGTGAATTATTGTGGCGATAATTGTGCGGCTAATTTAGTGATTGATCGAGATAAATATGCCCGACCGAATTGTCGTGGCGCTTGTGGGTGAATTGGATTAATTGAATGTGCCGACATGAATGTCGGGTCGGTGGACCGATGTGGGGAGCATGAATTGAGTTGAGCGATGTGGCGTGCGAGATTGACATTAGTGAAAGGGTGGTGATTGAAATTGATTTATATGACTAAGAGCATGGTGAATTTTGTATTATGGTGCATGTGCATGAGAAAAGCCCGGATCGATCGGAGGGCTGCCAACCTGAGGGGTGTTGACCCGGGTTGTGAGAAAGGACCTGTGGGGTGTTGACCCGGGTCGTGTGAAAGTTTGTTTTTGAAAGGTCCGTGGGGTGTTGACCGGGACGAGCCGGATTGATCGGAGGGCGACACATGGGGTGTTGACCGGGTCGTGTGAAAGTAAGAAAGGTCCCGTGGGGTGTTGACCGGGACGAGCCGGATTGATCGGAGGGCGACCTGGGGTGTTGACCGGGTCGTGTGAAAGTAAGAAAGGTCCTGGGGTGTTGACCGGGACGAGCCGGATTGATTGGAGGGCGACGTGGGGTGTTGACCCGGGTCATGTGAAAGCTTGTTTTTGAAAGGTCCTGTGGGGTGTTGACCCGGGACAGAGCCTGGATTGATCGGAGGGCTGACCTGTGGGGTGTTGACCCGGGTCGTGTGAAAGTTGGATGGATGCGCATGTGAAATGTGTTTGGGTTGAATTGGATGAACGTACGTGTGTATGGCGCTCAAATGATTTTGATGTGTCATTGACTATTATTGCATTATTACGATTTGACTAATGTGCAGTGTGGGCATGTGGTTGGATGGCGAGGTAAGTCCATTTATGTGAATTATATATATGTAATCGGGTAGATTGCATGTACGACTTGTCTGGGTACGCATTGGCCTATGTGGGGTATAGGGGGTTGCTTATTGAGACTCGTTCTCACGGTTATTATATAACCATTTTCGATCTGCGACCGTGATTGATTGGAGACGACACCGGGGGTATCTCGGGGATGGAGGACGGGTCAAGTTACCCCATATTTTGTGTGCCCCTCTTTTGTATAGCGAAGTAGGATACCCCACCACTATTCCCTTTTGATGTTGTGTATTTGGAATTATTGTTTTGTGCTATCCCTTTGTCATATTTTATTGTCTTGGTTGTTTTAATTTCGCTTCCGCTTGCCTTTATCGTTGGGTGTTTCGTTTGGGTCGGCGACGCGTCCTGGGACGTCGCGTTCAATGATTGATCATCGAGGGGTGTCGCGAGCCCGTTGGGGTTCGGGGCGTGACATCCCTGTTGATTTGGTATCAGAGCAAGGTCAGCTTGATCCAAGTGGTCGAAGCCTGGAGTGATAAGGAGCGATGACTTTGGGGTAGCCAGTTAGGGAGACTCGTGTGCCATGCGTACCCCAGACCGTGTGATTATGATTGCTGAGCGATTATATGCAATGATATGTGAAATGCAGGTGCGTCAGGACTTGAGGTAAGTGCGTGAAACCTGTTGGTTGTGATTGAGTGATGTTGGTGACTTGCTGCCTGCTTTGTGAATTGTGGTTGTGATTTGGTGTCATGGATGATTGGCTGCCTGCTAAGTGAATTGTTGTTGTGATTCACTGCCTAGGGCTTAGACTAGTATAGTTGGCCTAGGTCTCTAATTCCTGGATGGAATTTAGCAGGTGAGCATTTGTGAGAATCGGTAAGATGAGCAGTCGAGGTCGAGGTAGAGGTCGAGGTAGAGGTCGAGGTCGAGGTCGAGGTCGCGTAGCCCCGTTAGCTGGAGTTATGGAGGATCCTAGGGTGGATGAAATCTGGAGGGCGCTCGAGGAAGCAGGAATACTATCGAATAGACAGACGAGGGAAAGAAGTGCTACTGTCGCCGCTGCAGCTGCCAGCGAGATTATTGGGAATAATGGAGGTCAGGGGAATAATGTGGTTGGTGGAAATCCTGATCCAGTGCGAGTAAATGCAATCAGGCCAATGTCCAAACTGGTCGAACAATTTCTGAGGTTGAAACCCCCAAAGTTTGATGGGAGAGGCGACCCCGAGGCTGCACCAAGATGGGTTGAAGAGCTACAGAAAGCTTTTGAGGTGCTGGGGTGTACTGAGGAAGAGAAGGTAACGCTAGCAGTCTACCAGCTTCAGAATAATGCAAGTGATTGGTGGAGGGCCACCAGAGGTCAAGTATTCCCCGCTGGTGCTGCCCCGAATTGGACTGTTTTTACCGAGACCTTCAATGGTAAGTATTTCTCGGAAAGTGCCCGAGAGCAGAAATTAGCAGAATTTATGGGGCTCTGCCAAGGTCAGAGATCGGTAGATCAGTATGAGGCCGAGTTCGCCAGACTTTCCAAATTTGCCCCAAGGATGGTGGAGGACCCGATGGACAAAGCGAGGAGGTTCCGGGATGGGCTGAAGCCGGACCATCGCAGTCAGATGATTTCGTTGAACTTGAGGGGCTATAATGAGATATATGAAAGGGCTCAGGCAATTGAGCGAGATCAAACGGATCGGGCTGCCGCTTCTGGATCACGGTATGCCCTGGCTAGGGACGACCGTCAATTTGGGAAAAGACCCATGGCAGAAAATAGTCGCTTTGTCCCTCCCGTTCGGAGGAATATCGGAAAGCCAAACCGTTACCAGAACGCCCCGGGTAGGCTATGTGGAGGAAGACACGGGAATGGACCTTGTCCAAACAGGGGCGGATCGTGTTTCAGATGTGGCGGAATGGGCCATCAGTTTAGGAAATGCCCCAATAACAGACAGGCTGGGTCGCCTGCACTACCGCCGCCGCCGCCCCGGAATGGAAATCAATTTGGAGCTGTTCAGCCAATCAATCAGGTTAGGCCGCCGATACAACCGTGGCAACCACGAGTAGGACATCAAGCGGGAGCTGCTCCACCGAATAATTAGAATTGACTACGGGCGTAAGGAAAAGTGTAAGTTGTGGTTGGGAAGGAAGCGGAGGACCTGCCTTAGTGGTTTAAGTACGATGTGTAAGGATATTGGGTGTATTAGAAGTGTTTTTTTTGGAAATTTTAGATTCGAATGGTCATGGAAGATGTATAATTACTCATGGTAAATTGACGCAATCAGTTTTTGTATTTTGGAATTACTGATAATATCCTTCGACAAAAATTTGGATGAATGAGTTATCGCTTGGAAATTTCAGATTTTGTAAAGAACAGGAGCGATTGTTTTTGGGAGACCGTTGGATTGAAATTGGATGGATTGAGTTTTGTCATTGAGGCGTAGAAAGATAACTATATTATGATTAACTCGTTGGTTAAGGAGCCAAGACTATAGGACATAGCCATGGTGTGCAATTTCCCGATGTCTTTCCTTAGGAATTGCCGGGATTGCCCCCTGATAGAGAAGTGGGGTTGTGATTGAGTTAGCCCTAGAGACGGAACCGATCTCGAAAGCGCCTTATAAGATGTCGCTGTCAGAATTGAAGGAATTAAAGGTTTAAATACAAGAGTTATTGGATAAAGGTTTCATTCGTCCGGATGCGTCTCCATGGGGAAACGCCAGTATTATTCGTGAGGAAGAAGGATGGGTCGTTGAGGTTGTGCATTGATTATAGACAGCTGAATCAGGCGACCATTAAGAATAAGTACCCGTTGCCAAGGATAGATGACCTATTTGATCAGTTACAGGAGGCGTCGATATTTTCAAAGATCGACTTGAGGACCGGCTATCCCCAATTGAGAATTAAGGAAGAGGGTGTGCCAGAGATGGTATTCAGGACGAGAAATGGGCACTGTGAGTACGGTGATGCCGTTTGGATTCACTAATGCCCCTGCAGCCTTTATGGATTTAATGAATCGGGTATTTAAGGAATTTCTGGATTAGTTTGTAATCGTGTTCATAGACGATATCTTGGTATACTCCCAGAGTCCCGCTAAGCATAAGTTACATTTGGAAAAGAGATCTATGGACTTTAAGGGAACACGCACTCTATTCTAAGTTTAATAAGTGCGAATTCTGGCTTCATTGAGTGGCGTTCTTAGGACATGCGATACTGGGGAAGGGATTGTAGTGGATTCGACAAAGATTGAAGCCGTCACGAATTGGCCGAGGCCGACGTCAGTAACCGAGGTTCGGAGCTCTTGGGTCTAGCAGGCTATTATAGGCGCTTCATGGAAGGGTTTTCGGCACTAGCTACGTCGTTGGCACGGTTGTTAAAGAAGGAGACGAGGTTTGAATAGACGGATGAGTGCAAAAGGTGCTTCCAAGAATTGAAACAGAAGTTGACGACCGCGCCAGTGTTAGCGATCTCGTCAAGTCCGGGAGGATTTGAGAATTACAGTGACGCGTCGTTAGGAGGATCGGGATGCGTGCTAATGCAACACGGGAAAGTGGTGGTATATGCATCGCGTCAATTGAGACCGTATGAGCTGAACTATCCGATGCATGACTTGGAATTGACCGTAATTATATTTGTCCTTAAGATTTGGAGGCATTACTCGTGTAGGGAGAAATTTTAGATTTATACAGATTATCAAGTTTAAAGGTATCGGTTTTCTCAAAAAGAACTTAGCCTGAGACAGCGTCCTTGGATGGAACTCTTTAAAGACTACGACTGCGATATTTTATATCACCCCGGAAAGGCTAATAAGGTAGCAGATGCACTGAGTTGGAAATCGAGCATTGCGTATATGATGGTCAAAGAATGGACCTTGTTGGAATGAGTCCGAGATTCAGAGTTTAAGTTTGAAGTGAGCCATGTTTTCAAGTCTACTTGTCGTATTGAGGATTGAACCGGAGATCCAAACTAAGATTAATGCTTTACAGTCGACGGACCCAGAGATTCAAAAGATTCTGAGTAAGGATGCCACAAAAAGGAAATTGGATTTTCAGGTGTCCGAGGATGGAATACTGAAGTTCCGTAGACGGTTGAGTGTACCCTGTGATGCCGAGCTTAAGGAGGGGATTTTGTCAAAAGCTCACCATAGTAATTACAGTATTTACCCGGGTAGCGCGAAAATGTATCAGGACCTATGGTAGCATTATTGATGGAAGGCATGAAAGTAGATGTAGCCAAGCACGTGACCGAGTATCTAACATGCCAACAAGTGAAGTCACAACATTGCAAGCCGGGTGGAATGTTGCAGCCATTGGAAATTTCCGAGTGGAAATGGGAACACATCACGATGAACTTTGTATTGGGATTACCGAGAAGTCAAAGGGGTCATGATTCGATTTGAATAGTAGTCGACCAATCGACAAAGTTAGCGCATTTTCTGCCAGTACGAAAGAACTTCGCCTTGGAAAAGTATGCCGAGATTCACGTGCGACAAATAGTCCGTCTGCACGGAGTGCCAGCGACAATCACTTCAAACCGGGATCCTAAATTCATTGCCGCTTTTGGATAAGTCTTTGTATGGCATTAGGAACAAAGTTGCAAATTAGCTTGGCCTATCATCCTTAGACATATGGCCAGTCTGAAAGGACAATTCATACTTCGGAGGGCATGCTACGGGTATGCATATTGGATTTTAAAGGTAGCTGGGAGGAATAGTTGTTCTTGGTTGAGTTTGCCTATAACAATAGCTATCAGCAAAGTTTTAGAATGGCACCGTTAGGGGCATGGTATGGCAGGGTTTGCAGAACACCGGTTTGTTGGGATGAGTGGGTGAAAGGAGCATCACGGGTCCCAAGTTGGTTCAGCAGTCAATTGAAACAGTCAGGGTGATTTGGGAACACCATGGAACCAAAGATGCGATGTGGGAAAGTGAAGAGTTGATGCGACACCAGTATCCTCATTTGTTTGAATAGTTGGGTTGAATTGTAAATTTCGAGGACGAAATTTTTGTAAGGGGGGAAGAGTTGTGACATTCCGAATTTTGGCCCATTTTTGGGATTTATAAAACGGGTATTTCGTCAGTGCGCTTATAGTAAAAATCTCGCCCGGGAACTGATCACTCCCGGTTATTATTTTTAAATCTTGAGATTTCGCTAGAATCGCACTTGATCGAATTTGGCCGTTATTTAGACCCCAAACTTGGCAGTCGATTTTCGGGAGTTTTGGGAAGAATTTAATTGGATAGTGTCGATATTATTGTGGCCAGCCTCGAGATTGTCAGGAACAATGGAAAAATAGGAGTTTTTGACCGGGTGCGAATTTGGACTAGTAGACCTCCCTCGCTATAGTTTGATTTAATTAATTCGGCCTTTGTCCCTTTTTATATGCGAGGCTTATTTTGGACCGGTAGATCGCTTTCGGTTTTGAATTTGGGTCATCGGATTGCATTTAATATTTGAATCGTGACCGTTAAATCGATATTTAGTTTGAACCGTGTCCGTTGATTCGCGCTCGAGGATAAATATTAACTTTTTCTCTCTTTCTCTCTCCTCTCTCTCCTCTCCTCTGCCGCGCCGCCCGTCCCCTCCCCCGCGCACGTTTCTCTCTCTCTCTCTCTCTCTCTCTCTCTCTCTTCTTTTTTTTCTTCTGGCCGCACGTCTCCTCTGCATGAGTCCCGTCCACGCCCACTCCCCAAGCAGACCAACCCCTTTCCCCCCTTCTGACACTCTCTCTCTCTCCTCTCTCCTCTTCCTTTCTCTTCTTCTTTCTCTTCTTCTTCTTCTTCTTCTTCCTTTTCGGCCCGACTGTCTCCGTCCGTTCCGGTTCTGCTCGCCGACCGCCGCTCGAGCCCGCCGTCGCATCGTGCCGCCCTGCCACCGTCGCCCGCAAGCTCCGCCGCCGTCGCGCCGTTCGCCGCGCCGCCCCGATCGCCCTCGCCGGCTTGCCCGCGAGGTGCGCGCAGCAGCCTTGAGCCGAGCTTGCCGCCGCTACTCGTCACCCCCGGCGCTCGCCCGGCTCGCGGCGCATCGCCCGGCCCACCGCCTCCTCCCCCGTCGACGCCGCGAGACCAGCCGCCAACCCCCTTGCTTCTCCCCTCCCCCGGTCTCCTCCCCTGTCCGTTCTCGCCCGAGCCGAGCCAGCTCGCCGCGCCGCCGCCGGCTCGCCGCCGCCGCTCGCGTGAACTAGCCGACCGTCGCCGCCGGTCCGCGCCTCCCCTCGCCCTCTGTCTCCCTCTCCTCCTCTTCCTCTCCTTCCCTCTCGTTCTCTGTCTCTCTTTCTCTCACCCGACCGGGCCTCTCCTCCCAAAGACGCCGCGCCACGCCCGGCTGGCGCGCCGCCGCCGCGTCACCGCCGCCGCGGTCGCCGCCCCGACCAACCAGCCTAGCCCCGCCGGCCAGCCTCGGACCTTGACCAAGCCGCGTGCCCACACCCGCGCCCGTTGCCCACGCCCGTGCCCGTGCCCGTGCCCGTGCCCGCCGCCGCCCGTGCCCGTGCCCGCCGCCGCGCCCGTTGCCCGCGCCGTGCCCGTACCCGCTGCCGCGCCCGTGCCCGTGCCCGCCGCCGTGCCCGTGCCCGTGCCGCGCCTTGTGCCCGTGGCCGAGGGCGGTGCCCGTGGCCGAGGCGGTGCCCGTGGCCGAGCGCCATGGCCGAGCCCCGCGCCCGTCGCGCCCTTGCCCGTGCCGAGTGAGACACTGTTCACCCGGGCCATTTTAGGCCCGAGCCGATTTTCTCCGGGCCAAAACCAAGTAAGTGACTTCCTAAACCCTACCTAGTACTTTGGGTATTTTTAGACTTGTTTAGGATGTGTTTAGTACTGGCTTAGGACTTTAATTATGCGTGGGCTAATTAGACTGATTGTGCTTAATTGGTGAATTATTGTGGCGATAATTGTGCGGCTAATTTAGTGATTGACTGAGATAAATATGCCTGACTGAATTGTCGTGGCGCTTGTGGGTGAATTGGATTAATTGAATGTGCCGACATGAATGTCGGGTCAGTGGACCGATGTGGGGAGCATGAATTGAGTTGACTGATGTGGCGTGCGAGATTGACATTAGTGAAAGGGTGGTGATTGAAATTGATTTATATGACTAAGAGCATGGTGAATTTTGTATTATGGTGCATGTGCATGAGAAAAGCCCGGATCGATCGGAGGGCTGCCAACCTGAGGGGTGTTGACCCGGGTTGTGAGAAAGGACCTGTGGGGTGTTGACCCGGGTCGTGTGAAAGTTTGTTTTTGAAAGGTCACGTGGGGTGTTGACCGGGACGAGCCGGATTGATCGGAGGGCGACACGTGGGGTGTTGACCGGGTCGTGTGAAAGTAAGAAAGGTCCAGTGGGTGTTGACCGGGACAGAGCCCGGATTGATCGGAGGGCTGACCTGTGGGGTGTTAACCCGGGTCGTGTGAAAGTAAGAAAGGTCCTGTGGGGTGTTGACCCGGGACAGAGCTCGGATTGATCGGAGGGCTGACCTGTGGGGTGTTGACCCGGGTCATGTAAAAGCTTGTTTTTGAAAGGTCACGTGGGGTGTTGACCGGGACGAGCACTGGATTGATCGGAGGGCGACACGTGGGGTGTTGACCGGGTCGTGTGGAAAGTTGGATGGATGCGCATGTGAAATGTGTTTGGGTTGAATTGGATGAACGTACGTGTGTATGGCGCTCAAATGATTTTGATGTGTCATTGACTATTATTGCATTATTACGATTTGACTAATGTGCAGTGTGGGCATGTGGTTGGATGGCGAGGTAAGTCCATTTATGTGAATTATATATATGTAATCGGGTAGATTGCATGTACGACTTGTCTGGGTACGCATTGGCCTATGTGGGGTATAGGGGGTTGCTTATTGAGACTCGTTCTCACGGTTATTATATAACCATTTTCAGATCTGCGACCGTGATTGATTGGAGACGACACCAGGGTATCTCGGGGATGGAGGACGGGTCAAGTTACCCCATATTTTGTGTGCCCCTCTTTTGTATAGCGAAGTAGGATACCCCACCACTATTCCCTTTTGATGTTGTGTATTTGGAATTATTGTTTTGTGCTATCCCTTTGTCATATTTTATTGTCTTGGTTGTCTTAATTTCGCTTCCGCTTGCCTTTATCGTTGGGTGTTTCGTTTGGGTCGGCGACGCGTCTTGGGACGTCGCGTTCAATGATTGACCATCGAGGGGTGTCGCGAGCCCGTTGGGGTTCGGGGCGTGACAGAAAATGTAAAAAAATAATAAATTATAAAAATTGGCTTGACATCTCCAACTCCACTTGATATGGGTTAGAAATAGGTTTGTTCTCTATTTTTCATATGGGTTAGAAATGGGTTAGTTATAAGACCCATTTATTATGACACATTTCAATATGTTTTTAAAACTTATTGCAACCTATTTATGACCTCCATCATCAAATATGGGTTAAAATATTGGTTCTAGACCCATTTTGTCACCTCTAAGAAAATGGAAGAGCACATCTTTATGAACGAGTAATGAAAATGGAATCTCTTAATTAAATAATCTTCTCATGCAGGCTTAGAGAATGATAATGAACTAGATTTTGCAATTTGTAGCAGTCAAAAGCTTCATAAACTTCGTTCAGGCCTTTCAACGTACTTGCACCAAGAGATATCTAATTCTTCTAAGAACCAGGATCAAATTGCGACTAGATAATGACAACCTATAGCATCCAACAGCTTCCTCTATATGATTACCACGGCCTCCAATTTCAACTAGTTGATCACCAAATAGCTTCAAATGAGTCAATTCAAGAAGGTCCAGGGGACTTGCACCGAGAGATATCTGATAACTTGAACTTACAAAGCCTTGAATTTCATATGGGCTTTCACATTCTCAAACCATCACTTGCTTCGAGACGTTTTGATTGTGATAGGTCCAACCTTTCAAGGGCCTTGGACAACGAGATATCTAACACTTTCAAGAACTCCAGTTTATCAAGGCCTTCAATTTCAAGTAAATTTTCGCATTATTTAGCATTTAATTGCTTTAGACAATCTAACAATGAAAGATCCAGCCTAATAATACAATTGCACTAAGAGATATCCAACACTTTTGACCACTTCAATCTAACAATTGCTTGGATTTCAAGTAGGTTTTCACAATTTGCAATAGCCAACCTCCTTGTACCGTTGATTTGTGGGATCTCTAGCCTTTTGATGGATATGCATGAAAATATCCAACTATTCCAAGACCCGGACTTATAATGGCCTCGAATTCCAACAAGATTTGCACAAGAGCATGCCTTCAATAGCTTCAAACGATCTAAATGTGAAAGATCCAGCTCTTCAGTGGACTTGCATTACGACACATTTAACATTTCCAAGAACCCCATATGGCCTCGGATTTCGGCAAGATTTTTGCAAGAAGTTGCCTTCAACTGCTTTAGATAATTAATTTATGAAAGGTCTAGCCTTTTAATGGATTTGCACTAGAATATTTCTAATTCTTTCAAGAACTCTGACCTATGAAGGCCACGAATTTCAACTAGATTTTGGCGACAGCTAGCATTTACTTTCTTCAAATGTTTCAATTGAGAAAGATCCAGCTTTTCAATGCAATTACATGAGTCGATTCTCAACTCTTCCAAGCACTTGGATCTAGCAATACCTCAAACTTCAACAAGATAATTATTATTTTTTTCTAATTTTGATGGAGCATTCATTCCATCTAAATATTCAAGGTCAACAAGACCAGACGAGTTTGTACCACCGCTCCATGTTTCGTATATTTCAAACGTTCACATGGGAATCTGGAGATGCCTTCAACTTTTTACTAAAAAATTGATTGTTAATTGACTAAAAGCAAATCTTTAGTCGTTCCCTAGTGACATTAACAACTAGCCCACTATTACTTCTTTATTGAAAAGTAATCACAGTGAACTCACATGATTGATGTAATAAAATAAACCGGTTAATTGACCTTGACTTAGAAAATTGCTGAGCCGTTGCTTTCTTGAAGTCTTCCTCTGCGCGTGCTTAGTCGTTGCCTTTTAGGAATTATCTGGTGGCGGTTCTATCTTGGTGCTGAATGGAGTCGACCGACATGAGGTGATTTTATTATCATTTATGCACCAGCAACTTGGTTAGCCCGTAATATGCATAGGAGGATCGTTTAACGTTTTTGTTGTCGTCCTCTTTGGCCATGACATTAATAATGTATCTAAAAGCAAAGGGAAAAGAAAGAAAGAAAGAACAAACGTAACAGCTATGTTTCCGCTATAATAAAATTACCATTATACTAATCTCTAGACCCGTGCTATGCATGTGAAAAAGACCTGTGAAATAGATTACGAGAAATAATTATTCTGGAAGTATACTTGATCATCACGAGAATATGAGATTTTCGTAATATTGAAAAAAATTATTGCCCTTCAACTAAAAGGGAACAATTTTATTTCTTTTAAAGTGGAAAAAATAAAAGAAAACATTTTCAAAAGAGAGTGAAGATTAATGTCACTCATGAACGCCGCATGTGAGCCATCTATTGAAAGTGTTTTAGTTCACCACTTTACATTTATCAAATAAGATGGGAAAAAGACAACACAATTGCCATAACTTGCGTACGACGCTCACTTAAGTGTCACAACTTTTTTCTTCATCATTTGAGATTATAACTTATATACGGTGCTCACTTGAGTGCCATAACTTTCTTTTCGATCACTTGAGTGCCATATAAGTTTTCAATCGATCAGTTGACTGTTATAAATATTTAAAAATACTCATCACAAGTGCTACGTCATGTCGAATTTTCGGCACTTGGGTGGATGTTTTTAAAAAAATTTGGCATTTAAGTGATCGATTGAAGGTTATGGTACTCAAGTAAACATTTTTTAGAAGTTGTGGCAGTTAAATGGTCGATAAAAAAAGTTATGGCGCTCAAGTGAGCGTCATACAAAAGTTATGGCACTTGCGGCATCCTTATTCCCAAATAAGATAGATTCATTGTGTCTTTTACATCTATAAAATGAGACATATTTGATTTAATAAGCTTAATTCTAAGATCGAAGAATTTATGCTTTCTTATTTTTGCGCAATCTCATTAATAATTTGCTTTCTATTACTTTATGAACTTTAATAAAGAACGAAAAATAATAAGTTTAATTAAATGACACTCATGATCTTACTTCTTTTCTTTAACTTTTGGCCAATGTTCTTGGTACTATTGGTTTTACAATTTTTTAAATTAGACAACTTATTGGTTTTGATGGGGAAAATTACTCTATCAGTTTTAAATCTATTGTACAGATGCCAATCCAATCCCAACATTTTCAATTTTATCAATTTAGTCCTAAACTTTTGTGCGAAATTTCAATGTAGTATTTCCGGCTAATTTATGTCAGAAATCGCTGACTTGACAATCCAGTTATCACCAGCCGCCGTCTTATGTCGAACATCGCCATAATTTGATGGGGAAAAATTATATGTCCCTTCAAAGTGTGCGAGCGAGAGCAGAGAGAGTATAAAAAATAAAGGAGAGTCATACTACAATTTTGTTTTTTTTTCTTTCGGACTAAAGTCGCACTTGAATTCAGCTACTCACTTTTGCCATTTCTTCCTCTTTTTCTTATCATTTTTCTCCTTTTCTTCCTCAATTTTCTTCTCTTTTGCCTTTTTTTAACGAATAACCATTGAATACTCAGACTTGTTAACTTTCGACACACGTATTGGGTGCGGAAACATCATGGCAAGCACACTATAATAGGTAGTTCGAGAAAAAAACTTACATTAAAATGTGGAAAATTACCAAAAAAGTCACGAATCTTTCAATTGTGCCAATTTAGTCATAAATATTTTCACGTTATTCCAATTGAGTCCATCTGGTCAATTTAAGTCGGAAATCGCTGACGTGGATGCTGATAGTCATATGTGGCACAACCGGCGCTGACATTAACATTTTTTCAATAATTTTTTTGAAATTTTTAATAATTTTTTTGGTGTTTTTTCTTTTTTCTTTTTTTTTTGTTTGGACTGAGGGCTGGCGGCGCCAGTCACATTTTTATTGTTTTCCCCAAAAGGCTTTAGTCACTTGGTAATGACAAAGTTGGCAAACTGCTGATCGAATCCACTATGCCGTTCGAGTAAAGGAAGTAGGAAAGGCTTCTTGTTTTATGACAAATCTAATTGGTGGTTCATCATGATCCACTTGTCAACCAGTAAATTACTTCTATCATTCATCGCGATCCACCTTTTCCCATGTTTTGATAGAAAGAAGGACTAATACCTTAAAAAATTCTCAACTAATATATTTGTGCCACATTTACTTCAAATTAATTTTCGCATTACAAAAAATTTCAAGCCGGTACATCTTTGACAAATATACCAAAATCTTAGGGCGAAATTGCAGTAAATGCAGCACAAGAATGTACCGGTTTAGGATTTTTGTGACACGAAAAATTAATTTTGAATAAGCATGGCACGAATGTATCAATTTATGATTTTTTGTGACACGAAAATTAATTTGCGGTAGATGTGATATGCGTATATCAATATAGAATTTTTTGTGGCATAAAGAATCGTTTTTAATCATATAGTCTGAAATAGCTATGCAGGATGGCACAGATTAATGACCGTGTGAGCAATCATAAAATTAGTAAAAAAAAAAGTTTGAGGATCCCGTCGTGCATTTTGCAAAAGTTCAAGATTATTGCTGTTCTTATTTTTAATTTATTTTTTTACTCTTGTATCCGTATGCCAATGGTCTGCCGATTAAAAAAGAGGCCCTTGTAAAGGCTATTCACAACATCGAATATGTGGAGTTATCTTTTGCCACCGATGAAAGGTCGACTCTGGGCCTAAAGGCCTCGACTTTGACACGAGTTTTAACTTTCCGACCGGTTTTCATTGTTTTGTTAGTTGTCTTCTTGCAATTGTCTTTGATGGGGAAATTCTACTGTACCTTGATGAGGGGATTTACGAGACCGGTCCCACATCCAACATGGATCGTTGTATAAAAGGAGGAAAAAAAAGGTGCTGCATGTGCTATGCACTCTGCCTTTCCAGACACATGTGAGGTTCCCCGAAACTTCCTTCCTTGACATTTGTGGTCCTGAGAAATTTTGTCTTGAGATCAACTAGATAAATTATAATCGGTTGTACCCGTTTTGCTTAGCAGTAACATTACTACAATTCCACAAACTTTCGGCTTTGTAGAGCTCAGCAATCTGCTTTTGCCGAACTGGTGCGGCTCTGGTGCTTCATTTTCTCTGCAACTGGTCGAGATGGAAGGGTACGATTATGAAGTGTTTTTGAGCTTCAGAGGACCGGACACGCGCGCGGACTTCACCGATCATCTCTATACCCGTCTCAAAGATGTAGGAGTCCGTACATACAAGGATGACGAAGATCTCCGCGCCGGTGAAGAGATCGGCCCAAATCTGCTCAGAGCAATGGAGCAATCGAAGATCTTCATACCCATCTTCTCTATAAGTTATGCTTCTAGCAGATGGTGTCTGAAGGAGTTGGCCCAGATGGTGGACTGTTGGAAGAGGAAGGAACAGGTAATCATGCCCATTTTCTACGATGTCGAACCATCCGAGGTTCAAAACCAAACTGGACGTTATGGTGAGGCCTTGCTTGTGCACGAAAACAAGAAGCGAGTGGACGATGAGACCATCCGCAAGTGGAGAGCTGCTCTCAAAGAGGTTGGAGGGTTAAAGGGATGGAACAGACAAGACGTGGCTAACAGGTAGCTCATTATCTTCCACCCTCGATTAATGCCTGATACAGGAGACCATGAAATTCAAGTACAAAGGCTTTTCTGTTGAAAATTTCCTCTTTTTTTTTTTTAACGTGGAAAAATTGTAGCTACGCTGGTTCCCTTTGTTTGCGTAGTGTGTCCTCAATCTAATCTGACATTTAATATTTATGACACGAAATATGAAATAATTTGTTTGCGTATTTATGTAATGAGAGTGCATATTAATGTTAGTCAAAATTAACTTATGTTGTATGCTGAAAGTTAATGGATCTTTTATTTATTATTCATAACACTTAAGACGTGTACTATTGTTAGATTAAATACTCAAACACAACGAAATAAAGAGTAAAATCGAGAAAGAGAAATCGAGACACAAAGTTTATCCTGGTTCACCCTTAAACTAGAGCTACATCTAGCAAAGAATTCTATTATACTTAGCACCTCCCACCTCTCTATTACAATCCTCAATTATAAGATAAAGAAATTATATATACCCAATAGCTATTCATGACCTGCCGAGATGGCCCCTCGGACCCCGTTCGCTCATCAGGGAGCAAGACCCTGTGTCTTCCTGTTGATAGGGAGTATGAACTACACCCTAGCGACTACATGCTAATGGTAAAGCTATTTTGAGAAGGAGAAGCTTATTAACACATTAGAAATATGGTAAATATCATCAGCCTCTTTTCTTCTAATTATCAAGATATAGTGATCATATACTGTACTTTGACGGTTGTGTAACTGTTCGAATGCTGCACACCGTTTGAGCATCTGCCTAGCATGTCCATAAATTTACTCTATCTATGCAATGTGGTATGTTCCTTTTGTAGTTGCCGTAGTTCTTGTTGCATCTCCTGGCTTCCATTGACTGCTATCAATTCCTATTGCATAGATTTCAGCTAACTTTCCACTTTGCCTTGGCCTTTCTCGTCATTTTTTCGTTAGGTCCGGAGGAGAACTAGTTAAAGGGGTAGTCACCATGGTTTTAAGTAAGCTGAAGAAGGCGTATTTGGTGGTTAGTGACTTCTTGCTTGGGGTCAACGACAGTGTCAAAGAAGTTTTGGGGATGATAGGCACCGACACTGATGATACAAAGATCGTGGGAATCCACGGAATGGGTGGCATCGGAAAAACTACTCTTGCCAAAATAGTCTACAACAAACTTTCTGGGGACTTTGCTAACTATTGTTTCCTTGCTGATGTTAGAGAATCTTCACATCAGAATGGAATTCTGTGGTTACAGTCTTTACTAATCTCAGACCTCTCAAAACAAGCACATCCATGGATCCATTGTACAGAGGAGGGAATAAAGACAATAGAAGAGAGATTTTCACATAAGAAAGTTCTTATTCTTCTTGATGATGTTGATGAAAAGAGTCAATTAACTGCACTTTTGGGGAGGCAAGGTTGCTTCGGTCCAGGAAGTCGGATACTTATAACAACAAGAAACGCAATTGTCCTACACGAATTTGGAGTAAAAATGACTTATGAAGTTGGTGGTTTGGATTTTCAAATGTCTCTTCAACTATTCAGCAAGCATGCTTTCAAAAGAGATTGTCCTCCAATTAAGAAAATGGAAAAGTCTAGAGAATTTGTGATGATAGCTGAAGGTCTTCCATTGGCTCTCGAGGTTATGGGTTCGACTTTATCAATACATGGACAAAAAGAAGAAATGTGGGATGATTGGTTGTTGGTGTGGAAAAAAGGTCACATCAAGAGTATTGGAAGTAAGTTGAAGACAAGTTATGATGCATTAGATTTCGATCAGAAACAAATATTTCTTGATATAGCTTGTCTTTTCGATGGATATGATAAGAGTACGACAACATACATGTGGAGAGATCGTGGCTTATATCCAACAAAAGATCTTGAAGTTCTTCAATTGATGTCATTGATTAAAATTGGAGAAGATAATATATTGTGGATGCACAATCAACTTAAATATCTCGGTAGAGAAATTGTTTCTCAAGAAAGTGGGGGCAAATTATACGAGCAAAGTAGGTTATGGAATCACAGGGATGCATTGGAGGTACTACAGAGAAAGGAGGTAAATCCCAGGTCCGATTTCCTTTGTGCACGGGAATTCACATTTTAGGGGGGGGGGTGCGGCACTCTACCCTTCAGGGAAAACAATCACAATTAACTCGACATATACAATTTTAAAACTCCCACATATTTTAAGACTATTCATGAATTGTTAAATTTCAAATTTCAAAACTGATGTCGGTCATCTCCAAATTGGTCTATAAGAATGATGAGACCGAACTTAGTATATTTAGATACGCCCAATTTTCTGGATACGAACTTAGTCCCATTGGTAATCCTACATTCCACGTGTAGGGAACGAAACGCGTTGAAGGTGTTCTTCTCAAATTTGACAGTGGGTCAGAATGGAGTTTTGGACCAACACATTTTGAGAATATGTCGAACATAAGATTCCTTCGATTGGATCAGGCGAACCTCGAAGGAAATTTTAAGGGGCTTCTGTCAAGTTTAAGATGGCTCCATTGGCAAGGTTGTCCTCGGAATCTTGGTGCTCAAAATTTGGATTTGGAAAAGTTGGTTATTCTAGATCTTTCTTGGAGCAAGGTTCATGAAAAATGGAATGGTTGGAGTGAAATCGAGGTAGAGAAGTATATTATTTTTAATTTCATTTTTCAAATTGTTGCGGAAAAATTAACTCTTTTGTTATCCTACCTTTTGACAGAAAGCCGGGAATTTGAAAGTTTTGAACCTCACCGGTTGTGTTGACTTGATCAGAACTCCAGACTTATCTCATTACAAATGTCTAGAGAGATTGATTCTTGAAAAGTGTGATCAATTGGTTGAAATCGGTTCATCAGTAAAAAGTCTGCGGCGCTTGGTTTCACTGAACTTGAGGTGTTGCACTAAACTCAGTAAGTTGCCTGAAGAGCTGGGTTTCCTCATGTCCTTGGAAGAGATTCTTATAGATGGAACTGCTGTTCAAGAAATTCCTGCCTCCGTCGGTCATTTGAAAAATCTTAGAATCAGTGCCCGCAACTGTCTTTCATCGATCCAGCTGCCCGAATCAATTAGCTGTTTAATTGAAGCGGAAAGCTCATCCGAGGTAACCAACACTACTGATTTTCCTACTGGACCGCATAGATGGAGGATGGCACTTGATAAGCATGTGTCATGTTTCCCATTAACGCATTCAGAATAATTTTTTTTTTGGTCTGTTATAATTTTTCCTCTTTCAAAAGGGCATTCTTTTTTTTTTTTATAACTTTTTTCAGTATTTTTCTGCGATATACAAGCAAAGAACTTTTATTTGTGCCAGTTAGTTTAATCATGCTTTCCAGAGGTGTTGTTACGTACTCAATCCAGAGCGTTGAACGTTGTATTGGTATCTTAAATCTATGATGTGGTGCGAAAAAGTGCTGACAGCTGTACCGATATCTTAAATTTCTGATGTGGTGCTTCCTTCATGTTCAAGTTAATTCTTAATCCAAAGTGCTGTGAATAAATTGGGATGAGTGGCTCATAGAAGGTATTCCATTGTCCAAACTGTTCTCTTGTAATTCAGACTTGTTTGACGAGCTACTCATCCAAGGCCATACTCTGATCAATACTGTCAATGAAATCTCAAAACTCGTTTGGTCTCTTTTCACGTTCAGTCAGTTTGAATCTAAGCATCAACCTCTATAACCGTTTGACACATGGTAGAAATCTTATTTGATGCACTGAATACATGCTTACACAAGTTTTGTCACAGGTGGAGGTTAGTAAACCAGATAATACCGAACATTCTTCCTCTAAGGGTGTTGATCGCAAATACGAAGGTATGCTCTCTACATTGAGATTGTCAAATCTGAGTTGTTCTATAAGATAAAGTATGAGTTCAACCTTGAAATGTAGAACACTGAAAGGGGTCGTGGCTAGAAAGCTGCCAGACCATAAGGATAGGCGGTTAAGGTATTATTTCAAGCTATGCTGTATTGTTGGAACTGGTTAGATTTTTGACCAACTTTTTTGGGCCAAATAGAAAATCTTACACATTAGCTATTGCTCCTCTTGCTATAGTAAGCACAAACGATCCTTAAGAATATAGTCCACAAGCACTGACAAACGTCATCAGCCTCATTTATTCTGTTTCGCCGAAAATGGTCGACCTTTTACCAAATGTTGATGCTTTGATTTTTTAAAGTAAATTGGGTTCTGTGACGAACATGAAACAATGGATGTGGACAAACTACGAAAGCTAACTAAAAGAATAAAGAATTGCTAGTATGGATAAATAATCTATGAATTAAACTGCAGAAACTTTTGATAAGTGTTGTTGATTGCAAATGCTTTACAATTTATTCTACTCGGCCTTATATAGCCATGTACAAAGTGTACCTTCAACAAGTGGTTGTCTTCTAAGTCACGAACTTCAATTGCCTCCAAGATACTCGGCTCTGCTCTCACGATCTTTAATTGCATATTCTTATCCACAAGCAATTGTAATATTCCCGCTTCCTCTCGATTTGACTTTCTTCAGACGTGGTTTACCAATCATTGTTATACATCGACAATTGCCTTAATCTCCCTTTCATCAATTGCATCATTAATTGTCCGACGCCGATCTTGCAATGGGCGCTCCCTGATTTGACCACATTACTTAATTCTTTGTCGATGAATCAGCCCCAATATTTATGCTAAACTTTAGGTCATTTTTGAGTTTCAACATATGTCCCTTTTAAAAGAATTAAAAGATTTTTTAATTCTTTGAAATGTTCCAGAATGTCATAAGTCACCCTTTCACAATCCTTGTAGAAAGCCGGTATAGCTGATCCATTATCCAGACAATCGCTTTAGCTTCTCCAATCTAATTTGGACACGTGGCCCGATTGGTGGGATTTGCCTAATTTGACTATCACCTGCCAGCCTATAGAGCCGTTACTCGGGATCTACTCCTTTTCTAGATAGTATTTTTTACCTCTCTTCTTCACCAGGAACCTCTCGAGAACATTTACCTTTTCCTGGATTTGGATCTTCTTCTGCTCCTTGAAGTTGCAATTCGCCTAAGAATCAATCTCCAACGTATACGGCTTCAGCATTTCCATCTCGCTTTGATCAACTCCTGGAAGATGAGGATACCAGCAATAATCTCCCTCTTTGCTTAATGACTCTGGAACTGAACCCCACCATGCCCTTGCTTTATCAACCCTTGAATTCCTTTGTCCCTCCAAGGTTGCTTTCCTCGATACAAGGAAGAGAAACTTCCTTTCCAGTGGAAACACATTATTGAAATTGGGTGGACACCCCTTCCGAACGATTCAGAGCTTTTCCTTTCTTTGACCCTTTGTTCTTCCAATGATATTTAAGGATAAGGTCCCAAAAGGAATCAACTTGGGAATCCACCCAAATTGATAAGGTTCTCCAATTTTGCTGTTTTAACCGGAACCTTGATTTGGGTCTTCTGGGTGGCCTAACCAGCTTCTGGTCTCGATCAGCCAATTGTTTCTTCTTCCGTTCTAGGCTGATGTCGATCACCCTTCTAGACTTACTCGCTATTACTAGGCTTAGTCCATGAGGTGAAGATTTGGCTTCTTCCGATTCAGCCAAATGTACCTACTTCGAACGCATGGAGGATATCTCTTATGATTCCTTTATGAGTTGTTTTTACAAGGACTCTAGTTAAGTTACCCAGAAGCATATAGCCTTTTTGTTCTTTTGGCTTTCCAAATATGTCCTTTTTCACTTGTCGCCGAGAGTTTCCAAGGATTTAGCAAACCTGGTCTTTTACCTTGCTGAGGGCAAGCTTTTCGCTTTGGGCCTTCTCATACTGGCTGTTCTCTACAGGGACCTAAATCACGCAGCTACGTCCATCTATGAGGATAAATTCGGCGTCTTCTTCGGTCGTTTCTAGGTCCTTCAGACATGGGCAAAGTCGTATTTTCCTTCTTTGTTTTCGGACGTCAAGCATGCCATGCCTCGCTCTAGAAATATTAAAGCTGAAAACCTTATTTTCCAGATACCAGAGAGTGTGGACTGTTGAGTTACCGGTTCAAAGCCATTCCTGCAGGCGTTTCTTCTTTTCGGTACTTTCAGAGCTGGTTTTATGACCATATGCTTGACACAACTGACTTCTGCCCTCTTCGTGTCCTCGACTTTGTCAATGTCTCCAACTTCGTCTTCTTCAACAGAACACAGAAATTCTGGTTCTTTGTTCTTACTCCTGTGGACCTTCCTCTATAGTTGTCGGGGAAAGGGAAACTCAAGCCTGGATTAGAAATGTACTCCCCGCAGTATTGCGCGCAGCAATTTGGGCTTACCCAGGGCATCCCTATGCCTATTTTCTATTCAATGGAGTATCCATTCTGGAAGAGAAACCACTATGTCTCGACCAGCGACAGTCCCTTTGAATGTTGGCATCAAATTACGGACGATATTTTTAATCGGCATGTCATCAAAGAGTTTCGACCCCATCCCAGAGTTACCAGCGAATTCACCGACTAGGGGTTTTTATACCAAGCAGACATATTCAAAGAGGACTTCAGCTCCGTCATCAAAAGGGTGAAAGTTAACAACCTTTTTCCTTCTAAGACCAAGAAACCCGAAGATCACTCTTCTCCCGACACTCGTAAGACCTCAAAAAAAAGAAAGACATCAGGAAGTTACCTACATGATCATTTAATTTCAATCTCATGTACCATAATTTCATCTATGTTTACCTTATGGGTGACATCTAGATTAATTCACTCGAGATATTATTCGCTCTGACCCATCTCATACTAAGTTGTCTCTCATCCCGACAATTACTTCATGCCTTTGTCGAACTAGGTCATTACAAGAGCAGTAGCTTCTGCATGGTACGTCCTCAAATCATACACCTACTAGAGGGGTATCGCTTAGTTACCACATTACCCCTTAATTAACTAACTTGAGATATTATCTGGATTAGCATGTCTCATATCAAGCCTCACGATTCTGTCTTTCCGCGTAAATGTAGGCGCTTTCTCGAGAGATCATGGGAAGAAAATCAATTATAGAGTTTTTGACAAAAAGGTGGAATATGTCTTTTCAGGAAATGACGGTGGGATTGACTATATCAGGAGCAATGATGGCGAATTGATGAAGCTCAATAGCTTTCCTGATGGTGGCACTGGATGGCGTAAAATTGGTAAAATCTCCGTGTCAAGGATTGAAATTGCTAAGGGAAGTAATGGGACCATTGTTTATGAGGGCAAATATGAAGATCGACATGTTGCCGTGAAACAACTTGTCGGGGCTCATCATGCTGTTGCCATCAACGAGATTCAGAAGTTGAAAGCATCTGACAAACATGAAAATATTGTCCGGTATTTTGGAGAGCAGTGCGACGAGGATTTCGTGTATCTTGCACTAGAGCGCTGTGATTGCAGCTTAGATGATTTAATTCAAGTACATTCCAATTCTTCAAATAACTCTGTCTCTGATGATTCAGCATCAATGGATGATTATAAAATCAAATGTGTTAGGAATATGATGGAGGGTGATGACTTGTGGCGGGAAGATGGTTATCCCTCATCTTGTTTACTGAAACTAATGAGGTAATTTTTATGTTTTGACGTGCCAAAAGGTTATGATTAGAGAGATAATTGCAATATCTTGCTTATTGCCGCACTCCTAAAATCAACTGTCACGTATTTGTATTTGTATTTGTAATGAGCTTGCTTACATATGTTTTACATGACTCAGAAGCATCTCATAGAGATCACTACCTTCATGTACTCTTCTTTGCTGGCTCAAGTGGGTATCAGGTGCCAGTCGAAGGGCTTTATAGCTTTCCTGCAAAAACTTCAAAGTGATGCATGATACAGGGAATTATTAGGCCGCTACCTTAACTGTGGTTAGCCTAATGCAATCAACATTATGGGCTGAGTTTTGAACCTCGCAGCTTCCTTTCTAGAGTTATAGGATAAGTTCAATCTCCCTATCAAGGCTAAACTCTTATTTTTCTTCTCATGGAAATCAATTACGTATTATCAATTACGTAGTGATAAATCCATTGATTTTTGCATCTTGGTAAAATCAGTATACCTTCTTTCTTTTTGATTCGTGAATGCTACAGAATCCTTGTGCACTCAAATCAGTAAATGTTGATGTGATTGATGTGGCGATCAAATTCTGCACCGGGTTTTTCATTGCATAGTTTACGTAAAGAACCTTTAACAGTTTTTTTCTCCAGTGTACTTCTGGCATCCTTACTAGGTCTTCGTGTGTTAGAGAAATTCTTTAATTTCCAATAGGATATGACTTATTTTATGTATCCAATGCCATTTGGTTCTATATACATTGTCGATTTAAGTCATGATGTCTTATTAATATTATGATACAGGGATGTGGTATCGGGACTCGAGCATTTGCATTACTTAAAAATAATTCATCAGGACTTAAAGCCTCAAAATGTCTTGATTACAAATAGTCGATCGCTTGGTGCTAAGCTATCTGATATGGGCATTAGCACATGCCTTCCTAAAGATAGATCTTCCATGGGATATCGTGCCATTGGTAAGTGCTCATGATAGCTTTATCCAGACCTTTGATCTTCTTTTCCTCAAGATTGATCCGTGCATAATCTGAATCTATACAGTGGTAATCATCTTTAGATACCTGGCTAAAAATTTTAGACCTATAATTTTACTTGTTAGAGCAATATATCTCTTCTTTTAAAGAAGACTGTTATGTTGAAAGTCAGGTTGCTTTGTATTACTTCTTATGTTGTGTTATAGTTTGTGGAGATTTGACAGTCTTTCCCATGGTCTCCCTTCGTTGATTGGTGAATCTATGATATCCATCTATACATGGTCCAAGTGATGAGGGCTCTTTTGTTGATCTTCGATGTCGTTGTTGCAGGTTGTGGAAGCTCCGGATGGCGAGCACCTGAACAACTTAAAGGTGGACGCCAAACCTCAGCAATGGATTTGTTTAGTTTAGGTTGTGTCTTGTTCTTTTGCATCACTTGTGGAGGACACCCATTTGGTGAAATTCTATTTCGTGACTCCAATATTGCTAAAAACCAAATGGACCTGTCCTCGGTAAAATTCATACCAGAGGCCCATGATCTGCTTTCGCGTTTACTAAACGAAGATCCCAATTTGAGGTGAGTGTACTATCATCCTTAATTTGCATCACTACCCATTTGAGAGATTTTGTAACCATTTTTTATTGACTGATTTCCATTTTCCTGCATCACTTAATCTCGTGAGTATTAAAGGTGGCCTGAAATTCGTGTAGCATGCCTTAAATATTTGTCCTGCTGGTGGGGCTCTACTTGATGAGCAAAAAATGTGTAGATCCACTCATTTCTTTTGGCAATTGACAATAGAAGCCGGAGAAAAGGTTGATCATGTGATAGCCTAAATGCATTTGACAATAGCGATATTCCAATTGAAGATGATCATTGTCAGAAACCTAGTATTAGGGCTATAAGTTTTTTAACCACCCACGAACATATAAATTCCAATCATTCCTGGCACGGTATTAAGAGACGATTTGTTATACATACACCGAAGAGAATTTCATATGAAGATTCAGGGGGTTTAGCATATGATGCTTACAATGAAAGAAAAACACTAGGAACTAATTGATTAAATTGCTAATTTAAGGTAGTTAGGAGTAAATAATTCATGGGTTCTTATTGTAGTCAAACAACGGCCTTCATCCCGGACTCATGAGTTGTGAATTGTATCGAAGTTTTCAGACATTTTGGTTTCTCTTTCGTTGAGCTAATGCAATTTTAATTGTTTTAGAGATTGCACGAATGCCAAACTTGTGATGCTTTTAAACTCGGGAAGTCGGTCTATGTCAGTGTTGTTCGTGTAATTAATTTCTTTGAGCATGTTGGGTCAATCGTAAATTGCTTTTAATGACTACCAGGCCAAAGGCATCGGAGGTGCTTCACCATCCATTTTTTTGGAGTTCAGAGGTGAGACTTTCCTTTTTTCGTGAAGTCAGCGATAAAGTGGAATTGGAAGCTAGGGCACCCAATTCAGATCTTTTGAAAGCATTGGAGAACACTGCGCAACTGGTTTTTGATGGGAATTGGGGTGACAAAATAGAGCCTGAAGTTATGGCTGACCTACGCAAACATAGGAAATATGACTGTAGCCGTGTCAGAGACTTATTGAGAGCCGTGCGAAACAAGTTTAGCCACACAGAAGCTTCAGATGAAGTTGAGGTACTCTCTCGCTCTTTCTTTAGACCTGTGGTGATATGTGTAGCTGCATGCATACAAAGCTCATATTTGTTGTTGTTTTGATGATTCTGGCAGGAGATCCTCGGATCGGATGCTGATGGTTTGGACATTTACTTCACTGGACGATTCCCGAGACTCTTGATGGAGGTATACCGAGTGGTGTCCCGGATCTGCAAAGAGCAGAAACGCCTTCAGAAGTACTTGCTTTTCCCCCTTTGGCCACTTCCCACGGAGATTCCTTCTTCAAGCCAGCAGGGTCTCGGCCATGAAGCAGAAATTCATTGAATATTACATAACATTCCACCTGGCTTTTTTGTTGTGTCCGCTGCCTTGGTTACGAGGATCAAATTGGACGGGCTTAGGACTCTGTTCGTATTGTTCCTAATATCAAATTTTAAATACTTTTATAGTACTATTGTCGCATACTTTAAATGTTTCATGTATTGTTCTTGATATTGCATAAACAGATATTATGTTTCAATTTCATGCAATTTTCTTCAATATCGCAATTTTTAAATTTAACTCTTGTACTTTTTTTTCGAAAATTTTATTTCTAGAGTTCAAAAAAAAAAAGGGCTAGGCACACGCTTGGGCCGACACAGTTCAGTGGTTGGCCCTTGTAGACACTTTCATAGACAAAAAATATCATTCACCCCATTAGTAGTTTAGCAACTTCTTCACCTAGGTAGTAGTTTTTTTGGAAAAAGTACAAAAAAAGTCATAAACTGATTGCATTGGTACTAATTCAGCCTTTAACCTTTTAATTGGATCAATTTAGTCTTAAATATTTTCACATTGATACCAATTCAGTCCATCCGCCCAATTTAAGCTGGAAATCGCTGAAGTGGACGTCGGTCGTCCTACATGACATTGGTGGTGCTGATATGGATATTTTTTTATAATATTTTAATAATTTCTTATTTTTTCATAATTTTTTAAAAATTTAATCCTTTTTTCTTTTTCTTTTTTTGCTTCTCTTTCCTATGGCTAGTGGCTGGAACTTGGCAATGGCCAGCAATTGGCCACAGGTGAGGGCGTTACAGCCCTCGTCGGATTTGGCAAGGGCTCGACCCTCACAGCCTAGGCGAGGGTAGCCCTTGTGGCCTTTGGCGGGGGCTGCAACACCCTTGCCTGTGGTTGATCGCCGGCCATGGCCGAGTACCAACCACAAGCCAAAGGAAAGAGAAGGAAAAAAAAAAGAAAGGAAAAAAGGAAAAACAAAGAGAAAATTTTTAAAAAAATTATTAGTAAAATTGAAAATATTATTAAAATTTTCCACGTCAGCGTCGGCCATACCAACATAACCGGTGTCCACGTCAATAATTTTCGGCCTAAATTGGCCAGATGGATTGAATTGGTACCAATGCAATATGTTTATGATTCTTTGGTACTTTTCCTAGTTTTTTCCATATTCAATCTAAATATCTAAAGAAAAATATTTAGGTTAAGTAAATCTCTTTGGAGTAGGTAACATTTTCAGTTATGAAAGACATGTCACTCTACTTGCAAGTATTTGCCTATGAAATAAACATCACTCTATTATTTTGAAGTATTTACCCACACGGTTAATGATTTTTCTGTGTAATTTCTAACATATCTCGTATAGTTGATAATTTTCTCTCATTGGAGCCAATGTCTTTGGGTAATAAAAGTATGGATCTACATGCAATTAAAATATAAAAAAATAACATTAATGTATTTCAAAACCTCAAAAAGAAATAAATGGCAAGAAAATGCATTAACAGTTCTAAACCAGGAAAATTATCCAAAAAGTCTTAAATATATTGCGCTTTTGCCAATTCAGTCTTAAACCTTTCACCTTTATCAATATAGTCCTAAACCTTTTCATTTCTTGCCAATTGAGTTCATCCGGCCAATTTTGGTCGGAAATCGCTGACGTGGATGCGGGGCGGCCACGTGGCGCTGACGTGGACATTTTTATCTTTTTTTCCTTTTCTTTGTTTTTTTTTTTGGGAATTTGAAGTTAAGGCCGGAGAGGGTGGCCGACCAACCCTTGCTGTACACTGGCAATGCCTGACCAACCCTCGCTTGCTCTGGGCGAGGGTCGCGACTGTAACAGCCCGAATTTCGACGAAATTCTGGGATAAATAAAATTGACAATATTTCGCATTTCATTTTAGTAAGTCTCGCCCAGAGCTGATCACTCTCGGGATACTAACCAAAAGGGTACGGCTAACTAGGAAAATGGTACGTGGACCAAGGGCCCGATCACGAACCGAGTACCGATCTTGAGAAACGATGAGAGAATATTTTGGGCCAACGTGGGCCGATCTTAGGAAAAGTGACGGGTTTGGTCTGGCCAAGGCCAACGATGTACAAACGGATTGCGAGTGAGTCCGCAAGTCCGAGAGTGCACGTGGCCAACCGGCCCCGAGCTTGAACCGAACGATCGTGACCTTTGGAACTAACGATAATTCCTCTCATTCTTTGAGTGATCGGGACCGTCATGACTCGAATAACTCTAGGTCGATACGCGTAAACCCTAAACAGCCGCCCGTTAGTGAGAGACCTTGAAATTGAAAGTTTAGCGAGCTTTGTTCACGGAATTGGACCCGGATTTCGAGGTCGATTTTCGAAGGCTTAAGAGATTATTTTGGGGAATCTGACGTCATATTACGCTGGCCATACACGTTTGGGGTTAGTACAAGTGAAAATTGGAATTTCGGTCCGGGGGTAAGAAATTACGGTTTTGCCCCTGTGGGCACCGAGGCCGGATTCGGAGGCCGTTTGATGTTATTTTTCGAGGCCGACACCATTTTTGGGTGGCCACGCATACCGGGAGTCGTTATGGACAAAAATTGGAATTTCGACAAAAATTGGAAAAATAATATTATTTTATTCCCGGAACTTTGCAGTCGATTTTCGAGGGCTTAAAAAGTGAATTTCGCGAATCCGACGCCATATTATGTTGGCCACGCACATATGGAACGCGTATGTGCAAAAATTGGAATTTCGCCCCGGGACCGGAAAAATGACGGTTTTGCCCCTGGGCTATTTTCGGGTCCGAATTTTTTTGGGAAAATTTTAGGATAATTACCAGAGGTTATCAGCTCAATTATTAGGGCCATTGACCCTTTTGCCCCTCCCTTTTTGGATAAGAATGCATAGGAACCATTTGATTAAGGGCATTTTAGTCCTTTTTGTCAAATTTTGACACATGGCACCCTAGCCCTATAATTTGACTAAGTTGGACTGAAATTTCTCTCTCCTCACTCACCCTCCACGACCAGACCAGCCTTCAGCAGATTTTCTCTCCATTTTTCCCACACTTTCTCTCATTTTCTCTCAAATTTTCCCTCATTTTCTCTTTCGCCGGAGCACGCCGCCGACCGCCGTGCCTCACCGTCGACCCTCTTGGTCCCCAGCCACAGCTCAGCCTCGGTTCCATCCATTTCTCTCTCCCTTTCCCCCTCTTTTTCTCTCTTTTTCTCATTTTCCGTTCTGTGAATAGTACCGCCGGAGCTTCGCCGGAGCTCCGATCGCCGTTCCGTCGACACCCGGCCGTTCAGCATGTCCATACGTCGCCGTTCAGACCGTCCGTACAGTGACCGTACGGTTACTGTTCATGTCCGTACGGTCGCTATTCATCCAGACCGTACGGCACGTCTTGGCCGTCACCGGCACCTCGCCGGCCACCGTTCCCAGCCGTTTGTACAAGTGTCTGTACGTGTGGTACTGTTCACTCCGTCCGTACGGGGTCGCTGTTCACCCCCGTCCGTACACCGTTGCCGGGAATTCGCTGCCGGTTTCACTGTTCACCAGTGATCGGTCGCCGTTCCTCGTCGTCGTGATCTTGGATTAAGTGAGTAAAATTCCTAAACCCGGATTAGGACTGTTAGTGCGTTTTTCTGGACTGGTTTATGTATTATCGGTACAATTTGGACTGGCTTAGATAGTATCAGTGTGTATTTCGGACTGGGTTGAGGACGGATTGGTAGAAATTATCATTGGGAAATTTAGTGGATTAATGAGAATTATTTGGAGAGATTAATTGGATTAAATGACCAATTTAGGAACCCGTTGGAAAATTACCGGGTATATCCGGGTTGACTGATTGTACGTCAATTGTACGTAATTGTGGTTGATTTCGTACTGCTATGTCGTATGTGGTGTGGCTGAGTTTATGGAGTGCGATTGGCCATTGTTTGGTTTACAATGATTTACTGATTTGTGAATCGCACGTTAGGCCACAGGGTATTAATTGGGCCAATTAAGCATGTATTGTGTCATTGGGTGTCTGAATTATATTGGTGCTCGTGGTGCATTGCATTGCATAACATGGGCACGCATTGCGTATGCCAAGAGTGAGGCATGTGATGAAATTGTGCGAGAATGCGTGTCTGCCATGAGCATGTGATCACCTAAAATACCCTGAAGCGTTATACGCTGGGTTCAGATAATAATGAGTTGTGTGATCACCTAAGGACCTTTGGGTCATGACCTTCGAGTCGATACCGTCCTCATGTACTTTGAAGCAGGACGATGCCCGATACGTCCGGAAGGCGACCATCCTCATGCACTTTGAAGCAGGCTCTGGTTCGCAAGGAGAACAGTGTTGCGCCTCATGCACTTTGAAGCAGGCTAGAGACACTGGGCCAGATCGGTTGCTGCGCCTCATGCACTTTAAAGCAGGCTAGACGCACCGGGCCGTGAAAAATTGATGACTCGAGTCGTAATAAATAATAAATTGGGCGATTGCCAGTGTGCCAGTATGGGCCAGTGGGCCGGGAAATACACGTGACATGTCGACGACATTTGCATGCATGAACATGCATGGACTGGCATGCGAGTGTGTGAGCCTCGGTGCATGAGCATGTGATTGGCGTACGTGTGATAATATGTGCCACGTACGTGCCGTGATTATTATATATTGAAGTGCCTAATCTGCAGGGTCGGAGGATTATTTGATTGTTGTTACACTATGGTTTCACTTATTTATTTTCTGGTCAGGAGATTGCATGCTAGCCTAGCCTAGGTTTAGGGGTTGAACTCACTGAGATTTATCTCACGGTTGTATAAACCGAAACATTTCAGACCCCCAGCCGTAGGATGCCGAGGACACCACCTCTTTTTGGGATACCGCATCATATCCAGCGGTCGTCTAGCGTACATCCCTGTGGAGACAGAGCAGCCTATGTGAGATATTACTCGGTTTTGTTGTGAACGTGGAGGAGGATTACTACCACACCCAGGAGTACGTGGCTTGGTATTATAGGGGGGCTAACGGCATGACTGGACCGCCACTTTTGATCGAGTAGCTGCTGGTGTGTGCTTTTCACTATTGTTGTATAGTTGAAGGTTGTAAAAAGTTTTCTATGGCAATGCCAGTGTATATATATTTTCAGAGTTGTTTGATTGCTGGTTGTTCTACCTTGGTCTCATGTGTTTATTTGTACGAGTGTATATATATATATTTATATACGTGCTTCCGTATGCGATTGATCTCTGATTGGGTGTTGGGTCGGCGACGTTTCCTGGCAACGTTGCACCATAATCGACCATGATGGGATGTTGCGTTCCAGTGGGGTACGGGGCGTGACAGCGACGCCCTCGCCGGCCAAAGCGAGGGCGCGAAGCCCTCGCCCAGAGCCGACAAGGTTCGCTGGCCCTCGCCCATGGCCAGTGAAGGTCGGCCGGCCACCTTCACTAGCCCTAACTTCAAAACCCAGAAAAAAAACAAAGAAAAGGAAAAAAAAAGCGAAGAAGAAAAAAACCATAAAAATTTCAGAAATTATAAAAACATTATTTAAAAATATCAACGTCAACACAGCGCAGCGTCCACGTCAGTGGATGAAATGAAATGGTTTAGGATTGAATTGGCAAAGTTAAAAGGTTTAAGACTGAATTGACAAAAATGCAATATATTTAGGACTTTTTGGACAATTTTCCCGGTTTAGAACTGTTAATGCATTTTCTTGCCATTTCTCAATTGGCAAGAAATGAAATGGTTTGGGACTGAATTGGCAAAGTTGAAAGGTTTAGGACTGAATTGGCAAAAGTGCAATAGGTTTATAACTTTTTGGACAATTTTCCCATTTTAAACCTCATATAAAGTGGATGAAAAATGTTATGTATTGTCTACATACTCCATGCTTTTTCTAATCAAATTTACGTACATTTAGTTTGTCCAATCAAGTTGTTCTAGTTCCACAAATTTTATAAAGTCTATCCGACACAAAATCAGACCAAATTCGGCTGACGTGGCATCAAATGACCCCAAAGTATGATGTGAAAAAAATGTATGCATACACACATGGATGTGTGTGTGAAAAAATAGCCAATATAGACAGTATTGAAGTATGACTTGTTAACCTATGTTGACACTCGTGTGGACGTCTACATTGGGAAAAAATTAAGGGTTAATACCATGAAAAACCCCAAATTGGTACACTTGTGACAAATTTACCCCAAACTATTTTTTTTACCACAAAAAATCCTAAACTGGTACACCCGTGACAATTTTACTCTGAACTATTTTTTTGATCATTAAAAACCCTACACTGGTATACCTGTGATAATTTTAACTTCGAACTAATTTTTTGGCCACCAAAAATCCCAAACTGGTACACCTGTGACAAATTTACCTTCCGTTAGTTTTCGTTAAATTTTACTGTCAAATTGCGAAGTTTAATGACACGTGGTAATTGACATGTGTATCGGTTTTGGGTTTTACAGCTTTGTTTGTCACAAGTTTACCAATTTCTAATTTTTTGTGATATTAATATAATTTAACGGATACTAACAGAGGGTAAATTTATCACAAATGTACCAGTTTGGGGTTTTTAGTAGCCAAAAAATTAGTTCGGAGGTAAAATTGTCACAGGTGTACCAGTGTAGGGTTTTTGATGGTCAAAGAAATAGTTCGGGGTAAAATTGTCACAAATATACCAGTTTGGGGTTTTTGGTGGTCAAAATAATAGTTCGGGGTAAATTTGTCACAGGTGTACCAGTTTGGGATTTTTTGTGGTCAAAAAAATAATTCGAGGTAAAATTGTCACAGGTGTACCAGTTTAGGGTTTTTCGTGGTATTAACCCAAAAATTAATCATGTCGTACTCGCTACAATATCACTCGACGGTCATGTCAACTAGATTTGGCTGCATTTAGTGTCGGAGGGACTTTGATTAAAAAATTTGTGAAAAAGTAGAAGGGCCTCATTAGACAAATTAAAAATACAAAGATTGATTAGTTAACAAAGTAAAAATGAAAGTATAGGGACGAAAAGTAAAACCTCTTGTAAAATAATATTTGGCTCTTTCGTGGATCGTCAATGGGGCGATTTTTTTATATGGACACTGCTATGCTTTATTATTTTTCACCTCCGACATCTGATGATTTGGCTTTATTATTTCTTTTTCTTTTATTGGTATTTGGCTTTATAACTTTACTTTCATAATAGGACGATACTCACAATATTTGATTGGTATTAGAGCCAGTGTTGTCCTTTTCAACTGAGCGTGGTCAAAATTCAAAATTCCACAACCTGAGTGGAAATTGTATAAAACGTATCTCACTCTGCTCTCCCAAAACTCAGAGGAGCATTTCAATGAGTTCCACGATATCATCGTCTCATCTTGAACAGACTACTCCCTGAGAATCGACCACGATGAGATGGCGGCGTTTAAAGTTGGTCCTCTCGTCATTTTTAGGATTTAGGAACCTTGGCTATGTTTCTAGAACGACCACAGTCCGTAGATGATTTTTGATCCGATGGTTTCCAAAAATTCTTAGATCTATTAAAAGAACTTTCCTTCAGCAACTACAAGACAGTCCCGTCAGATTCATCCTCCGAAAATTGGGGAAAAAAGCCAACAGCCCTACAGTATCGTTGAATGGCATTAGCCAAGCCCAATCTTCGGAAATTGACTTTGATTATGCCTCATGTAAAACGTATAACAGTAGGAACCAAACCAGATTCACTGATTAACATGTGCATGGCAGCCTGTGGAGGCAGAAGTTCTTGTAAAAGAGCCCTTGGCATGCATTGAACCGATGAAACGAAAAATCTATAAACCAGATTCACTGATATAGCAGTAGCTTCCGTTGTACCAAAAAATGAAAGCTCCATACGCTTGTTCGTCACCGTCTTAAGACTACTTTCCATTTCACACAATATAATCCCTTCTTCTTTAAATGAAACGCCCTTCAAAATGTGTAATGTTGCTGAATGGAATCAATGTCCAAGCATTTCAGCTTGACCACTGATTCAACATGCCCTTTCAGAGTGTGCAGCTCGCCAAGCCTGTAACGACAGATTCTATTTGCCTTACCATCGCATGTAGGACTAAAATAGCATAAAAGAATTGGTGGCAGCAAATGTTTGACTTTTGTATTTACTATTTAGGAATAAGCTCCTATGCCTCGTAATACACGGCATGGCCTTTGAACATCAATTACCAGGCCAACCTCAGCATGTTGTTTGGCTTATTGTGCAATCTTGTAAGCCTCCCTGTAACTGCTCTAGTCAGTGAAAAGATCGCTGGTCTCAGGAGGCTGAGGCCATGTAGCGTCCTCCGCGCACTTGCTCACTAAATATGGATTTTAATTGGTCTGAACTAAACCCAAATGCCACCTACCAAACAATGCCTGCTCTTGTTTGGGCCGGCTGATGCAGTTTGGGCTGTTGTCAGGCGGAGCTTACAAATTCACTCGTAGTCAGTGGATCTCACAGAGTGGGCACCTAGAGATACCAAACTCTTCCAAGAATCCAATCTACCGAGTCCCAATTTCGACTACATTTTAGCAAACTCCTGCAATCAATAGCTCCAGATGATTAAATCGGAAAGATCTAGCCTCTCAATGGACTTGCATCTTGCGATATTCTAGTTTTCTGGGCATGCCCCTACCTATTATGGCCATGAGTTCTAACTAGATTTTGCAATTTGTAGCAGTCAAAAGCTTCACAAACTTCGTGCAGGCCTTTCAACGTACTTGCACCAAGAGATATCTAACTCTTCTAAGAAGCAAGATCAAATTGCGATTAGATAATGACAACCTGCTGCATCCAACAGCTTCATATGATTCCCACAGCCTCCAATTTCAACTAGTTTGATCACCAAATAGCTTCAAACGAGTTGATTGCGGAAGGTCCAGCCTTCAGGGGACTTGCTCCACGAGATATCCGGTAACTTTAACCTACCAAAGTCTTTGAATTTTTGATGTAGAACAGTTAGCCTGTGATTATCTTGAAGAATGTGATGGCCGTAATCGCCGGAAATCTCGGTAGTTTTTCTGATTAGGCAGTTTTTTTTTTACTTTAGGCAATTTCGAATTATCAATATTTTGTTTGATTTTATTAGATAAGATTAGATTTAATTTTATTAGATAAGTTTAGATTTGATTTTATTAGATAAGATTAGATTTGATTTGCTTTGATGTT
Organism: Syzygium oleosum; assembly: GCF_021117445.2. Classification (NCBI taxonomy): domain Eukaryota; kingdom Viridiplantae; phylum Streptophyta; class Magnoliopsida; order Myrtales; family Myrtaceae; genus Syzygium; species Syzygium oleosum. Next base: position 4,034,955 of record NW_026607500.1, on the reverse strand, counting down.
ATCTTCATTAATTTGGATATCTTTAGGAGTCCTATCATTATAAAAGGACGTCCAGCTTTGTTTTCAGGGATTATGAAATTGAATTGAATTTCAGTTGAATCGTGGAAGAGTTTTTCAAGTTATCGCTTCTATCTGCGTCATTTGGTATCAGAGCAGTTTCTCCTATGACGATGGTGAATAACGTGAATGTCAATCTCCCCGCTGCTGAGGGCCATGAGAACGAGCCTATTACGCAGGCTGAGTTCAATCAGTTCGTGGATCAAACCAATCGGAGGTTTCAAGAGATCCTTGATGCCATCCAGCGTTTGTCCACAAACCATGTGCCTGGCGTTCTTCCAGCCGAGCGAATTTCTGTCGTTCGTGATCTCGAAGATGCTATGGGGTGTGGACGAATTCCCCGACATAGGCGTCAAGACTATGTCGAGGATACGGAAGACGAAGACGATGATTTCCAAGAGATGCAAATTCGTGGTGGTCGCCGATACAGGGGATTCTAGGAGGAGCATGTTCGTGGGAATCGACAGCAGGGGGGCTATCGACGAGATCCTGAGCAGTATCAACTAAAGGTAGATCTCCCTACTTTCAATGGGAATTTGGATATTGAAGATTTCCTTGACTGGCTTTGGGAGGTCGAAAAATTCTTCGACGCTATGGATATTGACGAGGATTGCCAAGTGAAACTTGTGGCGTACAAGTTGAAGGGTGGCGCTTCAGCTTAGTGGGAACAAACTCAATTGACGTGACGTCAACAAGGCAAGGCTCCTATTCGATCATGGGGTCAGATGAAACAGAAGTTGAAGAAGGGGTTCCTCCCAACGGGCTATGAGCAACTGTTATTTAAGCAATTCCAGAATTGCCGACAATTAAATAGATCGGTCCAAGTTTATACGGAAGAGTTCCTTCGACTCTCCGCTCGCAATAACCTAGATGAGTCTGAGGCACAACAAACTGCTAGGTACATTAATGGTTTGCGACTTAATATCCAGGATCGGGTTTCTTTGCATCGATTATTCTCTGTCGAAGATGCCCAGGCTATGGCGTGAAAAATTGAGATGCAATTGGAGAGGACCAGCCTTAGTACTCGTGGTAGCAATTATTCGGGTCGTGGGTCATTCGGGAAAGGAAGACAGCATGATGTTGCAAGTTCTTCTAGTCGACAAACCCCTGATTCGAGCCGAGTTCCAGGGGGTACTACTGGGATGCCTAAGGAAGCAGTCGCAACAAGCAATCGCACTCCCAATCAGAATACCCAGAATCTATATGCCAAGCCCCAACCGATCAAATGCTACAAGTGTAACGAGTTAGGCCATTGTTCCAGTGATTGTCCTCGTCGTAGAATGGCCAATATCGTTGAACATGACGAAGATGTGTATGAGGAAGATTGGGAAAATGAAGAAGAAGTGGGAGTGGAAGATGAAGTGGGTGAGCAAGTTAATTGTGCTGTGCGTCGTCTATTGCTTGCTTTGCGGATAGAAGATACCCAGCGGAATCAGCTTTTCCGCGCTCGCTGTACTGTCAACGGCAAAGTATGCGATATCATTATTGACAGCGGAAGTTGCGAGAACATAGTGTCAAAGGCCTTGGTGGATCACTTGCAACTAAAGACGGAGCCGCATCCCGCGCCCTACACGATCGGGTGGATACGCAAGGGAGCAGAACTTAAGGTAAACCAATTATGCCGTTTACCTATTTCGATCGGAAAATCATATCAAGATATTATTGTCTGTGATGTTGTGGATGTGACATCCTGAAAAATAGTCCATTTGGGATTTATAAAATACTGAGTTTTACGAATGTACTCGCAGTTAGTTCTCGCCCGGAACTGATCATTCCTGGGATGCTAACCATTAGGGAAAGGCTAATCGGGGAATTAAATTCGTACGACTAAAGAAAATTCGATCTTGGATTGACTTTCAACCATTAAATCGTCGAGGTGATTTTTTGAGCCAGCGTTGGCCGACCTAAGGATAGTCAGAGGTCAGTTCGCCACTGTCATAGTAGTGGATCGCGGGTGATACCGCTGGACCACGAAATGAATTGACGAACGATCCTGAACCTATACCGAACGATCGTGCCCCACGGATCTAGTAATTGATCCTTGCGATTTTATTGACAACTGAAGTCGTGACGGTCTGAATAAATTGCACGTGACTCGATTTAGTGTCAGTCACGGGTCGAATAAGCGAATTTCCCCAACAAGCCGCCCGTTAGTTTGAGAAACGCTCGAGTTACGTTTAATAGAATTTAATTATTTAATTTAGCCCAAATCGGACACCGGAAAAATTTGGAAGTCACAACGGGACGTTAGGACGACGTTGCGGTTGTAACGTGCAATTTTTGTTGTGCCCGAATCCTTCAGAAAAACTTGATTTTGATGTGAAACGGAGAAACGGACCATTTTACCCTTGAGAATTATCAAAGGGCATGTTTTAGGGGTAAAGGGCATTTTGGTAATTTTGCCCTAAAAGTTGGAAAAGACAATTTTGCCCTTGGACTTTTTGAGAAATTACAAGAGTACCCTTGGATATTTTTGGTAAGATTCGATCTGGACCGTCGATTTCAAGATTAGATCGAATCTGGACAGTCGGATCAAAAATGTGAGAGAGGGGCATTTTGGTAAATTGCCAAAAAGGGGTCAATTGCACTATTTAGGTCAAGAAGACCCTTTCTCTCTCCTCCATTTCTCTCCCTCTCCATCGTGAATTCCCCCCTTTGGCCGTGAAGCCCCCCACCGTATACTCTCTCTCTCTCTCTCTCTCCCTTGCCGTCGCCGCCGCCGGACCGCCGATCGCCGGTCACGCCCGCAAGCCGCCGCCGTCCGCTCGCCGAACCACACCACGCCACCCCCCATCCCGCCGTTTTCTCTCTCTCTCTCCCGATCTCTTCTCTCCCTGGCCGTGAGCCCCACCGGCCACCGCCCAAGCCGCGTTGTCGCCACCCAAGCGGATCGCCGCCACCCGGGAGCCGTACACCGTCGCCGCCGTTCCCGATTAAGTACCGCCGCTTTCCGTTCTAGCCGCGATAGTCTAGAACGCGGGTAAGTCGCGCTCTAAACCCAACTTAGGACTTCGGGTATCGGCGGGCGATTTTTGGGCGAAATCTGGTAAAAGTTAGGTGCGGAATTACATGATTTAGGAGTGGAAATTTTGTGGTGGGCCTTAGGATTTAATTCGAGCAATATTTATTGGAAATTCGAGAATAACAGTGGCTGTGGTCTACTGTTCATGGGGCCATGATGGGCCGATCAGGACGCAATTTTGGATTTTTAGAACCGAGAAATTATGGTGAAAAAGTCCCGTGAAGGACCGGAATCGATTTGGCGTCGTTTGGTGGGAGAAAAATAATGATTTCTGTGTTTTACGTGCGTTTGAAAATAATTAGACTGTGGTGGTGAAATTAAATGTGTGATTGTGCAATTGGTTGAGTTAATTATGTTTGTTGGGTGCACGCGTGGGCCAGATTATTTTAATTACTATTATTGGCCGTGTTGACTGCTGGGTGAGCATGGTTTGTGTATAATTGATGCGTGCACGGGCCATGTGTGATTGGCCAGTTGTGTGTGGTAAATGCTTGTTGAGCATGCGCCTGAGTGGGAAGGAAATGTGGCGTGATATGTATTCGTGGAAATTGTGCCGTCCTGAGGCGTGTACGTTTACGCGGGACGATGCCCGGTTTTACCGGAAGACTGCCAGCCTGAGGCGTGTACTTCAACGCGGGTTGCGCAGTGGGTGGTAGATGTTGAGCCTGAGGCATGTACGTTTACGCGGGCAAGAAACATGGCCTGAGGCGTGTACGTTTACGCGGGCCTGGAAGTGTTGTGGAAAGAGGTCGCAGTGTACCTGAGGCGTGTACGTGTACGCGGGTCACTGGCGAGGAATGTGGATGAGATATGATGAGAACGGAACGAGTGTATGACATGAGAATTGTGCGTGCTTGCGATTGTGTTGATGTGCCTGCTGTGTGACAATGGTATGTGTGTGATTGCGTGTTTGGGTGATTGTCTGGAGGTACGTGATAGCCTAGGTGGGGTTTAGGGGTGAACTTGCTGAGAAGTGTTCTCATGGTTGTTTCAACCAACAAATTTCAGAACCCCGACTGGATCCATGAATCCTCCGCCACCGCCACCAGAACGTTTTGGAGTACCTGTGCACACCGAGCTAGAAGTCTTAGAGTTTCCGATGGGAGATGGTATGACCTGGATTAAGCACACTACTACCGTTTTCGTAGACGTAGGTTTACCCCTTTGGGAGGAGCAGAAGTACACTGCCTGGTTCTTCCGGGATGCTGACGGGGCTGAGTTCGGGCCCGTTAGAGGATTCGATGTTCCTTTTGATCTTGTTGGGGATTGGGACCCGACTGCCGTACCCCCGATTGATGGAGAGTTGACCAGTACGGAGGTTAGCGTAGCGCAGTCTGGGATGCATTCAGCACCCGCCGCTCAGGGATCTTCGGAGGCTGAGTATGAGCCCGAGCCTGAAGCATCGCAAGCTGAGGATGACCCGATGGGCATAGATTTAGAACCAATCCCCGAAGAGGAACCAGAGGAAGAGGAACCGGAGGAGGAGGAACCAGAAGAGGTGGAGCCCGAGGTAGAGCCTAATGACGAGTCTGAGGAGTCGGATGAGCCGGCAGGAGACCCGGAGTATATACTCCCGTTTGAGGAATACATGGATCCCAATTTCGTGCTAGAATATAATTTCTTTGATTTCCTAGCCGAGGAGTACCAGAACGCTGTTCCAGCTGAGTCGGGTGACATTGATCATCCGATTGTGATTGAGGCGGAGCCGGAGTCTTCGGAGGAGCAATCGGATCAGGGGAGCTCAGACTCCGGTGATGATGAATCAGACTCTGAATGGACGCCTAGCAAGGGGCGTAGGGGTTAGTTCAGGGGTTCCTAGTAGGTTTTTGGAAAGTATCATTTTTGGGGATAGAAAGCCAGGTCATCGATCTTTTTGGTATATCGATGGTTTGTAATGCGGTGTGCAAGTGTATGCGATGGTTGTAAATTGTGGTGGTTGTAAGTTGTGAATATTTTATAAGTGGGTAATGAAAAGAAATATGTGTATTCTTCTTGAATATTCTTCCCAGTTTAATTGTCCGGGTTAATTGTGGTTTCCGTTGTGAATTTAAATATCTGATGATTATAATTGAGGTCGGCGATAATTCCTGGGTTGTTGCATAAATCGACCAGAGGTGGATGTCGCGAGCTCGATAGGGTTCGGGGCGTGACAGTGGAGATGGATGCGTGTCATGTTTTACTGGGTCGGCCATGGCAATATGATGTTGATGCTACACATCGAGCTAGGGAGAATACGTATTCTTTTGTATGGAAAAGGACTAAAATTACTTTGAGACCGAAGAGTAATTCCCCTCAGATTGTGAAGAAGCAGAATGCAGGAGTTGTGATGAACATCTGAAAGCGTGAAGGGATGTATATGATTGTGGACAAAGGCGACCAGCAAGTTGTGATTCGTGTTCCCGACATTCTTAAGCCCTTATTAAAAGTATTCAGTGATGTTATGCCTGAGGATTTACCTGACGGATTACCTCCTTTGAGGGATATCCAGCATGAGATTGATTTTCTTCTAGGTGCTAGTCTTCCTAATTTGCCGCATTATCGGATGAATCCGAAGGAGAATCAGATTCTATAGGAGCAGGTGGGAGAGCTCCTTCGAAAGGGCTTCTTGCTTGAAAGCAAAAGTCCATGTGCAGTTCCTGTGCTTCTCACCCCAAAGAAAGATGGCACCATGTGTATGTGTGTAGACAGTCGTGCCATTAACCGGATTACTGTCAAGTATAGGTTTCCGATTCCACGACTTGATGATATGCTAGACAGACTTGCTGGATCACAGGTTTTTACGAAGATCGACCTTCGAAGCAGATACCACCAAGTTCGCATCCGTCCTGGCGACGAATGGAAAACGGCCTTCAAGAAAAGTGCAGGTTTGTATGAATGGCTTGTCATGCCGTTTGGACTCACTAACGCGCCTAGTACTTTCATGCGTTTGATGACTCAGGTTCTCAAACCTTTTATTGGCAAGTTTGTGGTAGTTTTCTTTGATGATATACTCATATATAGTCCGGATGGTTGTCAACACGTGGAGCACTTGAGGGATGTCCTACTAACCTTGCAGCAAAATAAATTGTTCATTAATCTGAAAAAGTGCAGCTTCATGACAGAATGCCTCTTGTTTTTGGGTTTTGTTGTTGGCGCGGATGGACTTCACGTTGATGCAGATAAGGTGGCCGTAATTCGCAATTGGCCAGTTCCGAAGAATGTTGGCGAGGCTCGAAGTTTCCATGGCCTTGCAACATTCTATAGGCTTTTCATTCGAGATTTCAGTACTATTATGGCCTCGATCACTGACTGTTTAAAAAAGGGCAAATTCCATTGGGGAGATGAAGTTTCGGAAAGCTCTCCACGGCACCGATATTGATGCTCCCTAATTTTGAGAAAGTGTTCGACCTGGACTGTGATGCTTCCGGCGTCGGGATTGGCGCCGTCCTTTCCCAAGGAGGTAAGCCTATAGCCTTCTTTAGTGAAAAACTTAATGAAGTTCACTAGCGTTGGTCGATGTATGAGCAGGAATATTATGCTGTCGTGCGAGCTATAAAGCATTGGCAGTCCTATCTTTATCAGCAGGAATTTGTTCTTAACACCGATCATCAGGCTCTTAAATATATCAAGAGTCAGAAGCACTTAAATCGAATGCATGCACGATGGGTTTCTTTTCTGGAGCAATTTAATTTTGTGCTTCGTCACAAAGCAGGCCATTTAAATAAAGTGGCAGATGCGCTGAGTCGACGTGCTGCGACATTCGTGACCATGCACACTGATGTTGTCGGTTTTGATCACTTATGTTCTCTTTATCCTGAGGATGATGATTTTGGTGAGATATGGGAGAAGTGTTCTGAAACAGGTTGTCATGGCGATATGATAATTCAAGAAAAATTCTTGCTCTTTGGCAATAGATTATGCATTCCTCGTGGTTCCTTGCGTGAACAACTCATTCGAGAGATTCATGGTGGTACTCTCGGCGGACATTTGGGGCGAGATAAAACTGTAGCCTTGATGGAGGAGCGGTACTATTGGCCTCAACTGAAGCGAGACGTGGGGCGATTTGTCAATAAATGTTACATTTGTCAGACCGCTAAGGGCCACTCTCAGAACACTGGTCTTTATACTCCATTGCCTATTCCTTCATGTCCTTGGGTAGACATATCGATGGACTTTGTGTTGGGACTTCCTCGCACTCAACGGAGTTTAGATTCTGTTTTCGTGATGGTTGACCGGTTTTCGAAGATAGCGTACTTCATCCCTTGTAAGAAATCTTCGGATGCTTCGCATGTGGCAAGTTTATTCTTTCGTGAAGTAGTCCGTCTCCATGGTGTGCCGAAGACAATCACTTCCGATCGTGACACGAAATTTCTGAGCCATTTTTGGCGTACTTTATGGCATTTTTTTGGGACTGATTTATAGTATAGTAGTTCTTTTCATCCCCAAACAAATGGTCAGACGGAAGTTGTGAATCGTACTATGGCGGATATCATTCGATGCCTCTGCAGTGATATGCCCAAGCAGTGGGACCGGTATCTTGCTCCTGCTAAGTTCTCCTTCAACAACTCGGTTAACCGCTCTACCGGTACATCTCCCTTTCAGGTTGTTTATGGGCGTACACCACAGCATACTCTGGATTTGGTTCCCTTGCCCAAGATTCCTGGTTATAGTGTCGCGGCGGAGAATTTGGCGATCGGAATTAATGAAGTCCAAGCTGCTGTTGCTAGTCAATTGGCTGCTTCTAATTCAAAGTATAAGGATGATGCTGACAAACGGCGACGTTCGAAAATTTTTGAGGTAGGCGATAAGGTAATGGTTTTCCTGCGAAAGGAGCGTTTTCCTGTAGGTACCTATAATAAACTGAAGCACAAGAAGATTGGTTCTTGCCGCATCCTGAAGAAGATCAACGACAATGCCTATGTAGTTGACCTTCCTGGTGATCTCAACATTTCCCCTACATTTAATGTGGCAGACTTATTTGAGTATCATGCTCCCGATACACCCCTCTATCCTAATCATAACTCGAGGGCGAGTTTTCCCGAAGAGGGAGGGAATGATGTAGAACAGCTAGTATGTGATTATCTTGAAAAATGTGATCGCCGTAATCGCCGGAAATCTCGGTAGTTTTTCTGTTTAGGCAGTTTTTTTTTTTTTTTACTTTAGGCAATTTCGAATTATCAATATTTCGTTTGATTTTATTAGATAAGATTAGATTTAATTTTATTAGATAAGATTAGATTTGATTTTATTAGATAAGATTAGATTTGATTTGCTTTGATGTTATCTTCATTAATTCGGATATCTTTAGGAGTCCTATCATTATAAAAGGACGTCCAGCTTTGTATTCAGGGATTATGAAATTGAATTGAATTCCAGTCGAATCGTGGAAGAGTTTCCCAAGTTATCGCTTCTATCTGCGTCAATTTTATATAAGCTTTCACATTCTTGAACTTGCTACGGATACTTCAATTGAGAAAGGTCCAACTATCCAACACTTCCAAGAAATCCACTTTATCAAGGCCTTGAATTTCAAGTAAATTTTCGCATTCTTTAGCATTTAATTGCTTCAGACAATCCAACTATGAAAGATCCAGCCTAATAATAAAATTGCACTAAGAGATATCCAACACTTTTGACCACTTCAACGTGGCAATTGCTTGAATTTCAACTAGGTTTTCGCAATTTTCCATAGCCAACCTCCTTATACCATTGACTTGTATAAAATATCTAGCCTTTTGATAGATATGCATGAAAATATCCAACTCTTACGAGAACCCGGACTTATCATGGCCTCGAATTCCAACAAGTTTTGCACAAGAGCATGCCTTCAATAGCTTCGAATAATCTAATTGTGAAAGGTCTAGCCCTTCAATGGACTTGCATTACGACTCATCTAACGTTTCCAAGAACCCCATAGGACCTCAGATTTCAGCTAGATTTTCGCAAGAAGAAGCCTTCAATTGCTTTAGATAATAAAATTGTGAAAGGTCTAGCCTTTTAATGGATTTGCATAAGGAGATATCCGACTCTTTCAAGAACTCTAACCTATGAAAGCCTCGAATTTCAACTAGATTTTCGCGACGGCTAGTGTTTACTTTGTTCAAATATTTCAATTGAGAAAGATCCAGCACTTTAATGTAATAGCGTCAGTCGATGCTCAACTCGTCCAAGAACTTGGATCAATCAAGACCTCGAACTTCAATAAGATCATCGTTTTTTTCTTTCTTAATTTCGATGGAGCATTCATTCCATCTAAATATTCAGGGTCATCAAGACCAGGCGAATTTGTACACCCTGCTCCGTCTAGTTTTATTGTTTCACGTATTTCATGGGTTCATATTGGGAATCTAGAGATGCCTTCAAATTTTTACTAAAAAATTGATTGTTAATTGACTAAAAACAAATCTCGAGTGGTTGCCTTCTCGTGGTCCTCGATGTATGTTTCCTAGTGGCCTTAACAACAATACCCACTATTACAACTAACCCACTATTAGAGAAGTAATTAGAGTGAACTCAAATAATTGATGCAATAAAGAAATTAGAGTTAACAACAATACCCACTATTATTGACTTACGGACTTTAATAAAGAAAATAACAATAGAATTAATTATGGGACGCTCATGTTCTTACTTATTTTCTTTAATTATGCTTTAGTTTTACTTTATAGTGTATATTTCCCATTAAGGTAAAGAAGAGTACTAAGTACATTTTGTTCAATTAATCGAATAAGCCATAATATTCAATTGTTAGAACTACAAAATTTTCATCCATTGTTTGAAGTATGTGCAAATTTTCCATCCAATGAACTTTTTTTTTTAAATCAACGTTTTTTGAAAAGAAAAAGGAAAGAATTTCTCTTACCATCGAATTAATGGGAATGCATAAAATCATCTTCACAATAAGAGTGTTTTACTGTTAATCTATGTATAAATGTAATTTGGCTTCTAATCTTTCTAACTAATTAGTCTAAGGATTGACGTTGGCTTTTTAATCAGGATATATACATTTGTAGCGATACTAAAATTCCAAATGTCAATTTGAACTATGATGAATAGAGTAATACGAATGCCGATTGCAAATATTTAGTTTATTTTGCATGTGTTGCGCGGGGTGATGGATTTTTTGGTCACCGACCCACTTTCAAGACAAATAATTTTGAGAAAAATCCATATGAGCGTTTTCCAAATGCATATTGCTTTTTGCCTCATTAGCTTTCGGAGGCTCTTACAAATGCAGATTTCCTATGTCTCACATCTGCTTTAAAAATGTCCACATCAGAGCCGGCCGTGCCACGTCGGACGATCGGCGTCCACGTCAGTAATTTCTAGTTAAAATTGGTCGGATGGATTCAATGGGTAAGAAGTGAAAAGGTTTAGAACTCAATTGGCAAAACTGAAAGATTTAGAACTGAATTGGTAAAAGTACAATAAGTTCAGGGTTTTTTGGACAATTTTCTCTAATTAAGCAGAGTTAAGACTTGAAGTTTTGGTTTTCGATATTTTGTTTTGGACTGAACTCGCGCTTGAATTCACCTACTCACCTTTTTTCCATTTCTCCTTTTTTTTTTCAATTTTTCCCCTCAATTTTCTTCTGTTTCGCCCTCTTTTTAATGCATGAATAGATACCATTGTATACTCAGAGCAGTTGACTTTCAACAAACACATTTCCAGATTGGTTATAATAGAGCCCATTGCTCATTTGTTTCTATTTTTTTCTTACGTGGGACTCTTTTTTTTTTGGCTAGAAATTAAACTATATATTGCAAAGAAAGCAATTACAAAAAGGAAGCATTACCTACATTAGAGCGAAATATAAAAGAAGACTCTATTAGTACAATATTTTTAACTCTAGAAGGGAGATCATGATAAAGAAAAGAGGATGTGGTGCCTATATGATTAGAGGCCCAATTTGCAAGTGCATGAGCAGCTCCATTCTTGGATCTACGGGTCCAGTCCAAGCTCCAACCTGGATTGTGCTGAAATTGAAAGCAAGAATCTGTAACGAAACGTTGAATACTCCAAGGGCAAAGACCCTTTTGTTGGATGGCATCAATTAAGATCTTACAAGCGCTTTCAAAGATCGCTTTTTGAATGCCCAGGGACTGGGCATAATTACAGGCGAGAAGGAGAGCTACTGCTTCCACTTCCATAGGCGAGTTCCAACGACCTCTCCTTGTCCAAGCTTGGACTACTAATCTGCTAGCCGATCATGCAATGATACGTATAGTTCCTTTGTTATCTTTCCACGCACCATCTACATTAAATTTGAGCTCTTGATCTAATGGTGGGAGCTAGGTGTCTATTCCTACTCCAATTGAATCGGCTTCTGGACTTGGTGCGACTGTGTTTTCTTCCTTGAACTTGTTCGAGAATTCCATGAACTCCTGTAAAACCAACTTAATTGCCTGGGAAGGATTTGGCATAGCTTGATCATGTAAAATGGAATTCCTATAAAACCACATTCTAGTACATAGAATCGCTACATAGAGAGTGAAGAGTTTGCAATCGAATCCCATTATCTCTGCAATTTGTCCTGGGTCAAGGAAGTGGTTTATCATTTCCTTTGGTGATGTGAAGTTCCAAACAGATGAGATGATATCCCATGGGCTCTGTCTCCATAAAATCTAGGCCAAAGGACATGCTGTGAATAGATGGACCGGAGTTTCTTCTGAATTTCCACACAACGGGCATGAAGGGTCTGGAATGTGAAATAACCTACCCAGGTTAGCTCTATAGGGCAAGACATTGGCCGTTGTCCTCCAAAACATCATCTTGTGCCTCTCATGAACTCTAGCTTTCCAAATTTTGGTCCAAATTCCAAAGTTAGAGCCATTTGCTGTAGGCTCTTTGATGAGCTTATAAGCGGATTTAACGGTAAAAATTCCATCAATAGCTGGCTGCCAAATCGGTTTATCCATCCAAATGGAGGATGGAACTTGAATATGAAGAATGTTTTGGACCGAGGTTGGGCAAAACACCTGAGTTAGACTGTTTACATCCCAAGATTTTGTCCCTAGGATAAAGAAGCTTGCTACTTTCCTTTGCTTTAATATCGGATCAGGATCAATAAAAGAAGGGACATGGTTTGGTACGTGTGGAATCCAAGGGTGATTACCAACCTCAATTGACTTACCATCTCCTACCTGATAAAGAGTGCCAAGTTTGAGTATTTCTCTAGTGTCCATGATTGCCTTCCATAACCGAGATGCCGATGCCGTAACCTCATGGTTCCAAAAATTGGATCTCCGTAAATATTTTCCTTCAAGAAGTCGAACCCATAACTTGCCTCTATCTTGTATCAGTCCCCAGCCGAGTTTGAGGATCAAAGCATTGTTGAAATCCCTGATATGTCTAAAACCCAGTCCACCACTTTTCTTGTTTCTACACAAAGAGTACGTGGGACTCTTTTTCCATTACAAATTCTCCAACAATCCCCGCAAGTTTGGGGGGGCAACTTGTTCTTGGCAATGGTACTTCATTTAAAACAAAATCATGAAAAAGACTATTTCTTCGAGCCTTTGTTTGGTTGCATCATTTAATTCTTTTTTTGAATGAAATGGGCGTCCCTCACCTTGGTGGAGGAATCATGGTTCCATTCCCCTTTTTTACCCTAACTTGATGCTTTAAATGCTATAAATATATGAATAATGAATAAATATTCTACTACTAAATGTAAATAATTATTAGATGCTGAACTAAAAATAAAAACCACATTAACATATACTTATAGATTAACGTAAAGTTAAACCAATATACCATAAAAAATGATAAACTAATATAATATGACATCAAACTAATTATGGATATTAAATCTAAAGCAGGTTATACAATTAAAAATGCTTTATAACTGTGCTTTTCGTTCATCAATCTAAAATAATGACAATAATAAGTATTCTATAATATAACAGTGATTTTTAACAACTTAGTCAATGATATTTTTAATTATTATCATGACTTTTGATTAGTTTGCCGTGATTTTATAATATTTTTTAAAATCAACTAGTTGATCACCAAATAGCTTCAAACGAGTCGATTGAGGAAGGTCCAAGCCTTGAGGGGACTTGCACCGAGAGATATCTGATAACTACAGCTTACAAGGCCTTGACATATAGGCTTTCGCATTCTCGAACCATCACTTGCTTTAGACATTTTGATTATGAAAGGTTCAACCTTTCAAGGTTTTTGACCAAAGAGATATCCAACACTTCCAAGTGATGTAGCTAGCAAGGATCACTTAGAGGGGGTGAATAGGTGATCTTAAACAATTTTGATAAATTTAAGCGGAAATGATTGACCACAGTTGAGTCTGAATAAAATTCAGATTCAAAACAATTTATATAGACAGTGCTCTTAATGTGCAGTATGTAAAATGACATATAAGGGATAGAAAAACTGCACATAAGTTTATAGTGGTTCGGCTTATAGCAAGCCTACGTCCACTCTCCCATGCTAACAGCCTACTGGCTGGATTTCACTATGTAATCAAGAGGAATTACAGATTCTGAGTGACAACACTCTTGTGTATGATAGGACTCTCTATCTCACACAATCATTCTTACAAAGTGTCCCTCAAGATCTTAATATTTAGCTCAGAAAGACAAGAAAAAGGATCAGAATATGCTCAGACTTTGGACTTGTTAATTCTCGATTTCATTCTTATTTTCTGCTCCTCGTAGATCTCCTTTTATACTCCTCCACTACCAAACTAGCCGTTGGTCAGTCTTCAGAGGATCATCTTCCAATCTTCATCTTGGACAGATTTGTATAAAATGGATTGAGTAGCCGTTGGTCAACAAAATCTAAATCCCGCTGATTCTAGTTGCCCATACAATCAGAATCTTATTTTTCATAAATAGAGCTTTATCCATTATAATGCATACTTGTCATAATATTTGATTGTCAATCAATTGATTAAGATTGAGTCAATCAAAACTTCCCTTTTGTGAAATCCATGCCAGATCACTAACTGTTGTGATTCGTTCTGAATGAGTTTTGCTTCTGCATCTAAAAAACTTCTGCGTCTGCATCTGCAAAACTTCTGCATTTGAAGAATTTCTGATTCTTGCTTGACATTCAGAACCTGAGTCTACGTAGGTCTTTAGTAAAATTTGTGTCTTTCAAAATTAGAGTCTGAATGACTTTTATGGTAAAGTTTCAACTTTTAGTTCTAAAAACTTGTAAAGTCTGATATTTCCTTCTGAACTTCCAGAATGTATTAACCTGAAATGGAATGCATGTCAGATTCATAAAAAGTTTTGTCAGCTTCAAAATTCATTAGGAGTTTTTCTCAACAATCTCTCCCTTTTTTATGGTGACAAAACTTCCATGCAAATTCAATCAATGTCAAATAAATTTGAAGAAAATAATCATATTAGGCGCATGAAACACAGATAAGAAAATAAACGTGCAAGCTCTTAAGATCTGTGTATTTCTCTTTTTTTGAATATAACCTACATATTGAAAAATTAGTACGATAATATCTGCATAATCTCTTTCCCTTTTTGTCATCATAAAAAAGAATAATAAATTAATAATAAGAGGAATAATGTATTGATATAAGCCATCCAAACAGTCTAACAAAGGCAAATGTTAAGAATACAGAACCAGTTTGGAAATAAGAATGGTTTAAAAGAGGGTATGAAAAGCAGGTTATTTCTTTGATGGGGTTCGAACAAGTTGAAAGTTCTCCAGGATAAAAGCAGCTTCCTCAATCTTGATAGAACATTGATCCATAGCTTTCTCCATATTTGTTGAACATAGAGCAATAGCTTCCCCAATCTCTGTTTTGTCTTTTTTTGCCTAAAGACGTTGAGTCTGATTGTTTACCTCAATAATTTTTTGAAGATTCTTCACGTCCTTTTTAAGTGCATCTTGTTTTTCTTTTATTTCTAGTAGAAGGGTCAGAATGGTCATATTTTCTGAAGTTTGTCCGTAAACATTTTCCGGTGCATGCTGTTCAAACTTATCCCCTGTCTCTGTTGGAATCTCCCCCTGAAAATCTGTCTATCCAGCATTATTATTTTCATTCAAAGTCTCTTTAGGATTAAGTGGAGATTGACTTACATCTATCCTCTGTGGAATATCATACTGTTGATGCAGATGTGAGTCTCCATATACTGGTTCTGAAACCTTTTCAGTAGGTTCTGAAACATGTTTTGGACCAACATTCTATCCTGTTTCAAGGTGTTCTGATTCATCATCTTCATCTCGGAGAAGAATTCTTCTCGTCTTACTGTACACTTGAATGGACTTGAAGACATAGTTTGCTTTCTTGCTTTTTCTTTTCCTTTTCTTTCTTCTTTGTCTTTGTTGTTTTTCTTGCCAACAGATTTTGCTCCTGACTGCTGAGCACCCTTTCCTCTGTCTGTACTTGCTCTTTCCTTTTTATCATCAAAATGCTTAAGATTCATCTTGGTAAGCATCTTTTCTCCAACAAACATCAAAGGAATAAAGGTTTTGCACAAATCATCAGGAATAGTTATGTGTAAAAAGATAAAGATTTGAGAGATGAGTGTACCATATGGAAGTTGACCCTTGTCCTTTTGGAGAGTTCTGTACATGTGGAAAATGATGATGTGTGGAAGAGAGAAAGACTTTCCATTGAAAATGACCCAAATAAACTTGATTGCAGACTTGGACAAGTCAATTTTGGAAGCAGCTTTAGGCCTCAAGCAATTGATAATGATCTTATGCAAGATCATAGTTCTTCTGGTCAGATCAGAATATGAAATATGGCGTTTAGAGCCTCTAGCAAAATTCTGATTTTCTGAAGCCGCTTTTGAAGCATCTTCTAGGCTCACTTCTAATGGAGTAAACTTGTAATTTTTCGCTCCAATAATCAGAGCCAGATCTTCCACTTTCAAATCATTCTTTTTATCATTAATAGTGAATTGAAGCCAATTTGGCGACAGAATTAAAAGATTTGAGTAAAAATAAGCGGTCAGTTCTGTATATACATGTGCAGATTGCAGACAGAATTCATAAATGCCTAATCTTTCAAAAAGATGTTTCGCAGAAATACCAGCGTTTTCCAGATAGTCGAAATCCATACTACGATAATTCATAATCCTTCTAGCAAGTAGAGACTGATAGTATACATTGTGCTCTGTATTTCTGAATAAACTGTCATTACCTTGAACACCAGATGCAATTCCAACCTTTATCTCAAAGTTATGAAACAGCCTAGCATCATTATCAGGAATTGTAAATTTAGATGCACTGGTAAACTTAGGGCTTATGCGAATAGATTTCTTGTCAGAGGGAGTGGATGGTTCCCCGACTTTTTTTTTCCCATTCTGGAAGCAGTCCCCTTTGGAGTAGAACTAGCCTGATCATGATCAATTCTGGAGGAAAATTGAGAATAACTTCACACAAGGCTTTCTTCAGTGTGAAAGTTGTTATCTTTCAAAATTGACGAAGAACCGATGCAGAAGCATTGCTGCGTTTCAACCTTTCATATGCTTTCCACACAAGCTTGATATTACTGAAATGAAAATCAGTTTTACCCATAGTTTTTGGTAGAGACGAAGGTTGTGGTTCATGTCGTGTCGCTTCTGAAGGATTTTGGTGGTGGTCCGATTCTGTGTTTGATATCTCCATGAATTCTGCTGGTCCTGCTTTGCTTCCAAAAGTAACATGTACGAAAATATCCTACCAGAAATGCCAAAAATATACCTGCCAAAATTTGAATTAAGGATGTACCTTTCTTTTGAGTCTGAAATGGACATTCAGACGGAACATTTGAGTCTAAAAAATTCCTGTCTAACAAATACTTCAAGAAAATGGGTAAGTAATGCATAGTTTATTTCTAATATATTCAAATGAAGACTTATCAAGAGATTTTGTGAATATATCAGCTAATTGATTCTTAGAATCTATAAATTGAATATTACATCACCATTATAAACATGGTCTCTAATAAAGTGATGCTTGATTTCAATGTGCTTAGTTCGTGAATGAAGAATTGGGTTCTTGGTCAAATTGATAGCACTTGTGTTGTCACATTTGATTACAACACTTGAATCTTCAATAGCAAAGTCTTGCAACTATTGTTTCATCCACAAAATATGTGCACAACAACTTCCCAAAGCTACATATTCTCTACTGTCGAAAGTGCAACTGTGTTTTATTTCTTTGAGTACGAGGACACCAACATATTTCTAAGTAGTTGACATATTCCTGTAGTACTTTTCCTATCCACTTTACATCCAGCAAAATCAGCATCAGAATAACTATTAAGAGTAAAATCTGATTCTTTGGAATACCAAAGATCTAACATTGGATAAGTTCCAATGTATTTGATTATTCTTTTAACTGTAGAGAGATGTGATTCCTTTGGGTTAATTGAAATCTTGCACACATACAGACACTAAACAATATGTCGGTCGAGATGCAGTAAGATATAACAATGATCCTATCATGCTTCTATATACCTTCTGATCAACATTTTTACCGTTTTCATCTTTGTCCAGTTTGGATGAATAAGACATAGGAATGTCTGTTTTCTTGCAGTTCTGCAATCCAAACTTCTTGACAATCTCCTTTGCATATTTTTCTTGGCAAATGAAGGTTGTATCCTTGGTTTGTTTCACTTGTAGTCTAAGAAAGAATGTCAATTCACCCATCATACTCATCTCGAACTCATTCTGCATATTTTTAGAAAATTCTTTGCAAAGTAGTTCATTAGATGATCCAAAATGATATCATCAACATAAATTTAAACAAGAAAAAAATCCTTGCCTTTTCTTTTAATAAACAAGGTTGTATCAACCTTACCTTTTGTGAAGTCATTTTGCAGAAGAAAATTACTTAACCTTTCATACCAGGCACGAGGTGCTTATTTTAGACCATAAAAGGCCTTTTTGAGTTTATAGACATAATCAGTCTTCCTTGGTTCTTCAAAACTAGGTGGTTGTTCCACATATACTTCTTCTTTGATATAGCTATTCAAGAAAACACTTTTCACATCCACCTGAAATAATTTAAAGTCATGAAAATAAGCATAAGCTAATAGTAGCCTAATGGCTTCTAACCTGGCAATCGGTGCATAGGTTTCATCATAATCTATGCCTTCTTCTTGTGAGTAGCCTTTTGCTACAAGTCTTGTTTTATTTCTTGTAACTTTCCCTTTATAATCTAGTTTGTTTCTGAATACTCATTTTGTTCCAATTACTAGATGATTTTTGAGTCTTGGCACAAGTTCCCATACTTTATTGATTCTGAGTTGCTGAAGTTCCTCCTACATAGCTTCAATCCAGCTTTCATCTGATAATGCTTCTCCAATATTTTTGATATCAACGCTAAGTTGCTAATATTTTTCTTGTGTTTAGATATAGTCTTGATGCCATCTTCTATTTCTCCAATGATGAGGTTCTTCGGATGACTGGATTTATGCTTCCAGTTTCTATCGAATCTCTCCTTCTAAATATTATTAGATTCTAAAAGTTCTGATTGAGTCTGGATTGAATCTTCTTTTCCTTCTTCTACAGATTCAACGATTTTTGGAAATTCTTGTTGAGCTTCAGATAACTCTTGAATATTGGGAGATGATTTAGAGTCATCTTTGTGAGTCTGAATATTTTCATCAAACCTCATATTCATTGTTTCTTCCATAGTCTGAGAATTCTTGTTGAAGACTCTGTATGCTTTACTTGCAGTAGAATATCCAAAGAAAAATCCTCTATCTGCTTTCTCATCAAACTTACCAGAGCGGTCATTTGGATTTTTGAGTGTAAAGCATTTACAACCAAATACACGAAAATATGAAATACTGGATTTTCTACCTTTGTAAAGCTCATAGGGGGTTTTCTCAAGAATGAGCCTGAGAAAAACTCTGTTAATGATATAACAAGTTGTAAAAACTGCTTTTGCCCAAAAATGAAAAGGAATCTTGCTTTCAATTAAAATAATTCTTGCCATTTCTTGCAAAGAACGATTTTTCCTTTCCACAACACCATTTTGTTTTGGTGTATAAGGAGTAGAAAAATTGTGTTGAAAGCCATTTTCCTCACAAAAATCTGAAAAACTTTGATTTTCAAATTCTTCCCCATGATCAATTTTAATGCAAGAAATGGTATAACCCTTTTCATTCTAAACTCTTCTTGCAAATCTTGAAAAATATGAAAATGCTTCATTTTTATGAGCAAGGAAGAACACCCAAGTAAATCTTGTAAAGTCATCAACAATAACTAAACAATATTTCTTACCACCAATACTTTATGTTCTGATTGATCCAAATAGATCCATATGAAGAAGCTGTAAAGCACGATTAGTGAAAACATGATGTATAGACTTAAAAGAGCTTCTTACTTGTTTTCCTAGAGTGCAGGCATTGCATATACTCTGTTTTTTTGTACTTCAAGTCTAGCAGACCTTGAACCAATTTCTTGTTTGAGATTTTTGAGATTTGTTTCATACTAATATGCCCCAATCTTTTGTGCCATAGATATCCATCCTCTTTGATTGAGATCAAGCAATGAGTGGAGTTTGGATTGACATCTAAAAGATAAATATTGCCATGTATTCTTCCTGTGAATATTTGAGAAGAATCTTTGCTCGTTCCTGAGCATGTATTTTCTTGAAAGTTGATTCTAAAACCTATATCACATAGTTGACTTATGCTTATTAAGTTGTAGTTGAGTCCTTTTATCAATGATACATCATTGATTGTGAGACCTCCAATTTTAACTGTTCCTTTGCCAACTATTTTTCCTTTGTTATTTCCTCCAAAAGAAATTTTTCCACTATTCAGACTTTGTAGTTTAACGAATATGCTTGAATCTCCTGTCATGTGTCTAGAATATCCACTGTTTAGGTACCACTTTCTTGTTCTTTTTGTGGAAACCTGCAAAAATTACAACCACTCAAGTTTTCTTTGGTACCCAAATTTGTTTGGATCTTTGAGAATTAGTATAGGCTGTCTTAATAAAGTCTCTTTGAATTGGTCTCAAGACCTTAGGACATTCATTCTCAAAGTGCTGTGGATTTTCACATTTTGAGCACTTGAGTGCACTTCGGCCAACAGGTTTGACAAAATTCATTTTGAAATGATTTTTATAAACTTGTCGAGGAGGTCTTTGCTTTAATCTCTCCTTGACTTTTGGAAAATCAATTAAATTGTCACTTTCCTTCACAAATCCAAGACTAGATTTGTTGTAGTAAGGAATTTATATAGAAAGAATATGCTTCAACGTTTCTGAACCTTTTGAAAATTTGGAAGTAATTTTTGAAAATTTCTTTTTCAAAATAGCATTTTCTTTGGAAAGTAAATCTCGATTTTCCTTGACTTGATGAAATTCTTTTTGAAGGAAATCGATTTTTTCTTTTTGTGAAACATCATGTTGCCTCAGTGATGAATTTTTCTTTTTTAATGAAGAGATTCTTTCAAGAGCAGCCTTAAATTCAAAGCATAATTCATCAATGTAATTTGACACTTCAATTGGCATTTTAGGATACTTTACCTCAATCTCAACTTTAGCATCAGAATCAGAATCTGAGTCTGAGTCTGACTTGGCCATCAGACAGAAGTTTAAGATATCTTCATCACTGTCTTCACACTCTGTATCACTCCAAGTTTATGCTTTTAAGGCTTTCTTTGCTTTCTCAAATTTGGTCTTCTTTTTCAGAAGTGGACAATTTGGCTTGATATGTCCACGTTTCCTACAATGAAAGCATATTACTTCCTTTGATTTTTCTGTTTCATCAAGAGTCTTCTTCTTCTCAAAAGGCTTCTTCCCTTTGAGATTTCTTCCTTTGATTTTCATCTTCTTGTACTTCTTTATGAAGAGAGCAAGTTCTTCATCGTCAACATCTTCATCTTCAGAATCTGCATCATCAGAATCAATATTAGACTTTAATGCAATTGACTTTTTACCTCTGGATTCATTCTCCTTATTCAGTTGTTCAGTCTCATATGATTGAAGAGTTCCGATTAGCTCATTCACTGATAGAGGCATGATCTTTTGAGTCTCTCGAAGAGATGTTTTGATATTATCCCACTGCTTTGATAGTCCTCTCAAAAGTTTGTTGACTTTCATCGCATCTAAGATTGGTTGTCTTTGATATGCAAGATCGTTTACTATGTCAGCAAATTTGTCATACATATCAGCAACTGATTCTCTAGACTTCATTATGAAGGATTCATATTGACCAAGCAGTAGATTGATTTGAGTTTCCTTGGCTTAATCTGTTCCTTCATAAGTAGTGTAGAGAGTATCCTAGATATCCTTAGCTGATTCACAAGAAGCAATTTTTTTATATTCAATAGGTGTTAAGGCATAATAGAAAGAATAAATTGCTTTGGAATATAAGGCTTCTCTTTTTGATATCTTAGTTTGAGATAATGGAGGATCTGCTGGTATGCTTCCTTCTGTCTTTTCTTTTGAATCAGAAGGTCTTGGTTTGACTCCTCTGATGATGACATCCCATTGCATGTGATTAATTGACTTTATAAATGCCTTCATTTTATTCTTCCAGACACTATATTCCTTGCCATCGAAATATGGTGGTCTGTTGTTGCTTTGTCTTTCAATGAGACCTAAAACACTCAAGCTAGCCATATAGATCGTTAGCTCAGAAGTAATACACTTCAATAAATGAGCAACCTGCTCTGATACCAATTGATGTAGCTAGCAAGGATCACCTAGAGGGGATGAATAGGTAATCTTAAACAATTTTGATCAATTCAAGCGAAAATGATTGACCACAGTTGAGTCTGAATAAAATTCAGATTCAAAACAGTTTATATAAACGGTGCTCTTGATGTGTAGTATATAAAGTAAGAGATAAGAGATAGAAAAACTACACACAAGTTTATAGTGGGTCGGCTTATAGCAAGCCTACGTCCACTCTCCCACGCTAACAGCCTACTGGCTGGATTTCACTATGTAATCAAGAGGAATTATAGATTCTGAGTGATAGCACTCTTGTGTATGATAGGACTCTCTATCTCACACAATCACTCTTACAAAGTGTCCCTCAAGATCTTAATGTTAGCTTAGAAAGACAAAAAAAAGGATCAGAGTATGCTCAGACTTTGAACTTGTTGATTCTCGATTTCGTTCTTGTCTTCTACTCCTCGTAGATCTCCTTTTATACTCCTCTACTACCAAACTAGCCGTTAGTCAGTCTTCAGAGGATCATCTTCCAATCTTCATCTTGGACAAATTTGTATAAAATGCATTGAGTAGTCGTTGGTCAACAAAATCTGAATCCCGCTGATTTTGGTCGCCCATACAATCAGAATCTTGATTTCCATAAGTAGAGCTTTATCCGTTATAATGCATACTTGTCATAATATTTGATTGTCAATCAATTTGATTAAGATTGAGTCAATCAAAATTGTTCTTTTTGTGAAATTCGTGCCAGATTACTAGCTGTTATGATTTGTTCTGAATGAGTTTTACTTCCACATCTGAAAAACTTCTGCGTCTGTATCTGTAAAACTTCTGCGTCTGAAGAATTTTTTATTCTTGCTTTACATTCAGAACCTGAGTCTGGGTAGGTCTTCAGTAAAATTCGAGTCTTTCAAATTAGAGTCTGAATGACTTTTATGGTAAAGTCTGAACTTTTAGTTCTGAGTCTGAGCTTTTAGTTCTGAAAACTTGTAAAGTCTGATATTTCCTTATGAATTTCCAGAATGTATTAACCTGGAATGGAATGCATGTCAGATTTATAGAAAGTTTTGTCAGCTTCAAAATTCATTAGGAGTTTTCCTCAACACCAAGAACTCCAAGGTCTTGACTTTCAAAGTAAAATTTTTCATTCTTTAGTATTTAATTGCTTCAGACAATCTTAACAATGAAAAATCCAGCCTTATAATAGAATTGCACTAAGAGATATCCGACAGTTTTGACCACTTCAATCTAACAATTGTTTGAATTTCAAGTAGGTTTTTGCAATTTGCAATAGCCAACCTCCTTATACCATTGATTTGTGGGATCACTAGCCTTTTGATGGATATGCATGAAAATATCCAACTCTTCCAAGACCCCGGACTTATCATGGCCTCGAATTCCAACAAGATAGGCACAAGAGCATGCCTTCAATAGCTTCAAATGATCTAATTGTGAAAGATCCAGCCCTTCAATGGACTTGCATTACGACACATCTAACATTTCCAAGAATCCCATATGGTCTTAGATTTCAACTAGATTTTCGCAAGAAGTTGCCTTCAACTGCTTTAGATAATTAATTTGTGAAAGGTCTAGCCTTTTAATGGATTTGCACTAGGAGATATCCAATTCTTTCAAGAACTCTGACCTATGAAGGCCTTGAATTTCAACTACATTTTCACTACAGCTAGCATTTACTTTCTTCAAATTTTTCAATTGAGAAAGATCTAGCATTTCAATGCAATTGCAATCGATTCTCAACTCTTCCAAGCACTTGGATCTATCAAGACCTTAAACTTCAACATGATCATCATTTTTTTAAATTTCGATGGAGCATTTATTCCATCTAATATTCAAGGTTATCAAGACCAGATGAATTTGTACCCCTTACTCTGTCCATTGTTATCATTTCATATATTTCATACGTTCACATGGATGGGAATTTAGAGATGCCTTCAAATTTTTACTAAAAAATTGATTGTTGATCGACTAAAAACAAATGTTTAGTCGTTCCCAAGGGGATAACAACTAACGCACTAATATTTCTTTATTGAGAAGTAATGACAGTGAACTCATATAATTGATGTAATAAAATAGACTGGTTAATAGACCTTGACTTAGAAAAGTGATGAGCCGTTGCCTTCCAGCTGTAGGCATTATCCGGTGAATGTCTCTTCATTCCCAGCTCCAAGAGAGCCTTTCTTTTTCATTTCTAGTAGAAGTCTTCCTCTGCGTGTGTTTAGCCGTTGCCTGTTTGGCGTTATCCTATGGCGGTTCTATCTTGGTGCCGAATGGGGTCAGACCAACATGAGCTGATTTTATTGTCATTTATACACTTGCAACTTGGTTAGCCTGTGCTATGCATAGGAGGATCGTTTAACGTTTATGTTGTTTTCCTCCTTGGCCACGACATTAATATTGTATCTAAAAGCAAGGAGAAAAAGAGAAAGAAAAGGACTTAATAGTTACGTTTTCACTATAATTAAATTACCATTATACCATTATCTAGACCTGCGCTATGCACGCGAAAAAAACATGTGAAATAGATTACAGGAAATAATAATTCTAGAAGTATACTTGATCATCATGAGAATAAGAAAATTTTGAAATATTGAAAAAAAAGAAGGGTTAATATCACGAAAAACCCCAAAGTGGTACACCTGTGATAATGTTACCCCAAACTATTTTTTTTTACCACCAAAAATCTTAAATTGGTACACATGTGATAAATTTATCCAGAACTATTTTTTTGATCATCAAAAGCCCCATACTGGTATATCAGTGATAATTTTAACCTGAACTAATTTTTTGATCATTAAAAACCTCAAACTGGTACACCTGTGATAATTTTACTCAAAATTAATTTTTTGACCACTAAAAACCCCAAACTGGTATATTTGTGATAAATTTACCCTCAGTTAGTGTCCATTAAATTGGATTAATATCATGAAAAATCACAAATTGGTAAACTTGTGACAAACAGAGGGGTAAAACCCCAAATTGGTACATCCGTAAACTACCACGTGTCATCAAACTTAGCAATTTGATAATAAAATTTAACGGAAACTAACGGAGGGTAAATTTGTCACAGGTGTACCAGTTTGGGATTTTTGGTGATAAAAAAATTAGTTCAGAGTAAAATTATTACAGATGTATCAGTGTGGGATTTTTTATGGTCAAAAAAATAGTTCGGGGCAAAATTATCACAGGTGTACCAGTTTGGGGTTTTTTATGATTAAAAAAATAGTTCGGGGTAAAATTGTCATAGGTGTACTAGTTTGGAATTTTTGGTGGTATTAATCCAAAAGGAATTATATGTCTCTTAAACTCAAACGGTAAAAATTTTAGTTCGATTAAAGAGGAAAAATAAAAGAAATTTTTTTCAATAGAATGGGAAGATAAATGTCACTCGTGGATAATGTCACATGTCAGCCATCCATTCAAAATGCTTTAGTGCACCACTTTACATTTATCAAATAAGATAGATTTAGTATATTGATTTAGGTCGATAATGAGACATGTAATTTTATAAGTGTAACGTCCTGAATTCGACCCACTTTCGTAATCAATAAAATAGATGGTTATTTCTCATTTCGTTTTAGTAAGTCTCGTCCGCAACTGATCATTCTCGGGATACTGACCAATAGGGAATGGTTAACTAGGAAAACGGTACGTGGACCCGAGAATTCGACCGTGAATTGAGTCCGATCCCGAGAAACGACGAGGAAATATTTTATGCCAATGTGGACCGATTCGAGGAGAGTGACAGATTTATTTTAGCCAACGACGTACGATCGGATCGCGGGTGATTCCGTACAACCGAGAGTGCGCGTGGCGAACGATTCCAAAATTAATCCGAACGATCGTGACCATCAGAACTAGCGATAAATCCTCGTGTTCTCTGGGAGATCGACATCGTCACGACTCGAGTGACCCTAGGTCGATACGCGTAACCCCTAAACAGCCGCCCGTTAGTGAGAGACGCTAAAATCGCAAATTGAGCGAAATCGATCGTGGAATTGAGTCCGGACTTCAGTGTCGAATTTCGTGGGCGTACGCGACTATTTTGCAAGGACGACGTCATTTTTATGTGGCCAATTATATTTGGGATCAATAGAGCCGAAAATTGGAAATTTGACCCGGGACCGGAAAATTACCGTTTTGCCCTTGTGCCCTAAGCTTGTATTCCGAATTTTGGGATTATTTGGGGAATATTTTAGGGTTTTATATTAGTTTGTTTCAGCTCAATAATGCTGATAATAGAGGTCCATAATGCCCCCAAGTTATTTAGCAAGTCTTGATCATGGCCATTGAAATAAGGACTTGATAGTCATTTGTTGGATAGTTTGGTCACCAACCCCACTCATCAATTTGGTTAAGCTCTCCACTCACTCTCTCTCCTCTCATTTTTCTCACCATTTCATCCGGCCATTTCCTCTCCCCCACGACAACTCCCTCCTCTTCATCTTCCTTCTTGCTCGGCCGTGAAGCCCCTCGCTGGAGCAAGTCGCCGCTCGCCGGAGCCGGAGCCATCGCCGTCCGCCCATTCTCGCCTAGCACCACCACCATCCAGCCGTCCCATTCTCTCTCTCCCTCCCTTTCCCAGCCGTGTGAGCAGTCCCCGCCGTGGACCGCCGTCCGCAAGGCGCCGCCACTCGCGCCGCCGTGAAGGCCGCTCGTCGCCGCCGCTTGCACCGCTGTGGAACCAGCTTGATCCGCCCACTTCCCCAGCCCTGTTCAGCTTAGTTTGGAGCTTAGGAATCCAAGTGAGTACAACCCTAAACCATAATTAGGCTAATGTACATTTCTAGATGAGTTTTAGGGGTTAATTAGGGTAATTTAGGGGTTAACTTATGGAGGATGTTAGGGGCTAATATTGTGGCTGATTTGGTGGCTTAGCATGAAACTTTTAATGAGGTATAGCGGCCTAGAATGTGCTGTGTGATGGCTGGAAATGTCGATTGAATTCGCCCGAGTTCGGTTAAGTTCGGGTTCAATTGTGGAATCTCGAGCGTGCCTCGCATTGTCCTCTTGGTGACTTATTTGGGTGACATCTTGGGGAGCCTAATGGAGTATTTTGAGGATATTTATTGGCCTAGAGTGACCTGTTTGGTGGCTGTCCATACCGGGACTGAATTGGACTAAGATTGATCAATTTGGGGTTTAATTGTGTAATTACCGGGAAGGTTTAGATTGACTGGTTGGGTCGCTGAATTGTCCTTGGTTGTGATCAATTTTGTGATGCCATGTCATATGCCTAGTGTGACCAAGAATGGAGTAGCTTGGCGGGCCTCGAGTGCGCGAATTCATGTTGATCTAATTGTGTGATTTATATGTGTGGATTATGTACCATGCAAGAGTGATTTGAATTGCTTAAATGGGCGTGCTATTATGTTGGTTGGGCATATTGAAATGTGAATTGAGTATGTGGTGGCGTTATTGAATAAATAGCCGAATCATGTTGAGTGCCCAGTGTGAATTTCACAAATGCCGAGTGTGGATATGGTGACCATGAGCGTGCATACTGAGTATGGGCATAACATGTGCATTATGCGTGTGTGCACGAAAGGCATGAGCATGTGATCACCTAATCACCCTGATGCATTTTACGCGGGGTACAGATAATAACTGGTGTATGTGAACGTGTGATCACATAAATCCCTGATGCGTTTTATGCGGGGTATTGAACCCGTCCTAATGCGTTTTACGCGGGACGATGCCCGGACTACCGGAAGATGACAAACCTGATGCGTTTTACGCGGGTTGTGTCATGAGCCTGATGCGTTTTGCGCGGGCCAGAGATCGATCTCAAAGTGATAGACTTGATGCGTTTTACGCGGGTCGGACCTGATGCGTTTTATGCGAGTCGGTGAATTTGGTAAATTGCAAGTGTGCAAGAGTGCAAGTGTGCGAAAGTGCATTGATGAGACATGAGCACGAGTATGAGCACGAGCATATGCATGACATGCGTTGTGACCAAGTGATGTGTGCATGTGCCACAATTGGGTTCTGTGTTATTATTGTGATTTATAAAGTGCCTAACCTGCAGGGCCAAGTAAGTATTGGATTTGGGTCTAAGGGCCTAAGTCTTTTATATTCTAGATTGTGTGTTGTTTGGTGCTCGTCAGGAGGTGCATGTTAGCCTAGTTTAGGTTTAGGGGGCCTACTCGCTGAGATTTATTCTCACTGTTGTATAAACCAAAATTTTCAGACCCCCGGCCTTGAGATGTCCGCAATACCGATTCGTTTTGGGATCCCTTACCGGATAGATTGGGAGGAAACAGAGTACCCCGCAGGGAATGGGGATACATATGTTAGATATTTGATTACAGTTTGGGTTGATGCGGGCGAGCAGCTGAACCAGGCCCACATGTACATAGGGTGGTGTATCGGGGACCTTACCGGGACTTACGGGCCCCTTCGATCTTTTGAGGTCCTGTATAACGAGTTAGGGGATGTCGACCCTCAGTGTCCCGATGGGGACTTGGTGAGTCCTGACCGTGCGCCTGAGGAGAGCTCTAGTGTGAACTTAGGGCACGGGCCGGATGTTTGGGAGATGGACGAACCAGAGCATATGGAGGAGGAGCCGGAGGATGGGCACTCAAACTCGGAGCCGATGGATTCGGAGGATGAGCCAGAATCGATGGAGCAGGATCTCGAGCTGGAGGTAGCACCAGAGGAGGACGGTTCAGACGAAGAGTCATCCGGGATCGATACCGAGTTGGAGTCCATGGGGTCCGAGCCGGAGTCGTCCGAGAGTTTTTCTGACTCGTCGAGTTCTGACCCTGACTGGGAGCCCTAGAGTAGACCTTAGACCCTAATTAGGTCGGGCCAGTACCTTTTTGACCGGAGCCCCACCTAGTACTAGTACCCCTGACCGCCCGGGCCACTTACCCATTTTTGTCAGCAGTGACCATTGACCCGCTTTTGATTTTTGAGCGTATGCTGTATATGAATATTGTATATGTTCTCCCTATCAATGCAAGTGTATATTTGTTCATGTTGGTTGTTGGGTGGCTATCCTTGGTTATGTGGTTTTAGATTGTTCGGGTGTTGTATTGCTTCCACATGTGCCTGGTACTCTGTTTGGGCGTTGGGTCGGCGACGCGTCCTGGGACGTTGCACTCGAATCGACCGCGGTAGGGATGTGGCGCGCCGTAGGGTGCAGGGCGTGACATCTCCGTTTGATTTGGTATTAGAGCAAGGTCAGCTCGGTCCAATTCGGCCGAAGCCTGGAGTAATAAAGACTGATGACCTTGGGTAGCCAGTAGGGTGACCTCGTGTCCTACGTGTACCTCCTGACTGTTTGTGTATTGATTGACTGGTTGTCGAACTGACCCGGAAAGTGCAGGTGCGGCAGGACCCGAGGTAAGTACGTGTATCTCCTTGGTTGAGGTCTTGTGCTATTTATGCTTAATCGCATGCTGAGTGATTGACTGCTATAGTGTTAAGTTCCCTGCCTAGGACCTTAGACCGGTTTAGCTTGGTTTAGGTCTCTGATTTCTGTATGGGATTATAGCAGGTATGTGAGCGTGCGAGTTGAAAAGATGAGTAGCCATGGAAGAGGTAGAGGACGAGGCCGTGGTAGAGATAGAGGTAGAGGTCGAGGTCGTGAGCAGGACCGTGTAGAACCGCAAGTAAGGGTTGCCGAGGATACAAGGGTAGATGGAATTTTAAGGGCTCTCGAGGAAGCTGGAATTCTGGGAGGTAGGTTAGCCCAAGAGAGAGATGCCACTATTGCCGCTACTATTGAGGTTGCCGTTGCTGCTGCCAATAGGGCCAATGGGAACAACGGAAATAATGGAAATCAGGGGAATTAGGAGAATCCAATTCCAGGACCGGCGAATGTGATCAAGCCGATGTCTAAGTTGGTAGAGCAGTTCTTGAAATTGAAACCGCCGAAGTTCAACGGGAAGGGTGACCCCGAGGTTGCACCACGTTGGGTGGAGGAGTTGGAGAAAGCCTTTGATGTGCTGGGGTGAACCGATACTGAAAGGGTAACTTTAGCGGTGTATCAGCTGTAGGAGAATGCAAATGACT
Source organism: Syzygium oleosum (assembly GCF_021117445.2). NCBI lineage: Eukaryota > Viridiplantae > Streptophyta > Magnoliopsida > Myrtales > Myrtaceae > Syzygium > Syzygium oleosum. Next base: position 4,005,246 of record NW_026607500.1, on the reverse strand, counting down.
GGTGGAAGGCCACCAAGGGCAGGGTGTTTCCAGAAGGTACCGCCCAGACTTGGGCCATGTTTACCGAAAATTTCTATGGAAAGTACTTCTCAGAGAGCGCCTAGGAAAGAAAACTGGCTGAATTTATGCGACTCCGCCAAAGGGCAGATGACCGTGGATCAGTACGAAGTGGAGTTCGCCAGATTATCGAGATTTGCACCGAGAATGGTGGAGAACCCGCAAGACAAGGTTCGGAGATTTCGAGATGGGCTAAAGCCGGACCTTAGGAGTCAGATGATATCGCTCAATATTCGAGATTATGGTGAGATGTACGAGCGGGCGCAGGCTATTGAGCGGGATCAAGTAGACAGGGCAGCCGCTTCTGGATCGCGGTTCGCCCCGGCTAGGGACAACCACCGTCTGGGGAAGAAGCCGATGGCGGGAAACAGGCGATTTGTCCTACCGATCAAGAAGAATATCAGAAAACCGAGCCACCGGCAGAACAGATTTAGGGCTTGCTTCAAATGCGGGAGTATGGACCATCAAATCAGGAATTGCCCCCAGCAACGCCCAGTAGGTCCCCCGATGCAACAACAACCCCGAGTTGGGAATCAGGCTGGGAATCCCCCGCCGGCTAATCTGAACAGGCCGCCGGCACAAGGACAGGTGTATGCCATGGCGCGAAAAGAAGTAGAGAATGCGCTAGGCGTGGTCACAGGTATGGTTTCTCTGTGTCATCATGTAGCATATGCTTTGTTTGATCCGGGGGCGTCGCACTCCTTTGTGTCTCCTCAGTTTGTTGAATTGGCTGGATTAAAACCTGTCTTGTTAGAAGTGCGGTTGTGTGTGACTACGCCATTAATGGATAAGATATGTATATCGTTAGGATGCCCGGATTGTGAGATAGTAATCGGTGGCGTAGAAAGCAGGATAGACCTAGCGGTTTTGCCAATGTATGATTTTGATTTGATTATAGGCATAGATTGGTTAGTCAAGCATAATGCCGTAACGTATTGCAGTAGCAGGGTGATCCAGTTTAGCCTGACTGGACACCCTAGATTCGAGTTTGTAGGGAGTCGAGGAGGAATCTCGATCACTTGGGTTTCATCTGTAGAAGCAACTAAGTTGTTGGATGAGGGCTATCAAGGTTATCTGGCAAGTGTGGTTGATTCAACGGCGGGAGAAGTGCGGCTAGAAGATATAGCTGTGGTGTGCAACTTTCCCGATGTCTTTCCCCAGGAATTGCAGGGATTGCCACCAAAAAGAGAAGTGGAATTCGTTATCGAGTTGGCACCTGGGACTGAGCCAATCTCGAAGCCGCCTTATAGGATGTTATTGTCAGAGTTGAAAGAATTAAAGGTTCAGATGCAGGAACTACTAGACAAAGGTTTTATCCGACCGAGTGCGTCTCCGTGGGGAGCGCCGGTATTATTTGTCAGGAAGAAGGATGGGTCGTTGAGGCTGTGTATCGACTACCGTCAACTAAATCAAGTGACAATCAAGAATAAGTATCCTCTCCCAAGGATCGACGACCTATTCGATCAGCTACAAGGAGCCTCGGTATTTTCTAAGATTGATCTGAGGACAGGGTATCACCAGTTAAGAGTCTAAAAGGAGGATATCCCAAAGACGGCATTCAAGACGAGGGCGGTGATGGATTGGCCGAGACCGACGACAGTTATTGAGGTTCGGAGCTTCTTAGGACTGGCAGGTTATTATCGACGATTCGTGGAAGGATTCTCAGCGATAGCCACTTCATTGACAAGGTTGCTTAAGAAGGAAACGAAGTTTGAATGGACGGGAAAGTGCGAAGAGAGTTTTCAGGAATTGAAGCAGAAATTGACGACTGTGCCAGTGCTGACGATCCCTTCAGGACCGGGAGGATATGAGATTTATAGTGATGCTTCGCTTAAGGGATTGGGATGCGTGCTAATGCAACATGGGAGAGTAGTTGCTTATGCATTGCGACAGTTAAGGCCTCATGAAATGAACTACCCGACCCACGACTTGGAACTGGTAGCAATCATTTTTGCGCTCAAGATTTGGAGGTATTAATTATGTGGAGAAAGATTCCAGATCTACACAGACCATCAGAGCCTCAAGTATCTATTCTCGCAGAAGGAATTGAATATGAGGTAAAGGCGTTGGATGGAGTTGCTGAAGGACTATGACTGTGACATTTTGTATCATCCCGGGAAAGCCAACCGGGTAGCGGATGCCGTAAGTCGAAAATCGAGCATTGCGCATTTAATGGTCAAAGAGTGGATTTTATTGGAAAGAGCGCAAGATTCAGAATTTAAGTTCGAGGTAGGATACCTCTCCCGTCTGATGGCGACGTTGAGGGTTGAACCAGAAGTGCAAACCAAGATTAAGGCGTTGCAGTCTATGGACCCTGAGATTCAAAAGATTCTGGAGATGGATAGTACTAAGAGGAAACCGGACTTCCAAGTGTCCGAGGATAGAATTCTTAAGTTTCGAGGACGGTTGTGCGTGCCCGATGATTTAGAGCTTAAGGAGGAGATTTTGTTGGAGGCTCATAGAAGCAATTATAGCATTCACCCGGGCAGCACGAAGATATACCAGAACCTTCGACAGCACTATTGGTGAAACGGAATGAAAGGGGATGTAGCCAAGCATGTGGCCAAGTGCTTGACGTGCCAACAAGTGAAGGCACAGCATTGTAAACCTGGTGGAATGTTGCAGCCGTTGGAAATCCCAGAATGGAAATGGGAGCATATTACAATGGATTTTGTAACGGGATTGCCAAGAAGCCAGAGGGGACACGACTCTATTTGGGTGATAGTGGACAGATTGACCAAGTCAGCGCACTTCCTGGCAGTGCGAAAGGACTTCGAGCTAGAAAGGTACGCAGAGTTGTATGTGCGGTAGATAGTCCGTCTTCATGGAGTACTGGTATCAATCACTTCGGACCGTGATCCCCGGTTTACTGCGAATTTTTGGAAAAGTCTGCAATCAGCCATGGGAACTAAGTTGCAATTCAGTACGACCTATCATCCGCAGACGGATGGCCAATCTGAGAGGACTATTCAGACTTTAGAGGATATGCTGAGAGCGTGTGTACTAGATTTTCAAGGCAAGTGGGAAGAGCAGTTACATTTGGTGGAATTTGCCTACAATAACAGCTTTCAGCAGAGTATTGGAATGGCACCGTTTGAAGCACTGTATGGCAGAGCATGTAGGACACCTTTGTGTTGGGATGAAGTGGGAGAAAGAAGTATAACGGGTCCAGAGCTAGTTCAGCAGTTGATGGAAACGGTAAGGATTATCCGGGAAAGGCTAAGAACAGCTCAGAGCCGTCAGAAGAGTTACGCGGACCGAAGGCGTAGACCGTTGGAGTTTTAGGTTGGCGACCATGTATTCCTTAAGATCTCACCGATGATAGGACTGTCTCGGTTTGGCAAGAAAGGAAAGCTGAGTCTAAGGTATATAGGCCCGTTCGAGATTTTGGAAAGGATTAGAACGTTGGCTTATCGTCTTGCCTTGCCGCCGAACTTGTCGCAGGTTCATAACGTCTTCCACGTGTCAATGTTAAGGAAGTACGAACCGAATCCGATCCACATGCTGAATCATGAAGTAATAGACGTGGACGACAGGGTGTCGTACATGGAGAGACCGGTGCGAATAGAGGACAGGAAGGAGCAGGTTTTGAGGACTAAGATGATCCCGTTAGTCAAAGTTATTTGGGAACATCACGGGACAGAAAGCGCCACCTAGGAAAGCGAGGAAGTAATGCGACGTCAGCACCCCCTTTTATTTGAGTAGTCGGAATTTGGATTGTAAATTTCGAGGACGAAATTTTTGTAAGGGGGGCAGAGTTGTAACGTCCTGAATTCGACTCACTTTCGTAATCAATAAAATAGATGGTTATTTCTCATTTCGTTTTAGTAAGTCTCACCCGGAACTGATCGTTCTCGGGATACTGACCAATAGGGAATAGCTAACTAGGAAAACGGTACGTGGACCCAAGAACTCGACCGTGAATTGAGTCCGATCTCGAGAAACGATGAGGAAATATTTTATGCCAATGTGGACCGATCCGAGGAGAGTGACGGATTTATTTTAGCCAACGACATACGATCGGATCGCGGGTGATTCCGTACAACCGAGAGTGCGAGTGGCGAATGATTCCGAAATTAATCCGAATGATCGCGACCCCCGGAACTAGCAATAAATCCTCGTGTTATCTGGGAGATCGACATCGTCACGACTGGAGTGACCCTAGGTCGATACGCGTAACCCCTAAACAGCCGCATGTTAGTGAGAGACGCTAAAATCACAAATTGAGCGAAATTGATCGTGGAATTGAGTCCGGACTTCGGTGTCGAATTTCATGGGCGTACGCAACTATTTTGCAAGGACGACGTCATTTTTATGTGGCCAATTATATTTGGGATCAATAGAGCCGAAAATTGGAAATTTGATCCGGGACCGGAGAATTACCGTTTTGCCCTTGTGCCCTAAGCTTGTATCCCAAATTTTGGGATTATTTGGGGAATACTTTAGAGTTTTATATTAGTTTGTTTCAGCTCAATAATGCTGAAAATAGAGGTCCATAATGCCCCCAAGTTATTTAGCAAGTCTTGATCATGGCCATTGAAATAAGGACTTAATAGTCATTTGTTGGATAGTTTGGTCACCAACCCCACTCACCAATTTGGTTAAGCTCTCCACTCACTCTCTCTCCTCTCATTTTTCTCACCATTTCATCCGGCCATTTCCTCTCCCCCACGACAACCCCCTCCTCTTCATCTTCCTTTTTGCTCGGCCGTGAGGCCCCTCGCCGAAGCAAGCCACCACTCGCCGGAGCCGGAGCCATCGCCGTCCGCCTATTCTCGCCTAGCACCACCACCATCCAGCCGTCCCATTCTTTCTCTCCCTCCCTTTCCCAGGCGCGTGAGCGGCCCCCGCCGTGGACCGCCGTCCGCAAGCTGCCGCCGCTCGCGCCGCCGTGAAGGCCGCCCGTCGCCGCCGCTTGCGCCGCTGTGGAACCAGCTTGGTCCGCCCACTTCCCCAGCCCTGTTCAGCTTAGTTTGGAGCTTAGGAATCCAAGTGAGTACAACCCTAAACCCTAATTAGGCTAATGTACATTTCTAGATGAGTTTTAGGGGTTAATTAGGGTAACTTAGGGGTTAACTTATGGAGGATGTTAGGGGCTAATATTGTGGCTGATTTGATGGCTTAGCGTGAAAATTTTAATGAGGTTTAGCGGCCTAGAATGTGCTGTGTGATGGCTGGAAATGTTGGATTGAATTGGCCCGAGTTCGGTTAAGTTCGGGTTCAATTGTGGAATCTCGAGCATGCCTCGCATTGTCCTCTTGGTGACTGATTTGGGTGACGTCTTGGGGAGCCTAATGGAGTATTTTGAGGATATTTATTGGCCTAGAGTGACCTGTTTGGTGGCTGTCCATACCGGGACTGAATTGGACTAAGAGCGATCAATTTGGTGTTTAATTGTGTAATTACCGGGAAGGTTTAGATTGACTGGTTGGGTGGCTGAATTGTCCTTGGTTGTGATCAATTTTGTGATGCCATGTCATATGCCTAGTGTGACCAAGAATGGAGTAGCTTGGCGGGCCTCGAGTGCGCGAATTCATGTTGATCTAATTGTGTGATTTATATGTGTGGATTATGTACCATGCAAGAGTGATTTGAATTGCTTAAATGGGCGTGCTATTATGTTGGTTGGGCATATTGAAATGTGAATTGAGTATGTGGTGGCGTTATTGAATAAATAGCCGAATCATGTTGAGTGCCCAGTGTGAATTTCATGAATGCCGAGTGTGGATATGGTGACCATGAGCGTGCATACTGAGTATGGACATAAAATGTGCATTATGCGTGTGTGCACAAAAGACATGAGCATGTGATCACCTAATCGCCCTGATGCGTTTTATGCGGGGTACAGATAATAACTGGTGTATGTGAACGTGTGATCACATAAAGCCTTGATGCGTTTTATGCGGGGTATTGAATCCATCCTGATGCGTTTTACGCGGGACGATGCCCGGACTATCGGAAGATGACAAACCTTATGCGTTTAATCGGGGTTGTGTCATGAGCCTGATGCGTTTTACGCGGGCCGGAGATCGATCTCAAAGTGATAGACCTGATGCGTTTTACGCGGGTCGGACCTGATGCGTTTTACGCGGGTCGGTGAATTTGGTAAATTGCAAGTGTGCAAGAGTGCAAGTGTGCGAAAGTGCATTGATGAGACATGAGCACGAGTATGAGCACGAGTATGAGCACGAGCATATGCATGACATGCGTTGTGACCAAGTGATGTGTGCATGTGCCACAATTGGGTTCTGTGTTATTATTGTGATTTATAAAGTGCCTAACCTGCAGGGCCAAGTAAGTATTGGATTTGGGCCTAAGGGCCTAAGTCTTTTATATTCTAGATTGTGTGTTGTTTGGTGCTCGTCAGGAGGTGCATGTTAGCCTAGTTTAGGTTTAGGGGGCCTACTCGCTGAGATTTATTCTCACTGTTGTATAAACCAAAATTTTCAGACCCCCGGCCTTGAGATGTCCGCAATACCGATTCGTTTTGGGATCCCTTACCGGATAGATTGGGAGGAAACAGAGTACCCCGCAGGGAATGGGGATACATATGTTAGATATTTGATTACAGTTTGGGTTGATGCGGGCGAGCAGCTGAACCAGGCCCACATGTACATAGGGTGGTGTATCAGGGACCTTACCGTGACTTACGGGCCCCTTCGATCTTTTGAGGTCCCGTATAACGAGTCGGGAGATGTCGACCCTCAGTGTCCCGATGGGGACTTGGTGAGTCCTGACCGTGCGCCCGAGGGGAGCTCTAGTGCGGACTTAGGGCATGAGCCGGATGTTTGGGAGATGGACGAACCAGAGCATATGGAGGAGGAGCCGGAGGATGGGCACTCAAACTCGGAGCCGATGGATTCGGAGGATGAGCCAGAATCGATGGAGCAGGATCTCGAGCTGGAGGTAGCACCAGAGGAGGACGGTTCAGACGAAGAGTCATCCGGGATCGATACCGAGTTGGAGTCCATGGGGTCCGAGCCGGAGTCGTCCGAGAGTTCTTCTGACTCGTCGAGTTCTGACCTTGACTGGGAGCTCTAGAGTAGACCTTAGACCCTAATTAGATCGGGCTAGTACCTTTTTGACCGGAGCCCCACCTAGAACTAGTACCCCTGACCGCTCGGGCTACTTACCCCTTTTTGTCAGTAGTGACCATTGATCCGCTTTTGATTTTTGAGCGTATGCTGTATATGAATATTGTATATGTTCTCCCTATCAATGCAAGTGTATATTTGTTCATGTTGGTTGTTGGGTGGCTATCCTTGGTTATGTGGTTTTAGATTGTTCAGGTGTTGTATTGCTTCCGCATGTGCCTGGTACTCTGTTTGGGCGTTGGGTCGGCGACGCGTCCTGGGACGTCGCACTCGCATCAACCGCGGCAGGGATGTGGTGTGCCGTAGGGTGCGGGGCGTGACAATAAGCTTAACTCTAAGCTCTAAGAAATTATGCTTTCTCTAAAGTCCTAAATTTATTCACTTGTGTTAATTTAGTCCCAAACCTTTTACTTGTGCCAATTGTCCTAAACCTTTTCATATTTTGCCAATTGAGTTCATCTGGCCAATTTAACTAGAAATTGCTGACATGGATGCCGACCGTCCTACATGGTACAGCCAGCTGACATGAACAATTTTAATATTATTTTTTCGAATATTTATTTAATTTTTTCCTTTTCCTTCCTTTTTTTTCCTCACATGGGCCATGCAGCACGGCCAGTCGTTGGCCACGAGGGCTAGCCTGGCTTGGGCAAGGCCAAGCGCCAACAAGGGCCCCCTAGCCAGATTTGCCGAGGCCGACCCTTGCCCAGGCCAAGGCGGCCTCACTGGACATCGCTTGGGTAGGGTTGGCCTCGTCGGGCCTTGCCTAGGGAAGGGCAAGGCCGAGCAAGGCCTGGCGAGCCTTTCCTTGGCCAAGTTGAGGGCCACCCTTGCCGGCGATGGTCATCAATTGTCATCACCCTAGGACTTGAGGCCAACGATGGTCGCTACCTTATATCGTAGTTGAGCGACATGTTTAGGAACAAATCGAGCCTTGTCTTCCATGGCCGCTACCATGGGAGATCTGCGAGCCTTGTGATAGAGCTCCCATGATTGTTGTGAACTGTATCACAAAACTTGCCGAGCTCGCCTTGTAGCTCGTCTGTGAAACAGGTCATAAATATATTTTCTCTATGAAAAAATTAAAAATAAAAAACCATTGATACCGAATAGAAACGCCGACCTTTATTGTCGTGACAATCTCAGCATGAACTTTCAAATGTCCCTAATAAAAACACAAACTTTCATCTACGTGACAAATATAGCATCCGCTAGACTCCGTCCAAAAACTATCTTTTAATTACCCTTTAGAATTTCAACAATATTCACAGAATTGCTATTAAGGCTATATTTTGTTGAAGGGCTTAGTTTTTTATTCTTTCTTCTTATAGAAAATAAACAAACATTTCTAACAAATGAAAATGGTTGATAAAAAGGTGGATATATCTTCACCTTTGTTTTGTATATATGTTAGTGGATTACAAAGTGAAGTAATTAAGCTCTTGACAAAATTATTTTTCCAAGGAAGTGATTATCCGGAAACAAGAGAAGCGAGAGATGCTCTTGGGAGAGAGGTGGCCTCATTGGCCGATGAAAGGGTTGACGTTATTAAAGAAGAGAATCGTTAGAAAAAAAAATTAAGGGAAAAGCTTCAAATCAAGTCCCTGGAGTTCAAAAGATTGTAGCAAGAAAAGTAGTACCACTGATATTATATCTTGTAAAAAGGGGCAGACAATCTTAATGGATGATACTGGTAAATTAGCCCAAGATCCTAGGCAATCTTTACGGTTAATTGACGGAGCCCCAATGCATAGATAATAGAACATTTAATGAGCTTCTATCAGCGAAAAGAACTCTCTATATAAAGCCCTGTTTGGCAGACGAGCTACAGGGCTCCAAACAACTTTTTGCCATTTTCCCCCTTTCCTTTTAATTTTTTTCTCAAAATTTTCTGCAATTTTCTTCTGTTTCACCTTTTTTTTTTGGAGACAAATACACTACAAGTCCTAAAACTTATCACAAAAATGCATTTTCGTCCTAAAACTTACAAAAGGTGCAATTGAGTCCTAAAACTTGAATTTACGATTCTCTCGGGTAAAATCCACATAAGTCTCACAGAATCAAGGTTTGTGATTGATCCCGTATAGCTGACTTCATTTTAGGGAACAAATATCGCAACCCTAGAGTAGCTGAGCAAGGCGAGTCACTTTATTTTTCAACTCCAACAGGCCTCAATCACTCGGTAATAGACCTGTTAAACGGGTGGGTCGGGTCGGGTTTGGGTCGGGTCATAAATGGTCCGACCCAAATTGACCCATTAACCCGTTTATGACCCATTTATTCATAGTGTAAATATCTCGACCCATACCCGACCCAACCCATACCCGACCCATACCCAGCCCGACCCATATTGCTAAAACACTTTTATATTTAACCTAATCTAGGAATACTTGTTTCTTATGATTTTTTTTTTAAAATTATATTGCTAAAACATTTTATGCAATACAAAGTTAGTGAAAAAATTTTATAATTTTTTTAAAATTGAGGTTCTGTTTGTTTTACGAAAAATGCGACATTTCTAAAAAATATTTTCCATAAAGTCATTATCCAAGAAAATAAAAAAAATAATATTTTTTTATTTTTTAAATCGAATTTTTAATTATTTTTTTTTTATTTTTTTCTTTTTCCTTTATTTTTGGCCGATCGCCGGCCGCCGTGGCCGGCGACCGACCACAGGCGAGGCCTCGGCCTCGCCGGCCTCAGGCGAGCTCGAGTCTCGCCAGATCGGCGAGGCTGGAGCCTCGCCACAGGTCGGCGAGGCTCCAGCCTCGCCGGGATCGGGCGAGCCTCGAGGTCGCCGGGATCGGGCGAGCCTCGAGGTCGCCGGAATCGGGCGAGCTTGCGGCTCGCCAGATCGGCGAGGCTCGAGCCTCGCCCGAGGCCGGCGAGCTCGAGCTTCGTTGGCCTCCGGCGAGGTCGTCCCACCCCGATGGCCGGTCGCCGTGGCCGACCAGTGGCCGGAATAAAAAAAAAAGAAAAAGAAAGAAGAGAAAAGAAAAAAGAAAAAGCAAAAGAAAAAGAGAAAAAAAAATTAAATTTCGATTTTTTTAAACATTTTTGTAAAGAAGGAGAAAGTGTGTGGATGAGTCTAGTAGGTGGGATGGATATGGGTTCCAAACTCAACCCATTTAGACCCATTTATCTTTAAGTTTTAAAATTTAAAACCCATTTAAGGTTGACTCTTTAAAATTAAAGTGACACATATATGACCCATTTATTTTTAAATGGGTCATATATGAGTTTAAGACCCATTTTGACACCTCTACTCAGTAATGACAAAGTGCTGATTGTATCCATGGTGCCTTTCGAGTAAAGAACTGGGAAAGGTTTCTTGTTTTATGACAAAACTAATTGGTTACTCGTCAAGATCCACTTGTAACCCAGTAAATTACTTTTATAGACGTTGTTACCATTTATCATGATCCAGTTTTCCCCAAGTTTTGTAATATCACCAAAAACTCATAAATTGGTACACTCGTACCACATTTACTTTTGTGATATAAAAATTAGGTTAGGGTAAATATTACGGATATACTAGTTTGAGATTTTTGATGGCATTGGCCCAAAAAATTTAATTTTTAGTTTATATTTTGAAATAGCTGTCTAGGGCCGCACAGATTAATGGCATGTTTGTTAACCATCTTTTTTTTTAATTATTTTTCTATACTTTTGTTCCCTAGAACAGAAAAAATACAAAAATCCGTTTGATAACATCAGTTAATTTTTCTATTCCCCTGAATAGAAAAGGAGCTAGGGAATAGATTTGGAACAGAAATAAGAAGTAAAAAAATTTTTAGAGTTATACCAAACGCTTTTATGTTATTTTTTTATTTCGAGATTAGAAATTTTGTACAGTTATCGAACGCGTTCTTTTGTTCAGAAACTCATTCAGAATATAGAAATAGAAAATACTAATTTTGTAAATAAATTATTTTCGAGAACAAAAATGTTACTGAGCGCACACCCTAAATGACCATGTGAGCATTTCCAGATCAGTTCGAACAAAAAAAAACATTTAATTCGAAGACTGAATTGGTAAGGAAAAGTCTAAGCACGCGGTCGTACATATTGCAAAAGTCAAAGGTCATTGGTGTTTTCGTTTTCGTTTTTAATTTTCTTTTTATATTTTTACAACCGTCTTGCAATAATGGTCGGCCGGTTAAAGAGGCCCCTGTCCGCCTACTCCCGCACTTTGAAACTGGGAGGTGGATCTTTGAAATAAGAGTGAGGAAGAGAGACGAAACTGAGAGAAGGCGGCCCCCCAACACGAAAACCGATTTCATTTTGAGAGTAAGAAGGAGGCGGTGGACATGGAGAATTCTCACAACCGTGGAGGAGGATCCACCGAAACAAGAGAAACGAGTTTCGATGTGTGTTTGAGCTTCAGAGGATCAGATACTCGCCGCGGCTCTGTGGATCATCTCTACCGTAGCCTCCACCAAGCGGGGATCCGCGTGTTCACGGATGAAGAGAGTCTCACCCCGGGAGAGAGTTTTGAGCAGTCGCTTACCGCGATCAGGCATTTCACGATCGCCATTCCGATCCTGTCAGAGAACTATGCGTCGAGCACAAGGTGCCTCCGAGAGCTGGCTGTGATTGTGGATTGCCACAGGACGATGGGCCTGCTCATCATGCCCGTCTTCCTCGACGTCACGCCATCAGTCGTGAGGGACAGATCCCACGTTTATGCCGGGGCTTTCGCCGCGCATAGATGGAGAAGAGAAAACACAAACACCCTCCGGGAATGGGAGGAAGCTCTCATCCGTGTGGGATCCATCCCAGGGCTGGAGAGTGATGGGTAAGTGTAATTGAGTAAGTTCGATTGAGTAACCTAGCATCCAAATGCCAAGTAGCGCTTAGTTCAATTTAGTTAATCTAATTAGACTAACGCTAGGTGTATCAATACCTGATGTAGCTCGCTCTGATCTGGTTCTCAATATGATCCACTTGTTTACATTCTTGCTCCCAGCTCGCCACATTACTTAATGTTTTGGTTTTGTTGATAAATTTCAGTATTCCTATGTTACACACATCTTTGCAAGCACATGACTCAGTTTTTCGGTTAACTTAGAGGCAGCAATTATGGTTGTGATTTTATATTAAGATGGGTCCAGGAAAATGTTCTTCCTCTTGGAATCTGCATCTACAGGAAATCTACCTCTTGCGAGAAAATGCCAGTGTAGAGCGATACCGATTTGCTTAATTTCTGTCGATGCAACTGACAACCTTTGCATCTCATCCTACCGTGCTTTGTCTCTGCTGATTCAGTACAAATATGTGCCACTAATTGCGTGGCCTGTTTGTCTAAAGCTGATTGCTGTTTGATAGTTTTTGAAAGGAGAGCGTGAATTTTTTTCTTGCAAACTACTTCAGAGTTCAGACATTGTTGGACTTACGTTAATCTTTGTGCATGTGCCTCGTGCACACGTGCACGCATGATATAGCCCACGCACACATGCTTCAATCATCGAAGTACTTGTCGCAAATGTGTTGAGGGTATTGAACAGATACTTCGTTGGCATCGAGCATCATGTGGAAAGAGTTATGAAATTACTAAATATGGAATCTAGCGAAGTTCGTGGAGTTGGAATACATGGCATAGGGGGCACCGGGAAGACAACAATTGGAAAGTTAATTTACAAAAGAATATTTCGTCTCTTTGATGGCTGTAGCTTTCTGGAAAGCGTTACAGAAAATGCCAAAAAACCCGGAGGCTTAGTAAATTTGCGACGTCAGTTGATTTCTGACCTTCTAGGTAAAATGCATGGACAAATTGATTCTGTTGATGATGGGATTAGATCCATCAGAAGCAGATTCTTTCACAAGAAAGTTCTCATTGTTCTCGATGATATTGAACCAAGCTTTGGACTTACATCAATTTTAGGAAATCTTGATTGGTTAGGCTCTGGAAGCAGGATCGTAATTACCACCAGAGATGAACGAGCTTCAAATGAGTTTAAAGTGTTCCTGAAATATAAGGTCGGGGGAATGGAACGAGATGAAGCCCTTAAACTTTTCCACGTCCATGCCTTCAGGGAGAAACCTGCTCCAGATGACTTTGCTACTCTGTCCGAAAATATAGTATCAACTATTGACCGGCTTCCTTTGACTATTGAGGTTGTCGGGTCGTATCTATTTTCTAAAAGCAAGGACGTGTGGAAGAAAACCTTGGACGAGTTGGAAAAAGTACCTGAGCTACATGTTAAACAGAATTTGATGGTAATCATCAAAGCATTACCTGACAAGCAAAGAAAGATATTTCTGGACATTGCTTGTTTCTTCATCGGAGAGGACGAAAGTGTTGCATGCTACCTGTGGTCCGACTGTGATGCCACAAGCCAATTGGAATTAAAAGTGCTCGTCCTCTCATCTATTGTTAAGATTGAGAACAACAAACTGTGGATGCATGATCAACTTCGAGACCTAGGTAGGGATATCGTCAAATTGGAACATCGTGAACTTGGAAAGCGCAGTAGATTGTGGATGCACGAGGATGCCTTGGATGTGCTGACAAATGAAAAAGTAAGATACAAGTTCATCACTGTTTTTTACCTATTGATTGTATGCCTTACAACTTGTTTTCCTTTTTTCATAGAGGAAAGACACTTATGGTCAACCCACCCATCGGTGGCCGCGTTGGTTTGTGCTCAGTTCCTTTCACGAGAGGTCCTGGGTTCAAACTCGCCCATCGGTGATTTAAGTGAGGGGTCGTGGCGGTGGGATGCTGCGCTAGCCCCCCTCGAGGACTAGTCGGGCATCACCGCCGGTTTGAGCCCTAGCTCGCCGGCCGCGCGGACACCTCGATTGTCAAAAAAAAAAAAAGACACTTATGGTCCGTTTGTTTCGCGGAAAATGACTGATTTAAAACATTTTCTCAAAAATGATCACTTTTATATCTTGGAATAATTAGTTGATTAAAATTTTTCTTTATTGATAACAATTGATGTTTACATATTTTTATGGACGATGAAAATATTTTTTGTTCATTTATTTTTGTAAGAGATACGAGCGATCATATTTAGGAAGTTATTTTCCAAATCATTCACTTTCCACGAAACAAAAGACCCGTAATAAAAATGACTTCTTTAGTTTGAAGTCTCTAAGCATTTATCATCTTCACATATTTTTCCGGGGAAATGCTAAGTCCCTTGGCAATCCTATATTTCACGTGTAGGGAACGAAACGCGTTGAAGGTGTTCTTCTCAAATTTGACAGTGGGTCAGAATGGAGTTTTGGACCAGCACATTTTGAGAATATGTCGAACATAAGATTCCTTCGATTGGATCAGGCGAACCTCGAAGGAAATTTTAAGGGGCTTCTGTCAAGTTTAAGATGGCTCCATTGGCAAGGTTGTCCTCGGAATCTTGGTGCTCAAAATTTGGATTTGGAAAAGTTGGTTATTCTAGATCTTTCCTGGAGCAAGGTCCATGAAAAATGGAATGGTTGGAGTGAAATCGAGGTAGAGAAGTATATTATTTTTAATTTCATTTTTCAAATTGTTGCGGAAAAATTAACTCTTTTGTTATTCTACCCTTTGACAGAAAGCCGGGAATTTGAAAGTTTTGAACCTCACCGGTTGTGTTGACTTGATCAGAACTCCAGACTTATCTCATTACAAACGTCTAGAGAGATTGATTCTTGAAAAGTGCAATCGATTGGTTGAAATCGGTTCAGTAAAAAGTCTGGAGAGCTTGGTTTCACTGAACTTGAGGTTTTGCACTGAACTCAATAAGTTGCCTGAAGAGCTGGGTTTCCTCATGTCCTTGGAAGAGATTCTTATAGATGGAACTGCTGTTCAAGAAATTCCTGCCTCCGTCGGTCATTTGAAAAATCTTACAAGATTCAGTGCCCGCAACTGTCTTTCATCGATCCAGCTGCCCGATTCAATTAGCCGTTTAATTGAAGCGGAAAGCTCATCCGAGGTAACCAACACTACTGATTTTCCTACTGGACCGCATAGATGGAGGATGGCACTTGATAAGCACGTGTCATGTCTCCCATTAACGCATTCAGAATATTTTTTTCTTTTGGTCTGTTATAATTTTTCCTCTTTCAAAAGGGCCTTCTTTTTTTTTTTTTAAACTGTTTTCAGTATTTTTCTGCGATATACAAGCAAAGAACTTTTATTTGTGCCAGTTAGTTTAATCATGCTTTCCAGAGGTGTTGTTACATATTCAATCCAGAGCGTTGAACGTTGTATTGGTATCTTAAATCTATGATGTGGTGCGAAAAAGTGCTGACCGCCGTACCGATATCTTAAATTTCTGATGTGGTGCTTCCTTCATGTTCAAGTTAATTCTTAATCCAAAGTGCTGTGAATAAATTGGGATGAGTGGCTCATAGAAGGTATTCCATTCTCCAAACTGTTCTCTTGTAATTCAGACTCGTTTGACAAGCTACTCATACAAGGCCATACTCTGATCAATACTGTAAATGAAATCTCAAAACTCGTTTGGTCTCTTTTCACGTTCAGTCAGTTTGAATCTAAGCATCAACCTCTATAACCGTTTGACACATGGTAGAAATCTTATTTGATGCACTGAATACATGCTTACACAAGTTTTGTCACAGGTGGAGGTTAGCAAACCAGATAATACCGAACATTCTTCCTCTAAGGGTGTCGACCGCAAATACGAAGGTATGCTCTCTACATTGAGATTGTCAAATCTGAGTTGTTCTATAAGATAAAGTATGAGTTCAACCTTGAAATGTAGAACACTGAAAGGGGTCATGGCTAGAAAGCTGCCAGACCATAAGGATAGGTGGTTAAGGGATTATTTCAAGCTATGCTGTATTGTTGGAACTGGTTAGATTTTTTACCAACTTTTTTGGGCCATATAGAAAATCTTACACATTAGCTATTGCTCCTCTTGCTATAGTAAGCACATACGATCCTTAAGAATATAGTCTACAAGCACTGAAAAACGTCATCAGCCTCATTTATTCTTGTTTCGCAAAAAATGGTCGCCGAAGAAAGACCTTTCACCAAAGGTTGAATCTTTGGTTCTTAAAGTAAATTGGATTCTGTGGCGATTCGGACAAGAAACAATGAATATGAGACAAACTATGAATGCTAAATAAAAGATAAAGAACAAAGAATTGCAAGTACGAATATATAATCGATGAATTAAAACTGCAGAAAAATTTGATAAGTGTTGTTGATCGCGGATGCTTTACATTGATTCTGCTCCGCCTTATATAGCCTTGTACAAAGTGTAACCATCGAAAGCGGTTATCTTCTAAGTCAAGAACTTCAATTGCCTCTGACATTCTTGGCTCCGCTCTCGCGATCTTTAACTGCATATTCTTGTCCACAAGCAGTTGTGATCTTTTGGCTTCCTCTCGATTTGACTTCCTTCAAACGTGGTTTACCGGTCGTTGTTGTACGTCGACAACTGCCTCAATCTCCCTTTCATCAATGGCATCATTAATTGTCCGATGCCAATCTTGCAATGGGTGCTCACCGATTTGACCACATAACTTAATTCTTTGTTGATGATAGGTTGTTTTTGGATGTCAACGTATGTCCTCTTCTAAACGAATTAAAAGTTCTTCTAATTCTTTGAAATTTATAGGAATGTTATAAGTCAACCCTTTCACGATCCCGGCAGAACGCCGGTATAGCTGCTCCATTATCCAGACAATCGCTTTACCTTCTCCAGTCTAATTTGGACACGTAGAGAGATTGGCGGGATTTGCCTTCCACCACTATCACCTGCCAGCCTTATAGAGCCACTACTCGGGATCTGCTCCTTCCTTCTTAAGATTGTATTTTTACCTCTCTTCTTCACCACAATCCTCTGGAGAACATTTACCTATTCCTGGACTTGGATCTCCTTCTGCTCGTTGAACTTGCAATTCGCCCAAGAATCAATCTCCAACGTATTCACCTTCCGCGTTTCTATCTGGCTTTGATAAACTCCGGGAAGATGAGGATAACGGCAATTATCCTTGCTTAATGCTGACTAATTATGGATGATATTTTTAATCGGCATGTTATCAAAGAGTTTCGACCCCATCCCGGAGTTACCAGCGAATTCACCAACCAGTGGGTTTTTTACCAAGCGGACATGTTCATGGAGGACTTCAGCTCCGTCATCAAAAGAGTGAAAGTTAACAACCTTTTACTCCCTGCCTTCGTGGAATTGAGTTATTACAAGACCACTTGCTTCCGTGTGGTTCGTCCTCGAACCACACACCTACTAGAGGGGGTCTCGCTTTGTTATTGCCCCTTAATTAGCTCACTTGAGGTATTAGCTTCCGTGTGGTTTGTCATTTGAGGAATTGCTTGTTTTAGCACGTTCCATACCAAGTCTCACGGTTTTGTCTTTCGATGTACACGTAGGCACTTTCTCAAGAGATTATAAAAGAAAATCAATTATAGAGTTTTTGACAGATAAGTGGAATATGTCTTTTCAGAAAATGAAGGCAGGATTGTCAATATCAGGAGCAACGATGACGAATTGATGAAGCTCAATAGCCTTCCTGATGGTGGCATTGGATGGCGTAAAATTGGTAAAATCTTCGTATCAAGGAATGAAATCGCTAAGGGAAGTAATGGGACCATTGTCTTCGAGGGCATGTATGAAGATCGACATGTTGCAGTGAAACGCCTTGTCCGGGCTCATCGTGAGTTTGCCTCCAACGAGATTCGGATTTTGATAGCATCTGACCGACATGAAAATATTGTTCGGTATTATGGAGTGGAGTACGACGAGGATTTCGTGTATCTTGCACTGGAGCACTGTACTTGTAGCTTAGATGATTTAATGCAAGCACATTCAGATTCTTTAAATAACCATGGTCCAGCATCATTGGATAATTATAAAATCAAATTGGATTCCGTTAGGGGTATGATGCAGGATGTTAACTTGTGGAGGGCAGATGGTTATCCCTCGCCTCAGTTGCTGAAACTAATGAGGTAATTTTTACGTTTTGACGTGCCAAAAGGGTATGATTTGAGAGATCATTGCAGTATCTTGCTTATTGCCACACTCCTAAAATCAATTGTCACATATTTGTAGTTGTAGCAAGCTTGTTTACATATATTTTACATGACTCAGAAGCATCTCATAGAGATCACTACCTTCATGTACTCCTCTTTGCTGGCCCAAGTGGGTATCAGGTGCTAGTCGAAGGACTTAATAGCTCTCCTGCAAAAACTTCAAAGTGATGTATGTTACAGGGAATTATTAGGCCACTACCTTGACTATGGTGAGCCTAATGCAATCAACATCATGGGCTGAGTTTTGAACCTTGCAACTTCGTTTCTAGAGTTATAGGCTATGTTCAGTCTCACTATCAAGGCTAAACTCTTAGTTTTCTTCTCATGGAAATCAATTAGGTATTATCGATTACATAGTGATAAATCCATTGATTTTTCCATTTTGGTAAAATCAGTATACCTTCTTCTTTTTGATTCGTGAATGCTGCAGAATCCTCATGCACTCAAATTGGTAAATGTTGATGTGATTGATTCGGCAATCAAATTATGTACCGAGTTTTTCATTGTAGAGTTTACGTAAACAACCTGTAACAGTTTTTTTCTCTAGTGTACTTCTGGCATCCTTACTAGGTCTTAGTGTGTTAGAGAAATTCCTTAATTTCCAACAGGATATGGCTTAGTATATGTATCCGATGCCTTCGAGTGGCCGGGATACTATTTGGTTCCAGCTACATTGTTGATTTAATTCATGATGTCTTCTCTATATTATAATACAGGGATGTGGTATTAGGACTCGGCCAATTGCATGACTTGGGAATAATCCATCGGGACTTAAAACCTCAAAATGTCTTGATTACTAAGAATCGATTGTTTGGTGCTCAGCTATGTGATATGGGCATTAGTGAATACCTTCCTGAAGATAGATCTTCCTTGGGATATCATGCCACTGGTAAGTGCTCATGATAGCTTTCTCCAAACCTTTGATCTTCTTTTCGTCAAGATTGATCCATGCATAATCTGAATCTATACAGTGGTAATCACTTTAGATTCCCGGCTAAAAAATTCAGAACTGTAATTTTACTTGTTAGAGCAATCTCCTCTTTCAAAGAAGACTGTTATGTTGGAAGTAAGGTTGCTTTGTATTGCTTCTTATGCTGTGGTATAGTTTGTGGAGATTTAATAGTCTTTGCCATGGTCTTCCTTCGTTGATTGGTGAATCTATCATATCCGTCTATACATTGTCCTAGTGATGAGGGCTCTTCTGTTGATCTTCGATGTTTATCTTACAGGTTGTGGAACTTCAGGATGGCGAGCACGTGAATTGCTTCTTCATGGTGGGCGCCAAACACGGCAAATGGATTTGTTTAGTTTAGGTTGTGTCTTGTTCTTTTGCATCACTCGTGGACGACATCCATTTGGTGAAAATGTAGAACGTGACTACAATGTTGTTAACAACAAAATGGACCTATCCTTGGTGGAATTCATAACAGAAGCTCACGATCTATTTAAGCGTTTGCTAAACCAAGATTCCAAGTTGAGGTGAGTGTACTGTAATCCTTAATTTGAATCACTACCGTTTTCATTCTGCCATTTGATAGATTTTGTAACCATTGTTAGTTTCCATTTTACTGCATCACTTAATGTCATGAGTATTAAAGGTGGCCTGAAATTCGTTGAACATGGCTTAAATATTTGTCCTGCTCGTGGGGCTCTACTTGATAAGCAAAATATGTGTAGATCAAACTCCTTTCTTTTGGCAATTGACAATAAAAGTCGGAGAAAAGGTTGACCATGTGATAGCCTAAATGCATTTGACAATTGCGATATTCCAATGGAAGATGATCATTGTCCAGAAGCCTAGTATTAGGGCTATAAGTTTGTTACCCACCCACAAACATACAAATTCCAATCATTCCTGGCACGGTATTAAGAGAAGATTTGTTATACATACACCGAAGAGGATTTCATATGAAGATTCAGAGGGTTTAGCATATGGTGCTTACAATGAAAGAAGAATCCTAGGGACTAAATGATTAAATTGCTAATTTAAGGTAGTTAGGAGTAAATAATTCATGGGTTCTTATTGTAGTAAATAATTTGATTAAATGCTAACTATTGTAGCCTAAATGATTAAATTGCTAATCCGAGGATCTCCTGCCTTCATATGAAGGTTCTTGTTGTGAAGTGTATCAAAGTTTTCAGACATTTTGGTTTTCTCTTTTGTTGAGCTAATGCAATTTTAATTGTTTTAGAGATTGCACGAATGCCAAACTTGTGATGCTTTTAAACTTGGGAAATCGGTGTATCTCAGTGTTGTTCGTGTAATTAATTTCTTTGAGCATGTTGGATCAATAGTAAATTGCTTTTAATGACTAGCAGGCCAAAGGCATCGGAGGTGCTTCACCATCCATTTTTTTGGAATTCAGAGATGAGACTGTCCTTTCTTGGTGATGTCAGCGATAAAGTAGAATTGGAAGCTAGGGCACCCAATTCAGATCTTCTGAAAGCATTGAAGAACACTGCACAACTGGTTTTTGATGGGAATTGGGGCGACAAAATAGAGCCTGAAGTTATGGCCGACCTACGCAAACGTAGGAAATATGATGGTAGCCGTGTCAAAGACTTATTGAGAGCCGTGCGAAATAAGTGTAGCCACTACATAGAAGCTCCAAAAGAAATTAAGGTACTCTCTCGCTCTCTCTCTGGAATTGTGATGATATTTGCAGCTGCATGCATACAAGGCTCATGTTTGTTGTTGCTGTGATGATTCTGGCAGGCGATCCTCGGATCGGTTCCTGATGGTTTGGACACTTACTTCGCTAGACGATTTCCGAGACTCTTGATTGAGTCATACCGAGTGGTGTCCCGGATCTGCAAAGAGGAGGAATGCTTTCAGAAGTACTCGCTTTTCCCCCCCTGGCCAACTCCCACGGAGATTCCTTCTTCAAGCCAGCAGGATCGGCCATGAAACAGAGATTCATTGAATACTACAGAACATTCCACCTGTCTTTTTCTTTTTAAATGTTTAATGTATTGTTCTTGATATTTCGTAAACAAGTATTATATTTCAATTTCATGCAATCTTTTTCAATATCGCAATTTTTAAAAGTACCTTTCATTCCGTTGGTAGTTTAACAGCTTCTTCGCCTAGCTTGTAGTTCTTTTCAATATGCAATCTAAATATCTAAAGAAAAATATTTAGGTTGAGTAAATCTCAATGGAGTAGGTAACATTCTCAGTTATGAAAGAAATGTCACTCTACTTGCAAGTATTTACCTATGAAATAAACATCACTCTATTCTTTTAAAGTATTTATCCACACTGTTAATGATTTTTCTGTGTGATTTCTAACACATCTCGTATAGTTGATAAATTTCTCTCATTGGAGCTAGTGGCTTTGGGTATTAAAAGTATGGATCTACCTGTAATTAAAATATAAAAAAATAACATTCACGTATTTCAAAACCTCAAAAAAAAAAAATGGCAAGAAACTGCATTAACAGTTCTAAACCTCATATAAAGTGGGCGAAAAATCTTATGTATCCTCTACATACTCCAGGCTTTTTACTTATCAAATTTATGTACATTTAGTTTGTCCAATCAAGTTGTTCTAGCTTCACAAACTTTCGGATCAAGTCTATCCGACACAAAATCAGACCAAATTCGGTTGACGTGGAATCAAATGACCCCAAAGTATGATGTGAAAAAAATGTATGAATGCACACATGGGTGTGTGCGTGAAAAAATAGCCGACATAGACAGTATTGAAGTTTGACTTGTTACCCAATGTTGACGCTCATGTGGACGATATCACTCGACAGTCATGTTAGCTGGATTTGGCAGAATTTGATGTCGAAGGAACTTGATTAAAAAATTTGTGAAAAAGTAGAAGGAGCTCATTAGACAAATTAAAAGTATAAGGAATTGATTAGAAAATAAAGCAAAACTGAAAGTATAGGGATGGCAAGTAGAACTTTTTGTAAAATAATATTCATCAGTGTGGTGATCTTTTTCTACGGACACTTATATGCTACTATTTTTCACCTCCGACATACAATGATCGCTTTCGTGCCAAAAGTTGCGTACGATGCTCACTTTAGTGCCAAAAGTTTTTTTTTTAGATCACTTAAATGACACTTTTTTTAATAAAACGATCACTTAAGTGCTAACTCCGATCTGAATCGACGGAAATCCGACGTGGCCATATTTTATTAGTTTCTCAGTCCTACGTGGCTCGTCGGCATGCCCAATCAGTATATAACTCCTAAACGACGTTGTTGTTTAAAGTGATTACTTCAGTGCCAATCGTTGTTGAAAAAGGATCACTTCAGTGTTAGTCGGATTGTGCGATGTCGTTTTGGAAGTCTACGTGGACTGAATTTTTTAAAAATATGCCAAGTCATATTACAAATTTTAATTATAAATGCTACGTAATCAATTTAACCGGAATTGGCACTTAAGCGATCATTTTTTCTCCAATTTGGCACTTAAGCGATCATTTTTCTCCGATTTGACACATAAGTGATCCAAAAAAAAACTTGTGGCACTAAAGTGAGTGTCGTACACAACTTTTAGCACTTCTAGCGTTCTTCTCCTGGCTTTATACTTTCTTTTCTTTTATTGGTATTTGGCTTTATAATTTTACTTCACGGTAAGAGTGGAGATTTCGATATGTTGGAATCTATGGGGCCATAGGACCTCTCCGCCGTAATTTTCCAGCAATGTAATAACATTTTTGTATTTGTCTTTTTCATGTCTTGTGAACAATTACTTATTCTGGCTTGTTAGAAATTATAGTATTTGTCCGGCAATCTGGAAATGTTAATTCTTTATCTTACCTGAACAAGTTCAGCTTTTTGTTTCATCTTTATAAGCAGGATCCACCTCATACATAGCTAATGCTATTGTATTGACAGAAGGTCACATTCTTCTTTCTTTTCCCTCCAACGTGTACGGCGACGTTGTGTGGATTCAAATTATACAAAAGCACAGACATCAGATGAAAATTTCACTTTCACAAATTCGATTCTGTCCCAACAAATTGTAAAAAGTGAAAGATCAACCTCAACCCGCAACAGAAAGGAGGACTTATTCCATCACATAGTGGTAGTCACATTTCAACGGGGAGGCAAGCTCTAGTCCATGCAAAATATCATCTGGTGTTCAAAAAGAATTTTTATTTCGTTCATTGCAAGTAGAGAAATCACTTTCACATATTGTGTTTGCATATTATCATGCGTGTGCATCCATTAAAAGTCTGTTTTTTTTCGTCATAAATAGAATTTCCTTAGACTACAGTTACACACACAATAGTACGCTAGCTCTGCTCCACCAGCGTTGCATATAAGCTCTTCAAGAAAGTCAGGCCCATGAAATAATATATGAATATCATGGACCAGGTATAGTGCGAACCAACACCCGAGTGAGTTCCCGGAAAACAAGAAAATCAATCATGAAAATAGTTAGAGAAGAATGAAGGTCACTTAATAACAAGAAAAATTTTCATGATCAGACACTCGATAACAAGATTTAAAATTGCTATACCATGGATTATGCTCTTCTTGTGATTGAGGTGAGTCCATTTTGGCATGTAATATTAGCTGTCATCACCAAGCAGGACCAGTTTAAAAAGCAGAAACAAGAGCTGCAATAACCATCCTGATCCGTAGCTTCTGAAGCTCATGATTGAAGATTACTTGAGAACTCTAGATGAGCAAATCGAGTCCCAGTGAGCTACTTCCACGTTGAACAGACTCCGTCTTATCACATTCCAAGTCACTCTGGTATATAATTCGGAGGCGTTTCAATGGGAGCTTTCAGCACCAACCTGTATCTGGTGTTTGGTTAAGTGCGAGTTTTTATTGCAGTTGTTGCATCTGCTTGTGCTTAAGTGACATTGTTCGCAACATTGCAGTTCCCCCTGCTTGTGAAGATGATTACGGCAGTAGCATTTTTAGGAAGCAAAGCAAACGTCCTTTGTTCTACATGCAATTTTTGATGATTTTTGTTTTCAGCGATTTAAATTGGTAGGCATTGTAGATATGAGTATTCTCCTCTTTATCATGAATGTTTTCTGCTACTTCGAAGAGAAATTAACCTTCCCTTTCTTTCTGCCTTTTCTGGATAAGTATTGTGAAGGTTTTCTATCAATTTCAAAGTCACTGACAGTAGACTTGCTTCCTCGATGTCTTAATGAGGATATTGGTGTTCTCTCCTTGATGTCTAAATCGAGACCCATCTCTTCGACCAAAAAAAGTTTTGAGACCCATCTCCATTATCGTCATCGTCCTCTCTGCTTAGCCCAGTTTTCTCTTGCCTGTTTTTTCAATGCCTTCACGCTAACATCAATGGCCCGAAACTTCAGCATAATATCCCAGTGAGGATTTCAGTTTAGGGGGCAGATTCGCCAACCACACTTCTACACAGACACACGAGTCCCTTCTACATTATCTCCTTCATTAGGATCACATGCTCAGTGTGGTGTCCATACATCACCCATTGGAAACATTTTAGCCTTATTCCTTCCTGTGACACCCTTCTAATTCTTGGTGTCAACCCGACCAGTTAAATTAACCTTTCACACACATCATCATGCACAGGTCCCCCTCTCAGTGACGAGCACGATTATGTGACTTGTGTCTGCTCGCAGAGTTCTTGCCAACACCAAACCAAGTTCCATCAAGAAAAAGAAAGAAAGCTGCTGAAAGATTGTCTCACATCGCATGACAATGGGTCTTAAAGGCTTTTCATATTCATGTTGTCTTCCACCACCTATCCGCTTAAGCTTATGGGTTGGACTTTCTAACATAGTATCAGAGCTAGTGTTATCCCTTTCGCGAATGTGCATGGTCAATATTTAAAATTCCATGTGAACGTGCATAGTCAAATTTTCACAAATGTGAAAATGATACAATTGAAATTATCAAGGCCTCGAGGGGCATGTTTATGTTCCAGGAATATATATTATCATCACATTTCTAGTTTATCTAAACCTGAGTGAATTCATCCTATCTATACTTGCTCTTGCAAATTGATTTGCTGAAATTGCATAAAATGAATCTGCCTCTGCTCTCTCAAAACTCAGAGAAACATTTCAATGAGTTCCACAATATCATCGTCTTATCTTAAACAGACCACTCCCTGAGAATCGACCACGACGAGATGGCAGCGTTTAAAGTTCGCCCTCTCATCATTATTAAGGATTTAGGAACCTTGACTATGTCGTTGCCAGAACGACCACAATCCATAAATGATTCTTGATCCAATGGTTTCCCAAAATTCTTAGATCTATTAAAAGAATATTCACTAGAGCAACTACAAGACAATCCCATCAGATTCATCCCCAAAAAATTGGGGAAAAATACCAACAGCCCTACAGTATTGTTGAATGGAATTAGCCAAACCCAATCTTCGGAATTTGACTTGATTATGCCTCATGTAAAGCATATAACATTGGGAACCAAACCAGATTCACTGATTAACATGCGTATGGCAACCTATGGAAGCAGAAGTTCTTGTAAAAGAGCCCCTGGCAGGCATTGAACCGATCAAATGAAAAATCTATAAACCAGATTCACTGATATAACAGTGGTTTCCATTGTCCTAAAAAATGAAAGCTCCATATGCTTATTCGTCACCATCTTAAGACTCCTTTCCATTTCTCACAATATAATCCCCTCTGCTTTAAATGCAACGCCTTTCAAAATCTGTAATGTTGCTGAATGGAATCGATGCCCAAGCCTTTCAGCTTGACCACTGATTCAACATGCCCTTTCAGAGTATGCGACTCGCCAAGCCTGCAACGACAGAGTCTATTTGCCTTACCATCACATGTAGGACTAAAATAGCATAAACGAACTGCTGGCAGCAAATGTTTTAGACTTTGTATTTACTATTTAGGAATATGCTCCTATGCCTCGTAATACACAGCATGGCCTTTAAACATCAATTACCAGGCCAACCTCAGCATGTTGTTTGGCTTATTGTGCAATCTTGGAAAGCTTCCTGTAACTACTCTTGTCAGGAGAAAAGATCGCTGGTCTCAGGAAGCTGAGGCCCTGCAGAGTCCTCTGCGCACTTGCTCACTGAGCTTCTCCCTTTCTTTTCTGTGGTGCATTTTGGTAGCGAAGGCGGTCTGTGTGATAAAATTGGCCAAATTACACAACGTAAATATTTCTTAACAAAATTCAAGGTGTTGCCTCTTGCTCAAAGGAAATATCAGTTTGCAAAGGCATGTTACCTTGTTTTCCAAAAAGAGTATTCCATGCTCTCCTGCTCAGAATGTAGCCGGAGTTTCAGAAAATCAACAGAACATATGCCACTACGCTGTTATGCCAAATGACACTGGCCCGCCCCCATCCAGTTCCATTGATCCTCGCAAAGGCTCAATTTGCATAAACTGCTACAAGCAATGCGACCTGCTCATCAAATATTTTTGCATCAGGGAAGAATATTGGTGATTGTTGACTGATTTATTTATTGTCCAAATTTTTCTGTGGACTTTTGACCATTCACCATTGGTGAAAAGCTAGTGGATTTGCAGTTCTTACTTTGAACCTGACTCTGGTGAAATTAGTCAGTAGAAAGTGCCATGGCAAACTTGACCTCCTAGCTGAGCAACTACGAATGCGCTGACCGAAAGAAGTACAGGGCTAACCATACTCACTAAACAAAGATTAGGGCCTGGCAAACTATACTCACTTGCAAGTACAGGGCTGCCATCATTTCACCAGGGTTATTTCTAACTATATTACTTCTTTCCAACAGTTTTAAGAATGCTATATAGGAGAGGCATAAAATTAGAAAACCACACAAGAAACAGATTCTCACTGAGTCAGCATCTTTCATGGCCCAAAAGAATGTTACAGTCATCAGTGCCAAGGTGAGAACAATTCTGGCAGCAAAAGTTTCTTTCAACTGCCAGCTATCTGGCCTGGGAGATGGCTCACTCAATCTTTGGAGCTTGTCATGATCGTTCCTGAGATTGGTATAAAAAATTAGTCAAACTGATCTTTCTTGACCTGCTATGTTCAAAAGGGGGAGTACAAGAATCAAAAACTATCATCTTACCATTGTTTAATATGGCAATGATCAAAACCATAAAGGATGCAAGGTCAAACTTCCAGTTCAAAGCAATGAACATAAAGCCAAACTGCAAAAGCAAAATGATGCGACTGGATGCATGAAATTTCATCAGCGAATTCTTTTTATAATCTTGAGTCTACATTTAAGGGAGGACACTTACCACAATACGGATCGTAATGGAGATGGCATATATCTGCAAAGTTTCAGTCAACTCCTACTAAGCTAGGAACACAATTGGCAATATGCAGAGATTTGGTGCATAATTAATTGGAAAAACAATCCAAATCACTAGCGGTGCAATCCCTCTTTCTTAGAAATACAGCCCAGCTGATAAGCACAGCGCCTATAATGACACTCAAGCTTGTTTCAGTGAGGACAATGTCCAAGCACTTCTAGCTGCATCAGTGGCATCAGCAACTGCAATCCAACGTCTGCCTTCTTCAAAGCAGAGGCTTCATTCATGCCATTTCCAGTCATACCACACAAGTGCTTGCTCTCCTGTAGCTTCTTTTCAATTTTGTACTTGTGTCATGACGTGTGCCATTCACAACTTCAGTGAATAAAATAATGTGGATCTCTTTAAGCATGATTTCACGAATCCATAAGGTGAACCAAAATAGTTGCAGTTCTTGATTGATCTGAGTAACTTTTCAATTGTCTCTGCTTGGGTTTTTTCTTGATGTACTCACAACTATGCCACATGAAGAAGACAATTCTGGAACAGTAAATTGTGTTGTACACAATGGTCCGTCAAGGAATTCTCGCCTCAGAGGACATGTATGCTCCGTCATAGTATGATTAGGTCTATGTTTCGTTGATCAAGAGGACCAAAGTATTATCAAGTATAACATGAAATGATAACTTGCTAATTGGGATATCCAAATTGAGCACCAATGGAACAAATCTACCTTGCCTGGAATAAAATTTCCACGCTTGAATAATCATGACAAAAAAGAATATGATTGTCTGAAACAGGTAGAACTGAATCAACATTCTTCTACTGGTCCAATTTGACACAGAAAAACCTTGCTAAGGAATTAAAAGTTCCCCCGGAATAATGTGAAGAGAATTTTGAGTCGTGCTTCTTTCAATATCCTTTCTCGAAAAAAGTGTGGCAGAGAATTTTATGTCTCCTGAAAATACAAAGACAAGCTGAAGACTAGGATCAAGAGTTTTCATGGACCCTGCAGACGATGAAATGGAAAAGCTTGAAAGTTGCTCTGTTGAAACTTGGGTGGAATGCTACAATAGGCAACATCTGGAAGGAGAGAAATAAGTGGATACACGAGCTAGTTAACCCCCAAATGAATAGAGTTGTTGCTGCTATACTCTTCTCAGTGAAAACTATGTTCGAGTCATTAATTCAGGAAGGGAAAAAAGAAGTTCCTGATGAGGTCAAAAGCATCTGTAACAGATGGAGGATTGCTTGTTCGTTGTATGTTCTTGCTCGACCAAGACTGCTTTGAAGCCATGATTGAGGACCGGGTGCTCGATAGTGAGTTACTGGTTTTTACTTGTATGATTCATTCTGTTCTAATGTTTGTTTCCAATGTAAGAGTGGGCTTTGTTGTCACATGCTAAGTAGCACGGACACGTTATTTGTGCTTCCGAATCGGTGTCCGACACGTGTCGCGTGTCCGACACGCTCCAACAAGCCGCCGACACGCACTCAACGCGTGTCGGAGATCCGACACGCGGTCAACGCGCCGGACACGCCGGCGACACGCGAGTCCGGAGCAAAAGGGAGATAGAAGAAAGAAAAGCCCCCTCTCGTCAGATCTCTCGATCGCCAAATCGAGGCTCGGATGCTGCGAACCCCACCACGAATCCTCTCGGAGAAATGGGGAACGGGGAGGTGGGGGATCTGAGAATCGGTCAGGATGGGGGGAGAGAATTTGCCCGGGGGGAGGGAGGATCTGGAAATCTAGGTCGGGAAGGGTCTTGAGAACTCACCAACGACCCCCGATCCTCCCGAGCCGAGCGTCATGGATGAGCGAGCTGAGCGAATCGGAGTATTCGCGGCGAGAACTGCCGGAGATCTGATCGGAGAAGAGGGAGGGAGAGAGAGAGAGAGCGCGAGAGATTGATACAGAAATGAGAGATAGAGAGATAGAGTCAAAAGACGAGAAAATTTAGGGAAAGAAAAGGAAAGTGGGCTGGCTGCTTTTTTTTATTTTTTATCTTGTACTTTCCTTTTTTCAAATTTAATTATTTACTTTTAGTTTCTTAACTAATATATTTATTTATATATAATTATTTTTTGAAAACTTTTTTTTAAAAAACCTGGCTTTTTATTATTATTTATTTATTTATTTGAATCAAATTTAAAAATAACAATTTATCATATATATTTAATATACGTGTCCCAACGTGTCGGAATTCTCTATTTTTGAGAAATGACGTGTCGCGTGTCGTGTTGTGTCGTGTCGCATGTTGCATGTCGCGTGTCCGTGCTACTTAGGTCACATGGGTCATTGAGATTAAGGAGAGGTCTCAAACTAGGTTAAAGATCCACTTTTTAACTCATATTTAATATAAAAAAAAACTCATATTAAATGGGGGTATCGTAATTAGGTTAGCCAAAATTTAAAGAATGGGTTGTTGTAGGTTTAGAGTAGCAAAGCCCAACTAAATATGGATTTTAATTGGTTTGAACTAAACCCACATGCCACCTACCAAACAATGCCTCCTCTTGTTTGGGCTGACTGATGCAGTTTGGGCTGTTATTGGGCAGAGCTTACAAATTCACACGTGACTTACAGATTTCGGACAACATCGATCATGCGCATCACATTGTCGGGGGATCTCGCAAAGTGTGCACCTAGAGATATCAAACTCTTCCAAGAATCCAATCTATCAAGTCCTTATTTCAACTAGATCTTGGCAAACTCCAGCAATCAATAGCTCCAGAGATTAAATCTGAAAGATCTAGCCGCTCAATGGACTTGCATCCAGCCATATTCCACTTTTCCACGCATGCCTCTACCTATTATGGCCATGAATTTTCTAACAAGATATTGCAATTCGTAGCAGTCAAAAGCTTCATACAACTAAATTATGGTTAACGCCTTTCAACGGACTTGCACTAAGAGATATCGAACTCTTCTAAGAACTAGGATCAAATTGCGACTAGATAATGACAACCTGCAACATCCAACAGCTTCCTTCATATGATCACCACGGCCTCCAATTTCAACTAGTTGATGGCCAAATAGCTTCAAAAGAGTTGATTGCGGAAGGTCCAGCCTTCGAGGGTCTTGCACCGAGAGACATCCGATAACTCCAACATACCAAGCCCCTGAATTTCATGTAGGCTTTCGCATTCTCAAACCATCACTTGCTTCAGACATTTTAATTGACAAAGGTCCACCCTTTCAAGGGACTTGCTCAATGAGATATCCAACATTTCCAAGAACTCCAGTTTATCAATGCCTTGAATTTCAAGTAAATTTTTGCATTCTTTAACAGCTCCCATCTAACAACCGCTTGAATTTCGACCACATTTTGGGAATATGCAATAGTCAATCTCCTTAGACCATTGACTTGTGGGATCTTTAGCCTTTTGATGGCTATGCAAGAAATATCCAACTCTTCCAAGAACCCAAACTTATCATGGCCTCGAATGCCCACAAGATTTGCACAAGAGTATGCCTTCAATAGCTTCAAACGATCTAATTGTGAAGGATCCAGTCCTTCAATGGACTTGCATTACGACACATCTAACGTTTCCAAGAAACTCATATACCCTTGGATTTCGACAAGATTTTCCCAAGCAAAAGCTTTCAATTGCTTTAGATAATGAAATTGTGAAAGGTCTAGCCTTTCAATGAATTTGGATTAGGAGATATCCAGATCTAGCCTTTCAATGATTTTAGACTAGGAGATATCTGACTCTTTCAAGAACTCTGACCTATGAAGGCCTTGAACTTCAATTAGATTTTCGCAACGATTAGCATTTACTTTCTTCAAATGTTTCAATTGAGAAAGATCCATCGTTTCAATGGAATTGCATGAGTTGATGCTCAACTTGTCCAAGAACTTGGATCTACCAAGACCTCGAACTTCAACAAGATCATCATTTTTTTTAGTTTCGATGGAGTATTCATTCCCTCTAAATATTCAAGGTCATCAAGAACAAAATCTGTACCCCCTTCTCCGTCCAATGTTGTTGTTTCATATATTTCATATGCTCATATGGGGAATTTAGAGATGCCTTTAAATATTGACTAAAAATTTAATTGTTAATTGACTAAAAACAAATCCCGAGTCGTCGCCTTCTTGTGCTCCTTGATGTATGCTCCCTAGTGTCCTTAACAAGTGAGAAAATATTGGGTATGACTGTGATTCCAGGTCAGCAAAAAACAAGTCCATTCTTCGTGCGCCACGTGTCCCTTGCAGGCCCACCTACTAGAAAAATCTCTCTCTTCTGCACTTGCTTTCTCCCCTCTCTTCTCTCTCTTTACTGCGGTTTCTTCTCGGCTATGGCCGTTAGCTCAAGTTCGAACTCCACGTCCATGGCCGCTGCAAGTTTTCAAATCAAGTATCCATGGCCACGAGACTCTGGGTCTAACTGCCATAGCCGCAAGCTCGAAGCTCCATCTACACGGCTTTTGTGAGCTTGAGCATCCATGGCCGCCAGCTCAATATATGGCAGCCATGGTCGAAAGGTTGTGCTAGAGCTCACGCTCTAGGCTCGAATCCGAGCTCTGCGGCTATGGCGATGGCTAGACTACGGATTGAGCATCTTTGGCCATAAGTCTCTGGATCTAGCAGTTATGGACGGGATTCAAAACTCGAGTGACCATGGCCAGCTAGCCATGGCCGCGAGCTTGAAGCTCAAACATGCTTGCAACCGCGAGCCCGAGCTATATGGCCATGGAGGCTGAGATGTTGGGCTCAAGCTCAAGCTCTAGAGCAATGGTGAACGCAAAGAAGAGAGACGAAAAGTAAGTGCAGAAGAGAGAAATTTTTCTGACAAGTGGACCTGCGAGGGACACGTGACGCACGAAGAATGGATTTTTTTTTTTCTGACCTGGAATCACAGTGATACCCAATATTTTCTCACCCACTATCACTTCTTTATTGAAAAGTAATTACAGTCAACTCATATATAATTGATGTATTCAAATAGACTGGTTAATTGACCTTGACTTAGAAAAGTACTGAGCCATTGGCTTCTAGCCCTAGACTTTATCCTGTGAATGTCCGCTCCATTCACAGATCCAAGAGGGCCTTTCCTTTTCACTTCTAGAAGTCTTCCTCTGTACGTGTCGAACAAAAAATAAAAAAAATAAAGGCATTTAATTCGAAGACTGAATTGGTAAGGAAAAGTTTAAGCACGCGGTTGTCCATATTGCAAAAGTCAAAGGTCATTGGTGTTTTTGTTTTTTATTTTTTTTAAATTTTTCTTTTTATATTTTTACATCCGTCTTGCAATAATGGTCGGCCGGTTAAAGACCCCCTTATGCACCTAACTCCCGTACTATGAAACTGGTAGGTGGATCTTTGAAATAAGAGTAAGGAAGAGAGACGTAACTGAGAGAAGCAGGCCCCCCAACACGAAAACCGATTTCATTTTGAGAGTAAGAAGGAGGCGCTGGAAATGGAGAATTCTCACAACCGTGGAGGAGGATCCTCCGAAACAAGAGAAACGAGTTTCGATGTTGTTTTGAGCTTCGGATCGGATACTCGCCGCGACTTTGTGGATCATCTCTACCGTAGCCTCCACCAAGCGGGGATCCGCGTGTTCACGGATGAAGAGGGTCTCACCCTGGGAGAGAGTTTTGAGCGGTCGCTTACCGCGATCAGGCATTCCAAGATCGCCATTCCGATCCTGTCAGAGAAATCTGCGTCGAGCACAAGGTGCCTCCGACAGCTGGCTCTGATTGTGGATTGCCATAAGACGATGGGCCTGCTCATCATGCCCGTCTTCCTCGACGTCACGCCATCGGTCGTGAGGCGCAGATCCCAGGTTTACGCCGGGGCTATCGCCGAGTATAGATGGAGAGGAGTCAACCCATACACCATCGGGGAATGGGAGGAAGCTCTCATCCGTGTGGGATCCATCCCAGGGCTGGAGAGTGATGGGTAAGTGTAATTGAGTAAGTTCGATTGAGTAACCTAGCATCCAAATGCCAAGTAGCGCTTAGTTCAATTTAGTTAATCTAATTAGACTAACGCTAGGTGTATCAATACCTGATGTAGCTCGCTCTGATCTGGTTCTCAATATGATCCACTTGTTTACATTCTTGCTCCCAGCTCGCCACATTACTTAATGTTTTGGTTTTGTTGATAAATTTCAGTATTCCTATGTTACACACATCTTTGCAAGCACATGACTCAGTTTTTCGGTTAACTTAGAGGCAGCAATTATGGTTGTGATTTTATATTAAGATGGGTCCAGGAAAATGTTCTTCCTCTTGGAATCTGCATCTACTGGAAATCTACCTCTTGCGAGAAAATGCCAGTGTAGAGCGATACCGATTTGCTTAATTTCTGTCGATGCAACTGACAACCTTTGCATCTCATCCTACCGTGCTTTGTCTCTGCTGATTCAGTACAAATATGTGCCACTAATTGCGTGGCCTGTTTGTCTAAAGCTGATTGCTGTTTGATAGTTTTTGAAAGGAGAGCGTGAATTTTTTTCTTGCAAACTACTTCAGAGTTCAGACATTGTTGGACTTACGTTAATCTTTGTGCATGTGCCTCGTGCACACGTGCACGCATGATATAGCCCACGCACACATGCTTCAATCATCGAAGTACTTGTCGCAAATGTGTTGAGGGTATTGAACAGATACTTCGTTGGCATCGAGCATCATGTGGAAAGAGTTATGAAATTACTAAATATGGAATCTAGCGAAGTTCGTGGAGTTGGAATACATGGCATAGGGGGCACCGGGAAGACAACAATTGGAAAGTTAATTTACAAAAGAATATTTCGTCTCTTTGATGGCTGTAGCTTTCTGGAAAGCGTTACAGAAAATGCCAAAAAACCCGGAGGCTTAGTAAATTTGCGACGTCAGTTGATTTCTGACCTTCTAGGTAAAATGCATGGACAAATTGATTCTGTTGATGATGGGATTAGATCCATCAGAAGCAGATTCTTTCACAAGAAAGTTCTCATTGTTCTCGATGATATTGAACCAAGCTTTGGACTTACATCAATTTTAGGAAATCTTGATTGGTTAGGCTCTGGAAGCAGGATCGTAATTACCACCAGAGATGAACGAGCTTCAAATGAGTTTAAAGTGTTCCTGAAATATAAGGTCGGGGGAATGGAACGAGATGAAGCCCTTAAACTTTTCCACGTCCATGCCTTCAGGGAGAAACCTGCTCCAGATGACTTTGCTACTCTGTCCGAAAATATAGTATCAACTATTGACCGGCTTCCTTTGACTATTGAGGTTGTCGGGTCGTATCTATTTTCTAAAAGCAAGGACGTGTGGAAGAAAACCTTGGACGAGTTGGAAAAAGTACCTGAGCTACATGTTAAACAGAATTTGATGGTAATCATCAAAGCATTACCTGACAAGCAAAGAAAGATATTTCTGGACATTGCTTGTTTCTTCATAGGAGAGGACGAAAGTGTTGCATGCTACCTGTGGTCCGACTGTGATGCCACAAGCCAATTGGAATTAAAAGTGCTCGTCCTCTCATCTATTGTTAAGATTGAGAACAACAAACTGTGGATGCATGATCAACTTCGAGACCTAGGTAGGGATATCGTCAAATTGGAACATCGTGAACTTGGAAAGCGCAGATGATTGTGGATGCACGAGGATGCCTTGGATGTGCGACAAATGAAAAAGTAAGATACAAGTTCATCACTGTTTTTTACCTATTGATTGTATGCCTTACAACTTGTTTTCCTTTTTTCATAGAGGAAAGACACTTATGGTCAACCCACCCATCGGTGGCCGCGTTGGTTTGTGCTCAGTTCCTTTCACGAGAGGTCCTGGGTTCAAACTCGCCCATCGGTGATTTAAGTGAGGGGTCGTGGCGGTGGGATGCTGCGCTAGCCCCCCTCGAGGACTAGTCGGGCATCACCGCCGGTTTGAGCCCTAGCTCGCCGGCCGCGCGGACACCTCGATTGTCAAAAAAAAAAAAAGACACTTATGGTCCGTTTGTTTCGCGGAAAATGACTGATTTAAAACATTTTCTCAAAAATGATCACTTTTATATCTTGGAATAATTAGTTGATTAAAATTTTTCTTTATTGATAACAATTGATGTTTACATATTTTTATGGACGATGAAAATATTTTTTGTTCATTTATTTTTGTAAGAGATACGAGCGATCATATTTAGGAAGTTATTTTCCAAATCATTCACTTTCCACGAAACAAAAGACCCGTAATAAAAATGACTTCTTTAGTTTGAAGTCTCTAAGCATTTATCATCTTCACATATTTTTCCGGGGAAATGCTAAGTCCCTTGGCAATCCTATATTTCACGTGTAGGGAACGAAACGCGTTGAAGGTGTTCTTCTCAAATTTGACAGTGGGTCAGAATGGAGTTTTGGACCAGCACATTTTGAGAATATGTCGAACATAAGATTCCTTCGATTGGATCAGGCGAACCTCGAAGGAAATTTTAAGGGGCTTCTGTCAAGTTTAAGATGGCTCCATTGGCAAGGTTGTCCTCGGAATCTTGGTGCTCAAAATTTGGATTTGGAAAAGTTGGTTATTCTAGATCTTTCCTGGAGCAAGGTCCATGAAAAATGGAATGGTTGGAGTGAAATCGAGGTAGAGAAGTATATTATTTTTAATTTCATTTTTCAAATTGTTGCGGAAAAATTAACTCTTTTGTTATTCTACCCTTTGACAGAAAGCCGGGAATTTGAAAGTTTTGAACCTCACCGGTTGTGTTGACTTGATCAGAACTCCAGACTTATCTCATTACAAACGTCTAGAGAGATTGATTCTTGAAAAGTGCAATCGATTGGTTGAAATCGGTTCAGTAAAAAGTCTGGAGAGCTTGGTTTCACTGAACTTGAGGTTTTGCACTGAACTCAATAAGTTGCCTGAAGAGCTGGGTTTCCTCATGTCCTTGGAAGAGATTCTTATAGATGGAACTGCTGTTCAAGAAATTCCTGCCTCCGTCGGTCATTTGAAAAATCTTACAAGATTCAGTGCCCGCAACTGTCTTTCATCGATCCAGCTGCCCGATTCAATTAGCCGTTTAATTGAAGCGGAAAGCTCATCCGAGGTAACCAACACTACTGATTTTCCTACTGGACCGCATAGATGGAGGATGGCACTTGATAAGCACGTGTCATGTCTCCCATTAACGCATTCAGAATATTTTTTTCTTTTGGTCTGTTATAATTTTTCCTCTTTCAAAAGGGCCTTCTTTTTTTTTTTTTAAACTGTTTTCAGTATTTTTCTGCGATATACAAGCAAAGAACTTTTATTTGTGCCAGTTAGTTTAATCATGCTTTCCAGAGGTGTTGTTACATATTCAATCCGGAGCGTTGAACGTTGTATTGGTATCTTAAATCTATGATGTGGTGCGAAAAAGTGCTGACCGCCGTACCGATATCTTAAATTTCTGATGTGGTGCTTCCTTCATGTTCAAGTTAATTCTTAATCCAAAGTGCTGTGAATAAATTGGGATGAGTGGCTCATAGAAGGTATTCCATTCTCCAAACTGTTCTCTTGTAATTCAGACTCGTTTGACAAGCTACTCATACAAGGCCATACTCGATCAATACGTAAATGAAATCTCAAAACTCGTTTGGTCTCTTTTCACGTTCGGCGGTTTGAATCTAAGCATCAACCTCTATAACCGTTTGACACATGGTAGAAATCTTATTTGATGCACTGAATACATGCTTACACAAGTTTTGTCACAGGTGGAGGTTAGCAAACCGATAATACCGAACATTCTTCCTCTAAGGGTGTCGACCGCAAATACGAAGGTATGCTCTCTACATTGAGATTGTCAAATCTGAGTTGTTCTATAAGATAAAGTATGAGTTCAACCTTGAAATGTAGAACACTGAAAGGGGTCATGGCTAGAAAGCTGCCAGACCATAAGGATAGGTGGTTAAGGGATTATTTCAAGCTATGCTGTATTGTTGGAACTGGTTAGATTTTTTACCAACTTTTTTGGGCCATATAGAAAATCTTACACATTAGCTATTGCTCCTCTTGCTATAGTAAGCACATACGATCCTTAAGAATATAGTCTACAAGCACTGAAAAACGTCATCAGCCTCATTTATTCTTGTTTCGCAAAAAATGGTCGCCGAAGAAAGACCTTTCACCAAAGGTTGAATCTTTGGTTCTTAAAGTAAATTGGATTCTGTGGCGATTCGGACAAGAAACAATGAATATGAGACAAACTATGAATGCTAAATAAAAGATAAAGAACAAAGAATTGCAAGTACGAATATATAATCGATGAATTAAAACTGCAGAAAAATTTGATAAGTGTTGTTGATCGCGGATGCTTTACATTGATTCTGCTCCGCCTTATATAGCCTTGTACAAAGTGTAACCATCGAAAGCGGTTATCTTCTAAGTCAAGAACTTCAATTGCCTCTGACATTCTTGGCTCCGCTCTCGCGATCTTTAACTGCATATTCTTGTCCACAAGCAGTTGTGATCTTTTGGCTTCCTCTCGATTTGACTTCCTTCAAACGTGGTTTACCGGTCGTTGTTGTACGTCGACAACTGCCTCAATCTCCCTTTCATCAATGGCATCATTAATTGTCCGACGCCAATCTTGCAATGGGTGCTCACCGATTTGACCACATAACTTAATTCTTTGTCGATGATAGGTTATTTTTGGGTGTCAATGTATGTCATCTTTTAAACGAAGTAAAAGTTCTTCTAATTCTTTGAAATGTATAGGAATGTTATAAGTCACCCTTTCACGATCCCGGCAGAACGCCGGTATAGCTACTCCATCATCCAGACAATCGCTTTACCTTCTCCAGTCTAATTTGGACACGTAGAGAGATTGGCGGGATTTGCCTTCCACCACTATCACCTGCCAGCCTTATAGAGCCACTACTCGGGATCTGCTCCTTCCTTCTTAAGATTGTATTTTTACCTCTCTTCTTCACCACAATCCTCTGGAGAACATTTACCTATTCCTGGACTTGGATCTCCTTCTGCTCGTTGAACTTGCAATTCGCCCAAGAATCAATCTCCAACGTATTCACCTTCCGCGTTTCTATCTGGCTTTGATCAACTCCGGGAAGATGAGGATAACGGCAATTATCCTTGCTTAATGTTGACTAATTATGGATGATATTTTTAATCGGCATGTCATCAAAGAGTTTCGACCCCATCCCGGAGTTACCAGCGAATTCACCAACCAGTGGGTTTTTTAACAAGCGGACATGTTCATGGAGGACTTCAGCTCCGTCATCAAAAGAGTGAAAGTTAACAACCTTTTACTCCCTGCCTTCGTGGAATTGAGTTATTACAAGACCACTCGCTTCCGTGTGGTTCGTCCTCGAACCACACACCTACTAGAGGGGGTCTCGCTTTGTTACCACATTGCCCCTTAATTAGCTCACTTGAGGTATTAGCTTCCGTGTGGTTTGTCATTTGACGAATTGCTTGTTTAAGCACGTTCCATACCAAGTCTCACGGTTTTGTCTTTCGATGTACACGTAGGCACTTTCTCAAGAGATTATAAAAGAAAATCAATTATAGAGTTTTTGACAGATAAGTGGAATATGTCTTTTCAGGAAATGAAGGCAGGATTGTCAATATCAGGAGCAACGATGACGAATTGATGAAGCCCAATAGCCTTCCTGATGGTGGCATTGGATGGCGTAAAATTGGTAAAATCTCCGTATCAAGGAATGAAATCGCTAAGGGAAATAATGGGACCATTGTCCTCGAGGGCATGTATGAAGATCGACATGTTGCAGTGAAACGCCTTGTCCAGGCTCATGGTGAGTTTGCCTCCAAGGAGATTCAGATTTTGATAGCATCTGACCGACATGAAAATATTGTTCGGTATTATGGAGTGGAGTACGACGAGGATTTCGTGTATCTTGCACTGGAGCACTGTACTTGTAGCTTAGATGATTTAATTCAAGCACAGTCAGTTTCTTTAAATAACCATGATCCAGCATCATTGGATAATTATAAAATCAAATTGGATTCCGTTAGGGGTATGATGCAGGATGTTAACTTGTGGCGGGCAGATAGTTATCCCTCGCCTCAGTTGCTGAAACTAATGAGGTAATTTTTACGTTTTGACATGCCAAAAGGGTATGATTTGAGAGATAATTGCAGTATCTTGCTTATTGCCACACTCCTAAAATCAATTGTCACATATTTGTATTTGTAGTGAGCTTGTTTACATATATTTTACATGACTCAGAAGCATCTCATAGAGATCACTACCTTCATGTACTCCTCTTTGCTGGCTCAAGTGGGTATCAGGAGCTAGTCGAAGGACTTAATAGTTCTTCTGAGAAAACTTCAAAGTGATGCATGTTACAGGGAATTATTCGGTCACTACCTTGACTGTGGTGAGCCTAATGCAATCAACATCGTGAGCTGAGTTTTGAACCTTGCAGTTTCCTTTCTAGAGTAATAGGCTATGTTCAATCTCACTATCAAGGCTAAACTCTTAGCTTTCTTCTCATAGAAATCAATTAGGTTTTATCAATTACATAGTGAAAAATCCATTGATTTTCCCATCTTGGGAAAATCAGTATACCTTCTTTCTTTTTGATTCATGAATGCTGCAGAATCCTCATGCACTCAAATCGGTAAATGTTGATGTGATTGATTCGGCAATCAAATTATGTACCGAGTTTTTCGTTGGAGAGTTTACATAAAGAACCTGTGACCATTTTTTTCTCTAGTGTACTTATGGCATCCTTACTAGGTCTTAATGTGTTAGAGAAATTCCTTAATTTTCAACAGGATATGGCTTAGTTTATGTATCCAATGCCTTCAAGTGGCCGGGATACTATTTGGTTCCAGCTACATTGTTGATTTAAGTCATGATGTCTTCTTTATATTATGATACAGGGATGTGGTATCAGGACTCGGCCATTTGCATGACTTGGAAATAATCCATCGGGACTTAAAACCTCAAAATGTCTTGATTACTAAGAATCCATTGTTTGGCGCTCAGCTTTGTGATATGGGCATTAGTGAAAGACTTCCTAAAGATAGATCTTCCTTGGGATATCGTGCCACTGGTAAGTGTTCATGATAGCTTTCTCCAGACCTTTGATCTTCTTTTCCTCAAGATTGATCCGTGCATAATCTGAATCTATACAGTGGTAATCACTTTAGATTCCCGGCAAAAAATTTCAAAACTATAATTTTACTTGTTAGAGCAATCTCTTCTTTTAAAGAAGACTGTTATGTTGGAAGTCAGGTTGCTTTGTATTGCTTTTTCTGCTGTGGTAGAGTTTGTGGAAATTTAATAGTCTTTGCCATGGTCTTCCTTCGTTGATTGGTGAATATATCATATCGACCTTTTACATGGTCCTAGTGATGAGGGCTCTTCTATTGATATTCGATGTTTGTCTTGCAGGTTGTGGAACTTCAGGATGGCTAGCACCTGAACAGCTTCTTCATGGTGGTGGGCGCCAGACACGGCAAATGGATTTGTTTAGTTTAGGTTGTGTCTTGTTCTTCTGCGTCACTCGTGGAAGACATCCATTTGGTGAACATCTAGAACGTGACTTAAATATTGCTTGCAACAAAATGAACCTGTCCTTGGTGGAATTCATACCAGAAGCTCACGATCTGTTTTCACGTTTGCTAAACAAAGAT
This sequence comes from Syzygium oleosum, assembly GCF_021117445.2. NCBI lineage: Eukaryota > Viridiplantae > Streptophyta > Magnoliopsida > Myrtales > Myrtaceae > Syzygium > Syzygium oleosum. The sequence goes on along the minus strand of NW_026607500.1, from coordinate 3,964,300 downwards.
CCCGAATTGAGGTGAGTGTGCTGTCGTCCTTAATTTGCATCTCTATCGTTTTCATTCTACCATTTGATAGATTTTGTACTCATTGTTAGTTGACTGATTTCCATTTTCTTGCATCACTTAATCTCATGAGTATTAAAGGTGGCCCGAAATTGGTCGAACATGGCTTAAATATCTGTCCTGCTGGTGGGGCTCTACTTGATGAGCAAAAAATGTGCAGATTCCATTCATTTCTTCCTGCAATTGACAATAGAAGCCGGAGAAAAGGTTGACCGTGTTGTAGCCTAAATGCCTTTGAAAATTGTGAATTCCAATGGAAGATGATCATTGTCGGAAGCCTGGTTGTTAGGGTCATAAGTTTGTTACCCACCCACGAACGTATAAATTCCAATTATTCCTAGGGCAATGTTAGGAGAAGATCTACTATACATACAATGAAGAGGATTTCGTACGAAGATTCTAGGGGTTTCGAATATAGCGCACGCTATGAAATAAAGAATCCTGGGGACTAAATGATTAGATTGCTAATTTAAGGTAGTCAGGCGTAAATAATTTCTGGGTTCTTGTCGTAGTCAAACTACTGCCTTCATCCCACACTCGCGAGTTGTGAAGTGCATGGAAGTTTTCAGACATTTTGGTTTCTCTTTCATTGAGCTAATGCAATTCTAATTGTTTTAGAGATTGCATATATGCCAAACTTGCAATGATGTTAAACTCGGGAAGTCGGTCCATCTCGGTGTTGTTCGTGTAATTGATTTGTTGAGCATGTTGGGTCAATAGTCAATTACTTTTAATGACTAGCAGGCCAAAGGCATCGGAGGTGCTTCACCATCCATTTTTTTGGAGTTCAGAGATGAGACTGTCCTTTCTTGGTGATGTCAGCGATAAAGTAGAATTGGAAGCTAGGGCACCCAATTCAGATCTTCTGAAAGCATTAGAGAACACTGCACAACTGGTTTTTGATGGGAATTGGGACGACAAAATAGAGCCTGAAGTTATGGCCGACCTACGCAAACGTAGGAAATATGATGGTAGCCGTGTCAGATACTTATTGAGAGCCGTGCGAAATAAGTGTAGCCACTACACAGAAGCTCCAAAAGAAATTAAGGTACTCTCTCGCTCTCTCTCAAATTGTGGTGATATTTGCAGCTGCATGCATACAAGGATCATGTTTGTTGTTGCTGTGATGATTCTGGCAGGAGATCCTCGGATCGTTTCCTGATGGCTTGGAAGCTTACTTCGCTAGACGATTTCCGAGACTCTTGATTGAGTCATACCGAGTGGTGTCCCGGATCTGCAAAGAGGAGGAATGCTTTCAGAAGTACTCGCTTTTCCCCCCTTGGCCAACTCCCACGGAGATTCCTTCTTCAAGCCAGCAGGATCGGCCATGAAACAGAGATTCATTGAATACTACAGAACATTCCACCTGTCTTTTTCTTTTTAAATGTTTAATGTATTGTTCTTGATATTTCATAAACAAGTATTATATTTCAATTTCATGCAATCTTTTTCAATATCACAATTTTTAAAAGTACCTTTCATTCCGTTGGTAGTTTAACAGCTTCTTCGCCTAGCTAGTAGTTCTTTTCCATATGCAATCTAAATATCTAAAGAAAAATATTTAGGTTGAGTAAATCTCAATGGAGTAGGTGACATTCTTAGTTATGAAAGAAATTAATGTCACTCTACTTGCAAGTATTTACCTATGAAATAAACATCACTCTATTCTTTTAAAGTATTTATCCACACTGTTAATGATTTTTCTGTGTGATTTCTAACACATCTCGTATAGTTGATAAATTTCTCTCATTGGAGCTAATGGCTTGGGTATTAAAAGTATGGATCTACCTGCAATTAAAATATAAAAAAATAACATTCACGTATTTCAAAACCTCAAAAAAAAAATGGCAAGAAAATGCATTAACTGTTCTAAACCTCATATAAAGTGGGCGAAAAATCTTATGTATCCTCTCCATACTCCAATGTTTGGCTTGTTACCCAATGTTGACGCTCATGTGGACGTCTGCATTGGAAAAAATTTAATTACGTCATACTCACTACAATATCACTCGACGGTCATGTTAGTTGGATTTGGCCGCATTTGATGTCGGAGGAACTTGATTAAAAAATTTGTGAAAAAGTAGAAGGAGCTCGTTAGACAAATTAAAAGTACAAGGAATTGATTAGAAAATAAAGTAAAACTGAAAGTATAGGGATGGCAAGTAGAACTTTTTGTAAACTAATATTCGTCAATGTGGTGATCTTTTTATACGGACACTTATATGCTATTATTTTTCACCTCCGACATACAGTGATCGCTTTAGTGCCAAAAGTTGTGCACGATGTTCACTTTAATGCCAAAAGTTTTTTTTTATCACTTAAGTTCCACTTTTTTTTAAGAAAACGATCACTTAAGTGCTAACTCTGATCTGAGTCGAAGGAAATCCGACGTGGCCATATTTTTTCAGTTTCCCAGCTCTATGTGGCTCGTCGGCATGCCCAATCAGTATATAACTCCTAAATGACGTTATTGTTTAAAGTGATTACTTCAGTGCCAGTTATTGTTGAAAAACGATCATTTCAGTGCTAGTCGGATTGTACGATGTCGTTTTGGAAGTCCATGTGGACTAAATTTTTTTTTTAAAAAAATTAATTATAAATGCTACGTAATCAATTTGGCCTGAATTGGCACTTAAATGATCGTTTTTTCTCCGATTTGGCACTTAAGCTATCGTTTTTTCTCCGATTTGGTACATAAGTGATCCAAAAAAAACTTGTGGCACTAAAGTGAGCGTCGTACATAACTTTTAGCACTTCGAACGTTCTTCTCCCTGCTTTATACTTTCTTTTCTTTTATTGGTATTTGGCTTTATAATTTTACTTCACGGTAAGAGTGGAGATTTCGATATGTTGGAATCTGTGGGGCCATAGGACCTCTCCACCGTAAATTTCCAGCAATCTAATAACATTTTTGTATTTGTCTTTTTCATGTCTTGTGAACAATTACTTATTCTGGCTTGTTAGAAATTATAGTATTTGTCCGGCAATCTGGAAATGTTAATTCTTTATCTTACCTGAACAAGTTCAGCTTTTTGTTTCATCTTTATAAGCAGGATCCACCTCATACATAGCTAATGCTATTGTATTGACAGAAGGTCACATTCTTCTTTCTTTTCTCCCCATCGTGTACGGCGACGTTGTGTGGATTCAAATTATACAAAAGCACAGACATCAGATGAAAATTTCACTTTCACAAATTCGATTCTGTCTCAACAAATTGTAAAAAGTGAAAGATCAACCTCAACCCACAACAGAAAGGAGGACTTATTCCATCACATAGTGGTAGTGACATTTCAACGGGGAGGCAAGGCTCTAGTCCATGCAAAATATCATCTGGTGTTCAAAAAGAATTTTTATTTCGTTCATTGCAAGTAGAGAAATCACTTTCACATATTGTGTTTGCATCTTATCATGCGTGTGCATCTATTAAAAGTCTGTTTTTTTTCGTCATAAATAGAATTTCCTTAGACGATAGTTACACACACAATAGTACGCTAGCTCTGCTCCACCAGCGTTGCATATAAGCTCTTCAAGAAAGTCAGGCCCATGAAATAATATATGAATATCATGGACCAGGTATAGTGCGAACCAACACCCGAGTGAGTTCCCGGAAAACAAGAAAATCAATCATGAAAATAGTTACAGAAGAATGAAGGTCACTTAATAACAAGAAAAATTTTCATGATCAGACACTCGACAACAAGATTTAAAATTGCTATACCATGGATTATGCCCTTCTTGTGATGGAGGTGAGTCCATTTTGGCATGTAATATTAGCTGTCATCACCAAGCAGGACCAGTTTAAAAAGCAGAAACCAGAGCTGCAATAACCATCCTGATCCGTAGCTTCTGAAGCTCATGATTGAAGATTACTTGAGAACTCTAGATGAGCAAATCGAGTCCCAGTGAGCTACTTCCACGTTGAACAGACTCCGCCTTATCAACAGTCCAAGTCTCTCTGGTATATAATTGGGAGGCGTTTCAATGGAAGCTTTCAACGCCACCCTGTATCTGGTGTTTGGTGAAAAGAAAGTGCAGGTTTTGATTGCAGTTGCTGCATCTGCTTGTGTTTAAGTGACCTTGTCCGTGACGTTGCAGTTCCCCCTGCTTGTGAAGATGATTACGGCAGGCATTTTTTAGGAAGCAAAGCAAACGTCCTTTGTTCTAAATGTAATTTTTGACGATTTTTGTTTTCAGCGATTTAAATTGGTAGGCATTGTAGATATGAGTATTCTCATCTTTATGATGAATGTTTTCTGCAACTTTGAAAAGAAATTGACCTTCCATTTCTTTCTGCCTTTTCTGGATAAGTATTGTGAAGGATTTCTATCAATTTCAAGTCACTGACAGTAGACTTGCTTCCTCGATGTCTTAGTGAGGATATTGGTGTTCTCTCCTTGCTGTCTAAATCGAGACCCATCTCTTCGACCAAAAAAAGTTTTGAGACCCATCTCCATTATCGTCATCGTCCTCTCTGCTTAGCCCAGTTTTCTCTTGCCTGTTTTTTCAATTCCTTCACGCTAACATCAATGGCCCGAAACTTCAGCATAATATCCCAGTGAGGATTTCAGTTTAGGGGGTAGATTCGCCAACCACACTTCTACACAGATACACGAGTCCCTTCTACATCATCTCCTTCATTAGAATCACATGCTCAGTGTGGTGTCCTTACATCACCCATTGGAAACATTTTAGCCTTATTCCTTCATGTGACACCCTTCTAATTCTTGGTGTCAACCCGACCAGTTAAATCCACCTTTCACACACATCATCATGCACAGGTCCCCCTCTCAGTGACGAGCACGGTTATGTGACTTGTGTCTGCTCGCAGAGTTCTTGCCAACACCAAACCAAGTTCCATCAAGAAAAAGAAAGAAAGCTGCTGAAAGATTGTCTCACATCGCATGACAATGGGTCTTAAAGGCTTTTCATATTCATGTGGTCTTCCACCACCTATCCGCTTAAGCTTATGGGTTGGACTTTCTAACATGGTATCAGAGCTAGTGTTATCCCTTTCGCGAATGTGCGTGGTCAATATTTAAAATTCCACGTGAATGTGCATTGTCAAATTTTCACAAATGTGAAAATGATACAATTGAAATTATCAAGGCCTCGAGGGGCATGTTTATGTTCCAGGAATATATATTATCATCACATTTCTAGTTTATCTAAACCTCAGTGAATTCATCCTATCTATACTTGCTCTAGCAATTTGATTTGCTGAAATTGCATAAAATGAATCTGCCTCTGCTGTCTCAAAACTCAGAGAAACATTTCAATGAGTTCCACAATATCATCGTCTTATCTTAAACAGACTACTCCCTGAGAATCGACCACGACGAGATGGCAGCGTTTAAAGTTTGCCCTCTCATCATTATTAAGGATTTAGGAGCCTTGACTATGTCGTTGCCAGAACGACCACAATCCATAAATGATTCTTGATCCAATGGTTTCCAAAAATTCTTAGATCTATTAAAAGAATATTTACTAGAGCAACTACAAGACAATCCCATCGGATTCATCCCCAAAAAATTGGGGAAAAATACCAACAGCCCTACAGTATTGTTGAATGGAATTAGCCAAACCCAATCTTCGGAATTTGACTTGATTATGCCTCATGTAAAACATATAACATTAGGAACCAAACCAGATTCACTGATTAACATGCGTATGGCAACCTATGGAAGCAGAAGTTCTTGTAAAAGAGCCCCTGGCAGGCATTGAACCGATCAAATGAAAAATCTATAAACCAGATTCACTGATATAACAGTGGTTTCCATTGTCCTAAAAAATGAAAGCTCCATATGCTTATTCGTCACCATCTTAAGACTCCTTTCCATTTCTCACAATATAATCCCTTCTGCTTTAAATGCAATGCCTTTCAAAATCTGTAATGTTGCTGAATGGAATCGATGTCCAAGCGTTTCAGCTTGACCACTGATTCAACATGCCCTTTCAGAGTATGCGACTCGCCAAGCCTGCAACGACAGAGTCTATTTGCCTTACCATCACATGTAGGACTAAAATAGCATAAACGAACTGCTGGCAGCAAATGTTTTAGACTTTGTATTTACTATTTGGGAATATGCTCCTATGCCTCGTAATACACAGCATGGCCTTTAAACATCAAATACCAGGCCAACCTCAGCATGTTGTTTGGCTTATTGTGCAATCTTGGAAAGCTCCCTGTAACTACTCTTGTCAGGAGAAAAGATCGCTGGTCTCAGGAAGCTGAGGCCCTGCAGAGTCCTCTGCGTACTTGCTCACTGAGCTTCTCCCTTTCTTTTCTGTGGTCCATTTTGGTAGTGAAGGCGGTCTGTGTGATAAAATTGGCCAAATTACACAACGTAAATATTTCTTAACAAAATTCAAGGTGTTGCCTCTTGCTCAAAGGAAATATCATTTTGCAAAGGCATGTTACCTTGTTTTCCAAAAAGAGTATTCCATGCTCTCCTGCTCAGAATATAGCCGGAGTTTCAGAAAATCAACAGAACATATGGCACTACGCTGTTATGCCAAATGACACTGGCCCGCCCCCATCCAGTTCCATTGATCCTCGCAAAGGCTCAATTTGCATAAACTGTTACAAGCAATGCGACCTGCTCATCAAATATTTTTGCATCAGGGAAGAATATTGGTGATTGTTGACTGATTTATTTATTGTCCAAATTTTTCTGAGGACTTTTGACCATTCACCATTGGTGAAAAGCTAGTGGATTTGCAGTTCTTACTTTGAACCTGACTCCGTTGAAATTAGTCAGTAGAAAGTGCCATAGCAAACTTGACCTCCTCGCTGTGCAACTACGAATGCGCTGACCAAAAGAAGTACAGGGCTAACCATACTCACAAAACAAAGATTAGGGCCTGGCAAACTATACTCACTTGCAAGTACAGGGCTGCCATCATTTCACCAGGGTTATTTCTAACTATATTACTTCTTTCCAACAGTTTTAAGAATGCTATATAGGAGAGGCATAAAATTAGAAAACCACACAAGAAACAGATTCTCACTGAGTCAGCATCTTTCATGGCCCAAAAGAATGTTACAGTCATCAGTGCCAAGGTGAGAACAATTCTGGCAGCAAAAGTTTCTTTCAACTGCCAGCTATCTGGCCTGGGAGATGGCTCACTCAATCTTTGGAGCTTGTCATGATCGTTCCTGAGATTGGTATAAAAAGTTAGTCAAACTTATCTTTCTTGACCTGCTATGTTCAAAAGGGGGAGTACAAGAATGAAAAACTATCATCTTACCATTGTTTAATATGGCAATGATCAAAACCATAAAGGATGCAAGGTCAAACTTCCAGATCAAAGCAATGAACATAAAGCCAAACTGCAAAAGCAAAATGATGTGACTGGATGCATGAAATTTCATCAGCGAATTCTTTTTATAATCTTGAGTCTACATTTAAGGGAGGACACTTACCGCAATACGGATCGTAATGGAGATGGCATATATCTGCAAAGTTTCAGTCAACTCATACTAAGCTAGGAACACAATTGGCAATATGCAGAGATTTGGTGCATAATTAATTGGAAAAACAATCCAAATCACTAACAGTGCGATCCCTCTTTCTTAGAAATGCAGCCCAGCAGATAAGCACAGCGCCTATAATGACACTCAAGCTTGTTTCAGTGAGGACAATGTCCAAGCACTTCTAGCTGCATCAGTGGCATCAGCAACTGCAATCCAACGTCTGCCTTCTTCAAAGCAGAGGCTTCATTCATGCCATTTCCAGTCATACCACACAAGTGCTTGCTCTCCTGTAGCTTCTTTTCAATTTTGTACTTGTGTCATGACATGTGCCATTCACAACTTCAGTGAATAAAATAATGTGGATCTCTTTAAGCATGATTTCACGAATCCATAAGGTGAATCAAAATAGTTGCAGTTCTTGATTGATCTGAGTAACTTTTCAATTGTCTCTGCTTGGGTTTTTTCTTGATGTACTCACAACTATGCCACATGAAGAAGACAATTCTGGAACAGTAAATTGTGTTGTACACAATGGTCCGTCAAGGAATTCTTGCCTCAGAGGACATGTATGCTCCGTCATAGTATGATTAGGTCTATGTTTCGTTGATCAAGAGGACCAAAGTATTATCAAGTATAACATGAAATGATAACTTGCTAATTGGGATATCCAAATTGAGCACCAATGGAACAAATCTACCTTGCCTGGAATAAAATTTCCATGCTTGAATAATCATGACAAAAAAGAATATGATTGTCTGAAACAGGTAGAACTGAATCAACATTCTTCTACTGGTCCAATTTGACACAGAAAAACCTTGCTAAGGAATTAAAAGTTCCCCCGGAATAATGTGAAGAGAATTTTGAGTTGTGCTTCTTTCAATATCCTTTCTCGAAAAAAGTGTGGCAGAGAATTTTATGTCTCCTGAAAATACAAAGACAAGCTGAAGCCTAGGATCAAGAGTTTTCATGGACCCTGCAGACGATGAAATGGAAAAGCTTGAACGTTGCTCTGTTGAAACTTGGGTGGAATGCTACAATATGCAACATCTGGAAGGAGAGAAATAAGGGGATACATGAGCTAGTTAACCCCCAAATGAATAGAGTTGTTGCTGCTATACTCTTCTCAGTGAAAACTATGTTCGAGTCATTAATTCAGGAAGGGAAAAAAGAAGTTCCTGATGAGGTCAAAAGCATCTGTAACAGATGGAGGATCGCTTGTTCGTTGTATGTTCTTGCTCGACCAAGACTGCTTTGAAGCCATGATTGAGGACTGGGTGCTCGATAGTGAGTTACTGGTTTTTACTTGTATGATTGTCGCGACCTAAAAAAAATCGGTTTTTCGATCTTAGGCTAATGGATTACTAGATCAATTAAATTAACTAACCTAGCTCGAGTTCTCCCAAACTCTACCAAATCACAACTTAGGTCCAATTGTGAGCATGCAAATATTTTCAATGGGAGTCGCCACTAATCATTTAAGGTAGGTTGATTAGAAACCTAAATAAAATAGCGGGAGTACTATTTTATTTCTGCGAACCAGAAATTATGGATTCGGGGACTTCGTTACGCTAGATTCCCTAACGCCCTTTCGGTACCAATTTCAAGAAAAATACTCAATTTGACAATTTTGATAAATCCTGACTTAGAGTTCAAAGGTGCAGAAATTTTCTTTTTTGATTTTTTATTTATTTAAATGAAAGCTAACTTATATGTAATGGCGTGCAAAAAATTGACATGCGATTAATGCAACCTAACATGCAAACTATATGTCATGCGACGACGTGACCTATTTCTAATGACGAGCATATTATTTTTTGTATTTTTTCTTTAATGAAATTCGGAATTAAAAAAATGCCAATTATCTAAACATGCAATTTTAAACTAAAGAAATTAACCTATTCTAGAGCAATCTTTTTGGTATTTTTTTTTATCGAAATTCGAAATTAAAATCGAGTAAAAAAAATAACCGCTAAATCTTTCGAATTAAGTTTCGATCTGAAACCTGACTGATCGATCCTAAAATTCGAAATACCCGCTATGGAAATAATTCTATCTAAAGCCTGATAGATAGATTTATTTCCACGTGTGCGGTTGCGGATTAGGAAATTTTCCTAATCGATCACATCTTGAAAAAATTTAAATATCTCAAATATCTTGGATATATTCAAAGGATTTTGAAAATTCTAAATTCTATCCAAATTTGATAAGATCAGATATCTAAGATTTCAAAAAGGAAATAAATCCTAATTGGGATAATGCCTATTATTTAAATATGCAAAGTTAGATATCAATAAGCGCAAATTAAGCAAAAATTATATAAATCGAATCAGGATAAGATATTTACCTGATTTGTGGATTTCTTTCCAAATTTGAATCACGCGGATCGGAATTGCGGATCGGATGACCGGCGATGCGTCGGGACTAGCGGCGGCGCGGTGTCGGGAACGATGGCGCTCACGGCGGTGACACGGCGGTGGATGATAGTCTCGGTGTGATGCTCGTTGGACAACCGGTTCGGTGAACTAGCGGTATGATGATTAGCAAAGGCAACAAGTCGGGGTGGCTCGGTTTGACGATCAACAACCTGCAAAAACAGAAACTTTGCGGGTCTGTTTTGGTGAGGACACGGCACAGCTCACAATGGACTCTTCTTCTCAATATGTTGCTCGAAGGTCACGTTAGGGGAGTCGCGGCTTGGTGTAGCTCGGAACTGGGCTGGACAGTGGCGTCTCGGTGCAGGTGGGTGTCGCGGTGCAGGAAGCCTTGCAATGTGGACAGCAACTCCGGCGTTTGTTGACAAACCAAGGGACTCGAGGTGATGAAGTCAGCGAGCACCAGTGGCGTTGAAGTTGCGACGCCGAAACAGCTTCGTGCGAAGGATACGAAAATCCTTCAAGTGGGCCTCTTGAATTTTCTCACAAGTGGATGCTTGACCAAGTCAAAACGCACTCACCAGAAAGACGCCCCTACATCCATGTTGGATCACCCTCTTCAATCTTTTTTCTCTCTCGTGTGTGTGTCAAATTTTGTGGCCGTGTATTGCCTTTGACCAAGAAAAATTTGTGCTTCAATAAGTGCCGACCTTCAGAACCTGCGGGAAGAATAGAAACTTTTTCTCTCTTACTCTTGCTTTCGCTCACGTGTGTCTCTCGTGCTCTCAAGAATTGTGTTATCAAAATTATGAGAGCCCACCTTTAATTATGACACATAACGATATATTTATAATGTAAACCTAGGTCAATTAGCCGGGCTTTCTAGTCCTAATGGGCTTAGGCTTGGGCTTAGGCTTTAATTATCATTTAATTTCAAGTGGACTGAATTAATGTGGGCTTTTATTTAATTAAGCATAATGGGCTAATTTTAGCTCAAATTAAGACAACCAAGCCCTTTTGTGTGTGATTTTCGGCCCATGCTTTCCGAGTGAGCCGAGCCTCGTTCGGTGCCCGAGCTCGATTTACGTGATGAATTTTAAGCTCGCTTACCACCGCCGATCCGATGCAAAATGCAGTTAATCTATATGAACCTAAACTTTATGCTATGCGATTTGTAATATTTTTGTTCAGGGATTAAAATTTAATCCCTAATTTTCTATGCAATTAATCACTAAATGATGCGCTGAAATTTAGGTGTCAACAATGATTCACTCTGTTCTAATGTTTGTTTCCAATGTAAGAGTGGGCTTTGTTGTCACAAACTAGGTTAAAGATCAACTTTTTAACTCATATTTAATATAAAAACAAAACTCATATTAAATGGGGGTATCGTAAATAGTTTAGCCAAAATTTAAAGAATGGGTTGTTATGGGTTTAGAGTAGCAAAGCCCAACTAAATATGGATTTTAATTGGTTTGAACTAAACCCACATGCCACCTACCAAACAATGCCTCCTCTTGTTTGGGCTGGCTGATGCAGTTTGGGCTGTTATTGGGCAGAGCTTACAAATTCACACGTGACTTGCAGATTTCGGACAACATCGATCATGCGCATCACATTGTCGGGGGATCTCGTAAAGTGTGCACCTAGAGATATCAAACTCTTCCAAGAATCCAATCTATCAAGTCCTTATTTCAACTAGATCTTGGCAAACTCCAGCAATCAATAGCTCCAGAGATTAAATCTGAAAGATCTAGCCGCTCAATGGACTTGCATCCAGCCATATTCTACTTTTCCACGCATGCCTCTACTTATTATGGCCATGAATTTTCTAACAAGATATTGCAATTCGTAGTAGTCAAAAACTTCATACAACTAAATTATGGTTAACGCCTTTCAACGGACTTGCACTAAGAGATATCGAACTCTTCTAAGAACTAGGATCAAATTGCGACTAGATAATGACAACCTGCAGCATCCAACAGCTTCCTTCATATGATCACCACGGCCTCCAATTTCAACTAGTTGATGGCCAAATAGCTTCAAAAGAGTTGATTGCGGAAGGTCCAGCCTTCGAGGGTCTTGCACCGAGAGACATCCGGTAACTCCAACATACCAAGCCCCTGAATTTCATGTAGGCTTTCGCATTCTCAAACCATCACTTGCTTCAGACATTTTAATTGACAAAGGTCCACCCTTTCAAGGGACTTGCTCAATGAGATATCCAACATTTCCAAGAACTCCAGTTTATCAATGCCTTGAATTTCAAGTAAATTTTTGCATTCTTTAACAGCTCCCATCTAACAACCGCTTGAATTTCGACCACATTTTGGGAATATGCAATAGTCAATCTCCTTAGACCATTGACTTGTGGGATCTTTAGCCTTTTGATGGCTATGCAAGAAATATCCAACTCTTCCAAGAACCCAAACTTATCATGGCCTCGAATGCCCACAAGATTTGCACAAGAGTATGCCTTCAATAGCTTCAAACGATCTAATTGTGAAAGATCCAATCCTTCAATGGACTTGCATTACGACACATCTAACGTTTCCAAGAAACTCATATACCCTTGGATTTCGACAAGATTTTCCCAAGCAAAAGCTTTCAATTGCTTTAGATAATGAAATTGTGAAAGGCCTAGCCTTTCAATGAATTTGGATTAGGAGATATCCAGATCTAGCCTTTCAATGCATTTAGACTAGGAGATATCTGACTCTTTCAAGAACTCTGACCTATGAAGGCCTTGAACTTCAATTAGATTTTTGCAACGATTAGCATTTACTTTCTTCAAATGTTTCAATTGAGAAAGATCCATCGTTTCAATGGAATTGCATGAGTTGATGCTCAACTCGTCCAAGAACTTGGATCTACCAAGACCTCGAACTTCAACAAGATCATCGTTTTTTTTAGTTTCGACGGAGCATTCATTCCCTCTAAATATTCAAGGTCATCAAGAACAAAATCTGTACCCCCTTCTCCGTCCAATATTGTTGTTTCATATATTTCATATGCTCATATGGGGAATTTAGAGATGCCTTTAAATATTGACTAAAAATTTAATTGTTAATTGACTAAAAACAAATCCCGAGTCGTCGCCTTCTTGTGCTCCTTGATGTATGCTCCCTAGTGTCCTTAACAAGTGAGAAAATATTGGGTATGACTGTGATTCCAGGTCAGCAAAAAACAAGTCCATTCTTCGTGCGCCACGTGTCCCTTGCAGGCCCACCTACTAGAAAAATCTCTCTCTTCTGCACTTGCTTTCTCTCCTCTCTTCTCTCTCTTTACTACGGTTTCTTCTCGGCTATGGCCGTTAGTTCAAGTTCGAACTCCACGTCCATGGCCGCTGCAAGTTTTCAAATCAAGTATCCATGGCCACGAGACTCTGGGTCTAACTGCCATAGCCGCAAGCTCGAAGCTCCATCTACACGGCTTTTGTGAGCTTGAGCATCCATGGCCGCCAGCTCAATATATGGCAGCCATGGTCGAAAGGTTGTGCTAGAGCTCACGCTCTAGGCTCGAATCCGAGCTCTGCGGCTATGGCGATGGCTAGACTACGGATTGAGCATCTTTGGCCATAAGTCTCTGGATCTAGCAGTTATGGACGGGATTCAAAACTCGAGTGACCATGGCCAGCTAGCCATGGCCGCGAGCTTGAAGCTCAAACATGCTTGCAACCGCGAGCCCGAGCTATATGGCCATGGAGGCTGAGATGTTGGGCTCAAGCTCAAGCTCTAGAGCAATGGTGAACGCAAAGAAGAGAGACGAAAAGTAAGTGCAGAAGAGAGAAATTTTTCTGACAAGTGGACCTGCGAGGGACACGTGACGCACGAAGAATGGATTTTTTTTTTTCTGACCTGGAATCACAGTGATACCCAATATTTTCTCACCCACTATCACTTCTTTATTGAAAAGTAATTACAGTCAACTCATATATAATTGATGTATTCAAATAGACTGGTTAATTAACCTTGACTTAGAAAAGTGCTGAGCCATTGGCTTCTACCTCTAGACTTTATCCTGTGAATGCCCGCTCCATTCACAGATCCAAGAGGGCCTTTCCTTTTCACTTCTAGAAGTCTTCCTCTGTACGTGTAGAACAAAAAATAAAAAAAAATGAAGGCATTTAATTCGACGACTGAATTGGTAAGGAAAAGTTTAAGCACGCGGTCGTACATATTGCAAAAGTCAAAGGTCATTGGTGTTTTTGTTTTTTGTTTTTTTTAAAATTTTTCTTTTTATATTTTTACATCCGTCTTGCAATAATGGTCGGCCGGTTAAAGAGGCCCTTATGCACCTGACTCCCGTACTATGAAACTGGTAGGTGGATCTTTGAAATAAGAGTAAGGAAGAGAGACGTAACTGAGAGAAGCAGGCCCCCCAACACGAAAACAGATTTCATTTTGAGAGTAAGAAGGAGGCGATGGACATGGAGAATCCTCACAACCGTGGAGGAGGATCCACCGAAACAAGAGAAAAGAGTTACGATGTGTATTTGAGCTTCAGGGGATCAGATACTCGGCGCGACTTTGTGGATCAACTCTACCGTAGCCTCCACCAAGCGGGGATCCGCGTGTTCAGGCGTGAAGAGGGTCTCACCCCGGAAGAGAGTTTTGGGTGGTCGCTTGTCCAAGCGATCAGGCATTCCAAGATCGCCATTCCGATCCTGTCAGAGAACTATGCGTCGAGCACAAGGTGCCTCCAAGAGCTGACTCTGATTGTGGAGTGCCACAAGACGATGAGCCAGATCATCATGCCCGTCTTCCTCGACGTCGAGCCATCGGTCGTGAGGCGCAGATGCCACGCTTACGCCGGGGCTTTCGCCGCGCATAGATGGAGCAGAGTCGACCCAAGCACCCTCCGGGAATGGGAGGAAGCTCTCACCCGTGTGGGATCCATCCCAGGGCTGGAGAGTGATGGGTAAGTGTAATTGAGTAAGTTCGATTGAGTAACCTAGCATCCAAATGCCAAGGTAGCGCTTAGTTCAATTTAGTTAATCTAATTAGACTAACGCTAGGTGTATCAATACCTGATGTAGCTCGCTCTGATCTGGTACTCAATATGATCCACTTGTTTACATTCTTACTCCCGGCTTGCCACATTACTTAATGTTTTGGTTTTGTTGATAAATTTCAGTATTCCTATGTTACACACATCTTTAAAAGCACGAGACTCAGTTTTTCCGTTAACTTAGAGGCAGCAATTATGGTTGTGATTTTGTATTAAGATGGGTCCAGGAGAATGTTCTTCCTCTTGGAATCTGCATCTACAGGAAATCTACCTCTTGCGAGAAAATGCTAGTGTAGAGTGATACCGATTTGCTTAATTTCTGTCGATGCAACTAACAACCTTTGCATCTCATCCTACCGTGCTTTGTCTCTGCTGATTTAGTAAAAATATGTGCCACTAATTGCGTGGCCTGTTTGTCTAAAGCTGATTGCTGTTTGATAGTTTTTGAAAGGAGAGCGTGAATTTTTTTCTTGCAAACTACTTCAGAGTTCAGACACTGTTGGACTTACGTTAATCTTTATGCATGTGCCTTGTGCACGCATGATACAGCTCACGCACACGTGCTTCATTCATCGAGGTACTTGTCGCAAATGTGTTGAGGGCATTGAACAGATACTTCGTTGGCATCGAGCATCATGTGGAAAGAGTAATGGAATTACTAAATGTGGAATCTAGCGATGTTCGTGGAGTTGGAATACATGGCATAGGGGGCACCGGGAAGACAACAATTGCAAAGTTAATCTACAAAAGAATATTTCATCTCTTTGATGGCTGTAGCTTTCTGGAAAGCGTTAGAGAAAATGCCAAAAAACCAGGAGGCTTAGTAAATTTGCGAGGTCAGTTGATTTCTGACCTTCTAGGTGCAATGCATATACAAATTCCTTCTGATGATGATGACGGGATTAAGTCCATCAGAAGCAGATTCTTCCACAAGAAAGTTCTAATTGTTCTCGATGATATTGAACCGAGCTTTGAACTTACATCAATTTTAGGAAGTCTTGATTGGTTAGGCTCTGGAAGCAGGATCGTAATTACCACCAGAGCCGAACAAGCTTTAGATAAGCTTGAAGTGTTCCTGAAATATAAGGTTGGAGGAATGCAACGAGATGAAGCCCTTAAACTTTTCCACGTCCATGCCTTCAGGGAGAAACCTGCTCCAGATGACTTTGCTACTCTGTCCGAAAATATAGTATCAACTATTGACCGGCTTCCTTTGACTGTTGAGGTTGTCGGGTCGTATCTATTTTCTAAAAGCAAGGACGTGTGGAAGCAAACCTTAGACGAGTTGGAAAAAGTACCTGAGCTACAAGTTAAACAGAATTTGATGGTAATCATCAAAGCATTACCTGACAAGCAAAGACAGATATTTCTGGACATTGCTTGTTTCTTCATCGGAGAGGACGAAAGTGTTGCATGCTACCTGTGGTCCGACCGTGATGCCACAAGCCAATTGGAATTAAAAGTGCTCGTCCTCTCATCTATTGTTAAGATTGAGAACAACAAACTGTGGATGCATGATCAACTTCGAGACCTAGGTAGGGATATCGTCAAATTGGAACATCGTGAACTTGGAAAGCGTAGTAGATTGTGGATGCACATGGATGCCGTGGATGTGCTGACGAATGAAAAAGTAAGATACAAGTTCATCACTGTTTTTTACCTTATGATTGTATGCCTTACAACTTGTGTTCCTTTTTTCGTAGAGGAAAGACACTTACGGTCCGTTTGTTTCGTTGAAAATGACTGATTTGTAAAACATTTTCTTAAAAAGGATCACTTTTATATCTTGGAATAATTAGTCAATGAAAATTTTTCTTTATTTATAGCAATTTATGTTTACATAATTTCATGAACAATGAAAATATTTTTTTTGTTCGTTTGTTTTTGTAAGAGATACGAGCGATCATTTTTAGGAAGTTATTTTCCAAATCATTCACTTTTCGTGAAACAAAAGACCCATAATAAAAATGATTTCTTTAGTTTGAAGTCTCTAAGCATTTATCATCTTCACATATTTTTGTGGGGAAATGCTAAGTCCCTTGGCAATCCTATATTCCACGTGTAGGGAACGAAACATGTTGAAGGTGTTCTTCTCAAATTTGACAGTAGGTCACAATACAGTTTTGGTCCAGCACATTTTGCGAGTATGTCAAACATAAGAATCCTTCGATTGGATCAGGCGAACCTTGAAGGAAATTTTGAGCGGCGTCTGTCAAGTTTAAGATGGCTCCATTGGCAAGGTTGTCCTCGGAATCTTCATGCTGAAAATTTGGATTTGAAGGAGTTGGTTATTCTAGATCTTTCCTGGAGCAAGGTCAATGAAAAATGGAATGGTTGGAGAGAAATCGAGGTACAGAAGTAAATTATTTTTAATTTCATTTGTCAAATTGTAGCGGAAAAGTTAACTGTTTTGTTATTCTACTTTCTGACAGAAAGCCCAGAAATTGAAAGTTTTGAACCTCACCGGTTGTGTTGACTTGATCAGAACTCCAGACTTATCTCATTACAATTGTTTAGAGAGGTTGATTCTTGAAAACTGCATTCGATTGGTTGAAATTGGTTCATCAGTAAAAAGTCTGAAGAGCTTGATTTCACTGAACTTGGGGTTTTGCATCGAACTCAATAAGTTGCCTGAAGAGCTGGGTTCCCTCATATCCTTGGAAGAGATTCTTCTAGATGGAACTGCTGTTCAAGAAATTCCTGCCTCCGTCGGTCTTTTGAAAAATCTTGGAAGAGTCAGTGCCCGCAACTGTCTTTCATTGATCCAGCTGCCCGATTCAATTAGCCAAGCAAAATCTCTGAGAGTCCTTGCACTGAATGGTACCAAAATAACTAAACTTCCCATGTCTATGGGAGAGTTAGAAGGGCTACAACACTTGTCAATAAGTCATTGTAGGTCGATATTGAAGTTACCAACGTCCTTGGGGACTTTGGCTTCATTGACCGAACTTGATGTATCAAGCACTGCAATTGTCGAATTACCTAATGATGTCAATAATTTAAATTTTTTAACAGTGCTCAAAATTGATTTTACTTTTGTAAGAGAGCTGCCTTGCGATATGGACGTTGAAGAGGCTGGAAGAGCTGCACGCTTCAAGATGTCGGAGTTTGGATGGGGAAATTCCTGGAGATATTGAGAAGCTTTCGGAATTGAGGGTCTTGAGGCTTGGATACTCTCGGATTCGTGGTCTACCAGATAGCATTTCTACACTTACCAATCTCCACATGCTGGATCTGCTTCATTGTGACAAGCTCCGTAAATTGCCCAAGCTTCCTTCCACTTTAATAAGCCTATCTGTCAGTTCTAAGTTGATGGATACAATCCCAGACATCCATCACCTGGTTAAGTTGGGAGAGTTATTCTTGGCTGAAGGATCCCAGGAACTGGTGTTACCTGTCCAAGATCAAATTGAGGCGAAAGGACGCACTGTTTTGCAGCTTAAGAGTTTGTCAGAGCTAAAGATATTGCAGCTATCTGTGTTAAAGATCCAACTACTACCTGTTGGGTTGCATCACCTTAAGAAGCTCAGGAAGCTTTCCCTTTGCTGCATTCACTTGAAAGAGATACCACAGCTTCCTTCAAGTTTATATACTCTATCACTTCGCCATTACAAATCGCGGACAGGATTGCCAGATCTTTCATATTTGAAGCTCCTTTCAGAATTCGAGCTTTTCGACTGTGCAGTAACAGAAGTTCCAGGCCTCGGGAAGTTCGAATCCTTGCGAGTTTTCAGAATATCTCACTGCAACCTGCAGCAGCTGGATGAGCTGGAGAACTTGATATTTTTAGCATCATTGAATGTTTCATACTGCTTAAATCTTGAGGAACGTCCCCATCTATCAAAACTGAAGAAGCTGAAACTGAAAGAAATTAAAATCAAGGGCTGTCCAAAGATTCACGATATTAAAAGCGTGGAACACCTGAATTCCTTCGAGAAACCAAGCAGTTCAATAATTGAGGTGGAAAGCTCATCCGAGGTAACCAACACCACTGATTTTCCCACTATACCGCATAAATTGAGGATGGCACTTGATAAGCACGTGTTATGTCTGGAATGTTTACAAACATGAATGAATTGCTTAATAACAACAAAAATGCATGACATGATAAATTACGATGTACAGGATATTCTCTCCCATCAACACACAGAATAATTTTTCAAATATAATTTGAGTCATGAAGACTTTATATTTCTTTCATCTTTTTTAATGGAAAGATGGGTTCAAATATGCAAGGACTCCACTTCTATTTCTTCTTTAAAAGGGCATTTTTTTATAATTTTGTTGTAGTATTTTTCTGTGATATACAACCAAAGAACTTCTATTTGTGTGGTGTTGTTACGTACACATTCCAGAGCATTGAACGTTGTATTGGTATCTTAAATCTTTGATGTGGTGCGGAAAAGTGCTGACCTCTGTGCCGGTATCTTAAGTTTTTGATGTGGCGCTTCCGTTATGTTCAAGTTAACTCTTTATCCGAAGTGCTGTGACTAAATTGGGATGAGTGGCTCATAGAAGGTATTCCATTCTCCAAACTGTTCTCTTGTAATTCAGACTTGTTTGACCAGCTACTCTTCCAAGGAGATAATCTGATTAATACTGTCGATGAAATCTCAAAACTCATTTGTTCTCTTTTCACGTTCAGTCAGTTTGAATCTAAGCATCAACCTTTATAACCATTTGACACACGGTAGAAATCTTATTTGATGCACTGAATACATGCTTACCCAAGGTTTGTCACAGGTGGAGTTCAGCAAACCAGCTGATACCGAACATTCTTCCTTTAAAGGGGTCAAATGCAAAGTCGAAGGTATGCTCTACATTGAGATTGCCAAATCTGAGTCGTTCTATAAGATTAAGTATGAGGTCAACCTTGAAATGTAGAACACTGAAAGAGGCCATGGCTAGAAAGCTGCCAGACCATAAGAATAGGCAGTTAAGGAATTATTTCAAGCTATACCATATTGTTGGAGCTGATCAGACATTGACTAATTTTATGGGCCATGTAGCAAATCTTACACCTGAACTTTTGCTCCTCTTGCTATAGTGTCACATATGATCCTTAAGAATATAGTCTATAAGAGCTGACAAACATCATCAGCCACTTTTTATCTCAATCTTTTTCTGCTTGGGAATGGCATTTTATCTATCCATCCAAAGAGGCGTGGTGAGTCGCTATTTGACACTTGTCTCCTTTCACAATAGAGGATTGACACACCTCTTTTGTCTGACAGCTGTTTTTCGTACCGATACTATTACATCAGAGAAGGATGATTGCTACACTTGTCAATAATGAAGACAAGGATGAAGATAACATTCCAGAAAGAACGAAGAAGAAAACTGGTAAAAGCATTGCCTTGGAGATTTCTGACAAGCCCACTCTTCCACCTATAGCACAAGCAATATCTTCCAAGTCTGACGAGTCAATCACTGAAACTATGGGCACTTATTCTAACTTGCAAATTTCTCCCTCTGTTGGAGGTTCATCAACCACAAGGGGTAGAGTGAAGGTAATATTACTGACGTCTTCCTTTCTATTCGATTGACTTTGTCAATGATTAATTCCATATTTCTTTCAGACTGTCGCTCCCGAATTCAGCGGGCTGTTGAATGTCGGAACCAAACCAAAGCCAGAGCATGTACCTCAACCAGTTGCTGCTGAGACTCAGAATGAGTCGGAACTGGTCTGTCTGCTAAAAGAAGTTAAGGCCAACCAAGAGATTCTGAAGGAGGAAGTTCGAGCTATAAAGGAAGAATTGAAGGGAGAAGTTAGCACTCTGAAGGATGGAATGGCCACCTTGCAAGCAGGATTGGGGAAACTACTTGGCCAGAATTGAGACCAATCTGAACACTTTGAAGTGCTATGATCCAGTGAGAGCTCCCTTGGACCCCTCATTCTTTTCAAACACCCCTTCTTCCTCAAAGTGATATTGAACCTGATAGTTTTTATGTAGTTTTTTAACTGGTTTGTAATTTTGTGGTTTAAATACTTTGACTACCTTGAACATTTTGTGGATTCTGATCTTTATATGATTATGATGATATTTGTATGTGATTTGGAATATTTTTTTCGTGACGATGATAAAAAGGGAGAGAAATACAATGCAGATATATGCTAGAGGAGAGCTGGTACTGACGCAGATATATGCTGGAGAACTAATACTCATGTGATCTTGAATACAGGATATATTTTGCAAAATACAAGATGTATGTGTACTGCAAATGTGTGAATACAGGATATCGTACCTTTTGCCTTGCATGAAGCACTGGATATATTTGGATCAAGTTAAACTAATACTATACACTTTGGCATATAGCAGTCTTTATACATCCAAATACTATAAGAAACTACTTTTACCTTGTTGCAAATCCTCTCATAGTTTTCTTATAGAAAATAGTCTTGCGCTTACTAATGTTATCCAAGTTAAGACTATATCAACTTGGTTGCTTAAACTCATGTTTCTAAGCCTTAATAGCTGCAAGCAATTTTAATTATTTCTGCACAAATCTTATCAAATCAATTATTTTGATATTTACATGGAAATTTTTATCACCATAAAAAAGTGGAAGATTGTTGAGAAAATCTCTTTATAAATTTTGAAGTTGACAAAACAATCTTTGATTTCTTACGAGCTTGATTTATGCAAGAGTTGTTTATGTTTCAGGTAATATCTGTGTAAAAGGGACTTGTAAGTACATAGTGAAAAGATTCGAGATAGCTAGAAGGACTTAAATTGTAAGGTGAACAAGTCTAGAAGAATGGAGAGTCCATTAAGACTTGGAGGTACCAAGGTGAATAGTCTATGAGATCTATATCATCGTCGTACTCGAAGTTCCTAGTGAGAAGCAGTTGGATATAATCGAGAAACATGATATAACAAGAGTCTAATATCACCCGGAAGTAAGATATAATCGGGAACTGCTAATGTAAATGGAGTGACTACACTACCTGGGACACCAACATTGTCACGTGCTCAAAGGATAATATCTTGAGATAAGTTATCTTATCTTTTGAAAGCTACTGATTTGGTATGGATTCTTATTTTAGAAGTAATTGATTGATCTAATATTATCTACACGGAAAATATCAATCACGCACGATATCTTGGTTAATTAACAATTATCTTGAAGACAAGTTACTTTCCATAGCCAAGCTACTCTATTTTTGAAAACTAAAGATTTGGTTATATAGGCGACCAAATCTACAGGAACTTGGATTGATTGACTTTAATGGCTAAATTGATCTACTCAACAATTGTCCAACGGTCAGCTTGGAGATTGATACTAGTGAAGATTGTCCAAAGGGAAGATTCGATACTGAGGAGTATAAAAGGAGATCAACAAAACACCGGAGAGAGAGAGAGAGAAGAGAGTACAAAAATTTAAATACGGAGAAAGCTTTACATTTGTTCATTGTCTTTTCGAGCATATTGAAATTGTAATCTCTTGAGAAGTGTGTTAGTGTTATAGTTTGTGTTTAGGTATGAGATAGTGAGATCTATCTGCTTGAATATAAGCAACACCAACTTTGGGAAGAAGTACTTGGGTATAAGCAGCACATTCTACCGTAACTACTCAAAGATTGCTAGTGGAATCTAGCAAGTAGACTGTTAGTCTAGGAGAGTAGATGTAGGCTTACATTAAGCTAAACCACTATAAAGCTTTGTGGGCGGCGTTCTCTATCTCTCTACTTATACTCATTACTTCTTGATAGAATCGCTTTGCACTATTTGATATAACATGTTCCTATGTATATAAACACACTATTTTTACCCGATTTACCTTATATCAAATTTGACGCTTTCAGTTCCGCAATAATTAGTCAAGTTTCTTGAAATTACCTATTTATCCCCTCTATGTGATACTGTTAACCATGTTGAGAAAATCACCTATGTGTTGATTGTTGAAAAATCTCCTATGTTGTTTTGACAATAACAAAAACAATCGAAAGCTATCAATGTATATATTGGTGATATATGCACAAACCAATATGCAGATGGTGTCATAATCAGCACCAGTTGATTTTGATATAAGGAGTGCTCTGCCGCTGTCATGAATATTCTGCGATATTGAGGGATCGCTACCGATATTTAAGGTGAACGAGATATTAGGTGTTAAAGATGTCTACAAGTTGGAAGGATTTTCAGATAAGGTGAATATTTGGAAAGACCTTGATCGAGGGTGAGCAAGTCGAGAAGAACGTGAATGTTCGTAATGATTTGGAGGTACAAAAATCGGATCAACAGTTTGATGGACTTAGTGATGGTGAACAAGCATAAAACTACCCTTACCAAAAAAAAACAAGCATAAAACTAGGATGTTCGCTAAAACTTGAAAGGACCATGGAGATGAACAGGTTGATAGAGTTGAAATTACCAATATGCTTGGAAGGACTAGAAGAAGGATCGACATCATTATCAGGTGCAACATATTATTATTGGAGCAGTAGATTGTTGGCAATGAGCAGCTACTTTATATAGATGAGGTGGAAGATAATGATGATATCAATGACCTATGTGAGTTCAACAAAGACTAGGTATAAGGCTGACACTACAAAAAAACATGTTTTTTCCGACGAAATTTCCAACGAAAAATTTGGAAAAATTCGTTGGAAAACGAATTTCCAACGAATTTTCCAACGAAAAAAAATTCGTTGGTAATAAGTCGTCGGAAATTTTTCCAACGAAAAATTTCAATTTTCGTTGGAAATTTGCGATAAATTTTTTTTCGTTGGAAAATTCGTTGGAAAACTCGTGGCTAAATTCGTTGGAAACGAATTTTTTTTCCGACGAATTTTTTTTCGTTGGAAATTACAAATTTTTTTTTGGTCGAGTTAAAAATCGTGGAAATTTTTTTTCCATCGAAAAATAATTTTTTTTTGGTCAAATTTTTTTTTTTTTTTATCGAAAAATAGCCCTCGCCGGCGGCGAGGGCCAGCCTCGTCGCCGGTGAGGGCCAGCCTCGTCGCCGGCGAGGGTCGAGCTCGCCGGCCATGCTCGGCCCTCGCCATGGCCGGCGAGGGCTAGCCTCGTCGCCGGCGAGGGCAAGCCTCGTCACCGGCGAGGGCCAAAGATGAAGAAGAAGCAGCAGCAGCAGCAGGGGCGGGAGCAGGCTTCGGGGCCGCCGCCCGTCAAGTCCGTCGTCGTCTCCTAGCCTCGCCGGCCATGGCGAGGGCCGAGCTCGCCATGGCCGGCGAGCTCGAGCTCGCCCAAATCCGGGCGAGCTCGGCCCTCGCCGGCGACGAGGCTTGGTGGCGTCAGGGGCGTCGGGGCCGTCGGGGGCGTCGGAGGCTTGGTGTCCATGGCGCCGGAGCCGGAGGAGGAGGGGGGGCGGCGGGGGAGGCGGAGGGGGAGACGGAGGGAGAAGGTGAAGGCGAAGGAGAGAGAGAGAGAGAGAGTGAATGTCGAAATTGAAAGTTGTGGGAATAACGAGCGCGAAAATAAGGAACAAGTAGGGTTTTCGTTGCAAAATTCGTGGGAAATTTCCCACGAATTTTGCAACGAAAATTGTACATACTAAAATAATTGCCCGGAAAATTGAAATTCGTTGGAAAATTCGTTGGAAATTTCCAACGAAAATTATACACACTGAAGTAATTGCCCGGAAAATTGAAATTCGTTGGAAAATTCGTTGGAAATTTTCAACGAATTTTCCAACGAATATAAAAAATACCGAACAGTACCGGGTTTTTTTTGGAATTCGTTGGAAATTTTCAACGAATTTTCCAACGAATATAAAAAATACCGAACAGTACCGGGTTTTTTTTGGAATTCGTTGGAAAATTCGTTGGAAATTTTCAACGAATTTTCCAACGAATATAAAAAATGCCGAACAGTAACTGGTTTTTTTGTAATTCGTTGGAAAATTCATTGGAAATTTCCAATGAAAAAAAATTCGTTGGAAATTTCCAACGAATTTTCCAACGAAAATTGTAAACACTGAAATAATGGCCCGGAAAATGGAAATTCGTTGGAAAATTTGTTGGAAATTTCCAACGAATTTTCCAACGAATATAAAAAATGCCGAACAATACCGTGTTTTTTTGAATTCGTCGCAAAATTTGTTGAAAATTTCCAACGAATTTTTTTTCGTTGGAAATTTCCAACGAACTTTGCGACGAAAATTTTTTCGTTGGAAATTTCCAATGAAATTTGCAACGAAAAATTTTTCGTTGGAAATTTCCAACGAATTTTACTTTTCGTTGGAAAATTTGTCGCAAATTTGCAACGAAAATTTTTTCGTCGCAAATTTTCGTGGCAAAAATCCAGTTTTTTTGTAGTGTGAGGATCTTGACAGGAAGGAAAACAAGTTAAAGATGACGAGGAGTTCATGATGACTTAGAAGTACCGTGGTCAATCTTTCATCAAGGTGATGTCTTTAGAAGCTGAGATACTCAAGAGGATTATTGGATGATTGATCACTAGTCATCCACACAGTTTGTTAGTGGATAGCATTAGCAGACTACTAATAATCTACACGTCCTGATTATGGGTAAGGGATCATGCTAATATTTAGTCCTGGAAGATGCTGGTCACTTGATCATCTAAGTATATAAGAAGCAGTTGTAATGCCCCGGACCCCACCGAGCCCGCGACATCCCTCTGTGGTCGTATTTCGAATGTGACGTCTCAGGACTTGTCGCCGACCCAAACGAAACTTCGAAACATAGAATGCACGCGGAAGCAATCGTAACACCCAGACAAGTTTTAAAGACCAAGGGTAGTAGGAGAACACTTGAACAAATCAACCATATAATTCATTCAACGGCATGTACTTACAAAATCCAACCTTCCATACAAAAGGCCACTAGGATTAAAACTACCATTATAAAAAACGGACAAGTGGTCGGGTAGGCTAGCCCAGCTATACAAAAAGGGTCCACCATGTAACATCCCGAATTTCGACTCGTTTCCGGGATCAATAATATTGATATTATTCCTCATTTAATTTTAGTAAGTCTCGCCCGAAATTGAGCTCTCTCGGGATACTAACCGATAGGGAATGGCTAATTAGGAAACGGTACGTGGACCAGGGACCCGATCGCGATTCGGACACCGATTCCGAGAAACGACAAGGAAATATTTTGGGCCAATGTGGGCCGATCCTACGAGGGTGACAGATTTAGTTTGGCCAATGACGTACGATCGGATCGCGGGTGATTCCGCACGACCGAGAGTACACGTGACCAACTAGTCCCGAACTTAACCCGAGCGATCGTGACCTCTGAAACTAGTGATAATTCCTCTCTCTCTCTCTCTCTCTCTATGATCGGAACCGTCATGATTCGGATAACCCTAGGTTGATACGCGTAATCCCTAAACAGCCGCTCGTTAGTGACAGACCTTGAAATTGGAAATTGAGCGAGTTTTGGTCACGAAATTGGACCCGGACTTCGATGTCGATTTTCGAGGGCTTGTGCGACTATTTTTGCGAATCCGACGTCATATTATGTTGGCCACACACATTTGGGGTTGGTACAGTCGAAAAATGGAATTTCGACCCGGGACCGGAAAAATGACCGTTTTGCCCCTGGCCTATTTTGGGCTCCGAATTTTTGGAATAATTTGGGGAAATTAATATTTGGTTTTCAGCCCAATAATGCATCAAGGTGATTGACCAAAATGCCCCTCAATTATTGGATAGAGATTAGTGTGGGCCAAGTCTTCAAGGGCAAAATTGGAATTTTGAAAATGTTGGTCAAATCCCTTTGACCCATTAATATATTTGTTTTGCTCTCATTCATCCCCCATTTTCCCCGGCCAATTCTCTCTTCTCTCCCTCTCCCTCCCGAAATCTCTCTCTTTCCCTTCCTCTCGGCCGAGACACCGCCCGCCGTGCACGTCGCCGCCGGACCGCCGTCCGGCCACCGCCGTTCACCCCCACCGTCACCCCACCGTTCCACCTCACCCTCACCGTCCCTTTCTCTCTCTCGTTTGGGCCAAAGGACCGCCGGATCAGCCACCGCCGCCGAGCAAGCCGCCCTCGCCGGTCCGCCGTTCTAGCTGCCATAGACGCCGCTGGGACGCCGCCGCCGATTCCACCGCACGTCGGTGATTGGCCGCTCGTTTCCCCGCCGGTTTAGTGCTGGTTGGAGCCTAGTTAGTGTGAGTAATTAACTCCTAAACCTCATTTAGGATTAATGTGCATTTCTAGACGGATTAGGGTAATTTTTGGGGTTAACTAGGTTAGAATTAAGCATAATTAAGGTCCAATTGTTAGTGGCTGATTATGTGGGGTATTTGGAAGTAAATAGGCTGATTAGGAGGTGGATTTATGCCTTAATGTTGGCTGTTTGGTGGCAGTCCTCCTTGGATCCGAATTTGAATAAGTTTGGCTAAGTGGAGATTTAGTGGAATTGTTGCCATGGTTATTGAATTAAACGATTTGATGACCGATTGGTACTTAATTGGGTTCAATTGTGTGATGCCACGTATATATATTTAATGGCCGAGAAATAGATTGGAAGTCGGGCCTCGAATGCGTGGTTTTATGTTGAACTAATTATGTGAATTGTGTGCCGTGCCGATTTGTGTTTAATTGAAATTGGGCATGCTGATGAAATGCTGATTGACTATATTATGGCACAATTGAACATGTTGGCATTATTGGAGTGCATGCCCGTGATTGAAATTGGTGCTCATTATGCATCGTGTGATCACCCGAGTGTAGGAATTTGCATGGCCATGCATTTTGTGTGCTGAGAATGGGCATGAGACGAGAATTGTGCAAGTGTGCAAGCATGGCATGCACGTGTGATCGCTAGTGGCTTTCGGGTCGTGCCGTCCTGAAGCGTTTACGCGGGACGATGCCCGGTTCGTCCGGAAGATTAAGGAGATCGGTGTTGGGCCTGAGGCGTTTTACGCGGGCTAGAGACACTGGGCCATATGTGCTTCGGCACGGACCGCGGAGTGTTGTGGGCTTTCGGGTCGTGGCCTTCGGGTAGGAATATTTGTTGGCCTTCGGGTCGGAATATTTGTTGGCCTTCGAGTCGTGGCCTTCGGGTCAGAATATTTGTTGGCCTTCAGGTCGTGGCCTTCGGATCGGTTTATAAATTGCTAAAATGAGCCGTATGCCAGAGTGCATCATTTGAGCTGAATCATGAGCATGGCAAATGTGTGCCGGAGTATATTGGCTATTGTGCGTATCCGGTGATTCGTGTATGAGACCGGCATTTTTTAGCATGAGCATGCGTTTGGCGTACGTGTGACTAAGTGTGTCGTGTATGTGCCATGGATATTATATTGAATTGCCTAACCTGCAGGGTCAATTGTATGCTCGATCTGGGCCCGAGGGCCTAGGTCAATTGTTTGGCAATATGTATTGTGTGATTCGTTTGTCTGTTAGGAGGTGCATGTTAGCCTAGTTTTCGGTCTAGGGGTTTTTACTCGCTGAGACTTGTCTCACTGTTGTATAAACTCACTCCTTTCAGACCCCCAGCTTTGAGGATGGCAAGTATGCCGATTTGATTTGGGAGGAGCCCCGGATAGATTCGGTGTTCGACCGCCGAGCCACGTTCCCTCTTTTGATGATTGGCGGCCGTTGTACCGTCTTGGCTTTTATAAGCGTATCTGGTGTAAGAAATAGATTTTGTAAATATTTTGTTAATAATGAAATGTATATGTTTTTAATCATATTGAATTGTGATGCATGCTATCCTTGGTTGTCTTGTATATTTGTACGGGTGTATATACATTTTTATATACGTCGCTTCCGCATGTGAAATGATTCTCTGTGTGTTGGGCGTTGGGTCGGCGACGCGTCCTGGGACGTCGCAGGAAACTCGGCCTTTGCGTGGGATGCTCTCGCTTCGTGAGGTACGGGGCGTGACACACCAACTTCATGGGCTCCTCTTTGGGGTTTTGCTCCATCGGCTCTTCCTTGGGATCCCAAAATGCTTTGACGGACCATTCATGGTCGAGGGTTTGGAATAGTTATATAATAACCATGAGATGAGTCTCAATAAGCAAGTACCCTAAATCCCACCTAGGCTAACGCGTACCTCCAGACAAATAGAATAACACCCAACATATTCAATAAACATGCAATAACATTCAAAGGCACTTGCTAGCCTTACCTCGATGCACATATAACCCTGCATGTTAGTTGGATCGCAACAACATAACCAACTTCTCATTGCACATGCACTCCAAGATACAACCAATTTCCTACACATGCATTCATAATAACATTCCAACCCATTCCAATCTCAATCTCTACACATGCTCACATCTTTCAACTTCCGACACACACTTGTCCACTTCGATCAATACCGACCCGCGTAACACACCTCAGGCCCACCTCATCGTACGACTCGCGTAACACTCATCAAGTCTACGGCACGACTCGCGTAAAGATGCATCAAGTCGACGATCCTCCGGTTTATTCGGGCATTGTCTCGCGTAACACGCCTCAAGACAAATCCAATTCCTCGCGTAAACACTCCTTAAGGATTATAGGATCAAACGTGCATCCTCATTTAATTTCATGCCTTTTTCCCGCGTCAACACGCCTCAGGGCCTATCGATCATATGCGATGTACATCTCATTCCCTTCACACAACATCCATATGCCCTAATCACACACAAACATGCTCAATTCCAAATCAACAACTCAGCCACTTCGTTACACTTCAATCTTTGTCGGATCTGCTGAGATTCCAACCCTAGAGATTATGTGTTCAAGGAACGCCACTCGATTGAGCCAGAACTCGCACTTACTAAACATAGCGTATAATGCGTGTTCTCTTAAGGTCCGTAGAACTTTACTTAAATGCATCTCATGCTCTTCTGGACTCTTCGAATAAATCAATATGTTGTCTATGAAGACTATGACGAACTGATCCAAGAACTCCTTAAATACTCGATTCATTAGATCCATAAAGGCAGTAGGGACATTAGTTAATCCAAACGACATCACCGTGAACTCATAATGTCCATATCTTGTCCAAAATGAAGTCTTCGGCACATCTTCCTTCTTGATCCTCAATTGGTAATACCCAGTCCTTAAGTCAATCTTAGAAAACATCGATGCTCCTTGTAACTAATCGAACAGATTGTCTATCCTCGGTAGTGGATACTTATTCTTGATAGTTACCTGATTCAACTGTCTGTAGTCGATACACAATCTCAAAGTCCCATCTTTCTTTCTTACGAATAAGACTGACGCTCCCCACGGAGATGCACTTGGACGAATGAAACCTTTGTCTAGCAATTCTTGCATTTGAACCTTTAATTCCTTCAACTCAGATAATGACATCTTGTAAGGCGCATTCAAGATTGGCTCAGTCCCAGGGGCCAACTCAATTACAAATTCCACTTCTCTTTCTGGTGGCAATCCCGGCAATTCCTGAGGAAAGACTTCAGGAAAGTTGCATACCACGGCTATATCTTCCAACTTTGGATTCTCCGCCGTTGAATCAACCACAATTGCTAGAAACCCTTCGTACCCTTTGTCCATCAACTTTGTCACCTCAAGTGACGAAATCCAAGGGATCGAGATTCCTCCTCGGCTTCCCATAAACTCGAATCTAGGATGCCCAACCGGATTAAATTGGATCACCCTGTTACCACAATCTATTATAGCTTTCTTTTTAACCAACCAATCCATACCCACAATCACATCAAAATCAAACATAGATAAGACTGTCAAATCTATCATTTCCTCTCTATCTTCAATAACTATCTTACAATCCGGACATCCTAACGAAATCATCACTTTATCATCCAAAGGCATGGTAACACATAGTATAACTTCTAGTAGATTCGGTTCAATTCCAGTCAATGTAACGAATTGCTCAGATATAAATGAGTGCGACGCCCCCGGATCAAATAAAGCATATGCAGCATGATCACAGAGAGAGACTGTACCTGTAACCATGCCAGGCATGTCCTTAGCTTCCCTTCTCGCCATCGCATATACTTGTCCTTGAGCTGGCGGCCTATTCTGAATGGCCAACACGGCAGCTCCCATCTGATTTCCATTCTGGGGCGGCTGCGGTAGCACAGGCGGCCTAGCCTATCTATTGTTGGGGCAGTTCCTCATTTGGTGGCCCGTTACACCGCATCTGAAACACGCTTCGTTCTTATTTTGAAAGTGGCTCGGCTTCCCGATGTTCTTCTTGACGAGAGGGATAAAGCGTCGATTCCTCGCCATCGGCCTCTTGCCGAAGTGGCGGTTATCCCTAGCCGAGGTATACCGCGATCCAGAGGCGGTAGCCCATTCCTTCTGATCTCGCTCAATAGCCTAAGCCCACTCATATAACTCGTTGTAGTCCCTCAGGTTCAATGAAATCATCTGGCTGTGAAGGTCCGACTTTAGTCCATCTCGGAACCTCTAGGCTTTGTCCAATGAGTCCTCCACCATCCTTGGAGCATACTTAGACAATCTTGCAAACTCGGCCTCATACTGGTCCATTGATAGTTGGCCTTGGCGAAGTCTGAGAAATTTAGTCATCTTCTGTTCCCGGGTACTCTCAGAGAAGTACTTGCCATTGAAGGCCTCCTTGAAAGCGGTCCAAGTTGGTGCCGTACTTGCAGGGAAAACCCTTCTACTGGTGGCTCTCCACCAATCACTGGCATTTCCTTATAGTTGATACACTGCCAGGGTCACCTTCTCGCCTTCTGTGTATCCCAGCACGGCAAAGGCCTTTTCCACTTCTTCCACCCAGATCGATGTAGCCTCGGGATCACCTTTCCCATCAAACTTAGGAGGCTTTAGTTTTAAAAACTATTCCACCAATTGATGCATTTGACGATTTCCATTATTCCCATTGTTTCTAGGATTCCCATTATTTCCGTTATTTCCATTAGCCATGTTGGCGGCGGCAACAGCGGCCTTCGCAGCAGCAGTAGTAGCTCGTTTTTGGGTCTATCTACCCATTAAAATTCCAACCTTCTCAAGTGCCCTCAATATTCCATCCACTTTGGGGTCCTCCGCAACTCTAGCTCGCGAACCCAATCGGCCTGCTATCCCTCTTCCTCGGTTACTCATTGTTACAAGGTTCTCACCACTCACATACCTGCTATAATTCCTCTCAGGAATTAGAGACCTAGGCCAACTATTTAAGTTTATAATCCTAGGCAATGAATCACAACAACAATTCACAAAGCAGGTAACCATCCACAAGCAGCATAAGGTCACAATCAACAGGGTTCGTGCACTTACCTTAAGTCCTACTGAACCTACAGTTCAAATGTTATTGCACCCAATCACTCAGCAATTACAGTCAAACAGTCTGAAGGCACGCATAGCACACAAGTCTCCCCAACTATCTATTCCAAGGTCGTCGCTCCTTATCAGTCCAGGTTTCGACGAACTTGGGTCGAGCTGACCTTGCCTTGATGCCAAATCAACTGGGATGTAACGCCTTGGACCCTACCGAGCCCGCGACATCCGTCCGTAGTCGTATTTCGAATGCGACGTCCCAGGACTTGTCGCCGACCCAAACGAAACTTCAAAACATAGAATACACACGGAAGCAATTATAACACCTAGACAAGTTTTAAAGACCAAGGGTAGTAGGAGAACACTTGAACAAATCAACTACATAATTCATTCAACGACACGTACTTATAAAATCCAACCTTACATACAAAAGGCCACTAGGGTTAAAACCACTATCATAAAAAAAGGGACAAGTGGTCGGGTAGGCTAATCGAGCTATACAAAAAGGGTCCACCAACTCCATGGGCTCCTCTTCGGGGTCTTGCTCCATCAGCTCTTCCTTGGGATCCCAAAATGCTATGACAGACCATTCATGGCCAGGGTCGGGGGTCTGGAATGATTATATAATAACCATGAGACGAGTCTCAATAAGCAAACACCCTAAACCTCACCTAGGCTAACGTGTACCTCCAGACAAATAGAATAACGTCCAACACATTCAATCAACATGCAGTAACATTCAAAGGCACTCTCTAGCCTTACCTCGATGCACATATAACCCTACATGTTAGTTGGATCACAATAACATAACCAACTTCTCATTGCACATGCACTCTAAGATACAACCAATTTCCTACACATGCATTCATAATAACATTCCAACCCATTCCAATCTCAATCTCTACACATGCTCACATCTTTTAACTTCCGACACACACATGTGTCCACTTCGATCAATACTGACCCGCGTAACACACCTCAGGCCCACCTCATTGTACGACTCGGGTAACACGCATCAAGTCTACGGCACGACTCGCGTAAAGACGCATCAAGTCGACGGTCCTCCGATTTATCCGGGCATTGTCTCGCGTAACACGCCTCAAGACAAATCCAATTCATCGCGTAAACACTCCTCAAGGATTATAGGATCAAACGTACATCCTCATTTAATTTCATGTCTTTTCCCCGCATCAACACGCCTCAGGGCCTATTGATCATACTCGATACACTTCTCATTCCCTTCACACAATATCCATATGCCCTAATAACACACAAACATGCTCAATTCCAAATCAACAACTCAGCCTAACCATATCACCCAATCATTCCAACACCTTTCAAACCACAATTCAAGCTATACACTCAATGGCATAAATCCACACATCACAACATTCAACTCAGCCACCAAGCATCACCGCAATCAACTCAGCCACAAGAAACAAGGGAAAACCGAATACACAGATTCGGAGCAATTTCGGGCCAGCGCACAGTTTTGGGATTCCTTTTAAAATAAATATTAATTCAACTCCAAAAATTATGAATTTCGGAGATATTCTAAAAGATATCTTGATGAACATTTTTCATGAAAAACACAAAACCCAGTTCTGCCTATAACCATCTCTTTTTGTCATCCAAAAGTCGGACATAAAACATTTCATTCGGACTGGCCATCTGGCTTTCAAAATGCATTTCAAGCAGTAACAAAATCTCCTTAGAAAGCTTTGAAATTTTTATATGTTATAGCCACAAATGTCCCCAACAAGTTTTGTGAAGAAGGAATTTTGAAAATAGGTCTAGAAAAATTTATAAAAATTTGAACTGACCCGAAGGTCGGAGGAACAATATTTCCGGCAGACTAATTTCGGTCAAAAGATGGACTTCCGAATGGCCTCAAATGACTTCCAAAAATTCCCAAATAAAAATATGTTATACTCCAAGATGCTTTGAACAACTTTCATGAAGAACATTACCCCAGATTCGGCCCACACAGGTCTCGGAAAAAAATAGCAAAACTCGGTGACATAGCAGTAACGAAATCTGAGAACACAATAAACAAGCAAATCTACTTGCCTTACCCTTAAACCAACTAACCACAGCCACTAATCAACCCCTAATATGCCCATTGGTAACCCCTTAGCTTAGACAAAGTTTAGAATGCCACTTACTAGGGAAAAACCTAAGCAAATCCAAGCAAGGAGGGCAGCACCAAGCCTAGAACAGCAGCAGCAGAGCAGAAGCCAATGGAAGAAGCAGAAGCAGAAGCTAAAAGCAGAAGAAACCAACACAGGAAGCAGCAGTAGAAGGAAGAAGCAGAAGGAAAAGAAGAAGAAGAAGAAGAAGAGAGAGAGAGAGAATGAATGAGAGAGAGACTTCGTCAGATTTTTCTCTACTAATCCCACTAAAAACCCCATCACCCACTCCTACTCACACATCCAAGGGCTCACATTACATCTTGTTGGGCAAGACAAGATCTTAGGGCTCACAAAATTCCTCCCAACCAATTACCCAAAATAATAAATGACAAGAAAAAGAAATATGCAAGGAGGGAGGGGCACAATGGTCCTCTAGCTTTGGCCATGGAGGGAAAATGCCAATTTCCAATTTGCCCTTCAACCTTTCAAAGGAATTCAAATATCCCAAGGGTAAAATGGTCTTTTTCCAATTCCCGGTCCAAATTTCACTTTTCGATAAATCCAATAAACCTTAAAGTTGGCCACGCTTATGTGACGTCGTCCAAATAAATTAGTCGTGACACTTCGAGAAATTCGACATCCCAGTTCGGATTCAAATGACGGCCAATTTCACTCATACGCGACTTTAGTGTATCTCTGACTAACGAGTGGCTTTTTAGGGTTTACGCATATCGACCTTCGTTTACTCAAGTCATGGCGACCTCGATCATCACCGAAGGTCGACTCATGGTCGAGTTCTTAGGTCCACGTACATTTCCCTAGGTAGCCATTTCCTAAAGGTTAATATCCCGATAATGATCTGTTCCAGGCAAGATTTAACTACAAATGCATTGAAGAATATATACATTTCATTTATCTCAAAAGTGAGTCGAAATTCAGAATGTCATAGCAGTAATGCTGAGAAGAAGAGTTAGAGAAAAAAAGGATAGAATACTTATAATACTGCTATTATCTTCTGAGCTAGAAATTGTCACTAATCCTGATATGTAAATCTCTTTGTATTTGGTTTAACACTGTAATAGCTTATAGTCAAGTGTACAAGAGTAAGTGCAGTGTTCTTGTATCCCGATAGTATGACTGATTAAGTGAAGGGAACTACATTAGCCAATTGTAACTTGTACAGCTGATTACTAGTGAAATCCAGCTGCTGTGAACATTGTTTGTTTGAGAGTGGATTTAGGCTTGGTCATAAGCCGAACCACTATACACCATTATGTGATTTGCTTACTTCTAATCATGGTGATGCAGGTGAACCTACAACATCAGATGACGATGATCTTGACAAGAAGGTTCAAAAGCATGATGAGAAAGGAAATGACTACAAAGGAAAGAGGTAAGCAAAATACTGAAATGAGAAGAAACACCATAAAGCCAAAGATGAGTCCAAATTAAAAGAAGTAGTCTACTACGAATGTCGAAAGCTCGGACACATCAAGCCCGACTGTCCTCTTCAGAAAAAGAAGAAAGGAAAGTTTGAGAAGAAGAAGCGTGCCCTCAATGCTAAAACCTGGAGTGACATCGAGTGCAAAAGCAGCGATGAAGATGCTAATCACACCAACCTATGTCTCATGGGTAATTTTGAAGTCAACGAGGAAATTGAGGTAGAATCCCTATAACTCACTTATGAAGAACTGCAAGATTTTCTAAAGGAAACTTTTGAAAGACTAAAAAAATCTTCAAAAGAATTTCAGATTTGAAAAAGGAAGTTTCGACGTTGACAATTGAAAACCCTTCTCAAAGAGTGGCTCTTGAAGAGATGAGAGAGGAACTACATGTTCTAAGGAAAGAGCAAAGTCTCTCTTAAGACAAGAATTACTCTCTAAAGAAAGAGATTTCAAAATCACTACAAGGTTCTCTCTTGGTTCCAAAACACTTGAGCATATCCTTTCAATTCAAATTCCTTATTATAACAAGTCTAGTTTAGGATGTGAAGAAAATGAAGGAGAAAATGATCCTTCTCCGCTTTAGTCATCAGTTTCTCTTTCCAATCCATGCACACATTTGTTTTTATTACCCCCAATCTAAAGGGATGTCCAGATATTTTCCCATTTTATCTATTAGATGTTAGCGTGGTGAGTCGCTATTTGACGCTTGTCTCCTTTTTCTCAATTGAGGATTGACGAACCCCTTTTGTCTGACAGCTATTTTTCTGACCGATATGACTACATCAGCGAAGGATGATGGCAATGCTTTCCCTATCAATGACGAAGATAAGGATGAATATAACATTCCTGAAGGGGAGAAGAATAAATCTGCTAAAAGCATTGCCTTGGAGGTTTCTGACGAGCCCACTCTTCCACCTAAGCACAAGCAAAATCTTCCAAGTCTGATCAGTCAATCACTAAAACTATGGGCGCTTCTTCTAACTTGCTAAGTTCTCCCTCCATTAGAGGTTCATCAACCACAACAGGTAGAGTGAAGGTAATACTATTGACGACTTCCTTTTCTATATAATTGACTCTGTCATTGATTAATTCCATATTTCTTTCAGACCATCGATTCCAAATTCAGCAGTCAGATGAGTGTCAAAACCAAACCAACACACTCTTTTTCATATAAAACAAACTTAAGTGATGTTGAGCCTCATAAGGATTCTAGTTTGTCTGTGGATCTGATAGAGACCGAAACTAGCGGCATCTCTCCAACGACAGATGCAATGAGGTCCGAGACAACGGATGCATCTATCATTCCTAGTACGGACAATCAATTGGAAGGGATCACCGATGGCATCCATCAGACGCTGTCGATTCAAACTCCTTCTGCAGTTTTGCTTCTCCCAGCGCCAAGACAAGGTATTAACTTTGCTTTGCTTCGCATCATAATCCATTCCATTAGTATTATCAAATTAGATCTTGTGAAGGGGTTTCATTATCCGTTCCATCGCCTCCAGTGAGTCAAAGCTGTTGATTCGAGGTCCTCTCTGGCAAGGCAAAATGAAAACATTAACAAGCCTGTGATCGTTGGCATTCAGGAGCCCTCGCCGATGCATGTTTCTGCTGCTAATTTGTCGCCATCATCTCCTTGGCATTCATTGTCACAACCAGTGGATCAAACTGACGTTGGGGAATCTTCAAGTTCTGCCCAAGCCAAGGTTGCTCTTGAACAGGTCACAAGGATACAAAAGTCCAGGGTCACTAACTCCAGTAATGTTACATCTGAATCCTCGTTAGCATCTATCATTATTGACGAAGTGATTGAGGCTAAATGGACCGAGTTTCTCGAACTCTCCTAGGGTGGTTTTCCTTCGATTGCAAGTAACCCGATAATCACCAAGCGGCTTCTTTAGCGAATGAACTATGTGGTGGTGAAATCCGTTTCACAAAGTCTCCCAGGTCAAGAAACAATGTGAAGATCTCTTGGCTGACTTTCTTCATGGGATAGATACTTATCAACAAAACTGCGAAAGAATTGCTGTTCTGGTAGTCTCTGAAAAAACCATCGATATTTGAAAGAAAGCAAGATCGAAGATAGGAAGAAAAGGGTTTGGGAGAAATTCAATGTGTATTTTTTTATATTGTTCGATACTCAAAGTACATACTTATAATACAATGTGAAAAAGAATAATGGAAACAATATATTTTACAAATCAAATCCAATCCCATTGATCCTTGCGTAGCAATCGCAATCAATATAATATCGAAGATATCGCACATCTTCCAACAATATTTTCATAATTCCATCGAGGAAGTCTGTCATAGCTTGAAGATCAAACAAGATGCCCAGCAGACTTTGGTGAATGATCGGGTTGGTCTTGATGCTGAAGAGGCAGACCTTGAGAGACAATTGGCCGAAGTTCGAAATCAACAAAGACTCGTAGACATCCAGATGGCGAGAAAATATTGCATACCACTGTGATTTCACGCTGGCAAAATCCGAATCACTCATCG
The DNA here is from genome assembly GCF_021117445.2 of Syzygium oleosum. Lineage (NCBI taxonomy): Eukaryota > Viridiplantae > Streptophyta > Magnoliopsida > Myrtales > Myrtaceae > Syzygium > Syzygium oleosum. The sequence continues at coordinate 3,926,142 of NW_026607500.1, read as the reverse complement.
GGCAACACGTGTCGCCCGGGCCCCACTGCGTTAGAATTGAAATTTTGGAAAAAAAGCAAGGCTCTCTCTCTCTCTATCTCCTGTCTCCACTTTGTGCTTCTATTCTAGATTTTGGACTCTCGCACTGCTCACTCTCCCTCCTCCCGACTCACGCCTCCGACGAGTAGACTCCGTCGCCTCCGATGCTGACGCCTGTACCTCTCGACGCCAATGCTGACACCCTCCGCCTCGACTCGCTTTGTACCTCTCAACGCCTTGGCCCTAGCCGACACTGACGCCTCTGCCTCCACCTCCACCTTGACGCTATGTAGTTCTTGCCGTCTCCGCCGTCCGACGAACCACGTGGCCACCTCCGACGAAGTTGTACCATGTTGTCGCCTCCGACAAAGCGTACAGATTTGCTCCATATTTAGTGTAATTTTTGAAAGGTTAATATGAACTACATTGTGATATAAAATCTTAGTGCGTACATTGATTTGTTCCTTTGCTCCAAATTTTTGCTAACGTGGAATCACGGTGATATGCAATGTTTTCTCCCAAGATGACTCAGGTTGAAGGGGCTTTGGGGCAGGATACTGGTTCTTTTAATACACTGATGGGCAAGAAAAATCCACTCAACGAGGAGATGGCCAAGAAGCGACGCATCATAAATCAGCTTTTACTTGAAAATAGTCAGTTTGACCATATCATGTTAGCTTTCCAAAGAGAAGTCAGGGTATTTGTAAATAACATGTAATCATGATGCTGCCTTAATGAAATATCTCTTTGGTTTGTTCCTCTGTCTGACATTGATTTTTCAATTCGAGTATACATACTCATCCGATCAATCCCATCGTCGATCTTCTGCTCCGGTGCATGTAACTTCCCTTAACCCACATTAGTTACTAGTGGGATGCCGTAATCAATAAGACACTTCACGTTTTTCAAACGCCTGAAAGCCATCATTATATTGAAGCGGTAAATTTTGTGCTTTTAAAGACCATACCTTTCAACTTTTAAATTATCAATCATTTTGAAGAAACGTGTTACTGGAAATCTTTCAACTGATGACATCGTCCTCTGAGCAAAGACAGGTAATCATTGCGTCCATACATCCTCTGCCAATTGCTTTGAACTCAAAAGATAACTTCTTTGTATAGCTTGCTACATGGTCTTTTTTTTTCTATAAAGCATTGGGAAAATTTTAAATAAAAATTCGAAATGTACTCATTTTTTTAAATAAAGATTTAAAGTAGACTTTATTTTAAATAAAAGTATGAAGTGTCCTTATTTTCTCAAATAAGAGCCTAAAGTGGACTTTGTGTCAAATAAGAGTCTAAAGTGGCCCTGTTAATATCAAAGAACGGTTTGACCTCATTAGTTGTCAAAGGCATTTTCGTCTTTTAATTTTTTGATTTTTCCCTTTTTTCTTTCCTTTTTTTCCTTTTTCTGTTTTTTTCTTTCCATAAAAAAGCAGACTCAAAAAAGAAAAAGAAAAGCTAAACTTTAAAAAAAAAAAAAAAACTTGCACACAGGCCCTCCGCCCGTGCCAATCGCCCCGTCGCCGGTGGGGCGGCGATGATGGCCGGTGACCCTCGCTGACCAGAGGGGTTGGCCAGCAGGCCCTTGCCAGAATTAGGAGAGGGCCGCGACCCTCTCCCAGATTTGGACGAGGGCTGCTAGACTTGCGCAAGGTCAGTGGCCCTCTCTTGGTTCTGGCGGGGGCCTACTGGCCTTTGCTCTGGTCAGCGAGGGTCGTTGGCCCTCGCCGAGGTGCTGGCGACCCTACCAGCCATCGTCGTCGCCCTACCGGCGCCTTTTTGCCTGATTTTTTCTTTAAAAAAAACTTTTATCTTTTTTTTTTTTAATTTTTAATCTAATTTAACTAAAATTTATGTTAAAATTATCTTTGGATGAAAATGCCCTTGACCAACCCGAATATTTAGTCGGCCGGCGAGGCTAGGCCCTTATTTAAAACTGTTATAACTACTTCAAGCCGTTGAAAAAATGAGAGCATTTCAAGCCCTTATTTAAAAATTTTCCTAAAGCATTTAATAATGGCCGCCTATTGGCATGCTTCGACATGGAGGGACGTGCGTTCAAAGACACCTTTCCATTTCTCATTCGTCGGGGGTCTTATTGCTCCTATTCATGCACTTATTTTTACGAGGCACTATGTCGCTCTATCTCTCATTGATGCGGTTTGCCATCGAATTTATGTTACTTATTCATGCACATACCTCGATGCAGCATCATGTTTCCACTAGGGTTGTGCAAAAGAATCGGGAACCACCCGGAGCCGGACCGGACCGGCCCAAAACCGGCAATTCTCATGGGAACCAGTCCAATTTCCAGTTCCAATTTACTAGAACCGATGAGTATTGATCTGGTTCCCGGTTCTAAGCGTGGAACTGCCTACCCGTCCACCAGGAACGGACCGGACTGAACCTATATATAAATAGGGCAGGGCAAGTAAGGTTATGAAGGAAATGCAAGTTTTATTTGTTCTTTTTCCTTTTACTATTGCCAAGTTTGATGTGCTTCTTAGTGGACAAAGATCCACACTGAAAGTCATTAGACCCATTTGTGTTTAGCATATTGGGATTTGACCTAAGCATCTTGATATCCTGCTTACCAGCAAACTAAAATGGATTCATTGCTTCCATGTTTGGGGAAGAAGCAATCTTCGGAAGAAATAATATGGCAGACTAGTTCCATGGACCCACATCAAACATGGGACCAGTTCCATGGACCCACTTGGAAATCCGACCGGACCGACGGTCCAATTCTCAGGTGGATCCATGGAACTAACAAGCGGTTCTCAGTTCCAATTTTTTGGAATCGGTCCTAAGTGAGTGGTTCCAGATTTCAAGGTGGGAATTGCCCACCTAGACCATGCTCATCCCGAGTTTCCAAGTCGCCACAATTCTTCCTTAACTTCTTTTCCGGACACACGATCACCTCTCACTCATGGCTTCCTCTCCTTCTCAATCTGCTTTGTCAACTCCTCCTTCACTGAGGAATTTGTGGCAAACTGGAAAAGGTTGCTCGAACTTCTTTGCATCAAATATTACTATATTATTTCCAACCCTGATGCGGAGGAGGAAATCCTGGTGTTGCTAAAGGCAGTGGAGCTGATTGGTCTTCCTGTGCAATAGTTGGGCTTGAATGTTAAAACAAAAGCCCAAAGTCCAAAATATTATTTTGTCAAGCCCAGCCCAAACAAGTTACAAGAGAGGTCTTCTTCTTTCTTTCGGCAGTTGACGTCCGTGGAATAGAAGAAGGAAAAGAAAAAGGCGCCTGAGACAGAAGAGAAGAAAATGAGAAAAAGGGGAAGAAGAAATGGTTTCTCGCGTGCGCGCTCCAAGGATCTTGGCGAGTCAAATTAACTCCGTTTCACAGTGTTTAATAAGGATTCGAGCCCTTTGTTCGTTTAATCGGGGTGATTTTCAGAATTAGGGAATAAATTCGGGATTGTGTGAAATTTAAACTGCGAAATCCGATTTTGAAATTGTTAAGCTATGGAATTTCATGCATATCATGGATTAGGGCGTTGTGGAGTCTTGGGATTTGACGGGAGTTGATTTGAAATAATGATATGTTTTACTAGGAGATATCCGACTCTTTCAAGAACTCTTCCTATGAAGGCCTGGAAACTAGATTTTGACGATGGCTAACATTTACTTTATTCAAATGTTTCAATTGAGAAAGATCCATTATTTTACTGGAATTCCATGAGTCGATGCTCAACGCATCCAAGATCTTGGATCTATCAAGACTTTGAACTTCAACAAGATCATCGTTTTGTTTTTTAATTTCGATGGAACATTCATTCCATCTAAATATTCCAGGTCATCGAAAACAAACAAATTTGTACCCCTTGCTCCATCCAATGTTGTCCTTTCATATGTTTCATATGTTCATATAGGGAAGCTAGAGATGCGTTTCAAATATTCACTAAAAATTTGATTTGTTAATTGACTAAAAACAATTCTCTAGTCATTGCCTTCTTGTGGTCCTCGATGTATGTTCCCTAGTGGCCTTAACAGCTAACCCACTATTACTTCTTTATTGAAAAGTAATTACAGTGAACTCATATAATTGACGTAATAAAATAAACTGATTAATTGACCTTGACTTAGAAAAGTGCTGAGCCATTGCCATCTAATTCACAGCTTCTTCGACCAAAAATAAAATAAAATTCACAGTTCCAAGAGGGCCTTTCCTTTTCACTTCAAGAGGTCTTCCTCTACGCGCCCTTGGTCGTTGCATTTTAGGCATTATTCGGTGGCGGTTCTATCTTGGTGTTGAATGGAGTCGACCGACATGAGCTGATTTTATTAATCATTTATGCACCGGCAGTTTAGTTAGCACATGCTACGCATGAGACGATCGTTTAATGTTTATATTGTTGTCTTTTTGGGCCACGACATAAATATTGTATCTAAAAGTAAGGGGAAAAAGAAAGAAAGAAAAGGACGTAATACCTATGTTTCCACTATAATTAGATCACCATTATACTAGTCTCTAGATGCCAGGGACTCGAAAAAGACTTGTGAAATAGATTATCGGAAATAATATTTCTAGGAGTATACTTGATCATCGTGAGAATAGGAGATTTTCGTAATATTAAAAAAAATTACATGTCCCTTGAAGTAAAAGGGAAAAATTTTAGTTTCAATTAAAGTAGAAAAATAAAAGAAAACTTTTTCAAAAGAACGGGAAGATAAATGTCACTCATGGAGAGTGTCACATGTCAGCCATCCATTGAAAGTGCTTTAGTGCACTACTGTACGTTTATCAAATAAGATATATTTAGTGTATCTGATTTAGATCGATAACGAGACATATTTGATTTTACAAGCTTAACTCTAAGCTCTTAGAAATTGTGCTTTCAATTTTTTATCTAGCACGTCAAAAAATTCCTTTCCATTAACTTCTGAATTTTAATAAAGAAAATAACAATAGATTTAATCATGGGACGCTCATGTTCTTACTTATTTTCTTTAACTTTTGGTCTTACTATTTGTTAAATTAGACAACTTACCGGTCTTTGATGTATCTAACGGCAAGTCTAACTACGGCTAGTTTTGTCCTTTGGATGAGAATATGGACTTTTTTACGAGACATTTGTGCCACAAATGAAAGCTGGGGGCTTTTTTGGGAAAAGGCCTATGCCATAAAAATCATCTTTTATTTTTAAAGGGAAATGATATATTGATAATAAAAGAAGTATCTGGTCTCAATTTTTTTCAAAATCTTAATTTTAATAAGATATGTCGTTGTAATGTTATTATCTTTATTTTTACTTTATTGTGCATTTTTCCCATTAATATAAAGAACAGTACTAAGTACATTTTGTTCAATTAATCAAATAAGCCATAATATTCAATTTTTAGAGCTTCAAATTTTTATCCAAAATTTTTTATCCATTGTTTGAAGTATGAGCAAATTTTCCATCCAATGAACTTTTTATGTTGTTTTTCTTTCAAATCCGCATTTTAGGAAAAGAAAAAGGAAAGAATTTCTCTTACCATCAAATTAATAAGAATGCATAAAATCATCTTCACAACAGAAATATTTCACTATTAATCCATCAAATAATCGCTTGTACCGCTTGAAATGATTAGTAAATGAAAAATATTTTCATTATCGACAATAATTTATGTCTAAATATTTACGTAGCGATGTAAATATTTTTCGTTTATTTTAAAAAGTGGTCGATCGATTATTTCTAAGAAATTTTTTTTAAATAATTTATTTTTCGTAAAAGAAATTGAACTTTTAGCATGGAACACATGAATTAGCTATTATTAGTTGAAGGCTAGGAGCAGTGCCTCGTCCCGATTCTGGTGAATTTTATAATCAAATAGTTAATGAACCATTGAATAGAATAGGAATAAAACCGCGACTGAGGTGTGGAAAGTGACATGGTTTGACTCACCCAACAGTCATTGTTATCTGTTTATCGTCCGGTGGTTCTACTTGGAAGCCTCAACGGATCTGGTCCAGTCCAAGGAACCCTTTAACAGTAGAAATTCCGCACAGACGGAGCGTCTACTTCTCCAATAATCAACCGGGCCAGAGTGTGGCATCGTCAAGAGTCTGTCCGAGGAAATCTTCCGTGCATTTGTCGTCTGCTTTCCGGCTGCAAATGTCGAAAGAAGGTCCTCACGGCAGTTGGAGCTCAGCATCATCGGCTCCGGTGACAGGAAACAACTTTGACGTGTTCCTGAGCTTCAGAGGAAGCGACACCCGATATGGATTCACCGATGTTCTCTACAACAGCCTCACTGGTGCCGGGGTTCGCACCTTCAGAGACGAAGAAGAGCTTTTCGAGGGAGAGTACATCAAGAAGCAGCTTCCTGAGGCAATCAAGCTGTCGAAGATCGGCATCCCCATCCTGTCTAAGGGCTATGCCTCGAGTAAATGGTGCCTCCGAGAGCTGGCTCAGATGGTCGAGTGGCTCAAAGATGGAATGATCATCATGCCGGTCTTCTTCCACATCTCGGCATGGGATGTGAAAATGAAGAATGAGGAGGGAATCTACGCCGCTGACATAAAGGCACACGAGAAGAAAGGAGTTGACCAGGATACGATCCAGAAATGGGTGGATGCCCTCAAAGAAGTGACATCTTTGAAAGGGCGGCAACTGAACGATGATAATGGGTAAGGTTTAAGGATCTGTAACTAATTCTGCTTTCTTTCCTTTTCTGCATCCCGAACCAATAATTTTAATGGACAATCCTCCATTTGGTCTCGAAACGGCACCATCACTGTTCCAGAATAAGGGTCTGTCAAGGGTTGTGATGGGCATGGCCCAGGGTCAATCTGAGTTTTTCTTTTGGGGGTTGGCTGATGGGTCACTCTGAATTGACTGGGAGACACTCTGTTGCATATGTGCCAAGCGTTCGACATTTCAGTCACATTCACCTTTCATCAGTTTCAGATCCTTATCCACAGTTAGTGTCCATAACGTCGTGTTCTTTCCTTCTTTCTGAAACTTTTGACTGTTTTCTAGGCAAGGAGAATTCGCAACAATGATGGTCTCAAAAGTTATGAAGAAATTGAGAAAGGCTAAGCTCAATCTGTCCGACAAATTAGTCGGGATTGAAGACCACTTGACTAAGCTGAGAAGAATGTTGGATACTGACTCTAGTGACGTGCTGATGATTGTCATCTCCGGCATTCCGGGCATTGGCAAGACAACCCTCGCAAAGTCTCTCTACAATGATATCTGCCACCTCTTTGATCGTTGCAGTTTTCTTGGCGATATTCAAGAAACTTCTGCAAAAAAGGGTCTTGTAGCTTTGCAAAATCAGTTGGTTTCTGACATCATCCGAAGGGACTTGGCAAACTTCTACTCGGTGGAGGAAGGAGTTAGCTTCCTCAAAGATAGATTCAGCACACTGAAAGTCCTCATCCTTCTGGATGACTTGCATGAGAAGACGCAGCTTGAAGCATTGGTTGGAAGTCTCAATTGGTTCGGTTCAGGGAGTAGGATCATTATCACAACCAAATATAAATTAGTTCTCAGTGGGCGTGAAGTAACAGAAACTTATGATGTCACAGAGATGAATCATGGCGACGCTCTAAAACTTTTCTGTAGACACACCTTTGCAAAGGATTGTCCAGAACATGACTATGATGATCTCTCTGAAAGAATTGTGTCCGCTACTGGAAGACTTCCATTAGCTCTTGAGCTCGCAGGTTCACACTTGTCTCTGTTTCGGGATAAAAAAGAAGTATGGGAAGCTCTGCTGGAAAAGTTAGAAAAACTACCTGACGATGATGTCCAGAAGAAGTTGAAGATTCATTATGAACTATTAAGCAGTTCCCAACAGCATATTTTGCTCGACATAGCTTGTTTTCTTGTAGGAGAGGATAAAAGAATAGCATCTTACATGTGGAAGGAACTTGACTTGTTCCCTTCTCTAGAACTCGAGAAGCTCTGTCTCATGTCCATGGTAAAGATTGGAGATGACAATAGGATGTGGATGCATGATCAGCTGAGGAAGCTTGGCAGGCAAATTGTTCAAGACAATCGCACGAAACATGGGAACAACAGTAGACTATGGACCACTGAAGCTCGGAAGATTTTTAAACAAGATGAGGTAAGATTTGACATTTCTTTTTTAGTCTGTCTATTGAATATTTAACTCTCCTTGTTTTGATCCCTTTAGGAAAGAGCAAAACACATATGTTCCTCAGTTCACTTCTGTATCGGGGTTACACTGGCTTCTGTCTAACAATGGTGTTTGACCAACAGAGCCAAACGAATGTTGAAGCTCTGTGTCTTGACATGGTTAATACTAAACAAAAACACATGGATGATCGATCACAGACCTGTTTGACTGCTGACGAATTTAAAAGAGTACCAAATCTCCGTCTCCTCATTTTGGATCACTTTGATAGTAAGGAGGAGGATTTTAGGAATCTTCTTTCGAAGTTACTTTGGCTCCGTTGGCACGGTTGTCCGAGAGCTTTTAATGTAAAAAATTTGAATTTGGAGGACTTGGTCATTCTCGATTTATCGTGGAGCAAGGTAACTGAAGGTTGGGAGGGTTGGAAAAGTATAAAGGTAGCTCAAATACTTTGCATTTCCGTTTTCACTTGAACACTTACTGCAACATTAACAGTTTCTGTCTACTTGTATTGTTTGCAGTTGTCAAGGAATTTGAAAGTCTTAATTCTCAGAGGCTGCGTTGACTTAATACAAACTCCAAACTTCTCTAATTTCAAGGCTTTGGAGATGCTGATTTTAGAATATTGCTCTCATTTGGTTCGAATTGACCCATCGATTGGTCAGTTGCAACGTTTGCAAATTTTAGATTTGAAATTCTGCACTGACCTCAGTAACTTGCCCAGAGAACTTGATTCTCTGGAAGCTTTGAGAGAGCTCCGACTTGACGGAACTTGTATAGAAGATATTCCGGTCTCCGAAGATATGAAGCATCTGAAAACTCTCAGCGCCTGCAACTATAAATCATTGGCACAAGTATCTAGTGAAATTGGTGATATAAAATCTCTAGAATTTCTTTCGATGGATGGCTCTGAACTTACCACGCTCCCAGATTCGATTGCAAGGCTAGAAAAGTTGAAACAACTGTCTTTGAGGGATTGTCGGTTGATGTGGAAACTTCCAGACGCCATTGGAAAATTGACATCATTAGAGAAGCTGAATCTCTCGAGTACAGGAATAGATAAATTACCACGTGCCATTGGTAATATGCAAAATTTGAAGATGCTGAAAATGGACGGAAGTTTCATTAGAAAGTTCCCTCAATCTATTGGAAAACTGGAGAAGCTTGAGGAGATTCATGCGTCACGCTGTAGGAGTTTGGAAAAAATTCCTGAGGAGATCAAAGACTTGTCTCGTTTGAGAATTTTGGTGTTGTCACATACCAATATTCGCAGCCTACCAGAGAGCATCTGTAGTCTTTCCCATCTCCAAAACCTTGATTTATATGGCTGTGACAATCTTCATAAGGTTCCTCTGCTTCCCTCTAGTTTAGCCGCTTTGCGTCTCACTTATGACTCAAGTAAATTGAAGTCTTTGGATATTTCGAATCTGACCAATCTCAAAGAGTTGCACCTTGCCAATTATTTGGAGGAGGCATCTCCCGGCACAGACGGAAATTTGATGGTGGAGCCGCTCAGCCTTTCTGGGATTGGCGAAGTGACAAAAGTTGAGACCTTGAAATTGTGCCTCTCGGGCTTCACTGCACTACCGGAAATGGGTGCTCTTTCACAGCTAAGGAAGCTTGATCTTCAATGTCCAGACCTGCAACATCTCCCACAACTACCCAAAAGTTTGAAAAAACTGACCCTTCATGGCTGCAAATCCTTAAAGACATTGCCGGAGCTTATGTATCTCAAGTCTTTATCTGGATTGGAGCTCCTCTCATGTTCAGTAATGGAAATCCAAGGACTTGGAAATCTCTCATCCTTGGTAGCCTTGCTTATTTCTCACTGCGAGCTGGTAAAGTTAGACGGCCTCGAATGCTTGACATCCTTGAGAACATTGACCATCTCACACTGTGATTCCCTTCGAGGACTGCCAGATTTGTCGAACTTGAAGCAGCTGAGAACACGTAATATCCAACATTGCAAGAACATACCTCAAAAGGACAGGCTCTAGTATTCGAACTCTCTAGAAAGGCCAGATATTTGTGAAGTTTGTGGTAGGCCATTGATCTAAATCAGGACTCGAGAGAGATCCATTTTATGCTTCCTCGAGCAAGTCTGAAGTTTCTGAGGCTGATGTGCATTCTAAAAGTTCGTGCATGTTTACAATTTAATGATGATCCATGAGTTCCACTTCCGTTGTTCAGACTTCCTTGTAACTGGAATGCTTTCTTCTCTAATGTTTCTTTTTTTCTTTTTCCTTCTTTAGAGAATGCAATATCTTTCCTTCATGAAGTAATTCTCAACAAGGCCCAGCAATTGCTTGGTTTACTTTTCTTGCCATGAAGAGAATATGTACTGTTTCTGATGACTTAGAATGCAATGCATACTACTTAACAGTTCAACTTCATTGTCCCGTTTCACAAATATTCAAATAAGTGCATGAATCAGCATTTCTGAACTTCCAAATCATTCTGGTCATTGGTGTTCTTAATTTCTTCCATCTACCTGACCGATTATTGTTGATAAGATAATATGCTCATATATTCAATATACATGGAGTATTCGCTAGCGGGAGTATTGAAATGGAAGAAATAACTGGATGGGCAGTAATCTCTGGCCAATTTTTCTGCCCAGTGATGATGAATAGAATAGTCATCTGCGAATGCGATGCAGAAAGTCCAGATATATGCTCGTACACCCCATAAATAGACATTACTGGAAATAAAAAAGTCACCATGGCATGCACTTTTTATGTGAGTTATTTATGCGATTAATGAGAGGCACCCGACAACCCTGATGATCTATATGATCATAGGATGGAAAATTTCAAAAAGAATGATGAGGTGATGTTACTGAACATCATCTGGCATTAGTTTGTCTTTTCTTTTTCTCTTGAAAAATTTTGTATACAAAGTATTTCATCTACTCAGATGAATATCGTTTGACTAGCTTGAGTGCTTTTCGGGTACTCTGAAATATCACTGCAACCTAATGTCTTGGGCTAAACGGCCGACTTAGGCTGAGCAGCAGGTAAAAATGCCGCATCATGAATTGCCCCGGATTATGATAGCAGATTCCACGATGGTCCTGCCTTCCAGAATCAAATAAAATGCGTCCCTTTGTTGCCAGGCTAGATCAAACAGAAGATTCAGATGCTGTGAAGGGACTTGCATACATCACAGTACCCGATTACTACAGTTTCCTTCTTGGCCTCGAGTTCCCGATACTGAAGACCGCCCTGCGAAATCTTATTTTGACATTGATAGTGGTTTAAGGAGCGAGGCTCAGCTTCACTCAAAGTACATCTCTTTGTCACATAGTTGATCTTTACTTGGGCCTTTGCATGATTCAGGCATCTGCGTTTGATATTCACATCTGTCTTGTTTCATTGGATGATCCAAGCCTAAGAATGTAGCATCTCTGGATTTTTATTTTTCGTTTTTGGATACAACCATCATCAAGTATCATAACTTTTTCTATCCTTCGATTATCTGCTTAGCGAAAATTTGGAAGTTTTTTTTTTGGCCTTTTTTTCCTCTGTTCTCGTTATAATAGATTAGAAAAGTTGCACATATATTGCATGCAAAAAAAAATATGAATTCCATTCCAAGTATATGTTTCTGTGAGGATAGAGTTTTACTCTGGCTCTATTCGTTTCACAGAAAACAACTTCCACGAAAATGTTTTCCGTATTTTCTCGCGTTCTATTCACGGAAAATAAATCAGTCAAGGAAAATATTTTCCACCAATGGAAAAAACACATTCAAAAGTGAGGAAAATATTTTCCGCTTTCCCGAATGTGGAAAACATTTCCCTTCATTATTCTTTTACCTCTAGACCAAGTACTTTCTTTCACCAAACACCTTTTCCTTTTATTTTTTTTTCTTTTCTTTTTTTAGAAAAATTCGAGTTTTTAATTATTTTTACTTTTATTTTTAAATATTTTAACTTTTCTTCTTTTTTTTTCCTTTTCTTTCTTTTTTTTTTCTTCTTCCTCAGCCGGTCGCTGGCCATGGGGAAGTTCGAGCCTCGTCTAGCTTGCCAGATGTAGTGAGGCCCAAGCTTGCCCAACCGGCCACGGGCGAGCTTGGGCCTTGCCAAATCCGGCAAGCTGGGCAAGGCTCCTTGAGGTCGCAAAGCCTCATCAACCTCTGGCAACCTCGGGCGAGGCTCAAGTTTGCCTATGGCCAATCGCCAACTATGTCGTGGCCGGCGACTGGCTAAGAAAGAAGCAAAAAGAAAAAGAAAGAAAAGAAAAGAAAAATAATTAAAAAATTTGAATTTTTTGGTAATTTTTCCCAGAAAATAAAATCAGATACCAAACGATGGAAAATATTTTCTAGTTTATTTTCAAATTTCAGCCGAACAATAGAAAATATTGTCATTTTCTTTGAAAATGGCTTCATGAAAATAATTTTCCACAAACGTCATATTTTCAACGAGGACGAAGCCTTTCTTTCTACAAAATTTACTCACACACTCATTGGGCTTGCTTGAAGGGGCTCCGTCATAGTATGATTATGTGTTAAATTTTAGTGTTTCATCATGTGCTTAAAGTATTAGTATTCGTTTTATTAATAAGAATTATTTCTCTTTGATTTTTTAGGATTGTTAATTTTCGAATTTATATCAATATTACTTTATATACTACGATGGACGATTCTCTTATGTAAGATATCATGAATATATTTTTGAAAATATGCTACTTTATGGACACATGATTATGTAACTATTTGGTTGTAAATTATGTAGCTTTGACATTACAAATTCAAAATCTGTTTTAGGAAATACGTGGTTGGATATATAACTATATATGTAATTACACATGACTAAGTACAACAATCTTTTTTGCGATGGTAAGTTTGAATTCTATAGTTAATCTAATTGCCTATTTCAAATTGGATACTTCTCCGAAATAAAAGGATGGAAAATGTTTTTCTTAAAATATTTAATGTAACACGTATTATATATTGTCATAATTAATATGTAAAACCAAATGAGTTAGCTAAAGCACAATTAAGGGATCATCTTGAACAGATAGCCGCCACAATGACAAAACATTGGATGGTCACAGGTGATTTTAATGATGTTATGTTTCCAGACGAAAAGAAAGGGGTGCACCAGTCCATGCTGCAAAATGTGCTAGGTTTAGAGAGTGGGTTGACAAATGTTGTCCAATTGATCTTGATTGGGTGGGAATGAAATTTGCATGGCGTGGGCCCAAGGGGAATGGATACAATCGACTATTCAAGCTCCTTAACAGAACATCATGTAATCTTTCTTGACGTTTTTTATTTGTTGATGCGATAGTACTCGTACTACCAAAAGTTAAATCTGACCATCATCTAATCTTGATTGATCTGTACTGGGAGAGGACTCCTAAGGTAAATCGGCCTTTTCGATTTGAAACAGCTTGATTGACTCATACTTCTTCGAATGAGTTTGCTCTAACTTAATTGGAATCATAATGTCTTTGGAACATTTTCAGAAGAAAAGAATTTGCTCTCCAGATTAAGAGGCATCCAAAGGCACTTGAGAAAGGTACAAATCCTTTTTTTGTTGAAACTTGAAGCAAAACTACAAAAAGAGTTTGTTGATGTCTAACAGATTTCAAAAACCTTTTCACTGAAGATGACCCAACCCTAACCACGATTTCGCAGCCTAACAGATTTCAAGTCCTGAGTTCTTGTTAGAAGGGGAAGCCATTTTTTTAAAAATTATTTACAACAAAAAATAGCTAGTTTTCATTTATTTGGTGACTCAAGGAAAGTGATTTCCTTCTTGTTAGAAGGGGAATTCATTTTTCCCAAATCTAAGTTTGTTGTTTTTAGTTTATGGATAATGTTTTTCGTCGATCGATTAGTTTTCCGTCGTACAAACACTAGAAAGTCGGAAGGCAATTTCCCGAAAACAGTTCTCTTTCAAACAAACGGACCCTATAACTTATTTAACAAAAATCATTCGCCATACGCCTAACCTTTTGTTTTTCCTTTTCTTTTACCAGGCAGACCACTCTTGAGAACTGTGGACAAGATTATGCTTCAAGCAAAAACATAATCATTAAGATCCAAACAAGATTCAATAAATTACTTGAACATGGCTACTTTGAAAGGAAGAGTTAAATCTCATTCTGTCAAAGAGAAAGCAGCATCCATGCATTAAACTGGTCACAGCAGAAACCTACGACCCTGACCGCTAGCGACATCGTTTTCTGTTGTCCTATAGACTAATAAAAGCTCCATACGCTTCTTCGTCATCATAGACCTTAAGACTACTATCCATTTCTCCACGATATGATCTCCTCTGCTTCGGATGAAAAGCCCCTCAGAATGTGTAATGCTGCTGAATGGAATCGATGTCCAAGCCTTTGAGCTTGACCACGGATTCAACATGGCCCTTCAGAGTATGTAGGTCGCGCAGCCTGCAACAACAGATTCAGGTTGCCTTACCATCGCATGTAGGACTTAAATGGTGAAAAGGAACTGCTAGCAGCGAAAGGATTATACTCTGTATTGAGAAAGTAAGGCTCCTAAGCTCCGTTAAATACAGCATGGCCTTTGAACTTCCGTTATCAGACCAGCAAACAGGTACGGAAGCGAAGTAGGTGGAACTATGTTTTTCAGTAAATAACTTCGTTTTATCACAAGCATTTATGTATGAGAATTAACATGCTCACCTTGCAACCTCAGCTCGTTGCTTGGCTTGCTCTGCAATCTCTGAAAGCTCCCTGTAGCTGCTCTTATCAGAAAAAAGGTTGGTGGTTTCAGGAGGCTGAAGGCCGTGCATAGTCCTCTGTGCAGTTCCCCACTGAGATTCTCGCTCTGTCTATTTTTGCTGTTCAATCGCTTGCTTCCGCATCAATTAATAATTTGATTTTGGCCTTTGGTCTATGTTTCGTTGATCAAGAGGACCAAGATATTATTTAAGTATAACATGAGATAATAACTTGCTAACCAATGAAACGAATCTACCTTGCCAAGCATAAAATTGCCATGCTTGAATAATCATGACGAAAAAGAATGAGATCGTCTGAAGCAGGTAAAACTGAATCAATATTCTTCTACTGGTCCAATTTGACACAGGAAAACCTCACTAAGGAATTAAAAGTTGCCCGGGAATAATGTGAAGAGAATTTTGAGTTACAATTCTTTCAATATCCTTTCTCCGAACAAGTGTGGCAGAGAATTTTAAGTAGAAAATACAAAGACAAGCTGAAGACTGGGATCAAGAGTTTTCATGAGCCCTGCATATGATGAAAGGGAAAAGCTCGAAAGTTGTTCCGTTGCAACTTGGGTGGAATGCTTCAATATACAATATCTTAAAGGAAGGGAATAAGGCGATACATGAGCAAGTTAACCCCCGAATGAATAGGGTTGCTGCTGCTGTAATTTTCAGTGAAAATTATCTTCGAGTCATTAATTCTGAAGAGAAAAAAAGCAGTTCCGGATGAGATTAAAAGCGTCTGTAACAGATGGAGGATTGCTTGTTAGTTGTACGTTCTTGCTCGACCATGACTGCTTTGAGACCATGATTGAGGCCATGATTGAGGACTGGTGTGCTCGATAGTGAGTGAGTTACTGGTTTTTACTTGTACGATTGTTTCTATTCTAATGTTTATTGTGACATGGGTCATTGAGTTTAAGGAGAGGTGTCAAAGACCCATTTTTTAATTCATATTTAATGGGTTAAATTGTCCTTGGGTTAGCAGAAATTTTAAATTTTTTTTGTTATGGGTTTAGAGTAGTATATCCCGACTAGATATGAGTTTTAATTGGTCTGGACTTAACCCACGTGCAACCCACCAAACAATGCCTATTCTTGTTTGGGCTGGCTGATGCAGTTTGGGCTGTTGTCGGGCAGAGCTTACAAATTCACATGTATCTTGTAGATTTCGGACAATAGAGACCATGCACATCACATAGTCGGTTGGTCTCACAGAGTGTACACCAAGAGATATCAAACTCTTCCAATAATCCAATCTATCAAGTCCTGATTTCAACTAGATTTTAGCAAACTCCTACAATCAATAGCTCTGGAAGATTAAATCGGAAAGATCTAGCCTCTCATTGGACTTTCATCCAGCAATATTCCATCGTTCCACACATGCCCCTACCTATTATGGCCATGAATTCTAACTAGATTTTGCAATTTGTAGCGGTCAAAGCTTCATAAGCTTCGTTCAGGCCTTTCAACGTACTTGCACTAGGAGATGGGGGAAAGTGTCAGAAAAGTCTTAAACCTATTACTTTGGTGCCAATTTAGTCCTAAATCTTTTTTTTATGATAATTTAGTCATAAACCTTTTGAACTAGTGTCAATTCAGTCCTTACGCCTAATTTTGGCTGGATTTTTCTGACGTGAACATCAGTCAGCCTACGTGGCACCGTAAGAGTTGATGTGCACAATTTTTAATAATATTTTAATATTTTGTCGATTTTTTTAATTATTTTTTCTGATTTTTTTTTTCTTTCTTCCTCCTTCCTCCCTTTTTCGGTGACCGGCCACCAGCCATAGGTGATGGCCAACCACCGGCCATGGCCGGGCGGGCTACCCTCGCCTAGACGAGGGTCGCCATTGCCCGACCAAGCTAGGCGAGGCCTGGGTGAGCCCCGGCCCAGCTGGGCGAACCTCGGCAAGGGCTCCCCTCACTAGGTCTGGCGAGGTTAGCCCTTGAGCAGGCCAGGGCGAGGCCGACCCTCACTTGCGCGAGGGTGAGTCCCGACAAGGGCTTGAGCCTTGCGCTGGCCTGGGCGAGGGTCAAGTCTTACTAGCCATGGGTGAGACACGACCTCGCCACCGGCGAGGTCGTGCCTCGCCTAGCCCAACGTGAGGCTGCCCTTGCGGCCATCCGGCAAGGGCGAGCCTCGCCAGTGGTCGGCGAGGCTACCAGAGGCCCCTTGGCCTCCAGCCGATCGTCGGACCAGCGACCGGCTAAAGGAAGAAGAAAGGGAAAAAAAAAAGAAAGTAAAGAAAAAAATTAGAATAAAAAAATCGAAAAATATTAAAATATTATCAAAAGTTATCCACATCAGCACTGGCGATGCCACGTAGGCCAGCCGACGTCTACGTTAGCAAAATCTGACTAAAATTAGCTGAAATGACTAAATTGACACTAAAACAAAAGGTTTAGGACTGAATTAGTACGAAAAAAAGGTTTAAGACTAAATTGCCCCCAATGCAAAAGGTTTAGGACTTTTCTGACACTTTTCTCCCGGGAGATATCTAACTCTTTTAAGAACCAGGATCAAATAGCGACTAGATAATGACAACCTGCAACATCCAACAGCTTCGCATGATAACCACGACCTCCAATTTCAACTTGTTTATCACCAAATAGCTTCAAACGAATTGATTGTGGAAGGTCCAGCCTTCGAGGGACTTGCACCGAGAGACATCAGATAACTCCAATGTACCAAGCCCTTGAATTTCATATAGGCTTTCGCATTCTTGAACCATCACTTGCTTCCGTCATTTTGATTGAGAAAGGTCCAACCTGCCATGGAACTTGCACAAAGGTATATCCAACACTTCCAACAACTCCAATTTATCAAGGTCTTGAATTTCAATTAAATTTTCGCACTCTTTAACAAATCCAATCTAACAACCACTTGAATTTCAATTAAATTTTGGCATTCCTTAACAAATCCAATCTAACAACCACTTGAATTTCGACCACATTTTCATAATCTGCAATAGTCAATCTCCTCAGACCATTGATTTGTGGGATCTTTAGCCTTATGATGGATATGCAAGAAAATATCCAACTCTCCCAAGAACCAGGACTTATCATGGCCTTGAATTCCAATAAGATTTGCACAAGAGCATTGCCTTTAATAGCTTCAAAGGATCTAATCGTGAAAGATGTAGCCCCTCAATGGACTTGCATTACGACGAATCTAACATTTCCAAGAACCCCATATGGCTTCAGATGCTGGCTAGGTTTCGCAAGAAGAAGCCTCCAATTGCTTTAGATAATTAAATTGTGAAAGGTCTAGCCTTTTAATGGATTTGCACTAAGAGATATCTGACTCTATCAAGAACTCTGACCTTTGAAGGCCGTGAGTTTTATCTCAATTTTTGCAACTGCTAGCATTTAATTTCTTCAAATGATTCAATGGAGAAAGACCCATCGATTCAATGGGATTGCAAGAGTCGATGCTCTACTTGTCCAAGACCTTGGATCTATCAAGGCCTCGAACTTCAACGAGATCATCGTTTTTTTCTTTAATTTCGATGGAGCATTTATTCCATCTAAATATTCAAGGTCATCAAGACCAGATGAATTTGTACCCCCTGCTCTGTCCAATGTTATCGTTTCATATATTTCATTTGTTCACATGGGGAATCTAGAGATGCCTTCAAATTTTTACTAAAAAATTGATTGTTAATTGACTAAAAACAAATCTTTAATCGTTCCCTAGTGACATTAACAACTAACCCACTATTACTTCCTTATTGAAAAGTAATTACAGTGAACTCATATAATTGATGTAATAAAATAGACTGGTTAATTGACCTTGACTTGTTTTTCATTTTCATTTCGAATAGAAATTTAGAATTTTGACATGTCCTACCTTTGTATCCTCTCTTCTCGGAATAGCCCTTCTCTACCTTTTGGGATAGCTCAAAACCCTAACTAACCCTAAAACCCAAACCCTTTTCCACCCAATGCACAAACAAACCTTCAACCCTTTCCATCCACCTACCCCAAATCTTCCCTTTCTTTTTGGTTTGTCCGATTTCTAAGTTTGAATCCTCTTAGCTTGGCCGCCATGGATGAAGCGGAAGACTCAGAGCAAAGATTGCGTCCCTCTGCAAACGATTAGGGAGAATGTGGTCAGCCAACATCATCAAGCCAATGGAGAATATGGCCTCCATGGAAAAACTGAAGGAATGTGAACGCGCTCTTTCTGGACAGCTACATACAAACCCAACGATTAACTTCCAGGCGTTTCAAAATACAATGAGGAAAGAATGGAGGTTAGAAAGTGTGGACATCATCCAGCTATGACCTGGTATATTCTGTTTCACTTTTGATACTAAGATTGCCAAGAACAAGATACTGGACTTTGGTCCTTGGTCCTTTGCAAACCATCTGCTTGTCTTAAAACCATGGGAGCCGCATATTGCTCCCCAATGCTATGATTTTAGTTCATGTGATTTCTGGGTTCATATCCATGGGCTGCTATGTGAATGCATTACGGAAGATGCGGTTCGCTGGATAGCAAACGATATTGGAGTGCTCTCGGTTGTTAAAATCGAAACGAAAGGAAATGCCTCTGTCAAAATAGGAAAAGCTATAGTGAAACTGAACCTATTGTTTCCTCTGTAGTTGGGCTTTATTATCAGCAACGAAGGGAAGAAAGTCTATCTTGACTTTAAGTATGAGAGGTTCCCACACTATTGTTACTCTTGCGGCAAGATAGGTCACTATGCTATCTACTGTGAGGAGGTGCCGTACAACGAAAAAAATTTCGCTTTAGAGAATGGATGTATTTTTGGCTCATGGTTAAAGACCGAGGATCAAGAAAATAGCCCTTTCTGGAAGATTTTTTTTAATGAGAGAAAGGAAAAAGCTAGCAGTGAAGAAGAAGAGGTCTCAGGTACTCTGGCAAACCCGAGACAGATGGTGCTATATGAACCAGGGACCTCCAGCCAACTGAAGCAACCAAACAGCAGCAAAGTGGGGAAGGGAAAAGAGGTACTTACTAGAGATCACAATTTTGAAGTGCAGGATAGCCAAATGACTGAAGTAATCCCACCTTATGTCACGAATCTTGCACAAACAGAGGTAATTAAGACCCTAGTCCTAGTTTATCAGAAGAAAAAGCTTTGCGAAAAGAAAATTCCAGTTGGCAAGAAAGCAAGGAGGTACAATCCCTACAATACTCAACAATCTAACATGTCGGTACTTGATGAAACCCAGTTACTTGATACCCCTGTCCAATTGGCAGTAGAGAATGAACAATGGGCTCTGGTGGCTAGCCCGAACAAGCCACCAGGTTACACGTGAAATTCCTATGTTGGAATTGTCAGGGGTTGGGCACACCCCTCATAATTCAAGCCATCCAAGCCCTAGTGGCTGAGGAGAGGCCCAGTTTGCTGTTCTTAATGGAAACAAAAAACCAAGAAGAACTGGTTTTTCGTTTAAAGCAACGTTTGCAGTATCAGAACTTTTTTATGGTGAATCTAGTAGGGATCGCGAGGGGTTGGCACTCATTTGGGATGATAGAATCTCAGTTAAAGTGCAGTCACACTCTCCACACTTTGTGGATGTGGTTGGGGAC
This sequence comes from Syzygium oleosum, assembly GCF_021117445.2. Lineage (NCBI taxonomy): Eukaryota > Viridiplantae > Streptophyta > Magnoliopsida > Myrtales > Myrtaceae > Syzygium > Syzygium oleosum. The sequence goes on along the minus strand of NW_026607500.1, from coordinate 3,905,747 downwards.
TAGATAGAAAGCGGGCAGAGAATGCGTATCACCTTTGTTTATGCACCAAATGACTTTCAAGCAAGACTTCACCTTTGGGGGGAATTGTACCAGATAAGTTACTCCAACAACCTTTTTATGGGTTTGTGCTAGGGATTTCAATGAAGTTCTTTACCTCTAGGAAAAAGTTGGAAAGCGTTTGGTGGAGAAGTACAGAATGATGGCTTTTCAGGATTTCTTAGATTCTTGCTGCCTCATGAACCTAGAGAGCAAAGGGTGTGCATATACATGGGCTAACAATAGGAAAGGGATGCATATGTGAAGGAAAGACTAGATCGAGCAGTATGTTCTATGGAGTGGAGAGTCACTTTTTCGAAAGCAGAGGTTTATGCATTACCGGCTATTGGGTCCGACCATAGCCCGCTATTAATTTCTCTATCCCCAGGACACGCCAAAAGGAGAAAGGAATTTAAGTTTGAAGCTTTTTGGCTAGAAGAGGTTGAATGTGGGGAAATAGTAAGAGATGCTTGGCTGAAGGCAGAAGATACAAACCAGAACTTGTTGACAAAGCTAAAAAGAGTTTCATGTGAACTAGAAGTTTGGAGTAAAAGCAAGTTCACGAATGCTCATAAACGAATCAAGAGCCTGAAGAAGGAAATCCAGCAACTTACAAACCATTCAAGCGGAGGACGGGACCGACAAAGAGTTCAATCACTAAAGGAAGAAATCGAAAAATTGTGGAGGCATGAAGAAATGTACTGGGGATTAAGATCGAGAATAAATTGATTAAAGTGGGGAGACAAAAATACAAGGTATTTTCATGCTACCACCATACAGAGACAGTAGAGGAATAGAATTACAATGCTGAAATCTGAAAATGAGGAATGGATACGAGATGTTGATCAATTAAAGCAATCAAAGGAGAATTTCTTTCAGAACCTTTACACTACGAAGGGCCCCCGCAGTTTTCAACTAGTGTTAGAAAATTGTCACGGCTTGGTTGGAGAAGAAATAAACTGTTGTCTAACAACTGAAGTGACATTAGAGGAAGTAAAGGCAGCAGTTTTCCACTTGGGATCCACTAAGGCACTAGGGCCGGATGGACTATATGGGCAATTCTATCAACACTTTTGGGAAGAGGTTCAGAAGGATGTATTCAAGGAGGTGCAGAATTTCTTTACGTCTAGAATGTTAAATCCAAATTTAAACAAGACTCATATCTCCCTTATTCCCAAAGTACCTAACCCGGAGAGATTGGAACAGTATCGCCCTATAAGTTTGTGCAATTTCATTTATAAAATCATCTCAAAAGTCTTGGCTAACAGACTAAAGCCTTGACTTCCAGATTTGATATGTGAAGAGCAAAGTGCTTTTGTTAGTGGACGACAAATCTAAGACAATATCCTAATTGTCCAAGAGGTGCTTCATCAGCTAAGGGTGAGAAAGAGAAAGAGAGTTCCAGGCGGTGCTAAAACTAGATATGAAAAAAGCATATGATCGAATAGAATGAGATTTCCTGGAAGCTTGCTTGCTAAAATTTGGTTTTTGCACAAAATGGGTAAACTGGATAATACAATGTGTTTCCACGGTGACTTTCAGTGTTAAATTAAATGGAGAGCCCTTACCCTACTTTCAACCTTCGAGGGGTATCCGACAAGGTGATCCGTTATCCCCCTATCTATTTATATTGGTTGCCAATGTACTATCTTTGCTAATGAAAACAGCTGTGGGGGATGAAAACATCAAAGGAATACGTTTCAACAGTTATTGCCCCACTTTATCCCACTTGTTATTCACGGATGACTCGATATTCTTTCTAGATGGGACAATCACTGAATGCCAAAATATTGCTTTAGTTCTGAACCAATACTACTTTGTTTCAGGCCAAGTAGTCAATTTAAACAAGTCGAGAATCTTTTTCAGTAAGGAGTGCCCGCAGAATTTAAGAAGAAATATGGCAGAACAACTGATGGTCCCCGAGATAGAAAAAATGGGCAAATATTTAGGCATTCCATCTGATTGGGGGGAATCGAAAAAACAAATATTTGTTTGGATTACCGCGAGAGTGAACAAGAAGCTTGAAGGTTGGAAGGAAAATCTGATATTGAAAGCGGGAAAGGAAGTCCTCATTAAATCAGTAGTACAAGCATTACCTCAGTATGCGATGTCAATTTTCAAAATTCCAGTCTCCATTTGCCGAGCTATCGAGAAAAAGATAGCTACATTCCGGTGGAAAAACAACATAAAGCAAATGGGCTTGCATTGGAAAAGGTGGGAAATCTTGAAGTATAGAAAGGATGCCGGAGGCCTTGGGTTTCGAGATCTATTAACTTTCAACAAGGCTATGTTGGGAAAACAAGCGTGGAGGATATCACAAGATCCTTCGTCTTTGTGAAGTCATTTTCTAAAAGGAATATATTTCCCAGGAGAGAATTTCTATCGCGCTAGGAAAGGAAGCAGACCTTCATGGAGATGGCAAAGCCTTGTTATTAGAAGAGATGCCACACAACCATCGATTAGATGGGTAGTCGGTAATGGGGAAAAGATTAATATTAGAGAAGACAGATGGCTTAAAAGAGGTTTGATTGGGGGACCCTCAAACAGAAACGAATCTAGAATGGTGTCAGATCTAATTATAAAAGAAGAGGAATGCTAGAATGAGCAACTGGTACCGGAACTTGTTGATCCAGATACCAGCAATGAAATCTTAGCTACTGCCTTGGGGAGCTAGGAAATGGAAGATAGAATGGCGTGGACACCTTTAAAATCAAGAAGTTTTACAGTAAAGAGTGCATATAACTGTAGTAGCGAGGAAACAACCAAGCAAGCTTCAGAAAAAGCATCGTCCTTTTATCAAATCCCCAAATCACTATGGATGAAGATATGGCAATCTCACACCTATCCCAAAATAAAAAAATTTCTATAGAGTGCTTGCCAAAATGCCCTTGCTACCAAGGATAACCTATTCAGAAGGAAAATCTTACCTCACTCCCTCTGCAGCCTCTGTAATCAAAGCCCTGAAATGGTAGAACACGCTCTCCTTCTTTGTCCATGGAAGAGGAAAATCTGGAAAAATACTGCTATGAACATCAATGTCTCTGCCCAAGGTTTGACACGATTCGAAGTGTGGTTAGCTGAATTTAAACATACCTCGGTTACTTTTGAGCTTCTAATGTTTGTTCTTTGGCAAATTTGGAAAACTCGAAACCACTTTGTTTTTCGAGTGCAAAAGCCAAACCCAAAGGAAGTAATGGATGAAGCAACTGCAATGCAACGAAATCTTGATTGGTGGCTCCTTGGGAAGAAGAAAATTACAACAGTAGCAAGCTTCCGCCTCCATCAATGGCGGCCACCAGAATCGGAAGAACTAAAAATTAATATCGATGGAGCCTACTTGCTTGGAACAAATGAAGGTGCAGTGGTGGGTGTTTGCCGAGATAGCTCTAGGAAACTAATTGATGTCTTCGCGCGATCTATTAAGGCATCTTCAGCAGCTCAGGCGAAGGCACAAGCCATGGTGGAAACTCTAATGTATTTCTCCACGCGAACTGAAATCTCACTAAAAGTGGAGTCAGACCATTTTGATATGATAAGCACACTCACTAGTAGAGCGCAAATCAGCTGGGAAGTATAACGCCTTATCAAAAAAGCCCACCCGCTCCTCAAATCTTTCAAGGATTTAAAATTAGCCCATATTAATTGGGTGTCCAATAGAATTGTTAATTGGGTGGTTAAAGCTCAGAATAAAAATAGATTACCACGAAACTGGCTTTTGAACCCCCCCCCCCCCTCAGCCCTCTCAAAGCTTCTTTGTTATGAAGCAAACGAAGTGTATTCACGTACTTATTTCCAGTAATGAAAGTCGATTCCTTTTCTGACCAAAAAAAATAAAAAAATTTGACCTTGACTTAGAAAAGTGCTGAGCCGTTGCCTTCTAGTTCCAAAAGGGCCTTTCCTCTTCACTTCTGGAGGTCTTCCACTGCGCTTGCTTTGTCGTTGCGTTTTGGGCATTATCCGGTGGTGGTTCTATCTTGGTGTTGAATGGAGTCGACCGACATGAACTGATTTATTAATCATTTATCCACCAGCAGTTCAATTTGCCCGTGCTACGCATGGGAGGATCGTTTAACGTTTATATTGTTGTCCTCTTTGGCCACTACATTAATAATGTAACTACAAGTAAGGGAAAAAAAGAAAGAAAAGGACTTAATAGCTATGTTTCCACTATAATTAAATTACCATTAAACTAGTCTCTAGACTCGTGCTATGCACGCGAAAAAGTCTTATGAAATAGATTGCAGAAAATAATAATTCTAGAAGTATATTTGATCATCATGAGAATAAGAGATTTTTGTAATATTGAAAAAAAAAATTTACATGTCCCTTGAACTAAAGGGGAAACTTTTAGTTCAATAAAACTGGAAAAATAAAAGAAACTTTTTTCAATAGAATGGAAAGATAAATATCGCTCATGGAGAGTATCACATGTCAGCCATCCATTGAAAGTGCTTTAGTGCACCACTTTAGATTTATTAAATAAGATAGATTTGGCATATCTGATTTAGAACGATAATGAGAGATATTTATAATGAGAGATATTTAATTTAATAAGCTTAAATCTAAGCTCTAAGAAATTATGCTTTCTTTTTTTTCATCAAGCACATCAAAAATTTGCTTTTTATTAACTTATTTTAATTAAGGAAATAATAATAAATTTAATTATGGGACGCTCTTGTTCTTTCTTATTTTCTTTAACTTGTGGTCTTACTATTTGTTAAATTAGACAACCCATTGGTTTTGATGTATCTGACGGCAAATCTAAGGGTGGCTCGTTTTGTCTCTTGGGAGAAAATTTAGACTTTTTTACGAGACATTTGTCCCGTGAGTGAAACCTGGGGGCTTTTTTAGGGAAAAAGGCCTATGCCATAAAATCATCTTTTATTTTTCAAAGGAAATGATATATTGACAATAAAAGAAGTATCTGGTCACAATTTTTTCAAAATCTCTATTTTAATAAGACATGTGGTTTTAATGTTATTATCTTTACTTTTACTTTATAGTGTACTTTTCCCATTAATATAAAGAAAAGTACTAAGTACATTTTGTTCAGTTAATCAAAATAAGCCATAATATTCAATTGTTAAGAGCTGCAAATTTTTCATCCATTGTTTGAAGTATGTGCAAATTTTCCATCCAATGAACTTTTTATGTTTTTTTTTTTCAAATCAGCGTTTTAGGAAAAGAAAATGGAAATGATTTCTCTTACCATCAAATTCATGAGAACGCATAAAATCATCTTCACAATGAGAGTATTTTACTGTTAATCTATGTATGAAGGTAATTTGGCTTCTAATCTTTCTAAGTAATTATTCTAAGGACTGGCGTTGGCTTTTTAATCATGATATATACATTTCTATTGATACTAAAATTCCAATTGTCAATATGAACTGTTATGAATAGAGTAATATAATTATCTATAGCAAAATTTTAGTTTACTCTGCGCTTGTTGCACGGGGTGGTGGATTTTTTGGCCACCGACCCACTCTCAAGACAAATAAATTTGAGAAAAATCCAGATGAACGTTTCCAAATTCATGTTGCTTTTTGCCACATTAGCTTTTGGAGGCTCTTACAAATGCAGATTTTCTATGTCTCACGTCTGCTTTAAAGCTCATTCACTTTGTGCGATTTATTTCAGTGCAGCAAATGGAAGAGCACATCTTTCTCAACCAGTAATGAAAATGGAATCTGTTCATTAAACTAATCTTCTCGTGCTGGCTTAGAGAATGATTAACTGGTAATTCATTGACTGGGAGCAGTAAGCACGTGGTGGGTCATTGCCTTCCCTTGGACCTCGACCTCGATCCAATATATCATTTGGCCACATCCTCCAACAAGAATCCACCTCTATTTTCCACAAAAATAAACTAAAGGCGTGTTTTCATAGCGTGTGAGGGAGACTAGTCAGAGTATGATAATTAAAGGAGAATCAGACTTGAATTTTTAATTTTCAATATATTCTTTTGGACTGAAGTCGCACTTGAATTCACCTACTACCTTTTGCCATTTCTCCCCTTTTCCTTTTAATTTTTTTTGTCAATTATTTTTCCTCAATTTTCTTCTGTTTCGCCTTTTTTTTTAATGCATGAATAGATACCATTGTATACTCATAGCAATTAACTTTCCACAAACACATTTCGAGTTCCAGTCAAGATTGATTATAATAAAGCCCATCCACATGATGAGAGCCAATGCCTTTAGATATCATTTACTCTATCACTCTCATATTTAAACTCGTTAATTTTTTTTCTATTATTCTTACAATGGCACTCTTTTCCATTAGAAATTCTCTAACAATCCCAACAAGTTTGGGGGCAACTTTTTCTTGGCAACAGTACTTCATTTAAAACAAAAACCATGAAAAAGTACTATACTCACTTTTTGTTAGTGCTTAGTTATATACATTATATAAGATTCTATTTCTTCGAGCCATTGTTTGGTTGCCTCATTTTTCTTTTCGGATGAAATGGGCGTCCCTCACCTTGGTGGAGGAATCATGATTCCATTCCCCTTTTTTACCCTGACTTGATTCTTTAAATGCTATAAATATATGAATAATGAATAAATATTCTACTACTAAAAATAAACATTAGATGCTGAACTAAAAATAAACAACCACATTAACATATACTTATAGATTAACGTAAAATTAAACCAATGTACTATAAAAAAAATAATAAGTATTCTATAATATAACAGTGATTTTTAACAACTTGATCGATGATATTTTTTATTATCATCATGACTTTTGATTATTTAACTGTGATTTTAGAGTATTTTTTTAAAATGAATTATAATGTGTATTTGTAAATTCTAGTGCAAATACATATGTATTGGATACGTTAGGTTAGAGCTATCATAACCATTGAATTTACGATTCTCTCGCGTAAGACCCACATAAATTTCACGGAATCAAGGTTCATGATTGATCCCGTATTGCGGACTTCATTTTAGGGAAGAAATATCGCAACCCTAGACTAGATGAGCAAGGCGAGTCACTTTCCTTTTTTTTTCAACTCCAGGAGGCCTCAATCACTTTGTAATGACAAAGTGCTGATTGTATCCACGGTGCCTTCCGAGTAAAGAACTGGGAAAGGTTTCTTGTTTAATGTCAATCTAATTGGTCACTTATCAAGATCCACTTGTAACCCAGTAAATTACTTTTACAGATATTGTTACCATTTAACATGATCTGGCTTCCCCCAAGTTTTGTAATATCATCAAAAACTCATAAATTGGTACACTCGCATCACATTTACTTTTGTGATATAAAAATTAGGTTAGGGTAAATATTACGGATATACCAGTTTGAGATTCTTGGTAACATTAATCATAAAAATTCAATTTTTAGTGTATATTTTGCAATAGCTATCTATGGCCGCACAGATTAATGGCATGTTTGGTAACCATCCTTTTTTTTTAATTATTTTTCTATACTTTTGTTTCCTAGAACAGAAAAATACAAAAATCTATTTGGTAACATCAGTTTTTTTTTATTTCCCTGAATAGAAAAATAGCCAGGGAATAGATTTGAAATAGAAAGAAAAAGCAAAAAAAAATTTAGAGTCATACCAAATGCTTTTATGTTATGTTTCTATTTTGAGATTAGAAATTTCGTGCAGTTATCGAACGTGTTTTTCTGCTCAGAAACTCATTCAGAAAATAGAAATAAAAAAATACAAATTTTGTAAAGAAATTATTTCCGGGAATAAAAATATTACCGAGCGCACCCTAAATAACCATCTGAGCATCTCCATGTCAATTCGAACAAAAATAAATAAATAAAGGCATTTAATTCGAAGACTGAATTGGTAAGGAAAAGTTGTGAGTCATCGTGCTAGGGAGAATATTATGACATCTATTTTAATAAGACATGTGGTTTTAATGTCATCTATTTTCGTTTACGAAGGAAAATATTATGACATCTATTTTAATAAGACATGTGGTTTTAATGTTTTTTTTATGACATCTTCATTTAATTCGAAGACTGAATTATTTCCAATACACTTTGTGAGTCATCTCTACCATAGCCTCCACCAAGCGGGGATCCGCGTGTTCACGGATGAAGAGAGTCCCATCCCGGGAAAGAGTATTGGGCCGTCGCTTACCGCGATCAGGCATTCCAAGATCGCCATTCCGATCCTGTCAAAGAACTATACGTCGAGCAGATGGTGCCTCCAACAGCTGGCTCTGATTGTGGAGTGCCACAAGACGATGGGCCAGATCATCATGCCCATCTTCCTCGACGTCACGCCATCGGTCGTGAGGGACAGATCCCAAGTTTACGCCGGGCCTTTCGCCGCGCCTGGATGGAGAAGAGAAAACCCAAACACCCTCCGGGAATGGGAGGAAGCTCTCATCCGTGTGGGATCCATCCCAGGGCTGGAGAGTGATGGGTAAGTGTAATTGAGTAAGTTCAGTCGAGTAACCTAGCATCCAAATCCCAAGGTAGCGCTTAGTTCAATTTAGTTAATCTAATTAGACTAACGCTAGGTGTATCAACACCTGATGTGTAGCTCGCTCTGATCTGGTACTCAATATGATCTACTTGTTTACATTCTTACTCCCAGCTTGCCATATTACTTAATGTTTTGGTTTTGTTGATAAATTTCGGTATTCCTAGCGTTACACACATCTTTACAAGCACATGACTCTGTTTTTCGGTTAACTTAGAGGCAGCGATAATGGTTGTGATTTTAGATTAAGATGGTCCGGCAGAATGTTCTTCCTCTTGGAATCTGCATCTACACGAAATCTACCTCTTGCGAGAAAATGCCAGTGTAGAGTGATACCGATTTGCTTAATTTCTGTCGATGCAACTGACAACCTTTGCATCTCATCCTACCGTGCTTTGTCTTTGCTGATTTAGTAAAAATATGTGCCACTAATTGCGTGGCCTGTTTGTCTAAAGCTGATTGCTGTTTGATAGTTTTCGAAAGGAGAGCGTGAATTTTTTTCTTGCAAACTACTTCAGAGTTCAGACATTGTTAGACTTACGTTAATCTTTATGCATGTGCCTTGTGCACGCATGATACAGCTCACGCACACGTGCTTCAATCATCGAGGTACTTGTCGCAAATGTGTTGAGGGTATTGAACAGATACTTCGTTGGCATCGAGCATCATGTGGAAAGAGTTATGGAATTACTAAATGTGGAATCTAGCGATGTTCGTGGAGTTGGAATACATGGCATAGGGGGCACCGGGAAGACAACAATTGCAAAGTTAATCTACAAAAGAATATTTCATCTCTTTGATGGCTGTAGCTTTCTGGAAAGCGTTAGAGAAAATGCCAAAAAACCAGGAGGCTTAGTAAATTTGCGAGGTCAGTTGATTTCTGCCCTTCTAGGTGCAATTTATAGACAAATTCCTTCTGTTGATGACGGGATTAAGTCCATCAGAAGCAGATTCTTCCACAAGAAAGTTCTAATTGTTCTCGATGATATTGAACCAAGCTTTGAACTTACATCAATTTTAGGAAGTCTTGATTGGTTAGGCTCTGGAAGCAGGATCGTAATTACCACCAGAGCCGAACAAGCCTTAGATAAGCTTGAAGTGTTCCTGACATATAAGGTTGGAGGAATGCAACGAGATGAAGCCCTTAAACTTTTCCACGTCCATGCCTTCAGGGAGAAACCTGCTCCAGATGACTTGGCTACTCTGTCCGAAAATATAGTATCAACTATTGACCGACTTCCTTTGACTATTGAGGTTGTCGGGTCGTATCTATTTTCTAAAAGCAAGGACGTGTGGAAGCAAACCTTAGACGAGTTGGAAAAAGTACCTGAGCTACAAGTTAAACAGAATTTGATGGTAATCATCAAAGCATTACCTGACAAGCAAAGACAGATATTTCTGGACATTGCTTGTTTCTTCATCGGAGAGGACGAAAGTGTTGCATGCTACCTGTGGTCCGACCGTGATGCCACAAGCCAATTGGAATTAAAAGTGCTCGTCCTCTCATCTATTGTTAAGATTGAGAACAACAAACTGTGGATGCATGATCAACTTCGAGACCTAGGTAGGGATATCGTCAAATTGGAACATCGTGAACTTGGAAAGCGCAGTAGATTGTGGATGCACAATGATGCCTTGGATGTGCTAATGAATGAAAAAGTAAGATACAAGTTCATCACTGTTTTTTACCTTATGATTGTATGCCTTACGACTCGTGTTCCTTTTTTCATAGAGGAAAGACACTTACGGTCCATTTGTTTTGCGAAAAATGACTGATTTGGAAAACATTTTCTTAAAATTGATCACTTTTATATCTTGGAATAATTAGTCGATGAAAATTTTTCTTTATTGATAACAATTTATGTTTACATATTTTCATGGACGATGAAAATATTTTTTGTTCATTTGTTTTTGGAAGAGATACGAGCGATCATTTTTAGGAAGCTATTTTCCAAATCATTCACTTTCCGCGAAACAAAAAGACCCGTAATAAAAATGATTTCTTTAGTTTGAAGTCTCTAAGCATTTATCATCTTCACATGTTTTTGTGGGGAAATGCTAAGTCCCTTGGCAATCCAATATTTCACGTGTAGGGAACGAATCGTGTTGAAGGTGTTCTTCTCAAATTTGACAGTAGGTCACAATACAGTTTTGGACCAGCACATTTTGCGAGTATGTCGAACATAAGAATCCTTCGATTGGATCAGGCGAACCTCGAAAAAATTTTGAGCGGCGTCTGTCAAGTTTAAGATGGCTCCATTGGCAAGGTTGTCCTCGGAATCTTCGTGCTGAAAATTTGGATTTGAAGGAGTTGGTTATTCTAGATCTTTCCTGGAGCAAGGTCAATGAAAAATGGAATGGTTGGAGAGAAATCGAGGTATAGAAGTAAATTATTTTTAATTTCATTTGTCAAATTCTAGCGGAAAAGTTAACTCTTTTGTTATTCTACTTTCTGACAGAAAGCCGAGAAATTGAAAGTTTTGAACCTCACCGGTTGTGTTGACTTGATCAGAACTCCAAACTTATCGCATTACAATTGTTTAGAGAGGTTGATTCTTGAAAACTGCATTCGGTTGGTTGAAATTGGTTCATCGGTAAAAAGTCTGCGGCGCTTGGTTTCACTGAACTTGAGGTGTTGCACTGAACTCAATAAGTTGCCTGATGAGCTGGGTTTCCTCATGTCCTTGCAAGAGATTCTTATAGATGGAACTGCTGTTCAAGAAATTCCTGCCTCTGTCGGTCATTTGAAAAATCTTGGAAGATTCAGTGCCTGCAACTGTCTTTCATTGATCCAGCTGCCCGATTCAATTAGCCATGCAATATCTCTAAGAGTCCTTGCACTGAATGGTACTACAATAACTAAACTTCCCATGTCTATGGGAGAGTTAGAAGGGCTACAACACTTGTCAATAAGTCATTGTAGGTCGATATTGAAGTTACCAACGTCCTTGGGGACTTTGGCTTCATTGACCGAACTTGATCTATCAAGCACTGCAATTGTCGAATTACCTAATGATGTCAATAATTTAAATTTTTTAACAGTGCTCAAAATTGATTTTACTTTTGTAAGAGAGCTGCCTTGCGCTATATGGACGTTGAAGAGGCTGGAAGAGCTGCACGCTTCAAGATGTCGGAGTTTGGATGGGGAAATTCCTGGAGATATTGAGAAGCTTTCGGAATTGAGGGTCTTGAGGCTTGGATACTCTCGGATTCGTGGTCTACCAGATAGCATTTCTACACTTACCAATCTCCAAACGCTGGATCTGCTTCATTGTGACAAGCTCCGTAAGGTGCCCAAGCTTCCTTCCACTTTAATAAGCCTATCTGTCAGTTCTAAGTTGATGGATACAATCCCAGACATCCATCACCTGGTTAAGTTGGGAGAGTTGTTCTTGGCTGATGGATCCCAGGAACTGGTGTTACCTGTCCAAGATCAAATTGAGGTGAAAGAACGCATTGGTTTGCAGCTTAAGAGTTTGTCAGAGCTAAAGATATTGCAGCTATCTGTGTTAAAGATCCAACTACTACCTGTTGGGTTGCATAGCCTTAAGAAGCTCAGGAAACTCTCCCTTTGCTGCATTCACTTGAAAGAGCTACCCCAGCTTCCTTCAAGTTTATATACTCTATCACTTCGCCATTACAAATCGCAGACAGGATTGCCAGATCTTTCATATTTGAAGCTCCTGTCAGAATTCGAGCCTTTCGACTGTGCAGTAACAGAAGTTCCAGGCCTCGGGACGTTCGAATCCTTGCGAGTTTTCAGAATATCTCACTGCAACCTGCAGCAGCTGGATGAGCTGGAGAACTTGATATTTTTAGCATCATTGAATGTTTCATACTGCTTAAGTCTTGAGGAACGTCCCCATCTATCAAAACTGAAGAAGCTGAAACTGAAAGATATTAAAATCAAGGGCTGTCCGAAGATTCACGATATTAAAAGTGTGAAACACCTGAATTCCTTCGAGGAGCTATGCAGTTCAAAAATTGAGGCGGAAAGCTCATCCGAGGTAACCATCAATGCTGATTTTCCCACTGGACCGCATAAATGAAGGATGACACTTGATAAGCACGTGTTATGTCTGGAATGCAAAAATCAATGAATTGCTTAATAACAACAAAAATGTATGACACCATGAATTACGATGTACAGGATATTTTCTCCCATTAACACATGGGGAATCATTTTTTCAAATGAAATTTGAGTCATGAAGACTTTATATTTCTTTCATCTTCTTTAATGGGTAGATGGGTCCAATTATGTAAGGACTCCACTTCTATTTCTTCTTTAAACGGGCATTTTTTTTTTACTTTTTTTAGTATTTTTCTGCGATATACAGCCAAAGAACTTCTATTTGTGTGGTGCTGTTACGTACACAATCCAGAGCGTTGAATGTCGTATTGGTATCTTAAATCTTTGATGTGGTGCGGAAAAGTGCTGACCTGTACAAGTTAATTCTTTATCCAAAGTGCTGTGACTAAATTGGGCTGAGTGGCTCATAGAAGGTATTCCGTTCTCCAAACAGTTCTCTTGTAATTCAGACTTGTTTGACCAGCTACTCTTCCAAGGAGATAATCTGATCAATACTGTCGATGAAATCTCAAAACTCGTCTGTTCTCTTTTCACGTTCAGTCAGTTTGAATCTAAGCATCAACCTTTATAACCGTTTGACACACGGTAGAAATCTTATTTGATGCACTGAATACATGCTTACCCAAGTTTTGTCACAGGTGGAGTTCAGCAAACCAGCCGATACCGGACATTCTTCCTTTAAAGGGGTCAAATGCAAAGACGAAGGTATGCTCTACATTGAGATTGTCAAATCTGAGTTGTTCTATAAGATTAAGTATGAGGTCAACCTTGAAATGTAGACCACTGAAAGAGGTCATGGCTAGAAAGCTGCCAGACCATAAGAATAGGCAGTTAAGGAATTATTTCAAGCTATGCCATATTGTTGGAACTGATTAGACATTGACTAATTTGATGGGCCATGTAGTAAATCTTACACCTTAACTATTGCTCCTCTTGCTATAGTGTCACATATGATCCTTAAGAATATAGTCTATAAGAGCTGACAAACATCATCAGCCACTTTTTATCTCAATCTTTTTTTGCTTGGGAATGGCATTTTATCTGTCCATCCAAAGAGGCGTGGTGAGTCGCTATTTGACACTTGTCTCCTTTCACAATAGAGGATTGACACAGTCTTTTGTCTGACGGCTGTTTTTCGTACCGATATTATTACATCAGAGAAGGATGATTGCTACACTTTCCTTGTTGATAATGAAGATAAGGATGAAGATAACATTCGGGAAACCAAACCAAAGCCAGAGCATGTACCTCAACCAGTTGTTGCTGAGACTCACAATGAGTCGGAACTGGTCAGTCTGCTAAAAGAAGTTAATGCCAACCAAGAGATTCTGAAGGAGGAAGTTCGAGCTATAAAGGCAGAATTGAAGGGAGAAGTTAGCACTCTGAAGGATGGAATGGCCAGAATTGAGACCAAGCTGAACACTTTGAAGTGCTATGATCCAGTGAGAGCTCACTTGGACCCCTCATTCTTTTCGAACACCCCTTCTTCCTCAAAGTGATTTTGAACCTGATAGTTTTTATGTAGTTTTTTAACTGGTTTGTAATTTTGTGGTTTAAATACTTTGACTACCTTGAACATTTTGTGGATTCTGATCTTTATATGATTATGATGATATTTGTATGTGATTTGGAATATTTTTTTTGTGACAATGATAAAAAGGGAGAGAAATACGATGCAGATATATGTTAGAGGAGAGCTGGTACTGATGCAGATATATGCTGGAGAACTAATACTGATGTGATCTTGAATACAGGATATATTTTGCAAAATACAAGATGTATGTATACTGCAAATGTGTGAATACAGGATACTATACCTTTTGCCTTGCATGAAGCACTGGAGTATATGTGGATCAAGTTAAACTAATACTATACACTTTGGCATATACCAATCTTTATACATCCAAATACTATAAGACTCGGAGATACCAAGGTGAACAGTCTATAAGATCTACATCATCGTCGTACTCGAAGTTCCTAGTGAGAAGCAGTTGGATATAGTCGAGAAACATGATATAACGATAGTCTAATATCACCGGGAAGTTAGATATAATCGAGAACTGTTGATGTAAGCGGCGTAGGTACACTACCTGGGACACCAACATTGTCACGTGCTCAAAGGATAATATCTCAAGATAAGTTATCTTATCTTTCGAAAGCTAGTGATCTGGTATGGATTCTTATTTTAGAAGTAATTGATTGATCTAATATTATCTACATAGAAAATATCAATCACGCACGATATCTTGGTTAATTAACAATCTTCTTGAAGACAAGTTACTTTCCATAGCCAAGCTACTCTATTTTTGAAAACTAATGATTTTATTGTATGGGCAACCAAATCTACCGGAACTCGAATTGATTGACTTCAATGGCTAAATTGATCTGCTCAACAATTGTCCAAAGGTCAGCTTGGAGATTGATACTAGTGAAGATTATCCAAAGGGAAGATTCGATGCTGAGGAGTATAAAAGGAGATCAACAAAACACCGAAGAGAGAGAGAGAGAGAGAGAGAGAGAGAGAGAGAGAGAGAGAGAGAGAGAGAGAGAGAGAGAGAGAGAGAGTGTGTGTGTGTGTGTGCAAAAATTTAAATACAGAGAAAGCTTTACATTCGTTCATTGTCTTTTCGAGCATGCTGAAATTGTAATCTCTTAAGAAGTGTGTCATTGTTATAGTTTGTGCTTAGGTATGAAATAGTGATATCTATCTGCTTGCATATAAGCAACACCAGCTTTGAGAAGAAGTACTTGGGTATAAGCAACACATTCTATCATAACTACTCAAAGATTGCTAGTGGAATCTAGCTAGTAGACTGATAGTCTAAGAGAGTGGATGTAAGCTTATACTAAGCTAAACCACTATAAAGCTTTGTGGGCATCGTTCTCTTTCTCTCTACTTATATTTATTACTTCTTAATAGAAGCGCTTTGCTCTATCTGATATAACATGTTCCTACGTATATAAACACACTATTTTTACCTGATTTACCTTATATCAAACTTGACGCTTTTAGTTCTGCAATATTTAGTCAAGTTTCTTGAAATCACTTATTCATCCCCTCTATGTGATACTATTAGCCATGCTGGGAAAATCACCTATGTGTTGATTGTTGAAAAATCTCCTATGTTTTTTTGACAATAACAAAAACAATCAAAAGCTATCAATGTGTGTATTGGTGATATATAGACAAGCCAATATGCAGATGTTGTCATAATCAGCACCAGTTGATTCTGATATAAGGAGTGCTCTGCTGCTGTATGAATACTTTGCAATATCGAGGGATCGCTACCGATATTTAAGGTGAACGAGATATTAGGTGTTGAAGATGTCTACAAGTTGGAAGGATCTTCAGATAATGTGAATATTTGGAAAGACCTTGATCGAGGATGAGCAAGTCAAGAAGAATGTGGATGTTCGTAATGACTTTGAGGTACAAAGATCGAGTGAACAGTTTGATGGACTTGGTGATGGTGAACAAACGTAAAACAAAGATGTTCGATAAAACTTGGAAGGACCATAGAGATGAATAGGTTGATAGAGTTGAAATTACCAATATGCTTGGAAGGACCGGAAGAAAGATCAGCATCATTATCAGGTGCAGTGGATTGTTATTGGAGCAGTAGATTGTTAGCAATGAGCAGCTACTTTATACAGACAAGGTGGAAGACAATGATGATATCAATGACCTATGTGAGTTCAGCAAAGACTAGGTATAAGGATGAGGATCTTGATGGGAAAGAAAACAAATTGAAGATGACGAGGTGTTCATGATGACTTGGAAGTACCGTGGTCAATCTTTCATCAAGGTGACGTCTTTGGAAGTTGAGATAGTCAAGAGGATCATTGGATGATTGATCACAAATCGTTCACACGGTTTGTTAGTGGATAGCATCAACAGACTACTAATAATCTACACGTCTTGATTATGGGTAAGGGATCATGCTGATATTTAGTCTTGGAAGGTGCTGGTCACTTGATCATCTGAGTATATAATGAGCAGTGATGTTGAGAAGAAAAGTTAGTTAGAGAAAAAAGGGATAGAATACTTACAATACTGCTATTATCTTCTAAGCTAGAAATTGTCACTAATCCTGATACGTAAATCTCTCTATATTTGGTTTAACACTGTAATAGCTTATAGTCAAGTGTACAAGAGTAAGTTTAGTGTTTTTGTATCCCGATACTCAAGTGAAGGGAACTACATTAGCCAATTGTAACTTGTATAGCTGATTACTGGTGGAATCCAACCGTTGTTAACATTGTTAATCTGAGAGTGGATTTAGGCTTGGTCATAAGTCGAACCACTATACATCATTGTGTGATCTGCTTACTTCTAATCATGGTGATGCATGTGAACCTACAACATCAGATGACGATGATCTTGACAAGAAGGTTCAAAAGCATGATGAGAAAGGAAATGACTACAAAGGAAAGAGGTAAGCAAAATACTGAAACGAGAAGAAACACCACAAAGCCAAAGATGAGTCCATATTAAAAGAAGTAGTCTACTACGAATGTCGAAAGCCTAGACACATCAAGCCCAAATGTCCTCTTTAGAAAAAAGAAGAAAGGAAAGTTTGAGAAGAAGAAGCGTGCCTTCAATGCTTAAACCTGAAGTGACATCGAGTACAAAGAAGCGATGAAGATGCTAATCACGCCAACCTATGTCTCATGGGTAATTCTGAAGTCTATGAGGAAATTGAGGTAGAATCCCCATAACTCACTTATGAAGAATTGCAAGATTTTCTAACGGAAACTTTTGAAAGACTAAAAAAATCTTCAAAAGATTTTCAGATTTGAAAAATGAAGTTTGGATGTTGACAATTGAAAACCCTTCTCAAAGTGTGGCTCTTGAAGAGATGAGAGATGAATTGCATGTTCTAAGGAAAGAACAAAGTCTCTCTTAAGATGAGAATTACTCTCTAAAGAAAGAGATTTCGAAATCACTACAAGGTTCTCTCTTGGTTCCAAAACACTTGAGCACATCCTTTCAATTCAAATCCCTTACTATAATAAGTCCGGTTTAGGATGTGAAGAAAATGAAGGAGAAAGTGATCCTTCTCCGCTTTAGTCATCAGTTTCTCTTTCCAATCCATGCACCCATTTGTTTTTTTTATTACCCAGTATGAAGGGATGTCCAGATATTTGCCCATTTTATCTATTAGATGTTAGCGTGGTGAGTCACTATTTGACGCTTGTGTCCTTTTTCTCAATTGAGGATTGACGAACCCCTTTGTCCGACAGCTATTTTTCTGACCGATATGAGTACATCGGTGAAGGATGATGGCAACGCTTTCCCTGTCAATGACAAAGATAAGGATGAATATTACATTCCCGAAGGGAAGAAGAATAAATCTGCTAAAAGCATTGCCTTGGAGATTTCTGACGAGTCCACTCTTCCATCTAAGCACAAGCAAAATCTTCCAAGTCTGATTAGTCAATCACTGAAACTATGGGCGCTTCTTCTAACTTGCTAAGTTCTCCCTCCGTTGGAGGTTCATCAACCACAACGGGTAAAGTGAAGGTAATACTATTGACGACTTCCTTTTCTATATAATTGACTCTGTCAATGATTAATTCCATATTTCTTTTAGACCGTTGATTCCAAATTCAGCAGTCAGATGATTGTCGAAACCAAACCAAAACACCCTTTTTCATATAAAACAAACTTAAGTGATGTTGAGCCTCATAAGGATTCCAGTTTGTCAGTGGATCTGATAGGGACCGAAACTAGCGGCATCTCTCCAACGACAGATGCAATGAGGTCTAAGACTCCCTTTCCCCCTCTGGCCGCACACGTCTTCCCCCGTGCAGACGTCCCCTCGGCCCCATACCCATGCAGACCTAACCCCCCAGCCTCTCTCTCTCCTCCTTTTTTCTCTTCTTCCTCTCTCTCTTCTTCTCCTTCCTTCTTCCTTTTTCCTTGGCCCGACGAGTTCCGCTCCTGCTTCTGCTCGTCGACTGCAACCACCACCGGTCGCCCCGCCGTCCGCCTCGCGCCGCCGTAGCCCCGACCGAGCTGCACCGTCGCTCGCCAGCCACCTGCAGTCCCGTCGACCGCCCTCGTCGCCTGGTGTCTCTCCTCCTCCCGTCGTTCGCTCGAGCCGCGAGCTCGTCGCCGCCACCACCGCACGCCCAGCTGTCGCCGCCGTTACCGTCCGCCAGCCCAGTCGCCGCTCGACCTCCGTGCGCCGCTCGCCACCGCCACTGTCACTGCCGGGCCCTTGCCTCCCCTTCTCTCGGCCTTCTCTTCTTTCACCCCCAGAGCACGCGAGCTCGACTCGCCGCCGTGCTCGACGAGTCCCGGCCGCCGTCCAGCCGTCCAGCCAGCTCTCCTCCCGACGCCTGAGCGTCGCTGTCGCCGCCGCCGACCGCCTCCCAGCCGCACCACCCGCCTTAGCCAACTTCCTCTTCTTCCCTTTGGCTTTCCGCCGTTCGCCTCCGCTGGCCGTCGCTCCAGCGGGCCAGCTTGACGCCACCCGACCCCGCCAGTAGCCGCACCGTGCTGCTCCGTCACCGCCGCTCGCTGCCGCCGCGTCGCCGTCGCCGCCGCCGCCGCCGATCGCCGCCCGGCCAGCCCAGACCGTGGCCGGCTCGTCGCCCACGCGACCAAGCCGCGCGCCCATCGCTGCGCCCACGCCCGTGCCCGTGCCCTCGCCCATCGCCGTGCCCATGCCCGTGTCCGCGCCCGCGCCCGTGCCCGCGCCCATCGCCGTGCCCGCGCGTGTGCCGAGTCCGCACTGTTCACCCGGGCCATTTTAGGCCCGAGCCGACTTTTCCCGGGCCAAAACTTAGTAAGTGAATTCCTAAACCCTACCTAGTACTTTGGGTATTTTATAGACTTGTCTCGGGTTTAGAACGGCTAGGGCGTGTTTTAATTTAATTATATTATGATATAATTGTGCTAATTGGATTGGATAAAATAATGTGCATGATTTGGGTGATCGTACGTGGCCAACTTGAACGTCGGGTTTGTGGATTGACGTGGCGAATTGTGAATATGGATCGTTTGATGCAATTGGCGTGAAATTGATTGAATTGAATGGCGTGTGCATGCCTGTCGATTTTAAGCCCGGATTGATCGGAGGGCTACGGACTTGGGACGTGTTGACGGTGGTCCGTGTGAAGGCATGAATGGCCGGTGTGCCAAGTGGATGCGGGCTTGAGACGTGTTGACGGTGGGCCGTTAAAGGTGTATTGGACCGGTACGTGTTTATGTCGGTCATTGGGATTGCTTGAATAGTGTGGCTTGGGACGTGTTGACGACGGCCACTGGAATTGATTGAATAGTGTGGCTTGGGACGTGTTGACGGCGGCCACTGGAATTGATTGAATGATATGGCTTGGGATGTGTTGACGGCAGCCATTGGAATTGATCGAATTGTGTGGCTTGTGTGTCTGTGAGATCGGACTTGAGACGTGTTGACGGTGGTCCGTGAGAGGAAAGTTGGTTGGACACGTGTGTGCGATGTGATTGATTGAATTGGCTAATTGTACGTGTGGATGCTTAGTTGGATTGGTTGATTGCGAGTGGGGGTGTGTGTGCCGAGTGATGGTGATATGGCGGTGAACTATTCTTGCATTGTCATGTTTGGTCTAATATGCAGGGTTGGCACGTGGCTCTAGGCGAGGTAAGCTTATCCTGTGAAACTGGTTGTGTTGTCTGGTGACTTGCATGTTAGACTTGTCTGGGTACGCATTGGCCTACGTGAGGTATAGGGGGTTGCTTATTGAGACTCGATCTCACGGTTATTATATAACCATTTCAGATTCGCGACCGTGATCGATTCGGAGATGCCGCCAGAGCACCACAGGGATTGAAGGATAGATCATTTACCCTGTCTTTTGAGTACCTTTTGTAGAGGAGATAAGCTTGTCAACCACCGTCCCCTTTTGAAAATTGTGATTTTAAATTGGTAGCCTGAATTATCGTTTTGTATAGTGACTGCTTTATGATGTTATGCAATTATTGTTTCGTGCTATCCTTTTGTCATCTTGTTAGTTGTTTGGGTTGTTTTATTTCGCTTCCGCTTGCGTAGTTCGTTTGGGTCGGCGACGCGTCCTGGGACGTCGCATTAAATACGGCCGTTGAAGGGGTGTCGCGAGCCTGTTGGGGTTCGGGGCGTGACACAAGCAGACTCTCGAGAACCAGCTAGGGTTGCAAATCTAATCCGAAATGATAGAAGATGGGATGAAGATTTACTAGCAAGACTATTCGACGAGCAGACTATCAATGAAGTGCTAGCAATACCACTATGTAGTCATGCAACAGAGGACAAACTAGTGTGGACAGCTACAAAGTCAGCGGTCTTCTCGGTGAAAAGTGCGTACAACCAGATTCGTCAAGAGGAAAACACACAAAATGCAATGCAAGCATCATCATCTTTCAAGCCATCCCGCAAGCTATGGTGCACAATATGGAATTTACAAATCCCACCCAAGGTTAGAATATTTTTGTGGAGTGTTTGCCAAAATGCTCTCCCTACTGCAGACAACCTCTATAGGAGAAAGATTTTACCTCGACATGCATGCCCCTTCTGTGATCAAGAAGCTGAAACGGTAGAGCATCTCCTTCTCTTTTGCCCCTGGATCGAAGCTGTCTGGACAGATCCCTCAGTACAGAACAGAATAGCACGTCAAGAACTGACAAGAATTGAGGTATGGATCCTTAATTATAAGCAACGACAAGATAAATTGCTGAATCTAGATGAGATGGCCATCCTATTGTGGTTGATTTGGAAGGCAAGAAATGAATTTGTGTTTAGAGGAAAACCCCCAAATTCGAGCTCCATAATCGAGTCGGCTAGACTTATATTGCAAAATTACAGGAAGTGGAACCATCAAAATGCTAGTTTGCATGCTGAAAAGAGCCTTTTACCTTTGTGTTGAAAACCACCGATGAGAAATTGCTTCAAAATCAACATAGACGGATCTTTCCTTGAAGATGCAGCAGTAGGAGCGGTTTCTGGAATCCTCAGAAATGAAGCTGGATCGTTGCTGAACGGTTTCACCAAGACAGTCCCTGCAATCTCGTCGCTTCACATCGAACTGCAAGCCTTGCTGCATGCCCTGACTTTCTTCGTTGACAGAAGAACGCAGGAAATTGTAATAGAAACAAACTGCCTTGAGATAGTGAAGAAGCTACAGAACCAGAGAGAAGTCGGCTGGGAAGAGGAAGTCTTGATTAAAGAAGCGCACGTTCGAATGGCCCAATTCACAAACCTAACTGTGGCCCACTGCAACTGATCCGCAAATCAAGTTGCCGATTGGGTCGCCAGGGCGCAACGGACCAATTCTCTATTTTCTTCTTGGCTAGCCCGTCCCCCCCAACTTTTATGGGAACTGTTATGTTTTGATGTTCCTTCGTCGGGTTGTAGTTTCATGAACACTTAATTTTCAATCAAATCGTTCTCTTTAGACCAAAAAAAAAAAGTACAATAATATTTTTTGCGATGGTAAGTTTGAATTCTATAGTTAATCTAATTGCCTATTTCAAATTGGATACCTCTCCGAAATAAAAGGATGGAAAATGTTTTCTTAAAATATTTAATTTGTAACATGTATTATATATGGTCATAATTAATATGCAAAACCAGATGAGCTAGCTAAAGCGCAATTAAGAGATCATTTTGAATAGATAGCTGCTACAATGACAAAACACTGGATGGTCACGAGTGATTTTGATGATGCTACGTTTCCGGACGACAAGAAAGGGGGTGCACCGGTCAATGCTGTAAATTGTGCTAGGTTTAGAGAGTGGATCGACAAATGTCGTCTAATTGATCTTGACTGGGTGGGAATGAAATTTGCATGGCGTGGGCCCCAGGGGAATGGATACAATCGGCTATTCAATCGCCTTGACAGAGCATTATGTAATCTTTCTTGACGTTGTTTATTTGTTGATGCGATAGTATGAATACTTCCAAAAGTTAAATCTGATCATCACCCAATCTTGTTTGATCTCTACCGTGAGAGGACTCTTTAGGTAAATCGGACTTTTCGATTTGAAACAGCTTGACTAACTCATACTTCTTTTAATGAGTTTGCTCTAACTTAATTGGAATGATGAGTTGCCTATTCATGTTACTCTGTCCCCAACTATAAAACAACCTCAAGGAGTGGAATCAGAATGTCTTTGGAAACATTTTCAGAAGAAAAGAATTTGCTGACCAGATTAAGAGGCATCCAAAAGGCACTTGAGAAAGGTACAAATCCTTTTTTTGTTGAAACTTGAAGCAAAACTAAAAATTTTTTTTTGATGTCTCGGTTCATGAAGAAATCCACTAGTATCGAAAAATTAGACATCAATAGTGGCAGTTCGGGTAAAAAATACGAAGTTTTTTCATGCTACCGCAATCATTCACCGTTGGAAAAATAAAATTGATGTTCTAAGGAATAATAGTGGAGAATGGGTGTCTGATCAAGAGGAACTAAAATTCATTGGGGTGGATTTCTACAAAAACCTTTTCAATGAAGATGACCCAACCCTAATCGCAATTTCGCAGCCTAACAGATTTCAAAACCTGAGTTTTCGTTAGAAGGGGAAGCCATTTTTTTTTTAAATTATTTACAACAAAAAATAGCTAGTTTTCATTTATTTGATGACTTAAGGAAAGTGATCTCCTTCTTGTTAGAAGGGGAATTCATTTTTCCCAAATCTAAGTTTATTGTTTTCAGTCAATGGATAATGTTTTTCGTCGGTCAATTAGTTTTCCGTTGTACAAACACCAGAAAGTCAGAAGGAAATTTCTCGAAAACAGTTATCTTTCAAACAAACGGATCCTATTACTTATTTAACAAAAATCATTCACCAGAAGCCTAACCTTTTGTTTTTCCTTTTCTTTTACCAGGCAGACCACTCTTGAGAATTGTGGACTAGATTATGCTTCAAGCAAAACAAAATCATTAAGATCCAAACAAGATTCAATAATTTACTTGAACATGGCTACTTTGAAAGGAAGAGTTAAATCTCATTCTGTCAAAGAGAAAGCAGCACCCATGCAATAAACTGGTCACAGCAAAAACCTACGACCCTGACCGCTAGCGACATCGTTTTCTGTTGTCCTGTAGACTAATAAAAGCTCCATACGCTTCTTCGTCATCGTAATCCTTAAGGCTACTTTCCATTTCTCCACGATATGATCTCCTCTACTTCGGATGAAAAGCCCCTCAGAATGTGTAATGCTGCTGAATGGAATCGATGTCCAAGCCTTTGAGCTTGACCACGGATTCAACATGACCCTTCAGAGTATGTAGCTCGCGCAGCCTGCAACAACAGATTCAGGTTGCCTTACCATCGCATGTAGGACTTAAATGGCGAAAAGGAACTGCTAGCAGCGAAAGGTTTATAATCTGTATTGAGAAAGTAAGGCTCCTCAGCTCTGTTAAATACGGCATGGCCTATGAACTTCAGTTATCAGGAAACCAAACAGGTACGGAAGCGAACTATGTTTTTCAGTAAATAACTTCGTTTTATTACAAGCATTGACGTATGAGAATAAACGTGCTCACCTTGTGATGCATTTCGCCCGTGCGTTGCACCGACATGTCCAGCTATTGTTTCTCCTCATTTTGAGCACGTTCGTCATGGCTTGGAGACAATGGGGTAAGAGTGATTCGTTTCTGCCCTAAGCAAATAGAATAAGTATTCTTGAATCCATCGTGCATCGCCTTTCGGTCATATTGCCATGGCCTCGCAAGTAACAAATGACATGCATCCATAGGGATCACGTCACACGTAACCTCATCTTGATAATGTTTTCCAATCGAAAAAGAAATTAATGCTTGTTTAGTTACCTTTACATCACTCCCCTTGTTTAGCCATTGAAGTTTATAAGGTTGAGGGTGAGACATTGTAGGCAACTTTAACTTTTCAATCATAGTGGCTGAGGCAACATTAGTGCAACTACCACTATCAACAATGACGTGGCACACCTTTCCTTTGATGGTACATCTTGTTTGGAAGATGTTTTCTCTTTGCTCTTCCATGAGCACCATATTTGAATTCAAGGTCTTGCGGATCACAAGCAGTTCACCATCATCAGGCTGCTCCACATATTCTTCTCCTTCTTCTGAATCCCAAACCAGTTCATCCTCTTCGGGTTTAGTTTCTTCAACTTCTTTGAGAGTGATTGTGCGCCGATTGGGACACTCCGATGCAATATGCCCATATCCTTGGCATTTGAAACACCTTCTCTCCTTAGCGGTCGTCATGGGCTGAGAATCAACTCTTGCCTTGTCCTTCCTCGTCGCGGAGTTCTCAGTTTGAAAAGACGAACTCCCTTTGCTGGAAGAAACTTCTTTAGTGAATGGTTTGTAGGACGACTTCTTGGAGGTGTCATGTTGCTTCTCGACCTTGTAGGCAAGCTTGCAAACATCAGCAAAGCTCCAATATGGCTATAAGTCCACCGAGTCAGCAATATTTTTCTTCAAACCTCCCAAACAACGAGCGATCGTTTGTTCTTGGGACTCGAAAACATCACACTTCATCATGAGTTGTTCAAATTCCTGAGTATACTCTTCAACACTCAAATCATTTTGTTTCAAAGAATGGAGCTTTAAGAACAGATCTTGCCTGTAGTTCTCAGGCAAGAAACGCTTCTTCATTTCTCTTTTCATCTTATCCCACGTACGAATCTTGCTCTTTCCTTCACGAACTCGCTGAGCTTTAAGGTTTTCCCACCATAGGCTTGCATATTTTCGCAATTTCAAGGGTGCAATTTTAACTTTCTTCTCCTCCGAATACTCTTGATAGTCAAACACTCTTTCAATCGTATGGAGCCAATCAAGGAAATCATCAGGTGAGAGTTTACCTTCGAACTCTGGTATTTCAACCTTAATATCAGAGTTTTTCTTTTGAGGACGAGCTCTAGGCCGCCTCCTCAATTGAGTCTCGTCTTCACTTGGCTGCTCGTGGAAAGGATTTTCCTCTTCCTCACTTGAACATGCATTGGAAGATGCTATTCTTTGATCATTCAAGAGCTGGTGCAATTGACATCTAAGTTCCGCAATTTCCCGTTCCATTCGCAAAGAACGAGCTTGCTCAAAAGTCAATCCATGTCGAAATCCGTCGGCCATTTCTAATGATCAAAGTTTTGAGTGTTTTAGGGTAGGAAATTCGCACAAATGGAACCGTTTCCCACAGACGGCGCCAAATGATGAAAACGAATTTGGTTAAACTGGAGAAGGGAAGGTTTTATTGTGCGAATAAGACAGAATAGATTGGACGAGCTCACCACCAAGTTTGGATACAGGGCGAACCACCACCAAACAAGGATACAGATGCTCAGTAGGCTTGGGATATAAAGCTTGCTCATGCCGAGTTCGCCTACAATCGAGCTCCTAATCGCACCACAAAGTGTTCTCCCTTTGAAGTCGTTTATGGAATCAATCCACTCACTCCTGTGGAATTGCTGCCCTTGCCAACCAAGGATTTAGTGCATTCGAAGCTGATCAACGAGCTAACGCAATGAAGGAATTCCATGAAAAGATCAAATCTCAAATTGAGAAACAAAATAAGATTTATCATATGAAGGCCAATAAAAATAGGAGAGCTGTTATTTTTCAGCCAGGAGACTTGGTTTGGATTCATTTGAGGAAGGAAAGATTTCCATCCAAGCGCAAGTCGAAGTTGATGCCAAGAGCCGAAGAACCATTCAAGGTGTTGGAAAGAATCAATGACAACGCCTACAAAATTGATCTACCAGGTGAATTTAATGTTTCAGCGACATTTAATGTTAAAGTTCTCTCTCCTTATGTGGAAGATGAAGATTATGGAGATTTGAGGGCAAATCTTTTCCAGCAAAGGGAGGATGATGCATTTCGCCCGTGCGTTGCACCGACATGTCCAGCTATTGTTTCTCCTTGTGTGTCACTTATCATGATGCTTACATGGAATTAGTTCACCACATGTCATGCTATTTGGAAAGAAGCAATGAAGAAATCTGGTCAAACTATGAATGGTACGAATTTGGGGAAATGGTGCGAATCTGGTTAAGAGCATTGAATGCTAAATGGCTGCTGCTAGTTTGTTTTTGTTTAAATGATTTCAAGTTACTAAGTTAGATTTAATGTTTGCAAAGTTCCTAGGCATTAAATAAAGTTGTTAGAAGCTTGTTGGACTCTTATGTAAGCCCTCTAGGGCGTCACTTGGAGGGACACTACCTTTTGAATGACAATTGAGGATTTTCTCCTGCATTTCTATTGCATATTTTGAGGTTTCTGTATCACTTAGTGGATTCTAAGTGTGGTGAGCCTACTGAGCATCTGTATCCTTGTTTGGTGGTGGTTCGCCCTGTATCCAAACTTGGTGGTGAGCTCGTCCAATCTATTCTGTCTTATTCGCACAATAAAACCTTCCCTTCTCCAATTTAACCAAATTCGTTTTCATCACCTTGCAACCTCAGCTCGTCGCTTGGCTTGGTCTGCAATCTCTGAAAGCTCCCTGTAGCTACTCTTGTCAGAGAAAAGGTTGCTGGTTTCAGGAGGCTGAAGGCCGTGCAGAGTCCTCTGTGCAGTTGCCCACTGAGCTTCTCGCTCTGTCTATTTTTACCGTTCGATCAATTGCTTCCGCAATAATAAATAATTTGATTTTTGGCCTTTGGTCTATGTTTTGTTGATCAAGAGGACCAAGATATTATTTAAGTATAACATGAGATAATAACTAGCTAACCAATGAAACAAATCTACCTTGCCGAGCATATGCTTGAATAATCATGACAAAAAAGAACGAGATCGCCTGAAGCAGGTAAAACTTAATCAATATTCTTCTAGTGGTCCAACTTGACACAGAAAAACCCCTCTAAGGAATTAAAAGTTGCCCGGGAATAATGCGAAGAGAATTTTGAGTTACAATTCTTTCAATATCCTTTCTCTTAACAAGTGTGGTAGAGAATTTTACGTAGAAAATACAAAGACAAGCTGAAGACTGGGATCAAGAGTTTTCGTGAGCCCTGCAGATGATGAAAGGGAAAAGCTTGAAAGTTGTTCCGTTGCAACTTGGGTGGAATGATTCAATATACAATATCTGAAAGGAAGGGAATAAGGCGACACATGAGCAAGTTAACCCACAAATGAATAGGGTTGCTGCTGCTGTAATTCTCAGTGAAAATTATGTTTGAGTCATTAATTCTGAAGGGAAAAAAAAGCAGTTCCGGATGAGATTAAAAGCGTCTGTAACAGATGGAGGATTGCTTGTTAGTTGTATGTTCTTGCTCGACCAAGGCTGCTTTGAGGCCATGATTGAGGACTGGTGTGCTCGATAGTGAGTGAGTTACTGGTTTTCACTTGTATGATTGTTTCTATTCTAATGTTCATTGTGACATGGGGTCATTGGGTTTAACGAGTGGTGTCAAAGACAAATTTTTTAATTCATATTTAATGGGCTAAATTGTCTTTGGGTTAACAGAAATTTAAAGAATTGGTTGTTATGGTTTAGACTAGCAAAGCCCGACTAGATATAGGTTTTAATTGGTCTGGACTTAATCGACGTGCAACCCACCAAACTATGCCTCTTCTTGTTTCAATTGGCTGATGCAGTTTGGGCTGTTGTTGGGCAGAGCTTACAAATTCACACGTATCTTGCAGATTTCGGACAATAGCGACCATGCAAATCACATAGTCGGTTAGTCTCACTGAGTGTACACCAAGAGATATCGAACTATTCCAAGAATCCAATCTATCAAGTCCTGATTTCAACTAGATTTTAGCAGACTTCTGCCAATCAATAGCTCCAGAAGATTAAATATGAAAGATCTAGCCTCTCAATGGACTTTCATCCAGCGATATTCCACCTTTCCACACATGCCCCTACCTATTATGGCCATGAATTCTAACTAGATTTTGCAATTTGTATCAGTCAAAAGCTTCATACACTTTGTTCAGGCCTTTCAACGTACTTGCACCAAGAGATATCTAACTCTTCTAAGAACCAGGATCGATTTGCAACTAGATAATGACAACCTGCATCATCCAATAGCTTCCTTCATATGATTACCACGGCCTCCAATTTCAACTAGTTTGATCACAAAATAGCTTCAAACGAGTTGATTGTGGAAGGTCCAGCCTTTAGAGGACTTGCACCGCGAGATGTCCGATAATTTTAACCTACCAAGTCTTTGAATTTCATATAGGCTTTCGCATTCTCGAACCATCACTTGCTTAGACATTTTGATTGAGAAAGGTCCAACCTCTCAAGGGACTTGCACAATGAGAATCCAACACTCGAAAAAATCCCAGTTTATCAAGGCCTTGAATTTCAAGTAAATTTTCACATTCTTTAACAACTCCAATCTAATAACCACTTGAATTTCGACCACATTTTCGCAATTTGCAATAGTCAATCTCCTCATAACATTTATTTGTGGGATCTCTAGCCTTTTGATGGATATGCGAGAAAATATCCAACTCTTCCAAGAACCTGGACTTATTATGGCCTCGAATTCCAAAAAAATTTACACATGAGCATGCCTTCAATAGCTTCAAATGATCTAATTGTGAAAGGTCCAGCCCTTCAATGGACTTGCATTACGATGCATCTAACGTTTCCAAGAACCCCATATGGCCTTGGATTTCGGCTAGATTTTCACAAGAAGAAGCATTCAACTGCTTTATATGATTTAATTGTGAAATGTCCAGCCTTTTAATGGATTTGCACTAGGAGATATCATATTCTTTCAAGAACTCTAACCTATGAAGGCCTCAAATTTCAACTCAATTTTTGCAACGACTGGCATTTAATTTCTTCAAATGATTCAATCGAGAAAGACCCATCGATTCAATGGAATTGCATGAGTTGACGCTCAACTCGTCTCATAACTTGGATCTATCAAGACCTTGAACTTCAACAAGATCATTGTTTTTTTAATTTCGATGGAGCATTCATTCCATCTAAATATTTAAGGTCGTCAAGACCAGATGAAATTGTACCCCCTGCTATGTCCAATGTTGTCATTTCATATGTTTCATATGTTCACAAGGGGAATCTAGAAATGCCTTCATATTTTTACTAAAAAAATTGATTGTTAGTTGACTAAACACAAATCTTTAGTCGTTCCCTAGTGACATTAACAACTAACCCACTACCACTTCTTTATTGAAAAGTAATTACACTGACCTCATACGATTGACGTAATAAAATAGACTGGTTAATTGACCTTTGATGTGACATCCCGAATTTCGGCCCATTTTTGGGATTTATAAAACGTGTAATTCGTCAGTGCGCTTATAATAGAATCTCGCCCGGGAACAGATCACTCTCGGGTTTTTGTTTTTAAAAATAGAGATTTCGTTAGAATCGCACTCGATCGAATTTGGCCGTTATTTAGACCCTAGACTTCGCAGTCGATTTTCGGGAGTGTCGGGACGAAATAAATTGGACGGTGTCGATATGGTCGGGCCCAACGTTGAGATTGTCAGGAATGATGGAAAAAGGGGAGTTTTTGATCAGGTGCAAATTTGGACTAGTAGACCTCCCTCGTTATGATTTGGTCTAATTAATTTGGCCTTTGTCCCTTTTTATGTGTGAGGCTTATTTTGGACCGGTAGACCACTTTTGGTTTTTAATTTGGGCCATCGGATCGCGATTAATATTTGAATGAAGTTTATTTTCTTTTATTTCTCTCCCCTCTCTCTCTCTATCTCTCCTCTGCCGCGCCTGTCCTCTCCGCGCACGTCTCCTCCTGCCCACGTCCCCTCAGCTCCTGCCATGCAGACCAACTCCCACCTTCCCTCTCTATCTCTTCCTTTCTTCTTTTCTTTTCCTTCTTTCTTCTTCCTTTTTCTCCTTCGTCCTTCTTCATCTTCGGCCCGACTGGTTCCGTTCCTGCTCCTGCTCGCCAACTGCAACCACCGCTAGTCGCCCCGTCGCCGGGCCGTCGCGCGTCGCCGTCGCCAGCTCGGCCGCCGCGCCGCGCCGCCCGATCAACCGCCTGCAGTCCCGTCGGCCGCCCCGTCACCAGGTCACTCTCCCTTCCCCCGACTCCCGTCCACCGCAGCTCCTCCCCGCCTCTACAGCGGCCACTCGACCGCCCTCCGTCTCCGCCCGACGCGGCTCCGCCAGCCGCCGCGCCGCCGTCTCCCTTGCGTCTTCGTCGTGTCGCAGCGTCGCTCGGCAGCTCCGTCCCGACGCTACCTTCCTCCTCTCCCGAGCGCGCGAGCTCGGCTCGCCGCCGCGTCCGGCGAGTCCCAGCCGTCGTCCAGTCGTCCGGCCAGCTCCCCAGAACCGCCCCGACACCTGGACATCGCCGCCATCGTCCCGGCCGTCGCCTTGCTGCCCCGTCACCACCGGTTCGCCCCCCCCCCCCTTCTCAGCGTCGTGCGTCTTCGCCGGAACGCCGTCGCCGTCTCTTGTGCCGCCGCCGTGAGCCGCCGTTCCTCTCACCTCAGCCAGTCAGCCCCTTCTCCCTTCCAACCCGTGAGCCCCCTTCCCCTTCTCTTCCTCTTTGTTTTGGCCGTGGAAGGCCCTTCGCCGGAGGAGCTCCGCCGCCGCCGTTACTGTTCCGGCGCGAATCCGTCGCCTCGCCCGGCCGTCCAGCCGTCCCATTTCTCCCTCTATCTCTGACCGTGCCCCTCTCTCTCCCTCTCTAGGCCGTGGATTAGCTTAGACCGTCGTCGTCGCTCTCGCCGTTCGCCTGAGCCGCCGCCGTCGTTACTGTTCCGGCGAGGGACCGCCGCTGTCCAGCCGCCATTACCACGTGTTCAGCTCGGTTTGAAGCTTAGGACGTCCGGTGAGTTTGACCTTAAACCCTAATTAGGATAATTTGCATTTCTAAATGGGTTTTAGGGGTTAATTAGGGTATTTTATAGGTTAAATTGTGGAGGTTGTTAGAGGCTGATATGGTGGCTGATTTCGAGGCTTAGTGTGATGATTTAATTGAGATTTAGAGGCCCGTATTGTGCTGTGAGTCGGCTGGGCATAGGTGCCTTAATTTGGGCGAAAATGTGAATTTGGCGGGTGCAAATTGAGGACCGAGTAGAGGCCGCTAGGGGCTGATTTTTGTGGCCCGTTTGGTGACCGAGAATGATGATTTAATTGAGGTTTAGTGGACTATAGTGTGCTGTGATGTGGCGAGGCATAGGTGCCGTGATTTGGACGGAATTGTGGATTTAACGGGTGAAATTGGGAGACCGAATGGTGGTTGTCTTGGTGGCTATTTTACGGGCTTAGTGCGACAATTTAGTTGAGATTTAGTGACCCGCGAGGTGCCGTGAGATGGCTGGACAGATTGGTTCAGAGCGGTCCAAGTTTGGAGTAAGTTCGGGCTTTAAATATGGGTTTTAGTGCGCGCCTCATTTGGTCTTCATGGTGGCTGATTTGAGTGATATTTTGGGGAGTCAAATGGAGTGTTTTGAGAACATTTGTTGGCCTAGGACGATTTGTTTGGTGGCTGTCCATACCGGGTTTGGATTGGTCTATGAGCGATCAATTTGGAGGTTAATTGTGTGATTATCGGGAATGTTTAGGTTGGCGGGCTAAGTGGCTGATTTGTACTGGGTTGTGATCAATTTTGTGGTGCCGTGTCACGTGCCTAGTGTGACTAAGAATGGAGTCTCTTGCCGGGCCTCGAGTGCGTGAATTGATGTTGACTCAATTGTGTGATTTATGTGCCGTGCAAGAGTGCTTTGAATTGCTTTCATGGTTATGCTAATATGTTGATTGGGCATGTTGATTTATGAAATTGAATATGCGTGGTGCAAATGCGCATGATTGCATCATGATTTGAGTAAGTGGTGCGGTGCAAGTGAATGCTCGAGTGTGAAGTTTATGGCCAGGAGTTTGCATCACGAGCATTGGCACGGCATGTGCATTTACAAGTGTGCTCGAGTGACATGTGCATTGTGATCACCTAAAATGCCCTGATGCGTTTAACGCGGGGTTCAGATGAAAAATTGGTGCTTGTGAATGTGTGATCACAATAAACCCTGATGCATTTTACGCGGGGTAGTGAACCCGTCCTGAGGCGTTTAACGTGGGACGATGCCCGGATTGCCGGAAGACGGCCAACCTGATGCGTTTACGCGGGTTCGGTCCGTATATGGAGATCGGTGTTGCGCCTGATGCGTTTACGCGGGCTAGAGACACTGGGCCTGATGCGTTTACGCGGGCCAGGAAGTGTTGGATAGTGATAGACCTGATGCGTTTAACGCGGGTCGGAGGAGAAATTGATAAATGGCAAGTATGCTAGAGTGCAAGCGTGCGAAAATGCATTGATGAGGCGTGAGCACGCGTATGAGCACGAGCATAAGCATGACATGCGTTGTGATCAAATGATGTGTACGTGTGCTGCGATTGGGTCCTATGTTTTATGCTTGAACTGTAAGTGCCTAACCTGCAGGGCAAGGTGAGTGTTGGATTTGGGCCCGAGGGCCTAAGTCAATTATGATTTGCTTGGTGTGTTGATTTAGTACTCGTCAGGAGGTGCACTTTAGCCTAATTTAGGTTTAGGGAATTACTCGCTGAGATTTATTCTCACTGTTGTTGAAACCCAATTTTTCAGACCCCCAGCATTTAGATGTCCGAGATTCCGGTTCGTTTTGGGATTCCGCTCCTAGTAGAGCGGACGAAGACGATACACCCCGTAGGGAACGGGGGATCGTATGTTAGGTATCATTCTATTGTTTGGGTGGAGGTGGGGGCGACGCATTACCAGACCCACGAGTACGTGGCATGGTGCTTCAGGGACGGCTTCGGAGAGTATGGTCCTCTCCGGACTTTTGATGTCCCGTTCACCGGGATGGGCACGAGATATCCCCGATGCCCCGATGGCGAGGTGACGGACCCTGGTTCCTCATCTGAGGAAGGTATGAGTTCCGACGGAGTTCCAGTAGAGTACGAGATGGATGAGTTCGAGCCGATGGACATGGACGTGGATGACGGAGAGCCGGAGCCGATTGAGGAGGATCCTGTTCTGGAGGCCGAGCCGGAGGATATGGTCTTAGAGGAAGAGGCTGCTGAGGTCGAGTCAGAGTCGGACTCATCAGGGTCCGAGGAGGAGATGCCTGACAGCTCTTCATCCTCGGAGTCTTCTGATTCCGACCCAGATTGGGCACCGTAGGGCTTAGTGTCCGTCTTAGATGGGGTAGGGCTAGTACCTTTTTGACCAGCGCCCCACCATTAGTAGTAGACTGACCCCCGAGCCACTTACCCCCCCTTTGTCAGTAGTGGCCTTGACCCGCTTTTGATTTTTGATGATCGGGTTGTATATGAATATTGTATATGATTTCCAGTATTAGTGCAATCGTTGTTGTTGGTTTCTATGGCTATCCTTGGTTGTGTATTTATCTTTGTACGGGTGGTTTCAATTACTTCCGCATGTGCTTTAAATCTCTGTGTTGGGTGTTGGGTCGGCGACGCGTCCTGGGACGTTGCACATGAATCGACCTTTGCGAGGGATGTGGCGCGCCGAGGAGTGCGGGGCGTGACATCCCCGTTTGATTTGGTATCAGAGCAAGGTCAGCTCGATCCAATTAGGTCGAAGCTTGGAGTGATAAGGAGCGGTGACCTTGGGTAGCCAGTAGGGTGACCTCGTGTGCTATGTGTACCTCCTGACTGCTTGTGTTTGATTGAGTGCTTGTTTTAGTTGACCCGTAAGGTGCAGGTGCGGCAGGACCCGAGGTAAGTACGCGAATCTCCTTGGTTGAGATGTCGTGCTATTGTGTAAGATCGCATGTTGGTTGCTTGATTGCTGTTGTGTATACCTGCCTAGGACCTTAGACCGGTTTAGCTTGGTTTAGGTCTCTAATTCCTGAATGGGATTATAGCAGGCAAGTGAGTGGTGTGATCTTGTGAGTTTGAGTAGTCGAGGTCGAGGTCGAGATCAAGTTTGTAAGGCTACCTAAGTACGCACCAAGGATGGTCAAGGACCATGTGGATAGGACAAAGAGGTTTGGGGATGGATTGAAATCGGAACTTTGCAATCAGATAGTACTCTTGAGTCTTAAGTGATTTCAATGAGCTGTGTGAGACGGCTCGATGGGTAAAATGGATATGAGTGAAATGGCTGCCGCTTCTGGATTGCGGTACGCGCCGGTTAGGGACAATAGGAACTTGGGAAAAAGGTCTATGACAGAGAATATGAGACTTGTCCCTCCGGTAAGGAAGAACCTTAGAGAGCCAAACTACTACTTCGACGCCGTATGTCGGTCTTATGGAAAGAGACATAAGAATAGCCATTGCCAAGGTATAAGTGGAGCATATTGTGGATGTGGACAACAAGCTCATCGAGTGAGAAATTGCTGAATTGATAGATTAGACCACTGATGCAATCACAGCGATCACAGGTAGGACATTAAGCGAGAGCTGCCCTGAAGATTAATCAGAATCGGCTAAGGACCTAAGGAAAAATATATGTTTTGGCTGAGGAGGAAGCGAAGGATGTGCCGTGAAAGTCGGTATGCGTTACGAGGTGATATTGGGTGCAATAGGAGAGGAATTTGAAGTTATCACTTGAGTGGTCATGAAAGACTTATAATTAATTTTATGGTGAATAGGCGCAATCGGTTTAAGGATTTATGGATTACTGATGATATTCTTGGACGGGTTTGGAAGGATGAGTGTTACTTAGAAATTTCAGATTTGGTAAAGGACCGATGTGATTCGTTTTTAGGAGATTGTTGGATTGAAATTGGATGGATTGAGCTTGGTCTTTAAGGTATAGAAAGATAATGATGTGGTGGCTAACTAGTCAGTTGAGGAACCAAGGCTAAAGGACATAAACGAGATGTGTAATCTTCCCGATGTCTTTCCTCAGGGATTGCCGGGATTGCCACTTGAAAGGGAAGTGGAGTTTGTGGTTGAATTAACCCTGGGGACTGAGCCAATCTCGAAGCCGCCCTATAGGATGTCGTTGTTAGAGATGAAAGAACTAAAGGTTCAGATGCAGGAACTGCTGGACAAATGTTTTATCCGACCGAGTGCGTCTCCATGGGGAGCGCCGGTATTGCTTGTTAGGAAGAAGGATGGGTCGTTGAGGCTGTGTATCGATTACCGTCAGCTGAATCAAGTGACAGTCAAGAATAAGTATCCCCTCCCAAGGATTGACGACCTGTTCGATCAGCTGCAAGGAGCCTCGGTATTTTCTAAGATTGATCTGAGGACAGGGTATTACTAGTTAAGAATCCAAAAGGAGGATATCCCAAAAACGGCTTTCAGGACAAGGTATGGACACTATGAGTTCACGGTAATGCCGTTTGGACGAACTAATGCCCATGCTGCTTTCATGGACTTAATGAACTGAGTATCCAAGGAATTCTTAGACCAGTTCGTCATTGTCTTCATCGATGATATCCTAGTGTATTCAAAGAGTCCCGAGGAACATGAGGCACACTTGGAAAAGGTTTTAAGGATGCTAAGAGAGCATGCACTGTATGTTAAGTTTAGCAAGTGCGAATTTTGGCTAAATCGAGTAGCGTTTCTCGGACATATAATTTCCGGAGAAGGAATCTCCATGGATCCGGCAAAGATTGAAGCAGTGATGGATTGGCCGAGACCGACAATAGTTACTGAGGTGCGGAGCTTCCTAGGACTAACAGGGTATTATCGACGATTTGTGGAAGGATTCTCAGTGATAGCCACTTCATTGATGATGTTGCTTAAGAAGGAAAACGAAGTTCCAATGGACGGAAAAGCGCAAAGAGAGTTTTCAGGAATTGAATATGAGCCCAAGGCGTTGGATGGAGTTGCTAAAGGACTATGATTGTGATATATTATATTATCCCGGAAAGGCCAATCGGGTAGCGGATGCCTTGAGTCGGAAATCGAGCATCGCGCAATTGTTGGTCAAAGAGTGGATTTTATTGGAGGGATCGCGGCATTCAGAATTTAAGTTCGAGGTAGGACACCTCTCTAGTCTGATGGCGACATTAAGGATTGAACCGGAAGTGCAAGCCAAGATTAAGGCGTTGCAGTCTACGGACCCTGAGATTCAGAAGATCCTAGAGATAGATGGCACTAAGAAGAAACCGGACTTCCAAGTGTCCGAGGACGAAATTCGTAAGTTTCGAGGGCGTTTGTGCGTGCCCGATAATTTGGAGCTTAAGGAAGAGATTTTGTCGGAGGCTCATAGAAGCAATTATAGTATCCATCCGGGCAGCCCGAAGATGTACTAGAACCTTCGTCGGCACTACTGGTGGAATGGAATGAAAGTGGACGTGGCCAAGCATGTGGCCAAGTGTTTGACGTGCCAACAAGTGAAGGTACATCATTATAAACCTAGTGGAATGTTGCAACCGTTGGAAATCCCAGAATGGAAATGGGAACATATTACAGTGGACTTTGTAACGGGACTACCAAGAAGCCATAGGGGACACGACTCCATTTGGGTAATAGTAGACAGATTGACTAAGTCAGCGCACTTCCTGGCAGTGCGGAAGGATTTCGAGCTAGAAAGGTTGGCGGAGTTATATGTACGGCAGATTGTTCGTCTTCATGGAGTACCGGTATCCATCACTTCGGACCGTGATCCCCGGTTTACTGCGAATTTTTGGAAAAGTTTACAATCGGTCATGGGGACTAGGTTGCAATTCAGTACGGCCTATCATCCGCAGACGGATGGCCAGTCTGAGAGGACTATTCAGACTTTGGAGGACATGCTGAGAGCGTGTGAGTTAGATTTCAGGGCAAGTGGGAAGAACAGTTACATTTGGTGGAATTTGCCAGTTTTCAGCAGAGTGTCGGGATGGCACCGTTTGAGGCACTATACGGTAGGGCGTGCAGAACACCATTGTATTGAGATGAAGTGGGGGAAAGAAGTATAACGGGTCCAGAGTTAGTTCAACAGTCGGTGGAAACAGTAAAGGTTATCCGGGAAAGGTTGAGAACAGCTCAGAGCCGTCAGAAAAGTTACGCGGACCGAAGGCGTAGGCCGTTGGAGTCTCAAGCTGGTGACCATGTATTTCTTAGGGTCTCGCCGATGAGAGGGCTATCTCGGTTTGGCAAGAAAGGAAAGCTGAATCCAAGGTATATAGGCCCGTTTGAGATTTTGGAAAGGATTGGAACGTTGGCCTATCGCCTAGCCCTACCGCCGAATTTGTCACAAGTTCATAACGTCTTCCACGTGTCGATGTTGAGGAAGTACGAACCGGATCTGACCCATGTGTTAAATCATTAAGTAATAGACGTGGACGACAGAGTGTCGGACGTGGCAAAGCCAGTGCGAATCGAGGACAGAAAGGAACAAGTGTTGAGAAACAAGACGATTCCGTTGGTCAAAGTTATCTGGGAACATCACGGGACGGAAGGTGCCACATGGGAAAGTGAGGAGGTGATGCGACACCAGTACCCCCAATTATTTGAGTAGTCGAGTTTGGATCGTAAATTTCGAGGACGAAATTTTTGTAAGGGGGGAAGAGTTGTGACATCCCGAATTTCGGCCCATTTTTGGGATTTATAAAACGTGTAATTCATCAGTGCGCTTATAATAGAATCTCGCCCGGGAACTGATCACTCTCGGGTTTTTGTTTTTAAAAATAGAGATTTCGTTAGAATCGCACTCGATCGAATTTGGCCGTTATTTAGACCCCAGACTTCGCAGTCGATTTTCGGGAGTGTCGGGATGAAATAAATTGGACGGTGTCGATATGGTCGGGGCCAACGTTGAGATTGTCAGGAATGATGGAAAAAGGGGAGTTTTTGATCAGGTGCAAATTTGGACTAGTAGACCTCCCTCGTTATGATTTGATCTAATTAATTTGGCCTTTGTCCCTTTTTATGTGCGAGGCTTATTTTGGACCAGTAGACCACTTTCGATTTTTAATTTGGGCCATCGGATCACGATTAATATTTGAATGAAGTTTATTTTCTTTTATTTCTCTCCCCCCTCTCTCTCTCTCTCCTCTGCCGCGCCTATCCTCTCCGCGCACGTCTTCTCCTGCCCACGTCCCCTCAGCTTCTGCCATGCAGACCAACTCCCACCTTCCCTCTCTCTCTCTTCCTTTCTTCTTTTCTTTTCCTTCTTTCTTCTTCCTTTTTCTCCTTCGTCCTTCTTCATCTTCGGCCCGGCGGTTCCGTTCACGCTCACCTCGCCGCGACGCAACCACCGCTGGTCGCCCAGTCGCTTCGGCCGTCGCGCGTCGCCGTCGCCCGGCTCGGCCGCCGCGCCGCGCCGCCCGATCAACCGCCCGAGTCCCGTCGGCCGCCCCGTCACCTGGTCACTCTCCCCTTCCCGACTCCCGTCCACCGCAGCTCTCCCCGCCTCTGCGGCCGCCGCTCGCCGCCTCTCCGCCTCCACTCGACGCGGCTCCGCCGGCCCGCCGGCGCCGCCGTCTCCCTTGCGTCTTCGTCGTGTCGCAGCGTCGCTCGCGCTCCGTCCCGACGCTACCTTCCTCCTCTCCCGAGCGCGCGAGCTCGGCTCGCCGCCGCGTCCGGCGAGTCCCGCCGTCGTCCGGTCGTCCGACCAACTCCCCCAGAACCGCCCGACACACGGACGTCGCCGCCATCGTCCCGGCCGTCGCCTTGCTTGCCCCGTCACCACCGGTTCGCCCCCCCTTCTCAGCGCCGTGCGTCTTCGCCGGAGCGCCGTCACCGTCTCTGGTGCCGCCGCCGTGAGCCGCCGTTCCTCTCACCTCAGCCGGTCAGCCCCCTCTCCCTTCCAACCCGTGAGCCCCCTTCCCCTTCTCTTCCTCTTTGTTTTGGCCGTGGAAGGCCCTTCGCCGGAGGAGCTCCGCCGCCGCCGTTACTGTTCCGGCGCGGATCCGTCGCCTCGCCCGGCCGTCCAGCCGTCCCATTTCTCCCTCTATCTCTGACCGTGCCCTTCTCTCTCCCTCTCTAGGCCGTGGATTAGCTTAAACCGTCGCCGTCGCTCGCGCCGTTCGCCGGAGCCGCCGCCGCCGTTACTGTTCCGGCGAGGGACCGCCGCTGTCCAGCCGCCATTACCACGTGTTCAGCTCGGTTTGAAGCTTAGGACGTCCGGTGAGTTTGACCCTAAACCCTA
Source organism: Syzygium oleosum (assembly GCF_021117445.2). Taxonomy (NCBI): domain Eukaryota; kingdom Viridiplantae; phylum Streptophyta; class Magnoliopsida; order Myrtales; family Myrtaceae; genus Syzygium; species Syzygium oleosum. Next base: position 3,866,236 of record NW_026607500.1, on the reverse strand, counting down.
ATTAGGATAATTTGCATTTCTAAATGGGTTTTAGGGGTTAATTAGGGTATTTTAGAGGTTAAATTGTGGAGGTTGTTAGAAGCTGATATGGTGGCTGATTTCGAGGCTTAGTGTGATGATTTAATTGAGATTTAGAGGCCCGTATTGTGCTGTGAGTCGTCTGGGCATAGGTGCCTTAATTTGGGCGAAAATGTGAATTTGGCGGGTGCAAATTGAGGACCGAGTAGAGGCCGCTAGGGGCTGATTTTTGTGGCCCGTTTGGTGACCGAGAATGATGATTTAATTGAGGTTTAGTGGACTATAGTGTGCTGTGATGTGGCGAGGCATAGGTGCCGTGATTTGGACGGAATTGTGGATTTAGCGGGTGAAATTGGGAGACCGAATGGTGGTTGTCTTGGTGGCTATTTTACGGGCTTAGTGCGACAATTTAGTTGAGATTTAGTGACCCGCGAGGTGCCGTGAGATGGATGGACAGATTGGTTCGGAGCGGTCCAAGTTTGGAGTAAGTTCGGGCTTTAAATATGGGTTTTAGTGCGCGCCTCATTTGGTCTTCATGGTGGCTGATTTGAGTGATATTTTGGGGAGTCAAATGGAGTGTTTTGAGAACATTTGTTGGCCTAGGACGATTTGTTTGGTGGCTGTCCATACCGGGTTTGGATTGGTCTATGAGCGATCAATTTGGAGGTTAATTGTGTGATTATCGGGAATGTTTAGGTTGGCGGGCTAAGTGGCTGATTTGTACTGGGTTGTGATCAATTTTGAGGTGCCGTGTCACGTGCCTAGTGTGACTAAGAATGGAGTCTCTTGCCGGGCCTCGAGTGCGTGAATTGATGTTGACTCAATTGTGTGATTTATGTGCCGTGCAAGAGTGCTTTGAATTGCTTTCATGGTCATGCTAATATGTTGATTGGGCATGTTGATTTATGAAATTGAATATGCGTGGTGCAAATGCGCATGATTGCATCATGATTTGAGTAAGTGGTGCGGTGCAAGTGAATGCCCGAGTGTGAAGTTTATGGCCATGAGTTTGCATCACGAGCATTGGCACGGCATGTGCATTTACAAGTGTGCTCGAGTGACATGTGCATTGTGATCACCTAAAATGCCCTGATGCGTTTAACGCGGGGTTCAGATGAAAAATTGGTGCTTGTGAATGTGTGATCACAATAAACCCTGATGCGTTTTACGCGGGGTAGTGAACCCGTCCTGAGGCGTTTAACGCGGGACGATGCCCGGATTGCCGGAAGACGGCCAACCTGATGCGTTTACGCGGGTTCGGTCCGTATATGGAGATCGGTGTTGCGCCTGATGCGTTTATGCGGGCTAGAGACACTGGGCCTGATGCGTTTACGCGGGCCAGGAAGTGTTGGATAGTGATAGACCTGATGCGTTTAACGCGGGTCGGAGGAGAAATTGATAAATGGCAAGTATGCTAGAGTGCAAGCGTGCGAAAATGCATTGATGAGGCGTGAGCACGCGTATGAGCACGAGCATGAGCATGACATGCGTTGTGATCAAATGATGTGTACGTGTGCTGCGATTGGGTCCTATGTTTTATGCTTGAACTGTAAGTGCCTAACCTGCAGGGCAAGGTGAGTGTTGGATTTGGGCCCGAGGGCCTAAGTCAATTATGATTTGCTTGGTGTGTTGATTTAGTACTCGTCAGGAGGTGCACTTTAGCCTAATTTAGGTTTAGGGAATTACTCGCTGAGATTTATTCTCACTGTTGTTGAAACCCAATTTTTCAGACCCCCAGCATTTAGATGTCCGAGATTCCGGTTCGTTTTGGGATTCCGCTCCTAGTAGAGCGGACGAAGACGATACACCCCGTAGGGAACGGGGGATCGTATGTTAGGTATCATTCTATTGTTTGGGTGGAGGTGGGGGCGACGCATTACCAGACCCACGAGTACGTGGCATGGTGCTTCAGGGACGGCTTTGGAGAGTATGGTCCTCTCCGGACTTTTGATGTCCCGTTCACCGGGATGGGCACGAGATATCCCCGATGCCCCGATGGCGAGGTGACGGACCCTGGTTCCTCATCTGAGGAAGGTATGAGTTCCGACGGAGTTCCAGTAGAGTACGAGATGGATGAGTTCGAGCCGGTGGACATGGACGTGGATGACGGAGAGCCGGAGCCGATTGAGGAGGATCCTATTCTGGAGGCCGAGCCGGAGGATATGGTCTTAGAGGAAGAGGCTGCTGAGGTCGAGTCAGAGTCGGACTCATCAGGGTCCGAGGAGGAGATGCCTGACAGCTCTTCATCCTCGGAGTCTTCTGATTCCGACCCAGATTGGGCACCGTAGGGCTTAGTGTCCGTCTTAGATGGGGTAGGGCTAGTACCTTTTTGACCAGCGCCCCACCATTAGTAGTAGACTGACCCCCGAGCCACTTACCCCCCCTTTGTCAGTAGTGGCCTTGACCCGCTTTTGATTTTTGATGATCGGGTTGTATATGAATATTGTATATGATTTCCAGTATTAGTGCAATCGTTGTTGTTGGTTTCTATGGCTATCCTTGGTTGTGTATTTATCTTTGTACGGGTGGTTTCAATTACTTCCGCATGTGCTTTAAATCTCTGTGTTGGGTGTTGGGTCGGCGACGCGTCCTGGGACGTCGCACACGAATCGACCTTTGCGAGGGATGTGGCGCGCCGAGGAGTGCGGGGCGTGACATTTGACTTAGATAAGTGCTGAGCCATTGCCATCTAGCTCTTGGCGGTGAATGTCCCTTCTATGCCCAGCTCCAAGAGGGCCTTTCCTTTTCACTTCTAGAAGTCTTCCTCTGTACGAGCTCAGTCGTTGCCTTTTAGGCATTATCCGGTGGCGCTTCTATCTTGGTGTTCAATGGAGTTGACCGACATGAGCTGATTATATTAATCATTTATGCACCAGCAGTTTAGTCAGCCCGTGCTACGCATGGGAGGATCGTTTAACGTTTATATTGTTGTCCTCTTTGGCCACGACATTAATAATGCATCTAAAAGTATGGAAAAAAAGAAAGAAAGAAAATGACATAATAGCTATGTTTTCACTATAATTAAATTACCATTTACTAGTCTCTAGAATCGTGCTATGCACGCGAAAATGACTTGTGAAATAGATTACAGGAAATAATAATTCTAGAATATACTTGATCATTATGAGAATAAGAGATTTTCGTAATTTTGAAAAAAAAAATCATATGTTCCTTGAACTAGAGGGGAAAAATTTTAGTTCGATAAAAGTGGAAAAATAAAAGAAATTTTGTTCAATAGACCAGGAAGATAAATATCACTCATGCAGAGTGTCACATGTCAGCCATCCATTGAAAGTGCTTTAGTGCACGACTTTACATTTATTAAATAAGAGAGATTTAATATATCAGATTTAAATAAACAAATTAAATTTAATAAGCTTAACTCTAAGCTCTAAGAAATTATGCTTTCTTTTTTTGATCCAGCACATCAAAAATTTGCTTTTTATTAACTTACGGACTTTAATAAAGAAAATAACAATAGAATTAATTATGGGATGCTCATGTTCTTACTTATTTTCTTTAATTATGCTTTAGTTTTACTTTATAGTGTATATTTCTCATTAAGGTAAAGAAGAGTACTAAGTACATTTTGTTCAATTAATCGACTAAGCCATAATATTCAATTGTTAGAACTACAAATTTTTCATCCGTTGTCTGAAGTATGTGCAAATTTTCCATCCAATGAACTTCTTATGTTGTTGAATTTTTTTTCAAAACAGCGTTTTTTGAAAGAAAAAGGAAAGAATTTCTCTTACCATCGAATTAATGGGAATCCATAAAATCAACTTCACAATAAGAGTGTTTTACTGTTAATCTAAGTATAAATGTAATTTGGCTTCTAATCTTTCCAACTAATTAGTCTAAGGATTGACGTTGGCTTTTTAATCAGGATATATATATTTCTAGCGATACTAAAATTCCAAATGTCAATTTGAATTGTGATGAATAGAGTAATACAAATACCTATAGACCAGGAAGATAAATATCACTCATGCAGAGTGTCACATGTCAGCCATCCATTGAAAGTGCTTTAGTGCACAATTTTACATTTATTAAATAAGATAGATTTAGTATATCTGATTTAAAGAGACAAATTAAATTTAATAAGCTTAACTCTAAGTTCTAAGAAATTATACTTTCTTTTTTTGATCCAGCACATCAAAAATTTGCTTTTTATTAACTTACGGACTTTAATAAAGAAAATAACAATAAAATTAATTATGGGACGCTCATGTTCTTACTTATTTTCTTTAATTATGCTTTAGTTTTACTTTATAGTGTATATTTCTCATTAAGGTAAAGAAGAGTACTAAGTACATTTTGTTCAATTAATTGAATAAGCCATAATATTCAATTGTTAGAACTACAAATTTTTCATCCATTGTCTGAAGTATGTGCAAATTTTCCATCCAATTAACTTCTTATGTTGTTGATTTTTTTTTTCAAAATAGCGTTTTTTGAAAAGAAAAAGGAAAGATTTTCTCTTACCATCAAATTAATGGGAATGCATAAAATCATCTTCACAATAAGAGTGTTTTACTGTTAATCTATGTATAAATGTAATTTGGCTTCTAATCTTTCCAACTAATTAGTCTAAGGATTGATGTTGGCTTTTTAATCAGGATATATACATTTCTATCGATGCTAAAATTCCAAATGTCAATTTGAACTGTGATGAATAGAGTAATACAAACAACTATAGCAAATATTTAGTTTATTCCGTGTGTGTTGCGCGGGGTGATGGATTTTTTGGCCACCGACCCACTTTCAAGACAAATAATTTTGAGAAAAATCCAGATGAGCGTTTTTCAAATGCATGTTGCCTTTTACCTCATTAGCTTTTGGAGGCTCTTACAAATGCAGATTTCCTATGTCTCACATCTGCTTTAAAAATGTCTACATCAATGCCGGCTATACCACGTAGGATGGCTGACATCCACGTCAGTAATTTCCGGCCAAAATTGGTTAGATGGATTCAATTGGTAAGAAGTAAAAATGTTTAGAACTCAATTGGCAAAACTGAAAGGTTTAGAATTGAATTGGCGAAAATACAATATGTTTAGGACTTTTTAAATAATTTTCTCTAATTAAGCAGAGCCAGACTTGAATTTTTGGTTTTCAATATTTTGTTTTGGACTGAAATCGCACTTGAATTCACCTACTCACCTTTTGCCACTTCCCCTCTTTTTCAATTTTTTTTTTCAATTTTCCCCTCAATTTTCTTCTGTTTCGCCTTGTTTTAATGCATGAATAGATACCATTGTATACTCAGAGCAGTTAACTTTCAACAAACACATTTCCAGATTGATTGTAATAGAGCCCATCGCTAATTTGTTTCTATTTTTCTCTTACATGGGACTCTTTTTCCATTATAAATTCTCCAACAATCCCCGCAAGTTTGGGGGGCAACTTGTTCTTGGCAATAGTACTTCATTTAAAACAAAATCATGAAAAAGACTATTTCTTCGAGCCTTTGTTTGGTTGCATCATTTAATTCTTTTTTTGAATGAAATGGGCGTCCCTCACCTTGGTGGAGGAATCATGGTTCCATTCCCCTTTTTTACCCTAACTTGATGCTTTAAATGCTATAAATATATGAATAATGAATAAATATTCTACTACTAAATATAAATAACTATTAGATGCTGAACTAAAAATAAAAACCACATTAACATATACTTATAGATTAACGTAAAGCTAAACCAATATACCATAAAAAATGATAAAGTAATATAATATGACATCAAACTAATTATGGATATTAAATCTAAAGCAGGTTATACAATTAAAAATATTTTATAATTGTGCTTATTGTTCATCAATCTAAAATAACGACAATAATAAGTATTCTATAATATAAAAGTGATTTTTAACAACTTAATCGATGATATTTTTAATTATTACCATGACTTTTGATTAGTTAGCTGTGATTTTATAATATTTTTTAAAATCAACTAGTTGATCACCAAATAGCTTCAAACGAGTCGATTGAGGAAGGTCCAAGCCTTGAGGGGACTTGTGACATCCCGAATTTCGGCCCATTTTTGGGATTTATAAAACGCGTAATTTGTCAGTGTGCTTATAGTAAAATCTCGCCCGGGAACTGATCACTCCCGGTTATCATTTTAAATTAGAGATTTCGCTAGAATCGCACTCAATCAAATTTGGCTGTTATTTAGACCTCGAACTTGGTAGTCGATTTTCGAGAGTTTCGGGACGAAATAAATTGGATGGTGTCGATATTATTGTGGCCAGCCTCGAGATTGCCAGGAATAGTGGAAAAGTGAAATTTCGACCGGGTGCGGATTTAGACTAGCAGACCTCTCTCGTAGTGTGTTTTGAGTTATTTTATTTTGACCAATTGCCCTATAATATTAATTAGGCTTTTTGTGGGCCGTTAGATTGTTTTTGGGTTCGAACCGTGTCCGTTGGATCGCATTCGAGTGCGTGGACTTTCTTTTTCTCTCTCTTTCTCTCTCCTTTCCTTTTTCCCGCTCGCGTTCCCCCTGTCCCGTCTACTCTCTCTCTCTCTTTTCTCTCTCTCCCCTCTGTCGCGCCGAGCCCTAGACCTGTACGTTTCCTTTTCCCGTGCGTCTGCCCCTCTCTCCTTCCTTCCTTCTCTCTCTCTCTTTTTCCCCCTTGCATGCACACGTCCATCACGCATGCACGCACGCCCATTCCCCCCTCTGACACCCCACCCTCTCTCTCTCTCATCTTCCTTCTTCTTCTCTTTCTTCTACCTTCTCTTCTCTTCTGCTCTTCTTCTTCAGTCTTCTTTCTTCCTCCCCCGACGAGCCTGCGTGTGGCCCTGTTCCGCCCAGCGCCGACCCAGCTCACCAATCGCCGCTCGCCGGACCAACCTCCGCCGCTCGTCACCACCGCACACCATCCGACCGCCAACTCCGCCTAGACGCCCCGACTCTGCCTTCTCCTCCTCCCGGCGCGTGAGCTCGGCTCGCGCCGCCGTTCCCGGCCGCGAGTCGCCGCCGCGTCGCCTAGCTACCCCCGTCATATTGCTAGCTCGCAGGCCAGCTCGCCCGTCCATGGCTCGTCCGAGCCCGGCTCGTCGCCGGCTGCCCCCTTCCGGCCCCAGCTTCTCTCTCCACTCACCTTCGCCCTCACCGCCCGGGCCGACCTCCATATCTCCTCCCGGCTCGTCGCCGCCGCGTCGCTGACTGCGGTGCCCGCCGCCGTCGCCCTGGCCGTGCCGCCGCGTCGCCACCGGTCCGCCACCCCCTCGGCCCGGCTTCTTCTCTCTCTCCTCTCGCCTCCCCCCACCCGGCCGACCTCCACCCTCCCTGCGGCTCGTCGTCGCCGCTCGCCACCACCGCGCCGCCGTCGCCGTCGCCGTAGTCGCCCGCCGCCGCCGTCGCCGCCCGACCAGCTAGCCCGGCCCGGCCCGGCCACCGGCCAAGCCGTGGCGAAGCGAGCTCCGGGCCGGCCGGGCCGTAGCCAAGCGGCCCGGCCAGCCGGGCCGTGGCCGAGCTTGCCGGCGCCGTGCCGTCCGACCCGGGCGCGTCGCCGGCCGTGGCCCGGCGCCTTGCTCGTTCGGCCCAGGCACCTCGCCCAGTTCAATTTGCCGTGCGCCCGGGCATGCCGTTCGGCCACCGCGCCGCGCGCCGGGCGCGCCGTCCGGCCATTGTGCCCGCGTTGGCCGGCCACCGCGCCCGTTGACCCGTGCCCGCGCCTAGTTCGGCACTGTTCACCCGGGCCATTTTAGGCCCGAGTCGATTTTCTTCGGGCCAAAACCAAGTAAGTGACTTCCTAAACTCTACCTAGTACTTTGGGTATTTTTAGACTTGTTTAGGATGTGATTAGTATCGGGTTAGGAATTAATTTAGGCGTTGGCTAATTAGATTGAGTGTGCCCGATTTATGAATTATTGTGGTGATAATTGTGTGGCTAATTTAGTGATTGACTGAGGTAAATAGCATGACTGAATTGTCGTGGCGCTTGTGGGTGAATTGGAATCAATTGAATGTGTTGACTTGAATGTCGGAATCGTGAGCTTGTGATTTGGAATTGAGATGATTGTAAGTGCATAATTGTGGCTATTGTTGGTGGGTCAATGATTGGCCTATCGTGGCGTTTGTGAGTGGAGTTGATAGCTGAATGTGACCGACTTGAGGGTCGGATTGATGGAATATTGTGGTGAGCTTGCCTTGAGTTTGATTGGTACGATTTGTGAGAATTGCGAATTGTGTTGTGGTGCATGTGCATGAGAAAAGCCCGGATTGATCGGAGGGCTACCAACCTGAGGCGTAGGTTACGCGGGTGTGGCGAGAAAGGCATGACGAGACCTGAGGCGTAGGTTACGCGGGTCAATGGAAGGGGAAAAATGTCCTGAGGCGTGGTTACGCGGGACCGAGCCCGGCTTGATCTGAGGGCTGAGCCTGAGGCGCAGTGGCGCGGGCTGTGAGATTGGGCCTGAGTCGCAGTGGCGCGGGCAGTGTGAAAGGACCTGGGAGGTCGTGGAAAGTTGTTCGACCACGCATGCGAGTTGTGTGTGATTGAATTGATTGAACTGACTGGCTAATTGAATGTGTGATTGAATTGGTGTGATTGATTGAGTGCCAGTGTGGTTGGCGTTTGATTGATCGTGATATGTTATTGAGTTAGTATTATTGTCTTGTCGCGATTTGACTAACGTGCAGAGTTTACATGGGTTCGATGGTGAGGTAAGTATAAGGATGCGATTTTATTTTATATGTTATGGGGTAAATTGCATGTACGACTTGTCTGGGTACGCATTGGCCTACGTGGGGTTTAGGGTGTTGCTTATTGAGACTCGTTCTCACGGTTATTATATAACCATTTTAGATTCGCAACCGTGAGTGATTGGAGACACTACAAGGGTATCTCGGAGATCGATGACGGGTCAAGTATATTGTATTTTTAGTCCCCCTTTGTAGAGGAGTTAAGTTTGTAAACCTTTGTCCCTTTTGAGGAATGTGGTTCTGTTGTTGTGGCCTAGCTTAGGAATTGTCTTTTTGTAGACGTCGTATGTATCTGCCAAGTATAAGAATTACAGTTATTGTTTTGTGCTATTGTTACCCCTTGTCATTATTAATTGTCCGGGTTGTTTCTATTTGTTTCCGCGCGTGCCTAATCTCTGATGTTTGGGTTGGGTCGGCGACGTGTCTGGGACGTCGCATTCAATGATCGACCATCGCGGGATGATCGCGCGCTCGTAGGGTGCGGGGCGTGACATCCCCGTTGATTTGGTATCGGAGCAAGGTCAGCTCGAACCAAGATGGTCGAAGCTTGGAGTGATAAGGAGCGATGACTTTGGGGTAGCTAATTAGGGAGACTTGTTGGCCATGCGTTACCTAGACTGCTTGGTTGTGATTGCTGAGTGATATTATGCACTAATACGTAAAATGCAGGTGCGACAGGACTTGAGGTTAGTGCACGATCGCTGTTCTTTGTGATTGAGTGGTGTTGTGATTGACTGCCTGCTTAGTGAATTGTTGTGATTCACTGCCTAGGGTTTAGACTGGTATAGTTGGCCTAGGTCTTTAATTCCCGAGGGGAATTATAGCAGGTAAGTGGGTGGTGTGAACCCTGTGAGTATGAGTAGTCGAGGTCGAGGTCGTGTAAGTCCGCAAGTTGGAGTTGTGGGGGATCCCAGATGGAACGAGATTTTGATGGCACTCGAGGAAGTTGGAATTTTAATGCGAAGGCAAATTGAGGAGCGAAATGCGACTATTACTACTGATTCTGAGGCCGCTGTTGCCGCCACCAATAAAAGTAACGGGAATCGTGGGCATAATGGAAATGTTGGGAATCAAGGTCAAGGGTAAGTTAATGCAGTTAGACAAATGCATCAGTTGGTTGGAATATTTTTTGAAATTTAAACTTGTGAGGTTCGATGGGAAGAGGTGACCCGGAGGCTACATTACTTTGGACGGAGGGCTTTGAGGTATTCGGGTGCACTGATGATGAGAAAGTGACCCTGTGTGTATATCAACTCTAAGGAAATGCAAATGATTGGTAAGAGGGCCCCCGAAGTGGGATATTTCATAGGGCATATTTCCAAGCTGGGGTGTCGTTATCGAGGCCTTCAATGGGAGGTACTTTCAGAGAGCACGTGAGGACAGAAAATGATATAGTTTCTTTGGCTTCGCTAGATTCGAATGTAATCGATCAATACGAGGTCGAGTTTATAAGGTTGCCTAAGTACGAACCAAGGATGGTCAAGGACCATGTGGATAGGACAAGGAGGTTTCGGGATGGATTGGAACTGGAATTCCGCAATCAGTTAGTATTTTTGAGTCTTAAGGGATTACAATGAGTTGTATGAGAGAGCTCGATGGTTGAGACGGATACGAGTGAAAGGGCTACCGAAATGGATCGCGGTACGCGCCGGCTAGGGACAATAGGAACTTTGGAAAGAAGCCTATGACAGAGAATCAGAGATTTGTCCCTCTAGTAAGAAAGAACTTTGGGAAGCCGAATTACTATTCCAACGCCGCATGTCGGTCTTATGGAAAGAGGCGTAGGAATGACCATTGCCAAGGTGGAAGTGGAGCATGTTTTGGATGTGGCCAACATGGTCACCAAGTGAGAAATTGTTGATTCGACAGGTTAGACCACTGATGCAATTGCAGCAACCGCAAGTAGGACATTAAGCGGGAACTGCCCCGCAGAATAATCAGAATCGGCTACGGACGTAAGGAAATGTGTATGTTGTGATTGGGAAGGAATCTGAGAATTTGTCTTAAAAGCCTAGATGCATTATGTGATGCACGACGTATAATTGCTTATAATGGGTAGGCGCAATCGGTTTAAGGATTTCTAAATTATTGACGATATTCTTGGACGAGTTGGGAAGGATATGTGTTGCTTGGAGATTTCGGATTTTGTAAAGGACTAAGGCGATTATTTTGAGAGACCATTGGATTGAAATTGGATGGGTTGAGCTTTATCTTCGAGGTGTAAAAAGGTGATTATTTTGTGGATGACTAGTTGGTTGAGGAACCAAGGCTAAAAGACATAACCGAGGTGTGTAACCTTCCCGATGTCTTTCCTCAGGAATTGCCGGGATTGCCACCTAATAGTGAAGTGGAGTTTGTGGTTGAGTTGGCCCTAGGGACGAAACCAATTTCGAAAGCGCCCTATAGGATGTCGTTGTCAGAATTGAAGGAATTGAAGGTTCAAATGCAAGAATTATTGGAAGAAGGTTTTATTCGTCTATGTAAGTCTCCATGGGGAGCGCCAGTTTTATTCGTGATGAAGAAGGACAGATCGTTAAGGTTATGTAGTGACTACAAACAGTTGAGTCAGGTGACTATTAAGGATAAACGCCTGTTGCCAAGGGTAAATGACCTGTTTGACCAGTTATAAGGGACATAAATATTTTCTAAGATTGACTTGAGGACTGGTTTCTACCAATTGAGGATCAAGAAGGAGGACGTGCCGAAGTCGGCATTTAGGACGAGGTATGGACGCTATGAGTTTACGGTGATGCCGTTTGGACTGACGAATGCCCCTGCAGCCTTTATGGATTTAATGAATTAGGTATTTAAGGAGTTTCTGGATTAGTTTGTAATCGTGTTCATAGACGATATCTTGGTATACTCGCAGAGTCCCGCTAAGCATAAGTTACATTTGGAAAAGAGATCTATGGACTTTAAGGGAACACGCACTCTATTCTAAGTTTAATAAGTGCGAATTCTGGCTTCATTGAGTGGCGTTCTTAGGACATGCGATACTGGGGAAGGGATTGTAGTGGATTCGACAAAGATTGAAGCCGTCACGAATTGGCCGAGGCCGACGTCAGTAACCGAGGTTCGGAGCTTCTTGGGTCTAGCAGGCTATTATAGGCGCTTCATGGAAGGGTTTTCGGTACTAGCTACGTCGTTGGCACGGTTGTTAAAGAAGGAGACGAGGTTTGAATAGACGAATGAGTGCGAAAGGTGCTTCCAAGAATTGAAACAGAGGTTGACGACCGCGCCAGTGTTAGCGATCTCGTCAAGTCCGGGAGGATTTGAGAATCACAGTGACGCGTCGTTAGGAGGATTGGGATGCGTGCTAATGCAACACGGGAAAGTAGTGATATATGCATCGCGTCAATTGAGACCGTATGAGCTGAACTATCCGATGCATGACTTGGGATTGACCGTAATTATATTTGTCCTTAATATTTGGAGGCATTACTCGTGTAGGGAGAAATTTTAGATTTATACAGATTATCAGAGTTTAAAGGTATCGGTTTTCTCAAAAAGAACTTAGCCTGAGACAGCGTCCTTGGATGGAACTCCTTAAAGACTACGATTGCGATATTTATATTACCCCGGAAAGGCTAATAAGGTAGCGGATGCACTGAGTGGGAAATCGAGCATCGTGCATATGATGGTCAAAGAATGGACCTTGTTGGAGGGAGTCCGGGATTTAGAGTTTAAGTTTGAAGTGAGCCATGTTTTAAAGTCTACTTGCCGCATTGAGGATTGAACCAAAAAATTCAGACTAAAATTAAGACTTTACAATATACGGACCTGGAGATTCAGAAGATTTTGATGTATGGATGCCACAAAAAGGAAATCGGATTTTCAGATATCCGAGGATGGGATTCTAAAGTTCCGTGGATGGTTATGTGTGCCAAGTGATACAGAACTGAAGGAAGAGATTCTGTTTGAAGCACACCGTAGTACGTATAGTATTCACCCGGGGAGTACAAAAATGTATCAGAATTTACAGCAGCATTATTGGTGGAAAGGCAAGAAAGTAGATGTAGCCAAGTACGTGACCGAGTATCTAACATGCCAACAAGTGAAGGCACGGCATTGTAAGCCGGGTGGATTGTTGCAGTCATTGGAAATCACCGAATAGAAATGAGAGCATAACGCGATGGACTTTGTTATGAAACTACCAAGAAGCCAAATGGGCCATGATTCAATTTGGGTTATAGTAGATCGGCTGATAAGATCAGCACATTTTCTGGCAATGCGAAAGGACTTCGCGTTAGGAAGGTACGCAAGATGATGCGTGCAACAGATAGTTCATCTTCATGGAGTACTAGTAACGATCACTTCAGACCGTGATCCTAAGTTTACTGCCGCTTATTGGAAAAGTCTTCATACGGCATTAGGAACAAGGTTACAGTTTAGCACGGCCTATTAGTCGCGGACGAATGGCTAGTACGAGAGGACGATTCAGACTTTGGAAGATATCTTTGCGACCATGTGCATTGGATTTTAGGGGAAGTTGGAAAGAATAATTGCCCTTGGTTGAGTTTGCCTATAACAATAGCTATCAGCAGAGTTTTAGAATGGCACCGTTTGGGGCATGGTATGGCAGGGTTTACAGAACACCGGTTTGTTGGGATGAGTGGGTGAGAGGAGCATCACGGGTCCCAAGTTGGTTCAGAGTCAATTGAAACAGTCAGAGTGATTTGGGAACACCATGGAACCGAAGGTGCGACGTGGGAAAGTGAAGAGTTGATGCGACACCAATACCCCCATTTGTTTGAATAGTTGGGTTGGATTGTAAATTTCGAGGACGAAATTTTTGTAAGGGGGGAAGAGTTGTGACATCCCGAATTTCAGCCCATTTTTGGGATTTATAAAACGCGTAATTTGTCAGTGTGCTTATAGTAAAATCTCGCCCGGGAACTGATCACTCCCGGTTATCATTTTAAATTAGAGATTTCGCTAGAATCGCACTCGATCAAATTTGGCTGTTATTTAGACCTCGAACTTGGTAGTCGATTTTCGAGAGTTTCGGGACGAAATAAATTGGATGGTGTCGATATTATTGTGGCCAGCCTCGAGATTGCCAGGAATAGTGGAAAAGTGAAATTTCGACCGGGTGCGGATTTGGACTAGCAGACCTCTCTCGTAGTGTGTTTTGAGTTATTTTATTTTGACCAATTGCCCTATAATATTAATTAGGCTTTTTGTGGGCCGTTAGATTGTTTTTGGGTTCGAACCGTGTCCGTTGGATCGCATTCGAGTGCGTGGACTTTCTTTTTCTCTCTCTTTCTCTCTCCTCCCCTTTTTCCCGCTCGCGTTCCCCCTGTCCCGTCTACTCTCTCTCTCTCTTTTCTCTCTCTCCCCTCTGTCGCGCCGAGCCCCAGACCTGTACGTTTCCTTTTCCCGTGCGTCTGCCCCTCTCTCCTTCCTTCCTTCTCTCTCTCTCTTTTTCCCCCTTGCATGCACACGTCCATCACGCATGCACGCACGCCCATTCCCCCCTCTGACACCCCACCCTCTCTCTCTCTCTCATCTTCCTTCTTCTTCTCTTTCTTCTTCCTTCTCTTCTCTTACTCTCTTCTTCTTGATCTTCTTTCTTCCTCCCCGACGAGCTGCGTGTGGCCTGTTCCGCCCAGCGCCGACCCAGCTCACCAATCGCCGCTCGCCGGACCGACCTCCGCCGCTCGTCACCACCGCACACCATCCGACCGCCAACTCCGCCTAGCCGCCCCGACTCTGCCTTCTCCTCCTCCCGAGCGCGTGAGCTCGGCTCGCCGCCGTTCCCGCTGCCGCGAGTCGCCGCCGCGTCGCCTATTGCCCAAGTCATCGGCTAGCTCGCCCAGCCCGGCTCGCCGTCACCCAGCTAAGTCCGGCCCGGCTCGTCGCCGCTGCCCCCCCACTCGGCCCCAGACTTCTCTCTCCCTCACCTTCGCCTCACCGCCCGGGCCGACCTCCATATCTCCTCCCGGCTCGTCGCCGCCGCGTCCTTTGTTGCAGTTGCCCGCCGCCGTCGCCGCCTGTGCCGCGCGTCGCCACCGGTCCGCCACCCCGCCCGGCCCCAGCTTCTTCTCTCTCTCCCTCTCGCCTCCACTCCCGACCGACCTCCACCCTCCTGCGGCTCGTCGTCGCCGCTCGCCACCACCAGCGCCGCCGTCGCCGTCGCCGCCGCCGCCGGTCGCCGCCCGACAGCCCGGTAGCCCGGCCGGCCCGGCTAGCCGCCAAGCCGTGGCCAAGCAGCTCGGGCCAGCCCGGCCCGGCCGGGCCGTGGCCGAGCTTGCCGGCCGTGCCCGTCCGACCAGGCGCGTCGCCCGTCCGACCCGGCGCGTCGCCGGCCGTGGCCCGGCGCCTTGCCGTTCAGCCCGGGCACCTCGCCCGTTCAACTTGCCGTGGGCCCCGGGCATGCCGTTCGGCCACCGCGCCGCGCGCCCGGGCGCGCCGTCCGGCCATTGTGCCCGCGTTGGCCGGCCACCGCGCCCGTTGACCCGTGCCCGCGCCTAGTTCGGCACTGTTCACCCGGGCCATTTTAGGCCCGAGTCGATTTTCTTCGGGCCAAAACCAAGTAAGTGACTTCCTAAACTCTACCTAGTACTTTGGGTATTTTTAGACTTGTTTAGGATGTGATTAGTATCGGGTTAGGAATTAATTTAGGCGTGGGCTAATTAGATTGAGTGTGCCCGATTTATGAATTATTGTGGTAATAATTGTGTGGCTAATTTAGTGATTGACTGAGGTAAATAGCATGACTGAATTGTCGTGGCACTTGTGGGTGAATTGGAATCAATTGAATGTCGGAATCGTGAGCTTGTGATTTGGAATTGAGATGATTGTAAGTGCATAATTGTGGCTATTGTTGGTGGGTCAATGATTGGCCTATCGTGGCGTTTGTGAGTGGAGTTGATAGCTGAATGTGACCGACTTGAGGGTCGGATTGATGGAATATTGTGGTGAGCATGCCTTGAGTTTGATTGGTACGATTTGTGAGAATTGCGAATTGTGTTGTGGTGCATGTGCATGAGAAAAGCCCGGATTGATCGGAGGGCTGCCAACCTGAGGCGTAGGTTACGCGGGTGTGGCGAGAAAGGCATGACCAGACCTGAGGCATAGGTTACGCTGGTCAATGGAAGGGGAAAAATGTCCTGAGGCGTGGTTACGCGGGACCGAGCCCGGCTTGATCCGAGGGGCGAGCCTGGCGCATGGCGCGCGGGCCGTGAGATTGGGCTGAGGCGCGTGGCGCGGGCGGTGTGAAAGGACACGGGAGGTCGTGGAAAGTTGTTCGACCACGCATGCGAGTTGTGTGTGATTGAATTGATTGAACTGACTGGCTAATTGAATGTGTGATTGAATTGGTGTGATTGATTGAGTGCCAGTGTGGTTGGCGTTTGATTGATCGTGATATGTTATTGAGTTAGTATTATTGTCTTGTCGCGATTTGACTAACGTGCAGAGTTTACATGGGTTCGATGGTGAGGTAAGTATAAGGATGCGATTTTATTTTATATGTTATGGGGTAAATTGCATGTACGACTTGTCTGGGTACGCATTGGCCTACGTGGGGTTTAGGGTGTTGCTTATTGAGACTCGTTCTCACGGTTATTATATAACCATTTCAGATTCGCAACCGTGAGTGATTGGAGACACTGCAAGGGTATCTCGGAGATCGATGACGGGTCAAGTATATTGTATTTTTAGTCCCCCTTTGTAGAGGAGTTAAGTTTGTAAACCTTTGTCCCTTTTGAGGAATGTGGTTCTGTTGTTGTGGCCTAGCTTAGGAATTGTCTTTTTTGTAGACGTCGTATGTATCTGCCAAGTGTAGGAATTACAGTTATTGTTTTGTGCTATTGTTACCCCTTGTCATTATTAATTGTCCGGGTTGTTTCTATTTGTTTCCGCGCGTGCCTAATCTCTGATGTTTGGGTTGGGTCGGCGACGTGTCTGGGACGTCGCATTCAATGATCGACCATCGCGGGATGATCGCGCGCTCGTAGGGTGCGGGGCGTGACAGGACTTGCACCGAGAGATATCTGATAACTACAACTTACAAGGCCTTAACATATAGGCTTTCGCATTCTCGAACCATCACTTGCTTCAGACATTTTGATTATGAAAGGTCCAACCTTTCAAGGGACTTGAACAAAGAGATATCCAGCACTTCCAAGAACTCTGAGGCCTTGAATTTCAAACTAAAATTTCGCATTCTTTAGCATTTAATTGCTTCAGACAATTTTAACAATGAAAGATCCAGCCTTATAATAGAATTGCACTAAGAGATTTCCAACACTTTTGACCACTTCAATCTAACAATTGCTTGAATTTCAACTAGGTTTTCGCAATTTGCAATGGCCAACCTCCTTATACCGTTGATTTATGGGATCTCTAGCCTTTTGATGGATATGCATGAAAATATCTAACTCTTCCAAGACCCCGGACTTATCATGGCCTCGAATTCCAACAAGATACGCACAAGAGCATGCCTTCAATAGCTTCAAATGATCTAATTGTGAAAGATCCAGCCCTTCAATGGACTTGCATTACAACACATCTAACGTTTCCAAGAATCCCATATGGCCTCTGCTTTCGGCTAGATTTTCGCAAGAAGTTGCCTTCAACTGCTTTAGATAATTAATTCGTGAAAGGTCTAGCCTTCTAATGGATTTGCACTAGGAGATATCCAATTCTTTTAAGAACTCTGACCTATGAAGGTCTTGAATTTCAACTACATTTTCACTACAACTAGCATTTACTTTCTTCAAATATTTCAATTGAGAAAGATCTAGCTTTTCAATGTAATTGCGGTCGATTCTCAACTCTTCCAAGCACTTGAAGCTATCAAGACCTCGAACTTCAACAACATCATCATTTTTTTTTAATTTCGATGGAGCATTCATTCCATCTAATATTCAAGGTCATCAAGACCATATGAATTTGCACACCTTGCTCCGTCCAATGATATATTTCATACGTTCACATGGATGGGAATTTAGAGATGCCTTCAAATTTTTACTAAAAAATTGATTATTAATCGACTAAAAACAAATCTTTAGCCGTTCCCAGGGGGCTAACAACTAACGCACTATTACTTCTTTATTGAGAAGTAATGACAGTGAACTCATATAATTGATGTAATAAAATAGACTGGTTAATCGACCTTGGCTTGGAAAAGTGCTGAGCCGTTGCCTTCCAGCTGTAGGCATTATCCGGTGAATGTCCCCTCATTCACAGCTCCAAGAGGGGCTTTCCTTTTCATTTCTAGTAGAAGTCTTCCTGTGCGTGTGTTTAGTCGTTGCCTTTTTGGCGTTATCCTATGGCGGTTCTCTCTTGGTGCTGAATGCAGTCAGACCAACATGAGCTGATTTTATTATCATTTATGCACTAGCAACTTGGTTAGCCTGTGCTATGCATAGGAGGATCGTTTAACGTTTATGTTGTTGTCCTCCTTGGCCACGACATTAATATTGTATCTAAAAGCAAGGAGAAAAAGAGAAAGAAAAGGACCTAATAGCTACGTTTTCACTATAATTAAATTACCATTATACTTATCTCTAGACCCGTGCTATGCATGTGAAAAAGACTTGTGAAATAGATTACAAGAAATAATAATACTAGAAGTATACTTGATCATCATGAGAATAAGAAATTTTTGAAATATTGAAAAAACGAATTATATTTCTCTTGAACTCAACGGTAAAAATTTTAGTTCGATTAAAGTGGAAAAATAAAAGAAATTTTTTTCAAAAGAATTGGAAGATAAATGTCACTCATGGAGATTGTCACATGTCAGCCATC
Organism: Syzygium oleosum; assembly: GCF_021117445.2. NCBI lineage: Eukaryota > Viridiplantae > Streptophyta > Magnoliopsida > Myrtales > Myrtaceae > Syzygium > Syzygium oleosum. The sequence continues at coordinate 3,847,742 of NW_026607500.1, read as the reverse complement.
CATTCAAAATGCTTTAGTGCACCACTTTACATTTGTCAAATAAGATAGATTTGGTATATCGATTTAGATCGATAATGAGACATATGCTGTTACCATTTATCACGATCTAGTTTCCTCCGAGTTTTGTAATATCACCAAAAACTCATAAACCGATACACTCGTACCACATTAACTTTTGTTATATAAAAATTAGGTTAGGGTAAATATTACGGATATATCAGTTTAGGATTTTTTATGGCAGTAGCCCAAAAAATTCAATTTTTAGTTTATATTTTGAAATAGCTATCTAGGGACACATAGATCAATGGCATGTTTCGTAACCATCCTGTTTTTTTAATTATTTTTCTATACTTCTATTCCCCAAAACAGAAAAAATACAAAAATCCATTTGATAACGTTAGTTGATTTTTCTATTCCCCTGAATAGAAAAGTAGCTAGGGAATAGATTTGTAACACAAACAAGAAGTAAAAAAAAATTTAGAGTCATACCAAGCGCTTTTATGTTATTTTTTTATTTCGAGATTACAAATTTTGCGCAGTTACCAAACGCGATCTTATGCTCAAAAACTCATCCAGCAAATAGAAATAGAAAAATACTAATTATGTAAAGAAATTGTTTTCGGGTACAAAAATGTCACCGAGCACACCTAAATGACCGTGGGAGCATCTCCGGATCAATTCGAACAAAAAATAAAAAAATAAAGGCATTTAATTCAAAGACTGAATTGGTAAGGAAAAGTTTAAGCACGCGGTCGTACATATTGCAAAAGTCAAAGGTCATTGGTGTTTTTGTTTTTAGTTTTCTTTTTATATTTTTACATCCGTCTTGCAATAATGGTCGGCCGGTTAAAGCGGCCCCTGTCCGCCTACTCCCGCTGTACGAAACTGGGAGGTGGATCTTTGAAATAAGAGTAAGGAAGAGAGACGAAACTGAGAGAAGCGGGCCCCCCAACACGAAAACCGATTTCATTTTGAGAGTAAGGAGGAGGCGGTGGACATGGAGAATTCTCACAACCGTGTAGGAGGATCCACCGAAACAAGAGAAAAGAGTTTCGATGTGTTTTTGAGCTTCAGTGGACCGAATACTCGCGGCGGCTTCGTGGATCATCTCTACCGTTGCCTCCACCAAGCGGGGATCCGCGTGTTCAGGGATGAACAGATACTCGTCATGGGAGTGCCGATTGCGCAGTCCCCGAAAACCGATTTCATTTTGAGAGTAAGGCGGAGGCGATGGACATGGAGAATCCTCACAGCCGTGGAGGAGGATCCTCCGAAACAAGAGAAAAGAGTTTCGATGTGTGTTTGAGCTTCAGAGGACCGGATAATCGCGGCGGCTTCGTGGATCATCTCTACCGTAGCCTCCACCGAGCGGGGATCCGCGTGTTCAGGGATGAATTCGTGGATCATCTCTACCATAGCCTCCACCGACCGGGGATCCGCGTGTTCAGGGATGAAGAGGAACTCACCGTGGGAGAGCCGATTCAGCAGTCGCTTACCCAACCGATCAGGCATTCCAAGATCGCCATTCCGATCCTGTCAGAGAACTATGCGTCGAGCAAATGGTGCCTCCGAGAGCTGGCTCTGATTGTGGAGTGCCACAAGACGATGGGCCAGATCATCATGCCCGTCTTCCTCGGCGTCACGCCATCGGTTGTGAGGGACAGATCCCACGTTTACGCCGAGGCTTTCGCCAAGCATAGACGGAGAAGAGTCGACTCAGACACCCTCCGCGAACTCCAGGAATGGGAGGAAGCTCTCATCCGTGTGGGATCCATCCCAGGGCTGGAGAGTGATGGGTAAGTGTAATTGAGTAAGTTCAGTCGAGTAACCTAGCATCCAAATGCCAAGGTAGCGCTTTGTTCAATTTAGTTAATCTAATTAGGCTAACGCTAGGTGTATCAATACCTGATGTGTAGCTCGCTCTGATCTGGTACTCAATATGATCCACTTGTTTACATTCTTACTCCCAGCTCGCCACATTACTTAATGTTTTGGTTTTGTTGATAAATTTCAGTATTCCTATGTTACACACATCTTTACAAGCACATGACTCTGTTTTTCGGTTAACTTAGAGGCAGCGATAATGGTTGTGATTTTATATTAAGATGGTCCAGGAGAATGTTCTTCCTCTTGGAATCTGCATCTACAGGAAATCTACCTCTTGCGAGAAAATGCCAGTGTAGAGCGATACCGATTTGCTTAATTTCTGTCGATGCAACTGACAACCTTTGCATCTCATCCTACCGTGCTTTGTCTCTGCTGATTCAGTAAAAATATGTGCCACTAATTGCGTGGCCTGTTTGTCTAAAGCTGATTGCTGTTTGATAGTTTTTGAAAGGAGAGCGTGAATTTTTTTCTTGCAAACTACTTCGGAGTTCAGACATTGTTGGACTTACGTTAATCTTTATGCACGTGCCTTGTGCACGCATGACACAGCTCACGCACACTTGCTTCAATCATCGAGGTACTTGTCGCAAATGTGTTGAGGGTATTGAACAGATACTTCGTTGGCATCGAGCGTCATGTAGAAAGAGTTATGGAATTACTAAATGTGGAATCTAGCGATGTTCGTGGAGTTGGAATACATGGCATAGGGGGCACCGGGAAGACAACAATCGCAAAGTTAATCTACAAAAGAATATTTCATCTCTTTGATGGCTGTAGCTTTCTGGAAAGCGTTAGAGAAAATGCAGAAAAACCAGGAGGTTTAGTAAATTTACGAGGTCAGTTGATTTCAGATCTTCTAGGTGCAATGCATAGACAAATTTATTCTGATGATGATGACGGAATTAGATCCATCAGAAGCAGATTCTTCCACAAGAAAGTTCTCATTGTTCTCGATGATATTGAACCAAGCTTTGAACTTACATCAATTTTAGGAAGTCTTGATTGGTTAGGCTCTGGAAGCAGGATCATAATTACCACCAGAGATGGACAAGCTTCAGATGAGCTTGAAATGTTCCTGAAATATAAGGTCGAGGGAATGCGAGAAGAGGATGCCCATAAACTTTTCCACATCCATGCCTTCAGGGAGAAACCTGCTCCAGATGACCTGGCTACTCTGCCCAAAGATATAGTATCAACTATTGACCAGCTTCCTCTGATTATTGAGGTTGTCGGGTCGTATCTATTTTCTAAAAGCAAGGACGTGTGGGAGCAGACATTAGACGAGTTGAAAGAAGTACGTTCGCAAGATGCTCAAAAGCAATTGATGGTAGTCATCAAAGCATTGCCTGACAAGCAAAGAAAGATATTTCTGGACATTGCTTGTTTCTTCATTGGAGAGGACAAAAGTGTTGCATGCTACCTGTGGTCTGACCGTGATTCCGCAAGCGGATTGGAATTAGAAGTGCCCGTCCCCTCGTCTATTGTTAAGATTGAGAACAATAAGCTGTGGATGCATGATCAACTTCGAGACCTTGGTAGGAATATCGTCAAATCGGAATATTGTGAACCTGGAAAGCGCAGCAGATTGTGGATGCACAAGGAAGCCTTGGATGTGCTGAAACAGGAAAAAGTAAGATACAAGTTCATCGCTATGTTTACCTTACGATTGTATTCCTTACAACCAGTGCTCCTTTTTTTATAGAGGAAAGACACTTATGATGCGTTTGTTTTACAGAAAATGAATGATTTGGAAAATATTTTCTAAAAGGGATAATAACACAAATGGTCCTTAAACTTTGGCCCAATGTGCAATGTGGTCCTTGAACTTTTATCATTTTCACATATTTTTGTGGGGAAATGCTAAGTCCCATTGGTAATCCTATGTTCCATGTGTAGGGGACGGAACATGTTGAAGGTGTTCTTCTCAAATTTGACAGTAGGTCCCAAGACAGTTTTAAACCAGCACATTTTGCAAGTACGTCAAACATAAGATTCCTTCGATTGGATCAGGCGGACCTCAATGGAAATTTTGAGCGGCTTCTGTCAAGTTTAAGATGGCTCCATTGGCAAGGTTGTCCTCGCAATCTTGGTGCTCAAAATTTGGATTTGAAGGAGTTGGTTATTCTAGATCTTTCCTGGAGCAAGGTCAATGAAAAATGGAATGGTTGGAGAGAAATCGAGGTATAGAAGTATATTATTTTTAATTTCATTTTTCAAATTGTTGCGGAAAAATTAACTCTTTTGTTATTCTACCTTTTGACAGAAAGCCGGGAAACTGAAAGTTTTGAACCTCACCGGTTGTGTTGACTTGATCAGAACTCCAGACTTATCTCATTACAAATGTTTAGAGAGACTGATTCTTGAAAGGTGCATTCGATTGGTTGAAATCGGTTCATCGGTAAAAAGTCTGAAGCGCTTGGTTTCACTGAACTTGAGGTTTTGCATTGAACTCAATAAGTTGCCTGAAGAGCTGGGTTCCCTCATATCCTTGCAAGAGTTTCTTATAGACGGAACTGCTGTTCAAGAAATTCCTGCCTCCATCGGTCATTTGAAAAATCTTGGAAGATTCAGTGCCCGCAATTGTCTTTCATTGATCCAGCTGCCCGATTCAATTAGCCATGTAAAGTCACTGAGAGTCTTCGCACTTGATGGTACCAAAATAACTAAACTTCCCATGTCTATTAGAGAGTTAGAAGGGCTACAACACTTGTCAATAAGTCATTGTAGGTCAATATCGAAGTTACCAACGTCCTTGGGGACTTTGGCTTCATTGGACGAACTCGATTTATCAAGCACTGGAATTGTCGAATTACCTAATACTGTCAATGAGTTATATCTTTTAAGAGTGCTCAAAATTGATTTTACTTTTGTAAGAGAGCTGCCTTGCGCTATATGGACGTTGAAGAGGCTGGAAGAGCTGCATGCTTCAAGATGTCGGAGTTTGGATGGGGAAATTCCTAGAGATATTGAGGAGCTTTCGCAATTGAGGGTCTTGAGGCTTGGATACTCTCGGATTCGTGGTCTACCAGATAGCATTTCTACCCTTACCAGTCTGCAAACGCTTGATCTGCTTCATTGTGACAAGCTCCATAAAGTGCCCAAGCTTCCTTCCACTTTAATAAGCCTATCTTTCAGTTCTAAATTGATGGAGACAATTCCAGACATCAGTAGTCTGGTTAAGTTGGGAGAGTTATTCTTGGCCGATGGTTCCCAGGAACTGGTGTTACCTGGCCAAGGTCAAATTGAATCGAAAGGACGCACGGATTTGCAGCTTGGGAGTTTGTTAGAGCTAAAGATATTTCATCTATCTGTGTTAAAGGTCCAACCTGTTGGGTTGCATTACCTTATTAAGCTCAGGAAGCTCTCCCTTTGCTGCATTCACTTGGAAGAGCTACCACAGCTTCCTTCAAGTTTATTCACTCTATCACTTCGCCATTACAAATCACGGACAGGATTGCCAGATCTTTCATATTTGAAGCTCCTGTCAGAATTCGAGCTTTTTGACTGTGCAGTGACAGAAGTTCCAGGCCTCAAGAAGTTCGAATCCTTGCGAGTTTTCAGAATATCTCACTGCAACCTGCAACAGCTGGATGAGCTTGAGAACTTGATATTTTTAGCGTCATTGAATGTTTCATACTGTCAAAGTCTTGAGAGACTTGCCGATCTATCAAAACTGAAGATGCTAAAAGATATAAAAATCAAGGGCTGTCCAAAGATACACGATATTAAAAGTGTGGAACACCTGAATTCCTTCGAGAAGCCAAGCAGTTCAACAATTGAGGTGGAAAGCTCATCCGAGGTAACCAACACTACTGATTTTCCCACCGCACTGCATAAACTGAGGATGGCACTTGATAAGCATGTGTCATGTCTGGAATTTTTACAAACATGAATGAATTGCTTAATAATAACAAAAATGCATGACATGATGAATTACGATGTACAGGATATTTGCTTCCATTAACAGATGCAGAATAATTTTTCAAATGAAATCTGACTCATCAAGACTTTATATTTCTTTTGTCTTTTTTAGTGGGAAGATAAGTCCAAATGTGTAAGGACTCCACTTCTTTTTCTTCTTTAAAAGGGCATTTAGTATTTTTCTGCAATAAACTAGGAAAAAACTTCTATTTGTGCCAGTTTGTTTAATCATGCTTTCTGGAGGTGTTGTTACGTACTCAGTCCAGAGCGTTGAATGATGTATTGGTAGCTTAAATCTTTGATGTGGTGTGGAAAAGTGCTGACTGCTGTACCGATATCTTAAATTTATGATGTGGTGCTTTGGTTATGTTCAAGTTAATTCTTAATCCAAAGTGCTGTGAATGAATTGGGATGAGTGGCTCATAGAAGGTATTCCATTCTCCAAACTTTTCTCTCGTAATTCAGATTAGTTTGACGAGCTACTCTTCCAAGGACATAGTCTGATCAATACTGTCAACGAAATCTCAAAAATTCGTTTGATCTCTTGTCACTTCCAGTCAGTTTGAATCTAAGCATCAATCTTTATCACTGATTTGACAAATGGTTGAAATCTTATCTGACGCACTGAATTGATGCTTCGACAAATTTTGTTGCAGGTGGAGTTTAGGAAACCAGCTAATACCAAATATTCTTCCTTTCAGGGTGTCAAATGCAAGGACAAAGGTATGGGTCTACATCGAGATTGTCAAACACTATAGGATTAAGTATGAGTTCAACCTTGAAATATAGACACTGAAAGAGATCATGGCTAGAAAGCTGCGAGACCGTAAGAATAGGCGGTTAAGGAATTATTTCAAGCTATGCCATATTGTTTGAACTGATCAGACATTGACTAATTGTTTGGGCCATGTGGTAAATCTTACACCTTAACTGTTGCTCCTCTTGCTGTAGTAAGCACATACAATCCTTAAGAATATAGTCTACAAGCGCTCACAAACATCATCAGTCCCTTTTATCCTCAATTACTTTCTGCTTGAAAATGGCATTTTATCTATTTATCCAAAGAGGCGAGGTGAGTCGTTATTTGAAGCTTGCCTCCTTTCTCAATAGAGGATTCACGAACCTCTTTTGTCTGACAGCTGTTTTTCTGACCGATATGCCTACATCGGCGAAGGATGATGGCGATGCTTTCCCTGTCAATGACGAAGATAAGGATGAATATAAAATTCCTGAAGGGGAGAAGAATGAACCTGTTGAAAGCATTGCCTTGGCAATTTCTGACAAGCCCAGTCTTCCTCCTAAAGCAGAAGCAAAATCTTCCAAGTCTGACAAGTCAGTCACTGAAACTTTGAGCGATTCTTCTAATGTGCAAAGTTCTCCCTCTTTTGGAGGTTCATCAATCATGAGGGGTACAGTGAAGATAAATTTAAGTGATGTTGAGCAAGATAAGGATTCCAGTTTGTCAGTGAATATGACAGGGACTAAAACTACTGGCGTCTCTCCATCGACGGATATGCCACTTGACAGGGCATCAACTATCTCTTCTTTGGCAACCATTGTTTCTGCTTTGCCTCCTCCTGCCGCTCAACCAAAGCCATCATCAGCAATGGACAAAGATAAAGCCCCTATTGTTGCGGAGGTGGATTTATATGGCGACGAAGAGGAGTCTCTTTTGTCAGAGATTGAGTCTTTGTTGAGTGGCGAGTCAGGAAAGCAAAATACTGGGACAGAGATGTCACGAGAAAGTCAATTTGATCTTCAAGCATACCATAAAGAGGTGGAAGATATAATGAGTCAGGGACTCCTGGCAATTATGTTTAATCCCAAGGTACTAGGGCGTTCGCAAGAATTATTGAACATCTTAGTCAAACAGAACACGCCAGAGGTCTCTACGATTGTACATCGTGTCTATCTCAAATTGCAGATATTCATTCGGTCTGTGGGTGACTCCCTCTCTTCCCAACAAAAGATCTTTACTGAATGTGAGAGGTTTGAAAGAGAGTTTAAAAAGGAAAAGGATGCTTTGGCGTCTGACAAGGATGAAGTTCTTTTGCTCAAGAGACAATTTGAAGAAAAAGCTAAGAGTGTGGCTGACAAGGAGCAAGTTATTGCCAAACTTCAAGCAGAGATTGTGGCATGCAAGCTCACAGTTGAAAATGCAAAGTCAGAACTATCATGTTTGTCAACAAAGAGATCAGAGAGAGTTAAGGAACTGAAGAAGAAGTGCAAGCAAGTCCATCGTATGAAGAGCGAGAATCCAAGCATGGAAAAGAAGAGAAATCAAGCTCAGGAAACGATTGACAAAATCAATATAGAGTGGAATGAATTGTATGCAGATGTTAAAGGTGGATCGGCCTCTGAATAGGCTGGTACTTTTTAACTTTCTTTGTTTTATTTGAATCTTCATGTGTCAAACTTTTCTATTCAGGCAAAAAAATAAAAAAAGAGTCGAGTTTCATTCCTAGCTCGCTTATCATTGCTGAAAGGGTGAAGGAAAAACTGATTCATGTAGAATTGACAACCTAATTATGTAGGATCAAGAGCCAAACAGGATTCACTGATTAACATGGACATGGACACTTATGAAAGCAGAAGTTAATTGCGTTATGTTAAAAGAAAGAAGCAGCTCCCATGCAATAGAGTGATAACAAGAAAATCTAGGATACTGAGTGCTAGCGACAGCGATTCTGTTATCCTAAAAGGCCAAAAGTAAAAGGTCCATACATCCGTTTCCTATGACACGATCTCTTCTGCTTAAAATGCAAGGGCCTTCAGTATGTTTAATGTTGTTGTATGAAATTAATGTCGTAGCCTTTCAGCTTAACTGTGATTCAACATGCCCCTTCAGAGTATGTAGCTCAAGGAGACTGCAATCGGATGAATTTTGCCTTACCATAAAAAGGAACTGTTGGCAGAAAACCGTTTTAACTGCAGCCAGCAAGCAAAAACAATCTTCAATGGAATGATCAATTGGAAGAAAATTGAGCAGCACTAAATCAACTTCTGATTTGGGAGATCATGCTCCTGCGCCCTGTGAAACAAGAGCCAGGCCTATGAACTTCAGTTATCGGGCAAGAGTTTGCGTAGCAAGTGAAGCAGGTGAACAACCGTTACTCCGCTTTCTCGTGAAAACCATTTGAATACGAGAATTAGTGTGCTTACCTTGCAAACGAAGCATGTTGCTCTGCTAGGTCTGCAATCTCTCAAGGCTCCCTATAACTAGTCTTGTCAGAGGAAAGAATACTGGTTTCAGGAGGCTCGAGGCCATGCATTGCGCGGGTGCGCAAGTGATGTTTTGAGTGATGTTGATGGAAGTACGAATAGATCAAAGTGTATGGGGATGAGATGTCGATGGATAAACGTAGATGTTTGATAGATTACGATCACCACCAAGGCATAAAGGACGAGTCACCAACCAAGAATAAAGATTGGGATTGATGAAGTTCATCACTTGGGTTTAAAGGACAACCCACCAAGGATAGAGGACTTTGAGTTAGGAGAATCTCACCACAAAGGCCTAAAGAAAAACCACCAACCCGATAAAGGGCTTCTTGGCTCACCACCATGAAAGAATCCACCTTCTAGTATAAAGAAATCAGGGATAGATATATGCTCACACAGAGGAAAATCTCATATATTCTCAATATTCAAATCTTGTTTGTTTGAAAAATGAGATTACACCTAAATTTATAAAGATATTGCTAATCAAAAGAGAAGACTCTTGGAATTCCTGGAGACCGGACAAACTCTTGGGGAATTTAGCCAATTATGACTCTAAAAAATAGCACCACAATAAAGACTCATTAAAAAGCTTTGAATTAAAAGACTCAATAACTAGGACTAGCATCAGATGCATTGAAACTTGACAACATCATCTAAATTCACGCACCAGTCTTGGAAGCCGAACAATCATAGTAGAGGTCACCAAACATTAACCAGAACAGCCTCCAATAATTAGGTTGTCGATGGCAAGTCTCGAAATTGGCAACTAGTCTTGTAAATCCATAACTTCATCATTGAACCCACAAAATTAAATTGATAGCAGAAATCGGCTTTTGCTTGCATGAATAGCGTTTTGGTTGGTTCAATCGACAAAACATGAGTTGTACTTGAGAGTTAATCGATAGAGCCTGATGCTCCCACATCAAACTCCCCAAATTGTTTGAGATTTGTCCTCAAAATTGATAGTTCTTCATCTTCAACATAAGGAGAAAGGTCCTACATTGAAAGTTGCCAAGACGCCATATTCTCTAGGGAGATCAACTTTGTACGTACTATCACCGATTCTCTCAAGAACTTTAAAGGGGCCATTAGCTCTAAATAGAGCTTGTTCTTTTGGCAAGCTGGGAATCTCTCTTTTCTCAAGTGTAACCATATAATATCACTAGGTTGAAATTGAGCTTTCTTCCTATGCTTGTTTGCTTTTTGTTTGTAAGACTAATTCATTTTTTAGATTTTGGATCGAATTTTCTCATGAAGCTTTTTCATAATTTCGGCTCTCTCTTCAGCATCATAGTTGATTTGCGAGTTTGATGGAATGGCTATCATGTAGATAAGTGTAAGAGGATTGATTCCACACACAATTTCAAAAGGTGATCGTCGAGTAGTGTAACTTGACGATTGATTATAAGCAAATTTAGCATGTGCAAGCTTTTATTCACCATGCTTCGAAGAAGAGTAGTGATAGTGCAATTGGTTACCTCAATTTGATCATCAATTTGCGGATGACAAGTTATTCATAATAGGAGTTTAGTGCCAAGCCTTCTTCTTAGGGTCTTCCCAAAGTAACTCAAAATTTTGGAATCTTGATCGGACACAATAGTTGTAGACGAATAATGCAGACAAATAATCTCCTCAAAGTACAAATCAGCCATGGAAGCATCATCCGTCTTGTGACATGGAATAAAATGTGTCATCTTCGAGAAACGATCAACAATCACCATGATGGCATCTTTGCCCCTTTAAATTCTAGGGAGCGCCACAATAAAATCCATGCTTATGTCTTCCCAGAGTTGTGTTGGTACCAAAAAAGGGATGTAGAGCCCTTGATGGAAATGACTCTTCGCCATTTGGCATGTTGCATATCAAGAAATAATGGCATGTACATCTCCATTCATCTTCAGCCAATAAAAGTGCTCTTGAAGGATTTCAATTGTTTGGTTAATTCCTAAATGGCTGACTAATCCTCCACCCTATGCTTCTCGAATCAACAGTTTTCTGATGGAACTCTTTGGCACACATAATTGGTTTCCTCTAAAGAGAAACCCATCCTGGATCAAATAAGCGCCTTGAACTCCATGTTTACAGTTTTTGATGATGGACGAGAAACCAGGATTATCAGCATAGACTTCTTTCATCGATTGGAAACCAAGGATTCTGAATTCCAAAACAACAAGCATCGAATATCTTAGTCGTTAGGGATTCTTAAATGTGGCGCCGTGGTGGTGGGTCCTGCGCTAGCGTCACCCCGGGTTTACGTCGCCGGCTGTCGGCTTACGGCGGTTCCCGGGTCATCAAAAAAAAAAAATATCTCCTTCATAGGGCATCTACTACAAAATTAGTTTTGCTGGGTTTATACTTCAAGATAAAATAAAATGATTCAAAAAATTCTACCCATTTGGCGTGTCTCAAATTAAGTTTGTGCTGGCTACTTATATACTTCATAGCCTCGTGATCATAATGAAGAATAAATTGTTTAGGCTTCAAATAATGACTCCAGTGATCAAGAGCCCTCACAATTGCGTAAAACTCTTTTATCACCGATAGAATAATTCTAAAACTCTTTATCACATGTAGAATAATTCTTCCTCGATTCAGTGAGCTTTTCACTAAATAAGCTAGATGCTTCTGAGCTTGGGTGAGAACGGTCCCGATCCCAACTCCACTTGCATCTCATTTGACCTCATACACTTGGTCAAAATCAAGAAGGGAAAGGATATGAGACTCACAAATCTTTTGTTTTATGATTTCAAAGGCATTGTGGGCAGCCCTTAGTCCATTCGAAGGTTCCATTCTTCATGCACTCCATAATGGGAGCCGTGACAGCACTGAAAATTTTCACAAACTGTCGATAAAAGGAAGCAAGTCCATGGAAGCTTCTCACATTGGAAATCGATTTTGGCTTGGGCCAAGTATTTGCCTCCGCCTAAAAAATCACAGAGATCCATTCTTTTGCCACTACGTATCCCAAGAATACGATGTTTGTTGAAAAGAATTAACATTTCTCCATCTTTGCATAAAGCTTCTATTTTCTTAAGGCTTCAAAGACTATGGGTGAACAAAAAGTTGAATCGGACCGGACCAGGAACTGCCTGAATCAAATCGATACGGTCGGTTCTGGGTGGCTTCCATGAGAACGAGTCACGACGTTCATCGCTCCTCTTGCAGCCTCGGCCTCGCTCGCTCACAATGCTCATCGCTCCCTTTCCTGTAAGTTCAAAACCCGAATTGCCAAACTCACAGGTGGTGAACTTTGTAGCAGGATTTCTCTCTGTTTTGATCTCTGAAAGGATGAATTGTGTTTCTTTTAAATTCTTGTGTTGGTCAGTTGGACTGCGATGTGCCATAGTCGCCGAAGTAGAAGCTGAAGATGGCCTTGTAGGGGTCAACTTTCTTCTCTGGATTGTTTTGGATCAGGATGCATATGCCCACTCTCTTTTGCATAATGCTATGCAATGGCCATTTCCTGGGTGGGTTCAAGAACTAGTGGGTGGTTCCCGATTCCTTGTTTGTGGAACCGACCCGTCATGGGCGGTTTCCGATTCCAAGGTGGGAACCGACCCACCTGAAACTAATCACCCCTATTAAAGACCATGTTTTAAATTAGACACAAGCTCTTCCTTGTTCCTGCTATAAATAAGAATGTCGTCGAAATAAATAACAAAAACTTGACCAATAAAGGAATGAAAAACTTTGTTCATGAGTCTTATGAAGGTACTGGGAGCATTCGTCAAATCGAATGGCATAACTAGCCACTCATAAAGACCTCCTTTTGTCTTGAAGCCTATCTTCCATTCGTCACCTCATTTCATGCGGATATAATGGCAACCACTCCTCATATCGATCTTTGAGAACACTATTGATCCAGGCAACTCATCGAGTATATCATCAAGTCTAGGTATGGGGTACCTATAGTTGATTGTGATGTTGTTGATGGCTCAACTATTGACACATAGTCTGTATGAACCATCCTTTTTCGGCACAAGCAAGGCTGCAATAGAACAATGACTCATGCTCTCCCATACGTATCCTCTTGCAATAAGTTTATTGACTTGTTGTTGCAGCTCCTTTATTTCTTATGGATTGCATCAATAAGCAGCATTGTTGGGTACAGAAGCACCCAAGATCAAATAAATGTGATGCTCAATACCTCTTATGGGAGATAATCCATGTGGTAATTCCTCTGGAAAAAATTCCTTAAACTCATCGATCAGGGTTTGCATTTTGGGGTGTAAGGGCCTCTCTATCTCATTTTTTCGATTTTCAACCATAAGCAAAGCAAAAACATTTTTCTGTTTGCTAATGGCTCTCTCCACCTGTGTTTCATTCAAGAACATATTTTGTTTGCTAGTATTTCTCTCCCAAGGTTGATTTTTGTGAATCATGGATGGGCTTAAATGTGCAAGGGTGATGAGTTTTTGCTCTTTCTGGAATGAGCATGTGTTTTTCTATCGATCATGGATGGCTTTTATATCGAATGGACAAAGCCTTCCTAGTGACATACATCCATGGGATTAATATCACATAGAACCTAATCTCGATAGTACCTCGCAATTGAAAACGAAATCAAGGCTTGTTTAGTTACCTGGAGATCGTTCCCTTTGTTCAGCCAATGCAACTTGTATGGTTGGGAGTGTTTGGAAGTAGGAAGATTCAACTTGTCGGTGTTATGTTGGTGCAGCTTTTACCATCAATGATTAAATTGCACACCTTTCCATTAATGGTGCAACGAGTTTGGAAAATATTGTCCCTTTGCAATGAGTTTGGAAAATATTCTCCCTTTTCTTGTCTATCTTTGGAGTAATTGTAGAGTGTAAAGCTCTCTTGATAACGAGCAACTCTCCTTCTTCTAACTGCTCTACAATCTCATCTTCCTCCTCATATTCAGACACAATCTGGTAGGCATCTTGCATAGCTTCTTGAAGCCCCATGTCGATCTTCTTGATTTCTTAGATAGTCATATCTCTTCAAAGGAAAATTGACCTAAAAGTGTCTATAGCCATGGCATTTAAAGCTGACGGAAACAGATTCCTAGAAATGCGGAAAGACGGAAACAAATTCCTAAACGACATAAAACTCGAACTAACGAGTATCGCCCAAAAAAATCGTATACGAAAACGTACCCAGTATAAACTTGAATCACCGATCGTCTAAAGTACATCACCAAGAAGGACGTACCTTGTTTTTCACGGATTAAATGCTCCAATTGCAACACCGAGAGAGTACGATACTTCGATCGTCAAGCGAGAGCCCTTTTTCTTTTTGAGTGAGAGAGTTTCTTGTTTTCTCTTAGAGTCAACACTCTTCAATTCACAGAATGTACGTAACATATCTGCCTCACAAATAACTACCTCACAAATAACTGCCTCGGCGGTTATTTCTCTCTCATGGGCTCTTTCAAGATTAATGGGTTGGGTTTGGCCCAACGTGGGCGGCCCAATGATCACAAAACCCATCATCTCCCACTCGCACATGGTGGGCTAAACATAACTCTCTCTTCTTTGCAGTGTTCATACTAACAAATAATCCGTGCGACCAGCATACTTCGAGAGCTCGTTGCCATGCATCTGTTAAGAATACATAGTAGCTCAAATTTGGGCATAACGTTTTCGAGTAGATATAGTATGCAGTACCCTAGATCAATCAGTTACATTTAAATCTCTCTTGATCTCTTTTAGTATCTCGTATATTGTATTCACAACTATGATTTACTCAAAATCATAATTGGTCGACCTGTGAATACAAAAAAAAAAATGTGACATCACAAATAAATTGATCTTCCCCTTTCCTTAATCCTCTCCATTTCGGTTCAATTCGCTTTTCTAGAAATGCCCCATTAGATCGAATTATTCATGACCATTGGCAACACCCTAAGATAGCGAAAACTGAATAGAAATTTTGAGAATAAGTTAGAGTCGTGAGAGCATTTAATGAGGAACTCTTATCCTCAAGAGTCTCACACGGCATAAAGTTGAGATCAAAAACTTTTGCCACTCTTATAGGTCGTCTTATGGATACGTAGTATGAAATACGTATTACGGCATTCTCTCCTTCCCCTAGGAGCGCATGTCTTTATACTTAATGCCGTACAGATGATAGTTTAGATATACTTAATATCTAGACTTGAGTTCACGTATCTACTCTTTTAAAGAATTCATCAGAACTCACATCTGGCATCATTGACAGATAAAGTAAAATATGTGGGTTATTTTACCTTCGGACATAGTAAATATTATATCCCCATCTTAATATTCAGTTAAGGCGACATTTGTAATTTAAGCTTGAGCTCTCAATTATCACTCAGATAATAAGCTTAAAAAAATTGTCTCATCTCTATTTATCGCACAGTAAATAGAGGCGATTACCCGTGTAAGTGGGCTAATCTCATCTGTCAGACATACTTTCTCGATATAATGCACTAAGCATTAAGATGCATAAATATTAAATAAATTCATAGGCATTAATAATGAGAGAGCAACTTCATTAAATGTGAACACTCAAGGAAAAATACAATATTCAGTACATCACTTTCTACGCAGTCCCAGAGATTTTAGATGACCATAGAAAACATCTCTTGGAATTGGCTTCGTCATAGGATCTGCTATCATTCTTTGCGTAGATATGTACTGCAAGTTAACATCTTTTCGTGCAACCATATCCTTGACAAAGTTATACTTGGTATCTATATGTTTGGTCTTGCCATGATATTTCGGATCTTGGTATATGCTATCACTGCTTGACTATCACTATTGACTAACAATGAGTTTTCAGCATTCTTAGCAACACCTAAATGATCCAAAAATCTCTTAAGCCAAACACCTTCTTGTACTGCTCCTGACAACGCCACGAACTCGGCTTCCATCGTGGACAATGCTATACATGTTTGTTTCTTACTGCTCCAAGATATGGCGCCATTATTCAGTAAGTAAACAAAACCAGAGGTAGATTTCCTTTCATCTAAATCTCCTCCCCAATCAGCATCTGAGTAGCCTTTAAGTTGCAGATCCTTGCCTTGATAACTCAGTGAATAATTAGCAGTACCCTTTAGATACCTCATGATTCTTTTTACGGCTTTCCAATGTGCTTGACCTGGATTGGATTGGTACCTACTTACCATCTCAACTGCAAAACATATGTCAGGTCTTGTACACATCATAGCGTACATTAAACTTCCAATAGCACTAGCATAAGGAACACGTTTCATTTGTTCCTTCTCTTGTGGAGTCTTAGGACACAACCTATGGCTCAATCCTTCACCTTTTGCAATAGGAGTATCCATGGGTTTGCAGTCTTGCATACAAAATCGTTCAAGAACTTTATTTATATAAGTCTCTTGCGAAAGAGACAATAATCTCTTGGAACGATCTCTTGAAATCTTAACTCCAAGAATATATGCAGCCTCACCCATATCTTTCATCTCAAAATTGGACGATAACCAACTCTTAATAGTATTAACCAACTCCATATTGCTTCCGGCAATCAGTATATCATCAACATATAATGATAAAATCACAAATTGATCTTTGGATCTTTTGATATACACGCAATGATCTTCATCAATCATTGTAAAATCAAACGCCACTATGGCATTATGAAAACGTATATACCATTGTCTCGAAGACTGCTTAAGGCTATATATCGATCTTAGAAGTCGACATACTTTTTGTTCTTGGCCTTTCACAACGAAGCCAACTGGCTGCTCCATGTAAATTTCTTCTTCTAATTCTCCATTTAGAAAAGCAGTCTTTACATCCATTTGATGTAATTCAAGATCCATGCTTGTCACTATTGCCAGAATAAGGCGAATTGAGGTAAATCTCACTACAGGAGAAAAAGTTTCTTCATAATCAATTCTTTCCTGTTGATTATACCCTTTCGTCACTAGGCGAGCCTTATATCTTTCTATTGAGCCATCGGATTTGCGTTTTATTTTGAGAACCCATTTATTCCCAATAGCTTTGCGTCCTTCTGGAAGATCAACCAGTTCCCAAACATGGTTTGACTTCATTGACTCCATTTCTTCTTTCATTGCAATCATTCATTTTTCTTTGTTAGGGCAATTTAGAGCCTCATTTACATTCGTTGGCTCGTCTTCATCTTGTGGAGCGATCATGAAAGTTTCCCCTTCAATGTCAAAACGTCGTCGGGGAATACTTTTGCGACTTGTTCGCCGTATGGGAGATTGTACACGTGGTATATCATTCTCCATTATGCTCCCACTTGGATTAGATAATGACGGAATCGTCTCATCAAAAGGTTGCAATTGAGATTGAGTCGAATTCAATTCCTCACTTCTCACATTGCTTCCACTTGGACGAACTTTATCGATTTCACTATCATGATCCAAGGTTTCAAATAGTGAGTAGTTCTCACCTATTTCGCCCTTCTTAGGAAACTCATTCTCTAAGAATGTGACATCTCGTGATTCAAATTCAGTTATACTCCCACTTTCTTGCACACCTATAAATACATATCCTTTTGAGGTTTCCGAATACCTTATGAAGATACTCTTCTTACCTCTAGGACCTAATTTCCCATACTTATGAGAAGATTCATGTGTATAAGCGGCACAGCCCCAAGGTTTCAGAAAACTCAAATCGGGTTTTCTACTTGTCCATAACTCATACGGAGTGGAAATAACTGATTTAGAAGGCACACGGTTAAGTATACAGGCAGCAGTTAATAAAGCGTCACCCCAAAAGGTGATAGGTAAGTTAGCCTGGGCCATCATGGACCTAACCATTTCTAGTAGGGTTCTGTTTCTCCTTTCCACAACACCATTTTGTTGAGGAGTATAGGGAATAGACAACTGTCTTTCTATTCCCTTTTCATCACACAAATTTCTGAACTCATCAGATAGATATTCTCGACCTCGATCGGATCTCAATGCTTTTATTTTCTTATCTAATTGATTTTCCACCAAGTTCATAAATATCTTGAAGCAACTAAAAGCCTCAGATTTATGAGAAATCAAGTAGACATATCCGAATCGAGTATAATCATCAATAAATGTGATAAAATAAACAGCCCCATGTCTAGCCCTCACATTCATTGGACCACAAATGTCAGAATGAATTAACTGCAAAGGAAATTCAGCTCTTGTTCCTTTTCCAAATGGTTTCCTTGTTGTTTTCCCAGCTAGGCAGTGTTCACAAGTGGGCAAATCGACTTTTTCAATATTGCCCATTAAGCCTTCTTTGGCTAATCTATTCATTCGTTGTTGGCCTATATGGCCAAGCCTAGCATGCCATACGTTCACATCATTATCACACGAAGTAGAAGACGTGAAGTGGGAATAACAAACATTAACATTTACAGAATCAACATCCAGTACAATAAAACCATCTAGAAAATAACCACAACCATAATAACTCGTACCTAAATACAAGTCTACACCATTGTTATGGAAGTTCAAATTAAAACCAAGTCGAATCAACACTAAAACAGACACTAAGTTCCGACGAATTTCCGGAGCATATAATACATCATGTAGGAACAAAGTGCGTCCACCACGCATAATTAACTGGCAGGTGTCAATTCCTTTAACCTCAGCTCTGGAGTTGTTCCCTACATAAATCCATTTAGTTCCCGTTGGAACTCGTCGGAATTCTACGAAGGCTTCTCTATCCTTCGCTACATGGTCTGTTGCTCCCGAATCTACAGTCCACAAAGGATTTGATTCAGTTAGAAATATAGAACTTGATACATAAACAAAGTTCTCAATAATACAAGATGAATTAACCTTCTTTGGCTCATGACAATCGCGAGCAAAATGGCCTTTCTTGCTACAGTTGTAGCACTTCACTCTTGATATCTTTTTCTCATGAGGACGCTTTCCTCTTTGGTGTTGTTCATCTCTTGGTTTCTTCCCCGAAGAACTCGCTCTCTTACCTCTCCACCTTCTGAACGAATCAGGACGCTTGCGCTTAGAGCTCGAAGGCCCTTGTGAGCTAGAACCTGCATAGTAAATGTCAATTACCGGCTTATTCGCCAGGAGGCGGTCCTCCTCTAGCTCTAAGTGGCGCACTGCATCTTCAAAGGTTTTGATGTTCTCATTGTGAGTTAGGTGCAACTTCATATGCTCCCAACTTTGAGGCAAAGAACGAATCACTGCTTGCACTTGCTGCTCATCAGTCAGAACATGGCCAGCATCCTTCAGCTCATTAATCATGTTTGACATTTTCCTTAAATGTAGTTTCATGGACTGACCATGTGGCTTCTTATATGAGTCAAATCTTATAGTGAGCTGTCTAAGCTTGGTACCAAACCTAGCTGCCAATGCTCCCCACATCTCCTTAGCATTTTCAAAACGCCTAAACTCTCGCATGACATCATTTTCCATGCTACTCAGCAACGTGATGCGAGCAATGGAGTTCTTCCTTTTCCATACAGCAAATGCATCCTTATCTCTCTTATGTTGTGCAGTGTTTCCGTCTTCAGGCTCTACCATAACCAGGTTAAGAGCTTCAAGAGTCTCTTGCTCTTCCAGCACATATTGGATTTTCATATGCCAAATTTCATAATTATCACCGTTAAGCTTCTCTCCTTTGTTCAGTTCAGCAACTATATTCTTTGATGCTGAAGCCATGGTATCTGAACATTTCAGACATATACGCACGAATTATTAATGCCACTCATTTATGCATCAATTTTACACAAACTGATTATATTAATGAATAATTTCACATAGGCTTTAGATTCGAAAGTGTACTATGTTCCCAATCATCATCAAAAACCTAATGTGAAATTACCGTTAATGTAATCATTAAGGTAAAATTACGTTCTTTAAAGTTACTAAAACTTTTAGAACTCCCACTCAACTCCATATGATACTAATAAGATCAATATTAAAACAGAATAGAACTATAAACTATTCACAACATGAATATCCATCAACATTCATTTACATAACACTATGTACATAAGGAATGAATCCATCAAAGGAAATAAACATAAACACCAACATAAAAAGAACTATCCACCCAAGATATCTAACACCAACCTATAGTGAACATATCCATAAGAGCTTACAAAAAATAGATAAACACAATCAGGTGGTGATCCTCTTTCTATAAACTGGAAATGACTCATGAAAAACCTCAGGAAATTCTATTTTCTTTGGCATCCAAATGGAGGCACCCGGAAAACCCCAAGATTCGGGCAACGTATTGCGCCGAGACCGATTCAATGCAAGGGTTGACGACCTCCTTGGCCCGACCCGTATGTACTCTATCATGAATTGCTCCACAATCATCTTATAGCTCGAACCTTCTAAGGTGTCCCAAACCCTATCAATCATTCTTCCCAACTCATCAGGAATGGTGCATTTGAGGGCTCCAACCATCACATACTTTGGCATTACGAAACCGTTCCAAATGATATCTTGTATCATTTGGTTGACCTTGATGATGTGTGTCATCATGTCATCATCAGCATCCCACCGGTAAAGAGCCAGCTTGATTCTTAGTATCTTAAGCTTCTTCTTTTGAGCCGCTGTTCTAGGGATAATAGGGGTTCAATATCTTCGTACCATTATTCCTGCAACAAATGCAGAAAAAATGAAAGGATTACTCATAATCCAAGGTACAACATTTCAAGAAACACATTCTACCCCTTCTGTCCCTTTTTTTTTTTTTTTTTCGCCGGTCAACGCAGGTCAACGGTGGTCAACGCCGGTCAATGGTCAAGGGGTCAAGTCTACGGGTCGGGTGGACTATCGGGTCAAGTCGGATCCGAGTCGGGTCGGGTCGGGTCGGGTCGGGTCTGAAAAAAAACCGGTTGGGCAACCGCATGGCTGACGTCAGCCACGCCGCACACGCCCTCATGGCGCGTGCGGTGCACGCGCGCGGGGAGGAACCGCCACGCACGTGCTGGCGAGACCGCCACTTGCGGCGGCGCGTGTGGGCGCGTGCGGCTCCTCCCGGCGACGTGCCACCCATCAAAATTCTCGTTTCGACGAGTACTACGACCCTACACTTTCAAAATTTAATTTTACCCCACGGAAATTCGAAAAACAATGCGGACCAGTACGGTCGGGTGTCGGTATTTCGTACCCGAGCGTTCGTCGTCGCCGTTTCACGAATTCCGGCCAATATTCCGTGTTATGCACACTTACAACGATCAGGAAACAAGAACACTTGCTCTGATACCAATGACGGAAACAGATTCCTAGAAATGCGGAAAGACGGAAACAAATTCCTAAACGACATAAAACTCGAACTAACGAGTATCGCCCAAAAAAATCGTATACGAAAACGTACCCAGTATAAACTTGAATCACCGATCGTCTAAAGTACATCACCAAGAAGGACGTACCTTGTTTTTCACGGATTAAATGCTCCAATTGCAACACCGAGAGAGTACGATACTTCGATCGCCAAGCGAGAGCCCTTTTTCTTTTTGAGTGAGAGAGTTTCTTGTTTTCTCTTAGAGTCAACACTCTTCAATTCACAGAATGTACGTAACATATCTGCCTCACAAATAACTACCTCACAAATAACTGCCTCGGCGGTTATTTCTCTCCCATGGGCTCTTTCAAGATTAATGGGCTAGGTTTGGCCCAACGTGGGCGGCCCAATGATCACAAAACCCATCAAAAGCACTTTCGAGCACTATCACCATCGGTCTTTTTGGGGAGTTCTTGGACAAATTCGTGGTTTTCTCTATGCCTTTTATCTTTCATCGACATATTATTGGCCTTGCTAGAAGAAGCACCCTTAAATGAGGATATCCCCCATGTCAATGATTTGGCTGACAAACCCTTGACACTGCGCGTCAGTGGTTTCTCTACCTTCGTAGCTAGTTTGCAAACATCTTTGAAAGACCAATATGATTGAAGTTCAATCAAATCGGTAATTTCTCTGTTCAAACCACCAAGGAAACGAGCGATGGTCTATTCCAACAATTTTGGAATATCACACCCCATAAGGAGTTGTTCAAACTCTCTAATGTAATCTTCGACGCTCATTCCGCGCTACTAGAAGGAATTCATTTTGAGAAACAGGTCTTGCTTATAGTTATTAGGCAAGAACCTCTTCTTCATAAGTTTCCTGAGCTTTTTTCAAGATTTGATTCAGCTTTTTTCATCACGAATTCTCTGGTTCTTCAAGTAATCCAACCAAAGCGAAGCATATTTCTTCAACTTGAGAAAAACAACCGTGCAACACTTTTTGTCCAAGTATGAGTGGAAGTCGAATGCTCGTTTGATATCATAAAGCCAATCCATGAAGTCGTCTGGGTTGAGGTTCCCTCGAATTCTGGCGTCTCCACTTTTACTTCATGATCATTCTCCTCACGCCTTCTTCTTCTCCTAATTCAATGATTCGACTCACTAGAGTTGCTCTTAGTGTCGTCGGATCCATCACAAGAGTTTCAATGAGGATCTAGATCGTCACAGCATGGTCGATTTAATAGGGCATATCAGTGGTGGCTCCTGCCTCACCTGTTCTGGATGAGGTTGAGGACTCACTCCATTTATTGCCGAAGCTCTGCTATGATACGGTCACACCTGTCATTGTGTGTTTGTAAAGTCAAGCCTCTTGGAACCTGATCAACCATTTTTTTTAAATGAAGGTAGGAGATGGAATGGGAGATAGGTAACAAAAGGAATCACACAAAACGAGTTCAACCTAAAGCTCTGATACTAATCTATTGCGGTTGCACGGGTAGGCGAGTGTTGTTTTGAGTGATGTTCAAGAAAGTATGGATAGATAAGAGTGTATGAGGATGGAATGCCGATGGATGAATGCCAATGCAAGATAGGATACGATCACCACCAAGGCTTAAAGGAGCGCCATCAGCCAAGGATCAAGATAAAGATTGACAAAGTTCACCACCAAGGCTTAAAGGATGAACCACCCGCCAAGAATACAGGATTTTGGGATAAGAGAAGTTCACCACCATGGTCTAAAGAACAAACCATTAGCTGAGGTTAAAGAGTTTCTTGGCTCACCACCAAGGAGTAATCCACTCCCAAGGATAAAGAAACTAGGATTAGTAGAACTCACTACCAAGGCCTAAAGGAAAATCCACTAGCCAAGGATAAACGGTTTCTTGGCTCACTAAGCAAGTATCCACCTTCCAAGGATAAGGAAACCAAGGATAGAAATTCACTCATATAGAAGAAAATTTTCATACATTCACAATATTCAAGTCTTGTCTGCCTTTTACAATAAGATTACACTTCAATTATAGAGATATTACTAAAAAAAAAAGACTCTTTGAATTCACCTAGTTATAACTCTTAGGGAATTCACCTAATTATGACTCTTAAAAGAAGCACCATAATAAAGACTCATAAAAGCTACAAATTAATAGACTCAATAGCTAGGACTAAATGCATGTAATTAATTATTTGATGCATTGAAACTTGACAAGACTCTCTAAATTCGTGCTCCAGTCTTGAAAGCCGAATAGACACCATAGAAGGTCATCAAACAGCGATAGAAAACAACCAGAACAGCCTCCATTCATTAGGTTGTCGATGGGAGTCTCGAAATCGACAACAAACTTGTGAGTCGGCAACTATGTCGCATAATCGGCAAAATTCATCCTTGAACCCACATAATTAAATTGCAGCGGAAATTGGTTTTTGCTTTTATGAATAGTGCATGGGTTGGTTCAATCGACGAAACATGAGTTGAGCTTGAGGGTTGATTGATGGAACCCGATGCTCCCGCATCAGTTTACCATTATCAAATAATTTGCCAGTAACCTCTGGGAGTTTTAAAAGAAAATTTAATGATGTATTGTTTCCAACATTATAGAATTTAACGGTGCTATTTAAATATTTAGGAACATGTAACGATCATTATGCAATTACCGACCTCACCAATTTTTTGGAATAATTGACCAACTTTTACTTGTGAAGAAATTCTAACTTTAATTTGAGCTAATCGTCAACTTTTTTCCTATTAAGCTTCAATTACGGTTACAAACTCTTACTTAGATTCTTGATTATTAATTTATGGTAACAATTTTCCAACTTTTTAACTATACCGTCACATCGTAAAGAGACTTCAAACACAGAAATATCCCCCACAACTTAGTCAAATAAATTTCTTTCTGTTGAAATCTGGTGCATTGCCTAGGTTTGTAAATACATATTATAGTTTAGTTGGATATTATAATTTTATAAAACTATAAAGGTCGTAAAACTTTTCGAATTTATGAATTACACAGATGAAAGTATATGTATTAAACAACCAATGAAACATTATAAGTAAAGTATCTATAAATAGCTTCAAACACATTAGTATTCCTTTTACATATTCTTATAAGGGAAAGGCATCACTAGTTCCTAAATATTTACGGTTTGTGTAATATTGCCTCTGAACTTTTTTTTGTTGAACGTGATTCCCAGATAATGTTATTTTTTTTTCTATGTCAGTCCTTCTGGAAAAAAAAAACAATGCTGACATGGACTTAAAATTTTGTCAAGTTGCATTTGATGTGGCATTTTGAAAAACCTGTAAATTCAAACCTGCTATTAAACTTTTAAAACAATAAATTCTGAAACTCTTTCTTAAAAAAATTGTTTAAAAAAAAGCAATGACAAGACGAGATTTGGGCAGAGCGATGGTTCATACTTGATCTCCTGTGAGGTGACCACCCTCATCGAAGGGGGTGGCAATTGTCGCCACTTGCTGGTGGCAACCCTCGCTATTAACGAGGGTGAGGGTCACGACCATCGTCAAGATCAATTACAAAGATTACGACCCTGGCCACCGCATGCACGCCACCGCTTCTCAATCTTGCACTCGACTGGGTTGTTGACCATGGACCCAGATGTAGCTAAGGGCTGAGACCGTTTCCGTCGCAATCTAACCACTGACATGTGAGGTGCTTATGCGGATACGCTTTCTAGCTATCGATTGGTTTTTGGGGTTTTCTTTTGTCTTAAAATGAAAACTAACCTATATGTCATATAATTTTAATTAAATGAACCTAACATGCAAATTATATGACATGCATATGATATTTTTGGTATTTTTATTAAAATTCGGAATAAATAAATGCCATTATTTAAACATGCAATCTTGTCTATGAAAGGAATATAACTTATCCTAAGATGATGTTTTTGGTATTTTTTATTAAATTCGTAATTAAAATTTGCTAAACATCCACTATCTAGATTAAGATATTATCTAATTTAAACTGGGAAATAAACTAGGTTCAATCCTAATTTAAATCGGAAACTTATCCTAATCTTATGAAATCTATCTAAATATGAATTCTACCCAAACTATCCTAACTTAACAAGGAAATCCATTCTAAAATATATTCTAAACCTCCAAGATTATCTACAAAATCTATCCTAATTTATTGTGAGAATTTTGTATTTTCTTTTATGGAAACAATTAACTAAAGATAAAATTCATCACGAAAAGATAAGCATTGAATTAGAAAAGATATGTGCTAAATATTTCAATCAATTCAAATTTGGTAACAAATAAAAGCGACAATCGTATCCTACGGCACAAGGATCGGATTGGCTGATTTTCCGTGCGATTTGTGAGTCGTATTTCGGGCATGAAATCGGACTGTCGACCATGTGTACATTGTCAAATTAGGAAAATTATTTTCCTAATTTAAGTGATCCTAAAATTCTCAAAGATATGCATTAGATCGCAATCTATTTAAATTAAGAAATAAATCGATAACTCAAATTTGGATAAGATTTTTACATAATTTTAACTATTCCGTTTCCAAATCGAACTTGATGGACGGTTCGTGGACGATGGCTGGCGGTGGTATCTCGGCCAAGGAGGGGCTGTTCACGGTGGTGCTCGCGGGTCACCGCTTAGTGAGGGTTCGGGGGATCAACACTGGAAATTCCAGCAAGTCGATGGCTTGGTTTACTCGCCCGAAGACCTCGAATAACCTGCAAAACAGAATCACAAGTGTTGTTCAGTGCAGGGACGATGGCAGCGTCGCGATGGTTTAATGGTCATCCACAGTTTGGCTAGTGCAACTTGGCTGGAGGCTTGAAACAGTTGCGGATCAGCAAGGCAGCGGCGCGCTTGGCAGGGAGACAGGAGCAGCACTGACGTGGCAGGTCAAGCAGAGAAAGTAGCAACTCGTCAAGGGGATTGCGAGGCCAGGAAGACAGCAATGTAGCAAGGTCGGCTCAGTCCCCGTGGCTCGGCAAGATAGCAGGCACGGTCGTAGTGGTGCCACTGGCTGGGGGAGGAAGCATCAAAGGTGGATGGCAGCCTGCAGTGAGGACTCGACGTAACAACATCAACAGATACGTGGTCGGAGGCAACTATGTTGATCGTTTATGCAGGCGGAGGCGTTACGGTGCTGAGGCATGGCACACAGGCGGCGGTGGAGCGGGCCAACTAGAATGGCGGCAAGGAAGTGGCGGGATCGTCGCCAGTGACCACTCGGCCGTGTGGGGGAGCTCTCTCTTTCCCTCCCTCACTCCCTTTCTCTTGAGTATGTCTCTCTACGTGTATTCTGAATTACGAATTGCCGACCATTTTTTCGTGAAAACCTGACATCTTTATATAGTGTAAACTTAGGTCTTCACGGGACTTTAATATCGACCTTATTAAATGATGGACTTTAATTAACAAGGCTTCTCCCTAATTGAACTTAGACGGGCTGAAATTGACTAAACTAAGCTCAATTAGGCCCTCTACATCTCTTAAAATTTCGGCCAAGCATGTGTGAAATGAGCTGGCCGAATTTCTCCAATTGTGGGCTCAATTGGTGACAGGCTTGATCTTTTGAAGGTCTATCCTTATTAAACTCAAGCCTTTAACTTTAAGGGGCTAAAGGGGCTAAACCCAACTTAATTAAAACTCAAAACTTGGTCTTAAGGGCTTGAAATTTTCGGCCATTATCCCCTTAGCTTGGCCGAATTCTGCTAGTAGTGCAGGCCAGGTCCATGCGATTGATTTAGGCCCATTCACCTTGGTTGGTCCAATGCAAGTGCAATTAAGGAACTCACTATATGATGAATGTTCTAAAAATTATAGGGTTAATATCACGAAAAATCTCAAACTGGTACAACTGTGACAAATTTACACAAACTAATTTTTTGAACACCAAAAATCTCAAAATGGTACACCTATAATAAATTTACTTCAAACTAATTTTTTGATCATAAAAAACCCCAAACTAGTATACTTGTGACAAAGTTACCCTCCATTAAATTAGATTAATACTACGAAAAATCACAAATTGGTAAACATGTGACAAATAGAAGGGTAAAACCCCAAATTGGTATGCTCGTCAACTGCCACATGTCATCCAATTCAACAATGTAAAATTTAACGGAAACTAACGGAGGGTAAATTTGTCACGTGTGTACCAGTTTGTACCAATTTGGGGTTTTTCGTGGTATTAACCTAAAATTATATGCTATGCTTTTTAATTATTGTCACGCCCCGAACTCGAAGCACGCTAACATCCCGCCAATGGTCGTAAAATGGCAATGTCTCAAGACGCATCGCTGACCCAATCAAACTGACTTACGATTAAACGTATGCGGAAGCGACAACAATTGTCCAATCAACAACAACAGGGATAGACAGGAAAATATACAACAACTATATATATACATTAACAACAGTACATCGGGAATTAATATAATACAAGTCCGCCACGCAGACCTTCTCGATCACAATTACAAAAGGTAAGGGGTTTAACCTAGCTCCTCTATCAATGAGGACAACCTCGTAAGGTGTTTCCCCTCAAAATAGCCGATTCCTATG
The DNA here is from genome assembly GCF_021117445.2 of Syzygium oleosum. NCBI lineage: Eukaryota > Viridiplantae > Streptophyta > Magnoliopsida > Myrtales > Myrtaceae > Syzygium > Syzygium oleosum. The sequence goes on along the minus strand of NW_026607500.1, from coordinate 3,819,993 downwards.
GAACGCAACACATACTCATACATGAGCACATGAAAGATTGTTAACAACAATGAGTGAGATATAAATCTCAGCAAGTTAACGACCTAAGTCTCGATTAGGAAGTCAACTCATCTCAGATGCACCTAAACATGCAGCATATTATCGATAGCAAAGCTATCATTACTTTGCCTTAACTATACACACGAGCAGGCTATCTAGCCCAGCATAAGTAAACGTGCCATTAAACAATCGCAGGCATTCACGTTATACCATCATGTACCATGATAATTCATAAGCATATAATTCAGTCAAAATACGCAGCAACTTTTCCATGCACAATGCATCAACACGTGTCCGATTATAAGGTGAAACCGCTTCAACCCGTCACATACCGTGCCTCACAATTTCATCCTATAATCAAGCGCAATGCCACCACAATCTTTCATGCGTTTTCCGATTACTATGGTCACACAAGGCACGACACAACCCGCGTTATTCGCATCAGGTTGGCGCTCTTCCGGCATAACTGGGCATCGTCCCGCCCTATTGGGCATGGCATCGCCTCACCAATCTCAATGACGGCATCCCATAAATGGGTTCATTTTGAATTCAATTTGCGAACGACTTCGTCTCCCCTACCCCTGCGACGGCATCCAATTACCAAATTGGGGACACCTATTAAGGCCACGGCCAAACCCTACGTTGTAAGTCATCTAGTATAACCGAGCACGAAAAGAACCTTTAGGTGATCATGCACATATAGCAATCACTCAAGTCCCATTTTTATTTTTCTCAATTAGCCAATGCAGATAGGATCTGTGCTAATACGTTAAAATATTGCAACATTCACACATAAAAATGCACTAGAATAATCACACGTGATAATGTACATGTAATTAAACCATCAAACTTTCATATTTCCCAATTCAAACATACACGCCCTATTTAACTCATAAAAATTGACATACAAACCCTACACCTCGGAATTTACTGTTCATATGCCCGCAATTCCATCATTAAAAATAGCAATACAATTCATTTAGTTATACAAGCTAATTTATACGACAATTTCCAATATAGGCATCACAATTCAAGCCTAAAACAATCACAATTTATTATTAAACTCTACACAAAAATATTAATAAAATATTAATATTTAAATTCCGAAAATTAATTTATTTAATAATAAAATATTAATTATAAAAATAATCCGATAGCTTATCGTCAAATCCTTAATAGCTTATCGCAATATCCTTGATAGTTTATCGCAATATCGGCGATCACTTATCGCATTTTCTCGATAATTTATCAAGTCCACTTATCACTTATCACGATAACTTATCGACTAATCCCTAATTAATTAATACTAAACATAATTAACCTAAATTAACTCATCCTAATCAAGTTTAACCTACTAATCAAGGGATTAGGGCGATAACTTACCCGTTAGCGATTCCGATTACACGGACACGACTGCGGCGGCAAGGGCTACGCGTGGCATGGTCCGAAAATGACACGAGATGACGACGGCGGCTGGGTATCAACTGAACAGCAGCTGGACAGAAGCTGTGGGCGGCTGGTTTGGCTCACGGTGAGGCGGTCCGGCGGTGGAAATGGCTTGGACGGGCGGTGTACAGCTCCGGGTGGTCACGGCGCTCGACAGGTGGCTCGGTGGTGGCTTCACGACGACAAGAACAGCAGCCAAGGGGGTTGTTCTTGCTGTGGCCGAAATAGGGAGAGAGAGAGGGGGAGAGAAAAAGAGAGAAAATAGAGAGAGGAGGGGGTGGCCGGTTGAGGAGAGAGAGAGAGAGAGGAGAGAGAGTAAATGAGAGAAATGAGAGATATTTCTCCCTCTTGCAAGCTTGATCTTCAAGCCAAGTCCAAGTCCAAGCTCATCATGAAAATTGCCCCCAAAGTCTTATCTCCTTAATCATTTTATGTCCCAAGATCATAAATACTAGAAGGGCATTTTTGGTAATTTCACAAAATATTTTAAAGTATTATACACGTATATGGGTTAGAATTTTGTACGTGCTTGTATAAATCGAGTTTGGGCTCAAACAGATAAAGAATGGACTCGAAAATGCTATCGAGCTCAACTTGGGCTTGAAAATAGAAAATGGGCTTAGTGGATTTAGTGGGCCTCATTGGGCCTACTTGGGCTTGTCTTGGGCCCAAATGGCCGAAGGCACATTGGGCTTGAGGCCCAATGTGCCTTTGTCCGGCCCACTTCCTCGTGGGTTCCAAATTCTCAGACCGTTAATCCTTTTTCGAGAATTCCGAGCAAACCGATAAATCGGAGGATTAACGAGACGACGTCCAATAGTTTAGTCTTGAAATCCTCGAAAGTTCAATACCCAAATTCGAATTTTAATTCATGGTAAAAATCGATCAATTGCAACTTTAGTATGTTTCAAATTAACGGGCAGCTTTTAGAAGTTACGCGTAAAAACCTATTCTCTCCTCTTTATCCTTGAATTGGGGACTCCTTTTTGGACCATTGTACGTGCCTGACACTGGGCGTCGTGGGACGACGCCTCCCTGCTGCTGCACACGACCTTTCCTCCTGCAACGCGATGTTCCCGTTCTGCTCTGTAAGCTCGCCTCACTATGGTCCCCTCCCTGTTTGTCTTTCTCGCAAGCGTGAGGAAGAGAAAAAGAAAAGAAGAGGGTTGGGTCGAAGAAAAGAAAAGACAATGCAGCGAGCTGTGCAAGCGAGATTGGGCTGAAAATAAAGGGGAGGGGGCATGGTCCTAAGGTGGGCTCAATAAAAAGAAAAAAAAGGGGGGGAAAAGCCCAGGAATAAACAAAAAAGGCTGGGCCCAATCGAGAATTAAAAGAAAAAGATCGGGGCTAGGGCTGATGGGCCAAGTTGAACCGGTCCGATATATTTTATTATATATATATTTATCTCTCTTTTGCACTAATTTGGCCACTTTACCATTTAAACGTTAATTTAATGAGGTGGGCAAAATTAGGTGTCAACACATAAAAATCATCTTTTATTTTTAAAGGGAAATGATATATTGATAATAAAAGAAGTATCTGGTCTCAATTTTTTTCAAAATCTCAATTTTAATAGGACATTTTGTTATAATGTTATTATCTTTATTTTTACTTTATTGTGCATTTTTCCCATTAATATAAAGAAGAGTACTAATTACATTCTGTTCAATTAATCAAATAAGCCGTAGTATTCAATTTTTAGAGCTTCAAATTTTTTATCCATTGTTTGAAGTATGAGCAAATTTTCCATCCAATGAACTTTTTATGTTGTTTTTCTTTCAAATCTGCATTTCAAGAAAAGAAAAAGGAAATAATTTCTCTTACCATCAAATTAATGAGAATGCATAAAATCATCTTCACAATAGAAATATTTCACTGTTAATTCATCAAATAATCGCTTATATCGCTTGAAATGATTAGTAAATGAAAAATATTTTCATTACCGACAATAATTTATGTCTAGATATTTACATGAACAATGTAAATATTTTTCATTTATTTATTTTTATAAGCGGTTAATCAATTATTTATAAGAAAGTATTTTTCAAATCATTCATCCTTCGTGAAAAAAATTGAACTTTTAGTATGGAACACATGAATTGGCTATTATTAGTTGAAGGCTAGGAGACGTGCCTCGTCCCGATTCTGGTGAATTTTATAATCAAATAGTTAATGAACCATTGAATAGAATAGGAATAAAACCGCGACTGAGGTGTGGAAAGTGACATGGTTTGACTCACCCAACGGTCATTGTTATCTGTTTACCGTCCGGTGGTTCTACTTGGAAGCCTCAATGGATCTGGTCCAGTCCAAGGAACCCTTTAACTGTAGAAATTCCGCACAGACGGAGGAGCGTCTACTTCTCCAATAATCAACCGGGCCAGAGTGTGGCATCGTCAAGAGTCTGTCCGAGGAAATTTTCCGTGCATTTGTCGTCTCCTATCCAGCTGCATATGGCGAAAGAAGGTCCTCACGGCGGTTCGAGCTCAGCATCATCGGCTCCGGTGACAGGAAACAACTTTGACGTGTTCCTGAGCTTCAGAGGAAGCGACACCCGATATGGATTCACCGATGTTCTCTACAACAGCCTCACTGGTGCCGGGGTTCGCACCTTCAGAGACGAAGAAGAGCTTTTCGAGGGAGAGTACATCAAGAAGCAGCTTCCTGAGGCAATCAAGCTGTCGAAGATCGGCATCCCCATCCTGTCTAAGGGCTATGCCTCGAGTAAATGGTGCCTCCGAGAGCTGGCTCATATGATCGAGTGGCTCAAAGATGGAATGATCATCATGCCGGTCTTCTTCCACATCTCGGCATGGGATGTGAAAATGAAGGATGAGGAGGGAATCTACGCCGCTGACATAAAGGCACACGAGAAGAAAGGAGTTGACCAGGATACGATCCAGAAATGGGTGGATGCCCTCAAAGAAGTGACATCTTTGAAAGGGCGGCAACTGAACGATGATAATGGGTAAGGTTTAAGGATCTGTAACTAATTCTGCTTTCTTTCCTTTTCTGCATCCCGAACCAACAATTTTAATGGACAATCCTCCATTTGGTCTCGAAACGGCACCATCACTATTCCATAACAAGGGTCTGTCAAGGGTTGTGATGGGCATGGCTCAGGGTCAATCTGAGTTTTTCTTTTGGGGGTTGGCTGATGGGTCACTCTGAATTGACTGGGAGACACTCTGTTGCATATGTGCCAAGCGTTCGACATTTCAGTCACATTCACCTTTCATCAGTTTCAGATCCTTAGCCACAGTTACAGTGTCCATAACGTCGTGTTCTTTCCTTCTTTCTGAAATTTTTGACTGTTTTCTAGGCAAGGAGAATTCGCAACAATGATGGTCTCAAAAGTTATGAAGAAATTGAGAAAGGCTAAGCTCAATCTGTCTGACAAATTAGTCGGGATTGAAGACCACTTGACTAAGCTGAGAAGAATGTTGGATACTGACTCTAGTGACGTGCGGATGATTGTCATCTCCGGCATTCCGGGCATTGGCAAGACAACCCTCGCAAAGTCTCTCTACAATGATATCTGCCACCTCTTTGATCGTTGCAGTTTTCTTGGCGATATTCAAGAAACTTCTGCAAAAAAGGGTCTTGTAGCTTTGCAAAATCAGTTGGTTTCTGACATCATCCGAAGGGACTTGGCAAACTTCTACTCGGTGGAGGAAGGAGTTAGCTTCCTCAAAGATAGATTCAGTACACTGAAAGTCCTCATCCTTCTGGATGACTTGCATGAGAAGACGCAGCTTGAAGCATTGGTTGGAAGTCTCAATTGGTTCGGTTCAGGGAGTAGGATCATTATCACAACCAAATATAAATTAGTTCTCAGTGGGCGTGAAGTAACAGAAACTTATGATGTCACAGAGATGAATCATGGCGACGCTCTAAAACTTTTCTGTAGACACACCTTTGCAAAGGATTGTCCAGAACATGACTATGATGATCTCTCTGAAAGAATTGTGTCCGCTACTGGAAGACTTCCATTAGCTCTTGAGCTCGCAGGTTCACACTTGTCTCTGTTTCGGGATAAAAAAGAAGTATGGGAAGCTCTGCTGGAAAAGTTAGAAAAACTACCTGACGATGATGTCCAGAAGAAGTTGAAGATTCATTATGAACTATTAAGCAGTTCCCAACGGCATATTTTGCTCGACATAGCTTGTTTTCTTGTAGGAGAGGATAAAAGAATAGCATCTTACATGTGGAAGGAACTTGACTTGTTCCCTTCTCTAGAACTGGAGAAGCTCTGTCTCATGTCCATGGTAAAGATTGGAGATGACAATAGGATGTGGATGCATGATCAGCTGAGGAAGCTGGGCAGGCAAATTGTTCAAGACAATCGCACGAAACATGGGAACAACAGTAGACTATGGGCCACTGAAGCTCGGAAGATTTTTAAACAAGATGAGGTAAGATTTGACATTTCTTTTTTAGTCTGTCTATTGAATATTTAACTCTCCTTGTTTTGATCCATTTTGGAAAGAGCAAAACACAAATGTTCCTCAGTTCACTTCTGTATCGGGGTTACACTGGCTTCTGTCTAACAATGGTGTTTGACCAACAGAGCCAAACGAAGGTTGAAGCTCTGTGTCTTGACATGGATAATACTGAACAAAAACACATGGATGATCGATCACAGACCTGTTTGACTGCTGACAAATTTAAAAGAGTACCAAATCTCCGTCTCCTCATTTTGGATCACTTTGATATTAAGGAGGAGGATTTTAGGAATCTTCTTTCGAAGTTACTTTGGCTCCGTTGGCACGGTTGTCCGAGAGCTTTTAATGTAAAAAATTTGAATTTGGAGGACTTGGTCATTCTCGATTTATCGTGGAGCAAGGTAACTGAAGGTTGGGAGGGTTGGAAAAGTATAAAGGTAGCTCAAATACTTTGCATTTCCGTTTTCACTTGAACACTTACTGCAACATTAACAGTTTCTGTCTACTTGTATTGCTTGCAGTTGTCAAGGAATTTGAAAGTCTTAATTCTCAGAGGCTGCGTTGACTTAATACAAACTCCAAACTTCTCTAATTTCAAGGCTTTGGAGATGCTGATTTTAGAATATTGCTCTCATTTGGTTCGAATTGACCCATCGATTGGTCAGTTGCAACGTTTGCAAATTTTAGATTTGAAATTCTGCACTGACCTCAGTAACTTGCCCAGAGAACTTGATTCTCTGGAAGCTTTGAGAGAGCTCCGACTTGATGGAACTTGTATAGAAGATATTCCGGTCTCCGAAGATATGAAGCATCTGAAAACTCTCAGTGCCTGCAACTGTAAATCATTGGCACAAGTATCTAGTGAAATTGGTGATATAAAATCTCTAGAATTTCTTTCGATGGATGGCTCTGAACTTACCACGCTCCCAGATTCGATTGGAAGGCTAGAAAAGTTGAAACAACTGTCTTTGAGGGATTGTCGGTTGATGTGGAAACTTCCAGACGCCATTGAAAAATTGACATCATTAGAGAATCTGGATCTCTCGAGTACAGGAATAGATAAATTACCACGTGCCATTGGTAATATGCAAAATTTGAAGACGCTGAAAATGGACGGAAGTTTCATTAGAAAGTTCCCTCAATCTATTGGAACACTGAAGAAGCTTGAGGAGATTCATGCGTCACGCTGTAGGAGTTTGGCAAAAATTCCTGAGGAGATCAAAGGCTTGTCTCGTTTGAGAATTTTGGTGTTGTCACATACCAATATTCGCAGCCTACCAGAGAGCATCTCTAGTCTTTCCCATCTCCAAAACCTTGATTTATATGGCTGCGACAATCTTCATAAGGTTCCTCTGCTTCCCTCTAGTTTAGCCGCTTTGCGTCTCACTTATGACTCAAGTAAATTGAAGTCTTTGGATATTTCGAATCTGACCAATCTCAAAGAGTTGCACCTTGCCAATTATTTGGAGGAGGCATCTCACCGCACAGACGGAAATTTGATGGTGGAGCCGCTCAGCCTTTCTGGGATTGGCGAAGTGACAAAAGTTGAGACCTTGAAATTGTGCCTCTCGGGCTTCACTACACTACCGGAAATGGGTGCTCTTTCACAGCTAAGGAAGCTTGATCTTCAATGTCCAGACCTGCAACATCTCCCACAACTACCCAAAAGTTTGAAAAAACTGACCCTCCATGACTGCAAATCCTTAAAGACATTGCCGGAGCTTATGTATCTCAAGTCTTTATCTGGATTGGAGCTTCTCTCATGTTCAGTAATGGAAATCCAAGGACTTGGAAATCTCTCATCCTTGGTAGCCTTGCTTATTTCTCACTGCGAGCTGGTTAGGCTAGACGGCCTCGAATGCTTGACATCCTTGAGAACATTGACCATCTCATACTGTAATTCCCTTCGAGGACTGCCAGATTTATCGAACTTGAAGCAGCTGAGAACACGTAATATCCAACATTGCAAGAACATACCTCAAAAGGACAGCCTCTAGTATTCGAACTCCTTAGAAAGGCCAGATACTTGCGAAGTTCGTGGTAGGCCATTGATCTAAATCAGGACTCGAAAGAGATCCATTTTATGCTTCCTCGAGCAAGTCTGAAGTTTCTGAGGCTGAGGTGCATTCTAAATTCCGTGCATTTTTACAATTTAATGATGATCCATGAGTTCCACTTCCGTTGTTCGGACTTCCTTGTAACTGGAATGCTTTCTTCTCCAATGTTTCTTTTTTTCTTTTTCCTTCTTTAGAGAATGCAATATCTTTCCTTCATGTAGTAATTCTCAACAAGGCCCAGCAATTGCTTGGTTCACTTTTCTTGCCATGAAGAGAATATGTACTGTTTCTGATGACTTAGAATGCAATGCATACTACTTAAACAGTTCAACTTCATTGTCCCGTTTCACAAATATTCAAATAAGTGCATGAATCAGCATTTCTGAACTTCCAAATCATTCTGGTCATTGGCGTTCTTAATTTCTTCCATCTAGCTGACTGATTATCGTTGATAAGATAATATGCTCATATATTCAATATACATGGAGTATTCGCTAGCGGGAGTATTGAAATGGAAGAAATAACTGGATGGGCAGTGCTCTCTGTTCAATTTTTCTGCCCAGTGATGATGGATAGAATAGTCATCTGCGAATGCGATGCAGAAAGTCCAAATATATGCTCGTACACCCCATATATAGACATTACTGGAAATAAAAAGTCACCATGGCATGCACTTTTTATGTGAGTTATTTATGCGATTAATGAGAGGCACCCGATAACCCTGATGATCTATATGATTATAGGATGGAAAATTTCAAAAACAATGATGAGGTGATGTTACTGAACATCATCTGGCGTTAGTTTGTCTTTTCTTTTTCTCTTGAAAAATTTTGTATGCAAAGTATTTCATCTACTCAGATGAATATCGTTTGACTAGCTTGAGTGTTTTTCGGGTACTTTGAAATATCACTGCAACCTAATGTCTCGGGCTAAACGGCCGACTTAGACTGAGCAGCAGGTAAAAATGCCGCATCATGAATTACCCTGGATTATGATAGCAGATTCCACGATGGTCCTGCCTTCCAGAATCAAATAAAATGCATCTCTTTGTTGCCAGGCCAGATCAAACAGAAGATTCAGAAGCTGTGAAGGGACTTGCATACATCACAGTACCCGGTTACTACAGTTTCCTTCTTGGCCTCGAGTTCCCGGTACTGAAGACCGCCCTGCGAAATCTTATTTTGACATTGATAGTGGTTTGAGGAGCGAGGCTCAGCTTCACTCAAAGTACATCTCTGTCACATAGTTGATCTTTACTTGGGCCTCTGCATGATTCAAGCATCTGCGTTTGATATTCACGTCTGTCTTGTTTCATTGGATGATCCAAGCCTAAGAATGTAGCATCTCTGGATTTTTATTTTTCGTTTTTGGATACAACCTGAAATATTTGGATTTAAAAAAATGAAAAAGAAAGCACAGCAAAAGGGTTGAAAAGTCAATAAAGAAACTAGAGTGGACCTCAGTTTATAAAAGGGGACCGAGAGCTTGCGGGAGAGAGGAAAAGAAGGAAAGGAAAGAAAGAGGAAAGAAGAGAAAGAAAGGGAAGGAGAAAGAAGAGGGGTTTCGTACGTAGTTGCCATGGACGCATCATCAAGCCAATTGAACTTTGATTCGCAATGTCCGATAAGTGCTAGCACCTCTCGTTCATCCAATCAAAAAAGTTTTTCGGGTTAGAGCTCATATTTCAGAATTATGTGTTATTCGAGCGACGAAATCCGATTTTTAAGTCGTTGAGCTATGAATATATATATAGAATTGATAGTTTAGGATGTTGCGGGGCTGTGGGATTTTACGGAATCCAATTTGGACTTAAGGTTTGCCGGATACGAATTTTTGAAGTTGCGCGCGAGTGGTGAACAGTGCGTGACCATCGTCTTTTAGGCTGATTTTCATCAGTTTTCGGCTCGATTTTGGGTCAGCCAAGTTGGGGTTCTTGTAGTTCTTTGAATGGGTTTTCTTTTGACTATAGGCTCGCTTGGAACAGGTTCAGTGGAAAAAGTTATGGCGCGATCAAGTTTCGCGTTCAAGCTCCGCGTTGCGGACGGATTTTGGATAATTGCTTTGGACAAGCGATTTGTGCACGCCTTTGACTTGTTTCGTTAGTGATTAAGCATCGTTTAGCCGTTTCGTAGTTATCGTAGAATTTTACTTGGTTTTGACGTCGATTCTCCTTTAATTGTTAGGATTACGAGATTGTCGGTTCGAGTGAGCATTGTTGTTTGGTTTTGGGGCATTCCTAGGTGAGTGGTACTATTTTTTTCCATGAATTTACAAACTCATGTCTTGAAAATGGTAGAGTTTTAATATAGTATGAGTTATTAAGAGCATATTTCTTGCATAAATTGGATCGAACTTTTACTACCTTTTTAGTTGATTGAAAAGGGATTGAGAATGTTTTATGAAATGATCTAAATTGACCAATTGCGAATGTTTTGGTTAAATGTTTAGTGAAAGGAATTTCCAAAAGTAGTTCATATTGATGACGAAATATTTTATGAAATGCATTTTAATTGATAAATGGAATTGTGGAAGGTTATGTGATTCGGTTTGTAAAACCGGTTTATGAAATAACTTTCTGGTATTGATTGTGTGTTGGAGAAATGTTTTGGTTGATATGGCTCATATCGCTATAACAAGAACCCATTGAGAGGGGAGTATGCATACTGTCAGGACATCCTTCTGGGCCGAACCGTCAGCTATATAGGTGGTAGACCTAGCCAAGGGGGTAAACTTGGTCGCCTTTGTCACGGCGTTAAACGTGACCATAGTTCAATGATGAGCATAAAATTAGTTGATGGAATGGATTATCGACGTGTGATTGATGAGATTAATCGATGGAATGGATCATCGACGTGTGATTGATGAGATTAATCGATGGAATGGACCATCGACGTGTGTGTGATTGATGAGATTAATCATTGATAGTTGTTTGTATTGTTGAGTAAGTTTTGATGACTGATTTTGTACGTATAGAGTTTTTTTGGAAAGTTATTATACATTTTCGATATTTTACGTATATCGTATATTGAATTTGAGATTGATATCAATTTACAATTATGCATAGTGATTGTTCGATCCACTTGGAAGAAATGTATTGCTCATTGAGCCGTGGTAGCTCATTTCTTTCATCGTTTTATGTTTTTCAGGTTCTTCGGTTAGTGGCCGATAGTTCGAGAGCGCTTTTGATGGGGACTTTTGGGAGTTAATTCTTTTGGTAGGATTTGAGGCTACGTCCTTCGAGAGGAAGGACGGCTGTGTCACTACTCCTATTCTTGTAGGATTTGAGGTGTAACACAACCATCATCAAGTATCATAACTTTTTCTATCCTTCGATTATCTGCTTAGTGAAAATTTGGAAGTTTTTTTTTTGGCCTTTTTTTCCTCTGTTCTCGTTATAATACATTAGAAAAGTTGCACAGATATTGCATGCGAAGAAAATATGAATTCCATTCCAAGTATATGTTTCTGTGAAGATAGAGTTTTACTTTGGCTCTGTTCATTTCACGGAAAACAACTTCCATGAAAACGTTTTCCGGATTTTCCCGTGTTCTATTCGCGGAAAATAAATTAATCAAGGAAAATATTTTCCACCAATGGAAAAAACACATTCAAGAGTGAGGAAAATATTTTCCGCTTTTTTGAATGCGAAGAACATTTCCCTTCCTTATTCTTTTACCTCTAGACCAAGTACTTTCTTTCACCAAACACCTTTTCCTTTTATTTTTATTTTTTTCTTTTCTTTTTTTAGAAAAATTCTAGTTTTTAATTATTTTTTATTTTTATTTTTATTTTTAAATATTTTAACTTTTCTTTTTTTTTCCTTTTTTTTTCTTCTTCCTCAGCCGGTTGCCGGCCATGGGCAAGCTCGAGCCTCGCCTAGCTCGCCAAATGTAGCGAGGCCCAAGCTTGCCGAACCGACCACGGGCGAGCTCGGGCCTTGCCAAATCCGACAAGCTGGGCAAGGCTCCTTGAGGTTGCAGAGCCTCATCAACCTCTGGCAACCTCGGGTGAGGCTCGAGTTCACCTATGGATGGTCGCCAACTATGCTGTGGCCGGCGATTGGCCGAGAAAGAAGCAAAAAGAAAAAGAAAGAAAAGAAAAGAAAAGAAAAGAAAATTAATTAAAAAAATTCGAATTTTTTGGTAATTTTTCCCAAAAAATAAAATCAGATACCAAACAATGGAAAATATTTTCTAGTTTATTTTTAGATTTCAGCCGAACATCAGAAAATATTGTCATTTTCTTAGAAAATGGCTTCATGAAAATAATTTTCCAGAAATGTCATATTTTCAATGAGGACGGAGCCTTTCATTCTACAAAATTTACTCACACACTCATTGGGCTTGCTTGAAGGGGCTCTGTCATAGTATGATTATGTGTTAAATTTTAGTGTTTCACCATGTGCTTAAAGTATTAGTATTCGTTTTATTAATAAGAATTATTCCTCTTTGATTTTTTAGGATTGTTAATTTTCGAATTTATATCAATATTACTTTATATACTACGCTGGATGATTCTCCTATGTAAGATATCAAGAATATACAGTATGTAACTATTTGGCTGTAAATTATGTTGCTTTGACATTACAAATTCAAAATCTGTTTTAGGAAATACGTGGTTGGATATATAACTATATATGTAATTACACATGACTAAGTACAACAATCTTTTTTGCAATAATAAGTTTGAATTCTATAGTTAATCTGATTGCCTATTTCAAATTGGACACTTCTCCGAAATAAAAGGATGGAAAATGTTTTTCTTAAAATATTTAATTTCTGACAAGTATTATATATATGGTCATAATTAATATGCAAAACCAGATGAGTTAGACAAAGCACAATTAAGAGATCATTTTGAATAGACAGCTGCTACAATGATAGAACAATGGATGGTCACGGGTGATTTTAATGATGTCACGTTTCCGGACGAAAAGAAAGGGGGTGCACCAGTCAATGCTGTAAAATGTGCTAGGTTTAGAGAGTGGGATTGACAAATGTCGTCTAATTGATCTTGATTGGGTGGGAATGAAATTTTACATGGCGTGGGCCCAGGGGGAATGGATACAATAGGCTATTCAAGCGCCTTGATAGGGCATCATGTAATCTTTCTAGACGTTGTTTATTTGTTGATGCGATAGTACGAATGCTTCCAAAAGTTAAATCTAACCATCAAGGGGTGGAATTATAATGTCTTTGGAAACATTTTCCAGAAGAAAAGAATTTGTTGGCCAGATTAAGAGGCATTCGAAAGTCACTTGAGAAAGGTACAAATCCCTTTTTGTCGAAACTTGAAGCAAAACTACAAAAAAGAGTTTGTTGATGTCTCGGGTTAGGAAGAAATCCACTAGTATCGAAAAACCGGCATCAATAGTTGCGGTTCAGGTAAAAAATACAAAGCATTTTCATGCTACCGCATATAAAATTGACTTTTTAAGGAATAATAGGGGAGAATGGGTGTATGATCAAGAGAAACTGAAAGTCATTGGGGTGGATTTCCACAAAACCTTTTCACTGAAGATGACCCAACCCTAACTGCGATTTCGCAGTCTAACATTTTTCAAGTCAAGGGGAAGCCGTTTCTTAATAGAAAATAGCTAGTTTTCGTTTATTTTATGATTTAGGGAAAGTAATTTTCTTTTTGTTAGGACGGAATTGATTTTCCCTGAATCTATGTTTATTGTTTTCAGTCCACGGATAATGTTTTTCATCAATCGATTAGTTTTCCGTTGTACAATTATCGGACAGTCGAAAGGCAATTTCCCGAAAACAGTTCTCCTTCAAACAAACGGTCCCTATTGCTTATTTAACAAAAATCATTTACCAAATGCCTAATCTTTTGTTTTTCCTTTTCTTTTACCAGGCAGACCACTCTTGAGAACTGTGGACTAGATTATGCTTCAAGCAAAACATAATCATTAAAATCCGAACAAGATTCAGTAATTTACTTGAACATGGCTACTTTGAAAGGAAGAGTTAAATCTCATTCTGTCAAAGAGAAAGCAGCCCCCATGCATTATACTGGTGACAGCAAAAATCTACGACCCTGACCGCTACCGACTTCGTTTTCTGCTGTCCTATTAGACTAATAAAAGCTCCATACGCTTCTTCGTCATCATAATCCTTAAGACTACTTTCCATTTCTCCACGATATGATCTCCTCTGCTTCGGATGAAAAGCCCCTCAGAATGTGTAATGCTGCTGAATGGAATCGATGTCCAAGCCTTTGAGCTTGACCACGGATTCGACATGGCCCTTCAGAGTATGTAGCTCGCGCAGCCTGCAACAACAGATTCAGTTTTCCTTACCATCGCATGTAGGACTTAAATGGCGAAAAGGAACTGCTAGCAGCAAACAGTTTAATCTCTGTATTGAGAAAGTATGGCTCCTAAGCTCCGTCAAATACAGCATGGTTTTTGAACTTCAGTTATCAGGCAAGCAAACAGGTACGGAAGCGAAGTAGGTGGAACTATGTTTTTTCGTAAAGAACTTCATTTTATTACAAGCATTGAAGTATGAGAATTAAGGTGCTCACCTCGCGACCTCAGCTCGTCGCTTGGCTTGCTCTGCAATCTCTGAAAGCTCCCTGTAGCTACTCTTGTCAGAGAAAAGGTTGCTGGTTTCAGGAGGCTGAAGGCCGTGTAGAGTCCTCTGTGCAGTTGCCCACTGAGCTTCTCGCTCTTCTTTGCCATAGTCTTTTTTGGTAGTGAAGGCGGTCTGCATGATAAAATTGGCCCAAATTAACAGAATGTAGGGTTTTTCTCGATACATAATCGTGGCGGTGCCACTTTCTTAGTGAATTTACCTTGTTATCCAAAAGGGTATCCCATGCTCTCCCGCTCAGAATGTAGCGAATTGCGAATTTAAGAATATCAAGCGGAACATACGTCACCAAGCTGTAAAGCCAGATGACACCAGCCCACCCCCATCCAGTTCCTTTGATCCTCGCAAAACCCCAATTTGCATAAACCGATATGAGTGTCGCAACCTGTCCATGTAAATTTTGTATCAGGGAGCATATTGTTGAATGGTGATTAAGCTATCGATTGTCCAAACTTTTCTGAGAACTTTTAACCAGTCATCATCAGTGAAAGCAAGTAAATCCGTAATTCTCACTTCAACCGGACTCCAATGAGATTAGTCATTAGTAGTGCCGCAGCAAACTTATGCTCCCAGTAGAAAGTTAACAGATGGAACGAGAAATTCTTACCAGCTGAGCAACTATGAATGCGCTGACCAAGAGAAGTCCCGGGCGTTCAACATAGGACCAGCTGCGCGATCTGGTGACAAAGATTAGAGCCTGGCTAACTATACTCACTTGCAAGTATAGGGCAGCCATCATTTCACCAGGTCTACCTCGGATTGATTTTACACCAAACTTGTCCTGCACCATAGAATAGGGTCGCTATATTTTATTACTTCTCATCCCAGTAATTCAACGAAAGATATACATGAGAGATAGAAGTAGAAAACCAAACAGGAAACAGATTCTTACTGAGAAAAAGTCAGTATCTCTCATGACCCAAAAGAAAATTACAGTCATTAATGCCAGGTAACCTCCCAGAACAATTCCAGTAGCGAAAATTTCTTTCAACTTCCAGCTATCTGGCTGGGGAGATGGCTTCACTCGATCTTTGGAGATTGTCATGATTGTTCCTGAGATTGGAACAGATGATTAATCAATTGATGCTTCTTGATCGGCATTTATGATGAGAACTGGGAGTAAAAGAATGAAAAACTATGGGTCTTACCATCATTTAAGATGGCAATGATCAAAACCATAAAGGGCGCAAAGTCGAACTTCCAGATCAAAGCAATGAACATAAAGCCAAACTGCAGAAGCAAAATGATGAGACTGATTGCATGAAATTTCGCGAGGGAAGAGTTTCCCTATCTTGAGTCCACAATTGATATGGAGAACTTACCACGATACGGATTGTAATGGAGACTGCATAAATCTGCAAAGATAAGCCACCTTGGGGTAAGCTCGGAATACAGTTACGCATATGCATAATAGTCTGGAAACACGATTGAAATCACTAACCGTGTAATTCTTCATTCTTTGGAATATAGCCCGGCTGGTCAGCACAGCACTTATTATGACACTCAATCCCGGTTCAGTGAGGACAATGTCCGAGGCACTTCTGGCAGCATCAGTGGCATCAGCAACTGCAATCCCGATGTCCGCCTTCTTCAAAGCTGGCGCATCATTCACACCATCTCCAGTCATACCACATATGTGCTTCCTCTCCTGCAGCTTCTTTACGATTTCGTACTTGTGTTCTGACATGCACCAATTAGAATGTCAGCGCATAGAAATTACACAGAACTCTTAAAAGAGGATATCACAATCTCATAGGGTTAAACAAATTAATTGGTGGTAGTGCAATGCAGGTTGAGTGGGTCGTAGAATCGAGTTTACGCGAAGAATCGTGGAAATGAACAGAGCTTACCAGGAAATACTCCAGCAAATCCATCTGCCTTTTCAATCAATTCGTCTACAGGAAGTGCTGCGATCGAAGCATCTTTGTGTTGGCCAAGCAATGAAGAAGAAGGATACATATTTGTCCCCATTCCAAGCCTCCTACCAGTTTCCTTGGCAATAGCAAGTTGATCACCTGAAAATTCAAGGAGGACAAAAATTACATCCGTAAAAGAAAGCATTACCTAGTGATTGATGGAGCTCTGTCACACCAGTTCTTACCAGTAATCATCTTCACATTGACACCAAGATTGAGGGCTCTTCGGATTGTTTCTGCACTATCGTGCCTGGGAGGATCGAAAAGAGGCAACAAACCTACAAACTGCCAAGGAGCACCTGGGCTGTCTTTTGTTCTCTCGGGAATTTCCTGCAAATCTCAAATAGAGGCAAGTAAATGAACCATTCCATGGCCTTAGCAATTAGATATGTGGATCACAATATTAGCACACCTGTCTTGCAACAGCTAAAGATCGAAGTCCACGCTCAGCAAACTTGTCGATCACGGCATGAGACTTTTTCCTAACATCTTCCTTGCAATTGCAGAGGTTTAATATCTGTCCACGGCATCAGAATTAAATATATCATCCGTGGCATCCAAGAATCTACCATTGCTGCACCTGTCAAGGAAAACGAGCACCAGTACCTGCTCTGGAGCACCTTTGCTTGAACGATGCCAACTCCCATCCGAGTCAATGTATGTCAGAGCAGTCCTCTTGTCCACTGGATTAAATGGAAGGAAATGGACCTCACGGATACCAGCTCGGGCCTGCCCAGAAGGAGAAACGTGAACAACAACCCATACTCTTCATGGTCCAATAATTTTAATAAGTCATGCACATTCCAAGCCTTAAATATCTGAACTAATATGAATCATACCTCCTTTGGATCTGCAAGCATTCCGACAATCGCAGCGTCAATTGCATCCTGATTTTCAGTCCTAGATGCCCTCGCTGCGAGAAGAATGACATGCTCCTTTTCGACACCTTTGGTAAACACCTCGATCAAGGTCTTATCGACGCTCAGCTTATTCAGGGTCAAGGTTCCTGTTTTGTCGCTGCAAAGAACATCCATCCCCGCCATTTCTTCAATGGCAGTCATTCTTTTGGTAATGGCGCCCTGCTGAGAGAGCCTGTGGGATCCAATAGCCATAGTAACGGATAAAACTGTAGGCATTGCAATCGGAATCCCTCCGATCAACAGAACCAGCAAGTTGTCGATCCCGTCTCTGTATTCGCGGCGTTGTATCGGGTACATGACCATTAGCTCTATTGCTATCCCGATGGCAATCGAGCAAATGCAGAAGTTACCGATCGCGGTGAGAACTTTCTGGAAGTGACCGACCTGATTGGTGCTGTCCACCAGATGCGCAGCTTTGCCAAAGAAAGTATGCACACCGGTAGCGATAACAACCGCTTCTATTTCCCCTTGTTTGCAGGTCGAACCGGAAAATACTTCATCCGACGGGTTCTTAGTAACGGGAAGGGATTCACCAGTAAGAGCGGATTGATCAATCTTAAGGGGATCACCCTCAAGGAGACGGGCATCCGCGGGAACTATATCACCCAGTTTGATGCTGATGATGTCTCCAGGCACTAAGATCGAAGCATCCTGCTCGCTCCATCGGCCATCTCTGAGAACCTACATTTACAACCACAAGTGCAGATTCTACATTACGATCATGTCAGTAATAGAACTCTTATTCGTCCACCATCTCTCTTCTCACCTTCGTTTTGGGAGCAAGACCGGCCATAAGGGCAGCCGCCGCATTACCAGCATTGTTTTCTTCAATGAAACTTATGGTGGAGTTGATCACCAACAAGACAATGATACCAACAAAATCTTGCCAATCTGGAGGCCTTTTACCACCGTTTGCCAACGCAATGGCCATCAGAGCGGCAGCTTCCATGACCCACGACAGCGGGTTCCACATAAAGCCTAAAAACTTGAGAATTTTGCTCTCCTGCATTTAACAGGCCAACACATCAATTGTATGGCAAAGATTCAAAGAAGCGAACTGAAGCTTATCAATAAAATCCATTGTTAATCAATCTAAAAAGAACCTTTTTCTCTTCCAGTTTGTTTGGTCCGAAAACCTGAAGCCGGTGGGCTCCTTCGTCCGAGCTCAGACCTTCTCTCGAACATTTCAACTGCTCGAACACTTCCTCTACCGGAATCTTTTCCTGCGAAACGGAAGGTGACCGTCAGAGCCCAATCCACTTTGATAAAAATCAAGTTGCCCGGAAGCTTAGGGAACCTATCCAGTTTTCACCAGCCCCATAATGATTCTTTCCCCAACATACATCTAGAGCAACAAGCAATACCTCCTCTCACCCGTATCTAAAGTCCAGATCAGATAATATGAGTGCAATATCAGTAGTGTACAATCGGCTTCTCAGGCAGGCATCCTAGTATATGTCAGGTGGTAGTAATAATACAACTGAGAAACTTCTTATGATAGCATTAGCTTGAACTGTGAATTTGCTGCAATTTAGTAAGACTGTTTCACTAGCACAGAAATCAAGCGAGCCCAAGAGGTGTGCCATTCAACAAGCATCTTTCAATGGAAGGGAAGAGTCAGTTAGGTCAAAGTGAAATGGTCAAAAGATGGAAAGAAGTCGGACACTAGCCCCAAACGGTCCAAGTGGGTGGCTGCTAAAAGAAAGTCATCATCAAATTATTGGGAGCTCTAGAAGATCAAATTAGTCGCACCCATCATGTGAACTTGAAGACTATTCAGTATTCCACCGCAATGTAAAGTCAACGAGGATGGTCCCTCTCTCACTCTCTCTCTCTCTCTCTCTCCATTAATCCAGGTAGCGACCGTGATTGAGATAATGCAGGGTTGAAATTGTTGTCCACCAGCGAGTCCAAGCAATCATTTTCGAAGGAGGAAGAATTGGAATGGCTTCTAAGCATTTCCAGGAAACAACATGGTTTTGCCGAAAAATACAATGAACCCTCTACAATTCCCCAACTTATGTTATGTCGGTACCGTCCAAATTCTGACTTAAAATAAAGGAGGATGGAAAAGCACGAGCCAACTTCTTTTGACCTGTTATTACCATGTTCATTTTAACTACTACGCACCAAGAATGCACTTCAAGATCAAGAATGATTTCGCTGGGGAGGAGGGGTAAAGCCAACAAAAAGAGAAAGAAAAAGAAAAGACCAAAGATAAATTTTTCTCTTTTTTTTTTCTGAAGTTAAAATGCGAGCTATGAAATGAGATAAAAAAAAAAAGTTTAGGGACAATATAATACGGTACAATAATTGTCAGGAGAGAGGGTGTTAGTCTTTCCAAACTGTTTCCTATGGAAAATTGACCGGAAGGAATTAAACGAATTAGATGTCTTACAGAAAAAGAAATAGAGATAAATTAAAAAAGAATCATTAGGGATTAAATAAATTTGGATGGAATGCTTCATGGGGAGCTGGTGAGGAGAGGAAGATGTTGTCATGTGTTCGCCTAAATATCAAGTCATAAGTTTTCCGTGCAATCCACAACCCTATCTTAATGCATAGAGAATAGAAGGACCAAGATACTCGAGCTTCAAAGATAAGAGGATGGTGGAATCTATTGGTTGGTGAAATACAACTTCATGACTCGTGGAAAATTGCAATCGTCTGGATCTTGACGAATAAGCAAGGAAAAGAAAATATTTGATAAGGCAATTATCATGGCTAATTATCCGACCAGTGTGATAGGTTTTGTTAAATTTTCAATATTCAAATGAATTTGACAAGGATATACTTAGGTGTAGGCAGTAATACATAGGGATAATTGATTTCAGAATGGGAAGTGACGGAATAGGGTCAATTCTCACACCGACCCTGTCAAGCCTATCATTTCTTTTTATGTTTTATGTTATATATACACACACGCATACTCTGGGCCGATTCCACCGGGTTGGAATGGTTCCTTCCAGGAACTAGGAACCAACCGTAAACCAGTTGATCCTATCCGGTTATCAAGTTGGATCGGGACCGATGTACACCCTTAATAACATCCTTCAATTTTGATGCGAACCCCCCATAGAATCATTCGGCACGAGCCTTCACGAATTCGCCAATCGCGATCGATCCGGTCCACATGAATCTAAGCTCGGGCAAGAATTCGCGATTACCGAAGGACCGGCACCGGTCGGGTGTGGGGCACGTGTCCGGCACGTGGGAGAGACCCAAGACCCAACGCCAAGTATAGTTTGCCCCCACGAGAAAAAAGCGGGGAAGAGCTACAAGAAACCAATCCACAAGACACGTGGGAAACAAAAAGAATTCAAAGGAAAAGCAAACCGGAAATAAAATAAAATAAAAAATAAAAAATAAAAAAACCAAGAACGAGCAGCACAGCCCCAGGAGAGAGCAAGGCATCAATGCCCGCCACGTCAGCCACTAACGGAAACCCCGCGACGACATGTCAAACGTTAATATTTTATATATATATATATATATATATATATATAAAACATTAACATTAACATTTTGACCCGACCCGGAACCGGGTTCACGCCGGCTATGTAGGGTAACGTAACAGAACCACCCAGAGAGAAAACTGTTCCTGCCCTTTCTTTCAGTAAAATCGGGCACTTCGAGAAATAAACAAATAATAACAATAATAATAATAATATAAAAAATAAATTTTTGGGACGTTCGCGTTAGTAATCCGAAGCCTACAAAAAAAAAATCGTCCCAAAAAGTCCGCATAAATGCTAGAGCCGAACACGAATACCCCCGAACCCGAACCCGATTCTCCCGGAAAAAAAAAAAAACTTTTGGAGTAAAAATCAAGAAACGGGAGAAAAGAAGAGAAAAAAGAGGAACGAGGGAGGTGAATTCCGCTGCAAAATGAAAAAAATAATAATAATCATCCGAGCATGCATCGACAGAGTCGGAAATGATACGCCGAAGAAGCGAGCGACTGGGAGAGACCATCATCGGCCTGCGACTTTCGAGGATTCATGCCGGGGAAAAAACCCTTAAACTCCCCCTGTTTTACTTCCCTCGTTTTATCGGGTCTCCCGAATTCTCGCCTCGGAACAGGGAACCTAGGAAAAGGAGGAACGAGAGGAGGAGGAGGAGGAGGAGGAGGAGAGAGACGGAGAGGGAGGGGGCGGGGAGCTTCGTTTACCAGATCGACGGTCTCGTTCTTAATCTCCTCGAGGCTGATGTCCTTGTTGCTCCCCATGGCTCCCGAGCACCCGGCGAGCGCCGCCGACCGAGCAGCAGCCGCGGAGGCCGGCGGAGGAGGCGGAGGAGGAAGAAACGGGGAATCGAGCGGTGCTGGTGGCGGCGGCGGCAGTGCTGCTGGTGCTGGTGTAGTGGCGTCAGTGGAGAAACGGGAGAGGAGGCCAACTTGGTGATTGATGCCTTCTTCTTCGTCCCACTTGCCCCGTCGATTTATACCCGCCAGACAGTGCCCCTCTCCGGGTCCCGCGCCTCCCTCCCTCCCTCCTTCCTTCGAGTCAGCAGTCGCACCTCCAAGCTCCTCTCCCCACCGCACGTGCCGGTCACCGCCCTCGGAGCAGCGCAGTTGGTGGTGGCGGCGGCTCGACTTTTCGCTGCCGGCTTTCGCACGATTGCCCTCGAGAATTTTGCTTTTTAGCGACTTTGGTGCGGTTCGGATAAAATAAATACGCGGAAATAGCGACCTCCCCCGTGCCTGCTTAGGGAAATAATTGTCTCGCGGGGCGGGGCGGGGCGGGTTCGCTATTTCCGTTCCCCTTATATGGTTAAACCGGGCGGAAAAGGAAAAATCGACCCCGATGGTTAAGTTGCGATTTTGAAGTGGCCTTCCCCGAATTTAGTTACCTGCCTTCTTTTTACTATACGTGTAAGATCTGTTTTACCATGTTCGAGAATTTCGTGCGTTGAGGCCTTTTGTTAATGGAAGGTTTCTCCGTTTTTATTGTTAGATATTACTACCACAAATATTACTCTCGTTGTTGTAAAGAGAAGTTTTCCGAGAAACCTAATTCTTTTTTTTTTTTTGAGCGAATTTTATGGATAAATTGTTAAGTAGAGTCTAGAAAAAAGTTAGCATTGGCAACTTTTTAGAACACTGGCTTTTCTTTTTATGTGTTTTGACTTTTTTTGTGTATATCACCATTAGACCCATTCTCATAGAAATAATGGGCTGATCAAATGAAGCAGAAAGAAACCCTCTTCGGAGATTTTACTTGAAAAAAATATTTAAATTTCTTGAAATATAATTTTGAGTCCCAACTTTCAAGGTGCTTGACTTAAAAAAATGACCGAATTGGTCACATTGAAAGAGCATATGAGGACCCAATTGGCCAAAATGAAAATTCAAGAGCCGAATTGAACGATGAAAGAGGGTACATGGGTTAACCATGGCATTGGCCCTACTCGTAAGTTAAAGGATTAAATCGGCGAAACATGTAAAATATGGAAAGAGATGGATAACGATTAGATGTATAGTCACTAGAGAAGGAAACACAAATGACCGATTTTGCAAGCACCCGAGGGTAATGTAAGACGAAAGGGCCCAAATCGAACGAAACAGGTAGGCAACAATATGAAATTGTAGAAATACGGGAAATTACGGTATTAAATTGCACATTTGGTACAGAGTTACGAGATACGATATGACCTTTTACCCTATAATGAAACGAAATTATGGGAAAATTGTTCAAAAAGTCCTAAACCTATTAATTCAGTCCTAAACATTTTAGTTGTGCTAATTGATTTATAAACTTGTTCACATTTTGCCAATTGAGTCTATCCCAATTTTTTTTTCCGAAAATCGCTGGTATGGATGCCAGCCGTCCTACGTGGCATGGTCGATATTGATGTAGATATTTTTAAAAAGATTTGAATTGTTTTTCGAAATTTTTTATTAATTTTTTTATTTTCTTCTCTTTTCCGTCTTTACTTTTTTCTTTTTTTTATTTTCCTTTTCTCTTCTCTTCTTTTTTCTTTTCCCCCTTTTCCCTCTGCCGGCCATTGCCAGGCCTCGAGCACGAGTGGCCCTCGACAGGCCAGCAAGGGCAAACCCTTGCCTAATTTGGTGAAGGGCAATCCTCGCCTAAGGTTGGTGACCCCCGCCAGCCATCAACAAGGCCTAATGATGGCCAGCAGAGGGAAAAGGGAGAAAAAAAATTTAAAAAAAAGAAAAAGAAGAGAAAAGGAAAAAAAAATAGAAGGAAAAGTGAAGAAAAAAAAAAGGAATAATAAAAATTCTAAAATAATATTAAAATAATCTTAAAAATTGTCCATATCAATGCCGGTCGTGCCACTAAGGATGGCTAGCGTCCACATCAATGATTTCCTATCAAAATTGGTTGGATAAACTCAATTGATACAATTAAAAGGTTTATGGCTAATTTGGCATAATTACAATAGGGTTAGGACTCTGTGGATAATTTTCCCACGAAATTATCATCGGAATGTCAATTATTTTTTTTTTGGTAAGGATCGGAATGTCAATTATTTAACAAAAGGAAAAGTCAATTACGTCAAATATGTTGAGAGGCCCTTATCTTAGAGGGGTTATAGTTTCTTGCTTTCCTTTTGAGCATTAACTAGTCCGCATTAGACAAAAAAGAGGTAGATCAAAAATATTGTCAAGTCAAAAAAAAAAATTATGTGAAGTCCAAATATCTCATTTGACTAATCTCTAATAGTACTCTTCATGTTTTTCGGATTTAGAAAGACTGGCCATCGTTAAATAGTTTCATTTCATTCGTCAAATTTCTCTATGAAAGCACAATAAAATACCTTTTTCAAATTTCCTCACCCACTCAATGTTGAGGTCGATACCGTAATTTGATAAATCTCTCTCTGTCTCTTTCAACACTTTCTTTTCTACTATGAAAGAACAATTCTTATATCTGCTACCGATTACTAACTATATTTATTAGCGTTAATACCACGACAAAATCCCAAACTGGTACACTTATGATAAATTTACCAAAAACTAATTTTTTAGCCAACAAAAAAGCCAAACTGGTACAACCATGACAATACCCCAAACTAATTTTTTGACCTCAAAAAACCCTAAACTAATACACTTGTGAAAATTTTTCCCTATGTTAGTTTTTATTAAATTGAATTAATATTACGAAAAATCACAAACTCAAACACCTGTGACAGGCGGACAATAAAACTTCCAAACTAATATATCCGTCAACTGCCACGTGTCATCCAACTCAGCAATTTGATGGTAAAATTTAACGGAAACTAATAAAGCGTAAATTTCTCACAAGTGTATCAGTTTGGGATTTGGGTAAATTTATCATAATTGTACCAATTTAGGATCTTTCGTGGCATTAACCTTTTTTATAATAAAATATTACTTTTGAAGGTAAATCTTTAGAAGAGTACTTTGTTTAGCCTCATAAGGTGATGACCATTAACTGAGTAAATGTTAACTCATATATCACTCAACAAGGTCTCTCCCACCTGTTGTGGAATTAAGGATGTTACAAACTCCTCCGCTTAAATAATTAACGCTCTCGTCAGCGTTGGCTTGTACCACCCCACAATACTCTCCCTATCTGACGTGTACAATCCGCTCCTACCCCTCTCTAGCTCTCCGCCATCCTAGAGGCCTGCCAACAGCGGCACTTTGTTCGAATCCTCTTGCCCCGGCAATTGCTCCTACTTTCTCTACATTGGGTATAGGCCTAGTCTGTTCACATACCACACATTTACCGGAAAAGAGTCGCAATTTGATATTATTTATAATAACCCAGCTTGTATCATGTGGGCCAAAAGACGCATTTTTCGGAACTTTCTTCGCTTCCTTTTGGGCATTGACTAGTACACAATAAGCAAACGCGAGGTACATGATACAATTGTTTAGTTCAAAAAAATGCGTGAAGTCAATATCTCTTTTGACTAATCTTTGATAGGGCTCTTTATTTATTTCTGATTTAAAAGGATGGGCCGTCGTTAAATAATTTTATTTCATTCGTCAAATTTCTTAATAAAAGCACAATTAGGGCATGTTTGGTGACACTCCTGTTTTTTTTTTATTGTTCTTCAAAACAGAAAAAAACTGACATCCATTTGGTAACATCAGTTAATTAGTCTATTCCTCGGAATAGAAAAGTGGCATAGGGAATAGATTTGGAACATAAACAAGAAGTAAAAAAAATCTACTACTTTGTTTGCCGAGAACAATTTCTGAAATAGGGTCATTTTCTTTTTTCTTTTCCTTTTTTCCTTCCTTCTTCTTCCTCCTCTAGCTGGTCGCTGGGCCTTGGTGATGGCCGGTGAGTTAGAGCCTAGCCGGTGGCTGGGCAAGGCTCGACCTTGCCATATCTGGTCGATAGAACAGACAATTTTTGGGAAATCATTTTTAAAATCTTTTATTTTTCGCAAAATAAACGAAGCCTTAGTAGCTGGACTAAGGAAGTTAAGGTTGGAGTTCGCTAAGTCCAAAAGACCAGAAGCTAATAACATTAATTTCTTACATGACTCCGTCTGGCAAAACTTTCTGTCCAGATAAGTTCTGTTCGAAGCCATGCAATCTTGCTTAGGTCTCTCAGGTAAAAGATTGAAGAAAGCCCTGCAATGTAAAAATAAGCAAAAAAATAAATAAAACTTCAAAGGATCCTTTTGTATTAATGTTCTTACTTTTTGTGTATAATTCTATATAATATTCGGGGCGAATGAATTAGAGAACCGCATTGAATGAAACAAAAAAGTTTGGGGACCAAATCAAACAAAAACAATATTAAAGGACCGACTCGAGCATTGACTAAACCTCAGCGGAATATCGTGCCGTTATCCCTATAGTTTTCTCTAGAAATTAAGGCGAATTGCCGTTTCCAACTTCCCCATCCTCTTTCCTTAGAAAATTGTCTCCTCCACGCTGATTTGCTCCCGGCCCCAAAATTTCCCCCCTCTTTCAAACCACCGAGCATGCATTTTCTAACGTGAGTCATGCCCTGCAAAGAAATCTACTGACTAATAATTAACAGAGAGAGAGAGAGAGAGAGAGAGAGAGAGAAGAGCTTATGTACGAACTGTCGAAACGTAGTACTGCCTAAGAAGCTTCATGTTAATAGCTATCCGAACGTTGACAAGATGGGTTAACTCTAGAAGAGCGACGAAGCCTATGTTAACCGCTTCCCATTCAGACCGCACAAGCTGTCTTTACTCGTTCCAAGAGAGAGATAAGTCTTCGTAGTTGAGTCCACAAAGCCAAACTTCTAGTTTCTCTCGTTTTCACGGCGAGCATTAAGGACAACTTGGACGGTTAAGCGGATAGTGACTTTTGGACCCCACGAAGGGAATGGCTCGATTCCCTAATGAACTTCCAACTTTAGGTCCGATTACGGTTTTGCCCCTCGATTTTTATTTTGTCTAAAAAAAGAATCACAAACTTTCACTGTAATCCCAATTTGCCCCCGCGTCCAAAATCGCAACTGGTTTCTTCAAAATTATCAGTATCGGGGCCGGTTAGAAGTTCATTATCAGAACCCGCATCTTCAGTAACACCCTCACCTTCGTGAGGAACAACATCGGCCTCATGATGTTGATTATTTTGAAGAAATCGGTGGCCATTTGTTTTGATGCGAAGTAGATTCGTGACTAGAATGAAAATTGATGATTATTTCTTCGAGAAAAAAATTGGGATGGAATTGAAATTGACCTTAGAGTTGAGGGTTTTTAGGGAATTAAGCCAAACGGAATAGATGTAACTTCCCAGAAAGAGAGCGAGAGAAGGTGCCTCAGGATATTGTGACTCTGGTTTCTCCTTAAATGTGAATTGGATACTAAATTTATTGTGATTGGCATGGATCTTTAAGGGTGATTAGGGCGCCTACGGTCGTTGCTGGTGGTGGTTGAAATTGACCTTTGTAGTGGTAGGGCGCAAGGCCCCACTAACCACGGGAAATTAAGTCGTCGAAATTGATGTTGACTGGCCCAAAATTTTCGTTGACCAAATCTGAGCCGTCAGATTTTGCGTCCTGAAGAAAAAAAAAGCAAGAGTGAAAGCTACATACTCGTGTTCCGGCCAAAAGGATGCCGAGCAACTTTGATTTACCACATTCACCGCTCAATTCCCTCCTTTTGACCAAATCTAGCAAAGTGGATTTCGTACGGATGTGGCCGAGACTTTTATGGCCGAGGACAAGCACGCACGGCGTCTGACGAGGGGGAACATCAGGCCCATCTTTCTCCTTCATATCGGTCCCGAGAGTAATGTGGTGAATTGCACCATCATGACTAGGTGCACCACGCTCCCTTTGTGAAATCGGTCTCGAGTCCGGACTAGTCCGGCTTGAGCTCGCTCACTCGTCACGACGAGGCTGTATACATCTATGGCATGCTCAAAGCTTAAAAATTAAGAAGTACGGGCTAAAATTTAGTGAGAGCTATCGTCTTATCCTTTGCTTTGTCACACCACCTATCTTATGGGTGGTGCCTTGTTCCTAGAGATACATTTATCAATTGCATAATCATATAGTTCTTTATTATTGAGTATACTGAATATTCATTCTGATAATTTGTAAAGAGATTTATCAAAAAAGTCCTAAACATATTGCAATTATGTCAATTCAAACCAAAATCATTTTTTAGCTAATTGAGTCCTAAAACTTTTGCAATTGTGTCAATTCAGTCCATCCGGCCAATTTTGAGCAAAAATCACTGACATGGATGCCGGCCATCCTACATGGCACAGCCGGCACTAATGTGAACAATTTTTATAATATTTTAATATTTTCTTCAAATTATTTATTTATTTTTTTCCTTTTCTTTCTCTTTCTTTTTTTTTTCGTCCCTTCTTCCTCTAGCCAGTCGCTAGACCTCGACGACCAGCCAAAGGCGAGGGCGAGCCTTGCCCGCCGCTGGCGAGGCTTGACCTCGCTGTCGCTGGGGGAGGCTCACCATCATCGGGCTAGCGAGGTTGAACCTTGCCAACCCTCACCTCTGGTCGGTTGTCAGACCTTGGCATCCGGCTAAAGGAAGAAGGGAAGAAAAAAAAATAGAGAAAGAGAAAGAAAAGAAAAAAAGGGAAAAAGAAAAGAATAAATAAATAATTCGAAATTTATTAAAAATGTCCATGTCAGCGCCGGCCGTGCCACTTAAGATAGTTGGCATCCATGTCAACGATTTCCAACCAAAATCGATCGGATAGACTAAATTGACACAAATGCGAAAGATTTAGGACTCAATTGACCAAAAAAGAGTTTAGGACTGAATTGACAAAATTGCAGAAAGTTTATAACTTTTTAAATAATTTTCCCTAATATGGAACTATTCTTATAGACACCCAGAGTCAAGAAGAGTATATATCAATTGATTTATCATATGAAGTACATTTACTAGAACAGTAAAATATATGGAAAATCATTTGAATTTACAGACTACAAGTAAATGTGGATTCCCTAGTTCTCCCCACTCTCAATTTTTCGCTTGTAGTAATTTGTTTTAATTGTTAAATTGTGTTGACTCTCATAAATATACACGTTTAATGAATAATGTTTGCATATTTATGTTGGTTGTGGGGAAAATTTAATTGCTGATGAAGTACAAGCAATGGTTTATAGTTCTTTGATATTTTGATACGTGATGGTCATCACTGTTTTTAAGGTATTATTATTCTCATGAAGATGGAGATAGTGACTGCATTAAATGCTCGCAATCTTGACAGATAAGTAATATTAAAACTTTTGTTTATGTTTATATGCTCGAGTGATCTTTCATGTGGCATAATAGATTATCTCATGTTGATTATAGTACTTTGAAATTTATTAATAAAAGTGATATGATAATCTGAATAAGAAGAATTGTGATGTTTACAAGCAAAGATGACCAAGAAATTGTTCTCAAAGGTTGAAAGTTCTGCAATAGTACTTGAATTAGTGCATTGTGATATTTTGATGATTACTCTAGATATAATCATGTTTACCTTATGAAATCAAAAGATCAAGCTTTTTATGTGTTCGAGATTTATAAGATTGTAGTTGAAAATCAAAAGGATGCAAAAAAATAAAATAAAATCAAAGTCTTGAGAATTGATCGGGGAAGAGAATACTTCTCATTAGATTTTTTTTGCATTTTGTGAGGAAAATGGTATTGTGCAAGTGCACCTTATATACTACAGCAAAATAGATTGGCAGAAAGAAATAATTGACTTTTTGGTAGATGTGTCTAATTCCATGATCTTACAAGCAAAATTGCCAATCAATTTCTGGGGAGAAGCACTTCTTGCTGCATGCCATGTTCACACTAAGTGTTCCTTTAAAGAAATTTAAGATATTTTTATATGAATAATGGAAGGAAACGTCCCGAATATCCAACACTTTAAATTATGGGGATGCCTTGCGTATAGTTGGAATTATGATCCTAAGCGAATCAAATTAGGACCAAGGGCATTAAGAAGTGTGTTTGTTGGATATACTGAAAATTCTAAGGCTTATCAAATATTAATATAATATTATTGTAGAATCAAGAGATGTTGAATTTCATAAACACAAATTTCTTAAAGATTCAAGTGATGCCTCCAGCATCTTCAAAAACAATAACTAATGCAAGCAATCCATCATCAAGTAAAAATAAACTGGTTGACTCTCCAAGTGAGCCAAAGAGAAGTCAAAGAGTGAAGAAAACGAAAGATTTCGGTTTTAATTTTGGCAGAAGGAGATAGGAAAAATGTTGTGAATAAATTACCCATCTTATTTCACTTGGATGGAGATTCAAGAATGTTCAGTAGGACAATGACATCTAAGATGCATTATTTTGGAAAGAAACAATTAATGATGAAAAGAGGCACCGAGGAAGAGTTCTCAATGCTTTGTTAGATCGTCTATATAAAATTTTTCAATCTTACACAAATCCCAGAGGCATTTGAAATTCCTTGGAGACCAAATACAATATTGACAAGTAATGTATAAAAATAGATTTAATGCTTTGAAATATTTTGAATTTATAACGATTAATGGAAAATATGTCCCTTAGCAAGTGGAGGAACTCCAAATATATGTTGCCAAACTCAAAGACCTTATGATTGAAGTTTCTTGAACCTCTTCAAGTTACGGTAATTATTTCAAAATTGCCTTCAACTTGAAATGATTATTGAAAGAAACTTCTCCACACAACCTAGAACATGATTGTGGATAATTTACATTCTAATTGAGGAAGGTTCTCAAGATAGTGAGGCTAATTATGTAAAAGAAAATTTGCAAACAAGGTGCAATTTGTTGAGAATGGCAACATGAGCAAAGATAGAGAAAACAAGAAGCAAAAAAGCCATTATATGTTTTGAAGCAAGCATCGAAACAATGG
The DNA here is from genome assembly GCF_021117445.2 of Syzygium oleosum. NCBI lineage: Eukaryota > Viridiplantae > Streptophyta > Magnoliopsida > Myrtales > Myrtaceae > Syzygium > Syzygium oleosum. Next base: position 3,789,263 of record NW_026607500.1, on the reverse strand, counting down.
CATGAAAAATTCTAATATGGTCATTCTGGCCAATTTTCACCGAAAATCACTGATTTAGCGGTACACCACGTAATACGGCCGGCAATGACTAAATCATCACATCAGGCAATTTTCCGATAAAAATTGATTGAAAGGACTACATTGAAATTTCTCGTAAATTTAGTCACAACATAGATTGAACTGATCGATGACTTTTAACTTGTGAAATCACAATTTTGAAGAGTTGACTCCTAATTTTGGCAACAATGAACCGGGACCTTGAAAGCTAACCTGTCAACGGACATGTTGTGCCCTTCAAGTTGGGGGAGAAAGAGGTGTGGCCATAGGTCTACCTCACTCAAAAGACTCATCCTCCATCACCCAACATGCATCACTAGTACAAAAGTAAAAATACCCTAATGCCTAAAATTCTAATTGGACCCACACGCCTTTATTTCATATGATCTTGGAGATTGGCATTTTGGAAGGCAGAGAAAAAGAAAAAAGAAATTATAAATTAAAAGAAAAAAATGGAAGGTAGGCATAAAAGATGCCTTCGGAATACTATATTGGCCTCCATTGCTTTTGGGGTGATGATGATGATAATGGTCATTGTACCAAATTTTTAATTTTTGAGATTCTTTATGGGAACATGAGGTGTTGGATTCGTGTGGGCTACTATTTGGTTAAGTATTAGGGCAAGAGAATGGAGGAAGAGATTCGTCCAAGTCAGTCCATCCATAAAGAGTGATCCTACATAGTGCAAAGGTGCCAGAGGCAATCTCCTATTTCCATACATTGGATATGTGCTTTGACTAGACAAGGCCCTTTAGTAAGGTTATTTGTGAATTGGGTTTGGTACATTCGTTGTCATGCGTATCGCTTCCACTATCTTTGTGAAGTGAAAGATCGTTTGCCTTCAAGAGAAGCAAATAGCACCTACTAGTGAGAAAGATCATTTACACTTCATAGGTACTAGGAGCAAGATGATGCCCAAGCATAAGGGTGATCAGTGGGCGGCCCCAACCTATCCGAGCCCTTAGGTTGAGTCTAACTTGTTATTTATCAGAATGAGTGGGTCTAGGACAGTCGCAATCAGGGGCAAGCTGAACTTTGGAGCTAAACGCCAGACCTGCCCCAGATTTACCTTCAGCTTTGCTAGCATTAGCAAGCCTAAGCAGATCGTGGGGCTGCTAAACTCATGATCGGGTCTATCTATCTGGACATGCATATTTTAAGGTAACTATACAGACATAGATGCATAAGAGCCGTATTAATCGTGATTGTCGCGGGAAAAGTCATTGATTATGGGTACTATAAATAGTCTCACAAACCATGTCTAATGAGCTTTACGGGTGTGAATACCTTAATTTATAAGAGGCAGTGGATTATTTCATCATCACTCAAGTTAGGATTACAATAACTCAATTAGAAAAGAATGGCTGTGTGGTGAGTGCACAACAGATTAGTCTGTTGCTTTTTCCTAAAGCATCTCTCACTATAAAGCACTTCTTCCCCATATGTGGCGAAAGCAACTTCCACCAAAAGGCTCAACGCGTCGATCGATTAATAGTTAATGCAAAATCCCACTCGAAATGAGAGTTGCCCTCGTTCCCTTTCCAATGTGTGATATATTAAGTAATCTAATTTAAGGATTGTCTAAATCCTTTACACCTAAGACTTGTTTACGCTTTACCTTCCATAAAGTTGGCTACCACCTAATTGACACGGGGAAATTGTCTAATGAGTTCTAAACATATTGTATGGATGCCAATTTAGTTCTAAACTTTTTAATTTTGCCAATTTAGTCCTAAACATTTTGCGCAAATATCCAATATAATCTTTCCAGCCAATTATTACAGGAATCGCTGACATGGTGGTGTGTCATATAGGACTATAAGGACCTTGGCCCCACCACGCTTCCGCTGCGCCACTCTTTGTGTAATATTGTCCGCTTTGGACACTAAGTCCTCACGGCTTTAAAACGCGTTATCTTGGGTAGAGGCGCTCTCTGGCCCTTCCTCCCCCAAGCCCAATATTGTCCTCTTTGGGACACTCTCTGGCCCTTCCCCTCAAGGCTTTGTTCTCATCATGCGCAGCGGAAGCAAGCCCATGTGAAACGCGTTACACAGGATAGGCCACCCAGGCCTTATAAGCAAGGCCAGGACTCCCCCCTAAGCGATGTGGGACAGAGAGATGCCCCCTTGCCATCCTAGAAGCCTGCCAGGAGCCGCTCCTTGTCCAGGCCCTCTGGCCCCGGCGACCACTCCCGCCTCGTCGGGCCGGGTCGTTACATTCTCCCCTCCTTCGAGCACAGGCGTCCTCGGCCGTGGCCCCACACGCGGTCGGGAGTCGGCTCCCGATACCATTTGTAAGGACCTCGGCCCCACCACGCTTCCGCTGCGCCACTCCTTGTGTAATATTGTCCGCTTTGGACACTAAGTCCTTACGGCTTTAAAACGCGTTGTCTTGGGTAGAGGCGCTCTCTGGCCCTTCCTCCCCCAAGCCCAATATTGTCCTCTTTGGGGCGCTCTCTGGCCCTTCCCCTCAAGGCTTTGTTCTCATCATGCGCAGCGGAAGCAAGCCCATGTGAAACGCGTTACACAGGATAGACCACCCAGGCCTTATAAGCAAGGTCAGGACTCTCCCCCTAAGCGATGTGGGACAGAGAGATGCCCCCTTGCCATCCTAGAAGCCTGCCAGGAGCCGCTCCTTGTCCAAGCCCTCTGGCCCCGGCGACCACTCCCCGCCCTCGTCGGACCGGGTCGTTACAAGGACGACTAGCGATGACTGGATCGCTATGTCAGAGACTTCCAGCAAAAATTAATCGAATGGATTACACTGGAATTTTACATAAAGGTTTAGCACTAAATTGGCAAAAATTGAAAGTTTAGGCTTGAATTGACATCTTTACAATAAGTTTGGGACCGATTGGATAATTTTTCCAAACGACACCAAAGTAATTGCTGAAGTTTTTCATCAAGCATCTTCAATCAAAGGAGAATCAATTACATGAGTCTTACCATCTCCTAATTATTTCTCTCCATAATGAATTATAAACCGAAGCTCTGTCCTAAATTAATTAGCTTAATTAGTAATGGAAGGTAGGTTAGACATCTCAAAAGTAGTTAATGAAAGCCCCACTTTTTACTTCATCTTCACTACCCCAATTACACTCATAAAAAGTTTGAAGATGGCCTATGAGGAGGTACAGAACGTTGACCATCAAACAAGACCCCAACAAAAAAAAAATTGAGGGGACCCAAGGAAGAAGATGGCCATCCAAAGCTTTCCCATCATAATCTTAAATTATTTTCATATTTCCACTTTTTTCTGCGAGAATGTCATAGATAGAAAAAGTAATGAGTAACTTTTTACACTTTTCGGCATATCTTTCGGTAAAAATCAGAATACATATATAAAAAAAAGTTTCAAGTTAAGTTCAGCAGGCACTTGAAAGTGTAACTTTGTGGGAGAATTTTTGTCATTTGTAATTTTCCTTGGCATTATTTTTCTGGTGAGCATTGAAGATAGCTTTCCTTCATGTGGTCACATGCATGAATTGACATGGAATATGAATAAAAGCGATAAAGTCCATGAGCTTCGAGAAGACGTCTTTAGCTTGCCTACTCCTAAGATTAGTCAGATGACAGAGAACATATACGTCGAATTTGGGAAGCTTTACGCTTCACAAACGTGCATGTCAACATAGACTAGGAAATTCGAGACAAGAAATGAGCCCTTGGATGGCTGATGGAAAGTGTTCTCTGTCAAAGAAGTGCTAATGATACAAAGGCCAAGAATTAGCTGGTCTTTGAGCCATCTATATCTAGATACATAAATTACTCATTATGAGATTATTTCGACGTAGCTACATAATGTCCCAAAAATATCACTATGAGACAATCGATTAAGTTATGCGTATCCATAAGGAAGTATGATCTGAAGACCACTGCCATATCAGGAACTATGGATAGACGGACGACGGGGACCCGCACATGTGAGATCAACTGAGCAGAACCTGGCTCTAGTATCATGTTAACAAGTCCATCTAAATAGCTTAAGCTAATTTAAAGAGTATATCGACTGCATTGATAAGCGACTTATGATACTTTAACGGATCATCTCTTTTCTTTCGTATCCATGAAAGTTTTTTCTTTTACATTTTTTGTGTGGCATGATCTTACCAGATTAAGAGTCCATAACTTTTATTATTAGACACACAAATATCCTCACTAAACTATACCTACAAAGATATGTGTGCGCTTTTTCTTGCATTTCATCCTTTCTATCCCTTGGATCTTTCGATTTCATCGTGGCAAACCAACTCCATCAAACCAAAATCTTGGGGAAATAGTGTTCAGCGAGAGCACCCGCTTAAATTATCTTATAGGAATCCTCATTTTAATCTCTCATATATATATATTAGAGAGAGAGAGAGAGAGCGATTTGGTTACTAAAAGCATGATTTGGTAAAGCTTTTGGTATTGGCCTTTTGCCTTACGGTGGAATGAGGAGACACGAGGCCACTATTAGTTTGAGAGAGAGAGAGAGAGAGAGAGAGAGAGAGAGAGAGAGAGAGAGAGAGAGAGAGAGAGAGAGAGAGAGAGAGAGAGAGATTTGGTTACTAAAAGCATGATTTGGTAAAGCTTTTGGTATTGGCCTTTTGCCTTACGGTGGAATGAGGAGACACGAGGCCACTATTAGTTTGATTCATCAAAATCTAAAAACCAGGAGTGAACGACATGTCTTGAAGTGTTTGCGTGCGAATGCTTTCGACCTAAAATTGACGTTTCCATGGAACAGATGGAGCATGTTCGAAATTCTATTGCTGGAACTACTTTTCCACTAATTTTATGCAAATGGGATATTACAGTATAGCATTTGTTCCAAGTAAAAATTGCCAAAAAAGTCTTAAACATGTTACAATTATGCCAATTCAGTCCTAAACTTTTCAATTTGGCCAATTTAATCCTAGACATTTTGACAATTTGCCAAGTTAGTCCATCCGGCGAATTTTGGCCTGAAATCGCTAACATGGACACCGGTTATCTTACGTGTTACTGCCGATGCCGACATGGACAATTTTTTATAATTTTTTTTAAAACAATTATTTATTTTGATTTTTTCTGTTTTTTCATTGTGGCTGGCAAGGTTACATCGATGACCTCACCGACTTAGTGACAGCAAGGTCGAGCCTCGCCAAGTTGTCGGCCACAATGAAAAAACAGAAAAAAAGAGAGAAAAAAACCTCAAAAATAATAATTTTTTTAAGAATTATAAAAATTGTCCAAGTAAGCATTGGCAGCGCCACATAGGATGTCTAGTGTCCACATCAGTGGTTTCCTACCAAAATTAGCCAAATAGACTGAATTGGCAAATTATTAAAAGATTTAGGACTAAATTGACTAAATTAAAAGGTTTAGGCTTTGGTAATTTTCCTCTTGTTCCAAGGCCTTATGAGGAGATAAAAAGAATAATAGGGAAATCAAATAAAATGTCCATCAACTTTGGGGTGTTACACTTTAGCTCCCGAATTTTTGACTTCTACACAATATTCTTTGAACTTTTACTTTGTTATGGCCGTTAACCCTCCGTTCTTTTTTTTGTTAGCATGTGCAATGCACATGACTTTTAAGGGATAAAAGTATGTTTCCATTTTGTTTATTTAGGGGAATCTCTCTTTTACACTTAATTACCGTTAAAAATGAAAATATGGAAAATGGGAGAAAAATAAATAAACTAAAGTACGAGTAATGGAAAAGATAAATATCTGTATAATATATGACAATAAAAATTTGTTAACATTAGACCAAAATAGCATAAATAAGATAACTAAAAAAAAACAAATTAAATGAAAAAGGAAAAGGTGTCAACAACAAAACAGTCATGACAAAAATCTAGTACTCATTATGTACATTTAAAGGGTTAATTAACTTAGATTAACAAAGTACTTTAAAAATTATGGCTCTATTTGTTTCATGGAAAATTTGACACTTCTAGAATATATTTTCCAAGCAATCAATTTTCAGGAAAATGAAAATATTTTCCTGTGTTTGGCTGAGATCTAGGAAATGAATTGGAAATTATTTTCCATCGCTTGAAAATAAAAAAATTTCTTTTATTTTCCCAAGGAAACATGCACTATTCGTGCAGTATAACTGCTATAGATGATATCTCATTAAATTTTCAATAAGGTTTTATTGAATTAAATTTTCGTAGTATAAATTCATTAATAGACCGTAAACAATTGTTTTTTTTTTCAATTATGGAACCCGGCATCTGGCGCCTAGGTGCCAGGCCCAGCCTTGGGTTACTTGGGATCGAAAGCAAAACCAAATAAAGTAAATGAAGCATGGGAAAATAAACACCCTCGTCGTATCAGGGTAAAAATAAACAAAATCTTGTTATTAAGCCCCGAAACAGGACTCTCATGAGTTATGAGTCAAAATCAAGTTCGCGCTTTTACAAGGTGTATGAATAACTTAATTCTCCAAGGCTAGGCTTGGGACCTAAGCACCGGAGGCCTGGCTCCATGAGACAAAAATAATCGTTTACAATCTACGAAAATATCTATGCTACGAAAATTTAATTCGATAAAACTTTATTTAAAATTTGATAATATATAGTACATATAACCTTTATGGTGCACGAATAGTGCACGTCTCTTTAGGAAAATAAAAGCAAGTTTGTCTTTTCAAACGATGGAAATAATATACAGTTCACTTTCAAATTTCAACTAAACACCGAAAAATATTATCATTTTCCTAGAAAATGACTTCTTGGAAAATCTTTTTCAGGAGTGTCAAATTTTTCGCAAAACAAACGTAGCCTTCAAGGTTAATTAATATTGCCGATTATTATTGTAGCAAGAAGACAAGGCCCCATGTTACAGTGCCAATCCTGTTCCATCAATTTTTTTTTTTGTTCTATCACTAGGTAAGGTAGCTTCTATCTCTTGATCTTGCTGTGATTTGAAATTAGTTATGTTGTTGCCATTCTATTCTCACGCTTGTGCTGGGAGTCACTAATTCAGCGCCATTTGTCAGTGCTTATATCATCCTGTAATACAATGCAAACACAAACATAAAACCAGAAAAATAATGTTTTAATGCATAAGAAAATCATGCTCCTCTCTATGCCTAAAGAATTGAAAGGAAAAACGGAAAGATTTTCATCGAATTGAGGGTTCGATTGAACTGTGCAGGGCTTTCATGAACCAAATTTTCTTTTTCTTTTTCTTTTTTTGGCTTGAACAATTCGTCCCATGATCGCACGTGCAATAAACAATCATCCTGAACATTTGTGTTCGCCCCGATCTTCAGGTGCTATACTAATCTTGGGGTGTGCCTGTGTTGCGGAAAATTATATGATCAAGGAAAATGTGTTCCATGGAAATTATTTTCAAGAAAAATTATATGTTTTCATTTATTTGGTGGTATGCTGAAAAGTATGATCGAAAACATTTGGGGTGTTTGGATCTCATTTGGATGAGAGATAAAGTTGAGAATATAGGAAATAAGAAAATGATTTCTTTCTTGTCATAAACGAAAGTCGTTTTTCCAATCAATTTTTTTTTGTTTTTAGTCCATGAAAAATGTTTTCCATTAATTAAGTAATTGTCCGTCATCCATATACTGAAAAGTTCGAAAACAATTTCCTGAAAATGGTTTTCATCAAACAAACTGACTCGATATAAGGAAATGTTTTCCTAAAATCATAAAATATTTTTAATGAACCATCATTACTTTGCATTAATTAACCATTTAAAAATACATAACAAGTATCCAAATTTTTGTCATTTGACCTTTTGGTTATTGAGCCCTTTTTTCCTTTCTACTTAATAGCTTTGCTTTTTTCTTGAGATATCTTACTGGTTGTGTTAATTTTTTTCATCAATTATTTTCTAAAATTATTATCGATATTTTTATGCTATTAATATATTAATTAATTTAATTTTCTCCGTTTTATTTATGTTTTCATTTTCTTACGGAAGTCAAGGGTAAAAGAGAAATTTCTATCAAAAATGAGATGAAAATGCATATTTACCACTTAATAAAAGTCATGTGCATTTCACATGCTAACAGAAAATATAACGGAGGATTAACAACTATAGTAAAATGGAAATACAGGGGGTAATAGGTAACACTTAAAAATTCAAGGGATTAACAACTATAGTCATGAGCAAATGTATACTACTCCAAAGTTCAAGGGAGTTTTATGTGACTTCCCCAAGAATAATTTTACCTTCTCAGCAGTGACGGAGCTAAAACGACAAAGAAGGGGTCGAAATTTTCATGGTGAAAAGTAACTAATTTTTCATTATTAACTTGTGTATAAAGGAAATAACAAATAGTAAAACGAGTTGAAAAAAGTAAAGAAAATTAATTTGGCTGGGCTATCCCTTCAATTTTGGCGAGCTGAGTTATATGTCCGGTCCTTAAGAATTATAGAAGGAAATTACAAAACTCGTCCTTGTATTATATTACACGAGTTCTGTTTTGGTCCTTGAACTATATTCCTAATACATTTAGTCCCCTAAGTTCTCTCCGGTGACAATTCAAGGACAAAATTCAACTATCTGTCTAACTATCGACGGAACAGACTGAGTCAGCACAGATAAATCAACACGTAGGGTCTACGTGTACAAATTTCTAAAAAAGTTACACTTGTGGTCCTCTAACATTTAAGAATGTGTTATTTTAGTCCTTATACTTTGTTTAGTTATAAAACTAGTCCTTAAATTATTTTTTGATAAAAACCTTATTAGAGATCTTATGAAAATGTCAATTTGAAGCAAATTATTAGTTGGTGATTTCTGCGTTTACAGGTAAGCACAATCAGGTAGATAGTCCCAGCAAGATTAATTCATCATATCAATAATTTAACATCCTCATTGTTACCATAGACCCATATAATAGTATCTAGGACTCCTTTGAAAAAAGAAATTATTGTTTTAAAATAATTTAACCACATCTTTAACTCTCTATTTTATAGTTAAAATAAATTAGAAAGTTTATAAGAAACGTTCAAATTATATCTTCAACAACTCTACATCATATTGATTGTAAATATTGCCTATGATAGCATCCATCTCAATAAGACTTTCAATCAGATTGGGCAAAGTTATAAATGTAGGAATTACCAATTAATACTTGGGTTTAATTTGACATTCTCACAACATTTTGGATTAAGCTGTGACGAAAGAAACTAAATTTTTGTTGAAAAATAATATGAAGACTAGCATTGTAACTAAAACAAATTACAAGGACTAAAACCGAACATTTCTAAAAGCATATGGATCAAAAGTGTGATTTTTTTAGAAATTTGTACACGCAGACGCCAAATGTCAGTCAGTGATGACTTAGCATATTCCGTCCACATTTGGACGCAAAATTAAATTATATCCTTAAATAGTCATTAGAAATAAGGTCGTCAAATGGGTGGGTTGGGTCGGGTTTGTGTCTGGTCGAAAATGGTCCCCAAATTGACCCATTTTGACTATTTATATGTAATACAAACTCAATGACCCATACATAATACATACTTGACCCGACTCATATTATTAAGACACATCAATATTTAATCCAACCTATGAGAACTCGTACCTACCTACTTAACATACTTTAAGCTCTTCACGTGAAGATGTTACTTGGATAAGAATTTCATATCAAATCAAAAAAGTAAATTAGCATAATAAAAAATGTTAGCAAAACGTAAAAAAATATTATGGATTAAAATGCTTATAAAAAAGTAGAAAAATGCGCATGTGTTGCGACATCGCATACTGTGAATGCATGTTTTATTGATTCAAGTCTATTTAATCCTTTTTTTCGCCAAATTCAATTTATCATTAAAACAATTAATAAGCGGAAGATGCATAACAACTTGTTAATTCAATCTGTGAGAGCAAAAGGCCTCGATTGTTATATTATTTTTCCTCAAATTGATTGAATTATAAATAAAATATGGGTTAATAAAGTGACCTATTCATGACCAATTTTTTGGCCCCTAGTTGTTTCTCGACGCAGTGCTAAAAATGAGTTACCCATATAACGAATTGGGCCATTAAGTCTAAGTCACAAAATGGGTTTGGGACCATTTTGCCGATCACTCTGCTCCAGCTTCATTTCCACCTCTTGTTGTTGTCCTATGCTTCCCTTTCTTGTTTATTGGTCAGACTTCCCTTTCTTCAACAGCTTGTTCCTCGGCTTCACGGGCTTCAGGAAGCTCGCCTGCAACATCACCATCTCCTTCAAAACCTGAATCAGCCTCCCTTCAACCTCTTCCCCATTCGTCTCCCCCACCCTCAATACCCTAGCCACCGCCTCCATCGCGCTCACGCACCCTCCATATGGCTCATTCCCCGAGTAACAATTCCGAAATCATAGATGCTCCCTCCATCGAGGCTCTCTCGTAATCGAAGCCCAAGTTAACTCTAACCGCAAACCGCGACAGGTACTCCTCGCTTGCGCTCACCATCTCTGCGCATGCTTCCGCGTGGCATCGAAGGCAATCACCACGAGCCCCTCGGGGCTCGGCCCTTCGAGGGAGATAGGTGGCTTGGAGCTGCGACAGGGTGAGGGAGAGGAGGAAGAGGGTGGGAAGAGGTAGATGGAGGGAGGGAACCGGTCGAGGAGAGGGGAGAGCCCCAGGCGGAGCTTGCGGTGGAGGAGGACGGTGGAGTTGAGGAGGCACTGCGGGAGGACCGGGATGGTGGAGAGCTTGTGGCGTGACTCTCTATCACGCGTAAAAATGAGGGAGACATGGCTCACTAAAGTGACCCATTTGTGACCTGTTCTGGGGCTTTAATTTTTTTCTCAACCCAATTTAGCCTGTTTTACAAAAAATGTGAGTTACCTACGCTAAATTGAGCCCGCTAAATCTGAGTCACAAAATGGGTTTGGGGACCATTTTGCAGGCTCTAATCAGAGATAAGTTTGGGGACTTAATCATAACGAAATATAGTACATAGAACAAAATTGAATTCGACTAGTTTTATAGGGACGACTTTTGTAATTTCCCCCAATTATACCAATTGACTATTTCATCCTCTGATAATAATTAGTAACTTGCAAGGGCTAGAGTGGCGGCGATAGCTCTTGCTTGTCCCTCCCTAGCTCCATGTTCGTTTCAGAGCATCTCGATCTTGATAGAATTTTCTACAAAGGTGATGGGCCTTACGGTTTTGGAAAATGTAGGTTTTGCCTACCATGTTTGAACTTTTTGAGAGCTGGATAAAGAAATCGAGAACACATCTTGTTGGAAGTTTAGCTTGAAACTCAAGGAGGTTAGAGGTGCAGTGTCAAGGGGAAGATGGTTTTATGAAGGGTTTTACTAGCATAACAGTCTTTGGGTTTCACAATATGTCGTGAGCCATAAATTATTGAAGGAGTGGAGTACACAATAATTTATAATTATTTGTAATTTATTTTTTTATGGACCAAAATAGGCTATTAATCTCACGGTGGATTAAGAACAATCACTTAAGCATTTCTCTTTTGTGAATGGTCAACACAAATTGTCCACTTGTTTTCGGGTCTAACTTGCACATTTTCCGAAACTTTATTTGGAGATCTCGTAGGTTTGAGACTTTGATGGAGAAAGATTAGCAAGACACCCCAAGCCAGGCAGGGTCATAGTCTGCCCAGAAGATTAGAATTATTGGCTAAAGTTCACTAGCCATTTCTCAAAATTAAAAGATCAAGGGAATAGCTCACACTATGCTAAAAAAATTCAGACATACATAACATGTTTCACACCCCGAAACCAACAATAATGGGGGATGACAAAGCCGTCCTTTTTCCACCCAAAGAATGCAACCTAAAAAAGAAACCAACAACCTGTTATCTTAATATATATATATATATATATATATATATATATGATAAATTAGGAGGTTGGTTATAACATCGGAGTTTTTATAATCCATAAAAAAGAATATGTACATCTTCAACTAACAACTAAACTCAGAAAACTCATCTCAGTTATATACAACTCAAAAGTAAACAACCAACTAAGTTCATACCAAAAAATCCCCCTATCTAAAAGCCTCGGCAATAACACGAGTGCTCTCATCTATCTGTCGCTAACCAAAAAACTTAAAGAACATGTAAGACGAATGAAATGAGCAACCATAGAATAGTGAGTAGAACATTTCTTCTAAGCTTATCGAGCATTCAATATGTACGTTTAAGATACAAAACCGTAACTCATCTACACCAAATCGAGAATATAACAAACTTACAAGATCAAGATGAGTTATATAATACTTCAACCTACTATACTCATAGTAGAAATACCCATTTCATCAATAATATCAAAACAAGTATCAACGATCTAGTTCATTGATCAATCTCATTAAATCACACGTCAATGGTCAATTCCAATGATCAATCTCATGCCCAGATATCTAACCATGATCACGCTTAATGCCTTATCACAAATGCGACCAAGATACTCTCCTTGGCTATGTCTTTACCTATATTGCCGATGGCCAGCCCACAATGATATCCTCAAACTAGTATGTATAACACAAATCCCTTAATGGGCTCACATAAACACTGAGCATCAACACAAAGCCACAACAACATGCTCCAAAATCCATAAAGCCAATCCGAAATCTATATCACAAATTGATTTCATACACCAAAACATATAATTTTTCGCAACTCGGTTCATCCCCTAGAAAAAGTATTTGTCAAATCATTTCAGAATTCATTTCACAAATTATAGTAGCTATATATATATATATATATATATATATATATATATATTTCACAATACATTTCCTAAAACCATTCACAAATACTAAAAGTAGTAAATGCTCGATCTAGACTTTTATGCAACAAAAAATGCTATTTCATGACTCATACTATATATATTCCATATTGCTTTGAAATATGAATTTACAAATTCAAAAAAGAGATAGCACCACTCACTTAAGAATACCCAACACTAAACAACACAATTATATGAGCCGACATCTCGTAATCCTATCAATTAAGTGAGAATCGACGTTAAAACCAGGTAAAGCACTACTTTAACTAATGGCTTGACTAAATTACACTTAATGGCTAATAAAATGACTCCCACGCGATAACAAATTGCTAGCCCCAAAGTGATTATTTAAAGTTATTCACAATGCGGAGCTTGCACGCGAAACTCTAAAATTTCACTCTAACTAAACCATTAATTTAAATTGACTCCTGTAAAACCCCACAGCTCCACAAAGCCCTAGTTCATGATTTCCATAAAATTCCACAACTTAACAACCACAAATTGGACCTCGTAGTTCAAATTTCACATAATTTGAAATTTGTGTTCTAGTTCCGAAAATTACTACGATTAGACGAACAAAAGGCGTAAATCCTCACCGAGCATCGTGAAACGAAGGCTTAGCGAGGTATCTATAGCATCTACATGCAAAGTCCTCTTTTCCTTTTCCTCTCCTTTTCTTTTCTTTCTCCTTTCTTTCTTTCCTTTCTTCTCCGTTCTCTGCGTGCTCTCATTTTCCCTGTATATTTCTTTTTCTTTTTTATAAAGCCCACTTTTGACCAAGTCTAAAAGAAGGGCCAAATGTTGCGACATGATAGCAGTAGCCAGCCTCAGAGTCGGAAGCTAGTGTCAAACACTTGAGAATCATGGCGGGGGTTATGTTATACTCGTCCTCCCCCATTCTAAAGAAGATCAGAGTTGAAGTACACTTCTTCCGGAACATACCCAAAGTTGCAACTGTCATAAGAACCAAGAAGACCCAAACTTCGCATTCATTGCCAAGGACTTTCAAGGACATCTCATTTCAACTACCCCAAGTTAAATGTTTGTATCTTATAATCCGCCGCTATCCACAACTCACCTCTCATTAGCCACCATAAAATCCAACCAATTCAACACTCGATACTACATAATTTAGAAACTCATTCAACAACTATGAAAAATGTGCATCCTAGTGTTTTTCTTTTTTTTGGTCGAAGTGCATCTTAGTTGATTGCCTTGGATTCAACCTAGTCACAGTCTACTGCAAATGAAGGCCAGAGGAAATGCATACATCGGCAATGACAACACATGGATGTTGGCATCAGGTCTCAACTGTGGGCTCGGGCCTAAATGGCTCTGAGCAGGATTTTTGGTATTGGCAGACAGAATTGAAAAGAATATCCTTTATAATTGTTTGCACCAAGAAATGACCAATTTTGGGTATTATAAACAAGTAATAGACTTAGTTGATGAGAGCAGAGTTCGGTCATTTATGAACAAAATTATCAACAACTTGAAGAATCAACAACTTGATGAATCGACAGCTTGAAAGAATCGACTAGAAGTGGAGTCAACAATTTCGGATGCAACAACGTAGTGGAATAAAGCAACCGTCAAGATAGTAGAGTCGATTAAATTCCGGCATTGCATCCTTGCATTCCCAAGCTTTGTCGTTGATTAAATTCCAGCATAATTTGTGTACGTTCGTTTCCGTTGAAGTTGTCACGCCCCGAACCCCAACGAGCTCGCGACATCCCGCTCCGGTCGAAATATTGCGACGTCCAAGGAACGTCGCCGACCCAACCCAAACATCAGAGCCACATGCGGAAGCGAATAACAAAACCCCGGACAAATAATGACGACAACGGGGTAGAACAACAGAACAATCCAGCAACCATATATTCATACAACACCAAATATACAAACATCATATTACAGACATAAATACAGACGAACATACTCCGCCACCGTTTTAATAAAAGATCAAGGTCTGGTTAACTTAACTTCCCTATGGGTCAACCCGATTTACACAACCCCTAAAATATCCTAGGGAAAGCCTACTGGTCGCCCTTCCGCTCTGCTTCTGATTCTTCGGGTTTGAGCCTCCGGACACTCACCGCAATTCCACCAGGCACCAAAGGCGGTTCCTCGAACTTCCAAAAAGAGGAGGCAAACTTCCCGGGTCTAAGGCTGGGGGTCTGAAAGTGGCGGTTATACAACCGTGAGACGAATCTCAATAAGTGTACAACCCCAAACCCCACGTAGGCACTCACGTACCGCCAGACGAAAACACGCATAACACACAATCTATCAACCAAACTAACAATCACACGCGACCCTACCTGAAATTCCTCACGCACGTCCCTGCACGTTAGTCAACCACACAGCCAGTATGCCACAGAAATACATCACAACCGCGCGCGTGCCCCGATTATAGAGCAAAACCCACTTGGGCACGTCCCATACCATGCCTAGCAGTTTTTACCCCATAATCGAGCATCACACCACGCGATACAAACACACTCAACACGAACTCACACCACACGTCACCTTTCACAATCCTCTCACTCGTCTTGCCAAATTCACTCATTCTCAACCCTTCCACCACTACCGCGCCCGCGTAAAACGCATCAGGCCAACGGTCTTCTGACCTCGTCAGGCATCGTCACCCCGTCGGGCCGGGCATCGTCACCTCGTCAGGGACGGCATCGTCCCGCGTAAACGTACACGCCTCAGGACGGAATCCTACACACACTTTCCTTCTACCGTGCCCGCGTAAAACGCATTAGGCCAACGGTCTTCTGACCACGTCAGGCATCGACACCTCGTCAGGCCGGGCATCGTCACCTCGTCAGGGACGGCATCGTCCCGCGTAAACGAACACGCCTCAGGACGGATCCTTTCCAACCAATCCCACATTTCCAAACCTTCGTTCCACACTCTCTACACGTACCACGCCACCACACAAACACACTGCCAAACATACACACTTCACACACATTCCATAATTTCGCATTCTCATCACACGAACACGCACCACTTAACCACACGCTCTTGGCACGCGAATTCAATGCACATTCACATCACCATATCACCACACTTCACGGCTACACAAACACGGCACGCCACCACACCACATTCAGCCCAATGCACAAACCAAATCAGCCCACAATGATTTCCAAGCCAACCAACAAGCACAATCACACAACCACGCACAAATTTCCATTCAAGGCACAATCCCATTAATTAATCGCACAAATTAATTCCGATCAAACCCCAACATCACAGCCCTAATCCAAGCTCCCTAAACCTCAAAATTTCATCGCCTAATCAGTCCGAGAGAGATAAAAACCGAGAGTGAACAAAATCGGGTCCAAACTGGGCAGTTACACAGTGACAGAAATCCATTTGAAATAAATAGTAAATCAATTCCAAAAATTCTGAAATTTGGATATGTTGTACAAAACATCTTTATGAACATTTTCCATGCAGAACTCGAAACCCAGTTCTAACCGTAAATACCTCGTTTTGACACTCAAAGTCAGACGAAATTCGGTTCGCTCGGACAGCCCCTCAGGCCATCAAAATACAACTCATTCGGCACCCAAATCATTTTGGAAAACCTTTAAATTTTTATATGTTATATCCACAAATGTCCCCAACAATTTTTGTGAAGGAAGTATTTTGAAAATAGGCCTGGAAAAATTTATAAAAATTCGAACAGGCCAGAAGGTCGGGTGAACAGTAATTCGGGCAGTTTTATTTCGGTCCAAAGATAGACTTCCGAATGGCATCAAATGATTTCCAAAAATTCCCAAATTAAAATATGTTATACTTGAAGATTCTATGAACAACTTTCATGAAGAATACTTCCTCAAATTCGGGCCACAAAAGTCACAGTAAAAATAACAAGAACCAGCGACGCAGCAGCAACCTAACTGGAAATCAGCCAACACACACCACCGAGCAAACCAGCCACTAAACTCACCCTAAACCGAGCCCTAAACAAGCCTAACAATACCCGAGGTCCTAGGCGACATTTGGGGAGGTCACTTACCTAAGAAAGGCGAGAAGAACGGGCTGGATGGGTGGCTGAAATGGGTGGAACAGCAGCAGCAGCAGCAGCAGCAGCAGCAACAACAACGGTGATGAAAGGAAACAAAAATGAAGAGAATGAGAAAGAGAGAGAGAACGTGAGAGTGAGAGAGAGAGAGAGAATTTCGGGAGAGAGGAGAGGAAATGGTCTGGCCAGAATGAGAGAGGAGAGAGAATGAGGTCAAAGCTGGTCAAATATGGTGGGCCAAGGGCGCCACATGTCGCGATCCTACGCGATCTTCCCAAAATACCCTTGATCCAACGGCCCTCGTTGGTCTTATCCAAATAATTGAGGGGCATTTGAGTCTTTAGGTCCAATAATGCAGCTGAAAACCCTTAATAATTATCCCAAATATTTTTCCAAAAATTCGGAACTGAAACGGCCCCAGGGGCAAAATGGTCATTTTTCCGGTCCCGGGGCGAAATTCCAATTTTCGCACATACGCGTTCTATATATGCGTGGCCAACCTAATATGGTGTCGGAATCGCGAAATTCACTTTTTAAGCCCCCGAAAATCGACTGCAAAGTTTCGGGAATAAAATAATATTATTTTTCCAATTTTTGTCGAAATTCCAATTTTTGGCCAAAACCACTCTAAATGTGCGTGGCCACCCCAAAATGACCTTGGCCGCGAAAAATGACCCCAAACGGCCTCCGAATCCAGCCTTGGTGCCCACAGGGGCAAAACCGTAATTTTTCCGGCCCCGGACCGAAATCCATTTTTTTGCAGAAATGGGTGGCCCCAAGGTTGGCCAAGCCAAAAACGTCATCGGCCGCTCAAAATTGTCACTTTCAAAATTCTCGATTCCCGGGCCCGAATTCCAAGAAATGACTAAAATCGAACAATCGCGACTTTAGCTTATCTCTTGCTAACGGGTGGCTCATTGGGATTACGCGCTCTCGACCCGTGACCGACACTAAGTCAAATCACGTTTAAGTTTGCTCGAACCAAGACGACCTCGATTGTCATATAATTGCGAGGGTCTGTCACTAGTGCCCTTTGGACACGATCAATCAAATAGATCGGCCTCGGTTGGCTCAAAACATTCCCTCGTCAATCGATATGGTCGAAGATCGAACCCAGGTCGAGTTCTTTGGTCGTGCGAACTCAATCCCGTAATAGCCCTACCCCTAAGGTTAGCATCCCGTGAATGCGCATTTCCGGGTGAGATCTCACTATAAGTGCATTGATCAAATTCATTTCCTAAATCCCGGGAAAAGGATCGAAAATTCAGACTATTACAGAAGTGGTTGTATTTTCAATCTTTGTCATCGATTGAATTCTAGCACGTTTTATGTACATATAGTTCAGTTTGAAGGAAGTTATCGATTACCTTGTCTACCAATGATATTTCCTATAAAAAACTAAAGAACAACTTTCGGTAAAAGATATTTTGTTATCAAATTCAATCCGAGTTAGACTCGAATATCATATGTAGAGAAAGTACTTCAAATCGAAAGAATCGAGAAAACTTGATGAGAAAAACATCTTTTTGGCGTGCCTAGTGAGACCAGTGTGGTCAATTTGAGGAAGTACAATGCCAAGAGCAAAGAATCATCCAAAGCTTGATCATGTTGTGGGTAACAATCCCGGTGATATAGCTACCCAGTTAGAGACATCAACCGCTCCAGCAACAGAGCCATTCCCAAGGGGCAACGTCGAAATTCCGCAGCACTTTACGAAGGAGCAAACGAGGAGTTAGCACCAAACCTTATTTCGGTGGCTACCATGAAGAGGCTGTTCGAAGAACAACATCATAAGATGATGAATCACATAGCAAGACACATTTATGAAGTGATCAGGTCTATAGTCGTCAATATAATCAACAATGTCGTCTCTAGGACAGAGACATTCAATCAATCCATACTGATCCAATCGAATACGGTGACTTCCGAGTATGTTCCTCCAACTCTTAATCAATTAAATGACGAAGATAATTTAGACCAAGTAATCCCACCACTAGTGAGGATTTTACAAAGGCTTAAAAACCCTATTTACCTTGAACCTAGGGGGCAGGAAGGTCAAGTCTATCGACCTATCTACCTTAAACCTAGGGGGTAAGAAGGGCGTCAACTTACAAATCTTGATCAATTGGCTGAACTCATATTACAACAATTAGGTACCGACAATGGAATGGTCGGACGAGTATATAGAAAGCTACATCCAAATTAGGTGGACACTATACCTAACCCAAGAAAATTCAAAACTCCTAACTTCATTGTTTTCACTGGCGAAGATGACTAGTCGACTGTCAAGCACATTGATCGATTTATTGCCCAATATAGAGAGGCAAGAACAAATGAATTCTTGAGACTTAGGTTGTTCTCTTTGTCTATATAAAAGATCGCCTTTACTTGGTATACGAATTTATCTCCTAATTGAATCCATACTTGGGCTAAGATGAAAAGACCATATTCCCAATTTTATCGAAGGATACATGAAGTATATTGATTGCTTATTTGGCCATAATTTATCAATATGATAATGAATCAGTCGATCAGTTTGTTGCTCGATTTCAGAGGGTTAGGAGAAAGTGCAATACTTCACTCTCAGAGAAAGAATTCACAAATATGGCTTTCAATGGATTGAAATTCAATCTTAGAGAAAAATTCTAAGGCCAAAATTTTGCCGATTTAATCCAATTGATAATGAGTGTGTGAGTATGAGCAACAACTTAACGATAGAGATAATGGGCCACATGAAGACTTTACACAAAACTTGCCTTTCATGGAAAGATATGAGCCATATGATGAATGTGACCAAGATAAAATTCGCTAAGAATAAATTAAATTTGCTCATGACAAGGGAGCACAAGATAGACTCTTTGTTATCTAATTTAAAAGATCGAATGATCGATGAATCATTCCATTCTTTTAAGGGAGCATTTGTTTGCACTAAAAAAAGACCAATTTTGGGTATTATGAATAAATAATAGACTTAGTCGACAATAGCAGAATTTGATCATATATGGACATAATTATCGATAACTTAAAGAATAAAAAACTTGATGAATCGATAGCTTGAAGAAAGACAAGAAATGGAGTCGACAATCTGGATTGTAACCGTCAACGTAGTGAAATAAAGTAATCGTCAAGATAATGGAGTTGAAGAAATCATCAACGTAGTGGAGTCAATGTACTTGTTGATGTAATCGTTTGGTAACCATTTGTAAATTATATTTGTAACTTTCCTTTGTAACCTCCGTTAATAATTGTCGATTGTAGGCTTTAAAAAGCCATCGAAGGCCCCCCACAAGCAAACAAACAAACATGTTATCTTTCATTTTTCTTTAATTTCTTACACAGTGGTTTTTGTTTCCAAACTCGGGTCATCGATTAAATTTCGACGTGTTTCTTAGTTATAGTTTCCAAATTTGTGCCGTCGATAAAATTTAGATGTGTATCTTTGTCCTGGGGGTCGCGTTGTCGATTAAATTCTGGCGTTGCATCTTTGCATTCCCAAGCTTTGTCGTCAATTGAACTCCGGTATTGTTTGTGTACATTCGGTTCCATTGAAGTGGCTCTATTTTCAAGTTTTGCCATTTGTTAAATTCCGGCACGGTTTGTGTATATATAGTTTTGTTTGAAGTGAATTTATCGATTACCTTGTCTACCAGTGATATTTCGTGTTCGGAATCACCACAGAACTTGTCTCCTCTAATAATAATGGAAGAACGACTTTCGGTTAAAGATATTTTGTTGCCCAATCCAATTTGAGCGAAACAATAACCTAGACGTGCAGAATGAAACGGTCAGAAAGTACATAAACTGAAGTCGCATGTTATGATCAGAAACTTAAGCACGATCCAAAGTCAGAATGAATGGTCACCTGTCACTTTAGGCCATGCACTTGCTCTACGGTTAATTTTGCACTATTACGAGTAATCTTAGTGAGTCGAGAGTCTTCCTGCAATTCACCCAAAAAGCTATGAACAAGATGCTCCAAATTTTAAAAGAAACGAACTAGAAAGTAAATTTCAAGGTGCTTCGTGAGAAAATGGTATAGTTGGCTATAAAACTTTTGAACATTAAGGCTCCGCTTGTTTCGCAGTAATGTGACGTTTTTGAATAATAATTTCCAGGAAAATGATAATATTTTTCGGTATTTAGCTGAGATCCGAAAATGAACTGGAAAAATATTTTTCGTCGTTTGGTATGAAAAATCCTCATTGAACTCCTTTTAATTATTTTTTATTTTTGAATTTTTTAAATAATTTTTAATATTTCTTTTCTTTTCTTTTGTTCTCTTTTTTATTTTCTTTCTTCCTTTACTGGTCGCTGCCATGGCGATGGCCAGTGACCAGCCAAAAGCGAGGCTCGGCCTCGCTCGCCCAAGGCCGGTGAGCTTGAGCCTCACCTCACCGGCCTCGAGCGAGGCCTTGCCAGATCCAACGATGCTCGGCCTCGCTCGAGGCCTCGCCACTGAGCCTCAAGCAAGGTCGACCCTCAGCCTAGCCTCGTTGGATTTGGCAAGGCTCAACCTCAACGAAAAGGAAAAAAAAAATTGAAATGTTTTTTAAAAAAAAGAAAAAAAATAAAAGTAAAATGTGTTTGGTGTAAGAAAGTGAGGCGAAAGAAGATATGGAAAATGTTTTCCGCTTTCTCTCGCTTTTGAAGGCGTTTTCTACTTTGGTGGAAAATGTTTTACTTGACTAATTTATTTTCCGCGAACCAATGCCGGAAAATCTGGGAAACGTTTTCCTGAAAATTATTTTCCTTGAAATGAACAGAGCCTAAGACCAACCTATTCTTTTCCTCTCAGCTAATGATGCATAAGATGAGCACCCACCCAAAAATGGATAGGAGTGACTTTGCTTAATGGAGCAATAACTCTTCCAGAGGGGGAATAAATTGTATCAGAAATCAAGAATTATGCATAATCTAAAAGAAAAAGCCAGAGCACGATGTAATATCAGACAGCCAGCTTTGTTACAATGGACAAAACCAGGATGCCACCGAACCCTATGCTTTTCTAAAGGGGAATGGAGCCACCATACTACTTCCACCATAAATGATACAAATTGCACGGGGATCTCATATTCATAAGAGTCAGTCCATCATTATCGTGAAATTATAAAAACCTTTACATGGCTTACTCGGGGAAACTACCAAACAAAATCCTAAATCTATTACATTTTTGCCAATTCAGTTCAGAGCCTTTTAATTATGCCAATTGAGTACTAAACATTTTCACGTTTTACCAATTAAGTCCATCCAGTCAATTTTGATCGGAAATCGTGGACACAGACCCCAGTAATCCTACGTGGCACAGCCAGCACTAACGTGGACAATTTTAATAATATTTTGACATTTGTTTTCGATTTTTTTATTTCTATTTTGTTTTTTATTTCTTTTCTTTTTCCTTTTATTTCTTTGGGTTAACACCACGAAAAACTCCAAACTGGTACACTTGTGGCAAATTTACCCCGAACTAATTTTTTTACCACGAAAAATCCTAAACTGGTACACTTGTGACAAATTTACCCCAGACTAATTTTTTGACCATAAAAAACTCCAAACTTGTATATTTGTGACAAATTTACCCTCCGTTAAATTAGATTAATACCACGAAAAATCACAAATTGGTAAATTTGTGACAAACAGAGGGGTAAAACCCCAAATTGGTATACTCGTCAACTGCCACGTATTATTTGACTCAGCAATAACGAAGGGTAAATTTATCACAGGTGTACAAGTTTGGGGTTTTTGATGGTCAAAAAATTTGTTTGGGGTAAATTTATCACAGGTGCACCAGTTTGAGGTTTTTCGTGGTATCAACCCTATTTCTTTTTTTTCTTTTTTTTAGAACTCATGCTTGCTAGGGCCTTTGCGCCCTTGCCCAGATCTAGGCGAGTGGGACTCGCCTAGATCTGGGCAAGGGCCGTGACACCCTCGCCCAACCCAGGCGAGGGTCGCTGGTGGCCGACAATGGTCTGCCAGCGACCTCGCTGGCCAGAGTTCTAATATAAAAGGAAAAAGAAAAGAAAAGAAAAAAAGAAAAAAATTAAAAGATTATTAAATATCGTCAGCATATAAGCAAAGGAAAATGAATTTCAATCTGAAGAAGTGGGGGAGGGGGACTCGTGGAAGCGAAGAGAGTTGAAGTGGCAGAAGGAGTAGCAGATAGCGAAAGGGTGAGGGCAAGGAGGGTGATGATGATTGGCGAATCTTCTCAAATTTCGAAACTATGGTTTGTCTTCCTGATGACCCTGATTTTATCCACAATCTGTTTTTCTGTACCGATCATAGAAATGCTTTTCACTCTTTTCATGATCGTCAAAGTAATGCCATCTCGTTATGTAGATTTTCGGTTCTTCCGAAGTCGTGGCATTTTTATCCCTGCGTTGTTTGTAAAACAGAGTCTCAAGAGTCTCTGTTTAGTGCCTGGGTGTGTTTATCCAAAAGTCATTACTCTGTTTTACTCAAACATGTCTTTTAATAGCCCTGACGGGTTAGTCGTCAATATCGGTCCCCAAAGGTTCACTATTTCTGTGGAAGCCTTGCTGCTATGCTGAATCTGCAATGCTTTATTTTGAAAAGAAGTCCTGTTAAATCTTTTTTGGCATACAAACTTATCTCAGGATGAATATTTTGAACAAGAACCTAGCAGCCATGTGTATCATTCCTTCATTCCTTTAGAATGAAAGTCTTACAGAAAATCCTCATCACATCTGCTTCTACATGATATATCCAAATACAAAGCTAGACTTCTATGGGCCATCCTAACCAGTTTCTGAATTCAGTCGTCCGCATACCAATCTCATTCATATACACCGGACAAAAAAAAAAATCAGCAAAACTTCCCTGTAGGGGTCTAAGTGTGAAAATTTTGTGAGAAAAGGAGTGGTGATTCCTAAAGAACTGCAGACCGAAAAAGTGCCTAGTGTTTCTGCAGGCAAAGACACAATGAGGAAGATGCATCTTAGACCCACAACTGTAGGGTGGGTTGATCCTTGGGGGGAGGCTATGAGAGCTGATGATGACGATGAAAGTAGTCTCTGTGTTTGGAAAATCCTGCAACAATAGGGGACGGAAAGTTGTTCTTTTCTGAGTATTCAGTGTTCACAAAGAACTGCAATCGTTTCAAGTTATCAAATTTCATATTGCCAAATTTTAATGTTCAAGTTTAACACATGGATCTTGAGAATACAATGCAAACTCAAGATGAATAACCCTGTCTGATTACGAGGTTGATGCCTGGTATTAGATTAATTATTTTGATAAAAAAAAAAAAGGCAAGGGTCACAACACTTGGCCAAACGTATTTTTACTACAAAATCTCATTTTTATTCCCCGAAAACATGTTTTCAAGAAAACGGAAAATGGAAATTGGGAACATTTTCTCCAGCCAAACGCCCCCTTAAAAACTACCGCGGCCATCAACCATGACCGGCTACTGGCTACTGCCAGTCATGGGACTTGCCTCTAGTTCACAATATGGGCAGGAGCAGGAGATGACCTGACCGGAGACTTTCTTCCCCTTTCCCTTGCCTTTTCGCGTCTCTTTGGTTGCCCGCTTTCCTTTTCACCGATCCAGGCCCTTCCCCTTTTGTCCATCGCTCATAGTCCATCTTCCAGGTAATTTTGTCTTTTGTTTTTTCTAGATTCGATGTCTTTCAAGTACTTCAGCATGTTTCCTTCAACGGTAAAACGAGAAACACATTCTTCAGTATCTCAAATTTGTCTTGATCCGTTGGAGTTTAGTTCAGATATCGCATTTTCGTTTTTCTTTACCTGTACTAGTTGGATTTATATCTTGTTTCGTCTGTTTAAACTAGGACTCGGCGTTTGTTCTCTTTACGAACATAGAAAACGAAAGAAGACAGTAGAAAATAGAGCATGGACTTGACGGGTCTTGAACCGCATTAGGAATCGCAGATTTGTTGTCGGATTGTTGATTTAATTTTGTCATTGCGGAACGGAAAATTGCATAGTTGGGTAGAAAATGCGCGGGACTGCGGAGACTAGGGTGAGCCCGGGCTGAGCCTGCTTACGGTGCGCCCGGTGAGCAAATCGACTTGCTAATTAATATGGACTGCTTGAAGCTTAAGCAGCAACGCTGATAAGCATGCAAGCATGCGCTCTTCGTGTCTTGAACTTGAAGAATAGGATTTTCTTTCTTTCTTTCTTTCTTTTTCGCCAAAAGGAGAGGAATAGGTTCACCAGACCAGTTTTATTTATCTGTTCATTTATTAACTGATCTAAGCGTATCTCTCCATATCATTCTCTCGAATAAGTTCACTTACAGCCTGTTTGTTGCAGTTGTTATGTTTTACTTGTGACCTTCCTATAACTTTTCCTCAAAAATTTGAAAGGGGCGAAGTGTTTCAAATTCTTGAAAGATTAGAAATAATTACAGATGTCACTATTTATATATTTTTTAAGGCCAGTGTTTCGTGTTAAATGAAACACCCTATCTAATTATAGTTGCTCTTTCATGTAGACTGGAATGATGTTAAAGGTAAAACACTATATGTCCTATTCTTGGGCAACAGGAAGACTTTTGATGTTTGCTATTTAACAGAGAAATGCATTTTGATTTTCTTCTCAGTTTTGAAGGAGAGATTAAGGGCACAATCAGAGCAAAGTGGAAATGCATTATCTCGTATTCGAGCATTCTTTTGCGGCATTTGCAGCGCTAATTCTTCTGTCTCTGCTCACTTACAATCTCATCAATAAGAAGAAAAGGAATACCCTTACTAATGCACAAGATAGGAATCCTAGTGCATCCAGTTCGTCAACAGCTCCAATAGGAAGTGACTACGATGTATTCTTGAGCTTTAGAGGCACGGATACTCGCAAAGGCTTCACTGATCACCTCTACAATGGCCTCATTAATGCAGGAATCTGTGTTTTCCGAGATGATAATGAGCTTCGCCTAGGTGAGAAGATCGGTCCAGATCTTCTCCTAGCAATTGAAAATAGTAAGATCTCAATTCCAATTATATCTCAGAACTATTCTTCAAGCAGATGGTGCCTTGGTGAACTTGTTCAGATGATGAAGTGCAAGAGTAGGTTGGGCCATGTAGTGTTGCCCATCTTTTACAAAGTGGAACCAACGGATGTGCGGCATCAAAGAGGGAGTTTTGGAGAGACATTTCATTCTCGTAAGAGCCATTTTGACCAAAACGTTGTGGAGGAAATGTTGCAAGCGCTTAGAGAAGTCAGCTCCTTGAAAGGATGGGAATCAGAGAAAATTGCTAATGGGTACTTCACTTTTTCCATCTAACTTAATTTTTTTGAAAAACTTTCTTTACCAAGATCTTGCTTGTGGAGGAGTCTTCTTTTTTTTTTAAAATTTCTGGTCACCACTGTCAGAGAAGGTTGTTACGCCAAATCCAGCAATCCATACAATAAATATCGATAATTTGAGATACCGAACAAGGTGCACTAAACAACATCGTGATTTATGTGATTTGGTCAATGTAATCTTTTGCAAGTCGAGTTGCAGCAAAAGTTTCATAGTAATTGATGGAGAATCACATACTTGCATTCTTCAAATCCTTACCCCCAATAACAAGCCTTAAAAATAAATGTAATGATATGATTAAATTATGAATTTGCTGGTAGAAGGCTTGTGCAATAAACAGATTCGTTAAAGTATTTTTTTTTCTTCTTGCTTTCAGGATGTTGAAAAACTTATTTATGATTTCTAGGGCTAGATTGACTCCATTTATTCGAGTAATTCATATTTCAATGTAACTTTTTATTATTCTTAATCTAAAGATTTTCTACAACGTAATTTCGTATCATATTCTACATGCTTATATATTAATTAATATAAATATTAATCACAAACTTAGACTGTGCATTATATCAAGTTTTTGATTATATGTATCGTTGTTGTAATTTGTAGATGGTTTTTTTTTTCTTATCTGATGTTTTTCAGTGAATTTCTATCTTTTATACCTCAAAAGCAGAACTTTTGTGTCGTACACATACTAATCCAAAAAGTAAAGTGATATGCAGTTTTTGGGGAAAATATTCTTCATATGTGTATGACATATCGCTTTTTAGATTAGTATGTGTGCATTGAAAGACTCCCAACATTTTTGAAGCTTGATTGATTCTGGGGTAAGTCGGCGTTCATTTAGTGAGTCTAGAGGTTAATTCAGACAAAAATGAGCTGCGGCACTTTAAGAAGTGTTGTCCACTGTGAATGGCATTTAAGATTAATCCAAGTTCCATTCAAATCTCAAAAATAAAAGAAACTAAAATTCATCAATAACAAACGTATTTTAACTCAATAGAGGATATCAATTTAGGATGAAAGAAAATCCTGAAGAAAACACGTGAGGGTCTTGGCCATTTTTTACGGAAGTATTTAAGATTAAGATATGGAGGCCAGAAAACAGGACATGTTTAAGTTGGCCTGATTCATCCAAGCTTACTGTTTCTATGCTCTAGTGAGACACAACATATGATTATCGTTGCAATGCATTTTGACTCTAATTTTATTTGATAGGCATGAAGGAGAATTGGTGAAATTGGTTGTGAGGAAGGTTTTAAGCGAGTTAAAGAAGGCCTTTGAGCTGGTTGTTACCGAGCATTTGATTGGAATCGATAATCCCGTGGAGGACATTATGAAACTCGTGGATGACAACTCCAATGCTACTGTTAGCGTTGGAATCTATGGAATGGGTGGGATTGGTAAGACAACTCTTGCCAAGGTCATTTACAACAAACTTTCCGATAAATTAGAGCATCGCAGCTTCATTGCTGATATCAGAGAAACATGGCATCGCAATGGTGTTGTCTATTTGCAGAATCAATTAATCTATGAGATTCTCAAAGGAAAAAATCAAGTGTCCAATGTGGATGAAGGAATTAATTTCATCAAATCTAGATTTAGAGGCAAGAAAATCCTCATTCTTCTTGATGATGTGGATGATATTGATCAAGTGAAGGCTTTGGCTGGAGATCATAATTGGTTTGGCTTAGGAAGTAAGATAATTCTTACCACGAGAAACAAGGTTGTCCTTGATGAGGCTGGAGTGAATTGCAAGTACGAACTTAAAGAAATGAATGCGCATCAATCTTTGCTCCTATTTAGTCGACATGCATTTCGAAGAGACTCTCCCCCGGGTGAATTCGAGGTTCTCTCCCATGATGTTGTATCCACCACAGGAGGACTTCCCTTAGCTCTTGAGGTTGTAGGTTCATCTTTGTGCGGAAAAAGCCTAGCATTCTGGAAAGATACAATAAAGAAGCTAAAGATAGTACCTCATAAGAAAGTTCGAGAGCAATTGAAGATAAGTTATGAAGCATTGGACTATGAGCATAAACAAATATTTTTGGATATTGCTTGCTTCTTTATTGGGACTAATGAAAGAATTGCATCCTACATGTGGGATGCCTGTGGCTTTTTCCCGGGGGAAGGTATTGAAGTGTTGAGATTTATGTCATTGATAAAGTTTGGAGATGATCATGAGTTTAGAATGCATGACCAATTGAGAGACCTTGGTAGGGAAATTGTTCGTCAAGAAGATTACGATGAACCTCAGAATCGTAGTAGGTTGTGGGTGTACGAAGAAGCCCTGAAAGTGCTAGAGGGAAATACGGTAATGGCTTTTTGCATCATTCTTTTGCTTCCCTAGTCTATGTTCCTTTTTTCCAAATTAATATTTAGTCCCTCTAATTAATTCTACTTAAACTGAAAAGAAAGCACTTATGTTCTATGTGTTCTTATGTTATTTCCATGACTTCATCTAAATAATGTCATTGGAAGGATTTGGAGGTGTTCTTTGTAGGCTCAACACTTAGCTTAATACCAATTGGAGGAGTGCAAAAAATGGAGCCAAAAAATTTCCACAGTCACATATGCATCAAGACAAGTCAACCTATAAAAATTCATTTCGATAATAAAATGAAAGAAAGATTAAGACTTCGCATGAAAAATAATAAAACTTAATGAAAACCACTAGAAACACTTGAGAGGAAAGAATAATTTTTAAATTGGAACAATTATTGATATCTATTGAGCGTAATTAACTTTTTTCGCTGTAGATATGAAATCAATTTTTTTTCTCTAATTTTAAGTAACTTGCAATGCAATATATCAAAACTTACGTATGCAAATATGATTTTATTATTTTTAAAATATCAGTCAATTGTAATTTGGTTTTATATATTTAATCAACCCTCATGTTAATAGAATTCTTAGCTCATGCATGACAAATTATTATTCTACACTATAGAGCCCTGTACTGCCCAATATTTATCATTTTAAATCTGTATCAGAACATGTTTATTTTATCTTATTTTAGCTTATAACGTCAAAATTTCTAACTGTGCATTGCTGGGTTTGTAGCCTAGCTAGGAATCTCTCTCTCTTGGTAAATGTCGTAGTTTCTCCTCCAAATTCTGGCTGCTGAAGTTTACTTGATCATTTGACAGGGGCCATATTTATGAAACAGAGTATAGAAACTTAAAAGCGCATAGTACCTTTATTAACAACATTAGATGATCACAATATAGAAAAAAGTGTGCTTTTGAGAGTTTTATAATCTCTATCTATCCTGAACTCCTTAAATTTGAGTTTAAGATGAAACATATCGGAATTTCCAAATAACAACATTAATGTTTTACAAGATTAGAGAGTCTTTCGGACGCAAGCAATCCACTTAGTATAATGCTGACTTTTGTGGGTCACAGCAGTTTGTATAATGCTTCCAAGAGATCAATGTAACTTTTTGTTAGGCCATTGCTGGTGTAGAAAATAGTTTACGCCTTCAGTTTTGGATGGTTGACATACTTGAAAAATTGGGTTAGAATGCCAACTGCAAGCACACGTCACTCATCCAACAATGAATGTGCAGGAAAATTGTTTTACACTG
The DNA here is from genome assembly GCF_021117445.2 of Syzygium oleosum. Taxonomy (NCBI): domain Eukaryota; kingdom Viridiplantae; phylum Streptophyta; class Magnoliopsida; order Myrtales; family Myrtaceae; genus Syzygium; species Syzygium oleosum. Next base: position 3,759,593 of record NW_026607500.1, on the reverse strand, counting down.
GCTGTGATCTACCAATTATCCTTCAATTCGTGTCCTTCCAAAAAACTTCAAATGTTTCTGTCACCTTTCAGTTTCGATTACTGAAAAGAAATCTTCCAATGATTCTTAGAAAAAGAAAGAGGAGATGATTCTATATAATTAGCATAACAGAAGTTTAGATGGAAGTTTAAAATGTTCAAGAATTGTTTGGAGTTAGATAAATTTATTTACTCTAAAAGTGTAAATGATGAAAACCATGAAGCTGTGATCCCTAAAGTGTTAGGGATTTTTACCTTTTTGATGTTATCAAGTTTTCGAAAATAAAAATCTCGTAAGAATTTTATTTCCGTCATTAGGGGATTTTAGATGGATGGATTATAATTGTCCAATCTCTCACATATTTGAAAATATAAATTTAAATCTCCCATTCGTCAATTGCTTATGTTAATGATTCAAATCTTTATAAGTCCTCTCTTTCTCTCTCTCTCTCACACACGCGCTCATGCACATACACATTTAAAACATTATTCCAATTCCAACTTCATTTATTTCGCCCACAAAATATATGCCATCGCTTCAATCGTTGTTAAAAATATCTATGTATTTTAACAACAAAAAAACGATGCCAATTAATATCAGTTTACTTGAACGTGGTTAAATGCAATATTTATGATACATGATTCTATTTGTAGGGGACTAGAAAGACTCAGGTCATTCGTCTAATCAAAGACGGCTCAGATGAAATAGTTGACAAAGGGAGCCACGTACTCCAAATATACACGAAGGAACAGTTTGAGAATCTAAAAAGCTTGAGGTTGCTTCACTTAAATAATGTGAATCTTGCTGGAGATTTTAAGAAATTGCTTCCTGAATTAATATGGTTTCAATGGAGGGGATGTCCTGCTTCATTTTTGTTGACTAATCTTCGTCTAGAGAAATTAGTCATACTTGACTTGTCGAGTAGCGCAATTTCAGAGCATTGGCGAGGATGGAGTCCAATCATGGTAAGTTGGAGAAAGTATAATTTCTTTTTTCTTTTTACTGTCTTTTGAGTAATCACTCGTTTTTCAATAACTAAACCTAAAATGCTTTCCTTCTTACAGATGGCAAGGCAACTAAAAGTTCTCAACCTTAAAGGCTGTCATTCTTTAAGAAGTACTTCTTTTCTTTCGGCTTTTAAAAATTTGGAGATTTTGATCCTTAGAGGTTGCGAGGAACTGGAGCAAATTGATTCTTCTATTGGAAACATGAAGACCCTCGTTTCCTTGGACTTGAGGGGGTGTTTGAATCTCAAGCATCTACCAGTGGAGTTGGGTAAGTTAGAAGACTTGAAAGAACTCTTTTTGGACGGAACTCGAATACAAGAAATTCCTATGATTATCGGTTCTCTAAAGAAGCTGGAGACGCTTAGCGCCCGGGGATGTAAATCATTGGTTCAACTTCCAGCTCAATAGGTCATCTGTCAAATTTGTTGACCCTTGACTTACAAGACTGTTCAGAGTTTGGTGAACTTCCAGACAGCATTTTGTCTCTTGAGAAACTGCAAAGCTTTTCATTAACATATTGTAAATTGAGAGAAATTCCCAACTCAATTGGGAAGTCGGATTCATTGACTAAGCTGAATTTTTCTGGTACAAGCATTACAGGATTACCCGAGTCCATAACGAATCTGCAGAATTTGGAAATTTTGGCTATTAGAGATTGTAAAATAGGAAGGTTACCCAATGGTATTGGAAGGTTGGGAAAGCTTCTAGAGTTAAATGCTTCAAACTGCAGAAAACTGGAGGGGGAAATTCCAAGTGAAATTGGTGACTTGTCTTCACTCAAGAAGCTTCAGTTAGATTGGACAAGCATCTCTGGGTTACCTGAAAGCATCCGTAATCTTTCTTCTCTCCAACACCTTAATTTAGATCATTGCAAGGAGCTTCAATCACTGCCGGAGCTTCCTCTCAGCTTAACCGATCTGCAAATTACCTCTTTGAATCGGAGATTGCCTCAACTTTCTCAGTTGATCCATCTAAAGGGAATCTGCATTGATTCTTGTAGATTTCTCGAAAGCATACCAGAGCTTCCCTCATCAGTGTTAAACCTTAGTGTGTCCAGCTGTGTTGCATTGAAAGTCTTGTCAAAGTTGGAGCTCCCAGAATGCTCTAAAATGATGGATATTGAAGACTCGGAAATACCAAAATCAACGTATGCTCCATCAAAGTTGACAGACAATGTAGATGAAATTCGAGGCCGTGACAGATCAAAGTACTTGGAAATGTTGTTTATTGATGAATGCATGTCTATGGAAACATTGGACTTATCACAATTTATTTTTCTGAGGGACTTAAGTGCTTGGAGTTGTGAGAATCTACTCGAAATTCAAGGCCTTGACAGACTGAAATACTTGGAAAAGGTTTGTGTCTTATGGTGCACGTCCATTGAGATGCTGGACCTTTCAAAAGCGGAACATCTGAAGATATTAGATACTGGAAGTTGCACAAACTTGGTCAATATTCAAGGTCTTGATAGATTGGAGTTCTTGGAAGAGTTAGATATCTCCATGTGTATGGCTATTGAAAGAATAGACCTTTCGCTATTAAAGTGTCTGAAGAAATTAAGTACGGGAGGTTGCGAAAACTTAGCTGAAATTCAAGGCCTCAGCAAGTTGAAATTCTTGGAAGAGTTGACCATCTCTGCTTGCACATCTATTGAAAGGTTGGACGTTTCGGAACTGGAGCGTATGAAGGAATTAAGTATTGGCAGTTGCAAAAACTTGGTAGAAGTACAAGGCCTTGGTAGGTTGGAGTTCCTGGAAGTGTTGAATATGTCAGGGTGCACATCCATTGAAACCTTAACAGACCTTTTGTGCTTCAAGACATTGAAAGAGTTGGACATCAACTACTGTGCAAAGCTTCATGATATTCAGAGCTTAGAGAAATTCTCATTCTGTACAAATTTATGGATGAAGGAATGCAACTCCTTAGCAAAATTACCCAACTTGTCAAAGTTTAAAAATTTACAGGAATTGTATCTGTCAGATTGTCATGAACTTCAGGGGATTCCAGGGCTTGAGGAATCAAGATCTCTAGAAAGAATAACTATCTCAGGGTGTACGTCAATTGAGACTTTACCAGATTTGTCAGCATGTCAGAACTTGAAAAGTCTGGTTGTACAGAACTGTGAGAAACTGACTGAAATTCGAGGGCTTGAGGAATTGAAACAATTAGAGGAATTGGATATTTCTGGATGCACATCACTGAAAATCATACCGGAATTATCTAGAACATTGCTCTGTAGGAATCGTGAAAGACAACCATTTTTATATGAAAAAGGAAAGATAGTATTTGGAAAACATTGCTGCCTGATGACTGATAACTGTTGAAAGATTCATATTACCTAACAAAGGATCATAAAAGCAGGTTTTCCACCTTTTCCAATTGTGATCTTTAATTTGTATTTCCAACATGACGAGGGGATCCTCCATACAGTGTTATTGTTTTCTCTGTCCTAAATAAATTTAAGGATTCCTAGAGATGTTTGTGGAAGTCAATCTGATGCTTCAGCAGGATGTTGCTCCTGATTCTTCCAGGAGTGAATAGATCAGAAGGCCTTCCAATTACAGCAATGTCATTAGTCATCAAGTAAGGTTCTTCGTCCTCGCAAATCATGATCAGCATGTGCAAATAGAGTGACTGTACATTTTTCTGAGTTCCATTTTTAAGTATGAGTTGCTTAGACACGTGACACCTGCTGTTTGTTTTCTTTCCTTTGTGTAGATAAACAAGAACTTTGTTATCTGATTGATTATTAGTTGCAATGCTGGAATCACTGTGAGCTTCTTTAGTGTTGATTTTTACTTTAATAGAATATTCAGGCAATTCAATCCATCTTTTGTGAACAATCACCTCGTCGAATTTACCCATCAATGCAATGCATCCTTTGTGCAAAATCACCTTGTGGATTTACCAATTGATGCTCATTGTTTGAACCGTCAATAGCAAAGTTTATATCCTTCTGATCTAGGAGACGTAACAGAAAAGCCAAATCTTAAAATCTTGAGAAAGGGCCCCATGCAGAGACAGATCCCTAGTAAGCTTAAGAAGAAACTGACGGTGCAAAAAGAAACATGTTGAGGGGGCATCTTTTTAGAATGCATATGCAATAGCGTGGGAAAAATCTTCACCAACCATTGTATTCCTCATATTTTGTCTCAAAGTTGCCTGCATTTGCCGTTTTTGGTAACTAAATTGAGGTTGAAGAATGCTAGAAATGCTAGAATAGACTCTTATTAACATGGTGTATTTGTGAATAAGCCAGGAAAAAACCCAGACCAAAACTGTTCTAAGATTATTTAAATTAACCGAGGAAATTGCAAATCCAATTTTGCTGGGTATTAATCATTCCCAACAGTTGCAGATTCTGAGAATACCTAAAAGTTACGGGCAATTAACAGATTAGCCCTTATATTGCACTTCTCTTGAGGAAAATAAAATAAAATTTTCCCTTTCGAACGACGGAAAATAATTTCCGGTTCATTTTTAGATTTCAGCCAAACACTAGAATAATATTGTCATTTACTTCTTAAAAAAAATTCCGAAGTGTCAAATTTTCGTGAAACAAATGTAGCCTTCGAGGTTATTTAAAATTCCTAATTATTGTCCATAGCAAGAAGACAAGGCCGATGATTATAGCCCCAATCCTATTCCATATTTTTTTCTATTTTCCATCACAGGGAAATTAGCTTCCATCTCTTAATCTTGCTCTAATTTGGAATTGGTTATGTTGTTGACATTCTATTCTCATGCTTGTGCTAGGACTTGCTAGCTCAACCCCATTTGTCAATGCTTATATTATCCTATGATACAATACAAACACAAACATAAATCCAGAAAATTAAGGTTTTAATGTATAAGAAAATCATGATATTCTCTGCACCTAAAGAATTGGAAGGGGAAAAAGAAAGATTTTCATGAAATCGTGGGTTGGACCGAATTGTGCTGGGCTTTCATGAATCGCGTTTTCTATTTTTTGGGCCAGAACAATTTAAGCCCCTTGATCAGGCGCAACGATCAATACCCTCTAGGCCGTGACGTTTGTGTTCACCCTGATTTTCAAGTACTGTATTTGTTTCGTAGAAAATTTTATGACAAAGGAAAATATATTTTGTGAAAATCATTTTTCTTTGAAAATGATTAATTTTTATTTGTTTGGTAATATGTTCAAAGTATGACTGAAATTTTTTTCTAGTATTTGGATATCATTTTATTAGAAAGAGAGTTGAGAAGATAGGAAATAACGAAATGATTTTTTTTTGTCAAAAGCGGAAGTTGTTTTCTACAATCTAAATTTTTTGTTTCCAATAAGTGAAAAATGCTTTTTGTTGATCGAGTAGTTTTTCATCATCCAAATACTGGAAAGTCTAAAAAAAATTTCCTGAAAATGGTTTTTCATCAAGGTTACAAATCACCAAAAACCCTAAACTATGCTCAATGTGACACATTTACCCTAAATTTTTATTTGTGACACTAAAAATCCCAAACCTGTACTTGTGTGATACATTCACCCTCCATCAAAATTCTGTGAAATAAGTGAAATAAAAACGATATTGTTTTAGTTGAAAATTCATCCAACAGAACCTTAACAAAGGTTAAATGTGTCACACATAGACAAGTTTAGAGTTTTTTATATAACAAGAAAATGTTTACGGTAAATATGTCACAATGGGCGTGGGTATAATTTGAGGTTTTTTTTGTCATAAAAAAGTTCAAGATAAATGTATCACAGTACGTAAAATTTGAGAGTTTTTGTGGCATTTTCCCTTTCATCAAATAAACCGACCCTCTACAAGGAAATGTTTTCCTGAACTCATAAAAATAAAAGGTTAACTGAAATTTAAGGTGATTATAAAAATATTTTTATTGATCAATCCTTTTTTTTTTTGCATTATTTAACCATTTAAGAATACAAAATGAGTATCGAACATTTTTGTCGTTTGACGTTTTCGTTTTTTCCTTTCCACCAAATTGCGTTGCTTTTTCTTAAGATATCTTATTGGTTGTACATAATTTTTTCATCAAAATTTTGAAATTTTTATTTATAATATAATTATTGATATGTTTATGATATCAATATTTTAGTTAGTTTACTTTTCTTTCTTTTTTTTTTCATTTTTTACAGAATCAAGGGTAAAAGATAAATTTTTATCAAAAAAAAATGAGTCATGTGCATCGTACATGCTAACGGAGAATATAATGGAGGGTTAACGGCGGTAATAAAATGAAAATTCATGAGATAATGTGTAACACTTGAAAGTATAATCAAATGTATACTGCCCCAAAGTTCAAAGGAGTTTTGTGTAACTTCCCCAAGAATAAATTGCCTTCTCGGCAGTGACGGAGCTAAAACGACAAGGGGAGGGGTTCAAATTTTCATGGTGAAAAAGTAGCTAACTTGCTATGATTAACTTGTGTATAAAAGGAAAATAACACATAGTAAAACGAGTTGAAAAAAGTAAAGAAAATTTATGAATTTCAAATTCTTGGATAAGCTGTTCCTTTAATTTTTGCGAGCTGAGTTATTATATGTCCGGTCCTTAAGAATTATAAGGGGAAATCATAGAACTTGTCCTCGTACCGTTACACGAGTTCAGCTTTGGTCCTTATACTTTATTTATAATACATTAATAAGTCCCCTCTAACTTGTCTCCGGTGACAATTCAACTTTCCATCTAAATGTTGACGGGAACATATTGCGTCAGCACCGCCAAATTGATACGCATGTACAAGTTCTTAAAAAATGTTACACTTTTGGTCCTCTTACTTTATAGAATGTTTTAATTTAGTCCTTATACTTTGTTTTGGTTATAAAACTAGTCCTCAAGTTTTTCTTCCATAGAAACTTAATTTCTTTCTTCACATCTTTATTAGAGATTTTTATGAAAATGTCAATTTGAAGCAAATTATTAGTTGGTGATTCCTAAGTTTACAGGTAAGCACAATCAAATAGATAATCCCGGCAAGATTAATTCTTCATTCGAATAATTTAACATGCACATCTTCAATATAGATCCATACAACGGTATCTAGGACTATTTTAAAAATGAGATGGTTTTTAAATAACTTAACCACGTCTTTAACTCGCTATTTTGTACTTACAATATTTTAGGAAGTTCATAAGAAACCTTCAAACTATTAGTATCATTAACTAGAGGTGCCAAAAAAGGTTGATCCAACCCGGACCGAATATTTCGGGTCTGTTTGGTTCAGGTCTCCTTCCGGTTCAGTTAACATGTCAAAAACGGGTATCGGTGAATCTCACCCTACACTTTTCCTATGGAGTGAAGCTCTCTAGTCTTGCTCCTAACTCCATCATCTCCAAGATCTCGCTCCTAAATCCATCGTCTCCAAAATCGTTGCTCTGCTTTCTTAGCTTAATCTGTAAATGCAAGAGAAGATGTGAGAAATGGTACAAATTCCTTTTCTTGTTTCTTTTGCCGACAGAGAAGATTGTTCCTCTGCTTTCTTAGCTCATTCTATGTCCACATAGTCTCTCTCTCTCTCGTTATCACTCTCTGGGTGTCTTCTTTGAGAGACGATAATGGCGTCTGGTCCCTTGTTGACTCTGTTCTTGACATTGCTCTCCGCTTTCAGCCTTTTGTTCGCAGAGAGTGCAACAGAAAGAACCATGGTGAGCTTGAATAGTCATTTTTGCTCTTCATAACTACACAAGTATGCTCAGATGGCATTGCCTGATTGTGTCCTGGAGTTGTGTGGAAAAAAAAAAAAAAAACAGAGATCTAACCGAAAACCCAAACCGTATATTATTTTCAGCAGGTCTCAGTTCGGGTCATATCAAACACACCTTCCTTATGTTTCGGTTCGGGTCGTGTATCGTGGAAACCCGACCCAACCGAACCGAACCGTTGAGACTCTTACATCAACTACTCTACATCATATTGATTGTAAAAATTTGCATTCGATAGCATCTATCTTAGTAAGACTTCAATCAGATTGGGCAAACTTGTAAATGTAGGAATTACTAATTAATACTTGATTTTAGTTTGACATTCTCATAACATTTTGGATTAAGATGTGACGAAAGAAACTAAGTTTTAATTGAAAAATAATATGAAGACTAGTATTGTAACTACAACAAATTACAAGGACTAAAATCGAACATTTCTAAAAGCACATGGATCAAAAGTGTGATTTTTTTTAAACTTGTACATGTAGACGCCAAATGTCGTCAATTTGTCATTGCTGACTCAGCATATTCCGTCCACATTTAGACGGAAAATTGAATTATATCCTTAAATAGTCATCAAAGATGAGTTTGGAGACTAAATCATAATGAAATATAGTACAGAGACCAAAACCGAATTCGATTAGTAGTATAGGGACGTCTTTTGTAATTTCCCCCAGTTGTACGGACTACTTGATTTTGTTTCACAGCATCTGGATCTTGATAGAATTTTCTAAATCGGTGATGCTGTCTTACGGTTTTGTATAGTGTATGTATAGCCTACCATGTTTGAGCTTTTTGAAAGCTTAAAGGATAAAGAAATCGAGAACGCGTCTTGTTAAAGTTTAGCTTGAAACTCAAGGAGGTTAGGAGTGCAGTGTCAGGGGGTAGATGGTTTTGTTAATGGTCAACACAAATTTTCCACTTGTTTTCGGGGTCTAACTAACAGAAATTCAATTAAAACAACATTAGGAGATCTAGTAGGTTTGGGACTTCGATAGGGAAAGATAAGCATGACACTCCCAAGATAGACAGGGCCATAGTCTGCCCAGAAGATTAGACTATTTCTCATAGTTAAAAGATCAAGGGAATAGCTCACACTATGCTAAAAAAATTCAGACGGACGCATAACATGGTAGCCGTAGCCAGCCTCAGAAGCAGAGATGATACCAAGTCGGATGCCAGTGTCAAACACTTGAGAATCACGGCAGGAGTTATGTCATACTCGTCCCCCGTTCGAAAGAAGATCAGAGTTGAAAGTACACTTCTTCCAGAACAAACCCAAAGTTGCAAGGGTTAAGAACCAAGAAGACCCGAAATACGCCTGCATTGCCAAGGACTTCCAAGGACATCTCATTTCAACTACCCCTACTTAAATGTTTGTATCTAATGATCCACCGCTGTCCACCAGTCACCTCTCATCAGCCACCATAAAATCCAACCAATTTGACATGATGCTGGATAATTTACAAAATCATTATCCATGAAAAATGTGCATCCTAGTTGATTCCCTTGGATTCAACCTCATCATAGTCTACCGCAAATGAAGGCCGGAGGAAATGTATGCATCGGCTGCGGTAACACATGGATGTCGGCATCAGGTCTCAACCATGGGTTCAGGCCCAGATGGCTCTGAGCAGGATTTTTGGGATTGGTGGACAGAATTGAAAAGAATATCCTTGATAACCTAGACGAGCAGAAAGAAACAGTCAGTGCATTGCAAAATAACAAAGCGCATAAATTCAAGTCACCTATTATGATCAGATACTAAGCACAATCCAAAAGTCGGAATGAATGGTCACCTGTGACATTAGGCCATGCACTTGCTCTACCGTTATTTTTGCACTATCACGAGTAATCTTGGTGAGTTGAGAGTCTTCCTGCAATTCACCAAAAAGTTATGAACAAACAAATTCTAAATTGTAAAAGAGACGGACTAGAAAGTAAATTTCAGGGTGCTTTGTAAGAAACGGTATAGTAGGCCATAAAATTTTTGAACGTTTAGATAAAACTATTCTTTTCCCGCAAAGCTAACGACGTATAAGATGAGCACCAACACAAAAATGGATAGGAGTGACTTTGCTCAATGGAGCAATAACTCATCCAGACGGGGAAAAAAATTGTATCTGAAATCAAGCATTATGTATAACAGAAAGAAAAAGGCCAGAGCACGAAGTAATATCAGCAGCTGGCTTTGTTACAATGGACAAAACCAGGATGCCACTGAACCATATGCTTTTCTAAAGGGGAATAGAACCACCATACTACTTCGACTAAATAAACGATAACAAATTGCACAGGGATCTCATATTCATAAGAGCAAGTCCATCATCATCATAAAATTGTATAACCTTTACATGGCTTACCCAAGCTTACTGAATCGGAAACTAAAAAACTGTAGAACTTCATGCTATAACACAGGTAAGCAACAAGAAGAGCAACGAGCACAGATATTGAATTGTATACGCAAATGTGACTTCCAAGGAAGTTGAAAGCTAAGTCCCCAGGGGAATGATTCACTATCATGGGAAAGCTAAGTCCCCAATTCAATATTGAAAGCTAAGTCCCCAGGGGATCATTCACAATAACAATGTATGCTGATCATTCCAGAGAACTTTACCAACAAGATCATGGGAAATCATATGGATTTGCACATTATACCGTGGGAAGACGAAGCCGAAAGCTAAGAACTGAAACCCAAAAGGAAGACTGGAAGTTTGCAATTTTTCAAGAAGCTAATCTTCAGATGTCTCCGAAATCCTTCGCCTTTTATATTGACTGTGCAGGTTATCTAGCATTCAAGAACAAGCTAAAACATAAAATCCTCAGAGGAGGTCCAAATTTGGTGTTCTTTCCATTCAATGAATCACTCTAACAGGCCTCGTGTGATCCGAAGTTCTAATAATTTCATCCTATGTACGGCAAATTCTCAACCCTCATTCTCTTTTTAACTGCTGATTCACAATCAAAAACTGGTTTACATGCCCATCTAGCAGCAGAAAAGGCATGCTTTATGTCATTTTCTAGGGTTGCCAGTGCAGTAGTAGACATAATATCAACATTACATCATCTCTCAATTGCCAAAGAAATCATAAAAATATCACCCCATGTTCCTTAGAACGCTCCAACCATAACATAAAATAGTAAAGTTAATTAACTTTCAACAGCACTCTAATGCTTACATAGAAGGGCCACAACTGATTCAGGAACGTGGTAGAAGTTAGTAAAATTCTCCATAACCATAATAAGAGCATAGTGACAACAGAAAACCCAAAAGCAAGAGCAATGTTTAGTAAGACAGCAAAGAAAAAGACGAGAGAAAGCAACAATCACCTCTTTCTTTCTCTGAGGAGGTGCTATCAATGGCCCGAAGCGAGTATGTGCCAACTGATTTTCTGCTTGCTCCAGCTTTTCGGCTGCATAGTCGACAAAAATCAACATATTTGACTAATGAAAAATCTAGAAACAAACAAATTAACCTCTAGAAGAACAGATACCTAGATCAGAAATCTGTCCAGCAACATAGTCTCCGTTTCCTAATAAGGGTGAAGATGAAAGAGTGTTCACCCAATACTTGTTCCACAACAGATCCAGGAGGTGGGAATCAAGAGAGGACTTAAAATAAGTGATATCGAGAGCATAATACTGCAGAAGCAAATATGGCAAGAGTTAAAGCAACAGCACAATACAAGCTCCAAAAGTCGAAACTGAAGACAAACTTGAAACCTGTTTACAGTGCACGCCAAAGTCCTCGATTTTATTTAGAGGAATAGTTTGATACTCGGAAACAGGGTCATCCGGAGGCTTATATCCTTCTGGATATGTCCTGAATGCCCCGATCTCCACTTTACCCGCAGACACAGTCCTCGTGGGATCGATGACAACAGCCAAAAAGGGTTCTTGAAACTGCTGGTTGAGCATTTGCGTCGTAACATCAATACCGGAGAGCCAGCATCCATATCCAGGATGCGAATGGTACCAACCAACAACATTCTCCAATCTCCCAGCCTACATATAGAATTTTGCATTTTACTTCAAAAATCAGAATGAGTACTGCTACCATCTCAGGCTATAACATAATTCAAAGCAAAAAGCACGTAACAAAATTAATGAAGTTCATAAGAAACCCTCTGATTTCCTGAACACCCTTTAGTGAATACAACAAGCTACCAAGCCCCACTTTCAGGGAACAACATTCTCTCCAAGATTTCTCTTTAGATACCCACGTAGAAACAGTGAAGAGGACGATCATATACTGAAAAACTTAGGGTTCGAGGGAGAGGGAAAACAAGACGAACGATCCAAACCTGCTTGTTGGTCTGCGAATAATCGACCATGTACTCGTACGCATCGGCCTGGGCGTTAACCCTAGTCTCGGTGCCCTCGACGGGGAGGGCGAAGGCGTCCATGACGATGATGGCGTCGCCGTCGGTCTTCCCCTGCATCAGGCCCATGACCTCGATGGTCCCGCCGGAGCGGGCGTGGACGACCATCTTGAGGAGGGCGAGGGCGGAGATCTTGACGCGCTTGAAGTAGTGGGGGTCGTTGGACCACGGCTTGTCCTGCTGGAACTTGGCCTGGCCGGCTTCGTCGTAGAAGAAGATGGAGTCGGACTGGTCAGGCTTGGAAGGGTCGCCGGCGCCGGCGCCGGCGGTGGTGGAGAGGATGTTGTTCTCGAGCTCCCATGTCTTCTGGGCTATGGCCGCCTGCGAAGCCAAGGCGTCCATGGTTTCTCTCTCTCTTCTTGGCCTCTGGAGATTTTGGATTCGAGCGTGTTGATGGGGAGAGACTGTATAAGAAGAGGGACTGAGGACTTAATTGCAAAGATTAAAAAAAAGAGGGGGCCAAAAAGAAATTTCAATAAATCCAAAACGGTGAGTACAACAACCAAAAAATCAGCCTAATTCCAAAAAAGAGCACCAACTTTACATTGAGTGACAATTCTGACCTAAACTTTTTTTATCTCATAAAAAATCATCGACTTTCACTTAAATCCCAAAACTAGCCCGAATAATTTGAAAATTTCACGCCAAATTTGGGACTCCAATAAAAGTTTGTGCTTTCTATTGAGACAAAAAAAGTTCGGGCCAGAATTGTCACTCAAGGTAGAGTTGGTACTTTTTTCGTAATTAGCCCAAAAAAATCCTTAAAAGTTAGGGAAATTGACAAAAATGTCCTTTCAATTTTGACCCAATACTCAATGTGGTCCCTAAACTTTTAATTTGTTCAATATAATCTTGAATTGTAGCCTAATGCGTAATGTAATCCCTGAACTTTCAATTTATTCAATGTGGCATTGGACTTTTGATACATGTTCAACTTAATTCCTGAACTATATTAAAATGTTCAACGTTGTCTCAAAACTTGAATTAATGAAAAGACAAAATTGAACATTTCGTATAGTTCAGGAACTAAGTTGAACATGTATCAAAAATCCATGGATCATATTGAACAAATTGAAACTTCATGAATCACATTGCATATTGAGCTAAAGTTTATGAACCACATTGCACATTGGGCAAAAGTTCAGCGACTATTTGTGACATTGTCCCTAAAAGTTAAAACTCTAGAATATTTCGTTAAAATTTGCAATTTCATCCTTCAAGTTCTTTCTTGTTAGTTTTTTCTCTGCAAGAATAAAACGTGTCTACAATTGCCCTAACTTCCTTCGATCTTTCAATCTAGTCCTTAAGGAAAACGTCTTCGGATGATTGCTTTAAAACGGTTTTCGGATGGAGAATACCAATCTAAATCTATATATTGAAAGAAGCACTCTTATCTCATGCGGGTTTGGAAGAGATAAAACTACACGACGGATATATTCACGATGGTTAAAAGTTACTATAGTCGATTTAATCAAAGTTCGTTCCGGTGATATCCCGATCTTTCATCAAAAGAAAACATTCATTGGCAAAGGCCGTCGAAAGCTCTCTCCATTACGAGATTAGTCTAACATGCAGGATCTTTGTCGGAGCATATTAAACATGATTATGTTTTATCCCTATTCTAACATGTCATTCTTCACGTGTTGGCCGTTTTTCGTACCACTAGCCTCTTGGACAAAACCGGTCGGTGTTGAGAATCTTGCATGATAAATCGAATTCTCCCAAGGGCACTCCCGATAACCCTACTTGTCCGTCGCCTTACTCATGCCGTTTCCACGATTGTTGTTTGGTATTTCCCTGGCTCGAGGGGGGGCTTTGGGTCTCCACCATCAAGGTCCTTCTACAAATCTTCCGATAATTTCCTCTTGAACTATGTATTTGATATGCCAATTGTGCAAGGATCACTCAAATAAACTTTACTGCGAACATTATTCAAATCATTCATGTGAGGCGGTGGAAGTGATCCTGCTGATGCATATTCTTATTCTTCAATCTTGAAAACCTTAATTAGATTGGGCGAAAGGCTTTCATAATTACATTTATCCCACCATTTCACAATTATCACTTTCTAAATATTTTTTTACGCCCTAAATTCTTCACATCTTTAAGAAAAACATATTTTTGCAGTATTACAATCGACCCTAATCAAGTATCTATCATTAGCTAAATTCTCTTCGAATTTTGTTACACATAGAGAAAAATGGATATAAAAAATTGACTTTTGCTGCCTCTCATTCCATATTCCTCAATTATATCGAGAGAAGAATACTACAAGTGCCAAAAGTTACGTACAATGCTCATTTTGGTGCCAAAAGTTTTTTTTTGATCACTTAAGTGCTAAATTTTTTGAAAAATGATCACTTAAGTGCCAACTCTAATATGATTGGCCAGAAATCCGACGTGGCCTTTTTTTATTAATTTTTTAAGCCGACGTGGGTCGCCGGAGGTCCAATTAGCATGTCAACAATAAAAATGATGTCGTTCTGCGAATTTCCCCTAAATAAGAACCCTAAATTGAAAGAAAACCTTAATTTGAAAACCCTAACTAGCCAATTTAAGCATCTATTTCAGTTCGCCCCCAAAATTACCAGCTCAATCTTGCAAATGGAGAGCAAGAACTTCTACAACAGCTCACATTCATCCCAACTAAGCGAACTAGACGGTGAGCGTTACTGTTATTGTGGGTTACCGAGTTCATGAAGAACATCTTGGACTCGATTGACTCCCGAGAGAAGATTCCATGGATGCTCCAGGTATAGAGAAGGCTCGAAGTGCAAATATTTCAAATGGGTCGATACGAATTCTCCAGTTGAGTGAAGAAAGTGATCTTGGAGCTACTTGAAGGATAACATCAACCTCCACTTACATTAATGGATGAGTTGGAGGATGTCGACTCAATACAAGCTCAAATGAAAGCTTTAACATCTCTAGCCAACCATTTGAAGAAGGAAATTTCAAGGCTGGCAAATTAAAAAAAAAAACTTTTATTGAGCTTTGATAGTGTTGTTGTTCTCTTGTGTAGCCTATTTTATGGTCAAATGTCAAGTAATGAGAAGAAGTTTGTATGTCTACCATAGTCGAAGATTAGTGGAATATGTACTTGTATTGGGTTATTTGTAAGTATAGTTGTATTGTTGGTTTGCTGCAATTGTTGTATGAACAAAATGTTTGCTGCAATATATGGTGGAAATGAAAGGTTGGAATTCATTGGTTGTGAGCACTTAAAAGTTTTCTTGCTCAGTTGTGTATTGTCAATGTTAGTTTGCTTAATTTTTGCTTCATATGTTTGGTTTGCTTCACATGTAATGGTGTGCTTGCTCAGTTGTGTATTGTCAATGCTATTTTGCTTAATTTTTGCTTCAGATGTTTGGTTTGCTTCACATGTAATGGTTTGCTGCATGTCTTGCTTGGTAATGGTTTGCTGGTTTGCTGCAACTATTACTGCAAACCATGGCCAAATTAAGGAGTGGTAACAAATTCACGAGTGACTATTTCAGTGCCATAAGTTGTAAATAATGATCGTTTAAGTACAAGTTTTTCTGAAAGTAATCACTTTAAGTGCCAGTCTTGGTTAAAAGTGATCATTTAAATGTCAGTCGTGTTTAAAAAGATGCTGATGCACAAGATGAACTAGTATAGTTGCTGGTGCATACCCTGTGCTGGTGCATCTTGTGCTTGCACCAGCACATAAAACTGTTGGTGCAAACACTGTACTAGCACCCACAAATGCACCAATACCCACAATTTCCACTAGTAACAAAACATGAGCCCATCACTACCAAAAACAACATTAGCCTTGTCACAACCTTGTACCAGCATACAACATAACAACAATTCACATCTCTAGTCAAAACCACCACCACCACTCTGCCACCAGCACCACCAAGCTGCCAGTGCAATCTTATGCTTGCTGGTACAAGCAAAATATTCTGCACCAACACGTGCTAATGCATCTTGTGCTTGCACTAGCACATAAAATTGGTGCAAGCACTGCACCAGCACTAAGCACAACATGCACAACCTAGTCAAACATACCAGCACAAGCAAGAACATTAACATAACTAGCAAACCAAAAGCAAAATATGAAAATGGCAAAAACATAGATAAATTAAATATTGGTCCATTGACATTGAACATAGTATTTACATTTGGTCAATCTGAATAACCAACTAAAATATATGAACCTCCCAACAAAAAACAGAAACTACCATATGCACAATCTCCCAACAAAACACAGAAAATACCATATCCAGCACAATCTCCTAACAAAAAATAAAATCTACCATATCTAGTACCCTCCCATCAGTCGTCAATATGCATAACCCCACAGTCTCTATCCGTTTAGATGGACCTCTGGCTTGAATCCTTGCACTCTTTCTAACTGGAACTGGATTTGGAAGTTGTTGTGCTGGACTTAGAGATTGTTGCGCTGGACTTGGAGATTGTTGCACTAGACTTTTGAGGTTGTTGTACTGAAACTACATTTGGCTTTTCTTCTTAGCCTGCTCCCTTGTCTTTGAACCTGCTAGTGCTGTTGTCTTTAGACTTGCCTGTGCTCTCGTCGTTGGCCTTGCCTGTGCTCTTGTCTTTGGATATGCCACTCATGTCGTTTGTTTCAGAGCACTTTTCTTACTGGATTGTGCTCTTGTTAACCTTGGTTAGGTTCTTCTTTTAGGTGCAGCCCTTGACTCATAACTTAGGCCACCTTGAGAGATGGGCACCTCTGAAGGTCTCCCAAGCTATAAATACATAACCTTATTGTCAACAACTGTTGTCGTTTAGTGGAAAAGAAAGCACATACATTGTTTAGTGGAAACAAAGCAACATCGAATTGTTTAAACAAATTAAGGTCCCCACCTACAATCGCAATATCACTATTGACACCGTGATTAAACAAATTGAGGACCCCACGGTTGTAAGTTGATACTGTGATCAAACAATTTGATGTGATTTACCAACATCACTGTGATTAAAAAAATTAAGGTCCCCACGGCTGCAAGTACCATCATCCCCACGAAAGAAAATGATACCGTGATTAAAGAAATTGAGGTCCCCACCCACAATCACAACCCTACTTTTTCCCGAGCCCTAAATTTGCCCTCCGAGCCCTAGTTTTGCGGTCTGAACCCTAATTTTGCTGTCAGATCCGTAATTTTCGCCTCAAAGCCCTAATTTTTCCAGCAACTGAGCTAGGGAGAGTAGATCACAAACCTGGGTTGTAGAGACGCGACGGCGAGCAATGACAACGATCGAACGAGCGACGACGACGAGCGACGATGAGCGATGGTGATGTCGAGAGGATGTCGACAACGATCGGTTTAAGATAAAAAGATCTCAAAGTTGTGCGACATTATCCAGGTGAGGGAGAGGAAACAACGTCGTTTTAATACAATCCGCCACCAAGGAGCGTGCAACGTCGTTTTGGACGTCCACGTGAAGAAATTATTTTAAATGATATTCCACGTCAGTATAAATTTATAATTATAAAGGCCACGTAATTAATTTGGCCGGAATTTCTCGCCGTCGGCACTTAAGAGATCGTTTTTTCTCTGATTTGGCACTTAAGTGAGCCAGCAAAAACTTTTAGCACTCAAGTGAGTGCCGTACACAACTTTTGGCGCTTCTGGTGTCGTTCTCCCCAATTATATCTAATTATTTGCTTCTTTCAATTTTTCCTTTGTCTAAGTATTCTTCTATAACCTATGTCATTTGTATCTGCCTCAAAGATTTTTAAATGCTTCTTGATGGACAACACTAGCGCATGGAATTTCTTTGTTTTTTTTTTATTTTTCTAAGAGTTAGTTCCATATAAAAAAAACGAATCAAGGAAACATCTCTAAATGATCGGCTCATGGATGCTCTGTTTGATGTATTATCTCCATGGTGATTTGTAGAAGATTCTACAATATAACCATGTTGATATTTTGCTATTTGATTTACTACTTCAATACAACTCTTCAAACTGGTCAAAGAGGACGATTAAAGACCGAGTTTGGATTGTAAACCAATAATACTATCTCGAGTCAATGGTTTGATGATGAAAATATCTGCAATATGTGAGGAAGACGGAATATATCAAGTCACAATAGAATCGAGAGCAACCCTTTCCCAGACAAAAGGATAATCGATCTTGATGTGCTTTGTCCGAGCATGAAAAACTGGATAGTTATGAAATGTAATGCTAACATGTTGTCCGAAAAAAAATAATGAAGGCCGAGGCTGGTGTATCCCAATGCGACATAGTATGTATGAAATCCAAGTGAGTTCCATAGTTGTTAAAGTAAGAGCCCGATATTCAGCTTCGGCTCTGGAGCAAGCCACAATGAGTTGTTTCTTAGCATACCATGAAACACAGTTTGAGCCGAGAAACAAACAGTAACTAGTGGTAGCACTTCGAGTGAGTTTAAACGGAGCATAGTCGGCATCAACAAAGATAAATAAATGGAGAGAACTACGAGACAAAATGCGAAGGTTAAGCTGTAAAGTACCGCGAACATATCATATAATACATTCTACCATCTAATAGTGAGCAACAGTTGGGGCATGCTTATGTCAGCAAACGATGTTAACTACAATTGAGAGATCTGGACAAGTGAATATAAGGTATTGAAGAGCACCCACAATGCTTTGATAGTGACATGGACTAGTGTAGGGCTTATCACCATGTTTGAGTGATGGTTACTTGATAGCTGTGGGAGTAGCAATTAGCTTACATTGCGCCATGGATACTCGACTCAAAAGACATGAGGCTATTTTCCGTTGTGAGAGAAAAAGTCCATTGGTGGAGTAATTAACTTCAATGCCTAAGAGATAATGAAGAGGCCGAGGTCTTTCGTTGTACTTGCCCAAGTACATGCACAAGATAGTTCAATAATTATGGGGAATCACCACTAAAAATTATATCATTCACATAGAGCAACAAAATTATGATATTAAGAGTGATCAATTCCCGAGTGACTAGTCCTCGGCCTAGAATTGGAACCAACCGAACCAATGATGGATTAGCAGTGCTACAAAAGAATTCATACCAAAAAAAAGGTCGTTGAACTTGTAGAAGCTTATTTGAGCCTATATAGCGCACATCAAAGTAAGAAAACATTATCGAGACGGGATGAATCTCAGAAGCCAGGTGATCGTTTCATAGAGGAACATCAGGATCACCATGTAGGAACAACTTGACATCCAATTGGTGAATTTCCTAATTCTGAACAGTGGTAATGAATAGAACAATGCAAATGGTGGCTTGTTTGACTACCGGACTAAAAGTTTCTAGGAAATCAATGCCCCCCTCTTGATGAAAGCCTTTTGCTACAAGTGGAGCTTTGAGTTGACTAAGTGAATCATCTGCATGTATCTTTGTTTTATACACTCATTTACATTCAACCACATTATGGAGGGATGACGGGGAACAAGTTCCCATGTTTAGTTTATTACAAGAGTATCCAACTCCTCAAGCCTGACGACTGTCTAACTAGGGTGATTAAAGGCCGAATGAACTATGAGTGGCTCCAAAGGAATTAATGATACTGCTAGATTGGCATACTTTGGTTTTGGCTTCGAGATCTTGATCTTTGAATGGGTAATCATGGGTTGCACTGAGGATGTGGAAGCTTTAGGCTGGAACTGAACTAAAGATTCACTCTTCATTAATTGTGGCACATGATCAAAGAGAATAATAGATGAAGCATTTGAGTCTAGTTCTTTCTCTGGAAACAAAAGTGCACGATCGCATTTAGAGTCAAGATATGTTGGTGAACAACCATTCTAAACAATATCTAGTCTTAATATAGGCATAGTTCAACCAACAGTTTTTGTCTGTGATGGACTTGAAGTTGAATTACGTTGCAATAGCTCCCCCTTAGTTGTAATAGTAAATTGAGAAGAGGAGGCAAAGGAAAAATAACGCTCATCAAAAACATGTCAAGATATATAGACACGCCCCGTAGATTGATGAAGACAACAATATCATTTCTGTTTGTCGCCATTAATACACATGGCAAAGAGTGCTCATCAAATTTGTTCATCATATAATGAGATCCAAACACCCAGAGCAATGAATAATCAAGTTTCTTCTTGAATAAGACCAAGTATGGACTTTGGTTGCCTGAGCGATGGAAGGAAGCCAATTTATCAAATAATTCATTGTTGTAAACGCTTCCACCCAATAGTTGAGTGGCATAGAGACCTCAAATAAAATAAAGAGCCCGAGTTCAACAATGTGTCAATGTTTCCTCTCAGTAACACCATTTTGCTATGGTATGCCTTGACAAGAGAGTTGTTGTATGCCGCATTCAAGAACATGTGTGAGAAAATTATCGTTTGTGACTTCACCTCCTCTGTCAAATTGAGAATTATCTAATTTTCCTATCAAGCCGATTATCAATTGATTTCTAAAAAGATAGGAAAATCTCAAAGAAATTTTACTTTCGCTTCAATGGATACAACCGAGGGTAACGGGAGAAATCATCAATAAATACCACATAAAATCGAATTTTTTTCATATAAGAAACTATGATTGGTGCCCAAATATCACAATGAAGTTTCTCCAATAGATGGGATATCGAGAATTAGATAAAGAAGATGGCAAGTTTGAACTTTTGCTAATCTAACAACTTGTACATAAAGTGTCAATGGATTCAGTTACTGAAATCAAATTATCACACCCCAAAAGCTATCATACACGATTGTTTGGATGGCCTAATCGACAATGCCACATAAGTTCATCTATAACCTTGTTTCTTTTAGAGAAGAGCGCTACGTGATGCGGGACCTTATTGCCAAATACATTCCTTGGTGATTAGTTCTCGTTAGCAACAACCGGTGTGTCCTAAAGTCCTTGATAGAAAAACCATAGACATGAAATTCAATATAGCAAGGTAATCTCTCGTCAATTGAGAAACAAATAATAGATTTTTCTTCATCTATGGAACGACCAGAACATAATTAAGTGAAAAGCGACCAGTCTCATCGCCAAAGTGACAAGTCCCAACATGAATAATCGGCAATGATGCACCATTCTCAACTATCACATTATCGTGGGCATGGTAAGGAACTATGTTCACAAGATTACTTGGATTATCTATCATATAACCATTAGCACCAGTGTTCGGATGTCATTCTTCATCTCGTGAGTTTGAGATATGAAGAGCAGCCAAGCCATGGGATATATTATTACTTTGATAGCTGTTGTTGAAACTATACCAACAATTCAATGCAACATGCCCCTTCTTCTTACAAATTTGATAGATAAGAGATGGTATTCCTAAGTTTGAATTTGGTGGTGCACCGGCGGTTTTGGTTTGCTATGCAGTACGATAGTTTCTTGAAAAGTGCCGACTGTCTTGGTTTGTCTAAAAAAAGCCACGATCCCTAGAATTAAATATGGATCGTCTACCTCTACCTATGGGGTTGTTTTTGTTGCCACCATTGTGTCGCTGTGAGATTAAAGTCATCAAAGTGTTTGGGAGCGTTGAAGTTCGCTTGTTTAGTAACTAATAGCTGTGAAGTTGTGCAACCACTTTGGCATGAGATAGAATAGGAGGCCTGAACACAATCTTTGTAAACAACTCATAGCTATCATTAAGTCCTTCAAGTAATGTAAAGACCTTATTAGCATCCAATACATGTTTAACAATGAAATGCAATTGATCACAGATAGATTTAAACTCGCGAAAATAAAAAGATAAAAGCTTATTTTCTTTCCTAATGTTTTAAAGTTGTCCAAGGAGGTCAAGTTCACGAGTCACCGAGCTTTGTTGGAAATAATCAGTGAGAGTTTACTTCTATTGTTATTCGAAGTCAACAGCATGTCCAAGAACCTCTTCTGAAAGTGGGTCCATGATCCAAGTTTTTACGAGGCGGTCCATGATGTATATTCTGGACTATTAACTTCGACTCTATTTTTCGATGTATAAGTTTGCGGTGATGCAATTATCTCTCCGGTAAGGAAATCAAGTGGGTCCTGACTTTCAATAAGAGACAATACCCATGTCATCATTTTCATTGAAATTCAATGTAACTAAGTTTGCCACATTGATATTTGAAGGAAATGGGAATTTCGGGTTTGAAGAAGGAAATGATATGGTTGTGTTGACTTTTTTTTAAAAGATAAGATGGGCATGCCCTTGTGTAGATCTAATACCATGAAGAAAAACAAAAAATTGAATGAATGAAGCACACGAATATTATTGACACTTTGTACAATATAAATGGAGAGATATCATCACCCATAATCATGGTGGTAAGTGAACATAAAGATAACAATTCATCTAAATGGAAATTGAATAAAAACCAAATTGGGAGGAAATGTCTAAATGATCAGCTCGTCGATGCTTTGCTTGATGTGTTATTTTTATGCTCATTTGTAGAAGATCCCGCATTATAATCATGCTTATATATCTATTTGATTTGTTACTTCAATAAGGGATACCAATGACTTTTTGTGAGACAAAATTAATTTGGGATAACTCAAACCAATGCAAAAAAGCAAATTTAGGGACATCCTCAATGTTGATTAACCTCATATCAATTTTGGAAAAGACTTTCACACTGTCGAGTTGATCAAAGAGATCATATATACTTAACAATGGATATTTGTTCGGGATAGTCACCCTGTTCAATTCTCAATAATGACGCAAAGGCGCGTACTGCCATCTTTCTTCCTCACAAAGAGAACTGGGGCACCCCAAGGCAAAACATTTGGCCGGACGAAACCCTTACCTATCCAGTGCTGCAGCTGTATGTCAATTCGTTCGGTTCAAAAGGAGCCACCTATACGCCGCCTGAAGTCAACGGAAAACTCGACCTCCCGATCTTACGATGAGCCAGGCAAAATTTTAAGAACAACATCAGGGAACTCCTGAACAATCAGAATTTCTTCTAATTTTTCATCACCCTGCTTTAAATCTCTCACTGTAGCAAGGTACCCACTACATCCTTTGCTTAGCACGAGGCATGCTTGTAAAGCTGAGATTAGCAATGGAGGGCCACTAATGGTGCGTTTGGGAATGGCTTTGCCAAGCCACTTTAGGCATCCAAAGGCCCTTGGGCTAAAATTTGGTGTTAGGGAAATTTTTTTAGAGCAGTTTTGGCTGCGAGTTTGCTGGAAGTGCTGGAGGAGGAAAGGATAGAGACACTTTAGTATAAGCAAAAGTTAATGTGGAATGTGATTCATTGAGCCGATTCTCTGTACTGCTTGGGATCATTATGGCATATTCTTGCCTGTATATACTTAGTCATCTCAGCTCACTTTGTAAATATAGTCCTCTATTGCTTGCCTTTTTCTTTAGCTTTTTCTTCTTCTTCTTTTTCCGTTTTGTTACCCTCTCTCTTCGCTCAGAACTGAGTTGCTCGCCTCGCCGTGCTCGCCTCTCTCTTCGCTCGTAACCCAGTTGCTTGTCTCACCTTGAATCCAGGTTCTTTTGCTTTGATTCCTTCTCGTAGTGTTTTTTTATAAACAGAATAGGTCTCTCTCCCAATTAATTGCCCACAACCATGTCTGTAGCTTTATGTTGGATGTCGCATTGTGTTGTAGCTTTAAGTTTTGTCTATAGGTCTCTTTTGCCAATTAATTGATTTTCCATTCTGAACACTCCACGATGATTTGTTGGACATCGGATTGTGCTGTAACTTTATGTTCTATCGTTAATGTTCCGTCAAAATTTGCATACCCATGTGTTTATTCATGTTTACGGAATTCAATCATACTTTAATCTCGTTTGTTTGCATTTTTCAAATGTGTTCGTGGTTATTTTATTGGAAGATGGCAAGTTCATCGAAGGAGAAGGCATATTGGATCCCAGAAGATGTAGAAACTTTTTGTCAATTGTGCATTGAACAAATTGAAAAAGGCAATCGTCCGGCAAGCAATAAAAGGGATGGATGGACAGTCATAATAAACAAGTTTGAGGAGCTAAGGGGCAAAAAGTTTGATAAAAATCAAATGAAGAGCAAGTGGGATAATATGAAGGAAGAATGGAAAAAATGGAAGCAATTGATTCAAAAGGAAACGAGACTAGGATAGGATCCAAGGAAAAAAAACCATTGATATGAGTGATGAATAGTGGGAGAGGAAAATTAAGGTGTTTTTCTCTTCTTTTGCTACTTTTTTTCTAAGTTCATATTTTATGATACAACTCATGAAAATGTTTTATTATAACAGGCCAATCCTAAGCTTAAAGTTTTTCAAACGAAACGCATACATCCAGAAGTTGAAGCTTTGTTGGATAGAATGTTTCAGGGTACAGTTGCTACTGGAAGTATCACATGGAATCCTGCCCAAGGTTTATGCAATAATGAGGAAATTGAGGCCACACAAACTGATATTGGTGATTGTGCAAGATCTACTGATGATACTTTAAAGTGCAATGTAGGTGAAAAAGTAGTTCAACCAAGTCAAAGTAAGAGCCATAAAAGAGCGGCGGAGAGTTCAATAAGGCAAGCTCGAGGAAAGAAAGAAAAAAAAGTGACTGGACCGGCCAAGTTAGCATCGTAAATTGACAAACTTTGTTCGGCTGTTGAAAGTAGAAACAATGCGACATCTTTTGCAAGGGAGTTTGATCCTTACAAGGAAATTATGCAAACATTGAAAGCCATCCCTAAGATTAAGCAAGACCGAAAGTTATACTTTTTTGCACTCTCACATTTTGCTGAAAAGAAAGACAACAGGCAAATTTTCATGAAATTGGATGGAGATGAAGAAAATGTCAAGTGGCTCAAGTTTAAGTTGGAAGAGCATAACAGTCATCGCTAGGATGTTAACTACTTATTTGAACTCTTGCTACATTGTTGTAATGTCAGGCATATTTTCAATTGGTGTTTTGCACTCTGTTTGCACTACTTGTGAACTCTATTTCTATTTATGTTCTAATGTGAGACATGTTTTCAATTGGTGTTTTTTTTATTGGGTAAAGTTTGCATATATATGATGGATGATATAATTGTTCCATCATGGATGATCTACATTATTCATCACTTTTCTTATTGTAACTCTCTATTTTGTTACTTTGACACTTATAGATGATTCTCCTAAAGGGGAAAATCATGAAAATGAGGAAGAGGACTATTGGCAACTTGTGGGAGCTGGTCAATCTACAATCACTTATCAGACAATATACAGTTACAAAGTACCTTGTATGACATTGTCATTTATAGGAAATGCATGGTTAGGAGAGCTGATGAGCGAAGATGTTAATCCAATAAGGTGCTATCAAATGTTTAGAATGGATAAGATTGTATTTAATAGTTTAATGCATGACTTAGTGACATGCTATGGTCTTCAAGGAACTAGGAATATTGATGTTACAGAAATGCTTGGAATGTTTCTTCACATTTTAGGACACAATATAGGTAACAAGTTAACACAAAAGCGTTTTCAACGCTATGGGGAAACCTTAAGTAGGTACTTTAGCTTAGTATTAGATAAAGTATGTGCAATGGGAAAAAATTTGATCCAACCAATTGATCGGCAATTTAGGGAAGTTCCAAAGAAGACCAGAAATAATCGAACATTTTATCCATATTTTAAGGTACGTTTAGATTATACAATAGAAAGGAATAACTAAATATAAATTTCGATTATACAATAATGTTTGGGTTTTCGTTTCAGGGTTGCATTGGAGCTATTAATGACGCACATATCCCAGCGATGGTACCTTTGTACAATTAGATTCATTTTATTGATCGAAAAGGAACACCAACTCAAAATGTATTAGCGATGTGTAATTTTAACATGGAATTTATTTATGTTTGGGCTGGTTGGGAGGGACAAGCTCATGATACTTGTTTCTTCTATAAAGCCCTCGGAAGATGTGATGTACAATTTCCTCATCCTCCTCCAGGTTCATTATTAATGGTTTTTGTGCATTAGAGCATTAGTATGTATCAATATGGTATATGTTGATTAAATTTACATAATATTTGTGTAGGTAAATATTATTTATTAGATGCCGGATATCTCAATCAAATAGGTTATTTGGGGCCATACAAAGAATTTAGATATCATTTGCTAGAATTTCGACAATGTCCTACACCTTCTGGTTATCGGGAGGCATTTAACCGTCATCATTCCTCGCTAAGATAAAAAATGGAGCGAGCCTTTGGTGTATTGAAGAAGAAGTGGAAGATTCTAACGCATATGCTAAGTTATCCGTTTGAGAAGCAAGTGAAAATTGTTATAGTAGCAATGACCTTGCACAATTATAAATGAAGAAACGCCGTCAATGATAAACATTTTGCAAGAGCATATTTGGATCTTAATTATGGATATTCAGTTGACCTTGATTATGTGAATGACGGGGCTAGTGCTTCAAATGATAATTTATTTTTTGACATAGCACGTTTACGTGATCAAATAGCCAAGAGTTTAGTAAATACTTAAGGATGCTTGTAAATTTCAATGACAATATATTTTTTCCTCGATGCATATGTGACAATGTTCATTATAATTAAATTACTCTCTTTTTGCAGAGATGTGGTTTATTTGTTTATTAATTTGTTAATATATCTCTTTTACATTACTCTAAACGCGAAAATATAAAAGTTACGGTCATTATTTTTTTTTCAATTTTAAACAAATTAAAATTAAAAAACTTAAATTGGTCAAACCAAAGGACTTTCTCAAATATATGTTTACCAAACAGCAATTCCCCAAAGTTGCTTCCCAAGCCACTTTTCAATTACAGTTTACTAAACAGTCTTTGCATTTCATCAAAACCCTTTAAACTAAAGGCCTTTGCTTTTCTCCAAAGGCTTTCCCCAAAAGCCTTCCCAAACGCAGCCTAAATCTTGTAGCCTTCAAAACACATCGCAGGTTTTGCCGGGTATTAGAAAATATAGTTTCTTTGCTCGATAACCAACAGCAGCATGAAGTTGAAGTGACCATAACCAGTCCATGCCCAAGATTACCCCAAAGCCATGCATATCTGATGCCCTTAAATTAGCCCACAAGTCGCAGTCCCCCGATACCAGCCCATACAAAAACAGTCAGTTATCGTGGCAGCACCTATAGGAGTTTCGATCACACATTGCAGTCTCAATGGTTTCACAGGGTAGATTGTGTTTTTTAGCGAATTCCTCGGCAACGAAAGAATGAGTGGCACCCGGGTCAAACACAACACGACATATGTATACCCGGAAAATACGTCCACTGTAGATCTAACAACCACACTCGATGCCTGCGCATCCTGTCAAGTGAGTGCAAACAGCAACCTGCCTCGAGTAGGTATTCGCTCGTTACTGTGGCGCAGACCGACTAATTATGTTTGGTTCAGTACCTGTCCCTGTCTACCATTTCCAGGAGTCTGCATCTCCTTTAGGAGAAGGAAAGTGGTAAAATTAATGTGGCTGGGGAGGAGATCTTTAATGTTACTAGCATCTATTCACCTCAAGTTGATTTGAAAGAAAGCTTTTGAGGGACAATTCTAGGAAGATCACTATGAGTTAGATTCAAGGCATCCCTTTTTTAGAAACATATTTCATAGGAGGAAATTTATACAGGTATATGAGCATAGAGGCGGAGATTACAATGGCTTTCATGAAGGTCATGGCTTTGGTGAAAGAAATGAGGCTGGAATGTCATTTTGGACTTTAAATTGTGACCATACGTTATTCAACTCTTTTTTTCCAAGAAAAACGAGGACCATGTGATATGGACAAATCCAAATTCCTCTTTTCCGCCGGTCAAACTCTTCAACTTTTGGTTTCCGGCTCTTTAAAAACATCTCTCATTTCCAATCCTTGAAATGGTTTCTGACTTTCGATGCTCTTCATGGTCAAGGTCAAGCACTCTAAAAAGTGAACCTACACAACAAGTAGTTCATACCAACCCACATGTGCACCATTTTCTAAAGAGAAATTAAAAGTTCATATAACAATCTCCATGTACATTGAATGGGAGCATATCCTAAAATCCCCGCACAAGGGGAAAGCTCCGCAGTTCAGCGGCTTTCTACTTCAAATAATGGCCATTCCAAGCATGACACTGCAGGTATAGCTTTGATGTTATAAGTGTACCTGGTCTATGAAGTGATCCACTTCTTCAAAGTTCCATACATACAGCAAAATAAAGCAACCGACAATGTGAGAAGGGGACATCCCGAGAATTTTTATATATCGAAATCAGTCATCAGTAAACCACAGAATGATCAAGTCAGAACATCTTTCGACTAGGAAAAGCCAATCGATGTGATTTGTTGGAGACTCCCACAATTTTGTCATCGGCGTTCGTCTGTACCTCCACGTCCACTACCCTCAGGCCCCATGAGCTGGGAAGAGCAATTAACAAAGTTTCATTAAACAGGTAAGTTTTTAAAAAACAAGAGATGCTGCTCTTTTAACAATTTCTAGTCCTGCTTTAATCTTCCAACACTCAGGAAAAGTTTTGCGGTCAATTAATTGAACCCAGCAGAGTTGCAATATAACTGCTAGACACGTAATTCAGCTAAAACATAAGAAACTTCATCAAGTTTTAGATGCACACGTAAATGTGAAGGGCAGAAGGAAGGTGAGTACGTTACCTAGTTATCATAAAAGCGAGAACGCCGCCTCCGGGAGCTGTTATATTTAAAGAAGCAAAGAACATTTGGATTAGAGAGTTCAGAGAATTATTCTTAAAAAAAAACAGAGAAAATTGAAGAGTTAATTCAAAGCGCATGTCTATTGCTGCATGTCTGTTGCTGCATGTCGATGTAACAAACTACTTATAATGGTCTGCAGGACCAGGTACCCATCTCGTATCATGTTAATTTATGATGCTTCACCAAATCAAATCATCCTTGGTTCAAAACAGTTAACAAACAAGGAGAAATAAAGGACTTGTGATCTCTTAAAGGTAATACACTTGACACAGCCATGTCCACCAAAACCTCAAAGAGTAACTTACCGACACGCTAAAAGTACTATTTTCCTAGTTTCCCATACCAATCTCTCGTTGCATCAAGTTTGGGGATCTAGCCAAACATTCCTGAGATTATTTCATCCGATATTGTTCAACTCCACACTGAACTTAAGAAATAAGCACCCCTAAGTTGCCAGAAAACTTTTTGCACCAGCAACAAATTACGCATATGCATGGAGAAAGCGAATTCAAAAGGAAAATTTAACAGAAACTTCCATTGAAAAGGTACCGGTGCAATCAAATAAAAAAAATTCATTTTACCAACATCCTCTCCCAGAAATTAATGAACAAAATGGCTGCAATCTATCTTAACAAATGAAAGAAGAAAAATCAGACTACTTGAAAAACAAACAAACAAACAAAGAAAACCTGAAGTCAGTGAACCAACAACCAAAGAAGCTTTTGTTGATAAACAAAACCAATATGTGATCAAACAGGCTCTGCAATAATCAAAGCACAAAGGGAGCTTCACTAACCTGCGATGCCTAGAGCTTGTCCTTGAGGAACCCCTTGCACTGGCAAAGTCATCATCCATATCATCTAGTCGGTAATCTGCATACTCCACAGAGGTAACAGAACCCTCATCAGAATTTGATGTATCATATGTAGAATGTCGAGTTCCTCTTCTTGTATCACCAACTCTTGACCTTCTTCTGTTCCTAGAACTCCTAAAGTTATCAAATACCTGATATAATATACATGATGTCCACCAATTGCCTTCATCACCTGGGAAGTCCTCAAACTCATCGCCAGTATCATTGTCACCATAATCAATAACGTAATCGCCCAAAACTACACCTCGGGGAACTTCTGAATGGATAGTGCTCAAGACATCTATGATCTCTGATGATTGCTGGAAATTCTCCCAATCAAGCTGCCGAGCAGGATCGATCTTTGAGGGCCGAGCATGAGGGTGCTCTACTTGTGCATGCTTCTGCAACTCAGAGTAGGTTCCACTAAACAGACATCGGATCTC
The DNA here is from genome assembly GCF_021117445.2 of Syzygium oleosum. Classification (NCBI taxonomy): domain Eukaryota; kingdom Viridiplantae; phylum Streptophyta; class Magnoliopsida; order Myrtales; family Myrtaceae; genus Syzygium; species Syzygium oleosum. Next base: position 3,729,631 of record NW_026607500.1, on the reverse strand, counting down.
ATCACAACAACGCTTCTTATCGTTTAGAATAACACGTGCTTCATCAATAACACCCCATCCAGTAACTTCTCCTCTACACAATGGGCAGGTCGGCCTACAGCCGTTATCCAATTCTACAGGCTCTGTTTTTGATGTGGAAGAAGTTTCGGGAGATGAAGAAGATCTCACACCATATGCACTTCTAAACCGGTCCAAACAGTTGGAGTGCAAGTGATCTGTGTCGCATACAAAGGGACGACAGCCTTTATCAAAAGACGAGCACCGGAGAAGAACACCATTGTGAGGACAATCCAAACATATAGGACAAACCACATCTTCCCAGTCAATATCCATCTGATTACCCTCCATGACCAAATCTGACCAGATCCCTTTACACAAATTTCTTGCGATTGTGGAGACTCGAGACTACTGATGTGAATCTGCAAGTACCCAAACACCGCAAATATGTATCAGGGTAGTGAAAGCTAATTGGAAATGACATGCTTTTGCTGAGAACAAACCCTGAACTACGGAATCTTATGTCACAATCAATCCAAAGGACAATTACTTCATAGAGACTAAAATGCTGTACAAGCAAAAGTTCAAGTCATTTGGAGATGATAAAGGAATGATTTCTGAAGGAAAAGCTAGCCATGACCATGTGATTACAAATAGCATCTATGCCTGTAAGCATCGATAAAACGTTGTGAGACCAATAAATGATTTGAAAATTTGAAAGATCCATTAAAAATCTCCTTACAAATATGTACCACGTATGGTTGACTAACAACCACAATCAATTTACATTGTTGCTTGTACGTGACACTTCTTTTCATCTTTGAACTCGAGTATCAACTTCAGGCAAGCAAAAATGAACACTGTTGATCTAACAAGATATCCAATCTCCGAATCCACATAAAGTGAAGGTGCAGTCAACTCGTAGTACACCAGTATGACTACCCCATTAAAAATTCAAGCCCTAGGACTGAGCCTTGCAACACCATGGCAGAATTATGATAAAATTCAATATCCAGAATGTCTGCTTCCTCTAAAATACCCTCAACTGTTCCAGATTGTTTTCCTTCTTAAGGCTCTCTCTCTCTCTCTCTCTACCCCCGCAGTCCAGTACTCCATCTAATGTTGAAAAGGCTGTCAGTTATCTATCAGATAAACGAGAGACATCTTCCGACCCCAAAAAAAAAAAAAAAAAACCGAGACATCCTTTGAGACTGACCAAATACAATCCTCAGAGCCCTCATTTCGCTACAAGATTTCTTTTCACTGTAAAGAAACCATCTTTTACAGACTGGTCAACCCCAATCCAACCATCACGGCAATCACGTCGAAGCACAGAAGCCTTTCAAAGTAACGGCACGAAAGTCAACACATCTTTGGTACCCATCATCGGGCAATCCTCAAATTGATCGATTGAAAAGTCGCGGAGCATCGATACACGCACCCGATTCAAGCCCACAGAAAATCGACCTCGATTAGCTCCCACTAGAAGAAGGAGGGTTTATCGCCCCGATCACAAAAAAAGAGATTCAGCCCAAAAAACAAGGGAAAAAAAAAAGAAAAAGATCACGCCAAACGATGAAGATCAAACCAAGAACAGAGGGGGAAAACTGGAACACACACCTCAGAAAAGACGAAGACTACCCACTAAGCCAAAAACAAAAAAAACAAGAAGACAAGAAGCGCCGGACCAGAAACAAGCTCCCGGACCGATGCTTCCTCCGATCACCGACGCAAAATTCACGAAGGACCCAGACTGAGCTCGCACCTGGAACGAGGAACGGAGACGGGGAACGGGGTCGTCCGAGGCGCGAGGAGTTCAGCCCCGCGGGCCGCCAATCACAACCGTCGCGCGGCGGCACGACTCCGTCCTGGGGCGGGCCGCGCCGGCACCGCCAGCCACCCCGAACCGATGGAACAGTGCCCGGGGAATCGGCGGCGGCGGAGGGAGTTCCCGAAGCGGCGGCGGCGGCGGCGGCGGCGTCGCTCCTCGGGAGGGGGGCGGAGGTGAGGAACTGCTCGCGAAGCTCTGGAGAAAGTCAGTTTCGCAGCAAGCAGAGTCTCTCTCTCTCTCTCTGCGAGAACCAGAATGACCGAAAGAGAGAGAGAAGAAGAGTCTCTCTAGAGAGAGAGAGGAGAGGGGGGAGGGGTAGGAAAGGGAAAGCGCATGCCATGGGGATCGAAATGACGGGAATGCCCCCCGCCCCCCCCCCCCCCCCCCTCGCGTCCCGACTTTTTGACCTCCCCCGGTCCGCACGCCTCCTCCCGTTCCATATCATTCCACGCATTTTCCCTGTTTTAAGCCAAAAACACACACACAAAAAAATTGAAAAACGAAAGGAACAAAAAAAAAGGAGGAAAGGAAACGTCAATGTTTTACTGTTCCTCTCCATTTTTTTTTATTTGCTTTTCTTCCTAATCGTTTACTTTTCTTTCGCCCTTAACCCTCTCTTTCTTTCTTTCTTTCTTTTCTTTTTCTTCTCTTAGGGTTTCCATAGTTAATTCATTAAGGGCTAATTCCAGTGATTAGTCGAGTTTGAGAGACCCCGGCGGAATTTTCGCACCTAAGCGGGAAAAAAAAAATTTATTATTAGGTCACGGGGACAGGGGGTTTCGTTGGAGTGGGGCCCTGTCTCGAGATTTCTCGCGGAAGGATTAATTAGCGCCGCTTAGAAATAATATTTGATTCGGAGTGAGGCGGAGAGGTTGTAAGAGGAGGAGTGAGCGATTTTTCGCTTAGAAATAATATTTGATTCGGAGTGAGGCGGAGAGGTTGTAAGAGGAGGAGTGAGCGATTTTCCGTTGGTAGACATGAGTATTTTGAGTGCGAATGATAATTATTTTATTTTTCTATTTTTTATTTTTATGTTCCCGGAATAAGTTTGGAACAGAAATTCGTTTAGCAATGCAATTTCATTTTTTCTATTTCCGAGAAAAATATTTAGCCCAGAAATATATTTAGGATAGAAATGTTCTATTTCTGAAATAGAAATAGAAATAACAATTCTTCTTAGAGCTCGCTCTCGCCGTTGGCCGTCGCCCGCCCGCCGCTGCCAGCCGCTCGCCCGCCGATGTACTAATTTTATATCGACGCCATCAAACGAATTTCTGTTTCGGGAACAGAAATTTTATGTCATCATCAAACTCTACTTTCTGCTCGAAAACTCGTCCAGAGAATAGAATTAGAAAAATCTGTGGCAAAAAATTATTCCCAAAAATAAAATGGTTATCGTTCGCGCCCCAAGTGGTAAGTGAAGAGCGCTAATGTGACCGGAATCAATGAAAGTAAGAAGGTCCAAGGAAATCGACATTTTGTCGCGTATCGCGAGGACACGGGCCTATGAGGAGTTACGACGTGTCACGAGAACATTGGCTAACTGGGAAAAGTTCCAATTATCAACTTGAAAAGAGGCCCTTTTGCCAAAGTATCTCCTGAAGTTGAATTTTTTCTACTAACACCCTGTGCTTTGACAAGCATGGATAATGGGGCCCCCTACAATAATAAATATCCGGTGGAAAATTTGGCCGCGCGGCGAACACGTGCATCGCACATGCACATTATTTTGCCTCGATCTCATGGGCATATTTGGCCGAAAATATAGCATTGTACAAGAAATCAAGATGAGAAGTAAACCCCATCGATATGGAGAGAGGAAGGCACATAGAGGCAGAGTAAAGGAGAAAGCTAAGGGAGTGAATGATGAAATTTCTCCTCTCCAACCCTATTTCTGGCTAAAATCTATTTCTATTCTTTGGACGAGTTTCTGAGTAAAAAGTAGTTTTTGATAACGACACAGAATTTCTATTCTCGGAATAGAAATTCTTTTGATAAGTTATTCTTAAATTTTCTGTTCCTAGCGGCGAGCAGGTGGCAAGCAGAGGTAGACGGCTGACCAGTCGGCGATGAGCGAACGGAGGGTGGCGGGCGACACCGAGCAACATCGGGCGACATCAGGCAGGCAGCGGCAGACGATGAGAGGTGATGGACAGCAAACGGCCAGTGGGTGACAGCCAACGGGCAGCGAGTGGAGGCGAATGGCAGGCAGGCAGGCAACGGCGGCGAATGACAGGGGGTGACGGTCGGCGGCAAGCGGGAAACGACTAGCAGTTGGGCGGTGAGGGCGAGCAATAAAAGTGAGTGAAGCAGAAAATTTTAACTTCTCATTTCTGTTTCAAACCTATTTTTGAGCTAAAAATTTGTCCCAGAAATAGAAAAATGAAATTATTTTACTAAATAGATTTCTATTCCAAACTTATTTCCGGGAACAAAAAAATAAAAAAACAAGAAAACAAAATAGTTATCACTCACACCATAACCAAAAAAGGCGGTGTTGCTCCAGAATTGGCGAGGGCCTAGTGTCCCTCACCAAATTCAAGCATACGCACCACCGCTGCATTTGTCACTTTAGATTGAAGCATCGCCATGAACCGATAAGGGTCCAAAATGTTGCTTTAAGCACTCTTGACGATCTCGTTGTTTATCATGACTAGTAAGTATTTTTCATAGGTATATGTTCACCGGAAGTTCTAAAACTTATCACAAAAGTGAAATTGAGTCCTAAAACTTTCAAAAAGTGCAATCAAGTCCTAAAACATGTCAAATTGGTTCAATCGAGTCCTAAAATTAACACCATCTAACTTACTAACGGAAAATGTGACGTGGCTTATTTTAATATTTTCTCTTTCCTACGTGGCGATGATGTGGTTAAATTATGAAATATTAAAAATGACGTCGTTTTGACCCAAATTTGATTTTTAATACTAATTTTATTTAAATTAAAAACTAAGTTAAATAATTTATAATAAAAAAAACGTATACACAATCTCGCCGGTGGCCGCCACCACCATAGCTACTGGGAAAGGCCGACGGAGGTTGCCTAGGCCTTCTTGAAGCCCGACGATCCTCACCGACCTCAGGTGAGGGCTTGAAGGACCTAATCAGGGGGAGGGCATGACCATCAGTCGGAATTGGGGCGAGGGTCACGCCCTCACCCAAATCGAGCCTTACATGCCCTCGCCAAGAGCCGGCAAGGGTCGCCAGGCTTCGAGAGGCCCAGGCGACCTCTGTCAGCCCTTCCCGACGGCTGTGGTGGTGGCCACCAATGAGGGCTTGGCCATAGCTACTAATTGTGGGTCTGCTTTTTATTTATTTATTTATAACTTTTAGCTTTTTCTAATTTAATTTATATTTATTACTTTTTCTAACGTGGCGCTTGTTGGATGCCGCATCATCGTCACGTGTCGAGAAAAAGTAATAAAATAAGACACGTCAGTATTTTTCATTAGTATGATAGACGGTGTTAATTTTAGGACTCGATTGAACCAATTTAACAAGTTTTAGGACTCGATTGCACTTTTTTGCAAGTTTTAGGACTTAATTTCACTTTCGTGATAACTTTTAGGACTTCCAGTACACATATCCCATTTTTCTTATTGCTTCCTTAGACATTATGGGTTAAAATTTTCGAAGTTAACCATAATGCGAAATGTGTAGAAGCTAACATCGGTACGCAATGATAATATAGTAGTTAGTGAAGGTTGAGCCTTAAAAATATCAATTAGGGTGGAGAATTTGGTCTTTTTTTTTTTACACTTAACTTCGTAGAACTTTGTGGCCAAACCAATGCGTCGGATGTGATTTCTACGCCTAAGCCGCGCAAGGGATATCGAACCCTTGCCGGTTCTAGGGCAGTGGCAGCACCGCCACTCGCCCTCCTCTTTCTATTGGCCTTTCTCTCCCTCTCTCTCAATCTTAAGGGTTTATTTTTCTTTTAATCTTCCTATAAGTGTCCACGAGATTCAAACAAAATGTGCACGTGCAATGCGCGTGTCTCCCGGCCGGCCAAATTTTCCACCGGCAACCATCGGAGGGGACTCGTGGGTCCACATTTGTCAAGCACAAATGGGTAATTTGACAAAAGCTAAAGTGCAGAGGACACTTTTGCTAAATAAAAAAAAAAAAAGGAGCCTCACTTGAAGGGGATAGTTGGAATTTTCCCCACGCCAATGACTAGCTACAAAGAAAACAATCCTATTGTTTATTAAGGTAGTATCACAAATTAATTCGTGAATTTCTTTGTAATTGTGTTTAATTTTATATTGTGCTCTTGATCATCAATCAGTTGTGCGTCCACGGTGGCAACCCAGCACCCCACCTCTATCACCACTTATGAGTTACTGCATGGGCAGTTGCTCGGGAAAATTATCTAATCAATTTTAAACTTATTATATGAACATCAATTCAGTTATAATCTTTCTTATTTTGTCAATTTAATCTCAAATCTTTATGCGAAATTTCAATATAATTATTACGGTCAATCTTCGCAAAAATTCGTTGACGTGGCGGTTCGGTCATTGTCGGCCGTCCTACGCACAACACCATGTCAACAAGTTCAAGTGAAAATTGGCCAAAAGGACTCCATTGGAATATTGCGCAAAGTTTTAGGATTCAATTGGAAAAAATTAAAAAGTACATGACTGAACAGACATCCGTACCCATACAATAGGTTTAGGACTCAGTCTGTAGTTGCTTCCAGTTAATTTCTCTAATTATACATACGTATGTTGTATTAAACCTTTCGATGCCTGTCTGAACCAACACACACATAACTCGGTCCAAATGAAAGGGGAAAAAAAACCTCATAACGACACTAATTTGAGGGAAAAGAACCTTGCTAGTTTGAGATTTCTTTTCTTATAAGTGATCGGATGGTATAAAGTTAGTTTTTACGCACTAGACTAAGTATATCTCGTTAATCCGGTAAAGGCATGTCATGTCCTCACCAGGATTGTGGGATACCCGGAATGTTACTTTCTTATAACTTAGCTTCAAGCGGTTACAAAAAGAAGATATAAAACCCAATACCTTAAGGCTGTGAATGATAACTATTCTGTTTCAGAAATCAATTTCTGGCCAAAATTTTTATTTCTGTTTCATGGATGAATTTCTGAGCAAAAATACGCGTTTGATAATGACACAAAATTTCTGTTCTCGAAACAAAATTTTGTTTGATAACGGCACAAAATTTCTTCCTCTCGAGTGACCGGCGAGTGGACGGCGGGCGGATGGTAGTGGTGGATGGCAGGCGGCGGACAGTGGCATCAAACGACAAGCGACGGACGGCGGGGGAGGTGGCGGCGGATGGCGACGCGACCAATGCGGAGGACGGCGGATGGAGGCAGCCGGCGTCGGGCAGCGGCAGGCGACGGGAGGAGGGCGAGAGTGGGGCGGCAACGACAGAAGGCAGATGGTAACGGGAGGAGGGTGGTCGGCAGCGGGAGACGATGGCCGGTGGACGGCGGGTGAGGGCCCACGACGGGTTGCGACGGGAGGAGAGCGGTCGGCAATGGGAGACAGTGGCCGGCGGACGACGAGTGGCGACCCTTGGTGGGCGGTAGCAAGAGGAGGGCGGTCGGTGGTAGGAGACGGTGGCCGATGGATGGCGGGTGGCTGCCCTTGGTGGGCAGCAACGGGAGGAGGGTGGCCGAAGACGGTGGCCAGCGGACGGCGGGTGGGGGCCCGCGACGGGAGGAGGGCGGTCGGCGGCGGGAGACGGTGGCCGGCGGACGGTGAGTGGCGGCCCATGGTGGACGGTAGCGTGAGGAGGGTGGCTAGCGGCGAGAGACGGTGGCCGGCGTACGGCGGGTGGGGGCCCGCGACAAACTGCGACGGGAGGAGGGCGATCGGTGGCGAGAGACGGTGACCGGCGGACGGCAAGTGATGGCCCATGGTGGACGGTAGCGGGAGGAGGGTGGCTGGCGGCGGGAGATGGTGGCCGGCGTACTGCAGGTGGGGGCCTGTGACGGGCTGCGACGGGAGGAGGGCGGTCGACGACGGGAGACGGTGGCCGACGGACGGCGAATGGCGGCCCATGGTGGACGGCAGCAAAAGGAGGGTGGCTGGCGACGGGAGACGGTGGCCGGCGTACGGCGGGTGGGGGCCTCCGACGGGCTGCGGCGGGAGGCGGGCGGTCGGCAGGAGGAGACGGTGGCCGACGGACGGCGAGTGGCGGCCCATGGTGGACGATAGCAAGAGGAGGGTGGCTGGCGGCGGGAGACGGTGGGCGGCGTACGGTGGGCTGCGACGGGAGGAGGGCGGTCAGCGGCGAGAGACGGTGGCCGGCAGACAGCCAGTGGCAGCCCATGGTGGACGGCAGCGGGAGGAGGGTGGCTGGCGGAGGGAGACGATGGCCAACGTACGGCGGGTGAGGGCCCACGACGGGCTGCGACAGGAGGAGGGCGGTCGGCGGCGAGAGACGGTGGCCGGCAGACAGCCAGTGGCGGCCCATGGTGGACGGCAGCGGGAGGAGGGTGGCTGGCGGCAGGAGACGATGGCCAACGTACGGCGGGTGAGGGCCCACGACGAGCTGCGACGGGAGGAGGGCGGTTGGTGGCGGGAGACGGTGGCCGGCGGACAGCGGGTGGCAGCCTATGGTGGGCGGCAGCAGGAGGAGGGCGGCCGACAGACGGCGGGTGGGGGCCCACAATGGGTTGCGATAAGAGGAGAGCGGTCGGCGGGTAGCAGCCCATGGTGGGCTGCAGCAGGAGGAGGGCAGCCGGCGGCGAGAGATGGTGGCCGGCGGACGGCGGGTGGCAGCCCATGGTGGGCGGCAGCGGGAGGAGGGCGGCCAGTGGTGGGAGATGGTGGCAGGCGCAAGGCGGGTGGCAACCCACGGCGGGAGGAGGGCGACCGGCGGAGGGAGACGACAAATGGCAGGAGGCGGCAGCCGGCAAGTGAACCGCGATGGGTGGCTGCCCAAGCGATGGCCGGAGGAGGGCGGTCGATGGCTGGAGACAGTGGCCCGCAGCGGGAGATGACAAACGGCAGGAGATGGCGGCTGGCAAGTGGGCGGCAATGGGCGGCGGGTGGGCAACCGGCTAGTAACGAGGACGAGCGATGAGAAAAATTTTTATTTCTCATTTTTTTCCAAAAATAGAAAAGTAAAAAAATTTTACTTCTCATTTCTATTCCAAACCTATTTCTAAAATCAAAATTTGTTCCAGAAATTGAAAAATGAAATTGCATTATCAAACATATTTCTGTTCCAAACTTATTTCTGAAACAGAAATAGAGAAACATAATGATTGTTATTCGCAACCTAAGATTCTTAAGGCGCAAATCGCAGTTGTCTTACCACTCGATCAACCCTTACAAAAGCAAACGAGAGAAGTTGAACCACAATTTGCCCATTTTGGGATTGAACCACAATTACCCGATTCAGGAACTGATTGTTGTGGGTTTGATCCTAACTTAGGGACACAAATATAAGTAGGGATTATATTGGTGGGTTGTTATGCTACTTTTCCTCCAAATTATCAAATGTTACCATCATGCCACTACATCATTAAAAAAAGGATAAGTATATTGGAAATCTTACAGCTTGTCATTAAAGTCTAATTAAGTCATAAAACTTTCAAAAAGTACAATCAAGTCTTAAAACTTGTCAATGTCATGCAATCAAGTCCTTCTATTAACTCTGTTCAACTTGACAAATGGAAAATGCCAACAAGTTTTAGGACTTAATCAACAACTTAACAAGTTTTAGGACTTGATTGCACTTTTTCAAAGTTTTAGGATTTAATTGAACTTTTGGGATAAGTTTTAGGATTTGACTGCACTTTTTGAAAGTTTTAGGGCTCAATTGCACTTTCATGACAAGATTTATGACTTAAAGTGCACTTACCCCTAAAAAAAAGTTGAACCATGACTATGATAATTTTCTCCAAAGTTGAATTGACAGCGAAATCTAGAATTAAGAAGTCTTAGACATTGACGTAAATGTCTTTTGCTTGACTTTTTCTCCACGGAAAATGAAATTGTTGGCCTCGAAGTTTAGTCAAATTAAGTACGATATATATTTATTTCTCTAGAATAAGTGCACTAGAAGTCATAAAGTGCAATTGAATCTTAAAATTTTCAAAAAGTATAATAAAGTTCTAAAACTTGCCACGAAAGTACAACCGACTCCTGAAATTTTCAAAAAGTGCAGTTAAGTCTTAAAACTAGTTACGAAAGTGCAATAGAGTCTTAAAACTTTCAAAAAGTGCAATTAAGTCTGGTTCAATCAAATTCTTCCATTGATTTCACTTTTTGGGCTTTCCTTTAAATTTTACTGTCAAATTTTTGAGTTGGATGACACGTGACAATTTACGAGTGTACCAGTTTGGGATTTTTCCCTCTATTTGTCACATGTGTGCCAGATTATGGTTTTTCTTTGTGATTTTTCGTGGTATTAATCTAATTTAACGGAGGGTAAATTTGTCACAAATGTGCCAGTTTAGAATTTTTTATGGTCAAAAAATTAGTTTAAGGTAAAATTATCACGGATATACCATTTTGGGGTTTTTTGTGGTAAAAAAATAAATTCGGGATAAATTTATAATAAATGTATCAGTTTGAGATTTTTTGTGGTGTGAATGCTCTTTTAAATTTGTCAAGAACTAGTATGTTTTTCTCATCTAGAAGCCACGAATTTTTAAAGTCAGATAATAGCTTTTGCTTTTGACTTTTTAATTCACTACTTTATTTCTCCTTTTCCATTTTAAAATTCACATCATCATTTTTCATGGCCCCACTAGAGAAATACAATGAAAACGACGACATCGTTTTCGATCATTCACGAGAGGATCCCATCATTCCATGGAGGAGAATGGAATGATTCCATTTCCCGAGGGTATCAAGGTCAGATGCCACACCAGTTGAAGCAAAGGATTCGGGTTTTGCAGATTTTTATTATTATTTTTGTTTCTTTTTTAATTGTTTTAGAAAGCTACAATCATAAAAAAAAAAAATATTCCTTTGGCCGCTCTGAGGATAAAAAAATATGTGGAGGGCGATAGAGAAGAGCCATCATTATCGTTTGAATTACTTTTATGTACTTTTTTTTTGGGTCGGATACTTTTTTGTACTTTAAAAATTGGAAAAAAAAATTATTTTCGCAAACATATTGAATGGATGATATACATGAATGAACTGATTATCCGAACTTCTTTTTTAATTTCACTTGTTGTTGTTTTAATATAAGCTTGAACCCGAAAAAAGTTAACCGGGGAAGCCTTGCTATAATTAGGGTACGTCTGAATTAAATTTTACCTTTTCATTTTCTGCTCAATCAAAATCTTGCGACTCACACGCTTTGACTTTTTTTTTTTTTCTAAATTTGAAATATTTGTTATGTTTGCATAATATAGATGTCGATCCGTGAATTCACTTATAATATTTTCGTGATTTTTTTGTAATTCTATTGATATTTTAAGTTTTGGCGGGACTGTTTGATTTTAGTTAAGCGGAAAAACAAACAAGCCCTTACTCCTCTGTCACTATAAAAGTTATGTATGACATCGGCGAGTGGAGCTCGGCACGACCCACATCAGGCGCGCGTCCTCTGCCATGACAGGTCTTTCGGCGTTCGTTATCCACATCGGGATCATGCTCGCGCCGTGTCCATGTCGACCTAAACACGAATTTTAAATTGTTAACAGTGGATGTCCAAGTAATGCATGCGAGCTGACGGATAATCAAAGATTTGGAAGTGTTGGAAGTCATCTTCCGAGCTGAATTCCACGATCTTCTTGGATCTCCTTGTGCATCCGCCTTTGTGTTTCGCTTCATGGTTTCTGTCGACCCCTCTTCTGTCCATGATTTTGTTCAGGGTAAAACGAAACGAGTGTCGTGCTCGTTTCTTTCTGCGCACCAGCATTTGACATCTGCTGCAAATCTAGGGTCGCTGGTCAGCCCGCCGGTAGCGTAACGTATGGTTTATAAAGTTCCTTTCTAGGATAAGTTTGAGTGGTGTACTAAAACTAATTTGTATTTCGGAAAGAAGCATGACAGCGATCGAAGTAAATTTTATTTAACATTGAGTGGACATCTAAAATTCCTCCAGAGTATTGAAATCCCATTCATCAAATGAGCTCATAATCCTAAAACTATGGAACGTATGAGTTTTGCTTTGCCGGTATTGCGAATAAACGAACTCAACACGACCACTTTCGGGTGTGTTTGGGAGAGCATTTACTCATAACCTTTGCATGAATACAAAGTATTTTGGAGTAAAGGGTCTTGTTGAAGTGTAAATAGTATTTGGTAAACACCAAACCTTGTAATAGTTAAAAATGAAGAAAAAAATAGCAACAGAACAATGGATGAGCTCGGGCGACCCTCGGCGGCATAGGGAAGGTTGAAAGCTTCTAAGTTAACCTGTTGTCGAGGTCACGATCTCTGGTGAGCTAGATGTTGATAAAACCTCTTATGATATTTGACAAAATTGTCTAAACAATCTTTAATCTACTGTATGAATGTCAATTCAGTCCTAAACTTTTCAATTTTACCAATTTAGTCCTAAAACTAATTTCAATGTAGTTCTTTTAGCCAATTTTCGACAGAAATCTCTGACGTAGTGATGTGCCATGTAGGACAGCCAACGATAAGGACCGCCACATCGGCGATTTTAGACGAAAATTGACCAGAATGACTACATTGAAATTTCGCATAAAGTTTAGGACAAAATTGAAAAGTTTAGAATTAAATTGACATCCGTATAATATGTTTATGACTGATTGGCTAATTTTTCCCATTATATATTGATGTTGACAAAATTATATATTTCTCGTTATTACTCGATAAAAGCGGATGTTGTTTTAATTTAGGTAACAATGATACGAAGATGCTTTATCACCATTGATATAATCCGAGGTACAAAGTTGAAAGACTCACGAAGATTCGATGGACCTTGATAGTGGGTGAACAAGTCGGGAAGAACAAGAAGTTCGGGGAGACTTGGAGGTATCATAAGGGGAACAGTTCTATGAAGCCTTGATCACTAATATACTTAGGAAGATTAAATAAAAAGCAGTACATAAGTTAACTACAAGCGGGAAGCTTGGATAGACTCACTGATCGTTGATATAAGCAGCTTTTTATGTCATTTGATATAAACGTGCATTTTGTTGTGGCTAGTGATAAAACCTAAAGAGGGGATGAATAGGTTATTTAACAAAGGGATAATGATATAAACAGTCCCTGAACTTTGGCTCAATGTGCAATGTAGTTCTTGGACTTTTAATTTGTTCAATGTAGTCCCTGAACTATATGAAAATGTTCAATGTAGTCTTTGAATTAATGGAAGGACTACATTTAACATTTTCATAAAGTCCAAGGACTGAATTGAACATGTGTCAAAAGTTTAGGGACGACATTGAACAAATTAAAAGTTCAGGGACCACATTGCATATCGGGTTAAAGTTCAGGGACTACATTAAACAAATTAAAAGTCCAGGGACCACATTGCACATTGAACTAAAATTCAAAGACTGCTTGTGTCATCTTTCCTTTCGCAAACTTAACAACTTTTTGCGGAATTGAGTGGAAGCAAAGTTTGTATGTGCAAGAACAAACTAGATATGAGCAGTAACTACATGCGTTTTGCTTCTATCAAATAAATGAAACAAGAAGTAAAATGAGATAGAAATAGATGCACACAGGTTTATAGTGGTTCGGTTTGAGATAAGCCTAGGTCAACTCTTCTAGATGATAGCCACCAACAAGGCTGGAATTCAATAGTAGCTCTTCAGATGTTACAAATGTAACTTTTGTTGCTTCTACTCAAAGCTGGTAGATCACAACACTACCACGAATACAAGCAGTACTAAAGTACTCATACATTTCTCAGAAGATTAACAATTAGTGTATGAATCTCAATAAGCAAAATCAATATATCACAAAGTGCATAAAGTATTCTTACAATTCTTGGAGTTCGTCTGTCTATCTTGTATTACATTGGAGTTAATCCTCAAGTTGACCGTTTGAATGATCCATGTAGCCGTTGTAGATTCCAATAAAATCACCGAACATTTGGTTGGCCATATAATCATATCTTCCAGCAATCTTGTCATTGCCATGAATAAATTCATTGAGTTAGGAAATAATCCTTGTCCAACGGTACGATGAATAATAGATTGAGTTCTCTTTGAAGTGAATAAATCCATAATTCTAGGCTTGTGATTGGCCTTCTGATTCCTTTGAACGTAGTAACGATAAAAGAAAGTCTAGGTCTTCACCATGTCACTTGTCCAGAAGCGATCTTCTCAATTTGATATAAGTCGTAGCTTCTCTCAACTTTTCTTGGTTCTACCAGGTGGTCCAGTTAACATTTGTTATGTTTATCAAACTCCATCGATTATTCTTGAGCACACATGTCAATTTGACTTCCACAGATATGTCACCTATTTGTTTCTCCAAGTCCTCACCAACTTCTCATTCTCGTTGACTTGTTCACCCTTAAGGTCCTTCCAATCTTTCAAGTTCTTTCATGCAGTGTCTATGATAGTTTCAATGGTCTTTAGTCATCAATAGTTACATGGATGGAAACAACACTCGCATCATCAAACCACAAGTTGCAAGAGAGAGTTTTGTCATTATTAAAATTCTCAGCGTTTTCCTAACTCATTCACGTGATTGCACATTCTGAAAAGAGGAATCGCATATTCCTTTGACTATCAATCTAAGTGTCAAGGAATTTGATAGCAAGCCTCAGACCTGAAACTTAAAAAGGGAATAAACATAGGAGAATCCAATCAATTGCAATCACTTGGGAAAATGATTATTTCCTAATATAGCTAACTCTATTTGTGTAAGTTACACCATTACCAGGAAGATATGATTGTCTAGGAGAACGGATCTCTGGTTATTCTGTTGTTTATCTTCAATGGCTAAATTGAATATCTAAAAGATTATTTTACGGGTAGTTCGGAGATTGAATTGATGCATGCCGAAGAAGACACACAACTACTAATAGAGAAAGCTTCTTACTTTGGATACATAGGTATTCTTGTTGTGAGCGAGAAATTCATTTACAGAGAGTACTTTATCACCGATTGAAATCCCTTTTGAGAAGTGTACGAGTGTTGTAATAGTGCTTGAAATTTGGTAGTCTGATTTTTTACAAGCTTCGGGCATAAGCAGCATGGGCTACATTGTAACTACTTAAACGATTATTAGTGGATTCCAACCTATTGGTAGCTGTTGGTTTGGGAGATTGAATGTAGGTTTGATCTAAGCTAAATCACTATAAAGATCTGCATGTATCATCTTCTATCTCTTAACTTATTTCCATATATACCAAAATTGATTTTGATAATTCCACAAAAATATATTTAGTTTTGATAATCAACATATTCACCCCTCTTGGTTACACTTCTAGCCATAAAACTAGATAGGGAGATAGAGGCTCGGGCGATCCTCGGCAAGCCTCGCATGAGCTAGATTGGAGACCAGAGGCAAGCGTCAACCTTGGCAAGCCTCAACCAGGCAAGTGTCGACCTCGACCTCGACGAGCCTCAAGCATGCGAGCATAGATCCGGGGTTGATTTTTTTTTGATCCATTTGATGGTATGGGCAGGTTCTGCTTCACCAGGAAGACATCATTTTCTTTTAAAGGCCTGTCCTCCTATGCTATGATAAATTGTGAATTTAAGATGGGAGTTCTTGGTGGGGCAAATCGATGAGATCAGACAATACCAGGAAATGTCGTCTATTGTTGTACTCTTGCAGCTGGCTTCACCTCCTCGTGTGTATTGTAGAACTGCTGATGACGACATAGAAGTATCGGTTCCATTTGACTGATCTCAGATGATGAGACTTTTTTTAGCAAAAAAAAATATCTGACTTGTTGGATGATGAGACTTTTTTAGAGAGATGATGAACGGTCATTTTATGAGGGCAAGACTAGAACATGGAAATGTTAGTGCGGGCAAAGTTGAAAGAAAAAAATTCATTAACTTTGAAAGCAGCATTCCTAAAATGCTGAATATCAATTTTGGGTGGGATTTGCATTGGGAATGAATTTTGAAAATATTAACTTTGACTCAAAGGCCTTTGAGAATATTGAACTAAACGCCTCAACTCTGTCCCAAAGACCTTTGGCGGCCCAAAGTCCACGGTCAGCTGTACAATGAGATTTCAGAGCTTGACTTTTGTTGTTACAATTGTTTGATTCTTCATAGTTTCAGAAATTTATGTGGAGGGTTTCATAAATTGCTTTCCAATCATATGAGCAAACCAGAAGAAATTCCACCCCGGTGCATTTGCTTGAAATGTAATTCCACAAGAAGGCTTAAACAATCATTAAGGACAATAGGAGGCAACACAGAAAGCAGCTATAAAAAGCCCAACGCATGTTCCAAAAATCATTAGGGAGAAAGAGAAACAGCTTTCAACCAAACAACTTGGCTTCTGAGCTCTATGCATGTCCTAATTTAGATTGTTCATTGACGAAGAGCTCAGAGAAGGTCGTCCAAGGTAGCAAGTTCGAATGTTGTCGATATGCTTTCAAGGTCAAAAGTAGAGAAAGTCCAGGAAGAATTTACCTGGAAATGCATCTACATAAAAAGAGCATGTGCCTGAATATTTGTCCTTGGAGTCGTGTTGAAGGGTTCCAAAGTCATTTTGACCTCATCTTTATAATTAACATAATAATGTCGCGGCGGAACGTACTATATAACACATGAAAAACATACAATAGTAATGGGCCTAATCCCCTGTAGAGCTTGATGGTAAAATGACCAAACACAAATTAACAGAAGGACAACATTAAAAGTTTCATATAGTTTAGGGATAAGATTGAACATTTACCAAAAGTTTAGCGATCAAGTCTAGGGACGGCATTACATATTGGGCTAGAATTAAGGAACCATATTGAACAAATCGAAGGGCGAGATTGAACATCGAGCCAAAGTTCAGAAACCATTTGTGTAAAAAGCGAGGGCCTCCGCAGTTTGTCTCTTCTTGTGGGTAGGCTCAACGGATGCATTCCTTATTTCAACGTGCCAGTGCCCGCACGCTTCGCACCTCTAATTCCCCCAGTATCTTTTTCTTCCCTAGGGAGAGTGAATACCCTCCAGCTGTTTTACATCCCGATGACCACGAAGTTCGGACGAGAACCTAGATGAAGTCTTTTAAAGACATGCTTAGGTCCAATTATCCCCAACATGTAAAAACACATCAAAGAATAATGAGCCTAACCAATGTCTCTACTTGAGCCCATCCCTTTCACAGTCGGCCCAACTCCACTTCAGCCCATCCTCCTCTCCTTCTTAGCGGGAAAAATCGCATCTTTCTGGCGCGCAGCATCACTGCACACTCGCCAAAACCCCTCTCCCTCTCTCTCTCTCTCTCTCTCTCTTCTCTCTGCTCTGGTTCTGCGACGAAGGAATGATGTTCTCGAGCAGCCAGTTCGACGGCTTCGTGCCTTCCCAGTCGACCCAGTCCGCCGACGCCGCTTCTCCTAACCCCTCCAAGGTATATCTTCTTCCTGCGGTTCTCGCCGTGTGTCGTGCGTTCCGATGGGGTCTCTATATGCATACCCATCTCCCTTTTTTAGCTTGTCGAGCTGGGTATCTCCGAGCTTGATCGAGATCGTGGGTTTTCCCGGGGGCCTTTGTGGTTGCAGAGCTGGGGGACGCAGGGGTTGGTGCCCGTCACGGTGAAGCAGTTGAGCGGAGCCCATCAAGCCGGGGACGAGAAATCGAACTTCTCCATCGATGGCGTGGACGTGACCAATGTGAGTGGGGCTTTCTTGGGTTAAAGATGTCTTTTCTTTCGTGCTCTGGGAATTGGGTCGCGGGAAAGACCGGAAAAGGAAGTTCCTTTTTCACTGGGTTTGATGATGTTCTGTTCTGGGCAAAGTCACGTTGCGATTCCCCGGTTTGTTTCAGGTCACGCTGGTCGGGATGGTGTCCGAGAAAACCGTGAGGGTGACGGATGTGAGCTTCGCTTTGGATGACGGGACCGGGCGAGTCGAATGCAGAAGATGGTATGGTAGCCTCCTCTTTGACTGTAATGTTGCTGGTTGGGGCATTTCATTTCATTAGCACCCGTAACTTGTATGCTTTCTCCAATCGTTAAGCAACTTGAGTTTTAGTCTGAGGCATCAAAGAAGAGGTGATTGTATTGGCTGGTACTTGTATAATGGTAGATGAGGTCCTGTGCGGAGCCAAAGTATACTCTTGTCCTTTTTTCTTGTATCAGTTAATGGGTTGCACCGAATAATTTATATCTTCTGTGCTGAATAGGGTAAATGAAAGTTCAGACACCAGGGAAATGGAAGAAATTCAGTGAGTGTTAATCCATGTTTTATTCTTTATATAGTTGCTTTTTGCACTTGTTGAAATTGCGATTGCACTGTAAATTGTAATATTTGTTGATAAATCAGGCCATGAGGTTTTACAGCCTAAGAGAATTCACTGATTTTTGGTGCATCTTTTGCTAGTGATGGTCTATATGTCCGTCTTGTCGGGCACTTAAGAAGTTCTCAGGGGAAAAAGCAACTTGTGGCCTTTGCTGTTAGGTATGTCATGTTCTTTGCTTCTTATGCATCCATAAATATTCTTGCTTAGCTCTTCATATTGGTGTATGCACTGTTGAAAAAATGATACATGTAGTTTGAAGGTCTCTCTGTCTGTCTGTCTGTCTGTCTCTCTGTCTCTCTGATATACTGCATCATCCATAACCACCGGTTATTATGGATTATGAGAAGCTTTATCATAGTAAACTTTCATAAACGAGTTGTTATATTACCATCCCTATAGTAGTATATTAAATCCTGTGGAGAAATTTCTCATTGTCGGTCCGCAAATGATAGCTCTCGTACTGGAGGTTATGAACCAAAATTTGGCATACTGTATACATACTAATTAGAAAAAAAAATAAAAACAGTGGGTTACATCTGTGAAAGAGCTTATGCTTCCAATTATGTATGTTATATCAAACTTGAACGCAACAAAGAATAAGTACCTCTATAGGTGCTACCGATGTTGCGGCATAAGATCCTCCGGAGAAATATTGCAGATTCCTTGGGGCATGAGACCTTTTAATAAGCTTGATACATCTCATAAATTGATGGTGTGAAAGAGCTTTAAGCTCTTAATTATGTATGTTATAACAAACCTGAACGCAACAAAAAATAAGTACCTCTATGGGAGCTAGCGACATTGCAGCATAAGATCCTTCGGAGAAATATTGCAGTTTCCATGGGGTACAAGACCTTTTAATATGCTTGATACATCTCGTAATTGAAGGTGATCATTCTCCTCCATTATGGCTACTTATCTGAGATTATGAGGAAGTTGTTTGTGCGTTATTGATCTTATCTTGTAAATCAAGTGTCTCATTGCACAGCAAACTAATGAAATGTGAAATGTCAGAATGGATCGTGTTAGATGCCACTTCTCAGCTTGGATTAACTTAATTTTGTATCTTTTCTTACACTTTTTAACTTTATTTTCGTTTAAACTTCTTGTTATGGTTTTGCAGGCCTGTGACCAATTTCGATGAAGTTACTTTCCACTTTATTGATTGCATACACCAGCATTTGCAGAAAAGCAGAGTAAAGGTACTGCTTAAACTTTTGTAACTCATGCTCTTATTGGTGCACGTCATTGTCGACTAAGAAGTTACATGATGCAATATGCTGGTTATTACGAAAATTTATGGTTAACATGTATAGCCACTTACACTGGAGTTGCAGGGTGATGCCAATGCTGATTCCCAAATGGCTGATTTTTCCACAAGCACTCCAATGAGTAACAAATCAAATGGGTCTCTGGTAGCTCCCACAAGTGAAGTATGTGAAACACAAGAACTTGTTCTGGTTTTTGAAGTTTTTGACTGTTTACTTGCATATTAGATCCAGAATACATTGAAGTACATGATCACATGAGATTGTATTCTTCTTTGTATAGATTTCTGGACAATTCTCTGTTGATGGACTCAAGGGCTGTGACCAGAAGGTCCTTGAATTTCTACAACAAAACTAGTAAGATAAATCTCTGAAGTCTTTACGTCTCCATAAGTTTTCCCCTTCTATCTATTAGGCCAATACTGATTTATAGGCACTAGAGATGCTAATTATTCTTCATTATAAGTGGCTGCTTGGCTCTGGAGAATATCTTGTCTTTGTGGAGAAATGGTGCTTCCCAGTGGATCAATTTTAGCATTTTGATAAATTTAGCTATAATTTTTTTTCCTTTGATGGAATGCAACATAACTGAAGCTGTTCCTTGGGGTTGAATGGAAATGTTGATTCGTGATTTAGTTTTAGCTTGCTGAACCTTTTTCATTCGCTGATTTCTGTAGTGCACAAGAAAAGGGTGTCCACAGAGATGAAATCGCGCAACAACTGAAAATTTCTGTCAATAAGATCATGTAATCTCTCTCTCTCTCTCTCTGTTTTTTTACTCTCTCTCAGAGCATGCACGCGCTCATGCATCACACCGGACCCTCACTTACACTAACTACATACTTGTGAATGGTTTCCCTTTCTTTTTAATTTCTTTTGGTCAACAGGGAATCAATCAGGACTCTTGAAGAGGAGGGTCTGATATATTCAACTATTGACGAATATCACTATAAATCAACTACGGATGCTTAAATGGTGGAACAAGTTGCTAGTTCTGCTTTAATTGTGGGTACTATTGTGTGTTCTTATTTTTGCACACTTCCCTCTTTCCTGTACAAAAAGAAAGGCAATTTTAAGGATGCTTGGGTATGGACCTCTTTTTTCTTTTTGTTGGTTAGCTCTACTCTGCATTGTTATTGACTCGTGAATTTTAATTTAGCACTGAACTTTCCGCTGTCATAGGGGCCCATGAATTCATTTCTGCACTCGGTAGTTATGAAATGGAACCGATATGTCTCTCCCATGGAAGGCCAGGGTCATGTAAATAGATGGTTCAAGTTAGCATTTAACCCAATGTAGTTCAGGGAAATGAATCTGAAATAAATTACTGTGCTTGCAATGCATCTATGTTTTCAGATGGCCTTTGCAGAGACATATGCTGGACGAAGAAACATGGATCTTCTCCTTTTTCCTCAACCGAATTGCTTGAAATCTTGTTTTAGCGATCTTGGTCAATCTAGTCTCTGCTTCATTTGCTTACCTGTGTACCGCAAAATGAATGCTTCTCGTGTATAAATTGTTTCCTTATAGATTTTTAAGATGGCATTCCTACATTAGGACCATGTGTAAAGACATGTGGATGGTTCTGGGAATACCTGTTTACAGGTAAGCATGACATGAACGCATTAGACACCTACATGGAGAAAAAGTACATTGTGGCCTCTCGTTTGTTGGTTAATAATGCATCTACCCATGTTGAAAGGAAAATCTCAGTGGTATCAGTTTGGTATTGATTTCGCTACATCTTGTTGGTAAGTTTCTAAATGCGCCCGTGAACATCATGGATCTGAATAAATCATCTCGAATTGGATCCTTTCGATTTAGAAATCGAAAATGGACTACTGAGAAAAGGGGGGGGAGCATGCATTGAATAGCTGGAAAAGCCCAGGCCCTGGCCCCTTTATGGCAGATTTTGGTGCACAAACTCCTTTTTTCTACCGAGATGATAGAACAAGAGGCGTGTGAAGTGCAACTTTCTGTTTGGTATAATTCATGACTGATTCGACATATCTTATGCGTGGTTAGTAACGTGATTATTTCAAGGAGTAGTTAGCTAGATACTTATCTTACATGCACCCAAAACATAGGAATTTGTTAGGCAAGATCAATATGGGTACTCAAGACACAACAGATCCCACAGATTTATATCATTGTATCTTATACATGATCAACAGAAGCTTATAAATGATCAGCAGAGGCTACATTGGTCTGAGTCATTTGAGTTTCTGCAAATGCGAAGATCTCTCTTTTATCGTTTTAAGTTATCAAGGTCAGATTTTGGGGGAGGGAAAGGAGGGGTGAATGAAAAAGAAAAATTGTGAATTCATTTTGTGGATGATATGAGCTGATCGTTTTCATTATATCTTGAATTAAGCATCTAGAAGCAGTATTTTTTGCACCAAATGAGGAGTAATGAAGGAAAGGAGGAAATTCAGAGTGAAGAACTAGCTTTGTTCTCCCGTATGCAGTTGACAGTTTCGAGTTTCCCAGTGCTAGACTAGTTTATGTTGATAGTTTGTCTGTAAAACAAAGAAAAATGTGCCTTGTTTTGCAACGAAAAGATATGAGCGTGTGGACCATTATATAAGTGGAAGGCTTCTAGCCTTACAATTAAAGACCATTGCCTAAGTGGACTCTGCATGCAGGTGTGCGAATAATTGCGTGATTATTAGGCGTACTTAGCACCTGGTACGCTTACGCGCTTGTGGACTAGAATTGGCACTAATCAATGCTTATATTTTTTAAATTCGAATTTGTAGTTTTTAAAACTTGAAAAGTTGTGTAATTGTGAAATCAACATGTCCACTCACAGTATACTCGCAAAAGGATGCGTCGTTTCATAGGAAAATATTGTATCTGTTCAAACATAATTTTGCACACTATTATAAATTCAACGTGGTTCAATAATTTTCAATTTTCTTTTCTTTCTTAAGATACATTATTTATTCTCTAATTGTTTTCTCTTGAGAGTCCTTGGAGACATATTCTCATTTTGAGACTTTGTTGTATCCCGAAAGATTTTTGTTAGTAACCATTGATAACCTTGTGGAACAAATAGTTCCTTAAAGACAGTACATTCACACTTCAAAGTCTGATTCCATTCTTTTCACTTTTTTTCTAACAATTTTAAGGAATTATTTCCGCAACAATGAAGTCAAAGTCAATCAAAGGCATGAATCAAGACATGGTGAAACTAGACCGTTTCGATGGCAACAATTTTGCTCTTTGGAGAGACAAGATGATGTTTTTTCTCACTACCTTGAGGATTTCTTACATTCTAGATCTCAATCTGATGGATCTAAAACCTAAAATTGAGGGGGGACAGCCAAGTGGAGAAGCCATTGAAAGGGTCAACAAGGAGAAGAAAAAACATGAAGAGGATGAATTGTTTTGTCGTGGCATATCTGAACACATTTTTTTATTGTTTATATGATTTATTCATTGAGATGAAATCTGCCAAAAAATATGTAACGCATTTGAATTCAAATACAAGGCAGAGGAGCAAGACACTAATAAATATTTGATTGCAGAATATTTTGATTTAAAATTTGTTGATACAAAACCCTTGTCGGAGTAAGGTCATGAATTGCAAGTGCTTGCTAACAAAATTCATGCCCAAGATTATCCTTTCAAGTTGGAGCAATTATTGTAAAATTGCCTCTAAGTTGGAATAATTATGAAAAAAGGATGCTACGCAAGTCGGAGGACATCACTTTGGACCAAATTCAAAAACATCTTCGAATTGAGGAAGAGTTACTTTTATGTGATAATTCTAGTTTATATGAGACCAAAGTGAATGTTGTGGAGAGTAATTGATTTCAATCCAAAAACTACAATAACTTGAAAGTCAAGAAAGACAGAAATTTAAGAAGACAGAGAAGAATAAAAAGGGTAGCTGTTTTGTTTGTGGCAAAGAGGGACATTATGCAAAAGAGTGCAGGCACCATAAGAACACATCCAAAGACAAGAACATATCAACGGTGAAGGCAAATGCTAATATGGCTAAAGATTTTCATGGCCATGATTTCAAACATGAATATTTCTTAAAAAATTAATGATTCTGTGACCATAATTTCTGAAATCAATATTACTTCCGTCAAATCTAGTTGGTGATTAGATTTTGGTGCAACAGTTTATGTGTGCAAGGACCAATCAATGTTCAAGCATTTTGAAGAGGCTGTTGACATGACTGTTCAAGAGGTTTAGATGGGAAATAACTCACTTGCAAAGGTTCTCGGCAGAGGCACAATGGAGATAGAAGGTTGCCCTTTTTAATGAATTGTTTATAACCGAAATTAGCAAGAACTTAGTTTCTCTTGATTTACTTTGTAAAAGGTGATTTCGGGTTTTGTTTGAATCCGACAAGGTTGTCTTGTTACAGAATGGCTGTTTGTTTAGTTTCTGTTGATTTACTTTGTAAAAGGTGATTTCAGGTTTTGTTTGAATCTGACAAGGTTGTCTTGTCAAAGAATGGGTTGTTTGTTGGAAAGGGTTATGCTAGTGATAGCATGTATCAACTAAGTATTAATAATAATATTAAGACCACGTCTTTTGCTTATATTGTTGAGTCTTTTTTTTTATAACATAATAGATTAGCACATTTAAATTTCGTTATTTAAAGAATATAAAAAATATATATTTTCGGATAAATGTGAAATCTGTGGAAAATCTAAATTAACAAAGAAACCATTTCCTAGTGTTAAAAGAAATTTGAATTGATCAAATTTGGTGCATAGTGATATATATGAATTTAATGGCATGTTAACACGTGGTGGTAAAAGGTATTTCATTACTTTTGTGGATTATTGTAGTAGGTATTTATATGTTTATCTTTTATGATCAAAAGATGCAGCATTTACCATGTTTAAGAAATACAAGGCTGACGTAGAAATTAATTTGAAAAGAAAATTAAAATTCTATGTTCAATTAGAGTGGAAAAAATATATTTTTTTAAATGAATTTTCAATTTTTTGTGAAGAACATGGTATTATTCATCAAGTTTTAACACTATGGACTCCACAACAAAATTGTTTGTCTGAAAGGTAGAATAAGTCTTTACGAGAAATGATTAATTGTATGCTTTCAAATTCAATGCTACCAATTGATAAAAAAAAAAAAGGCTACCAATTAATCTTGAGGAGAGGCATCACTCACTGAATGTTACATTCATAATAGCATACCATCCAAGAGAAATAACATTAAGCCTTACGAATTTTGGAAAGGTTGTAAACCAAACTTGTCATATCTTATAGTGTGGGGGTGTTCAGTAGATTACAGAGTAGTAAATCCTAAGAGAACAAAACTTGGTCCAAGAACTATCAAAATTGTCTTTCTTGGATATGCTGAAAACAGTAAAACTTATAAGCTTCTCAATTTAGAGTCTAATGTCATTGTAGAATCAAGAGATGTTGAATCCTTTGACAATAAATATTCTATAGGTTTTGCAATTATTGAAAATAATGTTCAAATGCAAGATGCAAATAATTCAAAACCTATAAAAAAAACACAAGTAGATTCTCATGATAAAGAAACAAATGATTATAAAAACTTGATTGAATCTAGGAGAAGCACTAGAGTAAGAAAATTGAAAGATGTAGGTCCATAACTCATGTTTTCCTTGTTGAAGGAGACATGTATAATAATGTGACAAATAAATATCCTTTAGTGTTAAATCTAGAAGATAATCCTAAAAGTTTTAATGATGCTATGTGTCACGCCCCGTACCCCACGAAGCGTGAGCATCGTACCTCCGGTCGATTATTATGCGACGTCCCAGGAAGCATCGTCGACCCACGTTCAGAACAGGCAGAGATCAAACACATGCGGAAGCAATACATAACAAACCCTGACTAATATAAAATACGAGCCAAGGATAGCCAAGCAATAAACAACGATCAACGCAGAAAATATGTACATATTTATATTACTATTTTAAAACTCTTTTTACAGTGTTCACTACAACCAAAAAGGAAACACCAACAGCTGGGAATAACCAAATAGCCACTTCTCCGTTCTGCTCCGTCCCCACCGGGGTGTATGCTCGACGACCGCTGGATAAAATGCGGTATTCCAAAAAGAGGTGGTGACCTCGGCATCCTACTGCTGGGGGTCTGAAAAGTTTCGGTTTACACAACCGTGAGACGAATCTCAGTAAGTTCAACCCCTAAACCTAGGCTAGGCTAGTATGCAATCTCCTGACCGGAAACAAATACTTAAAACAATAACACAACAACAATCGAATAGCTCTCTGACCCTGCAGGTTAGACAGTTCAATATATAATAATCACGGCACATACGTGGCACACCTAGTCACACGTACGCCAATCACATGCTCATGCACCGAGTCTCACACACTCGCATGCCAGTCCACGCATGTTCATGCATGGAAATGTCGTCGACATGTCACGTTCATTTCCCGGCCCGCTGGCCCACACTGGCACACTGGGAATCGCCCAATTTATTATTTATTACGACTCGAGTCAACAATATTCAAGGCCCGGTGCGTCTAGCCTGCTTCAAAGTGCATGAGGCGCAGCAACCGATCTGGCCCAGTGTCTCTAGCCTGCTTCAAAGTGCATGAGGCGCAACACTGATCTCCTTACGAACCAGAGCCTGCTTCAAAGTGCATGAGGATGGTTGTCTTCCGGACGTACCGGGCATCGTCCTGCTTCAAAGTGCATGAGGACGGTATTGACCCGAAGGCCCTTAGGTGATCACACAACCCATTATTATCTGAACCCCGCGTAACACGCATCAGGGTATTTTAGGTGATCACATGCTCATGACAGGCACGCAGTCTCACACAATTTCATCACAAGCCTCATTCTCGGCATTCATAATGCGTGCCATGAAATGCAACATGAGCATCCACATAACATAGGCACAGGCACACAGTTCAATCAAAGTCATTCCACAGTGCCTAATTCACAAGCCACGTGCTTACTTGGCCTATTAATACCATGCGGTCAAATTCCAAATACACAATTCAAGCCATCAATTGGCCAATCACACTCCGCACGATTCATCCACACAAGCACGCAATATAGCATTTCGCAATTAAACACAATTGATTATCAATCAATCAACAGCCAATCATTCTGGGTAATCCCGGCCATTCAGCTAATAATTCTTGCTGTCCATTATAATCCGGTACATTCCTCAAAAATATGGACAGCCGCTATTTCCTCAATCCGGGCCCAATAATTGTCCATAATAATCCCACTAAATTCCTCGGATTTTATTTCCACTAATCAGTCCTCAATCCAGTCCGAATTATACACCGATAATACCTAAACCAGTCCAGAAAAATGCACTATCAGTCTTAATCCGGGTTTAGGAATTTTACTCACCTAATCCAAGGTCACGACGACGGGGAACGGCGGCCGATCACTGGTGAATAGTGAAATCGACGGCGGAATTCCCGTCGACGGCATACGGACGGCGTGAACAGTGACCGTACGGACGCGGTGAACAGTACCTTGTACGGGACACTGTACGGGGGGACAGGCTGTGAACGGTGGCCGGCGAGGTGCCGGTGGCCGGCGCGACGGCCGTACGGACGGCGACCGTGACGGCGCTTCTGATGCCCGTCGTACGGACAGCCTTTGTGCGGGGCGGGTACGGTCGGCATCGTACAGCGTGGCTGGACGGCTGGGTGGCGACGGAACAGCGATCGGAGCTCCGGCGAAGCTCCGGCAAGGCTCCGACGCGACGGCGGTGCTAACCCGGGAGAGAAAAAGAGAGAAAAAGAGAGGGAAAGAGAGAGAGAAATGGGTCGGACAGGGACAAGGCCGAGGCTGGGGGCTGTGGTGGTTGACGGCGGGGCACGGCGGCTGGCGGCGGCGCTCCGGCGGCCGGCGGCTAGCTCCGGCGAGGCAAACCGAGAGAGGAAATGAGAGGGAGAAAGCTAGAGAGGGGCTGCTGGGGGTGTTTTGGCCGTGAGTGAGGGTGAGAGGAGAGAGAGAGAGAGTCTTATCTGGTCAAACATGGCAGCCTAGGGGTGACACGTGTCGCAAATCCGACGGTTTTGACCAAAATACCCCTAATCTAACGGTTCTAATTTAATCTTATCCAAAAATGAGGGGCAAAAGGGTCAATAGGGCCAATAATTGAGCTGATAACCCTCCATAAATATCCTGAAATTTTCCCAAAATAATTCGGAACTGAAAACGGTCCAGGGGCAAAACCGTCATTTTTCCGGTCCCAGGGCAAAATTCCAATTTTCGCACATACGCGTTCCATATGTGAGTGGCCAACATAATATGGCGTCGGATTCACGAAATTCACTTTCTAAGCCCTCGAAAATCGACTGCGAAGTTTCAGGAATAAAATAATATTATTTTCCCAATTTTCGTTGAAATTCCAATTTTTGGCCATAACGACTCCTCCTCGTATGCGTGGCCACCCAAAAATAGCGTCGGCCTCGAAAAATAACCTCATTTGGCCTCGAAAAGCGATGCTAGCATCCCGAAGGGCAAAATTGTAATTTTTCACCCCCGGACCAAAATTCAAATTTTCACTCGTACTAACCCCAAACGTGTGTGGCCAGCGTAATATGACGTCAGATTCCCAAAAATAGTCTCTTAAGCCTTCGAAAATCAACATCGAAATCCGGGCTCAATTTCGTGATCAAAACTCGCTCAATTTCCAATTTCAGGGTCTCTCACTAACGGGCGGCTGTTTAGAGGTTACGCGTATCGACCTAGGGTTATCCAAGTCATGATGGTCCTGATCATTGAGAGAATGAGAAATTATCACTAGTCCCAGAGGTCACGATCGTCCGGTTTAAGTTCAGGACTGGTTGGCTACGTGCACTCTCGGTCATGCAGAATCACCTGCGAATCCGATTGTACATCGTTGGCCTTGGCCAAACCAAATCCGTTACCTTTCCTAAGATCGATCCACATTGGTTCATAATATTCTCTTATTATTTCTCGTGATCGGTGTTTGCTTCGCGATCGGATCCTTGGTCCACGTACCGCTTTCTAATTAGCCATACCCTATTGGTTAGTATCCCGAGAGTGATCAGCTCTGGGTGAGACTTACTAAAATGAAATGCGAAATATTGACAATTTTATTGATCCCGGAATTACATCGAAATTCGGGCTGTTACACTATGCCTTCTAGAGATGCTTCTTTTTGGTAAGAAGCTATAAATGATGAAATGGACTATGTTTGATAATACTTGGGTCTTAGTTGATTTACCAAAAGGTTCCAAATTAGCGAGCACAAATGGGCTAATTCTAATGGTTCTACCCAAGCTTTTAAGGATAGATTAGTGGCCAAGGGGTATAAACAAAAAGAAGAAATATATTATTTTGATAGATATGCTCTTATAGCATGGATAACATCTATTCGAATTTTTTTTGCATTAGCATCCATTTAGTATCTTTGCATTCATCAAATCGATGTCAAAACCGCATTCTTAAATGGAGATTTAAGTGAGGAAATTTACATAGAACAACCAGAGGGTTTTGTTCTTCATGGAAATAAAAATTAAAGTATGTAAATTGGTTAAATCTCTTTACGGGTTTAAGCAAGCACCTAAGTAGTGGCATGAGAAATTTCATTCGGTTATATTATCTAATGATTTCAAACATAAAAAAGTGTATTTATTCTAAATTCACTAAAGGCTATGGTGTTTTAGTTTGCTTATATATTGATGATATGCTTATTTTTAGAACTAATATGACTGGAGTCATTGAGACTAAGAAGTATATAACTTCTACATTTAAAATGAAATATTTGGGTGAAGTAGATACTATCTTGGGCATTAAAGTTAAAAACATAGTAGGAGTTCTTCTTTGAGCCAAAGTCGTTAGGTTGAAAAAATGTTAAATAAATTTAAACATCATCCTTTCAAAGAAGTGAGTACTCCATTTGATTCTAGTATTAAATTAATTACAAACTAGTAGAGCAGTAGCACAACTTGAATATGAGAGTGCTATAGGGTCTTTAAACTTGAAATTGCTTTTTTCGTGTGTAAGTTCAGTAGATATACTAACAATCCAAGTATAGAACAATGGAATGCTATTACCAGAATTTTTTTCTTATCATAAGAGAATTAAAAATTTGCAATTGTTCTTCGAGAATGTATCATTTTGGGTATTGCAACAATTTGTTTAATCGATACAAATTGTGACCCAAATCTTGCAGTTATTTCGATTCCAGCAAATGATGATGCTATAGTATAATAATTGTCTGGCTGTATTAGAAGGATACACTGATTCTAGTTGAATTACAAGTGTAGGAGATAATCAATCGACTTCTAGATGGATTTTCACATTAGGTGTGGATGTGCTGTATCTTAGGCAAGCAAGAAACAAACACGTACAACTCACTTAATAATGGAATCTGAATTCATTGCTTTAATAGCAAGTGTGAAAGAGACTAAATGGATTAAAAATTTGTTGTTGGACATCAAATTATAGTTTACTCCTATGCCTTCTAATTCTATTAATTGTGATAGTCTTGCTACTTTGGCAAGATCTTGTAGTAGCACTTATAATGACAAGTCTAGACAATTAGTCTAAGAAATGAGTATGTGAGACAATTGATTCAGGATGGTATCATAACAATTGTCTATGTAAGGTCAAGCAATAATCTAGCTGATTCCTTTACAAAGGCTCTAACAAAAGAGCCAGAAAAGATGACCTCAAAGAAATGGAACTGAAACGCTTTGACTAAAATCACCAATAGTAGTAACCCAACCAAATGCTAGTATGTTACTAGTTATAAGGTTTAATGAGTAAAAACAAGTTATTGAAAGTGATTGTTTTATACTAACATTATTTCGGACACGAGAAGTTAGTATCGTCTGCCACGTTTTTTTCTTTTGTAAGTTGAGTTATTTTCTTAATAAAGTATAATACAAATTAGTGAAGAGTTTATTAGTAACATAAACACATAGTAGATATTTCGCCTATATGAGCTTAGAAGTGGTGCCGCTTCTTACGAAAGTTAGAGTTACTTTCTAGAGAGCTCATGAAACAGGAATAAACACAATGCCATAATAGTGCTAAGTAAATTATAGAACTTTGAAGACCAAAAAACAAATTATAGAACTTCTCGTTGAAACAAGAGATTAATATATATGCAGTATATTCGATTCTATTATAAAATTAACAAGTTTAAAGCAACAACTACTTGTAACTTTTATAAAATTTTTAAATATTTGCACTAAATAAATGTTTAACTCGAAAGAGACCTTCGTGTATGTATATTAATCTTATGGAAATTTTGGCTATATATTTTCAAAACTTTATTTTTGTAATTTTGTTGTACAAACAAAATTGATGATTGTCAATAGTTTGTTTGTAAACAAACAAAGAGATTCTTTGTCTCACAACGAAAAGATATGAGTGTGTGGATCAATATATAAATAGAAGGCTTCTAACCTGACAATTGAAAACCATGGGCTAAGTGGACTAGGCCCTACAGTATCCGCATGTGAGTGTGTGAATAATTGCACGATTATTAGGTACACTTAGCACTTTGCACACTTGTGCGCTCGTGGATCAAAGTTGACACTAATCAATGATAATTTTTTTAAAATTCGAATTTATAGTTTTAAAACATGAAAAGTTGTGTCTTTTTGAAAGATTATATCTGTTCAAACATAATTTTTCACTATTATAAATTTGACATTTCTGGTTCGATAATTTTCACTTTTCAGTTTTCTTTTCTTTCTTAAAATACAGCTTTTATTCTCCGATTGTTTCTTTTTTAGAGTCCTTGAAGAAATATCAGAATTGTTATATGGTATTCTCATTTTGTGACTTTGTTGTATCTTGGAGGATTTTTGCCAGTAACCATTATCAACCTTGTGGGGCAAATAATTCCTTAAAGACAGAATATTTACATCTCAAAGTCTGATTCCATTCTTCTCATAAAAAAATTCTAATAGTTCACTCATTCATGTTAGGTTAGTTTGGTTCGTTTCCTTTTAGTAAATTCTTGTGCTTACAATCTCTAAGTCCAACTTGCGGAGATAAATACTAGCTGGGTATTTAATAGGTCGCAAGATAGTTTCAGGTTCCTAGTTTTAGTTGAAAGAGTCTCGTCAAGTTTTTCGAATGACCAGTCGGGTTTAAATGTGTCAAGGATATACTAGTTTCTTGTTGGAAAAGGGCGTACAAATTCAGTCGTCCCAAATCCGTCTCACTTGAGGCGAACGCCAACCATCTTATCGTCAAGTCCTTAGCGTTTTGGAGCAATATTTGCCTACCTTATCCCGGGGATACGGCTACGTAGCTTGAACTGCTCCTATTTGTTCCCTAATCGACCAACTTAACCTGCATATACAATCTTGATTTCGCAGCAGCCAATCATTTAGTCAGGCGACACAACGTACGTCACATTTCCCATGTGCAAGCAGACAGGAAACATCTTTCTTCCGTTCATATCGAGATCGATTTGCCAGGCCCGGATAGTTTATTCTAGGTGGTTAAAATACTTCTCTCTCTCTCTCTCTCTCTCTCTCTCTCTCTCTCTCTCTCTCTCAATACATAATGAGAGCCGGTTTACTAGTATATTACTAGTTATAAGGTTTAATGAGTAAAAACAAGTTATCGAAAGTGATTGTTTTATACTAACATTATTTCGGACACAAGAAGTTAGTATCGTTTGTCATGTTTTTTTGTAAGCTGAGTTATATTCTTAATAAAGTATAATACAAATTAGTGAAGAGTTTATTAGTAACATAAAAACATAGTAGATATTTCGCCTATATGAGCTTAGAAGTGGTGTCGCTTCTTACGAAAGTTAGAGTTACTTTCTAGAGAGCTCATGAAACAGGAACAAGCACAATGCCATAATAGTGCTAAGTAAATTATAGAACTTTGACGACCAAAAACAAATTATAGAACTTCTCGTGGAAACAAGAGATTAGTATACATGTAGTATATTCGATTCTATTATATTAACAAGTTTAAAGCAACAACTACTTGTAACTTTTATAAAATTTTTAAATATTTGCACTAAATAAATGTTTAACTCGAAAGAGACCTTCATGTATGTATATTAATCTTATGGAAAGTTTGGCTGTATATTTTTAAAACTTTATTTTTGTAATTTTGTTGTATAGACAAAGTTGATGATTGTTGATAGTTTGTTTGTAAAACAAAGTATATATGCAGTATATTCGATTCTATTATAAAATTAACAAGTTTAAAGCAACAACTACTTGTAACTTTTATAAAATTTTTAAATATTTGCACTAAATAAATGTTTAACTCGAAAGAGACCTTCGTGTATGTATATTAATCTTATGGAAATTTTGGCTGTACATTTTTAAAAATTTATTTTTGTAATTTTGTCGTACAAACAAAGTTGATGATTGTTGATAGTTTGTTTGTAAAACAAACAAAGAGATTCCTTATCCCACAACGAAAAGATATGAGTGTGTGGATCAATATATAAGTGGAAGGCTTCTAACCTGACAATTGAAGACCATGGGCTAAGTGGAATAGGCCCTATAGTATTTGCATGGGAGTGTGTGAATAATTGCACGATTATCAGGTGCACTTTGCACACTTGCGCGCTCGTGGATCAAAATTGACACTAATCAATGATAATTTTTTTAAAATTTGAATTTATAGTTTTTAAAACATGAAAAGTTGTGTCTTTTTGAAAGATTGTACCTGTTCAAACATAATTTTTCACTATTATAAATTTGACATTTCTGGTTCGATAATTTTCACTTTTCAGTTTTCTTTCTTTCTTAAAATACAGCTTTTATTCTCCAATTGTTTCTTTTTTAGAGTCCTTGAAGAAATACCAGAATTGCTATATGGTATTTTCACTTTGTGACTTTGTCGTATCTTGAAGGATTTTGGCCAGTAACTATTATCAACCTTGTGGGGCAAATAATTCCTTAAAGACATAATATTTACACCTCAAAGTCTGATTCCATTCTTTCCAAAAAAAAAATTTCTAACAGTGCACGCATTCATGTTAGGTCAGTTTGGCTCATTTCCTTTTAGTAAATTCTTGTGCTTACAATCTCCAAGTCCAACTTGCGGAGATAAATACTGGCTGGGTATTTAATAGGTCGCAAGAGAGTTTCAGGTTCCTAGTTGCAGTTGAAAGAGTCTTGTCAAATTTTTTGAATCACCGGTCGGGTTTAAATGTGTCGAGGATATACTAGTTTCTTGTCAGAAAAGGGCGTACAAATTCAGCCATCCCAATTCCGTCTCACTTGAGGCGAACACCAACCATCTTATCGTCAAGTCCTAAGCGTTTTGGTGCAATATTTGCCTACCTTATTCCGGGGACACGGCTACGTAGCTCGAACTGCTCCTATCTGTTTCCTAATCGACCGACTTAACCTGCATATACAATCTCAATTTCGCAGCAGCCAATCATTTAGTCAGGCGACACAATGTACGTCACATTTCCCCTATGCAAGCAAACGGGAAACATCTTTCTTCCGTTCATATCGGGATCGATTTACCAGGCTTGGACAGTTTATTCTAGGTGGTTAAAAATGCTTCTCTCTCTCTCTCTCAATACATAATGAGAGCCGGTTTGGACATCCCAGCTTTAGGGTGCGAGCGTAGGATTCATGGTTTGACAATAGCGCTACTTGGGCGTGGATTTTCTTTAGGGCCGTACAGATCTGGGGACCAAAAAAAACTTTAACGTGTCGTGTTTCACGCAATCGCGAGAAAACAATAATAACATGCAATCGCGAGAGAACGATAATAAACATTACCGTTACACGCGCGCTCTCTGTCGCGCTCTCTGTCTCTCTCTCTCTCTCTCCTCACCTTCCTGCTTGGATCTGGGAAAGAGGAGGGTCCTTCCTCATATTGCGGTCTCTGCGTGCTCATTTGCCTTTTTGAAGGTTAGTTCGCTCACTTTTTTAGGTGAGGATCTTGCATGAGGGCCCAAAAAGATAGAAAAAAAAATATTGAGAAGAACAGTTGTACATCAGACAATCTTGTGCTTTAGCTGACGGAAGATCGTTGCTTTCTTTATTCACAACCCCACGACAAAATCTTGGAGCAGTGAAGAACTTGTCTTTTCCCATGTAATCTTCTGCTGGTAAAAGCACTGTTGTCACATGTAGAATTACGGAAGCGAAGCAGGCTCTTCCGGAAGAGTACAGTTAGCTGGCGGTGTCTACCGACACTTAAAACGTTTGACAATGTAGGGTTTTTCAACACTACTACTAGGGTTATGCAACCGGACCGATTCTATCCGGGAGCCAGATTGGACCGCCCTGAAAATCGGTCCTATTCCCAGTTCCAAATTTGTGGAACCTGTGAGAACGGGTCTGGTTTTTAGTTCCGAATGAAGAATCACTCGGGAACCAAACCAAATTTGGAACCGGTTTCATATAGCCCAAAACCCTAGTTTTTCTCTTGACATCATTTTCTCTATTTCTCTTTTATCTCCGACCTCACTTAGACACTTCACAAGTCTCTCTCTCTCACTCGTGACTCATCCTCCTCGCTTGTTCGAGCCTTATAACCCTCGCTCGTTCTTGACTTGTCTTTGCTCGTTGGCCCTCATTTATCTTTTACTTTGAACCGTTTTGTTGCTCATATTATTTTGCTATAAAAAATGAAATAAAAAAATGAACAAAAGAAAAACAGGTTCTTGGATAGACCCCATAACCAGGCCAAAAATATAGGGTAGTTATAAGGTCGGTTATTAGGCAAACAAGGTAGGTTACAGCTTCCAAAAACTAGGAACCGGTTCTAATATGGTAGGTTCTCGATTGCAGGTCTGAAACTTACCTACCCTAGAATCAATTACCCCTAGTTGCGACGATCTAAGGGAGGTGGTGACTATTGGACTTGTTAATCGCGAACCATGTCGGTTTTTGTGTGTTATGGCATTTTGTATGGGGCTTATGACAAAATAATGTTATTACGGCGGATATAGCAATCGGCCTCCGGGTGGACCTTATATAGAATGGGCTTTCGAAAAGTCTCAAACGTCCTCATTGAGAGTCGTTCTGTGAGAGTGTCCATTGTCTCTGGCTAGGTCTTTGAATCACATGTTTCATCCCGTTCCCAGCTTGCCTTGCTCTCGAGTTGGCCCTTCTACTCGACTAAGTAGTATTCCACTTGTGCAGTGGATGCATGGGCTAGCCGCTATATTTTCTTCAAACCATGCGTCTGATTGGTTGGTTAAAAATGTAGACATTACCCACCTTTAATTTTAGTTAAGTTTGCATGTGAGCAATGCCCATAACTTGTAAATGTGCTAATCAGAGGCATTCCTCCAATTACGAATGGAGGACAAGATAGCCCGTACAGAGGAATCCTCAACCGCGCCGGTGGAAACTTACATACTTGTTTTCTACATGCAAATGGTGTTACTATAAGAACATGTTGCACGTTAACGTACATAATGATTGAACCGACACGGCTCAAATAATGCTTATGATAAATGCCTTCACTGATAAGTGAACTTGGGACGCCTTATTATTGAGGTCGTCCCGTCTTCATTGACTAATTTGCAAGGGCTCTTAGGTGGTACGAGTATTGCATAATTGCATGCGTAAACATCAAGGAAAAAACCCTACATATGTTCGGCAGCCTAATATGAATTGACAGACTTGCCTTGTATGCATGACCGACAAGAGAAATTGCGATCGACGTGACCTGTTATCACGTAACGTGGACCCTAATTATTGGTTGCACCCTTTCTAATTTCAACACAATTTTTATATCTAGAAATTTCCCTGACCAATTGATATTGACACGCGTGTAGAAATTTTGTATAGCTTTTCTATATGTAGCATGCATTAATGGTGTTTACGAGACAATATTGTCTTCCGATAGAGTCAATCTAACGTGAACCCGAAAGGCCGTATTCGGTATAAGTAATGTAGGCCGGGAAGGAATCTCGATTCCAAAGTTCTTTCCTTCGGCTTGCAATCGTAGCGGGGCGAAATAGGCATTCCGGTCTCGATAACAAGAATTAACGTCCCTTTCCGACAACATAAAATGTTTATCCTTGAGTTCGCCTCTACTTTGCTTTCTTCTCTTCTTCTTCTTCTTCCGTAGCTTCTTCTTAAAGACATAATTACTGTTCGATGTGAGGTACGTGCAGTCAGGTGGAGCGCGCCGTCGTAGTTTTGGTATTTTGAATAACAAACTTTCAGATGTTCGCTGGACGTGGAAGTGACTTTGGCTATCATGTTTTCTGGGTAGCTACCGGACTTTCCATGGCTTCTAGAGAAGTATTGAAGTTTAAGTGTGGAAAGAAAGATCCAGAAGGAAGGGTAGGCGACTTGTGTAATAATTTAGATAAACCCTACTTTACATAGATTATATTACTTAGGTATGATTTTGGTTGGTCCAAGAAGATAAAATGTGTGTGTCTTCTTGGGGCAGCGTGGGCAAAGATTAATTAATTGACAACATCTCCAATGACCTTCCATTAAGGTTAGATCAAAAGACAAGCGATGCGAAAAGCTTTGACGACTCCTTTCACGTGCAAGTCGGATCAAGCGGAACCCGAGTCTCGTACCATGTAAGAATGTCCAACCCAAAAACTTAACGCGGAACATATATGTCCCATAAGCAAGGGATGCGGAATGCTTTAACACTCCCCTTCACGAGTGAGCCAGATTGGGAACGAAACATGGACTTTGACGGGCCACACGGAAAACAAATTGAGGTAGAACTCGGCTCTAATACCACGTTAGAATGCCCCACCCAAAAGCTTAAACTTATAAATGGAAAGGACCACATGTTCGTAAAGAATATATAAAACTCGTAAATAAGCAGTGCGAGGTGATTTGACAAATCAAATTTTCTCACGTCTATCTTTTGAATTTCGATCCCGAATAATGAGATTTTCTCTCCGAGAGTTGACCTTTTATATTTTTAATTAGTGAAGGTCCATCCAACTAATTATCATAAGCAAGTAATCTCATCGCTACAATCACAAATTTTTGGCATGCGTGTGTGGAAGATGAAGTTTAGTTTGGTTTAATTCCAAAGAGTGGTCCCCAAAATTACTCATGACGATGGAAAAAAAAGAAAAGTACGAGTGCAAGGCAAGGGCAATAATTGGACGTGTAGGATGCAGCCTCGACAAAATAAAAACAGGACCATATCAGGGTGAATTCCCTAAAAAATCCTCAACTTTAGGTCAAATCCCAAATCTGTCATGAACTTCTTTTTATCTCAGAAAAAACCTCAAACTTTAGGTCCAGTCCCAAATCTGCCCCGAACTTTTTTTTGTCTAAGAAAAAACCCCAAACTTTAAGTTAAGTCCCAAATCTGCCCCAAATTTTGTTTTATGAAAAAAAAAACCAAAATTCAATTTATTTTAAAAAATATACCCCCGTTATCCAGTCCCAACTTGATGTAGCATTTCCACATCGATAACAAATCCACATCAGCAAAGTAATGGGGCAATAGGTACATACCGACGTCGCATTTCCACTTCGATAACAAATCCAACCCAATAAAAATTGTTGAAATTCTCCAAAATAAAACCGTTCTAGGATATGAAGTTAGGGACGATAACAAATCCACCCCAAAAAACATTTTTTAATTTAAAAAAAAACCCCCTATTTTTAGGTTAAGTCCAAATTTGCCTTGAACTTTCTTTGTCTAAAAAAAGCCCAATTACTTTGTTGATGTAGATTTGTTATCGATGTGGAAGTGCCACGTCAAGTTGGGACTGGATCACGAAGATGTATTTTTGAAAATAAATTGAATTTTGGTAATTTTTTTTACACAAAACAAAATTTGGGACAGATTTAGGATTAGACTTAAAGTTTGGGGTTGTTCCTAAACAAAAAAAATTCGGGATAGATTTGGGACTGGACCTAAAGTTTGGGGTTTTTTTAGGGAATTAGGCCGACCATATCATGGTTTAACATTTTCTAGAATTTTCGGAATTTATACTCTGAATTTTATTTAATTCTAGACACTTATAACCTTTCGAAAACATTTAAATTCCGACTTATCAAAATTTCATACAGTTTTCTCATTTTGTTTCTTGCGAAACTTAAATCATATTCTTCTTTTCATATTCTAATTTTAAAGGAAGAGTCGTAAGTAAAAAGGTCAGGAAGCCGCCGACGAGTTACAGATAAGCGGGTGGCCTCTGTGATGCTCCGACTCAAGTCTCATGAATATGCCGCGTGCGTGTCTCTTCGTTCATTACCAGGAGGATCACGTCGAAGGGGCGACAATTTCCGACACAACATTAAGCGCGACTCGATAGACACGATCGTTTGTCGTATGTTCTTCGTGCTGATCTCGCGCGGTCTAATTCCATGGATCTGTGGCACGGTGTATATGGAGAGTTTGGTTACGCAGGGGAGCACGTGAAACCTTCGCAAGGACAAGCATTTTGGGCAATTTCAATCATGGAGCCGTCGGACTAAAATAATGTAAAATTGTCAAAAGACCTTTCTCACGGTCATGGTCAATAATTTGTTCCAACATGGCCTGCCGCCACAAATGATGATAACAATAATATAGTAAATTGCTCCATCCACGCACCTGGCTAACAAGATGTCACTACGTTCTGTTTTTTTTTTTTTTTTTAATATGATCGAAAACCTGTTACCCGGTAGCTATATCTTTATCCCGCGAAATATCTCATTGATCTCATTGATCGAAAAAAAAAAACGCGACTCATAATTTGTAACGAGTGGTCCGTGTTCGCACTCGGTACCATGGAGAGCCGAACATGTACCGAACTTGTGTCGTTCGTCTAATTCACTTTCTATGGACCCAATGTTCAAACAAGACTGAATCCGATAAAAACCCATTACCATGCAGATAAATCTTTATCCTGCGAAATATCTCACTGACCTCATTGATCGGAAAAAAATACGACTCAAAATTTGTAACGAGTGCTCCGCGTTCACAATCGGTACCATGGAGAGCTGAACATGTACTGAACCCATGCTGTACGTCTGTTCCACTTTCCATGGACCATCGAAAAATGCCGGGTCCTGTCAGGACCACACCAAATCCAACGATCCGGATTCAATTTAGCATATGTACGGGACTTCACGCCCGCTCCTCGTCGACCGGAGCAGCCGCCCCACGGGGGTTTAGTTACAAATAATTTGGAACGCGTTGATTGAAAAAGGACAAAGAGAAAAGGGAGGGAGGGAGGAAATTGTACCAAGAAAATAAACAAAAGAGGGAGAGAAAAAGAAGACTTCTCATGAGTTGGGCTAGGGTTGGAGGTCACATGATCACGGGTGGGATAAAAAATCAGGCACGTTGCGAGCGTGGTGCAGTGATGTGAGGCTGACGAACGTTTCAAACTTGACATTCCACGATCGACCTCCCCCCCCCCCAACCTCAAACTTGACATTCCACGATCGACCTCCTTCCAACCCCCCCCCCCCCCCCCTGGCTCTTGCCTTTTAAATGCGGGGCATGCCCGCAATCCCAAGGTCCATCGTCACTCCCCCATTTGACCCCTTCCTCTCTCTTCTCTTCTCTTCTCTCCTCTCCTCTCCTCCAGGTGCATGCAAGAATTCAACAGAGAGGGAGGGAGAGAGAGGGAGGGCGAGAGCAAGAAGATGGGGAGGAGCCCGAGGTGCGACAAGGACGGGCTGAACAAAGGAGCATGGACAGCTGCTGAAGACAAGATCCTGATGGACTACGTCAAGCTTCACGGGGAAGGCAAATGGAGTCGGCTCTCCAGGGAAACTGGTAAAACCCACCGGAACGTATCTCCCTACTTTCTCACAATTCATGCACGGGAGCCGCACGCCCAGTTCACTTCTGGGTTTGTATACTGCAGTTCAATGCAGGGATGTCGTCTCTTAGATTGTTATGGATCCCTCCTGTACTTCTGATGTACGCAAAACTTGGCGTTCGCGTGACG
This sequence comes from Syzygium oleosum, assembly GCF_021117445.2. NCBI lineage: Eukaryota > Viridiplantae > Streptophyta > Magnoliopsida > Myrtales > Myrtaceae > Syzygium > Syzygium oleosum. Next base: position 3,689,354 of record NW_026607500.1, on the reverse strand, counting down.
CTGTGCGGATAGGTACTCGGCATCCAAGAAAGCACGTGTGGTTGTTGCAGCAGTTGCTCCAACAGTCAGAATTACTAATCCTAGGCAATTGTCCTAATGAATGGCATCGATGCATTCGAAATCGCAGTACGGCCTGAGCAACAAAAAAGGTTTTCCACTAGCATTCGTTGTGAAATAGTAGCTCAAATAGGCTCGTGGACGACAGCTGAAGACCGTACCTGGCCTTGATTTTCTTGAGTGCTGTTAACCTTTGATGATGAGAGTTTGCACTCCGGAAACCCCACTGCAATAATTGAACTGCAGAATTATGCCTAGGACTGTTCCTGGGAGAACAAATAGTCAAGACTTGGTTTTTAGAGCCTCTTCCGCTTTAAGCTTCTTTAATATCAATCACTTTTGTGCTCCTTTTGTCTTTCATTACCTCTTATGTATTTGGCAGGCAGTATTGTTTCCCCCTTTCTTGATAACAACAGATTGCACTAGTCCTCTTCTTGTTGGACTTCTCTAGTCTTTCTAGAGATCCTCCAATAGTATCTGCTAAGCACTATATTTCAGAACAAATTAGAAAAAAGCTAATTCGGTAAATCAGGCTAATTGTGCTTCGGTTTTAACTTTCTATGACTCTCGTGAAGGTCTCAGAAGATGCGGCAAGAGCTGCAGGCTGCGTTGGATGAACTACCTTAGGCCCGACATTAAGAGAGGGAACATCTCGCCCGACGAAGAAGAACTAATCATCCGGCTTCATAAGCTATTGGGCAACAGGTTCAGATCATCATGTCCTTTTTATTTTAACTAATAATTCTAGCATTAGGAAACCTAGCTGGACAAAATAAACAAGCCGAATCTATGATCCCGCAGATGGTCGTTAATTGCTGGAAGACTTCCGGGGCGTACAGACAATGAGATAAAGAACTATTGGAACACCAACTTGGCCAAGAAGCCCGAAGCAACGAGATCGGTCCAATTTCACTATTTGCCAAGAGAGCTGACGGTCCAACCTCATGGGACATCGCAGCAAGAGCTGGAACAGGAGAGGGTGCTGGAAAGCAACATTCATGGAGTCGCCAATCCAGAGCCACAAGTTGCTCAACAGAATGCTACTAAAGTGGAATTGGGACCATCCCCAGATGGCAATGACTTGCTGAAGCAAATGCTTTCAGACTCGGATATGAGTGACGGGTCGTTATCGTTCAACTCAGAGGAGGAATCGCCAGACTTCATGATCGATTTTAACGTGGACGACATTTGCCAGATCCTCGACTCCGATTTCTCCAAGCTCGGTGCAGAACAAAACGGTTATGTCCACGACGAGGAGCAAGAAAGCAAGTTTCCGTCTTATATAAATCAGCAATTCGTGCCGTCCGAGGAAGCGGGGAAGGATCTGAACGATAGCTTACGTATCCGAGACGATTCGGTCTCGGCATTCCAATCGCTGGCATCGTTATTTGAATCGGACGACGAGAAATGGGCAGGAGATGGCGATAATGTGGACTTCGCTTTATCAGGAAAGAATGGTTGATTACCTAGCTGAGAGTAGTGTAGTCTTGGAGTTGGTCACGATAATCAATCATGATCTTGAAGATTCATTTCATCTATAGGGTTTAGAGATCCATGTCACTCTCAGATAAATATTTGTGTTATCATTGCAATTCTCCCAAGCAAGCGAGCGGGGTTTCCACCAGGACACTGGATCTATCCATTTCAAGTCTCAACTAAATGGGCAAGAACAAGTACAAGCACGGTGCAATAAATCAATGTCACAAAGATTAAAATTGCTTTGAATGATTTAAAAAATATTTTCCTAAAAATAATCTCTTGAAATAGTTAGTCAACAATATATATTTTTATTATCAGTGACAATTTATGTCTAGACATTTTCGTGAATAATGTAAATATTTTTCGTTCATTCGTTTTTATAAGTGATTTAAGCTAGGGGTGAGTATGGTTACCTGATCGATGGAAACCCGTAAGTTCCAAGTTCCAAGATATGCATGGGAACCTATTTCGACGGACAAGTTCTAGGTTTCAAGAAACCTGAAACCTTAAACAAGTTTTTTTTTTTTTTTTTATGTTTTTTCTTGATCTATGTCTTCGAGTGATCCTACGGTATTTCATGGCATTATATGATGAGTGTATAATCCGGAACCACTAGTTTGAGCTTTCATTTTATGACTTGATAATGTTTTATATCCTTCGTGTGTCTAAATATAAGTTGTGATCAGTGGATCGTAACAGCAAGTGGTGATCATTAAAGGTGACGATTCACTGCAATTGTTCAATTTATAATACAGGTGGAACCTGGGTAGATCCTAGAACTGACCATGAAATCTGTGACAGGGTAGGTTTTAGGTTTCGAAAAATGAGAAACCTGTTCCCATAGGTAGGTTCCGGGTTCTAGGTGTAACTTGTATGGAACTTGGAATCGCTTACCCTTAATTTAAGCGATTATTTTTTGATAAATATTTTTAAATTATTTATTTTTCGCGAAATAAAAATTTGGAGACAATGATAGTTTGCCCAAGAGCTGTCCTTTTCATGCTTGACGTACAGATGGCAAAGTGGCCAACTAACTTTCAGTCAATGACAGTTCGTGGACGGGGTGACAGACAAGGACTTGATCAATGTCCTTTAGGCCTCCATGTGGGGGCCTTCATAGTTTCTTTGTTTATCTTTAATTTTTTGGAAGAAAAGGGTCGAGTGCTGGTCATTGTTGCAGTTAATTCGTGGGTTCCGATACTCGTAGTGCAAATTTTGGTCAGTCACTTATCTATGTAATGATTTCCTTCCTGGATAGCTGCGGCGATCACGATGAACCCTCGATGATTGAACTTCTTTCGGCTGTGAAATTGAAAATCACTCGTTCAAATTTCAGCAACTTCACATGAATCAAAGGCCTGAATTTAATTAATTCGTGAGTGAGCGAGGTGTTTCATAAGCATCAGTTAGTCGAGACTACATGTCCGTGTCCTTGAGTCATGAAGAAATCATATATGACTTGCTTGATAATCAAGTTGTGCAACGCCTAAATCAAGATTAAAATCGTTTGGACTTAAAATGCTTAATTAAGTTAAGAGTTCGCCTCTAAAGGTTGAAGTAAAAGATGATATTTTTTTTTGTTTATTCAACAGAGAAATATTCAATGCAAATTAGAGGATTCTCAATTATTTTGCAAACCTACTGATATTGTTCACAATTATATATACATGGCACTAGAGTTTAAGACTGTTATCAAACTTTTCCTTTCAGTTTCAGCACTTCATGCCTGCAATAATAATTACATGCTCAAACTCTGAGCACTTAATTTTCAGTTTCATTAAGATAAGTCATAAGTTTTGAAAAGGGACTGAAGGGCCTCGTGGGTACAATGGAAAGGAGACAGATAGATCGGGCCTTTCAATCGACTTCACATGCTTAGAGAGAATGCAATGGAGAGCTGGGCCAATCGAGGACTCGACCTTCAAATGAGATTCACTACTATGCTTGGACCACCCATATGGAGATTGTCGCCCGGCTTCGCTTCTGTTTTCATCAGCAACTAAAGAAGAGGCGCTTTGTTTCGATAGTGCCATGACGTAGGATAATTCCAGCTTTGCTCCCATTAACACCGTGGTGAGTGGCGGCGACATGCTCGCTCAAAATGCGCAGTAGGTATGACCCAAATAAAGCGTTACGTCACGGCTATGAAACTCTCATATCACGCACAGGAGGATTGCCGACACTAGTTGGCCCATCCGTTTATTTTACTTGCAATTGGACAGTTTTTCTTTGTTTTAGATTCATGTATCATGGGCGTCTAAAATCAGGTGGATTCTAGTGACAAGACGCAGCGGAACGATAACTGGGGTCACCAATCATATAAAATAAACGATTAGGAGGCAAACCGTATTCAACTTACTCTCTTGAGAGGTTGACATATCAGCACCTTAAAATTCAAAGGCTATAGAATATATTGTTCGAAATTCTTATAAAGGTGGAATAACGCTATAATATTTAAGTTTGTGAAAAACAAGATGTTCTAAAGGAAAGAACATATGAGACAATGTTTGATAACCAGAGTACGATTATTCGGCTATGTTGGGTTCATATATCTCGATTTGGTTTTAAAATTTGGTTAAATGGTCAATGTAAGCCAATATTTCGACATTGACTTGTGATGGATGGGTCTACAACCAAAAAAGTCCAATACCTATTGCACTTGTGCCAATTCATTCCTAAACCTTTAATTTGACCATGTTTTTTGTTCAAATTTTTGGCCAATTGAGTCTTAAATCTTTTGACATTTTGCCAATGTAATCCATTTGGCCAATTTTGGCCGAATATCGCTGACGTTGATACCGGCCATCCTATGTGGCACGGTCAGCATTAATTTGGAAAATTTTTACAAAATTTTTATTTATTTTTTCTTTTCTTTTCTTTTTCGTTTTTTCCTTCGTCCTCTGTTGGTAGCTGAGCCTCGTTGACCGACCAAAGGCGACTAACGGCGAGGATTGCCCTCGCCAAATTCAACAAGATCGAGCCTTGCCAAAAACCAGCAAGGGTCGCCCTCGCCAACTTCGGGCGAGGATCGCCCTCGTTAGATCTAGCAAGGGGCGACCTTGCCAACCTCGGGCAAGGCTCACTACGCTAGATCCCGATGAGGTCGAGCCTCACTCAAGGCTGTGAGGTTGCTTCTCACCAGATTCGAGATAGGGTGACCTCGTTTGAGGCCGACAAAGGCGATCCTCGCCAGTCAATGCCTTTGGTGGGTATGAAAAAAAGTAAAAATATAAAAAATTTAGAAAAATTGCAAAAATTGTCCACATCCGTGTCATCCATGCCACATAGGACGACCGGCATCCACATCAATGATTTCCAGCCAAATTGGCTTGATGGATTATGGGCATGTTTGGTTCAACTTTGAAAATGCTATTTGGGGGAATGGCAAATACCTTTGGGTGAAAGCCCATTGGGGAAATGCAAATGGTGTTTGGTAAAAATATTTTATAAAGCTACTTTGGCCAAAATATAGTGTTTGGTGAATTTTTTTTGTAAATGGACTTTGAGAATTATCTTATTTATTAAAAAAAAAAACTAACCTACCCATCGCCGGAGCCGGCCGCCGGCGATGGCCTACGGCCGCCGGCGAGATAGATCTGGCGCCGGCGACCGTCGCCCATGGTCGGGAGACCCCCGGCGAGCCAAATCTGCCGCCGCCGCCGGTCGCCCGAGGCCGGGCGACCCTCGGCGGGGTCGCGCGACCCGGCGACGGCCGCTGAGGTAGCGCGACCCGGGCGGCCGTCGCCTGGGTCGCTCGACCCGAGCCGTCGCCGCTGGAGTCGCGCGACCTAGGCGGCGACGGCCCGGGTCGAGCGACCCCAATGACGGCGTCGCCTGGGCTGTCGCTCAATCCCAGGCGACCTCGCCGGCCCTTCTCCCTCGCCGGCTGCCTGGCGAAGAAGATGAACAGCTTCAAACCAAAAAAAAAAAAAAAAAAAAGACGTGAACAGTAGCATTCGTGGAATGCTGAAAGCCCAAGGCTGGTCCGGACCAGCTTTGGGCTTTCAGCATTTGGAATGCTAGCATTGGCCAAATGCTAGCATGAAAGCTGAACCAAACACCCCAGCATTTTGGGAAGGGGCTTTCGAGGCTCAAAGCCCATTCCCAAAGCTGAACCAAACACCCCCTATATAGGCAAATTTTCAAAAGGTTTAGGACTAAATTGACCTTTATGATTGAATTTGCTCAAGTGCAATAAGTTTATGACTTTTTTGGTAATTTCCTCAATAAATAAATTATGATTTATCTATCATGGCCATCTAAGGGAGGAGAAGGTGAGTAAGACCGAGTCTTGGTTTTGTATGCCTTCATCCGTATCGGTTTTGTCACATATCTTTCCTCTTCATCGTCATACCCAGTATCAAAATGTCATTTATTTCTATTATTTAGAGATAGTTGCACGTGTTATATATGGAGTTGTTACTTTTATACATTGAAGATGCGTTTGATAGCCTAGATTTGAGTTTGGATAGAATACCAAAATATCATATCCAATATTTGGTGACATTCTTCAAACCGGATAAGCCCGGATAATTCAGATTAGAAATCCGAATTAGGGGATGAGATAAACCCGGATTGGACACAAAATTTAAAAAATAGTGATCAGTGCACTAGAAATCCTAAAACTTGTCACGAAAATGTAATTGAGTCCTAAAACTTTCAAAAAATGCAGCAAGTCCTAAAACTTATCACGAAACTTTCAAAAAGCTCAATCAAGTCTTAAAATTTGTCACGAAAATGCAATCAAGTCCTCAAACTTTCGAAAATGTAATCAACGGAAGGACTTGATTGGACCAATTTGACAAGTTTTATGACTTGATTGCATTTTTTAAAAGTTTTAGGACTCAATTGCACTTTCGTGATAAGTTTTAGGACTTAATTGCACTTTTTGAAAGTTTTAGAACTTCCAATGCACTTATCCCTAAAAAATAACTAAAACATTCGTATTTTATCTTTAAAAGTAGAGATAAAGAAGAGATAAAGTGACGCACTGGATATTGATTTGCCGGCACCGCCCGCCTAAGGACCACCACCAAAATTACTGATCATTGTCACTTCCAACCACTGCACGATTGCTATCGCCATCGCCTCCAACTACCTTGGTCATCACCGCCGAGCAACGATCGTGTTCCGACAAGTGAGGGTGAAAAGGGGCCTACCTAGTTGCATACGTCCTTCACATCAAGCCTGACCTTTCACACATGACTCGTGAGCCGGCTGTTCACTTGCTAGTCGACAAAGAAGGACCTGCACATCATCAGCTTCTTAGAGACCACGCTCTCGAGCATCGAGTTCCACGTATTGTGCATCAAGAACTCTGCAACGGCATCGTGGTACAGGACCTCTTCCTACAGGCCCATCCCACGACACACAACTTCTCCGTTGTCACCTCTCTTAGCCGCTTTCTTCGTCAATGGAGTATGGCTGTACGACCCACAAGAAGTGCCTCCCGTTGTTCACGAGGCCATCCCAAAATTACGTGAACTCGTGTCAATTGAGAGATGTCATGCTCCCAAGGTCGACTTCCTAGAGACATGGTTGAGAGGGTTTGAGTCTCACATACAAAAGGAGCAAAGTCAAAGATGGGATTTTCTAAGATTTTTCAAATGGGAAGGGTTTTCAAAGATTTTCAATTTTTACTTAGGTTGCGAATTTTCGAAGATTTTCAAAAAAAAAAAATTCAAAATCCTATATCATATCTTGGGTTGCACCAAACAGTAGGATGTTTTTACAATCCGGTATTGTGTGGAGGATTTCAAATCCCCTTTTATCCTATCCTATTCCAATCCGAATCCGAACTACTAAACGCAGCCTTAAAGATTAAGAAAAGACGTGTTCAACTAGGGCTGACAATTTGTTAGTGTTCTCATGTTTATGTTATTCGGTTTCATTACCAAATGTGCGACTGCAATTACAAAGTACTTCAGTCAAAATGAGGGAAAATGTGCCTGCTCGTTTAGTTTCTCATGCATCGGGTAAATATATTGAACTCGTGTCTTGTGGCATCCCTCGCATCACTCAAAGGGCTCGGCTCGCCTATCAATTGTGACTGAACTAGGGAACCATGGCACCCTTGATGAGCCGGCTACTGGGGTGCGTCCCTGCCCCATCGGAACGGGCACAGTCGGATACAAGCGATGATCTTGTGGTGGTAGTGCGTGGGAACTCGCGATAGGACTACCAAGTGAACTGCCCTCGTGCTGTTGAATGGCATGGATATGCCCAAGCCCTTCTTCATGATCGCGTGAGATTGTCTCCGTCTCTTTCATCGAAAGCACCTCAGAACAGCACTATACGAGAAGCGTGCAGACATTTCTTCTTGGAGTGAAGTCTCGAGGGTGTGGATTCATTGCTGCAAAGAGGAAGAACCAACTCAGGCGAAACCAGATTTTGAAATTTCTTGAGCACCAAAAGATAAGCAGGACAACCCAAATGGATACCAATGCATATTCATGACTATGTGATGGGAAAAGACCTAGCAGGCCAGCAATTCTGCTTCCATCCTCCTTTTCCTCTTCTCCTTCAGTTTGTCTCCCAGTTTGGATCGGTCTTCCATTCTGATCTTTGAGTTACCGCCGAATGTTCTCTGACCATGTTCTCTGTTGCAAACCGCTTCATCTCTTCATCGATAATTTTCCTCCCGAATTCAGCACTTTTCTTCATTTCCGCGAGAGCATTCATTTTCCTTTATTACTGTTTCGCCAGAATTTCTCTCACGACCAAAAATCTTTCGTCGAAAGTCGTTCTTCGATTTTAATTAAAGGAAACTAGTTATGTGGTAACTTTGGACGGGAAATGTCCAGGTTGATGTGGAAATCAACAACTTTACTTCAAACAAGACTGTACACACACAAGCGGTGCCGAAATTTAATCGACAACACAACTTAGAAATTACAGACTCCACAACAAGACTAAGTGTAAACAAACTATGCCGAAATTTAATCGATGACGTAACATCCAGGGTAGACATACACGCAGGAATTTATTTGACAAGGCAGATCTAGAAACAACAGCTAAGAAGCACACCATAATTTAATCGGCGACACGAGTCTGAAAAATAAAATACTTTCATGTAAGTAAAGATACTAAAACGATAGTAAATTTGTTTGATTTGTATGGGAGAGGGGGCTCTACTGGACGAATGGTGGTATATATAGTGATCGGATGATAACTGCTCTCAAGCGGTTGATTTACATTCTTTCGCCTCCAAGAATCTTGTGCCTATGCTCGTAAAATCCCATGATCCTTTTCTCAAGCGGTTGTTCCCTAAAATATGCCCGTCGATTGTCCCCACGATTTCAACTGCTTCATTGGTCTTACTTTTGTAATCGTGCCTCGATACTCCCCAAGTAAACATTCGCCAGTTGCTTCACTGTCCCGTCTGCTTTGTCCCATAGTGGTCTTGAATATGTAACTATATCCCTGTGCTCCCCATGCTTTCTGAGAACCCTGACAATCCATTACTCTTCGTTTATCGGTATCTTCATCAATAGTTGTTAGCCACCCGTCACCGTATATTGACTATCGATTGATGGTGACCATTTAAGTGTACTACTGATGTGTGCCAACACCGATTGCCAATATCGTTATTGATCCTCATTGTTGACACCTATTTTTAATTTGCCCAAAATTAATTACACAAAACTTAGGAATTAATTTTCTTTAATTCCTAAAACAAAAAAATATTTCTATTTAAATGCATTGCATATAGACATTAGGCATATGTGCATTAATAGGGCCTATTAGAGCATATTTTCTTAAATTAAAAAAAAAAAAAAAATTTCGAGTCGAGCCGGGTCGGGGCCGGGCCGACCCGGCCCTTTTCTTTTTCCTTTTCTTCCCCCCGCCTGGGCCCCGGCCCATTCTTTTTTTCTTTCTTTTTCTTCCCCCCCGCACGGCTGGGCCTGGCCCGGCCCAGCCCTTTCTTCTTCTTCCCCCTCGCCGGTCGCTCTCTCGCCCCTGTTCTCCCCTGTTCGCGACGTCACGCCGACGCACGGCGGCGCCGCTCCTCGCCGTCGCTATCTGGCCAGAGGAAGGCCGAGAGAGCACGCCGACGGGACTGGCATTAATTGCCAGTCCCGTCCTCCCCGTTGTCCCGGCTTCCCTTATCTCCTCCTCCTCTCGGCTCCTGTTCGTCTCGCCGCTTCGCGCCTCACCAATCGATCCCACGCTTTCGCACCGGCCTAAATGGCCGCGAAAGTCGCGCGCCGAAGTAGGCCGGTGCAGACCGTCGTCATTATAGACGTAACGGAGCAGAGGGGCACCGTCGTCGCCGGCTATAAATGGCGACAGAGAGAGAGAGAGGCCGGTCGGCCATTTTGGAGAAAAATACAGAGGGAGCGTGAGAGCGTGAACCGAGAAGAGAGAGGAGCCTCGGAGGGTCTTGCAGGTCCCAGCCGGCCTCGTCGTCACCAGCAAGCCGACCGGCAACCCCGGGAAGCAGCCCCGGTCGGCCATTTCCGGCGAAACACAAAGAGAGACTGAGAGAGACAAGAGAGAGAATAGAGAGAGAGAGGGAGCAAACCGAGGCCACGCCGGAGCAGGAAGGAGAACCAGCAGCGTCACCGTCGCCTACGGAGCAGCCGGAGACCCCCCAGAACGCGCCGTCGACCGGTGAGCCCCCGGCCTAGAACCGCCTCTGTTTTCCCCTGTTTTCCGGCGTGGTTGGGCCGGGACTCGCGCCGGCCATTTCGTGCGAATCCCGGCCCATACCGATGTCGTTCCCGGTCCCCACTCGCTGTCGGAAGTGAGCCACAGTCGCCGGAGCCGACCGAGTCGCCGGAGGAGGCCGAAATCCCTTGATTTTTGCCGCGCACGCCACTTGCTCGATGAAATGCCTCAAAGAGGCTGGTTTGTTTTTGGCCGCCGGCCGGCGAACGGGTGAGCGGACGGTGACCCCGGTGGGTGGAGAGGTTCGTTTTAGTCCCAGGGGGCCGATTTGGGGGTGGCGCCGGCCTGGGTCCGCCGGCGAGAGGCCGATTTTCGGCCACGGCGGCCGCTCCCACGGGTTCGGTCTGACCCGGTTCAGCCGACCCGACCCGGGTCAACGCCCGGATCGGATCCGTTGACCCGGGTCGGTTCCGACTGACCCGGTTCAACTGATCCGAACCGGGTTAACGCCCGGGTCGGATCCGTTGACCCGGGTCGGTTCCGACCGACCCGGTTCAGCTGATCCAACCCGGGTCAACGCCCGGGTCGGATCCGTTGACCCGGGTCGGATCCGACCCGACCCGGTTAATATTATATTATTATTTTATTTAAAAAATTTAAAAAAATTTAAATTTTTTTTTAAAAAAAAAATTTATTTTTTTTCTGTATTTTGTTTTCTTTTTTTCTTCTTTCTCTCTTTTCGAAAAAAAAAATTAAATTAAATTTTTTTTTTAAAATTATGTTATATCTAAGTTTTTAATTTATTGCTGTATTATTATGCATATTTTTGTCTTGTTTAAATTAGACAAGCTCCGAATTGCGCGGTAATATTTTGCATGTTAGTTTTTATTATCGCTGTATTATTATGCATGTTTTTAATACAATCGCATGAGTTGTGTTTTTTGAATGTCATCTGACTTAGTTAAGGTTAGAACCTTAGGCTGCATGAATTGTTGTGTTCCTGACTGCTAATCATTTCTGATTATGCACTCGTTTGATCACCTCACATGTTAGGAGAAAGGTCCTAAAATCAATCCAAATTGCCTGACAAATGTTTTCAGAAATGAACAGGGTAAAATGGTACCGAAAGGGCATTAGTTATCCAACTAGTGTAACCAAGTCCCCGAATTCAGTTAATCTCTGGTTCGTAGGAATAGGGTGATTCTCCCATCACCCTATTTGGGTTTCTAATCGACCCACCCCAAATCGATTAGTGGCGACTCCTTGGTATAAACCACTTGCATGTTAAATACTTAAACCCTAAGTCGCGATATGGTATGGGCTTGGGAGAGCCCGAGTTAAGTCCCGAACCTAGACTTAGCACGAACCAGGCGAGCCCCCCTTTTTTTTTGCATGTTCGATAAAAAAGGGCTCGGGAGTTCGGTCGCGACAGACTGGCGACTCCACTGGGGACTTGTTTTTTTTCAAAGTGGACTTAAGCCAAAAAATTTTATCTTGTTCAAAATAATTTTTGTTTGCCAGCAAGGACTCCAGGTATGATCCTGACATTAAGGTGTTATTTGTCTTGCAGGTTCGAATTGATTGTTTATAATTTGTTGTGCATGCTTTAATGATTTAGCACTACACCGTTGCACACACAACCACGCTGCCGGACCGGGGCCGCGATAGGGCACCTTAGGATGGTGTTAAGAAAGATACGACCTAGAACGCGAGTCCGCGATGTAGAGGTTGCCTTTCTTTTCCCCGAAATTTATTTCTAAAAAATCGTAAAGAAGTATCTTTAGCCGCTATTCGCGTGACTATAAGATATTCCTTTCGATTCGGCCGAGGTTAAAAGGACTTGACACCAACGCGAGACTGCGACGGTCAGGCACCCTTTTAACTTCATTTTGCTGGGCCAGTCTAGATAGAAATCGAACCTCACTCCTCATGTGTATGTCATTGTGATTGCCATGGTTCAAGAAAAGGTATATATTCTGTCCCTTTTCATTTTATTATCCAGCGTACCTATTCATTTGATTCGTTTTTTTTAGGCCACCCGTTGATTGCATTCTATACACGATGGGAAGAGCTGATGTCCAATTTGTCCCCACTCCTAAAAAAGAGCTTCTGGCATGGTGGGACCGACTCGATCAAAATGGCCAACAGTATGTTAAAGCAAGAATTGGTCGCCTACTCCCCTTGCTCAAAATCAACATCCATTCTGGCATGATGCAAGCATTAGCACATTTCTGGTGTCCACAAACATCCACTTTCATATTCGGTAAGTTTGAGATGACCCCGACCCTGGAGGAGTACAGCGTTGTCATTGGAAAGCCTTTGGGATCTGAACTCATCAAACCACTTTTGGGTGTGTCCCCTCTATCCGAATTATCCCAGTTTTTGCGAACCGATAGCAATACCGTGAAAAGAGTCGTTAAAGCCTATTGCAATGCCTGCCCCTGGTTTTTCCTAAATGAACGTTTTGAAAGTCAACCCATGAGCCAAAAAGCTAAAATTTTTATCCTTGCTTTTGTTGGGTGTGTCATTTTCCCCCATCGTAGAAATTCAATAAACCCTTCAATTGCGTATGTGGCCAAACAAATTTGCACCGGCTTGGGTTATGTTAATTCGGTTCTAGCAGAAACATTTTTGTCTTTGAACCGTTTTAAATAAAATGATGATAAAATTATGCGGGCTGCCCTAGAGATTTTACAAATCTGGTTTTTATCTCATTTGAGAGGTTTTGGGCATCTCATGCAGCTTTTTGAAGTCGATGACTTCATGCACCCGATTCAAAGGTTCGAGGTTTTAGAAAATAATTCCCCTCATAAGGATTACTCTACCTGGATAGATTTTTTGAAAGACCCCGATCCCGAGGCTTTCTTGTGGCATGCTAAATGGTTCCATGAGGGTCAGGTTCGGTATGCTCACCAGTTTCACAACCCTGTCCCTTTGCTTGGGTTATCTGGCATCACTTCATACTACCCCATACCGGGTAGCTAGCCAGTACAGGGCCCTCCAGGAGATCCCGCCACCTCTTACGATAGATTTGCTTCGAACCCGATTCACTCGCTCAAATTATAATTACGCTGACGAAATTGGTGTCATCCAGAGAAAATGGACTGAATGTCAACCTGAGATCATTCTTGTGCCTAAACTGTTGAAAGGGCAAGAAAAAGTCCACCATGCCTCTTTATTCTACATCATACATCACAAAATCCCGGCAGAGCTACAGCCAAAAGTCCCGGATGTACCCAACAAGCCCAGTCGCCAAACACAGATCGACCAGCTCGAGAGGACCGTGGGGACGAAGGATACGCTTATTGCGGAGCTTGTCCGTGAAAATAAACGGCTCCGAGAGACTGTAGCTTCCCCATCGTCTATAGAATGAGCATCCGGGAAAGGACATCTTTTTGTTAAAAGCCCTGTCTTTTATATTTTCCTGTATTTATGTTTAGGGGTTTTGAATATCTCCTGTAAAAATGTTTATGGGTTGTACAAATGTTAATATAACTCGGGCCGTTTTTTATGCTTTAAATAAAATTTTTTGCCCCTTAATGACACCACCGCGGCCTTCGGCCCAGTGGTATCTGGGGATGAGCAGTAACGGTCCGAGGCGACCGGGGTTCGAACCCCGGGGACGCCGCCTGTAATGTTAATATTAATAAAAACCCTTTTTGCTTATTTTTTCTTTGCAAATAAAGAAAATATGCAATAATAATATGACTAAGTCATAGAATGATTCTTTATTGGGCATTATACTCATTCATATACGCGTTTTTGCAGGTAGTTACGAAAAAATGGCCGAAGAAAATGTCCGCCTCAATAACATGGAAGATGAGATGAAAATGGTCATCAATGCGATCCAAAATCTCACAAAGCAGGTGGAATCCATTCATGGCAAGCTCACACCTACGCCGGCAGCAGTTGAAGTGGTGTTACCACCACCGTCTACCGGAAAAGACGAAGCCTCCGCCAGTGACAGTAAAATGCCCCTGCTGGAGGACGATCCGCTTCCCCTTGCTGTCAGGAAGCCTGAACTTGAAGCTGTACCAATGACAGAACAGGACAAACGCCTTGCAAAAGTCGAGGAGATGCTGAAACAGCTACAAGGCCCGCAGAATGCTGTCCCACTTGACCTGTCTATATACAAACGGGTCAAAGTACCAGAAAAATTCAAGATGCCGGAATTCGAGAAGTATGACGGTACCTCATGCCCCAGACATCATTTGCACATGTATCATGTGCGGATGACCCAGTACGTTGACAACGAACCCCTCATGATTCAGACCTTTCAAGCGAGTTTGACGGGGCCAGCCCTGACATGGTATATGTCGAAGGATGTGGATACTTTTAAGTCTTGGGATGATGCCGCTGATGCATTCCTCAAGCATTATCAATTCAACCTTGACATCACCTTTACTCGTGACGATCTGGAACGCGCTGAGAAGAAGAAGAGTGAGTCCTTCAAAGAGTATGCCACCAGATGGAGAAACTTGGCCGCCCAGGTCACCCCACAACTCACTGATCATGAACAAGTGAAGTTGTTCATAAAGTCTCTTCCATATGAATACAAACACCGCCTGGTTGGTGCCACTGCTGAATCCCTTAATCGTCTTGTTCCTGTGGGTGAACGAATCGAAATGGGATTGCGTGAGGGGTGGTTTACAGACCCCACTTCCACAAGCAAGAAACTCGGTATGAAGAAGGAGAAAGAACCCCTGACAGATGCGGATGTTGCATACACCCAAACCGTTCGTCCTTCCCCAATGATTCAGATAAGCAGTGGACAGCAACCGGCCTCAGGCCGCAAGCCGCCCCAAAGGCGAAATAACAAAAAGCAGTTCACGCCACTCCCTTTGCCTATGTCTCAGATCCTGCCTATTCTCCTGGAAAAGAGGTTGCTTGCTAAAGAGCCAAAGCGTGAAAATCCCGAGCGTTTCCCTAACTACGATCCCTCCAAGGCATGTGACTATCATTTGGGTGAAATGGGACATTCCGTCAATGACTGTGCTGTCTTGAAAAATAAGGTCCAGAAATTGCTGGATGCAAAGATGTTTTCATTCCGCAACGCACCACCCAATCAAGCAGGAGGCACGGATGTCGTCATTGAGTAATCTGTAGACTCAATTTCCCTTCTTTAGAATAGAGGCATATTTAATAGTTTGAATCCTCCTATGTATGAGCTTTTCTTGCTTTCTAAAGTCTCAGTTGTTTTCTAAGATTCCCAGTTTTCTGAATTTGTAATTATGCTTGGAGTTTTAGTATTGCAATTTCCATTCCAACAAATGTAATTCGCCAGAACTATTCAAAAGAATTACAAATGCTTTGTTTTGAGGGCCTGATGAAGTATTCCAAACCGGCCCGTTGATGATATCCAGCCATGTAAAGGAAAGTGTTCTGAGGCCCGGGCTTCCTCATGTTTCCTCGTTTCTAAGCTTTTGAAAATAAAACAAACGTTTTATCATTTTTCAAAAAGGCCAAAAAAAGAACGGTGGTGGAAAAGCGTGCATGCTCTTAGCCCTGTTTGTTTTTCTAACTCGCTCACTTCGTGTGTCAGAGCATACTCCTTTTTGATTTGTTATTACGAAGGGGACATTTGAAAATGACACAAGCTGAAGAGCACACCAGACCTTGATGATGCTAGCGGACCAACTCATCTGATAGGGGCAGTCCGAGCGAAGATCATCCCACCTTCAATGAAACATGGGGCAAATCTCACTACTACCAGTGGGTGATATCAACCCCAGAAAGTCAAAGAGAATGCTGACCATTCCTTGACCCCATGAGCGAAACATCATTTCGTACAAAAGTCGGGGGCAGATCAAGAAAAGATTATCCCTTTTGAAAGAAAAGGTATGTCTTATTCCTTAACAAATTTTGGAATGACATTCCATCCCTTTTCTTTTGCAGATAATGAACTGGGGAACATGCTAGACTCTGACGTGCTAGTGAGCCGGATAGAGCACTAATGTCGGGACCTCTCGAATGAAACATGACGAAGAAGTGCTTAATTGGAAGAACAGACTAGGGGGCATGCAATCCCCCAGTCCATAAAAAAGGGTGTATTTCGTTCCTAAAGTTCATCCACTTTAGCGTGGAAATGACATGTCTTTTCCTTTTACATAGGACAAAATTGAGTAAACAACACTCATGATAGCAAGTCTAACCGGAAAGGGTTTCGCACATGACAAACTTGCGTCAAGGCCGATCCTGGCAACCACGGAAGTCTCAATGGTAGTCATGCCCATGTTCGTCAAAGACCTTTAAAGCAGAGATTAGCTTTGCTGCGAAGATCCCCATGCAAGCAATTGCACATGCCTGTGCGATCGAGAATCGGAGCATCCACAAGAAACTCCTCAACACGCTGGAACTGCATTGACACAACATGCGCTGACAATAGAACCCTCTATTCGGGAGCACCCCTAATTATAGAGGATTTCATTCGAGCTTCGAGATTAAGAGAATGGAGGAGCAGACTGAGATAAAAGAAGGCTGAACAAAGTAAAGAGGAGAAAAGACTCTGCTAGCTTTGAAGGCAAAATGGAAGAAGGGTAATTTGTATCGTTCTCAATTTACCCTCAATCCTCTCATTTCTAACATAAGCTCCTGTTTTTGTTAGGAGAAATTATCAACATCTGAGAAAACTCAAGGAGTTGTCAGTTTGATCTCAAATGAAGGGAATCACGAAGGGTAATGTTGTGTCGTTCCCAATTCCTGTTTCTCAAAGACCCGTTCATTAACACGGCCTTTCTTATCGCCTTGCAGGTTTGTCTCGTCGCTTACTGCAGCGTAGGTAAGTATCTCTTTCCCTTAAAACTCTTTTTAAGAGTTGAATGAATCAAAAGAAAGAGGAAACATGTTAAAGCAAATAAATGCTTAACCTTCCCCCAAGTGCATTGCATGTCTTTTGGAAGGAATTTTGCATGGTAATTTTACCTGTTTAATTCACCAATTCCCTGTGAAAATCTTGACAAGTCGACGAATGGTGTCGAACTGCTCCGATGTATTGAACGAGGTGTGTCAGGATGATGAGAGGCAATCCTTAGCCTATACACATTCTCAAGTACCAAACCCATGTAAGATGAGCGAAAAGGTTCCACTTCTACAAGGAAAAGGGATTTCTCGCATAAGGTACGGTAGCCAAAATGACAAGAGGCAGTTCATTTCTCTGCCCCATACACTATCATTAATCCTTTGCTTGACCATTTGAGCCCATACACTTGGAGGTTCCCTTTAAATCACCCCTGTCAAGAACCACCTCACATTGGGGCAGCTTGAGATAAATCAGCATCACAGGGAGAGTTCAAATTCAGAGGGAGCAAGAAGAGCGTCCCTCCCTTTCGATCACCACCCCTGTGACTTCGGCCTCGTCGTTTTCACCCGGTGGTCCTCAACAGAGTCTTCCAAGATAAGCACACCATCGACGGCCGGACAGTCGAGGCTAAGAGGGCTTTGTCAAGAGAGAAGCAGCAAACTAAAGCTTGTCCAAAATGCCAATATCTTATTGATAACAGTGATGAGCAAGACAAGAAGGATGAGGAGTTTGTAATATCTAAAATTTTCTATGATCATCAGCTGCAACAGCTCTCACAAGGTGAAAAGATGAATAGAAATTTTCTTGCTCTCATTTGCATTAATCTTTGAGTGTTATTATTGCAGGTGAACTCTCACGATAATTTGAGTGCCCTAGGATGATGAAGAGCAGTTCTTCTTCTATCCCATACACTTATATCCCTTGCTAGCCCAATTGAGCCGGCAATTTCATTTCGTACCAACCCAGTTGGTGATCATCCCCTACACCGGGGCAAGGCAAAAGTCACCACAGCTTGAGCATCAGGGTCCGAAGTACCGAATCTCCAAGAGCCTAATTGTTCTGCTCAAACTTGTTTAGGCTAGTCCTGACAACACCAAAAGAGCAGCAAAAAACAAATGCTGAAAACTAGGGGCATGAAAAAGCAGTGTGCCTGGTAAAAGCAAGGCCAATGCCCATGAATAAAAAAACAAAGAAAAAGAAAAAGGAGAAGAAGAAAAACGATGAAAAAGACGACCCCAAAGGGTTAAACTTGAGTTCTTCTTCGATACAAATTCCTACTTTAGGAACTCTGTCTTGACAAAGATCTGTCACATGATAGATGAAGACGAAACTACTCTTGGGAAAGCAATTGGAACAGAGATAGAATGGTATCCAGGAAAATGCTTGACGCATAAGCTCCTCAAGAAAATATTGTCAAAGATGCTAAAACACGGGATTATCCAGGGAGTTGTCCAAGAGGATCCTGATGATGAAGAAAAAGACAGGTGACAATGCCAAGATGATCACCAACTCTCACCCTTAGACACACATTTTTGAGCCTAACGATCCTTTCATTTCTCAACCTGTGAACCGAGCCCACGTTACGTCCCTCATGAAGTCTCTTCTGACTAGGACACTTGATTTAACGTGAAATTTCAAATGTTTATAAACAACGCTCGAGGAAGTGCGAGCAAGATTATTTCTATCTCGTTTTGCAGGGTTCTTGACTTGTAAACCCGGAGATGATTGCAGAATATTTTCTTTCATGGCCTTGACTTGAACAGTCACCTTCATTAAGCCATTGACCAAGCCTACATTACGACCCTGAAGAAGACCTCTCAGATTGGCAGCGTCGTACCGCTTGCGAAAAAACTCAGACCCTTGCGGATGTGATAACGGTCAGATTGAGTGTTTTCGATGTTCCCGCATTAATGGACGGGACAAATAGCCCTTTTCAATGAGAGCGAGTGGAAAGTCCTTTCTGACTAAGAATCCCTCGTTCAGCATCTCGAGAAGTCCACCTCCCAACCGAGAATTGTCTTGATTGACCCTCAGTGGATGTTTGGTGATGCAAACATGGCGAAATCATCATGCATGAACTTTCAAATACACATTCTGGGATAGCCTAGCTTGTCTATCCTCGATGAATGCATGCATGTTTGCGCTAACCCTCTTTGACAGGTAAAATATCCTCAAAGACTCAAAGAACATATGACCTTTGGAGCGTCTCCAAAGATGTCACGAAAAATTTCTTCCGCTCCCCAAGTGGAATTGACACAAGATGCTTTTCTTGCTCGTAGTTCTAATCCCGGTGATAGAACACGAAAATTCGGGCGCTGGAGAAGCCCTCATTATCATCACAAAAGAGATGCCCTGAAAAAGGTCGGGTATTCAGCAGATGATACATCAAACCTCCGGGTAAGAAATCCCAGGTATTTCATCAGATTTCTTTTCAAACTACCCAGAAGGTAAACGGGGTGTTTCTTTGAAAAAGAAAAGCATCTTGACTAGCTGGTCAAGATATTTCATACGATATTCAAGAATAGCCCCAGTCGTCTATTTCTCCGATGAATACGTATGTGTTTGCACAAAAAAACTTGTCTGACAGGAGACACGCCCTTAAGAGGCAGGAACGTGCTTAGGTAAGTATATTCTACCCATGCCCGATTCCAAAAATCTATGTACCTACGATTGTTATGGTACCCTCTGAACATCGGATTGACCCCGTTGTTCACCAACTGAACATCGGATTGACCCCGTTGTTCACCAATTGAACATCGGATTGACCCCGTTGTTCACCCTCTGAGCATGGGATTGACCCCCATGTTCACATCAAATCCTCGGGCGAGGACCCCCAGGTGCTCATCGTCTGAGCCTTTTCAAGACCTGCTGGCGAGGACCCACCAGGCAAACCGTCAAAACCTCGGGCGAGGATCCCCAAGTACTTTGACAAACAAAATCCAGTCAGTCAAGGCGACCGAAGAAAGGTTCGGGTCCTAGACAGACAAAATCCAGTCAGTCAAGGCGACCGAAGAAAGGTTCGGGTCCTAGACAGACAAAATCTAGTCAGTCAAGGCGACCGAAGAAAGGTTCGGGTCCTAGACAGATCAAATGAAATCCAGTCAAGGCGACCGAAGAAAGGTTCGGGTCCTAGGCAAGCGATTTCCCCAGTCGAGGCAACCGAAGGTAGATTCGGGTCCGAGACAAATGAAATCCAGTCAAGGCGACCGAAGATAGGTTCGGGTCCTAGGCAAGCGATTTCCCCCAGTCAAGGCGACCGAAGAAAGGTTCGGGTCCGAGACAAACAAAATCCAGTCAAGGCGACCGAAGAAAGGTTCGGGTCCTAGACAAATGAAATCCAGTCAAGGCGACCGAAGATAGGTTCGGGTCCTAGGCAAGCGATTTCCCCCAGTCAAGGCGACCGAAGAAAGGTTCGGGTCCGAGACAAACAAAATCCAGTCAAGGCGACCGAAGAAAGGTTCGGGTCCTAGACAAATGAAATCCAGTCAAGGCGACCGAAGATAGGTTCGGGTCCTAGGCAAGCGATTTCCCCAGTCAAGGCGACCGAAGAAAGGTTCGGGTCCTAGACAAAAACAATCCCCGTCAAGGCGACCGAAGATAGGTTCGGGTCCTAGACAAACCATTTTTTCCGTCAAGGCGACCGAAGACAGGTTCGGGTCCTCGACACACAATATCAACTATCTGGAATTACTCTACCCTTCGGCAAGGTAAGTAGCCCCAGGTATGTTTTTATTTGCTTTAGCATGCATCATCTTATATCGCATCATAAAAATGGGACACCAGTCTCGCCAAAAATAGCATTCATCGAGCATGCATGGGCCAAATTTAGGTGCCATTTTATCTTTGAACGTAACCTCTGCGAGCTCAATCTCTGCGAGCTCACCTTCAAAGAGGGGCAGCTGTTGACACCTATTTTTAATTTGCCCAAAATTAATTACACAAAACTTAGGAATTAATTTTCTTTAATTCCTAAAACAAAAAAATATTTCTATTTAAATGCATTGCATATAGACATTAGGCATATGTGCATTAATAGGGCCTATTAGAGCATATTTTCTTAAATTAAAAAAAAATTTAAAAATTTAAAAAAATTAAATTAAATTTTTTTTTTTAAAATTATGTTATATCTAAGTTTTTAATTTATTGCTGTATTATTATGCATATTTTTGTCTTGTTTAAATTAGACAAGCCTGAATTGCGCGGTAATATTTTGCATGTTAGTTTTTATTATCGCTGTATTATTATGCATGTTTTTAATACAATCGCATGAGTTGTGTTTTTGAATGTCATCTGACTTAGTTAAGGTTAGAACCTTAGGCTGCATGAATTGTTGTGTTCCTGACTGCTAATCATTTCTGATTATGCACTCGTTTGATCACCTCACATGTTAGGAGAAAGGTCCTAAAATCAATCCAAATTGCCTGACAAATGTTTTCAAAAATGAACAGGGTAAAATGGTACCGAAAGGGCATTAGTTATCCAACTAGTGTAACCAAGTCCCCGAATTCAGTTAATCTCTGGTTCGTAGGAATAGGGTGATTCTCCCATCACCCTATTTGGGTTTCTAATCGACCCACCCCAAATCGATTAGTGGCGACTCCTTGGTATAAACCACTTGCATGTTAAATACTTAAACCCTAAGTCGCGATATGGTATGGGCTTGGGAGAGCCCGAGTTAAGTCCCGAACCTAGACTTAGCACGTACCAGGCGAGCCCCCCTTTTTTTTTGCATGTTCGATAAAAAAGGGCTCGGGAGTTCGGTCGCGACACTCATGGTCACCAAGGATGTGTCACATGCCTTACAATTCATGGACTAGTCACGTGATCGTCCATATCGACTTGGTTATTTTTTATGCAAACATATGCCTCATTTTAAAAAAGTTAAAATAGTGATACCTTCATCATATGCACTCATCTTCTGCGAGCGATACTAGGGTGCGCATTGTCCTTCTAACGCTTCGTACTCCGAGCGCAGTTGGCTGGCTTATAGCATCCTATAGCGTCTTGACACATTGCTTTTGTTGACCTTGCTTGCGAATTGTCAACATTATGGATCATATCATTTCGAATCGCCACTTTCTGAATCGCTTTCCATTCTAGGAAAGTATATATTCAAATAAAGATTCGATTTTAATACTCCCTTCTTCTCCAGCTCTAAACCCTGTTCTTCCGTCTGGTCTAAAACCGTTGGCTTTTCTTTGTCTTGAACTCCGTTGTTCCTTATGGCTCCAGATCATCCTGAGTATTCTCCTACAGACTATATCGCCAAGTTCGATAGTCTACGGGAGGATGAGCCAACAATTGCAACTATAGTCTTCTGAATGTAACTGATGATTACCCCCATCTGCTCATCCCTGGCCTTTGCCTTAAAAATCACTTCGAAGTTCCTCTATTCCTTAAACCATGTTTTCCTCGAAGGAGTGGGGAGTTGCTTCCTATTCAAAGGCCCTCTATTATAGATGTTTGGAACTCTGATTCTTCGCGATTCAGGGGTTTTTACTTTTTCGAAGTGGATTTCTATAGATGGTATCTAAGAATGAAGGCCGATGATCGAATATAGCCTATCTGGGAAAGGGCTGGTATCAACACAGCTCTCCAATATAGTTGCTTCAGCTGGGATTTGAGTCCAGGTCTTTTTGGGGCCGCCGTTTGTTTTTGGTCTCCATCAACCAATTGTTTCTTTTTCCCCTGGGGTCCCATGTCGATGGCTCTTTTGGATGCTTATGCAATTGTTGGCTTTCTTCCTTCGGGTACATTTATAGGGGATATTGGCCTCCAAAGCTCCTCAAGTTTGCCAATGTCGTTGATAGTGTTCTTTCTTATGGGGGGTTCTCATATAGATTTAAATTGAAGTCTGGTCTAGTCACTGACGCTAAGTGTTGCAGAAATTCAAATTGGCATTAGTATAAATATTATGAACAATACAGAATTGTAATGAAACGAAATTACAATAACATAATAGGAATCGATACAAATGGATACCGAGACCTGTGTTCGACACAGTTTCTTTAAAACAGATTCGTCCCCTCCGGTACGCAATTGAGGTTTCGTGAACGTCTGTCTCCCAAGATACAACGGTTGACAGCGAAGAAGAGATCATGGCACTTCCAAGCTTCCGGTGAACTTGAACAAACTCAAAATGAACACTACCGAAAAATAGTGCAAATGCGGAGATTTTTTTTTTTTTAAACAGAGGAAGAATGATTTCGATAAAATAGAATGGGAGAGCAATAACGGCTGATTAAATCTGTCATTACAAAATCAATACGAATAACGGGCGATTAAATCTGCCGTTATAAAATCAATACGAATAACGGACGATTAAATCTGCCGTTATAAAATCAATACGCATGGGAATAACGGCTGATTAAATCTGCCGCACGTTACGAAATTCGTAACAGTTTGAGTTGAAAAAATAAATCATAAGGCAAAATTAGGCTCGTCACGAGGCCCACTTTTCGGTCCTGCAATCGTGCCCAAGTTTCAGCTTGTCGGGTGTAGGATTTGCACCCCCCTGTGCCTGCGCGCAAGGCATAGTGTTTGTGCTATGATAGTTGCCACTTCAAATGAGTGTAACTGTATATAAAGCACTCCATAGCCTTCTTTCTTTTCCAATGTGGGACTAGTGTTTTTCCACTTCCCACTTCCAACTCAAGGGTGTTCTTTGAGCATCAATTTCTCATTCATTCACCCATCAATTTATCCCATATTTCCAACAATCCCCCACATGAATGAAAATTGTTTTAGTTTTGACTCTGTGATAGTGTTCAACAATTGAAACCTGCATAGGATAGGTAGGTGTTACCCTTTGAACCTTCCCTTGTGAAAGTATATTTACTTTACTAGTTGTCCAGTAGCCATGATGTCCTTGAACTGTCCAGCTTTCTTATGTAAATGAACCATACACTTTACACAGAAATCATCTAAATGTTTGTTCAGTTCTCATAGTTATGTTCGTTTTGGCCATGAACATCAACCTGGTTCTGCAAGAGTTTCTAAAGAGTTTAGCCTGAAATAATTCTCCTTTGAAGCGGCCCCACTTTTCTCTCACATAGGTGATTACTTAATTTTGAGTAATTTGTTTACTCCACTTAAGAATCATTAAAGCAAAATGCTATCCTTTCCTTTACAATATCACTGATATTTTATATAGGAATGGTTTTAGGGATAACCCCCACAGTGACATGACTAAGTTTATATAATTAGGTTGTCCCTTTGAACCTAGATATTGGGATCTCCAGTCAACTAGGTTGGGTTTCCTTTATACCAACTTATTCTTTCATGGGCTTCAGTCCCATTCCTCTTGTCGATTTTTCAACTAACTCTCTGTTTAACCCTTTGGTTAGCGGATCCGCAATATTATCCTTTGACTTTACGTAGTCAATAGAGATAATTCCTGTTGAGAGCAGTTGTCTAATGGTATTATGTCTACGACGTATATGTCTAGACTTACCATTATATATATTACTCAGTGCTCTTCCAATCGCAGATTGACTATCACAATGTATACTTATTGGTGGCACAGGTTTTTGCCATTTTGGAATATCCTCTAAGAAATGGCGTAGCCATTCAGCCTCTTCACCACATTTATCTAAAGCTATAAATTCAGATTCCATTGTGGATCTGGCTATAACAGTTTGTTTACAGGATTTCCAAGATACGGCTACTCATGCTAGTGTGAATACATATCCACTAGTAGTTTTGAGTCTTTTATATCAGATATCCAGTTCGCATCACTATATCCTTCTAGAACAGCTGGGTATCTGGTATAATGCAGGCCATAATTCCGAGTATATCGTAAGTACCTAAATACTCTCACTATTGCTTTCCAATGGTCAGCACTCGGATTGCTCGTATATTTACTCAATTTACTAACCGTATAGGCAATGTCTGGTCTAGTACAACTCATTAAGTACATTAGACTTCTAACAACTCTAGAGTACTCTACTTGAGAAATACCCTCTCCTCTATTCTTGGATAGATGAAGACTATTGTCTAATGGTGTTCTAGCAATACCAGAATCATTCATGTTGAATTTTTCAAGAATCTTGTCCACATAGTGTGACTGGTTTAAAATAAGACCTTCTGACGTTATTGTGATTTTAATTCCTAAAATCATATCAGTAGGTCCCATATCTTTCGTGTCAAATCTTGAATTCAACATATACTTGGTAGATTTGATCATTTTATCATCACTACCAACAATTAGTATGTCATCTACGTAAAGACACAAAATGACATAGCCATTTGTTGTCTCTTTAATGTAGACACATTTATCACATTCATTGATCTTAAATCCATTGGTAATCATTGCATTATCAAACTTTTCATGCCACTGCTTTGATGCTTGTTTTAGGCCATACAATGATTTCACCAATTTACAGACTTTCCTTTCTTGTCCTGGAACTATAAAACCCTCAGGTTGTTCCATGTAGATTTCTTCATCCAATCACTATATAGGAAAGCTGTTTTTACATCCATTTGATGTACTTCTAGATTTCGCGATGCTGCAATTGCAAGTATCATCCTAATGGAGGTTATTCTCGTCACAGGAGAATAAGTATCAAAGTAATCTAAGCCTTCTCGTTGTTTGTATCCTTTGATCACAAGTCTGGCTTTATACTTATCAATGGAGCCATCTACTTTCATTTTCTTTTTAAAAATCCATTTGGACTTTAAAGGCTTACAGCCAGGAGGAAGATTCACTAGCTCCCAAGTATGATTCTGCAAAATGGAATCAACTTCACTTTTTATTGCTTCTTTCCATAGAGGTCCCTCAGAAGAATTCACAGCTTCTGCATAATTTAATGGTTCCTTTTCTAACAAATAAGTTAGAAAATCATTTCCAAAAGATTTTTCCACTCTTGCTCTTTTGCTACGTCTCGGTTCTAGTTCATGATCTGAGTCATGAATTTCATGAGCCGAATCATGACTTTCTTCATTCATAGTTTCATTCTTTCGTTTAGATGAACTTGATCCATCATTGGATTTATAAGGAAATACATTTTCAAAGAATGATGCATTCGTAGATTCCATGATCGTACTCTTGTGTATATCTGGAATTTTAGATTCATGTACAAGAAATCGATATGCATTACTGTTATGTGCATAGCCTATAAAGATACAGTCCACCGTTTTAGGACCTATCTTTGTCTTCTTTGGTGTTGGAACCGCCACTTTTGCAAGACACCCCCACACTCGTAAGTGTTTGTAGGATGGTCTTCTACCTTTCTATAACTCATAAGGGGTTTTATCCTCTTTCTTTCGAGGTACCTTGTTTAAAAGGTAATTGCTTGACAAAATAGATTCTCCCCACATATTTTGAGGCAAACCTGAATTTAGTAATATTGTGTTCATCATTTCTTTCAATGTACGATTTTTTCGTTCAGCAACACCATTTGATTGAGGAGAGTAAGGCGTAGTTATTTCATGTATAATTCCGTGTTGTGCACAGAATTCACCAATTGGTACTTCATACTCGCCACCTCTATCACTTCTCAATCTTTTAATTTTCTTATTAAGTTGATTTTCAACTTCATTCTTATAGAGAACAAATTTCTCTAAGGCTTCATCTTTGCTTTTAAGCAAATACACATAGCAGTATTTAGTGTCATCATCGATAAAGGTAATAAAATATTTATTACCACCTCTCGTTTGTATGAATTTCAAACCGCAAACATCACTATGAATTAATTCAAGGGGTTCGGTGTTTCTTTCAATTGTTTGAAATGATGATCTCGTTAATTTTGCCTCAACACAAATTTTACATTTATGTTTTGAATCAATTTGGAATGAAGGTAAATGTTCCAAGTTAATTAATCTACGCAATGTATCATAATTAACATGTCCTAGTCTACCATGCCATAAATTGGAAGACTCAAGCAAATAAACGGAAGACTTATTATCTTTATTGATAATTGTCATTACATTGAGCTTAAAAAGCCCATCAGATACATATCCCTTCCCCACATACATTCCAGATTTAGACAAAATAACTTTGTCTGACTCAAACACCATACGAAATCCATGCTTGTTCAACAGAGACTCAGAGACCAGGTTCTTTCGAATTTCTGGCACATATAGGACATTATTCAGAGTCAGCTATTTTCCAGATGTCATCTTCAACAGTACCTTCCCTTGGCCTTCGAAAGCAGAAGAGGCAGAGTTTCCCATAAAAACCTTTTCCCCATTAATTGGGTCAAGATTTGTGAATAGGTCCTTATTAGAGCATATGTGCCTAGTGGTACCAGTGTCAATCCACCATTCCTTCGGATTGGACCCAACTAAGTTTACTTCAGAAATCATTGCAGAAAGATTTATGTTTGACACGTCTTGAGCGATGCCACTCACCATGTTTGTCTCATAATTCTTCTTCTTCGGAAGTCTGCAATCCATAGATCTATGGCCCATTTTGCCACAGTTGAAGCATTTTCCTTGAAACTTGTTCTTGGAAACTCCTCCTTTTGGTCCCAACTTTGGCTTGGCAATCTTCTTGTTCTTGTGGCCTTGCCTAAGCTCCACAACATTTGCCTTAGCTGTAGTAGGATTGAACCCTTTGGCTGCGTTTGGTCGACCGGATAAAAGCCAAGATAGGATATGTTTTATCATATCTTGTGTTTGGTGGTGGTCCATGATAGGATAAGGTCGGATATAGACCGGATATAGCCCGGATAAAAAAATCCGAGGGGGGGTGAAATAGACCTGGATAGGATTTCTAATGCCTATTTTTCCAAAAACCCTACGCTCCACTCGCCGTCATCTTCATCCCCACACCTTGTGCGCTTTCACCAAAAAAATTTCTCGGCTTTTTTTCCTTCACCGACTCCTCCGGACCCGTGAATAGCAAAAAAAAAAAAATTATCCTATCCAACTTTAAATCCGTAGTCCACCAAACAGTGGATAGGATATGAAGAAATTCCAGAATTTCTTATCCTATCCTATCCAGTTCTATCTTGTTTAGAAATCCGGACAACCAAACGTAGCCTTTGCGTTCAGATCCTCTATTGTCTTCTTCAATTCGAAGTCTAACAATCAGCTCTTCCAGGTTCATTTCCTTTCGCTTATGCTTGAGATAGTTCTTGAAATCCGTTCACCCATGAGGTAGCTTTTCAATAATAGCAGCCACTTGGAAGGTTTCACTCAAGTTCATTTCTTCAGCCTGAATTTCATGCAAGATCACTTGAATTTCTTGCACTTGACTAATCACAGTCTTAAAATCCACCATTTTATAATCAAGGAATCGACCGACAACAAATTTCTTTGCTCCGGCATCCTCTGTTTTATATTTCCGGTCCAAGGCTTTCCATAAGTCCTTTGCCGTCTTTTTTGCATAATAGACATTGTATAATGAGTCATGTAAGTCATTCATGACATAGTTCCTACACAAGAAGTCAGAGTGCTTCCATGCTTCAACAACGTTGAAGGCTTGCTTATCCGTTTCTCCATCGGATATCTTAGGAGCTTCCTCAGTCAAGAATCTTGCAAGATTCAAAGTTGTTAAATAAAACAACATCTTTTGCTGCCACCTTTTAAAGTTTGATCCGTCGAACTTTTCAGGTTTCTCACCATGGTGGACAGAAACTGCAGAAGGAACAGAGGATGAGCCAGGCAGTTGGACAGCTGAGGCATAGGCAAAGTCTTTGGCGATGTTGTCAGCAGCCACATCCACAACTTCATTTCCAGTAGCCATTTGAATTTTTAAAAAACTCGAATCTGTTTTAAGATTGTTGCAGAAATTCAAATTGACATTAGTATAAATATTACGAACAATACAGAATTGTAAAGAAACGAAATTACAATAACAGAATAGGAATCTATACAAATGGATACCGAGGCCTGTGTTCGACACAGTTTCCTTAAAACAGATTCGTTCCCTCCAGTACGCAATTGAGGTTTCGTGAACGTCTGTCTCCCAGGATACAACGGTTGACAGCGAAGAAGAGATCACGGCACTTCCAAGCTTCCGGTGAACTTGAACAAACTCGAAATGAACACTACTAAAAAACAGTGCAAATGCAGAGAATTTTTTTTTTTTAACAGAGGAAGAATGATTTCGATAAAATAGAATGGGAGAGCAATAACGGCTGATTAAATCTGTCGTTTCGTAACAGTTTGAGTTGAGAAAATAAATCAGAACAATCGTGTACACGGGATGTGTGCTCGCGCCCAAGTTTCAGATTGTCGGGCGTCGGATTTGCACCCCCCCTGCGCCTGTGCTCGAGGCATAGTGTTTGTGCTATGATAGTTGCCACTTCAAATGAGTGTAACTGTATATAAAACACTTCATAGCCTTCTTTCTTTTCTAATTTGGGACTAGTGTTTTTCCACTTCCCACTTCCAACTCAAGGGTGTTCTTTGAGCATCAATTTCTCATTCATTCACCCATCAATTTATCCCATATTTCCAACATTAAGTACACTGCCTTCCTATTATTTTGGCTTTCCAAGTATGTCCTCTTTCATCCGGCCCTCAAAGTGTCAAAGGACCTCCTCGGTATTGCTTCCAGTCTTGATGAAGGTACACCAATTGCTTTAGGTCCGCTCATTCTTGCTGCTCTATACAAGGGTTTCACCCACACCTCTTTGGCTATGCGGTACAAAGGAAAGGTACATTTTTTTGGCTCATTTTGGCTTCTTCGAGCTTCGATTGCTCTATATATCCTGCCGTTGTATAGCCAATTGAATCCTCAGCCCCATTTTCCTGACTTTGCTGATTGTCGATTACTGAGTCACTCTCCATACTTGTGCCAAGAGATGTTTCCCCTTCCAAGAAATTTCATCGACGGTGCTTGGAATTTGAGTCAAACAGCTTCAAGTTTTGCCCTCATACCTCCCGTGCCTATTCTCACCTCTATACTTTCTTTCCCTAAAAAAGGTCTACCGAATTCTGGGTCAATGTACTCACTCAGGTTGATTTTCCTTTAAGATTGTCGGTGAAGGGGAGATTTTACCATGGGTTCGAGGTGTGTTCTCCACAGTATTGTGCTAGGCATTTTGGATTGACGCAAGCTGTGCCTATGCCGATTCCATATTCTTTCGAATTTCCTTTCATGAGCAAGCTTAAGTGCAAGTCGTCAGAGAATGGGCATTTTAATCGCTGCTCCAAGATCACCAAGATAATTCATTCTCGATATTCTATCGATATCGAAGAGTTTGGACCTAATCCTGGCCGCACTCCTGAGTGGGCCATCTGGTGGACTTCTTCCTTCTTTGTTGATCGCTTTGAAGATGCTATTAGATTTGCTATGGAGCGGGTAAAGCCCTTCAATCCTCACCCCAAACAAAAAGTTACCGATCGGACAAGCAGGAAAGTTACTAGGTAGGGGCTGCAAGAAGGGTCCTCTAGTCGTGCAGGATCACAATAGGCCATCGATCGAGAAGACTCTTCTAGGCAAGACTCAGAGTCGTCGACGGATAAAGAAATTGAAGAAATGTTTCGGAAAGACTTATCAGCACTTACTGTTCAGGCCCAACCTTCTCGATCGTGTTCCTTAAAGAAGACTAGAGGAAAAGCCGTGAAAGGTAACTGACTTGCTTTATGCCCCAACTTACTTCCACGTTCATTCCCAATGTGTTTGCGTTTTTGGCAGCTACTCGATGGTTGACTAGAGTTACTCCTCCTAAGACTAGGAACACACGATCGACTGAAGTTCAAGCTTCAGAGGAAGAGGGGGAAATGGATGTCAGCGATATTTGGCTAGAAAGAGAGAGAGAGAATCCCTTCTGTCTTATCAGATAGTGAGACCGGAGGTGTTCGTATGAGTGCGGACTTGAACTCGTCTGCTGCTTTGTGTACAGACAACATTGCCAGGGCTGTTGTCGCTTCTTCAAGTCTTGAAGGCCAAATTATCCTTATCGATGAACTATCTTCCCATGACGACACTGGCATGATCATTCACACTGCCGGGGTAAACTTCCCCGCTTCCTCTCTTGAGGCTCCGTCACTTATCTCTGCTCTGACTCCAGGTATACCCACAACTCCGAGTGATCAAGGCCTACCAAACGAAGGTGTCGCCGTCTCTCACCAGGCTTTATCGATTCAGACTCCTCCTCTGCCTCTTCTGGCACCAGGGCAAGGTATTTAATTGTTTCCACTCTGTTGTCTTAGATATTGCTCCACATGCCTCACTGAATGGAATTGCACTTGACCCTGTTAGATATTGTGGAAACTTCCTCGCCAATTTCGTACTCCCTAAGGGCCAAGCTGTCGATTCAGGATCTTCTCCCGTTGGTTTAGGTTATGGTACCAGCTCTGCCATTGTTGCAACTCACGACTCTTCGATGTCCGCTAATTGACCATCCCTATCTCTTGGGGTTCAATCGACGCCTTTTCCTTCAGCTCAGCAGTCCAAACAAATTGGCACTGGGGACTCTCCAGGTTCTTATGCTAGGGCTAGGTTTATACTGTAGCAAGCTACAAAACTTTTTTAACTCCTGAGGTTGCCGATCCTGATAACTTGGTTTCTGAGGCGTCATCTGCTCATAGTATTACTGATAGAGCGGCGAAGGCTTAGTAGCTCAAGTTCCTCGATCTTTCCAGTGGTGGCTTCCCAATGATTGTGAATAATCCATTGATTTTCTCGAGACTCGAGAGCTTTGCTGACTGAGCTATGTAAAGGTGATATCCGTTTTACCAAGTTCTCGGAGTTCAGAAAGCAATGTGAAGACTTTCTGGACGGTTTCCTTGCCGGGGTAGAAACTTACCGGCGAAATTATGAAGAAATCATCTCTCTAACCACTCCAGAGAAAGATTATCAATGTTCCCGCGGCCCCATTGAGGAAGCCAGCCAGAATTTGAAGGCCAGTCAAGCTACCTTGCAGACCTTACTAAGATTTTTTGGAATTTATACTCTGTTTTTTTTTATTTAATTCCAGACACTTGCAACCTTTAAGAACATTCAAATACCGCCATATTAAAATTTCATGTAATTTTCTCATTTTTGTTTTTGTAAAACTTCAAATAATATCCCCGGTTTTTCCATTTTCTAATTTTAGAGGAAGAGTTGTAAGTAAAAAGTCAGGAAGTCGCCGACGACAAAGCAGGTAGCCTCTGCGCTGCTCCACCTCAAAGTATCCACGTACGCCGCGAGCATATATCTTTTCATTGAAACTGCTTGCTGGTGGATAGGTTTAAAATTAATCCAAACGTCTTGCTAAAAAAATTTTGAAAATAAAAGAGAAAAGGTACCGAAAGGGTATTAGAGTAATCTAGTGTAATTAAGTCCCCGAACTCATTGAATTTCTTGTTCGTAGAAGTAAAGTGATTCTCACGTTCTTTACTTGGGTATCTAATCGATCGCCAAAAATCGATTAGTGGCGACTCAGAATTGAAATTGATTTGTATGTTAATAACTTGAACCATAAGTTAAGAATTGGTATGGGCTTAAAAGAGCTTGAGCTAGATGTAAACTTAGTAATCCATTAGCCAACCCCTAGGTGGTGCACCTGCAGGAGGGTCGTGACATATTCGGAGGAGATAGATTCCTGAGAATTTACAAAACATTAACTAGACATAGAAACACGGACAATTAACAGAGAAATATGAACGGACTCTTGAAAGCGGCACTACAATGAAGACTCTTCTAGATTTGTGCACCAGTCTTGGAAGCTGAACAAATATCGACATCAAACTTGTACATCGATAACCATTAAAATCGACAATTTGTCCACTTAATTGATAATCTTTCCGCTTAATCGGCAACTTCCAACGATTTGGTTTAATTACTAACACAGCTCTGGCGTGGCTTCTTTCAAGTTCTTTCTATGCAAAACTAGATCATATTTATCCACAAATTCTTTCAAAGACGTATAAAAAATGGCACTCTTGCTTTCACTTTCTTGAATAAGAATCATCCCTGCCAAGAATGTATCCTTCAAGTATACGGGAATCCACACTGCCTATCCTCATATAGAGAATGGAGCCATTTATTGTCCCCAAGTCCATGTCTATGGATCATCTCAGCCCAAGAAAGTTCGAATTTTTAGCTATTTTCATAAATTTAAAGACTGATCTCTTTACTTACTTCATGTCCCTTCAATCCTGCCAGTTTTTCGTGGACCCTCTGCATGATATACCATGCACAAAAGCAATATGAGCTTTTGGGAATACCTCAGAAATTGCAGTTTGGAAGGCCTTGGACTGGTCTGTAAATATAACTAGTGCAGGTTGATCCAACATGCACTTCAACCATGCCCGAAATATCCAAACAAAATGCTCGACAAAACGGACTGTCCATGATGATTGATGCCAATGAAGGATATCAAGGGAATCTCAAATTTGCTTCCCAAGGACATGGGAACAACAGCTGAAGAGAGAACTAGAACTAATTGAGTCCATATTTTAGATCCTATGTAGCATTTCTTTTCATATTTTACTTTATTTCTTATTTATGTTCTACTAATAGAAAAGTACTTCTCATTTCTATTCCAAACCTATTTCTGAAATCAAATTTTATTCCAGAAATATAAAAATGAAATTGCATTACCAAACGAATTTTTATTCCAAACATATTCCTGAAAACAAAAAAAAATAAAAAAACAGAGAAACATAATGGTTATTATTTGCAGCCTAAGTATCTAATGTTCTCTCTAACCTGGGGCTGTTTACACATTCCGGAGAATTCCATGTGGCCGTGAACATCGTCCGGGATTCTCCTTCTCGATTGGCACTAGGTTTTTTCGGAATTTAAACTCTGATTTTTATATAATTCCAGACACTTACAACCTTTCAAAACATTTAAATACTAACATATTAAATTTTCAAAGTCTCCACGTACGCCGAAGGAGCGACAATTTCCGACGCAACACTGAAGCACGACGGCTTGATCACGATGCGAAATTAGCAGACCGGGAATCATTGTAATCACTCGATATGATTGGTAAGCAGTTCATTCATTCGGACGCGATCCTGAATCGAGCCATGTTGCATTCAGCTAACCTACGCACAACACGATTTCTTCAATCGTACAATCATTAAAGGATCAAAAAAAGAAAATCCTATGATCATTACAAGACACAATCTACTTCCACGGATCGATCGTTCCTAACGCCTTCGTTAGGTCAACCATTTTGGGCAATTTCAATCATGGAGCCGTCGGACTAAAATAAAGGGGATTGTCAAAATACCTTTCTCACGGGTCAATTCTTGCTTCCACCTGCCGCCACTAATAATAATAATAATAATAATAATAATAAGGATTAATATCACGAAAAATTTCAAATCGGTATGCTTATAATAAATTTATCCCAAAATAATTCTTTTACCACCAAAAATCCAAAACTGGTACACCTACGATAAATTTATCTCAACTAATTTTTTGACTATCAAAAACCTCAAACTGGTACACTTGTGACCAATTTACCCTCCGTTAAATTGAATTAATACCACGAAAAAAATCACAAATTAGTAAACCTGTGACAAATGAAGGGGTAAAATCCCAAACTGATATACTTGTCAACTATCACGTATCATTAAACTCAGTAATTGGACAGTAAAATTTAACGAAAATTAACGGACGGTAAATTTGTTTCTGGTGTACCAATTTGGGGTTTTTGATTATCAAAATTAGTTTGGGATAAATTTGTCACATGTGTACAAATTTGGACTTTTTCGTGGTATTAACCCTAATAATAAATTGCTCCATCCATAATAACATCTTACTATGTTTTGTTTATTTAGGGAAAAAACCACCAAAAACCCTAAACTTTCCCACTTGTGACACATTTACCCCGAACTTTTTTTTGTGACACCAAAAACCCCAAACTTTGTTATTTGTGACACATTTACCCCGATATACATTGTCCATGGGCATTTTCGTCTTTTTAGCTTTTTCTTTTTCTTTTTACTTTTTTTTTTCTTTCCGGCGAGGGGGGCCCTCGCCGGCGTCGGGCGAGGGCCGCCCTCGCCAGATCCGGCGAGGGCCGCCCTCGCCGGCGTCGGGCGAGGCTCGCCTCGCTCGCCCGGCGATGGCGAGCCCCGCCCGACGCCGGCGAGGCTCGCCCGAGCCTCGGGCGAGCGAGGGCGAGCCGCGGCGCCGGCGAGCCTCGCCCGGCTCGGGCGAGGGAGGGCGAGGCTCGCCGGCGTCGGGCGAGCCTCGCCCGGCCTGGGCGAGGAGGGCGAGGCTCGCCCGACGCCGGCGAGGCTCGCCCGGCTCGGGCGAGCGAGGCGAGGCTCGCCCGACGCCGGCGAGGCTCGCCCTCGCCCGGGCGAGCGAGGGCGAGGCTCGCCGGCTGCCGGGCGAGCCTCGCCCGGCTCCGGGCGAGGAGGGCGAGGCTCGTCCGATGCCGGCGAGGCTCGCCCTCGCCCGGGCGAGCGAGGGCGAGGCTCGCCCGACGCCGGCAAGGCTCGCCCTCGCTCGCCCAGGCTAGGGCGAGCCTCGCCCGACGCCGACGAGGGCGGCCCTCGCCCGACGCCCTCGCCGGAAAGAAAAAAAAAAGTAAAAAGAAAAAGAAAAAGCTAAAAAGACGAAAATGCCCATGGACAATGTATATCGGGGTAAATGTGTCACAAATAACAAAGTTTGGGGTTTTTGGTGTCACAAAAAAAAGTTCGGGGTAAATGTGTCATAAGTGGGAAAGTTTGGGGTTTTTGGTGGTTTTTTCCCGTTTATTTATATCATCAATATTTTGTTACCATGTAGATAAATCGTTATCCCGCAAAATATTTCACCAACCTCATTGATCGGAAAAAAAAAAAGCGAGTTCAAAATTTGAACAAGTGATCCGCGTTCACACTCGGTACCACATGAAGCCGAACAAG
This sequence comes from Syzygium oleosum, assembly GCF_021117445.2. Classification (NCBI taxonomy): domain Eukaryota; kingdom Viridiplantae; phylum Streptophyta; class Magnoliopsida; order Myrtales; family Myrtaceae; genus Syzygium; species Syzygium oleosum. The sequence goes on along the minus strand of NW_026607500.1, from coordinate 3,653,653 downwards.
TACCGAACTCACACCGTGTGCTTGGTTTACGAAAGATTTTTCTATGAACCCAATCTTCGAACAAGACTGAATCCGGACCGTCGAAAAAGGTCAGGTCCTGTCAAGATCCCACCAAATCCGACGATTCAGATTCAATTTAGTATACGGTATCAATATACGACGGCTCCTCGCTGTCAACCGGAACTGCCCCACAGGGTTTAGTCACAATTGTTATTGCATTGTGTTGATTAAAAAGCACATAAAAAAAAGAAAGAGGGAGGAAGTTGTACCAAGAAATAAACAAAGAGGAGAGAAGAAGGCTTGAAAAAGATCGCGTTGGGAAAAAAAAAACCATCATGTGTCGGGCTTAGTATTCGAGGTCGCATGATCACGGGTGGGGATCAAAAACCAGGCATGTCGTGGGGTATGGTGCACTGACCTGAGGCCGACAAACATCATAAACTTGAATTCCACGATCGACCCCCCATCTTGCTCTTGCTCTTGCCCTTTAAATTCGGGGCATGCCCGCGATCCCAAAGTCCATCGTCGCTCCCTCTTTGACCCCCTCCTCTCTCTTCTCTCCTCCTGGTGCATGCCAGAACTCGAGAGAGATCGAGAGAGAGAGAGAGCAAACAAGAACATGGGGAGGAGCCTGAGGCGCGACAAGGACGGGCTGAACAAAGGAGCATGGACAGCTGCTGAAGACAAGCTCCTGTTGGACTACGTCGAGCTTCGCGGTGCAGGCAAATGGAGTCGGCTCTCCAGGGAAACTGGTAAAACCCCCGAGAACGTATCTCCCTGCTTTCTCACGATTCATGCACAGGAGCTGCACACCCGGTTCGCTTATCGGTTTGTATTCTTCGCTTCAATATAGGGATGTCCTCTCAATAGATTATTATGGATCCCTCTTGTTCTGCTAATATATGCAGAACTTAGCGTCCGCATGCTCCAGCAATCAGGATTACTAATCCTAGGCAATTGTCCTAATGAATGACATCGATGCATTCGAAATCCCAGTACGGCCTGAGCAACAAAAAGGTCTTACTTGCATCGATTGTGAAATAGTAGCTCAAACAGGCTGGTGAGAACGACAGCTGATGACCGTACCTGGCCTTGATTTTTATAAGTGCTGCTAGCCTTTAATGACCGTACTGGAATAATTCAAAAGCAGAATTATGCCTAGGACTGTTCCTGGTGGAACGTAGAGTTAAGACATGGTTTGTAGTGCCTCTTCCGCTTTAAGCTTCTTTAATATCAGTCACTTTTGTGCTCCTTTTGTCTTTCATTACCTTTTGTCTTTTTGGCAGTTAGAATTGTAGTTCGGCTAAGTTCGTATATATCAGAAATTAAAATCAAGCGTTAAGAAACCTAACCTGAAAGCAGTACAACCAAATAAGCAGAATGTTAATCCGAGCCCAACGAATTAACGTCGTGTCCTTAAGACGAATTTAGCCCCTCAATCAGTACCCGAGGATATTGGACAATCGTCTCCCAGGATAGAACGGATCTCGTTCCTCCGAAGCGGTACGTATTCGGAGGACTCCAACGAACGCAATTTTGCAGAACAATCGCACGAAATGACAATGATGAAGAATGAGAGTGCAGCAGAATGCCGCGAAAATATGAAATGCCAAGAGTACTTCGTTCGGTCATGTATGAATGAATAGTCATCAAGGAATTTCGGATATAGAAGGATGAAACCGAAGAGTCACCAACCGAACAATTTTGTTCAGTCATGTGAACAGTCACGAGCCGAGCCTTAAACCGGTTTGGTTCGTGAACAGGCGCGAAGGGCTTCGGTTTTCGTTCGGGCGAACCGAACCTCACGAACAGACATGTTTGTTTGTTCCAAAAATAAATAAATAAATAAATAATTTCTAAACAACGTGTCTGTTCGAAAAATAAAAAATAAAAAACCGATAGAGAGCCGAACCGAACCGGCCGCCGTGGGATGGACCGACCTAGCTTGACGTAGGTCCTCTCTCTTCCACAAAAGTGGGGTACCCCTTGGGGCCCAAACCCATTTGTGAGGCTCAACTATTTGAACCCATCTCCCATCTCTCTTCTACCCTATGTGGGACACTTTCACCCACACACTTCTCATTCAATTCTATGGGATTTTGGTTCCAAAATCCCAACAAGAATTGCTTTCGCCTTTCTTTGGAACAATAGATTGCATTTGTCCTCGTCTTGTTGGACTTCACTAGTCTTTCCAGAGATCCTCCAATAGTGTATCTGCTAAGCTCTATATTTCAGAACAAATGAGACGAAAGTTAATACCATAAATCAGGCTAATCATTCTGTTTTAACTTTCTATGATTCTCGTGAAGGTCTAAGAAGATGCGGCAAGAGCTGCAGGCTGCGGTGGATGAACTACCTTAGGCCCGACATTAAGAGAGGGAACATCTTGCCCGACGAAGAAGAACTAATCATCCGACTTCACAAGTTATTGGGCAACAGGTTCAGATCATCATGTCCTTTTTATTTTAACTAATAATTCTAGCATTAGGAAACCTAGCTGGACAAAATAAACAAGCCGAATCTATGATCTCGTAGATGGTCGTTGATTGCTGGAAGACTTCCAGGGCGTACGGACAATGAGATAAAGAATTATTGGAACACCAACTTGGCCAAGAAGCTTGAAGAGTCAAGATCGGTTCAATTTCACTATTTGGAAAGAGAGCTGACGGCCCAACCTCAAGTAGGGTCGCAGCAAAAGCTGGAACAGGAGAGGGTGCTGGAAAGCAACATTCATGGAGTCACCAATCCAGAGCCAAAAGTTGCCCAACAGAATGCTATTAAAGTGGAATTGGGACCATCCCCAGATGGCAATGACTTGCTGAAGCAAATGCTTTCAGACTCGGATATGAGTGACGGGCTGTTATTGTTCAACTCAAAGGAGGAATCACCGGACTTCATGATCGACTTTAATGTGGATGACATTTGCCAGATCCTCAACTCGGATTTCTCCAAGCTCGGTGCAGACCAAAACAGTTATCTCCATGTCGAGGAGCGAGAAAGCAAGTATCCATCTTATTTAAATCAGCATTTCGTGCCATCTGAGGAAGCAAAGAAGGATCTGAACAACAGTTTACGTATCCGAGACAATTCGGTCTCGGCATTCCAATCGCTGGCATCGTTATTCGAATTGGATGATGAGAAATGGGCAGGACATGGCTATAATGTAAACTTTGCTTTATCAGGAAACAATGGTTGATTACCTAGCTGAGAGTAGTGTGGTCTTGGAGTAGGTCACTATAATCAATCATGATTTTGAAGATTCATTTTATCTAGGGTTTAGAGATCCATGTCACTCTCAGATAAATAATTGTGCTATCATTGCCATTCTCCCAAACCAGCAAGTGGGAACACTGGATCGATCTATTTCAAGTCTCAACTATATGGGCAAGGACAAGTACACATGCACGGTGGAATAAATCAAAATCGCGAAGATTAAGACACTGCTAGTTTGCCCAAGAGCTGTCCTTTTCATGCTTGACGTTCAGATGGCAAAATGGTCGACTAACTTTCAGTCAATGACTAATCATGCATGGGGTGACGACAAGTACTTGACAGATTTGAGTAAATCTGACGAGACTGCATTCCTCGTACAAGCATGAGATCAGTGACCTTGAGGCCTCCATGTTGGGACCTTGCGAGTTTCTGCAATGGAATATACGCTGCATAGTTTCTTTGTTTATCCTTTTTCTTTATTTTTTTGGTACGTTCTTTGTTCATCTTCTATTTCCTTGAATAAAAGGGTGGAGTGCTGGTCATTATTGCAGTTAAATGGCTGCAAAGGCCTAAAAGATCTTGGCCAAAAGTCAAGCCATTTGACAAATTTTTTTTGGAGACCTTTGCATTTCTTAAAGCCCTCTAAAATCCCTTAGGCCAAGCCAGATCGGTAGAAACTTTGGGTTTTAGTATTTCTGAAAAGCTAATGTATTTTTTTTCTTTGAATTTTCCCCTGTTAAACTTTCGAAATTCCGAAAATGCCATCATCATGCAACATCGCCAACGAGGCCAGATTTGGCGCCGGCGAGGCCAAATCTGGCAGTCAGCAACCTCGGGCAAGGCTAGCTGACGACCTGACTCCACTGACGAAGGTTTGAGGTTTTTCCTTTTAGATAGCGAAAGTCCTTTATAGGTGTGGTTTTTTCCAAAGAGCATTTTAACTAAAGTTGCTTCCTAATGCACTTTTAAATTACACTATACCAAATACTATTTGCATTAAGAAAAATCGCTTTCACCTAAAGTGTTTTGCATTTCCCAAAGACTTTCCCCAAAAGCCTTACCAAACACAGCAAATATGTGAGGGCCTTTACTTGTACTGTACTATCAATCTAAACAGAGTACCATTTTGAAGAGAGTACTTGCAAATTTTGGTTAGTCACTTACCTATGCAATTTCCTTTCCGAATAGCTGCAACGATTACAATGAATACCCCAATGATTGAACTATTTTAGCTGCCAAATTTAAAGTCACTCACTCAAATTCCATCAATTGCACCTAAACAAAACACCTGAATTTAATTAATTCGTGGGCGAGCGAGGTGTTTCATGAGCATCAGATAGTTGAGACTAAATGTCTGTGTCCTCGAGTTATGAAGAAATCATTTATGACTTGTTTGCAACGCTTAAATCAAGATTAAGATCGTTTGATAATTCTAACTAGTTTGGACTTAAAATACTTAGGTTGCGTTTGGTTGGACCTTGCAAATGGGCATTGGGGAAATTTAAATACCTTTGGCCTAAAGCCTCTTGAGGAAATGCAAATTGTATTTGATAAAAAAAATCATTTATAAAGCTACTTTGGCCTAACTAATGTTTGGCAAAAAATTTTGTTGCAAAGGGCTTTTGGCTTTAATTTTTCTTTTCTTAGCAAAGGGCTGAGGTCGTGCAACCCCAGGTAGCCTTCGCCAAGGTCGCGCGACCGCCATGGCAACGATTGCCTAGGTGGGGCGATCTCGCCAGCCCCTTGCGAGCCTCTTGCCGGCCCGATCTAGCCTCGACCCTTGCCGGCTGTCCTCGAGCAAAAAAGATGAATAGTAGCAACGAGGGGGAAAATCGAAAAATTATAGAATTTGTGAGGGTAGTTTTGGAAGAAAAAAAACTAGTTTAAGCATTTAGCCAAATGCTAGTAGGGACTAGCATTGGGCTTTCAACTTTCCCAAAGCCAACATGTGGCTGAAAGCCTCTTGGCAAGGCTTGACAAACACCGAGCATTTCCCCAAGGGACTTTCGAGGCCAAAACTCTTGGGAAAGCTGAACCATACGTACCCTTAATTAAGTCCAGAGTTCACTTATAAAAGGTGAAGTAAAGAAATCATTTATTTTGGCTTTTTGACCCCATATTGTAGGGTGGATCTCGAAAGATATGAAAGAAAGATCTCCCTCCAAGCCGTACATACGACTTTCATCGAATACGGCTTTCCACAGAATTCGATATGTATCCATGAGATCGAGTATGGAATTCTGTTTACTCACTTGAAATTGAGTATCCGTTTCCCTCCCTTTCCTGCTAGGATTGGAAATCCTGTATTTTCCATATCCATACGATTGAGTCCTTGGGTTTCCGAAATAGTGTAAAAATAAAAAGAAGTGCTTCGAATCATTGCTATTTGACTCGGATATTAGTTGATTTTTTCAACAGAGAAATATCCAATGCAAATTAGAGGATCCACAATTATATATGCATGGCATTAGATTTTAAGACTGTTATCAAACATTTCCTTTCAATTTCAGCACTTTATGCCTGCAACAATAATTAGATACTCAAACTCTGAGCACTTAATTTTTAGTTTTATTAAATAAGTCATAAGTTTTGAGAAGGGACCGAAGGACCTTGTGGATACAATGGGAAGGAAACAGATAGACTTAATCGATTTCACATGCTTAGAGAGATTACAATGGAGAGCTGGGCCAATCGAGGACTGGACCTTCAAATAAGATTCACTCCTATGCTTGGACCGCCCACATTGAGATTGTCGCTTCTGTTTTTCATTAGCAGCTAAAGAAGAGGCGCTTGGTTTCGATCGTGCCATGACGTAGGATAATCCCGGCTCTGCTCCCATTAACACCGTGGTGAGTGGCAGTGACAGGCTCGCTCAAATGAGTAGTAGGTATGGCTCAAATAGAGAATTCTGTCACGGCTATGGAACTCCCATATAACACACAGAAAGATTGCCGACGCTAATTGCCCCATCCTTTTATTTACTTGCAATTGGACAATTTTTCTTTGTTTTAGATTCATGTATCATGCGTGTCTAAAATCAGGCGGATTCGAGTGACAAGATGACTCGCGGAACAACAACTGGGGTCACCAACCATAGAAAATGAACGATTTGACGGTAAACTGTATTAATTTACCCTCTCGAGAGTTTGACAAATCAGCACCTTAAAATTCAAAGGCTATAGAACATTTTGTTGGAAATTCTTAGAAAGGTGGACTAACATTAGCCATATAGTATTTAAATTTGTGAAAAACAATATTTTCTAAAGTAAATAACACATGAGACAATGCTTGATAACCCAAGTTTGATTATGCGGCTATATCAGGTTTAATACATCTCAATTTGGTTATAAAATTTGGTTAGACGGTCAGTACAAGCTAATATTTTATTAGTGACTTGTGATGAATGGGTCTACCCATGATAAATAGACTATGATCCTCTCTTCCTTCAGCATTCGATACACTCATGGTTCATCCATTATGACCATCTAAGGGAGGAGAAGGTGAGTGATGCGAGAGCATCCGATTCTACGGAGCATTCCTTAAGTTCCAACTTGATTCCATTGACTAGCCCAGCACAATCGATGTTCATTTAAGTCAAGACTGACTTTGGTTACAACTTGCTTCGGTAGGTCAAGAATGAAGGTGTCAACGCGAAGACTATCGACCAGATTATCGATTATTAAGTTGTCGATTCTTCCCTTGCCGATCAAGTATTGAATTACCGATTCACCAGACTAATTACCGATTTCAAAGCTAATCAATAACATATCGATGAGAGGCTATTCTGAGCATTCCTTGGATATTTGTTGATCTTATGAGGAGGATATTTTTTTATCTAGTTACTGGGTCTTATAATGCTTTCTAGTTCTCATGTCTTTAATACTTGGGTAGTTCCCATGTCTTTTTAATGTTAGTCTATTTCCTATATCTTAGTTCTCTACAAATAGAGGAGGGTTCTCCATTATAATGCATATTTGATGAATGTATGAGAACTCCTCTACTTGAGTGAATATTTATCCTGATTCTTTATCCAACGTCATTGGTGGTAGATTAAGTGTGCATTTGGCAACCATTCTGTTCCTGAAAATAATTTCTGTTAAAAAATGATTATTTTTTATTCCGTGCCCGGAAACAATTTCTAAGCATTTGAAGGTATTTAGTAACTGCCCAAAATTTATATTTTTGGAATAGAAAAAGAACAAAAATGCATTTAGTAACTGCACAAAATTTCTTTTTATTAATAAAATTTTGAATTTTTTAATATTTCTTTCTTTATTTTTTCTTCTTCTCCTTCCTTGGCCATGGCCAGGTCGCCGACGCCGACGATCGGCCACAGGCCAAGGCCGACAAGGGCGTCGCGGCCCTCGCCCAGATCTGGAGAGGGCTGGACCTTCGCCGTCGCAGCCCTCGGCGAAGATAGCTCACGGCTTGGGCAAGTGCTGCCCTCGCCAGATCTAGCGAGGGCTAGACCCTCACCACCGCCCTTTCTAGATCCGGCGAGGGCCGCCCTCAATGGCCTAAGCGATGGTTGCCCTCGTCAAATCCGGCGATGGCAGCCCTCACCCAAGCCATGAGCCGCCCTTACCAGATCTAGCGAGGGTGGCCCTCACCCAGGCGGCGAGGGTCTAGCTATCGCCCTCGCCGGCCACAAGTCAGGAAGAAAAGAAGAAGAAAACCAAAAAGAAGAAGAAGAAGAAGAAAACCAAAAAGAAGAAGAAGAAGAAAATTTTCTTTTCCATATCTAATTCTTATTCCCAGAATAAAAAAGCAACTTTTTTTTGCTTTTTGATTCTGTTCCAAAACTGATTCTGAAAACAAATTTTTGCAAATTTATGCCCGGGAACAAAAAATTTATCAAACGGATTTCTACTCCAAAAATAATTCTTGGAACAAAAAAATAGAAATAGTTACCATTTGAGCAGTTGCCAAACGCGCCCTAAACAGCTATTTACCCTTAGCTAATGGAGCAATCCTTTACGCTTGATGGTAAGCTGCCATCTACCCGGCCCTTTGTCATAGGCTGGTGACTTTTGCCTCTATGCTTTGATAGTGAACCTCTCATATCCTTCATCCTTTACATATCATTCCATTATCACTCAACTAAAAATTCCCCGCTCCCGGAATCACTCGTCCCATGCACACATCAGTGAGGAAGACCAAGTCTTGGTTTTGTATGCCTTCATCCGTATCGTTTTTGTCACATATCTTTCCTTTTGTATCAAAATGTCATTTATTTCTATTATTTAGAGATGGTTGCACGAGTTAATATACGGAGTCATTACTTTTAAAACAATACATCGAAGGGTTAAGAAAAGACAGTATTCAGTTAGTGCTGACAATTTGTTCATGTTATCATGTTTATGTCATTCGGTTTCATTAACCAATGTCTAAATGCGGTTCAAATTACAATATTCGTTTCAATTAAAATGAGAGAAAATATACCTGCTCGTTTAGTTTCTCGTGTCTTGCGGCATCCCCACGTCACTCGAAGGGGTCGCTTGTGAATTGTGACTGAACCAGGGAAGGAAGGCACCATTAATGAGCCCGTTACTGGGGTGCATCCCTGCACCATTGGCACAGGTGCAGTCGGATACAAGCGATGATTGCCCGGTGATAGTGCATCGGAACTCGCGGGAGTCCAGTGAACTGCACTTGAGCTGTTGTATGGCATGGATATGCCCAAGCCCTTCTTCATGAACACGTGAGATTGTATACGTCTCTTTCATCGACAGTGCCTCAGAATAGCACTATACGAGGAGCGTGTAGACATTTCTTCCTGGAATGAAGTCTCATGGGTGTGGATTTATTGCTGCAGAGAGGAAGCACCAACTCAGGTGGAACCGGATTTTGAAATTTCTTGAGCAACAAAAGATAAGCAGGACAACCCAAATGTATACTAATGCATATGCCTGACTATGTGATGATATGATGGGAAAAGACCTAGCAGGCCAGCAATTCAGCTTCCATCCTCCTTTTCCCTCTTCTCCTTCAGTTTGTCCCCCAGTTTGGGTCAGTCTTCCAATCTGATCTTTGAGTTACTGCTGAATCTTCTCTGACCACATTCTCTGTTGCAAGCCACTTCATCTCTTCATCGATTATTATCCTCCCCTATTCAGCATTCTTGTTCCTTTCCGCGAGAGCATTCTTTTTCCTTTACTACTTTCTGTTCCATTGAACATATTTTGGTCAGAAAGACGACAATTAGCATTTTCACAAAGGACAGGAAAAAATAATATAAATCCAGTCCATCCATCTGCACCTCAGTCTCCCAAAAAATATATTCCCGTACAGTTCTGTAGATAAAAGCTTGGCAATAGATACTGCTTTCCTTCTTGAAAGAGATGTAGAGAGAGAATCTCTAAACCAAATCCAAGACCTCTTGAATCTCAGTAAAGGGAAATCATGACAAGACCAAACCTTTTACTCCCTTGCATATGAAATGCAACTTTTAGGAAAGCACATGTAAGCAAGCAAAAGAACTTGATTTAGAATAATCAGTTAAGTGACAGGCAGAAATAATAGATGCCTTCAATTCGTCGATTTCACAAGTCTTCAGTTGTGCCTCAGCACCATGAAGATGATCTTGAGGAGCCTTTTTTCTCAGCAGTGAGCTGTGTAATTTCCAAAATTTGTTCAGATAATTCTTTCCTTTGTCGCACAAACCTATCCATCTCAGCCTTCATCTCAGACTGTCATAAACAAAAATTGTCAAACTAAAAACTGCCATGAAGAATCAACACCACATTACAGCAATTACAAATCTAAGTAACGAATTAACAAGAAACTGATACCTTAAGATGGTTGTCAGTTGCCTAGATTCACTCAGTTTTTGGGCACATAGCTTTTCTTCTAACCATATTGGAGATCTCGATATTCCTCACTTCATGTAAACATACATTTCTTCTTTACTTGCACATAACTGGTGAAAAAGTGCTGCTCGATCGACCTTTGCAAGTTCATTAACCTCCCTCGGCATACCGAGAACTGGTCTTGTAAACTCTTGTTTCTCAGAGACCAATAAAACAAAAAATACTATATCCAATTCCACTTCATGACTACTAGCTGAAGTGCTGGTAGCACCATCGATCAGTCTCTTCAGCATCCTTCCTTGGTAAGATTCGTCAGGATACCACTTGAAAGGCAGAGCATGCAGAACTTCACAAATTCATTCATGTGGGGGCCTGTTACAATGTCTCAGCAAGTCCAAGAACTGAAGTCAAGTCATCTTGTTCAGTTCGCAACTGCTCATTAGCCTCTCCTTCATCATCTATAATCTGTATAAGTTCACCAGTAAATTTGTCTAAGTTCATTGAGCAAGTCTCCTTTGCAAGACAATTGCTACCAATTGAGCCACAAAGGCTCCTTTCATTAAGTTAAAAAGAAAATCACTTTAAGTAGGTAAACACCAGATTCATGAAATACCCACTGACCTCATAAGAAACACGATTTGCTAGAGACAAGCAAAAAAGTTGCTATGTTTTCATGTATTCGTATCTTCTTCAATGTCAAGAAGATGCACAAGACCAAAAATGAAAAAAACAGATGATGTTCACTCCATTTCAAATTTCAAGTGGAAACATCGCAATGAAGTTATTGAAGGATCGAAAAAGTCGCTATGTTTTGATGGATTCATATCTTATTCAATGTCAAGAAGATGCACAAAAAGAAAAGATGATGTTCACTCTATTTCAATTTTCAAATGGAAACATCACAAAGAAGAGGATCCATGGTTACTGTGACTCCCCTGTAATCGAAAAATGAAACTATTTGACCGTGGAAAAACATCAAATCACAACCTGAGCTTGCTCAAAGAGGCTTCAAATTGGTTCTATGTCAAGAACAATAAGAAGCATCATCTTGTGAATTTACAGGTCTAGTTTAGAATAGGCCACTCAGCTAAAGGCATTCAAATGCTATCCTGGAGAAATTATTGACTAGCAATCACAAACCAAAAGTAACAAATGTAGGAAAAATTTACTTACCCTCTTGTCTAAGCCTCATGTTTCGTTTGTATGTGCATTGAGCATGGAGGAGATGCAGGAAGTAGATTAAAACACATACAAGGTCAGCAAGGTTACCACTTTTCTAATTTTTTCTCTTCTTCCATTTCTGACTACCACATTGAGGAGGAAACTCAAACATTTTTTGGTGCATTTAAGTTGTCCTCAACAAGATCAAGTTTATTCAACAACTCCTCCAATTCGTGCAAAGTAATCTTATAATGGTCTTTGGATCGAGCGCCTTCCTCCACAATTGGAATGGCACGTCTGTACAGATTGTTATGCCACCAAGCTGGGTTATGTACATCAAGATCATTGGAACCATGAGGTATCTCAAGTGGTTGTCTCTTGCAATCCTTGCTCCAACGTGAAAGAATATATTGCCTCGGAATTTCCTCCACACCATTATAGTTGAGAACATTCAATGCGTGGCGACAAAGATAACCTTTGTAATTGAACAAGCTGCATATGCATCGAATATCTACTTGAGATGTCTCATACAAGACCTCGTAATTTCTAACCTCCTTTTCAGTTCCATTTACCACTCGTTCTTTCACTATGTATGTTATGATTGCGCCGTCAACATTTACCTGCCTTGTGTTGAAGCAAGAGTACATCCCCTCAACCTCAGACTGGAATCTCTTGAAAATTTCTTTTGTATACACCTTGGAGAGCTGCACCTCAAAGTTGCATCTTGTTTTCAGCTCACAGTTTATATTTCTGGACTCCAGCTCTGCCATGGCTTCTTTCAAGTGCTTCCTATGCAAAACTAGATCATATTTATCAACGAATTCTTTGAAAGACGTATGTTTATGTACATAACCATCAAAAAAGGCACTCTTGCTTTCACTTTCTTGAATAAGAATCATCCCTGCAAAGAATGTATCTTTCAAGTATACAGGAACCCACATTTGTCTATCCTCATAGAGAGAATGGAGCCATTTATTGTCCTTAAGTCCATGTCTATGGATCATCTCAGCCCAAGAAGTTTCAAATTCAGCTATTTTCAAAGAATTAAAGATTGATCTCTTCAGCTGTCTTTTAATTACTTCATATCCCTTCAATCCTCCCAGTTTTTCGTGGACTCTCTGCATGATATACCATGCACAAAAGCAATGATGAGCATTTGGAAATACCTCAGAAATTGCAGTTTGGAAGGCCTTGGACTGGTCTGTAAATATAACTTGTGGAGGGTGATCCAACATGCAATTCAACCATGCCCGAAATATCCAAACATAATGCTCAACTGATTCATGTCCAACAAAGCCACAGCCCAACAAAATTGACTGTCCATGATGATTGATGCCAATAAAGGATATCAAGGGAATCTCAAATTTGCTAGCCAAGCACATGGAATCAACAGCAACCGTGTCTGAAAAGTAAGCATACTCAGCCCTAGACCTGGCATCAGCCCAAAACACATTTCTCAAACGCCCATCATCATCAATATCCATCAAATAAAAGAAATTTGGATTGGTCAACTTCATGCGACAAAAGTAGTTATATAATGCGTGGGCATCTCCCTCTTTAAGCTCCAAATGTTTGGCATGATCAACGGAATTGATTCCATCATCCCTACCGATACTCAAATAGCCATTACATCCAGAATCGATAGCAGCTGGCCGATACAACTTTATGATATGCATCTGCGTGACAGGCTCTGATGGTGGTTGTGCCTTTTTGGCAGCAACAATCATCTTTTTATGTGACTTGTAGAAGCGCTTGATTTCTGGACTAACCTTATGGTTGTGCTCAAGCTGAACTTCAACTATTCTCCACCTTTCAGAGTCCACAAGCCTAATCACTATCATTGCAGGGCATCCAGTCCTTGTTTCAGGCCTAGGGTTGTTGGCTTCACTTTTTTTCTTGAAGCCTGCACTACTGCAGCTTAGTTTTGCTCTATAACGCTCTTTCCTCTTTGATCTAAACCATGAATTGCTTACTCTGATTCCAAAACCCTGTTCCTTTCCATACATATTATAGAAATCGTAAGCTTGATCAAAAGAATCAAACTCCAACCCCACAGTAGGTGGTGAATGTCCTTTCTTTGGTCGTGCAGCACTAACTTCTCCTCCATCATCCATAGCATTCGCATCTTCCTCAAACTCATATTCATTGCCATCATCAAAGAGAGGCTCACTATTTAGATGAACTTCTTCCATCTTAAACGTATTGGAGAAACATTTGCATACAAGCTCAAAGGCAAGGTCACCTGTGCAGAAAACATTGTTAATGTTCTGAAGGTCAATCAACTGGATAAAAATTAGCCTGATTGATCATGGCAGACTAGATCTGGAATACTACAATATGACAATGTTAAATATCAATGACTCAGTAAAAAAGTGGCCACTAATTCAAGTAGGAAATAAGTCGGTGGCTCGCACCTCGATATTTGATTCAAGTTCAAGCTCACAAGTATGTTGTTCTCCATAACAACAGCGCCACCATCACTAGAAACCCCTATAAGCACTTTATTTGAGCTTATTTAGATGCTCACGTGATTTAATCTTCATCACCCAACACATTCACACACTAGAGTCAACGAATTTGCTTAAATCAAGCTTGGTTACATGCCCACCAATCATGTCAAAGTGCATGCTACCTCTAATCGTAACTTAACTACATATATAGGTTTTCAGTTTGCTAATATAATCTCATATATCCTGGTCACTCATGCCACAACACCTATACTCTCTGTTCTTAGTTTAAATAAATACATACCATTTGACTTTTGCTTGTGTAAGCACATTTATAGTCTGATCTTCCATGACTATACCAACGCTCTCTATTGTTAGATTAAATGCATGTTCAAGCATTTCATTCTTTTCCCCAATACATGTACATTTTCCACTCTAAAAGATGTGGTTTAAATAATTTTGGGGGCAAAACTTAAGGGATATAAAAAGACACTTATTAAGTTTATACCACATTAACATTGAAAAAAGAATAGCTATCTTATATGTGTCCAAATTACATTGTCTTTCAAGAATAGCCATCATTAAAGGTATTAATTCGATTTTGGACTAAGACCTTGTTCTAAGTTACTCAATCATGAGTTTATACATCGCAATCACTAATTATAAGCAATTAAAATGAGAAGAAAGATATTCAATTAAAACTCTGTTCAATCAATCAAAATTTCTTATAATTCCTCACTTACGAAGCATACAGAACATTCAAACAGGTACTTTTCAATAAACCAAGAGGTAATATTCATGTAAAGTAGTCCATTTTGGAATAAAAAATCATTGAAACCAAAGATGAGAGTCAACAAAATATCTACAGAGTACAAAACTTAAGTGCTGCTCTGCACCTAAAAGAAACCCTGGTTTTCTTTTGCCTGAACCTCTCAAAAGGTCAAGAACCGAAATTTATCTTCAACCTAGTCTTCTTCTTAACCCTCGTCATTGCAACAGTTTTGCTATTTTTTAGGTAAAAACATGACAAATAATGTTAAACACACTAAAAATCCGTCTCTTAAATAGGTTTACAAAGTTATGTGACAGATTCGATTAGATGATCAAATTGGTCTAACTTAAGCAATTATTTAGGGAGTGCACATCTTTTAGTAAAATAACTTCGGTATCCAACCATTACTCAAAATAAAAAATCTGTCAAGTGCCAGAGTTTGGCTGCTTTCTTCAGACTCATAATTTCCCTATATTTGCATTCGGAATTTTGAATTTTACAGTTTTCCTTCAGGATGTGGGTGGGGCCGGTGGGCTAAGTGTCTAAGTTTACATTTTCAAATGAAAATAACAGTCCACTAGGAGTCCTGCTTAAAGAAAAAGAATGTGCCGCAAGGGGGCAACATGACAAAAATTCAAGAAATACATATAAATAAAACCATCTATCATGGTAACTTTGAAAGAGCTCAATGCGGGCAAGTGCCCCAAGACACTAAATCCGTCCTTGTCTCTTGCCCTCGCTATCCATCAAAGTGGAATTATTCATATTTATGGCAACTAAAATCGTTTGATAGGAACCGTTAACCTTTTGCTCATTAACTAACTTTCACTTTTCCAATTATGAGAGAAAGGAAAAGAGAGGCTTCTTTCGGAGCCAAGTAATAAAACAATGGAATATATCATGATCAAAGAAAAACAAAGGATCAATAAAGACCAGGCAAGATTTCACAATTCTCAACAGTTAAAGTTTCCAAAGATTTTCATAAACCATTTAACAAATTGCATGCCTCACAAATACCCAATGAACATGGTCTCGAAAAAGCATTGTGGGTAATAAACAATCATTCCTCCAAGCGCACCTGAACCCTTAAATCTAGGAGTCCCCAAGGTTTTTAAGCAAACCAATGGTCTCACATACATAGGTAGTAGTATGTGATTTCCCTGTCAATACCTAGGATATGGGGTTTTCAAGGGACCAAGGTTTTGGTTATCTGACAATTGACTTCAAATGGATTGTTCTTCCATAGACTTAAACCTTGGGTTGGAAAGACCTCAGGATTTCCACACTAACAATGTAATAGCCAGGTTATCTCTTTCTTTTTTTTTCCACCAAGACGATTCTAAAACGCCAGGCTCAAAAATGCTAAATAGTGTTGAACTAGGACAGATTCATAGTCATACATCTAAATGTATCGGAGCTCATAGCAAAGAGGGGGAAAAATGTACTGAAGAAAAACAGTGAAGATCAAAGGATGAAGACTTTTTTTGCATTTTGAAGCCCCAAGAATAACCTAGACTTAGGGATATACTACAAAACGAATACACCATGCTGAAATTTCAACTCTCCATCTCCAATACATAGTTCTTTGGGTCAAGGAAGACGACAAAAGCAGTCAAATTCGCAACTTGAACCTAAGAAAAAGGGCAAGAAAAGATGCGGGGAAGCTCAAGGCACTGCAATGAAGCCAAACGCGTAGGCACACTCCTTATGCCAGTATAATAAGTAACTCTCTATATCCTTCTTACCACTGTGCCCCACTCCATTGACCTCTCGAAACGCGTAATACGCAAAAAAAATTATCCGGCTTTGTCTAATATCCTGGCAGTCCAATGCAGCAGAAGAGCTTGATGTTTCACCCAATCCCCACTTTTAGGCAGTTCATAGGAAATGCAGATACAGAACTGTCACAACCATGAAAGTTAAATCTTCAGTATCCGAACCCATCATCGACATCAATTTATAGCTACCTGGGTATGCCTAACTCATTCGTGAGTGGAACTACAGCAAAATGTGCGAACTATAAATGCCATTGACTTCACTGCCTTCTGCCCTATGATCTTCAGCTAGTATCAGAGCACTTTGGCATCGATCTGATTATATCTATCTCATCCATTCCAGGCAAGACATGTAATCTGATAACGCCCCAGCCTACATCATCTTCGTAAAAGAGTCAACTTACGTGAAGAGAGATTGAGAGCGAGTGCAGCTTTCGAGCCGAAGCTGCCCCCGAGCTACAGGTGGAAGACCCACATTGGAAGTTGAGCCGGAGCTTCCGCTGGATGCCACGCGAACCGCCGTCAGCTCAGTCGCCCGCCCCCTCCCGATTCATCCCCGGCGACGTGCGATCCGGCTCCGGCCGGCTCTCCGGCGGGTCGATTGGCTGTCGGGCTCCGGTGCTTCGAAGGGTTTGGCGGAGCCAGAAACGGAGAGGGGGAGAGATGGGTCTCTTCGCGGCGCTCCGATCCACGGCGGTTCGGGGTTGATTTGCAGAGCGACGGCGGCTTCTGGTCACCGACGACGCAGTCCCCACCGGACCGGTGGCGCTCGGAGCTTTTCGCCGGCCGGAGTCGCGCTACGTTTGGAAGAGAGAGCGGGGATGAGAAGAAGATGTAACCAAAAGAGTTATTTCCGCTGAAATGCTGACGTGGCGAACACGTGGAATGCGCCAAAGTTTCGCCGGAATTTGATCGACGGCAAAGCGCAATAACAAAAATACAACATCGAAATTTGATCAACGATGAGGTTCCGAAAACCTCAATTAAGATACACACCGAAATTTAATCAAGGGCGAGATATTTTAAATTACAACAAGGTATTTAAATTGCGAAAATATTAAAAATAAAGGTGAATTTGCGGAAACATTGAGCTCCTTGATTGATTAATCCAAATCTATATTGACACATAAATTTTACCTAACCATTTAAGAATTAATTACATAAAAATTAAGGATAATCTTTAATTCATAAACAAAAATATTAAAATTAAACTACATATCATATAATTTTTAGGAGCATATTGTTTGTCTCCCTCGTTGCATTTTCATTAGACAGGCGGTGGCAAACGGACCCGAATCAGTCGCGCGGGCCTGGCTCGCACAACAAGTCGAATTCGACCAGCATGGTTGAAGGGGAAGAGGGCATAAATTTCAAGCTTGAAATCAGATAATTTCAGCTTTAATTGAGTTGGGTTTACAGCACATGATGTTAAAAAATCCTCAAGTTTAATCAGCATAAGCCCTACATGGGTCGAGGCATGTCGAATTCATGTCAAATTCGAGATACCAGAGGCATGTCAAGTCCGGGTCGGACTTGTTGAGGCGGGAAGGCGGCGTTGCCGCCGGCGAACGGGGGAGAGATACCGTGCCGGGAGGGAGTCCTAAAACTTTAAATAGGTTTGTGGCTCATTTGGACAACCTTGCCAATAATGTGCATGTGCATATCAAAAGACGTCTCACGATATTCAATTTCTCACTTTAAGGTACTCGTCCTCAACTTTTTCTATTGTAATAATTATAGAAATGAATTGCTTCAATAAACAAAAAGATTGCAATATTTTTATTGGAACATGCACTCTTCTTTTAAGGCAAGAATTCTCACCATTGGAAGTGGGGGAACAAATGCAAGGAAAGGGTCTTCACGCAATGGAGATTGAGGGAACATCCCAAACGTGGTACAAACGTTAGAAATTTTGCGTGAGGCATTCTTAAACAAAAAGCAAACTAACACTTGCTTTTGTGGCCTTTTGGCATTTTGCAATTCTACTTTCAATATCTTTTTATTCTCTTGAGAAAAATTGACAAATGAGTTTCACGTTCTTGAAAAATATTGAAATTTAGATACCTGTTTGAATTCGTGATCAACGATGGGACTGGACAGGTGCCGGTGACGTTATTAAAGGTAGCGAGAGAAATAAGAAAATTACCCAAAAAGTTCTAAATTTATTATATGGATGCCAATTCAATCTTAAAATTTTCCATTTGACTAACGTAGTCTTAAACCTTTTGACGATTTTCCATTGTAGTCCATCTAGTCAATTTAGATCGGAAATCGCTGATGTAGATGTCTCGTTATCGCGGGCCATCCTACGTGACACAGTCGGCATATGACGTGAACAAATTTGCAAAATAACGTCGTTTTGCTTCTTCTTTTTTCTGATTTCTTTCTCTTGTTCTTTTTCTTTTCTTCCCTTTTACTGTTCATCTTCCTCTTTCTTGGTTTGCTGTACTGATCATCTTCCCTGGCATCGACCTCTCTCTCCTCCACGGCCTCGGCATCGGCGTCCGGCACTCCCTCTCTCTCTCTCTCTCCTCCGCGCTCATCTTAATGGAAGTGGGAGATTTTGAACTCAATACTTCGCAGGCACGAAGATCTTGCGTGGGGTATTAGAGTTAGAGAACAAAAGATTGGAAACTGAGAAGGATCCAGGCAGTGCTCGAGCGAGAGAGAGAGAGAGAGAGAGAGAGAATGCGTGCAGTGAAAGAAAGAGTGAGGTTGGACTGGAGCGAGCAGTAGAAGGTAAAGCTGTGATCTGTTGTTGTTGGTCGCGCGGCCATCGCTACGTGGTCTCGTGACTCTCTCTCTCTCTCGATATGCTACAGATATGAGATCTGTCTTTCAACCGGTGGTGGCGGTCTTGAAAAATGATTACGTCCCAAGGCGGCGGCGGCGGCGGCGGTGCGATCAGAGTTGGTCATGGCAGGCCTGGGCAGTGAAGGGTGAACACCTTTCAGCAATTGTTTACCAAATTTTACGTGTAATCCAGAGTTGGCCATATACACTAAACACACACTCGAATAGTATATATTTTGGATAGGGATAATGACACAAACAGTCCCTGAACTTTGACCCAATATGTAATTTGGTCCCTAAACTTTTAATTTGTTCAATGTAGTCCCTGAACTTTAGCCTAATGTTCAATTTGGTCCTTGAACTTTTAATCTGTTCAATGTGGTCCCTGAACTTTTAGCACATGTTCAATATAGTCCATGAACTATATGAAAATGTTCAATGTAGTCTTTGCACTTGAATTAATAGAAGGACTACATTGAACATTTTTAAATAGTCCAGGGACTAAATTGAACACATACTAAAAGTTTAGGGACCACATTGAACAAATTAAAAGTTCATGGACCAAATTGAATATCAGGCTAAAGTTCAGGAACTATATTGAATAAATTAAAAATTCAGGGACCAAATTACACATTGGGTTAAAGTTCAGAGACTGTTTGTATCATTTTCTCTTTTGGATATCCTAAACCTTGCATAAAATATCATAAATCCATCATATCATTATCTTATATGGCCTTATCCTATCAGATGAAAATATCTAAACAAACAAATAAGCGCAACCTTAAAGGTTAATAGATATGGCTGTTTGCTTTTGAAATACAAATTTTATGGCTCGATTCTAGGGAAACTTTATTTCATTTTTTTAACGTTACGGACATACAAGTTTATAGAGAACACAGCCGTAAGCATTGTGAGCCGGTTCGGTACGAACCCGACTTGTGCAGGTAGCCATGACGCAGAGCAATTTGGACGTAATCGGTGACATGCGAACATGTGATCTCAAAAACCCTCTGACGTGCAAACCAAGCACGCGAACCCCCGAGGAGGATTCCAAGCAAATTTCCTTATCCCACTTAACAATTATTTGTCAATGTACAAAGCAAAGCAAAGTTGCCTGCCGGTCCAAGAGTCCCACTTGTTTCTAGCAGCACAGGGGGGTTTCATACAATTTTGGCAATATTGGAAGGTGTCGGTAGCCACATTTTTTCCTTGCTTTTTCAGGAAGCTTTCTATTATTGCTATCGAAACTGGCTAATGGAAGGGCTCTAGAACTGACCCAATCACATCGAGCGAATTTGGAAGTATTCCTGGATATGTATACGGCCTCTTTTATACGTATTAGGCCGAAGTTCATGTCTTTCTTACCACGTGGGTTCATCTCTTGAGACCAATAGGGTGGACCAAAAATCCAAATTGAAATAAATTCGATTTGGGCACCACTTTCTATTTCAATTGAGGTCACCTTGATAGAGACCTTCTTCTTCTTCTTTTTTCCGAAATAGATCTCAAATAATTCTCAAAATAAATCTATACGAGAAGTTTTCCCCAAACTAAACTTCTCAATGTCACGTCACGTCTGAATGTTGCCTATTGCCTAGTAATCACTCTTCCAATCCTAATCACTTTTGCAAGAAAAACGTGTCAAAGAAGTCCTACGCTTATTGTAATTCAGTTATCAATCTTTCAATTTTGTCGATTTTGTCATATTTTACCAATCGTGTCGATCTGACCAATTTAGGTTAGAAATCATTGATGTTGACGTAGCGGTCCTACATTGCATAATGACACGGCCCTCGCTCGATGCCCTCGCTGTCCAAAGCGACGGTTCGCGGTCCCTCGCCTAGATCTGACGAGGGCCGTGATGCCCTCGCTAGATCTTGGCCAGGTGAGGGTGCCACGACACCCAGACCCGGTGAGGGTCAGCTGGCAACCCTTGCCGACCCTCAATCCCCAAAAAGAAAAGAAAAGGAATTATAAAAAATCAAAAATTTATTAAAAATTTATTAAAAATTGTCCACGTCAGCCTGTCATGCCACATAGGACGACTGGCCTAAATTAGCCCGATGGCCTTAATTAGCAAAACATGAAATGGTTTAAGACTAAATTGCCACAATTGAAAGGTTTAGGATTGAATTGACACAAGTACAATAGATTTGTAACTTTTTTTGTACTTTTTCCCACTTTATCTCTCCTCGAATTATTACAATGACTTTCCCGTTTTGTTATTTAGATTAAACTTATATAAACTGTATAGATAAGTTATATTTAAGCAGCATATAGATCTTTACCATTTCTCGATTTTTAAATTCTTTTTTCTCTTTCGATGAAGTGACAATAGTTTGCCAATGCTGAAAACTATTTTCTGTCGTAGAAAGGTGAATTGATATTCCAAAAGCAATTTTGCTGAGTGAAAAAAATGTTATACTTACCATTATAAAAGTTTTATTGTAGATAAGATATAATTAGTTATTTAATTTTTAAATTCTATTATTACTAGCAGTTTCATTTTACTTTTAGCCATTCATAAATGCAAACTGCAAAACCATATATATTAACAAAAATATAGGCTTCGTTCGTTTCGTGGAAAATATGATGTTTCCGAAAAATGTTTTCCGGTGATTGGCTGAGACTTGAAAATGAACTGAAAAATATTTTTCGCCGTTCGATATCCAATTTGATTTTCTAGGGAAAATTACTAAAAAAAAATTCATATTTTTTTTAATTTTTAATTATTAAATTATTTTTTCCTTTTCCTTTTTTTTTCTTCTTCCTTTGCCAGTCGTTGGCCACAACAACGACCGGCCAAAGGCGAGCTTGAGCCTCGCCGGCCTGGCGAGGTCAAGCCTCGCCCAGCTTGCCAGAGATGGCGGGGCTCGAGCTCAACCTTGCCACAGCCAGCGAGGCTTGATATCACCAGAATCTGGCAAGCTCGAATTGAGCCTTGCTGGCCTGTGGTGAGACTCGAGCTCGCCTGTGGCCGGTCGCCGGCAGCCACAGTGGCTACCAATCGGCAAAGGAAGAAGCAAACAAAAAAAAAGGAAGAAAAGGAAAAAAAATAAAAACTCAACTTTTTAAAAATAAATAAATAAAAGAAAATTAAAAAAAATAAAGGAAAAATGTTTTAGTTGAAAGAAAATGAGGTGAAAGAAGATATGGAAAATTTTTTCTTTTTAAAAAGCGGAAAACATTTTCCTCACTTTTGAAGGTGTTTTTTTCCATTGTTGGAAAATATTTTCCATTACTAATTTATTTTCCGCAAAACAAATGCCGGAAAATCCGGAAAATGTTTTTTTGGAAGTTGTTTTTTGTGAAACGAATGGAGCCTATAGAGTTTAATCTAATTTTCATAATTACAGTCAACATAGGGCATATTGATTTTAAAATGTATTTTGAAATACATTTTATCCATATTTGGAATTTAAACTCACTAAGTGATTAGATTTGTGGAGTAACAAATGACTGAGTTAAAACTTGGTGGATGAATGCGTACAACTTCTTTTCTGGTTCTATTTTTTTTTATGGATCAATTCTAGAGACTAAAAACTATGCAGAATTGCAAAAAATATTTTTAAATTTTAGAATGGAAGTAAAAGCGACCAGGATAAGGAGATGATGACTAGGCAACTCTTAGACATATGATATGGCAGTGAAAAATCTAGTTTGGAAAATAATTTTGAGAGAATCTATGTTGAGAATAATTCTTTAGACGAATCAATTTTGTAAAAAAGAAAAGTTTACGGGAAATTTATCCAAAAAGTCATAAATATATTGTAGGGCCGCCAATTCGATCCCAAATATTTCAATTGTGTCAATTTTAATGATTTGCCAATGTAGTTCCTCTGCGATTTTCAGCTAAAATTACCCGGAATGACTATATTGGCAAATCATTAAAATGTTTAGGATTAACTTAGCAAATTGTCAAAATTTTAGGACTAAATTGGCACAATTGAAAGGTTTAGAACTAAATTGGCTGTTGTACAATAGATTTATGATTTTTTGGATAATTATCCCAAAAATTCACAGATCCATTTGGACTGTTTTTTTTTCTTTTTCTTTCTTTTGGATAGGTGGGACATAGCAATGCGAGGTTCATTTAATATTCGCCTCCTTTTTTAGGTTAAATGGCTAAACATAGGCGAGGAAAAGTCATAATGTTTCCACTTTTGCATAATTAACCAAGGAAATCGTGTATGAAGTGTTTTGAAAGTACCCTTTTTTCATCATAAAGTACTTCTCCTAATTATTCACATTTGACTCATTTCTGATCGGACAGATAGAGAAACTTAACAAAGAAAAAGTAAATAACATGGCAAGCATGTCGCCAACGACGCGGGAATTTAGACAGTAATTTTTTTTAAACAAAACTTAAACGGTGCCAAAATTGACCCACGGTTAAAAGGTTGTACTCTTTTAAATGTTTGAAAAGTCATGTAAAAAATGACTTAAATATAAAGGTTATATTTTTTGAATCATTTGAAATGTCGTAACTAATGCAATAGGCAACATAATTCGATGGATCATTATCAAAAAAGTCCTAAACTTATTATATCTATGGCAATTCAGTCATAAACTTATGTGACTAGCTAGATGCATGAGCATGCATCTATCTAATTGATATACCCCTAAACTAAGAACGTGAGTATTAAATTGTTGAAATGTTACTACTTCCCTTTTATTAGTTAGAGTTTTAAAAAGTATTAAAAGGGGGTGAAAGTGAAACAAGTCCGATATTCCATCCTCTTCATCATCAGTCGCGACATTGCCCTCGACTGGCCAAATTAGTTCTAGTTCAAACTCGAGATGTCAAATTCAAAATGACAGTCATCAGGTAAAATGAAGAAGGGCCCATGCATCCAATATCGTAAAGGGCACCATTTAGATGGCCTAGCTATTGTAGGACAACCTAACGAGATACATGGAACTATCACAGCTCCTCGTCTATTTCGGGGAAAATTAACTGTCGAAATAATATTTTCCTTATTTTTCGGCGTTCAAATTGCTTAGGAAAATAACTTAATAGATTACCTTCATAGATTAATGAAAAATCTATATTAATTGACTTCCTTTTTTAAGAATAAAAAATCATTGTCTAGAGTACGACTTGACCTCCATTGTCGCATGACCATGCATGTCAAGTGATTGGATCGAGGTGTCTAGGTAATGGACTCGGGCCTTGACCATAGAACCTGAGTCGCTAGGCACCCGAACCTAGGTCCCGGGCTACTAGTACAAAAGTCCCCATCGCCCAAACTCGACACGCTAATCGGAACCCTAGGTGCTCGGACACAAATCACCGCCACTTGGGACTAGGACGCTAGACGCTTGCTCCCAGGTGTCCGATGACCAAAGCACATGATCTTGGTGCTATGGATAGGAGTAATTGATTCCAAATTCCACCGAGATTCCACCTGAAATCCGAAACCTATCAATCAGAACAATTTCCTCATTTTTTAGAACCTAAAATATACTCTGCATACCTTTAAACTTGGAACCTAACTTTTTACAGGTTCTAGGGTCTACTTGGGAACCGGCTAATTTCTTCTTCTTCTTTTTTCATTTTTACTTAAGCAAAATGAAAGAGAATGCAACAAAAAGAATGAAAGTTTCCCATTTGTCAATAGTAACAATTCATAAAAAAAAATGACAAGTATAATAAAATAAACAATAAAAAGTCCAAAATACGTAACATAAAACCTAAATTATAAAACTTCGGTCTTCAATCATCCATGAAAAATTCCTCCAAAATATTAGGTAATCAAGAGTTTATTTAAACCAATACCTCGTTTCAGGTACACATTCATCTGGGCACTCATTTTATGTTCCAAGTTCGCGTTTAGTTACTTTGTACAGGTAGCAAAGTTCATTTTCTACTTGTATGCTTGCTTCTAGACTCAATATATATTTGATTGCTTCTTTAGCATTTTGACCTCTCATAATTTGTTTTGGTGCTCCACAGATTAAGCCTTTGGTGCAGCCAACAAAGGACACAGCGAACATTAATTACTCGCATCAAGTATGAATGGCATGAGTTTTTCCCCAACGGTGCTGCCTATATATAACTGTGCTTCTTGATTTTCTATTGAATCTGTCGTTCCTTGTTAATTTTTCTGTTATGGATGCAGCCAAAAACAATTATGAAGCAGTTGTAGCACTCTGGACACCAGTAATCTTGGTGGGTCTAGCAATATCCTAATGGTTCATTCAGACTCTTATAATTGCTCGACTATGTTGCACTGATCTAGATTCGTTTTTCATGAGTTCTTAAAATTTGAGGGTTTTACCTGATATTTATATACAATAATGGTGCAAGTTTATTTTATGGACATACAAATATGGGATTCCATTTTCTTTGATCTGGTTCCCGTTTCTCCGGTAACCGAGAATTGAAGGTTCCTAAAAATGTGGAATCAGGAATCGGACCGGGTCTCACCAAAGCCTAGAACCGAACCGGTTCCTACCGGTCCAATTCTCGATTCTATCCTTGAATTATGCTCACCCTAGCTGTGGACCTGGAGCTAGCATTAGGGTCTCAGGACCATACTCTAATCAAGTCCTCTTTTTCTCAAAGTGTATTTTCATACCTCTTTAATAATAAATATGGGAAAATATTGCCGTCTTTTTTGGTAGAGGGCAACCAAATACAAGAAAAGCATATCATTTTCTTTAGGAAATATTTTTCAATAAAATTTATTTTTTACGAAACAAATCGAATTTAAAATAATAAAGAACATTGGAGGGAAGTGGCTGTTAGAAATGAAAGAAAGTTAAGATACTGTGGAGCCGCAATGCAAGTGGAAAGGCCCTTTCTCTCTCTCTCCCTAATTGACAAAGTCAAAAGTAAGCAATCAAAGGACAGAGGTCATGCTAATCATGGTATGGACAAGACTTGCTGGGAAAAATGGCCTTGGCTGTCTAGGTGGAGGACCATGTATCCCATGTGATGCCATGTGGGCAACATTGCATTTCTAAGGCAAATAGATTTGGAGTCAAGACTTGTAACCAGAGAGAGAGAGAGAGAGAGAGAGAGAGATTAGACTTGGTGGTCCATTTTGACAGTGGTACATTCCGACTCAATTATTTCTGAAATTGACTCAGATATTATCAATAGAACTTTGGAGGTTGGTGGGTGATTGGTAGACTACAGTTTGGGAGCTATCCAATTATCAGTCACTTGAACTCCCATCATACCTATAATTAGGCTGACCAAAAAAAAAAAATACCTATAATTAGGAACAAGATCTTGATGTCCATGCCCCTCACCAATGATTGATTAAGCTGCCCGTGATACCAGATGTTCATCTGACCTGACTGACTCGGTTGTTTAGCTCTCCAAAGCTGCAATTAATTGAACGGATCTGTAAAGAAAGGCAGGAAAATTTGCTGGCTCCCACATGTTTGAAGCATTCAAGGACAATATAAATCTCTTCTAGTCAGCCTCAGTGTATGATTTAAAGCTTCTTTATTGAACCATCATATCCTTTTTCCTCTCTAAACCTTATCCAGATCCTATTAAGTTTCCTTATTAAAATCCAGGGTTGTTCTTTCCCTTGTCTTGATTTTATTGGATCTATAAAGGTATGTGCTGCTTAAATTGTTGCAAATTACTTCTCGTCCTACAAATTTTCCGCAATCACGTGCTAAAATCGTTATTCTTTGTGACTCGTGAGCTTAGTCCGATACGTCAACACTATAGTCAAAGTCTCGAATCCCTTCGTTAACCTTGTCAATATAATTTTAATCAAGGCTAAGCTAATTAATAACTTCTTTTAGGATAAGGTCTGCAGAACAGCTCTCTTCTCTTGGTTTTTTCTTTTCTCTGTGGATTTTTCTGGGTGAGAAGCCAATAGCCCTTGGAGCCACACGAGCCCAAGAGCTTTCACATGATTTGACTAGTAAAGGACTAATACCACCTTTAAGGTTTCATCTTTTGTAGCAAATGATGAGTCACACCACCTAAAGTGAATCCCTCCCTAAGTTGGCGCTTTCAGTTGCCAAACCCACCAACACCTTGGAGAGATGCCTCAGACCCCAGACCTTCACGTGGACATCTCGTGATGTGTATGTGGGGGTGTTACCACAACCTATTTAACATAGAACACCGTGGAATTGTCCCAAGATTCCCCCACTGACAAGCAAAATCAAAAGCTCACACGCCCAAACATGAGGGAGATTCTGCTCGTTTGGGTTGCGCCCCCAAATCACCATGTCATCCCCTTGTGCCCCGTAAAGCTAGGACCCCAATCTGGGTCCCACAATACCTTGATTCCATACCCAAAATCCAAAACATATACATCATTATCCTTCTTCACTAGTCCGCTCTAGCTCAGAGTATTGAATTTTCCCTTTGTTTCTATTAGTCTCGTTGCTAGTATATAAACCCTGCTCGCTACCTTCCTTGCTCTCACCCCCACAGCTCAACAAGAACTTCCTCTTCTTCTTCCTCCCACTAATCACCACAAGAAAAGAGGTTGAAAACTCAGTAAGCCTTTTCCTTGAATCATTAGATATACCCTCCCTATTCGGTTACTTTGAAAATGTCGGGAGTTTGGAATTTCCAGAAAGGTGTGATCCGCCTTGAGAACCCACAGGCGAATGTGCACGGTGGCACTGGGCGGAGGACGGCCTTGGTGCACTTGCCGACAGGTGAGGTCGTCTCATCTTACTCGTCGCTTGAGCGAATCCTGAGGGGCCTCGGATGGGAGCAGTACTCTGGTGGAGACCCCGACCTCTTGCAGTTCCACAAGCAATCTTCCATCGATCTCATCTCTCTCCCTAAAGACTTCTCCAAGTTCAACTCCATCCACATGTACGACATCGTTGTCAAGCACCCTAATATATTCCGAGTTCGCGACCCATGATCTCTGCTCACTGTCCAAAGTCTCTCTCTTAGTTTCCTTGTGTTCTGTTGTAATGCAGAAATTCATGTTGTCTTTGATGTACGAGTTTTTCTGCACTTTCATCGGATTGATACCTGAACCAACAGGATACGCCGTGTCTTAAGCAGTATAGTTAAAGAGTAATATGTTAGGATAAACAAATTTACAATACTAGTAAATAAATACTTATGTTATTGCTTGTTTATCATATGCTGTTTCACTGAAATGCCGTATCTCATGACCACAATAAACGATGGATCACCATGTAATTTTGTGTAGCAATGTACAAACATTTTGCATTATGGAATATTACTCTAGTATATTATCATCTGCACAAGGTATATGATCAAATCTGGGTTCTTGCGAGACAAACAAAGCTGAAATTGGACGAGAAAAGAGGTAGAGATATAAATTTCTGTCATCGATCAGTCTTTCGATGACCGCAGGTAAGGGAGAGAAATGCATGAGTACACTGTTCAAGCACTACAAACACGAGAAAGATGAAAAGCACTCGAAAACCCTTGACGGAGCAAATGGATTTGCCACAAAAGTTTCCTCATTTTTGTGTCAAATTGGGTTCGTGGGCTGCAAGAATTGATGGCAGATTTAACCAGTAGATTCCAACTTCGTCTGCTTAAGTTTTTGTCTGTAAAAAGATGAGCATGTTGCTGAACACACATGTCTAAAGAATTAACATGCTTCAGAAAGAGCATCCGTTAACATTTTAAAGAAAGTAATTGATCAAAAGGGACAGGTGATATTGACCAAGCACAAGAAAGTGAGTGATTCTATGAATTGGTACCCCATTTAAATTCCTCACTTTAATCTTCCGAAGCTGTTAATCTTACCTGGAAGTTGGGCCAGCAGATGAATATGACTGCATGGTTTCCAAATGAAAGAGTGGTCATACAAAGGGCCTGTCGAGTAATTCCCTGGTATTTCTATCATGTGGGAACAAGTCATACCAAAAAAATCGCGACCGACAATTGAGGAAAATGGACATAAAGCCAGGCACAGAAGAAATGCATCATGATTTGAACCCTTATGCTTCACTACCGTGTTAATAGGCAACTATTTGTGCCAAAACCGTAACTATTAGATATCAAGACTGACGATAAATCAGAGTTTTTCTAAATATGTAAGAGGATTAATAGAAAGCAAGACCTTTTAACCCAGAAAAGAGAAAACTGCTGACAATTGTGGAACTTTGTCACCATAGAGAGAGAGAGAGAGAGAGAGAGAGAGAGAGATTGTGGTTACTAGCTCCGCGACTGCAGAGAGAGATTGTGGTTTCTAGCTCTGCGACTGCAATATTATCCAAAGCAACTGGCACATAATGAGAGCAACTTCTGATGCACTTGTTCTATGTCTGCGAGGCAAGCCATGTAAAATGACATCATTATATTTGTACAGCTGAGGTAGTCCACATTCATATGGCCGCAATTGCGGAAAATAATATTCTGTAAGAATCTTTCGTGAGGGTAAACTTCTGTACCTACCATTCTCTTTTCCTTCTATTAAAAAAATGTTGCATGAATGTTTCTGCATGTAGGTCAATCCAAAATAAATCCACTTAGGCTGAGTTTAATGATCCGAACACGGATCTAGATGGGATAGGATAAGGTGGAGTTCCAAATTGTGGAAGATTCCTTCATATGTTTGGTGTATCTAGGATAGAATTCAAAATATCATGCTTGAGACTGTCGCAAAGTCCAAAAAATCTGCCAAAACCCCGACTCATGACACCTCGCGGAAGGCCTCTTCGCTCTCTCCGCACCCTGTGAACTGTGCCACGACTGGGCGTAGCGTTCGGGGTGGAGGCGGAGCCATGGTGGCCAAGGATGTGGGAGAGAGCGTTGAAGAGGCCGTGAGTGGGCATCCTGGCCTCCTTGGCGATGATGGAAAACTGAGAAGCGTGGCAGCGGTGTTCTCCTGGGCATCGGGAGAGGAAGAGTAGATGGCCTCGAACAAGTAGGCCATGGCACCCGCATCGGCGATGAGGGGGCAAGAGTTGGGTCATGCTTGGTGTTGAGATGGAGCTGGCAGAAAGCTTCGGTGCGAGTGAGCAAGGAAATGGAGCTGAGCTTCACCACCAGGAACTTGTCCCCCGGCATTTGACCTCCATTATGCTTCTCTAGTCGGCAATGGAGATCTGTCTCTCTGGATGAGGTTTCCAGAGGTGGTGAGTGGTAGTGATGGGAAAGCAAGAAATCCAGAGGAGAGAGGAAAGGCTAAGATGAAGAAAGTGAAGAGAAGAGGTGTGAAGGGGGGGAGAGGAGGAACCATGGAGAAGCTCCGGTCGGGCAACACAACCCCGAACAGCCGCAAGTGGTGGTCCTCGCGTAGTGGTGGGAGGCGACGATCTACTGTCTTGGTCTTGGTCCTCGCGCGGTGACCGGCGAATGCTATCGTTGGAGGTGGTGATGGTCGACGAAGCAGCACTCGTATTGCTTGTGTAATATCTGGACATATCCAAATTATATCCATTCTCAGGGGTTTAGTGTCCAGCTATGTAAATCATATTTCAAAGTATTTCTTCCGGCTATGTAACAGTACTATCTCATGTATGAAGTTAGATATGTGTATCTAGATTTGTATTTCAAGATATTTTTTCTTAAATTCATACTTTTCTGGAAAAAGAAAACCTTAACTCTTATTTGTAAAACAAAAGGCTTTTCTCATTAATCCATTTAGTGTTCAAAAGTCTAATGTGTGTGTATGTAGATATTGAAAAGCTTTATTTAGTAATTTGATTTCCCATTTTCAGTTTTTCAATATGAGGCAACACGTAATTGCAATGGATGACTATTGCTTATATATATATGCACACACACACACGTGGGTGTGTGTGTATTTATGTATGTATGTATCCAAGACATTAGTGGCTGTTCTTCCCTTGCACTTTAAATTAAGGGTAATGTGTCCGGGGAATCCAAGGTTGAAACTCGAATGGGAACCGCCTAATTTCGTGACTATTCAGATTTAGAACCAACCGATTCGGGACAATTCCTCTCCCAAAAACAACCCCCATTTTGCAATTTCAAATAGTGAAGTAATTAACTAGATACCTAAATAACTAAATCAAAGCCCAAATGAATGAAGAAATGTGGAGTGAAAGGTAAATAGAAAATTGGTGCCATTCAACAGATGTTTCCATGTAAAATGCACACCAAGCTATATATCTTGATAGAATAGCGAGTGAAAGAATTTTTCAAAGAAACAAATTGAGTTTAGGATTGCTCTTTTTATTTTCCTAAAAATTTGTTTATCAAACCAGTACTAGAATAGTATTTCTAGCTTAGGCCAATTCTTGGCACCCCCATCATACTGATAAAGTGTGATGTTTGAAATATACAACAAAAATGTTAGGATGCACGTGTGAGCAGTTAATATATCTTAATTGGCTCATAATTCATTGATTTAAGCTTTTAAGTGAATGTGAATCCAACTGAATATGTTAACGGCCTCGGACTGGAGCTCCCTCTTAGCGATCTCCCGAGTGAAGGTATCAGCCTTCTGTTGCAATCTTCCCAACAAATGGTTTCAAAGCCAGGTTATAGATCAGTGGACCTGGTGTTTGGTAAATATCTCAAAGAAGGAATCTAGTGATTAACGCGGTTTCCGAGCGTGGGTGTTGTGGTGTAGCAACGCGGGCCCGATGGCAGACTTCATGATTCAGTCTGGAGAAAGAGATGAGAGATGAAGTTGGGCATTGATGGAGATTCAAGTTGAGATATCTTGATACGGGAAGATACCTAGATTATGGGGGAGCAGACCTAATACTGCTCACACGTAAATAGGAGAGTATTAGGATGCACGTGATAGAAGTTAATATATCTTAATTAACTCATAACTCATCGGCTTAAATTTTTAAGTAATTATGAGTCAAACTAGATTTGTTGACGAGCTCAGACTTGGGCCTCCTCTTAACGAGCTCCCCAAGTGAAAGTATTGGAATTATATTGCGTGCTTCCCAACAAAAAATAAAGTATTGAAAGTATTTTTGCATTGATTGGTCAGGTCATATACTCCAAGTCGTTTATCTGTGAACTATCCGGATAGAAGATTACTTAAATACATTAACAGCATATCAAATAAAAAGGCACAGTTGTTAACAAGGCATTAACCTAGAAGGCAAGAGAGTTTGCTCATCTTTGTATAATTTGGGTTCAAGCCTTGTGCGAGTTCCTCGGTGGTAAAATCTTGACTGCACCAGACGGGCGTGGAGAAATGCGTCCTCAAGATCACCGGGGGAGATGACCCTATTGAGATGTGTGAAAATTGGCTCACACACCACTCAACTTGCTATACAAAAGAAAGAGTTTTTTGGGATATGTGCACGAAGTCTTAAAACTTATCATAAAAGTGCAATTGAGTCCTAAAACTTTCAAAAAGTGCAAACAAGTCTTAAAACTTGTCACGAAAGTGCACTTGAGTCCTAAAACTTTCAAAAAGTGCAAATAAGTCCTAAAATTTATCACGAAAGTGTAAACAAATCCTAAAACTTGTCACAAAAGTGTAAACAAGTCTAAAACTTTCAAAAAAATACAATCAATGGAAGGACTTGATTGAATCAATTTGACAAGTTTTAAGACTTGTTTGCACTTTCGTGACAAGTTTTAGGACTTGTTTGCACTTTTTGAAAGTTTTAGGACTCAAGTGCACTTTCGTGACAAGTTTTAAGACTTGTTTGCAATTTTTGAAAGTTTTAGGACTCAATTGCACTTTTGTGATAAGTTTTAGGACTTTGAACGCACTTATCCCGAGTTTTGTTTTTCTATGAATAGATTCATACATTTATAAATGAATCGGTATTGATGCTTTACTACACTGCCTAGCTTGCGAAGTGGATAGGCGTTGTGCTGTGGGTCAGTTCCGGGGCGGGGGCGAAGAGAGACTAAAGAAGGAACAATTGAACTCATTTCTAAGTTCAACAAATGCCTAAAGAACCGGTCTAAAACCGGACCGGTCGAGTCGGTTCCCACCGATTTTCCAGGCGAATCGGGACCACTGCTCACCCGCATTCCAAAATATCTCAAGCTGTAAGCAGGAACGATACAGGTGGCCTATGGTCCTAAGTGATCCTGGGCATGACTGTGGACTAAGGTGGGGCTCGCACCAGCAACCGATCATCGCCCACCTTAGATTGGAATTGCTAATCCAAAAGAGAGAGAGAGAGAAAGAGAGAGCACCTTATCCAATCATATAGTAACAGTAGACAATATCCATCAAATTTGTCCGATAGACAGATGATCTCAATGAAAATCTCTTAGACATTTCCGGTGTATCTTAACCTAATTGAACTCGCACTTCAAATTAGCCGGATCTTGTGTAGGACCGGATCGATCTAAGGGTCGGGATGCATTAAATTTATATTCACCCGGGGTACCCATCGATGTCCCGATTCCCGGTGGTCCAACACGAGAATAGGAGAGAGAGAAAAGAGAGAAAGAGAAGGGGATGGCGCTTCACGTGGATGGGATTGCGACGGCTGATGAACGACACGAATTGGCATAGCAAGAGATGACAAGTATCTCCATGGTACATCCTCGTCATATGTTGTCCAAAGACTGCACATTCGAAAACGCGCGCACCTCCTGCAAGAGTTTCGTATGTCTTTGTGTATATAATAGTGAATTGATGGGAAATAGCTTTTGGTATTTAGACTCCGTTTTTTCTTTTGATTCATTCGGCAAAAAATGAATGATTTAGAAAGTACCTTTTAAAAAATGATCTCTTATATCGCTTGACATAATTAATCAATGAAAATGTTTTTACATCAAGAGAAATTTATGTCTAAACATTTTCATGGATAAAAAAAATATTTTTCGGGTTCGTTCGTTTTTGTAAGTGATGTAAAGGATCAATTTCAGGAAAATATTTTTCAAGTCATTTATTTTCTATGAAATAAATAGAACCTTAGCTTTTGTGGCTTAGTCCCCAATATATCACGCTCGTTTTCATTTTTGTTTTAATTTTGATTGAGAATTGGTAACCGAGTTGTTTTTAATAAAAAAAACTTGTTGTCTTTTCTTTTCTTTTTTGATATTAGAGGTGGTGAATGAATTTTTCAAAATTATTTTTTACGTCCAGTCTTTGAACAATATTGGGAAGTCAACTCTTGCCTTTGTTCTTCGTTCTTTTTTTGTGGGGATTTCAAAACTAATTTTAAGAATTTGATTCTAATAAAAATTCTACAAGACTAATATATCCTCGAATGTTGTTGCACCCAAGCAATCAAATATTTGGACATGATTTGTTGTTCGAAAGATTTCGAAAATGATTGTTGCGCGGCACTCTCAAAATTGATTTAATTTAACGTATTACAACAATGAACACGTGATATGTGGTTATAACCATGAGATAATTCTCTTTAATGGATATAGATTGTTGCTATTAAAAAAGGAAAGGACATTTCATGTGCATATTGGATTTTTGGCTAGCAAATTCGAATATAAAAGTTTAATGAATCATTTACTCTTTTGAAAGGAAAAGAGTAACTCTCTTACTAGGAGTCAATCTAAGTAATGATCGATTAAAATTAAAATGAAACTAAAATTGAAAAGAATGAAAGAACCCAAATTTACGTGCAAAACCCTTACACAAAAAACTACAGGAAAATGAGAAGCAAAATCCACTATAGAAATTCAAGAATTACAAAAGACGGCTCAAAAAACCTAAAAACTCTTTCTGTTTTTACTTAAAACCTAATAGCTTGAGAAAAATAATATTTATATTGCTCCATACAGTGTGGGCACAGCCTCCACACCCCTGCTGAGGATTAGTGTTGAGCTACGGGCTTGGGCTCAAACCCTCTACTACCAACACTAAACTTCCGTTTTATTTTCCCAAGTCGGGTCACCACAAATTCTGTTTTGGGTGTCCGACTCAAATTAAGTTTTGATACCCGAATTGAAATTTGTGGTGACCTGACTTGAGAAAATAAAATGGAGGTTTAGGCTCCGTTTGTTTTGTAAAAAAGAACTTCGAGGAAATGTTTTTCAAAGTTTGCGGCGCTCGGTTCACGGAAAATAAATGAGTCAAGATAAATATTTTCCGTCAATGGAAAAACACCTTCAAAAGTAAGGAAATCATTCTCTTTCTTTCACCTAGACCAAGCATTTTCTCCTCCGTGCACTCTTTTTAATTATTTTTTATTTTATTTTCTTTTTTCTTTTTTAGAAAAATAAAAATTTGTAATTATCTTTTTTCTTTGTCTTTTTACCTTCTTTTTTGGCTGGTCGCCAGCCCCAACTACAGCCGACAACTGACCACAGGCGAGCTCGAGCCTTGCCATAGGTTGACGAGACTCGAGCTCATCGATCCGACCTCCTGTGGCGAGGTTAAGCTCACCAAATCTTGGCGAGCTTGAGCCTCATCGACCTGTGGCAAGGCTCAAGCTCACTTGCGGCCAATCGCCAGCCGTCGCCGTAGTTGGCGACCGGCCGAAGAAGAAGGGAAAAGAAGAAATAAAGAAAAATAAAGAAAAGAGACAAAAGAAAATTTAAAATTAATTAAAAGTTCGAAATTTTTTTTTAAAAGAACATACAAAATATAAAAAATTATTTTAAGGAGTGCACAAAGAAAAATCAAATCCAATTTTCCATACCAAACGGCAAAAAATATTTTCCAGTTTATTTTCAGGTTTCAACCAAATACTGGAAAATATTATCATTTTCCTAAAAAATGACTTCCCGAAAAATATTTTCCAAAAACGTCACATTTTTCGCGAAACGAACAGAGCATTGGTGTTGGTAACGAAGGACTTTGGGCCATTAGGCCAAAGCCCATAGCCCAACACTAATCCTTGGTGAGGGTGCGGGGGCGGTATGGAGCCGTATAAATATTATTTTTTCTCAAGTTATTAGATTTTAAGTAGAAACAGAAAGAGTTCTAAAGTTTTTCGAGCCACCTTTTGTAATCCTTAAATTTCCATAGTGGATTTTGTTTCTCCACTTCCCGTGGTTTTTCTCACAAAAATTTTCCACGTAAATCTGTGTGCTCTTTTATTCTTAAGTTATTAGGTTTTAAGTAGAAGCAGAAACAGTTCTAAAGTTTTTCGAGCCACCTTTTGTAATCTTTAAATTTCCATAGTAGATTTTGTTTCTCCTCTTCCCATGGTTTTTCTCACAGAGACTTTCCACGTAAATCAGCGTTCTCTGTTATTCTTATTAGTGTTAATTTCGTTGTTGTTTCCGCATTGTTCATAACAAAAAGGAGTAACTCTCTTACTTGGAGCAGCTTGGTCAATCTACGTAATGATCGATTAGTTTTTTTTTTTTCCAGATCTTGACGTAAATTTATTTTAACCCTCACCCACGCTCATTATTAATGAATGTATCTATTATAGAATAATATGTGGACTTTTCTAGAATTTCTAGTTTGCTTAATGAAATATTTAGAAGTACCTTTTGCTAGTTCGAATGACGGGACTTTGTGGAACACTATCGTTTTCTAACCATTGGATCCTCAAGAATCTATCACAAAAAAAGAAGTTAACTAGAAAATTCATTCAATTGCATACCTAATTCGGTGTGTTCACAAGGTCCAAGCAATTTCATTTTCAATTGCTTTATTTTGCTTGATTGTTTAAATATTTTTAGAGTGATATAATATTGAATAAAATAACTAAAAGTTGAGCATGATAAGAAAAATAGTGTGTTTCCTAATTGTTTTTCCAGTATATAAGTTACGTGCATTTTAGCGATATTACAAACTATCATTTTATTTATTGTCTTTTGTCATGGCCTCAACTCTAGTTCACATTCAAAACTTGTCCGGTGACCCAATTGCAGAGGGAAAAAAAAGGGATAATGACACAGACAGTCAATGAACTTTGACCTAATGTGCAATATGATCCTTGAACTTTTAATTTGTTGAATGTAGTCATTCAACTTTAGCTTAATATTCAATGTGGTCCCTAAACTTTTACTTTGTTCAATATTATCTCTAAACTTTTGGTACATGTTCAATGTACTCCCTAAACTATATGAAAATATTCAATGTAGTCCTTCCATTAATTCAAGTTCAGGGACTACATTGAACATTCTTATATAGTTCATGGATTAAATTGAACATGTACCAAAAGTCCAAGAATCACATTGAATAAAGTAAAAGCTCATGGACCACATGAACATTAAGCTAAAATTCATGGACTATATTGAACAAATTGAAAGTTTATGGATCACATTGCACATTGGGCAAAAGTACAGGGACTATTTATGTCATTTTCTTGAAAAAAATGACCTAATCAAGCATAAAACATTCAAAATCGAAATGGCTTTATCATCACTTGCAAAATGCAGTCTGTTTGCTCAGGCAAATAAAGCTATTTTAGTTACATCGTAATTAAAAGCCAAAATATTTCAAAAAGTGAAATCAAATCCTAAATATTTTTTTAAATATGCAATCAAGTCTTAATTGATTGGAAAACTGCAACAAAATCCTAAACATTTTGGATTTAGTGCAATCAATCATTTCGACAATGCGTGGGGTATTTTCTTTTTCTTTTTTTTTTTGATAAGAAAAAGGGCAAAGACCGATTTTTATATTAACACTTGCCTAACAAAGCTTAAACTAGATTGATCTCCTACCTATCGGTGGCTTATCTAATGCTGGAGTGGCATTTACATCGTATGACTAAATAATCAAATTTGCTAATTAATCTGCACACGCGAATTTCTTTACCTGAAAGTTCAAAGAATTTTGACTTGTTGAAAGTACTTTAATAATTTCCAAATTTGAAAGATGAGGATGTCGCCAAAATAACGGGACACAGTTGGTTTTCGAAGCAGTGCAATTGTTGCTCGTGAGTCCACCTCTACAATAATTTTGGCAATGCTAAGAGAGATTGCCAGTTTGAGGCCTAAAAGGATACCTCAAAGTTCAAGTTTTAAAGAAGAGCACACTCTTGTATATGTTGGACAAATGCAGCAAACCAGTTGCCTGACTCATTGTTGGAGAAGTCCACCTATTGAAGTTGGACCCGAATTGCCTTTAGAGGTCTCGTCGGGCAATTTTATTGATGTGGTTTACAAAAATCCGAAGTGAAGCTTTTTTATCTTTGAGTATATGTGGCGTCTCGTTAGAAATTAGGCTAAGAACAATAAAATACAAAAACAAAAGCTCAAAAAAATTTAAAAAAAAAAAACAAAGGATGGAAAACCTAAGAGGGAGAGAGAGGGCAAAGTTGGTCCTCCCCAGCAATGGCGGCCTAATTCCAAAAAAAAGCACCAACTTTAGGTCGAGAGATAATTCTAGCCCGAACTTTTTTTTGTCCCATAAAAAAGCACAAACTTTAGGTCGAGGGACAATTCTGGCCTGAACTTTTTTTTGTCCTATAAAAAAGCATCAACTTTAGATCGAGGGACAATTCTGGCCTAAATTTTTTTTTGTCTCATAAAAAATCACCAACTTTCACCTTGACCCCAAATCTGGCCCCCCGTTGACTTTCTGTCTCAAGTCACCCTTGTTTGAGAAAAAATGTTATGGTAATATGGCATTTGTCGATAGGCGGTGGTCAACTTTAGATTACGTCTAGCCAGAGAGATTCAATCTGGAGATATTTTTGATTTGCCGGTGAAGTGAAAGGGACGAATAGTTTCACCGTTATTCTTTAAGCTATGCCTCAGAGAATAAGACAATGAATATTACTTTAAATCCAGTCAGCAAGCCACGATAATTTATTGCTAAGGTGAAATAGTCAAGTTAGATAATTAATGATTCTAAGTCAATGGGGGCCAGATTTGGGATTTAAGTGAAAGTTGGTGCTTTTTTATGAGACAAAAAAAAGTTAGGGTCAGAATTGTCACTCGACCTAAAGTTTGTGCTTTTTCACGGGACAAAAAATAGTTCGGGCCAAAATTGTCCCTTGACCTAAAGTTGGTGCTTTTTTACGGGACAAAAAAAAATTCGGGCCAAAATTGTCCTTCGACCTAAAGTTAATGCTTTTTTTTGGAATTAACCCCGGCAATGGCAGAGTCGCAACAACACTCCTTTGAAAACCTCACTCACGGTGCCTCTATGGGCCCGTTTGGTAACGTGCCAAACAGTGAAAATTTCTATTCTTTTGTTCCCAGAAATAATTTGGGAATAGAAATGCGTTTGGTAAACTTTTTGTTCCCGGGCACATTTTTGCAAAAATTTGTACCCAGAAACAGTTTTGGAAGAGAAACAAGAAGTAAAAAAAAGTTGCTTCTTGTTTCTCGGCACAATTTTGAGAATGAGTTATTTTTCTTCTTTTTCTTTTTTTTCTTTTCTTCTTTGTGTTGTTCTTCCCTGGGCTGCTGGCCGGTCGCCGCGACCGGCCATAGCCCCTGTGGCCGACGAGGCGCCACGGCCCTCGCCGGCGGAGGCGAGGTGAGGGCCGGACCCTCGCCGCCTGGGCGAGGCGGCTCGCTGTCGCGACTGACGGCGAGGTCGGCTTCGCCGTGGGTCGCGACGGCGAGGTCGGCTTCGCCGTGGGTCGAGACGGCGAGGTCGGCTTCGCCATGGGTCGCGACGGCGAGGCTTGGCCTCGCCCGATCTGGCGAGGCCGACCTCGCCATCGCGACCCACGGTGAGGTTGGCCTCGCCAGATCGGGCGAGGCCGACCTCGCCGTCGCGATCGACGGCGAGGTCGGCTTCGCCGTGGGTCGCGACGGCGAGGTCGGCCTCGCCCAAATCAGCGAGGCCGACCTCGCCGTCGCAATCGACGGCGAGGTCGGCTTCGCCGTGGGTCGCAAAGGCGAGGCTCAGCCTCGCCCGATCTGGGCAAAGCCAACCTCGCCGTCGCGACCCACGATGAGGTCGGTCTCACCCAGATCGGGCGAGGCCGAGCCTCGCCGTCGTGACCCACGGCGAGGCTCGGCCTCGCCTGATCTAGGCGAGGCAGGCAGCTAGGGTGTAACATCCCGAATTTCGACTCATTTCCGGGATCAATAATATTGATATTATTCCTCATTTAATTTTAGTAAGTCTCGCCCGAGATTGAGCTCTCTCGGGATACTAACCGATAGGGAAAGGCTAATTAGGAAATGATACGTAGACCGGGGACCCGATCGCGAATCGAGCACTGGTACCGAGAAACGATAAGGAAATATTTTGGGCCAACGTGGGCCGATCTTAGGAGGGTGACGGATTTAGTTTGGCCAATGACGCACGATCGAATCGCGGGTGATTCCGCACGATCGAGAGTACGCGTGGCGAACAAATCCTGAACTTAAACCGAACGATCGCGACCTCCGGAACTAGTGATAATTCCTCACGTTCTCCCGGTAATCGAGGCCATCACGACTCGAGTAACCCTAGGTCGATACGCGTAAACCCTAAACAGCCGCCCGTTAATGAGAGACCCTAAAATTGGAAAATGAGCGAGTTTTGGTCACGAAATTGGACCCAGACTTCGGTGCCGATTTTCGAGGGCTTGTACAACTATTTTTGCTAATCTGACGTCATATTATGTTGGCCACGCATATTTGGAGTAGTTACGGTCGAAAAATGGAATTTCGGCCTGGAAGTAAAAAAATTACGATTTTGCCCCTCTGGACCACGACGTCGATTTCTGGGGGCGTAAGTGACTATTTTGCGTGGCTGACACCATTTTTGAGTGGCCACACACATTTGGGGTTGGTACGGGCGAAAAATGGAATTTCGACCCGGGACCGGAAAAATGACCGTTTTGCCCCTAGGCTATTTTGGGTGTTCCGAATTTTGAGGCATTTTGGGGATTAATTTATGTTCATTTCAGCCCAATAATTCAACCTAGCAAATGACCAAAGTGCCCCTCAATTATTGGATAGAGATGAATATGGGCCAAGTTTTCAAGGGCAAAAGTGGAATTTTGGAAATGTTGGTCAAATCTCTTTGACCCATTAATAAATTTGTTCTTCTCTCTTTCCTCCCCCATTTTCTCCCGGCCATCTCTCTCTCCTCTCCCCCTCTCTCCCGAAATCTCCCTCTCTTTCTCTTCCTCTCGCCGTGAGCCGCCGCCGGAGGAGCACCGCCGGCCGCTGTTCGCCGCCGCTCACCCCCAGTCATCGCCACCGTCTCTCTCTCCCTCACCGTCTCTTTCTCTTTCTCTCCCGTCCGGCCAAGGACCGCCGGACCAGCCAAGCCGAGACCGCCGGCGTGAAGGACTCGCCGGACAGCTGGGACGCCGCCGCCGATTCCGCCGTACGCCGGCAATTGGCCACCCGTTCCCCGTTGTTTAGTTGAGCTCGAAGCTGTGAGTATAAATTCCTAAACCATGATTAGGACTATTTTGCCTCTCTAGATGGGTTTAGATGATTTTTGAGGTTAATTAAGTTAGGATTAGGTTTAATTAAGGGCTGATAATTATCGGATGATTTTGTGGTGTTTATGGAAGTTAATTGAGTTTATTATGAGGTGAATCGATGCCCTAGCGTGGCTGTTTGGTGGCTGTCCATTCTAGATCCGAATTTGATCATTTTGACTAAGTTGAGATTTGTATGGATCCTTGCCATGTTGAGGATTAATTGGACAATTTGGGGAGTTTGATTGAAATTTTCCCGACTATGCCTTGTTTAAATAAATTATGGGCTGATTATTATCGGATGAGTTTGTGGTGTATGTGGGAGTTAAAGGAGTTAATTAGGAGGTGATAATGCCCTAAATTGAGCTGTCTTGTAGCTGTCCTTTTTATAGAATCTAACTTGACTGATTTGGTCAATTTAGGAATTCAATTGGGTAATTGTAAATTGTGCCTAAATGAGCTGATTGTTGGCTGATTCGTGTTAAAAAGATGTTAATTCCGTGATGCCAAGCCGCATGGTTGTGTGACCGATTAATGCGGTGTGCGATTGACCATTGATTGGCGTGAATTATGGTTCTCGAAAATGTGAATTATGTGTTTGGCTTGTTAGCATGTCAATTGGGCACGTGTGGCATAAATTGAGCACGTATTGATTTTGTTGAGTTATGTGCTCGTGATTGAAATTGATTGCTCATTTTGCATGGTCAAGCATTACGTATGCCGAGAATGGGCATGAGAAGAAAAGTGTGCAAGTTTGCGTGCTTGGCATGAGCATGTGTGATCACCCTAAATGCCCGGATGTGTTTACGCGGGGCTTAGATAAAATTGGCAGTGTGCCGTGTGATCACTTATTGGCCTTCGGGTCATGCCGTCCTCATGCACTTTGAAGCAGGACGATGCCCGGCTTGTCCGGAAGACGGCGTTGGTCCGTAAGGAGATCGGTGTTGCGCCTCATGCATTTTGGAGTAGGCTAGAGACACTGGGCCGGAAATGCGCTTCGGCGCGGGCCGCGGAGTGTTGTGAGCCTTCGAGCCGTGGCCTTCGGGTCGGTTTATAAATTGTTAAAATGAGACGTGTGCCAGAGTACATGATTTGAGGAATTCATAAGCATGGCAAATGTGTGCCAGAGTATGTGGCTAATGTGCGTGCCGGTGATTCGTGTGTGAGATAGACACTTGAGGCATGAGCATGCGTATGGCGTATGTGTGACCAGTGTGTCGCGTATGTGCCGTGATTTATATAAAATGCCTAACCTGCAGGGTCAGTTGTATACTCGATTTGGGCCAGAGGGCCCTAGGTCAATTGATTGAAATTGTTATGCAGTGTGTGCTTGGTTTGCCTGTCAAGAGGTGCATGTTAGCCTAGTTTCGGTTTAGAGGTTTTTACTTACTGAGATTCGTCTCATAGTTGTTTAAAACCCATCTTTTCAGACCCCCAGCTTTAAGGATGGCAGGTGTGCCGACACGTTTTGGGAGAAGCCCCGGCTAGATATGGTGTTTGATCGCAGGGCCTCGTACCTTCTAATGATTGGTGGTTGTTGACCCATTTTGGCCTTTATAAATGCATTTGGTGTAAACATGAATACTGTGTATATTTTGTGGTAATGAAATGTATGAGTTGTGAATCATATTGGTTTTTGATATTATGCTATCCTTGGTTGTCTTGTAAAATTGTACAGGTGTATATATATACGTCGCTTCCGCATGTGAAATGTTTCTCTGTGTGTTGGGTGTTGGGTCGGCGACGCATCCTGGGACGTCGTAACAAATTCGACCTGTAAGTGGGATGTTATCGCTTCGTGGGGTACGGGGCATGACATAAGGCGGCGGTAAGGGCCGCGACGCCCTGGCCTGTGGCCGGTCGCTGGCGCCGGCGACCGGCCATGGCCAAAGAAGGGAAGGGTAGAAAGAAAAAAAAAAGAAAAAAAATATTAAAATATTATTAATAAAAAGAAATTTTGTGT
Organism: Syzygium oleosum; assembly: GCF_021117445.2. NCBI lineage: Eukaryota > Viridiplantae > Streptophyta > Magnoliopsida > Myrtales > Myrtaceae > Syzygium > Syzygium oleosum. The sequence continues at coordinate 3,610,592 of NW_026607500.1, read as the reverse complement.
AGTTACCAAACGTATTTCTGTTCTTTTCTATCCCAGGAATAGAAATTTTGGATAGTTACCAAACGCCTTCAAATGCTCAGAAATTGTTTCCGGGCACAGAATAAAAAAGAATCATTTCTGAGTAGAAATAGTTCCCGCGCACAGAATGATTGTCATGCGCACCCTATCTCTCGCTTTGATTTATTTGATTTTTTCTTCTTTGTTATTTTTATTTCGAGCCCTTTTTCTTGTTTTTCTCCTATTTTTTCCATTTTATTTTTGGCCCTGAAGTGAATTTTGAAATTTCATTTTTTTTTTAGCTTGAATTCAAGTGAATTTTGAAATTTGAATTTGATGCACACAAAATTAAGCACTAAAATGGGCTCCAAATCCAAGCACAAAAAGTCTCTGACACCACACATGCAAAGAACTTGAAGCGACCCAAGATCCGTATACAGACTTAAAAACATCTCAGTTACAGTTTCAGATAAGACAGTACCCGATTAAGCCGGGATGGATCGACAACATGCAACCTCCGCTAATGTACTTATGCTCCAAAACCCCTTTTCTTTAGGTCTTCCTTTACGACTAATAAATAGTTCCCGTCAAAATAAATCATAAACTTATTTATTAATTTTATATTTAATGAGCTTAATTGTTATATATATTAGTTATAAATAATAAATGAGTCATAAATGGGTTTAGAATAGTAAAGCCTAAAATAATATGGGTATTAGATGGGTCCACAACTTACTTAAACTCAACTCACATCTATAACTCTCTTTCGTCATCATTCAAAATCGCACTCACTCACTCCGCACTCTCACTTCATTTTGAGTATAAATTTCCCTAAATTTGGTTAAATATGGAAGTCTCTTAACAATATAAGTCGGACATGGGTCAGTGAATTTGTATTACATGGCAACGGGTTAAAACGGTCTTTTTATCTTATAAAATAAACTAAAGAAAAGAAAGACGATTTCCAATTTATTCTTCGGTACATGGGTTTGTGAAATGCTTTTTTTCTTGACTCTTATTTACTTGGTCAAACGATGTGTGTATATTGTACATTTTGAGACAATTATTGGTCCTAAGAGGCAATTCGATAAAATTAGATTTCAATGCTATTTCTTTTTCCGTTTTCCTTAGCTTAGATAATTTATCATGAAAATATGGATCAATTTGGGTCGGATCATTTTTTACTCGACCCATCCATTTAACGGGTCTATCAATAGATAAGATCGAATGAAAATCAAGAGCAGTGCCTATTGATCTGGTCTTCAGGAATCAGAACTGTTAGCACTGCTAGATCCAATAGACACGTTCACATTTCTGTCTCAAGGACTATGAATTGGGAAGAACTGAAACAGATATTGAAGTCCAAGGTACAATTGAAATTACTCAAAACTTAGAATAGAGTTCAGACAAGAAAGGCCTTTGAAAATGGAACTCTTACAAATTATTTGCATCTTCTTTCTTTTCACAAGGGTTTCGCAGTTAACCCTTACTATTATTACCCATATTTACGGACGGATCGTAGACTAGACTCGGTCTGCATCAGCAACCACTCCCCCATGAACTGATCATGCATCCACATCAAGATGCAGATGAGAACATCTTGATGCAATACCCAGCAACAGATTTGTGCCAAATTTTACCTATCTGCCAGTAATTTATCTGTTAGAACAAGTTCAGCCAGAATCGATCCATATTTAGAGACACCATCATCTGCACCAGATATTCCAGAATGGCAAAGCCTATTTTGGAATGGGGAGGGAAGGAGAAAATCACTCTTACCCATCAAAAACCTCTGGAGAACTCCTGATCTCCTTCATAACAATCCCATCTTTATAAAGCTTCCAAGCTCAACAGTCTCTCAACGGGTTTTTGGACATCCAGCATCAGAAAAGAAGGCTGCAAAGATGAATTCCAAGGCTTTGGCTTCCCTCTTCTTTGCAGTTTTCATCCTCTCTTCCTCAGCCGCCAGCGCCTTCAACATCACCAGGCTCCTCGGCCAGTACCCGCAATTCAGCACTTTCAATGAGTTTCTAAACCAAGCCAAGCTCTACGAACAAATCAACCACAGGCGGACCATCACAGTCCTCGCCGTCGATAACTCGGCCATTGGCAGCATTTCGGGGAAGCCCTTGGATGTCCTCAAGAGGATCCTGAGCTCACACGTCGTTCTCGACTATTATGATGTCGATAAGCTCCAAGACCTATCGAAGAAATCTACCCTGCTCACCACATTGTACCAGACCAGTGGAACCGCCGTGAACCAGCAAGGGTTCTTGAACGTGACCAAACTGAACGGTGGAGATATCGTGTTTGGGTCCGCAGTGAAAGGAGCGGGCCTAGATGCCAAGCTCGTGAAGGCCGTGGCTGCTCAGCCCTATAACATCTCGGTCCTTCAGGTTAGCTCGCCCATAATTGCACCAGGAATTGACATGGCTAACGCCACCACGCCGTCCGCTTCACCAGCAGCAACGCCCAAGAAGGCCCCCACTTCAAGCCCCGCCAAGGCCCCGGTTGTGGCCGAGACACCCGAATCATCAGAAGCTCCAGCTGCCGAAGAACCAGCCGCAGATGCTCCCGCCGATGCACCGGAATCAGACACACCGGCCAGCTCTCCCCCAGCACCCGCTTCAGATGCAGATGCAGACGCACCAGCTCCCGCAAAATCTTCAAGCTCTCGAGTGGCTTCGCACGTCGGTGTGGGCATTGTGATGGGTTTGTTGTCAGCGGTCGTGGCGTAAATTTGTAGCCCGGTTCCGTTAAGCTTTTTCAAAACAAATGTATACAATATAGCTCTTTTACTTGTCCAATTGCAGCAGAATCCTGACATTCACACAATGAAGGACTGTACAATTCTAATCAAGCTCCATCGTCCCGCCACCCCGTTATTCTCGGAAGTCTCTCTCGCCCTCTTCGGGCACGAAACAACAATTACAAGAAACAAAACTAACCATGGACGACTCACAATGGTAGATGAGAGAATAGGAAAGGAGAAGTTATATTTCACACATGCAAACCCATCTCGCTAATTCACATGCTGCTCTATTTCGAATCGCGTCTTAGGTGTAAAAGAGGCATGCTGATTGCTGATTACGGTAATAACAGTAAAACCTGTATGATCCATTATTTGTAGGAAAAGAGATTATCACCTTCATACAAGAACTTCGCCTAGTTTGTAAGTTTAAGGCCAAAGATGTAGCAAACCTAATTCGTAAGTTCTCTTTTTTTCTTCTTTTCGTGTCCTTTCTCTTTTAGATTTAGCTTATTTTAAATTTACTTTAAATAAAATTTAGGTTAAAAAAATAAGATTTGGACGTACCACATAGAAAATAAAAAATAATCAAAAACTTAAGAGGAAGGACCTAATTGTACCAATTTACTAATTGCACCAATTTAACAAGTTTAAAGGCTTGATTGCACATTTTGAAAATCTTAAAACTCAATTACACTTTTGTGACAAATTGTAAAACTTCCAACGCGCTTATTCCTACATTAAACAAGTAGCCAAGGGCAGTAGTAGTTAACAATACCCAATTTCAAAACCAATTCTCAACAGCAAATCCTTCTTTAGAATTGCTGCATCAATCTAAAGGATTTGCTGTTGAGAATTGCTGTTGGATCTGTTTTAATGCATCAATCTTTCTTTCGAATCTATCAAGCAATTCTCAACAGCAAATCCTTCTGATCTCAATACAGAACTCACCTCAAGGAGGCCACAGCAAACATGCTTTCCACATCCATGTAACTGCAGCAACCAGTGAGGCAGACTACGCATAACATTATCAATAGTACCTAAAAGGACCACGACAAAGGAATCTCTATTCATTCTTTCCACGAGAGATGCAGCAGAATCCTGGATCGTGACAAATAAATAGTGACGCAAAAGCACAGTTGCTGTAGCATTTAAAGTGAAGAGGCCAGCTTCCAACTTCCAAGCAGACCCACAAGGAAAGAGATTAGAATCAGAAGACATCCACAATCAATTAAGCAGAAGGCCCAATTATCTCAACTATCTAAAAGATAGTTTGAGGAGTAATGAAGGACAAGTTTCCTTGTAAGATTGATGCAACTAAAGTAGAGTCTCAACCTCAAGTTGGTAATTTCCTGACTAGTATGCACGTTCTATAGCTATTCAAAGACACAGTCGAAAAGACTAACCCTATCCTAGCAGTTCCATCCATGCCCTCCATGGCATCAAATTAGGGGTGAACACTACGATTGCTGCCGATCAAAAAGAGCCAACAAACTTCGGGGTGAAATCTTCCATCTAGACAAAATTCCCTCTTGAGCAAAGTTACTTCAGGCTTTGACCTTGTCGATTATGTCCAATATCACCTTGTCCATGTCAAGCGCCTTCATGGGGCCAAATGGTCGTTTCATGTCCTGCACTCATGTAATACAGTGAGGTCAAGTATACACATCTGAGCGAGGAATAAAATGGATCACAATCTTTCATAGATTGGATGGTACCAGCAAAATCAAAAGAGAGTAAGGGTTAATACCATAATGAAAGTACTACAGTTAAGATCATTATCATTATGTTTAGTAAACAAAAAAGAAAATCACATGATCTCATAAGAAACTTGTTAACGGCAGACTGATAAGGCATTAACAACTATGCTACCAGGCTGCACTCAAGAGCATCCAACCATAGATTTAGAAGAAAGGAATATGTTAAAGGATAGGGCACCTATTAAGGGTCATTAGTTGTGTTTTTGAAACATCCATGTCTAAGTAGGTGATATTTTTTAAATGAGTTATTGCTCCATTTTCAAAAAGCATTCATATCCACTATTATTATTTTTAGTAGTCTTAACTAGTGGCCTTGGGGTACTCATTAACAATATCCTCAATGAAATTATTCCCCTACCATTTAATAGCCAATTTAGAGAAGGGAAATTCCAAGTTCTCATGTAGGTCCATCCAATGTCTGGGCACGACCCACGCTGTCAGTAACCTAGGAAAGTATTATACACACACCATATACTTACTTGCTGTCACAGGTTATGCAAACCTTGGCAACAAAGTGAAAGGAGGGAGCATATGTACGTTGCATCTGATAATCATTCCGGTAACCATATATCTTGTAGTGTGTGATGGAAAGATCTATTGGTCGTGCACTCTAACAAGTTGTATGGTTCAAACAAAAGCGTGCTTTATAAACACCAACATGTGCAAAAATGAGTGTACCGGAGATGAGAATGCTTCGTTGAATATGCAGGCATATGAGAAAAGACAACTAGAAATAATTCTATCGAAGAAAAAATGTGTTGCTCCAATTGAGGATAAGATGAGAAAAGATTGTTTAAGATAGTTTGGTCATGTCAAACGAATTCCTACAGATGCTCCAGTGAGAAGAAGGAAGCAAGGGATGGCAATACTAGTTAGATGGGGCAGGGAAAGACCTACAAGGACGTGGAAGGAGACAATCATAAAAGATATGAAACTTGTAGAGCTTACAAAGGATACAACAAAGAATCAAGTACAATGGCATAATAGGATTCATATAGACAAATTCACTTTGTAGGACAGGACTTAATTTGTTTTGTAAACTAAGTGCAAATCTTAAAGTAAAGGCACACTTTGAGATTTATCAGAGACTTGTACTCGTAATATTTGTTCCTGAAAAGCTCAAATCCACAAAAAGTGGAAGTACTTTCCACCAGCGAATTATTTCTGAGCTATCTGATAACCGAGTACCATATTTACATCCTCGGACGTAGGTCAAGCCATCCTTTTTTCTACCTTACCCGGAAGAATGGACAAAATTCAATCATCTATTCACAGCATTTCTCATCTCTTTCGCTCTGCCGTTTCTGACAAGATAGGTGCCAAGATTTCTCACAAATGCAATAAAAAAGGGAAGTAGTCTCGTGGGTTTAAGCTTATGGATCAAATGGCAAAGGGAAATAAAGCCATTAATAAAAATAATGTCAAAGCACTAACCAATAGGCTGATGAATTTGTCACCACCTTCCTCTCGTATTTCAAAGCAACCTCTTCTAGGCTGTACAAAAAAAAAAAAAAAGATAAAAGTTTAGCTAACAGATCTTAGTAAAATAACAACTCTCACTGAAAGTTCACTATACCTATGGGCGAGTGACAGCGTTGTTACAAAATTAAATAAAGGATGTTCTAAAATGCTTTCCGACTGATCAAGGAGCGGTACATAATAAAACATACTACCTAGTACATAAAACATTTAAGGTCAGTGTTATAGTATTTTACTTTGGATGACACTGACTGCAGTAGTTTCACATTATTAGCAATAACAAGCCATCCACACTTTTTCTTTGAAATAGATTTCCTCCAAGAGAATACAATCAACATAATGGTCACAACCCATCATCGATTTGGAGAGCGCACTTCATTGAAAAATTCGGTATTAGTTCTGTGCAGGGATCTTTGCTTAGTCAAATCATGTTTAGAACAGCTCCAATCCCCTGACATGTGGAAATAAAACAAAGGGGGCGAGATTACCTCCCTATATAGCATACTCATGCTCACCTTATCTGGGTTGACCACAACAATGATGCCAGGCACACCTTTCTCCAAGCCATTCTTCACTTGAATAGCCCTTGTCTTGAAGGAATTGCATTGTTTGCTACACAAGAAAAAAACTAGGTAAGAAAAAATGGTAATTTCTTTATCCCTATTACAAATTTGAAAAAGAGATATCTCGGTGGCATTATCATGAAAGGGAGCTTCAAAATGATTAGTAGCCGACTTCAGTACAGCACTAAATACTCACAACATACTTAAACCCAGTTAAAAATTTCTCTGTCAATTGATCAAGTCATATAAGCTCATCAAAATGAGAATCCAGATGAAGATCTTATTCTGTTTTCTAGCCGTTTAAATTTTATCGTTTTGAGAGAAAATTATAACAAATGGTTCAATTCTCTTTTTTTCTTCGCAGCAACATAAATATATTTAAGTGCTACGATAGATCACACCCAAATCTCAGGGAACAAAAAGCAACACCAAACAACCGCTAAGCTGAAAACCATAATGGAAATACATGAAAGCTGAAAAAGCAATTTGCTATCTCCATTGTACAAGGACGGCAAGCAAGATATCGAGAATCTCCAGCACTGAACCAATAGTAGCACTAATCTACTTATAACAATAGTACGATATAAAGACGGATAAAATGTTCAATATAAGTACACAGTTCTAGTTCCCTGTTTCATCATACTCTGATTATAAAGTAGCTCTTAACAAAAACAGCAGTTTTAGTACAATGGAATGGAATGAGATAGGAATGGAATAGAAAGGGGAATCGAATGGCTTGAGTGCTTTTTCTATGCTTGATTGTGATTTAAAAACAAAAGGATAATGTGCATATCCAAATGAAGGAAAATCAGTGTAAACCCTTCAAAAAGTACGTGGGAGAGAAAAGAAAAGATGGACTGGGAAACGTATTCTGCTCGAGCCTTATCGCTCAAGATTGTACACGCCAGCTACAAAAACCAAAGGAAATTCCCATAGAGATGACCATTCTTGCTAGAAAAAAGACCACGCCAAACTAATGGAAAGGGAATTAAGCCGGACTCATGATTCCACTTCCAGTTCGGTTTCCCCAAATCAACTATGCCACAAGGTAAAAAGAAAGGGAAAGAGAAGAATTCGAGGGCAACGGAGACAAATGGCGAAAAAATGTAAGAACATTATCTTCCTTCCTTCGATAGTGACAAATGAGGGCAAAATCAAATAAGAAATGGAGGAATGTGGACAGCAGAGTAACCATAACAGTCATTACCACACTCCAATCACCATTGTTGACTTCTCCGACCTTCATGGAAATGAATCAAAAGATTATGGCAAAAACCTCTCCCTAACATTTCTCTTAGACCGCCTTTTTCTCTAAAAAGAGAAGGAAACTTCTTCTCACCTCCCTTTTCCAAACACATAGATTGGTCACACCAACAAAGAGAGTAAGAATTTTCCCAAAAGACCGCCATAAAATGCTAGCATTTCTCATCAGGGTTATCATTGTCCTGCCATTCTCGCACACCAGAGCAAAAGGAAACCGCTGGGCTCTCAAACATGCTTCTTTTTTCCTCCTTTTCTGCGAAGTCGCTTCAGAGCTGCTTTCTAGCAGTATCATGGGCGTTTCGTTCTGAAACAACGAAAAAGGTCCCGACAAATGGTTCACCCTCTTCAACCCACTCAACACAACATCGAAAGGGCTATTGCTTTTCTTCTTTTGGTCTCAGTAACGTGAAATAAACCCCAAAGAAACTGCATCGCCAAGACACAACAGACCCGCAAACGCCGACCTACCTCCCAATGTTTCATTCCTTTCCTCTCGCAAAAGAAAGAAAAAGCAGAAACAGAAAGAGACAGAGAGACAGAGAGAGAGAGAGAGAGAGAGACGGAGAGACAGAGAGAGAGGAGCGTCACCAGTGCTCGATGACGACGGTCTTGGCCTTGGCGTCCATAGCTCCGCCAGCCTCCGCTTCCTCCAGCTCGCCGTCCTCAGCTCTCTCCTCCTCCTTCTCCTCCCGTTCCTCCCCCTCCCCGCCCTCGGCTCCTCCTCCGGCGACATCCTCCTCCCCCTTCGCCGCCTTCTTCCTCCTCCTCCCGGCCCCCTTGGCCTTCTTGGCCGCCGCCGGCCCCGGCACCGAGTCGGCCCTCGGCCCCCCGGCCGCCGCCGCCCCCCTCGCCGAGCTGCGGGTCACCCTCCTCGAGAAGACAACGGCGGCGGCGGCGACGGTGGTGGTGGTGGTGGTGGTGGTAGTGGTGACCGCGGGCGGCTTCTCCTCCTCCGCCGCGGCCGCAGCTCCGCCCTTACGCTTCCTCGGCGCCATGGATGGAGGGAAGAATCTCTCTCTCTCTCTCTCTACAACACTCACTCTCTCTCTCTCTCTCTAAAACTCTCTCTCTCTCTCTAGAACTCTCTCGCGCTGTGATGATATGCCTTTTGGGGAGGAGGTTGACAGTCGCTTTTGTGCTGCTGCTGCTGCTGCTGCTGCTGCTGCTTCGCCGCTGCGCTATGCAACTCCCGCGCATCGATCCGGAAACGGGGGCGGGATTCGAACGGACGGCACCGATTCGCCGAGCCCGGGGGACTGGTGATCCTGACCGTCCGATTCCGATTCCAATTTCCACGCATCGAGCGATGGTGGTGGTGCGTGTGCAATTTTTTGGACGTCTCGATCGGCTTTTTGAGCCTTGTTTCTGCATTTTAGTCGTTGATTTCGCAAATTATATCCACGTCGATTGAAAATAAATGGATTAAAAATTACCCCGTGTTGTCCTTTTTTTTTATTTTCCTCGGCGTTTTTTTAATATTTAATATCATCGAAAATCATGCGAGATTTCTTTTTCAGGATTAATATCACAAAAAATCTCAAACCAGTATACCTGTAACAAATTTACTCCAGATTTATTTTTTGACCACTTAAAACTCTAAACTGGTATATTTGTAACAAATTTACCCTCCGTTAGTTGCCGTTACATTTGATTAATATCACAAAAAATCGCAAATTAGTACACCCGTGACAAACGGAGCGTAAAACCCTAACGTGTCATCCAACTCGGCAGTTTGATGGTAAAACTTAACGGAATCTGACGGAGGACAAATTTGTTATAGGTGTAGTAGTTTGAGTTTTTTGTGGTCAAAAGATTAATTTGAGGTAAATTTATTATACCTGTAACAGTTTGATGTTTTTCGTGGTATTAATCCTAAAATCAATTACCCTTCTCAGAAAAAGTGCAGAATACGCTCATAAAAGATAATCTTAATCCGTCGATTTGCTGATGCGGGATAAAATAAAAAAAATTAATTGACTTTTTCAAACTCCAATTCAAGGTCTACGACCAATGGATTCCACCAAATTAATCTTGCAACTGACAATGATGGACGAACGATTTTGATCATGGTTGGCTAACTAAAACTTATTAAACCTTATGGACCAAACATGAGAAAGGAACTCATCGTCTTCTTTGCACATAAAGATCTCCACATGTTCAAGCCTTTCGCACACAATCAACGCATTTGTAAAAAAAAAAATTACCCAAATCTAAAATCTCCTTAAAAAATGAGCCACCAAGCAAAGATTACGTATTCAAATCAACATATTTAGATTCATCTATAACAAAATGGACGAGGATATTTGTAATTTTCAATTATTAATGAAATTCAAAAAAACTTTTTGTATTCCAAAAGTGAAAAGTAAAAGTGTGAATCCCACGTTTCTGACATTTGACTTAATGAAGGGTACACTTTCCTTTTCAACTAAAATATTCTGCGGATACAAATGTGGCCAATCGGGAAAATTTTGAAAGGGTATATTCTTAATCGGAAAAGATAAGAGGGGAAACGACACAAATGGTCTCTGAATTTTGGATCAATATGTAATGTGGGTCATGAACTTATAGTATGTTCAATGTGATCCTTGAATTTTCGTCTAACGTGCAATGTCATCCATAAACTTTGAATTTGTTCAATGTGATCCATGAGCTTCTGAATATCTTCATGTAGTTTAGGGACTAAGTTGAACATGTATCAAAAGCTCGTGGATCACGTTAAACAAATTAAAAGTTCATGGACCACATCGCAGATTGGACGAAAGTTCATGGACCATATTGAACAAATTAAAAGTTTATGGACCACATTGCACATTGGACTGAAGTTCAAAAAACATTTCTGTCATTTTCCCAAAATAAAATAACAGCAATTATAGAGGAGAAAGAGAAAATGGGATCAAATTTACTCAAATTTCAAATTTCCCTCCACAATCTTATAAAAACAATTTCAAATTCTTTTTGATTTTCCACCCAAATTTTCATTCATCCCATTTTCCTTACTTCCCCCCAAACACAGCCTAAGTCTCCTCACAAATTGACCATCAAACTAGAGCTCTCCTGTGTTAGTCACTACGCTGAAGAATTTCTTTAACTTTTAAGAAGAAGAGCCCTCGACAGAGCAATGAGCATGAAGAAAGGAGAACAAGCCCCAGTGACCATGACAACCAACTTCGTCATTGATCGGGATGATTCAGTGGTCTTGGTGAATCCAATGTTGTGTTTTGAAGTTGAACGATAGATATTACCGAGGTCATTTTCATGTTCTTTTTTGCTGGACTTGATACCGTTAGAGAATGTCGCTACACGTAGAATTAAGTTTAAGGGAACGGGTTTAAGTCTAGAGATTTAAAATAGCGAGACGGAGAGAGTCGGGTGGTCCTATTGTGAAATAGCAACCGCAAGCATGTGACAGGTGTTGGATCCGTCAACTCTTTGCCAATTGGCTCTTACTAGATAAAAGAGGTAAAGCATAAATGGTCTATGAACTTTTAATTTGTGCAATGTGCTTGCTGAAATTTGGTCCAATTTATAATGTCACCCCTGAATTTTTAATTTGTTCGATGTGGTCCTTGAACTATTGGTAAATGTTCAATATAATTCATAGACAATATGAAAATGTTTAAAAATTCAGGGACCATAGATCCAATCTTCAGATACCATATTCAACAAATTAAAATTTTAGGGACAACATTGTGCATTAGACCCAAGTTCATAGATCATATTGAACAAATTAAAAGTTCAGAGACGACATTGCACATTGAACCAAAGTTCAGAGACCATTTATGCCATCTTTTCTTTAAAGATAGCTCTAGAGACTTAAAAGCATCACACGACTCAGAAATCAACGCATTGATGACTCGTCACAAGATGCGATCTTCTGCAAAGTTTGACACCTCGTTTTGTCCCTGAACTGATCAAGAGACAACTATATACAACTTTAATGTCTGATCAACATTTTGATTGATACAACTTTAATGTCTTATCGCGAGTCAAACAAGTTTATGTTTTGTAAAATGAAATGAAATGAAAAGAAAAGAAAATTTAATCGACATTTTGAGTGATATGTGTTGGTTGTAAGAGATGGATGGTGTTGGAATTGAATGGCCGTTCTTTTCTTATATTTGGGTTGTGACCAAAAGTTGAATGGTAATGTTTTTTGGTGTAATGAATGGTAACGTTATTAACATCAAAATACCCAAAAACAAAAAGGTTTTCGTCTTCTAATAAGGTAGTAATGGAATCGGAGTTTGCTTCGACTCATGGGAAGTAATCCCCATAGTAGGAATGAGCATTTACTGGGAATGACCTCACAAGCTGTAATTATAGGAGACTTTAAAGTGCCCTAACTTATATTAAATGACTTGCCTACTCTATTTGTTTCGAGAAAAATAAATGATTTAAAAAATATTTTTCTAAAACTGATCACTTGTATCGTTTGAAATAATTGATTTAAAATTTCTTTTCATTACCAACGGAATCTTATATCTAAACATTTTCCTTGATGATAAAAATATTTTTCGTTATTTTTGTGAACTATACAAACGATCGTTTTTAGGAACAAAATTTTTCAAATCATTTATTTTTTGCGAAACAAACGAAACCTTAGATATTACCCATTTGTGTAAGATTTAAACATTATTTCACGAACACAATCCATTGTAAACTTGCGGGTCACATTATATCAAAGATTTATCTCAACAAACAAGCATCAACATATAGTATAGAGATGCATATACATGATTGTGCACATTTGTCAATGAATTTCCTCTTATTTATTACATTGGATATAATATTCCATGTCGAAATTACAGTAAAACACCATTAGCATGATTGCTATACATTGAAAATGCCCAAAAATATTTTCAAGTCACACAAAATTCAATTGATGTATACATCATGGCCGTTAAGATCTACTACATTTTTCAATCACCTTCTTTCTTTCCCTCCCTCTCTCTCATAGACATAACTTACTAGCTACTCTTTTCGCGGCCTAATTCCAAAAAAAACCCCAAACTTTATATTTTGTCCCAATTATACCCTGAACTTTTTTTTGTCTCAAGAAAAACCTCAAACTTTTCTCCGAATCCCAAATCTACCCTACCGTTATAACTCCGTCCAATTAACGTCAGAAAAAAAAAAAAAAAAAAAACAGAACCAGCAACTGCGGCGTGGCCAAGCCTTCGCCGGTGGCCGCCGCCACAGCCGCCGGGAAGGAGCGGCGGCCCTCGCCTAGGCCTTCGGGAAGGCCCAGGCGAGGCCTCGCCTGGGGTCGGCGGCCCTCGCCCGGGCCTTCCGAAGGGCCGGCGACCCTCGCCACGCCCGGGCGAGTCGCCGGCGGTCTCGCAACCCCGATCTGGGGCGAGGGTCGCGCCCTCCCCGGATCGGGGCTGCAGACCTCGCCTGGGTCACGGCCACAGGCGAGGCCTCGCCTGGGCCTTCCCGGCCGGCGACCTCGCCCGGGCCTTCCGGCCGGCGACCCTCGCCGACCCGGGCGAGTCGCCGCGAGGGTCCCGGCCCTCGATCCGGGGAGGCGCGACCTCGCCGGCAACTCGCCGGGCGGCGAGGGTCGCCGGCTCGGGAAGGCCCGAGCGAGGCCTCGCCTAGGGTGGGCGACCCCGGGTGAGGCCTCGCACAGGGTCGGCGGCCTCGCCCGGGCCTTCCCGAAGGTCGGCGACCCTCGCCGGCCCCGGCGAGTCGCCGGCGAGGGCTGCGGCCCCGATCTGGGGAGGGCGGCGAGGGCCGCCGCTCCTTCTCGGCGGCTGTGGCGGCGGCCACCGGCGAAGGCTTGGCCGCGCCGCAGCCGCTGGTTCTGTTTTTTTTTTTTTTTTTTTTTCTGACGTTAATTGGATGGAGTTATAACGGTAGGGTAGATTTGGGACTCGGAGAAAAGTTTGAGGTTTTTCTTGAGACAAAAAAAAGTTCAAGGTATAATTGGGACAAAATGTAAAGTTTGGGGTTTTTTTTGGAATTAGGCCCTCTTTTCGCTATTTATCACAAGTTTTGCCAACTCAAGTTAGCCACTTTTCACTTATTCATTTTGCCACATCTCCTCAATTTCCAACCACATATTTTAACATCACATGCGATCATGCGCGACATAAATTAACCTTGGTTAGTTAATGCCTAAAATATCTAAATGGGAAACTTCTTTCTCATTTCCTTGATGTGACCTTGACTTCCACCTTTATCCTCTCTAATACCATCATCTTCAATTATTCCACCCAATTCCACACTCGAATTTTATGCATCCAAAGAGCCCAAGTTTGAAAAGTCTCCACTTGGACATATTCACAACACCAGCACAAGTGAAGCCAGCCAAGAATTAGCACAAGTGAAGCTAGCTAAGAATTACCATCTTTCTTAATCAACCATCTTTGAGGTAAGACTTTTCTCCCTCAAAGCTTCAGTCACCTCAATATTGCTAGATTAGGTGTTTGATTTTTCTAAATAGTGTTAATTCAAGACTATATCGCTTGTTTTTAAGGTGGATGAAGCTTTATGTTCACTCAAAGCTTTCCATCCAAGGTAAGTAAATCTCTAGGAGATAAAGTGGGTTGATCCACCTGGTACTCTTGATCCTTGTTTGATTTTAGCTTAAAGTATGAATAATGTTATAGATCCATGTTATTAAAAGGAATTAGTTATAACATTAAGAGATAATAAGAGGCAAGACTATATGTATGAGTGATTTTAGATGATTTTGCTTCATTAATTATTGCTTCATTGATTCAAGATCAAAATAATGTGTGTTGATGCCATGTAATTTGTTATGAGGCAAAACTATATGTATGAGTCATCATGACTTGTTTTCATGAATAAAAATACGGTCGAGTGATTTCAAGAGCATTTTGATTGCCTTTAATGAGCAAAAGTGTGGGAGAGATGAAACTATGCATGTTTAGGGTAAAATAGTAATTTTATGCAATACAAGGGCAAAAACATAAATTCATAGAGTATAAGTTTCTTTATGAACAATGAAAATTTAATAATTAAAATGTTTGCTAGGTAGTGATTAAGTTAGATTAGTTAAAGGAATCAGATCAATGCACTAAAAGTCTTAAAACTTGTCACGAAAGTACAATTAAGTCCTAAAATTTATCAAATTAGTGCAATCAAGCCCTTCCCCTAACTTCGTCCAATTTGACTAACGAAAAATGTTAACGTTGTTTTTTTTTGTTATTTTCTCTCTCCTATTTGGTGTTGACATGGCTAAAACGAGTCATATTGATCAAATTCTGATTTTTCATATATATTTTATTTAAATTATATTTAAAATAAGCAAAAGTTCAAAATAATCAAAAAGAAGAGGAAGAGACAATCGAGGGCAGCCCTCGCTGCCGCTGTCGCTACCCTACCATCCCTAGGAAGGGCCAGCATTGGTGGGGGCGGCAACACTACTTCCTTTTTTTCCTCTCTTTTTTGTATTTTGCTTATTTTCTAATAAAATTTAAATATAAATTTATTGAAAAATTAGATTTTGACTTAAACGATGTCGTTTTAGCCTTATGTTTCATGTTTTGCCACGTCATCGCCACGTAAGAGAGAGAAAATAATAATAAAAAAAGTCATGTCTTAACAAAAGGACTCAATTGTACTTTCATGACAAGTTTTAGGACTAAACTGCACTTTTTAAAAATTTTATGGCTTAATTTCACTTTCGCAACAAGTTTTGAACTTTTAGTGCACTTATTAAATTCCGGTAAAAATTCTAAGTATTGGAGAATACGGGCTATTTTGTAATTTTAAAAAGTTAGAGGTCCCATATCCTAAGACTAAAAATTATGGGGACTGTTATGATGTTAAGGATGCTTGTGATGACAGGTTTTTAGTTGATTATATAATTAATTGTCTAATCTAGACAATTTCTCCGTCTAGTCAAAATTTGGACTTAATTGCTAAACTATTTTGAAATATTGGTTGTTTTGGTAATTTTACAAAATCCGGGACATGTATATAATGTTAATAAGATGATCATATGCATCAAAAAGCAAATGAATGTCATTAGCTAGTTTATTTGATTATGGCACATATGATTTTTAAGAGCTCACTTTATTATATGAAAAGCATTAAGAGATCAATGTACTATGTATTGATGCATTATTATGAAGGAATTCCTATGTTGATATTCTTTGAGACATGTACATGGTTATACAAGGTGAAATAAGAAAGCTAAGAGCGCACATAATAATCATTCTGTTTTTTTTTTTTTGTTCCTGGGAACAGGTTTGGAATAAGAATCCGTTTGATAATTTAATTTCATTTTATATTTTCGAGATTAATTTTTAGCCTAGAAATAGGCTTAGAACATAAATATCTACTTCTTTATTTCTGAAACAAAAATAAAAATAAAAACTCTTCTCATCTCTCACTCCCTCTCTCTCGCGTGCATTCTCCCTTTCTCTCATAGGGCACGGCCGACACTGACATGGATAATTTTTAATGATATTTTAATATTTTTTTTCAAATTTCTTTTATTCTATTCTCTTTTCCTTCTTTACTTTTTACTTTTTTTGTTTTCTCTTTTTTTTTTCTATTTTCTTTTTGCCTCCGCCAGCCATCATCGGACCTTGTTGATAGCCAACAATCACTACCCTTAGGCGAGGGCCACCCTCGCCAAATCTGGTGAGGGCACAATTAAAATGTTTAGGAATAAATTGGTAAAAATGCAATAGGTTTAGGATTTTTTGGATAATTTTCCATCTATTTCGTTCTTTTGTATGCTTCCCTAGCTTTATTTTGGGGATTATTTCCGAATCTACTAAATCTAGGGTTAGGTTGGTGTATTACTCGAAATTTTATGTATAAAAACTTTACTTATATAAATATAAATCGATAAATGACATTTTGAATATATAAGATACTCGATACAATAGATATATACTTTTTTTTAATGTCACGATATGTTTTCTTCCTTGCATTATAGATCCAAAATATTCTTTTCTATATGGATTTAAAAAGATTATTACCTAAATCAAAAGAAGTTACGAATAGAATGATGAAATGGTGCGTGAAGGGTTATAAAGATATTTAATGAGATCATCAATGGGAGAGACAGAGAGGAGAAACTCTCTAAAATTGCCAATCAAGCAAAATGACTAAGGGGATTCAACTTTTTTATTGAATCATCATGTCCCTTTTCTTTTATCAGACCAAAAAAAGGGATATCCATGATCAATGAACCTTTTTTTCGTGATGATCACATCAACCAAAGTGTCAACCTTGCAACGCTTCGTAAATTGGGGATCTTCCTGGATTCCAGATCCGTGGGAGTTTACAAAAATTAATTATCTACTATTTGGAAACAAATGAGTTTCTCAAATTGGTTCTATGGATGTGGTGCGGTAACTTGCTCGGTCCATCATCGGACCAACTCATAGCGTCAGGTCATTTCGTCTAGTCATTCCTTTTTATTAAGTACATTTAGCATTCATCTCTATTTTAGAGTATTAGCAACCCTATGAGTTGTTCATAAATACCTAGATGTTCTCTGTAACTTTATGATAGGACATTCGCATAGAGAAAAATGAGAGGAAAAGCAAACCTACACAGAGACACATCACCCTTTTTGGATCACGTCTTCACCTTTCTCAGTTCTCCATTTGCACTTGATCTTCATTCACTTAACATCGCTCTCAAGCATCTGTTTGTCTGTGTCTTTTCTAGCCACTTCACCATTGCTTATCATCCTTGTCTTGACCAAAGAGCACTTCCTAACCTTCAATAGAAAAGCCATCATGGACTACCCTTTTCCCTATTGGTCCTTTTCACTAAGAATGAAATGGATCCAATTATTCTCCTCCTTGCTTCTGTTTTTAGTAATGGTTTACATTTTTTTCCCTGATCATGGAGTTTATGCAACTTTTTCCTAGCCTATATTACGTTTGCAATCTTAGATTGTATGACACTTTAGGCATTCTTCCTCTTTTTCAAGTTCTAGGGAATAGAAATTTTATGCAGTTATTTAACGAATTTTCTATTCGGGAACAGAGATTTTGTATCTTTATCAAACTCGTCCAGGGAACATAAATTGATTATCTCTGGCCAGAAATTGTTCCCAAAAACAAAATTGTTATCATTTGCGCCCTAAGTGTCTTATGTGTAACTGATCTCGGGGCTTGGAATACATATTGATTTTCAATAAACAAAAACTTATATAATTTGAAAATGTCGTGAACTCTTGAATTGAATAATGATTGTTTAATGAATATTAAGTGTTGGTTTGCAAATGATGATAATGGATATCTGGTTTCTATCGTTAGTATGGAAAAGAATGTGATAATATCCGCACTGTATAATTGCACACATTGTTATGATGTTATCATGATTTGCATGTCAATGATATCATATGATGAAGATCTTTACCATGATCTATTAGTCAGAGAGCAAACTTCCCTATAGGTATATTTGTACAAGACTCTGGGAAAAGAAAAATGTTTTATTTGTTAAGTGGTTTTTTCAAGGTTGAGAGTATATAAAGTCCTATGATTCGTACACAAAATGATGTGGCTTGTGTAGCTCGATATGACTTGTGTAGCCTGTGATGTGATATTGTAGAATAGCCATCATCATACATATGTATAATGGTGTATTTATTATCGCTAATGTATAAGTTACTAATGATGGATGGACAGAGTGGCATGACAAAGATGTATTTATAATTTTGTCCCCCACGAGTTGGCGATGATGATGCCTCATTAGTCGATATATTATTATTCCGTCCCCAAATGTTAGTGGTGATGATGCTTTGTTAGTCAATATAAGTCATGAGTAGTGATGAGTAAGAAATAGATACTCACCTGGGTGTCTTCTTTGCATATCATCAGATTAGTATGTTCATCTGTGTCTATGTGAGTATTAAATTGAACGTCGGCCCATGGCATATATCTTTATTCATTGCACATGATTATAACGATCTACACATGTGACTTTTGGATTCCATTATATTAAAAGAATTTAAATAATATGTTGGTTTCTCTATTGCCATTTGTGGTATTTACTCATTGCAATTTGCTATATTGTTGTGCTCTCGGGTCAAGTGATGAATTGATCTCCCACTTTACACCTAGAATTTTCATTTACCAAGCTTAAGCACCCCAAAATATTTTACGAATTGATCGAGTTTGGAATTCAGAGGCATATAGATTAGCGCTTTCTAAGACCATGGATCAGACTGCGTAGCAAAAGTAGGGTATATCTTTTGTACTGGGAGTTTTGATTATCCCCTCACGAAGGGAAGGAGTTCGAATCCCAGCGCTGTCGTTAGGGATTCTTAAGCGTGACGTCATGGTGGTAGGTCCTGCGCTAGCGTCACCCCGGGTTTACCTCTCCGATTGTCGGCCGTGCGGGGGGTTCCCGGGTTACAAAAAAAAAAAATGCATCCATCATTTGAGGCTCAATTATGTATCCATTCGAGGTTCAAATTGTATGGAAATTCTCGTCGTAACTAGCAGACTCTTACAATTTCTACTGATTAGGAGGAAATTAAAAAACATATTTTGATGAGTAAATCCAACCGGTTTTTACAAAAGAAAACTTTAATGTGACGTATTTCAGGAGAGTAGGACGTCATTTCAAAAATTTGGTTGAGGCATTCATATATAGATAAAAAAACAAATGTTTTTGTAACTTTTGGTGTTTTGCAATTTCACTTCTAATATGATTTATTTCCTGCAATAAATTGACAAATAGGTACATGCTTTAGGACGGACAAGTTCATGTGACATTGTTCAAAAGAGAGTGAAAAAGCTATCGTATACCTTATCGATGAATTGATCCAATTGCGTAATAGGGTAACAAATCTCTTTCTTCTCTCAATTTGCCTCAAAATCAAATTGGATAACTTATTCATATTTTGACCAAAACAAAAAGGGATGCAATTAGCAGATCTCATAGTGTAAGAAAAAATTGCCACATCTTCAATACCAAGATTGACAAACAAATGACTCCAAATGCACATTTGGAAGGATAATGGCACAAGCAGTAATGAAGGTCTGATCAATCAATATTTACCTAATATACCGAGAAGAAAATTAGTTTGTCAAGTCCAACAAATTATATTCCTTTCATTTATTTTTTTCAGTTTAATGTTAGAAAAATCGGTTATGTACATATACATTACCTTTCTTTCGTTTCTCATATGAAGAATTTTCTGTACTCATGCAATTTATTCCATCTTCAATATTTGATTGCTTTAATTTTTTAGGGTTAATACGACCGAAAATTCCAAACTAGTACATCCGTACCACAATTATCTCGAATTATTTTTTTGTGTCACAAAAATCCCAAATTAGTACACGAGTGCCACATTTACTCCAAATGGTACATTCATGCCACTTTTATCCCAATTTTTCGAGGTAAATGTGGCATGGGTGGACCGGTTTTAAGATTTTTTGTGACACGAAAATTAATTTGGGTAAATGTGGCACGTGTGTACCGATTTGGGATTGTGACACAAAAATTAACCTAAGGTAAATGTGGCATGAGTATACAAGTTTGGTATTTTCGGTGGAGTTAGCCCTTAATTTTATTATTACTCCCCAATTCAAATCTTAGGGAAAAAACCACCAAAAACCCCAAACTTTGCCATCTGTGACACATTTACCCCGAACTTTTTTTTGTGACACCAAAAACCCCGAACTTTGCTTTTTGTGACACATTTACCCCAATGTATTTAGTCCATGGGCATTTTCGTCTTTTTTGCTTTTTCTTTTTTTTTTTTTCTTTTTTTTTCCTTTCCGGCGAGGGGGGCCCTCGCCGGCGTAGAGCGAGGGCGGCCCTCGCCAGATCCGGCGAGGGCGGCCCTCGCCGGCGTCGGGCGAGGTTCGCCCTCGCCGGCGAGAGAGGCGGCCTTCGCCCGGCTCGAGCGAGTCGACCCTCGCCGGCGTCGGGCGAGGGTCGACCTCGCTGAGCCGGGCGAGGCCGCCTCGCTCGCCCAGGCGAGGGCGACCCTCGCCGGCGTCGGCGAGGTCCGCCTCGCACGGAGAGCGAGGCGGCCCTCGCCGGCGTCGGCGAGGGCGACCCTCGCTCGGCGCCGGCGAGGTCGCCCTCGCCCGTCTGGCGAGGGCCGCCCTCGCCGGCGCCGGGCGAGGGTCGCCTCGCTCGCCCGTGCGAGGCGGACCTCGCCGACGCCGGCGAGGGTCGCCTCGCCCTGGGCGAGCAAGGGCGGCCCTCGCCCGACTCGTGCGAGGTCGACCCTCGCCGCCGGCGAGGTCGACCTCGCCGACGCCGGCGAGGGTCGACCTCGCTCGAGCCTGGGCGAGGGCCGCCCCTCGCCGCCCGCGGGCGAACCTCGCTGACGCCGGCGAGGGCCGCCTCGCCGGATCTGGCGAGGGCCGCCTCGCTGACGCCGGCGAGGGCCCTCGCCGGATCCGGCGATGGCGCCTCACGGAAAGGAAAAAAAAAAAAAAAAAAGAAAGAGCAAAAAGACGAAAATGCCCATGGACTAAATACATTGGGGTAAATGTGTCACAAAAAGAAAGTCGGCATGTCACAAAAAAGTTCGAATGTGTCAGCATGAAAGTTCGGTTTGGTGTTTTTTCCCAAATCTTATACATAATATAAAAAGAAATAAAAAAAACATAGGAGGTACATGGAACACGTGTCTAGTGACTCAATGGTTTGGGTTCCAATGATACACGAACCGAAATAGAAGTGTGCATGTTTTGACCCAAATTGAAAACACGGTTCGGTCTGGGTTTCGGGTTTCCTCTTTTTTCTTTGGGCTTTACACTCTCTCTCTCTCTCTCTCCTCTGGAAATATGGAGTTGTGAGTGCTGTCATAGGCTGCCGCCGCCTTCTCCTCAGTTCTGAAAGCTCTCGAGGGAAAGCTGCAAGAGTAATAGCCTCTGCTTCTGCTTCGCTGCTCCGAAGCTGATAAGGACCGTCGATTTTTACCAAAGAACATAGTAAACAAGTCCAGCTCCACTAAGTATCGTGCTGAGAGAGAGAGAGAGATGGCGGGGGTTTCGTGAGCTGCTAAGGAGATGATGAGAATAGAGAATCATGCTACGATGCTTCTCTGCTCGAGAGTTCGCATGGGTAGGGAAGAGGGAGATTCTCTGGCCGTGCCATGCCCATCTCCGGCTGGAAGGGGCTATTCCGTTGGGTGAGGTCCATTCCTCCGTTTTGACTTGGCAAATTCGGGCGAGCAACTACTAAAGGTTGCCCCAGTGGCCACTCTTCTCACTTGAGAAGAAGGAGGTGGGGAGTTCAATTTTCCACCTTTTCAGGGGATTAGGGATGGGAACGTGTAGTTTTCAAGTGTGGGTTTCGACTTTCACGCTCTGTGAGAGGTAGGGCAAAAGTCTGAAAGTAAGATGAGAGGTAGAGTAAGAGTAAAAGTAGGAGTAGGACTGACAAAAAAAAAAAAAACAACTTGGGCGAGCGAGTTCCTACAATGAAGTGAAGAAAAGAAGAAGAAAAGAAAAAGAAAATAAAATCCGCAACCTCGCCTAAACCAAGTCGAACCGCCAAACTACCCAAATTCCTTTGCTTATTACTTGAACTGAATGAGACTCGAAATTTTCGGTTCGGTTCGGGTTTGTATGACACTCTTTCTCGGTTAATATAAAAAAATATTTTACATGTATACACGCCTCTTAATTCAACAAAATAAATTATTCGACCAAAACGAAAAAAAAAAATCAACAAAATAATTTGGACATCAAATTCGTGCACGTGCCTCCCCCATGGCCCCGGCTCGTCTCTTATCAAACCACGGATAATCTTCTGAAAAACACATGGTCCACGTGGCGCGGCAGGAGCCGATCATTCCTCGAAATCGGGCCCCACTCCGCGATTCCGCGCTGACGTGGCAGCGGACGCGACCGTCCGCCACCCGAAAAACGAAAAAAGCCCGGAAAAAAAGAGAGGAAAACATTCCGGTCGCCATTCCTGATCTCTCGCGAGCTTGCTTCTCTCTTGCGCCATGGCCGCCGCTCCTTCGGCTCTCTTCTCCGCCGCCGTCAACTGCACCGCCGCCAACGCCGTCAAAACCAGGTCTCCCGGGAGCTCCCGACCGAAACCCACCTCGCATCTCCTCCGTTTCCGGTGCCTCCAGCGGCGGAGCTCTCGGGTTCGCGCCGCCGTTTCGGTTTCGGGCCCTCGCCGCGGCGGCGGCGGCGTGGACACCGGCCGTCCCGACGATCTCGTCGCCTCGATCCTCTCCAAGGTGAGGCTCTCACAGATTCCGGCGCACCCTGCCGTAGTTTTTGCAGTCTCCTCTTGCTGATTCGTGGAGGAAAAGAAAGGGGGTTCCTCTTCATTTCTCTGTTTAAGATGTGATTGCGTAAATTATTGAAAATAGTCAATTAAATAAAACGCTATTGATACTGTGAAAATTGAGTTATTCTAAATTAAGTATGCTTAACAAGTGCCCGACACCAGTTAACGGCACATTTCTTGGATTACCTTAAGTTGTTAGACGAGTCGAGATATGCATCATAAAAAATGCTCACCAACCTACATTAATGGCACTGACCACCGTCATTAAAACACCAACGTCCAAGCCGCCAAGCAACATTAATTCTTCGAGGGACTATGATTCTCATGTCTCTAAACTTTAATATAATGTGTAATGTCATTTCTGCACTTTTGATTTATTTAATGTCGTCCATGAACTATTAGTAAATGTTTAATTTAATCCCCAGACTATATGAAAGTGATCGATATTGTCCTTCCATTAATTAAAGTTTGCAGAATGTGCTGATATGACTCCTAGTCTGTTAAGTTTGAATGATGGATGATAGAAAAGAGAAAAAAGAAGTCACACGTGAATTATTGTAGTAAATTATTCATTTTAAATTAGGATATAATGATACATGTCATTAAATAACGATGGATATATTAACGTCCTATTTTTTCTTCTTCTTGTTTTTTTCCTTCATGTCACCAAATAACGTCTTATTTGTCGTTTAGCCAAATAAGGGGACTATATTGAATATTTACCAATAGTTTAAGGATCACATTGAACAAATTAAATGTTGGGAGATGACGTAGCACATTAAGCCAAAGTTCAAGGACGACATTGTGCATTGAATGATTTTCTTGGCCTCGCATCTTAACATGACCTTTGGAGTACTCTAGCTTTGTTTACTGAAACTATTCGACGAACTGATTAGGTTGAAATGAGACTTATTCTAGCTTGTTAATGTTATTTTCTGCAATGAGTGAATTGGCTAGGAGTATGAAGGTTTGTTTCTTGATTTTGTTCATTCAATTGGGGTTTTCATGATGTCTTTTCAGTCCACGCTCGTCTAAGGATGTTATGATGAGGAATATTGGTTGATGTGTTTAAATGCCTACTTGCAGTGTATCACATAAGTTAGTATATCTAGCGTTACTATATTGCTCAACAAATTGTCTAGATATCTGCTGTCGAGGGTGCCGGTAACATATCCAGGGAGTCGCAATATAATGCAGCTGATTCTTCTTCTAGCTCTTGAGGTGATTGGATCTCGATAAAAGAATGTTTGAATGCTCATCTTTGAATCCAAGCAATGTAAACTTCGATCGGCAGATGTCATGTAATCAAGTTGATGTGTATTGTTATTGAGGCAATAATGCATCGATCGCATCGTGTTGCTTTCCTGAATGTTCTTTAGTTTGACGACTTGATTTATTCATCCATCGTGACAAAACCAGGTGTTACAATCCGATGGTGGAGTTTCACTTGAAAAAGAAGAGCACAAACAGGTAGCTGAAGTTGCTCAGGAATTGCACAAGTACTGTGTGAGCCAACCGGTGAAGTCGCCTCTTATATTTGGAGGTAATGCACTGATCGACTTACTTTTGATTTGTCATTCATTTCAAGAAAGCGCGGAACATCGATATGCAAGGTTGTTTCTTTACCTCACTGGATCATCTTAAATTATTTCCTTGCACCACAGTTTTCTACAGTTCCCGACGATCCTTTCTTTCCCCTCTCTTTGTCATGTTTTCTGACCTCCCCGGACCTTTCTTGGCTTTTCTAATGTCGGAAGACTGTTGATTGACCTGTTTAATCCTGTTGTCAATCTTGGAGCACTGATTTTTCTTTTTAATGGCTGTCCTGAATTTTAGAAACCTTCTCGCTGTGATTACATTATTATCTGCTGCGCTTACAGTAATATGCATTTGAGATTGTTACTGCACTACTCTGAGGCAGTTGGGTTAGCTTAAAGCCAATTTTGAATGTAGGTGTTCTCGCCATTCTTACATAAAAACCTGCACTTTATCTATCCGTCACATTAGGAACAGAAACAAGGAGAATTGTCGGGTAAATCGAAATGCCATGTTATACTGATTTCCTCAATGAACAGAACCCAATTTGAATCTGGTAGAGTGGAATTAACCTTTTGGTATGTAGTCACGATTACCATTCATAGTAATTAACTCATTTCGACTTTGCAGAATGGGAAGTCGTCTACTGTTCAAATCCAACATCACCTGGCGGCGGCTACAGGAGTGCACTGGGTCGGGTTTTCTTCAGAACCAAGGAAATGATTCAGGCTCTTGAGGCTCCTGACACTGTGAGGAACAAGGTTTCCTTCTCTGCTTTAAACTTCATCGACGGAGAGGTCTCATTGAAAGGTGAGCCCGCTAATGATCGCAATTTTTAAGCACTTCAGGAACAGAGTAAAACATCTAAATCTTGGGGATAAATGCCGCTGGACTGTCAAAAAACACACCATCCGATGCTCACATTTTTGTGTCTTAGAGAAAGCCTGCAGTGCTATGATGCAGATTTGCAATCGAACAGAACCTAGCTTGCTGCAATAAAAGCAATGGCTTTCATTAACGAACAAATTTGACGCAAGAATCAGTCATATGGCTCTCGCATGAGACGGTCCTTTCTCAAGGTCTGCGATGTAATGCTGTTTGAATGAGTCTTGTATGTTTTCTGTGCATGAATATCCATCAGGCGTGCCCTTACCGTTTCTGCTTGATAGTCAAAAGTTTGTTATTGATGTCCTTTGCTTGCAAATCGTTGTAGCTAGTGTACCGAATTACCATTTGTCCTTCGTCGGCATCATTTCATTTCTACATTAGATAAGCCACTTGTACTGAGATGTAGTTTTGATTTCACTAGAGAATTTGTGCGCCCGCAATGTTAGCTTGGATATTCTTGGTGAACTATCTCTTCCTGTGCTAATTTATAGATCTGAGGGTTTTTGACAGCAAATTGCTTGGTATAATTCCATCTGCTTATCGCTGTGCTTCATATCTTTTGTGTTTTCATGTTCACCCACCGGCGTTATTCGACCCCGTCAAAGCACCGAGGCGCTCTGAGATAGACTGTGTTTACGCCTAATCGGGAAGTCATCCAATGTGGAATTCCGAACTGACCTGTACTGGTTTGCTGCTTGCAGGGAAATTGAAGGCTCTTGATGATAGATGGATTCGAGTCATATTCGAGCCGCCTAAGCTGAAGGTGGGAGAAATGGAGTTCCAGTATGGCGGAGAGAGTGAAGTCAAATTGCAAATCACATACATAGACGATTTCATCAGGTTGGGCAAGGGATCCCGAGGTTCGCTGTTTGTTTTCTGGCGGCGCCAATGAAATGTCGACTCTGCCGTGACAAGATTCTCGAATGTTTTGTTGCTCGAGCTCTTCGTCAAACGTCCGCAGCAAAACACTCGTGACCATGACCCTAAACCGGTCTCCAATGTGGACTCGCCTCGGCATTTCTAGTTGGTATTACAGGAATACGTAGATGCGCATACATGCTGCCTCTAGGAATGGCGAATGAGCCAGCTTCGCCGATGTCGTTTCTTATTAAGTATGCCGAAAGTGTCGTTATTTGTAACGAGTGTCATTTCATTCTCAACCAATTCAATTGGTAAGATCAATTCCCTAACATTTTTTGTGACGTGAACCAACTCTTCTTCGATCATTCAATCTTCCTGTGGCAACATTCATGCTATGTTTGGATATGGGAAGGGAAGAGAAAATGGAGAGACAATTGCCAAAAATTTCAAATTTCCATCTCTCCGCTACCTCTAAAAAAATTTCAAAATTTTTTGAACTTTCCACCTAAATTTTCATTCCCCCGCTCAATCATTTTCCAAACATAGTCTTAAGGCTGCCATTTTTGCACTTTGTTCTTTTCGCGCAAAAGAATTTGCATTTAATTACACCATCTAAAATATTTCGGAATTTATTAAATTATGCATACAAGATCCATAAATTCTAGTAGGAGTTTAGTCATGAGCTCTATGCTGTCATGTGATACGATTTTCTATGAATTTAAAGGTGCATTGATTTCTATGAATTCAAGGAAATGATTTTGCATGGAAATCATTTTCAAGGTAAGTGATTTGTTCCATTGAATGATAGTGATCACAACATGTTTTCCTTTTAAGTATAGACTTGGTAATACTATTAAACATAAAGCACACAAAGCATGAAATGGCTATTTCTTGTATGGACAAAAAGTTTAGTACCTCATGACAAATTAACAAATACCAGAAAGGATACACAACAAACATGGGGAAAAGCTCTGGTCCAAAATTCAGAAACCCCATTGAAAACTACTTTCACTGCAGATCGACATTGGAGGTGGCCCAACCCTAGGCTGCGATGCTTCTTGTCGAGGTGACTTGAAGTATGTTTTCACGACTATCTTGCTTAGGTACCTCAACCTTCTCATCACACCCTATGCCCGGCCGCCTTAAGGCCTTTCTTTCTAGATATGGTATCCCGCAACTTCAAAGAGAAGAAAGAAATTGCCGCCGCATCACGATGCGATATTGCAATTAAGTGCACTTTTCTTCTGTTAAACTAGGTGCGAGGCACGTTCCCTTGTTGGACGATATCGTCAAGCCTATGCTGAGCCGCCAGTCGTGTGCACAAAAGCACTCATTTTCTTAATTTTTCTCTCCAGTTCCGAAATTAGAGAAAGAATTGAAATTGTATGGCACAACCTTGTTTGACATTCTTACAAAGCACCTTCTGTTCGCTCCATAGAATGGAGGGCACAACAACTTTTGCTTGATCAACCAAGAATTCCACAATTTGAGGTTTGAAGGTTCGGGATATTGACAAAATCGTCTCTGTCATAGTTATTGTGTTGCTTGACCAACCAAGACTATAACCAACAAGTCTTTTGCCATTTTCTTCCAAGAGATGCCACATTCCTTACACAAGTACCTCCCTTAAAGTAATGGTAAGCCCCTACAGTTACAGCAAGCAAGCATATCCTTCTTTTCACTTCATGGCTTTTGGATTACTTCAGTGTAAAAAGGTTTATCTCTGGAATTATAGACTAGACCTATACTAGTTGGTAAACGGATCATTAGGTTCGGTCCTTGGTGATCGAACCATTACTCTAAGGTGACTTTATCTCTCTTTCTTACGATAGAGTTTATTCTGTCCCTTAACACCATTATCAAGTTGGAGTCTTCTCTTCTTGGGCTTGGGAAAGCTATTCAGGCAAGTTAATTTGCAAGTCTTTAGTCGAATAAAGCTATTAGCAAAATGGGCATCTCACTTTTTTTTTTTTTGGTAACCGAGGTGTCCGGGCCAGCTTGCGTGCACCTCTACTATTCCTCGGGGGAGATTAGCACAGCAACCCACCGCCATGGCCCCCCACTTAAATCACAAGTGCTCAGCTGGGGAATCGAACCTAGGACTAGTGCGCCTAACCACACAATCCCAAATATGCTCTAACCAACTGCGCTACCCATGTTGTTTGGCCCAAAAGCAAAAACAAGGAACTTCAATTCTAATCAAGGCAAAATCTTTCTCAAGAGAAAGCTTTCACGCAAAACATAGATATAACATCGATCCTCCTACTGACTAAACCTCCTCTTTTAAAAAAAAATGCTTTAGACTCTAATGTTGCATAGTTCAATGGAGAAAAGAGCCTAAAAGGGTTAGCATACCGATAAACCCCAAGGAAATCGCCTGTAAAGACACTCCCAAGCAAAGGCTGTAGACCACAATCATAACGCAGAACATAAAAGTTGCATCAGTTGCTTTTTGCATACCATAATCAGCAAAGTTCCATTCTAATGGAATTCCTTTCTCCACAATAACTTGTGTTGTTTCTGACAGATGGTAATGAGTGCGGAGTTTTTACTTAGCCAGGCCCGACTTTAGGAATGTCGTAGTGTTCACTGAGATTCGCCAGGTATTGGTTGAACTCCTGGACCCGATCGCGGTGCGACTTGCTGGCATTCTTCGCCAGCCTTTCCAATTCGATCTTCTCCGTCTGCTGGAGAAACCGCCTCTCCTCTGGCGTCAGGCGGTCGTCATACGCCGAAGTGAGTCTCCTCCCATCATCTTGGCCTTCATCGTTTATTCTCTCGGCATTATCTGCGGACAGCGAAGTCTTCCCAACTGACAACCTCCAAAAAAAACAGAGAAGCCCATGTGAGAACAGAGACTAAATAGCGGAGAGGACATAAACTTCACTGGATAAAACAACCCGACTTTACTGTCCACCACCAAGGTGTAAGCAGACAGTAGGAGCAAACAGAAGCCGACAAAGCACAATCTTTGATCAGGCTCACCCGAGGAGGCGATTTTTATTGGCGGTATTGTCAGTAGTAGACACCAAGATATGGCGTCAAACTCACAACTTACGTCTGTACACAAAAGTTCTTCATAGGCATCGAAGCTAGCCAAACAGAGAACACTCAACAGTACACGATAAGCACGGTTGAGTTCCTAGAGAAACTTCAAAGATTATAACCAACTGAAGACATAAGAGAAGAGCTAACCGTTATGCAATTCATGTCACCTGGACATTGTCCACATTTATGAAAGAGACGATGAGAACCTCACTATTGTTGGAGTTGGCGAATACTTTGGAGTTGGCGAATACTTTGGGGACCCTTATTTCTCATACCGGGCATGCCCACGTGAGCTTAGGGAAATCGAAGTATGAACCGACGACATGTGACATCTACGCACCGAATGTCGGGGGTCCCGCTGCCCGGACAGTGGGCAGGGGTTTCGCTCCCCGGTGAGCGGACGGGGGCTCGGGGGCAGCGCCCCCGAAACAACAACGGGTCTGCTGACCTGTTTGTTATGAGATCAAAGGGATTCAGATAGGCTTGGGCTTTGGGCCGATTTTAAGTCCTATATATATTGTACTCATATAAGAGATCATTGTAATGGTTGAAAAACTAAATATCATAGTAGAATCCTTTTGTCAGGACGTAGCCCTATTCTGGGGTGAACCTGGGTAAACTTATGTGTCAATTTTTCTATTATTTATGTGATTGTTTTGATTCTATTTAGGGTATAACCCATCAACTATGGTATCAAACAGGGTACTATAGCCCTCGCACGCATGATTTCGACAAAATGTGCACACAGCGCAGTAGTCTAGTTGTTTATTTCAAATCTCCCTATCCAAGATAATACCACCGCCTTCTAAATTGATCAAACAAGTATGTTATGTAAATTAAAACTGGCTGGAATACTACTACTAGTAAAAGTGACGGTAGTTCGCAGTGTTATTGCAAGTCACGCGCTCCAGCAAAGCCAAAAGCAGAGGTTTGTAGCATTGATGCACGGATGAGGATCAGAAGAACAGGTGGTGGCACCGGCGGTATTTAAATCAGGGCAGATCACTCCCCA
This sequence comes from Syzygium oleosum, assembly GCF_021117445.2. Taxonomy (NCBI): domain Eukaryota; kingdom Viridiplantae; phylum Streptophyta; class Magnoliopsida; order Myrtales; family Myrtaceae; genus Syzygium; species Syzygium oleosum. The sequence goes on along the minus strand of NW_026607500.1, from coordinate 3,580,217 downwards.
GGCAATATGGCACAATAATAGTTTAACTCGTGAACTCGAGACATCCTAAAACCTACAGCAGCCGAGGCGAGTGGATCCTTCAAAACCGTGGAATGGACACAAAACGAAATGGCCAAGAAGTCCATGTGTCCCAAATAGAAATCTTTGTTCTTTTTTTTATGCGCGCGCATCAATTACAGGACTAGTTTAGACCGCTGAGAATGGTAAAGATCACGCACCAATACACTGCGAAGAATCGAAAAACCGCCTTCAAAGCAGAGACATTTACATTTCCAGAGCACAGTCAACGAACTTCAACAAGTTCGCAATGGCACTCTCTCAACATCACCCGTATTCAAACAAACATACGTGACGATTCCCATGCAGCACGTTTGAGCACGTCCTCAAACACTCAAGAGCCAAAAATCAGCATTTCCCAAAGGGTATCACGACATCATTACCGCAGACACATAATATTTCGAGAAAGATACTAATCCGATATCGAATGACTCAGGCATTGCGCATGAAGAGCCGAGGAGGCAGCGAGCTAACCTGTCGCGGACTCAGAGAGTCGCGGAAGAAGACGACCCACGTGCCTCTTCTTCTTGTTCTTCGCCTTCTTGGAGATCATCCCACTGCCGCAAGCGCCGCCCTGGAGCTTCACGTCCAGGGGCTTCCCCTTCAGCTTCAGCCTCCCCGCCACCACATTCTCGTACGCCGCCGACATCTCCGCCGATCAAGACCGACCCCAGTTACGTAACAGGAAGAGAGAGAGAGAGAGCATCAAGAACGTTCGCATCCGATAGTTCCATGGATGACATTATATGGAAGAAGCTCCACGAGCGTCCCCGAACTCTCTGGAAAGTGGGGTGGGCGGGGAATTTGTCGGAGAAGCAGCCGTCGTCTTGTGCACGGCCCGCTTGTTTTCGGTTCGTTCAGGTGGTCGCGACGCATGAGTGCAAAGCCCATGCGACTCTACTTGCATCATTGGGCTTGGTTGAGATTGGGCTGTTGCAGTATCAAGAGATATTGGCTCTACTTTGCCAACACCTGAAATCTATCAGGAAAATTATCAAAAAAAAGTCCTAAATCCATTGTAATTGTGCCAATTAAGTTCTAAATTTTTTGTTGGTACCAAGTGAGTCCTAAACCTTTTACATTTGTACCAATTCAGCCCATTCGACCAATTTTAGTCAGCTAGCGCTGACGTAGACAATTTTAAATAATATTTTAATATTTTTTTAGAAATTTTTTTTTTATTTTCTTTTGTTTCTCTTTTTTTTTCCCTCATTTTGCAACCGGTCAAAGGCGAGGGTTGGCGAGGTTCGCCTCACCAGTGGCCGGCAAGGTTGACTTGCCGGCCCTCGCCTCTAGCCGGTCGCCTCGATTTAGCAACCGGTCAGAGAAAGAAGGAAGGAAAAAAAAAGAAAGAGAAAGAAAAAAAAAGGAAAAAGAAAAAAATAATTAAAAAATTAGAAAAAATATTAAAAAAATATTAAAAATTATCTACATTAGCACTGTCAATGCTGGCCAGCCAAAATTGGTCAAATGGACTAAATATACACAAATGCAAAGTATTTAGGGCTCAATTGGCATAAAAAAGGCTTAACACTGATTTGACACAATTGCAATAAGACTTTTTAAATAATTTTCCCGGAATCTATCCTATAGAGTTTTAGAACCACCCTCAAATTTAGAATTTGTTAATTTCCTAGATTTTAGGTACCCTGTACTTTTCTATTTTTTTTTGGCTAAAAAAATGCCACAATTCTAATTATTAACGCATACCGTATTTGACGTAAAACACAAATGCCATTACATTATAAAATACGTGGTCATGTCTAACGGTAACATAAAACAAAGACGCGATAAGATCGAAAGTGAAATAGAAATGACGGATATGTTTCCTCCAACTATTTCGCACATTTAAAGGTGAAAAACTTGTAAAGAAAAGAGAAAATGATGAATAGTTTGGCACACATGTATATTCACTCAAATGTTGTTCAGGGTATCCTGTATTTTTCTACATGAGAATCCGTAGAGCGTTTAGAGTACATGGTATAAGGTAAGTATAGAGTGGGAATTTGGAACCTACCATGTGTTTACCGATTTCGAAATTTTAGAGCCTGAAACTTATTCTGCCACTCTCAATATCACCTGAACCTACCCGACTCTGCCGGTTCCGCAGGTTATCTTGTGCACCCTTAATTCCCACACGAGTCAGCTTGATGAAGGATCATCATAAGGAGGACTAAAGCGTTACCCAACGACGAATGCTAAATTGCTTGGAGGCTTGCGCATCTCTGTTGGCAAAACTTAGGGTCATTTTGTTCGGACATTCGAGAGGCTTTCGTGTTCCGGTACAAGCAAATAAGATATGTTCGGAGATCCTCATTTGTCTAGTTTCAAATCGGTCAAGTTTATTCAATTGAATCTTCTAGAGGAAGTAATGCCCCAAATACTCAATGCTGGTTAGGAAATCCGAGGAGCAATCTTTCGTATTTCTATGTGTTACTTATTAGAAAAATCACTTCCACAAGATTTTTGAGTCTCAATCATTGTATTTTGTTTCTAAAGTCATTTGAGTCTAGAGTCAACGTTAGTATCGATGGGTTTGTCTATGGATTATTGGTCTTTGTCTTGGAAAATAAAAGGTTAGCATAATGGGATTTTCTTATGCTTGCAAAGTAGTTCTAAGTTGTATTTATAAAATCCCCTCTAAGGTCATTTGAGGAATAGAGTGTTTTGATGATTGAATTTCAGATTGGACTTATCATCCTATCTTATCCTAGGTCCACCAAAATGTCAATAGATTATATCTCTTTTAGCCATTGAATTGGTTTTTTTTTTTGGTATAAAAGACCTAATATAAGAAATTTGGAGGGATTTCTCTTCTTCATTCCTGTTGTATCTTACCTGATCTTTTATTCCTTCCTGGTGACCAAACGCAACACAAAGAAGATTTCCTACTTTGGGGAATAAGAAACTAATGGTTGTCTTTTGATCTACTTGTAAGGACGAGTCTCAAGCCGTCATCATAGTAGCTGAGTGTTGCTAATTGGAAGATACATGGGCGTGAATCTTCAGTATATTTGTAACCAAAGTCCCACATTGAATGGAAAAGGTCTTGTTGAGTTATTCATACTAAGTAATAAACACCAACTTGATGGTCACCATCTTTTATGGTAAACTTATATGTTTTGAAAACTTAGTTTGCATTGTATGGGCAGGTCAATGCAGATGATACCACCTCTCCAATTGGTGTGTGTTCTCGGGAGCGATTATTGAGACGGGAGGGACCGAGATGGGAGGGAGGTATAACTCCCAGCATGCTTTTATAATGATGGAAGAGGCAAGGATGAATTGAATCATTTCTTGAATACGAGGAGTATTGATGTGCGATATGGGATCAACACTGATGGGAATGTCATTATTTAAATACGGAAGTTTGTAACATTCCAAGGTCCCTCACCGAATGAGAGAGACATTGTTGATGAGTAAGATGATTGTCACCACCTTGGTGTGCTTCTTTTTCGGGGTTTGACTTACGCGAAACGGGTTAGGTTGTTATGCTATTCCTATCGAGTGCAATAACAAAATTACGATGAAACATATTAAAACTGATAGCTATTCATGAGTTAGCATCTGTCATTAAGCTTATATCTTCTACAAATTAGCCTTCATTTCTTCTCCAAGCCACATTTTTTCAATTCTAGGACTGTTCCCAGAGTGTTAATGTAATATATATAGTAGCTTAAATTAACGTAATCTTACGGCCACTATCATCTGATACTAGAAATTGGTAATCGGCCATGTTTTTGTACCATCAGTTGTCATAATATCAGACACAGATCAAAGAGACGGAAAACGATTGTCTTGAGGCTATGAAGATTTGACAATCGTTTATAGGACAGTAATTTTTCTCATACTTAGCCTTTATTCTTGGATCTCAATTTTATCTCAGATAATCACTTTAGGCCCTATTAAAGTTGTTGTTTGATAGTCTAGCACAAAAGTATAGAAAAATGAAATCTCATGTATTAGCTAGGGAAATTGCATATGTACCTTTTAGTCTCTAGACACCAAGAATCTATCCCATAAAACTCTTATATTGCAGAAATTTTCTGATCCACAGGTTCTACAGAATGACAATTGGAGAACATACTCACCTAATTAATTCACCTTATCAAGCTAACGATGTAACTCTAAACATTAAATAACATCAGACTTGAGGAAGAGAAGAAAAGTGTTTGAAAAAACATACGAGATGTGTACGCTATAGAGATTTTCCAAACTCGGTCTTATTTCACAACTAAATGATGATGCCCTGACTAACGTTTCGGCAAGTTCATGAACCTTGGTAGGTGTGATTTAAAAGAAAAGTGGTGGCAAAACAGGAAGTGGTTAAAAATGGGAAGTTAATGGAAATGTTGATTGTATCCATTTTTTTAATCTTTTTAATATTTAGTCAATGGGCAATTTGGGTGAGCTATTAAAAATAAGACAAAACTCTCTTTTGACTTATATATATACAGACTGTTATATGGTACACTAATGATGTAAAAAAATCATTACACAAGTGGGATTTAGGCGCCGATACGTGTACCTTTATTGAATTTGGCAATTAAATTCATTTCATTAATATTTTAGTTTTTTCAATTCATGACTACTTGTGGGAAATCACATTTGGGGTATAACTTACGTAAAATCTCACTTTTGCAAAGAGGGCAAAGTCCCAGTTTCTTCCCCATGAGTTGGAGTTTATGTGTCAAACTAGCTTGGTAGTCGCCACGGCAATATAACACGGTCAACGGTTGGCTTGACCGCGTGCCACCTCTAGATTTTCACCAAAAAAAACCTCAGCTTGTGGGCCGCCTACTCTTAGCACATTGCTTATTCTGCTTGGATTCTGTAGGTTGTGCACTGTCTGGATGAATCTTGACCAAACCCATTAGAAGTATTAAGAATTACTTCACTAATCCTTTCGTGGATGACAAATACAGCGTTTCAGGCGCTTTGAACGCCGTGGAATTCTTATTAGATGTGACAACGCTCCTTCGAATTTACCCGATTAACTAATCCGACGTCACAAGTCTGTTGTGCTCCTTGGGGCGGCCTCGAGGGGAAAAGCACGAGCGTGGTGATCTGAACTCAGGGCCCGAGCGAAGGGTACAAGCTTGCTTACCACTTGAGCTTTTAGATGCACCGACGAGTTGCATTCATGACAGCATGTGCATAAAACCTTACATAGGCTATTCGATTTCACAATAAGCCGATATCATTCTAATTCAGCGCGTATCTTCGTAGTTTTATGGACGCGGGGTTGCACATGATTCCTGACGTTCTTACAACTCTCTCCCGCGATGGTCTTTTGCAGCTCATGAGGGCTGACTACACAGAAACATGTAGTTTGATTTTAAAAGAGGAACAAACTTCAAGCAAGTCCAAGAACAGAATTGGGTGGAAGTTGTCCCTGATGCAACCAAAGTAACTAGTCCATAAATGAGAGAATAACTGTAACGCAAGCCCTAATAAAAGAGTTGGTCACTGAAGCAATTAGCTTTCCAAATCGAGGTAACGAAAGTACGTCCCAACAAATCTTATCACAGTGCCCATTTGTGTGTAGTTGTAGGTCTATCCCTTCTTACACACGTACTTTGCTGTCCTGCAGCAATTAGTACAGGACGAAACGGGTCTTGGTTCATTTCTTGACTCCATCACACAAGACTTGAGAGACATCATCGAAAGGGTCTCCAAAGAGCTAGTGAAAATGACTATATTATATGAACATCGCAGTTTTCCCTTCCCATCACACCTCTTCGTTTTGGGGACTTGTCATTCACACACATACATATTTCTCTCGAGCACAGAAGTCTGTCTTCAAACCTAACTCCTATGATTTGTATAAATCAAGAGGTTAACATGTAGTAATCTCAAACAAGGGAAAATTTTTGTAAACTCGAAATGGAGGAAAGCTAATCATGAAGGAACGTATAGGATACCTACAAAGTTAATTACTTCCCCTCCTAGACATATAACTACTCTTTGAATACTTTGCATCTGTTCCTGGATTGTAGCATTTATATTACTCCTAGTAACAACATCAACTGCGATAGGATGATCCTCTTTTGGGGACAATATAATTCATCGCCAACCGTCCTCTAATAAATCCTTTTCTTGCAAATATGAAAACGTAGTTTTATAATTTGAAAGTCAGGCCCGGAAAAGTCGTAACTAAGAGATAAGAACAGCTGTTTAATCAATATTCCTTTGAAGTGTTAAGCAAGTAGCATGCCAGGCACTAAATTTTCGATGGCGCAGCCAGGGTTATTCATTGCTTTTAGACAGTCTAGTTGACAAGCACCCGTAACCACTTCACCGCAAAAAAGTCTATGGAGTCGCCCCGGAAATAATTTTGTAACGAGACTTGCAGGGGAAGGTCTGAGACACATATCGACAAATGCTGTCGACGAATCGATCAAAAGTAGATAATATATTAGTCTATTCGATTTTTTCGTGAAGAAGTGTGCAAGCTTAATTTACACAGTTTATAGATTAACAAAATGATTTTGGACTTGGCTTCACAGGGTTTCTTGTGTAACTAGCTAAAGTGACAGCAATTAGCAAAGCAAAAAAGGAAAGACAGAAGAACATAAAGCGGGCAAGAGTACAGTGCAACCTCAATTAGTGCTTGAAAGCTTGCTGCATAATATCAGCATCAATAAATCAGTGCATATTTCTGTATACATTCTACAATAATTGCCATGTTTTTCAACCCTCCATTTGGACTTAAAAAAGTGGTGTGCCGGTTTGTAAAATGCAGGCAAGCGACGAGAGAGCTCAATTTGATAAGAACATTTTTGACCAAAGTTCAGGAAAGACAATAATCTTAGACAAGCAAATTCAGAAGATTCAAACTACCCTTGGTATTGGAAATGTTTATACAGAAACCCCTAATTGTTCTAACGGTTCTTTTGCCCGATATTTAGCTCCATACATTTCGACCAGCAGCAATATAAGATGAGAAAATTGAGATTTCCAAAGCACTTACACAATCCGCTCATTTTCTTTAGATGCAGCAAGGGCACAGATCTTTTGGGGAGGGTATCCAGTGTTCTATGTTTTGTTTGGAAAGAATTTGCTTCTCGATTTCATGACAGATAGGTAAACATATATATACTTTCTTCCAACAACCTAATTAAATGAAGAAAAGATCAATCCAAGAGATGATAAGTTTTGCAAGAAAATGAAATTCTTCTTATCTAAGGAATAATTGCTAATAGTTAATTTTTCAGATGAAATTCAAATATCTCATTATTAGTGTTGTGGCCTTGAAGATAAATCATTCTCATTGTTGCTTTAGATACTTCTGCAAACTATTTTTGGGATCAGTTACTAAGCATAAACAAGAGGCTATTGTGAGTCACTACGATTCATGTGTTCAAATTGTAATACCAAAGCTGTCATCACCGCTGCCTGAGTACTCCCATGTGTTATCTCATTGAAAAAACCAATTAAGTTGTGGAAACCAGGTAAACCAGGCTTCTAAAAAAACTACATCGGAGAACGGGTAATGCACGTGTGTACACAAATAACGTCATTTTTTCAAGTGTTTGAAGTGATTGATAAGAAACAATCGATTGCGATGTGGATGATATCATCGGTGTTTCTTCAACTATTTCTCCTCTCACTGCTCAATAATTCTATGAGAGACCTCCCAATCTTTCCAAAATCATAACTAAACCTACTCTCGAAAGGGATTGGCAGGATCACAGAAGTTGTTACTACCATGTTAAGGTTTCCGACATGGTCTACGTCTGAAGCACGTAAATAAAGCAAAGTGAATGGACTCGGAATTAGTTATAACACCAAGTTTTCGGAAAATTGATTGCTTGGAAGGATGATCTCAGTTTATCAGTCTGCATGAAGAAATTAGATTTGTGGTTAGGGTTGGGAAATTGGGGATGCAAACTAGGGCTGAGCTCTTTTTTAATTAACTCCAAACACACATAAATCCAAACTTTTTTCCTATTGTTGCTAGGGATTAATCTTTACATTACTCACTGAAGAAATTAGTCATTTCTTATCTTGGAAAATTCACTCTTAATTCTTGCAGATGATGAGCTTCCTGTAATCAACATCACCAGGCAAAAGGAATAAGAAAAATCATTGCGCGAAGCTAACATTTGTGAACTAACGGGAATTAACTGGCCCGAAACAATTGCAAATTACGCAAGATGAAGCCGTTTTGCTAGTTACTTGAGGTTAGGAACTTAGACTAATTTTTAAGCATAAGCGAACTTTGAGGTTACAAGTAATATCAGAAAAATAAATAGTACACAAATGTCCTGCTCTTGATATGAACGTTTCAAGTTCTCGTTGGGGAGCTATACATATGCTGTTGATTCGGTGTTTCAGAGAAGCAAATTGTCGATTGCTTAATCTGCTGGTGATGAAACTTGCTTCCTCTATGACATATCAGTGAGCTTTAATAAGTTGTTTCTAACTTGAGTTGGTTTTCACAAATTTTCTACCTTTGGATGGACAATCAAAAACTGGCTCGTCTTAGTGACACTAAATGGAGTGTGCCATAGCATAATCCTTGTATTAAAGGAGATGCAAATCCGATGAATAATCGGTGCCTTTTCTTTCCCAGTTGATGCAAAATATGTAACCCTGATGCAAAGGGCTTGTTGCTAACAAAGACAGAAGTCGTCTTGAAAACCTAGTGTTAGCTTGGATTGCAGTTATATAACCCAAGATGTACAAAGTCTTGGGATTTGTATATATCAATTCTTTCTTGGAGTAAACCTTAGAAAAAATGAAAAAGTACTCTAAGAGCTTCAGACTCAAGACGACTACCTAAAGCCCTTCAACCGAATGAAGTCAATCACGTGATAGAAAAATAGCAAAATCTACAGAGAGGCGGCGGGTATTATGCTTGTTCTCAATGACGGAGCTTGACCCAGCGCCGAGCTCCATGAGAGAGAGAGAGAGAGAGAGAGAGAGAGAGAGAGAGAGAGAGAGAGAGAGAGAGAGAGAGAGAGGACAACGTTTGTATTTGAAACAGAGGTGGTGGTGATAGCTTTGCTAGTAATAGCAGTCAAGACAAGACGACATTGTCTTGGTGGCAGCGGCAGCAGTGCCGGCGGCGGCGGCAGTGGCGGCAACATCAATCTAGTGATAGAGGGAGAGGAGATATAGTTGGTTCGAGTTTAATTTGTTTTGATTAGGTATAGCGAGTCTCACACGCAATGGACATATATGACGCTCAGCATGATAGAAGGATCCTCCTCTAGAGGAGGTTTAGGTATCCTTTGGCTATGTTTTTTTTTTTTTTGGTTAAATATCCTTTGGCTATGTTTAAATATACTTATATCATTAAATTTCTTAAGAACAGAGAAATCTATCCTTTTAGTGCAAAAGCAACATTTAGACTGCTATGGCCAGAATTAGTTATTTTGAAAAACAAAAAAAAGAAATGTTTGTTTTCTATATAATCAAGCTCTCTATTTATCTTCAATTTTTGTAGAAAAACTTAGGGTCAGCTGAATGTATGTCCCTTCCGCTTAATATTGTCGCTCATCTTTTATCTCGATCCTTTCTAATTTCGGAAGGATTAGATTGCGCAGACACCAAAACCAAATCGTTGAGAAACTTGGACAACCAAGGCGTGCGCATAATAATTGGGAGAGAAGTAAATATAAAGAGTGATCATGGACTACAACTAGGAGGAGCTCTTCGTAGAGTGGTCTCTCGTGCAATGGACAAGCATGGGACGCACGATTCCTGGTTAGGGTCAAACAAGAAAACGATAACGATGAAGTTGAATGGAAGAAGGAAGGTCCGACGATGATGGTACGTGGCTTTTGATTCTTACAAAAGTAGTTTATTCATGTCTTTCCTTTTCACCCTTTCCTTTTGTCTTTGGACCGGATTTCCCTATTATCTCCCATCGAAGTAAACTTTCTTCAACCACGTATTTGATTAGTGGGCTATACATACGGACATCACCCACAACCCACGTGAAAACCTGGGATGACAAATCACACAGAATCGCGAAAACAAAAGTAACAATCGAGTGAGAAATGGATGCAGAAAGATAGACCTGAACACGGGAGACTTGCATGATTTGACAGTGTGCCTATTACAAGAGGAGAGATCGATGGACGTATTATAAATGGCAATAGGGAGATCCACTCGCACTCATATGTTTTCCAATCCCAATTACAACGAAGATCTTCGCAAGGATGTATCTCATAACGAAAAGTGTTTTTCTCTCGACCACAATTCTCATGGACGGCTGTCTCTTGATTTCTCAACATCACTACAGATTGATCTTCGTGTCGGAGGCTAGGCACCTGCCCCAAAGCCGCAGGCGCCCACTTAGGGCGCTGGATATGTAGACACACCCTCTGGACGCCCCTACTCCCTGTTTCTTTCTTGGTTCAGTTTTCAGTCCATTGCCACCTTCTGAATGATACTTGCAGAGATTCGACATGTAAATGGACGGACAGAATACATTTTGATCTTCCGAATCAGACGATGGACATCTAGGGTTGCACAGAATCGTTCATACAGTAAGTTTTGGCACTCGTGGAGCCAACCCAACTTGTCCTGATTGACGTGATCTTACGTGCAATGAGAGTCTTGGTTAAGTCATCGAGCTCGACCAAGTTGGCTGGCACCAGTGAGTGCTGTCTGTTTTTAATCCAAAACCAGGAGATTTCGTGCACCAGTCCGTATAGTTTACGTGATCTTGTCCCATCTGCATGCTCGAATTATTTCCAATTCCTTCCTCTGTCAATAACACTTTTATCTGTTAAAACCGTTATTAATCCTTCCCACACTGCAAACCCTTGAGCAATTAGGGTTTTAAGGTCTACATTATTAGATGAAAAAACATGAAAATAGTGAAGCATGAACAAGAAGGCTCCTTAAAAAACTCCTTGAAACATCTGTTGGGTGGGCAAGCATTGTCTTACTTCGTATCTCAACTAATTCTTGCATTAATCGCCGGATCTCAATTTCTGATTCTCCAAGCTGTCGCCAACATAGCTAGGGCAACACACAATCAATATATGGAACCAATGCCTAACCATGAAGGCCCGAGCACAGTCATCGCATGACTATGACGGTGAGTTGATCTGTAATGGTGGCAGAAACAAACAATAGTTGCTTCGTTAGGATACTATATTTGATATATTTTTTTTATAGCAGTCAAGTGGTATCCTGGATCAGTTGTCACATGCTATAATAAACATTTTGTAACGTGGCTTATGGTACACTACTAAAAAAACATACATGGCATCACCTTACTGAAGATTAAAACCGGGGTCTAACCAGTGATTAAATTAATTCAATTTGCCATCAAAAGTCTTTTCACTTCACTTAGGGCTCATATGACAAGATTGAAAAATAAGTGCTGAAAAAATTTGAATACTGAAGATTAAATGAAAAACTTGTTTGATAAGTAGATAATAAAATTTATTAGTTTCTTGTGAAATATGAAATAGTGAGAAACATTGAAAGTTTTAACAATATAATTGGCAAGAGATTTAAATTGGGATAATGACACAAATGGTTCCTAAATTTTGACCAAATGTGCAATGTGATCCCTAAACTTTTAGTCCGATCAATTTAATCTCTGAACTTTAGTCCAATGTGAAATGTTGTTCCTAAACTTTTAATTTGTTTAATATGATCTCTAAACTTTTGGTACTTAGGGGTGTGCAAAAGAACTAGTAACCACCTGGACCACCCTGGACCGCCCTGATCTTCACCGGAACCGGTGGTTCCTAAGGGAACCGGTCCGGTTCTCGGTTCTAATTTTTGGGAACTAGTGGGTACAAATCCGGTTCCTAGTTCCAAGTATGGAACCGCTCGCCTGCCCAACCGTACCGGACTAATAATATAATAATAATTATAATATATTTATTTAATTTTTATTTTTTTCAAAAAAAGAAAAACCCTAAATCCCTAAACTAAACCTAACTCGCTCGATACTCACAGTCTCATATTAAGTCGAGAAACACCATCTTTCGCTTTCGCCTCACGCTCACTCTCACTCTCACTCTCTAACTCTTCTCGGTCGATGCTCACTTCACCGTCTCCGACTCTCCATCTCTGTCTCTGTCTCTGTCTCCGTCTCCATCTCCATCTTTCCGTCTCCGTCCTTGGCTAGTGGGACCGGTTCCATGGAACGAACGGGCGGTTCCCGGTTCCAATTTTTCGGAACCGGTCCTTAGTGGGTGGTTCCTGGTTCTAGAGTGGGAACCGCCCCCCGGACCATGCTCACCCCTATTGATGCCTGTTCAACTTAGTCCCTAAACTATATGAAAATGTTCAAAGTTGTCTTTTCCATTAATTTCAGTTTAGGGACAACAATGAACATTTTCATATAATTGAGCATGTATCAAAAGTTCATGGACCACATTGAACAAATTAAAAGTTCATGGACCAGATTGCACATTGGGTTAAAGTTCAAGGATCACATTGAACGAATTAAAAGTTCAGGGACCACATTATACATTTGGTCAAAGTTCAGGGACCATTTATGTCATTTTTCCATTTAGATATCCATTGAATATTTTATCACTTAAATAATTAATTAAGTCTCCTTCCCAATAACTTACTGCCGTACGCGATTTTCAACAGAAAAATGTGTGCAGTTAGATGTAATCAAACTCACTTAATGCCAGTAAGTGTTGAAAAGGTTAATTCATGCTCTTTGTAAGTTAGTAAAAGATGTGAACATAGGCATATTGCATTTATTTCTATGTCTCATAGGTCACAGCGTCGACCCCTGTGGAAAGCGGGAAAAAAAAGTCATTTGTTCTCTTACGTTAGTGGATTCAATTCAAATTGCTCAAATAATCAAATTTTATAGAATACGATTTGCTAAATGATGCACTGATCCTTAGTGAGGTATATAAGTCGTTATGATCTTTCTCTTTGTTCTGCATTTGGGTAATGCTCTTTCTTATTCATTGTTGTTTACTCTTGCACACTTTTCCCAACTTTGGGCATGACTATCACATTTGCTCCTAATAAGCTCATATCATCCGTTCATTACCAGTCAATAAATCATCATCGTCACTCCTCCATGCAAAATACAGCAACAAAACTATATTATTATCATTACTGTATAGCTACTTGACAAGTGGGAAGGTGCATGATTTCGATTACCCTAATAATGTCTCTCTCTCACCATTCGCTTTCACACCGATCAAAGACATTGGTCAGTCCACGTTATCTTGTCCATGACGATCCGAATTAGGTGAGAGCTTCATCGACACACCCCTCCTCCTCGTCTTATTCACAAGAGAGAAGCATAAATTTCAAACCTTCTAGTGCATAAATTGCACGTAAGCAAGAGAGAGATAGCCTCCAATTAAAGTCCTATGCACCCATTGACTACCCCTCTCTCTTCTCTATTTCCCTTGGTTTGCCCTAGCTTTATCTAAATTGATCTGAAGAAGCATCCAAAAACCCAATCAGGTACTTCATCTTTCCCATGCAAGTAACCTCTTTGCTTTTGTACTTTCCATGACTTAGGCCAGATTTTGATCCGTTACTTCTTACAACATGTTCAAGAAAGGGGAGGAAACCCTAGATTTTTCTTTTTCTCCTTTGTTTTGTTTTTATCTTTCATTTTAATTTTGTTGTAGTTTTTGATGCTCTATAGGTAAGAGTTGAAGCGGAAGTCGTAGCGAAGCGATAAGGAAGGTAAGACATGGAAGAGAAGAAGGAGGATAATCTTCCACCGGGGTTCCGGTTTCATCCCACGGATGAAGAGCTCATCACTTACTATCTGATGAACAAGATATCGGATTCTAATTTCACTGGAAGAGCAATTGCCGACGTGGATCTCAACAAATCTGAGCCTTGGGAGCTCCCAGGTATCCTCTGACTCAAAGCCCTTGCTTATCTATTGTCATCTGATGGTTTCACGCTTCAAAAACGCAACCGTTTCTAAAATTTCATAGTTTCTGTGAGGAATTCTTCTCACTTTGTCATAGACATAGAGAATTCATTTTGTAATTTAGTCTTCCGTCCATGATATGAATTCATAGTGTTGAATTTTTCTCACAATGATGCAAGATGGTGATTTTAAGTAATTAAGGAGGGATCCAGAATCCTAAGACCCGACTTAAATTTTTGATTGAGGATCTTGCCCTAGAAATATTTCATCATGCATAACCAGTTTTCCAGCAGCTAGCCCTTTTTTCATAATGTTTACAGACCATGCTCTTTTATCATCTTGTGTAGTATAACGAAGAGTGAAAAAAAAAACCATTAACTAGTATTGTTTTCCCTCATTTTTAATGGTTTCATTACCAGTACACGGAGAAAATCTCCTCCTGTTCATCAAACTGAAATACTGACATCTTTTCTGATGGGATTCTCTCAACCAGCAAAGGCTAAAATGGGGGAGAAAGAGTGGTACTTCTTCAGCCTACGAGATCGGAAATACCCAACCGGGGTGCGAACGAACCGAGCGACCAACACCGGTTACTGGAAAACTACGGGGAAGGACAAGGAGATCTTCAATAGCGTCACCTCCGAGCTGGTTGGCATGAAGAAGACCTTGGTCTTTTACAAAGGGAGAGCCCCCAGAGGAGAGAAAAGCAACTGGGTCATGCACGAGTATCGCATTCACTCGAAATCAGCTTTCCGAACTACCAAGGTAATATCTATTTTCATCACCGTAGATCATGTGTCTCGGAACTACAACCCAAAGAAAATGTTAAAGTCTCAAGTTTGTAACCCTAGATATGTTGAGCCAAAAGAACAAAAAAAGAAAAAAAACTTAGCTTGTAAGAACAAACTTGAGATGACTAAACTTCATCCATTTTTCTAAGTGAGCTAGGTTTACATGGATTTTCTTAGATCAGTGTACTCCACTATCTACTATATGTGCATCAAATTTGCCCTCCTATCCAAGTGCTATGTCTTTCATAATCTTCATCCGTGTGCGCAGATCCAACTTTTTCTTCTATTTACATATTCACAAAATATGAAATAGAATAAGATGAAAAAGATGCTAAGAACTAACAATAACAAAATATTTTCCTTTCGTATATTTTGCACACACTCATTTCAAACCCTCTAATTTTATCAGATGTTGGCAAGTTGGATTCAAATTTCGTTAGACGTGCCACGAATGACCCCTTACTTCAATTTTGGGTTTATCAGGGTCATGGGGATCTAGAAAAAGATTGCAATAATTAACCTCTAGGGTTAATTAAGGATCGAGTACGGAAGGTTATCTGTCGTGTTTATGCATGAGACTACTTATAGGACTAACATTTTCTGGAGAGCTAAACTTTCATAACTGTAGATCAACCCATTTCAGTCTTTCGACGCACACCCTATTCCGGAAATAGTAATTGTTACTTGCAGACGTTTCTCTGTATAGAATTGTGCTGCCTATTTTTGAACCCCAAGTTATGTGGGGGCAACAGCTGATGTTGAAAGGTTATCTTGTACATGCATAAGTACATCCACATATGCATGTTTTTTTGTACATACATCGCATGAGCAAGTATATCTTAGTCTTAAAAATTCTAAGATATAATTTAAAGTTAGTTAAATATTTTATCGAGTTACGGTTAATGAATTTTAGAAGAACTAGGATGACCCTGCGCATCGCACGGACTTAATTTATGAAATTCTTACAAATATCTGCAATCACATCTTGATAAATATATAAGAGCAACTTTGTCCTCGGAAGTACACACCATGATAGTCACTAAAGTACATCTTATTTATTTTTTTGCTTTAAGCCTCTTTACAAGGAAAACAAGATCGCTAAGTTTAAGAAAGAAAATGTGAACCTAGAAAATCGAAACCAGCTACAAATACGAGATCAATAGCGAAAAGAAAGAGGGAAAAGCTCATGTTGCTACCAACTGAGGAAAAAAAGAGTCGGCGATGTTTGCACACAAATTGCATCAAGCTATTCATAAGAAAACCTGAGGTTCAATTAACAAATTGAGGAGATGAAGAAAAACGGAAGGATCCCTATTGTTACCTTAAGGTAAAAGCTCACTAGCATTTGGAGAGAGAGAGAGAGAGAGAGAGAGAGAGAGAGAGGGAATTTTGCACAAGTCTGTTTGGGGGAGAGAATAACATCATTTACAAAGTAATTCATGAGTTTCCTCCTAAGAAGCAAGAATCACAATTACACTAAGTTTGCAAAAATAACGTGTAACGCATCTTGCTATTTGCTAAACATTTTCCACATCATATGCAATGATATCCCACAGGACGAATGGGTGGTTTGCCGTGTCTTCCAGAAGAGCGCCGGTGCAAAGAAGTACCCATCCAGCCAATCCCGGGCTGTCCCTCCCTACAGCCTTGAGATAGGGTCGAGTGTTGTGCCGCCCGCAATGATGCCGCCAGAGAACTTCCAGTTCCTTGGGAGGAACTACATGAATGGGGCTGATCTGGCAGAGATCAACCGGGTCCTGAGGAGCGGGGCTATGGGTGTGAACCAACCGATGCCACCGCAGCTCAACCCTGCGGGTGCCGCCGGGGGGTGCTTCACGATATCTGGGCTGAACTTGAATCTGGGGGGCGCCACCTCGCAGCCGGTCCTGAGGCCTGTGATGCAACCGCCGCCGGGCCCGGCCATGAGCCACCAAGATATGGTCGTTGGCTCAACCATGATGAGCAGCAACACTGCTCTTGTTGGAGATCAAGCAGGTGGGTATGGTGGAGAGATGGCACATGCAAATATGGGTGGCAATAGGTACATGGGAATGGAGAATTGCATGGAGATGGAAAATTACTGGCCCCCCGCTTATTGAGTAAGACCTGGTTTGTTCAAGAAAAGTTGATCCAAAAACAAAAATGTTAGGGAGGCTGTAGAAGAATTAGGGAGATCCACAATTTTCTCGTCTAGGGTTCAAATGGGTAAGTACATGGACTTACAGGCGGGAAATTGATAAAGGGTCATTAACTATCTTTGTGGTAGTATGATTTGCCAACTTAGCAAGTTATTTGCTAGCGTTTGAACAAGATCAAGGAACGCATCTTGATCATATTTTCCTCTGGTTTCTTTCTTAACTTGCTCTCTTATAAGTAATAAAGCAGTGAAGTGATTCCGATTATGCATGGAAAGCACAGGTATCTTTTGTTTGAATTTGAGACTCGGTACGTACAACTACAAAAGTCATGGAGGAGAAGACCGCTTGTGGAGATATGTTTCCTCTGGCATTCCACAACGCTATCCTTCATCTTTGCATGGATAAATGCATATTTAGGGCTCCTAAACCAAACATTGTCGGCAAAAATTTTGATATATCCCGTAGCAACCCTAATCTCCATAGATGAGTTCATTTTGATTTAGGTAATATATTGACACTTCTACAGAGATTATAATTGCTTGTGGAGAGATTTTAGTTACTCCGAAAGTGTTTGGGATAATTGTCGATTTTCTAATAGGGCTTAGATTCTTGTATAGGCAATCCGTAATTTTCTAGAAGATTTTAACCAAAAGTGAGAATATCTCATATTATAATAGAACAGATCAAGTGTTACTACCACAAATATTGATGGTTCATAAAGTACAAAGCACTAATTTTGAGTGTTTTACAAGCACTAAAATGTGATTAATCGTTCATAATCAATGTGACAAATGCAAGTGGTTTAGAAAAAAACCTGAAAAATAGTGGCTAGATTTGTATGAATGCGCTGCATAATTCCCTCTGTACGGTGAGAGATGTGATGTCTTCACTGATCACAAAAAACCTTAGAAATGTCTTCCTGCAAAAACAAAGCCAGCCGAGTTTATTACGATGTAGAGGATCGTTTTCATCTCTTGTGTTGATGCCAACCTTCATTGATGAGACTAAATCAGCTCAAGTTACTGACCCTCAGCTGCAGAAAATTAAAATATGAGGTGGAGTCAGGACTTCAACTGAATTATCAAATTCAGGCGGATGGATCCTCGCGTTTTGCAAGAGACTTGTGTGTACCAAATATGGTTGAACTTAAACAGCTGATCTTGACCGAGGTTCATAGCACTTAGCATCCTGGCAGCGCTAAAATCTACAGAGACTTGCGGGAGAATTTCCGGTGGAACAGCATGAAAAGGGAGACTGCCGAGTTCGTTTCTAAATAACTCACTTGTCAACAGATCAGAAGTGAGCATCCGAGGCCATCAGGAAAATCACAACCTCTTCCGGTGGAA
This sequence comes from Syzygium oleosum, assembly GCF_021117445.2. NCBI lineage: Eukaryota > Viridiplantae > Streptophyta > Magnoliopsida > Myrtales > Myrtaceae > Syzygium > Syzygium oleosum. The sequence continues at coordinate 3,562,039 of NW_026607500.1, read as the reverse complement.
GTGGGAACACATTACTATGGATTTTGTGACGGGCCTTCCACAATCGCCTAACAGAAAAGATGCGGCGTGGGTGATCACCGATTTGTGTGATAATGTTGGTAAGAGAAGAGTTTAGAAGGGCCTGAAATAATTCAGCTTACTGTCAAATCAGTTAAGCTTACATGAGAACGATTACACGAAGCCCAAAGTCGACAGAGAAGTTATGCAGATGTTAGGAGGCGAGATTTTGAGTTCAATGTCGGGGAGTCGTTAGTTCTTGAAAGCATCTCCGGCGAAGGGAGTCATAAGATTTGGAACTCCGAGGTAAACTCAGTCCCCGTTTCTTCCTAACCGTTGCCAGAAACGGCTGCTGGTCTTCAGCTTGTGGCCAATGTGGAACTTCAATATCCCACATTGACTTTTCTTTCACAATACGAAAAAGCAGATTAGCAAACAACAAGAAACAGAAGCAGAGAAAGCAACCTGAAAACTTATTCTATCACCAATAAATAAGTAGTTGTGCAGAAATGCCGCATAAATTCGTCGGGTAGGGATGCAATATCACCAACTTTTTTTTTTTTTGGTAAGGAGCAATATCACCAACTTTTCGTTTATGGGTTTTCTGGAAAAGCAGAAAGTTCGATGAATTACTGTGAATTGTCTAGCGGGAATCTGGAAAACTTATGAGTATATTTTGGATAACTTGTCGAGTTACCGTTCCGACGGTGCTAGTTTCGCGCGATATGGTTGCCAGGATATGGAGAGATGAGGACGAAATTGTTGAATGCGTATAGATTCCAGACGGCCCACATGGCTAATCCGATATCCAATTGCATGTTCGTTTTTACGTTGGTATCGGCATGAAATTTTCTATGTTCCCCGAGTTTTAAAGAATTTTCATAAGTTTTTGCTCTAATTGGTATTTTCTGGAAATTTCGAAAATAACGAGAAAATATAGTATTTGGAAGTTTGTACATCGTAACATTTCGGGTGGAGTAATTGCACAAGTGTGATAGAAATTTCGGAAGACTTGAGTTTTCCTTCTATATATTAGAAAATAAATATATATATATCAAATGTTTTTATTCAGCTTCTAAGTGTTATTTTCGACATTTAATCCTTTTCTGAGTTTATGGACTATAATTAAGTGTTCAAGGGCATTTTCGTAATTTGATCGAAGTGAGACTCTTTGGTGGTATTTCCTAACCTGTAGAATATGGATCATTAAGCAATGATATCTTGAGTTGGCCTAGAACACCAAGGGCATATTGGTAATTCTACTTTGGAGTTATCGTTTGCGCGCGTTTATGAGGCTGTGCGGAGGATTCTGCTTTTGTAAACACGTGAGTTTGTAATGGCTGGATTTCGGGTAAATGGTGTTCTGTCACTGAGAGGAATTTCTGAAATTGCATATTTACAAGCTATTATTGCTCATGAATATTCTGAAACAATCAGTATTTGTGTTATAAAACTAGTGACTGTATTAGGTCCAATTTTGATGCATAAAATTGGATAGCTTGCAACACATATGCTTTTGAATGACTGTTGAGTTATTAAATCTGGATTTTGTTTGTGTCCTAGTTTATTCGTCATTTAATATGATTCTGTGTAACAATTATTGCAATAGCACCTCGAGCTCAACATTGCCTGGAATTTGTATAAGCACAGTCATGACTATTCCATCCTGGAAATATTGGAAACTTGTTAAATTTATCTTATCTGCTGATAATAAGTGGATACAACTCTAGGCACCAGAGCCAAAAGCCTCACTCACCTTGTGCATAACTTAAGAAGATGCACTTTCTTACCCTTCTATCGAACTTACCATCGCTCGCTTATTATACGAGCAACCAAATAGTTTAAGAACAAAATAATCAGCACCTATAGTTGATCCCACCTTTTTTTTTTTACGCCTAATCGCTATCGATGGGGATCTATTCACAAGTAGCTAGTTGTACTAAGGGCATCCGTCCGGAATATCCTTGTCATACCAACACCATAGGCCATTTTATGGGTCATCTCTAGCAACATTCTATTCATTAACTCTGTAACCTATTATGGTTCACTAGTAATAATGCGGTCGCTCTCTATGCCCTCCTCTTTGCAAAAATGGTAACAACTTCAAGCAGAACTCCATGCAATTGTTAATTGACACAAGCTCGACTGTTTTACTCATATTCCTTCCAATCAAAGCTCTAATTGCCCAATCATGACAACTTGTGCCTCAACGCAAACACTTATCTTGAGTAGTCATCCACAACTATTAACATAAGTCTAGCACTCTTCTTTGAAAAAAATTGCAGCAACCTCACGAACACTTTACAATCACTATGACTTCTCCTACATACATATTGAACTACACTTTCCATTGTTTACCCCACTTACAGAATCCGCACACATTCAGTTCCTTTGGCACATAATCAAAGATTACTTACACTTAGAACCTTCAGGCTTTTTCTTTGGCAATGTGCCTCACTGCATATGCTAGAATTCTTTCTCTTTGCGTCTGATGTCTTTAAGACGGAATCGTTAATATCTCCTCTTGGAATTCATTAAAGGCCACTGAGCTTGCTTTCTCTATGAGCTAGTTAAAGTACTCAACAGTCAAAAGATTTTCGGGTTCAAATGGGTTTACAAACGAAAGAAGGACATTCTTGGTGTCAAGGTGGCGAGGTATGGCGAGCCATGTTGCAAAAGGACATATACTCAGCGGAAGAGTATTGACTATAACGAGGTGTTCTCTCCTGTAGTAAGACATACTGGTACTCAAGTATTATTTGTCTTAGTTGTTGTATAGTATCTCAAGTTGGAACAGTTAGATATAAAAACTATGTTAATTCATGATGCGTTGGAGGAGCGGATTTACATAAGGCAACTAGAGGAATTTGCTATATTGGGTAAGGAAGACCCTATTTGCTTATTAAACAAATCTTTGTATGGACTGAAATAATCTCATAGGCAGTGCGATAGGTGTTTTGATGCTTTCATGACTAGTAAGATTTATTTGAAAAGTCAATTGGATGGTTGTATTTAGTTTCGAAGATTGAAGGATCGATATATCTATTATTCTATGTCGATGGCATGTTGATAGCAACTAGACATATGTTATTGATATGTTGAAGCGACTGCTAATATTGAGTTAAAGATGAAAGATTCGGGTGTAACAAAGAAGATATTGAGTTTGGAGTTTTCATGTGATAGGCCTACAAGAGTTTTGTGTCTGTCTCACAAGAAATATATTGAGAAGATTGTGACATGTTTTAACATGCAGTAACTAAGCCAGTGAGTACACCTTTAGCCGAGCACTTCAAACTTTCAAATGAGTTATTACCGTCGCTGAGGAGGAGGATGAGCATATATTACATGTTTCATACTCTAGTGCAGTGCGTCGTATTATGTAAACCATGGTATGCACTAGCTTTCTTAGCCGTTACATGAGGCATGCTGGAAAGACTTATTGGAAAACTGTGAAGTGGATCCTCAAAAATTTAAAAGGGACAACAAACGTTGGTATTATGTACAGGAGTGATGAAAATGGTAGTGGGACGATGAGTTATGTAGATTTGGATCACTCTGTTGACTTGGATAACCGTAAATCTTTAATGAGTTATGTGTTTACGTGAGTAAAAAGGGCAGAGACCTGGAAGGTGCCGTTGCAGGATGATGTTCCCTTGTCTTTAATTGAGGTATAATACATGGCACTGACCTTTATAATAAAGAAGGCAATATGTTTAAGGGGTTTTCTTTTAAACTATGGGTTGGAGTAGAAAAGTGGTGTTATACACTGTGACAATCAATGTGCAATATATCCGGCTTTAAATTCAATTTATCTTGAGTCAACAAAGCAAATCGACGTCATGTATTATTTCATCTGAGATGGCGTGAATAAGGGTAAGGTTGTTTTGAAGAAGATAACGATAGCGTAGAACCTAGCAAACATGATGACAAACCTCGTTCCATTTGGCGAAGCTCGAGCTATCTTTGTGCTCAATTAGTGTTTGGAGAATGAGTGCCCATTAGGGCATTGAGAAAGCCGGAATGCTTGATGTGCACCATGACTTGGCTACAAATGTCGGGTCAAAGAGGAGATTTGTAGGAATGTGTTTTGAGTTTGATTTAAATTAGGAAAGTTCTTATTGGGCTTCTGGTTGACCAAACCTTTGAAGTAAACAACAAATCCTTTCCGGAGTTGCTGATAGAGTCAGGCAAAAAGTAGGCGAACAAAGAGCTTCCTCATTTAATACATACATGCGAGTGTTTATCAAGGGTTTGTTTTGGTGCCATTGTTGATGCAATTAGGCAAAGTTATCTTCTTCGTGGAATGTGATTATACATCCAATCGGTACGGAACTTCTCGTCCTAGAGAAAATTGATTAGTGGTTCTTTGTTTTGTTGCTGTTGTTGATGTAATTAGGCAGAGTTGTCTTCTTCGTGGGATTTGATTTTACACAACGAAAATGTACTGAATTTTGTACATGTTCCCACTCCGGTGCGGAAAAGGAGTCTCTAAGTCAGAGATCTGGCTCATTACCCCGCCATAAGGCGATAAAATCATTTAAAACGTCTCGTATTCGATGAGCTTACTCCATAGACCTTGCAAAGCTGTTTCCGAAATGGGCGTTGTCACGTAGTCGGATTTCGCCTTGTAGAAGGATTTGGACGGCTGAGTCCGGTTGAGCAAGACTCCGGGGGATTCTTCTTTAGAGAATCCTGCGAAATAAAGGATGGATTGTATCCAACTCATCTCTGTGCAGCTTTCATGCGTCAAACCTGTTAGAAACTAAACCAAATTTGTTGATACTTGTTTTTTTTGAGTCTATTCGTATTTTCATATTTTGATTTTTCGTGTTTTTAGGTGCTAATTATAGTTTGAGCCTGAAAGAGGAAAGTTTCCCAAGTCAATTAGATTTCCTATTTTGAATAGGTTTTCTAATTGAATGGTTTCCTAATCGGAGTAGGTTTCCTAATTAGAATAGGTTTCCTAGAAAGAGGTTTCCTATTTCGAATCAAACTATGGTCTATATATAGTCTATTTCTCTTATAATTGAGACATGCAATAGAAAGGCGCGAATTGCGATCGTTTCACCTTCAAAAATTTCTTCCATCATATCAATATTGTTGCCGCGCCTCTGACGCTCAACAAATTGGTATCAGAGCTTACGGTTCGTGATCATGGCCTCAACGGACAATCAGCTTCCTCTTCAATACCCTCGTCTTACCAAAGAAAATTATGGTAACTGGGCTGTTAGAATGAAAGCTCTACTCGGCGCCTACAGTGTGTGGGAACTTGTTAACACTAGCTATGATGAGCCAGAGGATGAAGCCACGTTGAACCAGAACCAGAGGAATGCCTTGGAGAAGGTTCGAACGAAAGATCAATATGCCCTGTCGATCATCTATCAAGCGTTAGATGATTCCATGTTCGAAAAAGTTTCGAACGCCACTACCGCTAAAGAGGCATGGGAGATTCTTCAAAACACACATCAAGGAGTTCAAAAAGTTCAGAAGATTCGCCTTCAAACCTTGAGAGGCGAATTCGAGGTAATTCATATGAAAGAATCTGAATCGATTGCTGATTATTTCACGAGAATTTTGGCAATTGTTAATCAGATGAAAAGAAACGGAGAAGACGTTTCCAATGTTCGTGTTGTTGAGAAAATACTTCGGTCCTTAGACAAGAAGTATGATCATATTGCGGTTGCAATCGAAGAATCCAAAGACTTGGATGCCATGACGGTCGATGAACTTATGGGTTCATTACAAGCCCATGAAGAAAGGTTTAGAAAGAAAAAGATTGAACCAGTGGAGGAAGTTCTCCAAACACAATTGACCATTCGAGATGAGAAAGAGCAAAGAAGAGATCCCGTACAAAATCGCGGGACAAATCAAGATCGTGATCGAGGTCGTGGCCGAGGTCACTTTCGAGGAAGAGGTCGTGGACGAAGCAGAGGAGATCCTGCTCGAAGTGATGGAGGATACCGGTACCAAAGAGGTGTTCGTGGAAGAGGAAAGAACTCGACAAGCCAATGGTATGATAAATCTAAAATCCGATGTTATTATTGCAATAAACTTGGCCATTATGCTTCTAACTGCTGGAACAAAGAAAGTAGCAGAGCAGACGAAAATGCGAACTTGGTGAATGATGCTGATCAAGTTCTCTTATTGGCATTCAAAGAATATGAAGAAGGTCAAAGCGATACGTGGTATTTGGATACCGGCGCAAGCAATCACATGTGGGGGAGAAAGGAGATGTTTGCCGAGTTAGATGAGACAATTAAAGGGACTGTCTCATTCGGTGATAACTCTAAAATTCTTGTTGAAGGGAAATGTACAATTTTGATTCGCTTAAAGAATGGTGCACGTCAGTTTATTACTAATGTTTATTATGTTCCAAAAATGTCAAGCAATATATTGAGTTTGGGACAACTTCTGGAGAAAGGTTATACTATTCATATGAGAGATTTTAATCTTATGTTGAGAGATCGGAATAATAAACTGATTGTAAATGTGAAGATGTCGAAGAATATGATGTTTATTCTTAATATAAAGAGTGAGATGTCTCGATGTCTAAAGGCGTGCGTAGATGATCCTTCATGGTTGTGGCATTTGAGGTTCGGCCATCTCAATTTTGGTGGACTCAATTTGCTTTCTCGCAAGAAGATGTTTTATGGCTTACCACATATTGATCATCCTGTTCAATTATGTGAAGGGTGTGTTATTGGCAAGCATTCCAGAACTAGCTTTCCAAAGGAGGCGACTTATCGAGCGAAGAAGCCGCTTGAGTTGATTCATTCTGATTTGTGTGGCCCGATCAATCCTCACTCATATGGTAATCATCGATATTTTGTTACTTTTATTGATGATTTTACTCGAAAAACTTGGGTGTATTTTTTGAAAGAAAAGACAGAAATGTTTGATACTTTCAAACAATTCAAGAACCTGGCTGAAAAGGAAAGCAGCTATTTTATCAAGGCTTTGAGGACTAATCGTGGTGGAGAATTCATCTCAGCCATATTCAACAAATTCTGTGAAAATCATGGTATTCGACGTTTCTTGACGGCCCCGTATTCTCCTCAACAAAACGATGTGGCTGAACGGAAAAATAGAACCATTCTTGATATGGTTTGAAGCATGTTGAAGAGCAAAAATTTGTCCAAGGAACTTTGGGCTGAAGTTGTTTCGTGTGCCGTCTATCTTCAAAATAGATGTCCCACATATGGACTTGAAGGCGTAACTCCACAAGAGGCATGGACCGGGAGAACACCAAGTGTTTCGCACTTGAGAATTTTCGGGAGCATTGCCTATGCTCATGTCCAGACCAAAAAAGATCGAAACTTGAAGACAAGAGCAAAAAGCTCATCTTTATCGGGTATGACTCATCATCCAAAGCCTATCGATTATTTGACCCTAACACTTTGAAAATGTATGTAAGTAGAGATGTCAAGTTCGATGAAGATGGAATGTGGGAAGAAAATCTAAAAGAAGAAGCGAATGTTCGTGGTGATTCCGATCAAACGGAGTTGAAGCATTAACCTTCACCTTCTTCTCCAACATCTTCTTCAAGTTCATCAACACCATCCTCTTCAAATAGTGTCGATGAACCGCTAGTGCCAAGATCGAGAAGATTGTCTGAAATTTACGAAGCTACCGAAGAGCTTCATCTTATATGTCTTCTTGCAGATTATGAACCACTTGCTTATGATGATGCGGTCAAAGAAGAAAAGTGGAAGAAAGCCATGAACGAAGAAATTGAAGCCATCGAGAAAAATCAAACATGGGAGCTTGCTGATCTTCCGAAGGATAAGAAATCGATTGGTGTTAAGTGTACAAGGCCAAGAAGAATGAGAAAGGTGAAGTAACAAGGTACAAAGCTAGATTAGTCGCGAAGGGGTACAAGCAAAAAGCCGGAATTGACTATGATGAAGTTTTTGCCCCTGTCATCCGCACGGAAACAATTAGATTGATTATTTCCATTGCTGCTCAAAATAATTGGCGGATTTATCAAATGGATGTCAAATCAGCATTCTTGAAGAACAAATTTATGTTGAACAACCTAAGAGGTTTGTTGTGAAAGGTTATGAAGGCAACGTGCTAAGGTTGAAGAAAGCTCTATATGGGCTTAAACAAGCATCGAGAGCATGGAATTCCAGAATTGATGCATATTTCAAGGCGAATGAATTCTCTCAATGTCCATACGAGCATGCACTCTATTTGAAGCAAGAAAAATGTGATATTCTGCTTGCCTGTTTATATGTTGATGATCTTGTTTTTACAGGAAATAATTCGGCGATGATTGATGCTTTTAAGGCATCGATGGTGAAAGAATTTGAGATGACCGATAATGGTCTCATGAATTATTTCCTTGGTATCGAAGTGAAGCAAAGTGCCGATGGGATTTTTATTTCTCAAAAAGGATATGCATAAAATATCCTTGAAAAATTCAACATGAAGAACTGTATGCCGGGTATGCCGGTCAATACACCAATGGAGTGCGGAACCAAGCTTTCGAAGTTTGATGATGGTGCCAATGTTGATTCGACATATTATAGAAGCTTGATTGGGAGTTTGAGACACTTGACATGCACGAGACCGGATATTATGTGTAGTGTTGGAATTGTGAGTCGATATATGGAGAAGCCGAAATCATCTCATCTTAAAGCTGCAAAGAGAATACTTCGGTACATCAAAGGTACTATTTCTCATGGCTTACACTATTATTGCTCTGAATCTTTCAAACTTAGAGCTTATTCGGATAGTGATTATGGTGGAGATATCAACGATCGAAAAAACACCACCGGATTTGTATTTTTCTTCTGCGACACTGCTTTCACGTGGTCATCAAAGAAGCAATCAAGTGTTACTCTGTCGACATGTGAAGCTGAATATGTAGCTGCATCTTCATGCGCTTGTCATGCAATATAGTTGAGAAGACTACTCAAAGATATTCTTATGGAGCAGAAGAAAGCAACAGAGATTTTTGTTGATAATGTTTCTGCTATTGCTTTGGCGAAAAATCCAGTTTTTCATGAACGAAGTAAACATATCGATGTTCGATATCACTTCATCCGAGAACATGTTAAAGAGAATGAAGTTGAAGTATTGCATGTGAAGACCGGAGATCAAGTAGCAGATATTTTTACTAAACCTCTCAAGATCGATACTTTTCGAAAGTTCAAGAGCCTGCTTGGAATGATTGATGGAAGAGAATTTGGTTTAGGGGGGAGTGTTAGAAATTAAACCAAATTTGTTGATACTTGTTTTTTTTTGAGTCTATTCGTATTTTCATATTTTGATTTTTCGTGTTTTTAGGTGCTAATTATAGTTTGAGCCCGAAAGAGGAAAGTTTCCTAAATCAATTAGATTTCCTATTTTGAATAGGTTTCCTAATTGAATGGTTTCCTAATCGGAGTAGGTTTCCTAATTAGAATAGGTTTCCTAGAAAGAGGTTTCCTATTTCGAATCAAACTATGGTCTATATATAGTCTATTTCTCTTGTAATTGAGACATGCAATAGAAAGGCGCGAATTGCGATCGTTTCACCTTAAAAAATTTCTTTCATGAAATCAATATTGTTGCCGCGCCTCTGACGCTCAACAAAACCCAACTTGGGAAAGCTTTCTCGAACTAAAGGCAGGATTTTTTCAATCTCGCCAAGGTACAACACCCTGAAAGAGATGTTGATTGTTTTGTTCGCCAAACTTGAAGATGGAGTGACAACTCCTATGTAAGCGTCGAGGAGGAGGTCTTCCTGAAGCTTGTGAGCAATATTCTTCAATATCGTGGCACTTAAGCATATTCAATTTCACATGGGTTTATGTGCATGCCTTCACATCCCATTTTTCTTCTTCCTCGTGAATGCATGCACATGAAATGCGAATACATGCCCATAGAGAAAGATGGGGGTAAGTACAGCGCAAGTGCCATAACTTTTGTACAGAGGACACTTAAGTGTCATAACTTTTTTTTGGCTCACTTGAGTGCCATAATTTTCAAAAAAAAGATCACTTAAGTGCCACTTACGAGCTGGTCGTAAGAGCCCGAAACCTCAGCTTTTCTGGCCGAACAATGACCTTCCCGGTGAGGCGAGCACCACCAGCTTGAAGAGGGGGTGTTGGTGAATCATTTCATGGCCTCCGTTTGTCTCGAAATTTCTGTTTTAACCTCCGTTGACGAAGGTAAAAATGCTTCGTAGTCACACAAATCGGTTCGATAAATTGTGTGACTACGAAGCATTTTTACCTTCGTCAATGGAGGCTAAAACGGAAATTTCGAGACGAACGGAGGCCATGGAATGATTCACCGACACCCCCTCTTCAATCTGGTGGTGCTCGTCTCGCCGGGAAGGTCACCGTTTGGCTGGAAAAGCCGTGGTTTCGGGCCCTCACGACCAACCCCTCTGACAAGCTAGTTGTGAGGGGATGGAGACCGCTCCGAGAAGCGTGAAAGTTCCAAAATGGCCTCCCCGTTTTTTTTGCTGCTGGGCTAATTGTGGAGTGTTTTTGTTTCGTGGGAAAAAAAAAAGAATCTGCGTTTTTTGTTGTTTGTTTTGGTTCTTGATCTGAAAATCATCATGACATTAAATACATATTATATATATGTGCTTGTTATGGTTGTCTTACATCGTAATCACGACTAGCTTGTCAGAAGTGTTGATCGTGAGGGCCAGAAACCGCGGCTTTTTCAGCCAAACGGTGACCTTCCCGGCCCGAGTACCACCAGCTTGAAGAGGGGGTGTCGGTGAATCATTCCATGGCCTCCGTTCGTCTCGAAATTTCCGTTTTAGCCTCCGTTGACGAAGGTAAAAATGCTTCGTAGTCACACAAATCGGCTCGATAAATGTGTGACTAAGAAGCATTTTTACCTTCGTCAATGGAGGCTAAAACGGAAATTTCGAGACGAATGGAGGCCATGGAATGATTCACCGACACCCCCTCTTCAAGCTGGTGGTGCTCGCCTCACCGGGAAGGTCATTGTTCGATCGGAAAAATCGCGGTTTCGGACCCTCACGACCAGCTCGTAAGTGACACTTAAGTGATTTTTTTTTTGAAAGTTATGGCACTCAAGTGAGCAAAAAAAAAGTTATGATACTTAAATATTTTTCGTACAAAAGTTATGTCACTTGCGCTGTACTTACCTCGAGAAAGATGTGAGCACCATTGTCCTCTCTCCTTCTTTTGGTCAACTTTTGTGGGCTTTCTTTATCCTTTTGTTATTAAACGAAGAAAGAGGGAAGGCAGAAGCTATGGTCATTTTTCTTGTTGTGGTGCATGATGGTCATACGCACAGGCCACCATTAATTGCACGTAGACACATGGCTTCTGGAGACGGGTGCCATTTTCTTGTTTCTCCATCCTTTCTCCTATAAAAGGAGGATCTAGAGGACGGAGGGAAGGTGAGAGAAGAGAGAGCTCAAGAGACGAATAGGGACGTGAGCTCGGAGAGATTTGCGCGGAGTCAAGTCGATCGAGTTGAGTTATTAAATACTGTGAGTATTGAGTATATATTAGGACTGGAAAACACTCGAGTGTATGAGTGATTATAATCCTGTAATTCTCAAATTCATTAGTGAATTATTTACCGATTTTCTCCATGGACGTAGATTTCGACATTTGGAACGAACCACGTAAATTTCTCGTATCCTTTTATTGTTCCTCGTTTTATTTCTCTATCAAATTTCTATAGCACCCGACAATAATTGCAAAGTTACGATCTACTTCCGCTGCGTCACTGATTTACAACAAAACTAATGAACATATATGTCTTATATCTTGACGTGGTTAGCAAAAGATTTTTCTTTGAAATTAAAGCTTTTGGCGCGTAAGCCAAATTGAGATGCAATGAACATAGGACAAAGATTCGATCAAATTGAGAAAGGGCTTTCGCCATCAGCATAGTATCATCTAGATTAGCTTAATGACCAAACTATGGTTGCGACCCTACAGAATGAGTGTCAGTGAAAAGACGGGTTTCGAGGTAATGTCAAAGGTAGACCAACGGTCCCCAATCGACACAGGTTCTCTCAAACTCTTACCTCTCATGACGTTGGATAATTCATTTAGATTCAATGCACCCTATTAGAATTTAGTTGTCATTAGCCTATTGGGGTTGGCTAGAAACCAAGTGAGCTGTGGAGGTATATCTCACTCCCTACGTAACTAGAGATCTAAAGTCGGAGTATACCAATATGAGATTAATCTACCCGTGCATTACACGTGCGTTGCACATGTGCTGCACGAGAAGAGCTGCAAGATTAATATACTCGTACATTGCACAAGTTGAATGAGTTAAATATTTAAATTGAATCACATGATGGTCCCGTAATTAGCGAAAAAAAGGGATTACATTTGTCAAGGAGTTCATGTATTAGATTTGTCAAGAAGTTGAAGGAGTCTTTCGAATACGCAATCATTAACTAGTGGTGCTTTTAGTTGTTTTGATCTATGTCTAAATCTTTGATATACATGCATGCAGGTTGAGAGAGGGTGGGGTAACATGTGGAGCCAAATGCACATATAAGTCAGTGACCGGTGAATTATTATTTCATAGTCCATCTCACTGAACTTATGTGAAATATTAGTTGATGGAGAGACTAATATTAAGATATTGCTTTTGCGAATGTAATTGTTAATCTCTGAACTTTTCGGTGAAATTGCAATCCATAATTCCATATGGTCAAGATCAGTGGAAACTCATATTTCCAAAGACTGCAGATTTCAAAAGGTCTCATGTTACATGCTCATTAACTTAGAAATAAGAGTAAATTGGTTACTCTACATTTATTGGATAGATAATAAAAAATTATTAGTTGAATGAAACTGTTGAAGACACGGCCGACTTTCACAGAAACGACTCTAGTATTTCGTCATTGTTGGAGAAATGATCTTTGAAGATCCCGTGCCTGAAGTCATTGCCTGGACTAGCAAACAAAACCGTGGAAATCAAAGGACTCGCCTAGTGAGCGCTCAGAGGAGAAGTTGGTGATCGCATCCGTTCCATGCAGCTCTCTCGCTGCTTTGTCATACTCCATCGCGGCCCCCTCGGCCGTATTGTACATGCCCAGTCACCGCCGTCCACGCCACTTCGAGTCTCACATCCTTGTTGTCCATCTCCATTCCGGCTTCTGGATTGCACTCCGGAACTTCTTCCCACCATAGCGAGATTAATCTACCCGTGCATTACACGTGTGTTGCACGTGCATCGCACGTGTGTTGCACAAGAAGAAGACTTGTGAGATTAATCTATCAGTGTATTGCACATGTATTGCATGAGTTAAATATTCAATTTGCATCACATGATGGTCCCGTAATTAGAAAAAAAAGGGCTTATGTTTGTTAAGGAGTTAAATATTTCTTATTTCTTGCTTGTTTCCCCAACTTGCTAAATGTTTTAAATAAAAAATACTTGAGCAGTTCCTGAGCACTATTTTGAGTATATCAGCAATCATAGGAGAACATCTTCAACCCTAATTGCTCTAGTTTTTACCTAAATATTAGATCCAAGAAGACGTCGTTGGGCTAACGTAGAAATTCATCTAAAAAAGACATCTTCTTGAATTAGAAATTTGGGGAAAGACTAGAGCAATAATGTGACAATGCCACATAGGATCACTAAGGTAATTTTGGATGGAGGTTAACGGAGACAGATATGGGACTTAAATAAGAGTTGGTGATTTTTAATGGGGAAAATTACTAAAAAAGTCCTGAGCCTCGCCATTGGCTGGCGACCGGCTAAAAGAAGAAGGAAAGGAAAAAAAAAAGAAAGAGAGAGAAAGAAAAGATAGAAAAAGGAAAAATAAAATAAAATAATAAAATAAAAGAATTTGAAAAAAGTATTCGAATATTATTAAAAATTGTCAACGTCAGCGCCGACCTTGCTATGTAGGACAGTCGATATCTATGTCAGTGATTTTTGGCCAAAATTTGTTGGTCAGATGTATTGAATTGGCACAAATGCAAAAGGTTTAAGATTGAATTAGCCAAAAAAAAGTTTAGGAGTGAATCGACACAAATGCAATAGGTTTTGGACTTTTTTGGAAATTTTCCCATTTTTTATAAGATAACAAAAGTTTAAGGTAGAATTAAGACTGGACATAAAGTTGATGATTTTTTACGAGATAGAAAAAAAATTATGGTAGAATTGAAACCGCAGCTAAAGTTAAGGAGGTTTTAGGGAATTAGGCCCCAAGTTACGTGGCCCAGATGCTTTTCTTGAAGATCGATGTTCCCACGACTTTCAGAATAATAGCGGTTCACTTTCGCGACACAAAGTGATATGATTCGTTGGCACAAAGAGCTTAGTTCCCCCACTTGAATTGAATTTTAGCTCTGGCCAAAAGTTAACATCTTTGAATTTTTTTTTATGATCCAGAAAGTAGGCTAAATCTTGTATCTAATAGTGATATCACTATTTTCCATTGGTGGGGTTATGCGTGTATATCTGCCCGAGCCCGACTGCACGATGGGGTTGGTGTATAATGTCTACCCTGTGGTGATTAGAATGATGGGTGACTATTGTGCTCATGCTATTTTGTCTATCTACAGATAATGTGTAAATTATATTGAATATACCTGCTACGTTAAAATATTCCTGGACTTCTGTTGAATCCTTTGCTTCTTGGGTTAATATAAATAAAAACTCCAAACTGGTACACATATGATAATTTTACTCCAAACTAATTTTTTGATCATAAAAAACCCAAAACTGATACACTTATGATAAATTTACCCTCAGTTTGTTTCCGTTAAATTTTACTGTCAAATTACTTTGTTAAATGACACGCAACAGTTAACTGATGTATCAGTTTTATGTTTTACCCTCCGTTTGTTACATGTATACCAGTTTGTGATTTTTTTTGGTATTAATTCAATTTAACGGAAACTAGCGGAGGGTAAATTTGTCACAAATGTATCAGTTTGGGGTTTTTAGTGATCAAAATATTAGTTTGGGGTAAATTTATCACAGATGTACTAATTTGGAATTTTTTGTGGTAAAAAAATTAATTTTGGATAAAATTATCATATGTATTTTAATTTGGAGTTTTTCGTAGTATTAACCCTGCTTCTATATGCATAAAAATTGGATGTCTAAACGCTCGTAGAGGTAGAGGAGCACCTAGGAGCTAGTGAGCCCATTCATGGACGATATGACGTTTTCCAGATTTAGTGGTAACTGCTGAGGATTGACAGTGATCCTGGTTTATCTCACGTTTGGTGATACTTTGAGCATACTCGAATATTATCTAGGTTTCTTCATCTTTACGATTATTTAAGGAGACAATTTGGTGATTTTATGTATGCTGGATGTGGCGTTGGTTTCTTCTATTTTGGAGACTAGATATGATCTTAGGGATCTTGAATATTAATGTTTGAGTATTTCAATTTAATGATATAACCAAGATATAGAGTTTGATTACCTCGCATGTGTTTGGCAATATAAATATACACATGAGCATTGCCACGCAACCGATTCGATAAGAGGACATGACAATCTAGTGGTTTAGTTATCGGCCTCCAAAAGTGCTCAATCACAAACGACGCTATTAGGTGGCTTGAGCAGATAAAAAATACGTACTTTTCTGTCTTCGACACATTCATAAAATACCTTCTCCCTGCGTTAGGTTCCTATTTAACCATCACTGTTTAGACTCGCGGCGTGCATGATCCTTGGAGCATTTCGTGCCGGTCTATTGGCTTTTGTGCTGCAGCAAATGGAAGCTCAAATCTAAGTATATAAAACTAAACAACAATTGACGTTCCAACTACAGAACAGATGACTACAGAATAAAGCAATTAAGCAAAATTGTTGAGGATAAACAGGTAATATGGCTAATTCGAAAGCTCACCCAAACAAGGCCTAGAAATACTTAATAACGATTGGTAGCGCCAGCAGAGTAGATGCCTATTATAGCTAATTAAGGAAACTGTCATAATGCGTAATATAGCTCATTAAGCAAATTTTTATAAAGGAAGTCAGATCACAATAAAAATTTGACAACGGTGGTGATGAGAGAGCAACAACTCTATGAGAGCATACCGCAAACCACTCAAAATTCCTTAGTTGCAAGAGGTCTTCGCTACTCATGCTTTTTCAACGTCTACCGAATATTGGCGTGTACCTCACCAGAAATTAGAACTAGTCCCGATATATGCGGATAGCATATGTTATCAAATTTACAAAAATCAGGAGCAATTGTTCGAGTTGAAGATAATAAAAATATAATCAGATGCAATTATAGTCGAGGCAGGCTGAAAACTTTCCGTTCTAAGAAAGACAAACCACCTTATCTAAAGAGGCTTAATCTAGATGAATGAGAGGCAACATTTAGGATTCAAGAAGCAGATAATATCTCGCAACCGGACAAATCAATCAAGAATAGCCAAAAATGTGAAAGAATTTTGACAGTAAACATCTCAACCAAATATAAAGTACCATCTCAATGAAGAATAGACTGTCGTTTCAGCACGTCAGGACATACACATACAGGAGTACGGACTGTCGTTTGGGCCTTTCCGTTTTTCCATGTGTATGTTTCGTAAAAAGATTTGACAAATGCCATTTACTTGTTGGGAGAATCCAAACGCATGAAACGGCCCAATGACGTGCCATGCGTGGTGCTTGTGATGTTATGACCTGAATCGTCCCTTCACATCTAGAGATTGTTCCGTGACACAAATCTATCTTCATATTCAAATCATACTATCAATGTTACGATGCTGATACTAATGCAACAGTGCAAGTTACGTCCACCAATATAATCATTCTTTATCGAAGGAAAAAAGAATCGTCCACCAATATAATCATTCTTTATCGAAGGAAAAAAGAATCATAGAGGACTTAAATTGACTAGGACGATAAACTTGCCTGGACAAATAGGATTAATGAAAACATCGTATATTAATGAAGTCACAATTTGAAAAGAAAAAGTTCTTATAGATTAAAATTAAGTTCGGAATTAAGGTAGGTTTTTTGTTGTTAAAGAAACATTTTATTCATTTCCACGTATATATAATAGAGAAACAGAGAAACACAATCTAACTGCAAACTAAGGCAACAAAACAAGTTCCAGATAAGAAGATGAATCATAAGAACAAGGTTAGGGTCACACGCTTAAAGGGCAGATCTGGGACTTTTTCAAATCAAAATTAGCTGCCGATCACCGAATCCGTATTTAGTAATGAACACACACCGAGATCTTCATCTGTTGCTACGGCTTTGCCTTTTGGCGGTGTGCTCCTAGATTCAATGGGAAAAGTGTCAAAAAAGTCATAAACCTTTTATATTGATGCTAATTTAGTCATAAACCTTTTTTTGGTGCCAATTCAGTCCTAAACCTTTTAATATAGTGCCAATTTAGTCCTTCTGACTAATTTGGGCCGGATATTGCTGATGTGGACGCCGACCGACTTACATGGCACCGCCGGCGCTGACGTGGACAATTTTTAATAATTTTTCTAATTTTTTATTTATTTTTTCTAATTTTTTTCTTTCTTTTCTTTTTCCCTTTCTTCTTCTTCTTCTTCTTCTTCTTCCTTTTCCGGTGACTGACCGACCATCAGCCATGCTTGTGCGGGCTGGCTTCGCCTGAGCGAGGGTCGCCGTTACCCAGCCAAGCGAGGGCGAGGCTAGGCCCGGCGAGGGCGACCCTCGCCAGATCTGGCGAGGCCGGCCCTCGCCCAGGCCAAGGTGGCCTCGCCGGATGTCTCCTTCGCCCGGGCTACACCCAGTGAGGTTTCCCTGGCCTGGGCGAGGGTCGGCATCGCCAGATCTGGCCTAGGCGAGGCCGACCCTCGTCGGGCCTGTTCAGCCATGCCACTCATCACGCCACCTTCATCCAGTCCACGTTCGCTAATCTTCGTGTTGCACAGTCAGTCCAGGCTCTTGTTCGCTACTTGCTGTGCTATCGCCCCTCTCGCCCGACGCCATTGCACAGCCAACCCAGTTGCCTTCGCCGTTGCTTGTTGCCTAGGCCAGATCTGGCGAGGCCGGCTCTTGCCTAGGCCAGGGCGGTCTCGACGGGCATCTCCTTCGCCCGAGCGACGCTTGTGACATCCTGAAAAATTAGTCCATTTGGGATTTATGAAATACTGGATTTTATGAATGTACTCGTAGTCAGTTCTCGCCCGGAACTGATCATTCCTGGGAATGCTAACCATTAGGGAAAGGCTAATAGGGGAATTAAATTCGCGCGACTAAAGGAAATTCGATCGTGAATGGATTTCGACCATTAAATCGCGGAAGTGATATTTTGAGCCACTGTTGGCCGATCCAAGGATAGTTAGGGGTCAGTTCGCCACTGTCCTAGTAGTGGATCGCGGGTGATTCCGTTGGACCACGAAACGACTTGACGAATGATTCCGAAATTATACCGAACGATCGTACCCTTCGGATCAAGTGATTGATCTTCGCGATTTTAATGACAACCGAGGTCGTCACGCACCGAACGGACTTGCACGTGACTCGATTCAGTATCGGAGATGAGTCGATTCTGCGAATTTCCCCAGCAAGCCGCCCGTTAGCTCGAGAAACGCTCGAGTTGCGTTTAATAGAATTTAATTATGGAATTTTTGCCCAAATTGGACACCGGAAAATCAGGAAGTCACGCCGGAAGGTTAGGATGACGTTGCACGTGACACGTGTGAATTTTTGGTGCGCTCAATTCCTTCGGAAAAATTCGATTTGGACAAGAAACGGAGAAAGTGACCAAAATACCCCTAGGATTTATTAAAGGGTATATTTTAAGGGTAAAGGGCATTTTGGTCATTTCCGCATTTAGTCAAAATTTACTATTTAGGTCAAGAATGCCATCTTTCTCACCTCATTTTCTATTCCTTTGCTGTGAAACACCTCCCCCAAAATTGCCGTGAGCTCTCCCTCTCTCTCCCGTGAATTTCCTTGGCCATTCTTCTTCACGCCGGCGCCACCGCCGCTTGCCACACCGCCGGACCGCCACCTTGCCGTCGCCGTGCCGCCCTCCAACCTCACCGTCTCTCTCTCTTTCCCCTCTCTTTCTCTCTCTCCCCGTGACCCATTTCCGGCCGTGCAAGACCACACCGCCGCCGTGCAAGCCAGAAACCACCGTGAGTTGTTCGCCTTCGCTGTAGAGCGCCACCGCTTTCCGTTCTAGCCGTTTTAGCCTAGAACGCGGTAAGTCGTCCTCTAATCCCGATTTAGGAAATTGGGTATCGCCGGATAATTGAATTTTTGGGGTTGAAATCGGAGTTGTTTGGGCGAGGAACGTTGGGGTTTTAGGTTGGGAATGTGTGGCGGGCCTTGAGGATTAGTTTGGGAATTTTTGGAGAACAATTTGAGGTGAAATTGAAACTGTGAATCACTGTTTATATGCTGCGAATCACTGTTCACGAGCTGTAATTTACTGTTCACGAGGCTGTGATGCTCGGTTCGGGACGCAAGTTGGATTTTTAGAACCGGTATTTAATGGTGAGGAAGTCCCATGAAGGACCGGAATCAATTTGGTGTCGTTTGGTGGGAGAAAAATAGAAATTTATGTGTTTTACGTGTGTTTTAATTATAATTGAGTTGTGGTGGTAGAATTGTGTGTGCATCTGTGCAATGGGCTGGTGTAAATATGTTTGATTCGTGCACGTTTGGGTTCAATTGAAATGACTGTTCAATTGACCATGTGATATGCTGAGTTAGCCAACGCGGGTAAGTCGCGCCTAAATCTAATTTAGGACTTTGGGTATCGACGGGTAATTCCGGACAAAATCAGTATGAAATTAGGTGCGGAATTACATGGATAGGGAGTGGAAATTTTATGGCGGGCCTTAGGAATTAATTCGGGTAATATTTATTGGAAATTCAGAAAATTAGGGGCTGCGAATTACTGTTCATTTGCCTAGAATCACTGTTCACTGGCTGTGGATTACTGTTCACCGAGCTGTGATGGTCCGATTGGGACGCAAGTTGAATTTTTGGAACCTAGAAATTATGGCGAGAAAGTCCCGTGAAGGATCGGAATTAATCCGACGCCATTTGGTCGGAGAAAATTGGCAATTTACGTGCTCTGGGCATGTTTGAATTATTCTGGATGGGGTTGATTTAATTGAGTATTTGTTTGTGTGTTATATGAGGTAACTCGAGGATGAAATGAGGATGTTTCGAGGCTGGAGTGAGACTGAATAGAGTGTCAGATGTTGTGGGATGGAATTGGCAAACTTAGGGCTCGATTTAAGGTCAGGTAGTGTCGGTTTGGTGTGTGGTAGTATGGTTAGATTGTGATGTTCAATAGGCATGGAAATGTCGAAATTATGCCTATGAACGTGGCTGTGATTGTGAGCCCATGAGCAGCCTTGTGTGTTTATTGAACCGTGGTTTGATGGATTGAAATGTGCTTGATTATGTGCACGCGTGGGCCAGATTGAATTAATTGTTGAAATTGGCCATGTCGAATGCTGAGTGAGCATGTTTTACGTGTTAATTGATGCGTGCACGGGCCGCGTGTGATGAGCCAGTTGATTGTGGTAAATGCTTGATGAGCATGTGCATGGGTAAGAAAGAAAAGTGGTGTGGCTTGTGATTGTGGAAGTTATGTGAAGGTGTGTAAGTGCGAGAATGGGATCGGGCCGAGTATCATAAGCTCGGGCAGCGATCACGTAGGTCTGTTGCATTTGGCACAGGCTGAGGCTTGAAAAAGCAAGAATGAGAATCGGTCCGAGGCACGATCAGCTCGGGTGAGACCGGGATTGGACCGAGGCATCCTAAGCTCGGGTTCCAATCACGTAGGCCTGTCGCATTTGGCGCGGGCTGAGTTGGGATCGGGCCTGGGGCGTGTGATGCTCAGGTCGCGATTGGGGCCTGAGGCGTGAACGGGTACGCGGGCCGAATGTGGTGAATGATCGCAGTGTACCTGAGGCGTGTACGTTTACGCGGGTCACTGGCGAGTGATGTGGGAAGTGATGAGTGGTCGCAGTGTACCTGAGGCGTGTACGTTTACGCGGGTCACTGGCGAGTGATGTGGGAAAGAGGAATTGAGAACGGAAAGAATGTGTGCGAAATGAGAATTGTACATGCGTGTGTTTGCATCTGATGTAATTGTGATCGAGTGCGGGTGTGCGCATGATCAAGCCTGACCATATTAATTGATGTACCTGTGTTGTGATGATTTGATGTGCGTGAATGTGTGTGTTTGTGCTATTGTCTGGAGGTACGTGATAGCCTAGGTTGGGTTTAGGGGTGTACTTACTGAGAAGTGTCTCACGGTTGTTTTCAACCAAATATTTCAGAACCCAAACCTGAGCCGTGAATAATCCGCCACCACCTCCAGTACGTTTTGGAGTTCCAGTGCATACAGAGTATGAGACAGCTGAGTTTCAAATGGGAGACGGGATGATGTGGAGTTAGATTCTGAGTGGACGCCAAGCAAGGGGTGTTAAAGGTTGTTACGGGTTGGATGGCAGGTCATCGGTTTTTGTTCTTACTCTTGAAGGGTTCAAATGTGTGCACCGGTAAACTAAGGCTTGTATTTTGTAAATATGGTGGTACAAGTTTGACCGAGTAATGAATATGTATATATTCTCCCAATGTTTCCCCAGTTAAATTTTTGTTCGGGTGTTTTATGGATTCCGTGTGCGCAATTAAATCTCTGATGTTTAGATGAGGTCGGCGACAACCTGGGACGTCGCAACTGATCGACCGGAGGCGGGATGTCGCGAGCTCGACGGGAGCTCGGGGCGTGACAACGCTCGGCAAGGCCGGCCTGGCCTGGGCGAGGGCCGGCCTGGCCAGATCTGGCAAGGGGAGCCCTCGCCGGGGCTGGCCCTCGCCGGGCTAGGCCTTGCCCTCGTCTGGCTGGGCGACGGCGACCCTCGCTCAGGTGAGGCCAGCCCGCATGGCCATGGCCGGTGGCCGGTCACTTGGAAAAGAAAGAAGAAGAAAGAAAAAAGAAAAAAAAATCAGAAAAAAATAAAAATAAAAATCAAAAAATATTATTAAAAATTGTCCACGTCAGTGCCGGCGGTGCCACATAATCCGGTTGGTGTCCACGTCAGCAATATCCAGCCCAAATTAGCCGGAAGGACTAAATTAGCACTATATTAAAAGGTTTATGATCGAATTGGCACCAAAAAAAGGTTTAGGACTAAATTGGCACCCATGCAAAAGGTTTAAGACTTTTTTGACACTTTTCCCTAGGTTTGACGTTCCCAACACCATTGTCGTTCAGAGTAACAAGGTTGAATGCATATAGATCTGAAACCCATGAGAGCGAAACCTTCACGAAACTCCTCTAATCTCCTTCAAAATTGGACTTGTACATCAACAAAATCCGAGGAAAGCGAAACTCCTAAAACATATACGCAAAAAAAACCCCAAATCTAAATTAGATCGAGATAGAAATCCCCTCAAAATGGAAGAAAAAAACTTTTAGATCTAGATTAGATCAGAAGAGAAAAGCTCCTCAAAACAGGAGGAAAGCAAGAAAAAAAGAATAGAGAACAAATCAGCCAAAGAAAAAGGAAAAAGGGAGGGGAGGAAAAGATGTAGATCAAACCCTCCCCTCCATGAAGGTTGAAGAAGAAAGCCGTGTGAAGACGGGAATTTTAAGGTAGGTTGAACTTATAGGAATTGAGGATTTATTTTTTGGAAAAATACAATTTGAGGTTGAATCAACTAAATGAAACGTAACACATGAGAAACGTTATCATGTCCGGCGTTGGGCCAACATCACTAGCAAATTGACCATGATAAGTTTTCAAGAAATCCATCTGCCTTAGTGTCACTTAATAAGGTGGTTATTGCCGGTAGTGAATGTAGAAAGTGCACCCAACCAAAGGCGTCTAGAGGATCGGCAATAGCTAGGCATCGTGGCCATCGACCTGTCCTTTTATTCCTTTTATAGTTCAAGTAGCTAGCTTACTCTGGCTTTCAACATTGCTGTTCGTGCTTGAAAGCAATCTCCTATCTGTCATTCGGCCTCGTGTCAGAAATAGTTGACTGAATCGAACTGCCGAGAAGCCAAGTAGATTTGTTCACCAGCAACTGTAGCGATTCCCTCTAACTGCACGAACTGCTCCAAGTTTCGTTTCCCCTATTCGTCTCAACTACACACAAGGTGAGAATTTCGGTGTCGTTAAAATTCAACCAAGGGAACATTATCGTCTAGGCACAAGACCATGGGTAATGAATCGCTCGACCAGCTTATCGGCAGGGAAAAACGGGTAGTCACCTAATTTATTTATTTATTTATTTTTATTTTTGCCTTGGATTGTTACCTAATTCAGGATTAATTTATTCACTGAAACATATAAGCTAGGTGACCAAATCCATTTCATATCCTAAAATCAGTTTAACAGCTATTATTAAAAACGCAGACTGTCAAAAAGGAGCAACATGGCGCAGGTGGTCACTGGAGGACTCCCAATTACATACAGGCTGGAAATAATTTGAGAGAATGCAACCTGTAGCTTTTGCTGGGGCAAATAAGAAATTGTTAAGGATAAATATTGCACAAGTGTCATAACTTTTGTATGGCGTTTACTTTAGTGTCATAGCTTTTTTTTTTTCCAATCTTTTGAGTGCTACCTTGGCGAAAAATCGTTCATTTGAGTACTTATTCCGGCGATTCGTCCGACGTGGCTTTTTTAAGAAAGTTTATAATTCGATCTGCCTTTTTATAAAAGAAATCAAATCCAAAGCGGAAAATGGGCAATAGGTCATGTCAATTGAGACTAAAATGAGGAAGCTTTATAGCAAGGTTTAGGAAAAACCAATTCTCTCTCTTACTCACTTTCTCTCTGTCTCTTTTCGATGGCCATGGGCTGCGCCTTCAGACCTGCCTTTTTCGATGAAGTTGCTCTACGAGAAACTTTGCGTGACCAGCTTCAGCTCCTGATGGGTAAACTTGTAGAATTTTGATCCAATGAGTAATGTCGTGAGGTCCTCCGAGAGGGTCATTGAAGTGGGGTTGTTCAAATCAGATAGAGAGAGCCTCTAGAATGAATTATGCTTTGTCACCTTCTTCTTGGGCTACTTCTTGGCTTAATCTGGGGTTTTACAGCATCTTCTGACCATAGACCTCCATGAAAATTTCTTCATAGCCATTTGATGAAAAAGTTTCCGATTGAATTGATCCATGAACTTCAAAACTTGCACTTCTTGAATGTGGACACTACTCAATCATCATAATCGTCTTGTGACAGGACTTCGAGTTTCATGGCATTCAATAGTGTGCCAGATCAAGTTAGGGGTGTCTATACAACAGAATTTCAAGGAGATCTTTTTCCTTTGACTGGACTTTGGTCGTTTTCGTCCGTGTTTATAATTGTTTAAATGTAACGGATTTCTTTCCAGCTCCGCAGCAAGCGTCCACTTGTACCAGTGACTGCCGGAAATGCGAAAAACTGGTGTAGACTTCCTGTCCGAAAACTTGAAAATGACAATTGTATCTTAAATTCATACGGTTTTGCATGTCAATGATCTATAAGCATTTCACATTAAGTAAAATGGTACATTTCGCAAGATTCGCAACAAGAAATTAAACTGTACTAGTTTTTTTTTGGATTATTTCCCAATATTTGCAGCTAGCAGCAAACAATTTATTGCTATAAAAACGAGTGCGCGTGACCAATAATCATAGCCACAATCGAATAATAATTCATCGTTGAATCCAAAGGCAATCGATTGCCAAAAAGGTTGAACCTGCACACCAAGTAGAAATACTCTTTTTCAGATCACAACCATAAAGAACAAGCAGCTGAGATTCTACATTTTGGAATCAAAAGATATGGCGACTAAGAATCCTATTCCCAAAAACTGAAGGAACTCTTCAACCCCAGAGAATTCATATTATTCTCGTTAAGTCTTTCTGGATCAGCATGCGCATCCGCCTCTTTGCTCTCAGTCTGAAACAGCCTCAGGGACGCCCCGGTAATATCTGCAAGCAATATTGAAAGATCACTACAAAGCAAAAGAGATTCGATAATACAATATTATCATCAAAAGGAATTACAGCGCTCATAAACACACACAGCACAGAAGATGAAGAAAGATTGGGGTTTGGGGAGAAGCGAGACATAATCAAAGAAAAAATCGAGCTGGACAACATCAGATTCAGATAAGTGAGTCCCTCATCATTACAACTTGTGATCAGACGTTATCTTTCCTTCTTCCCGATAAGTAAGATTATATTTAGTGAAAAACACATAAGCAGGGGAGCAATCCCGTTACAAGAAAAAATGCACAAGCTCAGGCACTAGGAAGCACAAGGAACTCTTATCAATAAGATGAAGTTGAAGAGCAGAGTGTGAGAATCCTTCTTATGTCCATACTAGGCAAAGAGATGAGTATCCTGCTTTCTGGAACAAGTGAACTTGATACTTGTCCAGATTGTACAGGTTCTGCGCACAACTTAGGCTATTCTAAATGTTTGGGAAGAGAGAATGAATAGCATTGTTACGATCACAACATCGGTAGCTTACAGGAATCAATCTGCTTCCTAGTTGGCCATTGATGAAAACATGCAGATAAGAGCTTATCCTGCTGATCATGACATGCGTAGCTTACAGGAATTGGTCTACTTCAACCAACAAAGGCGCCTGATCAAAGGTAAGAGAAAAACATGCGCATGAAAATGGACATGAAAATGGGTAGCTGATTCGTCAAGAAGCCTATCATAGGAAATGCGAGAGCTCCAAAGAAAAACTGTGAGGTGATGACTCTAAAAAAATTGAGCGTCAGCAACGAATCGAGCTTTACGCTTTGTGATGCTCAACGCGAGGAAGAAGTACCTTGCAAGTCCGATTAACCTCTCATTTCTGATTCTCCAACATCATTGCACTATTGCATTCTTCAGTTTTACCCTACTTTTCCGGTACCTGTTTTTGTATACTTTATGCATATTAAGATCGCACTATCCTACTGTCACCAAAAATTATTGGTTAGTACAAAAGAGCATGACTATGGATCAGAACTGTTACTTCTAATAAAAAGAAGCATGTGTACGATCGTACTATGATATAAGAATTTTGCATCATATTATGCCAATTCAGAATAACTTCAATTACTTTCAGTACAGACACAACTTTGACTGCAAGAAAACTAAAACTGACAACTCAAACCTCATAGGTTTTAATTAGCTTCACTTGGAAAAGAGCCTATGTTTCAAGCAAATTTATTCGATTCATCTAATTAAGGTCACTCTTTAAGTTTATGACCACCTAAGAACCACAGAAGAACCTTCTACCTTCAAATGGACACACTCATGGATTGTGTCCGATGAGATGATGATGCGGTGCCTGTGAAATTTGTTCATATAATGTGGAAACAAACTGTTAACTCAAAAAAGCATATTATGTCTGGCATCATACATCCCCTAATTTGTCCCTCGACTTGAGGAAACAAGCGGAAGAAGGCAAATAATGGGAGAAATTTCGGTAAACAAACCGTTAATTCAAAAATGCTGAGATATACCTGAGTGAAAGGGGGCATCGGTTGTTACGGTGTCCTAATCACCCAACACCTATTCCATGCTCTATGGTGACGATACTGTAAAGAGGTCCCGCAGAAAAATAACTCGACGCCGGGATGACAAAAAGCTTAACACCTCTTATTCTTATTACTACTTTTTTTATATATATTGAAAAAAAAAGAAAAAAACTCAAAATGCTGAGTTATTTCTCATAATAGGGGATCATCAGTGGAAGCTGTTCGTTGCCTTGGATCCTTGACTTTCCTTCGCTATTTCCGACGCCCATTACCGCTGTTTGTGGCTGCGGATCATCGCTAGAAGCTGCTCTGGTCATCTCCCCTGTCTGGTACTGTTTAGGCAAAGAAAGGTCGAAGAGATCGTTGATTTGAATACTTGTTGCAATTTCTCATTGTCAAATTTAATAGGGCCTAAAATTTCAACTCCACCGGGCTTTGAGTGGAATGGCGTGCACTTGATATGCACTTTCTCAAGATGATATCTTTGGCCAGAATTCTTCAGTGAAATGGCTAAGATAAAGACGCTGGCTGCCTACAATTCTGCTAGCTGAAACCTTGGCATGTGATCTGTAACTTGAGGATTAATGCTTTGGATATCTTGAAAGTGATTTCACTAGTAGATACTTTCGTTATTTTTTGATCATCAAAGTCAGGCCTTTGCCAGCTCAATTTTTACTAAGAATTTATGCTATGTTATGAACGGGATAGGTGCTTTTGCTTTAGCTCTTGCTCTTACCAAGAAATTATTTATCTCGGCAGACAAAGAAAGATGACTCGTTGCAATACAAAATGGAGAGGATTCCTTTCCTCGAGGAGCAGGTGAGGAAAGTAAAGGAAACTGGAAAGCTGTTGACAATGGACATCGAGAGGCTTCTTCTGTCGGAGACAATCAGTTTGACTTCATTAATAATGTTGCAGCCGAGGCGAAGGAGTATGTCGAGAACAACAGGGACGAGTACGGTGGCACTGAGAAAGCCATCCTTCACATGCTCAGTAACCGCGTGGATGATTCTGGGTTTTAGCGAACGGAGGCATATTCAGAATCTGATCCCTTCAGATCTGGGCCTGGTTACTTGAAAGAGGAATTTACCTGCACGTCCAGATTCTCCAAGTAGTGCTGTTGCAAGTTTGGCAGTCAATTAGGATATCTAATTTTGATCATTCTCAGGTTACTGTTGTTCGGTGCATCTGACTTTTACAGTGTCTGATATATACTTAAAATAAGCATATCTAGGTGAGTAAGAACATAAGATTTGTGCTAAAATAAGATTGGTTACCAAATTAGTTAGTAGATTAAGGAAATGGTTTTCTAAATCTAGACAGAACACTGTCCCCCGTTTTCTCCTGTTTGCTTGTCAACTTGGAAGAGACCAGACAATGATTTGGGTTCATATCTGTTTTCCGTTCTGCTATGCGTACAGATTTTATTGTGATAGATTATAAGCAAGCTAATAAGTCATATGTAGATAAGTTTGGATGCTTCGTATGCAAATCGCGAAATAATTTATGCTTACGGCAACTTTTCTGCAATTAGCATCATCATATGCTGTATATCAGCAAAACGTGGATTCTTTCTTCCAATTGTGTTGATTTAGATCCATATAAGCGTGGTGAGCTCGAGAAATTGAGCTAGTAAAAATTTCCTCAACTGCTTAAGTAACATTCACTTGTAATGAGGGACATTTTCATTGTTCAGACATTTAGGTAGGAAACCTTTCATTTCATTCATATTTTTCTAAAGAAAAATTTCAAACAATAGACGGTGAAATTTCAGCGATGTCCCTGTTTTCTTTCTGTCCTCCCTACTTTCAAGCACAGTCCCTTGTAAAAGGGGAATTTTGGCTTGTTCATTGGCATCTGAAGCGATTTTTCCCTAGGAGCATTGGATTTTAAGAGGATAAAGTTGCAACCCCAATTTTTTTCTTTTAGCAACCCCAATTTAAATCTCACAAGTATCACAATAATTGAAGTGCAAAAGAATTAGGTACTCTGTTTCAGAGGTTTGTCCTTACACCTTCAAGATGGGCATTACACTGATATTTCTACAGAAACTTGGATAAAATGCCATGATACATATTGTCTCTCAACGCATAACATTAATATATTGTTATTTGTAAAAATCATGCTTAGGATTGTCGTAGAAATCACGCTTAGGATTGGCGCACACGTCATCGTAGTCAAGAAGATTATCAACCGTCATGAGCTTCCTCGTTTTCAGTCCTTCACCATCCTTTGAGCAGATCCGCCAAAAAAATGTTAGCAACAATAAACTTTACATAGTCTATCTTCACTAAGCTTTTAAGTTGAACACAGAAGTTTATCCATCTATAGCTAGCTTCTTCAAGAATAGAGACAATTCGAATATGCTCACTTCACAAATCTTCTGGCTTGCGTGGATCCATTAGCTAAGATCTTTAATTTGCATGCAATTAGGCATATACATCAAGGATGTCATTTTATATAGTGTTTTGTGCAAACTATCCCTTATGAAATAAGGGTTTTGCGTCCAAACCATCTAACTGCCCCGACAAGTCTGCAAAAAACTGAATAAAATCCATTGTGTAAGTTGATATGCACCGAATGTATTGAATTTGAATAACTGATGTAGACATTGAAAATCCTTTTCAGGTAATATTGAAACATGAAATAGAGATGCTCACCCAAAGACAGAGAAATCACTTGCATAAGATGTTAGGATGCACGCGTGAGTTATGCTAGAAAATCTCACATTGGAGAATTGGTGTGGTATGGAGCAGTAATTTATGCTAGTTAGCCCATAACTCATTGGCTTAAACTTTTTGTGTAAAAGTGGGTTCAATTGAATATGTTGACGGACTTGGATTTAAGCTCCATTTTGGTGATCTCCCCGGTGAAGATATCGGTTTCTGCTGCGCGCTCCTAACAAATGGTATTAGAGCTGATGGTAGATTTGTGGGCCCCTAATTTATTTCGGTATTTGGTGAATATCAAGGAAGGAATATGGTGACCAACGCGATGGGCCCGATGGCACACTTCATGGTTTGGTTTGGAGAAACAGACTAAGGACTAAGTTAGGCGTTGAAGGACATTCAAGTTGAGATATCTTGATGCAGAAAACACTAAGCTCATATGTAAGGGGGAGATTGCTAGGATGCACGTGTGAGTTGTGTTAGAAAATCCAACATCGGAGAATTGGTGTGGTATGGACCAGTTAATATAACCTAGTTAAGATGGATCCAACTTGATATATTGATAGGTTCGGACTTGGGCTCTCTCTTGGTGATCTCCCTGGGCGAAGGTATTGTCGCGACTCTCCCAGAAGTTCCGGCTTTTAGAATTTTTTAGAGGTATTGCTCGAAAAACGGTCCAAATGGTTCACCTAAAGATGGCAATCCAAGGGGTCCATTGATTAAGAGCGCGGACTCTTCCAAGCCCATACATCGCATGACGTTGGATTTCATTTTAAGTTATTAACAACCCTATTTTCTAGGAGTAAACCAAACAAGACTTTTTTAGAGGTATTACTCGAAAAACGGTCCAAATGGTTCACCTAAAGATGGCAATCCAAGGGTCCATTGATTCATAGCGCGGGCTCTTCCAAGCCCATACCTCTCGTGACGTTGGATTTCATTTTAAGTTATTAACAACCCTATTTTCTAGTAGTCAACCAAACGAGACGTGGGAGGTTCGCCTTGTTTCTAAGCACAGGGACTTGATTATGCTAATATTTTTATTAACGCCCTTTCGGTACCTCTAACTTGGAACTGTATTATCTAAGTGGTCATTTACTCTTCTTATCAATTTAGATCCTAAAGGTATCAAAGTCATGCAAATGTTGTTGTAGGGTTCATTGAAATCTTAAATTAATCATATCTTATTCTAGAAAAAAAAATTAACATATAAGCTATTGAAAGGCGGTGCGATAAATAAACATCCAAGAATTGAAAAGACTTTAAAAGTAAACGTGGAAAAGAAAAACCCAATACAAGTCATGCAAATAATAATACGAGGCCAAATGAGAACCCAATATAAGCCGGGTAAAGAATATATGTCGCCTTGTTATTAAGCCATAGGACATGAAGACATGAACCCCCATAAGCTTGGGATTAGAGACTAAACCTATCTAGGGTGAGCCCAAATCAACTCATTTTATTAATGTTGAAGCCGGTCTAAGCTAGTGTAATCATTTATTAGAAAGTGATTTCTAAGTCTAATAAGTTTTTCATTAGCTAACATCTAAGCTAATTATTCTATTAATGTCTAAACTAGTCTATTTAGGACCTAAATAAGATAAACTACGCTTGGACCGCCATGGACATTTGGATCTCTGATTGCCAGTCACGGGCTCTCGGCCAGCTTCTCTTTGGGTGTCGCCTTTAACCACCACTCATGGTGTCAGCTTTTAATTGATCCATTCATTCAATCCAAGGTACGACATGTACTCAATCAAATCAAATGATTAGCAAAGTTCACTAAATTGATATTCAATTGCCTCGGGATCGGCTTTAGAATTTGAATAGCCTGTGCATATCGATTAATCCCAGCCACCTCCTAATCAACTAGGGATTTATTGATTAAGATTAGTGATAATTAACCTCCACTTGTGTTCACAAAGCGGTAGGTTAATACCACTAATCGCTAATTAACTCTAATCGTCCCATTTAATCTACCCCCGATTGACATGCGTCGCGAGCCTAATCGTACATCTAGCAATCACAAATAAGGATTAATTAATTATGCAATTAGGCTAATTGGCCTTGGTAAGCAATCAATCAATTTGTGAGCCATAAGGGTCACTTTTCAATTTTTTTGTCTAATTCAGGCTGATTATATTTTGATTCAATTAAGTGACTTAATGACCTACCCATTTAATGATTCGGGCACCATTATAAAGCTTAAAATGTGTAGTTTAATGTTTATTGAGATCACTTATCCCAATTCAGAACCGAAAGACCCGGAATTTCCAAATTTACCCGATTGCCTTGAAATTGACCCAGTTCAGACCCGAATTTTGAAAATTGCGCGAAAAAAATTAACAAATTAACTAAAAAACAGGCCAAATTTGACAGACAGCTAGCCTTGAGTGTTTTCTACAACTTTCATCTTTTAAGTTATTGCACATAAGCCCTCCATCTTCGACAAAATTACCGATTTTCTGTAAAGACTCAACTACAAATTGTTTTATAAGCCAGTCAAGCCATGTTCCCTTTTTTTGCAGGTAAGGACCCTTAAATCTTGCTGAAATGACCCCAAAATTTCCAGTCTAGCAACTAAGACCCTACTGAACAACTTTCGTGTTTTGAGTTTTTGCAAAAAAAGGACTCAAACTATTTTATTTTTGCAAGACAAAATAGGAGCACATAGAGGTCACTTTTCCGGATTAAGCCCAAAAACTTTTTCATACATTATGGATGCGAGTTTTTGGATCAAACGAGGTCAGATTTTCACAAAATTTATATTGTGGGAAAGCTCTTGATCTCAGGGAGAAGTAATATCTCACAAGATATTTTGAAATTCGAATCATAAAAATTCCTAAAAATCGAAGAACATGCAATAATTGGAGGAACTCCGAATTTCTAGATTTTCTAATGGGTTAATTCAACGGAAAACCCTAAACTGGTACACTTGTGATAAATTTACCCAAAACTAATTTTTTGACCACCAAAAGTTCTAAACTGGTACATTTGTGACAAATTTACCCTCTGTTAAATTGGATTAATACCACGAAAAATCGCAAACCGGTGTACTTATAATAAACGGAGGGTAAAACCTTAAACCGGTACACCCGTAAACTTCTACGTGTCATCAAACTCAGAAATTTGATGGTAAAATTGAACGGAAACTAACGGAGGATAAAATTGTCACAGATGTACTATTTTGGGGTTTTTGGTAGTTAAAAAATTTGTTTGGGGTAAATTTGTCACATGTGTATCAGTTTTAGGTTTTTTGTGGTATTAACCCTTTTCGAATTTTAGTCTTCAATCACACGTTCAAGTTGTTCAAGTTGATTTAGGCAATCTTCAACCTTATTTAAGCAATTTTCCATAAACTTTAGAGCATCTTTAAGCTCTTCATATCAACATTCAACAATATTCATCAAATTCATCCTAAGACATTCACCTAAACATGGATGAACATCATCGAATCAACACAAAAACCACTTTTAATCACCAGTTTGTTAACATACAACAATCTAAGAACGAATGATCATCAAAATCTAACATCACAACTCTACATATGAAGATTGGCCAAGAGGAATTCTAGAGGGAAACCACATAGAAATCATGCAATTGACCTTAAACTAAGCTATATTATGAAGGATTTCTATCTTAAACATGCATTTTCTAACTAAATCAACATACAATTGACACAATCACATGCAATTAACAAAATGAACATGGAGAAACGTCTAGACATGCTGGGCTAATCAATGAATTGTAATCCTAGGATTCATCTAATATGCAATTGAATTTGATTTCATGAAACCTTAGCTAAGCGGGTTGTGCAGGCTTGATTGATGATCGGCCCAATGGGCCAGCTCAAATTAGATTCAATCGGGTTAGCCCGGCTCGAACCGAGTTAACTCGATTCGATCGGATTGATTCGTGACATGTCACGCCCCGAACCCCATCGAGCTCGCGGCATCCCCTGCTTCGGTCGAAATGATGCGACGTCCCAGGAACGTCGCCGACCCAACCCAAACATCAGAGCCACATGCGGAAGCGAATAACAAAACCCCGGACAAATAATGACGACAACGGGGTAGAACAACAGAACAGACAAACAACAACCTATTTATACAGCACCAAATATACAAACATTGTATTACAAACATATACAGCAAATCAGCATCCGAAGTCACCGTCATATCGAAATATCAGGGTCTGGTTATCTTAACTTCACTACTGGTCAAACTAATCTTAACAACCTTTATAATACCCTAGGAAAAACCTAGGGCTCATCCTCCTTTCTTCATGCTCCTACTTCGCCTGGTTCGATCCTCCGGAAGATTTCTTAGGCATCGCCTGCAACTTCACTGGGCAACCTGGGCGGCTCCTCAAAACTCCAAAAAGAGGAGGCGGGCCTCCTGGGTCTAAGGCTGGGGGTCTGAAAGTGGCGGTTATACAACCGTGAGACGAATCTCAATAAGTGTACAACCCCAAACCCCACGTAGGCACTCACGTACCGCCAGACGAAAACACCCATAACACACAACGATCGGCCAAACTAACAATCACATGCGACCCTACCTGGAATCCATCACGCACGTTCCTGCACGTTAGATAATAACACAGCCAACACATCACAGCAAGGAATCACAGACGCGCACGTGCCTCAATTATAAGACAGAAACCACTTGGGCACGTCCCATACCGTGCCTAGCAGTTTCTACCCCATAATTAAGCATCACATCGCGCGATACAAACACACTCGCACGCTACTCACACCATGCGTCACTTTCCACAATCCTCTCGCTTGTCTTGCCAAATCCCACTCATTCTCAACCTTTCCACCACTACCGCGCCCGCGTAAAACGCATCAGGCCAACGGTCTTCTGACCTCGTCAGGCATCGTCACCCCGTCGGGCCGGGCATCGTCACCTCGTCAGGGACGGCATCGTCCCGCGTAAACGTACACGCCTCGGGACGGAATCCTACACACACTTTCCTTCTACCGCGCCCGCGT
Source organism: Syzygium oleosum (assembly GCF_021117445.2). Taxonomy (NCBI): domain Eukaryota; kingdom Viridiplantae; phylum Streptophyta; class Magnoliopsida; order Myrtales; family Myrtaceae; genus Syzygium; species Syzygium oleosum. The sequence goes on along the minus strand of NW_026607500.1, from coordinate 3,527,956 downwards.
AAAACGCATCAGGCCAACGGTCTTCTGACCACGTCAGGCATCGTCACCCCGTCGGGCCGGGCATCGTCACCTCGTCAGGGACGGCATCGTCCCGCGTAAACGTACACGCCTCATGACGGACCTCACCCCGCGTAAACGTACACGCCTCAGGGTCTCACTTTTCAAACCAATCCTACATTCCAGTACCTTCGTTCCACTCAAACCACATTTGTCACACGGCCACACCTACACACTGCCAAACACGCACACCTCACACACATTTCACATTCTCGTCACACGAACACGCCACCCAATCACACATTCTTGGCACGCGAATACAATACGCGAATGCACTATCACACCACCACATCTCACGGCCAAGCACACACTGCATATCACCAATCCACATTCAGCCCAAGCATAATCCAAATCAGCCCACGATCACAAATCACACAACCACGTACACAATTCAATTCATAGCATAATTCTCACTGATCGATTGCACAATTCAACCCCAATCCAGTCACAACATCACGGTCCTACCCAAGCTTTCTATACCTCAAATTTTCGTCGCCAAATCAGTCCACAACCACCAAATAACCAGTCTCTCAATTCAGCCCCAAACAGCCCCTAAAACAGTCACAAAATCCCCTAAACCGAACCCTAAACAGTGACCGGAATCCCATCAAAATAAATAGTAAACGAACTCTAAAAATTCTAAATTTTGGATATGTCGCAAAACACATCCCGATAAACATTTCTTATGAAGAACACGAAATCCGGTTCAATTTACAACCATGCCTTTTTGTCCCTCAAAATCAGACCAAAATCAGTTCGCTCTAACAGACTATTTTGTCCTCAAAATACATTTATTTCAACACCCAAATCACCTTGAAAAGATTTGAAATTTTTATATGTTATAGCCACAAATGTCCCCAACAGGTTTTGTGAAGGAAGTATTTCGAAAATAGGCCTGGAAAAATTTATAAAAAATTCGAACAGACCCGAAGGTCGGGTGAACAGTAAATCGGGCAGTTTTATTTCGGTCCAAAGATGGACTTCCGAATGGCATCAAATGATTTCCAAAAATTCCCAAATTAATATATGTTATACTTCAAAATGTTGGAAACAACTTTCATGAAGAAAACTTCCTCAAATTCGACCCCCAAAATTTTCTACAAAAATAGTAAACCGGGTGGGTACAGTAACCGCGAATCCGCGATTCACCCCGAACCTCACGGATTCAAGCCCGAACCGATTTCTACCGAATTCCAACCGCCAAAACTCATTTCCCGACGTCTAATCCAACCCGCAACAACCACTAACAGTCATACTCAGCCACCAATAGCCATGATTAACCACCAATAATCATGATCAACACCTTAATCACCCTCTAAATCCTCTAAACCATACCCGAACGAGTCCGAAAATACCCGACGTCCTAAATAGGGATTAGATCGCGACTTACCGGACTCTAGACTAACTCGGCTAGAGCGGGAAGGTGGAACGGCTGGCCGGCGTGGCTCCGGCGAAACTCCGGCGAGAGAGAAAATGAAGGAAAATGGAGAGAAAGTGGAGAGAAAAGGTGGGAAAATGGGGACAAAATTTCTGAAGAGGGCTGGTCTGCACGTGAGAGTGAGTGAGGAGAGAGAGAGATCAGCCAACTTGGTCAAATAATTTAATTAGGGGTGCCATGTGTCAAGCTTAGGTAAAAAGGACTAAAATGCCCCTAATTAAATGGTTCCTATTCATTCTTATCTAAAAAGAGAGGGGCAAAAGGGTCAATGGTCCCCAAGGATGCAGCTGATATTTATCCATAATTATTCCAATTTATCCAAAAAAAATTCGGACCCAAAAATTAGCCCAGGGGCAAAATGGTAATTTTCCGGTCCCGGGGCGAAATTCCAATTTTCGCACATACGCGTTCCATATGTGCGTGGCCAACATAATGTGGTGTCGGAATCGCGAAATTCACTTTCTAAGCCCTCGAAAATCAACTGCGAAGTTCCGGAAATAAAATAATATTATTTTTCCAATTTTTATCGAAATTCCAATTTTTGTCCAAAACTGTTCCAAATGCACGTGGCCACCCCGAAATGACGCTAGCCTCAAAAAATAACCTCAAACGGCCTCAAAATCCAACATCGGTGTCCACAGGGGCAAAATCGTAATTTTCCCGGCCCCGGATCGAAATCCGTTTTTTTGCAGAAATGGGTGGCCCCAAGGTTGGCCAAGCCAAAAACGTCATCGGCCGTCCAAAATTGTCACTTTCAAAATTCTCGATTCCCGGGCCCGAATTTCAAGAAATGACTAAAATTGACCAATCGCGACTTTAGCTTATCTCTTGCTAACGGGTGGCTCATTAGGATTACGCGCTCTCAACCCGTGACCGACACCGAGTCAAATCACGTTTAAGTTTACTCTTCCCAAGACGATCTCGATTTTCATATAATTGCGAGGGTCTGTCTGTAACATCCTGAATTTTGACCCGCTATCGGAACCAGTAAAGCGTATATTAATTCTCGTGTGATTTTAGTGAGTCTCGCCCGGACTTGATCAATCACGGGATACTAACCAAATGGGAAAGGCTAAAATAGGAACAGGTACGTGGACCGAGAAAGACGATCGCGATTGGACACTGATTTCGAGAAACGTCGAGGGAATATCTTGAGCCAATATGGGCCGATCTTAGGAAGATAATAGATTTGATATAGTTAGTAACGTACGATTGGATCGCGGGTGATTCCGCACGACCGAAAGTACGCCTGACAAACAAATCCCAAATTATATCCGAACGATCGCGACCCCCGGTACTAGTGATAATCCCTCACCTTCTCTCGAGATTTGAGACTATCGAGACTCGGACAGTCTTAGGTCGATACGCGTAACACCTAAATGGCCACCCGTTAGTGAGAGATCCTAAGATTTCAAAACGAGTTATTTTGATCGCGATATTGAGCCGAACTCCGATATCAAAATTTCAAGGGTAATTATGACTATTTTATAGGACGGACGTCATTTTATAGTGGCCAAGTAAGTTTGGGACAAGATCGGCTGAAAATAGGAATTTCGACAAAAAATTGGGAAAATTACGGTTTTGCCCCCGTGGGCACCGGGGCGGGATTCGGAGGCCGTTTGAGGTTATTTTTCGCGGCCAAGGTCATTTTGGAGTGGCCACGTACATTTAGAGTGGTTTTGGACAAAAACGGGAATTTCGGCAAAAATTGGAAAAATAATATTATTTTATTCCCGGGACTTCGCAGGCGATTTTCGAAGGCGTAGAAAGTGAATTTCGCGAATCCGACACCGTATTAAGTCTCCCATGAACATATAGGACCGGTATGGACAAAAATTGAAATTTCGGTCCGGGATCGGAAAATTACGAAAATGCCCCTAGGCCATTTTAACTTATTCCGAAATTTGGATAAAATTTGGGGACTAACTAAGGTTAAGTGGACCAAACCAGACCTGGTCAGCCTTGGTTAGGGGCATTTGACCTTCTCACCCTTGAATTATTGGAGAGAAGTGAACCTAAGCCATTGGATTCAAGGGCAAATTGTCCAAACCCTTGGATTGTTGACACTTGGATTCCACTCACCCAAGTTTGACCACTTTTGACTTGTTTCTTCTCTCTCCTCAGACCTCTCAGCTCACGTTCTCTCTCTCTCCCGAGCGGCCTCACGATCGTCTTCTTCACGCCACTCCTCGGTCGTTCGCTCCGCCGGCCCACTTGTTCACGCCGGGAGCCGCGCGCGCCGGGCCGCCATGCCTTCTCCTCCGGCCGCACAAGACACCCCAGCACTTGCCCCAACCCCGTCGACCAGCCCCACCCTCTGCATTGTCCGCCCCACAGCAGCTGTTCCAGGCGAGGGAGGGAGAGAAACACCGCCGGTCTTCACCTCGCCGGCACCGCGCCGCCGTCCACCGCCGTGTGCCGCCCTTGTCGACCACCTCACCCTCACCGTCTCTCTCTCCACCATCCTCAGCCCGTACGCCCAGCAGCTCCCCTGTTCCGGTTGGGAGTGTGGCCGTGAATCACACCGGCGCCGCCGTGACCGCCGGCTTGCCACCGGAGCGCCGCCGTCGATTCTCACCGCGTGACGGTAATCGACCGCCCGCTCCCGTCGCCTCGAGTCGATTCTAGGCGAGTATAAACCCCTAAACCCTTAATTAGTTTATTTGTGCATTTTAGAGGGTAATTAGGGGGTTAATTAAGCCTAATCATGGTCTAGATATGCCTAATGTGGTGTGGGGTGATTAGGGGGCCTAATTAGTGCCTAATGAAGTAAGTTAGAGGTGGATTATGGCCTAATTGGAGTTCCGTTTCGACCTTAATCGTTCATTGAATACCGAATTTGTGCAATTTGTCTAAGTGTGAAATTATTTGGGTTCAATTGATAATGACCTTGGATTGGTCATTGTAGGGATCAATTAAACTTATTTGAGGCTTAATTATGTATATTTAGTGGTTGAATGATTAGGGTAAGTGATTAGGCCCTAATGAGTTGGTTTAAAGGTGGTTTAGTGCCAAAGTGTTGATTTTCCTGGTACTGTTCATGGGGCACCGAATTTGTGAAATTTTGTCTAAGTGTTTCACTAATTGAGTTCAAGTGCTAATGACTTGGAAGTGGACATTTTGGGGATTATTTAGGCTTGTTTGAACCTTATTTAAGTGGATTTGGTTGTTGGGTGATTGGAGTTTGTGATTGGAGCCTAATGAGGGTGTTTAATTGTGGTTTAGTGGGCAAAATGTGTCCTCCCCTGGTACTTGTTCATTGAATACCGAGTTTGTGCAATTTATCCAAGTTGAATACTTAGTTGAGTCATTGGTTAATGGCAAGGAATTATGCATTTTTAGAGGTTACTTAGGACTTATATAAATCCTATCTTGTGACCCCGTACCAATGAGAATGAGGACTAAGTTTGAATTACCCAAGGCGGGACTTAGGTGCATTACATTGAATGGTAATAAAGGTGCGAATCAATGTCGGGTGGATTGGGTGAGAACGGAAGTAAATTGATTGTTTTGAGGATGAGTTGAATGCGTCTAAGTCGAGAATGAGTATGCTTGGTACATTAGTGTGGGCGATTAACCTTGAGTGCCTTGGCTTGTATTCATCTCTCGTGACGTTGATTTATCAATATTGGACGCATTGGTGTACATGTTTGAAGTGAGAGAGATTGTGGCCTTCGGGTCGGGCCTTCGGGTCGAGAGAGATTGTGGCCTTCGGGTCGGGCCTTCGGGTCGAGAGAGATTGTGGCCTTCGGGTCGGGCCTTCGGGTCGAGAGAGATTGTGGCCTTCGGGTCGGGCCTTCGGGTCGAGAGAGATTGTGGCCTTCGGGTCGGGCCTTCGGGTCGGGAGAAATTGTGGCCTTCGGGTCGGGCCTTCGGGTCGATTTACTCACATATGTTTTATATTTATATTAAAAGTCTAACCTGCAGGACAAAGTAGTGAATTGGGCTGTGGGCCCGGGTGAGCTTATTGATTGTTGTACCGGTTTATTTATCTATATATGTGTTTTATTTACCCTCTGGAGGTGCACATTAGCCTAGTTTAGGATTAGTGGTTTTTACTTGCTGAGTTTTCTCACGGTTGTGGTAAAACCGACTTTTCAGATCTCCCGCCATGAACTTCGACAACGCACCGTTACGCTTTGGGATTCCCCACCATATAGAGCGTACGCTGACCGTGCATCCCGTGGGGAACGGGGAGAAGTACTATAGACACTATGCTTTAGTATGGGTAGACGTAGGCTTAGCTCACTTTGAGACTCACGAGTATCTAGCCTGGTGTTTCCGGGATCGTTTTGGAGTAGAGTTCGGTCCCATCAGGTCCGCCGACGTTCCGTTTGTGGGAGAGGGTCTGCTAGATATTCAATGTCCAGACGGTGATATAGTAGATGTCGATATGGAGGGCAATCCTGATTCTGAGGTTGAGTACGAGATTGTGGAAGAAGAGGAAGAGCACGAGGAGCTTGGTGGATTAGCTTTTGAGCCGGAGATAGTCGATCCAGCTCCAGAGCAGGTGGACGCAGAAGCCCCTGAGCCTATGGACGTAGACGAGTACGAAGAACAAGACCCTGAGCCAGAGATGGAGTTGGAGGTCATGAGTTCTGAGGAGGATCAAGAGCGACTCGAGAGTTCTTCGGAGTCGTCGGGTTCTGATCCTGACTGGGTACCGTAGGTTAGATATCAGCATAGGAGTGAGGGTCGACACTTTTTGACCGTACCCCTCCGGTAGTTAGTTTGACACCCCTAGGTCACCGATCCCTTTTTGTTCGTGGCCTTTTGTTGTACCTTTTTGTTTGTAGACGGATAATGTATATGGGGGTTTAATCAATCGTAATTTATTTTTTCTCTTGCCACTCGTGGTTGCTTTTAAATTGTCTGGGTGTATATGTATATTTATTACATATACGTCGTTTCTGCATGTGGCGTGTTTTCTCTGATTTTGGTTTTCGGGTCGGTGACGTAACCTGGAAGCGTCGCGCTACTATTTCGACCTATAAGCGGGATGCTCATGCTTCGTGGGGTACGGGGCGTGACATCCCTGCTTGAAGTGGTATCAGAGCAAGGACAGCTTGGTCCATTCTGGTCGAGCCTTGGAGTGATAAGGAGGAGTGACCATGGGTAGCCATAGGGTGACCTAGTGTGCTAAGTGTACCTCCAGATTGTTTGTGTTTGAATGTTGTGGTGGTTATTTGAACCAGTATTATGCAGGTGCGGCAGGATCCAAGGTAAATGTGCGAATTCTTGGGTGAAAATTATGTGCCGTTATGCTAGCTGCATGCTGAGTGTTTCATTGTTTTTGTATTGATACCTGCCTAGAACTTAGACCGGATTGTTTGGTTTAGGTCTCTAATTCCTGGACGGAATTATATTAGGTAGTTGAGCACTCAGATTTGGAAGGATGAGCAGCGAAGGAGGAAGTGTGAGAAGAGTCCCAAGGAGGGGCACAGGAAGAGGAACTAGAGGTGGAGGTCGTGCTCGAGTGAGAGCTGTGGAAGACCTCGAGACGGGTGTTAGAGCGGCAGGAAACCCCGGAGTCAATGCTGGAGCTGCAGTAGACCCCAGAATGGAACAAGTGATTGAAACCCTAAGAGAAATAGGGAATGTCATGGGTAGACAGGCCCAAGATAGAGCAACAGTCATTGCTGAGGCTGCTGGGGCTGCAGCAGCCGCTGCCATCAATGGGAATCAAGCCCAAGCCCGGCAAGCTCAGGCTCAACCAATGGTAGCAGCTAGACCAATACACCAGTTGGTGGAACAGTTTCTTAAGTGAAACCGCCCAAGTTCACGGGCGAGGTGACCCGAAAACCGCCCCACGTTGGGTGGAGGAGTTAGAGAAAGCATTCGACTTGTTAGGATGTACTTGAGACGAAAAAGATTTCGTTGGCGACTTACACCCAAGATAATGCGCACGACCGGTGGAAGGCGATTAAGGATAGAGTATTTCAAAATATGGAACAGGACACTGGGCAATTTTTGTCGAGCATTTCTATGGGCCAGCTTTTTCTCGGAGAGTGCCCGGGGAGAAGAAGATGGCGGAGTTCATGAGACTTCGTCGTGGTCGATGACGATAGTTCAAGACGGCGAGTTCACAAGAAGCGCCCGTCGGTTCGCCCAAGGATGGTTGAGAATCCGTTGGATAAAGCTCGAAGATTCCGGGATGGACTGAAGTCGGATCTTCGTACCCAGATGCTTTTACTGAATATCAAAGATTACAGAGAATTGTATGAGCGAGCCCAAACGATGGAGCGAGATCAGATGGAAAGGACAGCAGCATCGGGTTCAAGGTTTAATCAGAATCGGGACAATCGTCGCTTTGGCAAGAAGCCGATGGCTAACAGTAGACGGTTTGTTCCACTTCCGAGGAGGAATATAGGGAAACCCAGCCAGACGCCAAATAAATTCGGGGCTTGTTTTCGTTGCGGGAGTTTGGGACACCAGATAAAGGATTGTCCCCAACAACGACCTTTAGGACCCCCAGGACAACATCAGCAGCCAAGAATAGGAAATCATGCCAGGAATCCCCCACCGGCTATTCAAGGCAGACCACCTGCGCAAGGACGGGTATACGCAATGGCGCGTAAGGATGCGGAGGACGCGCCAGGCGTGGTCACAGGTACCATCTCTCTCTGTGATCATGCTGCCTATGCGTTATTTGATCCCGGGGCAACCCATTCGTTTATTTCAGAACAGTTTGTTAGATTGGTTGGTCTGGAACCTATATTACTTGCAAGCATGTTATGTGTGACGACCCCATTACATGATAGGGTGTTAGTATCATTGGGGTGCTTGGACTGTAAAATCGTGATTGAGAATGTAGAGGAAAGGATTGATTTGGCTGTGTTAGCCATGTATGATTTCGATGTGATCATCGGTATGGATTGGCTAACGAAACAGAAAGCCGTTATGGATTGCGGCAATAGGACAGTCCAATTTAATCCGATTGGACATCCTAGGTTTGAATTTCAGGGAAACCGAGGAGGAACCTCAATCCCTTGGATCTCCTCAGTAGAGGCAACTGAGATGCTCGAAGAAGGTTGTGAGGGATATTTGGTTAATGTTAAGGATCCGACCTTAGCGGAATCCAAGTTGGAAGAAATCCCTATTGTGTGCAATTTCCCCGAGGTTTTCTCTCAGGAATTGCCAGGCTTACCGCCAGAACGGGAAGTGGAGTTCGTAATAGAATTGGCCCCAGGTACTGAACCGATTTCTAAGGCCCCATATCGGATGTCCCTATCGGAGTTAAAGGAGTTGAAAGTCCAAATGCAGGAACTGCTGGATAAAGGGTTCATTCGTCCTAGTGCGTCTCCATGGGGAGCGCCAGTCCTATTTGTAAGGAAAAAGGACGGGACGTTGAGATTATGTATAGACTATCGGCAGTTGAATCAGGTGACTATAAAGAATAAGTATCCACTGCCCGAAATTGACGACTTGTTCGATCAATTGCAAGGAGCGTCGATGTTCTCCAAGATTGATCTACGGACCGGGTATCATCGCTTAAGAATTCGGAAGGAGGATATACCCAAGACTGCATTTAGGACGAGGTATGGGCATTACGAGTTTACAGTCATGCCATTCGGTTTGACGAATGCCCCTGCAGCTTTCATGGATCTGATGAACAGAGTCTTTAAGGAATTCCTGGACCAGTTCGTCATTGTGTTCATCGACGATATTCTAGTATACTCGAGGAGTCCAGAAGAACATGAAGTGCATTTGACTGAAGTATTACGGACGTTGAGGGAGCACGCACTTTATGCGAAGTTCAGCAAATGCGAGTTCTGGCTTAGCAAGGTAGCATTCCTTGGACATATTGTATCGGGAGAAGGAATATCCGTGGATCCAACTAAGATTGAAGCAGTGCTTAAGTGGCCCAGACCGACATCAGTGACGGAAATCAGGAGTTTCTTGGGATTGGCCGGTTATTATCGACGTTTCGTGGAAGGATTCTCGTCGCTAGCCATGCCATTAACGCGATTACTGAAAAAGGAGGTTAAGTTTGAGTGGGACGACAAGTGCGAACGAAGCTTTCAGGAACTTAAGCACAGACTGACAACAGCTCCAGTCTTAACTATTCCATCTGGACCTGGTGGATTTGAGGTCTACAGTGATGCTTCACTCAGGGGACTCGGTTGTGTACTAATGCAACATGGAAAAGTAGTTGCATATGCGTCACGTCAGTTGAGACCACATGAGTCGAACTATCCGACGCATGACCTAGAGTTGGCTGCCATTGTTTTTGCACTTAAAATCTGGAGGCATTATTTATGTGGGGAGAAGTTCCAGATTTATACGGATCATCAGAGCCTCAAATATCTGTTTTCGCAGAAAGAGCTAAATATGAGGCAGCGTAGATGGATGGAACTTCTGAAAGATTATGATTGCGACATCATGTACCACCCTGGGAAGGCGAATCGAGTGGCTGATGCGCTAAGTCGCAAATCAAGTATGGCGCATATGATGATCAAGGAGTGGACGTTATTAGAAAAGCTTCGAGACTCAGAATTTAAATTTGAATTAGGCCATGTGTCAAATCTGCTGGCTACATTGAGAATCGAGCCGGAGATTCAGGCCAAGATTAAGACGTTGCAGTCCACGGATCAGGAAATTCAGAAAATCGTGGAAATGGATGCCGCTACAAGGAAGCCAGATTTCCAAGTATTAGAGGATGGAATCCTGAAATTTAAAGGGCGATGGTGTGTACCTGATGATACTGAGCTTAAGGAAGAGATACTAAGAGAAGCTCATCGCAGCAATTACAGTATCCACCCTGGCAGTACGAAAATGTACCAGAATCTACGCCAATATTATTGGTGGAATGGAATGAAGACAGATGTGGCCAGGTATGTAGCTAAGTGTCTGACATGTCAGCAGGTAAAGGCGCAACACTGTAAACCTGGAGGACTGCTGCGACCGTTGGAGATTCCCGAGTGGAAATGGGAACACATCACCATGGACTTTGTAACCGGATTGCCGAGGAGCCAAAGAGGGCATGATTCCATTTGGGTGATTGTGGATCGACTTACGAAGTCGGCACATTTCTTAGCTGTACGAAAGGATTTCGAGCTGGAAAGGTATGCAGAACTGTATGTGAGACAGGTCGTTAGACTGCATGGAGTGCCGGTAACAATTACATCAGATCGTGACCCGAGGTTTACGGCGAATTTTTGGAAAAGTCTGCAGACGGCCTTGGGAACAAAAGTGCAGTTCAGTACAGCTTACCATCCACAGACTGACGGTCAATCAGAAAGGACGATTCAGACCCTCGAGGATATGTTAAGAGCTTGTGTATTGGACTTCCTAGGTAAATGGGAAGAACACCTGCATTTGGTAGAGTTTGCGTATAATAACAGCTATCAGCAGAGTATCCAGATGGCCCCATTTGAAGCCTTATACGGCAGAGCATGTAGGACTCCTGTGTGCTGGGATGAAGTAGGTGAACGGAGTATTACTGGCCCCGAGTTGATCCAGCAGACAGTGGAAGTCGTCAAGATTATCCGAGAAAGGCTGAAGACAGCCCAAAGTCGCCAGAAGAGCTATGCCGATCGGAGACGACGACATTTGGAATTCCAAGTTGGAGACCATGTATTCCTCAAGGTGTCACCTATGAAAGGGTTATCCCGATTTGGCAAGAAAGGGAAGCTGAGTCCGAGGTTTGTCGGACCGTTCGAGATCTTAGAAAAGATTGGCGATATGGCGTATAGGCTTGCCCTGCCACCTAACTTGTCCCAGGTACACAATGTCTTCCACGTGTCGATGTTGAGAAAGTATGAACCAGACCCGACACACGTCCTAAGATATGAAGAAATAGACGTGGACGACAGGGTATCGTACGTGGAGAGACCAGGTCAGAATTGAAGATCGGAAGGATCGAGTACTACGGAATAAGACGATTTCGATGGTCAAGGTAGTCTGGGAACACCATGGGATGGAAGGCGCTACATGGGAAAGCGAGGAGGCCATGCGACGTCAACACCCCCAGTTGTTCGAGGAACAAGTTTAGAGTACAAATTTCGGGGACGAAATTTTTGTAAGGGGGGAAGAGTTGTAACATCCTGAATTTTGACCCGCTATCGGAACCAGTAAAGCGTATATTAATTCTCGTGTGATTTTAGTGAGTCTCGCCCGGACTTGATCAATCACGGGATACTAACCAAATGGGAAAGGCTAAAATAGGAACAGGTACGTGGACCGAGAAAGACGATCGCGATTGGACACTGATTTCGAGAAACGTCGAGGGAATATCTTGAGCCAATATGGGCCGATCTTAGGAAGATAATAGATTTGATATAGTTAGTAACGTACGATTGGATCGCGGGTGATTCCGCACGACCGAAAGTACGCCTGACAAACAAATCCCAAATTATATCCGAACGATCGCGACCCCCGGTACTAGTGATAATCCCTCACCTTCTCTCGAGATTTGAGACTATCGAGACTCGGACAGTCTTAGGTCGATACGCGTAACACCTAAATGGCCACCCGTTAGTGAGAGATCCTAAGATTTCAAAACGAGTTATTTTGATCGCGATATTGAGCCGAACTCCGATATCAAAATTTCAAGGGTAATTATGACTATTTTATAGGACGGACGTCATTTTATAGTGGCCAAGTAAGTTTGGGACAAGATCGGCTGAAAATAGGAATTTCGACAAAAATTGGGAAAATTACGGTTTTGCCCCCGTGGGCACCGGGGCGGGATTCGGAGGCCGTTTGAGGTTATTTTTCGCGGCCAAGGTCATTTTGGAGTGGCCACGTACATTTAGAGTGGTTTTGGACAAAAACGGGAATTTCGGCAAAAATTGGAAAAATAATATTATTTTATTCCCGGGACTTCGCAGGCGATTTTCGAAGGCGTAGAAAGTGAATTTCGCGAATCCGACACCGTATTAAGTCTCCCATGAACATATAGGACCGGTATGGACAAAAATTGAAATTTCGGTCCGGGATCGGAAAATTACGAAAATGCCCCTAGGCCATTTTAACTTATTCCGAAATTTGGATAAAATTTGGGGACTAACTAAGGTTAAGTGGACCAAACCAGACCTGGTCAGCCTTGGTTAGGGGCATTTGACCTTCTCACCCTTGAATTATTGGAGAGAAGTGAACCTAAGCCATTGGATTCAAGGGCAAATTGTCCAAACCCTTGGATTGTTGACACTTGGATTCCACTCACCCAAGTTTGACCACTTTTGACTTGTTTCTTCTCTCTCCTCAGACCTCTCAGCTCACGTTCTCTCTCTCTCCCGAGCGGCCTCACGATCGTCTTCTTCACGCCACTCCTCGGTCGTTCTGCTCCGCCGGCCACTGTTCACGCCGGAACAGCCGCGCCGCCGGGGCTGCTGTCCTCTGGCCGCCGCACAGCACCCCCTGGCACTGCCCCAACCCCCGTCGACCAGCCCCACCCTCTGCATTGTCCGCCCCACAGCAGCTGTTCCAGGCGAGGGAGGGAGAGAAACACCGCCGGTCTTCACCTCGCCGGCACCGCGCCGCCGTCCACCGCCGTGTGCCGCCCTTGTCGACCACCTCACCCTCACCGTCTCTCTCTCCACCATCCTCAGCCCGTACGCCCAGCAGCTCCCCTGTTCCGGTTGGGAGTGTGGCCGTGAATCACACCGGCGCCGCCGTGACCGCGGCTTGCCACCGGAGCGCCGCCGTCGATTCTCACCGCGTGACGGTGCACCGACCGCCCGCTCCCGTCGCCTCGAGTCGATTCTAGGCGAGTATAAACCCCTAAACCCTTAATTAGTTTATTTGTGCATTTTAGAGGGTAATTAGGGGGTTAATTAAGCCTAATCATGGTCTAGATATGCCTAATGTGGTGTGGGGTGATTAGGGGGCCTAATTAGTGCCTAATGAAGTAAGTTAGAGGTGGATTATGGCCTAATTGGAGTTCCGTTCTCGACCTTTGTTCATTGAATACCGAATTTGTGCAATTTGTCTAAGTGTGAAATTATTTGGGTTCAATTGATAATGACCTTGGATTGGTCATTGTAGGGATCAATTAAACTTATTTGAGGCTTAATTATGTATATTTAGTGGTTGAATGATTAGGGTAAGTGATTAGGCCCTAATGAGTTGGTTTAAAGGTGGTTTAGTGCCAAAGTGTTGATTTTCCTGGTACTGTTCATGGGGCACCGAATTTGTGAAATTTTGTCTAAGTGTTTCACTAATTGAGTTCAAGTGCTAATGACTTGGAAGTGGACATTTTGGGGATTATTTAGGCTTGTTTGAACCTTATTTAAGTGGATTTGGTTGTTGGGTGATTGGAGTTTGTGATTGGAGCCTAATGAGGGTGTTTAATTGTGGTTTAGTGGGCAAAATGTGTCCTCCCCTGGTACTGTTCATTGAATACCGAGTTTGTGCAATTTATCCAAGTTGAATACTTAGTTGAGTCATTGGTTAATGGCAAGGAATTATGCATTTTTAGAGGTTACTTAGGACTTATATAAATCCTATCTTGTGACCCCGTACCAATGAGAATGAGGACTAAGTTTGAATTACCCAAGGCGGGCCTTAGGTGCATTACATTGAATGGTAATAAAGGTGCGAATCAATGTCGGGTGGATTGGGTGAGAACGGAAGTAAATTGATTGTTTTGAGGATGAGTTGAATGCGTCTAAGTCGAGAATGAGTATGCTTGGTACATTAGTGTGGGCGATTAACCTTGAGTGCCTTGGCTTGTATTCATCTCTCGTGACGTTGATTTATCAATATTGGACGCATTGGTGTACATGTTTGAAGTGAGAGAGATTGTGGCCTTCGGGTCGGGCCTTCGGGTCGAGAGAGATTGTGGCCTTCGGGTCGGGCCTTCGGGTCGAGAGAGATTGTGGCCTTCGGGTCGGGCCTTCGGGTCGAGAGAGATTGTGGCCTTCGGGTCGGGCCTTCGGGTCGAGAGAGATTGTGGCCTTCGGGTCGGGCCTTCGGGTCGGGAGAAATTGTGGCCTTCGGGTCGGGCCTTCGGGTCGATTTACTCACATATGTTTTATATTTATATTAAAAGTCTAACCTGCAGGACAAAGTAGTGAATTGGGCTGTGGGCCCGGGTGAGCTTATTGATTGTTGTACCGGTTTATTTATCTATATATGTGTTTTATTTACCCTCTGGAGGTGCACATTAGCCTAGTTTAGGATTAGTGGTTTTTACTTGCTGAGTTTTCTCACGGTTGTGGTAAAACCGACTTTTCGATCTCCCGCCATGAACTTCGACAACGCACCGTTACGCTTTGGGATTCCCCACCATATAGAGCGTACGGCGACTGCACCCCGTGGGGAACGGGGAGAAGTACTATAGACACTATGCTTTAGTATGGGTAGACGTAGGCTTAGCTCACTTTGAGACTCACGAGTATCTAGCCTGGTGTTTCCGGGATCGTTTTGGAGTAGAGTTCGGTCCCATCAGGTCCGCCGACGTTCCGTTTGTGGGAGAGGTCGCTAGATATTCAATGTCCAGACGGTGATATAGTAGATGTCGATATGGAGGGCAATCCCGATTCGAGGTTGAGTACGAGATTGTGGAAGAAGAGGAAGAGCACGAGGAGCTTGGTGGATTAGCTTTTGAGCCGGAGATAGTCGATCCAGCTCCAGAGCAGGTGGACGCAGAAGCCCCTGAGCCTATGGACGTAGACGAGTACGAAGAACAAGACCCTGAGCCAGAGATGGAGTTGGAGGTCATGAGTTCTGAGGAGGATCAAGAGCGACTCGAGAGTTCTTCGGAGTCGTCGGGTTCTGATCCTGACTGGGTACCGTAGGTTAGATATCAGCATAGGAGTGAGGGTCGACACTTTTTGACCGTACCCCTCCGGTAGTTAGTTTGACACCCCTAGGTCACCGATCCCTTTTTGTTCGTGGCCTTTTGTTGTACCTTTTTGTTTGTAGACGGATAATGTATATGGGGGTTTAATCAATCGTAATTTATTTTTTCTCTTGCCACTCGTGGTTGCTTTTAAATTGTCTGGGTGTATATGTATATTTATTACATATACGTCGTTTCTGCATGTGGCGTGTTTTCTCTGATTTTGGTTTTCGGGTCGGTGACGTAACCTGGAAGCGTCGCGCTACTATTTCGACCTATAAGCGGGATGCTCATGCTTCGTGGGGTACGGGGCGTGACACTGTCACTAGTGCCCTTCGGACACGATCAATCAAATAGACCGATCTCGGTTGGCTCAAAACATTACCTCGTCAATCCATATGGTCGAAGATCAAATCCAGGTCGAGTTCTTTGGTCGTGCGAACTCAATTCCGTAATAGCCTTACCCCTAAGGTTAGCATCCCGAGCATGCGCGGGTCCCGGGTGAGATCTCATTATAAGTGCATTGGCCAAAATATTCATTTCTTAAATCCCGGGAAAAAGGATCGAAAATTCAGACTGTTACATGACATCTCAATTTTGTGGGATAAGAATATTAGGAGTGCCATAACTTTCGTACGGTGCTTACTTGAGTGCCATAACTTTTTTTTTCGCTCACTTGAGTGCCACAAATTTGAAAAATTGATCATTTGAGTGCCATCGGCGATTTACCTCGCCGGAAAATCCGATATGACCGGAGTTGATGTGAACAATATTTTAATATATATATTTTTTATATTTTTGATTTTTAATTTTTTTTTTTTGCAATTTTTTTTCAATGCCGATGAGGGTCACCGGCTGCGAAGGCCTTGCCTAGATTGGGCGAGGGCCGCCTTGCCCTCGGCCGTGAAGACCCTGGGCGAGGCCGCAGAGGCTGTCGCCAGATTTGGGTGGTCGCGGGCAAGGCGACCTCGCCAGATCTGACGAGAGCCTTCGCGGCCACGGGCGAGGTAGCCTTGCCATATCTAGCAAGAGCCTTTGTCGCCTCGCTCGCGGCCAGCGAGGCCGCGATGGCCTCGCCAAGGGCTTTCGCGGTCGCGGGCGAGGCAACCTTGCTAGATCTGGCGAGAGCCTTCACCGCCTCGCTTGCGGCTGGCGAGGTCGTGATGGCCTCGCCAAGGGCCTTCGCGGCCATACTGGCCGATGGCGAGGCGGCCCTCACCCAGTTTGGCTAAGGGTGAGGCCTTCGACAAGGGTGGGTCACCGGCGACCCTCGCCAGTTTTGAAAAAAAAAAGGAAAAAAAAATAACATTAAAAAAATCCACGTCGGATGAAAAATTAATTAAAAAATCAACGTAGGATGATTTGCCAGAAATAGCACTCAAATGATTGATTTTACTTTGATGTAACACTTAAGTGAGCGAAAAAAAAGTTATGGCACTTGCACTGTTCTTATCCCCAATTTTGTCTTGGCCAATTTTCTCTTGAATCATAGTATGGGCTTGGCCAATTTTGTCTTGCTAGGCCCCATTAGCCAAATTGGGCTTTGGCTCAAATGGGTTATATTTGGGTTGGGTCAATTGGGTTAGCCCAATCTGTGCTCATCGGTCTCAATTCATCGTTTTGGTCAAATTATGCCAAATTGCTACGATTTTGCCAATATTGATGTGAAATTGAGTTTGTTTGGCTTAATTGGATTTGAATTGGGACCAATCGTCACCCCTAATTGGCACCCGGAAATCGGCTAATCAGTCTCCAACTTGGTCTTTCGAAATTGCTTGAAAATTGAATGCGTTACGACCCCTAGATCAAATGTCTTGAAGGAAAATTTTATAAAAAATAAGTAGAAATTAATGAATTTTGAATTCGGCTAATCGAAAATTGAAATTCTAGGGATGGCCAAAAAGTCAATTCTCGATCGATTTTTGTAAAATTGACGAATTAGAAGTCTAATTAAGCATGAAAGGAGTTGAATTAATGATTTTTCATTTTTTTGAATTTTCGAGAAATGTTGACTGGGGGTTGATTAAAAAGTCAACTCTAAAGACATCCTTAGATTATTGGTGAAATCAATGTCTCAATTTAGATAAAACACTATGAAATTTGAGATACCTTGATAAACATTAAAACAACTCTTTTTGGCTAAGAAATGAGCCCTGTCGCGAATAGGAGACATAATCTTGAGCTTTTACATTTATATGATCTGCCGGCTAAAAATCAGGTATCAATAGATATTGAGCTTCTATTATGCGCTCCCCTAACGTGAAAAGCAAGAAAATGAATGTTGACTCGTAGATGTGCCCCTTTCTATTTTTGACTCCGTGCTGTTCCCATATCATTTCCATAAAATTTTTCCAGTCGAACTTGTCCTTACTTATCTTCCATTTTAGCAGATTGTCTTGAAGTTCAGGTCTAGAAAGAACCTCTAATGGTGAACCGATGACATAAAGTTCTGATAGGTCCTTCAAATATGAGATATCAAGTGTGGTCAGTGACGAGCAATTTCCAATATGAAGCTTTGTGACACTCGAGGGAATCTGCGAAATGCATTCTAGAGCACGGCAATCGATAAGCTGAAGAGTCTTCAAGTGAGGAAGCACACCTAACTTAGGAGATAGGTTAGTAATGCTTGGATGACCCAATGTCAAGACTTCCAATTTGGATAATCTCCCTATCCACCGAGGCATGGGAATTTGCACCATCTCAGATTGGCCAGAGATCGCAGGCACTGTGATGATGAACAACAGTAGTTTCAGATTAATCAAGTTGGAAATATCAGGATCGGCTATTGGTACATGAGATATGACTGCCAAAGAAGTCAAGCTTTCTGGAAGCTTTGGCAGAGCTCGTACAACCAATTTTGGTGACAAGCATAGCTTCAATGCTTTTAGATTCTCCAGACTTTCCATAGAGTCAGGGAACTCGGTGAACCATGTATCGGATAGATCTAACTCAGTCAATGATCGTAATTCCTTAATGGAGTAGGGAAGTCTATGCATATTGAAGCACTTGCGTAATGATAAGCTTTCGAGATTTGTAAGCACTCCAATGGAGTCGGGTAGATGAGTAATCCATGTCTCGTCCAATGAAAGCGTCAACAGTGAAGTTAAACTATTGAGTGAATTCCCTGCTTTTGCCGATGGTGAAATCTGAACATGAGGATTTTCCAGGTTCTCCATACCACACCAATTAGGAATTTCTCGTATACGACTATGATCAAGGAGAAGTTCTGTGAGAGATGGCAATCCACCTAGCTCTTTTGGCAGATAATGAAAACTCCAGCAATCACGCAAGTTCAAGAAAACCAAGCGCTTTAGTTGACCGATTGACGTGTCAACTTCGGTCAATCCGAGACAACTTTCGAGAATCAATCTCTCCAACATGAGGAGTCCAGAGAAATCAGGAGTCCTGGTCAAGTGGATACATTCCGCAAGATTAAGAACTTTTAATTTCTTTGCTCTCTGTAATACCAACAAGACAATTGTCATTAAATCTATTAAATCAAGAGATTGTGCACAGTGATAAGAAGACTTCTCTAGAGCTGAGGGTACCTCAATATGTCTCCATCCGTCCCAATTGTGAGTAATTTTACTACTTGAAAAATCAAGAATGACCAAATTACTAAGCGAAAAATCGCTTAACTTGAGTATCCGCCGAGGAAATTTATGCCAAGAGAGCCATCTTAAATTTGGAAGGAGTTGGTTCTTGCTCAGTAGAAAGTTCGTTGGCGACGTGATCAAGGACTTAATATGCCAACGAAGTCCAGCTTAGGAGAAAAATTGGAAAACTCTACCATAAACGAGCGGTGGGCTATCCACCTCAAGGAACCTTAGATTTGGTAGCGCTGCAAATCCTTCGAGAGTGAAACGAGACTTTGACCAATCCTCAAACATCAAACAGAGGGCTTCGAGCTTTTCATTTCTCTAAATGAGCAAACAAGAAAAGTTAATGAAAAGAAGGATGTGGTTAGCCAATTAAGCGAACAATCTAGGTCATCTTTGAATTTGAGGCAAATTTCGTATCCAGAAAATTGGGCATATATTGCGTATTTAAATATACTAAGCTCACTCTCATCATTCTTATAGACCGGAGAGGACAGACATGGGTTTTGAAATTTGAAATTGAACAAATCATGAAATGTTTTAAAATATGTGGAAATCTTAAAATTGTATATGTTAAATTCATTGTGATTATTTCCACTGAGGGGGAGCGTGCCCCGATTACTAAAATGTGAATTCTCATGCACAAAGGAGATCAAACTCAGGATTTACCTTCTTTCTCAGTAGTTTCTCCAATGCGTCCTTGTAATTCCACAGCCTACTTTGCTTATCTAATTCCCCCCCACTTTCTTGAGAAACAATATCTCTACCAAGATCTTTGAGTTGATCATGCATCCAAAACTTATTATCTTCTCCAATTTTAATCAATGACATCAACTGAAGAACTTCAAGACCTTCTGTGGGGCATAAACCACAATCTCTCCACATGTATATTACTGTACTCTTATCATATCCATCGAAAAGACAAGCTATATCAAGAAATATCTATCTCTAACTCGAATCTAATGCTTCGTAACTTATCATCAACTTACTTCGAATTCTCTCGATGAGACCTTTTTTCCACTTCACCAAGTAATCATCCCACATTTCTTCTTTTTGTCCACATATTGATAAAGTTGAACCCATAACCTCAAGAAGCAACGGAAGACCTTGGGCTATCTTCACAATTTCTCTTGACTGTTCTATTTTCTCAATTGGAGGGTGATCTCTTCTGAAAACATACTTGCTGAATAGCTTAAGGGATTTTTCGGGATCCAAACCACAAACTTCATAAGTCAATTTTACTCCGAATTCATGTAGGACAATTGCGTTTCTTGTTGTTATAAGTATCCGACTACCTGGACCGAAGTAGCCTCGCCTCCCCAAAAGTGCAGTTAATTGACTCTTTTCGTCAACATCATCGAGAAGAATAAGAACTTTCTTACTTGAAAATCTCTCTTCTATTGTCCTCATTCCCTCATCCATGCAATTAATGATACGTGCCTGTTTGGAGAGGTCTGAAATTAGTTGAGTTTGCAAACACACAATTCCTTTCGAATGTGAAGTTTCTCTAACATCAGCAAGGAAACAACAGTTAGCAAAGTCCCAAGAAAGTTTGTTGTAGACTACTTTGGCGAGAGTAGTTTTTCCGATGCCAGCCATTCCGTGGATTCCCATGACCTTTGCATCATCGATACCGGTGCCTATCTTCTCCAGAACGTCTTTCACACGGTCCTCAACACCAACCAAGAAGTCACTAACCACCAAATAAACCTTCTTCAGCTCATTTAAAACGCTCGTAACAACTTGTTTAACTAGCCGTCCTTCGTGCCTAACAAAAATACGAGAAGAAAAGGCCAAGGTCAAGTAGAAAGTACATTAGAAGAGGCGAGCTGAAATCTATGACGCCATGAATTGATAGCAGTCCGTGGAAGCCACGAAATGGATCAAAAAGTGGAACTGCAGATGGAACGTACCACAGTGCATTCATCAGGAAGAACAAATTTATGACACGCTAGGCAGATGCTCAAACGTTATGCAGCATTGAAACAGTTAGGCGACCGTCAAAGTACAGTAGGTGATCCCTATATCTTGCTAAGAAGAGGAAGAAAGGCTGAAGATGTTTACCGGTGCTTCTGATGTGTAAACAAGCTTCTCCTTCTCAAAATAGCTTCTCCTTTAGCATATAGTCTTAAGTGTTATGAATAATAAACAAGAGATCCAATAATTTTCAGCATACAACATAAGTTAATTTCGACGAATATTTATATGCCACACTCATTACCTGAATATGCAAAAAAATCATTTCATATTTTGTGTTATAAATATTAAATGTCAAATTATGAATGTTGACACATTATCAAACAAAGCGAACCAGCGTAGTCACAGCTTTTCCAAGTTAAGAAAAATAAAAAGAAACGAAATTTTCAACAGAAAAGCCTTTGTACTTAAGTTTCATGGTCTCGTTCTCGTGTACTATGGCGTTCATCAAGGGTGGAAGACAATTAGGTACCTGTTAGCCACGTTTTCTAAGTTCCATCCCTTTAACCCTCCAACCTCCTTGAGAGCAGCTCTCCACTTGTGGATGGCCTCATCGTCCACTCGCTTCTCGTTTACGTGCACGAGCAGGGCCTCACCGTAACCTCCGGTCTGGTGTCGAAGTTCGGATGGTTCGACGTAGTAGAAAATGGGCATGATTACCTGTCCCTTCCTTTTCCGATACTCCACCATTTGGGCCAACTCCCTCAGACACCATTTACTGGAAGCATAACTTTCAGAGAAGATGGGTATGGAGATCTTCGACTGCTCAATTGCTCCGAGCAGATCCGGGCCGATCTCTTCACCGACGCGGAGATCTTCGTCGTCTCTGTACGTACGAACACCTGCATCTGTGAGACGGGTATAGAGATGATCGGTGAAGCCGGTGCGTGTGTCCGGCCCTCTGAAGCTCAAGAACACTTCAGAGTCGCACCCTTCCATCTCGAGCAGTCGCAGAGAAAATGAAGCGCCAGAGCCGCACCAGTTCAGCAAAAGCAGATTTCTGAGCTCTATGAAGCCGAAAGTGACTGGACAAGTAGAGATGTTGCTGCAAATTAAAACGGGTACGACCGGCTATGATGCATCTTGTTGATCTCAACGCGAAGTTTCTCAGGACCGCCAATCTCAAGGAAGCAAGTTTCGGGGAGCTTCACCACATGCTCTCTACTTATCTATTGATACTTTGGGTCCTTCTATCAATTTCGACTTTGCAAGCAAATTCGACGGACGGCGCTCTTTTCTCTTTTAATCCGACGATCCATCTTGGATGCCGGACCAATCTCGTAAAAAGGACATGCTGTATTCCCTATCGAACATAATTAGAAGAAGACAACTAACAAAGCCTAGTGTCAAAGGTTAGGCTTTTCGCCCAGAGTCGACCTTATCGTCAAAATTAGTGGTGGCAATAGCTGCACGATAATTCTCTTGGTGGATAGGTCATCAATCCTCGATCTGCTACTTTTCCTTCATTTTTCATTTGGATTTTAGTCTTATCAATTATGTTTTGTTCCACAGGAGTTGTGAGTGTAATTTTGGTAATGAATGTTGAGAGCCAGCATGTGCTGTCCTTGGTAGAACAAGTTGCTCGTTAGATCTCAAAATGAGAAACCTATGCTTGAGTTATAGGTGTTACTTACGGGAGAAGTGTCAAAAAAGTCCTAAACCTTTTGCATTTGTGCAAATTTAGTCCTAAACCTTTTTTTAGTGCCAATTCAGTCCTAAACCTTTTGCATTGGTGCCAATTAAGTCCTAAACCTTTTTTTGGTACCAATTCAGTCCTAAACCTTTTGTATTGGTGTCGATTCAGTCTTAAACCTTTTGCATTGGTGCCAATTGAGTCCTAAACCCTTTTTTGGTGCCAATTGAGTCCTAAACCTTTTGCATTGGTGCCAATTCAGTCCTAAACCTTTTGTATTTGTACCAATTCAGTCCTTCTAGTTAATTTAGCTAAAAAAGGTTTAGGACTGAATTGGCACAAATGCAAAAGGTTTAGAACTGAATTGGCACCAATGCAAAAGGTTTAGGACTCAATTGGCACCAAAAAAAGGTTTGACTCAATTGGCACAAATACAAAAGGTTTAGGACTGAATTGGCACCAATGCGAAAGGTAGGACTGAATTGGCACTAAAAAAAAGTTTAGGACTGAATTGGTACAAATGTAAATGGTTTAGGACTGAATTGTCACCAAAAAAAGGTTTAGGACTAAATTGGTACCAATGCAAAAGGTTTAGGACTTTTTTGACACTTTTCCCGTTACTTACGCAATGTATTCTTAAATGTTGTTTAGATCGAAGTTTGTTTCTACCAAAAGGGAAGATCTGAAAACATGACACGATTGGGTACATCAATTAAGAATTGGAATTGAGTATTTCACAAAAATAGTGATCGAGTAGAAATTGAATCTTCATTCAAATAAGAATTGGATCTTCAATATGCTATTTTACGTAGTTAAGGAGGAAAGTAACTACGATCTGGAGCCCGGGTTAAGGGTTGGGTCCGGACCGGATTGAGTATGGATCGTTAAAATTATATTACAAAAAAATGGGTCAATATATGTAACGTCCTCACCTCGGGATTATTAATGAGACGTCCCGTTCATTATTATCTTTTTGTTACGAACAAGCGGAAGCATAAACTTGAGACAGTCACAATCAAAACAAATAACGGGGTTACGACAAGCATCATGAGCAAACCTTGTATTTACATGATAACATACATATTTTACAAGCCAAACTTTTACATGCCCCTTTTTATTTTACAGGCTTTTTCCCTTTTCAACGCACTTCATGTATCCGTGTAGGCTGGGAGAAATTCCTATCTCCTCTAGCGTGACTACAGCTCCCAAAACTTTTGTGAGACTTCCATGCCTACAAATCTGAAAACAATGGAGTGAGTTGAGAACTCAGTAAGTAAAACTCACTAAACTCTGGATAGGAGAACGCCTCGTCATCAAACAAGCACTTGTCATAGCCACATTAATTGATAGCAGATCAATAGAAAAGATGCTTCAAATACACTTGTTATTGTGCATGAGATGATCTTAACATGCCTTTCTATTCGAGCAACATCATTTCAACTAAAAGCATGCACACGAGGGATTCATTATCTCAACTGTTGGTACGGTTCTTCCTGAAATTCTCCGGGCAACGCTCCCTAATCCAAGAGTGACGGCTATTCTTTTCCCTCGTTCGACCATGCCGACAAGAAACATACCAACTTGAATACTTCACACAAAGTGTGTATCATGCCATGTTGCCTCTAAAGTTTTAAGTCATGCCAGGCACGAAACCAAGCTCGTGGCCCGAACCGACCGGTCATGACGCCGACCTACACCAAGCAAGGCTTGGATCGGTACACCTCAATACCGACCCTCCAAGCAAGGCTCATTCCGACACGCCTCAACGCCGATCTAAACCAATCTGAACCAAGCGAGACTCGTTCATGATCCGGTTTTGCTTTCAAGCATGATGCCAAACACATGAGCAAACCTTACAAATGTAAATACAAGCATGGCAAGCTATATCAAGTGTTCACAAACCACATAATTCATGCAAGCACCACAAACACATGATTCGCCCAACAACGCAACACGACACTCTAGCCAATGTTTAGTAAGTCTACTTACTACTCTCCAAGGTTGTGGCTGAGTGTGACCTAAGGGTGAGCCGAGCGGCAAGGGTGTGGAAAAGACATGGCGCGGCACGGGCACGGGCGTGGCAAGGGCGTGGCCGAGAAAGAGAAGGCGCAGCCAAGAGAGTGAGGGCGTGAGGGAGAGAGGGAGAGGTGATGGCGGAGTTGTGTGAAATGAAGGATTGGTGCCTCTATTTATAGGCAAACTTCTCATCATTGCTTTGCCAATTGGACCAATAAGAAACCTTGAAGTGGCATACCTGTTGGGTTGAGTTGACTAGTCTAATAAGTAGGAATGGCAAGTCTAATAAGAAGAGGTGGCAAGCCTAAGCCTTAGGTGCACACTTGCCTTCTTCACACTAGACCACTTAGGGTGTGAATCATCCTAGAATTAATGAAGTATAATGATGTATGAGACACCTAGGTTAAGTGACTCACCATCCTTCATTTAATGTCTAGATTTGGTGTAATCATAGCTTTGGATTTGATCCTATCCAATACTTGCTCACCAAGACAAGCCCTTCTATCTAGATTCTTCTCTTTTGTCCATTTCCAAGGAATAAGGCTAACATGAGAACTAGGCCAATGGAAATGCTAACTTGGTTGGGTAATGAGTTCCTCATGTCCATCCACGATCGACCATGCCTACTAAATCGAGGTTCGTAGCCGAGTCACCATCGGAAGTGGCGTGTGACGCCCCGACCTCGAGGTCATAAACGTGACGTCCCGTTCATTATTATCTTTCTTTAAACACAAGCGGAAGCATATCTCGGGACAATCACATTTAAAACAAACAGCGGGATTCAGACAAACAGCATCATGAGCAAACCTTATGTTTACAATGCATACAAACATGTTTTAACAAGCCCTTCGGGCCATGACAAACAACACATATTTTGTAGCCGACTGAGTAACAAAACTCGGCTTGGGTGATCCTATCCCCTCTACGGCTTCTCGCTCCTCGCTTCTTCACCTCCACCCCGGTCCCGTCCGCTTGGCCATCTCACATCCCCCCCGTGGCTTTATCCCGGAGTCGGCCCGCCCTGAGGCACCAAGTCCGTTAGGCCCTCATCGAATATCACAAACGTCGTGATTCGGCGATAGGCGCGGTCTTTCTGACATCTATTACGGTGAGCACTTCGGCTTTCTGCTCCACGGGATTGCCAACGCGGGCTGGGGGAGATGCCATCCTACGGACCTGAAAAAGGGGAAACAACGGGGGATGAGTCGGGGAAACTCAGCAAGTAAACCTACTAATATCAAGCGAGGACGAGGGGATCGCCATTAGCACAAGTCAGCTGTTACCGCACCCGCATCGATGGCAGATCAATAGCAAAGTTCATACAAGAGAACATCAAGCATGGCTATAACATGTGCACCTTGCCATCCAAGTCTCGGTTCTATCTCCAAAACAAACGTCAAACATGAAACATGATCAAATCGAGAAATGAACCAACCACAACCAACCAAATGACCGAGAAACGGTCCAAGCAAACCATGTCACAACGTATCACAACTTCCTTTCCCGATATTAGGAAGTTTACTTACTCTTAACGAAACCATAACTAGAGAGTAGAAAATGGATGGGAAAGACGACGACCTCGGGATCTCGGCAACTCACGATGTCGACCCCTTTCTTTTCTTTCCCTTGACTTTCTCTCTCTCGGTTTTCTCTCCCTCTCTTTCTCTTTCTCTCTCTATTTCGGCTCTTTCTCTCTCTCCCTATCTCGGCACACTCTTTCTCTCTCTTTTTTTTTCTCTCTCTCTCTCTCTCCCCCTCCTTGCCGTGGCTTCCTCTCCCTTTCTTGGTCATTACTTGATGGCCAAGACTTCAATTAATGGCTTGTGGAAAAGAAGGCCAAGCAATAAATGAGAGCAATGACGAAGATGATAAGGTTTGACTTAGTCAAACTTTCTAGGGTTTTCTCCAATCAAAGTACAAAATATCTCATTTGAAAGCTCAGAACGTATACATTAAATCACCAGAAGACACCAAGTCCAAATTCCAACGTTCTCGTATAGAAAATGCCGAATCTTTGAAATCTGACAAAACCAGACAGCTTTGCACTGTTCACGAAATCGGACTTGATACCATAGTAAATGGACTCCAAAAATTCTCAAATTTGAATATGTCATAAACAAGACCTTAACAAACATTTTTCATCAAGAACACGAAATATGAATCTCTCTGTAAACACCATTTTTAGTAGCTCAAATACAGACTAAAAACAGTTCGCTGGAACAGCATTCTTGTTTCTCAAAGTAAGCTCTTTTCAGAATCCAAATCATCTCGGAAAATTCCCAAATTTATATACGTTATAGAAAAGGACGTTATCAATAACTTTTGTGAAGGAAACTTTTCCAAAATCAGCCCAGAAAATCTTTTAGAAAATAAATACGGTGTGAACATCACCGAAATACCCATTCTGGGCAGTTTCACACGGTCCAAAAATAGGCCATCGTACCACTCATATCAACTCCAAAAATTCTGAAATTAAAATATGTAAAACTTCAAGATGTTTGTAACAACTTTCAAGAAGGAAGCGTTTGGAAATTCGGATCACAAAAGTCTTCCCAAAAATAACAAAACGAAGGGATACAAAGGATCCGAAACTGGGTTTTCCAAAACAAGAGAAAACAATTTAGTTCTGATTGGAAAACCATCAAACTTAAACATTAGCCATTTCCAGGGACTGAAATTGAGGATGATACAATTTACCTGCGGCTTCCCAGGCCCAAAATCGGGATGTGACATGGCGGGTCTTGACTAAACTTATGTTGGATAACTAGGTCGGTGGCCCATGTTGTGGGCATAATGGCCAGCACTGACTGGGCTCGTGGTCTGGTAAACAGGGCACACGGCCCGTGTGGACCGGGCGCATGGCCTGTGCTCGACCTGGCGCACGGCCCGTGCAAACCGGGCGCATGGCCCGTGTGCAACCTGGCGCGCGGTCCATCCGCAGCGTCCATCGGACAGGCACATGGCCGGCGCTTGGGCTGGCCTTTGGCCTTACGGGAGGGTCCAAGTTAGGCACATGACCGGCTCGTGACCCGACACATGGCCTGGTACACGGCTTAGGCACATGACCCATTTGGCAAGGTCATCGAACCAATCCGCGACCGGTCCGTGACCTGTCTAAGTATCCCATGGCCGGTCCATGGCCAAGCATACTTGGTCCGTTGACGACCCTCGGTTGTCATGTAGTTGTGTGGGACTAATTGTTCTGTGACCACAGACGGTTGCACGGATTGATCCATGGTCGTCCGCAATCGGTACATGACCGTGTGGAATCACTCGCGACCGTAATAAGACCGCGCAGAATTGATTCACGATCGTCTACCGATCCGTGGTGATACAAGACCATCCCGCGACCAACCTTTATGGTCGAGAAGTCGATCCATAGCCGAATTAGCTCCGGTTACTTGTATGGTCATTGGATTGATTCACTGCTGATCCCTTGATCATTTCCAGGCCGATCTTGCAATCAAGCCATGGTTGATCCCTTAGTTACCCTTTCGATCGGGTTGATCGGTCCATGACCTATCCTTGACTTGGTTCATGGCCGATTTCTCCCACAATCTGCACAACATTTCTTTAGCCATTCCATATAGCCAAAATCGTGGATGTCACAATATAAGGTCAATAGATCGATTTGGGTCAAAGCAATATTTGATCCACTCAAACCTGATCGGATCTCCATTTGATAGATCTAACCACCAAATATCACCCCAAACAAATGTGATCAAAGTTGTTACAATTTCAAAATTAAAGTGATGCCTTGACATTTGATGCTTCTTGTTCTAGTCGCCAGTTTTTGTGATTCTTTTACTTTTGCTTATAACTTCACAAATAACTACACAATGATGACCATGGGGAAAAGTCAAATGATGATGCTTGCTAAAGGATAAATTAGGTAATGACAGTTGCTATAGCAGGACACCAATTTAAAGGAAACGCCAACAAATGAAGGTCAGTGGCCTAATTGCCAGGGATCACAATCAACACTATTGGAATGGGTTATAGGTTGTTGTGAAAGGCTGTGCCACCAAGTTGTGAACATCTGTACCTACTTTGCCCAATGTCCCAACGTCACTCTTAATAGTTAAAGTTCCTATGTTATAACACCGCGATCACGAAGACATTGAATACACATGGGGCATTGCCATGAGTCCAGTTCGATTAGAGGGCGTGACAGTTTAGTTGTTGAGTCATAAGCCTACCAAATTACCCAATCACAAACGATACTATCAGGTGGCTTGAGCAGATAAAATCCGTTTTCCTTCGTCTTCAAAACATGGACACCGGAACATATCCTTTCTCCCTACATTAGGTTTCTATTTAATCATCATGGTTTCCAAAGTTATTTATAGTGAAACAGATACTATCTTCCTTGAGCATGTTTGGTACAACTTTCCTAGAGTCATTACAACAATGAAAAGGGATGTTGTGGCTTCATTCTACTTCCACAATCTGGATCGCTGTCGAATCCTGACCAACAGTATATTTGTGTAATCGAAGTTGGGAGAACATCTTCGGCAACTCTTTTCTGCTTAAATCCTTAGTCTATGTTATATTTTGATAGGAATAACGACACAAACGATCATTGAACTTTGGCCTAATGCGCAATGTGGTCCCTGAACTTTACCTCAATGTGCAATGTGGTTCCTAAACTTTTAAATTATTTAATATGGTTCATGGACTTTTGGTACATGTTCAATTTAGTTCATGATTACATGAAAATATTCAATATTATCCTTCTATTATTTCAAGTTCGGGGACAATATTGAACATTTTCTTCATAAAGTACAGTGACAAAGTTGAACATGTACAAAAAGTCCAAGGACACATTGAACAATTTAAAAGTTTAGGGATCACATTGCATATCGAGTCAAAGTCCTGGGATCATTTGACTCATTTTCCCTATTTTGATATTTGGGACATATATTCAGAGACTGATCGTGGTACAATCTACTTTGCTGACCCAAATAAAGAGCAAATGTTCCAGCAATTATCTCTTCTGATCGCATGATTTTAGCTAACAATTGCAGAATTTGTCATGGCTCATCTTAGACACATGAGATCAACTTCCTTGTCCCACTCGTTCTCAAGAAACTCAATCAGAAAAACAAATCATCGGAAAAGAATAAACAGAAGAGACAATCTAGCTTATGTTAAATGAAATACCAACATCTATAGAAGGAAATGTTAAGTTATCCCCCCCCCCCCCCCCCCCCTATTATATGAAAAATGGGGATGCTAAAATTCCTTCTGCGCTCATGAACTAAGGACATTGTTATATCGAAACCTCAGGCTCGACAATTATGGGAAAATGACATAAAATAGTCCATATACTTTGGTCTAATGTCCAATGTGGCCCCTGAACTTTCAATCTGTTCAATGTAGTCCCTAAACTTTGGTTTAATATCTAATGTGTTTCCTGAACTTTTAAACATTTTCATTAGTTTAAGGACTATATTGAATATTTACCAATAGTTTAGGGACCACATTGAATAAATTAAAAGTTTATGGACGATATTGCACATTATGCCAAAGTTCAGAGATCATATTGCACAAATTAAAATTTGAGAGATCACAAAGCATATTGAACTAAAGTTTAGGAACCATTCATGCTATTATCCATACAATTAAAATTTAGAGAAATGAAAGATCGAGAGCCGGTCAACTCTGACAGCCCACTTTGACTTTCGCGGTAAGACCCAATAGGATATTTTGGCCCGAGACAAAGCTCATTAAGGTGCGCATGCAACCATTCTGCCCAATGCAGTTAAGTCGAAATGATTCTTTTTATTCGTGCCCTAACCGATTCCGAGCATTTGAAGGCGTTTGGTAACGGCCCAAAATTTCTATTCCTAAAAAAGTAAAAGAACATAAATGCGTTTGGTAACGGCAAAAATTTCTTTTTATTAATAATATTTTAATAACATTTTAAATATTTTAATATTTCTTTCTTTTCTTTTTTTCTTCTCCTCCTTCTTGGCCATGGCCGGTAAAATATTTTTTAATTAATAATACTTTTATTAAAAATAATTTTTTTATTTTTTTGGCCATGGCCGGTAAAAAATTTTCTTATAAATAATTTTTTATTAATAATTTTTTTTAAAAATATTTTACTAAAAAATATTTTTATTGAAAATATTTTTTTCTTTTTTTTTCGCCATGGCCTGGTCGCTGGCCATGGCCGGTAAAATATTTTTTTATAAATAATATTTTAATAAAAAAAATATTTTTATTGAAATTATTTTTTTATTTTTTTTGCCATGGCCTGGTCGCTGGCCATGGCAGGTAAAATATTTTTTTATAAATAAATTTTTTATTAAAAATAATTTTTTTATTTTTTTCGCCATGGCCTGGTCGCTGGCCATGGCCGGTAAAATTTTTTTATTAATCTTTTTTAATAATAATATTTTTTTATGAAAATATTTTAATCTCGCCCGATACGGCGAGAGTGGCCCTCGCGCCGGACATTAGAAGTTATATTAAAAACCAAGAAAAAGAAGAAGAAGAAAAAAAATTGATTCTCATTTTTGTTCCCAGAATCAAGAAGCTACTTTGTTTTTATTCTTGATTCTGCTCCAAAACTGATTATGGGCACAAATTTGCAAGAATTTATGCCCAGAATCAAAAAATTAAACAAACGGATTTCTATTCCCAAACTGATTCTGGGAACAAAAGAACAGAATCAAACACTATTTGGCAAGTTGCCATGCGCAGCCTAAGTCTAGTTCCTTGGCCCCGTCGAGCTCCCGAGCGTCAAATCGAATCAAAAGGACATCAAGACGGGCTTGGGCCCAAAAGGTTCGGCCCAACTTGGTTAGGCTTTGTTCGGCCCGCAAGCCCAGCCCATCCGGTCTTCGAACAACCAACTCTTCCCAACCATAACCGAATTCCCTCTCTAGTAATTTCCTCACCTCCAGCTGGCACCTCCACGTAGTCTCTGGGCTGAACGAAGACACATTTACCGCTGAAGAAGCGGATTCATGCACCCACTACTCCTTCATCGACCAGCACCACCACCACCTCCTTCGCCGCAGCTCCTCTCTCGCCCTTGCCTCCATTCCACCTGCGGGCGGTCGTCCCTGTCCGGCGGAGCTCTCTCCTCTTCCAGTTTTCGCCTTCGCCTTTCCCTTGTTCCGGTGCCTTTCAGCTCTACCTTGAGCTCTGTTTTTTCGGTCGTCTTCATCCTCGGTTCCGAGCTCCCTGTCGGCTCCATTCAATCTAAGGTAAAGCTCTGTATCTAGCCATGATTCAATTGTCTTGCAAAGGACTCCGAGGCAGTCGTACTCGAAGGTCGAGGTAGCACCTCGATCTATTGGCTTTTTAACTCTCGGATATGGCACTTGAAAACGTGTTTGTTTGTTTCACTTGCGTTCATGTAATACTGGCAGTTTGATTCTCTTGTCGAGAGACTGTTAAATTTGCATGTTTCGAGTTTGCTCTATATGTTCTTGAATTTGATGAGTAATCTCAGTGAATATGCATCTGATGTATGTGATTGACGTGACTCTCTCTATGAGTTTCGCACTCGTGAACCTCGCTTAGATTCACTTTACACGTTCACTTGTTTGTGCGACTTGATCACTTTACTTTGAGGCTCTCGTTTTTTGCCTCTCATAGAACCGAGAACCTCCGGTAATGAAAACCAGCATGTTGTTGACGATGCTGATCGACTTCGTTTATATGTGTTTTATGATCGATACTTCCTGCAAACCACGCCATGGCCGAAAGCTGAATTTGCTATGCTGAACGTTGGACCTGCTGAACTCATATTGAACTCGCTGTGCTTGTATCGATCTCTTTGTGCATTTATTTTGTTGAACTTGCTGCAACTGCGTGAATACATGCTGTCCGCGAACACATTTAGCTTGTATGATGAATATTTAGTCCCTTGGACGTGTTATTTTTAAAATATAGGCAGGTGTTTGTAAGTCTTTGTTCTGTAGTTTTTATTCAATGATCTCGGTTGGAAATGTTGGAAAGTGGAGAAGTATTAACTCAACTCATCAATCCAAATGCCGAGTAGGATACATCTCCGCTTGTAGGCTGTTTTGATGCAAGGATAATCTTCAACGACTTCGAAGTGAATGGATGTATGAAAGTTTAGAATAGTGTAGCTCAATCTATAATCCATGGAATCGAATGGAAGATTTAGCGTCAATCGATCTCATTTTGCTAAGTTTGGATTTTCAGCAGCAATTTCTATCAATAAGTTGTTCGTGCAAATCTCAGTTCAGTGCTTACTTTCATACTCACGTCCCTTTACTTCTTGCTTCAGTCTCTTATGGTCGCTAAGCTTAGTGTTTAGATTCATGATTTCGGTTGAAACTGGCTCATGATCGATCCATTTTGATAACTGCAGCCTTAATTCAGAGTGGATCTCAATCGAGAGCCTCAATGTTGGTCTATTCAATGTTTTGATTTCTTCTTCAATGCTTGATCTTATGCCTTAAACTGCTTGTGGATTGATTTTGTTTGAACTGGATTGGTTTTCAGAGGATTGATCTCAATTATAGAATGAAGATATTGTGTCCGGTTTGTTCATCTGGACATGCGATTAAATGTATCACCAAGTGGTTTCGGGCAACATTAGTTTTCATCATATCAGCACTTTGAGATCCTATATAGTCAATTTGGACTTGATCTCAGTATGATCATATTTATTCTCATCATGGAATGATAATTCACCTGGATTCATATCGATAAGGGTTGATAGAGGAAAGAGATACTTGCATGTATGTATTTTAGGAAGTCTTTTGATCCTGAAAACCATTTGAACATGAATCTTTGAGTCGTTGTCATGAATAAGTTGCTGTCCTGATAAAGTTTAGTTTAAATGAAAGGCGGTATGATTCCATACATGTAGTATATAAATTCTCTGTCTTTACTCACTCTCTCTCAGTCTCTCTTTGATGGCCATGGGCTGCGCCTTCAGACCTACCTTCCCCGATGAAGTTGCTCGACAAGAAACTCTACGTGACCCTCCTGATGAGTGAACTTGTGGAGGTTTGATCCGGCGAGCGATATCGAGAGGTCCTCCAAGAGTGTCGTTGAATTGGGTTTGTTCAAATCTAATGGAAAGCCTCTGGAATGATTTATGCTTTGTCACCTTCTTCGTGGGCTAGCACTTCTTGGCTTCTTCTGTGGTTTTGCAATAGCTTATGACCGTAGACCTCCATGAAAATTTCTTCATAGTCATTTGGTGAAAAAGTTTCCAATTGAACTGATCCGTAAACTTCAAAACTTGTACTTCTTGAAGGTGGATACTAAGGCTGCGCATGACAACGATTCTGTGCCCGGGAACAGATTCTGCTCAGAAATGATTCTTTTTAATTCTGTGCCCGAAATTGATTATGAGCATTTTAAGGCATTTGTTAACGGCCCAAAATTCCATCCCTGGAATAGAAAAAGAACAGAAATGCGTTTGGTAACGCCACAAATTTCTTTTTATTAATAATATTTTTAAATATTTTAATATTTCTTTCTTTTTTTTTCTTTTCTTTTTTTCTTTTCCTCCTTGGCCATAGCCTGCTTGCCGGCCATGACCGGTAAAATATTTTTTTATTAATAATATTTTTATTAAAATTATTTTTTCTTTTTTTTGGCCATGGCCTGGTCGCCGGCCATGACCGGTAAAATATTTTTTTTATTAAAATATTTTCTTTAAAAATATATATTTTTATTTTTTTTTGCCATGGCCTGGTTGCCGGTCATGGCCGATAAAATATTTTTTTTATTAATAATATTTTTATTAAAAATATACATTTTTATTTTTTTGGGCCATGGCCTGGTCGCCGGCCATGGCCGGTAAAATATTTTTTTTATTAATAATATTTTTTATTAAAATTATATATTTTTATTTTTTTTGGCCATGGCCTGGTCGCCGGCCATGGCTGGTAAAATATTTTTTTTATTAAAAATATATATTTTTCTTTTTTTTGGCCATGGCGGGCGAAATTTTTTTTTATTAATAAATTTTTTTATTAAAATTTTTTATTAAAAATATACATTTTTATTTTTTTTGGCCATGGCCTGGTCGCTGGCCATGGCCGGTAAAATATTTTTTTTATTAATAATATTTTTTATTAAAAATATATATTTTTTCTTTTTTTGCCATGGCCTGGTCACCGGCCATGGCAGGTAAAATAATTTTTTTATTAATAATATTTGTTATTAAAATATTTTTATTAAAAATATATATATTTCTTTTTTATGGCCATGGCCTGGTCGCCGGCCATGGCCGGTAAAATATTTTTTATTAAAATATTTTATTCTCGTCAGATCCGGCGAGGGCGGTCCTCGGGCCGGACATTAGAAGCTAAATTAAAAACCAAGAAAAGGAAGAAGAAAAAAAAATTGATTCTCAAAATTGTTCCCAGAATCAAGAAGCTACTTTTTTTTTATTCTTGATTCTGCTCCAAAACTGATTCTGGGAACAATTTTTGACAAAATTGTGCCCAGAATCAAAAAATTAAACAAACGCATTTCTGTTCCCAAACTGATTCTGGGAACAAAAGAACAGAATCAAACACTGTTTGGCAAGTTGTCATGCGCAGCCTAAGCTATCATCATAATCTGTCTTTTGACCGGACTTTTCAAGTTTCATGGCGTTCAATAGTGTGCCAGATCAAGTTAGGGCTAGCACTTTTGGACTTCAAGTTTCATGGCGTTCCATAGCGTTTGTAGTTTTCGTCCTGTACTAATATGAATCACCGTGAAGGATAAGCGAGTTTATATATGTTTAAATGTAACGAATTTCTTTCCAGCTCTGCAGCAAGCGTTCACCTGTACCAGTGATTACCGGAAATGCGAAAAACTGGTGGAGACTTCTTGTCCGAAAATTTGAAAATGATAAATATATGTTATATTCATACAGTTTTGCATCTCAGTATCTATAAGCATTTCACATTAAGTAAAAGTAAATTCGTAAAAGTTTCGCAGCAAAAATCAAAATGAAATAGTTTTTTTTCCTCTCTCAGTTTTCAATATTTGCAGCTAGCATCAAGCAATTCATTGCTATAAAAACGAGTGCGCATGACCAATAATCATAGCCACAAGTGAATAATAATTCATCATTGAATCGAAAGGCATCTCGTTTGCCAAAAAGGGTTGAACCTGTACACCAAATGAATACACTCTGTTTTGGATTACAACCAAAGACAAAAAGCACAGAGAATTCATGTCATCGTATGCATCCACAGAGAATTCATATTATTCTTGTTAAGTCATTCTCGATCAGCATGTGCATCCGCCACGTTTGGTCTCAGTCTGAAACAGCCGAAGGGGATACCTGGGTAATATCTGCAAGCAGTTTTGAAAGATCACAACAAAGCATAAGAGATTTGATGGTAAAATATCATCGTCCAAAGGAATTACGGCACGTATGAACACACGCAGACCAGAAATGGAGAAAGATTGGAGTTTGGGGAGAAGCGAGACATAATCAAAGAAAGAACCGAGCTGGACAACATCAGATTCAGATAAGTGAGCCCCTCATCGTTGCAACTTGTAATCAGACGTTATCTTTCTCTTTTTTCGATAAGCAAGATTTTATTCAGTAAAAAAAACATAAGCAGGGGAGCAATCCTGTTACAACATGAAATACACAAGCACAGGCACATTAGGAAGCACAAGGAACCCTATCAATATGGTGAGGTTGAAGAGCACAGTGTGAGAATCGTGCTTATGTCCATACTAGGCAAAGAGATGAGTATCCCGTTACAGATTGTACGAGTTCTGGGCACAACTTAGGCTACTCTAAATGTTTGGGAAGAGAGAATGAGTAGCATTGTTACGATCACAAGATGGGTAGCTTACAGGAATCGATCTGCTTCCTAATTGGCCATTGATGAAAACATGCAGATTCTGGTTTATCCTGCTGATTACAACATACGTAGCTTACAGGAATTGGTCTACTTCAACCAACGAATGCTCCTGGTCAAAGGCACGAGAAGAACATGCCCATGATAATGGACATGAAAATGGGCAGCTGGTTCGTCAAGAAGCCTACCAGAGGAAATGCGAGAGCTCCAAGACGGAAACTGTAATGTGATAGACTTGGAAATATGGAGATTCAGCAACCCAATCGAGGTTTACGCTTGGTGATGCTGAGCACAAGGAAGAAGTAAGTACCTTGCGAGTCTGATTAACCTCTCATTTCTAAAAGCCCCAAATTGCCTTTAGCGAGCGAACGAGCGCCGAACAAATCGAGCTTCCTTGACAGAGAGAATCGAGCAACATACTAAAACTCCAGGCCAAAATCCGCCTTCAGCGTACGTACGAGCCATGTGATAGTTGATCTTAAAATCCTCATCGAGCTTCCTAGAGAGTGAAAATCGATCAGCATAAGCCCTAAAACCCCAAAACCCCAAATTGATTCCTGTGGAAGAACCGGGAGAGAGACAGGCAGGCAGACGATGTTGTCTTTGCAACTTCAGCCACACTCAAGTCATTTCACAACCGAAACGGAGTCCTTTCATTGGATTCATGTCACTGCCCCATTTGGCCTTCGTTTATCCATTTAAGCCGGACCAAACCCATGTAAATGCATCGTATGGATACAAATGTGGTAGTTTTGGTGACACAAAAAAATTTGTGGTAAATGTATCACAGTGAGTCTAGTTTGGGGCTTTTGTGTCTTGTTCCCTAAAAAATATTCTGTCTACGATGCGATTAGGACATTCAACTTATTTATGCCATTAAAATAAGCAAGTAAGTTTGCCTCGTAAGTTAATTATGAAAGCCACCTAAATGCTTATATAGTATGAAGTGCGCTTAATAACTAATAGGGTTAATACCATGAAAACCCCCCAACTGGTATACCTATGACAAATTTACCAAAAACTAATTTTTTTACCACTAAAAATCTCAAATCGGTACATTCGTAACAAATTTACCCTTCGTTAGTTTTCGTTAAATTGGATTAATGGCACGAAAAGTCATAAACTGATACACACGTGACAAATGGAGGATAAAACCCCAAACTGGTATACCCGTCAATTACCACGTGTCATCTAACTTAGTAATTTGACGATAAAATTTAACGGAAACTAACAAAGGGTAAATTTATTACAAGTGTACCGGTTTTGGGTTTTTGGTGGTGAAACAACTAGTTTTGGGTAAATTTGTCACAATTGTACCGGTTTGGGGTTTTTCATGGTATTAACCCTAACTAATATGATGGAAATGCCCTCCTTAAGGAATAACAAAGTTTTAAAGTTTAAGAATTCGGGAAAAGCACGCATACATTGGGAACGCGATTGTACATGCATGATTTTGAATCTTAATTAGTCGTCCCTTTCTCTTATGGAACATCTCATTTTCCCAAGAATCAAAAAGTAACTTTGTTTTGGTCGAACTGAAAGTAACTTACCTGATTATTTTTCCTGACCATACGAACGAGAACAATACAGTTGTGATTCCGTGCTGTTCCAACATCATTCGCTGAAAATTCCTTTCCAAATCGAGCCCAAAGTCCTTTCTTATCTTCCAATCTAGCAGATTGTCTGAATGTTCATGCCCAGAAAGATCCTCTATCGATGAACCGAAGACATATAGTTCCGAAAGGTTTTTCAAATATGAGATATCAAGTGTGGTCAGCGACGTGCATCTTCCAATATGAAGCTTTGTGACACTAGAGGGAATTCGCGAAATGCTTTCCAGAGCACGGCAATCGAAAAGCTGAAGAGTCTTCAAGTGAGGAAGTGCCCCTAACTCAGGAGATAGGTTGGTAATGCTCCGGTGACCTAGCGTCAAGACTTCCAATTTGGATAATCTCCCAATCCACCAAGGCATTGGAACTAGCACCAACTTAGGTTGGCCAGAGATCGCAGGCACTGCGATGATGAACAACAATAGTTTCAGATTAATCAAGTTGGAAAGATCAGGATCGGCTATTGGTACAAGAGATATGACTGCCAAAGAAGTCAAGCTTTCTGGAAGCTTCGGCAAGGCTGGTACAACCGATTCTGGTAACAAGCATAACTTCAATGCTTTTAAATTCTCCAGACTTTACATAGAGTCAGGTAACTCAGCGAGGCATGTGCCGAATAGATCTAACTCGGTCAATGATCGTAATTCCTTAATGGAGTATGGAAGTCTGTGCATATCGAAGCACTCACTCAACGATAAGCTTTTGAGATTTGTCAGCACTCCAATAGAGTTGGGTAGGTGAGTGATCCATGTCCCGTCCAATGAAAGTGTCAATAGCGAAGTTAGACAATTGAGTGAATTCCCTATTTCTGATGGTGAAATATGTGCATGGGGATTTTCCAGGTTCTCCATACCCCACCAATCAGGAATTTCTCGTATATTAGTACGACGAAGGACAAGTTCCATGAGAGATGACAATCCACCCAACTCTTTTGGTAGATAATGAAGATTCCAACAATTGCGCAAGTTCAAGAAAACCAATCGCTTTAGTTGACCGATTGATGAGTCAATCTTAGCCAGATTTTGACAACTTTTGAGAATTAATCTCTCCAACGTTAGGGGGCTGTTTAGTAACGTTTCTGTTTCTTTGTTTTTCTGTTCTTTTGTTCCCCGGAACAGAAAAAGAGTAGAAATCCGTTTTGTCACGCCCCGAACCTCGCGAGCGCGCAACATCCTGCAATGGTCATTATGATACGACGTCCCAGGATGCGTCGCCGACCCAACATTTTATCTTTTGATTACGCATGCGGAAGCTAAACAAGATTCACCCAGACAATAACAATAAACAAGGATAGATAGGAAAACGGTTTACACCATTGAAATCAAAACACCATTTTAACATTTACTTGATTAACCCCTGGGAACATTTTTACAAGCCCACTTCAGGCATTTCCAAACATAGTCTACAAAAAGATGTCGGGCTGGGGGTCAATCTACTTCATCAAAAGTCAGCTTCCACGCACCCCGAACCATACTGGGTGCATTAACATGCTAAGGGCCTGAAAAATGTTTAACAACCACGAATGAGATAAAAATCTCAATAAGTTAACGCCTAAGCCCCGTTTAGAAGGTCAACTCACCTCGGGGGTCCCTAATCACGCGACCATGCACAAATCATAAACCAACCACAGGCATCCTTACCTTGCCTTGGCACACATTTTATGCATAACATAGATAGTCATCTGTCACAACGATGCATCAAACATATCACATACCCAGAACGTGTAATGAGATTTCCCATGCATTAATGCATCACAGTCGCGCGTGTCTCGATTATAAGGCAAAATCCACTTGGGCACGTCCCATACCATGCCTAGCAGTTTTTACCCCATAATCAAGCACTATGCATCACACGTATTCCATTTATTACGACCCCTCTTGGCCACTACACATCAAGCGATACACAGCGAGATGGCAGTCTTCCGGCATAACCGGGCATCGTCCCGCCCCATCGGGCACGGCAACGTCAAACGATACACAGGATGACGGCATTCCAATACGGCAACATCAAACGATACACAGTAAGATGGTATCCCGCAAGGAGCATCAAGTCCGGCCTCGAGCCGCGACAAGGCATCCGGGGTATCGGCACTCCAGATAATCCCCAGGCATCCGATAAATCGGGCAACGTCAAGCGATACACAGCAAGACGGATTCGACGTGTGACCACACGAGCACACAAGCATTCCGGCCAATTATTATCTTCTCAATTAGCCCATGCGTCCATGAATTGTGCTCACATCAATGCCACACAACAATAACAAGTGGTCACACATGCA
Organism: Syzygium oleosum; assembly: GCF_021117445.2. Lineage (NCBI taxonomy): Eukaryota > Viridiplantae > Streptophyta > Magnoliopsida > Myrtales > Myrtaceae > Syzygium > Syzygium oleosum. The sequence goes on along the minus strand of NW_026607500.1, from coordinate 3,487,746 downwards.
AATGGTCAATCGATTTTTGTGAACCTCATTTTAAAACATGAATTCAACATCGGATCACAGCCAAATAAACATTGTTGAAAAGCTAGGTAATTGCGGTTATTGCCTCTTTTAGGCTGGAAATCGAAAGCCAAAGACTTCAAGTAAAAACCGGCAGATTATGGAATTCTAGTAAAACTGGACAGATTTGCATGATTTGGGAAACCAACTTCAAAAGCATAGCAAATGGTTTCCAAAAATTATAAAATTCGAATATGTTATAAAAAAGACCTAAAAAAATATTTTCCATGAGGAACACAATCCCAAAATCCTTATACAAAGATCACTTTTGATGGCTCGAAAACAACCCAGAACTGGTCCGCCGGAACAGGGGAACTGAACCACAAGAAATACTCGTTTTACAAATCAAATCCTTTCAAAACACTTTGAAATTTTTATATGTTGTAGACATGGATTTCGTTTACAAATATTGTGAAGAAAGTATGCCCGAAATCGAACTGTATATTTTTATAAAAATCTGAGAAAGCACGAAGGTCACGGAATCCACAGTATAAAACAGTTCTGATTTGGTAAGAAATTGGACCTTCGTGTAACCCATTTGAGCTCAGAAAAATATGAAATTTAAGTATGTTATAGATCAAGATCTTGTGAACAACTTTGATGAAGAACACTTTTCAAGATTCTAACCACAAAATTCCTTATAAAAATGGAAAACCAGGGACGTGCAGTAAAATCAGTTCTGAAATCAAGATAAAAACTCCAAGAAACACCTTCAACTTTGAGATCTACCGCTTCTCAGCCATGAAAATACCACACCAAGAGTTCAAATCAACATCCAACATCTATTTCAACTTAGTCTAGCAATCAAGACTCGCCCACGCTCATTCTAGAAGTTCAAACACACTAAAACATTAACTAGCTAAACTACCCAATGCAAGTTAAACATCCTAAACAAGGGATTAGATGTTAACTTATTCGTCTAAAAACGACGACAACGCGAGGACGACGGCAACGACATGAGTTGTCCGTGGCGGCCTCGGCTTGACACGGCAAGCAGCAAACGGTGGTGAACGGCACACGGCGATCTACAGGGCTCAAGGATGGTGGCGTGAGGGGCTGGTGGGTGCACGGCGGTGGTGGGGTGATTCGGCCGTGAGAGAGGGAGAGAGAGAGAATAAGAGAGAAAGTGAGGAGAGAGATCAATGGTTGAGATTAGTTCTTGATGCCCAAGCAAAGATCAAGGGCTAGGATGTGTTCTTGATGCCCAAGTTTAATCCAACGGCCAAGATCAAGCCTTGCTCTCCAAGTTCCATCCAACGGCCAAAATTTAATCTAACAAACAGGTTTCTAGAAGGGCAAATTAGCAAATAATTTTCGATGGCCAATTCGTAAAAATTATGAGGCGGCGTCCTATAGTTCGGGTGTGATATCCTTGAGCACTCGATACGCAAAATCGGATCATAATTCGTGGCTGAAATCGATCAATCGCAACTATAGTTTATCTCGAAATAACGGGCGGCTGCTAGAAATAAATTCTTCGATAGCCTTTCCCCTTTGGTTAGTATTCCCTGGGTGATCATGCCAGAGCGAGAATTAACTAATAGAGCGTCGATGAAATCACCGTTTCATAAATCACCAAATTTGGTCGAATTTTCAGGATATCACAATTCTTCCCCCCTTACAAAAATTTCGTCCTCGAAATTTGAATTTTCATCTAATTCCTCAAAAAGAAAGGAGTATTGATGCCTCATTATCTCTTCACTTTCCCACGTGGCTCCCTCGGTTCCATGATGTTGCCACACAACCTTGACTAGAGGAATAGTCTTGTTTCGTAGTACCTGCTCCTTTCGGTCCTCTATTCTCACTGGTCTTTCCATATACGACACCCTGTCGTCCACGTCTATCTCTTCATAATTTAGAACGTGGGTTGGATCCGGCTCATATTTCCTTAGCATAGACACGTGGAATACATCATGTACTTGAGCCAATTTTGGTGGCAAGGCTAGACGATATGCCAATAGTCCAATTCGCTCCAAGATCTCGAACGGTTCTACATATCTTGGGCTTAGTTTGCCTTTCTTGCCAAAACGCGAAGTTCCTCGAATTGGTGATACCTTGAGAAACACGTGATCTCCCACTTGAAACTCTAACGGTCTACGTCGCCTGTCTGCATAACTTTTTTGGCTACTTTGGGCCGTCTTTAGCCTATCCCTGATAACTTTAACAGCGTCTGACGACTGTTGCACCAACTCCGGTCCTGTGATCTTTCGTTCACCAACCTCATTCCAACAAATAGGGGTCCCACAGGGTCTGCCATACAACGCTTCGAAAGGTGCCATTTTGATACTCTGCTGATAACTGTTGTTGTACGCGAATTCGACAAGATGTAACTGTTCTTCCCAACTTCCTTTGAAATCCAGAATGCAAGCTCGCAGCATATCCTCGAGAGTCTGAATCGTTCTCTCGGATTGTCCATCTGTCTGCGGATGAAAAGCAGTGCTGTACTGCAGCTTTGTTCCCATGGCGCCTTGAAGACTCTTCCAAAATGTGGCGGTGAACTTGGGGTCTTGATTTGACGTGATCGTCACCGGCACACCATGAAGACGAACTATATGCCTTACGTACAACTTAGCATACTTGTCCATGGCAAAATCCTTTCGCACTGGAATGAAATGAGCAGACTTTGTGAGTCTATCTACCACGACCCAGATGGAATCATTACCTCTTTGGCTCCTCGGTAGACCCATCACGAAGTCCATCGTAATATGCTCCCATTTCCATTCTGGGATTTCTAGCGGTTGCAGTAATCCACCAGGCTTACAATGCTGCGCTTTCACCTGTTGACACGTTAAGCATCTAGCTACATACTTGGCAATATCTCCCTTCATGCCATTCCACCAATAATATTGGCGTAGGTTCTGATACATCTTCGTGCTGCCCGGATGGATACTATAGTTACTGCGATGAGCTTCTGCCAAAATTTCCTCCTTAAGTCTTTCGTCATTAGGCACGCACAACTGTCCACGAAACTTTAAGATCCTATCTTCGGATATTTGAAAGTCAGGTTTTCTCTTAGCTGCGTCCATTTGCAAAATCTTTTGAAGTTCGAGATCAGAAGGTTGCGCTGCTTTAATCCTGGTTTGCATTTCGGGCTCAATCCTGAGAGTAGCCATTAGACTCGAGAGGTGACTTACCTCAAACTTGAAATCCGAGTCTCGAATTCCTTCAAATAAAAGCCACTCTTGAACCATCATATGTGCAATTGAAGACTTCCGACTTAGCGCATCAGCTACCTTATTTGCCTTACCAGGATGGTATAGAATTTCACAGTCATAATCATTAAGCAATTCCATCCACCTGCGTTGCCTCATGTTCAATTCCTTTTGCGAGAACAAATACTTTAGGCTCTAATGATCCGTATAAATATGAAACCTTTCCCCGCACAAATAATGCCTCCAGATTTTTAGCGCAAAAATGATTGCCGCTAATTCCAAGTCGTGCGTCGGATAATTCAACTCATGCGGTCTCAATTGCCGGGATGCATATGCCACAACTCTTCCATGTTGCATTAAGACGCATCCTAATCCTTTGTACGATGCATCACTGTAAATTTCATAACCTCTTGATCCAGATGGTAATGTCAAAACAGGCGCAGCAGTTAACTTCTATTTAAGCTCTTGAAAACTGCGCTCACACTTATCCGTTCATTCAAACTTTGTATCATTTTTCAGCAATCGCGTCAAGGGCATGGCTATCGCAGAAAACTTCTCCACGAATCTCCTATAATAGCCAGCCAATCCCAAGAAACTCCGAACTTCAGTTACCGTCGTTGGCCTTGGCCAATTCATAACCGCTTCAATCTTAGCTGGATCTACTGAAATCCCTTCTCCAGAAATCACATGTCCAAGAAAAGCCACTCGAGTTAACCAAAACTCGCACTTACTAAACTTGGCATACAACTTATGATTTCGAAGAGTTTGCAGCACTGTCCTCAAGTGCTGTTCGTGTTCCGCATAACTCCTCGAATACACCAGAATGTCATCAATGAACACGATTACGAACTTATCCAAATAATCCTTAAACGCCCTGTTCATCAAATCCATAAAAGCTGTGTAACAGCCCGAATTTTGATGTAATTTCCGGGATCAATGAAACTGATATTATTTCGCATTTCATTTTAGTAAGTCTCACCCAGAGCTGATCACTCTCGGGATACTAACCAATAGGGTATGGCTAACTAGAAGATGGTACGTGGACCGGGGACCCTATCGTGAGACGGATACCAATCACGAGAGATGCTGAGGGAATATTTTGAACCGATGTGGGCCGATCTTAGGAAAGGTAACGGATTTGGTTTGGCCAGGGCCAACGTTGTACACTCGGATCGCAGGTGAATCTGCATGACCGAAAAGTACACGTGGCCAATCAGTCCTGAACCTAAACCGAACGATCGTAGCCTCTAGGGCTAATGATAATTTCTCATTCTCTCAATGATCGAGACCATTACGATACGGGTAGCCCTAGGTCGATACGCGTAATCTCTAAACTGCCGCCCGTTAGTGAGAGACCCTGAAATTGAAAGTTTAGCGGGTTTTGTTCACGTAATTGGGCCCGGATTTCGGTATCGGTTTTCAAAGGCTTAAGAGACTATTTTTGGGAATCTGACTTCATATTACGCTGGCCACTCACATGAGGAGTTAGTACGAGTAAAAATTGGAATTTCGGTCCGGGGGTGAAAAATTACGATTTTGCCCCCGAGATGCCAGCGTCGCTTTTCGAGGCCAAATGAGGTTATTTTTCGTGGCCGATGCCATTTTTGGGTGGCCACGCATACCAGGAGTCGTTTTGGCCAAAAATTGAAATTTCGACAAAAATTGGAAAAATAATATTATTTTATTCCCGAAACTTTGACGTGGATTTTCGAGGGCTTGCGCGATGAATTTCGCGATTCCGACGCCATATTATGTTGGCCACGCATATATGGAACGCGTATGTGCGAAAATTGGAATTTCGGTTCGGGATTGGAAAATTACGAAAATGCCCCTAGGCCATTTTTGATTAATTCCGAAAATTGGATTTAATTTTGGGATTAACCAAGGTGAGTTAAGGTTAAACCAGGTCTGGTCAACCATGGTTAGGGGCAAAAGACCATTTCACCCCTAAATTATTGGATTAGGGCAAATCCTAGCCTTTGGATCAAGGGCAAAATTGTCCATTGGCTTGATTTTTGACACATGGCACCCTAGGCCCTAGTTTTTGACTAAGATAAGCATTTTTTCTCTCTCCTCTATCACTCCCACGACCAGACCAGCCTTCAGAAAAATTTTCTCTCCATTTTCCCCTCACTTTCTCTCATTTTCTCTCATATTTTCACTCTCATTTTCTCTCTCGCCGGAGCTTCGCCGGAGCACGCCGCCGACCGCCGTGCCTCGCCGTCGACCCCCTTGGTCCCCCGCTTCAGCTCAGCCTCGGTTCCGTCCATTTCTCTCTCCTTTTTCTCTCTCTCTTTTTCTCTCTTTTTCTCATTTTCCATTCTGTGAACAGTACCTCCGGAGCTTTGCCGGAGCTCCGATCGCCGTTCCGTCGACACCCGGCTGTTTAGCATGTCCATACGTCGCCGTTCAACCCAGTCCGTACAGTGACCGTACAGTTACTGTTCACGTCCGTACGGTACTGTTCATCCAGCCCCGTACGGCCGTCGCCGCCGTGACCGGCGCCTCTCCGGCCACCGTTTTTCCCGTCGCCCGTACAGGGTGTCCGTACGGGGGTACTGTTCACGCCGTCGTACGGGGGGTACTGTTCACCCCCCGTCCGTACACCGCCGCCGTCCGCCGGGAATTCCGCCGCCGGTTTCACTGTTCATCAGTGATCGGCCGCCATTCCCCGTCGTCGTGACCCTTGTTTTGGTGAGTAAAATTCCTAAACCGGATTAGGAGCGATGTTGCGTTTTTCGGGTGGTTTAGGTGTTATCGGGGCATTTTGGGTGGCTTAGATAATAGCAGGTGTGTAATTGAGACTGGGTTGAGAATTGATTGGTAGAAATTATTATCGGAAAAATTTAGTGGATTAATGAGAATCGTTGGGGAGGATAATAGGGTTTAATGACCAATTTAGGAGTTCATCGGTGAAATTGCCGGGTATGCCGGGTTGTGCAATTATATTGGTGCTCGTGGTTCATTGCATTGCATAACATGGACACGCATTGCGTATGCCAAGAGTGAGGCATGTGATGAAAATTGTGCGAGAATGCGTGTCCGCCATGAGCATGTGATCACCTAAAATACCCTGAGCGTTATACGGCGGGTTCGAGATAATAATGAGTGTGTGATCACCTAAGGACCTTCGGGTCAATACCGTCCTCATGCACTTTGAAGCAGGACGATGCCCGGTACGTCCGGAAGGCGACCATCCTCACGCACTTTGAAGCAGGCTCTGGTTCGCAAGGAGAACAGTGTTGCGCCTCATGCACTTTGAAGCAGGCTAGAGACACTGGGCCAGATCGGATGCTGCGCCTCATGCACTTTGAAGCAGGCTAGACGCACCGGGCCGTGAAAAATTGATGACTCGAGTCGTAATAATAATTAATTGGGCAAGTGTGCCAGTGTGGGCCAGTGGGCCAAAGAAATGTGCATGACATGTCAATGACATTTGCATGCATAAACATGCATTGAATGGCATGCGAGTGTGTGAGACTCGGTGTATGAGCATGTGATTGGCGTACGTGTGATAATGTGTGCCACGTATGTCCCGTGATTATTACATATTGAACTATCTAACCTGCAGGGTCAGAGAATTGTATGATTATGGTTGTGTTATGATTTTAAATGTTTGTTTCCGGTCAGGAGATTGCATGCTAGCCTAGCCTAGGTTTAGGGGTTGAACTCATTGAGATTCGTCTCACGGTTGTGTAAACCGAAACATTTCAGACCCCCAGCAGTAGGATGCCGAGGTCACCACCTCTTTTTGGGAATATCGCATTTTATCCAGCAGTCGTCGAGCATGCACCTCGGTGGGAATGGAGCAGAACGGAGAAGTGACTGTTTAGGTTATTCCCAGCTGTTGGTGTTTCCTTTTTGGTTGTCGTGAACACTGTAAAAAGAGTTTTAAAATAGTATTATAAGTATGTACATATTTTCTGCGTTGAATCTTGTTTATTGGACGGCTATCCTTGGCTCATATTGTAATTGTCTGGGTTTGTTTATTTTATACTTCCGCTTGTGCTTGATCTCTGTATAGGCGTGGGTCGGCGACTCTTCCTGGGACGTCGCAATTTATCGACCGAAGGTGGGATGCTCTCGCTTCGTGGGGTACGGGGCGTGACAAGCTGCAAGTGCATTTGTAAGACCAAACGGCATCACAGTAAACTCATAATGTCCATAGCGCGTACGAAATGCCGTCTTCGGTATATCTTCCTTCTTGATCCTCAATTGGTGATAACCTGTCCTCAGGTCTATTTTCGAAAATACCGAAGCTCCTTGAAGTTGGTCGAACAAATCATCTATCCTTGGCAACGGATATTTATTCTTAATCGTCACCTGATTGAGTTGTCGGTAGTCGATACAAAGGCGTAACGACCCATCCTTCTTCCTTACAAACAGAACTGGTGCTCCCTAAGGTGATGCACTAGGACGAATAAATCCTTTGTCCAATAACTCTTGCATCTGAACCTTTAACTCCTTCAGTTCCGATAGCGCCATCCTGTAAGGTGCCTTAGAAATTGGCTCCATACCAGGGACTAACTCAATTACGAATTCTATTTCTCTTTCTGGGGGTAATCCAGGCAATTCTTGAGGAAAAACATCTGAAAATTCATGTACTACAGCAATGTTTTGCATTCGCTGCTCCTCGACTAAGGTGTCAACTACAGTTGCCAAATAGCCTTGACAACCCTCATCCAACATCCGAGTAATGTCAAGTGACGAAATTAAAGGAATCGACGGTCCTCCTCGATTCCCGACAAACTCAAATCCAACACTCCCTAAAGGCTCAAACTGAATCGTCTTGCGGTAACAGTTTACCGTAACTCGTTGCTTAGTGAGCCAATCCATCCCGATGATCACGTCGAAGTCAAACATTGTCAAGATAATCAAATCTATGCTGTCCTCACGACCGCCAACAGATAGCTTACACCCAGCACAACCTAGTGCGGAAACTACGCTATTCTTTAAAGGGGTAGAAATACTATAGACCACTCCCAGCGGCTTCGGACTTAACCCCACTAATTCTACAAATTGCTTAGCCACAAACGAATGCGTAGCTCCAGGATCAAACAAAGCATAAGCAGCATGGTCGTGTAACGAAACCGTACCTGTAATGACGGCAGGCGAGTCCTCCGCCTCCTTCCTTGTGACAGCATAGACCCTTCCTTGCACTTGGGGTCGGTTCAATTGGTTCGGCGGGGCACTACTTGTCACATCCTGATTTTTGGGCCTGGGAAGCCGCAGGTAAATTGTAATATCCTCAATTTCAGTCCCTGGAAATGGCTATGGTTTAAGTTTGGTGGTTTTCCAATCGGAACAAAATTTTTACTCTTGTTTTGGAAAACCCAGTTTCGGATCCTTTGTACCCCTTTGTTTTGTTATTTTTGGGGAGACTTTTGTGATCCGAATTTCAGAATACTTCCTTCTTGAAAGTTGTTCCAAAAATATTGAAGTTTTACATAATTTAATTTCAGAATTTTTGGAGTTGATATGAGTGGTACGATGGCATCATTTTTGGACCGTGTGAAACTGCCCAGAATGGGTATTTCGGTGATGTTCACACCGTATTTATTTTCTACAAGATTTTCTGGGCCGATTTTGGAAAAGTTTCCTTCACAAAAGTTGTTGAGAAAGTCCTTTTCTATAACGTATGTAAATTTGGGAATTTTTCGAGATGATTTGGATTATGGACAGAGCTTACTTTGAGAAACACGAATTCTGTTCCAGTGAACTGTTTTTAGTCTGTATTTGAGCTACTAAAAATGGTGTTTACAGAGCGATTCCGATTTTATGTTCTTCACGAGAAATGTTTTTTAAAGCCTTGTTTATGACATATCCGAATTTAAGAATTTTCGGAGTCCGTTTACTATGATTTCAAGTCCGATTTCGTGAACAGTACAAAGCTGTCCGGTTTTGTCGGATTTCAAAGATTCAGCATTTTCTATACGAGAACATTGGAATTTGGACTTGGTGTCTTCTGGTGACTTAAAGCATACGTTTTGAGCTTTCAAATGGGATATTTTATGCTTTGATTGGAGGCCGTCTCAGGGGGAAAACGAGAGTGAGCCGAGAGAGAGCCGAGAGAGGGAAAGGAAGAGAGAAATCATTAGTGGCTTGGATTCATTGTGCTCTCTTCATCGTGATCCTTTGGCTATAGTTCATTAATGAAATTTAATGCTATCCATCACGACCTTAGACTTTGGAGGCCTCTTCATCATGACAAGCATTAATAGTCTTGAGTGAGGAGCAAGTTTGGGGTTTGATAAATTGAAAGAGGCCATTCGGCCAAGAGAGAAAGAGAGGGAGTAGCCGTGAGGGGAGAGAGAGAGAGAGAGGAGAACCAATGAGGAAGAGATAATGTTAGCCTCTTCATCATTTTAGTCCATTAATAGTTTTTAATGGCATTAAATACAAGCCATCATGCCTTTTGACTATTGTGCACATTAATATTTGGCTTCTTCTCCAAGCCTATTTGGTTATAAGGAAGCAAGAAACCTCACGTGAAATCCCCCCCTTCTCCTCTCTCACGCCAACCTCACCATCATCTTCTTCTTCCTTTGTTTCTTGTTTTTCTCACTTTGGCCGAGAAGCTCACGCCCAAAACCAACCCCGAACCGGCCCGTGTTCCTACTCGTTCCCATCCAAGAGCCACGGTTTGGCCTTCGTAGGCCTAGGTTTGCTCGGCCAAGCAAGAAGGAAGTAAGGAGAAAGCCCGAAATCTCCCGAGCTCACCCGTCTCGACTCCCGTTCTCTAGTTTTGTTTGTCGTTGTGTAAGTGAATTCCCTAATATTGGGAAAGGAAGTTGCGATACGTTGTAACATGGGTTGGTTGGCCCATTTCTTGGTTTCATGGTTGTTCGTTGTTTCTCATCGAATGATGTTCGCGTGTGATACTCACGTTTGATGTTTGTTTTGTTGGTTTTGTAGCATGACTTTGCTATTTGAAATGCCATTGATGCCAGTACGGTAAGAATCGACTTGTGTGAACGACGATTGTCTCGTCCTCGCTTGATATTAGTGTTTTCACTTGCTGAGTCTCCCCGACTCATCCCCCGCTGTTTCCCCTTTTTCAGGTCCGTAGGATGGCATCTCCCCCAGCCCGCGTTGGCAATCCCGTGGAGCAGAGAGCCGAAGTGCTCACCGTGATAGATGTCAGAGAAGACCGCGCCTATTGCTGAATCACGACGCTTGTGATGTTCGATGAGGGCTTAACGGACTTGGTGCCTCAGGGCGGGCCAGCTCCGGGATAAAGCCATGGGTGGGATGTGAGATGGCCAGGCGGACGGGACCGGGGTGGAGGTGAAGAAGCGAGGGGCGAGAAGCCGTAGTGGGTATAGGATAACCCAAGTCAAGATTTGCTATTCATAGTCCGCTATGAAAATATGTGTTGTTTGCTATGGCCCGAAGGGCCTGTATTTAATATGTTTGCATGCACTGTAAATATAAGGTTTGCTCATGATGCTTCTTGTCTTATTCCGCTGTGTATATTGATTGTGATTGTCCCGAGAAATGCTTCCGCTCGTGTGTAACGAAAGATAATAATGAATGGGACGTCACGTTAATGACCCCGAGGTGGGGGTGTTACACTACTTGTAGGTTGTCCTACCCACTGCATTGGTCTTTGCGCTCCCGCTACCTGGCGTGGACAGTCTCTCACGTGGTGGCCGTGCTGGCCACATCCAAAACAAGCTCCCGTCCTCATAGGGCATGGGGCTGATCCATGGTGTCTTCCACAGGATCGACATGGGCCATTATTGTTGTACACCGGTTTTCTCACGCCATTCTTCTTGTTAGGAGGGATGGGAAACCTACCCCCAGTCATCGGTTTCTTCCCAAACCGCTGATTATCCTTGTTTGGCACAAACCGCGATCCAGACGCGACTGCCTTCTCAGCCAAGTTCCTCTCAATCAACTGTGCCCTCTCATAAAGTTCGTCATAATCCTTCAGATTCAGAGGTACCAACTGATCTTTGATTTCAGGCTTCAGTCCATCCCTAAACCTCCTTGCTTTATCAACCGGGTCTTCAATCAACCTCGGCGCATACTTGGACAATTCAGCAAACTTTGCCTCATACTGGTCTATCGACAATTGGTTCTGTCGAAGACGCTGAAATTCATTCATCTTCTGTTCTCTGGCACAATCCGAAAAGTACTTGTTGTTAAAAGCTTCCACGAAGGCACCCCACACTTGGGCCATACCCTTGGGAAATACCCTCCTTTGGGTAGCTTCCCACCAAGTACTAGCATTACCTTGCAACTGATAAACTGCCAACGTCACTTTATCTTCATCTGAGCACCTCAGCAAAGTAAACACCTTCTCCAACTCTCTGATCTAGAGGGTTGCAGCCTTAGGATCACCCGCACCAGTGAACTTGGGCGGTTTGAGCTTTAGAAATTGCTCCACCAACTTATGCATGGGCTGATTCCCATTTCCGTTTCCAGCCAACGGAACATCTACAGGTGCAGGTGCAGGTACAGCGGCAGCAGCGGCTTGGTTCTGAGCTTGCTGCCCTACCAAAGTCTCTAAAGCCTGCATAATCCGATCCAATCTAGGATCCTCTGGTGCTATCCCTCTAGCACCGGTCTGATTTGGCACAGTCCTTCTCCTAGGGGCCCTCGGGTCAGGATTGCTCATTTCGTTAGATCTTTACAGAAACCTGTTCTCCAATTCCAGCAAGGAATTAGAAATCGTGAACAACCTGCTTAAAAATAAGGAACCTAACAATCAAGCACAGGCACAGAGTGTTTTCCTAACTTGCTATCCCAAAACCCATCGCACCTTATCACTCCAGGTCTCGACCAAACTTGGACTCGAGCTGACCTTGCTCTGATACCAATTAAACTAGGATGTCACGCCCCGAACCTCGCGAGCGCGCAACATCCTGCAATGGTCATTATGATGCGACGTCCCAGGATGCGTCGCCGACCAAACATTTTATCTTTTGATTACGCATGCGGAAGCTAAACAAGATTCACCCAGACAATAACAATAAACAAGGATAGATAGGAAAATATAAACAAAAAAGTGTTCCAGAAATAGATTTGGAACAGAAACAAGAAGCAAAAAAAATCTGCTTCTTGTTTCTGGAACAAGAAAAAAGAAACGATTTTTTTTCTAAAATTCTCCAAAAATAAGAAACAATCCATCGGCCACAACTCGCTGTCCTTCGTTGCCGCCTACCACACGCCTTCCGCAGCCGCCGCCCGCCGACCAACGCTCGCCGGTCGCCTCCCGCCCGCTGGCCGCCTCTTGTTGTCGACCACTGTTCTCCGCCGCTCGACGCTTGTCGCCACCCGCCACCGGTCGCCGTCCTCCACCACTGGCCGCCGTGCTCCATCGCCCGATGCCGACCGCCACTCGGCGCTAGCCGCCTCCCCTCGCCAACCGCCCGACGCCGGCGATCACCCACCACCGGTCGCCGCTCTCCGCCGCCGCCGGCCACCCATCATCGGCCGCCATCCTCCGCCGCCGGCCATTGTTCTCCACCGCCCGACGCCGGGCACCACCTGGTGCTGGCTGCCCTCGGCCGCCGGCCACCTCCCGCCTCTGGCCACCCGACGCCGGCGGTCACCCACCATCGGCCGCCATCCTTCGCCACCGGCCGTCGTGCTCCATCGACCGACGATGGCCGCCCTCCGCCGCCAACCACCTCCCGCCGCCGCCCTCCTCTGCCGTCACCACCGCTCGACGCCACCGTGCTCCGCCGCTGACCGCCGTACTCCACTGCCTCCCACCGCCGGCCGCCATCCTCTGCCGCCGCCGACCACCGTCCTCCGCCCCCCACTGCCACCCGCCGTCCTCCGCCGGTAGCCCAGAAGGGAGAAACTTGTCCATGGAATAGAAATGGATCATTCGCACCCTAAACGCGTTTCTATTCTTTTTTTATTCCAGGAATAGAAATTTTGTGCAGTTACTAAACGCTATTTTTTGCTCAGAAACTGTTCCAAGAAATAGAAATAGAAAAACTATTTTTGATCAAAAATTGTTTCTGGGAACAGAAACGTTGCTATGCAGACCCTAGGAGTCCAGAGAAATCGGGAGTTCTAATCAAGTGCTCACATTTCGAAAGGTCAAGAACTTTTAATTTCTCTGCTCTCTGTAACACCAATAAGATAATTGTTAGTAAATTTGTTACATTAACGGAATGTACACACTGATATGAAGACTTTTCTAGAGTTGAGGGTACCTTTATGTGCCTCCATCCATTCCAATCATGAGTAATTTTACTTCTTGAAAAATCAAGAATGACTAAATTACTCAACGAAAAATAGCTTATCTTGAGTATCCGCTGAGAAAAATTATGCCAAGAGAGCCATCTTAAGTTGGGAAAGGAGTTGGTTCTCGTTCAGTGAAAATATGTAGGCAACATAAGCAAAGACTTGTTATGCCAAAGAAGTGTAGCTTGGGAGAAAAAACGGTCAACTATATCATGAGCGAGGGGTTGGCTATCCACCTGAAGGAACCTTAGATTTGGAAGCGCTGCAAATCCTTCAAGAGTGAAACGATACTCTGACCATTTCTCAAACTTCAAACAGAGGGCTTCGAGCTTTGCATTTTTCTAAATGAGCAAACAAGAAAAGTTTATGAAAAGAAGGATGTTGGTAGCTAATTAAGAGAACAATCTAGGTCTATCTTTGAATTTGAGGCAAAGTTCATATCCATATAATTGGGCATATCTAAAGTTACTTAAGTTAGCTCTCATCATTCTTATAGACCAATTTGGAGAGGACCGGCATGGGTTTTGAAATTTGAAATTTAACAATTTAAGAAATGTTCTAAAATATGTGGAAATTTCAAAATTGTATATGTTGAATTAATTGTGATTGTTTCACTAGAGGGATAGTTCCCCTGACTACTAAAATGTGAATTCTCATGCACAAAGGAAATTGGATCCAGGATTTACCTTCTCTCGATATAGTATCTCCAGTGCCTTCTTGTGATTCCACAGCCTACTTTGCTTGTCTAATTCGCTCCTATTTTCTTGATAAACAATTTCTCTACCGAGATCTTTAAGTTGATCGTGCATCCAAAACTTATTATCTTCTCCAATTTTAATCAACGCCATCAACTGAAGAACTTCAAGACCTTCTGTTGGGCAAAAATTACAGTCTCTCCACATGTATGTGACTTTACTCCTATCACATCCATAAAAAAGACAAGCTATGTCGAGAAATATTTGTTGCTGATTGGGATCTAATACTTCACAACTTATCATCAACTTACTTCTGATTCTCTTGATGGGACCTTTTCTCCACTTCACCAAGTAATCATTCCACATTTCTTCTTTTTGTCCATATAATGATAAAGTCGATCCCATAACCTCAAGAAGCAACGGAAGACCTTGGGCTATCTTCACAATTTCTCTAGACTGTTCCATTTTGTCAATTGGAGGGTGATCTCTTCTGAAAACATATTTGCTGAATAGCTTAAGGGATTTTTGGGGATCCAAAACACCAACTAAATAAGTCAATTTTACTTCGAATGCACGCAAAACATTTGCATTTCCTGTTGTTATAAGTATCCTACTTCCCGGACCAAAGCAACCTCGCCTCCCTAAAAGTGCAGTCAATTGAATCTTTTCATCAACATCATCAAGAAGGATAAGAACTTTCTTACTTGAAAATCTCTCTTCTATCGTCCTTATTCCCTCGTCAATACAATTAATGTTACTTGGATGTGCCTGTTTTGAGAGGTTTGAGATTAGTTGAGTCTGCAACCACGCAATTCCTTTTGAATGTGAAGTTTCTCTAACATCAGCAAGGAAACAATAGTTAGCAAAGTCGCGAGAAAGTTTGTTGTAGACTATTTTGGCAAGAGTAGTTTTTCCAATACCACTCATTCCATGGATTCCCACGATCTTTGCATCATCGGTATCAGTGCCTATCATCCCCAGAACTTCTTTCACAGGGTCATCAACACCAACCAAGAAGTCGCTAACCACCAAATAAGCCTTCTTCAGCTCATTTAAAACGCTGGTAACAACTTGTTTAACTAGTTGTCCTTCGTGCCTAGCAAAAATTTGACGAGAAAGGCCAAGGCAAAGTAGAAAGTACGTTAGAAGAGACGAGCTGAATTCCATGTCATCAGGAATTGATATCAGTCTGTGGAAGCCACGAAATGCAACAAGAACTGCAACTGCAAATGGAACGCCACGGTGCATTCATTAGGGAGAACAAATTTACGACATGCTAGGCAGATGCTCAAACGTTGTGGAGCGTTCAAACAGTTAGGCGACCATCAACGTTTAGTAGGTGATCACTATATCTTGCTAATAAGAGGAAGAAAGGCTGATAATGTTTACGGTTACTTCTGATGTGTAAACAAGCTTCTCCTCCTCAAAATAGCTTCTCCTTTAGCACATAGTACATGTCTAAGTGTTATGAATAATAAACAAGCGATCCAATAATTTTCAGCATCCAACATAAGTTAATTTTGACAAATATTAATATGCCACCCTCCTTACATAAATTCGCAAAAAAATTATTTCATATTTTGTGTCATAAATATTTAATGTCAGATTAGATTGTTGACACACTACTCAAACAAAGGGAACCAGCGTAGCTACAATTTTTCCAGGTTGAAAAAAAAGGAAATTTTCAACAGAAAAGCCTTTGTATTTTGAATTTCATGGTCTCTTGTATTATGGCGTTCATCATGGGTTGAAGATAATTAGGTACCTGTTAGCCACGTTTTCTATGTTCCATCCCTTTAACCCTCCAACCTCATTGAGAGCAGCTCTCCACTTGCGGATGGTCTCCTCGTCCACTCGCTTCTTGTTTTCGTGCACAAGCAAGGCCTCACCATAACCTCCGGTTTGGTATCGAACCTCGGATGGTTCCACGTAGTAGAAAATGGGCATGATTACCTGTTCCTTCCTCTTCCGACACTCCACCATCTGGACCAACTCCTTCAGACACCATTTACTGGAATCATAACCTTTAGAGAAGATGGGTACGGAGATCTTCGACTGCTCAATCGCCCCGAGGAGATCCGGGCCAATCTCTTCGCCGATGCGGAGATCTTCATCATCTCTGTAGGTACAAACTCCTGCATCTGTGAGACGGGTATAGAGATGATCGGTGAAGCCCGTTCGCGTGTCTGGTCCTCTGAAGCTCAAGAACACTTCATAGTCACACCCTTCCATCTTGACCAGTCGCAGAGAAAATGAAGCACCAGAGTTGTACCCGTTCAGCAAAAGCAGATTGCCGAGCTCTATGAAGCAGAAACTTACGGACAAATAGAAATGTTACTGCAAATTAAAACGGGTATGACCGATTATGATTTATATCGATCTCAACATGAAGTTTCTCAGGACCGCTAATCTCAAGGAAGCTAGTTTCGGGGAACTTCACCTGGATCTGGAAAGGCAGAGCATGATACACATGTTCTCTACTTTTCTATTGATACTTTGCGTCCTTCTATCGATTTCTCTTTTGCAAGCACGTTCGACGGACGCCTGTTTTTTTCTCTTTTTATCCAACGGTCCATCTTGGATGTGGGATCGGTCTTGTCAAAACGGAGAGTGGAATTTGTTGAGGAAACTTCCTAATAGATTTTGAAGTTGACAACACTATCCATGTTAATCTTGTAAGTCTGACATGTACTCTGAAGTATTTTGATTCAGGTAGATATATTCTGGAAGTGGCAGCTTTAATATTTCGAGAGAACTAAACTTTCTGGCCGCTTAGACTTTACGAGGTTCAGAAGGATGACTTCAGACTTTACGGATTTCAGAACAAGAAGCTCAGACTCTATCATAAAAGTCACTTAGACTCTATTTTAAGTAGACAAAGAACTTCAGACTTTACTTTTGAAAGGTTCATACCTTACTAAAGACCCACACTGACTTAAGTTCTGAATGTAAAGCAAGAACTAGAAGTTATTCAGACTCAGAAATTATTTAGAACGAAACATAACGGCTAGTGATCTGGCGTGAATTTCAAAGAAGGAAAGTTTTGATTGACTCAATCTTAAAAGGCTATAATTGATTGACAATCAAATATTAAGGCAAGTATATTTCACAACAGATAAAGCTCTACTTATGGAAACTAAGATTCTGGTTGTATGGACGACCAGATTCAGCGGAATTTAGATTTTGTCAACCAACGGCTACTCAATCGATTTTATATAAATCTGTCCAAGGTGAAGATTGGAAGATGATCCTCTGAAGACTGTCTAATGGTTAGTTTGGAAGTGAAGGAATATAAAAGAAGATTAACGAGGAGCAGAAGGTACAGAACGAAGTCAAGAATCAACAAGTCCAAAGTCTGAGCATACTCCGATTCTATTACTTGTCTTTCCTGAGCCAAACACTGAGATCTTGAAGGACATTTTGTAAGAGTGATTGTGTGAGATAAATAGTCATATCATTCACAGAGTGATATCACTCAGAACTTGTAATCCCTTTTTGATCACATAGTGAAATCTAGCTGGAAGGCTGTCAGCATGGGAGAGTGGACGTAGGCTTGATCTAAGCCGAACCACTATAACTTCTTGTGTGCAATTTCTCTTTTCCTAAGCTCTTATTTTACATACTGCACACTAGCACATTGTCTATATAAACTGCTCAGAATATGAACATTGTTCAGACTTTACTGGTGATCAATTGTTTCCGCTTCAAATTAATCAAAATTATTCAAATCACCTATTCACCCCCCTCTAGGTGATCCTTGCTAGCTACATCAGAATTTTCCCATCAAAGATAATTAGATCAAGATAACTGACATCAATGACTGGTCGGAGAAGTTATGCCTCGTGCCAAAGTTTAGAACTTTAGGCCTTCACCCTTCTCTTAGTCGTCCACCTTTCATGAATATCGGCTACTCGAAGCTTTAATAAGAGATTGGAATGAGTGCATCACTGTAGAGCCCAACTAAAAAATGTACTTTAATCGGTCTGTAATTGACCTATGTTTAACCTAATTATAGAATGGATAAAAGATTAATGCCCTGTACACTGATGAAAGCTCGAACAACATAATAATTCCCTTGGTGAATTGAGGGAAAACGACATCACAAGTGTCATGACTTCTATACAGAACTTACTTAAGTGTCATAATTTGGGAGAAGAACACTAGAAGTGCAAAAAGTTGTGTACGGCGCTCACTTTAGTGCCAAAAGTTTTTTTTTGATCACTGAAGTGCCAAATTGGAGAAAAAATGATCACTTAATTGTCAAATCGGAGAAAAAACGATTACTTAAGTGCCAATTCCGGCCAAATTGATTACGTGGCATTTATAATTAAATTTTTTAATATGACTTGACATATTTTTAAAAAAAATTCAATCCACGTGGACATCTAAAACGTCATCGCACAATCTAACTAGCACTGAAGTGATCGTTTTTTAACAACAACTAGCGCTGAAGTGATCACTTTAAATAAAATTTAGCACTCAAATTATCACTATTTACACACTTGTAGACGACGTCGTTTATGAGATATATGCTGACTGGGCACGCCGGCGAGCCACGTAGGACGAAGAAATTAATAAAATATTACCACGTCAGATTTCCGGCAATCCAGATCGAATTTGGCACTTAAGTGATTGTTTTTTTTTTAAAGTGGCATTTATGTGATCCAAAACAAATTTTTGGCATTAAAGTGAACACTGTACATAACTTTTGGCACTTCTAGTGTCCTTCTCCCGCCATAATTTTCTTTTCAATTACTTAAGTGTGCTAACTTCATGAGTTTTCACTTGATGTCATAACTTTTTAACCAATCACTTGAATACCAAAATTTTTAAAAAACGTTCACTACAAATGCCAAAAATCTGACATGTTACCTGTGGTGAATGTTTTTTTTTTTTTTTAAGTTTTGAAATTCAAGTGATTGGTTGAAAGTTACGACATTCAAGTAAACTTTTTTTAAAAGCAATGCCACACAAATGATTAAAAAAAGTTATGACATTCAGATGAGTACCGTAATAAAGTTATGACATTTGTGATGTCATTAGTGAGTTGGTCAAGGGTCCTCAATCTACTACCTTTTCTTTATTTTTTATTTGAATTTTATTTTTATCAATAATGTGTTGTTCCATGGGGGGTTATGATTGTATTTTTGGCAGTGACTGTGGAGAGCCATAAAGTGCTGTACTTGATAGAATAAATATCGTTAGATCTCAAAATGAGAAACATATGCTTGAGGTAATAGGTATTATTTATATAATACCAAGATCACTTTAGCAGATGGAAATAGAGATTCGGACAATCGAAACCATACCTTGTTGCGGGTTCTGATTTTGGCGAGCTCACTGGTTTGTCTTCCTCGGAGAAAGGTCGCAACACCCACCAAATGAATTCGAGAGCTTAATCAATTGCGGAGCAGCACAGGCGTGCTCAAATCGAAGAAATGGGAATGGAAATTGGGAACGACGCAGTGGCCTGCGAGCCAGGCTCGGGTGATCCGGTTGTCATGGAGAGGAAGCGGCTCGCCGAGCCTGTTCAGCAAGAAAATGGTGATGAGGAACTTCAAGTCTTACGCCGGAGAGCACCAGGATGGCCCTTTTCACAAGTTTAGGGTGTTGAGCTATTTCACTGGGGAAATTTGTTACCTTTAGCTGGAATTTGTTGGTTTTGTAGCGAGAAAACAGGAATTTCGCCTCGCATTTGTTGGTAAATGTTCAAATTTTTGAGGAATTCTCCTGTTATTCTTTTGACCAAGAGCAGATGAGGTTTGCGGCTCGCAAATATGACCATTGAGTTCTTGGTAGTGGATTTTTAAGAGCTTTTCAGCTGGAGTCTGACCGAATGGGAGCAGGAAGAGCGATGTGATAGATGCTATGCACTTTGTGTTCCGGAAGATAGCAAAGCAGGTATATTATCTGTGATAGAGGATGGCAAAGGGGCTGCGATGTGGAGAAGATGAACAGAGGTGTACACAAAAAAAAAAAAAAAGAAGAAGAAGAGAGAACCCGATAAACTGACCTGACCTAACCGCCATTTCGGATTGGATTCTGTACCATTTGGGTCACAAAACATATATATTATTTATTGTGGAAGCGAAGCGATCAAATAATAAATTTGACAGAATAAAGAAAATAAATCGGACACTAGATTTACGTGGTTCGGTTGTAATGACCTACGTCCACGGGAGAGCGGCAATGAATTCCACTATAGATCAAGCGATACAATGGAGATTACAACCACACTCGAGTCACTTAAACACTCTTAATATTTCTCAAGCCCCAATTACACCTAATAACTCACGCAGTGTTTAGCCCCACAATTCCTTATGAAATAATCTCTCAATCTTGTGAATGAATTATATACAAATTTTACCATAAGATTTAATCAACAAACACTTGAATTGTTGGTGTAATTCCACGAAGAAAATCCCACGCCAAGTGCTCGACGAAACGGAGCTTCAAGACACTCACATCAACGGCGGCACTTCGAGACTTCTTCGCGCGGCAACAATAACGCACCCTCTGATCACGGTGTCACCTGCAAAACACATGCAAGCTCAACTCTCCGAAACAAGCCCTTAAACAAATATATATTGTATAGCACCGCCAAGGGGAGTCTGGCTCCAGTTCTTTTTTTTTTTTTTTTGGTCGAAAGTCTGACTCCAATTCGTAAACTAGGAAATTGCCATATCCAAGACAAAGTCAAAGTCTTGAGTGCAACGCCCATTAGGAAAGTCAATTTCCGTATTTATTTCTTTTTCCTTGATTTGCTTGGAATCCTTGCCCAACGTGGATTCCGTTAACACCGAAACAAAGATATGTATATATTTCCACGGTGGACGTCTACATATGTATAATTTATCTCGGATCGAATTCATTCAACGGGCTCAAATTCGAGACATATTTTAACATTATTTGTGTTCGGTTCGAGTATTGGTGGAAACTTGAACCGTTTTATCCATTGACACCCTCCTAGACAATTGATGCATCTTGTTCTAGCCAACAGTCGTGGTGATTCCTTTTCTTTTTCTTAAAACTTCACAAATAACTCAACGGTGGTAGCCTTCGGGAAAAGTCAAATGATGTTGCTTGCTAAGGGATAAACTAGGATATGGCAGTTGCTACGTCAGGACACCAATTTAAAGGGAATGCAACATATGAAGGTCAACGGCCTAATTGCCAGATATGAGAGTCAACACTATAGCAATTGGTTATAGCTTGTTGTTGAAGGCTGTTTCACCAAGTTGTAAACATCTCTGCATGTCCCAACGTTACTCCTAATAGCTAAGCTGCTAAAGGACCTATCCTCTAACACGGCGATCATGAAGACAATGACAAGTGCGGTCTTTTTTTTTTTTTTTGCTTGTGTTAGACTAGTTCTACATTGCTAAAGTATTTTAAGTCATTTGTTTACGGAGTTCATAAGCTCTTTATATACATGTGATCTCCATTTATCTATAGGCTTAAGCTTGTGGATTGGACTTTCTAATATGGTATCAGAGTCAGTTTTTGCCTCACTTCATTTCGCATGGGCGGCCCTTCATTCATCAAATTCCACGTTTTGTTCTTAATCTGGCTTACACATTAGAGGGGTGTTATCAAAACTTTAAAGAGCAATGTGACAAGCTTAAGGGGCATTGTTTTTTTTATATACACGTGATCAAAACTTCACCTATAAGCTTAAATTTTTAGGTTTGACTTTTTAACATCCATAAAGGAGCAAATATGGTAAACTTTTAGAAATATGTTGTAAGCCGCAAATGTTTGATTAAGTTAGGACGAACCGGATCAAGATAAAGGAAAAAAAATGCAAAAATGATATTAGAGAGCCAAAATACTCCCAAAACAGCTTATTGTGAGATAATGTAAAGGCCAAAAGCCACAAAAACCCCCAAACTATGCTAACTGTGACACATTCATCCTAAACTTTTTTTCTGTGACACCAAAAATCTCAAACTTGTACCTATATGACACGTTTGCTCTCCGTCAAGATTCTAGAATTAACATCATTAAAAATCTGCATACATGGATGCCGGAAAGCAAATGGTATTGACGTGGCACTCACTGGCTTAAGTGAAATAAAAACGACGTTGTTTTGGCTGAAAAATCATTCGACAGAACCTTGACGGATGGTAAAGTGTCGCATAGGTATAAGTTTGGGGTTTTTTATGTCACTAGAAAAAGTTTAGGGTAAATGTGTCACAATTGACATAGTTGGGGGTTTTTGATGTCACAAAAAAAAGTTCTTAGTAAATGTGTTACAGTAAGTATAATTTGGGGGTTTAAGTGGTTTTTTCCCTAATTCGAAAGTCAAATAACCACAAGGGTAGGTATGAAAGATAAGAAGAAAAGAAAATGTTTTACCTTACCAAAAAAAAAAAGATAAGAAAATGTCTAAATTTAGCTCTCTAATAATTAGCTTATTCACTTGATAAAATCTTGAAACATCATTTAAACTATACAATTGCACAATTTGTGATTACCAACCCAACTAAATGGGGAAAATGATACTAGAAGTGCAAAAAGTTGTGTATGGCACTCATTTTAGTGCCAAAAGTTTTCGCCGGCTCATTTAAGTACCAAATCGGAGAAAAAATAATCACTTAAGTGCCTCTGGTGAGAAATTCCGTCCAAAAAAATTATGTGGCTTTTATAATTGTGGCATTTTTTTTTTAAAACCCAGTCCACGTGGACAATGATCGTGTAAAATGACGTCGTTTCTCCGAAATTCTGTTTACATCTTCTTCGTTCCTTCTTCTCCTTCACCATCCTCTCTATCGCTGCCCATGGAGCCACCACCCACCACTCGTAGCACCGCCACCTCCTCCACTACCTCGACGATTTCGGCGACTGCGCCGAGAGCGTGGCTATCGACCCATCCATCTCCTTCGAGAACCCTCGCTTCCGCCACTCCTACGTGCTCTTCTGGTTGCCTATTCCAACCGCTTCCTTCGATTAACTGACTTCAAGCTCTGTCGAGAGCTCTTCGATTGTTGCTCCGGAATCAAGGTAAGTTATCTCTCATTTTCAAACTTCCATTTTTGATTCAATCAATGACATTGATCCTAGCCCTATTTTCGACATTTCTTCATCGATCTTCCTTCTCCATCGCTCTCCTAACACCAAAAGGCAACACTAGAGAGCAAGGGATTCATCATACAAGCTACTGACCAAACGAAGAAGTTCTTGATAGAAGTGATTTTCCTTCGACTCGACTCGCGATTTCAGACGAATCGATTCTAGTGGCTATGGCTCTCGTTGACAGAAGTTTCATCGCTGCCACTCACTTCCTCTGTTTCACCCTATTCCGTGGCCAAGAGCGTCATAGTGGTTAAATCTCGGCTGAAACTTCATCGCTTGTGTCCATCTTCAGTGACAACGAATTCTTGGACCTCCTCTTGTCAGTTGACGATTGAATTAGTGTCACTCATGCTTGATTCTCTTGAGATCTACGCTATAATTGGATGACTTGTGATGGCTCTATGATTCTAGCGCTGATTTAAGTGATTCCAGATGAAAACATGGCTTCGATTCCATAGCCTGAGTCAATCCTGTTGTTGCACGTATACTATTTGACAAAATGCCTCAAAGGCATGTCTGAGAAATAACACAGGATATTATCCATTCTGAGAATTTGCTGACACAGATTACTTGTTTCCAATTAATCTGTTGAGGATTTCGAGATGATTCTCGTTGTAATTCATCATTACCGAATCTGAACACATGTTTTTCTCCTGCTTTTGCTCCATGTTTCGTGCATTCATGTGGCGCTCAATGTTGGTCGATCAGGTGTCAATAATTACGATTCCTCCTCATTAAGGCAAATCCTTCGAACTCCGTTTTTGCCGCTTATAAACAAAGCAGAGTTTGTAAATTTCAGATGCTGTCGGCGTGTAAACCAGCCATGATTTAGTATCCATTGATGATGCAAGTTTACGATTATGATGTTGCGGTTCATGGGAGTGGTGCTTGGCGACGGTAAGGTGAATAGGGTCTAGTGGTGCTTGGCGACGGTAAGGTGAACACTTCAATCAATAGATTTAAGCATTTCTCTCAAGTATGCTTCACAACTTCGTGGAGACATTTCAACAAACAATCTGCTTGCAAAGAGATTACTAGATCTAGTCATGAAATTGAATTTGTTTTCCATCTAAATCAAGATTTTGAGCAACAATGTTGTCACCGGTCATTAACTAACAACTCAGATTTTCTATGATTTATGCATGGGTTTCGTGAACGGAAATTTGTCTCACACTTATCCAGAACTAGGTACGAAAGAGAGGAATGAAATTACCTTGTCGAGGAGGGTTCTTGGTAGCGCTTATTGGTTGAGCTACATGAGGAGGTGTGGCTGGTTGATGCTGCTGGTTTGTGCCTGCACCAGCACGTGTTTGTGCAGCTGATGCAAGCACAAAACTACACCAGCACTTGTGTTGTGCTAGTGCATGCTTGGCACTTAAATTATCACTTTTTCACAATGACCGGCACTGAAGTGATTTCTTTAAAAAAATTGGCACTCAAACGATCACTATTTATAACTTTTAGATGATGTTGTTTAGGAGTTATATGATGATTGGGTATGCCGCCAAGCCACATAGGACTGAGAAATTAATAAAATATAGCCATGTCGGATTTTTGGCGACCCAGACTAGAGTTGGCACTTAAATGATCGTTTTTTTTTAAATGGCACTTAAGTGATCCGAAAAAAACTTTTGGAACTAAAGTAAGCACCGTACACAACTTTTGGCACTTCTACTATCCTTCTCCCCAACTAAATGTATGTATCATACTCCTCTTTAGATGTATCATTGGCGATGAACGACAACTGTTTGTGTTATCAAAACATTTTGAATGTTTCCCAGGAAAGTCTTTTGGGAGAGTTGAATTTTGAATCCAACAAGAGAGAGCTAATGTAGATATTTTCTGTTAATAATTTTCTACTATTTTAGCAAGTTACTTCAACAATGTACTACTCTTTGTGTCTACATCTGTCTAGTATCTAATTAGTATATGTGTAGACACATAATCCTCGGGGTTGAGTTTTATTTTTGTTATTAATCTATATGTTGAGTTGACATGAATTTTGGCAAGAAAAATAAAATGTAGAAAACATGGACGAATAATCTTAGATGTAGCTTTTATTATTGAGTATTAACTTTTTGAGCATTTAATTTTTCTTTTTATAACTTACATGCAGGAATGTGTTTCGTCAATTGAAAAAATTAGCCATGTAACGTAGATGCAAGATTTTGTTATCACTAACTTAAAAAATTTGTGTAATTTTAGTGCTAATAAATTTAAATGCAGAACTTTCCATTTAAACTAGGAGGTGGTAATATGACCAAAAAAAAAAACTAGGTAAGGAGCTGAAAAGTCTTTTTCTCTCCATCTCTTCTCTCTCTATCGTTTTCTTCAACCTTCAGCAATGGGGAGACGGTTTAAGCTAGTCTCTCTCTCCCCTCCCTCTCTTGTTGATTTTGTTTGTGTTTTATTGTTCTTTTATTGTTTTTTCTTCCCTCCTGATTTAGTTCTAGGAGCTTCTTCTCCTAGTCTAGTTCTAAATCTGAGAATTTGAACTTTCCCAATCTAGATCTAAATCTGGGAGCTATTATCTTTCGATCTAGGTCTAAGAGTTTAATAAATATGCTTTTGGGGATTCAATACCCCTCTACTCCGTTCATGTACCTAGCTTCAATGGTGATCGTAGAATCTCTGACGTTTCGTTGACCCACGAAGATTTGCTCTTTCAAATGTTAGATCTTTGTTTGATCAATCTGTTTGGTTGTCTCCGTGCGGGGATGGTGTAGAGGAAGCTGAACTTAGGCGCGCACGGCCAACCGGCGACGTTGTAGTCATTGGAGATGGAATTT
Source organism: Syzygium oleosum (assembly GCF_021117445.2). Lineage (NCBI taxonomy): Eukaryota > Viridiplantae > Streptophyta > Magnoliopsida > Myrtales > Myrtaceae > Syzygium > Syzygium oleosum. Next base: position 3,461,772 of record NW_026607500.1, on the reverse strand, counting down.
TCGGTGTGTGCTCATCAATGACGAAGATACGAGATCCAGTGATCGGTCGCTGATTATTTTGCTTGATAGAACAGTTTTTGTGGAATGAGTGTGTGCTTAACCTTACCGGTGCTCCATTGATCCTCCTTATTTTCTGAAATTGGCTTTGTTTTGCAGTATTCTTGGCTATGCTCTATCTCAGTTTACTTTGCTATGAAGTTTATGTACTTCTTATGTACCATTTTGAGTAACGAATACAATTTTCTTTCAACCAAAAAAATTTAGATGCAGATAATACTAGGGGTGAGCATCGGTCCAGGGTTGACCCTGGACCGACCCTGGACCGGCCCAACCCTGCCGGTCCTGGTCCGGTTCCCAGGGGGACTGGGTCGGTCCTTGGTCCTGGGATCCCTGGACCAGCACTGTGCGGGTTGGTCCTCGGTCCAGATAGTTTAGGGTCGGTCCAACCCGGACCAACCCGGACTATATATATTATATATAATATAATTGAAATATATTATATATTAAATATATTATTTATAATTTTTTTATGTAGAGAACCCAATTGAAATTGTGAAATGCTATGAAAAACTGACCAAAAAAGAAAAGGCGGGAAACAGCAGAGTCTCTTTAGTCTTTTTTTCACGCTTCTCAGTTCTCACGCGTCCAAAACCCTTGGTCCTCCTCTGGTAGTGGTACTGAGTCTACTGACTACTGAGTACTGACAACATCTTCTGATCTTCTCTTTTAGTCTTCCTTGTAAAGTCTTTTAGTCTTCAGAGTTCAGAGTTCAGACTCTCCATTTTGCCAAAATCGAAGAAAAAAGCTTCACACTCACCCCGTTCGGCGCTCGCCTCTGGCCTCTCGACGCTCGCCGCTCGACGCTCGACGCTCGCCGCTCGACGCTCGACGCTCGACGCTCGACGCTCGCCGCTCGCGCCGCTCGGCGCTCGCCGCTCGCGCCGCTCGGCGCTCGCCGCTCGCGCCCGCTCGGCGCTCGCCGCTCGCGCCGCTCGGCGCTCGCCGCTCGCGCCGCTCGGCCTTCGCCGCTTCGCCGCTCGCCGCTCGCCGCTCGCGCCGCTCGGCGCTTCGCCGCTCGCCGCTCGCGCCGCTCGGCCTTCGCCGCTCGCCGCTCGCGCCGCTCGGCCTTCGCCGCTCGCCGCTCGCGCCGCTCGGCGCTCGCAGCTCGACGCTCGACGCTCGCCGCGCTCGCCTCAATCGCCTTGCTCGCCGCTCTTGCCTCGCTCGCCGCTCGTCGCTCGAGCAGGTGAGTCTTGACTCAAAGGGTGAGTCTGGAGTTTATGGGTTGAAGCGCTCGCCGCTCGCCGAGCTTGCCGCTCGCCGCTCGTCGCTCGAGCGGGTGAGTCTGGAGTTTATGGGTTGAAGCTGGTTATTTTTTAGTTGATTGTTGGGGTCATCGAGAAGTCTAGCTTCAAATAGTGATCTTAAAGTTCTTACAAGTTGAAAAGGAAATGATCTCTTAAACTGGAGGATATGCTTGAGGAATCAGTTGTTTCCAGTTTATACATCCTGCACTAAGTCTAGAATTAAAGAAGAAACCGGGCAGATAACGTGAAACACAAATGCATGCTTCTGATTTTTTTTTTTTGGGCCAAGCATGCTTGATTGACTTACAAGTTATAAGTAGAGAATTTTGTATATTTGAAGTGAATGTCCCTCTCATTTTATCCCCTTCCTCTTGCAGTGGCCTTCGCAGAGAAATCAGTTCTGCTGCCACTGGGCACCCAATATAAGATGTCATATAGATAGATGCTGCAATCAATCCTGGTAATAGTGGGGGGCCGCTACTTGACAGTTCAGGAAGTTTGATTGGAATCAACACAGCAATATTATATACTCTCCATCCGGTGCTTCCTCAGGTGTTGGATTTTCAATTCCTGTTAACACTGTGAGTATTTGTTGGACTTTTTTTATATCCTTCAAGGCCTTTGCAGTATGCATTCTGTAGTTGAAGTCAATACTGGCATAATTCAATTCTCATTTGCTTTATGAGTAAGTCATTGATACAAATTTATTGATGCATCTTGTCTCCAAAATTGTATGCTTCAAAAGAGTGTGTTTTATTGTGCTTGTCTATTGAATTAATCTAGATTTTGGTCGGTTCTTTCCCACACACCAAGGCTGCCAACTGAGCTGCTTCACCAGCTTTGTGATTTTGTTTGATTTTCAAACTTGTATAGTTGCTGAATTGGCTGACTTAGTTGAGATTTCCGTTCCCCTTCAGGTGAACTTGATGAATTTAGATAACATGTCAATTGAAGTGGATGGATGTTACGAGATCAGTCCCATGATGGAATCGCCTGGCCATGGATGTGAAGAAGACTTAAAAGAGTCGAGCAAGGTATCCACTAATCATCCTCTTCTTTGTAAGAAGCAAAAAACAGATAAATCCAAATCCATTGCGTGGGATAATTTTTCGAAAGTCAAAGATGAGAAGACCCCCCGAAAGCATGTTTGGTTAAGTGCATTCATTGTGGGAAGGAGTACTCATACACTGTTAATAATGGTACTTCAACAATGTTGAAGCACTTGAAAAGGTGCAACAAGTATCCTCCCAATATAGATAAGAGGCAAAAATTGTTTGCACCACGTGATGCAAATGTGCTTGGCAAGGCAGGGGGAGATACCGGTGTTGGTATCGATAGTGGTAATGTCTTAACGACATGGAAATTTGATCAAGACCGATCTAGGTACATGCTTGCTCGGATGATCATTGTCGATGAACAACCATTTTCTACGGTTGAACGTGTTGGGTTTCGTGATTTTGTTACTGAGATACAACCTCTCTTCACACATTTGTCACGATTTACAGTGGCTAGGGATTGCGTTAAGTTGTACATGAGTGAAAGAAGTTGTTTGAAGACTTTCTTTGGTAAGCTTAGGTCAAGGATTGCACTGACGACTGATACATGGACTTCCATTCAAAATCTAAACTATTTATGTCTTACTGCACATTTTATTGATGAAGACTGGAAATTGCATAAAATGATCATCAATTTTGTGGTGATGCATAGTCACAAGGGTAGGGAGATTGGGAAAATAGTTGAAAAATGCATCTATGAATGGGGAATAGAAAAAAACGTGTCTACAATCACAGTGAATAATGCTAGTGCGAATGATGTTGCCATTGATTATTTGAAAGATAAATTTTCAAGAGATGGGTCATTGGTCTTAGCTGGTGAGGCTTTACACATGAGGTGCACTGCTCATATATTGAACTTGATTATAAAAGATGGCTTGTTTGAGGTACGTGATTCTATTGCACGTATCCGAAACATTGTTAGATATGTGAGGAGTTCTCCCATGAGAGCTAAAGCATTCCAATCTTGCATTGAGGCTGAAAGAATCACTTACAAGGGTTCGGTTTGTCTAGATGTTGCCACTAGATGGAACTCCACTTATCTCATGTTAGACACGGCCATAAAGTTCAGAAAAGCTTTTGAAATGATGGCAGAAGATAATTTGTCTTTCGAAACTGAGCTTAACAATGATTCTCCTAAAAATGAAGATTGGGAAAATGCCATTGTTCTTTCCAAATTTCTGAAACAGTTTTATGATGCTACCAATCAAATGTCAGGGAGTTTATATACTACTTCGAATGATTATTTTGAGGGGATAGCTTTTTTGTACAAGTATTTGAAAGATGCAAGTAATGCTTTGGATCCTAAGCTTAGGGCTATGGGTATGAAGATGAAGCAGAAGTTTGATAAATACTATGGGAGTTTGGATAAAGTAAACATGATGGTTTTGATTGCGGTGGCATTAGATCCTACAAAAAAGTTGCATTATGTGAAGTATTGTTATGAGTAAATTTATGAGGATGAAGCAAAAATTGATGAGATGTATGATAAGGTGAAGTACATGTTGGAGCGTTTGTATGCATTTTATGAGCAATCTTTTCTTGGTCATGGTCATCGATCTTTGGGTGGTCAAAGTATGACTGTTGGTAGTAGCAGTGCTTCCAATACCGATGGAAATGATGGGAGTGATGAGGTAAAAATCAAAGTTTGGCGAAAAAACTTTTTCCATCAAAAGAAAAGGGGGCGTGATGACAAAAAATCGGAGCTTGAACGGTATCTTGAAGAGGAATCTGAAGATATTCTTGATCTTGACATTTTGATGTGGTGGAAGAGTACTGGTTCGAAATATAAAATCTTATCTTTGATAGCTCGGGATGTTTTGTCTATTCCTGTTACTACCGTTGCTTCAGAGTCAGCTTTTAGTACTTCGGGCCGTGTGCTTGATGGTTTTCGAAGTTCTTCGACTCCCAGAGTAGTGGAAGCTTTAATTTGTACTCAAGACTGGTTGAGAGCTACTCGCATGCCTATTAATGTTGAAGAGTGCATTGAAAATGCCGAAAAGTTTGAATTGGGTAAGCTTAAATTATGCATATTTCTTTTTACTTGTTAATTCTTTTGTATATCTAATGAACGAATTCCTTTTTTAAGATATGGATTGTCTTACCGAGGAGATTACCATCAATAAATAGAGTTTGCACATTGAAGTTGAATGGATATAAATGGTGAGATTTTCTATCAATAGCACTAATAGTAATTTCAATTTAAAACTTTTGTCAAGTATTAATTATGTGAGTCGTCTGTTTTTTTTCCAGGTGTTCAGAAGTTGAAGTGAATTAACAAGATGTGAAGTTGTATATTTATGGTTTATATTAAGTGTTTTGAATTTCTTATGGTTTAATTGTATTTCACTAGTAAGTTTCAGCTGCACTTTACTTTTGAGTTTGTGTGAAATGGTAGAAGTTTTTGAAGAGTAATATTGCAGTTGCTACGATGATTTGCTAGTCAAGTGGTGTGAAGCTCATTTTTTGGTTGATTGGACTCTCCTTGATCGAATGTAGGAAAACGTTTTTGCATATGGCATTACTAGTATTATTTACAGATGATTACAGGAACTTCCCATCTTGTTCCATATCTCTATGAGCGGTCTTAATCGTTTTTATTGTTTTTTACTTTTAGCAGGTGTGAAATTTCTATTGTTGCCTTATCTTAAATTTGTTAAATATGTAATGGTATTTATAGTTTGGTTGCACAGCGCCGCATTGTCGATGATATGTAATTTGAAATAGCATGTTTTCCTTTTCAAGGAGTACAGAAAATAAAACAAAAAAATTACCGGTTGGTCCCGGGTTGACCCTGGAACCGAACCGAACCCATTGGGTCGGTCCGGTCCTTGGTCCCAGGCTCAATAGGATCGGTCCTCGGTCCCAAAAATTGAGGACCAACACTGTGCGGGTTGGTCCTAGGGTTAGGGGGTGAACCGGCCCAACCCGGACCATGCTCACCCCTAGATAATACACAATCATGAAATATAATGTTTTAAGCTTTTAATTTTCCTTTTATAACTCAGATTCAAGAATTTGTTCTATCGATGCAAACATTTGACATATACATATTTTAAATTAAATTTATATATACATATGATGAAAGATTTATTATCAAAATAGGCATAAAAATTAAAGAGGCGGAATTGGAACTTCTGATAAGATTCGAGATTTGCTAAAGTGACATTGAAAAGCAAACTGCTAAGTAAAGCTCGCATGTGAGGCTGCCACGTGGTTTAACCTCTCGCGAGTGTAATATATTAAGTAATGTACGGAGTCATGTAATGAACCCTCTAATACTTACTTGTTTCCTTCTATTAACTTTTTGTGACGATGGATATCCCGACATCTTGAATTCGAAGTATTAATAGTAAAGTTACAGTGAAAACTAAGAAAAACTAGGTAAAGCTCGCACATGAGCGTGGCACGTAGGGTAATCTCGCGCGAGCTTCACCCAGTTTTGTGACTCTCTGTCATCCATCTCAAGAAAGTAAGATTCGGGAAGCTTCGCCACCGTCTGGAAAGGCCGAAAGCATTCCTATTAGCATAGCAAAAAGTAGTAAGCAGAGAGCCACAAACGAGTCTAACCTGACAGCCCAGATGCTTTTTCATGAATATCAATGTTCACATTGGTTCACTTTCATGAACAAAGAATGTGATTCGTTGCCTCAAATGGCAAAATGGTTGGGATAGTGGACGATGCGGACAGCATACAGCCGGAAAGAAAGATATGCGAAGAAGACGAATTGGTGCGTCGCAATGATCTTAAAACACACACTGCCCAAGGTTCTAATGGGGAAACCCAATGCGGCCAAGGTTCTTGGAAAAGCACCAATTGAATTGAATCTTAGCTCTAATCAAAAGTTTGCCATTGTCGAGTGTTTTTCATGATCTAGAAATTAGGCATAATCTTGTATCTAAGTGTGATACCACTGTTTCCCTTCGTGGGATTATGCATGTAGATCTGTGGCCATTATTGGGCTATATCTAATCTCCGCTGGAAATTATATCTGCCCGACTGAACGATGGTGTTGGTGTATTATGTCTGATGGTGGTGATTAGACTGAGGGTGACTGTACTCAAAACTATCTTGCATATCTCCTGATAATATCAAATTATCTCAACTTCGTTTCTAAATGAACAAAATTGCATGTTTAATCACTTGTAGAGGTGGAGGAGCACTTATTGAGCTAGTAAGGGTGCGCATGAATACCATTCTGTGCCCAGAAACTATTTTTGAACAGAAATGATTTTTTTTTATTCTGTGCCCGGAAACAATTTCTGAGTATTTGAAGGCATTTGATAAACTGTCCAAAATTTTTATTCCTAGAGTAGAAAAGAACAGAAATGCGTTTGGTAACTACACAAAATTTCTGTTCCCAAATAATATTTTAATAATATTTTGAATTGTTTAATTTTTTTTTTCTTTCTACCCATTTTCTTCTTTGGCCATGGCCGGTCGCCGGCAACCGGCCACAGCCCAGGGCCAACGAGGGCTGGACCCTCGCCGCCTGGGCAAGGTCGACCTCGCCCGAGAGACGGCGAGGCTCGGCCTCGCCCGGATCCGGCGAGGCCGAGCCTCGCCGTCGCAACCCACGGCGACGCCGACATCGTTCAAAGTGGGTCGCGACGGCGAGGCTCGGCCTCGCCCGGATATGGCGAGGCCGAGCCTCGCCGTCGCGACCCACTTTGAACGATGTCGGCGTCGCCGTGGGTCGCGATGGCGAGGGTCCAGCCGTGGGTCGCGATGGCGAGGGTCCACCCTCGCCCTTGCCGGCGAGGGCGACCCTCGCCTCCGCCTGCGGCCGGCGAGGGCCGTGACGCCCTCGCCGGCCCTAGGCTGTGGCCGGTAGCCGGCCGCCGGCCCAGCCCAATGAAGAACAACACAAAAATAAGAAAAGAAAAAAAAGAAAAAGAAGAAAAAAAACTGATTCTCAAAATTGTGCCGAGAAACAAGAAGCAACTTTTTTTTACTTATTATTTCTCTTCCAAAACTGTTTCTCGGCACAAATTTTTGCAAAAATGTGCCCGGGAACAAAAAGTTTACCAAACGCATTTCTGTTCCCAAACTATTTCTGAAAACAAAAGAACATAAATTTTCACTATTTGGCACGTTGCCAAACGGGCCCTAAGCACATTCATGTACGTTACAATGTTCTTTTAGATTTAGTGGAAACTGCTGAGGATGGACAGTGAACTGGGATTATCACATGTTCGGTGATATCTTGAGCATACTTGAAAATTCTCTAGATTTCTTTGTCTTCATGATTATTTAAGGAGAAGATTTGTCGTTTTTATTTATGCTGGATGCATCAGAATGCATCAGAACTTCGGATGCATTCTTGTTGGGTTTTTTTTAGAGACTAGAAATTATCATAGAGATCTTCGATAGTAATTTAATGATATGACCAACATATATAGTTCAATTACATTGATCGTGGCCGAAAGTATAAATATACACATAGGACATTGCCACAGTCCGATTCTATTCAATCACAAATGGCGCTAATAGGTGGCTTGAGCAAATAAAAAATAAAAAATCAGCTTTCCTTCGTCTTGGGTGCATTCACATCGGAACAGATACTTTCTCCCCACATCGGGTTCCTAATTAACCATCACGGTTTCAAAACGCTTTCAAAGTGAAACAAATACTATCTTCCTTTGGTACAACTACCCATTGGTGGAAAGGCATGTTGCAGCATTCATTTTTCCATAGTCTCGATCGCTATCGGGCCCTGACCATCAAAATTTGTGGCATTCGAACATCAATGGTTACTCGGTTGCTGTAAATCGAAGTTGAATCGTTAGAATATGTTGTATTTTGATATCTGGCACATAAATTCAGAGCGCAATTGTAGTACAATCTACTTTCCTCATCAAAGTAAGAGCAAATGTTCCAGCAATTATCTCATCTGATCGCGTGATTTTAGCTTAAAATAGCAGAATTTGTTATGGCGCATCTAAGACCCATGATGATGCGTGATGAGAATGTGTTATTCCATAGAACCTGATGCTCCCACATCACATGAGAGCAACTTCCTCGTCCCACTCTTTCTCAAGAAACTCATCAAAATATATAATTTGAAAAGGGTAAACAGAAGTTCTGACAAAAAAAAAAGCGTGAACAGAAGAGAGAAGGTGGCTTATGTTAAATAAGATGCCAAGAAACATCTCTAGAAGCAAATGTTAAGTTACAGCCGCTACATAGAAACACACTGCGCATCAAGTGCATCAATAGTACATGAAGTTTTCAATTGCCTTAAATAGTACACCCTTTCCTGTCAAAACTATCCTAAGCTTTCATTTTCCCACAAACAATAAACAGAATGGTTGTTTGTTCAACAATATCTTAGACATTTTTATGGGCTGGACATATAGAAGGCCACGGATCACACAAAGTTGCTTGGGATGTTGTTTGTCCGCCAAAAAAGGAGGTTGGTCTAGGGTTGCTTCATCTAAAATTATGGAACGAAGTTTTGCTTGGTCGTATGCTTTGGAACCTCATAAATTGTCCGTCGTCTTCTTTATAGAGTAAATTTAAGAAAAACTAGGTAAAGTTCGCATATGAGCGTGGCACGTAGGGTAATCTCGCGCGAGCTTCACCAAGTTTTGTGACTCTCTGTCATCCATCCCAAGAAAGTAAGAATCGGGAAGCTTCGCCACTGTCTGGAAAGGCCGAAAGCGTTCCTATTAGCATAGCAAAAAGCAGTAAGCAGAGATCCACAAACGAGTCTAACCTGGCGGCCCAAATGCTTTTTCATGAAGATCAATGTTCACATTGGTTCACTTTCATGAACAAAGAATGTGATTCGTTGCCTCAAATGGCAAAATGGTTGGGATAGTGGACGATGCGGACAGCATACAGCCGGAAAGAAAGATATGCGAAGAAGACGAATTGGTGTGTCGCAATGATCTTAAAACACACTGCCCAAGGTTCGAATGGGGAACCACAATGCGGCCAAGGTTCTTGGAAAAGCACCAATCGAATTGAATCTTAGCTCTAATCAAAAGTTTGCCATTGTCAAGTGTTTTTCATGATCTAGAAATTAGGCATAATCTTGTATCTAAGTGTGATACCACTGTTTCCCTTCGTGGGATTATGCATGTAGATCTGTGGCCATTATTGGGCTTTATCTAATCTCCGCTGGAAATTATATCTTCCCGACTGAACGGTGGTGTTAGTGTATTATGTCTGACGGTGGTGATTAGACTGAGGGTGATTGTACTCAACTATTTTGTATATCTCCTGATAATATCAAATTATCTCAACTTTGTTTCTAAATGAGTAAAATTGCATGTTTGATCACTCGTAGAGGTGGAGGAGCACTTATTGAGCTAGTGTACGTTATAATGTCTTTATAGATTTCGTGGAAACTACTGAAAATGGACCGTGAACTGGGATTATCACGTGTCCGGTGATATCTTAAGCATACTTGAAAATTCTGTAGATTTCTTTGTCTTCATGATTATTTAATGTTGACACCTATTTTTAATTGCCCAATTAAATTACACAAAATTAGGAATTAAATTTTTTATTCCTAAAACAAAAATATTTTCATTTAATTGCATGACATGTAGACTTTAGGTGTATTTTTCATTATTAGAATATATTTCCTTTTTTAAAAAATAATTAATTAAAATGTTAAAAAAAATTAAAAAACAAATTGGGCCGGGCCAAGGTCAACCCGACCCGACCTTCTTTTCTTCCTCCCTTTCGCGCAGAATTGGGCCCGGCCCGGCCCAACCCCGCCCCTCCTTCTCCTTCTTCGCGCAAGTCAGCCCCCTCTCCTTCCTTCCTCCTTCCCCCTCCTGATCGTCGCCGTCGGACCAACGGACGGTGGAACATCTTTCCCGTTCCACCAAGTAAAATGAACGGAGGGGAAGCGTCAGTGAAGGGCATTGAATGTCCTTCAATGCTCTGCCTCCTTCCTCTCTTCTCAAGCACTCCTCTATCGTCCAAAAACACAGCCCCGAAAGTCAAGGGGACAAGCTAGGCTGGGCAACGAAGATGCAGGGCAAGTTAATGAAGCAGAAGCAAGTGGATTTTGGCAATAAAAAGCCGGAGAAGAAGCGCGGCGCCGAAGACAACAGGGGGAGAAGAGAAAAACAAGGGGGAGCTTGGTTTGGAGAGAGAGACCGAGAGAGATCTAGAGAGAGAGCCGAGAGAGACAAAGCAAGAGCAAAGGGGGAGCATCGATCAACACCGCGGCCATTCGCGAGCCCTACCGAACGTCCACCTCCTGACTAATGAACCGCCGCCGCCGCACAGTAAGTAGGCCCTGTTTTGGCCTGTCCTGCCCTATTTTGAGCACGCCGAGCCGGAGCTCGCGGCCGTCCGGCTCACGCGAGCTCCGACCCTATCGATCCTTTTGCTCGGTTGCTGTGTCTGTTGCTCGTAGGTTTCGTGAGTCCCGGAACAAGTTTGAGCCTCGGTCAGCTTGGTTTTTCCTCTTTTTAGCCGGTGCACGCCACTTGTTCGATGAAATGTCTAAATGAGATCTAGTTTTTGGTCGTTTGTTTTGGCTAGCGTTGAGTCGTCCTAGCACCATCACGTCCAGTTTGGGCCTCTAGGTAACGTTTTGTGTGTCTAGATGTCGAGAAGAGGCCATGTTGAGGCCAGGCGTGGAGTCTGAGGTGGCTGAGTCAGGCTGAGCTTAATCCCAGCCGGTAGTGGTGGCTAGCCAGACTGAGGCTGGGCTTTCGGCTGGGGTGGCACCAAGGCGGTGACAGAGCGGGTGCACCGCCAGGTCAGGACGGACGATGCCGTTCGTCCAGATTGTCCCCGTCGAGGCCGCGGAGGGGGGGATGCAGAGCGTCGCGGGTGAGGAGGAAGAGAGTCGGATATGTGGGGTAGAGTCGGGTCGGAGCCAGGTTGGGGGAGAAGCCTGACCCGGTTCCCTTTTCTTTTTTTTTTCACTCTTTTCTCGTTTTAGGCTAGGAAAATTCCAAATAAAGGCCGAAGTGCCTTCATTTTCTCAAATAAGGATATTAAGTGGATTTTATGTCAAATAAAGACTTGAAATAACATATCAGTCTCAAATAAAGGCCTGAAGTGGCCATGAGAATTTTAAATAAGGGCTTGACTTCGCCGATCATCGGATGGCGAAATATTTTGACCGGCGATCGGTGAGTTCAAGGGCATTTTCGTCCAAAAATAATTTTAATTTTAAATATTTTTCTTTTTTTTTTCTTTTTTCGTTTCCTTTCTTTTTTTTCTTTTTTCTTTTCTGTTCTTTTTTCATTTTCTGATCTTCTCTTTGTTTTGTCGGTGGCCGAGTGCCAGTGGCGGGGCCAGCCACTGGTGAAGCTCGAGAAACGTTGGGCGAGGGTTGCCCTCGCATGATCTGGCGAGGGCCACCCTCGCTGGCCATGGGCGAGGTTGGCCTCGCCAGTCGCCGGCGAGGGATGGCCTCGCCAGATCTAGGCCAGGCCGTCCCTTGTCAGCAGTAGGCGAGGCCATCCCTAGCCGGCAGCAGGCGAGGCGACCCTCGCCTGTTGCCGGTGACTAGTGAGGGCCGCCCTGCCCAGCCCTTCTCGGGCTTTGCCAGTGATCAGCCACCGGCGAAAAACAAAGAGAAACCAGAAAAAGAAGAAAGAAAAAAGAAAAAAGGACAAGAAAGGAAAAGAATTCAAAAAAAGTTAAAAGACGTAAATGCCCCCGCCATTTAGAAAGTTAGGCCCTTCTTTGAATCAGAACTAGCTACTTCAGGCCCTTATTTGACAAAAAATCCACTTCGGTCTTTATTTAAGAAAATAAGGATACTTCATGTCCTTATTTGACTTAAAGTCAACAGTCCCTTATTTGAGAAAATGATGAGTGCTTGGTACTTATTTGGAATTTTCCTTTTAGACGGGCTTAAACAATAGAAATAGGTTTGGGCCAATTTTGTTCTTTTTAAATAGGAAAGTGGGCTAGGCTAATTTAGAATATAGGTTTAGGCCGGGCCTTTCTTTTCATTTTTTTTAGGAGTTGGTTGAATTGGGCCCAATAATGAGCCCAGTCCAATCGTGGACCTGGGCTGACGCGCCGGGATCCGTTTATTATAACAATATAATATTATTATTTTAATATTAAAAAATATTTTAAAAAAGTTTAAAAAATTAGGAAAAAAAAAGTAATTAGGCTTTGGAATTGCAATTTCTTGCATGTTTTGTATGATTAAATGTCATGCTGAATTGCACGTCGTTTTCTTCGCACGTGTTGAATTGTGTGTTTAATTCGACTTTGCATATGGCCGATTAGAGGTATGTTAGGCTTTTGTTTGTGTAGTTTCGATGCATTGATTGTCGTTTTTTTAGTTTGGTTAGGATCAGAACCCTAGGATTCACAATTGATAGGAAAACTGCACTAATACCTATAAATGTTGTTTGAACAAAGATAGGTACCGAAAGAGTACTAGTTAGATAACTAATATAATCAGGTCCCCGAACTCATTTAATCTCTGGTTTGCAAAAGTAAAGCAATTCTCCCACTATTTTACTTGGGTGTTTAATCAACTCACCATAAATTGATTAGTGACAACTCCTAAATAAAAATCATTTGCAGGTTAAAAACTTAAACCACAAGTCGCGATATGTTATAGGCTTGAGAGAGCCCAAGTTAAGTTCTAAAATTAGACTTAGCACATAATCAGGGCGTCAACCTTTCCACGTGAGCGAAGGGGCAGTTGCGACATCTAAGGAGAAGATCCGTTGTTTTTATTTATGATGGATGCATCAGAACTTCGGATGCATTCTTGTTGGGTTATTTTTAGAGACTAGAAATTATCTTAGAGATCTTCGATAGTAATTTAATGATATGACCAACATATATAGTTTAATTACTCTGGTTGTTGCCGAGAGCTACACATAGGACATTGCCACAGTCCGATTCTATTCAATCACAAATGGCGCTAATAGGTGGCTTGAGCAAATAAAAAATAAAAAAATCAGCTTTCGTTCGTCTTCGATGCATTCAGACCGGAACAGATACTTTCTCCCTACATCGGGTTCCTAATTAACCATCACGGTTTCAAAACGCTTTCAAAGTAAAACAAATACTATCTTCCTTTGGTACAGCTTCCCAGTGGTGGAAAGGCATGTTGCAGCTTTCATTCTTCCATAATCTCGATCACTGTCGGGCCCTGACCAACAACATTTGCGGCATTCGAACATCAATGGTTATTCGGTTGCTGTAAATCGAAGTTGAATCCTTAGAATATGTTGTATTTTGATATCTGGCACATAAATTCAGAGCGCAATTGTAGTACAATCTACTTTCCTCATCAAAGTAAGAGCAAATGTTCCAGCAATTATCTCATCTGATCGCATGATTTTAGCTTAAAATAGCAGAATTTGTTATGGCGCATCTAAGACCCATGATGATACGTGATGAGAATGTGTAATTCCATAGAACCTGATGCTCCCATATCACATGAGAGCAACTTCTTCGTCCCATTCTTTCTCAAGAAACTCATCAAAATATATCATTTGAAAAGGGTAAACAGAAGAGAGAAGGTGGCTTATGTTAAATAAAATGCCAAGAAACATCTCTAGAAGCTAATATTAAGTTACAGCCTCAACATAGAAACACACTTCGCATCAAGTGCATCAATAGTACATGAAGTTTTGAATTGCCTTAAATAGTACACCCTTTCCTGTCAAAACTATCCTAAGCTTTCATTTTCCCACAAACAATAAACAGAATGGTTGTTTGTTCAACAATATCTTAGACATTTTTATGGGCTGGACATATAGAAGGCCACGGATCACACAAAGTTGCTTGGGATGTTGTTTGTCCGCCAAAAAAGGAGGTTGGTCTAGGGTTGCTTCATCTAAAATTATGGAACAAAGTTTTGCTTGGTTGTATGCTTTGGAACCTCATAAATTGTCCGTCGTCTTCTTTATAGAGTAAATCTAAGAAAAACTAGGTAAAGTTCGCATATGAGCGTGGCACATAGGGTAATCTCGCGCAAGCTTCAGCCAGTTTTGTGACTCTTTGTCATCCATCTCAAGAAAGTAAGATTCGGGAAGCTTCGCCACTGTCTGGAAAGGCCGAAAGCGTTCCTATTAGCATAGCAAAAAGCAGTAAGCAGAGATCCACAAACGAGTCTAACCTGGCGGCCCATATGCATTTTCATGAAGATCAATGTTCACATTGATTCACTTTCATGAATAAAGAATGTGATTCGTTGCCTCAAATGGCAAAATGGTTGGGATAGTGGACGATGCGGACAGCATACAGCCGGAAAGAAAGATATGCGAAGAAGACGAATTGGTGTGTCGCAATGATCTTAAAACACACACTGCCCAAGGTTCGAATGGGGAACCACAATGCGGCCAAGGTTCTTGGAAAAGCACCAATCGAATTGAATCTTAGCTCTAATCAAAAGTTTGCCATTGTCAAGTGTTTTTCATGATCTAGAAATTAGGCATAATCTTGTATCTAAGTGTGATACCACTGTTTCCCTTCGTGGGATTATGCATGTAGATCTGTGGCCATTATTGGGCTTTATCTAATCTCCGCTAGAAATTATATCTTCCCGACTGAACGATGGTGTTGGTGTATTATGTCTGACGGTGGTGATTAGACTGAAGGTGATTGTACTCAAACTATTTTGTATATCTCAACTTTGTTTCTAAATGAGTAAAATTGCATGTTTGATCACTCGTAGAGGTGGAGGAGCACTTATTGAGCTAGTGTACGTTATAATGTCTTTATAGATTTCGTGGAAACTGCTGAAAATGGACCGTGAACTGGGATTATCACGTGTTCGGTGATATCTTGAGCATACTTGAAAATTCTGTAGATTTCTTTGTCTTCATGATTATTTAATGTTGACACCTATTTTTAATTGCACAATTAAATTACACAAAATTAGGAATTAAATTTTTTATTCCTAAAACAAAAATATTTTCATTTAATTGCATGACATGTAGACTTTAGGTGTATTTTTCATTATTAGAATATATTTCCTTTTTAAAAAAATAATTAATTAAAATGTTAAAAAAAATTTAAAAACAAATCGGGCCGGGCCAAGGCCAACCCGACCCGACCTTCTTTTCTTCCTCCCTTTCGCGCAGGATTGGGCCCGGCCCGGCCCAACCCCGCCCCTCCTTCTCCTTCCTCGCGCAAGTCAGCCCCCTCTCCTTCCTTCCTCCTTCCCCCTTCTGATCGTCGCCGTCGGACCAACGGACGGTGGAACATCTTTCCCGTTCCACCAAGTAAAATGAACGGAGGGGAAGCGTCAGTGAAGGGCATTGAATGTCCTTCAATGCTCTGCGTCCTTCCTCTCTTCTCAAGCACTCCTCTATCGTCCAAAAACACAGCCCCGAAAGTCAAGGGGACAAGCTAGGCTGGGCGACGAAGATGCAGGGCAAGTTAATGAAGCAGAAGCAAGTGGATTTTGGCAATAAAAAGCCGGAGAAGAAGCGCGGAGCCGAAGACAACAGGGGGATAAGAGAAAAACAAGGGGGAGCTTGGTTTGGAGAGAGAGCCGAGAGAGACAAAGCAAGAGCAAAGGGGGAGCATCGATCAACACCTCGGCCATTCGCGAGCCCTACCGAACGTCCACCTCCCGACTAATGAACCGCCGCCGCCGCACGGTAAGTAGGCCCTGTTTTGGCCTGTCTCCGCCCTATTTTGAGCACGCCGAGCCGGAGCTCGCGGCCGTCCGGCTCACGCGAGCTCCGACCCTATCGATCCTTTTGCTCGGTTGTTGTGTATGTTGCTCGTAGGTTTCGTGAGTCCCGGAACAAGTTTGAGCCTCGGTCAGCTTGGTTTTTCCTCTTTTTAGCCGGTGCACGCCACTTGTTCGATGAAATGTCTAAATGAGATCTAGTTTTTGGTCGTTTGTTTTGGCTAGCGTTGAGTCGTCCTAGCACCATCACGTCCGGTTTGGGCCTCTAGGTAACGTTTTGTGTGTCTAGATGTCGAGAAGAGGCCATGTTGAGGCCGGGCGTGGAGTACGAGGTGGTGAGTCAGTGAGCTTAATCCCGGCCCGGTAGTGGTGGCTAGCCGGAGCCAGAGGTGGGCTTTCGGGCTGGGGTGGCACCAAGGCGGTGCCGAGGCGGGTGCACACGCCCGGGTCGGGACGGACGATGTCGTTCGTCCGGATCGTCCGTCCGAGGCCGCGGAGGGGGATGCAGAGCGTCGCGGGTGAGGAGGAAGAGAGTCGGATATGTGGGGTAGAGTCGGGTCGGAGCCAGGTTGGGGGAGAAGCCTGATCCGGTTCCCTTTTCTTTTTTTTTCACTCTTTTCTCGTTTTAGGCTAGGAAAATTCCAAATAAAGGCCGAAGTGCCTTCATTTTCTCAAATAAGGATATTAAGTGGATTTTATGTCAAATAAAGACTTGAAATAACATATCAGTCTCAAATAAAGGCCTGAAGTGGCCATGAGAATTTTAAATAAGGGCTTGACTTCGCCGATCATCGGATGGCGAAATATTTTGACCGGCGATCGATGAGTTCAAGGGCATTTTCGTCCAAAAATAATTTTAATTTTAATATTTTTCTTTTTTTTTCTTTTTTCGTTTCCTTTCTTTTTTTTCTTTTTTCTTTTCTGTTCTTTTTTCATTTTCTGATCTTCTCTTTGTTTTGTCGGTGGCCGAGTGCCAGTGGCGGGGCCAGCCACTGGTGAAGCTCGAGAAACGTTGGGCGAGGGTCGCCCTCGCATGATCTGGCGAGGGCCACCCTCGCTGGCCATGGGCGAGGTTGGCCTCGCCAGTCGCCGGCGAGGGATGGCCTCGCCAGATCTAGGCCAGGCCGTCCCTTGTCAGCAGTAGGCGAGGCCGTCCCTAGCCGGCAGCAGGCGAGGCGACGCTCGCCTGTTGCCGGTGACTAGTGAGGGCCGCCCTGCCCAGCCCTTCTCGGGCTTTGCCAGTGATCAGCCACCGGCGAAAAGCAAAGAGAAACCAGAAAAAGAAGAAAGAAAAAAGGACAAGAAAGGAAAAGAATTCAAAAAAAGTTAAAAGACGTAAATGCCCCCGCCATTTAGAAAGTTAGGCCCTTCTTTGAATCAGAACTAGCTACTTCAGGCCCTTATTTGACAAAAAATCCACTTCGGTCTTTATTTAAGAAAATAAGGATACTTCATGTCCTTATTTGACTTAAAGTCCACTTCAGGTCCTTATTTGAGAAAATGATGGTACTTCAGACCCTTATTTGGAATTTTCCCTTTTAGACTAGGCTTAGACAATAGAAATAGGTTTGGGCCAATTTTGTTCTTTTTAAATAGGAAAGTGGGGCTAGGCTAATTTAGAATATAGGTTTAGGCCGGGCCTTTCTTTTCATTTTTTTTAGGAGTTGGTTGAATTGGGCCCAATAATGAGCCCAGTCCAATCGTGGACCTGGGCTGACGCGCCGGATCCGTTTATTATAACAATATAATATTATTATTTTAATATTAAAAAATATTTTAAAAAAGTTTAAAAAATTAGGAAAAAAAAAGTAATTAGGCTTTGGAATTGCAATTTCTTGCATGTTTTGTATGATTAAATGTCATGCTGAATTGCACGTCGTTTTCTTCGCACGTGTTGAATTGTGTGTTTAATTCGACTTTGCATATGGCCGATTAGAGGTATGTTAGGCTTTTGTTTGTGTAGTTTCGATGCATTGATTGTCGTTTTTTTAGTTTGGTTAGGATCAGAACCCTAGGATTCACAATTGATAGGAAAACTGCACTAATACCTATAAATGTTGTTTGAACAAAGATAGGTACCGAAAGAGTACTAGTTAGATAACTAATATAATCAGGTCCCCGAACTCATTTAATCTCTGGTTTGCAAAAGTAAAGCAATTCTCCCACTATTTTACTTGGGTGTTTAATCAACTCACCATAAATTGATTAGTGACAACTCCTAAATAAAAATCATTTGCAGGTTAAAAACTTAAACCACAAGTCGCGATATGATATAGGCTTGAGATAGCCCAAGTTAAGTTCTAAAATTAGACTTAGCACATAATCAGGGCGTCAACCTTTCCACGTGAGCGAAGGGGCAGTTGCGACATCTAAGGAGAAGATCCGTTGTTTTTATTTATGATGGATGCATCAGAACTTCGGATGCATTCTTGTTGGGTTATTTTTAGAAACTAGAAATTATCTTAGAGATCTTCGATAGTAATTTAATGATATGACCAACATATATAGTTTAATTACTCTGGTTGTTGCCGAGAGCTACACATAGGACATTGCCACAGTCCGATTCTATTCAATCACAAATGGCGCTAATAGGTGGCTTGAGCAAATAAAAAAAAAAAAATCAGCTTTCGTTCGTCTTCGATGCATTCAGACCGGAACAGATACTTTCTCCCTACATCGGGTTCCTAATTAACCATCACGGTTTCAAAACGCTTTCAAAGTAAAACAAATACTATCTTCCTTTGGTACAGCTTCCCAGTGGTGGAAAGGCATGTTGCAGCTTTCATTCTTCCATAATCTCGATCACTGTCGGGCCCTGACCAACAACATTTGCGGCATTCGAACATCAATGGTTATTCGGTTGCTGTAAATCGAAGTTGAATCCTTAGAATATGTTGTATTTTGATATCTGGCACATAAATTCAGAGCGCAATTGTAGTACAATCTACTTTCCTCATCAAAGTAAGAGCAAATGTTCCAGCAATTATCTCATCTGATCGCATGATTTTAGCTTAAAATAGCAGAATTTGTTATGGCGCATCTAAGACCCATGATGATACGTGATGAGAATGTGTAATTCCATAGAACCTGATGCTCCCATATCACATGAGAGCAACTTCTTCGTCCCACTCTTTCTCAAGAAACTCATCAAAATATATCATTTGAAAAGGGTAAACAGAAGAGAGAAGGTGGCTTATGTTAAATAAAATGCCAAGAAACATCTCTAGAAGCTAATATTAAGTTACAGCCCCAACATAGAAACACACTTCGCATCAAGTGCATCAATAGTACATGAAGTTTTGAATTGCCTTAAAAAGTACACCCTTTCCTGTCGAAACTTTCATTTTCGCACAGACAATAAATAGAATGGTTCAAAATTTAAAGATGTATCACGAAAATATGACTTTGCAACTCGATAGAACCACACAACATGCAAGAATCCATATCTGTAAAACAAACCGAGTGAGCATTTGTCCTGAAAGAAAGCAGCATAAATAATTCTTCTCGTGCAACTAATGATAAAATGCTTGCGTGAAGTTCCAACATTCTTGAATATGGCACCTATGACCATGCGAGCATACATCGAACTAATGCATTTATGACCACATTTCACCAAATAAGCTACTTGTGCTACATCTGAAAATTGTGCAGCTTGTCAGTCATACCCCATGCTGCTGATGAAGAAAGGAGCAAAGGCCGGACCGGACCGGCCGATTTAGTCCGGTTCCCGAGAGTGTCGGTCCGGTTCTCGGTTCCTAAAAATGGAACCGGTGTCCGGGTGGTCCGGTTTCCGGTTCCAAGGGGGAATTGGATCAGACCGGACCGACTTTATAATATATATTTTTTATTTTTTCTTAAAAAAATTAGTAAAATGTAAACTAAACCCTAAGTGAACTTCATTGGCATAAATTAGTAAAATGGGAACTAAGCCTTAAGTGTTTGACCAAAAAAAAAAAAAACTAGACCCTAAGTGACCGGACCTGTTCCGATCCTAGAACCAACCGGTCCGGTCCCCGATTCCCAATTTTGGGAACTGGTTGTCTCGGTCTGGTTCCCGGTTACACCTTGGAACCGGACCGGACCAAGAACCAATTATTCCTAAATTATACCCAATAACTTCACATAATGTTTAACCCTACAATTTCTCAATCTCATGAAGAAATTCACAAATCTTACTCACAAGATTTAATTGGCTTCAACACTAAAAGCTCTCAGGATGTAAATCACAAAGAAGAGGCCTCTCGGATACCCCTCACAAAGAAGACACTTCTTATATATACTCAAGAATTGGATACGAAGTAGGAAATCATAGGAATAATATTCAAGTTAGGAAAAGTTCCTTTTTTGAGCTCAAACTTAAGACATATTTTCAATAATCTCTATCTTGTCTCAATGCTTGAGCTAAGTCACAATCGTTTCGTTAGAATCCAAACTTCACTACTACTCTCCACTACTTCTCATGGGCTCAACCGGCACAGACATCTTCCAAGTCTAAGCCTCGTAAACTTCGTCATAACCGTGGACCTCATGAGAAGACTAACTCTATCTTTACCTTTAATTGCTCCACAAGGATTCTCATACACAACTTCCTCAATCACATATAAAGCAAAACTGTCATTGCATCAATCTATCGAGAGATCGAATTCGCACCTTGTCAAACTTAGCGGTTACAGTAACTGTTAGCTCTATAGGCTCCATCTCACTACAAACACCATATATGTCGATTACTACGCTAGTACCCACTACTTCAAGAGTTTTTAGTTGCAACTCCACCTTGAACTGAACATTGTTCAGATATGTATAAATACTGCCACAATCACTTATAGCTAGAAGACTAGAGACTCACCAAATGTAACTTATCTGCTGACAATAGGTGAATTTAATTCTAGGCACCACAACTGATGACCGCTTATGTCATGCATAGCCTAGGAATATGCACTTTCTTGCCCTCCCATCAAGCTTTCCATCAGTTGCACAAACATTACACGGGCAACCAATATTCTAAGAACACAATAATCAGCAATTGCTTGATCCTAACAATAGTGTTAAACTTATGCCTCAGCACAAACACCCTGATCTTTCTCGAATAGTCATCTACAATTGTTAGCATAAATCCGGCACTCTTCCTCGAAGGAAACTGCGACAGCCTGGAACATCCAAGTGAATCAACTCTACAATCTTCGTGGTTTCTCTTACTGTCAAATTGAACCGCACTTTCCACCGTTGATGTAAGTCACAGCACATGCATACATGTATCTCATCTACAACATAACTATATAACATATTGTTTTCACTTAGAACCTTCAAGCTTCTCTTGCCAATATACCCCAAATGCATATGCCATAATTCAGACTCTCGAACAAACGCATTCGACATCTCAACGTCGAAATCCGTCACTATCTCACCTTGAAGCTGATACAAGCCATTGTGCGTGATTCCTACCATTATCACCAAGGCAACTCGAACAACTTTCAGAACTTCACTTATGAAGTATATCAACATCCAACTGAATCCAAGGCATATGAGGAAATCGAGTTCTTCTTCAACTCTAGAACATGTCTCACTCCAGTCCATGTCCTCATGATGCCATCATGCATTTCGATTCTAACATTGCAAACACCAACAACATCACATACATTATTATTCCCTGACTACACTTTACTATCATCAATGCACTGATAAGTAGTAAACCAATTCTTATTTGTTATAGCATGAACCAAAGAACCAGAATCTGTAATCCATCCTTCAAATGACAAATCCTCATTGATAGACAAGACATAATTAGCACTATCTAAATCACTGTCAAATATAGCTGCAACATCACTAGTAGACTCAACTCTAATTCCCTTAGCCTTATCATTCTTCATCTTAAGGCAATCCCTTCTAAGATGCCACATCTTCTTACAACTCCAACAAACAGCATCCCCAGCCTAGAAACAACTTATGCTAACGCGAATACCAGTTCTTCCTCTACTTTCGCTTATTAAAGTGGCTAGTACAAGTTTACCATATTTTCTTCTATGGATGTCCTCACTCGAAATCAAATTGTGAAACCCATCCAACGTCAAGTTTGTTGACCGAGAGGAGTTAACGACAGTAACAATAGTATTACAACTATCAAGCAATAAAGATAATAGAATCAAAGCATGTACCTTATCTCCACAATTAATCTCAACTAAATTCAATTGACTAACGATCACATTAAATTCATTAATATGATCGACAACTGACGCACCTTCGCCTATCTTTAAGTTGAACATACATCATTTCAAGAAGACATTATTGACCGCAGAGGGCTTGTCGTACATGTCTGATGAGGCTTGCATCAATCCCTTAATATTAAACGTGACGTTACGAGCCAACGTCAGCCGAATAAAACCTAACGCAATAGGGCCTTCATTGACTCTGGTTTCTTCCTAGATATAAGTAAGTATAGATTCCTCTGCTAGAGATAATTCTTAGGGTGTGAATGAAAACCATTTTCTTCCCTGACCCAATTTTTGGCTAGAAATAGATTTTTCTATTTCTATTATCAAGATGAATTTCTAAACAAAAAGTAGAGTTTGATAACGGCACGAAATTTTTGTTCTTGGAATAGAAGTTCGTTTGATAGGTTATTCTTAAATTTCTGTTCTTGGCAATCGATGGCCGGTGGGTAGGGGCGGGCGGCAACGGTGGGTGATGACAGCAAGTGTAAAAAGAGTTCTTATTTCTGTTTCCGTTCCAGAAATAGAAAAGTGAAAAAAAAAAAATCTACTTCTCATATCTGTTTCAATCCTATTTCTGGGATAAAAATTTGTTCGGTTACTAAATGGATTTCTGTTCCAAACCTATTCTCTGGAATAGAAAAAAAAAATACAGAATAACATAATGGTTATCATTTGCTCCCTACATCTTCCAAAAATCAAAATCCTTCCCATTGAATATGTTGATTCTCACTTTTCATTCTTTTGTCACCATTGATTTGCTTCAACTCGGCTAAATCTAACTTTGATACCAATTGTTACGAAAGCAAACGTTCGTGTAGTAAAATAGACAAAACAAGAAAATAAGTTAGACATCGGATTTACGCGGTCCGGTCGGGTGACCAATGTCCACGGGGAGAGTAGCACAAAATTTCACTATAAATCAAGCGATGCAATAGATATTACAACCACATTAGAGTCATTCAAACACTGTGTTTCCCAGCTCTCAATAACACCCAATAACCCCACGCAATGTTTAGCCCCACAATTCCTCAAGAAATAATTTCTCAATCTCACGAGAGAATTCACAAATCTTACTCACAAGATTTAATTGGCTTCAACACTAAAAGCTCTGAGGGTGTAATTCACGAAGAAGTCGCCTCTCGGATTCTCTTTATACAGAAGACACTTCTTATATATAGACAACAATTGAATCCAAAACATGAAACCTACTCAAACTAGGTAACCACTTAAATAAGATACCAACTCCAAATCAGAAAACTATTCAAATTAAAAAGTTTCCTTTTTTGGGCTCAAACTCGAGATATATTTTCAACAATACCTTACCAGAAATCAGAAGTAGTCAAAATATATTTAAATAGCATGCACTACCTAATTTAGAAAAAATCAGGAACTTTTGTTCAAGTTGAAGATATAAAATATTAATCGATGCAATCAAAGTCGAAGTATGTTGAAAACGCTGAAAACTTTTCGTTTTAAAAAGAGAGATAACAACAGTAGGAGTGCCATGACATTCGTATGGCGCTCACTTGAATGCAATAACTTTTTTTTTCACTTACTTAAGTGTCACAAATTTGAAAAATTGATCAGTTAAATGCCATCGGTGATGTGCCTAGCAGGAAAATCCGATGTGAATGTCAGTCGTCCTACGTGGCACCACCTGTGCTGATATGGATCATTTTTGTAATTTTTTTCATTCTCTTAAATGTCACAAATTTGAAAAATCAATCACTTAAGTACCACAAATTTGAAAAATCAATCATTTAAGTATCATCGACAATTTGCCCCGCCGAAGCCGCGGACGCCGCGGCGTCACCCAGATTTGGCGAGGGCATGATGGCCCCGGGCGAGGGCGCAAAGGCTCTCGCTGGCCATGGGCAAGGTGGCCTTGCCTGGGACCTTTGCGGCCTCGCCAATGGAGGGTGAGGCATTTATATTGGCAGACAAAAGAAAAGGAAAATAAAAAATAACAAATGCAAACATACAAAAAATCCACGTAGGAGGATTTGCTGGAAGTGGCACTCAAATGATCGATTTTACTCCAATGTGGAACTTAAGTGAGCGAAAGAAAATGTTATGGCTCTCAAATAAGCGCCGTACGAAAGTTATGACACTCATGCTATTTTTATCCATATAAAATACCAAACCACTTCATCTAAACGAATGTGAATCGACATTTAGGACTCAAGAAACAAATAATATCAGACAACTGGATAAATCCATCAAGAATAGCCAAAAGTGTGAAAAAAGTTTGACAGTGAACATCTCAACCAAGTACAAAGTACCGTCTCGTGGTCATGAACATACGGGAGTATAGAATGCCGTTTCCGCACGTCAGGACATATAACAGTACCCGACAACGATAACTTTAAGCGGACTTTAAAAACATCCCGTAGACACGAAGTACTTCCTCTGTGGAGGACTTCAAGGTCAACCTTAGTTTGTCAACACGAGGTTTTGTTACAGTAACAATGTTATCATTATGCGGCTTGCTGTACTTCTTGACTTCCTGCAGAACGGGACCATATCTCTAACATAGATGTTCAAACCGGATGAAGAGACTAGTGATCTCATATCTTATTTGCCTGATAATAGGGATCGACAACTTCCTGAACCTTAATCATACGTGGAGCGAGAGCACTCTGAGATGACTCATAAACCTCAAGGGTCTTTTGCACATACTATATGAATTAAGACAAATAAAGTTAAGTGTACATACAATATTACTTTTTATTATGTAATTATACTTCCATTCTGTAATATATTTTCAAGCACAAGCACAAGCACAAAGGCCGAGTGCAAGTATTTCGAGTCGTGTGGAGTTTGATCAAGCAAGAAAAAAATTAGAGTATGTTGAGTTTCTATTTGCATAAAATCGAGTCGAGCTTAAGTATGTTGGGTTCTGTATTTAGTCGAGTTCGTGCTGGGAAAAAGTATTTGATAAGTTCAAGCTTCAAGTTTTCGAATCGGGTCAAGCTCGAACTTGATAATGTGTTAGTTTGAACCGAGTCGATTGCATACCTGATGAGAGGGATTGTTGCAATTCGAATTCTTGACATATGTCTTGACACAACATAAAACAAATCATTTCTTTTTCAAAGACTTAAGCTATTAAAGAAACGACCAAGAGTGTCTGTATAACATATTATTTAATACCGAGGAAGTTAATTCATTACAACATCTAACGATAATACTGAAAATAAATAAGTAAAAGTTAAAAGGAAAACATATATGAAATCTATGTACATTTAGAGGGTATTTATTTATAAATTTTCTCATGCCCTATCGTTTGCAGAAAATTAAACTCTTCTAAAAAGTTCTTTAGATGAAGGCTAGTGGTTTGTGAAGTTTCTATCACCTGATCTCTTAGGTATTCCCAATATAATAAAAAGCTTCTATCCCTAAGTTTGTTTTTATTTTTATTTTTTTGGTCAGAATTCTATCCCTAAGTTTTTTTTTTTTGGTCAACCTATCCCTAAGTTGATTGGCACAATATTTACTATCCTCATTATGAAAATAGGGATAATCTCAGAAAAATCCTAAACTTTTCCTTGTGTATCGCCAATACTCCAAATTCTTTTTCATCTCACCACAATACCATATACCTGTACTAGTGATCCAAAAATATCCTCTGTTAGAATTCTGATATATAATGACCGCCGAAAATCTAACGTGACAGTATTAGTAGACAATATCAGGCAAATGGATCTGACTTGGTAATGGACACAAGCTACCACATCGACCAAGAGCATAGCCATGTTAGAGTTTTAACGATCATACACTCTGCCACGTCTGATTTTAAACGGTCATATGGTTAGAAGGAATTTTTGGGTTATCGGTACAAGTTTGAGAATATTGACAAGACCATATAAAGCTAGGGGTATTGGCGTCCTGTGGGAAAATTTAGATTTTTTTTTTTTTGTGATTATTCCCGATGACTATTTCACTTTCGGGCCTTTCCGTTATTCATATTTAAGCAAATCTACCA
Source organism: Syzygium oleosum (assembly GCF_021117445.2). Taxonomy (NCBI): domain Eukaryota; kingdom Viridiplantae; phylum Streptophyta; class Magnoliopsida; order Myrtales; family Myrtaceae; genus Syzygium; species Syzygium oleosum. Next base: position 3,435,618 of record NW_026607500.1, on the reverse strand, counting down.
AATGCCATTTACCAGTTGTGAGAGTCCAAATGAATGCAACGTCACCATGACATGCCATGCGTCGTGTGTCGCGACCTCAGCTCCCACGGGGGTGTGGATCACCTAGAGTTTGGCTAATGAATTATTAAGTCTAAACCTAATTCGAGCCCTCCCAAGCCCTACTAATTCGCGACTTAGGATTTAAGTTCTTAACATGCAAATATTTTCATGCTGGAGTCGCAACTAATCTATTTGCGGCGGGTTGATTAGAAACCCAAATAAAACATAGGAATATATGTTTTATTTCTACGAACTAGCGATTTTAAGTTCGGGGACTCGGTTATGCTAGAGCTAGTCTAACGCCCTTTCGATACCTTTTCCTTTAAAAAAATGTTTAAGCAGGCAGTCTGGATCCATTTTATTTCCTAGTTGCTACCATGTGGGGTGACTATGCCGGTGCACGATCCACCAATTTAATACCCAATAAAGAAAGCAGTAAATAAATTACTAGCTTAAGAGAACAACGTACCTTTTAGGAACGTAAGCATTTATATTATTAGCTAAAAAATCACATAGACAATCCTATTACGATTTCTAATTAGCAAGCACTTCATTCAATTTGTTCTTTAGGGTTTTCTCTTTATTTAAATGAAAACTAACCTACATGCAATAACGTGCAAAATGTGACATGCGATTAATTAAACCCAACATGCGAACTATGTCATGCGACGGAATGACCTACTTCTAATGATGGGCAAACAATGTATTTTTTTTTTGTATTTTTCATTAAAATTCGGAGTAGTAAAAATTGCCTAAAATAACATGCTATCTATTCTAGAAAGACACTCTAACTTATCCTAAATTGACTTCTTTTTGGATATTTTTTATGAAAATTCGAAATTCTAAAATAGCCTAAATAATCTATTAGGATTAGAATAACCCCTAATTTAAACTAGGAAATAAACTACCCTACATCCCAATTTAAATGAAGCAATTATCCTATCTTCTAGATATATTCATGTTTTTCTAAACATGCAAAATTTCTAATTTAAATTCTAGCTAATATTTTTGGACTTTCTTTTTAAAAGGGAAATAAATTAAACAAAGATAGCAATCACACGCCAACCACCCATACGATCCGCAAAATCCATTTATCATGTTCAAATTAGAAAAACGACTCGGGCTAGCAATTATATCCACAAGGTCATGGATATTGATAGAAAGCTGATTGTTTGAATTTGGAAAGTGAATAAAATCAGTTATCATATCCAAGTGGTTATGAATAAGATAACGCTTTCCGTACCGTCGCGTAGCGTACTTTAGGGTCAAGGTCAGATAGTCATCCAGGTACATTGCTAAATCAGGAAAAACTCCTAATTTAGGGTATTTTAAATATTGCGGATATCACACACATTATCCCTAAGACATCTAACAATCCATCAAAATCACACAAGATATTCAAATTATCCAGGAATAAAAAATTTAAATATTCTGAAACATATTCGGATGCAGATTTTTACCTAATTTATGGATAATTTCCAAATTTGAATTGCCGGTTTATCGAGATCGCGGATCGCGAGACGGCCGACGGCGGGTGATTGACGGTGATGGCAGTGGTGCTCAATGGCGGGGATGCTTGGCTCAACAACGGTCGCGGTGGTGGCTCACGGTGACTGGCACGGCTAGCCGCGGTGTTGGTTCACGGTGGTTATGGCTCGACAGGCAACGAAACAGCGGCTCGTTGGTTAGTGACCTGCAAAACAAAGAACACACAGGAACGTGTCGCACGACTGGAGGTGCTCTGCTCGGTGAGGGGAGGGCGTCGCGGTAAGAGCGCACGGTGGTTACTAGCTTGTCACGATGACAATGAAGAACGCCGCGTCAAGAAGTGGAAACTTGTGGACGACGTCACGCGGTGAAGCTGAGACAACAGCAGATGGCTTTTGCTGGGGCGGCTCCGTCAATTGAAAACCACGGAGGAGGATGCTCTTCTCTTCTCACTTCCCTTCTACCTTGACTTTTCTTTTTGTCTTTTTTTCACAGTGGAGAACGTGGGTTCGCTTTTTTGTGTACCGATTCTCTCTTTCTCACACTCTCTTTTGGCCGTGAATTGTGAAGCCCCCCTTTTGTGAATGTCTGAAGCTCCTTTTTTTTTAGGGACAAGTACACTACAAGTCCTAAAACTTGTCACAAAAATGCGTTTGAGTCCTAAAACTTGCAAAAAGTTCAATCAAGTCCTAAAACTTGTAACAAAAGTGCATTTGAGTCCTAATGTGGCGCTGACGTGGCGCTGACGTGGCGCTTATTAATCATTTCTCTCTCCTACGTGGAAAATGGTTTAAGCAAAAATGTCCACGTATGCAAAACGACGTCGTTTTTGGACGTCCCCCTTTCTTCTTGAACGTCTCTCTTTCCTTTCCCCTGCGTCGTCTCCTTCGTCTCCTTCCTTCTTCCTTCTGAACGTCTCTCTGAACCGTATGCTTCGATTCAACCTCTGTCGGAACAACATCTCTTCTTCTTCTTCTCAAATCGATGTCCTATGAACCCTAAGCCCAGACTCGTCGTCGTCCTTCTCTCCCTCTAAACGAAATTAACATTTGGTCTCCCTTTGAACCCTAAGCCCCAAATCAAGTTCGATGATCTCGAGTTCCCACGTGATTTGGGTCTCCTCGCGAGTTGGAGTTCGACGCCCATCGTCATTTGGAGTTTAATCGTGATCTGAAGTTCGTAGAGTTCGAGTTCGAGTTCGAGTTCTCTTCTTTGTCGATAGCGAGTTCGTGCGAAGACTTGTCCTGCGAAAGTCTCGACGGCGGATCGAGCGGCTTCGACGATGGAGACGGCAACGGCGACGGGGACTCCTCCTCGCGCAGGTATTGCTCTCTGCATTATAGCATTTTGGTATCGAGCGGCGTGTGTTTCTATTCCAGTTTGGTTAGGACCTGCATGTTCGGAGCGATTCGATTTGCGCTGCGATTTGCGATGAGGTAGGGTAGGGTAGGATAGCTGTTTGCCCGAAGGCGCTCTCAAGTTGATGCACAATCAACTATTAGTAGTCATCCTCCGTCCTCATTATATTGCTTAAACCTCTACCGAAGAGCATGAAGAGTCAACTGAGAGTGATGGAAACTCAAAGTGCTGCTTCCGATATCTTCATGATTGATTCAGTAGACATGGGTTAGATTTTCCATTGATTGTAGAAGTTTAGGTTACCTGGGATCAGTAGACATAAATTCAGCTTCGGAGTGTGCTGATGTACACACCTTTCTCACAGTAAGATTCTTTGTGAAATTGAGATTGAACTTTGACTCCTGTTTTCAATACATGAAGTTCAAACAGATAAGAAGTCTACTATGCTTTGACCCTTAATTTGCGTTGTGATTTGCGATGAGGTAGGGTAGGATAGCTGCTTGGGTTTCTAATTTCAGTTCACGACCGCGTGAGAAATGGTTCTTCTCTCGAGTTCTTGATTGGTTTATGTGGAGTTGAGCCTTGACTCGTGATATTAGCTTCAAATGTTTCTCTTTTGGTCCTTATTAGTGAGTTGCTTTACCATATGGTGGAGATTTTGTGTGTCGAAAGATTGAGGAATTTTGATATACTTTTTGTGGTGTCTACTGTCGGTCAGATTCTTCCTAATTATATATGAAATTTTCGACTTTGTTATCGTTTTCTAGAGTTTCTTCTCAATTCACATATGATGCCAAGCATGAACCATTTTGAGAAAGATTGTGCTAATGTAGTTTGTTGTCTGGAAAGAATCAAAATACAGGTAATATACTTCAATTAGGTTCTTATAATATGACGACTAGAAGAATGAGACTGCCAACATCTGAATCAAGTGTTGTAACTCCTAATGAGGTCGAGTTGGAGCCAACATGCTATTGTGGTCTTCAATCACCAATTCTTACCGCAAAGACAAGGAAAAACGCAGGAAGAAGGTTTCATGGATGTGCTAAGTTTGATGGTCCGGGTTGCTGCGATTTCTTCATGTGGGTTGACCCGAAGATACCAGATCGAGCAAGGGACATGATAGTCGACCTCCTTGAAAGAAATCAAGCACTATGTGAATCAAGCCAATCGAGGCGTGATGAGGTCGATGTGAGCTCATTGCTAACTAAAATGAAGACTCAAAGGGCGAAAAATAAACGTTTAAAGGAGGAGCTCGCACAAGTAAAGAAAGAAAAGATGCTATATCAATTGGCATTCGTTCTATGCATGTGTTGTATGACTGCATTGGTTATATGTAATGTGAAAGTTGGTGGAAATTTTCTAAGTCTTCCATAGTACCATGTTTGTAAGTTTGTAAGTTTGTAAGACTAGTTGTGGGTAATTGAGATGGGAATGAAATCTAATGTTATCATGGATTATGTCCCTGTTGATCACATAACAATGTTCAAGATTACCCTATTTTTCGATTGTTATGTTCGATTAGTTTGTTCGCAATCTGAACTTCGATCTTGGATGGCCAAAATAGGCAATCTGATCAACCAACCATGCACTCATGCAATTTAATAACATTGTCATTGGCCAAAGTTGGTGCTAACGTATTCTTAAACATAATGAGTATACATTTATACACCTAAACTAGGCTTTCCCAAACATAGAAAACTATCGTTTACATACTGTTCTAACAAATTGGTGCATCGCATTCCGATTCCCACACCCTGACATGTATCTAAATTCTGTCTAGATAACTCTCGTTTACGTGCTGTTCTATACAACTGCTCGTACAAGCCCAAGTTGAGCAGAAACACAAAAATCAGGCTATAGCAGACAAATAGCAACTCGAGCACTCTTTGATACTGCGCGTACTGATAACGATTGATGATGAATATTCTGTTCAACAAAATATCTACACTATCAGTGTACTAAAGGCAAGTAGCAACTCAAGCACTATCTGATACTCAACATACTGATTAATGATCGAGAACAAAAGCTTCTGTTTAACAAATGCCTGCATTAGCTTAGCGAAAATGACATAAATTCACCTAAAAAAATAGAAACTTGATTAGGCTTAGACCAAAAGCTGTCCAAAAGTTATCTGCCAAGTTCCGAACAAACAAAGCTACATGTCTCATACAAAAAACCAGCTGATAATTGACATAAATTCACGTAAAAAAACCATTTTTAGCAAATATGTCAATCCAATTCTATGGTCTTTGGAGGTCGAGCAGGTTCGACCTTCACATTATTCATAATTCTTGGGCTTTTCCATATATGGTCCTGCAACAATAGGCTTTGGAGGAGTTATTGTAGCCTGAGATGACTGAGGTTGGGAACTGGCCTATGGTTGTGATAGTGGCTTTGGCTTCACCGCAATATGCTTTCGAGGAGCTATTGTAGCATGAGATGACTGAGGCTGAGAACTCGCTTGGGGTTGTGACGGTGTCGTTCGCTTTACACGATGTTTTTGAGCTGTTGTAGCATGATATGACTGAGATCGGGAACTCGCCTTGGGTTGTAATGGTGCCTTTCGCTTTACATCAACATGCTTTCGAGGACAAGTTCTTAATTGCCGAGGTTGTGCACTGGCTTGGGGATGTGCCTTTGCCATTGAAGCAGCTCCTAAAACTACCCCTTTGTCTGGTAGGTTACATACTCTTACACCAGTTGTGCCGGGCTACAAAAGAATGAACATGTTTTTATCTCAAGGAGACATGCAATTGCTATTATAAATTGTTAAAATATCACTCACGTTGAGAATTTGAAGGTTTGTCCTACGATTTGTGTCAACACCCAACCCTACCATTTTCTTCCTCTTCGCCTATGCTTGTCCTTGCATCATTTCATTTTCAATTGCAGGTCTTTTAAACTGAAAAAAATAAAATAAAATCATTTGACATGAGAATGTAATCACAATACATGTATGCATGGGGATTGACGTATTACTCACTAGGATTTTCTGCGGTCTATCCTGAGCAATTACATTGGCTTGAGCACTATAAATACCTTCACCTTGATCAAAACAGACTTTAGCAAAAGCATTGGCCTCACCACTGCATCCTCTTATATCAGCGGTAGCTGTACATCCTATATGAGAGGATGGAGTGGCACTGCATCCTCTTACATTTGCACTAGCCTGAGCAGAAGCATTGGCCTGCCCACTATTGTCTCGTATTGCACTGGCCTCTGCAGAAGCATTGGTCTGGCCTTTGGATCCTCCTTCACTTACGCTTGTCGTTGCTTTAGCTTTAGCCTGAATATACTTATCATCATTAAATTGGAACCATGACATATAAAACTTACAATAGATGGTTCTACCACAACTTACTTGTCTTTTGTCAGGCCTTGGTCCAATGGAATTGGCCTGAGATTGAGCATGAGCTTCAGCTGTACTTGCATTGGCATGAGCACTAGATGAACACACATTGGCTTGAGATTGAGCATGAGCTTCAGCTGTACTTGCATTGGCATGAGCACTAGATGAACATACATCGGCCTGAGCATTGGCCTGAAAAGCACATAGCAAGCATTAATTGACAACATATTAAGATAACATGCTCGGCATCAACATGATCAATTAGTTGAGACAATACCTTTTTCAAAGGACATCCTTTGCTGTTATGTCCAACCACATTGCAGGTAGAACAAGTCATTCGTTTACCCTCTTTAGTCATTCTATCACCTTTTACAAGCTCAATTGGTTGCTTTCTTCTACTTCTTTTTGGCCTACCGGGCATCTTCTTCATCGGTGGGGGTTGAGGAGCTTCTTTCAGCGTTTTCTCCCAAAATTTCTGTCCTCTCACCATAGGCATCATGAATTGATAAGCACTTAGATACTTTACCTTGTAGAAGCACTCAGCTAGGTAGTCGTTCGGATCATTTCTCTTGTGGTGTATCGCACAAATGGCATGACAACATGGAATTCCACTAAGTTCCCAAGCTCTACAAGAACAAGTCTTCAAATTGAAGTCAACAACATATTTGTCACCACCTTCCATAATCTCATATCCTTCATCTCCATTCCATATCAAATGACAATAACTACTAGCAGTTGTATTCTGATGTAACTTATGCGCAATCCTTGGACCATAATTTCTAGTCCACCTAGCACATCCATCCCTCTGAGTGTGCATTCTATTCATAACCATGATTCTAATATTCTCCAGCATGCTCAAAATGGCCTTGCACCTAGCTTCCACGCACCTCCCGTTGAAAGCTTTACTGAGATTATTATCAATAACATCACATTTAATGTTGGTGTCAAAGAAGGCTTTGCACCAGTGTTTTGGCTCGGTACGGAATAGATCGTCATGACCTTGGTGAGTCATTTCTTTCAATCTCTGTCTATGAACCTCAAAATCTGACATATTAGTACTCTTAGCACATTTCCAAAATTGTCTCATCAACTGTTTTCCTTTGTATTTTTGTCCCCAATTGGAATATATGTGCCTTGCACACATCCTATGTTCTGCATTTGGCAAAAGTTCAGCTACGGAAGGGACGAGACCCTGACAAATATATAAAAAAAAAACAAAAGCAAAAGCAAAACATTAATATTGATAAGCATTGCATACAATGTTGCAATCAATTTCCAAATGAGTCATAAAGATGCATTGCATACCTTTTGTTGGTCACTTATCAAAGTCCAACCATTGCCATTACACATATCAAGGTCTGATTTCAACAATTCGATAAACCAAGTCCACGTGTCCTTATTCTCGATTCTTATCACTGCCCATGCCACTGGATACATTTGGTTGTTGGCATCCCTCCCTACGGCACACAATAACTCACCCTTGATCAAACCCCTCAAGAAACATCCATCTAATCTAATTATCTTCCTACATCCAGCCAAAAAACCTTTCATGCAGGCATCAAAGCAAAAGTAAGCCCTATCAAATAATGGTAGAGAATCTGGCAGTGGCCTTTCAACTTTCATCTTAAAATTGCTTGCAGGACTTGAGGTGTAAAGCTCCCCCAAGTAGTCATACATCTGTGCATACCCCTCCTTATAATTGTTTTGCAATTCCTTCAATACTTTTAGCTTTGTTCTCCTACACTGACTCAAAGTGACATTTACTCCCAGCTGTTCTCTAACTAATTTCTTCAACTCAGGTGCATTGATTTTAGGCATTGCAGAAATGAGAATCATGAAGTGTTTAGCTAAGTAAACACTAGACACTCTCTTATTCTCGAAAGTGATACTGCATATATGCTCATCTATATATTTTTTCAAATGAAATGACCCTGTCTTGCTATCAACAGCACCATAAATCATCCAATTACAATTTTTCTGGGCACACCTGGCTCTTACAAATTTTTTTGTGTTCTTGGTATATTTGATTGCTCTTTGCTCAGCCACAGAGTACCTCAAAATTGCATCTTTAAATTCAGTTGCATCCTCGAATGTCATGCCGATAATAAATACCGGATTTGTACCATTTTGTTCATATGATGGGAACCTACTTCTCCTCCTTGAAATAGCAACTTCAACCTCCTCATCGCCCTTATTATTCAAACCTGATTGAAGACTTTCTTCATCATCTGAATAACGGTACTCTGTTTCGTACCCAGAAGCATCTACCAACTGAGCCTCATCCACAACCGGTGTTTGGGAAGTACCAGCTACCTCACTATAAGCGCCACTTTTTAGCCTATGTCTCGCTGAAAATTCCTTTAATTTTCTCCTTGCATCAACCAGTTCAAAATCATCACCGTCACTTGATTGTTCCACATCCACTAAATTACATGCATCATCATCCTCCCTCTCATCCAGATCCCTATTAGCAACCTCAAGCTGATTCCCGTCATCATCAATATTCCCAATCACATTATACAAACCTCCAATTTCCATCTCAGCTCCCGTCTCTTCATCATCAACATGCTCAACATATAGGTCAATATTTTCAGAACGCAGATGATGATAAAATAGATCTATCACATCAGAGTTATCCCATAAATACCTAAGAGTTAGCCCGTCTTTAAGAGTCGTACTTCCAGGAACTCTGTAAAAGAGTTTCTCTATTTCACGCACACCCAAAGCCTCAATAGCTTCAATTATATTAGACAGTAAACCATTATTTAAGCCTATTTCGACAACATCAACCCTTCCACCTACGTATTCCAATGGCGGTCCAACTTGAAACTTACCTCCAAAGAAAACAGTGACATAAACTTTGTTCTCGGCCATTAGACCTACAAGGGAACAAAAACAAAGAGTAAACTTAACTGAGCAGAAGAAAAATATTGATGATTTAACCGCACAAATAAATGCTCTAAGAGAGAAAAGAGCAGAAAAACAAATGAGAAAAGGTGTGGCTGTGTGGAATGGAATGAAAAGATAGGCAATCTGTAGCTTTGATACATCTCATTAAAGGTTTTAAGCTACGATACAAAAATTTTCCAGTCTAGGAATTCCTCCCGTGAAATGGGAGCGACATAAATATCATCCTTTGATTCACAGAGTCATTTGGTAAAGGTTGTAAGAACATCATCTTTGTGTTCAAACCATAATTGTGCTTGTTTATTTTTGTACTTTCTAGCTTGAAGAAGAACTTCATAGCAGAAAAGAATCTTGCAAAAATAATGAACATGTGAAAAGTAAAAAAAAAATAGTGCAGAGATAAAATATTTGGAGCAAGACCGATGACCGAATCAGATGATGAAGAACACATTCTGCTACACAAAGTTTTCTAAACTTGCAATGACCAATGGAGAAGTAGCTGATTCACATTCCGAAATAGGATAGCATGATTTGGCTACTACGAGAAGGGTGCGTACATCAGCACACTCCGGAGTTGAATTTATGTCTACTGATCCTAGCTAACCTAAACTTCTACAATCAATGGAAAATCTAACCCATGTCTGCTGAATCAATCATGAAGATACCGGAAACAACACTTTGAGTTTCCATCACTCTCAGTTGACTCATCATGCTCTTCGATAGAGGTTTAAGCATTATAATGAGGACAGAGGATGACTACTAATAGTTGATTGTGCATCGACTTGAGAGCGCCTTCGGGCAAACAGCCATCCTACCTTACCCTACCTCATCGCAATCGCAACGCAAATCGAAACGCTCCGAACACACAGGTCCTGACCGAACTGGAATAGAAACACACGTCGCTCGATACCAACATGCTATAATGCAGAGAGCGATACCTGTGAGAGGAGTCCCCGTCCCCGTCGCCGTCTCCGTCGTCAAAGCCACTCAATCCGCCATCGAGACTCCCGCAGGACAGGTCTTCGCACGAACTCGCTATCGACGAAGAAGAGAACTCGAACTCGAACTCGAACTCTACGAACTTCAGATCACGATTAAACTCCAAATGATGATGGACGTCGAACTCCAACTCGCGAGGAGACCCAAATCACGAGGGAACTCGAGATCGTCGAACTTGATTTGGGGCTTAGGGTTCAAAGGGTAACCAAATGTTAATTTCGTTTAGAGGGAGAGAAGGACGACGACGAGTCTGGGCTTAGGTTTCATAGGACATCGATTTGAGAAGAAGAAGAAGAAGAGATGTTGTTCCGGCAGAGGTTGAATCGGAGCATACGGTTCAGAGAGACGTTCAGAAGGAAGAAGGAAGGAGACGAAGGAGACGACGCAGGGGAAAGGAAAGAGAGACGTTCAAGAAGAAAGGGGGACGTCCAAAAACGACGTCGTTTTGCATACGTGGACATTTTTGCTTAAACCATTTTCCATGTAGGAGAGAGAAATGATTAATAAGCGCCACGTCAGCGCCACATCAGCGTTTTCCGTTAATAAACTTAACGGTGTTAACTTTAGGACTCAAATGCACTTTTGTTATAAGTTTTAGGACTCGATTGAACTTTTTGCAAGTTTTAGGACTCAAACGCATTTTTGTGACAAGTTTTAGGACTTGTAGTGCACTTTTCCCTTTTTTTTTTATGTGAAAGAAGTGATCCCCTCGAGGAAAGGACAAAAGTTCCCTTCCCCGTGCAAATAAAACAAGCCAGCAAATCTCTCAATTTCCTTGGCTCTCCTGCTTCACTTCTTTTCTTTTCTTAAATACTGGCCGACATTTCTTTCAGGCCTTTCCAAAAGAATCGGTCTTCACTCTCTCTATATATGCTATTGATGTGCCCAAGATTATTGACCATCATTCGGCCACAATCTCGTTCAAATCATGCATCATTGATTTTCTTTACTTAATTCAATTATTCCCCAAGATAAATCAATCTCCCAACTAAGCAAACTTCCCAATCACCATTCACTCGACTCTATCTGTCACCGGTCCGATGCAAATATATTGGTCTAATTAAAATACCGCTAATATCTATATGCAATGTAATTAATATTATTTGTCTAGGGACCGGGATCGATCCGTAATTTTTTATGCAACGAACGTCTAACTAGGTTGCCAAAATTTAGGTGTCAACATGGTACTTGTGATGTTATGACCTGAACATCTAGAGATTGTTCCATGACACAAATCTACCTTATATTCAAGGGTTATTAACACGAAAAATCCCAAACTGGTACACCTATGACAAATCTACCATCCATTAGTTTCCGTTAAATTTTACTGTCAAATTGCTTAGTTAAATGACACATTGCAGTTGACGAATGTATCAGTTTGGGATTTTACCCTCCGTTTGTCCAATGTGTACTAGTTTGTGATTTTTTTTTGTATTAATTCAATTTAATGGAGGGCAAATTTTTCACAAATGTATCAGTTTGGGGTTTTTGATAGTAAAAAAATTAGTTTGGATTAAATTTGTCACAGGTGTACCAGTTTGGGATTTTTCGTGATATTAACCTTATATTCAAATCATACTATCAATATTACGATGGAGATATTGAGATACAACAGTGCAAGTTAAGTCCACTAATATAATCAATCTTTATCGAAGGAAAAGTGAATCATAAAGGACTTAAATTGAGTTGGACGATAAACTTGCCCGGACAAATAGGATTAATGAAAACATTGTATATTAATGAAGTTACGATTTGAAAAGAGAGATTTCTTATAGATTGAAAATTAAGTTTAAAATTGAGGTAGGTTGAACTTATAGGAATTGAGGATCTTTTTTTTTGGCCAAATACAATTTGAAATTTAATCAACTACATCTATCGTAATAAATGGGAAACGTTGTCACGTCCAGTGTTGAGCCAACATCACTAGCAAATTGACCAAAATAAGTTATCAAGAAATTCATCTCCTTATTGTCTTTGAATAAGGTGGTTATTCCCAGGAGTGAATGTAGGAATCACCGACGGCGGATCAGGTGTGAACATTCCAACCAAAGGCATCTTGGGGATTGGCGAAAGCTAAGTATATATTGTGGCCATCAACTTGTCCTTTTTATTCCTTGTATAGTTCAAGTAGCTAGCTTACTCGGGCTCTCAACATTCGCTGTTCGTGCTTGAAAGCACTCTCATATCTATCCTTCAGCCACGTGTCAGAAACGGTTGACTGAATCGAACCGCCTAAGAAGGCAAGTAGGACTCGCTCACCAGTGTCGCGACCGAACTCCCGAGCCCTTTTTTAAACAACATGCAAAAAAGGGGGGCTCGCCTGATACGTGCTAAGTCTAAGTTCAGGACTTAACTCGGGCTCTCCCAAGCCCGTACCATATCGCGACTTAGGGTTTAAGTTTTTAACATGCAAGTGGTTTATATCAAGGAGTCGTCACTAATCGATTTGGGGTAGGTCGATTAGAAACCCAAATAGGATGATGGGAGAGTCACCCTATTCCTACGAACCGGAGATTAACTGAATTCGGGGACTTGGTTACACTAGTTAGATAACTAATGCCCTTTCGGTACCATTTTACACTGTTCATTTTTTGAAAACAATTGTCAGGCAATTTGAATTGATTTTAGGACCTTTCTCCTAACATGTGAGGTGATCAAGCGAGTGCATAATCAGAAACGATTAGCAGTCAGGAACACAACAATGTATGCAGCCTAAGGTTCTAACCTTAACAAGTCAGATGACATTCAAAAACACAACAGCTCATGGAATTGTATTAAAAACATGCATAACAGTAATAAAATTAACATGCAAAATACTACCGCCCAACCTCAGAATTGTCTAATTTAAACAAGACAATAACATGCATAATAATACAACAATAAATTAAAACACTTAGATATAACTTAATTTTAAAAAAAAAAAAATTTTTTTTTTTTTAAAAAAAAATTTTTTTGAAATTTTTTTTCGAAAAAGAAAAATATATATATATATATATATATATATATACACACATATATATAAATAATAGTACAGAAGAGAAAAAAAAATTTTAATTTTTTTTTTAAATTTTTTTTTAAAATAAAATAAAAAATATTAATATAATATTAAACCGGGTCGGGTTGCGGATCCGGGCCGGGTCGGAACCGACCCGGGTCAACGGATCCGACCCGGGCGTTGACCCGGGTCGGATCGGTCAATCCGGATCGGGTCGGAACCGACCCGGGTCAACGGATCCGACCCGGGCGTTGACCCGGGTCGGATCTGTTAATCCGGGTCGGTCGGAACCGACCCGAGTCAACGGATCCGACCCGGGCGTTGACCCGGGTCGGATCTGTTGATTCGGGTCGAATCCGACCCGAACACACAGACCCGCGGGGAGGGGGCGCCGGAGAGGCCAAAATTGGCCGTCCGCCGGCTGACCCAGGCCAGCGCCGCCCCCAAATCGGCTTCTAGGAACACCGCCAAGCCTCGCCGTCCACCTGGGTCGCCGTTTGACCGCCGCTCGTCGGCCGGCGACCGAATTAAAAACCGGCCTCTTTGAGGCATTTTGTCGAACACCGGGCGTGCGCGACCAAAAACAGGAGATTCCGACCTGTTTCGAGGCCCCGCCGTCCTCGGGAAACCTGTTCTTACCTTTAACGATGATGCACGGACGGCGGGGGACGGCGGTATGGGCCGGGACTCGCGCGAAACGGCCGGCGCGGGTCCCGGCCAAACCGGGAGCAAAAACAGGGGAGAACAGGGCAGTTCGGGCCGGGGGACGACTCACCGGTCGACGGCGCATCTGGGAGGTTTCCGACTGATTGGGGGACGACGGCGACGCTGCTGGTTCTTCTTTTGCTCCGGCGGAACCTCGGTATGCCTTCTTTCTCTCTGATTTCTCTCTCTGTCTCTCCTTCTCTTCCGGTGCTCTGTTTTGGCCGAGAATAACCAACCAGCCGGCGACGTCGGTTCGGTGGATCGTCGGCGACTCTGGCTCGTTTGAGGAACCCCTGCGGCTATATTCTTCCACCTGCAAACTAAAGATCACAAAAAATTTTCTCCAATCCTCTCTTTCTCCCCCCCGATCTCTCTGTTCTGTTTTTTTTTTTGTAAAACGGCCGACCGGGGCGGCTTTGGCTCTCTGTGTCGCCGCCGTCGGCTCGGCGGCGGGGATGGATGGCTGAAGCTGAGGCGCGGTGGCCGCCGGAAGCCCTCTTTCTCTCTCAGCTCACACTCTCACGCTCTCTCTGTGTTTTCCTCTAAAATGGCCGCCGGGGACTCTCTCCGCTCAAACCGACCGAGAAAAAACCGCCTCTCCTCTCCCCTCTCTCTGGTCTGTATATTCGACGACGACGACGCCATTCTCTGCTCCATTCAATGCTCTGCACCGGCCTCTGCTCCTACCAAGACTTTCGCGGCCATTAGGCCGGTGCAGAGGAGGGGCCGATTCTGTGAGGACGCAGAGAGCGAAGGAGAGAGAGAGGGAGCTCCAGAGATAGGGAAGACGGGACTGGCCTTAATGGCCAGTCCCTGTGGCGTGTTCCCCCGGCCTCCTCTGACCGGATGACGACGATGAGGAGCGGCGCCGCCGTGCGTCACGCTTCGGTCGCGCACAGGGGAGAACAGGGGAGGAAAGAGCGACCGGCGAGGGAGAAGGAAGAGAGGAAGGGGTTGGGCCGGGCCAGGCCCAGTCCGCGCGGAGGAAAAAAAGGAAACGGGCTGGGCCCGCGCAGGAGGAAAGAGAAAAAAGAAAAAGGAAGAAAAGGGCCGGGTCGGCCCAGCCCCGACCCGGCCCGAATCGATTTCGAATTTTTTTTTTTTTTTTTTTTTAAATTTTAAGAAAATATGCTCTAATAGGCCTTATTAATGCACATATGCCTAATGTCTATATGCAATGCATTTAAATAGAAATATTTTTTTGTTTTAGGAATTAAAGAAATTAACTCCTAAATTTTGCAATTAATTTTGGGCAAATTAAAAATAGGTGTCAACAGCTGCCCCTCTTTGAAGGTGAGCTCGCAGAGATTGAGCTCGCAGAGGTTACGTTCAAAGATAAAATGGCACCTAAATTTGGCCCATGCATGCTCAATGAATGTTATTTTTAGCGAGACCGGAGTCCCATTTTTATGATGCGATATAAGATGATGCATGCTAAAGCAAATAAAAACATACCTGGGGCTACTTACCTTGCCGAAGGGTAGAGTAATTCCAGATGGTTGATATTGTGTGTCGAGGACCCGAACCTGTCTTCGGTCGCCTTGACGAAAAAATGGTTTGTCTAGGACCCGAACCTTTCTTCGGTCGCCTTGACGGGGATTGTTTTTGTCTAGGACCCGAACCTTTCTTCGGTCGCCTTGACTGGGGAAATCGTCTGTCTAGGACCCGGACCTTTCTTCGGTCGCCTTGACTGACTGGATTTTGTTTGTCAAAGTACCTGGGGGTCGTCGCCCGAGGGTTTGACGGTTTGCACGGTGGGTCCTCGCCAACGGAGTCTTGAAAAGGCTCAAACGATGAGCACACAGGGGTCCTCGCCCGAGGATTTGTTGGTTTGCACGGTGGGTCCTCGCCGGCAGGTCTTGAAAAGGCTCAAACGATGAGCACACGGGGTCCTCGCCCGAGGATTTGTTGTGAACATGGGGGTCGGTCCCATGCTCAGAGGGTGAACAACGGGGTCAATCCGATGTTCAGAGGGTGAACAACGGGGTCAATCCGATGTTCAATTGGTGAACAACGGGGTCACTCCGATGTTCAGAGGGTGAACAACGGGGTCAATCCGATGTTCAGAGGGTGAACAACGGGGTCACTCCGATGTTCAGAGGGTGAACAACGGGGTCAATCCGATGTTCAATTGGTGAACAACGGGGTCACTCCGATGTTCAGAGGGTGAACAACGGGGTCAATCCGATGTTCAGAGGGTACCGTAACAATCGTAGGTACATAGATTTTTGGAATCAGGCATGGGTAGAATATACTTACCTGGGCACGTTCCTGCCTCTTAAGGGCGTGTCTCCTGTCAGACAAGTTTTTTGTGCAAAGACATACGTATTCATCGGAGAAATAGACAACTGAGGCTATTCTTGAATATCGTATGAAATATCTTGACCAGCTAGTCAAGATGCTTTTCTTTTTCAAAGGAGCACCCAATTTACCTTCTGGGTAGTTTGAAAAGAAATCTGATGAAATACCTGGGATTTCTTACCCGGAGGTTTGATGTATCATCTGCTGAATACCCGACCTTTTTCAGGGCATCTCTTTTGTGATGATAATGAGGGCTTTTCAGTGCCCGAATTTTCATGTTCTATCACTGGGGATTAGAACTCTGAGCTGCAAAAGCATGCTGTGTCAATTCCACTTGGGGAACAGAAAAAAATTTTGTGACATCTTTGGAGACGCTCAAAAGGTCATATGTTTTTTGAGTCTTTGAAGATATTTTACCTGTCAAAGAGAGTTAGCGCAAACATGCATGCATTCATCAAGGATAGACAAGCTATGCTATTCCAGAATGCGCATTTGAAAGTTCATGCATGATAATTTTGCCATGCTCATCACCAAACATCCACCGAGGGTAAATCAAGACAATTTTCGCTTGGGAGGTGGACTTCTCGAGATGCTGAACGAGGGATTCTCAGTCAGAAAGGACTTTCCACTCGCTCTCATTGAAAAGGGCTATTTGTCCCGTCCATTAATGCGGGAACATCGAAAACACTCAATCGACCACTATCACATCCGTAAGGGTCTCGAGTTTTCTCGCAAGCGATGCAGCGCCGCCAATCGAGAGGTCTTCTTCAGGGTCGTAATGTAGGCTTGGTCAATGGCTTAACGAAGGAGACTGTCCGAGTCAAGGCCATGAAAGAAAATATTCTGCAATCATCTCCGGGTTTACAAGTCAAGAACCTGCAAAACGAGATAGAAATAGTCTTGCTCGCACTTCCTCGAGCGTTGTTTATAAACATTTGAAATTCCACGTTAAATCAAATGCCCTAATCAGAAGAGACTTCATGAGGGACGTAACGTGGGCTCGGTTCACAGGTTGAGAAACGAAAGGATCGTTAGGCTCAAAAATGTGTGTAAGGGTGAGAGTTGGTGATCATCTTGGCATTGTCACCTGTCTTTTTCTTCATCATCAGGATCCTCTTGGACAACTCCCTGGGTAATCCCGTGTTTTAGCATCTTTGACAACATTTTCTTGAGGAGCTTATGCGTCAAGCATTTTCCTGGATACCATTCTATCATGTGACAGATCTTTGTCAAGACAGAGTTCCTAAAGTAGGAATTTGTATCGAAGAAGAACTCAAGTTTAACCCTTTGGGGTCGTCTTTTCATCGTTTTTCTTCTTCTCCTTTTTCTTTTTCTTTGTTTTTTATTCATGGGCATTGGCCTTGCTTTTACCAGGCACACTGCTTTTTCATGCCCCTAGTTTTCAGCATTTTATTGCTGCTCTTTTGGTGTTGTCAGGACTAGCCTAAACAAGCTTGAGCAGAAATAATGTTATTAGGCTCTTGGAGTCTTCATCTTGATTCGGTATTTTGGACCCTGATGTTCAAGCTGTGGTGACTTTTGCCTTGCCCCGGTGTAGGGGATGATCACCAACTGGGTTGGTACGAAATGAAATCGCCGGCTCAATTGGGCTAGCAAGGGATATAAGTGTATGGGATAGAAGAAGAACCGCTCTTCGTCATCCTAGGGCACTTAAATTATTGTGAGAGTTCATCTGCAATAAAAACACTCAAAGATTAATGCAAATGAGAGCAAGAAAATTCCTATTCATCTTTGTCACCTTGTGAGAGCTGTTGCAGCTGATGATCATAGAAAATTTTAGATATTACAAACTCCTCATCCTTTCCTGTCTTGCTCAGTGACAACATCACTGTTATCAATAAGATATTGGCATTTTGGACAGGCTTTAGTTTGCTGCTCCTCTCTTGACAAAGCCCTCTTAGCCTCGACTGTCCGGCCGTCGATGGTGTGCTTGTCTTGGAAGACTCTTTCGAGAACCACCGGATCCGTGAAAACAACGAGGCCGAAGTCACAGGGGCGGTGATCGAAAGGGAGGGACGCTCTTCTTGCTCCCTCTGAATTTGAATTCTCCCTGTGATGTTGGTTTACCTCAAGCTGCCCCAATGTGGGGTGGTTCTTGACAGGGGTGATTTAAAAAGAACCTCCAAGTGTATGGGCTCAAATGGTCAAGCAAAGGATTAATGGTAGTGTATGGGGCAGAGAAATGAACTGCCTCTCGTCATTTTGGCTACCGTACCTTATGCGAGAAATCTCTTTACCTTGTAAAAGTGGAACCTTTTCGCTCATCTTACATGGGTTTGGTATTTAAGAATGTGTATAGGCTAAGGATTGCCTCTCATCATCCTAACACACCTCGTTCAATATATCGGAGCAGTTCGACACCATTCGTCGAATTGTCCAGATTTTCACAGGGAATTGGTGAATTAAACAGGTAAAATTACCATGCGAAATTCTTTCGAAAAGACATGCAATGCACTTGGGGGAAGGTTAAGCATTTATTTGCTTTAACATGTTTCCCTTTTCTTTTGATTCTTTCAACTCTTAAAGCTTTTAAGGGAAAGAAATACTTACCTGTGTTGTAACAGTGAGGCAAACCTGCAAGGTAATGAGAAAGACCGTGTTAATGAACGGCTCTTTGAGGGACAGGAATTGGGAACGATACAACATTACCCTTCGTGATTCCCCTCATTTGAAATTAAATTGACAACTCCTTGAGTTTTCTCGGATGTTGATAATTCCCTCCTAACAAAAACAGGAGCTTATGTTAGAAATGAGAGGATTGAGGGTAAATTGAGAACGATACAAATTACCCTTCTTCCATTTTGCCTTCAAAGCTAGCAGAGTCTTTTCTCCTCTTTACTTTGTTCAATTCTCTATCTCGATCTGCTCCTCCATATTCTTGGTCATGAAGCTCGAATGAGATCCTCTATAATTAGGGGTGCTCCCGAATAGAGGTTCTATTGTCGGCGGATGCTTGTGTCAATGCGGCTCCGGTACGTCGGGGAGTTTCTCGGGAATCATATGATTCCTGACATGCACAGGGTATGTGCAATTGCTTGCATGGGGATCTTCGCAGCAAAGCTAATCTCTACTTTAAAGGTCTTTGACGAACATGGGCATGACTACCATCGAGACTTCTGTGGTTGTCAGGATCTGCCTTGACGCCAGTTTGTCATGTGCGAAGTCCTTTTTAGCTGCTTGCACCATAAGTGTTGTTTACTCAATTTTGTCCTATGTAAAAGGAAAAGACATGTCATTTCTATGCTAAAGTGGATGAACTTTAGGAACGAAATACACCCTTTTTTATGGACTGGGAGATTGCGTGCCCCCTAGTCTACTCTCCTAATTAAGCACTTCTTCGTCATGTTTCATTCGAGAGGTCTCGACATTGGTGCTCTATCCGGCTCGCTAGCACGTCAGAGTCATGTTCCCCAGTTCATTATCTGCAAAAGAAAAGGGAAGGAATGTCATTTCCAAACTTTGTTAAGGAATAAGACATACCTTTTTCTTTCAAAAGGGATAATCTTTTTTTTGATCTGCCCCCGGCTCTCGTACGAAATGATGTTTCGCTCATCATGGGGTCAAGGAATGGTCAACATTCTCTTTGACTTTCTGGGGTTGATATCACCTACTGGTAGTAGTGAGATTTGCCCCATGTTTCATTTGAAGATTGGATGATCTTCGCTCGGACTGCTCCTATCAGATGAGTTGGTCCGCTAGCATCATTAGGGTCTGATGTGCTCTTCAGTTTGTGTCATTTTCAAATGTCCCCTTTGTAATAACAAATCAAAAAGGAGTATGCTCTGAGACACGAAGTGAGCGAGTTAGAAAAACAAACAGGGCTATGGGTATGCATGCTTTTCCATCACTATTCTTTTTTTGCCCTTTTGAAAAATGATAAAACGTTTGTTTTATTTTCAAAAGCTTAGAAACGAGGAAACATGAGGAAGCCCGGGCCTCAGAACACTTTCCTTTTCGTGGCTGGATATCATCAACGGGCCGGTTTGGTATACTACCTCATGCCCTCAAAACATTATTTATTTACAAAACATGGATTTACAACCTCAAAAGAGGGAGAGTTCAAAAAGACATTTCCTCCAGCAGAAATGACGACAAAAAGCAAAATACAAGGATAGCCCCTTTTCCAGGGATTCATGCAGAAGAGAGGAGAAAAATTCTACTCAAGCGGGCTTGCGCCCATTCCCTTCACCGGTCTCGAATGAGAAAGTCTTGGTATCCAGCAGGTTTTGAATTCGGTGCTTAAGAGTATAACACCCATCAGTTGAATGTCCCACCTCGCCCATGTGATAATCACATTTTTTAGACGGATTGTAGTTTGAAAAGCTCTCAGGATTAGGTCGCTTTGGTTCAGTGGAGAGCAGCCCTTTCTTCCGGAGTATTGCCAGCATCTGAGACGGAGGTCCTGGGAGGGGAGTGAATTGTCTCCGGTTGTTTCGCTTTTGTGATGGAGGGATACTGGGTTTGTATTGTTCATGTTGCATGAACTTTGGGCATAGGGTGCTCAATTCCTTAGGATCAGGGGACTCGTGGACATTGTCAGCCATGACATCTTTACCCTTTTGATTGAGACCGGAGGTCTCCATTTGAATCATCACCCCTGGTCTTGGATGGCGAAGTGGAGTCATGGTGAGTTGGTCTAAGCGGACCGACAGATGTTCCACTTGTTTTCAGAGTCGTTGAAGAAAGGCGAAGACCTGCTTCATTTCGGTTTCCATGTTATTGAGACGGACGTTTTCTTCGGCCATTTTTTGTAACTACCTGCGAAAACGCGTATATGAATGAGTATAATGCCCAATAAAGAATCATTCTATGACTTAGTCATATTATTATTGCATATTTTCTTTATTTGCAAAGAAAAAATAAGCAAAAAAGGTTTTTATTAATATTAACATTACAGGCGGCGTCCCCGGGGTTCGAACCCCGGTCGCCTCGGACCGTTACTGCTCATCCCCGGATACCACTGGGCCGAAGGCCGCGGTGGTGTCATTAAGGGGCAAAAAATTTCATTTAAAGCATAAAAAATGGCCCGAGTTATATTAACATTTGTACAACCTAAAAACATTTTTACAGGAGATAACCAAAATCCCTGAACATAATTACTAGGAAATATAAAGGACAGAGGCTTTTAACAAAAGGGTGCCCTTCCTAGATACTCATTTTATAAACGATGGGGAAATCACGGTCTCTCGGAGGCGCTTATTTTTACGGACAAGCTCCGCAATAAGCGTATCCCTGGTATATAGACTGCAATCAACGGGTGGCCTAACAGTAACAAATCAATTGAATAAGTAGACCGTATATATAAAAAAATGAGAAGGGATAGAATATATACCTTTCCTTGAACCATGGCAATCGCAACAACATGCACATGAGGAGTGAGGTTCGATTTCTATCTAGACTGGCTCAGCAACATGAAGTTAAAAGGGTGCCCGACCGTCGCAGCCTCGCGTTGGTGTCAAGTCCTTTTAACCTCGGCCAAATCGAAAGGAATATCTTATAGTCACGCGGATAGCGGCTAAAGATACTTCTTTACGATTTTTAGAAATAAATTTCGGGGAAAAGAAAGGCAACCTCTACATCGCGGGCTCGCGTTCGAGGTCGTATCTTTCTTAACACCATCCTAACATGCCCCTATCGCGGCCCAGGTCCGGCAGCGTGGTTGTGTGTGCAACGGTGTAGTGCTAAATCATTAAAGCATGCACAACAAATTATAAACAATCAATTCGAACCTGCAAGGCAAATAACACCTTAATGTCAGGATCATACCTGGAGTCCTTGCTGCCAAACAAAAATTATTTTGAACAAGACAAAAATTTTTGGCTTAAGTCCACTTTAAAAAAATGCAAATCCCCAGCGGAGTCGCCAGTCTGTCGCGATCGAACTCCCGAGCCCTTTTTTAAACGACATGCAAAAAAGGGGGGCTCGCCTGATACGTGCTAAGTCTAAGTTCAGGACTTAACTCGGGCTCTCCCAAGCCCGTACCATATCGCGACTTAGGGTTTAAGTTTTTAACATGCAAGTGGTTTATATCAAGGAGTCGCCACTAATCGATTTGGGGTAGGTCGATTAGAAACCCAAATAGGATGATGGGAGAGTCACCCTATTCCTACGAACCAGAGATTAACTGAATTCGGGGACTTGGTTACACTAGTTAGATAACTAATGCCCTTTCGGTACCATTTTACCCTGTTCATTTTTTGAAAATAATTGTCAGGCAATTTGGATTGATTTTAGGACCTTTCTCCTAACATGTGAGGTGATCAAGCGAGTGCATAATCAGAAACGATTAGCAGTCAGGAACACAACAATGTATGCAGCCTAAGGTTCTAACCTTAACAAGTCAGATGACATTCAAAAACACAACAGCTCATGGAATTGTATTAAAAACATGCATAACAGTAATAAAATTAACATGCAAAATACTACCGCCCAACCTCAGAATTGTCTAATTTAAACAAGACAATAATATGCATAATAATACAACAATAAATTAAAACACTTAGATATAACTTAATTTTAAAAAAAAAAACTTTTTTTTTTTTAAAAAAAAAAAAATTTTAAAATTTTTTTTTCGAAAAAGAAAAAAAAAATATATATATATATATATATATATATACACATATATAAATAATAGTACAGAAGAGAAAAAAAATTTAAATTTTTTTTTAAAATTTTTTTTAAAATAAAATAAAATAAAATAAAAATATTAATATAATATTAAACCGGGTCGGGTTGCGGATCCGGGCCGGGTCGGAACCGACCCGGGTCAACGGATCCGACCCGGGCGTTGACCCGGGTCGGATCTGTTAATCCGGGTCGGTCGGAACCGACCCGAGTCAACGGACTCGACCGGGCGTTGACCGGGTCGGATCTGACTGATTGATTCGGGCCGACCCGACCCGAACACACGCACTCGGGGAGAGGGCGCCGGAGAGGCCAAAATTGGCCGTCCGCCGGCTGACCCAGGCCAGCGCCGCCCCCAAATCGGCTTCTAGGAACACCGCCAAGCCTCGCCGTCCACCTGGGTCGCCGTTTGACCGCCGCTCGCCGGCCGGCGACCGAATTAAAAACCGGCCTCTTTGAGGCATTTTGTCGAACACCGGGCATGCGCGACCAAAAACAGGAGATTCCGACCTGTTTCGAGGCCCCGCCGTCCTCGGGAAACCTGTTCTTACCTTTAACGATGATGCACGGACGGCGGGGGACGGCGGTATGGGCCGGGACTCGCGCGAAACGGCCGGCGCGGGTCCCGGCCAAACCGGGAGCAAAAACAGGGGAGAACAGGGCAGTTCGGGCCGGGGGACGACTCACCGGTCGACGGCGCGTCTGGGAGGTTTCCGACTGATTGGGGGACGACGGCGACGCTGCTGGTTCTTCTTTTGCTCCGGCGGAACCTCGGTATGCCTTCTTTCTCTCTGATTTCTCTCTCTGTCTCTCCTTCTCTTCCGGTGCTCTGTTTTGGCCGAGAATAACCAACCAGCCGGCGACGTCGGTTCGGTGGATCGTCGGCGACTCTGGCTCGTTTGAGGAACCCCTGCGGCTGTATTCTTCCACCTGCAAACTAAAGATCACAAAAAATTTTCTCCAATCCTCTCTTTCTCCCCCCCGATCTCTCTGTTCTGTTTTTTTTTTGTAAAACGGCCGACCGGGGCGGCTTTGGCTCTCTGTGTCGCCGCCGTCGGCTCGGCGGCGGGGATGGATGGCTGAAGCTGAGGCGCGGTGGCCGCCGGAAGCCCTCTTTCTCTCTCAGCTCACACTCTCACGCTCTCTCTGTGTTTTCCTCTAAAATGGCCGCCGGGGACTCTCTCCGCTCAAACCGACCGAGAAAAAACCGCCTCTCCTCTCCCCTCTCTCTGGTCTGTATATTCGACGACGACGACGCCATTCTCTGCTCCATTCAATGCTCTGCACCGGCCTCTGCTCCTACCAAGACTTTCGCGGCCATTAGGCCGGTGCAGAGGAGGGGCCGATTCTGTGAGGACGCAGAGAGCGAAGGAGAGAGAGAGGGAGCTCCAGAGATAGGGAAGACGGGACTGGCCTTAATGGCCAGTCCCTGTGGCGTGTTCCCCCGGCCTCCTCTGACCGGATGACGACGATGAGGAGCGGCGCCGCCGTGCGTCACGCTTCGGTCGCGCACAGGGGAGAACAGGGGAGGAGAGAGCGACCGGCGAGGGAGAAGGAAGAGAGGAAGGGGTTGGGCCGGGCCAGGCCCAGTCCGCGCGGAGGAAAAAAAAGGAAACGGGCTGGGCCCGCGCAGGAGGAAAGAGAAAAAAGAAAAAGGAAGAAAAGGGCCGGGTCGGCCCAGTCCCGACCTGGCCCGAATCGATTTCGAATTTTTTTTTTTTTTTTTTTTTAAAATTTTAAGAAAATATGCTCTAATAGGCCTTATTAATGCACATATGCCTAATGTCTATATGCAATGCATTTAAATAGAAATATTTTTTTGTTTTAGGAATTAAAGAAATTAACTCCTAAATTTTGCAATTAATTTTGGGCAAATTAAAAATAGGTGTCAACAACCAGCAACTGTTGCATTCCCTCTAACTACGCCAACTGCTCCATTTTTTGTTTACCCTCTTCATCTCAACCGCAGAAGGTGAGAATCCTAGTGTTGTTAAAAATTCGACCAAGGAAATATTATCCTCTTGGCGCAAGACCATGTGTGATGAATCGCTTGACCAGCTCATAGGTAGGGAAAAAAAAGGATAGTCACCTAATTCCTTTATTTATGTTTTATGTTTAAGTTTTGCCTTTAATTGTTACCTAATTCAGGATTAATTTATCTCGCCTAAACATAGAAGCTTGGTGACCTAGTCCATTTCAAAATCTAAAATCAGTATAACGGCCAACATTGCAGGCACGGTCACTAGAGTACTCTAGACAACATTTAGGCTGGAAATGGTCCGAGAGAATGCAGCCCGTAGCTTTTGCTGAGGCAAATGAGAAATTGTTAGGGATAAAGACAGTGATACCATAAGTACCGTAATTTTTATACGATGCTCACTTGAATGCCGTAACTTTTTTTTTTTCGATCACTTGAATGTCATATCGGTAAAAAATCATTCACTTGAGTGCATATTCCGGCAATTCATCATACAAGGCTTTAAAATAAAGTTTATAATTCGACCTGGCTTTTTTTTAAAGAAAAAATTCAAGTCCGAAGTGGAAAATGGACAAGAGGACATTTCAATTGAGACTAAAACGATGACGCTTCATTGCAAGGCTTGGGAAAAGCCAATTCTCTGTTTTACTCACTCTCTCTCTCTCTCAGTCTCTATTCGATGGCCACGGGCTGCGCCTTTAGACCCGCCTCCCCCAATGAAGTTGCTTGACGAGAAACTCAACGTGACCAGCTTTATCTCATCACGGGTGAACCTGTAGAGGTTTGATCCGGCGAGCGATGTCGAGAGGTCCTCCAAGAGTGTCGTTGAACTGGCGTTGTTCAAATCGGATAGAGAAAGCCTTTGGAACGAGTAATGCTTTGTCACCTTCTTCTTGGGCTAGCACTTCTTGGCTTCTTCCGTGGTCTGGCAATTGCTTATCACCGTAGACCTCCATAGAAATTTCTTCACAGCAATTTGGTGAAATAGTTTTCGACTGAATTGATCCATGAACTTCAAAACTTGCACTTCTTGAACGTGGACACTAAGCAACTGAAAAAATTTCGTGGCGTTCAATAGTGTGCCAGATCAAGTTAGGGATGGCCATGTGACAATTTCAAAGGAGATCTTTTTCCTGTGACTGGACTTTTGTAGTTTTTGTCCTGTACTAATATCAATCATAATGAGGAAAAAGCGTGTTTATATTTGTTTAAACATAACGGATTCCTTTCCAGCTCTGCAGCAAGCGTTCCCTTGTTCTAGTGATTACCGGAATTGCGAAAAACTGGCGGAGACTTCCAGTCCGAAAACTTGAAAATGACAAATGTATCTTAAATTCATACATTTTTGCATGTCAATATCTAGAAGCATTTCACATTAGGTAAAAGTAACATGGTAAGTTTCGCAAGATTCGCAACAAGAAATTCAGTTGAACTAGTTTTTTTTCTCAGTTTTCAATATTTGCAGCTAGCATCAAACAATTCATTGCTATAAAACTGAGTGCGCATAACCAATAATCATAGCCACAATCGAATAATAATTCAGTATTGATTCAAAAGGCATCTCGATTGCCAAGAAGGGTTGAACCTGGACACCACGTGAAAACACTCTTTTTTGGATTACAACCAAAAAGAACTAGCAGTCGAGATTCTACATTTCAGAATCAAAAGATACGGCGACTAAGAATCCTATTTTCAAAAAAAATGTAGGAATTCTGCCACCACAGATTCATATTATTCTTGTTAAGTCATTCTATATCAGCATGCACATCCGCCTCTTTGCTCTCAGTCTAAAACAGCCTCAAGGACGCCCTGATAATATCTGCAAGCAATTTTGAAAGATCACTACGAAGAAAAAGAGATGTGATAATACAATATTATCGTCAAAAGGAATTACAGCGCACATGAATACATAGAGACCAGAAGATGGAGAAAGATTGCGGTTTGGGGAAATGCGAGACATAATTAAAGAAAGAATCAAGCAGGACAACATCAGATTCAGATTAGCGAGTCCCTCATCGTTACAACTTGTAATCAGACGTTATCTTTCCCTTTTTTTCCAATGAGTAAGATTTTATTCAGTAAAAAACACAAGCAGGGAAGCAATCCTGTTACAAGATGAAATACACAAGCTCAGGCACATTAGGAAGCACAAGGAACTCTATCAATAAGACGAAGTTGAAGAGCAGAGTGTTGAGAATCCTGCTTATGCCCATACAAGGCAAAGAGATGAGTATCCTGCTTTCTAGAACAACTAAACTTGATACTTGTACAGATGGTACGAGTTCTGAGCACAACTTAGGCTATTATAAATGTAGTAGCATTGTTGCGATCATAACATTGGTAGCTTCCAGGAATCAATCTGCTTCCTAGTTGGCCATTGATGAAAACATGCGGATAATAGCTTATCCTGCGGATCATAACATACGTAGCTTACAGGAATTGATCTACTTCAACTAACGAAGGCTCCTGATCAAAGGTAAGAGAAAAACATGCACATGATGATGGACATGAAAATGGGTAGCTGATTCCTCAAGAAGAAGCCTACTAGAGGAAATGCGAGAGCTCCAAGACAGAAACTGTAATGTGATGGACTTAAAAAAATTCGAGACTCAGCAAACCCAATCGAGCTTTTATGCTTGGCGATGCTCATGCACGAGGAAGAAGTAACATACCTTGCAGAGTCCGATTAACCTCTCTCATTCCTGATTCTCCACCAATCGTAGACTGTAAAAGCCCCAAATCGCATTCGGCAAGCAAACGACCTTCGAACACATCGAGCTTCATGGGCAGAGAGAGTGAATCGAGCAACATACCAAACCCTAATGCCCCAAATCGCCTTCAGCGAGCGAAAGAGCTTCGGCCGAATCGAGCTTCCTTGACAGAGAGAGAAAGAATCGAGCAAAATACTAAACCCTAATGCTGTCAATAAAGCCATCTAAATGCTTATATGTTACGGAAGTGCTCTCAACAAGTAAATATGATGGCAAATGCCCTCTTTGACGAAAAAGGAAAAGATCGCCGACATTGGGAACACGATTGTACCTTATATTAGTGATCTTGAATCTTAACCAATCGTCCCTTTCACTAAAGGAACATCTTCATATCCGAATAGTGTGACGTGCCTTAATTGAATCATTAAACCTAGTCCAGTACATAATTGTTGTGAGTCCGTGCTGTTTCCACATCATTTTTAAAAAATTCTGCTCTAAATCGGCCCCCCAATCCTCACTTATCTTCCACTCTTGCAGATTGTTTGAAGGTTCACGCCTAGAAAGATCCTCTATTGACGAACCCAAGACATATAGTTCTGCTAGGTTCTTCAAATATGAGATATCGAGTGTGGTCAACGATGAACATTTTCCAATATGAAGCTTTGTGACACTCGAGGGAATCTGCGGAATGCATTCCAGAGAACAGCAATCGAAAAGCTGAAGGGTCTTCAAGCGAGGAAGCGCACCTAACTCAGGAGATAGGTCTGTAATGCTTGGGTGACCCAGCGTCAAGACTTCCAATTTGGATAATCTCCCAATCCACCAAGGCGCTGGAACTTGCACCAACTTAGGTCGGCCAGAGATCGCAGGCACTGCGATGATGAACAACAATAGTTTCAGATTAATCAAGTTGGAAAGATCAGGATCGGCTATTGGTACATCAGATACGATTGCCAAAGAAGTCAAGCTTTCTGGAAGCTTCGGCAAGGGTGGTACAACCGATTCTTGAAACAAGCATAACTTCAATGCTTTTAAATTCTCCAGACTTTCCATAGAGTCAGGTAACTCAGTGAGGCTTGTGCCGAATAGATCTAACTCGGTCAATGATCGTAATTCCTTAATGGAGTATGGAAGTGTGTGCATATAGAAGCACCCACTCAATGATAAGCTTTCAAGATTTGTCAGCACTCCAATGGAGTTGGGTAGGTGAGTAATATCTGTACCGTCCAATGAAAGTGTCAATAGTGAAGTTAGACAATTGAGTGAATCCCCTACTTCTGATGGTGAAATTTGTTCATGGGGATTTTCCAAGTTCTCTATACCCCACCAATCAGGAATTTCTGATATATTAGTATGATGAAGGAGAAGTTCCCTGAGAGATGATAATCCACCCAACTCTTTTGGTAGATAATGAAGACTAATACAACTGCGCAAGTTCAAGAAAACCAATCGCTTTAGTTGACCGATTGATGAGTCAATCTTAGCCAAATATCGACAACTTTCGAGAATTAATCTCTCCAACGTTAGGAGTCCAGAGAAATCGGGAGTTCTAATCAAGTGTCGACATTCCGAAAGGTCAAGAACTTTTAATTTCTCTGCTCTCTGTAACACCAATAAGACAATTGTTAGTAAATTTGTTACAATAACAGAATGTACACACTAATAAGAAGACTTTTCTAGAGTTGAGGTTACCTTTATGTGCCTCCATCCATTCCAATCATGAGTAATTTTACTCCTTGAAAAATCAAGAATGACTAAATTACTCAACGAAAAATAGCTTATCTTGAGTATCCACTGAGGAAAATTATGCCAAGAGAGCCATCTTAAGTTGGGAAGTAGTTGGTTCTCGCTCAGTGAAAAATACGTAGGCGACACAATCAAGGACTTGTTATGCCAAAGAAGTGTAGCTTGGGAGAAAAAACGGTCAACTCTATCATAAACGAGGGGTTGGCTATCCACCTGAAGGAACCTCAGATTTGGAAGCGCTGCAAATCCTTCAAGAGTGAAACGATACTCTGACCATTTCTCAAACTTCAAACAGAGGGCTTCGAGCTTTGCATTTTTCTAAATGAGCAAACAAGAAAAGTTTATGAAAAGAAGGATGTTGGTAGCTAATTAAGAAAACAATCTAGGTCTATCTTTGAATTTGAGGCGAAGTTCATATCCATATAATTGGGCGTATCTAAAGATACTTAAGATAGCTCTTATCATTCTTATAGACCAATTTGGAGAGGACCGGCATAGGTTTTGAAATTTGAAATTTAACAATTTAAGAAATATTCTAAAATATGTGGAAATTTTAAAATTGTATATGTTGAATTAATTGTGATTGTTTCACTGAGGGGGATAGTTCCCCCAATTACTAAAATGTGAATTCTCGTGCACAAAGGAAATTGGATCCAAAATTTACCTTCTCTCTTAGTACTATCTCCAATGCGTCCTTGTGATTCCACAACCTACTTTGCTTATCTAATTCGCCCCCACTTTCTTGAGAAATAATTTCTCTACCGAGATCTTTGAGTTGATCGTGCATCCAAAGCTTGTTATCTTCTCCAATTTTAATCAATGACATCAACTGAAGAACTTCAAGACCTTCTGTTGGGCATAAACCACAGTCTCTCCACATGTATATTACTGTACTCTTATCATATCCATCGAAAAGACAAGCTATATCAAGAAATATTTCTCTTTGACTGGGATCTAATGTTTCATAGCTGATCATCAACTTACTTCTAAAATTATTGATGTGACCCTTTTTCCACTTCACCAAGTAATCTTCCCACATTTCTTCTGTTTGTCCACATATAGATAAAGTTGAACCCATAACCTCCAGAATCAACGGAAGACCTTCTGCTATCTTCACAATTTCTCTAGACTGTTCCATTTTCTCAATTGGAGGGTGATCTCTTCTGAAAACATGCTTACTGAATAGCTGAAGGGATCTTTCGGGATCCAAACCACCAACAAAATAAGTCAATTTTACTCCGAATTCACGTAGAACATTCACTTTTCTGGTTGTTATAAGTATCCGACTTCCTGGACCAAAGCAACTTCGCCTCCCCAAAAGTGCAGTTAATTGATCCTTTTCATCAACATCATCAAGAAGAATGAGAACTTTTTTACGTGAAAATCTCTCTTCTATCGTCATTATTCCCTCGTCCTTGGAATTTATACTTTGATGTGCCTGGTTTGAGAGGTCTGAGATTAGTTGAGTCTGCAAACACACAATTCCTTTTGAATGTGAAGTTTCTCTAACATCAGCGAGAAAACAACAGTCAACAAAGTCCTGAGAAAGTTCGTTGTAGACCATTTTGGCAAGAGTAGTTTTTCCAATGCCACCCATTCCGTGGATTCCCAAGATCTTTCTATCATTGGTGTCGGTGCCTATCCTCCCTAGAACTTCTTTCACACTGTCATCAACACCAACCAAGAAGTCACTAACCACCAAATACACCTTCTTCAGCTCACTTAAAACCTTGGTAATCACCTCTTTAACTAGTTGTCCTTCGTGCCTAAAGAAAAAATGACGAGAAGGCAGAAAGTTAGCTGAAATCTACCAAGGCAAAGTAGAAAGTTAGAAATCTATGACAATAGGAATTGAATATTCTAACGTTGTGCAGCATTCGAACAGTTGCGCAACCGTCAAAGTATAATAGGTGATCACTATATCTTGCTAATTAGAAGAAAAGAGGCTGATGATATTTACCGTATTTCTGATGTGTTAACAAGCTTCTCCTTCTCAAAATAGCTTTAACATTAGCATATAGTACACGTCTTAAGTGTTATGAATAATAAACAAGAGCTCCATTAACTTTCAGCATACAACATAAGTTAATTTCGACGAACATTAGTATGCACCCTCATTACATAAATACGCAAAAAAAAAAAAATCTTTCGTATTTTTTTCATAAATATTTAATGTCAGATTAGATTGTTGACACATACTCAAACAAAGGGAACCAGCGTAGCTACATTTATTCCACGTTAAAAAAAAAAAACAGAAGAGGAAATTTTTAACAGAAAAGCCTTTGTAATTGAGTTTCATGGTCTCCTGTATCACGGCGTTAATCAAGGGTGGAAGATAATGAGGTACCCGTTAGCCACGTTTGCTGTGTTCCATCCCTTTAACCCTCCAACCTCATTGAGAGCAGCTCTCCACTTGCGGATGGTCTCATCATCCACTCGCTTCTTGTTTTCGTGCACAAGCAAGGCCTCGCCGTAACCTCCGGTTTGGTATCGAACCTCGGATGGTTCGACATAGTAGAAAATGGGCATGATTACCTGTCCCTTCCTTTTCCGACACTCCACCATCTGGGCCAACTCCTTCAGACACCATTTACTGGAAGCATAACTTCTAGAGAAGATGGGTATGGAGATCTTCGACTGCTCAATCGCCCCGAGGAGATCCGGGCCGATCTCTTCACCGATGTGGAGATCTTCACCATCTCTGTAGGTACAGACTCCTGCATCTGTGAGACGGGTATAGAGATGATCGGTGAAGCCTGTGCGCGTGTCTGGTCCTCTGAAACTTAAGAACACTTCGTAATCGCAGCCTTCCATCTCGACCAGTCCCAGAGAAAATGAAGCACCAGAGTCGCACCAGTTCAGCAATACCAGATTTCTGAGCTCTATGAAGCAGAAAGTCATGGGACAAGTAGAAATGATACTGCAAATTGAAAAGGGTACGATCGATTATGATTTTATAAAGGAAGCGAGTTTCCTGGAACTTCACCTGTGTCTTGAAAGGCTGAGCAAAAAGCACATGCTCTCTACTTTTCCATCGACACTTTGTGCCCCTCCTCCCCCAGATTTGACTTTTATTCAACGGTTCATCTTGGCTGAGGGACGGAGCCTCGTGAATAGGAGAGCAGAATTTCCCCATCAAAGATAATTGGTAGAAGTCAACTAACAAAGCAATGATGACCGGTAGAAAAATGAAGCCTCGCTTCATTAAAGTTTCGGCCTTTAGCCCCGAGCCAACCTTTCATAGGTGACAAAATGGTCCAAGGACTCATTTTTTGAGTCATCTACGATATACCAGGTCTGAATGTGAATTATTTCAAACTTTAATAAGAGGTCGCAATGGATTTATTATAGTAGAGCTCAATTAAAAAAAATTGATGGGTCAGTAATAAATCTATCTTTAAGGCATTAATAAGATGGGCAACAGATAGGATAACACCGCTGTATTCATTGTTGGGAATAGCCTCCACCCCAATAATAGCTCAAGTAGCATAATATTCACTTAGTGGGTTGGTCATCAGTCCTCAATTTGCTACCTTTTTAATTAGTGTGCATTTGTTTAATGGAGAACTCAAGATTAAAATGATATTTTTCGAAAAATGATCGCTTTGTCACTTACAAAAATGAATAAATAAGAAATATTTTTATCACCTACGAAAATAGTTAAGTGTAAATTGTTGTCGATAATGAAAACATTTTCCGTTAACTAATATTTCTAAACAATATAATCAATCATTTAATTTTTTCCAAATTTTGAGCTTTCCGTAAGATAAACAAATTCTTAATTTTTATTTGGATTCTATATATATCGATTATGTTTTGTTCCACGGGGGGTTGTGATTGTAATTTTGGAGTGATTGTTGAGAGCCATCATGTGCTGTCCTTAGTAGAATAAAAATATTGCAGGTTAGATCTCAAACTGAGAAACCTATGCTTGAGTACATCAATGAAAAATTGTGCCAAAATTAACTAAAAAAATTACAAGTAAGCTTGTTCAATGAATACTTGAATTGGGGGAGTTGGTGAATTAGTGCTGATCTTCTCACTTTTATTAGTTGAACTAATTTAATGTGATCTGGTCTTAGTTGGTTGCCGGCCAGCAAGATTCCCTTATAAATAGATTATGTTATGCAAGCTCTGCGTGCCAGCTACCTCAGCGTAGCACATCGATGATGCGTTCTAAAGTCAACTAATTTAATTTCAGATAATTTAATTATTGCAAAAGAAGAAGTGTAAAAATTACCAAAAATCCTTAATTAGTACACTCGTACCACATTTACGTTAAACTAATTTTTATGTCACAAAAAATTCCGAACCGATCCTCTATACCACATTTACCCCAAACTAGTGCACTCGTGCCACATTTATCCCCCAAAAAATCTTAGATTTACCACAATTTGTGGATAAATGCGGCACGAATATGGTCACGAATGTACTGGTTTGGAATTTTTTATGACACAAATATTAGTTTGGGATAAATGTAGCACGGATTTACCAGTTTGAGAGTTTTTATGAAAGCCATTTAAATGTGAAAGTGACACTGTAGCCCTATTTATTTTTAAAAAAGCTAATCTCTGAGATAAAAATAAAAATAGGTTAATTATGTGATACACGTCTAAAAAATTCGTAATCACAACCCAATTAGGCAAAAGACTTGAGATCATAGTACCTCATGTCTAAGATTGTTCAAAGATGATTTAGGTGGTTGTATATTCATTCATGTTATCTCAATTAGAATTGGTCCAGAGCGACTACTCCGCCTAACCAAATCATAGATCTTCCAAAGAAGACCACGAGAACTTCGCTTGATTCTCTCTGAGTAACCGGCGTGCGCCAAATAAGCTACGGATGTTTTGCTTACATGTTCAATTAGTATAAAAATCCAAATGGGTGACCCAAGCATTCCCTCCTTGTTTGTGACCATTGTTCAACAACTCTACCATGGTTGAGAAAAGTCATCGCCTATTAGTCATATTTAAGTTAATTAACTTGTAATCTACTTGCTTTCCTCCTAAATATCTCAAATTATGCATCTATTATTGTTACACGAGGATGATCCCTTATCTATTCAGGCGCTAATGGATGGATATCATCTCTTTCCTGTCATTTCTATCTGGCCTAATTCATTTTCACCCCGTCACCATCAAATGCCGTCGACGGATGGCAACGGAAGCATCTGGGTTTAAATAAACATAATCCTGGTCACACGGCTCTATTATTGGCCCATTTCTGCAATAAAGAAACATATAAATATAAAAATAAATAAATGAAAGCGAATGGCCCATCAGTTTTTGACATAGAGAAATGCAAATGATTGTCGACCCCTGCACAAATATTGTTTCATTATTTTGTTGAGAATCCCTTGTGTTGTATATGTGTGTGTGTGTGTGTGTGTGTGTGTGTGTGATATATCCTTAAATGTAAGCTTAGATCAAAGTTTGATTCGACCAAAAATGGGAGATCCAGAAAAGGGACCCACTTGGGTATATCAATTACTATCTCGGTCCAAAAGTGAATGCAGTCTAATTTAGAGCGGTATATTTGTGAATTGAGTATTCCACATGGATAGCGGTCGAGTAGAGATCGGATCTTCATTTAAATAAAAATTGGATCTTATTATGCTATTTTTCGTATTTAAAATGGAGAATTGTTAAGACATAAAGCCCTGGTTGGGTTGGAATCTGATCGGATTTGGTATGGATCACTGAAATTATGTTTCTTAAAAATGAGTCAATATAGATGAGATAGGTTAATTTCGGTCATACTTATTTTCTATCTATCCAAACTCAACCCGATCCATCCGTTTGATAAATCTAGTCACCAGGTAGCAAACAATAATGTGTAGTGGTCCCCGAGTAGTTGATGCATCCTTTTCTAGCATATCCGGGCGAATCTCGTTACCGATGCAGAAATCTTCATCATCTGGACTCCTGCATTTGTGAGATGGGTATAGAGATGATTGTGAAACCCGTGCGCTTGTTCGGTCGTCTGAAACTCAAGAACACTTCATAATCACACCCTTCCATCTCGAACGGTCGGTGAGAAAACGAAGCACCAGAGACGCACCAGTTCAGCAAAAGCGGATTTACCGAGCTCTATGAAGCCGAACGTAATGAGACAAGTAGAAATGTTACTGCAAAGTAAAATGGGTACGATCGATTATAATTTATCTCGTTAATCTCAAGGCAAAAATTCTCGCGACCACCAATGTCGAGGAAGCAAGTTTCGGGGAACCTCACCTGTGTCTGGAAAGGCAGAGCACATAGCACATGCAGCACATGGCGCGTGCTCCCTCCTCGTAAAACCCCTCTGCGTTTGGTCGTCCGTATTTCTGGTCAGGATAGGATTGGATAGGATAGGATAAGAAATCTAGGGATTTGGCCATATCCTATCCACTATTTGGTGAAGTACGGATTTAAAGTCGGATATTCTCATATCCTATCCTATCCTGCATTTGGTAGAAACTGTATATCAATATAAAGGACATATATACCTCTACGTGATGCTCATGAAATATGTCGATCTTATTACTATAAAAATAACATTCTCATACACAAATAAACTTGAAAATATGACATTTTATTAGATTTTCAAATTTCTTTGTAAAAAAAATGAAAATAGAAACAAATGAGACAAGAAAATTGTCATCATCGTCTTTCTTCGAGCGCTTTTCCGCAAACAAATCATTCTTCAGCTTCTTCTTAGGCAGAGGCTTCACCGCACCCGCACCCATCTTCTTCTTATTAAGAGCCAGGCCACCCATTGATCTGCAAAAGCATCAAATACCAGGGTTTACACATAACAACGTCGGAAGAACATCTTAAATGGGATAACAAAGATGGAACTCGAATGTGAAATAAAAAAGCCATCTTTCGACATCAACTGAAGCCGCGAAGAGCGGAGAGACAAGCTCCAAGTTACCAAACCGCAACTCCATCGAACCACAGAGCATCGCAAGCACAAAACAAACAATCGAAACAGCGAGATGGTGGGTTCCTTCATCGTCCACAATCGCGTTGTTTTTTGAAACAGACAAATCGAACAGAACTGAATCAGCAATTGCAAGGAAGAAGGGCCATTGATTCCTTGCTCCACCGCGAACTAGATACCATTCGACAAACACGATGAACGCCATTGACGACTGTGCGAAACTGGAGAGGACAGTAACAATACCTGAGCTGAGCATAGCAGAGCAGTCGGCGCGCCTAGAAGAAGAAGAAGAAGAAGAAGCGACGAAGAGGGTCGGAGCTTCTCTGATGTTGCCGGCGAGGTGCGAAAAAGCGCTTCTTCCCGGCAAGCTTCAACAGTATTTCCACGGACGACCACCTGATCTCCTCCTCCTGCGGTCCTTCCAGTTCAGCATCTCGACGAGCCGCGTGGGTGAAGAGTGCGTGAATGAAGGGTAGGGTTTCTGAAAATTTGCTTTTATACGACGGATAGGAGAAATCCTATCCGACCTTATCCTACCCCCTCCCGTCGGATTTTTTTATCCGGGTTATATCCCCTCTATATCCGACATTATACTATCCGGGACACCTACCAAACACGGGATAGGATAAAACATATCCTATCTCGAATTTTATACGGACGACCAAACGCAGCCTCAAGGTACAGCAGAGTTATGGCTGGTCTAGTTTGAAAATACAAATCAATCGTCAGGGTTTTTCTCGTTTCGAAGTATGGCTGATGGAATTTACTGGAAATAGAGTTGATTTACATTCATTACAATCGGTGGCGTCGGTTCTCTGGAGTATTTGGAAATCGCGCTATAACTCAGTCTTCCGAGGCAATATGCCGGATGCCCATGAAACGATTGCATCTATGCAAACCTCCAGCTAGCGAACTCCAGAAAGTGGAACACCCAAAACTCGAAGAAAGCAAACGAATCATTCCTTTTGCGCTCATGAACTAAGGACATTGTTATATCGAAACCTCGGGCTAGACAATTATGGGAAAATGACATAAATAGTCCTTATACTTTGGTCTAATGTCTAATGTAGTACCTGAACTTTCAATTTGTTCAGTATGGTTCATAAACTTTGGTTTAATGTCCAATTGTGGTTCCTGAATTTTTAAATATTTTTATATAGTCCAATGACCATATTGAACATTTACCGAGAGTTTAAGGAGCACATTGAATAAATTAAAAGTTTATGGACGATATTGCACATTAGGCCAAGTTCAGAGAAAATATTTACACAAATTAAAAGTTTAGAGATTACATTACATATTAAATCAAAGTTTAGGAATCATTCGTGCTATTATCCCGACAATTAAAATTTAGAAAAATGAAAGATCGAAAGCCGGTCAACTTTAACAGTCAAGTTTGACTTTCGCAGTAAGACCCAATAGGATATTTTGGACCGAAACAAAGCTCATTAAGTCGAATTCCCTGGTCACCTCCAGCTGGCAACTCCCGCACTCTCTGGGCTGAACGAAGACACACAGATGCCGCTGAAGAAGAGGATTCATGCGCACACTACTCCTTCATCGATCAGCAGAGCACCACCACCTCCTTCACCTCAGCTCCTCTCTCGCCCCTGCCTCCATTCCACCGGCGATCATCCCTATCCGGCGGAGCTCTCTCCTCTTCCAGTTTTCGCCTTCGCCTTCGCCTTTTCCTTATTCCGGCGCCTTCAGCTCTACCTTGAACTCTGTTTTTCAGTAGTCTTCATCCTCGGTTCAGAGCTCCCTGTCTGCTCCATTCAATCTAAGGTAAAGCTCTGTATCTAGCCATGATTCGATTGTCTTGCCAAGGACTCCGAGTCAGTTGTACTCAGAAGTTGAGACAGCACCTTGATCCACTTTTAACTCTCGGATATGGCACTTGAAAATGTGTTTGTTTCACGTGCGTTCATGTAATACTGGCGGTTTGATTCTCTTGTCGAGCGACTATTAAATTTGCATGTTTTGAGTTTGCTCTATATGTTCTTGAATTTGATGAGTAATCTCTGGGAATATGCATCTGATGTATGTGATTGACGTGAGACTCTCTATGAGTTTCGCACTTGTGACCCTCGCTTAGATTCACTTTACGTGTTCACTTGTTTGTGCGACTTGATCACTTTACTTTGAGGCTCTCGTTTTTTTCCTCTCATACCTGAACCGAGAACCTCCAGTCATGAAAACCAGCATGTTATTGATGATGCTGATCGACTTCGTTTATATGTGTTTTATGATCGATACTTCCTGCAAACCACGCCATGACCGAAAGCTGAATTTGCTATGCTGAACGTTGGACCTGCTGAACTCTTATTGAACTCGCTGTGCTTGTATCGATCTCTTTGTGCATTTAATTTGTTGAACCTGCTGCAACTGCATGAATACATGCTGTCCGCGAACACATTTAGCTTGTATGATGAATATTTAGTCTCCTGGACGTGTTATTTTTTAAAATATAAGTAGGTGTTCGTCAGTCTTTGTTCTGTAGTTTTTTATCCAATGATCTCGGTTGGAAATGTCGAAAAGTTCAGAAGTATTAACTCGACTCATTAATCCAAATGCCGAGTAGGATATGTCTCCTCTTGTTGGCTGTTTTGATGCAAGGATAATCTTCAATGACTTCGAAGTGAATGGATGTATGAAGGTTGAGAATAGTGTAGCTCAATCTATGGTCCATGGAATCGAATAGAAGATTTAGCGTCAATCGATCTCATTTTGCTAAGTTTGGACTTTCAGCAGCAATTTCTATCAATAAGTTGTTCATGCAAATCTCTGTTCAGTGCTTACTTTCTTACTCACGTCCCTTTGCTTCTTGCTTCAGTCTCTTATAGTCGCTGAACTTAGTGTTTAGATTCATGATTTCGGTTGAAACTAGCTATTGTTCGATCCATTTTGATAACTGCAGCTTTAATTCAGAGTGGATCTCAATCGAGAGCCTCAATGTTGGTCTATTCAATGTTTTAAACTACCGACTGTGTAGCTCTCCTCTACCGAGTGTGTAGCTCTCCTCTACCGACTGTGCAGCAATGGCTCCCTCAACTTACAAACCCTAACAAGATCCCTACTGGTTTGCTCAATCATCACCATGAATTCCCACGCAGCTTTTGGTGCTTCATTTCTTCTTTCCCCCCTTTTTTCATTTAGGGTTTTGACGTCACTCCCCAAAAAACCCTAGCCGCTGCCCTCTTCTCCACTTCTATATTTGCCTTCAAATCGATTATCAAGGTACCAATCTTTCAGAAATGGAAGATGATGATGAGGCCTCAGCTCGATTGGCTCTTCTCTACAAAAAACTAGGTATGCTGCTCTTAGATAAAGACATCTCAGGAATTGTATCAGCCGAGAAAATAGAGGAATGCCAGTCTATCTTAATGGGTCAGCTATACCAAAATCCTAGTATCAATTTCCAGGCCTTTCAAACGGCAATGAAACGAGCATGGAAAAATGAAAATGTGGAAATCACACCTCGGGGGCATAATATATTCAGTTTCACCTTCAAGAACGAATTGGAAAAATCTAGAGTGCTAGAGGGAGGCCCTTGGTCTTTTTCAAATCACTTACTATTACTTCATGATTGTGAACCAAATACTCCTCCCCACTGTTATAAGTTTGAGAAATGTACCTTCTGGATTCGAATAGTTAATTTGCCAATCGGATGGTTTTCCTCGAAAGTAGTAGAATCTCTAGTTAGCTTAGCAGGCCAGGTGAAAGAAGTGAGAATAGATGCTCGTGGCCCTGCAGCTCAAAGAATAGCCAAGGTTAAAGTGGAGTTAGACTTACATCAAGCTCTAACTGTAGGTACTATTGCTACCTTTGAGGGCAAGAAAATTTGGCTAGACTTTAAATATGAAAGCCTTCCCCACTTTTGCTACTCGTGTGGGAAAATAGGTCATTATGCAAATTACTGCAAAGAAGTCCCATATGAAGAAGAAAGATTCACAACTGACCTGGGAAGTAGCTTTGGTAGCTGGCTGAGAGCTGAATCCTAGGAGAACAGTCCTTTTTGGAAAGTTTTCTATAGGAAGGAGACAATAGAAGATCTTATTGAATAAATAATTCCTAAAACTCCAGTGCATCAGGGCCAAATTATTCCTCAGGAAATTGCTCAATCATCTCGAATGGAAGCTGCTGAAGAGGAAGATAGACATGAGAATATGCTATTTGAAGTAGACCAAGAGACTACTCAGGGGAAAAGGAAAAAAGAAACTAGAAAGGAGATTAAGATGATCACTGGCCCTACTCATAAGCAGATTTCTCCCAAGGTAAAGTTGTCCCTTGGTCCTAATAGTAGTGGCATAAAGATTGGCAAGGGGCCAAAAACCCCTATAGCAAAAAGGCAGAGGAAATTCAGCTCTTTATTGTTGGATGAGTCCCAACTTCTAGAGACTCCAATCCTTGTGACTGAGGAAGCAACAAAATGGGCTTTGGTGGCTAGCCTTAATAAGCCATCGGGTAACAAATGAAGATCCTAAGTTGGAACTGTCAAGGTCTGGGCACTCACTTGATAGTCCAAAATATTAGAGCCATGGTGGTTCAAGAGAAGCCCAACTTAGTTTTCCTAATGGAAACTGAGAATCAGGAAGCAGTAGTAAAACGAGTAAAGAAGTGTCTCAATTTCCAGAATCACTTTGTTGTTAATCCAGAAGGAATTGGAGGAGGGTTAGCTATTTTATGGGAAGATCAAGTAAAGGTTAATATAGGATTGGCTACAGCTGAGTTTCTGGACTTAATATGTGAATTTCAGGAAGATAAAAAGCAAATAAGGGTTACACTAGTGCATGCCCCTACTGATTATCGAGAGAGGAACTTACTTTGGACCAAGCTTATCCAGATAAGCTCCCTTAATACCTTGCTTTGGGTTTGTATGGGAGACTTTAATGAAATTCTTAATCACTGGGAGAAGGAAGGGAAGAGAAAAGCTGAATATTATCGTATGTTTGCTTTCAAAGAGTTTCTGAATTCCTGTGCGTTAATGGACATTGAATGCAAGGGATGTGCTTTCACTTGGTCAAATAAACAAGAAGGGGACAATTTTGTAAAGAAAAAGTTAGACAGGGTTCTGAGCACTGTAGAATGGAGAGTCCTTTACCTAGAGGTAGTAGCCTATGCTTTTCCAGCAATTGGTTCGGACCATAGCCCACTTCTATTATCCATAACAGCAGATTCAGTTAAAAAGAACAGAGTATTCAGGGTAGAAGATTACTGGTTTGAAGCTGATGATTTTGTCCATGTAGTTAATGAAGCCTGGTCCTCAATTCCTGAACAAGTAGCAAACTTTCCAAGAAAACTTCAGGTAGTATCTGCTAAACTGAAAAGATGGAGCGGAAAAAGATTTGCGAATTGTTCTCGGAGAATTGATTGTAACAGTCTGAATTTTCGATCCTTTTTCCCGGGATTTAGGAAATGAATTTGACCAATGCGCTATAGTGAGATCTCACCCGGGAACCGCGCATTCTCGGGATGCTAACCTTAGGGGTAGGGCTATTACGGGATTGAGTTCGCACGACCAAAGAACTCGACCTGGGTTCGATCTTTGACTATATGGATTGACGAGGGAATGTTTTGAGCCAACCGAGACCGGTCTATTTGATTGATCGTGTCCGAAGGGCACTAGTGACAGACCCTCGCAATTATATGACGATCGAGGTCGCCTTGGTTCGAGCAAACTTAAACGTGATTTGACTTAGTGTCGGTCACGGGTCGAGAGCGCGTAATCCTAATGAGCCACCCGTTAGCAAGAGATAAGCTAAACTCGCGATTGGTCAATTTTAGTCATTTCTTGGAATTCGGGCCCGGGAATCGAGAATTTTGAAAGTGACAATTTTGAGCGGCCGATGACGTTTTCGGCTTGGCCAACCTTGGGGCCACCCATTTCTGCAAAAAAATAAATTTCGGTCCGGGGTCGGAAAAATTACGGTTTTGCCCCTGTGGACACCGATGTTGGATTTTGAGGTCGTTTGAGGTTATTTTTCGAGGCCAAGGTCATTTTAGAGTGGCCACGCATATTTGGAGTGGTTACGGCCAAAAATTAGAATTTCGACAAAAATTGGAAAAATAATATTATTTTATTCCCGGAACTTCGCAGTCGATTTTCGAGGACTTAGAAAGTGAATTTCGCGATTCTGACGCCATATTATGTTGGCCACGCACATATGGAACACGTATGTGCGAAAATTGGAATTTCGCCCCGGGACCGGAAAATTACGATTTTGCCCCTAGGCCTATTTTTGGGTATTCCGAATTTTGGGGATTTTGGAAATTGAATTTGGGGATTAAGTGTGGATAAATATCAGCCCCAAAATATTGGACAAAAACGCCCTTAGATATTTTGGTTTGGAAGAATATGGACCAAGTGTTTTAGGGGCAAAATTGGAATTAAGAAAAAAATTGGTCAAACC
This sequence comes from Syzygium oleosum, assembly GCF_021117445.2. NCBI lineage: Eukaryota > Viridiplantae > Streptophyta > Magnoliopsida > Myrtales > Myrtaceae > Syzygium > Syzygium oleosum. The sequence goes on along the minus strand of NW_026607500.1, from coordinate 3,393,056 downwards.
TTGGACCAAATATTTAATTGTTTCTCTCCTCTCTCTCTCTCCTCATTCCCTCTCTTCTCTCGGCAGCCCCCCCCCAACAGAGAACTCTCTCCCTCTCTCCCTCACCAAAAATCCTCTCATCTCTCTCTCGGCCTTGGACCGCCGATCATCGCCGGAGCAAGCCGCCACCGCCGATCGCCGCCGGCCAGCCGTTCCCCCTTGCCGCTCTAACCGAGTTAGTCTAGAGTTCGGGTAAGTCGCGATCTAATCCCTATTTAGGACGTCGGGTATTTTCGGACTCGTCGGGTATGGTTTAGAGGATTTAGAGGTTGATTAAGGTGTCGATAATGGTTTTTGGTGGTTGATCGTGGTTATTGATGGCTGATCATGACCATTAGCGATTGTTGCGGGTTGGATTAGACGTCGGGAAATGAGTTTAGGCGGTTGGAATTCGGTAGAAATCGGTTCGGGTTTGAATCCGTGAGGTTCGGGGTGAATCGCGGATTCACGGTTACTGTACCCGCTCGGTTTTCTATTTTTGTAGAAAATTTTGTGGGCCGAATTTGAGGAAAGTTTCTTCATGAAAGTTGTTTCCAACATCTTGAGGTATAACATATTTTAATTTGGGAATTTTTGGAAATCATTTGATGCCATTCGGAAGTCCATCTTTGGACCGAAATAAAACTGCCCGATTTACTGTTCATCCGACCTTCGGGTCTGTTCGAATTTTTATAAATTTTTCCAGGCCTATTTTCAAAATACTTCCTTCACAAAAGTTGTTGGGGACATTCGTGGCTATAACATATAAAAATTTCAAAGCTTTTCAAGGTGATTTGGGTGTTGAAATAAATATATTTTGAGGACAAAACGGTCTGTTGGAGCGAGTTGATTTTCGTCTGACTTCAAGTGACCAAAAGAGGTGTTTCTAGTTGGAACTAAGTTTTGAGTTCTCCACGGAAAATGTTCAGCAAGATGTTTTACGCAACGTGTCCAAATTTTAGAATTTTTGGAGTTCGTTTACTATTTATTTTGATGGGATTTCGGTCACTGTTTAGGGTTCGGTTTAGGGGTTTATGTGGCTGTTTTGGGGGCTGAGATGAAGGCTGGTATTTGGTTGTCGTGGGCTGAATATGGCGTGGCTGTGTGCCGTGTGTATGTGGCCGTGAGGTGTGGCGGTGTGGTAGTGTGAATGCGCATTGAATTCGCGTGTTAAATGTGTATGGTCGTGTGGTGTATTCGTATGACGAGAACGTGTGTTTGTGAAGTGTACATGAGATGTGAATTGGTTCGTGGCTATGAATGCGTGTGAGGTGTGTATGTTTGGTCGTGCGACTGTTGACCGTGTGTAAGTGCGGTTTGAGTGGAACGAGGATACGGAAATGTGGAATTGGTTGGAAAGGATCCGTCCCGAGGCGTGTACGTTTACGAGGGACGATGCCGTCCCTGACGAGGTGACGATGCCCGGCCCGACGGGGTGACGATGCCCGGCCCGACGGGGTGACGATGCCTGACGTGGTCAGAAAACCGTTGGCCTGATGCGTTTTACGCGGGCGCGGTAGAAGGAAAGTGTGTGTAGGATTCCGTCCTGAGGTGTGTTCGTTTACGCGGGACGATGCCGTCCCTGACGAGGTGACGATGCCCGGCCCGACGGGGTGACGATGCCTGACGAGGTCAGAAGACCGTTGGCCTGATGCGTTTTACGCGGGCGCGGTAGTGGTGGAAAGGTTGAGAATGAGCGGGATTTGGCTTGACATGTGAGGATTGTGAAAGTGATGCATGGTGTGAGTTAGTGTGCGAGTGTATTTGTATCGCGTGATGCAGTGCGCGATTATGGGGTAAAATCTGCTATGCATGGTATGGGACGTGCCCAAGTAGGTTTTGCTTTATAATCGAGCAGCGCGCTGTGATGTACTTCTTTGTGGTATGATTGGCGTGTGTATTGATATGTGGAAAGTGTGTGATGGCATGTGTGCAAGAATTGTATATTGGGATTGTGGGCTAACGTGCATGGTGCGTATGCAGAGAGTCTAGGTATGTGTGAATGTTCGATTGCTGATTGTCTGGTTGTTTGGTTGCGCGTTTGGATGTGTCTGGAATTACGTGATAGCCTAGGTGGGGCTTAGGTTGTGACTTATTGAGATGTGATCTCGGGGTTGTTTCAACCAAACCATTTCGAGCCCCGCCCGAATGTCGAGATTGAGGTCGACTCGGAGTCGTCGAGTGAGCGGACAGTGCCGAGGATTGAGGTGGTGATGCCGAGGACAGGTGAGTCGAGTGGACGCCTTCGAGAGGGCGTAGGGGATAGTTCCGGGAGGAGGATGCGCCCCATTTTTGGATAGTCTTGACCTAGAGAGCGATCTTGATATTTTGGTGGTTTGGAGTTTATAGTTCGGTGTGCTTATAAATTATTTTGTGGTTTGTATTGGCGGATGATGTAAATATTTGGAAGTGTAATATATGCTTGGTGGTTTGACGATTTGTTCCTTCCTGGTGTTCTCCAATTTTAATGTCCGGGATTTTTATTGCTTCCGCCGCGAGTTAACTCTGATGGATCGTTGGGTCGGCGACGTTATTCCTGGGACGTCGCACTCTGTTCGACCGGAGGCGGGATGTCGCGGGCTCGACGGGGGTTCGGGGCGTGACATTGATGCTTTAAAAAAGGAACGGACAGATATAACCAACTCTACTAGAACTCATTCAGATAGAAACAAAGAAGTTACATTGAAACAGGAGATAGAATCTCTATGGAGGCAAGAGGAAATGTATTGGGGAATGTGCTCAAGAATCAAGTGGATGAAATGGGGAGATAAAAATACAAAATTCTTCCATGCAACCACTATACAGAGGAGACTACGAAATAGAATTTCAATGCTCAAAACAGAAGAGGGGTCTTGGATTCGCAATTGAAGGCTCTTACACCAACAAACAACAGATTATTGTAAAAGTCTATATCGTTCAGTGGGTAACAGAAATTTTGTTCCGGTTTTAGACGTCATTCCTACAATGGTACATGAAGATATGAATGCATCACTAACTGCTGAGGTCACTTTGGAAGAAGTCAAGCATGTTGTTTTCCAACTAAGTCCTCTGAGTGCCCCTGGACCAAATGGTTTTAATGGGAAATTTTTTCAGTTCCACTGGGAGACTCTTCAGTTTGAAGTATTTGCAGCAGTTAAAAAAATTTTCATATAAGGAAAATTGAATCCTGATTTAAATTGAACCCACATTACACTAGTTCCAAAAGTTCCTAACCCTGAAACTCTCGATCAATTCCGTCCCATTAGTTTGTGCAATTTTGCCTACAAAATCATATCCAAGGTAATGGTGAATAGACTCAAACCTTGGTTATCGAATTTAATAGCTCAAGAGCAAAGTGCATTCGTAAGTGGGAGACTTATCCAGGACAATATCATGATAGTGCAGGAAGTGTTGCATCAACTATGAGTAAAGAAGAGGAAAAAATTTCAGGCGGTCTTGAAATTTGAAATGAAAAAGGCATATGACAGAGTAGAATGAGATTTCTTGGAGGCATGCTTAAGAAAACTAGGCTTTGATGAAAAGTGGATTACATGGGTTATGCAATGTGTATCTTCAGTCTCATTCAATGGATTACATGGGTTATGCAATGTGTATCTTCAGTCTCATTCAGTGTTAAATTTAATGGGAATCCACTCCCTTACTTGCAGCCTTCCAAAGGACTTCGGCAAGGTGATCCATTATCCCCTTATCTCTTTATATTGGTAGCAAATGTTTTATCTCTTATGATGAAGAAAGCAGTGGAGGATGGCAGTATAAAGGGTATTAAACTTAACTCCTATTGCCCTACCATATCACATCTTCTATTTGCGGATGACTCCATCTTCTTTTTGGATGGGAGAATTCAAGAATGCCAATTTGTATCGGATGTTCTGCATCAGTATTGTTTTGCTACTGGACAGGAGATACCTAAACAAATCAGGAATATTTTTTAGCTTAGGGTGTCCACATACCTTAAGAGCAAATATGGCTTATGAACTGCGTGTCCCTGAACTGGATAAAACAGGAAAATACCTTGGAATTCCGTCGGATTGGGGAGAGTCTAAGAAGAATATGTTTGCCTGGATACTTGGTCGAGTTAACAAAAAACTGTAAGGTTGGAAGGAATCTTTAATTTCTAAAGCGGGGAAGGAGATATTACTAAAAATAGTAGTGTAGGCTCTTCCTCAATATGCAATGTCAATTTTCAAGATCCCTATTTCCATATGTAAAGCGATTGAAGAGAGAATGGCAGCATTTTGGTGGAAAAACAGAGAATCTCACTCTGGAATTCATTGGAAGAGTTGGGAATTCTTGAAACAAAGGAAAGACAATGGAGGCATGGGATTCAAAGATTTACTTTCTGTTAACAAGGCTTTCTTAGGAAAGCAAGCATGGAGATTAATGCATCAATCGTCCTCTTTATGGGGTCAAATTTTTAAAGGGATTTACTTCCCAAACAAGAGTTTATGGCATGCTAGGAAAGGGCATAGACCTTCTTGGGGCTGGCGAAGCTTACTATTGGGAAGAGACTCAATCTCAGAATCTTCAATGTGGACAGTGGGAATAGGAGAAGCAATTAGTATCAGAGAGCACAGATGGTTGAAAAGAGGAGTAATTGGAGGGCCATCGAATGAAAATGACCCACAAAAGGTAGTAGAGCTTATAAACAACGAAGAAAATTCCTGGAATGAACCTCTTCTTCGAAATATGTTCGAAGAAGAAACTGTGAAAGAAATTCTCGCTATTCCTCTAAGCACTCACTCTATTCAAGACAAACTGGTGTGGACATATTCATCAACATGAAATTACTTAGTAAAGAGTGGCTACAACTACATAAGACTTACTGAGAATATCCGAAAAACTCCAATGGCCTCCTCATCTTTCTCGGCTCCTCGAGCTTTGTGGAATAAGATTTGGAAAATGGAAACCATCCCTAAAATTAAGTTCTTTCTATGGAATGCACGTCAGAACAGTCTACCCACAATGGAAAACTTACACAAGCGAAAAATAGTACCATATCCTTTATGCTCACTGTGTAAAGACCAGGTGGAATCCACAGAGCATCTCCTTCTTCTTTGTCCCTGGACAAGAGAAATATGGGCTCAACCATCCCTAAACATTCAGGTGTCTTCCCAAGGGTTAAGCAGAATAGAGACATGGCTAATGCAATTCCTTAAAAGTACAAGAAACCTACCTTCTCTGGAACTTGTTGCAACCATCTTCTGGTTTATTTGGACTTCCCGCAACACCTTTATCTTTCGAAAGAAACTCTCAGACCCAGTTCAAGCACTACAGGGAGCTCTAACTTCTCTCAGCAATTACAGGAGATGGAATTCAAAGCAAAAACCAGACCTTGACGCACCCACCTCATCTGAGATCTGGAAACCCCCAAAGGGCAGATCTTTAAAGGTCAATATTGATGGATCCTTCGTCGAAAGCTCCATGGAAGGCGTAATCGCTTGCATCGTTCGAAACTCAGAGGGGACACTTGTTGATGGCTTTGCAAAACAAATCCATGTCTCCTCAGCCTCTCAAGCGGAATTTGTGGCTCTCTTGGAAACCCTAAAGTTCTTAGTCCCTCGAAGACACTATCCCCTCGAGTTAGAATTAGACAATCTAACTTTGGTTAAAGCTATGGAGAACTCAGACTTTATTCCATGGGATGCACGTGCAATTATCTCCCAATGCCTTGATCTATATATCGTCCAGCTTCTCACAGTTGCGTATCACCCATTGCCATCGTGAAGCCAACTCCATTGCGAACTGGGCCACAAAAGCTCAGCGCCATAAAACTCTGCCGATGGACTGGATTTCTTCCCCTCCCCAAATCTTGTTGGATTTACTTTGTAAGGAAGCCTAGTTTATGGGCTCTGCGTTTTCAAATTAAATAAAAGTTAATCAGTTTATGACCAAAAAAAAATGTTTTGATTTCTACTTCAATGCTTGATCTCATGCCTTAAACTGCTTGTGGATTGATTTTGTTTGAACTGGATTGGTTTTCTGAGGATTGATCTCAATTATAGAATGAAGATATTGTGTCCGGTTTGTTCATCTGGACATGCGATTAAATGTATCACCAAGTGGTTTCGGGCAACATTAGTTTGATGCCATATGACTGAGACTTCACAATGAATTGCTCATTTCAGTTTGCATCATATCAGCACTTTGAGATCCTATATAGACAATATAGACTTGATCTCAGTATGATCATGTTTATTCTCGTCATGGAATGATAATTCACCTGGATACATCAAAATTGGCCGGATGGACTCAATTAGCAAAATGCGAAAATGTTTAGGACTCGATTAACACAATTAAAAAGTTTAAGACTCAATCGGCATAAGTACAATGAGTTAAGGACTTTTTTGGTGATTCTCCCAATTGGTTCGTATTGACGACTTCTGAGCACTTGTTTTTTGTTTTTGGATTTAAGGGAAGTGATCACATCAAGCACTTAAAAGATTTAAGTTGAAATTCATTTATCGTGAAAATGGTCGAATTAACTAACGGGAGCTTTCACATGAGTCCACACGGTCAAATAAGATAGGCTTGTTATCAATTACGACCACGGCAAAAGAGCTGTCCATTAGCTGAATATTCTGAAACATAGAGTAATTAATTAATTAATTCTATCGTGCATACGAGTGCGAGTTTGTGTCTGATCCACAAGGAAAGGACGATAATGCAAATCACTGTAGCCAAAAAGTAATGGCCGACAAAAGTAAGAGCACACTACGTACAATATTGCCAAATCCCAAGGGTCTTAAGAGAATTTCATTGGAACCGAAAGGTTTCCATCTTATTCATCTTCTCACAGAATTAGCCTTACGTAGACAAGGGTTGAGGGCTTTACAGACTCGCACATGCTTGATGATGCGACCACATTGGCATCCGCACGATGCTTTCTCTCTGTAAATTGAAAGGAATAAAGGGAGGAAGGAACATGTGACATTTGCTTTAGCTCCAAGATTCTGTTACTTTGTTTTTTTTCTTTTTTCTCTTTTCTCTTTGATAAAAATCAATTTCTTTTGCATTTGGAGCCATTAAGTTATTTCTGTTTTACTTTTTCAATGATAAAAAAAAAAAAAAGCAATGCCACGTCAGCTTATCGTATAAGCGCTGTTTGCCGCGTAAGCTCCTTTGGAAAAAGATAATAGCAAGTCATTTTTATTAATCGTGGAAGAGTACGTGCCTTTCTTGGGATATTTAAAAAGCGGGATCCTTGTTGTTCCTTTCATATAAATTAGGGTTAATATCACGAAAAACTCCAAACTAGTACATTTGTGACAATTTTACCCAAAACTAATTTATTGACCACCAAAAATCCCGAACTAGTACATATGTGATAAATTTACCCCAAACTAATTTTTTGACCACAAAAAACTTAAAACCGGTACGCTTGTGACAAATTTACCTTCTGTTATCAGCGCTTGTTTCACGCTCACCCTCTTTGTTTGGTAATCCGGTACTATTGATTCAACCCCAAAAAACATAAAAGCGAAAAAGAAAAATGGGAAGAAGAAACCAAAAAATGGGTGAAATAACTGCAACATAAACTCATTTCACAGGCGCCAATATTTGTCTCCCTAAGCTTTTATATGTCTCTAAAAATGGTAATTGAACGACACCATGTTTAACCATCTTCTTGTTGGCTGCGTAATTTGTTACTTAAAAATATTTGGTAAACTTGGAAAATTAGCAAGTCTCTGCCCACTTTTATTTAGACAATTCAGCCTATGACAATTGATAGGAAAAAAAAATGATTTCTGCTCATTGTAGAACACCTACATATGAATTTCACGCGTAACATTTTCAAAATTATCGTTACATATAATGCTTATATTTCTTACTTCATTCTTTGTATTCAAACGGTCATTATAAATGGTTGGACTGGTTGAACTAGTGGAATCGCATCCTAGCCCACACTTTGGTTCAACCTCCGGTACCATTTTCAAAACATTGCCTATAATCAGAGACCATATTAGTGGACTAAAAATTATCTGTTTTTCTTGAAAGATGGGTATGTGGAAATCTTTAATTAAGGGCCCTCACCTTTGGTTTATATCTATCCATAGAATTTCTTTAATGGACAACCTCACTCTTACTTTATTAAATTCCATCCGCTTTATACGAAGTAAAGTGCGAGTGTATCAATAGATTATACCAATGTGAAATTGGATATCTTTGCTTTAAACCCGCTCCTAACAAAACTTCCTCGATTTTGAAAATTCACTATAATTTATGTAGAGGATTATATTTTCCTCCATCCCTAATTGAAGGAAACTTTCTTGGACCATGCCTTTGATCGGTAGATTACAAATTATGGACATAACCAACATGCAAAAATAAATGTGGATGATGTCCATGTTATCCTACCTTAATGCTCGTACTGGTTACTATATTATCTAAAAAAAGGGCCCAACTTGTTGAGACTCCATATACCTCTCAACCTCACGTGATAATCGAGGATAAAACAAGTGTTCGAAAGTATAGTCCAACTTTCGCTTGATTATTCTGTTTAAAACAACTTGTCATCGTTTTCTAGATCAAGACATCATTCTCTATATTCTAAATATAGATCAATACATACCTGGTTACAGTTACAAACTTGTTTAACTAAAAATAAAAATAAAAAAGAAGAAGAAAAAGCATATCTTCTCCATGAGCACGAGATTATAATAACCATCGTTGAGCTCTTGGGAGTCTCATCCGGATCATAGCAGACAGTCGACAACCTCAAGTTATGTCCATAAGTAGCACTTCCGCTACACCTTTGGTGTCCATCACGAAATAAGGGATGCGGATGATCGCAGATGTATCTCCTAATTTTTTAGAGAGAAATCAATTTTCTTATAACATGTACAAAATCAGGGACAAAATTAATGATAATTATCCAAGTAGGATTTGTAAAGTTATCTCTCAATATTGATAACAGAGATAATTACATGTGCCAAAGAAAAAAACAAATCGCGCGAAGAGAAACCGATCGCTCCAAGGTTCCTTACCTCGCTCACAAAGTGCATGAAGTGGAGATTCAACATAGTGCAAATTTATGTGAAGCGAAGTTTGGAGAAAAAATAGAAGGTTGTACAAGAAGCACCCACACAGCTCCATTCTTCATTGCACCTATTTTGCAACTTCCAACTTCAAAGACGAATGCTAGCAGGGGCAACTCATCATAAGCCCTTCCTTCTAACGTCACTCAACTTTTTTGCACATGTGCTTATTTGTTGTTTCCACTTTCTTGGCTTTTTCGTTTTCTTCTCATAAATAAGAGATTAGCTCCTGGCTACATTCGGTGATCATAAAAAAATTCAATTTCATCTTTAGTTTATGTGATCAGCCAAACGTGGCGCTGATGGCCGCCACATCAGCATTGCCGTTTGCAATTTTCACGGAAGGACTAACTTGAGCATTATATATCGCGCATTGGATACAAAAAGAGAGTATATGGACGACATTGAACAAACTTGAAGAATAAAAGCATTGTCCATTAGCTGTAAGCTTTTCACACAAGTTTTATCAGGAGAGTTTCTTGGAGGCTTTATTATATACTGAGGGGTGTATTGCTTTCTGTTCTTCCCCCACCATAGTGAATGATCATAGGCTTTCCAACCCAAGAATCGGAAGTCACTGGTTTGAATTCCATTAAGTGTGTACTGCCCTGGGGTAGGGCTACATGCATAAGCAAAATGCCTAGACTTAAACGATTCATAGCACTAGCAGGTTGTTTCATGAGCCTCCAAGTGAATTATTACATTAGTTTCTCATAGATTATAAAAAGAAAATGATCAATCACAACTTAAAAATCATATATCACACAATAAAAAAAATATTTACTAATACATCCAAAAAAATTTACATCACTTATTAAAGTCATCGATCAAGCACATCTGATTCGCTCCTTTGGACAAGATAAAAGGTGGTTTCCACTATGAACATAAATCATCGGTTCTTTCATTTTAGTGGGGCAGGGAGAGCAACAGGATGCCCATCTTCATTTTGATTTGCCTGGCCACGTGATCCAATTACAAAGACAACTAACGAAACATATTGAAGTCTAAAGTGGGGGGTATTCTTGCCAATTCATTTTTAGTTTATAATTTATGGTTAAATTATTATATACGGAGCTTGAAAAATTTTATGTGATTAACATAACATTAATTTGAAAAAATTAATATGGAATGAGAATTGAGGCCTTATTGCCTTTCTCGATTCCCATTTGGATTGTTGGAATGAAGTCAAAAGTGAGAATTAAATTAGGATGGTAACTTTCACCTACTCAAGTGCATATCCGCACTTCTCTACCCTTGGGCTACGTTTCGTAGCTAGAATAAAATTCAGAAGAGGATAATATTTATTATATCCCGTGTTTGGTTCCTATCCAAGATTGGATAAAATCGGATATAAGAGGGATATAGCCTGGTGTTGACACCCAAAATTATCCCTGATGGGAGTGGGCCGTTTACAAGTTACAAAAGATATAAAGTGCGGCCACATAGCGAAAATCCAAAAGGCCGCAAGTCAGGCCCAGAGGCATTAAGAAGACCTAAGGCAATTGTCGACAAGACACGTCATAGAGGTGTCGACAAATTCAAAATCACGAGCCTTGCATGTGACATCGACAAGTTCAAGATCACGAGCCTTGCACGTGACGTCGACGAATCCAAAGACCACAAGCTTTGCACGTGATGTCGACGAGTCCAAGATCACGAGCTTTGCACGTGACGTCAACGAATCCAAAATCACGAGCTTTGCACGGAATCATGGTAATACGTGGTGGAAAATTCATTTATACGTGTCAAAAGGTAAAAATATGACCGTGGGCGTGAAGATCAAGGAAGAAATAAAGAGACACGTTAGCTAGTACGTGATGCCCAAGGAGCGTAAGCCACATCAATAAGTCAGGAAGCGGTTAAAACGCGAAACGTAAGGAAGTGGCAAACGACTTTCAAGGAGAAGTGCGGTCAACAGTTATCGAGCTGCTCTATAAATACTCAAGGATTTCCAACGAAGAGAAGACCTTCTTTGACAAACACAACACATCTTTTATCTAGTCTTTATCCTTAACGCATTAGGAGTAGTTTAATCATAGCTTTCAGATTCTTTGTCGTAGATTCAATTCCGACGAGGGTCTTTATCAGGTTCAGCATTGTTGATTAAATTCCAATGTTGTGCCACCAGTTCAGCATCGTTGATTAAATTCCGGCGTTGTGCTTAGAGTATAGCTGTTGATTAGATTCCAGCCATATTCTCTTAAGTTACGTCATTGATTAAATTCTGGCGTACTTTGAAGTTGTGTCGTTGATTAGATTCCGACATAGCTTAACTTCAACATTTGCAGGTTGTCGTTTCATTGTTAGTATTGTCGAGTCTAGCATCGTATCAAGTCAGGGTGTAAGATCTAAATTGGGATTAATAAACACATTTGACATTCTCTGTCCAAGCTTGATTCAGGACCCTGGTCTCCCTTAATAAAATCCGAAACGCAGCGTTCGGTGAAAGATTTTCGACGAAGTAAAAACCGGCGAAACATCTTTTTGGCACGCCCGGTGGGACCCCTATTGAGTTAAATAGAGAGAGTGCTATGCCACGCACCCGGAGTAGAACCAACTCGGATAATACTACTGACGAGCAAGCTGCATCGATGGCGGAAGATAATGCCTGTGCTGAGACATCATCCGCTCAACTTCTTCATACCGAGGTTGCTAACCAATCTCGAGAGGAGGTCATAGATATGTCGAGGCAGCGTGTTGAAGATAGAAGGCAAATTGAGCTCACACCAGTTGCATTTTCTACCATGAGGCGGACTATCGAAGAAACTCAGAACGAGTTCGCTGATTATGTGGTAAGGCGTATGACTGAAGTGGTTAGGGTTTTGATTATTAACACTTATCATGAATGCACGCAAGGTCAACACGGAGGGTCGATCACACCGACCCAACTGAGAACAGGACTTCCGTCAGTATTGAGGGGTCCTGCAATACAGTTTGGAACAATGATGCAAAGTACATCTCCGATCCCACCCATTTGAATATTACCAAGGGGAGAAACTTTGCCAATAGCACCCAGCGAAGGATTACTGCACGCTAGCGCGGACCCAAATGGAGGAATTGCTCGACAGTCGGTGATTGACGAAAACCTCCAAAGAGGACATCAGGTTGCTCAGATACAAGGCCCCCCTATCATCCAGGTAAGTCCTCCACCTGTAGTCCTAGATGCTCAGAATCTTGTAACACCCTTCCCTAGGAGGCAAGAATAAATCCAACAGATAAACATCCAACCACAACGTCAGACACCCCAGCCTGTGGTACCTAACGTGAATCAGCAGTTTCCACCCTTCCCTAGGGGGCAAGAATAAATCCAACAGATAAACATCCAATCACAACGTCAGACACTCCAGCCTGTGGTACCTAACGTGAATCAGCAGTTTCCACCCCCTATGGATCCAAATGTTCAAGTCCCGCAACCATTGCCAGCACAGTTAAACCCACCAGTTAACCCACCTCTGGTTGCTCACAACGTACCATAGTTAATGCAGCCACCACCTCAACAGCAGCCACAGCAGCCGTTCTACCAATTGCCTCATCAAAATCTGAACCAACCATTGCCACCTAATTATGTGATAGCTCCAGCACCCGTCGTGGGTCCAGTGCGAAATCAATTAGTAGTGGACCCTGTGATGAGAGGATTTGGCCATGATATGGCATACCTCCCAAATATTTATAGGAAACCATATCCTGATCGGATGGATACTATACCGTATCCAAGAGGTTTTAAAATGCCAGAATTTATATTGTTCACTGGAGAGGAAGATCAGTCCACTTTTGAACATGTTAATCGTTTTCTGGCTCAATGTGGTGATGCGGCTCATGCGGATTATTGGAAATTGAGGTTATTTCCTTTGTCCTTGTCAAAAACCACTTTTACATGGTATACAGCTTTACCTGCGAATTCGGTTACGTCATGGAAACAAATGGAAAGGCTATTTCATTGCCAATTTCAAAGGGCTGTGCCGGATTTGTCAGTAGCTGATCTCTCGACCATGAAACAGTTAGCTAATGAGTCTGTCGATCAGTTTGTTTCTAAGTTTAAGAGGGCAAGGAATAAATGTTTAATCCCTTTACCTGAAAAGACTTTTGCGGACCTCGCTTTTAATGGATTAAAGTTTGAGATCCAAGAGAGAATGGTCGGACAACCATATTCGGATCTGTTCCAGTTATCAACCATAGCTACTAAGCATGAAAGTCTCCTCCAGGAAAAAGACAAAAGGTATGGTCGACGGGGTGAAGTTCGTTGGGCTGATGTTGACGAGAGTGAGGATGAAACTGAATCAATAGATATAGCATGTGTGGCTCTCGCGAAAATGGTGATCGATAAGCCGTACATCTGCAAAGCTCTAAAGCCAGCAAGAGTTAAAGAGAAATCTAACCTCATGTCCAAGGCTAAGAAACCCATTTTTTATTCTTTCGATATCAACAAGACAGAGGAAATATTTGACTTATTATTAGCTAACGGACAGATCAGATTGACGGAGGGTCAGGTTTTACCCACTAAAGAAGAATTAGCGGGAAAGAAGTATTGCAAATGGCATTATTCATGGAGCCATGCCACCAATGACTGCCTTGTATTTAAAAGAAACGTTCGGGAAGCTATTAAACAAGGGAAGATAAAATTCTCTGAAGACAAAGGTAAGTCCCCGATGGAAGTCGATGTCGATCCTTTTCGTGTAATGGCAGGAATGGTGTCATTAAGGACAAAGACCAGGGGGCATCAGCCACGTCGTTTTTGCGAAAAGTGTAAATGACTGTTAGAACACGAGAAACATTACTCCAAAAGTCGAAGACGTTTGCCTAGTGAGGTTGTCGACGAATTTCGTGATTTGGTCCTCACTGATTCATATGATGAACAAACTCCTTCTAGGGGTGTTAATCATCATAGAGGCCGTCGAAGCCGTAATAAGACTATTAAGTCATTCAAGTAAAGGTACGAAGAAGGTGATTCGACTATCGGTACTTTGGGAGAGCCTAGTGGTAAATATGATTATTACGTTAGTTATGTTCCACCACCTTCGTACAATGAGAAGATTGAGCCAAGTGGATGGGGTTCTAACTTCCCTGATCAAGAGGATCTTTGCAAAGGCCCTCACCCACCAGGTTGATAAACTCTGAAAGTGCCAAGAGACCCACTTGTAGGTCAGTGGTATGAGGCCCGCCGAACTCAAAATCGTAGTTCAAATTTGACGCGAACTCAAAAAAGGAGAATGCTAAGGAAAAGAAAGGAGTATCAGCTCCAACAACAGGTAAGTCAAGTTCGCATCAAGCAGATTAAACCAGTCTTGATTGCAGAGCAAAAGGTCAAGCCGAAAAATCCTAAGCATGGAAATTTAGTCTGGAAATGGAAACCAGAAATGCAAGCGTCGACATCTGGTCGACCTAAGCAATCTTCACCAAAGCAAGACATTAAATCTGCGCGGTACGAACCACAACAATTGTCAAGATCAATTTCATCGTTAAGCTCTTACATGGTTCGAGTATGCCTTCCATCAAACCTTCGGGTAATGATGATAGAGCCAGATCATCCGGTAGAGGTTACAATAGAAGAGAAAGAAAAAGCAGAATTTCACTTTGACATAGAAGAGGTAGTTGAATTTGAAAAACCTCCACCCAAGGGTTCAAATCATTTAAGGGCTCTGAATATTAACGCAAAAGTTAATGGCCGACCGGCGTCTCGAGTATTGGTGGACGGAGGATCTACATTGAACCTCATCCCATATCGTTTCTACAAGAAACTGGGAAGGCGTGATGAGGAGATTATTCCATCAAACATTCAATTGTCCGACTTTACTGGAGAAATTTCTAAAGTTAAAGGAATTTTCATTTCTGACTTAACCGTGGGTACCAAAACTTCCAGAACGTCCTTTTGTGTGGTTGATGCAGATGGGTCTTACAATTTACTATTGGGCCGAGATTGGATTCATGGTAATCAATGCGTACCATCAACTCTCCATCAGATGCTAGCATTTTGGAATGGAGACAAGGTAGAATACGTCAAAGCAAACACCAAATCACAGGTAACATATGCACACGCATCTCCGACTTGTCAATTGGCACTGGAAGACAGTATATCAATCAGTAAGCCACCTCTCGTTGATCCCAATAGTATTGCATTCTGCCGTTTCGACAAAGGGATCGTTGAGTGGGTCCCAAAGAGTCAACTGGCAGCACAATTAAATGAGGTTGTCCATGGAGAACCTTATATTGTCAAAAGACCTCACTGAAAGGTACTCGGCCTATCGGGCCGAACTTGCAGAACAATCCGCAGAAGCTGTCGACGGACTTATCGACGGACCACATACTGCAAAACCGGAATGATATCTCAGAATCAGAATTAGAATTGAAGACAACGCAATATTTAAAAGACACGTACCTGTCTCAGATATAGTTGTCTCACGTCCAACCATATTAAGAGCGATAGTGGTTACGACGGTGGAATCAAGAATTGGAGCAGTTCGGACAAGTGGAGAAGTAAGAACAATTGCTGGTAAGACTGGAAAGAAAAGAAGAATAAATAAACCCAGTAAACAAGACGAGCAGAATACACCAGACAACAACAAAAGTTTACCAGGGGTCACAATAGTAGATGAACCAGGCTGAGTGAAGAGCTGTACTCGGGAAATCATCGAATTGATAACAGAGGCGCTAGAAGATATCAAGGTAGTTGCGGCCAGTATGGTGCTAAAAATACCAGTCGATGGAATTGAGATGTTGCTAACTCGCTCGAAAGAAGGAAGACCAGTAGATGCTAAGGCAGTAATAGGGTTATGAATTGTGGGAACAGAGATGCTATCTCTCGGACCTTTATCCAAAGAAGCAATAGGTTCTAAAAAAACCACATCACGTGCAACCGGCTCAGCAGATGGTTCGACAGATAAAGTGCTGGACTTCTTTCTTGGAGAAAAAGGAGAAGATCTTTTCCTTTTCCTTTTCAGCAATGATACCATCTCCTCCAACGTTTCCTCTTCAGAGACAATCCAGAGGGGAGAAAGACCTCATAAGTAACAAACTAATATAAAGGAGAAGATAAGGTGAGTTGACACGGAGGAAGAAAGACAAAGATTTACCATCAGTAGGATTTTCTGCAGCATCGACACCTTCTGCGTCAGAGTATTCTTCTGTTTCTGAGTTAAGAAATGGAAAGTTAGAAGATGCACCGGATTGAAACTGAATAAAAACATAGAATGGTGGTGTCGATACCTTGGGTAATCGGTTTCTTAGAACCACTCCGCTTTGCACAACCAATCACAGATCGAAGGGCTTCTTCGTATGTACTTTCAAATGCAAAGGAATACCACCAAGTTTACCACTCAGCAAGGTATCCTGGACTGGCTCTGAAACCATTAGGGAGGTCTGCACTATAATGGGTGCGCATTGTGTTAGCAATTTCAATACAACAGAGAAGTGGGCCTCGATTCTTGAGAGAGTATTCTTTCTTCTTGGTCCCTTCCGAGAAGCCCATTGAATAAGGAATTGGCATGGGGATTGCTTGCCAGAGTCCAAATTGCCTAGCACAATATTGCGGAGAATATACCTCAAACCCAGGATAGAATCGACCCTTCA
Organism: Syzygium oleosum; assembly: GCF_021117445.2. NCBI lineage: Eukaryota > Viridiplantae > Streptophyta > Magnoliopsida > Myrtales > Myrtaceae > Syzygium > Syzygium oleosum. The sequence continues at coordinate 3,376,440 of NW_026607500.1, read as the reverse complement.
ATGAAGTCCATATGGGAAGATCTACTGTAGACAAAGCACAAGTCCAGAAAAGCCTATAGAGGTTGAATCGAGCTGGATCGAATAAATAATCAAACTCTCCATGGCCATACTTAAAGAAAATGACTCGGTCATGATTCAGTTCAAGAAAAGCTCGAAGATAAAAGATAAAAGGAGGCGCTGGAGAAGGAATATGTCGAGGAGAACAGCTCAGTAATCGACAGCCCAGAGGTAGTGGTACAGGTTTTCTATATCCTTGCAGAGACAGATGGGGAAGATGACGAATGCTTTTACCGAAAAGGGAAGGAAAATACAAGGCTATCCATGCTTGAAGTATCCAAAAAGCACCTGAAATGGTTCCAGAATCCCCGAACTTCATTGCTCGAGAGGCATGGGTAAAGCCTCTATATATAACTGCAAGAACAAGAGGGGCCAATGCAAGGCGTTGTCCCATGGCTAGGGCTGCGGCAATTTGCAAATAGTCCTTGCAAACTTTAAGGGCAGGACTAAAAAACACATATTTTGATAGCCAAAAGAGCAAGAAAAAGAGATGCTCATCTTGGGTAATAGGACCCGAAGCTCGATAAAATTGAGACAAGAAATTGCTGTATGCCAGAGCATCTTCAGAGATAAAAGGAGTGGGCAGTACAGGCAAATCCTCAACGGCGTGACCAACCAACTCAAAACCCGCTATGGCAAACACATCGAGCATAGTGATGGACATGTGGCCCCAAGGAAAAAAGAAACAGGTGCTTTGGAAGATGACCAGAAAGTGATGGCAGAGCCCAATAACCCACGTTCCAGGTCATAAGATGACATACTGACCTCGAGAGCGATATCGATTCCAGCAGCTGTCCATAAAAGTCGAGTTTCTTGGTCGGCCTTCAATCGAATAAACCATTTGTGAAAATCCTCTTCGTAAGAAGGGAAACTTCGAAATCGAGAAGACCCGGTGGACCACACATCCGTAATAGAAGAATGTTACAGTGCCAAAGTCTCACTATGTTTATACGGGAAGTGGAATTGAAGATTCACAGGTATATTGAGATAGTCCATGAAACTGGGGCCTAGAGAGAAACGGTTGCATTCATCCTCGACAGCTTTCAGTAAATGAAAAAAGCAATTACCAGCGCGCGGATCATCTTTAAACTTGTCAAAAGCTGCGATGTAATCACTGGCTGAATATTCAGATTTCTTGGACGCCATAAGAAATGATGGATCAAGATCGGAAAAGAGTTCAAGAAAGGATTTTTAGGGTTAGAAAAGAAGACGCGACGGTGAAACAAGGCTTTTACAAGAATAAAGAATGAAGGAGACGATTCGAAAAGTCACAACTGTTCGGGGAAGATACGAGGTGATGTGTTCAAAGGGTATTGGATGAAGAATTCGCATGGACTGCTCGAAAGGACATCAAAGGATAGAAAGCACGATCATCGCCTAGGGATTCGTACACAGACAAGGTACACCTTTAAAAGAAATAAATTCAAATTTATTCCTTTTAAAAAGGGGCATATGTTGACACCCAAAATTATCCCTAGTGGGAGTGGGCTGTTTACAAGTTACAAAAGATATAAAGTGCGGCCCACATAGCGAAAATCCAAAAGGCCGCAAGTCAGGCCCAGAGGCATTAAGAAGACCTAAGGCAATTGTCGACAAGACACGTCATAGAGGTGTCGACAAATTCAAAATCACGAGCCTTGCACGTGACATCGACAAGTTCAAGATCACGAGCCTTGCACGTGACGTCAACGAATCCAAAGACCACAAGCTTTGCACGTGATGTCGACGAGTCCAAGATCACGAGCTTTGCACGTGACGTCGACGAATCCAAGATCACGAGCTTTGCACGGAATCATGGTAATACGTGGTGGAAAATTCATTTATATGTGTCAAAAGGTAAAAATATGACCGTGGGCGTGAAGATCAAGGAAGAAATAAAGAGACACGATAGCTAGTACGTGATACCCAAGGAGCGTAAGCCACATCGATAAGTCAGGAAGCGGTTAAAACGCGAAACGTAAGGAAGTGGAAAACGACTTTCAAGGAGAAGTGCGGTCAACAGTTATCAAGCTGCTCTATAAATACTCAAGGATTTCCAACGAAGAGAAGACCTTCTTCGACAAACACAACACATCTTTTATCTAGTCTTTATCCTTAACGCATTAGGAGTAGTTTAATCATAGCTTTCAGATTCTTTGTCATAGATTCAATTCCGACGAGGGTCTTTATCAGGTTCAGCATTGTTGATTAAATTCCAATGTTGTGCCACCAGTTCAGCCTCGTTGATTAAATTCCGGCGTTGTGCTTAGAGTATAACTGTTGATTAGATTCCAGCCATATTCTCTTAAGCTACGTCATTGATTAAATTCTGGCGTACTTTGAAGTTGTGTCGTTGATTAGATTCCGACATAGCTTAACTTCAACATTTGCAGGTTGTCGTTTCATTGTTAGTATTGTCGAGTCTAGCATCGTATCAAGTCAGGGTGTAAGATCTAAATTGGGATTAATAAACGCATTTGACATTCTATGTCCAAGCTTGATTCAGGACCCTGGTATCCCTTATTAAAATCCGAAACGCAACGTTCGATGAAAGATTTTCAACGGAGTAAAAACCGGCGAAACACCTGGATATATAAATATCATATGGGGGAGGTGGAATAAATCCTATAAATAGGATTTCTAATATCCATAATATAAAAGCTATTTTTCTCAAAAAACAACCTTCTTAAATAATAAAATCAAAATCAAAATTAACCATATGGGTTATCTGGTCCAGAAAGTCTGCTGCTGCTCCTGCTGATCAGCGTTTGAACTTGGAAATTGTGAATTAGGAGGGCTCTCTGATTTGTTTCGGATTCCTTTTTTTCTCCTGCCACCAGAGTGCCGAGTTGGTGGAGGATCTGGCTTCTGTGGCCGCTCTGAATTCCTAAACATTCTGTCATATAATTTTCGCTGCATCTGGTTTGTTCACACCCTATTCGCTTCAACAATCAGCTTGAAAGCTGCCTCAGCACCAGTAAATTTATTTTTATCTGGATGAAGTAACAAAGCAAACTTCCTGTACTGCTTCCTGATAGTTGTATCATCAGCAGACTCTTCAACCTGTATGATTGCATACCAATCATGCTCAGATCCAGAAACTCTGGTCTGTGCAGAACAATGAATCTCGCAAACAGCCAGCATTTGGGATAGGTTCTCAAGCTCCGGGAAAAGACTGTTACAGAAAAGTTGCAGAAGATGGCTGTGCTTTGCAACCACAAAGAAAAAACACAGAAAAGAGAGTCAGAGAGAAGAGAGTGTACACCTGTGAAAAAATGCTTACTGCATTCATACGTCATAATTGAATAACAACTTAGCCTTTTAGACAGGCCATACACCAACAGAAAATCCCAGAAAAGTAGCCACAACAATTGACCCACTATGCTGAACTATCTACCCAATATCCTGAACGTGTGTGCAGCAACAAACATGCTGCAACAGATTCCTATAAACTAGGACAACCAACTAGGCTTTATTATAAAAAAAAACAAACAAATACTTTGACTAATTCAACACCCTCCCTTAAACTGATGTTGCAAACAATCAGTTTAAAAGGACTAGAACCAGCCCTCCCTTAACCTGCAGCTTCCAACGAACAAACACCAAGAAGCTTTCTTAGCTTATGATATGCAAATAATTTGAGAGACTTGGTGAACAAATTAGCAAGTTGATCTTCACTCCTGCAAAAAATTGCAGTCCCTCTCAAGTAGCAAAGAATTCGCTTTGCAGCTTGCAAATGTTTTTCAGTTGGATTCTCCATGTACCTGCTAATAAGGCTCATAGGATGCATGATATCTGGCCTTGTAGCTGTTAAATACATTAAACTCCCCACGATTTGCTTGTAGAAGGTGCTATTTACCTTTCTTCCATCAGGATCCTTCGACAACTTCAATCCAACCTCAGTTGGCATGGTTACCGAATTGCAATGCGTCATCTGAAATTTTTCTAAAATCTCTTGAACATATTTCTTTTGAGATAGAAAAATTCCAGCTTCAGATTGATTTATCTCAATGCCCAGAAAATAATGCATCAACCCAAGATCAGTCATGTCAAATTCCTCCATCATAGATTTCTTAAATGTGTCAATCATGACACTATCATTCCCTGTGAAGATAAGATCATCCACGTACAAACACACTAGAAGCAATTTTCCACCATTACCAATCTTGATAAATAGCGTATGCTCATATGGACATTTTGTAAATCCATCCTTCAAAAAATAAGCATCAATCCTATTGTACCAAGCTTTTGGAGCTTGCTTCAACCCATATAAAGCCTTTTTCAATTTATAGACTTTATGTTCATTACCCGGCTTGACATATCCAGAAGGTTGATGAACAAATACCTGTTCTTGAACATCACCATGTAAGAACGCCGACTTCACATCTAACTGATAGATGAACCATGAATTCTATGCTGCTAGCGCAATCGCTAATCGGATTGTATCGAGTCTCGCAACTGGCGCAAACACCTCTTTGTAAGCCACTCCAAATTCCTGCTTGTAACCTTTTGCCACCAAGCGCGCCTTATACTTTTCAATCTCACCATTCTTGTTCATTTTCGTCTTGTATACCCACTTGACTCCGATTGTCTTTTGCCCTTCGGGAAGATCTGTCAATTCCCACGTACCATTCTTCTCAATTGCTTTGATCTCTGCATCCATTGCAACTCTCCATTTTTTATTTTGTACTGCTTCATCAAAAGTAGTTGGGTCACTATCTGCAAACAAAGCAAAATGGATCAGTGGGTCTTCGGTTTGCTCAACTCTCGACACTTCATTATCTTCCATCCATGCTGGCCTCCGTCGGATGCATTGTGGTCATTCTTCAGATGCTGCGGCAACTGCTGAATTTTCAGCATTTTCTGTGATGACTTGACTCGTAGAGGGCTGCTTTTCCAGCTTAGTATCATCTTCAAAGTTTGCTGGAATTTGTTCACCACAATCACCACCATTCTTCTTGCTCCATGACCAGAATTTCTCTTCATCAAAGATCACATCACGGCTAATGGTAATTTTCTTGGTTATAGGATCATAAAGTTTGTAGGCTTTTGAATGATCACTAATGCCAAGAAAAATACATTTTTCTGCTTTATCTTCTAGCTTCTTCCTCTTCTGGTCAGGAACATGGACATATGAAAGACACCCAAAAATTCTGAAGTAATCAACTGCGGGTCTTCTCTCGCTCCAAGCTTCTTCAGGTGTCTTATTTAAAATAGCGAGAGTGGGACTTCTATTCAAAAGATGAACACTCCAATTGACTGCCTCCGGCCAGAAGCTTTTTGGAACTCCACTTGACGTCAAGAGGCTTTGCACAATATTCAGAATAGTGCGGTTCTTCCTTTCGCAGACACCGTTCTATTGCGGTGAATAAGCTGCAGTGAGTTGGCTTTTAATCCCATGCTCCACACAAAAATCCGCGAACTCAGTTGAAATATATTCGCCACCACGATCTGTGCGGAGAACTTTGATTGGATTTTCACTCTCTTTTTCAACAAGAGTTTTGAAGCTCTTGAAGGCTTCAAAGGCTTCAGATTTTTCTTGCAAAAAGTAAGCCCAAACCTTCCGACTAAAATCGTCAATGAAGGTAATGATATATCGTTTACCTCCATTGGCCATTGGGGAAATTGGTCCGCAAATATCTGAATGGACAAGTTCGAGGTGCTTCTTGGCTCTCCATGCTTTGCCTTTTGGAAATGATCTCAGTGTTGTTTGCTAACAACACACTCTTCACATATTTCGGACTACGCCATGATTGGGGAAGTCCCTCCACCATCTTCTTATGATGTAACGTCCGCAACCCACCAAAGTTGAGGTGTCCGTATCTGAAATGCCATAACCATGCTTTATCCTTCAATCTTGCAGAGAAACATGAGTGAGAGGTGCCATGAAGATGCAGCGGGAACATCTGATTGGCAGTCATATTAACTTGAGCAATCAGATACTGTTTCTCATCATGGATTTTGCAAACACCTCCTTTGAGTGTAATTTCATATCCCTTCTCTTGCAATTGTCCAACACTTAGAAGGTTGGTCTTTAACTCAGGAACATAAAACACCTCTTTGATCATCTGAACCGAGGTTCCTTTAGAAACAATTGCAACTGTCCCTTTACCCTTGACTGACACAGTCGAGTCGTCTCCAAATTTGACTGAGGTGCGAAACGACTCATTTAATGCAGAGAATGCCTTCTTGTCTCCACACATATGGTTGCTGCAACCGGTGTCAATATACCACAGGTTCGATGAAATTTTCTCCGTTTCTTGACACACCATTAGGAGAGACACTGCTTCTTCTTTTTCTTCCACAAAATTAATCCTTTCCATGCTTTGTGTATTTAAATTGGTACGACATTCAGATTTGTAATGTCCATACCTATGGCATCTAAAACACTCTACTCTAGATTTGTCTGCTGACCTTGGTTTGAAAACAGTTGAGTGCTGACCTCCATGTCCTTGTCCTCCACCTTGAGCATCACGAGAAAAATGACCATTAGGCTTTTGATTGAAACTGCGACGTTCATTGGTTCCCCTTCCTCTACCTCTGCCACTATTCGTTCTTGTTGTTGACGAAAAGTGATCTGTAGCTGCCTTCAATGCCTTCTCTTCCGGCTCTTGCTGAAGAAAATTTTGTTCGTGAACCAACAACGACCCTTGCAAATCATCAATTGAGAGTTCTTCAATGTCCTTGGCTTCTTGTATAGAACAGACAACAAAGTTAAACTTTGGTGTCAGAGATCAAAGAATCTTCTCAACGATGGTGACATCCTCCGTCTTATCGCCGGGAATCCGCATCTTATTGACAATTGCCATTGTCCGAGAGAAGAAATCGGTAATTGACTCTCCCGACTTCATTCTTAGTAACTTAAACTCTCCACAAAGCATTTGAAGTTGCTGCCTTTTTGCGCTTGCGGTACCTTGATATTTTTTCTTCATGGAATCCCATATGTGCTTGGAGGTATCCATATAGAGAATTGTCTCCAAGATTGATCTGTCAATGGCCTGAAAAAGGTAGTTTTTGGCCTTGAGATCTTTCAATCTTGCTGCTTCCAGAGCCGTCCGTTGTGCTGCTGTCAACGTAGCTCCTTCTTCTGGTTCGGCAACTCCAGAGATAACAACATCCCAATTTTCCTTGGATTTCAGGAAGTTCTCCATTAGCATGCTCCAATGATCATAATGACCATCAAAGCATGGAATAGCTAGTTGGACAAAGGTTTCTGAAGCCATCACCGCTACTGGATACCAAGAAAAAATCTTTCCTCACGTGTTTTCAACTCAAGCTCACTTTTTGGCTACTGCCTTTCACTCTCACTTTTTCCTCTCGTGTTTTTAACTCACTTTTCCTTCTTTAATGGCTCTGATACCACTGTTACAGAAAAGTTGCAGAAGCTGGCTGTGCTTTGCAAGCACAAAGAAAAAACACAGAAAAGAGAGTCAGAGAGAAGAGAGTGTACACCCATGAAAAAATGCTTACTGCATTCATACGTCATAATTGAATAACAACTTAGCCTTTTAGATAGGCCATACACCAACAGAAAATCCCAGAAAAATAGCCACAACAATTGACCCACTATGCTGAACTATCTACCCACTATCCTGAACGTGTGTGCAGCAACAAACATGCTGCAACAGATTCCTATAAACTAGGACAACCAACTAGGCTTTATTATAAAAAAAAAACAAACAAATACTTTGACTAATTCAACAAAGACGCTGGGCCTTCTGTGCAAGGCGCAATGCCTCTGCAAAGTGATTGCTTCGCATACGTACTTCCGCAATTTCCTTTGTCCTGACAGCCTCCTCTTTGTTGCACTCCATTAGTTTGTTGCTAATGTATAAAAGTCGGACCGTGAATATCAATCAAAAATCCATCAATAGGTACCAATTTCACCCACAGACTGCAAAAGAAAACAATTGAATCCACCTACCTAGAAGCAGCAAAGATTCGCGACATCTCTGACACGAACGAGGACAAAAAACTATCAGCAAGCTAAACGACACACACGAGATAAAGAGTGTGTTTCCCTTTTTCTCTCAAGAAGGCGAAAACGCATGTCAGAAGCGAAGACTGATGATAAACAAATGATACTAAGGCATTGGACCCTCCATGGATCCAGTCAGCCACATTCTCGCGATCAATCCCCAAACTGATTCAAGTGAAGGACCTGGAAAAATAACCGCCGTCAGATAAATCGGATCCAGAACACAGACGTGAAGGCAAAACATGTGAAGAACCTCGATTGGAGATGCTGCATACACTCCAGCAGCGCTCATGAATACACAATCTTCTCACCAGGAAAACGTTCACGCGTGGATCTGAGTGATTTCGACCCTGACTGTAAAGGTCCCCTCGTCCCAAACTCTGAGCAAGCAAACCATAACAAGCGTAAATTGTCTTCCGGGAAGGCATGACAGGTGAGAAAATAAGCATGAACCGTCAAACAGGAGATAAACAGATATTCTCTCACTCCAGTCAGATTTTTCACAAGTCCATAGCTCCATAAACGTCACTCTATCAGAAACAACCTCCACTCAAAACAATTTTCAAATTCAGAGGCCAAATCGAGCGAAAGCCTGGAATGACAGAGCAAGCTCGCAGACACGCAAAGCACCGAATGCAAAAAAACAAGCGCATGCAATGTCAATGTCCCTCTACAGTCGCGAGCAGAACAGACCACCACGGAAGTCAACGAAACCGTAAGGAATATATCATCTCGCACTCGGCACCGAAGAACGAACTTACTCTCAGCAATCGGAATGACGGAACCTTTTCAAATCATGCAAAAAATTGAAGGTGATGACGAGCCAGAAACCCTAAAACCGCAACATTCCCACAAGCAGAAATCGCTGGTCGGAGGATCGGAGGGAGGGAGAGAGAGAGAGAGAGAGAGAGAGAGAGCAGTGTTGGAGTCAACACCTGAGAGAAAGAAAAGTCCTAATTGGACTTTGGTCTTAACCGACTCAGGCAAAGGAAATGCGGCCCTTGACTCTTAAATAAGAAGAAAAGCAAAGGCACCGTCTCTGTCTATCTCCTCTAGAAGCCGCAAGTTGCTGAAAAGAAAAATCCAAGCTGGTCTTCATGTTGACGGTCAATTTCCTTAATAACGAAGGAAGAGAAGCAGGCCGTGAAAGCTGTCACTTGAAGAAAACAAGTTGACAAGTCAACTAGCTTAACATCAAGGAAACTCCACCAACCTAGGACTATTATGAATAGGGAGAAGGTGCCCCATGAGGAGATGTAGGAGTGCCTTGGAGTGCAAAAGAAAGGCCACCAGATGCAAAAGGTGAACTTCAAGTAGACCCGTCAAATGGGTGGGTCGGATCGGGTTTAGGTCGGGTCGAATATGGATCGATCCATTTAATCCTTTTTGACCCATTTTCATACAATGCAAATATAGTGACTCATACCCGACCCGACTTATATTACTAGAACACATTAATATTTTGGGAAAACTCATACCTACCCATTTAATCACTTTAAGCTCTTTACATGTATATGTTATTTGAATAAAAACTCCACATCAAATTTAAAAAGCAAATTAAATAATAAAAAATTTAGTAAATAAAGTAAAAAAATGTAAAAAAAACCTATAAATTGAAATACTTATAAATTTGACCCAAAAAATAACTTATAAAGAACTATAGGCCAAACCCATTTTGTAACTCATATTTAATGAACCCAATTTCATATGGGCAACTCAAGCTAAGTTGACAATCAATCAATCCAAAGAAAGAACAAATCACCTGTATTGCAGGAACTATATCACATCCTAAAAAGACCACTAACAGAACGAAAGACAATTTGAAATAGAAAAACTACAGACCATTTACTAGATTAAATTCCTGAAACAGAATATGTGATGTACAAATCGCTTCCTTCATTTTCCACACAATATAAGACTAGTCAAGTACATGATGTTTTGACTGGTGCCAATTCATCTATAGCGGCAAGAATATCAACCACATCGGAAAATTATATTCTAAAAGCAACATGGAGTTAGCATCAAGCTAAGCTTGGAGCTACGTGGTATTACCTTGTTTCCCCTGCTTTTTGACCTGATCATCAACGCACACTACATTTACATCCACTTAGATTTTGAAAACAACCCGCTACGAACACTACAACCAAGAACTTATCCAAAAACACATCCACGAAAAGCTCGATTCAGAGGCCTCGGTGAGACAAACAGATTATCACGGCAAGTGAAACTTTCGAACCTGAGATGAGAAACAGGAAGGAGGAAACCAAGAAAATGAGATAAAAGAAAGTATACACACTGTTAAGAGAATAGTTGATTTAGCAGGAATTGAGGAGAGAGGAGGGGAAAAAAGGAAGAGAGGTAGGAACAGAATTGTAATTGCTTACTCTTTAGTGTAATCTAATGGCCCTTTAAATAGCCGAGTACACATATGGATATCAATTATAAATGGAAACTAATTAATGGCTATTCTTATAGATAGAAACTAATTGATAGCTATCCTTATTAATGCTTATTACTATCCCCGTCATAAATGGAATGCGATTCTCCTTAGCCTTGTTTAGGCATGTTCTTGCGCCGTGAATATACTTGCAATCCTTGGGACGTAACATTCCTTCCCCCACAGAGAGACGACTTATCCTCAAGTCGAATATTATCCAAGAGGTGCTCATCCTCCCAACTGGAGTCGTCGGGCGCGAGGTCCTACCACTGAACTAACACTTGTGAGACCGGCTTAGAATCCTTCATAATAACTCGTTGACCCAAAATTGCTAGTGGCTTGTGAATGGGTTGGTGATCAACAACTGCCTTTGGGAGTGGGTGCACTCTAGTGGAGTGTGAAGCCATATACGGTTTGAGTAGTGAACAATGAAAAACTGGGTGTATGCGACTAGAAGCTGGCAAGGAAAGTCGATAAGCCACTTGTCCCACGCGCTCCTCCACAGGGAACGGACCATAGTAGCGAAGTCCAAGCTTGTGGGCTGAGTCTTTGCGAGCCGACAGCTGGCAATAAGGATGAAGACGAAGAAGCACCATGTCGCCTGGTTTGAAAGAAATATCAGTGCGGTGCTTATCTGCCTGGGTTTTCATGACCGCCTGAGCTTTGAATAAATTGGCACGTAACTGAGACAAGATTATATCACATGAGCGCAAGTCATGATCGACTGCTTCGACAGCACTGGTGCTTGCACAATAGGCCAAGAGGGAGGGAGGTTTTCTGCCGAATGTCACCTCAAAGGGCGTCATACTCGTAGAAGCTTGGAACGTGGTGTTGTAGTGGTACTCTGCCCAGCTAAGTATCTTGGACCACTTGGAGGGTTGATCATGAACAAATGAACGAAGGAACTGTTCAATGCAGTGAATGACACGCTCCGTTTGTCCGTCCGATTGCGGGTGGTAAGCGGATAAGAAATGCAGCTTTGTTCCCTGGAGTTTAAACAACTCCTTCCAAAAGGCACTTTGAAAAATGGGGTCACAGTCGGAAATAATGGAGTGAGGTATGCCGTGTAGCTTTCCCACTGTAGTCTAGAAAACTTGGGCCACCTTGGTGGCAGTGTAACGTGATGGCAAAGAAGCGAGGTGGGCCCCCTTGGAAAAATGATCAACGACCACTAATATGGCCGTATACCGAGTAGATGGTGGTAAATGTGTGATGAAATCCATAGAGAGATCGGTCCATAATGAGTCGGGTGGAGCAATGGGTTGAAGTAACCCGTAGGGGTGATGGTTGGTGGGTTTGCACTTTTGGCAAACATCGCATGCTTGGACGAACTTGGCTATGTCCTTGCGCATGCCGTCCCTCTAAAAATGCACAGAGATGCGTTGTAAGGTCCGTTGTACCCCAGAGTGACCACCATGTAAGCTGGAGTGATAATCTGACAGAAGGAAGGGCATAAGGGAGGAGTCCGCCGGCAAGAACAAGCGGCCACGGTGACGGAGCAAACCTGATGAGTAAGACCACGCGAACTGGGAGTCAGGTGCACGCTGGAGGTCGTCAATGATGCTCTTTGTACGTTGGTTTAGCAGCAACTCGGCACGAAGGGTGTCAAGGTCAGTATTCACGGACAGGATAACGTCAAAAGTGCGATCTCCTGGTTACCGTCATCATAAAACCTTGACAGGACATCTGCCGCTGCGTTTTTCTTGCCCGGCTTATACTCGATAGAGTAGTCAAAGCCGACCAATTTTGAGAGGAACTGCTGATGTTCTGGTGTCTGGATGGTTTGCTTAAGAAGATGGTGCAGCGGCCTATGATCTGTCCGGATAATGAAGTGAGCGCTGAGCAGATATTGACGCCACTTCTGAATGGTGGACCGTATTGCGAACAACTCACGCATATAAGTTGACTTGCTGCGCATGATGGGAGAAAGTTTGCGACTGTAGAAGGCCAGCGGGTGTTCAGACTGCATCAATACTACGCCAATTCCTACGCCGCTGGCATCAATCTCCACAACAAATGGAATGAAAAAATCAGGTAGTGCCAATACCGGGGCATGACTCAAAGCTTCCTTGGGGGAGTTGAAGGTGTGCTCGGCTTGTTCGCACCATGCAAATTCGTTCTTGGTGAGGAGGTCTGTGAGGGGTGTGGCTAACGTCGCGTAGTGGCGGATGAAACGACAATCATAGCTGGTCAACCCCAAGAAGCCGCGAACCTGCTTGGGCGTTATTGGGAGTGGCCAGCCTCGAACCGCTTCAAGCTTGGCAGGTTCAGCAGAGACACCGTGCACTGAAACAATATGTCCAAGGAATTCGACAGTAGGTGTGGATAACGGTAAGGTCGAACATTGACCGCCTCAGTGCCCGTTTTGAGGGGAATGCGGTGGTCGACATCACGCGCCGGTGGAAGGCCGGTTGGTTGGGCAAATAGGTCGTCGTACTTCGCAAGAAGGGTTTGTACTGACAGCGGAATGTCAGCATCCACGTCTGTTGGAGGTTGGTCTGATGAAGAGGCGGATAAGCACATGTAGCCTACGCTTATGCCGTCAGCAGCCATGAGTTTGAAAAGGCCCGAGGATGAGACCGAGAGTGCGCGCAGAGAGGGGTCACCTTGCAGCCGCACTGGTTGGCCATGGTGCTGGAATTCCATTGTCATGTTGGCATGGTCTGTTACGACTGGCCCCAAAGTTTCTAGCCATTGGACGCCCAAAACAATATCAGTGCCCTGCAGGTCAAGAATAAACTGGTCCATGGTAAATAAATGGGTCTGAAGCAGTACGGGCACATCGTGACATATGGCCGTGCATCGTAGGGTATCACCATTGCCTACCAACACTTGGAATGGAGTGATCGACGACAGCAGTAGGGCAAGGAACTTGGACATGCGCGTAGAGAGAAAGTTATGTGTGCTTCCTCCATCAACCAGTACTTGAACCGACTGACCTCGCACTATTCCTGTCATGCGCATGGATTTGGCCGAACGTTGGCCCAGGAGAGCATTGAGGCTGACTTCGGGTTCAGGTGGAGTAGTTTGGATGGCCTCACTTTTGATTGGCAGCGAGACGTTGTCCTAATCATCGAAGCCCTCTAAATATAAAAGGGTCGGACGCCCTTTACAACGATGCCCGCGGACAAATTTTTCGTCACAGTTGAAGTATAGACCTTTGTCACGTCGTACTTGCATCTCTTCTGCGGACATATGTTTAACAGGAAGCCGTGGAAGCGGTGGTTGTGCGGTTGCAGATGCGGACGAGTGGGGTGATGCGAAAGGGCGTGGGGAAAACAACCGGTTGCGCGGCTCGCTGAACTGGGCCTCGTACATGTGTGCTAATGCGAAGGCATCGTGCAAGTCCACTGGGCGGTGAGCTTGGATGGCCATGCGCACCCGGAGTTGCAGGCCGGAAATAAACAAACTACGTAAGTGTGCTGGTGAGAGTCCATGTACCTTGCTAGAAAGATTTTCGAAGGTGGCCTGGTAATCAAGGACGGAACCCGTTTGCGATAACTTAGCAAGGAGGGCCGTTGCATCTTCGTATTCGGAGGGACCAAAGCGATGACGGATAGCACGGGTAAATGCATCCCAATCCGGCAAAAGATTTTCAGCTGCCAATCCTTGATACCAAGTCGCGGCGGGAGCATCGAGGTGCATTGCCGCTAGCAGTAGGCGATCCTCGGGCTGAGTGTGATAATATTGAAAAAAATGGCTTACGTTGAAAAGCCAAACAGACGGATCACTCGAAGAGAAACGCGGAAATATGAGACGTGGTGTCGGGTGCTGGGTTGGCCTCTCATCCGTATGGGTGGGTTTCAGTGGGCCACTCCTGAGAATGCCGAACGTCATAGGATTGCATGAGGTGGGCGGTGGTGATTCATCCGTATGGGTGGGTTTCAATGGGCCTGTGACATTCCGAATTTCGACCCACTTGGGATCTATGAAATGCATGATTTCATTAATGCACTTGTAGTAAATCTCGCCCAGAACTGATCATTCTTGGGATACTAACCATTAGGGAAAAGCTAATTAGGGAATTAGATTCGCGCGACGAAAGAACTTAATCATGGACTGACTTTCGACCATAAGGATTGTTGAGGTGATGCTTTGGGCCAGTATAGACCGATCCAAGGATGGTCACGGATCGATTTACTAATATCATATAATTGGAACGCGGGTGATTTCGTCTCGCCATAATATGATATTGGCGAACGATCCTAAACTTATTTCGAACGATCGCGTTCTTAGGAACTAGTGATTGATCCTCGCAATTACATGACAATCGAGGTCATCATGGTTCAAGTCTACTTAAACGTGACTCGATTGAGTATCGACCACGGGTCGAATATACGAATTTTCCCGAAAGCCGCCCGTTAGTTTGAGATATGCTCAAGTCGCGTTTATTTGGATTTAGCCATTAATTAGAGACCGAGTTTGGGTATCGAAAATTTCGAAAGTCATGACAATTAATTGGACGACATTATTATTAGCGTGGCTAGCTTCGGATTTGTTTAGATTCGTCAGAAAATCGAAAGTTTGACTGGAAGTGGAAAATAACCGTTTTGCCCCTGGGACTTTGTGAAGGCTAAGTATAAAAGTGGAAGGGCATATTGGACATTTCACCCCCACTTTAGAAGCCACAATTTTTGGACAATTTTGCCCTACCCTTTTTGGTTAATTCCCGTTTTACCCTTGGATATTTTTTGTGAGAGTTGATCTTGGCCTTCGATTTTAAGATAAGATTAAATCGTGGCCGTCGGATGGAAAGTTGAGAGGAGGGCGAGATGGTAATTTTGCTTGAGGTAGACTTTGACTAGCTTTTTATTTCATTTTCTCTCATTTGTCTCTCTCTCTTCTCTCTCTCACGTTTTCCTCTCCCTCTCGGCCTCACCATTTTCCGCCACCATCACCGCCCCTTTTGGCTGTTGTTTTGGCCGCCGGTCACCCCCATCTCAGCCCCCAAGCCACGCCGTGAGCCGCCCTTGCCTAGCCACCACCGTGTGCCGTCCGTCCGAGCCGTTTCCTCGCTGATTCGCCCTCACCGCGAGCCAAAACAGCCCACAGAAGCTGTGGTGCTGCTGTCCATGCCGTCGTCGCCACCTCATGTTGTTTCCGGACTGAGCTACGCGTAGCCCTTGTCGCCGCCGTCGCGCCCGTGTCGTCGGAATCGTTTGCGGGTGAGTTAACGCTCTAATCCCTTGATTAGTACGTTAAACTTGCTTAGGGTTTGATTAGACTAAGTTAATCTTGCTTAGTGCTAATTAATTAAGGATTAGTTGATAAGCTATCGCGATATGTGGACTCGATAAGTTATCGAGATAACGCGATAGGCTATCGAGGTTTTATTGATAAGCTATCGCCAATTATGCGATAAGCTATCGAGATTTTATTGATAAGTTATCGCCAATTATGCAATAGGCTATCGAGGATTTGACGATAAGCTATCGGATTATTTTATTATTAAATAACTTAATTTTCGGAACTTAAATATTAATATTTTTGTGTAGAGTTTAATAATAAATTGTGATTATTTTAGGCTTGAATTGTGACGCCTATGTTGGAAATTGCCATATAAATTAGCTTGTATAACTAAATGAATTGTATTGCTATTTTTAAAGATGGAATTGTGGACATATGAACAGTAAATCCCGAGATGTCGGGCTTGTATGTCAATTTTTATGAGCTAAATAGGGTGTGGAGGTTTGAATTGGGAAGTATGCAAAGTTTGATGGTTTAATTATATGTATGTGATCACGTGTGAATTTATTACCGCATTTTTATGTGTGGAAGTTGCAGTAATTTGTTGTGTGAGCATAAACCACGTTTGCATTTGGCTAAATGCTGAGATATAAATGAGTTGTGTGTTTGTCGTGCTCGTGTGATCACATAAAGGAACCTGTCACCCAGAGGGGATCTGGGGATGCAATGTGTGACCTTGTGCGAAAAGTGAGTGCAATATGTGACATTGTGCATAAGAGAATAGCACATCATATACCCTGTTGCATTGGCTAAATTCAAAGATAAAGAGCTGGCTTGAGTGATTGGTGTGCTTGCATGGTCACATGAAAGTCCGTCTAGGCGGGGGTTCTAGACGATGCCTGGCGGGGGTTCAGATGCCGTCTAGACGGGGGTTCTAGACGATGTCGTGTCGCGGTTGAGGCCGGACCAATGCTCCTTATGGAATGCCGTCTGGGCGGGGGTTCCAGATGTTGCCTTGCCCGATGGAGCGGGATGATGCCCGGTTATGCCGGAAGACACCGGCGGGGGTTCGGTTGTGGCCCTGAGTGGTCGTTTAATAATCTTGACTATTATGAATGCAACGTGCATGAATGAATGCATTGCGCCTGATTATAGGATGAAATTGTGAGGCACGGTATGGGACGGGCCGAAGCGATTTCACCTTATAATCGGGACTCGTGTGAATGCATTGTGCAAGGGAAAGTTGTTGTGTATTCTGATTGTATTATATGCTTGTTGCATTATGATTGCACATGATGGTTTATAACGTGCAGAGCGTGTGTGCCAAGGCAAGGTAAGAATGCCTGCAATTGTTTAATGGCATGTTTATTTATGCTGGGTTGGGTAGCCTGCTCGTGTTTATAGTTAAGGAAAAGCAGGGGTTGCTTTGCTATTGATCTGCCATCGATAGGTTGCTGCATGTTTAGGAGCGCCCGAGGCGAGTTGACTTCCTAACTGAGACTTAGGTCGTTAACTTACTGAGATTTATCTCATTCATTGTTGTTAACCATTTTTCAGGTGCTCAGGTATGAGTACGCGTTGCGTTTCATGGGAACTGGCTGTTTTGAGGGGAAACACCTTTTGAGGTTGCCCTCGTAGATAGAGGAGCTTGGTTAATCCCCTACCTTTTGTGGTTGTAATTGGGAAGGTCCGCATAGCGAACTTGTAATATGTTAACCCGATGTATTGCTGATGATGTTATATATGTTGAGGTATGTTTTCTTGACTATCCCTGTTGTTGTGATTGGGTGGTTTATGATTGCTTCCGCTTGCGTTTAATTGAAAGTTAAAATGAATGGGTCGGCGACGTGTCATGGGATGTCGCAATTCCACGACCAAGGAAAGATGTCCACGCGCTCGAGGGTCCGGGGCATGAAAGGGCCACTCCCGAGAATGCCGGACTTCATAGGATTGGATGAGATCGGCGGTGGTGATGGTTATGTTCGGAAGATAGCGGTGAGACGTTGGTCACGTTTATCCAGGAGAGTCATGAGGCTCTTGGCAGTCAGTTGATTGGCTATAGAGGTAATGAGATATTGTCGTAATTGTTCGACAGCTCCAGCAGTTTCGTTGGCTAGTTGTTGCACCGCTTGCAATTGGGTCTCCTGTTGAGAACGAGTTGCAGGCATGGTGGAGGTGTGAGTCGACGAGAGCACCAAATTGTTAAGAGAATAGTTTATTTAGCAGGAATTGAGGAGAGAGGAGGGGAAAGAAGGAAGAGAGGTAGAAACAGAATTGTAATTGCTTACTCTTTAATGTAATCTAATCGCCCTTTAAATAGCCGAGTACACATATGGATATCAATTATAAATGGAAACTAATTAATGGCTATCCTTATAGATAGAAACTAATTGATGGCTATCCTTATTAATGCTGATTACTATCCTCGTCATAAATGGAATGCGATTCTCCTTAGCCTTATTTAGGCATGTTCTTGCGCCATGAATATACTTGTAATCCTTGGGACGTAACATACACACACATCTTTTAGCCAATCAATTGCATTAAATCATGTGGGCAAACCAAGAGAATGAGTTAAAAGAAGGTACCTAATGCAAATAGTCTTGAAAGTCGACAATGAGAGACTCGTCATCGAAATCTTCCTCAAGTGAAACTCTAAATAACCAATCTCTGGTGCACAGCTCGGCCTCTACATTTTCGGGCGAAATGGAACTACGATATTTATTTAGAATGTGTTCTCCATTGCTAAAGGCCGACTCTAAGACAACGGTAGTGATAGAAATGCTCAATATATCACGAGCCATGAGAGACAACTCGGGATACCGATGTGAATGAGCTTTCCAATAATCAAGGACATTGAGATCTGGGTATTTTTTTCTATCGAGCCTATTCTCCTCCAAATACAAATCCAATTGTGACTTAGTAGATTGCGAGCCAAAGTGTTCACTCTCGAATGCATCATACTCATCAAGATTGTCCCCAATGTTATCAACGATGTCCTCAACTGAAATGTTACCTCGACTAGTAGAAGATGTGAAGCGATCATCTCTCGATGTAGAGGTCACATATTCATCAAAAAGCATATGGAGCCTTTCTTGAATGCTCCATACATATTCCACATGACCATCCATGTCCAACTTTGAATAGCAAAACTCTAAAAAGTATAGCTTATAGCGAGGATTTAATATTGCAGCAAAAGATAAGACAATGCTATAACACTTCCAATATTTTTCAAACTTCTTTAGCATTGCTATAGTCATAGATCTAATAGCTACATCCTCACTATTCTTCGCCTTTATCAAATGAGACTGGATCTGCCATACTCCATAGAAATACAAATTCGTTGTGGGATATCTAACTCCGGAGAAGAGAGTGGAAATATCATAAAAAGGTTGTAACAAGAGTGCAATTTTCTTGGCTCTAACCCAATCCTCAAGTGATGGACATGTGAGAAAGTTACAATCAATTAACTTCAAATGGAAAAATGCATGTTCGAAGACCAAAGGACCTTCAAGCATTAGATACGTAGAGTTCCATCTAGTAGCCACATCTTAACATACCTTTTTACCCGTCTCCAAGCATGATTGTGATATATGTTGAGCAAATTTTACTCTTCTCCCTTGTGTAGATCTCACATATTTAATAGAATCTCTAATATTTTGTAATGCTCCATCAATTACCTTTAACAATTCTTGTACAATGAAATTCAAAATATGCACACCACAACGCAAATGAAAAAACTGCCCATCACATAATAAAGAGGATCTCATAGAAGGCAAATTTTTCCAAATATCAACCATGTTGTCATTATATGATGCATTATCTAACGTAATACTGAAAATCTTCCTTTCAATGCCCCAATCTCTCAACAAAGTCTACAATTTTTCCAGTAGAATGGCGCCACTATATGGAGGTGGCACATAGGAGAAGCACAAAACCTTTGCGTGTAATTCCCAATTCTCATCAATGTAATGGTCAGTGATAGTCATATAATGATCCGTTGTGATAGAAGTCCACAGATCAGAAGTCAAACATATTCTACTCGGAACTGACACTAAATTTGATTTAAAATTTCTCTTCTCTTTCTCATAAACTTTTACCATATCACTTCTTGTTGTATTTCTTGATATGTGCTTCACATTGGGGTTGAGGTAACTAAGCAACTCTCTAGTAGCCTCATGCTTAGGTGTAATTGTGTTTGTTTATCGCTCTTGCTAGCTTGCCTCTAAACACGGCTTGATCAAATCGTTCCGTGCAATCATCAACATTGGCCTCTCGATTGGGACAAGTGCTTAAATGACACAACAAATTTTTTGTCCCATGGCTAGCCATGTAAGTTAGTTCGCACCACTTACACTTGGCCTTTTCCTTGCCATCCTCATCTATGAACTTTTCAAATTCAGACCATACCACATAAGTGCATCTTTTCGATCATTTAGAGCAAATAGAGTAATTTTCCTCATCCTCGTGAACTAAGGATGCAACTCTACATCTCTTGGATCATTCTGTAGTTGAATATTCTTCTTGTTCCTCGTTAGATCTCAACATGTTAAGTAATCAAACACTTGCCAAAACTCAGTAATCAAACACGTATATCTTTCTACTCCTATGCTAAGTAATTTTCCAGCCGAATCATTCGAACCAATAAAAGGTAATGCATAAAGATACAATATTTAAATCAGCGCATCATCGTCGTAGAACTCAATAGAGTCAAGTTTAGCTAGATAAGTAGACATGCCATGCTGACAAGCAAGAAGTTTACTATGACAACTCGGTTGGTAGCTTCGTGCACAGATATTAACTACATACATATTTCTAATAAGAAAAATTCTAGCTAAAGGGTTCTCTTTAGAACTAGTTCTAAGTAAATGATGGGATGGTGGACCTTGGGTTCAATACAGACAGATCAATGAATGAAACTACAGACAATTGCATAAAACAGCGAAGGAAACAGTTTGATCAATTGGCCAGCAACGAAGCGTGGAGATTGCCTCGGGGACGGAGACAAACCTGTCGGCGAGGCCTCAAAGCTTTTCACTGCCCTCGATGATGGCATTCACGTCCTCAATCACCACGAACATGCCCCTCGAGGAGTTGCAATTGTCTACGAAGATCTTTTTCGTCGTGGTCGTGCTATTCTGTTTTTCGCCTTTCGACTGAGGCTGAGGGTTGAACTCTCCTCCAAAGAAGCGTTGGCCAAGGATGCAGCGAAGAGGAGACCTTAATTAAATCCACAAGATGATTAACAAATTCCCGTCCAAATTCATATCAAGCTCAGTAAAAATGCAGAACCACCAGTCAGATGAGTCGGACATCCCTATCGTGAGCGAAAAAAATTTACTAGTTTCAAGAGAATGGTTCGAACGGCTTTTCTATCAAAGGTAGAAGAGGACAAGGATGGGCACCAGTGGTTGCGATCGGAGAGGGAGGCGGCGACGGCAAGGAAGGCAGCGGCCACTGTGGAAGAGGAGGACGAAGTGGAAGAAGAAGAGGGGGAGGAGCAATGGACAAAGAAGCGCTTGGGGCGGAGTTGGAAGCAGAACAGAGGAGGATACCCATTTAAGACCTATATTTGACCCATATTTGACCCATATTTGATAGAGGTTTACAGCTCAAACCCATAACAACCCATTTATTAATAATAGACCAATCCATATCTGACCCATTTTATAAACAATGGGTTAAAAAGAGGGTCCTCAACCCATTTTGACACCTCTAACTTCAAGGAGAGAGGCAACGCAGCCTAAGTCTGATAGAGAGAGTTGTTTCTCTATGAGTGTGAGAGATAAACAGATTAGTTGAGAGCGTGTCTCTGTATAAGTAAGTATTGCTTTGACTGTTTTGAGTGTCGTGAGAGAAAATATATTGCAATAGTTGTATGAGATAATTTCTGATTGTTATACTTGTACCACATTTTGGTATAACGAGTTTATCTTGAGTTGTCTATTACAATTTGCTTGTGTTACCACCACAATACTTCCGTATACCCTATAAGTGGTATTTGTCACATCTCGATTTTTGGGCCTGGGAAGCTGCAGGTAAATTGTAACATCCTCAATTTCAGTGCCTGGGAAATGGCTATGGTTTAAGTTTGGTAGTTTTTCAATTGGAACCAATTTTTTACTCTTGTTTTGGAAAATCCAGTTTCGGATCCTTTGTACCCCTTTTTTTTTTATTTTTGGGGAGAATTTTGTGATCCGAATTTCCAAACACTTCCTTCTTCAAAGTTTCTCCAAATATCTTGAAGTTTTACATACTTTAATTTCAGAATTTTTGGAGTTGATATGAGTGGTACGATGGCCTGATTTTCGGACTGTGTAAAACTGCCCAGAATGGGTATTTCGGTGATGTTCACCCTTTATTTATTTTCTACAAGATTTTCTGGGATGATTTTGGAGAAGTTTCCTTCATAAAAGTTGTTGAGAACTTCGTTTGCTATAACTTATATAAATTTGGGAATTTTTCGAGATGATTTGAATTCTGGAAAGAGCTTACTTTGAGAAACAAGAATTTTGTTCCAGCGAACTGTTTTTAGTCTGTCTTTGAGCTACTAAAAATGGTGTTTACAGACAGATTCAGATTTCGTGTTCTTCATGAGAAATGTTTTTTAAGGCCTTGTTTATGACATATTCAAATTTGAGAATTTTCGGAGTCCATTTACTATGTTTTCAAATCTGATTTTGTGAACAGTGCAAAGCTGTCCGGGTTTGTCAGATTTCAAAGATTTAGCATTTTCTATATGAGAATGTTGGAATCTCGACTTAATGTCTTTTAGTGATATTTGAGGACATTCCTGCGCCGAACCTCGGGTTGGATGGAATTATTATGCGTGTTTATCGCGGAAAACCCTCAGAAAATCTTGTGATTAAGTATGGCGCGGGTTGTGGTTTTTGTGCCAATTGGTCTATTTCGTGTGACCCGATTGGCCCAAGTCATTTACGTGAGAATTGAGTAAATCCAGAAGACTCTAGGGAGTCCACGGTCCGGAAATTGGTAGAAGAACCTAGAAGCCTTGACCAAGTCAAAGCTTATCCTCCAAGTTTCATTAATTGGCTTAGACTTTTAGGTCATCTTCATGATGACCCTTCATGATGGCTTGCATTAATAAATCAAGACTTTAGGGCCCCTCCATGATGACATGCATTGATGGCTTGGAGTAGTGACCAAGAAAAGTCTTCTATTAATAGGGAGAGAGAGAGAGAGGGGAGTCAGCCAAGAGAGTTGCAGAGAAAGAAAGAGAGGAAGAGATAAGGATCATTAATGGCTTGTATTAATTGAAGTTAGGCTTTGGGGCACATCATCATGATAAGTCTTAAATGATTTTTGACTTTAGGGACCCCTCCATCATGACACACATTAATGGCCATAAGACTTTAGGGACCTCTGTGAAAATGACATTTTTTTCTCTATTGACCTTGGCTTGCTATATATAGAGAGGAAGAGAAAGAGAAGCCTCACGTGAAGTCCCCCCTCCTCCTCTCTCACGCCATCCTCCATTCTCACGCCACTCTCAAGCCATCACCATCTTGTTTCTTGGTTCCTTGCTTCTTGTTTTCACGCCAAGTGAAAGAGAGAACGAGAGCCTCACCACCTAGCCCTT
The DNA here is from genome assembly GCF_021117445.2 of Syzygium oleosum. NCBI lineage: Eukaryota > Viridiplantae > Streptophyta > Magnoliopsida > Myrtales > Myrtaceae > Syzygium > Syzygium oleosum. Next base: position 3,353,202 of record NW_026607500.1, on the reverse strand, counting down.
GTCTTCCTTGTTGTGCGGCCACATAAAGAGCTCACCGACTAGCCCATGCCTCTTCTTGTTGTTCGGCAACTAGAGAGCTCAAGGTCGAGATGCCATCTTCGACATGTTCAAGCCTCACGCCAAGACCCGTTTATTCACGTGTTCAAGCTCGAGAACCGCCGAGACTCCCATGTTCCTTTCTTGTTCTTGTTTTTATCGTTGTGTAAGTGAATTCCCTAATATCGGGAAAGGAAGTTGCGATACGTTGTAACATGGGTTGCTTGGCCCGTTTCTTGGTTTCGTGGTTGATTTACTTGGCCCGTTTTCTTGGTCTCATGGTTGTTCGTTCTTTCTCGACTAACGATGTTCACGTGCGATATTTGTTTTGTTGGTTTCGTAGCATGACTTTGCTATTTGAATTGCCATCGATGCCGGTACGGTAAGAGTCGACTTGTGTGAATGACGATTGTCTCGTCCTCGCTTGATATTAGTGTTTTCCCTTGCTGAGTCTCCCCGACTCATCCCCCGTTGTTTCCCTCTTTCAGGTCCGTAGGATGGCATCTCCCCCAGCCCGTGTTGGCAATCCCGTGGAGCAGAGAGTCGAAGTGCTCACCGTGATAGATGTCAGAGAAGACCGCGTCTACCGCCGAATCACGACGCTTGTGATGTTCGATGATGGCCTAACGGACTTGGTGCCTCATCCGTACGTGGCGTGGTATCGCTATGCGAACGAAGAACGGGTTGGATCCCTATGTGGGTTCAACGGTGCTTTGGCGGTGCGGGCGGGCCGGCTCCGAGATAAAGCCACGGGTGGGATGTGAGATGGCCTAGCGGACGGGACTGGGGTGGAGGTGAAGAAGCAAGAAGCGAGAAGCCTTAGTGGGTATAGGATAACCCAAGTCAAGTTTTGTTATTCATAGTCGGCTATGAAATATGTGTTGTTTGCCATGGCCCGAAGGGCTTGTTAAAACATGTTTGCATGCGTTGTAAACATAAGGTTTGCTCATGATGCTTCTTGTCTTATTCCGCTGTGTGTATTGATTGTGATTGTCCCGAGAAATGCTTCCGCTTGTGTGTAACGAAAGATAATAACGAATGGGACGTCACATGAATGACCCCAAGGTGGGGGCGTTACAGATTAGAGTAAGGTTGTGCACTCTACAATTGGTATCAGAGCTGTATCTTTGAATACCCTATAATTGGTATCAGAGCCAGTAGGCCTGGACCAAAGTACAAGAGCTAGTAAGCCGAGGATCATATCAAAGCCTAGGAGGTCAACAACCGGAGTATCAAAACATTACTTTGATATGATTGTAAATATTTGTACGATGTTTTAAGGAAGACGGAGAAAGATTTATTGGTGGAAACTCGGAAGACAGATCAGAAAGCATTATTTACAATCTTTCAAGTTGTGGAGGAGACGATATTTGACAAAATATCGAGCGCGGAGACGGCAAAAGCAAAGTTGGATATTTTGCAAAAATCGTACAAAGGCAATGATCGTGTGAGACAAGTGCGGCTCCAAACATTTCGAAGAGATTTCGAGTCTTTACGCATGAATTACTCTGAATCAAATTCGACATATTTGGATTGGGTGTAGGCCATCGTTAACCAACTAAGGGTTAATGGTGAAGAACTCCAAGATGTACGAGTCGTATAAAAAATCTTGAGGTCTTTGACTGAGAGATTTGACTACGTTGTTGCGGCAATCAAAGAAGGTCAAGATATATCAACCGTGACATTGGAGCGGTTGATGGCTTCATTGTGATCGTATGAGCAAAGAATGAATTAGAAGTCCATTAGTTCGTGTCCCGAGCAAGCACTGCAAAGTCGGGTCATTCAATCAAATCAAAGAGATTATCAAGGTGGACAAGGTCATACAAGTGCTCGAGGTAGATGTGGAAATTTGAATTTCATCGGAAAATATAAAACATGTGACAAATCAAAGGTCAAGTGTTTTAAGTGCAATAAATTCGGACATTACAAATTCGAATGTTAAGTAGAGGTGACGGCACACGCACATACCGTCAATGATGACAAAGACGTGGTGCGAGCATGTACCATGGATGATGGAGTTTCCCTCTTTAGAATGAAAAACAAGAAGCTCGTGGTTCTTGTTTTGCGGTCGCACGAAGAGAGCTCCTATGGGATCGTGGGCAAAGCTAGAACACCTGGTAATTTTGTGCTTGAGTTTTATATTCAAATGAGCTGTTTATTTGTAAACATTTGGGGTTTGGGTTTAATCTAGGCGTGAAAAACACTCAAGCATCTCCGATTCTCCGATTATTAGTGGATTATTGTTGCTAGCTCTCTTTGTGGATGTAGGTATCGATACTCGGACCGAACTACGTAAATCTTGGGCATCCTTTATTGTTTCTCATTTATTTCTTCGGCGCTTTCGCATTGACATAATTTACAAAATCCCGGTTAGCTTCCGCGTTCGTTAATATTACAACATCCTGTATCGTGGCGTTCATCAAGGGTGGAAGATAATGAGGTACCTGTTAGCCACGTTTTCTATGTTCCATCCCTTTAACCTTCCAACCTCATTGAGAGCAGCTCTCCGCTTGCGGATGGTCTCATCGTCCACTCCCTTCTTGTTTTCTTACACAAGCAAGACCTCGCCATAACCTTCAGTATGGTATCGAATCTCAGATGGTTTAACAAATTAAAGGGGGAAGAACAGCATTGGTGCCAAAAGTTGTGTACGGAGCTCACTTTGGTGCCAAAAGTTTCATTTGGATCACTTAAGTGCCAAAAGTTTACGCCGGCGATCACTTAAGTGCCAAATCGGAGAAAAAACGATTATTTAAGTGCCAACGGCGAGAAATTCCGACCAAATTTAATACGTGACTTTTATATTTAAATTTTAATGACACGTGGCATTTCCATGTGTATAATTCAATTTTTTAAATATTTTTTTCTGATTTTTTTTTCTTTCTTTTCTTTTTTCTTTTTTCTTTTCTTTTCTTTTCTTTTTTATTTTTTCTTTTCTTTTTCTTCTACCATGGCCGGCCCTCGCCCGGACGAAGGCGACACCTCGGCGAGGCCGCTGTGGCCTCGGCGAGGGCCGGCCTCGCCGCCGGCCCTCGCCCGGAGGAAGGCGACGCCCGGCGAGGCCGGCCATGGCCGGTGGCCGGACACTGGCCATCGGAAATAAGAAGAAAGAAAAGAAAAAAAAGAAAAGAAAGGAAAAAAGAAACAAAAGGAAAAAAAAAGAAAAGGAAAAAAAAAAAGAAAAGAAATGCCACATCAGCCCCCGGCGAGCCACATCAGCTTGAGAAATTAATAAAAAAATGCCACGTCGGATTTCCGGCGAAGTGGCACTTAAGTGATCGTTTTTCAAAATTTTTGGCACTTAAATGACCCAAATGAAACTTTTGGCACCAAAGTGAGCTCCGTACACAACATTTGGCACCAATGCTGTTCTTCCCCCACAAATTAAGTAGAAAATGGGCATGATTACCTGTCCCTTCCTTTTTCGACACTCCACCATCTAGGCCAATTCCTTCGGACACCATTTACTGGAAGCATAACTTCTAGAGAAGATGGGTATGGAGATCTTCAACTGCTCAATCACCCCGAGGAGAGATCCGGGCCGATCTCTTTGCCGATGTGGAGATCTTCATCGTCTCTGTAGGTATGGACTCCTGCATCTGTGAGACTTGTATAGAGATGATCGGTGAAGCTTGTGTGCATGTCCGGTCCTCTGAAACTCAAGGACACTTCATGGTCGCACCCTTCCATCTGGACAAGTTGCAGAGAAAATGAAGCAGAGTTGCACCAGTTCAGCAACAGCGGGTTTCTGAACTCTATGAAGTCGAACGTTATGGGACAAGTAGAAATGATACTGCAAATTAAAACGGGTACGACGGATTATGATTTATAAGTTTTCCAGGACAGCCAATCTCAAGGAAGCAAGTTTCGGGGAACTTTCACCTGTGTCTTGAAAGACTGAACTAAAACCACATGCTCTCTGACCTTTCCATTGATACTTTGGGTCCTTCTACGGAATTTTCTTCTTGCAAGAACATTCGGCGGACGCCTGTTTTTTCTCTTTTTATTCAACTGTCCTTCTTGGCCGCGGGACCGAGGTTCGTGAACAGGAGACTAGAATTTCCCCACCAAAGATAATTAGAAGAAGTAAACTAACAAAACAATGATGACCAGTAGCTCGCAGCTAGGTAGCTCTCGTGTCAGTGTGTCACGACTCAATCTTGAGCTAAATAATAATCTGTAATGTATGTGGTCTTGTAATGAACCCCATAAATTTTTATTTATTTTGTTCTATTAAATTTTTGTAACGATGAATATGCTAACATTATTAAATTGTTTAAAAAAACTCAGTCATAATCCTCAATTCGAAAATTCAAGATCAGATAAAGCTCGGACGTGATCAAATAGGGGAAGAATCCATAACTTGGTCGATAGCCTGCACGTCGATAACTTCATTCTTTACCCATTATAACGTCTTTACCTCGGTATTATTAATGCGACGTTCCAGGCTCGTCGTCGTCCTGTTTCTTTTATCTTATTAATAAGTACATGCGGAAACATGTATAAACAAACTCCTAAACAAAATAATAGCTGGAAAATCAGGGAAAGCATAACAGGCAAAACACACTATTGCCATTTTACTTAAACATATTTTACAAAACCTTTTCTACGGGCTGTTCCACTTATAAACCATATCACAAGCGAAGGCTGAGGTTAATCCTAACTCCTCTATGTTAGCCTCCATCTCGACGGGTACACTAGAACGAACCAGGGGTGCAGAGTTCATCCTAAAAACATGGAAAACAACGGGAGTGAGTTGAAAACTCAATGAGTAAATTCACTAATACTCATGTAGGATGACGCCTCGCCGTCGTACTAACGCATACAAATATTTTCCCCGCCTTATGTCGATGGCAAATCAATAGTAAAGACTTTGACCTTACCCTTGCTACGTTTACATGAGCTTGCCCGAAACCTTCGGCTTACACATACCGGCACATATATAAGATTCATTTATCGTCATCCCTGCTCAACCAAGGCATCTCGGCTCAACCGAGGCATCCCGGCTTCGTGCTAGGCATCATGGCTTAACCAAGGCATCCCGGCTCAATCGAGGCATCCAGCTTCATGCTAGGCATCCTGGCTCAACCAAGGCATCTCGGCTCAATCGAGGCATCCCGAGGCTAGCTTACCAAGGCATCCGGGCTCAACCAGGGCATCCCGGATCAATCGAGGTATCGCCACCAACGCTATGTGACGATGGTCTTCTTCTTTCATTTAGTGATCACACATCATGGGTCACACAAGCTGGTTTATTATCCTCTATCTTAACCCATGCATACAAGGCTCTAATTGCTATGTACAGATGAAAAGTTCACAAGCTCATAAATCAACAAGCATGGTTAAGAACATCAACATATCACACAAACTACCGTATCCAAGTGTCATGCAACCATGCACAAGATCAAAACCGTTTCAAGCAACAACAACCTCCCAAGCTGCGTTTCAACCACGTAACACACCGCCCTATCCAAGTGTTAGGGAATTCACTCACCTGCAAGCACAAGACAATGTCTACGGAGGTCGAACGGGGAAACGGCAGTCAGCGGTGGTGAATAGGCGAGAAAGAGGGAGATAGGTGCTCGGCATGAGGATGAGGGAGAGAGAGGGAGGCGTGAGAATGAGAAGTGAGAGAGGAAGATGAGGTGATGTGTGGTGAGGAAAGGAGGAGGGGTGCCTCTATTTATAGGCCCTTCTTCAACTTGTTCACCAAGTTTTGACTCTCCAACTTGCTCTCCAAGCTTTGACTATCTAGAATCCTCCTTCTTGTCTCTTACTCACTTTAGAGTAATGATAGTCCTAATTCTTAGGGACACATAAACCTATGCATTAATTTCCAAGAGGAAACATAAGCCTATGCATTAATTTCCAAAATGACACATAAGCCTCTAATAATGGTATCTCCAATAATTGTTTTTGTCTTGGTCTTCATTCTTGTCCTCCAAGCTCTCTTGGGCGTGAGACTCCATCTAGAACATGCAAGATCACTCAATTAATGAAGATCTCATAAGATAAGATTCTCCTAATGATTAACCCTCGATTAATAGTTCAATGTTGACTTGGTCAATTCGGCTTCTTGCTCCCCAAGCTTGGACGAGTAGGGTTTGTTCTTGTCCATCAATGGCACTTAAGGACAATCGATTCATGGCATTTGAGCATAACCTCCGAAATTACAATGTTCTCATATAGAAAATAATGAATCTTTGAAATCTGACAAAACTAGGCAGTTTTGTACTATTCAAGAAACCGGACTTAAAAACATAGTAAATGGATTCCAAAAATTCTCAAATTTGAGTATGTCATAAACAAGGTCTTAAAAAATATTTTACATGAAGAGCACGAAATCTGAATCTTTCTATAAACACAACTTTTAGTAGCTCAAAGACAGATTAAAAACAGTTCGCTGGAACAGAATCTTTGCTTCTCAGAATAAGCTCTTTCTAGATTTCAAATCATCTCCAAAAATTCCAAAATTTATATATGTTATAGGAAAAGAAGTTCTCAACAACTTTTGTTAAGGAAGTTTGTTCAAATTTAGCCCATAAAAGTTTGTATAAAATCGAGAAAGTGTAAACATCACAGAAATATTCATTCTGAGCAGTTTTACACGGTCCGAAAATGAGGTAATCATCCAACCCAAATCAAGTCCGAAATTTCCCAAATTAAAGTATGCAAAACTTCAAGATGTTGGGAACAACTTTCAAGAAGAAAATTTCTAGAAATTTGGTCCACAAAGTTTTCCACAAAAATAATAAAACGAAGAGGTACAGAGGATCCGAATCTGGGTTTTCCAGAACAAAATCAAGAATTGAGTTCAAATGGGAAAACCACCAAATTGGATTTAATAAAACTCAATTCTAGCAAAATCAAGGGTGTAGGAAGATTGGAAGGTTTAGAAACGAGTCTCATCCTCTTGCTTAGTTATAATGGCACTTCCTTCTTTGAACAACAAATTTCACTAAATTTGGCTTAGCAAAGAACTAAGGTAATCAAGGTTTCAGGTGCCTTAAACGATTGACCATACTAGCCTGATCTATAACCAACCCTCGAATTGGTCCATACACTAGTTCCATGGCGATTTTCTGGGGACGGAAATTGAGGATGTTACACCCATCGAACTAAGTTGTGACCAGAATCTGCCTTTACTTGAATGAACATCGATTGTGCTGAATTAATTGATGGAATCAGGTTGGAACTTAAAGATTGTTCCATAGAATCGGATGCTCTCACATCAAATTTCTAGTTGAATATTGGCATGACGGATTGAACTACTTCAGGCCGGACGAAACAATGAGCCAACTTTCACGAGTTGGTTTTTTTTTTTTCATTTTTGTTGTAGGGATGCTCAGCAAAAGTCCAATACCATCGCATGAGGAGATTATCGAGAGGGAGCCCAAATCCGAAACCATCAATATATTTGGTTCCAGGGTGGGTCAGTTCCTACTCTGGAACCTGAAACCAGACCAGGCAGGTTGATTCTCCGTTTGTGGAATCGGGAATCGGCCCACCCTGTCTTAGAAGATGTTCAGGCCTGGATTTAATCGGGTTTGCAGGACTTGCAAGATGTTCCATCAATCTCAAGGAAGCTAGGTTTTTGATCTTGTAAAAAAGAAAAAAAAAAGAAAAAAATAATTCCATGTTTGGGCTAGTTAAGATTTGGATTTTGGCTCGAGCTTTGTTTTGCGCGTAAGGTATGCAAAGATACTTGATACAATTTAGGTCAACTTATTTAAAACATTCTTTTTTTATAATGAGGAAGCTAGTCTAAAATATAAATACTCCACTAACTTCATAGACCAGATAGGAAGCTAGTCTAAATTCGGATGGATGGCCCCAAAAAAAGAAAAATAAATATTTATTGGTACAGGGAACCGAATCTACTGTACGTCCAACTAACATACACAAAATCCAATTGGTTCGGGCCTTCATCTTTCCTGTCCACGAGCCTACGTTAGCTTGTGTGAGAATGTGTATTGGAAAGTTGATGTCCAAAAATTTAGTAACCCCTATATTTCATATGTTCATATCGGGAATCTAGAGAGCCCTCAATTTCGACTTATCTCATGCGCGTTCTTGTTAATTGAACTAAAGAAAAATTTCTCGGTCGTTGCCTCCTTGTGGTCCTAACTCCTCACCCCCCGACATGTGGTCCGTATTGGTCGTGGCAACCAGCCCATTATTCCAATTGGAGGAATTACAATGGACTCATGTAGGCTTTCGAACTGATATAATTGATGTAATTGGAAAACTCAAACCGGTGAATTGATCTGGACTTAGCAAAGTTCTTAGTCGTTGCCTTCCAGGCATTATCATGTGAACGAGCATTCCATTCGTTGCATTTATTGCTCCGAGTGGGCCTTTCCTTTCCCACTTCTAGTAGTGTTCCTCTCCACGCTTAGTCGTTGCCTTCCGCGCGTTAGGGCGCGTTTGGTAACGCTTCTGTTTCTCTATTTTTCTGTTCTTCTGTTCCCTGGAACAAAAAAAGAATAGAATTCCGTTTGGTAACGCATTTTATTTTTCTATTTCCTCGAATAGAAAAGTAGCCAAGAAATAGATTTGGAGCAGAAATAAGAAGTAGAAAAAATCTACTTCTTTGTTCCTAGAAATAGAAATAGAAAGGTCCGGTCCTCAAGTCGTGACCCCAGCTCCTCCTCCATCCTCCGTCGTCTGCAAACCGTCTCAAAGCACCGGTCCGGTCCATTCTCGGCGGAAATAATAAAAAAATTATAAAAAATTAATTAAATTATAAAAAATTAAAAAATTCCAAAAATTCATAAAAATCAGAAAAATTCTCAGAAAATCCATAAAAATCAGAAAAACTTAGAAAACCCATAAAAATTTGCAAAATTCCGAAATTGAAAAAATTCATAAAAATTCATAAAAAGCTTTCTGGAAAATAAAAAGGGACAAATTTCGGGAAAGTAAAAAGTTTTAATAAACTTTTCCCCAAAAAAAACAAAAATAAAAAATTCACATAATGGCTTAGAATAAATTAAAAAAATTCCGAAAATTCATAAAAATTAGAAAAATTTCAGAAAAATCCCATAAAAAATTAGAAAATTAAAAAATTCCCAAAATTCATATAAATCAGAAAAATTCTCAGAAAATCCATAAAAATCAGAAAAACTCAGAAAACCCTTAAATATTTGCAAAATTCCGAAATTGAAAAAATTAAAAAAATTTCATAAAAAATTTTCGGAAAAATAAAAAGAAACAGATTTAGGGAAAGTAAAAAATTTTAATAAATTTTACCCCAAAAAATATAAAAAAATTTACATAATGGCTTAGAATACCTGTGACCAGCCACTTTGAGTGAAATTTAAATTTTTGAGGTGCCCAAGTGGTATTTTTGAAGATTCCTTAGTTTAGGGATTAAAATGGGTTTTAAACCCCTAAAAAGGATTAGACAAATGAATAAATCATGCTTATTGATTTTTTTTACTTATAACTTGTACTTATAGTTAAATAAAAGATATAGATTTGAATGCAAAAAATTGGGAATAGAAATTTTGTGCAGTTACCAAACGAATTTATGTTCTTTTTTTATTCCAGGAATAGAAATTTTGTGCAGTTGCCAAACACATATCTGTTCTAGAAATAGAAATTTTGTGCAGTTACCAAACGCATTATTTTGCTCAGAAACTCTTCCAGGAAATAGAAATAGAAAAAACTATTTCTGAAAAGAAATTGTTCCTAGAAATAGAAACGTTACCATACGCACCCTTATTCTTTGGTGTTTGTGTGTCAAGAAGAAGCAAGCATTGTATGCATCCGGGGCATCTCGACTTACTCCACCTTGGTCATTAGGTCACGTTCATGCCCATGTTATATAAATTCCAAGATGCAGTGAGCTCACATATTCTGAGTATATACGAAGATTCTTAATACCGAGCCTAGCTTGGCAACTATTTGAAGCAAATACAATTGGTGTGACGGTTCTACGTCTATGTTCTAACTCGGAATCTATTGGAAGTTGGAGGGTTTTCTCTTTGTTTAGTAATAATGAAATGATTGAGAGCAGTATTAATCACATGCTTGGAGTAGTCTTTGCCATCTTGTGGACCTCGGCTCTCGATTTACAGTAAACCAAAAAAAAGAGTTTCGTATGTCCTGCATAGGACAAAAGATTGATTTAATTAGGTCTAATTGATTGGCCCCCAAGTTCTGAAACAAAATACTAGGGAAGATCTTATATAGAGTCCACGTGGCATTTATCATAATTAGGTAGACTTTGTAGAATTTGAGTTCTGATGACAGCAAAGCGAACTCTCTCCAATCCATAAGTTGACCTGGCAATATTAGCTCGCAGCTGGGTACCTCCCACATCAGCGTGTCACATGATTCAATCTTGTACGAGCTTGATAGTAATGTGTAATATACGCGGTCATGTAATGAACCCTCTAAAATTTTATTTATTTCGTTCTATTCATTTTTTGTAATGATGAATATCCCGACATTAGTAAATTGTTTCACAATCTCAGTCATAATAATCCTCAATTCGAAAATTCAAAGATCAGATAAAGCTTAGACGTGAGCAAAGCACGTCACACAATTTCCCACGAGCTTTCCCCACTTTTTCGACTCTTCTTGTCCATCTCAAGAAGCAGTCAGCAAAAGAGCCACTAACAATTCCAACTTGACGGGCGCAAAGAAAGAAACGCGAAGAAGATGAATTGATGTGTGACGAGCCGAGGTTCCAATGGGGAACCCCAATGCGGCCAAGGTTCCTCGTAAAGGACCAATTCAATTGAATTTTAGCTCAGGTCAAAAGTCAACATTGTTGATTGTTCTTCATGATCCAGAAACTAGGCAAAATCTTGTATATACTAGTTGTGTTAACATGCTAAAGGAATTCTGCTGAACGGTTTGTTTCTATATGGATAAAAAAAAAAATTGCATGTCTGATCGCTCGTGAAGATAGAGGAGCACTTCTGAGCTGATGAGCCCATTCATGTACGATATCATGTTTTTTTCAGATCTAGTGAAAACTGCTAGGGATGGATAGTGACGTGCAATCATCTCATGTTTGGTTGTATCTTGGCGGTACTTGAAAATTCTCTAAATTTCCATGTCTTTATGATTATTTAAGGAGAATATTTGTTGATATAATTTATGCTCGAAGTCAAAACTTTGGATGCACCTTCTTTGATTTCTTTTATTTTGGAGGCTAGAAATCATCTTGGAGAAATCTTCGATAATTCACGTTTGAGTTTCAATTGAATGATGTGACTGACATAATTTAGTTACCTTGCATGCGTTTGCAAGTATAAATATACGCATAGGGCATCGCCACGCGTCCGATTCAATTCAAGGGCATGACAATTTTAGTTATTTTAGTCATAAGCCTACAAAAGTGCCCAATCCTTCATCATCAAAGCACATTCACATCAGAACAAACACACCCTCCATTTTACTGAAAAGTCCGCAGCTTCATTTTACTTCCATAATCTCGATGGCTGTCAAATCCAAACCAACAACATATTTGTGGCATTCGAACTACTTTTGTATTTAAGCAAATGTTCCAGCAATTCTCGCTTCCGATTGCAAGATTTTCACTAAAAATAGCTGCATTTGTTATGGTTCATCTTAGACCCACGACAGCAACTCCCTTGTCCCACTCATTCTCAACAAACTCATCAGAAAAAAAATCAGAGGAAATGGGTAAACAGAAGAGAGAAGCTAGCTTATGTTAAATAGAATTGCCAAGCAACATCTCCAGAAGAAAAAATGTATAAGTTACACCCCCTACATGAAACACACAGCGCAAAAAGTGCATATATAGTACATGAAGTTCAGAATTGCCCTAAAAACTACACCCTTTCCTGTGGAAACTAATCTAAGCTTTCACTTTCACGTAAACAATGAGCAGCATGCTTCAAAACTGAAAGATCGTTCATGAGAATATGACTTCACAACCGGAGAGAGCCACACGACATGCAGGAGTCCACATCTGTAAAACAAACTGAGTGAGCATTCACCCTGGAAGAAAGCCGCAAAAACATTTTATATCGTGCAACTTTCAATGAAATGCTTTCATAAAGCTCCGATTCTTCAATATGACAAGAAATTCATCTATGACCATGTGAACATACAAAGAACCGCATTTATGACCACATTTCACCAAAAAAACCACTTGTGCTACATTTGGAAATTGTGCAGTTTGTCAGTTATACCTCATACTGCTGATGAAGAAAGAACCAAATGCCTCTCCATACTCTACTTGTCAGGATGTCCGCGTTTAGCCTTACGACGCGCATGATTCTTATGAGCATTTCGTGCAGGTTTCTTGGCTTTTATGCTGCAGCAAATATACAAATGGAAGCTCAATCTAAGTGTAAAAAACCAAACAACAGTTCATCTTCCAACTACAAATAGACGACAGCCAAGTAAAGCAATTTAGCAAACTTGTAGAAGATAAATAGCTGATATGAAGCTCACCCAAACAAAGCTGAGAGAAACTTCGAGAGAATAATGATTGGTAGAGCCAACAGAGCAGATGCCTAAGTACAATTGGTAAAGGAAATTGTTAATAAGGTAAGTCAGTATCACAATAAAGACAAGGTGATAAGAGAGCAACAACTCTATGAGAACATACCGCAAACCACTCAAACTCCTTAGTTGCAAGAGGTCTTGTCAACTCATGCTTTTTCAATGTCTTTCTAATATGGCCTTGTACCTTAAGAGAAATTAGAACTAGTTACTATATGTGCGTATAGCATATATTATACAGCATACAAAACCAGGAGCCATTGTTCATGCGGAAGATTAAAAAAAATTGATCAATACAATCAAAGTCGAGGTAGGCTGAAAACTCTTTCTGTTCTAAGAAAGACAAAACCAACTCATCCAAAGAGACTTCATCTAGAGGAATGAGAGGCAACATTCAGGATCAAAGAGGCAGATAATATCTCACAACTGGACAAATCAATCAAGAATAGCCGAAAATGTAAAAAGAGTTTGACGGTAAACATCTCAACCAAGTATAAAATACCAACTCGAGATCATGACCATACAGGAGTATAGAATGTCGTTTCTGCACATCAGTACATACACCAGTACCTGATGATGATAAATTGACGCAGACTTTAAGAACTTCCCATAGACACGAACTACTTCCTTTGTGTAGGGCTTCAAGGTCAACCTTAGTTTATCAACATGAGGTTTTGTCACAGTAACAATGTTATCGATATGCGGCTTGCTGAACTTCTTGACTTCCTGCAGAACAGGACCATAGCCTTAACATGTATGTTCAAAGCATATGAAGAGACAAGGGATCTCATATCTTATCAACCTGGTAGTAGGGATCGACAACTTCCTGAGCCTTAATCAAGTGTGGAGTAAGAGCAGTCTTAGATGACTCATAAACCTCAAGGGTTTTTGTAGTCAGAGAATGCACATGCGGCTCGAGAGATGTTTTTACTGTCAAGCAGTGCTCCTTTAATGCCGGAATCCACTCCTTGAGAGAAAAAAGGAATAACAATAATTTTAGACTATAGGAATGAAATTTAGCACGTACAATTAGTAGATGATCCACCATACTCATTTAACTTTCACTCATAGCTAGATCCATGACCAGATTGACACAGCATTAACATTCCCAAAAAATAGATAGCTTACCTTCTTCATCGTCTCTAGGTGAGGTTCAGCCCACTTTACAGCTTGAGATTTCTTCTCCAAGGTCTAGCACAGTTTATAAAGTAACACAGTTAAAGCAGCAGAAGGCACAATAAAATCAGAGTGTCTGCTTGAAAGAGTACTGTGAAACCATCGATGACCCTTTCCATTTACCATACTCGTGACTTGGCAATAGTAAATGGTACCTTCTCAATAATAGTATTCATCGCAGGTTTTCCATGTTCATTCCAGTGCAACTCAATGAAGGACTGCAAGTGAATGATCATCACATCTCAATAACAGCCTTTATGAACAAAGATAGCACAAGACTAGAACTACCTGAAATTGAGAAAGATGTGTAGCCAACCAATGTGGGAGCCATGCACCATGAACCTGAGCATAAATTGAGTGTGTGAGCTTCTAGAGAAGATGGAAAGATTAACATGAAGAAGAAAAGCATTGATCATATCATACAATTATTTGCCTGCGTAATTTAGCACAAGATGTTTCTTGAATCATGATTCCAAGAATAACCAAGCACCATCTACTACATATGCTCTTGAGCACATCATATAATGTGAACAGCAGTGAAAGGTCGTGATAGGGAATTTTTTTCAGAGTAAATCAATTTCAATATTATCTTTTCCTAGTGCGTTATAAAAATATTATCCAATGACAAAAATTTTCGGTTAAGCAAGGAAAACCACCATTGTGCTACTTAGTTATGAAGATTTTTTTAAACCAATCTTGTTCTCAAGATCAATTCTGAAAAGATGATCTAAAAAGGGGTCTGTCAAACAACAGAAACGCTGCCTTCTATTTCTGAAAACAGAATAGACTGTTTTAAGATTTAATAACAGTTCAGGTCTTGTACCTCTGTCAGCTCCTTATGCTTTGAAGCAGCTTCAGTCTTTGCCTTCATTAGTTCCTCCTGATTAGCAAAAAAGGATATCACAGGAGGGTCATCCCAGAGTTTCAATTACATAAAACAGGGCATGCAGATATACATACCTCAGCCACTTTAAGAGCTCGTTCAGTTTTACGTATCTTTGACTTCTGCTCATCATTGATCTTTTGGAGCTGGCAAGGAATTTTATAAATTGATGTTAGCACACACCTACCGAACAGCATGAAGCTTGACTTTTGAAGAGCCAGCATTGCAGAGCAACATACATCTCATTCTATATCTAGATATGCACAAAAGTATGCTCGAATATATCTTTCCAATTCATGGATGAAAGCAACCGTATAGTTTGTATAACACCTAAGATCAAAACAAACACTTCAAGATACTGTCTTGAGTCAAGTGCCCACAGAAACATGATATGAATCTTAGTGCAGATCAGTTTAAAGCAGCCAAGCAGCATTGATTCAGGCACCAAAGACTCATCTCATGCACATGGATTGCAGTTTGACTAAATCCATCTTCCAGGGCAATGTTTAGAGGAAAATCAACTGTGTTACATCTATAAATGCATCACTTTTGGAGAGCCCCATAAAAAGGAAAAAAAAGAAAATGGTACACAGCTTATGTCACAATGTTCAATACAGAATTGACATGCTTTCATATTTTAAAGTGGGAAATGCAGCAAGTGATTGCCTGACACACTATGACCACAAGCAGTATCACATGTTTACTTCTTTTTGTTAATCATTAGCTATTCTTATATAAACAACTGTCTAATGTTCATATATTCTACAATGAATTATAACCATATTTCTTGCACACATTTTTTCCGCCTTCTAAAAATGCATGCTGATTAAGAAAACCATATAATTCAAAATAGCTAAAACGGCAAATCACCTTTGGAAGGTGAATTTTCCGCCAGTTTTTCTCTGAGCCTATTATCTAATATATGCAATTGGAAAAGCATCAAAGCAAGTAAGTTTGGCAAGACAGTGGTTTCAATAACCACCCTAGAGGAGGTTATGCACAATGCCTACGCCATATGGATAAACTGTATCCACAACTCTAAAATAAACAGAATAAAGTAACAGTATCATACTTTGCTAAACCATCTCCACTTTAAAAAGCGTAGAAGTATAAGTACCAACTAAAAACCTTACATAAGGTTAAATGCACGCTTGCAATGCACATTTCTAGTCTTTTCTTCAATATAAGAGATGAATTTATAGTCCAACAATCATGTAGTATACCTAAGAGGTATATGTTATAAATTATTATAGAAATTGACATGTTATATGAAAAGATAACTTTGATGTTACTCGCACAAAACAAATTTAATAGAGCCAAAGTAACTAAAATTAAATCCATATATGGTAATATCTTTATATAGGACTGTTTCAACCCGTGCATTGCATGGGTGTTTCACTCGTTTCTTTAGAAGTTTTACAAAAGTGCTGCGCATGAATCAGCACTTCAGCATCACATCCAGGAAAGCTGCATTAGAAAAACCAGATAATCCTAAACACGGTTCTTGATATGATAATGAAGTTGTAAATTCATCGGGACACTATATTAAGGCAACCACTGGCAGGGGAAAAAATGTCACTCCTTCCAATGGGACTAGCTACAAGGGTGGGTTTACTGTGATATTTCATGTCCAGCAAACACAGATGACAAAAACCCCATGACATCATCTGTCAGGAAATTTCCATGAGGCATCCATAGACGGTTCTATTCATTACGGTAGTGAAGTTAATTAAAGAATGTAGGCTTCATTCCAGACCACTATACTATCAAAAGATTTATCTAACATACATGTTGCTCTAACAAACCAGAGACATGCATCAATTTAGAACAAAGGAAATGTACAATGCAACAAGAAACAACCGAAATAGATTAAAAGAAGAGAATCACAATAGCATGAGACTTTGTTGGGAATCCCATCACTGGAAGCTTACATTTTCCAGTTTTGTATTTAGATCATTCATCCTCTTCTCAGCTTTACTCGAGCGAGACTCCAAAACTTCCTTTTCCTTTAGCTGCGATTCTATATCTGTTTTAAGCTTGTCCACCTAGATAAGTAAGCATTCCGGCATTATTTCACAAAACACCAGAGCTTCTAGAGTTTCCATAACTTTGGTCCATTTCCAACCTGTTTCTCCAATTCAGTGGTCCGAGCTTGAGCCTTCCCTATCTCAGCTGCAGCATCCAGTTTCCCCTTTTTCTACGAAGCAGAAAACCAATATCGTCAGAGCAAATTCTAAGAGTTAAACAAAAGCAACATTGAATCAACAGAAGAACACGTGAGAAATACCTGCAGAGACGATACCTCACTCTGTAATGATGCAACTTTGTCCAATTTCTCTTTTATGATTTTCTCCTTCTCTGCTAAGATCTTGTCCTTGGTCTGCAGCTCTCTAGTTTTCTCATTAAGAAAGGAATCTTCACATCGATAAACAAATGTATGAGGTGTTAGACAATAAGCAAATTACGTAGCAGTCATTGTAAGACAACATCATGCACAAAAAGCAGATTCGAAAAAGCTAAACTTTTCCACGTCATAAGGAACTTCAACCATCTATCCTGGCCATCAAGTTCACAAAAAATGGCGGGTCAGTAGTCATAACAGAAGAATCATTACGAAGCACTTCGATCCAAATCGAATCCGCCTAAACTCCGCAAACGCATAGCACATTGTACGGATGCCAATCCGTTTCCTTTCACTCTAAAATTCAACAAGCCAAAAGCGACACCGCCCGCACAACCAACGCAACATCCGGCGACCCGAAACACGAACTTCACCGACACAACTCTCGCGCGCGCGCCGAGCCGCATTTACACGAATCCAACCGGACGAGCGAGAGCGACATTCGACGACAACCACAGCGACCCTCATCCGCACTTATCAAGTAACAAAACGAGAGAAAATCCCGATCTAACCACAGAAAAAGCAGGAAAAAAACAGAACCACATCGAGCCACCGCTAAGCCCACGATTTCGCAAACCCGCATCGAAGGCATCGTCGGGAGGGCGACGAACGACTCACCGAGGACGCTGATCTTGGATTTGAGCTGCTCGACCTCGGCCTTCAAGGCGGACGAATCGGAGCCGCCGATCGCGTCCGCCACCTCGGCCACGGCCGCGGCGGCAGAATCCGCCCTAATCGAGGGAGCCCAGATCAGGGCGGCGAGGAGGAGGCAGCAGACGAGAGGGGCGGCCATGGAGATCGCGAGCTTCGAGGCCGCCATCGGAGATCGCCCACCAATCGCCCCACCCACGACGACGGCGGCGGCGGCGGCGGCGGCGGCGGAGACTCGCGGAACTCCCGAGGACGAAGCGGTTCCTCTTCTGCGGCAGAAGTCCTTCGCCTTCGCCGTCGCCCTTCGCCTTTCGATACGAAAGAGAAGCCGAAGCGGAGGCACGAGGGAGCTCGTATTTAATCCGGAATCTAATCCGATTTTTTTCCCCGATAAATAAATTATATTTTATCCTTCGGTAATTTTATTTTCGAGGAATTTAATTTTAGAGGTCGGTCCACACAAGGTGGGTAGGTGGTGGCGAGCCACCAAATAAGGAGAGGGAGAGAGCGCATGGTTCGTTTGACAATTAAAAAGGCATTGACTATTCCGTGAAAAAAGAAAAATGAAAAGAGATAAATATACTGAAAATTCTAAAACTTGTCATGAAAGTATAATTAAGTCATAAAATTTTCAAAGTGTGAAATTAAGAAAGTACAATTGAGTTCTAAAATTACCAAAAAATAGTACTGATTTGATCAATTTGACAAGTTTCATGACTTGATTGCACTTTTTTGAAAATTTTCGGACTCAATTGCACTTTTTGAAAGTTTTGGGACTCAATTATATTTTTATGACAAGTTTTAGTACTCTTAATTTACTGACCCCAAAAGAAAGAACGATAATTCCTTTTTGGCAGAAAGAAAAAGATAATTTATTTTCTTGGTCAAAAGAAAAAGATGATTCTTTTTTGGTCAAAAGAAAAGAAAAAGACGATTAGGAAAGGACATTTTGAATGGGGCTTGGATTCAGATTTGGGATCCCCCACCGCGGGGAAGTCAAATTTCGCAGGGCCAAAAAAAAAAAAAAAGAGCGAAAAAGGCTAAAAACGACGCGTCGCACGTGCCGTATTTGGAATATCGTACGAGATCTTCTTCTTTTTTCTTTTTTTTTTGCGGAGGTCGAAGCTAGCATTTTACTAGGATCGGCCACGTGGGACTGTACTGGAAGTTGTTTCGTACCTTCTTAGGAAGGAAACACAGCTGGTGCTGTGAACATGCACAGCAAAATATATATATATATATATATATATATATATATATATATTATCTATTTTATATCTAACTCTTCTCGTTTTCTGATTTTTACTTTGTCTCTTACAGAACATGCGAATTGAATCCCGCACCTGTGATACCAGCATCCCCACTTTCAATCCATTTACCGGCAGGACTACATGTCTATTTCGCGATCAGATTAAATTAAAGGGCAAAAATCATTAAAAATCATAAATTATATTTATTGTGACATATTTATTTTAAATATTTTTTCCTGTGATATCAAAAATTTCAAACTTGTACATATATGTAACACTTTTACATTTCGTCAAAGTTCTATTAATGAGAATCGTTAAAAATTTGCCAACATGGACGTCTGGAACGACGTTATCTTAGATGAAAAATCACATGTCACGTGAATAAAAATTTTGGGTTTTTTATGCCACAAGAGAAAGTTTAGTATAAACGTATCACAGCGGGTGTAGCTTAGAGTTTTTTATGTAAAAATATAAAATATATATAATAAATGTATCGCAATTGGCATAATTTTGGGTTTTTGTGCCTTATTTCCTTAAAAAAATATACGTTTTTTTTTATGGGATTTGGGATCCCACCACCACGGAAAATTAAATTTTGCAGGAAAAAAAGGAAAGAAAAAAAAAATTCGCAAGAGCTCAAAAACGACGACGTCGCGCACGCCGTATGGGGCAAGATCTTTCTGGGTAAGTTGGGGTCAGGACTTTTTACCGGGATCAGCCACGTGGGAATGCACTGGGCGTGCCTTCGTAAGGAAGCTGGTGCTGTATTCGTGCGCGATGAAGTCACATCGGTGCCCAAAAGAGGACGATAAAAGGATTATTTCATTTAGGATTAATATCACGAAAAATTCATTCCAAAAAATTTCAAACCGGTACATTTGTGATAAATTTACCCTCGTTAAAAATTGTTGAATTAGATAACATGTGGTAATTTACGGGTATACCAGTTTAGAGTTTTACTTTCGTTTGTCATGGACGTACCAATTTATGATTTTTCATGGTATTAATTAAATTTAACGGAAATTAACATAGGGTAAATTTGTCAAAGGCGTAACATTTTCGGATTTTTTGTGGTAAAAAAATTAGTTTGAAATAAATTTATCACGGGTATATCAGTTTGGGTTTTTCTGTGGTTAAAAAATTAGTTTGGAATAAATTTGTAGTTTGAGGTCTTTTGTGGTATTGAGCGTTTCATTTATCCTTCAGGAGATTACGAGTTCGTTTAAAATCGCGACCGAATATGTGAACAGCCCATGTTGTGGCTGCCCCCCCGACAATGAGGCGTCTTGTACGGAGAGACTTTTTGGCCGTTAGTAACTTGATGAGGTTGCGGTGACAAGTTCGCCAATCTCGAACCTTCGAATGTGCGGTGGTAATACGGAATAATTATGAGTCAAACCGAATATTCCGTAAAGGGTACGAGACCCTTATGATAACGCATAAAGCGGACACCGCCAATCCTACCCACCCATCCCGCCCTTTCATTGATACAAAAGGTTTGTCCCTTTGGTGTTCTTCATGTCTCACAACTTGTTCTCTCCTTTACCTGTTGCTTTACTCAACCTTTCCAGTCGTTTTCAAATCATTTCATAGTCCTCAAAATATCTTCAACTTTCAAAGTCTTGAAGGAAAAAGACCGGCAAAAGAACACTACAAGTGTCATAACTTGTGTACGGCGCTCACTTTGATGCCATAAGTTTTTTTTGGATCACTTTAGTGCTAAAATTTTTGAAAAATGATCACTTAAGTGCCAATTCCGGTGCCGTACACAATTTTTCGCCGGAAATCCGACGTGGCATTTTTTTTATTAATTTCCGAAACTGACGTGGCTCGCTGGAGATTGGCACTTAAGTGATCGTTTTTCAAAAATTTTAGCACTTAAGTGATCTTTTTCAAAAATTTTAGCATTGAAGTGATCCAAAAAAACTTATGACACTTAAGTGATCGTTTTTCCTCCGACTTGGCACCAAAGTGATCCGAAAAAAAGTTATGGCACCAAAATGATCTCCGTACACAAGTTATGACACTTATAGTGTCCTTTTGCCAAAAAAGACCGAAGACAAAGCAACGAGGCCCTCCGATGTAGTGAAAGCCACAAAACACAAATGTACATGTCAATATAGATACCACCAAAGAACGAAGTGGACGGACACATACCCACATATGCTAAACAAACTTTACTGATTGGAACAGCTCGGTCTTTCTTTGCTAGGATAATTGTCCAAAAAAATCCTAAACCTACTGTACAATAGCTAATTAAGTCTTAAACTTTTAAATTTTATCAATTTAGTGCTAAACTTTTCAACAATTTGCCAAAGTAATCATTCCTTTTAAGCTAGTTTGGGACGAAAATCATTGACATGGTAGTCGTGCCACGTAAGGCAGCCGGCGTTCACATAAGTGATTTTCCCGTTAAAATTGATTGGAATCAAAAGGTTTACGACCGAATTGGCAAAGTCGAAAAGTTTAGGACTGAATTGGCTGCCGTACAATATATTTAGGACATTTTGAACAATTTTTCCCTTTCTTCAGCATGATCTTCTACTGTTGTGGAGACTTTGAGAGCTCAAGGTGATAACTTTGAGGCTGATCTGTTTTAAAATAGCTGAGGGTTCATCCATGCCCTTGATGTGATGGGGAATGGGATTGTTCAAGCTAGTCATGGCGACGGGCCGGTTTCGGCCTGGAACCGGCCCGGTCAAACCCGGGCCCGGCCCGTTGACCGGGCCCGCGGTTTGGAACCGGAACCAGCCCGTGCCCTACGGGCCCGGTTCCGGTTCCAGAAATTTTTGAACCGGCCCGGAACCGCCGGTTCTAGGCCCAATTCAAAAAAAAAAAAAAAAAGAAGAAGCTGCAGATCTGGCGAGGGTTCGACCTCGCCGGCGTCAGGTGAAGCCGGCCTCGTCAGTTGCAGGCGAGGTCGAGCCTCGCCAGATCTGGCGAGGGTTCGACCTTGCCGGCCTCAGGGGAGGCCGGCCTCGCCAGTTGCCGGCGAGGTCGAGCCTCGCCGGATCCGCGAGGGTTCGACCTCGCCGGCCTCGCCCGGTTCGCGGCGAGGCGAGCCCTCGCTCGATCCGGCGAGGCCGGCCTCGCCCGCCCAGCGAGGCGGCCCTCGCCCGATGCCGGCGAGGGCGGCCCTCGCCCGATGCCGGCGAGGGCGGCCTCGCCTGAGGCCGGTGACCTCCGCCGGCCCCGGCTATGGCCGGCGGAGGAAGAAAAGAAAAAAAAAAGGAAAAGAAAAAGAAAAAAACAGAAAAGAAAAATTATGAACCGGCCCGGAACCGGTTCCGAACCTGAACCGGAACCGGAACCGTCCGGTTCATACTTGGCCACGAATCGGAACCGCCGGTTCCGAACCGGAACCGGTCGGTTCCGAACCATGGCCATGACTAGTTCAAGCCATTATTGGTGGCTTTCCAAATCTTGGCCAGTGGAATTGATAACCCAACAATGGTCGTTGATGATAGCCACTCCCACTTTGGAGAAACCGTCACCTACCCACATTTCTCCTCACCTGTCATGTATACCGATCCGATTTGGCTCCATTTGACACCTACATGCATTCATTTAGTTAGGCACATAACTGCGCTCGGGACAGAATACGCGACGTGACAATGATGCAAATATTAACAAGAACCGATCTATGCTCCCATTTGATTCATCCAACGTTTATTCGCGTTGCTCATTACATCATCTCGGCTAGCATTGAATGGAAAATTTGATGAGTCCAACAACCAACTTGAATCAATTCTCGTCGCACGCTACCCACGTATAACATATAGTACCCACGTTATCAAATAGCCCATTGTGGTCGAACCGAAATGCATAAAAAAATAACCTATTTACCATCCCCGGAAGATCGTGCTCCAAATCATCGGATGACATGAACTTGATACCATAAACTCCACACTTATGCTTAATAGATTCTTGCAGGAATAGATCAGCAGATTCATTCGGGCCAGCCAATTCCCATACACAACAAGTTTCTTTCCCAGTATGACAGATGATTCACAGTTCCATTTGATACCAAACTCATTCAATTCGGTTATTTGCAGGGATGACGTTGTTGTTCATAACCATTCTAGCAAGCGAGAGAACGAGTTACAACATGTTCACGCTATGTCGAAAATCCATAATTAAGGGTTAACAACTAAAATTGTCAATTGACGATCCATCACGTTAATGAAGTAATGTCTAACATCGATACATGACCTCCTTTAACACTAAAATAAAATGACATAGTCCACCTTATTCATCGTCATGGGAGAAATTGCCCTATTAATTCTAAACATAATGTATGGATATCAATTTAGTGCTGAACTTTTTAATTTTATCAATTGAGTTCTAAACCTTTACGTAATTCTAATATAATTTTCATCGGAAATTACTGATATGGTGGCGGCGTGCCACGTAGAATGGCTAGCAATGACTAGATTGCCACATCAATGATTTCCAGCAAAAATTGACCAAAATGGCTACATTAAAATTTTGTGTAAAGGTTTAGGACTAAATTGATAAAAATGAAAAATTTTGACTGAATAAATTTAAAAATGATTGGGTAATTTTCTCTATTGCAATGTGTTCATTGGTATGTAAATGTGAAAGGTATATCCAACGAACAAAAAGGTCAGCCTAAGGAAGTGCACGAATACTACCTTTTTTAGTGAAATCATAATCATCAATCGAGTGGTGCATTGTGCATACCTCCTCACTATACGGAGAGCTTTACAGTTTCTATGTAGACATATTGACTTTTCATGGAGCCTGTGAATTCTCTCGTCGAGGGACGAGGCTGCTTGAAAACATTTTGCTACAATACACATAATTTGGCAATGTCATCCGGCATTTTGTTACAACGTAAATGTCGTACATATATACATTCACGTTACCTGCGCTCCTAATAAATCCATCTTGAGCTCGGATTTGATAAGCTTAAATATTATTTAATTTTGAGTATTTCGTGTCTATGTTTCCTAATTATTAAATACTTTATGAAAGCTCGAATAAGTTCGATCATGCTCGCCAGCCTTTCGAACCGAGTATCAACAAGTTCGAGCTCGACTTGACAATATACTTGAGTAACTCGAATTCATGTTCGATTCGAAATTAAGCAAGCTGAGTCTCAAATAGTCATGGATTTGAGCCCGAACTAATCAATGAGTAACTTGCCTTGGTTTCACCTTAATGGGCAAATACAATATGCCACTGCAAGATTTTCACAAGTACATTTTGCAAAAGAATGAAATAATAGAACTTAGGCTTTTCAAATGAATAGTTCAAATCTTTTATATATAACCAAAGTGTCTAATCCAGGTTTACCACTTTCACCAATTTATGACACATACCAACGTATGTGAATTAATCATGTGAGCTAATGTTTATACGCATGACAAAAGCACGCATATTTCAACGAGTAAATATATATAATTAGTCGGAATAATAACACAAACAGTCCATGAACTTTGGCCCAATGTGCAATTTGGTCCCTGAATTTTTAATTTGTTCAATATAGTCCCTGAAGTTTAGGCTAATGTTCAATGTGATCCCTGAACTTTTAGTTTGTTCAATGTCATCCTCGAACTTTTGGTACATATTCAATTCAATCCCTAAACTATATGAAAATGTTCAATATAGTCTCTGAACTTGAATTAATGGAAATGACTACATTGAATATTTGCATAGAGTTTAGGGACTGAATTGTATATGTATTAAAAGTTCATGGATGACATTGAACAAATTAAAAGTTCATGGATCAAATTGCGCATTGAGCCAAAGTTCATAGACTGTTTGTGTCATTTTCTCTAATTAGTCATTGCAAAATATGCATGGGTCATTAGTTTAAGCACACTAAATGTGTCCAATCATGCACCACATTTAATAAATACGTCGTGTTACATTTATGTCGAAGCTTTTACGACACCGTATTGTAATCAAGAACGATTTCTCGTTTGCGACATTTTCACCATGGTTATGACGAGTCGTCCTAATATTGTATACTTTCAAGGAAATAAAAAAATAAATAAAAAGAGAAGAGAAGCACGGAATCAGCATTTGCCAGCATGCACTGCATCTCCCATGGCTCCAACCGATACCCTTTTGTCTTCTTCTACCTCTCGGGCTCTCACCCCCCTTCTTCCTTGCGACTGCCATTTTTTTTCTCTCTCTCACTTTGTGTTTCTTCCTTTCGTCTTCAACTTGATTTGTCTGCATCTGCACCCTTCTTGTCACCCACCTACTGAACATTGGACATTGATTCAATCAAGTTGGGCTCTCTCTGCTTGTCAAAATGCAATGCTCATTATCATTTTTCCAATTCCCATGTTCTTGAAATTTAGACTCGGTTTTTGTAAAACGGTGGAGGAAAATCATAATGAAAATTGGGAAATACTGTCTAAAGAGTCTTAAACTTATGACACAACGGTCAATTCAGTCCTCAACTTTTTAATTTTGCCAATTTAATTTTAAACATTTTGACCATTTGTCAAAGCGGTCCTTCTGGCCAATTTTGGCCGGAAATTACTGACTTGGATGCCGACCAATTCAGTCATAAAGTTTTTCTGGAAATGGAGCTTCACATGGCCGTTTCAACAATTAACATAAAATTTTCCAAAAAAAAACGTTAAAAAGGACATTTTCTGTGGGAATCAATTTAGGCTACGTTTGGTAAATCGAATATGACTCCAGATAGGATATAAAATTATCCTATCCGGCGTTTGGGTTACTTGAATTTTGGATTTCTCTGAATATAACCCGGATAAAAAATCCCGCGTAGGAGCTGGGATATATCGGGATAGAATAAGGATTATAAAAAAATGAAAATAAAAGAAAGCAGAGAGATGATGGAGGAGGAGAAGCCACTTTTTGCTGAAATCGCAAAAGATCCGTCCACGGAGGAGAAATAGAGCGAGAACCATTTCAACATAGGAGTGCTGTCTAGCCATTGTTCCCATCTGTCTCGCTCTCTCTCTATCTAAACCCATTGGATGGACGTGGTCCGACGCTCTAGAGCTCGGATTTGAGACTTACGACCTCGGAACCAGGGTTGTCGGCCTCAGGGACCCTAGAGTTGGGGTCGCCTGAGGATGGGCTCGTGCTCGAGGTTAGCCGCCGCCAAAGTTAGAGGTTGTAACCGTGACCTCGCGTTCATCAAAACTACAGTTCGTGGCCAATGCTTGGAGGTTGCCTAAGGCCGAGCCTCGTCCTTGGGTCAGTCATGGCCTCTATGTCGCAACCGGTGGCCTTAAATACGATCACTTGGCTGGCTAAGAAATATTAAAAAAATTTCCTTGATTAGCATATGGTGAAAGTTAAGCAAAGCGACAAGATTTGAGCCAATTTTTTTTTCTGGGGAGGAACGCGAGGAGAGGGAAGATTGTAATTTCGGACTTCGAAACAGAGGACGGAGGAGCGAAAAAATCGAGACCTGAGTCGGGCGCGTTTGTATTTGTGTTATATTTGATATTTACCAGACACTGTATAAGATGTTATAAATCGCATTATTATCCTATCCAATTTATATTCGATTCAACAAAAAAGTGTAGACGATTAGTAGTAAAAAAAAAGAAAGGAAAAAATCGTAAGAGAATAAATATGACGTCATACACGCCGTATTTGAAATATCGCGCAAGATCTTCTCGTGGACATCGAGTTAGAATTTCACCGGGAATCGGCCACGTGGGCCCCCGTAGGAACATGCGCTGGCGAAGTGATCGCCGCGAATTGTCACCATCGGATTAAGTAAAGTCAATGTCGGCCGTCGGATGCAACGGTGCTCGATCTAAAAGATCCGGCGGACAAAAACAGGGTTCGTCACGTGAAGCCCATGGCACCGGAGGGAAAAGGCCCTAGGAATGCACGTTGTCGAGTGGGGTGAAACTTTTCGAAGTAGCTTTTCGCTTACCCCCAAAATGATTGGTCCTAACGGTACAAAGGATCACTTAAGGTATGCGTGGTAATGATTCTGTGCTCGAAAATTGATTTTGTTCAGAAATAATTTTTTTTATTCCTTGCCGGGGAACAATTTCTAAGCATTTGAAGGCGTTTGGTAACTGCCCAAAATTTCTATTCTTAAAATAGAAAAAGAACAGAAATACGTTTGGTAACTACACAAAATTTCTTTTTATTAATAAAATTTTGAATTTTTTAATATTTCCTTTTTTTTCCTTTCCTTCCTTGGCCATGGCCGGTTGCCGGCGCCGGCGACTGGCCACAGGCCAGGGCTGGCGAGGTCGGCCTCACCATGGCTGGGCGAGGCCTCGCCGTCGCGGCCGCGAGCCGCCCTCGCAGGCCCTGGCCTGTGGTCAATGGCCGGCGGCAGGCCGGGAAGAAGAAAAACAACAAATCAAGAAAAAAGAAGAAAATCAAGAAGAATCAGAGATGGAAAAATTGTTCCAGAATTAAGAAGCTACTTTTTTTTGCTTCTTGATTCTGTTCCAAAACTGATTCTGGGAATAATTTTTTACAAATTTATGCTCGGGCACAAAAAATTTAACAAACGGATTTCTGTTCCCAAATTGATTCTGGGAACAAAAGAACAGAAATTTTCACTGTTTGACAAGTTGCCAAATGGGCCCTTATTCTTCATGAGGCCACGAGTTCGATTGATATTGCGAGGGACTTTTTGAACAGCTCATGCTACGCTGCCTAATCACGACGTATCCCGTATGGAGAAATTTCATGGCTGGTAACAATTTGATGAGGTTACGGTGATAGGTTTGCCAATCTCGGACCGTGCAGTATAGTTATGGCTCACGCCGAATATTTTGTAGAGGGCATGAGACCCTTATAATAATGCATTGAGAGGTCGCCGGTCTTAGTCGTCCATCCCACCCTTTTATTGATGCAAAAAAACAAATCATTTTTGTTTTCTTCATGTCTTTTTTGTTTTCTTCATGTCTTATGGCCTTTTCTCTCTTTACCTGTTATTTTACCCGACCTTTCAAGTTGTGTTTCAAATCATTTCACACTCCACAAAAAATTTCAATTTTTTTTTCGAATTTCAAATCTTAAAAGAAAAGTCATTATATAGGTAATAATTAACCTAGAATGGTGCATATAAAAGGTTCTTTTTTTGTTACAAGAAAGCCGACCGATACATAAAAAGATATCCACAGTAAAGAATTGAAAGAATAGATAGAATCCAGTTAACGAGTACTCCCAAGACACTCTTTAATCATATTCAGGCTCCGTTTGTTTCACGAAAATGAATCATTTGGAAAATATTTTCCTAAAAATAATCGTTATTACTCGACATAATTAGTCAATGAAAAATATTTTTATTATCGACAACAATTAATGTCTAATAATTTTCGTGGACAATGACAAGATTTTTCGTTCATTCTTTTTTGTAAGCGATGCAAACGATCATATTTTTTTATGAAAATGTTTTTCAAATCATCCATTTTTGACCTTTTCAGAAGAAAGAATAGTCTAATTAATGGGTGTTATAGAATCAAACAAGCTCCAACTTTCACATTTTAATCGACGTCGGACAAAGTCAATGTAAGATACGTAGAAGACAATGGTCTCACGTTGCTCACATAGTAAACTTTTGAAGCATGCATCTGCTATAAAACTGTGGCTTTGTACTTCTTCTTTTTTATCGGAAAAAACCTCATTTCATTTCAATTCTAAGAGATAGTGCAGAAGAACAACCCAAACGGGCTTCAGAGCAAAGAACATCCAACAAAGGTTGGAAGGGCTTGAGATCCAATTCAAAGAGAGGGATTGTCGGAGTTGGGTTTTGACGACCCAGTCCCGCGGTTTTGTTTTGGTCTCTGTAACAATGGGTCAATCTTAAATGAGACAAAGAAGAAAGTGTGGCCCGGCTTTTCTTGATAAGCACATTAACTTCCCACGGTACGTGATCAGCTCCTAGAAGTGCCTGAACTAAAATGAGGCAATCAGACTCAACAGTTATAACTCTTTTGCCCTTTTCCTTCTCCCACACGGTCGCGAGCTCTATTCCTTCGATTAGAGCTAGGGTTTCAGCATGCAGCGCAAATTGCGCCTTCACCTCACAGACGAACCCACCGATTAACAATCCGATGGCGTCTCTGCAGACTCGAGCGATCGCTCCGGTGGATGTTTAGGCTATGAATGCTCCATCGATGTTAATTTCAAGGGACTCCGAGGAAGGCGGGAACCATTTCGAAAGTTGAGGCTTGTACTTGATTTGCACATAATCTTCTGAAAGCCTTGTGCCATACTGATTGTGGAATTAAAATTGTGAGCTAGCCAAGCTTTGAAAGCATAAAACTTTTCTTCTTCTTTTGTTACGACAAACAAGTAATTTTAGATCAAGTTTTAATAAGTTCATGCCATACCACACTAATCTTCCACGGGAACTTCAAAGGTATAATGGCGGGTTGTATCCCCACAAACGTCAGTCGTTAGATTGAGATGAAAAGATCCCGGTCATTGAATTTGAACCGGTTGACAATTATTTTATTTTATTTTTTGGTCGAAAGTTGACAACTATTTCACTAGGTTGGATATCCCACGCACTAGAAAATGGACGTCTGACACAAGATAAATAAAATTTATTGATGTTTTACGATGTTATGATCTTGATTACGATATATCATTATAAACATTTGGGAACGGTTATAATTTAAAAAAAAATTAGATTTACGATTTTAAGTTATTGGTTGCGATGGAATGTTGTAACATTGGGAAATTGTTCTAATTAAAAAAATTGAAAATTTATGATGTTTTGTTAAGATAGACTATCGTAAACCTTTGCAAAGTGTCAGAATTGGAAAAAATTATAATTATGACATTTTGTCAGTGTTTATGACCTACTATCATAATCCTTTGTAAATGGTCGAAATTGGAAAAAAAAAATCCAAATTTAGGATTTTTTGCTCTTATTTACGGTGAATTACCGTAACCCTTTGTAAACATCGTAATTTGAGAAAATCCTAATACGATGTTCCCTGCTTGGTTACGACGAGACATATTGTAAAATATTATAATTAAAAAAAATCCAAATTTACAAAGTTTTGTTTTGAATTGTGATGGATCATCGCAAACATTTATAAGCCATCGTAATTAAAAAAATCAAAATTTACCACGTTTGTTTATTGTTGTAAACGTTTGTAAATTGTTGTAATTTTCAAAAAGGAAATTCAAATTTACGATGTTCTGCTTTTGGTTACAACAGAATTGTCACAATTTTTTCGTGAATTGTCATTATTCAAAACTATCATAATTTTTGGCATTTTGTTTATTATTACCACTGTCCACCGTAAACCTTTATAAACAGTTGTAGTTTAAAAAATATGAACCGTTGTAATTGAATGATATCCATATTCACAACGTTTTGCTCTTAGTTATTACATAATACATACCATCATAAACATTTATAAGGTTAAAAGGACACTAGCGGTGGTTAAAATAGATTAGAATGACTGTATTGAGAAATCATTAAAATGTTAATTAGGACTAAATTGGCAAAGTCGAAAAGCTTGTGACTGTAAGTTTATGACTTTCTGGACAATATTTTTTCTTTTTTTGCATGATCTTCTACTATTGTGGAGACTTTGAGAGCTCGAGGTGATAACTTGAGAAAATGATTTGTTTGAACATAGCCGAGGGTTCATCCATGCTTTGATGTGATGTGGCGTGGGATGTCCAAGCCATTACTGGTTGCTTTCCAAATCTTGGCTAATGGAGTTGATAACTCAACAGTGGTTGTTGATGATAGCCACTCCCACTCTGGAAATATTGTCACCTGCCAACATTGCTCCTCACCTGTCATATTCAGTAGAATGTATAATATAATCGCGTCAAACCGAATCGCACATTATCAATTTATTTGATATCCATCTATTGTGTCAACTATAGAACTAACGTCACTTTACATTAGAATAATCGTGGCATCGGATTCTGATCGTTAAGTTTGTCTGCATGCGAAAAGGATGGAATTATCCAATTGAATCAGACTGGTTCGAACATAAGGATTGAATACGTAACTTCAAACTTCATCAAGATCCGCAAAAAGTGGGGTTATCAGATTAACAATTCCGAAATGATCATCAACCTGTAATGTGCCTAAGATCGGCAACATCTAGCACACAAAAAACTGATCCCTTTGGCTCTCCATTGGACACCTACATAGATTCATCACAAATCGAGAATTTTAATTAGGTACAAGATTACACTTGGGATAATGACACAAGTAGTCCTTGAACTTTGGCCAAATGTGCAATGTGGTCCATGAACTTTAACCTAATGTTCAATGTGGTCCCTGAGCTTTTAATTTGTTCAATGTGGTCATTGAACTTTCGGTACGTGTTCAATTTAGTCCCTGAACTATATTAAATTTTAGAATGAAATTTCTAAAATTGCATATTAGGCCAAACTTCAAGGACTATTTGTGTCATTTTCTCATTACACTCGGGTCAGGATGCGCAAAAATAACATGTTCAAATTTCAGAATGGAAGAGACAAGTTGAGGCCAAAAGTAGCCCATTCGGATGAGAAGTTACATTGAGCTCAGTAAGGGAAAAGCCCATCCAAGTCAAAGAACAAAGACGCCCCAATTGAATAGAAGAAGATCAGCCCATCTCTCTATGGCTTACCGCCTCTCTCGCTCGCTCTCCGAAGATGAGCGACGATGGGAAAGCGCACGCCCCGTGAGAAGAAACCGGAGAACCTGCAGGGTTGGAGGAATCCGGTCTCTTCTCTGCACCATTCAATTCCCCCGCACAAGGAGATAAAGCGAGCGGTCGAGCAGAAAAGGAGGGAGAGCGCAGCAAGAGCGCGAGGATATGTAGAGGGAACGAGAGGGTGAGGGACACACAGAAAGGTTGATCTCTGCCTTCTTTTTTTAACCATCTGCTCACTCTCTTGCCCTTTTTGGTCGCTGGTCGGCCGCCAGTCGTCGCCGTCACCACATCATCTCCTGCCATGCTCGGCTCGGCCATCATTGGAGGCCCTGTTTTTGCAGCAGGAAATCTTGGAAGTGATCAAAGGATCGGTGAAACCACCATTACTGATATCCGCCGTCGGCCATCACCCGGAGGCCCTGTCTTGTCAAACAAGGCCATGCCTAGGAACAAGTCTTCTGTCCGAAGTATTTTTCCGGCTTCGAGATCTTCCTCCAGTTTCACGTGCATTCTGAGGTATCGATCGTGTTCAGAATGCGGACGTCACTACCCTCTTCCAAGCCTTGCAGAGCATCAACAAGCAGACCATTCTGGGAATGAGGAAAACTGTGTTTCGCAAGGCCAATCACATTTTGATTGGTCTAAAAGCAGTGATCTCCTGAGGATTATGAAAACAGATCCTCACCCAGGGAATCGCCCGTTGCCTAGTCGAGATCTCCCTCCAGGATGCGGAAATGCGAATTTTACCCGCGACGACGGACCTCATTCGGAAAGAGAGAAAGTGATCACTACTCTAACGCTGTACAGAGATATCTGTCGCCTGCTTGAGCGGGAAAAATTACAAGCGGGTAAAGAGAGCAGGTGCATTAGAAGGGTAGATTTTCATGCGGCAAAAGAGGTGAAGAAGAGAGTGGGTTACGTCCACGGCCATAGGCAGTTTATCGGAGAAGTTCCGGGGGTGGAAGTCGGGGACAAATTCTATTATAGGATGGAACTCGCTGTTGTTGGGCTCCATCGTCCTCCTCAGAATGGCATCGATTACATGGGACCTCACCCAGACATCCTAGCCACGAGCGTTGTCGCTTCCTGGGATTATGCAGATGATCTGACAGATCCTAACGAGCTGGTTTATTTGGGCGAGGGTGGAATGCCTAGCCATGTCAACGAGGCTGAAGATCAGAAGCTCACTCGAGGGAACTTAGCTCTAGCGAATAGCATGAAGAGGAGCAAGCCAGTGAGAGTGATCCGTAAGGATTGGGATGACACGTTCAAATACGATGGACTGTACGTGGTAGACAGGTACCGGAAGAGTAGCAGAGCTAATAGAAAGATGGTCTTCGAATTTGTGATGAAGAAGGTGGAAGTAGTCGAGTTGTCCGATTAGGAAGAGTCTGTTGGGGAAATTTGATTGTCGGTGAAGATAAAGTTACGAAGAAGTTGTTTTAAACCGTTGTGATCCTTGAAGAGTTGTGTTCTTGAACAGTTTTTATGAACAGTACATGATCTAGTGCTATTCATAGGCAAACGATCAAAATAAAAAATAAAAAATATTTATTATTAATATTAATAAAAAATATTAAAAAATTCAGAAAAACTGAAAACGTAAAAAAATTAAAAAATTGGTTAGGGAAATGCTACTGCTAGTTTTCTTAGCGTAATTCATATCTCTGCCTGGTTGGTCGCTGGTTGACTTGTGTGTTTAAATTAAAATGTTTAGTTGTCCTTACTCATAGATGTTTCGAGGGGAAAAGTGCCAAAAAAGTCCTAAACCTTTTGTATTAGTGACAATTTAGTCCTAAACCTTTTTTTTGATGCCAATTCAGTCCTAAACCTTTTGCATTAATGCCAATTTAGTCATAAACCATTTTTTGGTGCCAATTAAGTCCTAAACCTTTTAAATTGGTGCCAATTCGGTCCTAAACCTTTTGTTTTTGTGCCAATTTAGTCCTTCCGGCCAATTTTGACTGGAATTTGCCGACGTGGACGCCTGCCGGCTAGCGGCCCGTCACCGGCGCCGACGTGGACAACTTTAATAATATTTTAATATTTTTTTGAATTTTTATTTTTTTTGCCTTTTTTTTCTTTTTTTTTTCCACTTTTTTTTTTTGGTCTCTCTCCCTCCTTCCTCTGGCCGGTCGCCGGTTCGGCGACCGGCCAGAGGCCAGAGGCCGGCGAGCTCGACCTTGCCGGCCACTGGCGAGGGCGGCCTCGCCGTGGCCTCCGGCGAGGTCGCGGGCGAGGCTCGAGCCCTCGCCGGAGGCCGCGGCGAGGGCGAGCCTCGCCTTGGTCGGG
Organism: Syzygium oleosum; assembly: GCF_021117445.2. Classification (NCBI taxonomy): domain Eukaryota; kingdom Viridiplantae; phylum Streptophyta; class Magnoliopsida; order Myrtales; family Myrtaceae; genus Syzygium; species Syzygium oleosum. The sequence continues at coordinate 3,319,413 of NW_026607500.1, read as the reverse complement.
TGAGGCTCGACCTCGGCGGATCCGGCGAGGTCAAGCCTCGCCCAGCGACCTCGCCGGAGGCCGCGGCGAGGGCGAGCTTCGCCTTGGTTGGGCGAAGCTCGAGCCCTCGCCGGAGGCCGCGGCGAGGGCGAGCCTCGCCTTGGTCGGGCGAGGTCGCTGGGCGAGGCCCGACCTCGCCAGATCCGGCGATGTCTCTGGGCGAGGCCCGACCTCGCCAGATCCGGCGAGGTCGGCTGGGCGAGGCCCGACCTTGCCGGTCGGCGAGGTCGAGCCTCGCCCGACCAAGGCAAGGCTCGAGCCCTTGCCGGAGGCCGCGGCGAGGGCTCGAGCCTCGCCTTGGTCGGGCGAGGCTCGACCTCGCCGATCCGGCGAGGGCTCGAGCCTCGCCTTGGTCGGGCGAGGCTCGACCTCGCCAGATCCGGCGAGGTCGAGCCTCGCCCGGCGACCTCGCCGGAGGCCGCGGCGAGGCCGCCCTCTCCAGTGGCCGGCGAGGTCGAGCTCGCCGGCCTCTGGCCGGTCGCCGATCTAGAGGAAGGCGGGAGAGAGACAAAAAAAAAAAGTACAAAAAAAAAGAAAAAAAAGGAAAAAAAATAAAAATTCAAAAAAATATTAAAATATTATTAAAGTTGTCCACGTCGGCGCCGGTGACCGGCCGCCGGCCGGCAGGTGTCTACGTCGGCAAATTCCGGTTAAAATTGGCCGGAAGGACTAAATTGACACAAAAACAAAAGGTTTAGGACTGAATTGGCACCAAAAAAAGGTTTAGGACTAAATTGGCACCAATGCAAAAGGTTTAGAACTGAATTGGCACCAAAAAAAGGTTTAGGACTAAATTGGCACTAATGCAAAAGGTTTATGACTTTTTTTGCACTTTTCCCATGTTTCGAGTGCCTTTTAATTACGTGTACGCATGTCCTTCGGCGGTTCAGCTAGGTGGGGGGATTCGAATTCAATTAGGGGTTAATGACATTAGCCTATTGCTTTGCGAACACAAGTCGGGGTTAGTAATCATTAACCTTAATCAATGAATCCCTAGATTCATTAGGAAGCGGTGGGAAATATCGAATTGCATGAACGAAATTAAACTCCCAAATTTCGATTGATCGATTGAAGTGTGTGAGCCTGTTGATGTTTTGTTCATATTCTGTTTGCTAACGGCTCAATTCCCTAAAAAACCCCAAACTTTAGCCTTTGTCCTAATTATATCCCAAATTTTTTTTTGTCTCATAAAAAACCTCAAACTTTTACTTTTGTCCCAAATCTACCCAGTTAACTTTTCGTTCAATTTTTTAATATTATTTTTTATTTTTTCGAATTTTTATTTTTTCTTTTCTTTTTCCTTTCCTTTCCTTTTTTTTTTTGTTTCACCTTCTGGCCGGTCCGGCGACCGGCCAGAGGCGGGGGCCGGCGAGGCTCGGCCCCGCCGGCCGCTGGCGAGGCCGACCTCACCAATAGCCGCGGGGCCGAGCCTCACCGTGGTGGTGAGGCTCGGCCCCGTCGGCCGGGCGAGGCTCGGCCTCGCCGTTCTTGGGGGCGAGTCGACCTCGCCAACGTCGGCCTCGCCCGGCGGCCGGGCGTGGCCGAGTTCTCGCCCGATCTGGCGAGGCTCGGCCCCGCCGGCAACTGGCGAGGTCGGCCTCGCCCAGCACCGGCGAGGTCGGCTGAGGCTGAACCTCGCCGTTGCTAGGCGAGGCCGACCTCGCCGTTGCTAGGCGAGGCCGACCTCGCTAGATCTAGCGAGAACTCGGCCACGCCGGCCGTTGGCGAGGCTCGGCCTCGCCGGCGTTGGGCGAGGCCGACCTCGCCAATAGCCGGCGGGCCGAGCCTCGCCGTGGGTGGCGAGGCTCGCCCCGCCGGCCGGAGAGCTCGGCCTCACCCGAACGGCGAGGCCGAGCCTCGCCAGCGGCCGGCGGGGCCGAGCCTCGCCGGCCCCCGCCTCTGGCCGGTCGCCGAACCGGCGACCGGCCAGAAGGTGAAACAAAAAAAGAAAGAAAAGGAAAGGAAAAAGAAAAGAAAATAAAAAAATTCGAAAAAATAAAAAAATAATATTAAAAAATTGGACGAAAAGTTAACTGGGTAGATTTGGGACAAAAGTAAAAGTTTGAGGTTTTTTATGAGATAAAAAAAATTTTGGGATATAATTGGGACAAATGCTAAAGTTGGGGGTTTTTTAGGGAATTGGGCCGTTTGCTAAGTGGAGGGAAATGGTATTTTTTGAATTGATGGACAGATTCTTGGGTTATTGCTTGTCCATCTTGAAGGTCCTCATAACCCCAAGGAGAGATGTCCTATTAACCATGAGAACAGAGGTCCTCTCTTTGGTTTCTCTTCTTAATAATTGTCTATAGGGTGGGTTCTTGGTAATTACGGTTCGAAGAAGCATTTTGGCTTGAAGTGGGGTGATTGGCCATGTGTACTTCTACCGAAGTGGGCTTAGACAGGCTTCTTTTAGATTTTCCTTTGGAGTTAATATTCTTTACTTGCAAAAAAAATGAAGAAGGACATGTTTTTTCGGTCAATTACAACTTAGATGAACTTCATATGCTTTTTTTGTATGTTTGACAATGACATATTTCTTTAACTTTTTAAGATTCAAATTCCTTTTTGGGCAGGTTCTCTATCTTTTCGAGATGACACGAGGTTGAGAGCTCTTCGCTTCCTCGACCACATGCTTGTATGCATAGTTATATTATTTTGTTGACTCACTCTTAGCTGGATAATTGAATTAGAATAAGATTGATATACAAAATCGTGATGAATCTTGTGTTCCTGCAGGAAAGAGACGATATGCAGAAATCTGGATTTCTGAAAACATTATCAGATATGTGGAAAGATTTTGATCCTCGGGTTTTGCAGTATAAGGTTTGATTTTTATTGGGTGTTAAAAAACATAACATACAACATTGGTTGCTACCATATTTTTTACTTCTACATTTCTTTCTATACATTTGTAGATTAACTCCCAGCTCGTCAAGTAATTAATATTACTTCAATGTGACAGTTCCCTGTATGTAATGTATATACTGTCTATCATGAATAGATAATAGCAATGAATCATGTAAATTGAGGATATGTGTGTCTCCTTATCATTTTTCCTGCTACAAGGGATATATGATTTTATCAATTCTCTTTCAATAAACTCGAGAAGGATTTTATTTGAGGCGCTGAATGTCATTTATTATTATGAATCTTCCGGATGATGGCAATTCAGTTCCTGTCTACTGTGGTGGCATTTCCTTTAAATGAAGTTCCTGTGTCTTGCCAATATAAGAAAAAGTTGATATTTTAGGTAATTCAGAACCTAGATGCTGTTATTTGATTAAAGAGAAAAAGAAGTGAAACTAAGGTAGGTCATAGCCCTGGGGAAACTTCTTTTTGGTTTGATAGCAAACAAAGCGGGGAGAAAGGTTGGCTGGGGCCAAACTTTTCATTGTCACCTGAGTCTGTTTTGTCAAATATACTATATTCTGGCGAACGCCTTAAAGAATTTCAAGTTCATCTAGCCCTTTGGTTTTCAACTCTAGTTTTCTGTGATATTTGACTCTAGATTTATACATCTTTTTCCTTGCTCTGTACTGAATAAAGTTTTTCGAATTATTTCATGGAGGTGCTGCCACCACTTGTGCTGAACCTCGGAATCTAGTGATGCAACCGATGATACTACCCATGGTTTCTTACGATAGCAGAGTCTCAGGTACTTGGCCTAAGTCTTTAACTTCGGGGACCAATGTTGCACAGCAAGGATGTCTACATGCTAGGTTTAGAGATTGGCTGCTGTTTCCGTAATTTTTCTTGCATACATTGTAAAAGAAAAGCAGAAATGAGGATAGAAGTCTTTCTTTTCCTTCAAAAGTGAAGTTTTATAAACCAAAAAATTGATTTACTGGAGTTTTATAAACCAAAAAATTGATTTAATGGAGAATTTGACTTATTTGTTCCTCTGATGAATGATATATTCAAGCAGCTAGGTGCAATAATCCTCGTCTCTCTAGTAATAATTTTCGCTTATCTGGCACAGTAAATAGATTCCTTGGATCTTTTTTGTTTCAAATCTGATGAATATATTTCTTTGTACCTCAATCTTATGAACATAATGGATACCATATTCTTTTCGTTTTCTGGAAAATGACCACGTTTTAGTGAAAAGCCAATAGTTTTTTCAACGCAAACCTAGAGTGTTAATGCAATACGTTTCACATGCTATACGTGTTTAGAAAATGTTGGTCTCTCTGTTTCTGCAATACATTTTAAAATGTCTGAAGAAGATGAGAGCCTTAGTTTTAGATGTTGCATCCTTTGATGTAAATTTATATTGGGAGAATAGGTGCAGGATTGAGAACTCAACAGTTAAGATATAAAAACTCCTAGGAATAAGGGATAGATTTTTCTAAAGTTTTAAGCCTTCTATCTAGTGCAGAAGAGAAGAAGAAATTATCATAAACATCGAGGGCGCAAATGACAACATTTCTCTTCCCCGGATGAATTTCTGAGTAAAAAGTAGCGTTTGATAATGACGCAAAATTTCCGTTCTCGGAATAAAAATTCGTTTGACAGGTTATTCTTAAATTTCTGTTTCCGGTGGCCAACGGGCAGCTTGCGAGTGGTGGCGGACCGCTGGCGAGCAATGAGCGGCCGGCGGCGGTGGGCAACGGGAGGCGGCGGGGGGCAAATGGTCAGCGGGCGGGCGGTGGCGGAAGGCCGGCGACGGACGACAGGCCAGCAAGCAGCAGGGGGCGATCGGAGGTGAGTGGGCGAGCGGCGGCTGGCAGCGGGCGGTGGGCAGCAAGGGTGAGCAATAAAAAAGAACTGTTATTTCTGTTTCTGTTCTAAAAATAAAAAAGTAGAAAATTTTAACTTCTCATTTCTGTTCCAAATCTATATGTTGGCCAAAATTTGTCCTAGAAATAAAAAAATGAAATTATTTTACTAAACAGATTTCTATTCTAGACCTGTTCTTGATAACAAAAAAAAATAGAAAAATAAGGAAACAGAAGGCAAAGTGAAAATTTTCATTTCTCTTGTTATTTTCCTACATAATGAAAATTTTTGGAGAAGAGAGTAGTCCATATCACGACCTACCCCTTGAGGGCCGATTCAGGAAGTACATTTAGAGGTAATTGTTCTAGAGACATTCCAAATGGCACATCCCAAAATGTGGCTAAAAAAGCGTCATCCTTAAGTTTATCCATAATGCCCTCAACCTCGAACATACTTTTTCTCGGTCCATACCTCGCGTGACTTGTTTTTATGTTCTTTATCAACCTAAGCATATTTCTAGGGGTCACCACTAGCCTTTGTCAGGAGATGACTAGAATACCCAAACGAAATGCAGAAATTTTATTTCGATTTCCACGTCACCAGAGACTCTTAGAGATCGGTGACTTGATTACACTAGTTATTCGACTATTGCCATTTTGATACTTAAACTTGACTATTTGCTAATCGAAATGTCAAGACAGACTTTCACTAATCAAGAAACCTATATTTCGTCCTAACCAATCTAAAAGAGAAAAACAACAATCAATATATTTAAAGTATGCAATCAAGTGAAATCAAAATGAAAGTGCACAAGCAGCAACCTAGCATCGTCTCTAAAAGAAAATGTAATAAAAAATCCCTAAGATAAAGCCCTAAAGGCTTATTCAATTTTGAGTACAATTTTTGTTCAAGCCTAATGTTTATTAAAAGTTCTAAACTAAGTAAATTCTAGTTTTTTTAGCTTTTCCCACAAATTTTTTTTTTCCTAAAGTTTTTTATTTTTTTATTTCGACAAAAGGACTTCAGACAGGACGGGGAAACCCGGTCCCAATGTAGGTCTCACTCGGACCGGGAGTCCGGGTTGGGTCTAAAATTCGGATTAGATTGTGGACCCAGTCCAAATATGGCCCATTTAATAATATAGGGGTGTCAATGGGTCGGTCGGGTCGGGTTCTCATGCTACCCGACCCGACCGGAACCACAAGAGATGTGCGTGCTCTTTGACCCGAATGCGACCCGAATTGCATATGAACCCCGACGCGAAAATCGGTTCGGGTCAAGTTTCGGGTTTTCCGCTTCTTCTATTTTTTTGGGAACTCTCCTGCAAGGTGACGTGTCCAGGTGTATTATGGAGGTCCGGCTGGGTCCCTTGCTCCTTCGTAATTTGCTCCCCCTGCATCACGATTGCACTCGCTTTCCGCTCTCCTTTGAATCTCTTTTGCTTTGGTCGCTTGTATCCAGCCACCATTAATCGTGGCGAAAGCACCGCTCTTGCGTACTGAAGCAACGTTTTTTCGGTGCAAAATAATGAAAGGGGCCCGACAGAATTTTCAAGATCCGTGCCTGCTGCGATGGGTCAGGGGACATGAAAATCTTCGATTGATTTAGTGAAACTCCCAATGACCAGAAGAATGCCTTCCCTGTCTTCCCCAACTTTGGTCCTGTCTTCCCCAACTTTGGTTACAAATTCCCATTTCAATTCCCCAAGGACAAGGAGAAGGCGAAACCAGTGAAGAAACGAGGCAGGAGAGAGACAAAAGATGGAATTTCTCATGTGGGCTTGTGGACTAGTATTTTGTTGCCGTGTTAATTGTTCCGGGTCACTCTCTGTCTCTTACTAGTGATGAACTCTGGGAAAGTGAGAAAGCCTTTGGGTTTTGGGTAATCAATTCTGGGAAGCAAATGAATCGAAATGTGTTTCGGTTCGGTTCGGGTACCCGATCAGATCCGCACCAAAATACTAAGATACCCGGCTTTTTATATATTACCCGAACCGAAAACAAGACCCGAAATTTTCGGGTTGGGCCGGTTCATGTCGCACCGGATACTTTTGACGATCCTGCCATTTATCAAATTTGTCTAGACTCATATTTATTTCGTTCAGCACATTTTTTATGTATCGCTGGCCCATGTCTCTCAATCTCATAGCACCCGGCCCCGGCTAGACATGGCCACGGGCCAGTTTCGGCCCGTTGACTGGGCCCGCGGTTCGGAACCGGAACCGGCCCGTGGTCTACGGGCCCGGTTCCAAAAAAAAATAAAATTGATTACCTCGATTTTCTCTTTTTTTCCCCAAAATTGATTACAATGTACATTTTAATTATATTTTATATTGAATAATTCATTATTTCATAATTTGATAATTCATTATTTTTTAATTTCATAATTTATTTTTTTAATTTTTACCGGTCAGTTCCGAACCGGGCCGGAACCGGAACCGGAACCGGCCCGGAATCGGAACCGCCAGGGGCGGTTCCGGTTTAGGTTCATACATGGCTACGAACCGGAACCGCCGGTTCTAAACCAGAATCGGCCGGTTCCGAACCGTGGCCATGTCTAGCCCCGGCCATCCAAAATTCGACGGCCGTTTTCATTAAGCTTTCTCAAACAATTACCATTCCGAGGATAAACAAGAACAAATAAAGCAGTGAAATGGAGGACTGACAAGGGCGGCCTTTAACTGCGGGCTTCGCCGGCGAGGGGATGAATCTCCGGCGAACCGAGGAGCGTTTATCCATGGTTGACTTGAACGACGAAAGATATGCCACAAAATCGAAACGAAACACTAAGTCAGAAGCAGTTCAGCAATTGTAAGAGCGAAATACGAACTGATCCTAAATTTAAGCATGGTTTCATGACGGATTACACTGACGTGGATTCGACTATCTCTTCAGCATTTCATTGAACAAGTGATGTGCAGCAGAAAGCGTGAACTCTAACTACGATTTCACCGCAATATTCGGCCTAGACGTAGTACACAAAACTCTAACTCAGCATTTTTCATTATGAAAAAGCCTCGACGGTAACAGCAACAAAAAATGAATCAAGGAGCAGGACGACGACCGGTGATCGGAAAAATGATGATTGTCTCCGGCCGACGGACAACAACGAACTCCGGCGAAGCTTTAGACTAATCAACGGCAAAGACTCTTCCTCCTTCTCACTGAGTTTTCCCTCCTCCCCCGCCTACGTTTTCTTCTTCGCGTTTTGTTTTCCGCGTTTGTTATGCCTCAGATCCAATCCTCTAACAAACTCCAGCTCAGCAGGTTACAGAAGTTCCCGGTTTTTTTTTCCTTCAATAAATTCTATTCATCTGTTATATTTGTGGCCACATTTATTTATATGCTCATCCTCTTTATTGTTGTGCTATTTTTTTTTCATGTTTTGCTATTTAGTGCATTTTTTTGCTATATTTTTTTTGATTTATTTAACAACAAAAATAAGGCGTCGAAGGAACGACCATAGTTTCTCCATCTCGGCTATATCAAAGGATAGACTCAAAACCTCCTTTGGGTCACCAGAATTCTGGACCCTGCTGAACACTTCACACCATCGCTAGAATTTGCGTTCCCTTGTACGTTTGCTTGTGTTTGTTCGTGCAAGGGTGAACAAGAATTCATGCTAGGTGTGATGCCTGTGTGCGTGCATATATCCATTTGTCTGGTTGAATGTTGGCTTCTGCCAAAGTACGTGTGGTGAAAAGCTTTGACTTATTAGATAGCGTCTGTTCTCAGACGTTGTCGATTCCCTTTTGTTGGATAAAAATGATTTTGAGTTATCTACGCTTCCAGCACTTGTTCCTGTCCTCAGTTCGGCTTCTGGTGAGACACTGCAACTACTCGTGAAGCACGCAGACCTAATTATCGACAAGGTAAATTGCTTATGTAAAATAGGGTTACATTGGAGAGGAGCTTCTCGTGTTGGAGGTGATAATAACTGTCATATCCGGATTAACCTCTGGTTTGTCAACTGGTTTGGTTGCCGCGAAAAGAGATCGGAGGAAACTGTATGAAAGATCTCTGATGTTTTTCCTCCTCCAAATTAACTGGCATTTTCTGGGTGGAGAGAGTAGGGCTAATTCCAAAAGAAAGCACCAATTTTACATTGATTGACAATTCTGGCCCAAGCTTTTTTTGGTCTCAATAAAAAGCACCAACTTTTACTCGAGTCTCAAATCTGATCTCCGTGAAGTGAAATTTCAAATTATTTGGGCCAGATTTGAGATTTAAGTGAAAGTTGGTGACTTTTTATAAAACCAAAAAAGTTTGGTCCAAAATTGTCACTCAAGGTATTGGTGAAAGACATACATACATATATACAATCCATTTCCCTTGAATTTTGGATGAATCAGTTCTTTTGGTATAGGACTTGCACCCCCTTGGTTCTCTTCAATGAAGTTTCTCTAACTTATCAAAAATGAAAAAAAGAACAGGAAAAATTTGGATGGCAGTCAGTTGCGGTCCATAATGAAATAATCTACCCAAATGTCTCCTTAGTTGGCTTGGGTTCCTTTACTTTGTACTTCCCTTTCCACTTCAAGCATCATCGGTTACCTAAACCCATTGGATTACCATAAAATCATGTCTTTAGCTTGCGTATACTATTATTGGGATTTGTGTGAAGGACATCTTTTTGTTAAGGGTTAATACCTAAACCCATTGGTCGTCCGTATTTCTGGTCAGGATAGGATTGGATAGGATAGGATAGGAAATCCAGGGATTTGGCCATATCCTATCCACTGTTTGGTGAAGTACGGATTTAAAGTCGGATATTCTCATATCCTATCCTATCCTGCGTTTGGTAGAAACCGTATATCAATATAAAGAACATATATGCCCCTATGTGATGCTCATGAAAATTGTCATTCCTTGCGCAACTAGTTCTTCAAGACCATATAGAATTGCATTTTCTTCATCTATTGTCTATACACGTCGGTCTCTCTTTGTTCCCCTTCCTTGGGTTTGACTAAAATCGCTACCTTCCATTCCTAAACATCTCATTGCAATTTTACAAAATTTAATGATAGATGATAGCATGGTAGAGAAAATTTAATGATAAAAACAGCATAGTATTAAAAATTTAAAATGATATAGCCAGAATTCAAACATTACATAAGGAATATTTTTCTCCATGATGACAAATCAGCACCATATTATACATGTCTAATAGCAATGGAAACAAAAACAATGTAGTGAAGTCTCTATTGCTACAGTTGAGCAACAAACAAACAATGTAGGTAAATGACAGGGAAAATGCATAAGTTGTTTTCTCATCCTTAACATTGAACAGTCCAAAAATAAAAGGTGTGTCTGCCTATCCAGGCATAGACTTCACGACAGTTGCAATCAAGGGCATCTTAAAATATTTTGGATTCATTAAATCACCTCGGTAAGCAAAAAGACCCTATTCTCTCCCCATTATTATTTGGTCAACCAACAAAAGATGGACATGACCCGCAGAAATCATCCGATGAACAAGAACAACCTGGTGAGATAGTTATGTGTCTCTCACAGAAATTGGTGCTCATTGGCATCATCATTTAGTAGCATGAATACTTGAAAAGCAAAATAGTGCAAAAGGGACCTCAAGATCAAGAGATCAATGAAAGCTAAAAAAAACTCCATCTTCAGTGTAGGAACATTATGTGTCGGGTATTTATAACAATGTATATACTTCTTCTGGAAGGGAATGTTATATTCTGAAAATCCACACATCAAACTCTATTTAAAATATAGCCTTCTTATCTCGATGAAACATTATCCCAACTAGCTGCAAAATAACTCTTTCCTTAAATTCTCACATAATTTGGTTGTCAAACAGCGATGTTTTCTTTGGCAACTAAAAATTTTACTCTAACAAGATCAAATATTGCTGCCTCGTGAAAAGAGAACTCAATGGATTAGTTCTCAATGAAAAGAGAACTAAAAAATTTTACTTCTAGGGAGCTATTAATATGGAAGTTGTTGCAGAGAATGAATGTCTATTATAATTAAGACAACCTCTAACATAAGGGTGTGATGCTTATGTATTTTACTTGTTTACGAAAACAGAGGTGGAGATTGGGATTCAGGTGGGACATGTAATGGAGAAACAGGACTGATCTCAAGTGGGGGCTCCCTCGACAACTATCATTTGAAAATGAGGATAGTGGAGCAGGTCGTCAGGGAAATGCGAGTTCCCGTGATGCTTCTCAACGTCACAAGGTTGACCAACTTCCGCAAGGACGGCCATCCGTCAGTATATGGAAAAAACACCACTGGCGGAACTCAAAGCCGACCACCACCCGAGAGAGAAAAAAGAAAGAGGAACATGATAAACAACTCTCATCATCTAAAAGCACTCAAAACTCACACAAGCACGCAACACGATATCCACGACATGGAGCCCAACGAAGGACTCGTTTTACGACAACTTCGTCGTTCGATTATCGGTTAACAAAGAATGAAAATTATAAACCCAAACTACTGAAAAAAAATTGCAGAAGACGATCATGGATGAATACATACCTTCGCAAATTGCAGAAGCAAGCTGTAGCGTGGGTGAAGGAGTGCGTGAATGAAGGGGTAGGGTTTCTAAAAAGTAGCTTTTATATGACGGATAAGAGAAATCCTATCCGACCTTATCCTACACCCCTCCCTCGGATTTTTTAATCCGGATTATATCCATTATATATCCGACATTATACTATCCGAGACACCTACCAAACACGGGATAGGATAAAACATATCCTATCCCGAATTTTATACGGACAACCAAACGCAGCCTCATTTTTTAAATCCCGGGAAAAGGATCGAAAATTCAGACTGTTACAATTCTTCCCCCCTAATAAAAATTTCGTCCTCGAAATTTACAACTATACCTGCTATCCAAACAGGTGGGGGTGATGACGTCTCATTATTCCTTTCTCCCAAATGGTACCTTCTGTCCCGTAATAATCTCAAACATCTTTGATCAATGGGACCGTCTTATTCCTTAAAACTTGTTCCTTCCCATTTGCCCCTAAAATCCAATATACATATTCCCAACATATCCTCTACAGTCCGTATAGTCCTTCCAAACTGGTCATCCAATAAGATCTCTTACTTAAATCCTGTCAACAGCGCAACTATCGAGGTTCCTTCTCGACTCCTTACAATCTCAAATCTAAGGTGTCCAGCCAGACTAAACTGAATCACCCTATTGCTGCAATCCATTACAGTATTCTGTTTAACTAACCAATCCAAGCCCACGATCAAACCGAAATCACACATAACTAACAAAGCCAAATCTATTCTGCTTTCTACACCACCAAACACCATTTCACAGCCTGAACATCCTAACAGCATGCACATCTTATTCATTAATGGCATAATCACACACGCTGATACTTCTGAAAACCATTCAATCTAGCCCGATAACAAATCAAACAAACGCAACCAAGTGCAACGCCCCCGAATCTATAAAACAAATGCCACATGATTATACAGAGAAACCATACCTGGGGTTACGCCTGGCGCATCCTCAACTCCCTCTCGCGTCAAGGCGTACACACGTCCTTGTGCCGGCGGTCTGCTCGAATTAGCCGGCGGGGCTGCACTAGTCGGATTCCCAATCCGAGGTGCCTGCACTGACGGGGGTGGTCGAACTTGAAGATTCGGGCAATTCCTTATGTGGTGTCCCATTCCACCGCACCCAAAACATGCCCCAGTCACACTTGGGCAACGACCATTCCCATGGTATCTCCCACATCGTTTACAAGCGGAATTAGACGAATATGCCAACTTCCCAATATTCCTTCTTGCCGGAGGGACAAAACGTCGATTTTCCATCATCGGCCTTTTTCCCTGCTGACGATCGTCCCCGGCTGAGATATGTGGTGATCCAGACGCGACGGTTCTTTCCATCATATCCTGCTCAATAATTTGAGCCCGCCTATACATTTCTCCATAATCCTTAATGTCATGCGATAATATCAGACTCCGAAGATCCGGCTTCAGTCCATCCTGGAATCTTCGCGCTCTATCTCTCGGGTTCTCCACCATGGTCGGTGCAAACTTAGCCAATTTCGCGAACTCGGCCTCATACTGATCCACAGTCATTTGTCCCTAGCGCAAGCGCATTAATTCCATCAACTTCTTCTCTTCGCATTTTCCGAGAAATATTTTTCATAAAAATTCTCTACAAACACAGCCCAAGTCGGGGCCGTTCCTACAGGAAACACTCTACCTTCCACAGCATTCCACCAATCATTTGCACCCTCTTGTAACTGATAAACCGCCAACGTCACTTTCTCCTTGTCGGTGCACCCCAAAACCTTAAAAGTTTTCTCCAGTTCTTCTACCCACCTTGGCGCAGCCTCGGGGTCACCACGACCATGAAATTTAGGCGGCTTCAATTTCATAAATTGCTCTACTAACTGGGGCATTTGCCTAACCCCAGCTGGTTGAACCTGCCCTTGCTGGGCTTGATTCCCTCCAATACCAGCATTTTCATTAACTGCAGCAGCTGCAGCCTCAGCAGCTTGGGCGGTCGCATTATCTCGCTCTTGGGCTTGCCGATCCAGCATATTCCCAATTCTTTCTAATACCCTGAGAACTCCTTCCATTCGCGGATCTTCAGCAGGCCTAGCATCAGCTCTGGGGTCCCTTGCAGCTCTAACACCCACTCCAGGATTTCCTACTACCCTAGCATCCATACCCAGATCCTCTACGGCTCTAGCTCTAGCACGACCTCGACCCCGTACTCCTCTTCCTGCACCCCTTCTTGGGACTCTTCCTACTCCTCTTCCTTCGCTGCTCATTGAATCAGCTTCCTACTATTCTCCTTCCTGCTATAAGTCCACACGGGCATCAGAGGTCTAGGCCAACTACACTAGTCCAAACCCTAGGCACCAATCTCGACAACCAGCATTCGACAACCAACAACCCACCATCAAACCGATCACCCAACATCAAACCAACACCACTAAGCACTCAACAGAGTTCTCGTACTCACCTCAAGTCCTGCCGCACCTTCGTCTCAACCATCAATATAACTACAACAAACCACTCAGCAATCACAGGCGCGTACTCACAAAACACGCACAATTAACATAAACACACACTTAACGAAGGCTCCCTAACTGACTACCCTGAAGTCGTCGCTCCTTATCACTCCAGGTCTCGACCTTATCGATATCGAGCTAACCTTGCTCTGATACCAATTCAAACGGGGATGTCACGCCCCGAACCCCAACGAGCTCCCGTCATCCCCTGCTCCGGTTGAAATGATGCGACGTCCCAGGAACGTCGCCGACCCAACCTAAACATCAGAGCCACATGCGGAAGCGAATAACAAAACCCCGGACAAATAATGACGACAACGGGGTAGAACAACAGAACAATTCAGCAACCACATATTCATACAACACCAAATATACAAACATCATATTACAGACGTAAATACAGACTAACATCCTCAGTCACCGTTTAAACAAAAGTTCAGGGGTTTGGTTATCTTAACTTCACTATCGGATAACCCAAGTTATACAACCCCTAAAACACCCTAGGGAAAAACCTAAGGGTCGCCCTCTTCCATTCTGCTTCGGAATTTCTGGCTTGAATCTCTGGAACTCACCTGTAGCTCCCCGGACTTCCAAAAAGAAAAGGCGCACTTTCCGGGTTTAGGGCCGGGGGTCTGAAAGTGGCGGTTATACAACCGTGAGACGAATCTCAATAAGTGTACAACCCCAAACCCCACGTAGGCACTCACGTACCGCCAGACGAAAACACACATAACACACAACGATCGGCCAAACTAACAATCACATGCGACCCTACCTGGAATCCATCACGCACGTTCTCGCATGTTAGACAATAACACGCCAACACATCACAAAGAAGGAATCACAGACGCGCGTGCCTCAATTATAAGACGAAAACCACTTGGGCACGTCCCATACTGTGCCTAGCAGTTTCTACCCCATAATTAAGCATTACATCACGCGATACAAACACACTCGCACGCTACTCACACCATGCGTCACTTTCCACAATCCTCTCGCTTGTCTTGCCAAATCCCACTCATTTTCAACCTTTCCACCACTACCGCGCCCGCGTAAAACGCATCAGGCCAACGGTCTTCTGACCTTGTCAGGCATCGTCACCCCGTCGGGCCGGGCATTGTCACCTCGTCAGGAACGGCACCGTCCCGCGTAAACGTACACGCCTCAGGACGGAATCCTACACATACTTTCCTTCTACCGCGCCCGCGTAAAACGCATCAGGCCAACGGTCTTCTGACCACGTCAGGCATCGACACCCCGTCGGGCCGGGCATCGTTACCTCGTCAGGGACGGCATCGTCCCGCGTAAACGTACACGCCTCAGGACGGATCCTTTCCAACCAATCCTACATTTCCGTACCCTCGTTCCACTCAAACCACACTTACACATGGCCAGCAACACTCACGGTCATACATAACCTCACGCCTTACACACAATCCACCATGTATGGTCAAACATACACACCTCACACACATTTCACGATTACTCATTCTCGTCACACGAACACGCACACATAACCACACACTCTTGGTACACAAATTCATTGCACAATCACATTCCCATACTCACACACCTCACGGCCACACACACGAGGCACACGGCCAAGCCACATTCAGTCCGACACACTCCCGTACTCACACACCTCACGGCCACACACACGAGGCACACGGCCAAGCCACATTCAGTCCGAAACACACACCAAACCAGCCTACCATCACGAGCCACACAACCACATACAAAGTGCCATTCAAGGCATAATTCTATCAATCAATCGCACAATTCAGTCACAATCAATCCACAACACCTCAGCCATCATCGAGCCTCCTAAACCTCGCAAATTTCCTTGTCAACTCAGTCTCCGATTCAGCCCACAACAACCACACAATCAGCCTTCAATTTAGTCCTAAAATAGCCACATAAACTACCCGAACTAAACCCTAAACATGCTTTACGATACCCGAACTCCTAAATGACATTTGGGGAAAACACTTACCCAAAAAGGCGAGACAGAACGGGGCTAGAACGGGCCGGGACAGCGGTAGCAGCGTCGCCGGCGACGTACGGACGGCGTGAACAGTGATCCGTACGGACGGTGAAACGATGAACCGTGCGGGGCACCTTGTACGGACGGTCTTGCCGGGTGGCGACGTATGGACGTCTTTGGACGGGCCGGGTGTCGACGGACCAGCGATCGGAGCTCCGGCGAAGCTCCGGCGATACTGTTTACAGAACGGGAAGAGAGAAAAAGAGAGAGAGAGGGCTGTTCTGGACTTAAACCGGTGTTGTGGTGGCTGAACAGGTGAGAGGGAGGTCCAAGGGTGCTTTGTGGCGACGGGCAGTGGGCGGCTAGCGGCCTCACCGGTACTGTTCCGGCGTGAACGATCACTGGTTTGAGCAGAAACGTAAACTGCAGAAATGGAAACGGGAAAAGAGAGAAAATTTTGGGGGAAATGGCTGAATGGTCTTCACGAGAGAGAGAATAGTCTGGTCAAATGAGTCAAAGTTTGGTGTGAGTGGAATCCATGTGTCTCAATCTAGGCCAATTAGACAATTTTGCCCTTGATCCAATGGCTATCTTTCCTTCTCATCCAATAATTTAGGAGTAAAATGATCCTTTGTCCCTAACCAAGGGCTGACCAGACCTGAATTAAGTTAACTCACCTTGGTTAGAACCCCAAAAATTTTCTAAATTCGGAATTGTCCAAAAATGGCCTAGGGGCATTTTCGTAATTTTCCGATCCCGAACTGAAATTTCAATTTTCGCACATACGCGTTTCATATGTGCGTGGCCAACATAATATGGCATCGGAATCGCGAAATTCATCGCGCAAGCCCTCGAAAATCCACGTCAAAGTTTCGGGAATAAAATAATATTATTTTTCCAATTTTTGTCGAAATTTCAATTTTTGGCCAAAACGACTCCTGGTATGCGTGGCCACCCCAAAATGACACTAGCCTCGAAAAATAACCTCAAACGACTTCAGAATCGCCATCGGTGACCAGAGGGGCAAAATCGTCATTTTCCGGGTCCCGGACCGAAATCCATTTTTTTGCAGAAATGGGTGGCCTCAAGGTTGGCCAAGCCAAAAACGTCATCGGCTGCTCAAAATTGTCACTTTCAAAATTCTCGATTCCTAGGCCCGAATTCCAAGAAATGACTAAAATTGGACAATTGCAACTTTAGCTTATCTCTGGCTAATGGGTGGCTCATTGGGATTATGCGCTCTCGACCCGTGACCGACACTAAGTCAAATCACGTTTAAGTTTACTCCACCCGAGACGACCTCGATTGTCATATAATTGCGAGGGTCTGTCACTAGTTCCCTTCGGACACGATCAATCAAGTAGACCGGTCTCGGTTGGCTCAAAACATTCCCTCGTCAATCCCTATGGTCGAAGATCGAACTCAGGTCGAGTTCTTTGGTCGTGCGAAGTCAATCCCGTAATAGCCCTACCCCTAAGGTTAGCATCCCGAGAATGCGCGGATCTCGGGTGAGATCTCACTATAAGTGCATTGGCCAAAACATTCATTTCTTAAATCCTGAGAAAAGGATCGAAAATTCAGATTGTTACAGGAACCGGCGGTTCCTAAACCGTGGCCATGTCTACTTTCATCTAAACTAAAATATTGTTGAATAATGAAATGATTTGATTAGTATGGCATATCCAAATGGGAAAGGTATAACATTTATTCAAAGTATATGCATACTTACTAGTTGTTATGCATTGACGTTATTTGCGCCAGGTGAAGTGGTAAGATGATTTTTCTAACTTAAAATTAGAGATTTCATTCGGCAAAAGAACACTACAAGTGTCATAACTTGTGTACAGCGCTCACTTTGGTGCCATAAGTTTTTTTTGGATCACTTTAGTGCTAAAATTTTTGAAAAACGATCACTTAAGTGCTAAAATTTTTGAAAAACGATCACTTAAGTGCCAACTCCGGTGCCGTACACAATTTTTCGCTGGAAATCCGACGTGGCATTTTTTTTTATTAATTTCTGAAGCTGACGTGGCTCGCCGGAGATTGGCACTTAAGTGATCGTTTTTCACAAATTTTAGCACTTAAATGATCATTTTTAAAAAAATTTAGCACTTAAGTGATCGTTTTTCAAAAATTTTAGCACTGAAGTGATCAAAAAAAACTTATGACACTTAAGTGATCGTTTTTCCTCCGACTTGGCACCAAAGTGATCCGAAAAAAAGTTATGGCACCAAAGTGATCTCCGTACACAAGTTATGGCACTTATAGTGTCCTTTTGCCGATTTCATTCACTGGGCCTCGGCTCATTCCTTTATTTTTCAAATGTGTAAGAATGGACAATTTGCCACCAATGCTTGGTTTTCCTAGTCACTATGAATGCCAGTTTTTTACAGATATGATGGCGGCAACGTCTGCGACTCGTTGTAGGGGGAGATAGACAATCCATGATGAAAAGTCTATCTATGTACAGGCAGACGTTTGAAGTATAATGTAATATGGAGATAGGCGACCTTGACCTTTATCCCAGGACTTTGGTGTTTTGTATTTTGCTTGGATGATGTAGTAAAGTTGTAAAACTGATGTTTAATATAAATAAAATTAATATGCTTGTTTAAGTCGTGTGATTTTCTTGTACGGGATTTTGTTGATAAAAAATTTAACTAAGCTTCCGCATGCAATTACTGAATAAAGAATATAATTAGAAAGGACACGTGTCGTGCGTGTTCGGGGGCATCACATTGTTAGCCCCTACACTTATAACTATTAAATGCAGTTAACAGGATTTTGTTTAGGTGTCAAGGTCAATCCTTAACTTTCTATGCAATGAATGACTAAATGGGGTCGTCAAAATTTGGGTGTCAACAGTTAGTTGGCCATCAATATTGGTTACAAGATCATGAAAGCTTCTTCACCGTGTGCATGCATTCATGTTTATTGACATAAGGTTTTTATTGGATGTGAGTTTACACATCCAGTTGTGTTGTTTTATTTGTTAGTACTATGGGATTGGATGTAATAAAGATTTGGAAAACACTCGAGCGTATAAGCAATTGTTACTCTATAATTCTCCAATTATTTATCGACTTAGTTGCTGTCAGCTCACCCCTTGAGTAGGTACCAGCACTCAGACAAAATCACGAAAATACCCGGTGTTCTTTATTGTTTCTCGTTTATTTCTATGGTGATTTCGCGTTCATTTAATGGCAAGATCTGATAGTTTACATATTATATCACGACAATTTTGATGCCAATTTTGCTGGTGATTTAGTTGTAGGCAAATTAGACTTATGGTTATGCTTTCTTGCTAAATAATGACGCCAAATCGTGGAGAAGCAAAAAGCAATATGGTGTATCCATAACAACAATGGAGATTGACTTCGTAGTAGGCAGTGCTGCAGTGCTAGAAGCCGTTTGGTTGAGAAGATTTCGGTATCATTTGGGGGTCATTGAAAGTTCAAAGGATCCATTGATGATACATTGTGATAATAAAGCAGCAATCGCTCTTCTGAAAATTCTTTTAATATCACTCGAAGACCAAAACACATTGACTACCATTATTGCGAGATAAATACACGACAAGTACCATAACTTTTGTACGGCGCTCACTTAAGTGCCATAACTTTTTTTCCGACCATTTAAGTGCCATAACTTCTAAAAAAATGTTCACTTGAGTGTCACAACCTTCAATCGATCACTTAAGTGTTAATTTTTTTTTAAAAAATGTTCACCCAAGTGCCGGAAATCCGACATGGCACGACACTTGTGAACACTTTTTAAAAGTTATGTCACTCAAGTAATCAATTGAAAAGTTAAAAGGCACTCAAGTGATATGATAAATAGTTATGACACTTAAGTGAGCGTCGTACATTAGTTGTGGTGCTCAGGTGATCGAAAAAAATGTTATGCCACTCAAGTAAGCATTGTACGAAAGTTGCGGCACTTGTGATGTTCTTATCCCCATTTTTGCTTTGTGAGCGACGTTACAACAAAGAGAGAAGTTGCAGAGAAGTACATAACTACGCATTGTAATATAGGAGATCCCTTCACAAAGCCTCTTCCCAAAGAAGTGCATGATAGGTACGTGAACGCTTTGGCATTGCGTATAATGTAAATTCTGTTCTATTTTGCATTGCAGTATGTAATATACTCCGTTGGAGTATATGAAAGACATGAGTTTGCCTTCGTTAGAATGTGCTTGATGTTCTAGAGATGAACTGTAATCCTCTATGAATTGAACGCGCACAAAGACATATGAAATGTGAATAAAAGGTATGTCAGGCAGGCTTGAGATTGCTTTTCCCACACAAGCAATCACCTCTGGCACTGGTGGCGTGCATAGGATGAGACTCTCCCGCTCAAAGGGCAAACCGTGCGCGCTTTTAAATTAGTCGCGCATGGGTACGGTGAGACCGAGAGAAGAGAGGATAAAAACAAAGGTCTTCCCAAAATTGTCAGCAAGTTTTCTGTAAGTTCAAAGGGCATTTTCGTTGTGTATGTGTGATAGTCTGAGTGAGTGATTATAGTTCTGACCGACAAGAATACACGAGCATTACGTGGAGCAATCTCGCTTCTCGGGACTTCAAGGTTTTCTTTTCATGGCAAAAGATGAACGGCAGCTGCATGGAATGCACCACCCTTCAAGCATAGAGAATATAACTTCGCCTCCCGGTGAACACTTAGGGCCTGTTTAGTATCATTTCTGTTTCTTTGTTTTTCAGTTCTTTTGTTCCCCGGAACAGAAAAAGAACAGAAATCAGTTTAGTAACGTCAGTAAGTTTTTTTGTTCCCCAGAATAGAAAAGTGGTCAGGGAATAGATTTAGAACAGAAATAATAAGTAAAAAAAATCTACTTTTATATTTCTAAAACATAAAAAGAAATAATAGAGAAATAAGATCAGCTCTCCCTCTTCCACAAGGTATTCTCATACTAAACCCTAGA
The DNA here is from genome assembly GCF_021117445.2 of Syzygium oleosum. Classification (NCBI taxonomy): domain Eukaryota; kingdom Viridiplantae; phylum Streptophyta; class Magnoliopsida; order Myrtales; family Myrtaceae; genus Syzygium; species Syzygium oleosum. The sequence goes on along the minus strand of NW_026607500.1, from coordinate 3,298,710 downwards.
ACTCTAAATCCTAAACCCTAAACCCAAAACCTAAACCTCAATACCAAAATCCTAAAACTCATAAAACTAAAATGAAAAACCAGAAACCCCAAATCCCTAAAACCCTAAACCTAAACCCTAAACCTTCTAAACCCCAAATCCTAAACCCAAAAACCCTAACCCTAAAATCCCAAATCCAAAACCCGAAACACTAAACCCTAAACCCCAAAACTCCAAACCCTAAAATTGTAATTCCAAACCCTAAATCCTAAAACGTTAAACCGCAAAACCCTGAACCCTAAATCATAAACCCCAAACCCTAAATGTAAACCCTAAATCCCAAACTCCAACCCAAAACCCGAATCCCTAAAACCCTAAACCCCAAACCACTAAACCCTAAACTCTAAACCCAAACCCTCCCCACACTCGAAACTTGACACGCTATACCTAAAACCCCAAACCCAAAGCTCTAAAACCTAAACCCCAAACCATAAAATCCAAAATCTAAAACCCAAAACACAAAACCCTAAACCTCAAAAGCGAAATCCTAAAACACTAACCCCTAACCCCAAATCCTAAAATCCTACACCCTAAACAGCAATTTCCTTGACCACCACCTGATATTGATTTGTCTATAAGGAGTAATTTTCTTTATGATTGTATTAAGGTCATCCAATTCTATATCATAATATATTATAATTCTATTTCTAATCCCAATTTTATCCAAACATGAATTGTTAAGTCCCCTAAACTGCAATTTCCTCGACCACCACCTGGTATTTGCTTTGTTTATAAGGAGTAATTTTCATTATGATTGTATTAAGGTTATCCAATTCTATATCGTAATATATTGTTATTCTATTTCTAGTCCAATTTTATCCAAACATGAATTATTAAGTCTCCACTGATAATTTTATAATTAAATGAAAAAAATGGGAGTAGAAAGTTTTAGCGTCCTACCAAATGCATTTTTGTTCCTTTTCTATTCCGAGAATAGAAATTTGTACTGTTACTAAATGCGTTTTTTTCTCAGAAACTCGTTTAGAGAATAGAAATAGAAAAAATAATTTCTGAATAGAAATTATTTTTAAAAATAAAAACGTTACTAAACAGACCCTTACGTAACGTGCTTAGTCCACTTTCACCTACCGACAATAGGAAGACAAAAGGACGAAATTCTTAGCTAGCAAGGTGTTTTCGTGTCTCTCCACTTGTGCATGAATCAAGGTCGTGTTGCGACCACGAATGATTAAAACCATCTCATCATGATATCGATTTTCAAATTAGTAGACCGGTCGCCTCAAAGTCACATGTTCTCAGCAACGCATGTGCACTTTTTCTCCTGATCGCACGTTGCTGTCCTTTCGAAATAGCCGCTGGTGCAACCAGCTAATCAAGCTCATGATAGCCTTTTAGAAGTTTTGGAAAGAGAATGGCTGACGGAAAGAAGGAACAAAACAATGAGTAAAAGTGTACCATCCAATTTCAACTTTGTTGATATGTCAAATTCTCAAGGGCGTACCGTAATGATGTCCAATTACTCCTAACTTGAGTGGAAACCATCCTAGATAGAACAAAAATTGACGTGCATTATCTATCTGCTTGCGGAAATTTGGAAAATTTGGTTTCAATGGTTTCCTTAGTTTTTGGCCCTTAAATATTGGAAAGCTATTTTTCAGATCAACTGCAATAACATTTCATGACAAACTGCAAAAGCGAAGTTCTCTACGCATGAAATGAAGCTTCTTTTTAACAATTGTTCTCTTTTTAGAAAGGCCAATCCAAAAGTTAAAACTATTATACTGAATAGAATGAAAGATAGCGACATCGTTACTTTGTATGGCATTAAAAGAAAATTGGATTAACGATCCATCGGGATCAATCAATGTATGGGGCATGATGTGGAATTGATGCATCAATAACCATAAGCAAATATTTTAGAGTACTACCAATTCATCTATAAGATTGAGCAAAATTGATTTATGTTCTACCTTTTAAATGCTCTAATACTTACCCTCATAAGCAGCTTGATGGTAGTTCAAATTGTGAAGTGCCCAAAACATATGCAGAAGTCCATCGAAATCTCGTATTTAAGTAATGTGGAAGTGTGCATATAAATTTATACATGCACCAGACACGATCACCTTCATTAGGTGTTCCCATTGTTTGGTAACGTTCATTTGATAAATTCTTCGTTTGATTTAATGTAACATTAAGAGCACTTTGGATTATAATATGATCGTTAAATGCAAGGGTAAATGCAAAAAATTAAAGGTTGCTGTGCCTTGCCTTGCTAGTTGCGTTGCTTTTGGTTCCGTAATTTACACTTCACGTTGGGTTGGTGGCATGGTAGGACTACGTAATTACACGAAATTAGTGCATTATTAGTACATGAAAAACTTTCGATACTTCCACAAAATTGCTGCTGATTAGGAGTGCAAACAAGAAGGAAAACATAAGCATGATCAATTGGTTAACGATACATAATGTGATTAACTCATACGCTAGAGTAAACGGAGATATTACTTGTCGAAGTCTAGTGAAGAATAAAGACAAGAAGGTTTGATTACATCTTTCATCATACAGATGATCAGCGAATCGACCACGCAATTTTACATGGCCTTTCCATGTAGAGAATTTCGCCCCGGGTGGTACGGTAGAAACATCATCAGTGCCTTACCAGCTTCATCTCCATCACATAATTAGCAAGTTGATAATGATTACGAGGGAAGCGAAAGTAGTGAGTAATTATTGTGTATATAACTGATGAAGAACAACAGATAAATACAGAAAACACACTAGCTCCCTAGTACTGACAATGTATATCCTTTCCTCTTACAAGATAGTAAACTTTGGCAAATCTCACGAACTCAAAGTGAAAGCAGATACCTATGGCTATCTGCTTCCATTAAGTACTTCACCTCATTTGTCATGCATAGTGATGTGCTATCAACATGATCACCCAAACTTTGACCTCTCTGCACTGTCCTGATGGTTGGCCATTCTTGTCATCACACGTCGGAAAAGGGCGATGCTCAAATCGCTTCGAGTTCCTGAGCCCAGGTGGTGAATCCGATGGGGTTTCTCGACTGAGAAAGATACACTAATTACTCGAACATATGTTCGTGTTAATTTGCGCCCACCCTAAACCTTCATCAACGTGATGTCCCTATATACTTGTAGGAAGGGTTAATTTTATAAAGGCGAAAGCAGCTAAATTACATCGAATTTTCACTATTTGCCCAAATAATGTGTGAATAATACAACGAAAAGATCAAACAAATTCGATGTACCATCTCCAGATTTTGATCCCGAAATGATGGATAAGATAGAATATATCATATTCGCTTTCATGAAAAGAGAGATTGCATTGCCTGCCCTAAAATTGCGTCTATGATTGCACCACCTACTTCGTTTTATCTCGCTACCCGTTGCCTTTCGACGTAGCCTTTTTCGTCATCTTTATTCTTTTACCCCCCACCCATAGAAAAAGCCGCAAGAGGGATTTGGAAGCACGTGAAGAGAGAGAGAGAGAGAGAGAGAGAGAGAGAGAGAGAGTACCTAATGATCTTGCAGGATTACTGCATACCTTTTTGTCGTGTCATGTCTGGTCGACGACCTTTCAGCAACTTGCAGAGAAACATGAGACTCCCAAAAGCTTGTGCCGAAATAGAAAAGATTGTTCTTGTTCCAGGGCCTTACATGAGGAGAAGAGAGCTCAGTGTAGCCAAGGACAAACTTGCCGAAAATCGCGTAATCCGCGTCGGGTCGGTTAACTAATTCCGGCAAGTCATCCTTGGCTGCATTAAACTCTCTGCCTCTTCATGCAAGACACATCGACCTTGCAACAATAAAATGGTGAAACTTGACGTAGCTGAAAATTTACTCTCTTCGAACAAAGGGCGTTCGAGCTCTCTCGGTACTAGATTTGTCATCAACAAGTCAGCCTCGCATGATAGAGAAAAGAGCCCTATGTAGCCAAGAACAACTTGCCGGAGCAGGAGGAGTTCGAAATGAACGCATCGTAGAAAGGAGTCTTATCTTTCAACAATGCCGGCAAGTCATCCTTGGCTGCAATGAGCTCTCTATCTCTTCATGCGAGGCCTCTCATCACATACATCAACTACTCTCTATGTTTCTCTGGGTGTGTAGAACTTGAAGATGGGTGTGGTATTTATATTGATCGGATTGTGTAGTAGTGATCGGAGAATTATGACCGCTCATATTTTTAGCCAAGGAAATTCCATAAAAAGCAAGTGGCTGTAGTGACAGCCAAAGGCCATGCTAGGCAAAAAAACCAACAAAAGCACCGAAAACATTCGTCGACTTTTGAATATAACTTGGTTTATTTTGAAAAAGGCGTTTTGCAGAAATCTTGTCATTCACTGTCTAACTCAAATGGGTTTGCCATTATTAGATGTCAAGAGGGTGGGGTGAATATTTGAATGGCTTTGCATGGAATAGAATCATGACAGATAAATTTGTCATATGGCCCCGCAAATTGGCCAAGACCATTCCATGCCAACCACACCATTTGCATTTGTCAACCCTTTATGGTTTCGAATAATATGCACCAATCGGCCTTTCCCTTTATGATTTGCCCAAAAGAATAAAGCATTTCCCTTTGTGGTCATTTTATATGTAAAAGGGGTGGAAAAGGAGACAATCAATGTCGACACATCTCTTCTCATTTTCATATGAGTTTCATACCCGCAATTAAAATGCTCTGAACTACTCATTCTAAGTGAGCCCATAATCGCTGGACCATCGAATGTAGTTGGAGTAAAACCAAATTCATCCCTATGTTTTGCACGCACAAAATCTACGGCACAAAAAATCTCGATTTCCTGGGATAGAGAAGAAGATGGGGGTGGGGGGGGCGGGGGGTGTGTGGATTCGACATTATGATTAATGGAGTTGCAAATTACACGGAACTAAATCACAACCAACTTAGCCAACCACCTCATTTGTGTTTTTCTAATTACAATGTTGATATATATTATGAAGCGCTAAGCGTAAGAATGATAAGTTCTTAATGCAACTAAGGCTACATAGGGGAACCGGATATAATCTCGGATAGGATAACTCATATCCTCTGTGGCGTTTGGAGTAACACAAAATCTAGATATCTAGGGATACAATCCTAATCCGGATAAAAAATCCCATGTAGGGAGTGGAATATACTTGAATAGGATATCTCCTATCAGCGAAAATTTTAAAAAAAAATAAAAAGAAAAATGTGAGCCATGGTCGTTCAACATCTGAGACTAGCATGAGCTCCCCCATCTCAAATCGAGTTCCACCGTTTCGCAAGCTCCACAGTTTCAGACCAGCGCAATCCACCATTTGAACATATCTAAGATGATTTAATTCTCTCAATCTCCGATCCGAGGTTGTTGGCTTTAGGCTGGGCCTTGACCTCGGCGTTGGCCGTGGGGTTAGGGGTGGCGATTAGACTGGTGGTTGCAGAAGATTAAAGGTCGGCAATGAACAGGAGGGAATGGTGGTTGCTGAAGATAGCTGGGACCGGTGGTTGTTGAAGATTTTGCACGTTGGTGATGCCCAAGTAGCTTGGACGTTCGCAAGGGCTTGGAAATTTGAACTGTTAACATTCTATTCGGTATGAGTAGAGAGGAGAAGGAGGTGGTGGACACGAGGAGGATAAGGTGGGATTTGTTGGTGATGAGAGCCATTATGTCGAGAGGTTGCCAATGCGTGGCAAGGTGCTCGCACTTGCTCTTGCCTGCGACCTTGTGTTGGCCGCGCCTCAAGGAGGTTGCGTGACACATGACCTAAGCAGTGAGCATTGTTCTCTCGTCGCAAACACCATATATCCACATCCATTGTATGCCGGATATTTATCTAACATTGTATAATATATTAGAAATCCTTTATCCAATCTAACCTTATTCTATCCCAAAAAAGGCCAAATGACCAAACGCAGCGTAAATTCTTAGTCCTTATAGTTTTGTAAGTTTGTGTATTTGTTTCCAAATTTCTATCACGTTCTTTGGAACATGAATCCTTAAAATTTGAATTGTAAGATTACCCCAGCGAAGAAGGACGCATCAACACATTGAGATGCATTATACCTTCTTCCATCACCGTTTGAAGGAGATTTCGTCTAATCAGATCTCTGATTAGTAGATTAGAAATATGATTCTGTTTTTTTTCCCCTAAACTTTTGGTCAGGGGTAACTTTCTTTCTCCCAAAACCCGATCGACAAGTCCTTTTTTTCAAAACATTTTACACCGAGTAACTTCCACCTAATTAAAAACACACCAAAATTCACCCTCGACCCACCTTGTCGCATCCTCCCTTTTATCCACCTACGGGGTGTCCAGCTCCAGTACATGTCAGCTTGCTGCCTCCCACTTCACCCGCTGCATGCCAAAATCAAATCGTCACCAGCATCGAGGTTGCTGCCATCAATTTCGGGGTGCTTCAAATTGGACCAAATTCCTAGAGATCTCAATCGGATTCTTTTAGCTAGAGTCTCGGGATGTAATCGTCCTAAATGTCATTCCGTTGGACAAATGGTTTACTGGATATTAATTATGATTTTAGAGTCAGTCGGTCATAAAAGAGAACCAAAAGAAAAAGTTAATCCCAAATCGGTTGCGTGAATATTCAATTCAAAAGTCTATGTCCTGGAACGGAGGACCCTAATGAATATAAAGCACAACAAAACTTCGCATTTATGCGATGTAGAATTATTTTCACTCTTCCTCATTTGTTGGCCAATTGCCTGTAAGCTGATTCCTTATATGTGCACGACTCGGCACATCTATAGTGAAATGAGCATGACTCCTATTTTTGGTGAGCAAGTTGTGAATCCACCACGAGCAATGGGTCATGGGATTTGAACCTTTGATTTGTGTTTTGATGCCAAATGTTTACACAAAAGCTTAAACTATTCTATGAAATTACGCATATATTAGGGATTATATATTTTTCTTTATAATGAGATGGGAATGGAGACTTGGCCGAGGCCTTGCCCATGAATTGGTGAGCTTGGCTGATTATTTTAAGCTTGGTCAATGGGCGTGCTAGGCCTGGGCAAAGGCCTTGAGGCCAAGCTTGGCTTGGCTCGCGCTATTAAGGGTGATCGATTACAGGTTTTTAGAGTGGGTAGATTTCTGATCTAGAACCTGGAATCTACCTTGTTAGAACCGGTTCCCAATTTTTGGAACATAAAAGCTACCCTATTTTCCTTGGAACTGCTCCTAGAACTTACCCTGTTTTTTCGGTTTAGTTCCAAGATATACACAAGAACTTGTTTTTCTTTTATTTCTTTTTCTATTTTCATTTTTTACAGAAAAAATAAAACGATTCAAGATAAAAGATAAACAATAAAAATCCCTATCCGCCAAAAGCAGCAATCCATAAGATGAACTTGTAGCCACGTACAATTATAAACGATAAAAATTTCGAATACGTAACATAAAACATAAATATTAAAACTTCCATCTCTCATTCATCGATAAAGATATTGCATCAAATTCTAATCACATGAATAAAAACAAACAACCTAGTTAAATTTGCAATAAATTTATATAAAACCTTAACTTAGAGGTTAGAAATAGAGAAACTAGGGTTTTTACTTTTTTTTTATCTTTAAAAACCTTTTCCGAAACCAGTTCCAAAAATTAGTCCGATTCCCAAGTGGGTCTTCGCTTGGAACCGGGAACCGGACTTGTTTTCAATGCGGTCCGGTTCGGTTGCACACCCCTATCACCCATGTATTTATTAAAAGAGATTCTAGAATATGCTTTATTAATAATTTTACTTTGACATTTAACATTTATAAACACTAATAATGATGTGGGAGCATCAGTTCTATGGAACATTCCTTAAGTTTCGATTCGATTTCATCGACGAGCCTAGAACAATTGATGATCATCCAGGCCAAAAAAAACTTTGGTTATAACTTGCTTCAATGGGTCAAAGAATGAAGTTATCAATGACGAGACTATTGTCCAAGTTTCAATTAAAAGAGTTGTCGATTCTTGACTTGGCAAAAGCAGTATCATTTCACCAAGATTAATTGCTAATTTCAATGCAGATCGACAACATATCAATTGGGGGTTGTTCCAAGCAATTTCATATGACATTTGATGATTCATCGAGATGGTTATCCTTTGGTTAAAGATGGTAGACGAATTTTGAAAGATAAACCAAGTCTTCATGTCTTTATTGTGCCTCATAGTTCCTATGCGCTTTAAATGTATTTTCAAGTTACTAAGACTTTAATTGCTTTTTAGTTCACATGTTTTTAATATTCGGGGAGTCCCCATGCTATTTAATGTTTGGTTACTTCCTATATTTGTCTTAGTCCCTCTATAAAAGAAGGAGAGATCTCTATTGTAAGACAAGACTTGTTGAGTGAGAATACATGAGATTTTCCTCTGTGTGAGTTAATGTCTTTAAAGAGTGGATAACTCCTATATCTGTTTCTTTATCCTTGGAGATTAGATTGCTCATTTCTTATGAGTCAAGAATCGCTTTATCCTCAGCTGGTGATTTTCCCTTTAGGCCTTAGTGGTGAGCTTTTCCTATCCCGAAGTTTTATATCCTTAGCAGGTGGCTTGTCCTATAAGCCTTGGTGGTGAATTTCGTCGATTCTAATATTCATCCTAGGTTGGTGGCGCGTCCTTTATACCTTGGTGACAATTGTAATCTATCATTCATTTCCATTTTACTCATCGACATGCATCCCGCAATCACACACCCACGCATACACGTAACCCATAAACCCCATTTCCAGAATCACTCGTTTATACACACATCAAATAAGATAGAAATTTCTAATATAGTAGAAAAATAGTGTAAAACTCATATATAAAGCAATAAATAAACAACACAAAACTCCAAAATTATTTTACATTTTTTTTCCATTTAGACCTTTATAGTTGATAATTTTTTTTTCGAAAAAAAGAAAGGTCGCTAGATGGGTAGGCCTTGTTTTTTGCCAAAGCCTGCAAGTTTGGGTCTAGGTAGAACCTTAGGAGGTTTAGGCTCGACCCGAGCTCGCCTAAGCAGGTGTATCGCTACCTAGAAGCTAATAGAATGCCTTGCAAGCCCTATGAACGGGTTACGGTCAAAGTTAGTGCAAGCCTTTAGCCTGTGTAGGTAACCCTAAGTTAGAGTAGTTTGCACATAGTATGTAGGACTTGAACAAATGACCTTTAGCCCTTAAACTAGAAATTTCCTAACACCCCAACCAACAGTGCCAACTCTCAGCGATTGATGTGCGATTATATTACAAGTGGTAATTCCTAATACAACATGAAAACATGACTCGAACCCAGCACGAAAAATTTACTGATGGTATACGACATGGCACGACTCAATTTGTAATTGACATGTTTTTACTCTTATGCAAAATCAGTTATGTCAGCGCAATTAAAATTGAGATTCTCTATTGCATATGCGAATGTAATGTTTCGGAGCATCTATACAAGTAATTTATCGAAAGCCTTCCTTGTCTTTAGGTCAACAAATAATTTATCTCTTGCAATCTGATATTTTTGTATCTAGTTCTCACATAAATATGAAATTCTAAAAAGATTATAGGTGAGGTAAGTTTTTAGCAAAATGTTAAATTTGTAATCAATTCAATCCCATCTAATTTGTTTATAGGTGGTCTAAGGATGGGGAAAGCATAAAAAAAGTCATAACTCTATTGTATTTGTGCCAATTCAGTCCTAAACATTTTAATTAGGACAATTTAATCCCAAACATTTTCACATTTTTCCAATTGAATCTATCTGGCAAATTTTAGCTAGAAATCGTTGACGTAAACGCCAACCATTCGATGTGGCACAGCCAGCGTTGATGTGGACATTTTAATAATTTTTCAATTTTTTTTATAATTTGTTTGCTCTTTTCTTTTATTTTCTTTCTATGTTAGTTAATTATTTTTTTCTTTTTTTTTCCTTTCATTTTGACTGTCAAGGGTTGCCAACCACTGGGTGAGGGCTTGCTGGCCCTCGTTGGCCACCAACGACCATTGCCCAGGGCCTTTGTGGCCCCGCCGGCTCTGGGTGAGGGCGGCGACCCTTGCCGGCCAAAATGAAAGGAAACAAAAAAAGAAGAATAAAAACTAATTCAAAATTCAATTTTTTTTTTAAAATTGTAAAAATTGTCATATTAGCAATAGCCGTGTCACGTAGGATGATTGTTGTCCACTTTGGCGATTTCCAACCAAAATTGAACGGATTGACTCAATTGACAAAATTTGAAAAGACTGAATTTGTACTAATACAATATGTTTATGACTTGTGTACTTTCCCTGTTTAAAGATGGAGATGTATTTTAGGATTACTTATATACTACGAATTCGATTTCTGTCTCCACCATATAATATATCTGAAGATTAGATCAATAAAAGTTCCCCGTAATTGGTTAAGAGGCGGACTTCCATCTAAGGATTAAAACTTCGAGGTTTGATATCTCGTACCATCGAATGCAACCTATTTCATCACTATAAGAAATCTTGGGTTTCAGCCATGAAATCGTTATATAGATAAAATACCGTTTTCTTATCACCACAGAATTTTTTTTTTGGTCAAAGCACAGAATATTGAGACGGCAATTATTCAATCGAATATTGCTTGCCTGTCTCATGCTTCGTGAGTTTAGTGAAGTATACTCTCGAATTGAAATTTACTTACCTAAAGCGATCTTCTTGGTTATTGCAAATTTTTTTTAATAATCTGTTCCTTTCCTTCTTGGTTATTTCTTACATTATTATCCCCCCTTGCAAGTTAATTTACTGGTGGTTTTCTTTTTTTTTTCAGTTGAAAGGGGTAGGAAGGGTCAACCAATGCTAGCGACACCCTATGAACATTATTATAAGGGCCTCACACCCACTACAAAGTGTTCGATTCGAGTCACGGGACCTATGGCTACTGTACTCCACTACTCGAGAGATTTCGAGGTTGGCGAATCTGTCATCACAATCCCATTAACATGCTAGAAGCTGAGACGTGTCTCCACACGTGTTATGCTACCGTTAGGCAACACAACAAGAGCTATTTAGAGGTTCATTCACGAAGTGAGCCCGAATTTGTGATCCCATGATCGACAGCTGTGACCCTTTTATCACCGGGCCAATCAATCATGTGGTAGACCGGTGGCGTATCAGCTTTACTTGTCATAAAGCAAATCCTGGGGACAACGTATCGAGCCGTTGAGCACCACGACGAGGCTTTTTCGTCCTATAGCAGGTCAATTTGGTATGGACGGAATGATGGATTGTGGAATCAAATCCTAAGGGGAATGCACGTTTTCTTCGTATCGGGACAGATACTTTTGGGACCATAATCGAAGGCCGGCCAAAATAATATATTCAAATTCGTCAACCGCGAGGCACAACGAAAGCTGTGTGCGTGCGAACGATGATGCCGAGGAGGAACCCTTCTAAATTTGGCAACTCTTGGGAATCAAATTAGAATCGCCCACTTTCTATTGTCATATGCTTGATTACTGTCCAAGTGACAAGTATGCATACGGTCAAAGAAAATCATATCTTAGTCCACAATGGGATTCCACAACAACCCTCCACGACATTGCGCGAGCATATCTATGAATATTATATCTTTCCACTAACGGTGTACGCATGATTTCATCTTGTAAAGCCAAAGCTTTGCATCGCTTACTATTCGGGATAATATTATAACTCGATGGAAGTTCCAAAAAGCCTATGCATACACCGATCGAGTAGACAAAGTAGAGATGGTGATATGAACCAAAGTGCAGCCCTTATAGGGCTAAACTCTTACTTACGTTGTATTTGTTTGAGTGAAAGAATTTTTCGCGAATTAATTTTCCAGACTTTCATGCGCTTGGTTTGCTGAAAATGATTAACCAGCTGAAATCATTTACGGTTAAATAAACATCCATACTTGAAATAAGGAAAATGAATCGCTTAATGTGAAAAAAGGGAAAACATTTTCTTCCTATGAAAAGCAGTTTCACTTTATCATGAAATTTTCCCCGAAATAAATACACCCTCAATTTGTATTTTGCTAAGTGGACGAAATTGAGAGGAGACAGAAGTATAAGGAACATTTTGAGGAGCTATGAATTGGGTTGGGAGATGTGGCATAATTGACATTGTAATTATTAAAGTAATTCACATTGCTTGTTTACAGGGTTTGTAAACTCTTTATATGCATATATAATCACCCTCTACTTATTATAATAAGTTTTGGATTGAATATTCTAATGGCAACCATAGCAAAATGCTTGGTAATGATTTATATCGTGCTAGATAATTGGAACTAATAAGCAATAGGGAAAATTAAGCAGACTGACAAAGGTACTCACTTTAAGTTTTGACATATTCCCATGATTTCATCACTGCAATTTCAAGGTTTCTCATGCAAGTACTTAGACAACTTATGAAAATGCTTTCATGAAGGCCATACTGTCAAAGTTTTTCTGTGGAAAGCACTTGCGAAATGCAAACGCGGCAGTTTCTTAGCGCAACGCATGTCATGTCAATCCACATCATTAGAAATGATTTGAAAACTTGAGGAATGGAGCAGTTGGCACACATCTCTAAATGGATGAGAAGTACCAAAATAGAGTGATCTATTTGTCAAAGAAAATGAGAAGAGAAAAAAGTCAAGGGTGACAATCATGTTGGGAAAAGTGCCAAAAAAGTCCTAAACCTTTTGTATTAGTGCCAATTTAGTTCTAAACCTTTTTTTGGTGCCAATTCAGTCCTAAACCTTTTGCATTTGTGCCAATTTAGTCCTAAACCTTTTTTTGGTGCCAATTAAGTCCTAAACCTTTTAAATTGGTGCCAATTTAGTCCTAAACCTTTTGTTTTTGTGCCAATTTAGTCCTTCCGGCCAATTTAGACCGGAATTTGCCTACGTGGACGCCTGCCGGCCGGCGGCCGGTCACCGGCGCCGACGTGGACAACTTTAATATTTTTTTAATATTTTTTTGAATTTTTATTTTTTTCCTTTTTTTTTCTTTTTTTTTCCACTTTTTTTTTGGTTGTCTTCCTCCTTACTCTGGCCGGTCGCCGGTCCGGCGACCGGCCAGAGGCCGGCGAGGGCGAGCCTCGCCTTGGTCGGGCGAGGCTCGAGCCCTCGCCGGGAGGCCGCGGCGAGGGCGAGCCTCGCCATGGTCGGGCGAGGCCCGACCTCGCCCGGATCTGGCGAGGTCGAGCGTTCGCGGATCCGGCGAGGTCGGGCCTCGCCATGGTCGGGCGAGGCTCGCCCTCGCCGCAGCCTCCGGCGAGGGCTCGAGCCTCACCATGGTCGGGCGAGGCCCGACCTCGCCGGATCTGGCGACGTCGGGCCTCGCCGGCGGGCGGGCGAGGCTCGACCTCGCCAGGATCCGGCGAGGTCGAGCCTCGCCCGACCATGGCGAGGCTCGGCCTCGCCGGCGAGCCGCCCTCCCGGTGGCCGGCGAGGTAGAGCTCGCCGGCCACGGCCTCAGCGATGCCGCCGGACGGCGACCGGCCGATGAAGAAGAAACCAAAAAAAAAGTGGAAAAAAAAAGAAAAAAAAGGAAAAAAATAAAAATTCAAAAAAATATTAAAATATTATTAAAGTTGTCCACGTCGGCGCCACGTCGGCACCGGTGACCGGCCGCCGGCCGGCAGGCGTCCACGTCGGCAAATTCCGGTCAAAATTGACCGGAAGGACTAAATTGGCACAAAAATAAAAGGTTTAGGACTGAATTGGCACCAATTTAAAAGGTTTAGGACTTAATTGGCACCAAAAAAAGGTTTAGGACTAAATTGGCACCAATGCAAAAGGTTTAGGACTGAATTGGCACCAAAAAAAGGTTTAGGACTAAATTGGCACTAATGCAAAAGGTTTAGGACTTTTTTGGCACTTTTCCCCAATCATGTTACATGGTTAAGTTGATAGGAGAAATCAATGAATATTTACAAGATTTGCATCTCTAATCCAGCATCAACTTGCACACAACAATGGAGTTCCTCCAATAAGTTTTGCCTCTGGTTAAGAAATGAATCATTTCCACTGAGAATTGAAAGAAGTATTATAATATGATGTGGGGTTCATATATGATTGAAATGGATAAGAAAGATGTAGCGGGGCATGGATAGGGGCGGTGCTTCCAACTTTTAACAGCCTTAAGTCTTAGATTTGGATGAAAGGGATTCATGATGGGAAGTGATGGGCCAACTTTCTAGTTCGTTCGTCTTTTATAGTGCACTGCCCTCTTATCCTTTTCATCATTGTCATGTTTCTCTGCCTTGGGAAAAACTAGATTTTGAAGGAGGAAGGATTTTATAACATAGTATTTGAATTTTTCAGCGCTTTAACTTAGATGCAGTAGATAAGTAATCATTTTGAAAATGGACTATAGACCACTGTCTCCCACAGCAAATTGACTGGCTATATGTAATATCGGCACTCCGTTTGGGTGCATACTACGGAACACGCTTTAATCATGCCTTCATCATCCAAGCAAATATGTAGGTGGGTCAGGCTTCATGGATGCAATTCTTATTTTAACATATTGATACCTCATGTCTCGCACTTCAATTCTCCCTATATCTTTGTCTTCTCTAGGGAGAGGGAAGACCCTCTAGAAGTTTTACCCAATGATCCTAAGGTCTAGATAAGAACCGAGATGAAACATTTTAAGAAGATACTTAGGTCCATAGCTAATTGACTGGCTATATGTAATATCGGCACTCCGCTTGGGTGCATACTCTGGAACATGTTTTACTAATTGCCTTCATCAGTTGAGCAAGTATGTTGAATTTGCATAAGAATGTCCATGAACATTGATTTTTGGTATTCACCTAGGCGCCAACGACAATCGTGGCCATGCATTGAAACTCTCCCAGTTGTATGCCATGACGGAATCCAAATCGATAAGAAAACTTTCAACCTTTCATGAAGATAAATATTCCAAAATCTATTCCGAAATGGCGAGAGATTTCATTCAAGTCGATTCGATTGTCCTATGATATACTTATTTGTTAGGTATATGATCCCCAGGTGATCCCAAACTGGAATCAATGAATCGACACTTGATGAAAGAATTAAGGAATGCTCTAAGATAGTACTTTGCCAGGCTAAGGTTGCTCTTCACTAGCTTGAATTTCTAGCTCTCGGGAAAATTGTCCAAAAAGTCCTAAACTTATTGCACGACATTCAATTTAATCTTAAATCTTTTAATTGTGCCACTTTGTTCCTAAACCTTTTTTAGATTTACCAATCTAGTCCTTCCAACAAATTTTGGCTGGCAATCATTGATGCGGACGCCGACCGTCATACGTGGCGTGACTGGCACTGACATGAACAATTTTTTTCCCACTTTTTTCCTTTTTCTTTTCTTTTTTTTTTCTTTTTTTCCTTCTTCCTTGGCTGGTCGCCATGACTGGCAATCGACCACAAGTGAGGGCAAGCCCCTCTTGAGGCCAGCAAGGTTAGCCTTTGCCTGTGGCCGGTCGTTGGCCATCGCTGAGGCCCGCTGACTGGTGGAAGAATAAGGTAAAAAGAAAGAAAAGAAAAAATTCAAAAAAATTATAAAATATTTCAGAGAAATAAAAAAAAATGTAAAAACTTGTCCACTTCAGCTCCGCTTATCACTGTGTCACGTAGGATAACCAGCATTCTCATCTTTGATTATCGGTCAAAATTAGCCGGAAGAACTATATAAACAAATCGTAAAAATATTTATGACTAAATTAGCCAAATTGAATGGTTTATAACTAAATTGGTACCCATAAAAAAAGTTTTGGACTTTTTGGTAATTTTGCCCTAGCTTTCAGCATGGCCTCCAAAAAAGATGCAGAATTTATTATTTCCGTTAGTATTTTCATCCAACGCCTTAGCTCATCACGCGAAGAGTCAATATTGCGTGAGAAAGAATACTCCCGAAACCACCGAAGTTAACACATTACCGAGAACGTTGGCAAAATTGCTCCAAGCAAGAATGCATCTGTCATAAGTCTAAGCGAAAGGCTTTGGCATGCGTGCACTTTTCTCTTCTCCGCCTATGTTAGGATATGAGACCGTTGAAATAGTATCTTATCATGGCGAGGCACGACCTCACCCACGTGGCCGGCGAGGTCTCGCCGACCATAGGAAGAAGATAAGAAAAACAAAAGAAAGAGAAAGAAAAGACAAAACGGAAAAATAAAACAAAAGATAAAAAAATTTGAAAGAAACATTAAATTTAAAAAAAAAAAACTGTCCTATGTAGCGTTGACCACACCTCCATGTCAGGGATTTCCGGCCAAAATTGACCGGAAGGATTGAATTGGCACAAAAGTAAAAGGTTTAGAACTCAATTGCTAAAATAAAAAGGTTTAATATTGAATTGACATAATTGTAATAGATTTAGGACTTTTTTGACAATTTCCCTTGTAAAGCCCAATAGAGTCAGAGCCCTGCAAAATAGAAAGTCCTCGAAATGTTGCGTGCTGTTGATCCTCCGACGCCCTAATCAGTACAATTTGTGATCTGTTAAGCCTTTTGTCTAGTGGGTTTGGTCTTGCTGCTAAGCCTTCCTAGGGTTACTGGGGCTCTTTTCGCTTCGTGCTCTTCAGGAGGCTGGCCTCCCTCATAACAGAGGCTTATCACCTTTAGGCTTGTTATATCACTCGCTTCTCAAGTTTTGCCCTCGAAACTTGCGCTTTGGAGGTGGAATTCAAATTAAAAATCGAACCTTTATTCACCTACATCTTCCCAAATCTAGAAACCCCCAAAGTTCGGATCTTTAAAGGTTAATATTGATGGCTCCTTCGACAAAGACTCCATGGAAGGTGCAGTCGCTTGCATTTGTTGAAACTCGGAAGGGACGCTTGTGGATGGCTTCGCTGAATCGATCCTTGTCTCCTCGGTCTTAAGCAGAATTCATGGCCCTCTCAGAAACCCCAATGTTCTTACTCCCTCGAAGAAACGAACCCCTTGAGTTAGAGTCAGATAGTTTGACTTCGATTAAAGCAATGAAGAGCACAGATATGATCCCATGGGACGCATGTGCAGTTATCTCCCAATGCCTTATTGAAGAAACTTCTCAAAGAATTTTGATGATCCCAAAACTATCCTTAGTATAATGTTTATTATGATATTTTCATATATTCATGATAGTACAAAAATGATATATGGGAAGGAAAAAGATCACGTATCTATTCTGTTTGTAAATAGCACCAACGAACTAAAAGATCAGTTGATGATAATGTTTGTGTAAATGCTGAAGATATCATGTCATTGGTGATGTTGGAGCAACGGCCATTCCGAACGATTGTTGCAAAGTCCAATATAGCCATTGTCACCTAGATATGCGCACCAAAAGAATTGGAAGAGGTCAAAAGTATCAGAAACAGGCTTCCTGACAGACTTCTTAGAGCCATCAGTGAAGGGACTCTAGCAGAAACTATATCGTTGTGAGCTATTATTTTTCTCATTCTTATTTGCACCGGCACTCAACTTGTTCACGTTATTTAAAATATTTGCTAGACCTTATCTTTGCATAGTTACTATCAATTTCCGCAAAACTGTTAAAATCTTTTAAAAATAACCTATTCAGCCCTCTTCTAGGTTGTATTGTTATCCTCAACATGCCTCGATTTGTCTTCTTGCTTCTCATAGCTGCATATCACTCATTGCCCACGTGAAGCCAACTCTATCGCAGACTTGGCTACTAAAGCACAACGTAGAAATACTTTGCCGCCAGACTGGGTCCCTTCTCCTTCCCAAATCTTGTTGGACCTTCTTCGTAAGGAAGCCCAGTTTATGGGCCCTATGTTTTCAACTTGAATAAACTTTCATCACTTAAAAAAAAAAAAAAAGTAAAAATCAAAGGGCGCGGATGGGATTATTTATCTCTGCTTTTCCAACTTTTTCACCAAGTCTGCACCTTGTTGGGCCTTTTTTTCACTTCTTCTGGCCTGTTTTTTCTTTGAAGAAAACGACCCTTCGAAGTTGAATAGCTATTGCAAAGATGAATAGTTATTGAGATAGCGACCACATGAATAGTTATTGCTAAGATGCAGAGGCATCAACTAATGCGGTCGATGGGAGTAAGCATTTGATGAAACAACATTGGAGCACCATTGACTGAAACACTCCACCACACCGCCGCCGCTGCCGCCACCACCCCACACACACACACAAAAGAAGAAGCTTTTTTCGGTTTAGGGTGGCCTTGGTTACAAAGTGGCACACATTAAAATGAGGCAGAGAGCAATTGCACATGGTCTCCGCTCCTATTCATCCCCAAAAATTTATACCTAACAAAAAGGAGAAAAAGAAATACCCACAATTCCATAAAGCTTGAGCAAAGAATGATTCAAAAGGTGGAAGCTTACCAAGATGAAGCAACTTCCTATGTAGTGCATATTTCGTCAGTTGCCATTGGACTCGATTGAGATGGCCAATGTTTGTCGAAAGGTGGAAGCTTACCAAGACGGAGTAGCTTCCTATGCAATGTAAATTTCCTTAGTTTGTCTCCCTTAGAAGCCATTAGACTCGGTTGAAAGGTGAAGGAAATACTAGCTATTCATTTAAGGGCTCACTCAACCCGAGACAAATTAGTGTGGACAAATTCTTTAGCAGGAAATTACTTAGTGAGAGTGGTTACAACCACATCAGACTAATAGAGTTAGGGGTGTCAAAAGCAACCCGTGGGACATGACCCGACCAGACCCGAACCGACCCAGCTCGAAAATTTCGGGTCTTGTTTCGAGTCGGGTAATATATAAAAAGCAGGGTACCTTGGTATTTCAGTGCGGATCGGATCGGGTATCGGAACCGGACCGGGACACATTTCGATTGATTTGCTTCCCAGAATTGATTACCCAAAACCCGAAAGGCTTTCTCACTTTCCCAGAGTTCATCACTAGTAAGAGAGAGAGTGACCCGCAACAATTAACACAGCAACAAACTCTTGCTTCACGATTCTCTTTTTCATTTCTTCACCGGTTTCGCCTCCTTCTTGGGGAATCGAAACGGGGATTTGGAACCAAAGTTAGGGAAGACAGGGAAGGCATTCTTCTGGTCTTTGGGAGTTTCACTAAATCAATCGAAGATTTGCATGCCCTCTGACCCAACGCAGCAGGCACGGATCTTGAAAATTCTGTCGGGCCCCCTTCATTATTTTACGCCGAAAACGTTGCATCAGTACGCAAAAGCGGTGCTTTCGCTACGAATAATGTTGGCTGGATACAAGCGACCAAAGCAAAAGAGATGAAAAGGAGAGGGGAAAGCGAGTGCAATCGTGATGCAGGGGAGCAAATTACGAAGAAGCAAGGGACCCAGCCGGACCTCCATAATACACCTGGACGCGTCACCCTGCAGGAGAATTCCCAAAAAAAAGAAGAAGTGGAAAACCTGAAACTCGACCGGAACCGATTTTCGCGTCGGTTCATATGCAATTCGGGCAATTCGGGCAATTCGGGTCAAAGAGCACACACATCTCAATGGATTCCGGTCGGGTCGGGTAGCATGAGAACCCGACCCGACCAACCCATTGACACCCCTAAATAGAGTACAGCAGAAAAGCTCCTACTGCCTCCTCTTCATTCTCGGCTCCGCGGGTATTACGGAACAAGGTCTGAAAAATGGAAACGATCCCGAAGACTAAGTTCTTTCCACAGAATGCTTTGTCAGAATGGTATACCCACTATGGAAAATTTACATAAGCGAAAAATAGTCCCAGATCCTAATTGTTCGCCGTGTAAAAACCAGGTGAAATCTACATAGCACCTCCTTCTTCTTTGCCCTTGGATGCGAGAAATCTCGGCTCACTCATCCCTAGACATTCAATTATCTTCTCAAGGGTTAAGTAGAATAGAGATATGGCTCCTTCAGTTGCTTAAAACCTTAGGAAGCCCACCTTCTCTGGAACAAGTGGCCTCCAACGTCTGATTTATTTGGACGTCTCGCAACAACCTCATCTTTAGACAGAAACCCCAGATCCAGCACAAGCATCGCAAGGAGCTCTAACATCCCTGAGTAACTACGGGAGGTGGAATTCAGATAAAAAAATCAAACCTTTATTCCAACTTTAAGAAATACTAGCTATTCCTTTAAGGGAGACAAATTAAGGAAATTTGCACTGCATAAGCTACTTCGTCTTGGTAAGCTTCCACCTTTCGAATCATCCTCTGTTCAAGTTTTATTTGGACGTCTCGCAACAACCTCATCTTTAGATAGAAACCCCCAGACCCAGCGCAAGCATTGTAGGGAGCTCTAACATCCCTAAGTAACTATAGGAGGTGGAAATCATATAAAAAGTTGCATCTTTATTCCAACTTTTAGAAATACTAACTATTCCTTTAAGGGAGACAAACCGAGGAAATCTGCACTGCATAGGAAGCTACTTGGTCTTGGTAAGCTTCCACCTTTCGAATCATCCTCTGTTCAAACTTTATGGACGTGAGAAAATCTAGGACAGGTGAGCCCATATCTCTATTCTACTTAACCCTCGAGAAGATGCTCAATGTTTAGGGAAAGGTTAGCCCAAATTTCTTGCATCCAAGGTCAAGAAAGAAGGAGGTGCATACCAAGGCGAAAGATGGAAGCTTACCAAGCCGAATTTGCTTCCTATGCAATGCATATTTCCTCAGTTCGTCTCCCTTAAAGGAATAGCTAGTATTACTAAAAGTTGGAATAAAGATTCGATTTTTTATTTGAATTCCACCTCCTACAGTTATTGAAGGATGTTAGAGCTCCCTGAAATGCTTGTGCTGGGTCTGCGGGTTTCTGTCTAAATACGTCCAAATAAATCAGAAGATGGAGGCCACCAATTCTATAGAAGATGGGTTTCCTGAGATTTTAAGGAACTGCAGAAGCCATATCTCTATTCTACGTAACCCTTGAGAAGATGGTTGAATGTTTAGGGATGGTTGAGCCTAGATTTCTCGCATCCATGGGCAAAGAAGAAGGAGGTGCTCTGTTCCACCTGGTTTTTAGACAGCGAAAAATAAGGATCTTGAACTATTTTTCGCTTATGTAAATTTTCCATAATGGGTATACTATTCTAACAAGCATTCCATGGAAAGAACTTAATCTTTGGGATTGCTTGCATTTTCCAGATCTTGTTCCGTAATACCCATGAAGCCGAGAATGAAGAGGAGGCCATAGGAGCTTTTCTGCTGTACTCTATAAGTCTGATGTTGTAACCACTCTTTACTGAGTAATTTCCTGCTAATGAATTTGTCCACACCAATTTGTCTCGAATTCAGTGAGTTCTTAGAGGAATAGCTAGTATTTCCTTCACCTTTCTATCGAGTCTAATGGCTTCTTGAAGTTGGAGTAAAGGTACTAATTTAAACGTTGAATCGTACTCAACACCTCTTCATTTTGATATTCATGGTGTTCACTCGGTGGTGATTTTGGAAAAGCCAAGTCATTGTGCTCTTTGAAGCAGTTGTTTTTCTCCTCGAAGGATCGTCATCTTTCCTCCAACATCTTGATGAGTATCATCCTTCTTTTCGCCTACGAGACTATGGAACAGTCTTAACCGTCCGAAACCACCGAGCTTATCGACCGTCATTTGTTGATTCATCAACTTTATAGACTTCGGGGATAGTTACTTCTTCCAGATGTACGAATATCGTAGAGATCGATTCCACTAGGGTTTCTCATTAGTATTTGCTTCTTTTACGTCAGTGCTCGTGAAGTCGAGCTCAGGTTTCTCTTTTCCAATGTGATGAAGATTTCCTCCTCAATCGCAATGTTCACGAACCTGTTCAAACTCCATCCTTCTTCTCCGAGCTAAGGAAGGACTCGTGGGTTTCATACCCCTAGGGAAAGAGTCTAAGGCTGCGTTTGGGATTTGCTTTAGGAAGTCACTTTGGACACCTAAAGCCCTTTAGGCTAAAATTTGGTGTTTGGCAAATTTTTTTTGAAACCCCATTGAGCCAAAGTTGGCCTTGTGAAGGCTGAAAGCCCAAGGCAGGTCCTAGGCTGCCTTGGTCTTTCAGCTTTCTCGGTAAGCAACAGTACCCGGGTAAGTAAAAAAAATTTCTTCCGAAACTACCCTCATCTATTTTTTGATTTTCCGATTTTGCCCTCGTCTGGCACTGTTCATCTTCCCGAGGAACCAAACCGGAGGCCGGCGACCGCCGCTTGAGGGGTCTGGCCACTACCGCCTGGGGGTCGGCCGACCTCCGCGACCGCCGCCCGGTGGTTGCCCAACCCGGCGACCGCCGCCTGGGGGTCGCCGACCTCAGCAAGACCCTAGGTCGTGTGACCGAGCTGGGTCGTCGACTGACCGAGCTGGGTCGTGCGACCTAGGCGCCGCTTGAGGTCAGGCGACCCCAGGCGGCGGTCGCCGGAGGTCGGTCGACCCCTAGGCGGCATTGGCAGGACCCACGCAACCCAAGCGACGCCTAGGTCACGCGACCTTAGGCTGCCTCGCCTGAGGTCGCGCGACCCAGGCAAGCGTCGGCCTGGGTCGCGCGACCCAGGCGAGGCGGCGTGAGGGTCGCGCGACCCTTAGGCGACGGTGCAGCCTCGCCTGAGGTCGCCCTGGCGGTGCCGCCTCGCCTGAGGTCGGGCGACCTCAGGCGAGGCTGGCCGGCGGCCGTTTTGGCCCGCCGGCAGTGGCTGTGCTTTTTGCTGAATTTTTTTTTATAAATAATTAGCAAAAGTCCTTTACAAAATTAATTTTTACCAAATGGTATTTAGACCAAAGTTGCTTTTAAATGTGATTTTAAAATACACATTACCAAACACTACTTACATTTCGAAAAACCATTTTAGCTCAAAGTCCTTTGTATTTTCCCAAAAACTTTCCTCCAAAGTGTTCCCAAACGCAGCCTAACAAGGTCCAGAGGAATTTCTTGAAAACTCCTAGCTTAATTTTATGACTACGATCTATATATATATCCACCAAAAACCCACATGTAACAAATTTAATCAAAATTAATTTTTTGACTACCAAAATTTCCAAATTTGTACACTTGTGACAAATTTATCAAAAACTAATTTTTTAACCACCAAAAATCCCAAACTAATATATTTGTGACAAATTTACTCTACGTTAGTTTTCGTTAAATTGGATTAATACTACAAAAAATCACAAATCGGTATACTTGTGACAAATGGAAGGTAAAATCCTAAACTGGTCATTCGTCAACTGCCACGTGTTATTCAATTCAGCAATTTGACGGTAAAATTTAACAAAAACATATGGAGGGTAAATCTGTCACAGGTGTACCAGTTTAGGGTTTTTAGTGATAAAAAAATTATTTTTAAATAAATTTATCACAGGTGTACTATTTTTGGATTTTTCGTGATATTAACCCTTTTTTTATTTGATAATTTTCATAAACAATAAATTCCAACTATTAATTAAAAACATTTTGAGTATTTTCATTACGCGATTTCGACGAGAGCTCAGACAAGCTCCCGCCTAGCAGCAGCCCCCTACGTTCTTCTGCTTCGTTACCTCTCCGCTTCTGCCCCGTGCATCTTCTCCTCCCTCATCATCCTCTCTCCAAGCGTTTCTTCGCAGTCGCGTCCACCACATTCCCTCCGCCGTGCTTCGGACTCGAAGGTCCTGTGCAGAAGCATCTCCGCCGTCGTCGCGCTCTGCGGCGGCGCGAAGTTCTTCCCCCGTCGAGCCTTTCGGTTTCTGCGACCAAGAGGTATCACGAGGCCCTTTGCGTATTCCTGGGTTGTAGAGAATCCCTTATGGGTCACTCGTCGTCAGCTTTTGGTTTATGATATTTTCTTCCCGGTTGTATCCTTGTTACCCAGCAAAGCGGGGTACTTTGGCGGAACTTTTATCTCTAATTCGTTACCCAATCCAACGAAGGTGGTGGTGGGTGTGGAATAGGAACCGGTGTCGTAAGTGGGCATGCTGTGGAAGACGAGATAATTATGGTTTTCGCTCTCAGACGAGACGAACCTCCGTGTTGAAAGCGTGGCCACAGTATTGCATGTCCCCATTGCTAAAGCAAGTGGATAGGCTGCAAAGATCCTCGCTGTTGTCCTGCTCTGACCTCATAACTCAATGTCTCTCATTAAAATCTCTTCATTATACCAAAGCCATCCATGCGCAGTTGATAAAAGTGGGACTTGCTCGCCACACGTTTCTGGGTAATCGATGTCTGGATTTGTACGCGTGTTTTGGCACGACGAAGGATGTCTTGAACCTGTTTGATGATATCCCTCGCAAGAATGTGATATCTTGGAATATTTGCTTGAAAGGGTTGCTGAAACACAGCGACAATAGAAGGGCACGCGTAATGTTCGATGGAATGCCGCAAAGGGATGTTGTAAGTTGGAATTCCATGCTCGCGGGGTATGCATTTAATGGGTTTGTTTATTATGCATTGGAGCTGTTTTGGGAAATGCAAACTGCTGGAGTTGAACCGAGCGAGTACACATACTCCATGGTGGCATCGTTTGTGCAATGTGCTAATCATGGCAGGCAAATCCATGCTAGAGTGATCAGGAGTGGCATGAATGCACACAATGTGGTGCTCGGAAATTCTTTGATTGGCATGTATGGGAAGCTTGGCCTTGTTGACTATGCTCATGCAGTATTTATGACGATGGAAAACATTAACATCATTTCTTGGAACTCGCTGATTTCAGGGTTATACAACTCATGGCGAAGTCAATGTGCACTGGAGCAGTTCACCACAATGCGTCATGTAGGACAATCTCCAGATGAGTTTACGGTTTCATTGATGCTCACAATCTGTTGCAACTTGCAACAACTAGAGAAGGGTGAACAACTTTTCTGTTTGTCTACAAAGATGGGCTTTCTTTCTAATGCAATAGTTGCAAGTGCCATCATTGATCTATTCTCCCAGTGCAACAGATTGGAGGATTCGGTTCAGTTCTTTGACAAAGTAGATGAGTGGGATATAGCTTTGTGTAATTCCATGATTTCGAGCTACATTTGCCATGACCAATGGGAAGTTGCTCTAAATCTTTTTCTTCTGGTCCTGAGGGAAGGCCTCAAGCCGACTGAGTTTACTTTGAGCAGTGTTCTGGGTGCTGTTTCTTTTCATCTGGCAGAGCAGGGAAATCAATTGCATTCCCTGGTTATTAAGACAGGTTTGGAATCAGATGTTGTTCTTGCTAGTTCTCTTCTGGATATGTACAACAGAGTTGGCTTAGTAAACTCTTCCATGAACGTCTTTCTTCACATGGTTGCAAGGGATTTGATCTCTTGGAATAGCATGATTGTGGGTTTGACTCGCAATGGAAAGGTAATTGAGGCACTAGGCTTATTCGCGAAATTGCTTCAAGTGGGTCTGCCACCAGATAGAATAACATTATATGCAGTGTTGCAAGCCTGTAACTATGGAGGATTTTTCACTGAAGGATTGGCAACATTTTCATGCATGGAGGAAGCGTATGCAATAATTCCTGGGGAAGAACATTATACCTGTGTCTTGAACTTGTTGACCCAATATGGAAAACTCCAGGAAATTGTAGATGTTGTAGAAACTATGCCTTA
Source organism: Syzygium oleosum (assembly GCF_021117445.2). NCBI lineage: Eukaryota > Viridiplantae > Streptophyta > Magnoliopsida > Myrtales > Myrtaceae > Syzygium > Syzygium oleosum. The sequence goes on along the minus strand of NW_026607500.1, from coordinate 3,273,293 downwards.
TGAGCCCAATTATGGGATGTGGGAATTGATGCTTCGGCTTTGTAGTTTGCATGTGGACTTGGAACTCATGGAAGAAGTTGTAGGAAAAATGATAGAAGTGGAGCCTCAGTCATCAGCACCTTATTTGGTCCTAGCTAGGGAATATGAAATGAGGGGCAGATGGGAGGGCATAGTTCGAGTTAGGATGGCAATGAAAGAGGGGGGCGTCAGAAAGAAAGTAGGATGTAGTTGGATCGGCATAAATAATCATGTATTCGCTTTCAGGGAAGACCAGTTACAATATCATGGAGGTGAAGATGTCTATGTTGTTCTAAGTTTACTCGCGTGGGTGATGGAAAGACAAGATCCATGGCAGGATGGTTATCTAGGTAATGAAGATTATATTGGTGCTTAACATCTTTCACATGGTCAATTGTTTCAATTTCAACCCAACGTGGCCATGAATGATGCCTGCTTATGTCTAGAGTGCCCTTTGGTATTGTATGCTGCATTAAGCTCCAGGTTCATCCTTGATGTGGTAATGCTTCTTAACGATCATTATCTATCATTAGCTATTAACTTTGTTGTTAATGGTTGAATGTTGCAGGTTGAAAAGCTACATCAATAACTAGCTCCCTGGGAATGGAAGTTCCATTTGTTTTTGCCATGACAGGTTGTGCTTTTGGTTTCCTGTTAGATATCAGTTTGAGGGTGTTTTTAGAATTGCCATGGAATAGAAAGCTCTAGCTTGTTCTAGTAAGATAGCAAGAAAGGTATAGAAAGACAGGATAATTAATTAACAATATTCTTTCTGTCAAGATTTTAGTGTGGACACTGCATTGTTCTTTTATAGATTTCATGTTATTTGTGTGATTCCCAAATCTTTTCTGTTAATTCAAGCTTTCATTAGAAAGTTAGGAAGTCAGATTTTGGTTACTGTTGTTGCTGTCGTTGTGGTTGTTGTTGTTATTTGTATGTGGGATAACTGTTATGTTGATATCTCTCAGACCTTCAAAGGAATAAAGGTATATAACTTAAACGAAAAATAGCTTTTTCGACTGCATTAGTACATGAAAGATGTCAAAGATGGCAAGTTTACAATCTGTACTTTTTTCCATTTCCAATTTAATTTCTCTTTCATCTTTTAATGAGACATTTCTCAAAGTCACAATAAGGTATAAAACCTATTTGTGCATTATTTGAATCATTTGTCTGGGTCTTTTGTTGACTGAGTCTTTTTCTCTTTAAATCGTTTCCTAATCCAGTTAAAGGACATGGGAGATCTTACCTGTCCTGCTTGTTTAAATGATATTCATATTCTCCTTTCATCATCTTTGAAATTTAAAATACTTAATACCTGCGGATTATATACCACTTCTTATATCCATAGGGATGCAGTAATAGAGCTGCTGTTGCACCTTATGCTCTAATTTCCAATCTTATTGCTAAATCATGAAACATTTCAGAAATACTCGAAGGTTTTTTTACTTTTCTGTCCACTAAAAGTACCATTACATTGAAATTTATTCATATAATCAGACAACCCAAACAACTTATTCTGAACTTACATGGATGGCATGCGTGGGAGCACTAACTTTAAGGAAATCCTTGATTTGGACCGATTAGTTTCCTTCCTCTCAATGGACATAATATGCATAACGCATCTCCAATAAAGAGAGGAAAAGCTGTGAGCACCCATACCTTGCATTTTCCTAGGGAATACACTCGAATTCCTATACAAGTGATGATTTTTCATGTCCTAGACAAATATCAGTTTAGGAACCATGGTATCCAGATCTGGGGTTGTTTTATTTTGGAAGGTTGATTTTTGTATGTCTGTTGCAGGTATGTTTGAGCTTATTCAAGCAGATGATCTGTTGTGACACTATTCTTTCACAACTTGACTTGCAGTTGCTAGTGATACAGAGGGAATTAGAAAACTCCCTTGGTCAAAATTGATCTATGGGGGAAGAAAAGTGTATGATGCACTTCAATTCACCTATCTGGCTTACTCATGTCAAATAATCCGCAGCTGCGGGTGAATATTTGGAAAAGGAATATTTAACTAAAGAAAGTGTTGGAACTTTGAGAAAGGAATAAAGCAACCGAAGATCCCTGAACAATTGCAAAACGTTCAATCAGGTCCCTCAATTGTTGTCCTTGTGCAATTGCGTTATATACTTTTTTTTTGTTCAAGCTGGTCCTTCTGTTAAAAGTATAAATGGAGATGCTGATGTGGCTGTTAAACGTTGACATGTCACGTTATATGGCATCTTATGTGGTAATTGAAACCTAAAATATTGATTTCAAGATTTTAGAAATACAGAAATCTGGAAAAAAAGGAAAATTCAAACAGAGGAGAAGCTGAGGACAGCGGTAGCTACAGTCGAGGCGGAAGCGGCACCGATGCCACCCATGCATCGTTGGGGGCTGGCATTCCTCACTGGGCTCAGGTGAAGTCGGTACAGTCCTCACCACTACGTTTGTGTGCTCAAAAAAAAAAAAAAAAAAAAAGAGCCAGGCAAGGTTGTGGTCCTCACCAGCTTCTCTAGTTGCAGGCCAGAGTTGCTGCGACCTTGCCACTAGCGGCCCTTGTCACTCCGGCAGTGATGGCTGCGGCCTTCGCTGAGATCTGCAGCGAGGGGACAAACCTCACCCAGATTTAGGGTGAGGGGCATAGACCATGTTGTCAAAGAATATTGAAGTGGCAGCAGTGCTCGACCTCAAGGTTGTGAATGTTGCGAAGGTCAGGGACTTGGAGAGGCGCAATTCTGTGGTAACCTGTGAAGAAGATCAAAGAATACAATCTGGGGATTCTATGGAAGCTCGGTGAATGAGTGTAGAGGTTAGCAAAGAAATTGCAGGCAAAAGTAAAAGATCTCCAAAAAAAATTTCAAGAATTAATTTTTTAGGGCAGAACCAATCCGTGCAAAAACGAATGCAAACTCTCCAGGATGCTGTTCAAAGCTACTTGATGAAGACAGATGCATTTCGCCAGAATGTTTTTTGTTTTTTTGATTTTTTTTGTTATAACAATTTTGTATGTTTTAATTGCTATTTAAGATGCCACGTAATGTCACATCTGCATTTGACAGCCATGTCAGCATCTCTGCCTATATTTTTTTGAAAGGACCAATTTGAGCAGAAAATATAGTTTAAGGACCCAATTGCAACAAAAAAGTTGAGAGACTTGATTGAACATTTTACAATAGTTCATGGACCTCCAGTGCCTCTATCCCTTTGAGAATTCGATGATTCCAGACCAAACCATTGTTGCTGCTAATTAAAGTTATGTTTGAGAACTTCATAGTGGATGATTGAGCTGGTAGATGTAAGCTATTGATTCCAATTATAGAAATTTCAATTAGAGAAATGTATTAGTGTATTCAAAACCTGTTTTGATGAATTATTAAAAAAGAATGAAGGCCTCTATTTTTGTTTAAAAAATGTCTCTTGAGGAGAACCTTTGTCAAACAAAGAAGCTTTAGAGCAAGTTACGTGTTTTAGTTTTCTTGGTTTCCCTTTTGAGTGTAACTATATTGGCTTTTGATTTGACACATTCTAACCATCCTTCTCGTTTTGCAGCCATTCGATCTCCTCGTTTGATTAGGAACCTGCAAACACGTTGGATGAAGATCTGCAAAAGCTGGGATCTGGGGTTAACAACTATGCTTTGACTTTGCTAAGCCAATGCTTTTGTTCTGTGAAAACATTGATTAAGATCTTGAAGTTCAAAAGCAGTCAATTTACTGGCACGCGCTTAAGGTAAGATTTCTTCAACCATATTCATTTTAAACTTAGTCATCATTATCAGCTAGATAGTCTGATCGTCCTATATCACATTGCTCATGCTCACGCTATCTAATTTTGCTACTTGCTGAAATTTTCAGTTGCTAAGACAGAAAAAGCTGGCTTTTCGTCCTCTTGCTCTTAAAAGTTTACAATGTTATACAAAGCCTAGGGTTGAGATTAGAGTGCATAACAGGATCTATGTCTCGATTGGACCATCATATGACATAGCAATTATCTGTTTCTGTGAAATATTCAGAAATTTCAACTCTACCATATTTATCACACTGGGTGCGGAGTTCCTTTTTCAAAAAAGTAATTCTGCATTTGTATTGTAGTAATGTATTCTGCAATGGAGAAGAGACCAAACTTTAAACCTTTTCTATGTACTTTTCATTTCAGATCATCTATTCATCAATGATCTGTTGCTGTTGGTTGCAACTTAATGTGTGGGTGAACACGATCATCTCGATGGAAGGCTTTGCTTAATAAATGCATATAAACATTTAGGAGATTAATGTAATTGGTATTGGTGAAGTTATAAAAGTTTATCTAGGGTAGTTCTTTTTCTTCTGTTTAGTGAATGGGTGGGGGAGGGGCGACCAACACCCTCCGGGTGTTACCATAAAGGTCTCATACCCATTACAAAATGTTCAGTTTGAGCTATAGCAACTCAGTCCACTCCTAAGCATATGAGCTCGTCACCGCAGCCATACCGGCTTGGCAGAAGTTGTGAAGTCTCTTCACATGAGGTAGTACGTGCCTGTGGCACAAGTTGACCAAAGAGTCGCTCTCGGCATGACTCCAATTTGTGGCCTCTTGGAAGACAATAATTATTCTTTATGACTGAGCCAATCACTATATACCTACATCTAAAAGCTGACAATCATGTCCTTTAATGTGTGACTGTAGTTTTCGTAGAAAGCTCTTCCCAATTCGTATTGTCATTGCATACTTGAAGATGGTTGCTTTTTGTCGTAGTAAATTACTCTAGCTGATCTGTGCAATTCTCCCAAGTCTCATTTGTTAACATGTCTTGAGCACAGTGCAGGTGTTTGGTTAAAAATTGAGTTACGAAGGTTCCCGGGATCTATCAGGCTCAGGTTTGTTGAATGAAGATCTCTCGAATGGTATCTCCGTTAAATCTCTGCTCCAATTCCTGATAATGTTCTTTTGTTTGTTTGGAAGGTATAGACTTTAGTGTGATTAAATAGTTTTTATGTTGCTTTACTCTAGATATGATATTCTCGGAGATGGTTGTCAAATGGAAGGTAATGCCAATGAAGCTTGTCGCTTGCTGAGCAGTGGGGACTTTGGACAGTGATCGTTTCTATGATGATGACCACATCTCTATTGATGATGACAAGCAGATTGCATTCACCGAGTGTTGACGAATGGTTCGAGGTTCTACGTTGGCATGTTATATGGGCGAAAAATGGTAACACTTGTTATGATATTAGTGCTGTCATCAAGGAAGCAACGACTTTCAGAGACGAGCCTACTTTGATTAACGTTATCCCCTGCAATGAGGGGTTTTGGTTTTTTTTTTTTTGGTAAGGTATACAATGAGGGGTTTTGTTGCACATCCTTTACTCAAAGAATTCCAATTGTAAATCATTTGTTGTCCACTTAGAGACAATAATCTATCTTTTAATAGATCATGATTCCAACTCTATACTGAGAATTTCGACGATTGTTAGTGGAGTCAGAAGCCGCACACAATTTTGTTAAGCGAAGATTGCTATGATAAAGCATCATTGGATGATTATCGTCGCGTGCCTCTCGTGTGCTAGTATTTCAAAGTCCAGTGCCCTTCCCCAAGAAGGTTGTTTCCGTGCCTTCCATTATTTTTTGTTTACATATATAGTTAAGAGTAAATGTGAACAAAGTTTTAGTTACTAGTAAATTTATTGCCATTATCTTTAAAGATTAAAATGAGAATAATTAGATAGTTCGTAATTCAGGCCACACCAGTGTAAGTTTTGAAGTTGCAACAAAATATATAACTGAAATAATCGTATAGCTATATATTCTATCAGGATTTTCATCACAAGCAAGATGATCCTTTTCCCAGTGAGAGATTGCAATTTAATGTCGACGATTACATATAATAAACTCCATTTATACGACAATTTTAGATGTGAAGTAAAATTTTCAGCACTTGGGAAGATACTATTTTTATGTGGATGAGGCATACATTTTTTTTAGAGAAAAACGTACATTGATTGACCGAGTTTGTTAGAAGTTATTGATAAAAGATGATTCATAAGGTTTTAAAGATGTAATGATCATCAAGAAAAAAAGCTATTTATCTTGCTGAATTAATTGATAAGGTTGATATTGGAACTTGAAAGCAAAAGAAACAAAATTTACAATAATTTCATTTTAGAGGTGGTAATTTTTTAATAACTTAACAGTACATATGTACATTTTTTTTTACCCTACATGAGAAAATACTTATGTTCCCACCCAACAAAATGTTCTTTCATGTATATGACATTAGAGGTATATTTTGATTATGGCTTTTACTCCTCTCTGTCTCAGTTCTGGTTCTGTACTACGCCAATAATCAAAGCAAACTCTATTTACCAGCCTCAAAGGCTTAATCAGCTATAAAGAAATTCCAGATCAGAACCACCAAAGCTCTCCTTGCTTATTTTGTTGAGACTCTCCGCCATTGTAGGTGTGAGATGATTCCTCCAATCTCCAATCTGCCCTTTCCTAAAGAAATTGCTGTTTGGCACCTTGAACTGAGCAGTGAATTGCTGTACCCCACTCTTGTTCACTTCCAAGCTGCTCAAATTCTCGAAGCTACATAAGCTCACCATCCTCTCCACCACTCCTCCACTCTCTTCCTCTGGGTCAAGAGGGTGGCCAATGAAGTCAGCCAATCTCTTGATATTGACTGTTGGATCCACCATCATGGCTTCATAAGTCAATACCAACACCTTCTTAGGTGACTCTTGACTAGCTCTATAATAGCCCAAGGAATGGTCCCAAAAGGGTCCGAAATGTGAGACCCCGTCACGGAACAATTCAAACGCTTCTTCAAGCAGCAAAGGTGGCATTTCTTTTGGCCTTAGCTTTTTCAGGTACTGCCATTGGGAAATGAGTGCGTCTTTCGGGTCACGGCACACGTACACTATTCGACAACCGGAGGTTTTGATGGAATTCGGTAGTAGGGAATACGGCATATGAGTAGAAAGCAACCTTGGAGATGAAATGTCGTCCTTAACGGGACTTGGAAAAGTCGTTTGATCGAACATGGCTTCTATGAAGAGTACTAAATCATGGGGATTGGTGGTAAGTAGAGGGTGTGATGAGAACTGGTAATTTCTTCTGTTCATGATTGTGAAGAGAATTGCCTTGAACCATGTGGTTCCGGCTTTCGGGGAAGTGGATAAGAAAATGTCTGTGGGTAGAGACTTGAAGTGGTCTCTTGCAAGCATGACTCCTTTTAGACCAGAAAGGCTTAACCAAACTCCTTGGTATTGCACAAGATGATTGCCCATCCACCCTTTTTGTTTCGGCAATGTTGGCAGTATGGCCTCCCATTCCATGCATGTGTTCTTGTGATCAAAATCTCGATCAATTTCTTCTTGATCTTTCCTTTCCTCGTTCATTATCACCTCTCTGTTTGGTTTTGAACCAAGTAGTTGATGACAATCGCACGTTGTAGAGTCCATTGAGCGAAAACACTATGACAAGGACAGGCAAAGCAGCAATGAGAAGGAGTGACGAGATTCGAACACCTCACTTTTACATGATACTGTGCTGCAATGTTTGGACAGGATGTGTTCTTGTCTTAATTAGAATACCAAGGGAGTTTATATAGAGTACACAGGCTAAAATAAAGAGGTAAATGAGTGATAGAACCAGTCTTGCCAAATCTTATTAGGCTAAGTATGAATCAAAAAATCTTAACGAAGGTCTCAATCCCATCCAAACCCTTGTTTTTAGCAAACAAAAATCACCACCAACCTATGAACGGGTGCTGATTAATTCTAAAACTGTCACAAAACCACTAATTCGGATGCAGTCGGATCAGATGAATCAAATCACCAGTAACTTGATGCGAGAAAGTACATTCTGGACCATAGCAGTCAATTATAGCTGACTTTGATAAAATTGAAAAAAGTACACCAGTTTTTCTACATGCATTCATCCACTTTGTCAAATAAACATAGAAATCATCAATACAAAATCCCTGAAGAAAGTATACCGGTTGACTTAATTTCAGTTAACATCACTTACAAGCTGCTCGAAGTCAAGATAGGCAAATCGAGATTACCTTTAGAGTTCAGACCTGTATCAAATGAATCGCCATCAGATGAAATCCATGGCTGACTTTCCCCAATTGCAGGCGTCGCGAGGTTGAAGATGGTTGCGCAGTGTCAGCCTTTCAAGATGTTATCTTGAGGATATAATTTGATTATGTCAGCTAGTTGCGAGGTTGAGCCAAGGGCTAGATAACAAAAAATAAAAAATAAAATGCTTTGGCCAGATCGAGATTTTATATTATGTACAAAAAAATGAAAAATTAAAAGCTTTGGCCACATCTAGCTTTTATATTATGTACAAAAAATGAAATATAAAAAGCTTCGGCCACATTGAGTTTTTATATTCTGTGTTAGAGATAATTTTGATATTTCTGTTGATTCTCCGTATCTCTTAAAATTGCGTGTATATTACCTTTTAATTGTGCTTATCTTGATCTATATGTTTGCTCAGATAGTTATTTAATAAACCCTATAAATAGACTCATGTATTCTTCTTCAAGATATATCGAATTTATAGAAATTTCATATTTTTAATTTCTGCATATATTTTCTTATAGGAATAAGTGTACTAGAAGTCCTAAAACTTGTCACGAAAGTACAATTGAGTCATAAAAATTTCAAAAAGTGCAATCAAGTCCTAAAAATTATTTCGAAAATGTAATCGAATTCTAAAACTTTCAAAAAGTGCAATTAAGTCATAAAACTAGTTAAATTGGTGCAATTAAGTCCTTCCATTAATATTGTTAATTTATTTAACGAAAAATGCTAACGTGGCATTTTTAAATTACTTTCTCTCTCCTACCTAGCATTTTTTAATTATTATTTTATTTTAATATTGATTTAATTATATTTAAAAAATTTAAAAAGCTAAAATTTTACATAAAAAACAAAACTGAACAAAAGAAAAAGAAAATGGCAAGGCAGGGCCTCGCCAGTGGGTGTTGCTGCCGCCGCCGCCCATCGTCGAAAGGGCCGGTGACCTTCACTAGGCCTGGGCGAGAGGGCCCAGATCTGCTCGACGCTGGATCTCCCCCGGGACCGGCGACCATCGCCTGTCCTAGGCGAGGCATCGCCCAGGGCGGGCGATGGTCGCCAACCCCATGCAAGGGCCAGCGACCCTTGCTAGGCCCGGGTGAGGCTTCACCGGCCCTCGCTTGAGCCCGGTGAGGCTCTCCCAAAACTGGGTTGAGGGCGCCCAAATCTGGGTGACGACGGCCTTTGTCTGGGGCCGGCGAGCCTCGCTTGCCCCGTGTGAGGCCTCGCCAGCCCAGGCTAGGGCGACCGATGGTCGCTAGACCTAGGGGAGAGCTGGCGTTGCCCATATTTGGGCACCCTCGCCTGGGCCTAGTGAGGGTCGACGACCCTTGTCTACAACCGGCGAGGCCTTGCTCGGGGCCGGCTAGCCTTGCCCAGGGCCGGTGACCTCTCGGCTCCTCCGGCAATAGGCAGCAACGGCAACAGCAGCGCCTACCGGCGAGGCCCTGCCCTGCCCTGCCCTGCCATTTTTTTTTTCAGTTTTGTTTTTTAAATAAGATTTTAACTTTTTTATTAAATTTTTTAAATCTAATTCAAATCAGATTTGAAGAAAAAATAATAAAAAATGCCACATAGGAAAGAGAAAGTAGTTTAAAAATTCCACATTAGCATTTTCCATTTAATAACTTGATGGAGTTAACTAAAGGACTTAATTGCATCAATTTGATAAGTTTTAGAACTTGATTGTACTTTTTAAAAGTTTTAGGACTCGATTACACTTTCGCGATAAGTTTTAGGACTCGATTGCACTTTTGCGACAAGTTTTAGAACTTCTAATGCACTTATCCCTTTCTTATACTGATGCACTAATAGGCAATAAATGGTCAATCGTCACAACTGGAGTTCATGAATAATATGTCAGAACTAGACTCGATTGACAGGGGCACGGGCGCTCGTCAATTGAGATGAGCTATGGTCATTGAGGTTCATTGCTTGTGGGTGCATCAGTTGGAGCGTGTATTGCATATCAGAATGCTCGTTGCGAGAGCTTCCCAATGAGCCTAATATTTCTAGGAAAAATCAAGAAATCACAAGTTCGAGGTTTTGAACATAAATCCTTCTTTAGCATAAATTGGAGGTCCAGACACTTTGGTCGAATTTGAAATCTCTGCAGGTTTTGAGCTCTGGCACCTTTTTCGACCATTGGAAGATTGGACGGAAATTTGACCGGTGATTATTTCCTCATCTTACAACCTATCGACCCAATTTTTAGTGCATTGGAATGATTGTGATCCCTAATTTCAGGGCGTGCAATTGAAAGCAGGAGATTGCAAACTTCATGACACTACGAAAAAGGATAAAAAAAATTGACTGTCGAATTCGAGTGGTACTATGGGTATCAAAACAGTCATTTTTACGAGCATTACCCATTTTTGATCTTTTAAATGTGTTTTATGCCTTGTATATTATCGGTCAAACCTTGGCCATGTGTTCAATATATTCTTTCAATTAATTCAAGATCAGGGACTACATTTAACATTTTCATATAATTCGGGATTTATATACTAAAAGTCGAGAGACCACATTGAACAAATTAAAAGTTCAGGGACCATACTAAGCATTAGGCTAAAGTTTAAGTACCACATTGAACAAATTAAAAGTTCAGGGACCGCATTGCATATTGAACAAAAGTTCATAGATCATTTGTATCGTTATCCCCAAAAATAATAATAAAAGGGGAAGGAGAATAGGCTTAATAGGGGGATTAACATGAGCTGGACGGAGTTATGAGAGAAACAGGGCTTAGACTGAATTTGGGTACACCCAAAATAAGATTTGGGCTTAATGTTGGCCTTGCAGTTGAATGGGCTAGAATAGCCACCGTGGACCGTGGGCTTCGTTTGTTAAATTCGGATTTGGGCTTGAGAGAATTTAATTTGAAAGAGTTTTTAGTAAGCCCGAATTGCCTCTTTATCTCAGACGGCCCAGTCTGAGTCCTCATTTTCGGATTAAAAAAGAAGATATTAAAAAAATTAAATATATATAAATATAAAAAATTTCTAAAATGCTAAAAAAATTAGAAAATACTTGGTAACCATTCTGCTCCAGAAATCAAATTCTTGCCAGAAATTGATTTCTGGAATTCTTGCCAGAAATTGATTTCTGGAGGAGAAATCTGTTTGGTAAAACATGACTAATTCTGCTCCAGAAATTGATTTCTGGAACAGAAATCTGTTTTGATTTGTTGATTTTTTTTGCACCTAAAAATATTTAAATTTTACTCAAAGTGGGCGGCCACATGTATTATAAGCCATTCTGTAAAGTTTTGAAATTTTTGATTTTTTTAAATTTTTTTTAGGCACCTAAAAAATTTTAAATTTCACTCAAAGTGGGTGGCCATAGATATTCTAAGCCATTTTGTGAAGTTTTGATTTTTTTTATTTTTTAGGGCACCTCGAAAAATTTAAATTTTACTAAAAGTGGGTGGCTACAGATATTCTAAGCCATTCTGTGAAGTTTTGAAATTTTTTTTATTTTTTTGGGCACCTCAAAAAATTTAAATTTCACTCAAAGTGGGTGGTCACGGGTATTTTAAGCCATTTTGTGAAGTTTTGAAAATTTTTATTTTTTTATTATTTTTATTTTTTTTGGGCATCTCAAAAAATTTAAATTTCACTCAAAGTAGGTGGCCACAGGTATTTTAAGCCATTTTGTGAAGTTTTGAAATTTTTGATTTTTTTTGGCACCTCAAAAAATTTAAATTTCACTCAAAGTAGGTGGACATGTGTTTTAAGCTATTCTGTGAAGTTTTGAAATTTTTAATTTTTTTTTATTTTTTTAAAAAAAATTCACCAAATTTCATTTTTTCCCGAAATCTGACTTTTTTTTTATTTTCTGGAAATTTTTATGAATTTTTCTAGAATTTTTCAATTTTTATGCATTTTCTGAAAAAAAAATTGTGAGAAAATAGGGAGAATGCATTTCGGAATCAAGAAGCTACAAAAAGTAGCTTCTCTTTTTCTTGCCAAAAACTCATTCCAGAATCAAAAATGCATTCTGGAATCAAGAATGCATTCTGGAATCAAGTATTTTTAACAAACGCATTTTTATTCAAGAATGCAAAAATCGCTCCGGAATGCATTCCGGAAATTTTTTAACAAACGTCATTTTGTTCCGGAATGCATTCCGGAACAGAATTTGTATTCCGGAATGCATTCCATGCGCACCCTTAAGTTCTGGCGTTAGATTTAGTTTAGTTTCTATTTTAGCATATGTACATGGTTTAGATGTTTTAGTGAGTGCCTTACGCTGCGCATGACAACTTGCCAAACATTGTTTGATTCTGTTCTTTTGTTCCCAGAATCAGTTTGGGAACAGAAATACGTTTGTTTAATTTTTTGATTCTGGGCACAATTTTGTCAAAAATTGTTCCGAGAATCAGTTTTCAAGAATAAAAAAAAAGTAGCTTTTTTATTCTGGGAACAATTTTGAGAATCAATTTTTTTTTCTTCTTCCTTTTCTTGGTTTTAATGTAGCTTCTAATGTCCGACCCGAGGACCGCCCTCGCCGGATCTGACGAGAATAAAATATTTTAATAAAAAATATTTTACCGGCCATGGCCGGCGACCAGGCCATGGTAAAAAAAAGAAAAAATATATTTTTAATAAAAAATATTATTAATAAAAAAATATTTTACCTGCCATGGCCGGTGACCAGGCCATGGCAAAAAAAGAAAAAATATATATTTTTAATAAAAATATTTTAATAAAAAATATTATTAATAAAAAAATATTTTACCGGCCATGGCCAGCGATCAAGCCATGGCAAAAAAAAATAAAAATGTATATTTTTAATAAAAATATTTTAATAAAAAATATTATTAATAAAAAAATATTTTACAGGCCATGACCGGCGATCAGGCCATGGCTAAAAAAAAGAAAAAAAATATATTTTTAATAAAAATATTTTAATAAAAAAAATATTTTACTAGCCATGGCTGGTGACCAGGCCATGGCCAAAAAAATAAAAATATATATTTTTAATAAAAATATTATTAATAAAAAATATTATTAATAAAAAAATATTTTACCGATCATGGCCAGCGACCAGGCTATGGCCAAAAAAAAGAAAAAATACTTTTAATAAAAATATTATTAATAAAAAAATATTTTACCAGTCATGGCCGGCAAGCAGGCCATGGCCAAGAAGGAGGAAAAGAAAAAAAGAAAAGAAAAAAAAGAAAGAAATATTAAAATATTTAAAAATATTATTAATAAAAAGGAATTTTGTGGTGTTACCAAACGCATTTCTGTTCTTTTTCTATTCCAGGGATGGAATTTTGGGCCGTTAACAAACGCCTTAAAATGCTCAGAATTAATTCCGGGCACAGAATAAAAAAGAATCATTTCTGAGCAGAATCTGTTCCTGAGCACAGAATCATTGTCATGCGCAGCGTAGATAAATCTTTAGACTAGAAATTGGACTCAATTTGAATTTAGCTCATGTGGGATTATGTGTTGGGGATTATAACATGGCCATGTGAATTCTTTACCCGATGAGTATTGGATTTCATATGCACTTTTACTTCGAGCTTTTGAATACTTGGGTGTTTAATTCTAGTCGTTTTAATAGCTTGCTTGTTAATTTTCCTTAATAAAATGGTTAGGTTAACCCTTAAGAACGTATTAAACCCAAAAAGAACACTTGCATGGACACGTTGTGACATTCCGAATTTCGGCCCATAGTTGGGATTTATAAAACGTGTAATTCGTCAGTGTGCTTATAGTAAAATCTCGCCCGGGAACTGATCACTCTCGGTTATTGTTTTAAAATTGAGATTTCGCTAGAATCGCGCTCGATCGAATTTGGCCGTTTTTTAGACCCCGAACTTGGCAGTCGATTTTCGGGAGTTTCAGGACGAAATAAATTGGACGGTGTCAATATTATCGTAGCCAGCGTTGAGATTGTCAGCAATAATGGAAAAAGGGGAGTTTTTGACCATGTGCGAATTTGGACTAGTAGACCTCCCTCGCTATAGTTTGATTTAATTAATTCGGCCTTTGTCCCTTTTTATATGCGAGGCTTATTTTGGACCGGTAGATCGCTTTCGGTTTTGAATTTGGGTCATCGGATCGCATTTAATATTTGATTAAAGTTAATTTTTTTTATTGTTTTTCTCTCTCCTCTCTCCTCCGCGCGCACGCTCCCCCTTCTGACCGCGCACGTTCTCTCTCTCTCTCTCTCTCTCTCTCTCTCTCTCTCTCTCTCTCTCTCTCTCTCTCTCTCCCCGGTCACCTTTTCCCCTTGCGCACGTTTGGCCCCCCCTTGTCAGACTCATCCACTCATCTCTCTCTCTCCCCTTCTTTCTCTTCTTCTTCCTTCTCTCTCCTTCTTCTTCCTTCTTCCTTCTTCCTTCGTCGACCCCGACTGGTTCTGCTTCTGCCTTTGCTCGTCCGACCAGTCGCCGCCGACCGCCCTTCGCCGTCCGCCTCGCGCCACCGTCGCCCGACCGAGCCGTGACGCCGCTCGTCGCCCGCGACCGCCGCTCGCCGGCCCCAGTCCGCCAAGGTTGCCAACTCATCCGCTGCACACGCGAGCGTGCCAGCTCGCCTCACGAGTCCGCCGCGCCCGGCTGGCGCCCGCCGGCTCGTCCTCTGTCGCCCGGCCACCCGTGACGCCGCTCGTGCCGCCCTCGGCCGCTGCGCGCACTCGCCTCAGTCCTCCCCCTGTTTCTCTCTACCCCCGGTCCCTCCCCCCTGTTTCGGCTCCGACGGATCAGTCAGCCGCCGCGTCCGGGCCGAGTCCCAGCCGCCGGCCAGTTGGTCCAGCCGCTCGCCTAGCACCGCCACCCAGCCAGTCGCCGCCGTGCCGCCCCATCGCCGCCGGTTTGCCCCTCTTCCTCAGCCCCGATCTCTCTCTCTCCTTCTCTCTCTCCTGCTGTCACCACCTCCCCTGCTCACCTTTCTCTCCTCTCTAGCTCGTCGCCGCCGCGTCGCCGTCACCGCCGCCACCGCTCGGCCGTCCCGGCCAGGCCAACCAGCAGCCCGGGCCGGCTCGGGCCGCTTGCCCAGCCCGTGCCCGAGCTTGCCTAGGCCGTGGCCGGCCCGTTGCCCACGCGACCGGGCCGGCTCGCCATTGCTCGGCCCTTGGCCCGTCCCGTTCGGTCGTTCGCCCGTGCACCGGCGCGTTGCCCATTCAGCCGGCCCGTCGTCAAGGCACGTCGCCCATCCCGCTCGGCCGTGCGCCCCGGGCACACCGTTCGGCCACCGTGCCGCGCGCCGAGCACGCCGATCGGCCACTTGTGCCCGTGTTGGCCGACCAGCGCGCCTGTTGGCCCGCGCCCGCGCCCGCGCCTAGTTCGGCACTGTTCACCCGGGCCATTTTAGGCCCGAGCCGATTTTCTCCGGGCCAAAACCAAGTAAGTGACCTCCTATTCCTTATTTAGGACTATGGGTATTTTTAGACTTGTTTAGGATGTGCTTGGTACCGGTTTAGGAATTAAATTAGGCGTTGGCTAATTTGACTGATTGTGCTCAATTTGTGAATTATTGTAGCGGTAATTGTGTGGTTAATTTAGTGATTGACTGAGATAAATAGCATGACTGAATTGTCGTGGCGCTTGTGGGTGAATTGGATTAATTGAATGTGTTGACTTGAATGTCGGAACCGTGAGCTTGTGATTTGAAATTGGGATGATTGTGGGTGCATATTTGTGGCTATTGTGGTGAGTCAATGATTGGCTTATCGTGGCGGTTGTGAGTGGAATTGATAGCTGAATGTGACCGACTTGAAGGTCGGGTTGGTGGAATATTGTGGTGAGCATGCCTTGAGTTTGATTGGTACGGCTTGTGAGAATTTTGAATTGTGTTGTGGTGCATGTGTATGAGAAAAGCCCGGATTGATCGGAGGGCTGCCAACCTGAGGCGTGGTTACGCGGGTGTGGCAAGAAAGGCATGAACAGACCTGAGGCGTAGGTTACGCGGGTCATTGAAAGGGGAAAAATGTCCTGAGGCGTGGTTACGCGGGACCGAGCCCGGCTTGATCTAAGGGCTGAGCCTGAGGCGCAGTGGCGCGGGCTGTGAGATTGGGCCTGAGGCGCAGTGGCGCTGGCAGTGTGAAAGGACCTGGGAGGTCGTGGAAAGTTGTTCGGCCACGTATGCGAGTTGAGTGTGATTGAATTGATTGGACTGGCTGATTGAATGTGTGATTGAATTGGTTGGATTGATTGAGTGCTAGTGTGGTTGGTGCTTGAGTGATTGTGATATGTTATTAGACTATTAATATTGCATTACCACGTTTAACTAACGTGCAGAGCATGCGTTTGATGGCGAGGTAAGTACAATGACGTGAATTTTATATGTTATGGGGTAGATTGCATGTACGACTTGTCTGGGTACGCATTGGCCTACGTGGGGTATAGGGGGTTGCTTATTGAGACTCGTTCTCACGGTTATTATATAACCATTTTAAATCCGCGACCATAGTGACTGGAGACACTGCAAGGGTATCTCGGAGATCAAGGACGGGTCAAGTTGCCCCATATTTTTGTGTGCCCCTCTTTTGTATAGCGAAGTAGGATATCCAACCACTACTCCGTTTTAATGTTGTGTATTTGGAATTATTGTTTTGTGCTATCCCTTCGTCATATTTTACTGTCTGGGTTGTTTTATTTCGCTTCCGCTTGCGTAGTTCGTTTGGGTCGGCGACGCGTCCTGGGACGTCGCGTTCAATACGACCGTGGAAGGGGTGTCGCAAGCCCGTTGGGGTTCGGGGCGTGACACACGTAGCAACTTAAAGACCTTGAGGAGCATAATTGACAAAAGACGTGCTTGATCACTTAGATGAACAACCCTTCCAAAATATTGGTACCGAAGGGGCACTAATAGAAATATTAGTGTAATCAAATCCCCTGATTTAGAATCTCTAGTTGCATAGAAAATGAGACGTTTCATTTGGTTTCTAGCCGACCCCAAGTGGCTAGTGGCAACTCTTAGAAAATACTTAGGTTGTTAAGAATTTAAAATGAAATTCAACATTGCATGAGGTATAGGCTTGGGAGAGCCTGCACCTAATCGAGGGCCATTGGCCCTTCATTAGGCAACACCCCTAAACCCACAAAGAGGGTCACGATAGGATGTTCAATGACTTCAATTGGAACTGGTTCAAAGAGAAGTGTTTCATCTTTTAGCTTTATCAGCGAAGTTTGTCGAAAGATGATCTAGGGTTTTTTGTGCTCTAAGAGAGACAAAGAACAAGCCTTATTTGTTTTCAAATTAGGGCTAATTGTAGAAACAAAGAGAGAGAATAATGGATTTCTACGTGGATTTGCCATGTCAATTGAGTTATTGTCATGAGTCGTTCAGCTCAGTAATTTCACAATAAAATTTAACAATAACTAACAGAGAGTAAATGTGTCATGCATGTACCCGTTTAGGGTTTTAATATTATAAAAATTAGTTTGGGGTAAATTTATCATAGATGTACCAGTTTGAGGGTTTTTAATGATCCAAAAATTAATTTGGATTAAATTCGTCACAAGTGTGCCGGTCTAAAGTTTTTTTTTGTGATTAAAAAATTATTGTCATAGACATACCAATTTGAAATTTTTCGTGGTATTAACTTTATAGTTTTCCTTTGCAATTTGAAAACTGAAAATTCCATTGGCCGCCCTAAGATGAAAATCGACACATTAGGGGCAGACAACACCTGGCTCCATAGTGTTGTGTGTGATTAGCGTGTCCTTTTTTCAAAACATGCTATGCGTAAAGTGCGCTCTAAACAATCAATCAAACAACGGGCAAATCCATCCATATCAGACGGTGGTGAAGAGGTGGGCATGAGTCCAATTGTCAATAGTATATTTGAAAGCAAGTTAACAGGGACGAATCTAGTCGAATCAATCACCCTTACCTCGTGTATAAATATGAAAACTAATCTCAAATATGAATCAAGCAAATGGGGACGAGTCCAATACCAATACCGACATCATGTGATTCAATCAGTTTGCACCTTCACAACCACATTCAATCTTGCGATAGCGAACATTCAACGTTCAATAACAAAGCACAATTATTCAATGAGAGTGCAATTTTCAATCAGCATGTAATTTTCAATCAGCATGCAAATCGAATTGACATGCAATTACATATTCAACGTGCCATGTCCCATTAGCGTGCGATTCCAATCATGAAGCAATTCGATGCCGACGTCGGAATTGAAACGAGTGAATTGCAGAATGATGTGCGAACTCATGTCATAATTGAATTCAGAGCTAGCGTGGGGTTTAAACTCATGATGTGTGAGATGACTTACAGGACATCCGTACTATAGACATGACTTGCAAGTATTCCAAATTTTTGAAGATGCAAAAAAAATGACACAATACAAGAATTCACAACGGATATAGGACTTCAAATCATATATGCGAAATTTTCAAAATAAAATTTATGGAGTAGATTTTATTGAAACAAATAGAAAAATTTTTGTTTAATAATTTTGAAATATTTGACCCAATTTCCTCGATACATGGTTAATCGGTTCGGCTTATTGAACAGGGGTTTATCTAAATAGGCACAGACAATTCTCTAAAATAGTGTCGGCAGAACAACAACCGATTTTATATTAATATATAATTTCTAATTCAGCATAGAACGCTATATTATTCAAAAAATCTAATTATGATCTTATGGTGACTAATTTGAAATAGAGAGGCTTAGGGCTTACCTCACATTTGAAGGAAATGAAAATAAAGACCAAGGCTCTGTTTGTTTCACGAAAAATATTTGTTAGGAAACCATTTTTCTCATTTTCTTGTGTTTAGATTTCTTAGGAAAATGAGTCAACGGAAAATGTTTTCCTAGTCAACAAAAAATTTATGCATAAATTTAGGAAAAAGATTTTCTCTTTAAAAAATCGGAAATCATTCTCCAAAGAATGACTAATTATCAACGTTTGGACCAAAAACTCTGCGCTTGGGCACGGAAACCCTAACGCTAGTTCCCAAGTCCCCGGTGCCCGGGCTTGGGTCCATTAAGGCCGAGCCCGAGGTCATAGTGCCCATGCTTCGCACTTAGTCTCGAGTCCACAAAGGCTGAGTGCGGGACCCTGATGCTCGTGCCCGTGCCCGGATCCTTAGCACCTGGGCTCACGTCCACAAAGGCAGTGCTTGGGTTCAGGTCCACAAAGGCCATGCCCGGGTCCTCGATGCTTAGGCTAAGGTCTCCGGCGCTTGCACTTGGGTCCCTAGTGCTCAGGTTTAGGTCCCTAGTTCCCATGCCCAGATGCCCCACACTTGAGCTCGAGTCCATTGAGGCCGAGGCCCCAAAACCCTGCACCCACACCCAGGTCCATCAAGGTCAAGCCTAGGAACCTAGTGGCTGAGCTCGAGTCTTCGACACTTGAGGTCGGGTCCATAGAGATCAAGCTTAGGTCCATCGAGGCCAAGCCTAGGACTTTGGTGCCCTTGCCTTGTTCCCTTGTGCCCAAGCCCAAGTCCATCGAGGTCTGAGACCCCAATGTGATGCAAGGATCCCTGACGCTTGGGCCCAGGTCCATCGAGGTCTAGGTCCACCGAGGTTGGGCCCATAACCCTAGTACTGGTGCCCGGATCCCTTGCACTTCAGCCTGGTTCATTGAGGCTGTGGGCTCAGGCCCCAGTGCCCGTTGTTCGGGTACGGGCATCGGGGTCTCGAGCCCAAGCACGTGCACTAGGGTGTCGTGCTCAGACATCAGGGGACCCGAGCACGGGTATCGGGGCCCGGGCCTAGCCTCGATGGTAGAGGTGAGCATGGTTCCAGATTTCAGGATATGCATAAGAGGTTCCGAGTTCCAAAAATTAGAGAACCGGTTCCGACGAGTAGGTTTCAGGTTAGCATGAGTGTCGAGGCTTTTTTAAAGACACATTGGGCTGGTGATACTCTTGATCATTGCTCTACTACGGAGTACTACTTCTTTCCAAGTAACTCACTTATCTCATAGTGTAGCATATTGCTGTCACTCAATTTAGCATGGAAACATAATATTGTGCTCTTGTTGATATGACATCTGAATAATTATGGTTGGGAAAATTTTTAAAAGACACAGGTGCCCATCATAATAATGGAATAGTCATTTATTACGACAACTGGAGTACTATTCAAATATCACATAATGATATTTTCCATGAGCACATTGAGTATATTGAAATATATTGTCATTTCATAAGCTATTGCATATTTCATGACACTGTTCGTCTTGTCTCCACTTGATCCATAGATTAAATGTCTTTGCTCAGATAAATCTACTCGAGAGTTTTCAAGATTTTCATTTTAAACTCCAGCTGACTTCTTCTATGTCATCTTGAGTTAGAGGGGATGCTAATAACATATTTAGAAGATTATGTATATCTCCCTTAATTTGACATATCTTTCAAGATTGTGCATTATCTCCCTTGATTTGTGCATATCCTTGATTGAACCGGATTTATTGTAATTGGTATTATAATATACCATTACTTTAAATAATTTTCATGCAATTCTTGTACTCTTCATTAGTGAATATACATGAATTGCACAATTCTCTTTTCCGCGTTATCTTATTTCATACCATGTATTAAGTCCCTTGATGTGTCACATGTTGAACTTTTCCTTTGTGAAATTGATGGCATCGCAAAGACAATCACTTTCAGTCATGATGTCAAGTTCGTGATTCACTTTTTACTGTACGTTATGATGAAAAATGGGGACTCAAACTCCACTGCTAGCCATTCATAGAGACTAGTGGACAAACTGAGGGTGTTAATAGAATTTTGGGGAGTGTATTAAGAAGCTTTAACGGAAAAGGTGTTGAACAATGTGATCTATTGTAGGCCCAAGCTGAGTTTGCCTATAACGACTTGCGAGTCAAAAAGCTGGAAATCATCCATTTAAAGTTGTATATGTAAAGAATCCTCAAGCAGATGGTCCTTTCCAAGTTTTGTAGCGCATTAATGATAACGCCTACAAAATTAAGCTTCCTAGGGAGTATGGTATTTCTATTACTTTCAATGTTTCTGATCTATCACTATATCATGAAGACCAAGAACTTGACGAAGTTACCCTCGGACGAGTTTTCTCTAACCAAGGGAGAATGATATTGAGAATATTTCTGAAGATTTTAAGATTATCTCCTTTTTTTTTGTCAAATATCTCTTGTTATTTGAATAATAGGGATGTGGTATATGTTTTCTTGATCTGTAATATCTCTTTAGAATTACTATAGAATTCCCTTACCAAGATTAGGAATCTGATAATAGTACTGCTTATTTTGAATTTCTTATCTTAGGCTTTATTTATATCGCTAAAAACATTTTTCTCATTTTCCAGTGTTTGGATCGCTTACGAAAATGAACTAGCTAAAAATCGGAAAACATATGCTTAAAATTAGAAAAATGATTTCCTCTTAAAAAATTGAAAATCATTTTCCAAAATATGATTAGATATCGACCCTTGGATTATAAATTCTACGTTTGGGCACGAGAACCCTAATCCTCGTTCCCAAGCCCTTGGTAATAGATCTGGGTCTAGAGGCCAAGGCGAGTCCATTGGGATCCAATGAGACCAGTGCCCGATTCCTCAACGCCTGTGGCCGAACGCTCGGGCCCAGGTCCACAAAGGTCGGGTTTGGGACCCCAATACCCTTGCTTGATTCCCCGGCGCCTCGACTTGGGTCCACAGAGGCTGGGCCTCGTACCCTGGTGCTCGTGTCCGGATCCCCAACGTGGGCCCTAGTCCATTGAGGCCAGGCCCAAGTCCCTAGCATCAAGGCCTTAGTCTATAGAGGCCGAGACCATAGAGGCTGGGCTTGGGAACCCAGAGCCCATGCCTAGGTCCAAGTCCATCGAGGCCGACCTAATGCCCATGCTTAGGTCCCTGGCGCACAAGCTCGAGACCTCAGTTTTCGTGCCTAGATCCCGCACACTTAAGCTCAGGTCCATCGAGGCCAAGGGCCTAGGTCCATCAAGGCTAAGCTCGGGACCCCAACATCCGTGTCCAGGATCGGGTCCCCGGTGCTCCTGCCCATGTCCTCGCACCCAGGACTAGGTCAATTGAGGCAGGGCTCTGGACCTTGGTACCAATGCCCAGTTACCCAGAAGCCAGGCTTGTGTCCGTCGAGGCCTGGCTCGAAACCTCGACACTCATGCCTGGGTCTATCGAGACCGGGTTCGAGTCCACCAAGGTCAGGCGTAGGACCCTAGTGCTTGTGTTTAGATCCATCGAGGCTAGGTCTTGGACCCCGACACCTAGGCATCAAGGAGGGCATGAGACCAAGTCCTCAGTGCCTGCGCCAGTGGCCATCGAGGTGGACCAAGGCACGGGCGCCGGGAACCGCGCTTGGCCTCATTAGACCCAGGCACTGACACTGGTTTCTTGGACCTTGGCCTCAATGGGAAAGAGGTTGGGGCGGGGAAACCGAGTATGACCACTAAGGTCTCGAGCCTAGTTGCTGGGGCCCAGGCATAAGCACTAGGTCCTTGGCCCAACCTCGATGGATCCAGACTCAAGTGCCAAGGATTTAGGCCCAGTTGTCGAGAACCCGAGCACGAGCATTAGGGTCTCGATCCCAACCTTGATGGTCTAATGCTCGAGTGTTGGGGACTTGAGCTCGAGCACCGGGTTCCTAAGCCCAGCCTTTCTAAACTTGGGCCTAGGCCCGAGCATCGAGGTCTCACGCTTGGCCTTTGCGGACCCGAGCCTAGCCTCAATGGACTCAGGCCTGAGTTCTCGAGATCCGGGCATAAGCATTAGGGCCTCGATCCCAGGCTTTGTACACCCGAGGTTGAAGCATCAGGAAGTTGGGCACGGGTACCGAGTTCTTAGGCCTAGCTCTGTGAACCTGGGATAGGTGCCTGTGCTCATGCTTGGAACTTAGGTGCTCGTGCCCGGGTCTTGATGTACAAGTCCGGGGTCTACCTAGGCTGGACCGCAGACTCTAGTGCCCGTATCCGGTTCCTCGACTGCCCATGCACATGTTAATAGCGCATAAATAATATATGTCTATTTAGGAAAAATAAATCAAGTTTTCGTTGCCAAACGACAGAAAATATTTTCCAGTTCATTTCAGGTTTCATCTAAACACCAAAAAGTATGATCATTTTCCTATAAAATGACTTCTTGGAAATTATTTTCTAAAATGTCACATTTTTCGCAAAACAAACGAAGCCTTAGATATGTTATCTTTTCCCTATTTTGGTGTTACTAGAAGGGACCTCACGCCTCCTAGTTATATCCCTTGGGTTCTATGTCGTAATGCATTTAGAATTGTCCCGGGGAGTTGTCTCCGATTATCTTCTCTTTGTTTTTACTCTTTCCTAATATTGATGAGGGGTCAAAATTCTATAGAGAGTGGTGTCTTGGAGTCACCCAACCAAGGCGATGATTAGGTTAAAGGAGAAGTAGATTATATAGTCTCTTCCTTGCTATCCTCCATATTGGAGATTTTAACTTTACTAAGATCAGAAAATAGTTTATTCTATCTATGAATTGACACATCTCGGCATTACATATCATCAATGAACTTTCGCGTCTTATACTAAATCCATCTCTTCAGTCCAATCAAAATCCTACTCGGACTAGAAATGGAACAGGAGAGGTTCGGGACGGCTGACTTCATCGCATACCCAGCCCAAAACAGTTCATGGTTTTGGCAGTACGAGTTGGGCACTCGCAACCCGCTGTAGTACCTTTTCACTAAACAAATATCTTAGGACTAGTAAATACATAATCAATCACCACAAATTTGCATACACAACCATTTATTTAAAATTCACAAATTAGATCCACAAAAACGTAACATCAATGATAACAAGAATCTAAAAATTTTACAATCATAAGATGAGAACCTAACTTAAAATGGTGGTTTGTCATTAGAAATGTTAGACTATAACGAATTTAGATTTGGGTTTTGTAATTATTATGAATGAGGACTATATATGAAATAAGAGCATTATAGTAATTAATATATATTGTGCTGGGGTATCGGGATTCTGAACTATGAAATATGTCCCAAACCTTATCGGGTTTTGAGTTAATCTCAAACTAGTTTGAGCAGTAAATGGCGTCCCCCTTCTTCAATAGATAATTTGATAAGCCAATGATGCTTTTCCGTGCATAAGATTTTCATTTCATACGACTTCTCCCTTATGTGCATAATGAGAACAATACATGGAATCTGTGAGATTTGGTGGGATCACTGCCAACTGTTATAAAAGCTTAAGCTGTTAGATGAAAGCGTGGTTTAATATTTAATTATTCTAACACTCCTCCTCACGCTTAGTTTGGTCTTTTTGCCTTGTACTAAGCGTGGACATATTTAATTGGGAAGGTAAATTGGGCCTGAAAAGATTTGAACTCAGGATCTCCTGCTTTGATACTATGTGAGATTTGGTGGGATCACTGTGAACTATTTTAAAAGCTTAAGCTGTTAGATGAAGACGTGATTTAATATTTAATTATTCTACCAGATTCAAAGGGAACAACCAAAGGATTCTTTTTTTCAAACAAACTTTCCTCCTCTCAATCTATCCAAGGGATGGAAGAGCAGCCGTCCCACTACCCAAAACCCGTTCATGTTCTGTTAGGGTTTGGGTGGATCGAGTACCCCTCTTCCATCCCTAACTAAGACTTGGAGAGTCGCGCCAGACCAAATTTGAATCTCGACTTCATTACAAACCATCGCACCCATGGGACATGTATGAATTATGCAAAAAGAATTAGACCAAAATACGGGGACCACGCACGAAGTTCCAGCATACAAGAGGAGAGCGTTGAAGAAGGAACCAATGACCAAGCAAGATCAGAGAGAGATTCACTCCTTTTGTTTCTCTCTCAAAAAGAAAGCACGTCGAAAAGTCTCTTCTTTTTACAGCAAGCCCGAGGGTTTTGTTCCGGGAGAGATGCGTGGAAAGTTGCATAGGTTGGAGCATGAAGTGCAATACAGTACAACGAAGCAAAGCCACATTTTGGGGTTGAACGAGGATGTGTCTGCGCAGAAAAACATGCATGTATGTGTGCCTTGCGGGCGACACTCTTCGATACAGTTGGATGAATTAAAAGGCACGTCCTCGGTTCGCCGAAGTAACAAAGCACAAGAAAATTTAAGACCCCATGTTTTGCCATAGAAAGGAAAAAACATCTGCCTAGTGCTTGGCGAAAAGCGTTAGACCAATTTGCTTTATGATAAATAAATGGGAAAATGATATGCACCCCAACTCATTATTCTACTTCCCTAGTGGATACACAAAGCTCCATAAGGGACATGTGAGAAGTTGGGGTTGTGATTATCCTTTGAGGTCCAGCATGGCCAAAAAAAAAAAAAGGGCTTAATAAGGCAAGAAAATGGGAAAAGTACCCAATTAGTGCTAAACTTATTGTTTCAATGCCAATTCAATCGTAAACTTTTTGATTTTGCTAATTTTGTCCTAAACATTTGTGTGGAATTTCAATGTAGTCATTTTGGTCAATTTTCAGAAGGTCAATTTTGCTTGACATCGCTAACGTGGCAATCCGTCCGGTCATCGCCGACCATTCTATGTGGCCATCATTATGTTAGCATTTTCCAGCGAAAATTGACTGGAAGAACTACATTGGATTTTGTGCAAAGGTTTAGAATAAAATTGATAAAATTGGAAAATTTGGGACAGAATTGGCATCCGTTCAATAGGTTTATGACTAATTGGACAATTTTCCCACAAGAAAATAGTAGTAACTACGTTGGGAAAGGAAAACAACATCTCACCATAGAAGAATTTATTGCATGGTCTATAAAATCACATGAACTAAGTATAGTCTGAATCATTGATTATGTGGGTCTCATCATAGGCTCACATAAATAGCGGTTCAAATGGCTTTATTATGCATAGTGTAGATCATATGACATAATTATTCCCCTGTTATAGAGTGAGCCCGAATTTTCTCGTTCACTTTGATTGCACAATATATTCAAATATCATTGGCTAGCATTTTTAAGCAAACATTGACCTAAAATAAAAACACAACAAAATCAATTATAAAAAAAACATCAAAGCCATACTTAACGGTATGCTAATTACACATGTTAATCTGAACCAGGCGATTATCCGGAACCATTCGATCTTCGGGGTTCTATGGCACCGCGCTTCGATTCCACGGTCGCTAAGTCCTGAATGAAACCAGTCTCTCGAGCAGCGGCAACAGAGAAATCTCAGATATATTCAACTAGCTCGACAGCCTCAAAACCCTTCTCCATGGAGGCCTTCACTGCATCCATCACCAGCTGAGTCTTTCTACTTATGTTTGCCCACTCCCTATCCGGCTTCAAACCCTCCCCTTTGATTTTCCCGACCGACTTCGCAAATTCGTTCACCATAAGGACCTCCTGAGGAACCTCCGATCCAACACGGTGCTCCCTCGGCGCGGGTGCCCACCGACCTTGCTCCAGCTGGGCGAAATCCGACTCGGAAACCAAGCTGAAAGACCCGTAACGCTCTTGGAACGGGCTGATGAGGTCGTCGACCCGAAGAGCCCCTTTGGTTCCGAGGACGGTGAGGTCGAACGTCATGTAAGACAAGAAGGAGCAATAGAAAGTGGCAACTTTGCCATCTTCCCAGGATAGTGAAGCTCCTGTAGATAGAATCACTCCTGCATCGTTGTAGACGGGCTTGTGCATGGCCACCACTGCTTTGGGGAGGTCATAGTCAACTGCCCAGAGGATTGACCTGATGCAATACCATCCGATGTCTCCTAGAGCTCCAAGAGCATCCAAGTCCGGTTTGACTCTAATGTCATTCTTTAGAAAGTCTGGACCGGCATTGTAGGCAAGCACACTGTGTATCTGTTCAAAATTGAGAGGAAAAATAAAAAAAATTTACTCGTACGAAGACCATTCTAATAATTTGTTTTTTCTGGGACATCGATCGAACACGATTACGTATGTATACTTACATCGTTAACAGGAGCAAGAAATGCAAATTTGGAAATGGTTACGTATGTATACTTACATCGTTAACAGGAGCAAGAAATGCAAATTTGGAAATGGTTTTCTTACTCGACGGGAACCGAAATTTCAGAAAGAGTACAACGGATGTTAGACAAATCAACAGTTAAAGCAAGGTGATCCAAGTACGTACAACTTAAATTGATAAAAGTGAAGTATTGACAGACATTTTCTGTGTAAATACCATTATGGACGGTGAAACTTATATGTATTTTCGACTACAGGATGGTGAAACTTATATCTATTCTCGAGTATCGCGTTTCTGTCCATCCAAATCAATAATTACATATCAAATGGCATATGCATGTTGTTTTATTTTAAATAAATGAAACTTGACACTCCTTAATTAGTTTGGGTAGTTAAGGATATCCTACTATTTTGGTGCTCCAAAAAACCTCTCCCATGGTACAAAATGTAATTTCTAGAGCAAGAAGATTCACAATCAAATAATTTCAGGTAACATCATCAATTAGCTACAAATTAATTTGTTCCAGAAACGTGGTTCTTTTGATTTCCATTCTTTCTATTGACGATGATGACTTGCATGTTGAGTCCAAAAAGTAGTTTACAACATAAAAGATTATGGCGGATTCTCTTAATTATTAAAAGGGTTCTAGCAATATAATATTCCACATAAAAATTGCTGGAATTATGAATTCGCATCCAAGTCAAAGATTAACATTTAGCATTGATTTTTCCGTGGAAAAAACAACAAAATTAGCACACACCCGCTGTCAATCATGTGGATTGAACCAAGATTTGAGTAAGTCTAGCGGAAATGAATCATCATTTACATGACAAAATCACCCACGCATCGATAAGATCGTAATTGGAAACTCCCAATTTTGTATACGCATCCAAACAGAGACTGATTAGACTTAGGTTGTCCCGTCAAGCGCAGTGCTTCTCTCTCCAAGAACCAATAATTTGCCGGTTTCGTTATGAACAGTAGGTCCAAAACATCATAAGAAAGGGAAAATTTTCAACTTAGAATTAAAAAAAAAGGCTAAACAAAGACAAAAGTGGACGTCGCTAGCAAAGTAACCATCATACTGGTCATATGTATTTTCAACAGAAAATTATTGCATATGAAAAATTAAATAATTACACACACAGCACCTACCCACCATGCATGACCCATGAGTGTGTTCAAGCATGTGTTCGAACAGTGAAGGCACTTACCATCTTGAGTTGACCAAAGCTCCTCTCGTCCCGGAGCGCCTCCCTCATCCGCTCCGTCCGCGGGTGGTGCACCCACATCGTCCCGTCCATGAACTGCACGCCGTTCGATTCGCAGGCCTTGAGGATCAGGTCGAGCTCTGCCACGTCCAGCGCGACCGGCTTCTCCAGCAGCATGTGCTTCTTCTTCTCGGCGGCTGCCACCGCCCACTTCGCGTGCAAGGTGGTCGGCAAAGGGATGTAGACAGCGTCGATGTTGGGGTCGTCGAGGACCGCCCCATAGTCGCCGTAGATCTTGACTGTCGAGGGGAGGCCGTTGTCGGCTGCGAACTTCCGGGCCTTTTCGATCGAGCGGCTCGCGACGGCGCAGAGGGCAGTGTTTGGCGACAGCATGATGGCTCGGGAGAGCTGGCGCGCTATGTTGGCGCAGCCAAGAATGCCGAAACGAACGGCCGTTTGAGCCATGTTTTGCTGCGGGGGAAGTTGTGGGAGGGGAGAGCCGTCGGTACTTATGGAGTTAGTTAAGTGACATTTTTATATTCGATATTGGCATCATATTATTTAATAAAGAAGGGTGAGCTTTGTGATGTACGTCACACATATTACAACAAAATTGTGCTATGTTATAAAACAAAATTTGCACTTAAATTATAAAAAATGTGGCAGGAGTGCATTGACCTAATATGCCTGTCCTTCAATTCGTGGGTTATGTTTTCCTTTAAACTGGATTAGAGGAAATTTTATCGGACCAGACTCCTATTGGTAGGTCCTAAGCAGGCATGTCACCCACATATAAGTTCAATTGGAAAAAAAAAAAAATACTTGGCAATCCTTCAATTCATGACCTGACGAGAGACCAAGTTGCAATCAAGTTTGAAAGGGCTTGTGCTAGGAGTAGGCGCCACCTTGCGAGAGGAACCATTCACGCTCACTTGGCAATCCATCAATTTTTCGAGAGCATCGCGACATTCTCTCAATCTTGAGCCACCACTAACCTATATGAGACTCTGAGTCTATTAGGAGCCCGAGTAAGATGAGGCAGTCCGCCTTACTCCTACGAACCAAAGATTCATGAGTTTGAGGATAAATCTAATGCCCTTTTGGCATCTCTTTTATGAAAAAAAAAAAAATTTGCATGCGATTTTTCAATTTTTGCTTTCCCTAAATCCTTTAAACATGTAAATAGAAGCGATCATGCATGAGTGCACAAGTAGTAAAATTGTAAATCAAGCAATGTCAAATAGAAAAATAAAGGACTCTGAGCGGTATCGAGTTAAAAGTAACAAGTTATTAAGGCTCGGGACAGGAGCCCTGAACTATAAATGGAATACGTTTCATGCTAAAAATTAAAATGGGTTAATACCACGAAAAACGTCAAATTGGTCTATCTGTGACAAATTTATCCAAAACTAATTTTTTAACACAAAAAATCCAAAACTGGTACACCTGTAATAAATTTACCATCCGTTAGTTTCCGTTAAATTTTACTATTAAATTTCTTTGTTAAATGACACACGGCAGTTTACTTATGTACCGGTTTTGGGTTTTATCCTCCGTTTGTCATAAATGTACCAGTTTGTGGTTTTTTAAGGTATTAATCCAATTTAACGAAAACTAACGGAGAGTAAATTTGTCACAAATATACCAGTTTGGGGTAAAATTGTCATATGTGTACCAATTTGGGATTTTTTGTGGTAAAAAAATTAGTTTAGGATAAATTTTGTCACAAGTGTACCAGTTTTGGGTTTTTTGTGATATTAACCCAAAAGAAAAGTGAATATATGATACACAATTAATTTCTACTAAATAAATTGGTTTACTAAAATTAACTGTTATGTATGGAAATAAAATCTAGTGTTAATACCATGAAAAACCCCAAACTGGTACACATATGACAAATTTACCCTAAACTGGTGTGAAAATTTTACCCCAAATTATTTTCTTGACCACCAAAAACATCAAACTCATACACTTGTGACAAATTTACCCTCCGTTAGTTTCCGTTAAATTGGATTAATACCACAAAAAATTGCAAACTGATATACCTATGATAAACGAAGATCAAAACCTCAAACTGGTATACTTGTCAATTGTCCTGTGCCATTCAACTCAACAATTTCACGGTAAAATTTAACATAAACTAACAAAGGGTAAATTTGTCACAGTTGTACTAGTTTGGGGTTTTTGGTGCTAAAAAAAATAATTTGAGATAAATTTGTCACAAGTGTACCAGTTTGGAGATTTTTGTGGAATTAACCCTAAAATCTAATAGATACAATCTTTTTTTGGGGGGGGGGGGGGGATTTTCCCTAAATGCACTTCTAAATATATTATTTGATTTTTTTCCAATGAAGATGCGATCTATCCCTTTTATTTGCCGCTTCTTTTTATTATTTTTTATTTTATAAAACGAAATTAAATTAACTGAAAAAAATAACCATTTGCCGAAACAATTACGAACTAAAATCTACATGCATGAATCAAATCTATATGTCGAATGCCAAACATAATTTGTAGACCGAAACTACCCCTTGCAACACGCCCCCCGGATTTGTGGGGATTTACATTAATGAACCGTTGTCCTCAGTTTGGGACTTTTCAATCTTAGACTTCCAAAATTAAAGTTAAATAATGCTGGAAATTGAAGTAAGATTGGATCGCACGTGATATAAACATGCGAGATGATGAAGAAATGGGATAAGTGCACTACAAGTCCTAAAACTTGTCACAAAAGTGCGTTTGAGTCCTAAAACTTGCAAAAAGTTCATTTGAGTCCTAAAACTTGTCAAAATGGTTCATTTGAGTCATAAAGTTAATACCGTTAGATTTACTAACAGAAAATGCCGACGTGGCGCTGACGTGTCATTTTTAATTATTTTTCTTGAGACACGTGGCGCCACGTCAGCAAAAATAAAAATAAAAATAGAAAAAGTTGAAAAAAAAACAAAAAAAAAACCAAAAAAAGGAAAAAAAAAAAAAGAACCGGCGGTGGCCAAGCCACAGCCACCGGGAAGGACCGGCGGAGGTCGCCTGGGACTTCCCGAAGCCCGGCGACCCTCGCCTGCCTCGGGTGAGTCCCCGGCGAGGGCCGGCGACCCTCGCTCCGATCTCGGGCGAGGTCGCGCCCTCCCCTGAGATCGAGGGTCGCCGGCCCTCGTCGGGGACTCGCCCGGCACCGGCGAGGGTCGCCCGGGCCTTCCCGAAGCCCGGCGACCTCCGCCGGTCCCGGGCGAGTCCCCGGTGAGGCCGGCGACCCTCGATCTGGGGAGGGTGCCACCTCGCCCTAGATTTGAGCGAGGGTCGCCGGCCTTCGCCGGGACTCGCCAGCTGCCCGGCGGAGGTCGCCGGGCTTTGGGAAGGCCCAGCGACCCTCGCCGGCCCGGGTGAGTCCCGCGAGGGCCGGCGACCCTAGCTCGACTCGGGGAGGGCGCGACCCTCGCCCCAGATCTGAGAGAGGGTCGCCGGCCCTCGCCGGGGACTCGCCCGGGGCCGGCGAGGGTTGCCGGGCTTCGGGAAGGCCCAGGCGACCTCCGCCGGGCTTCGGGAAGGCCCAGGCGACCTCCACCGGTCCTTCCCGGTGGCTGTGGCGGCGGCCACTGCTGGTTCTTTTTTTTTTTTTCCTTTTTTTGGTTTTTTTTTTCAGCTTTTTCTATTTTTTTTATTTTTGCTGACGTGGCGCCACGTGTCTCAAGAAAAATAATTAAAAATGACACGTCAGCGCCACGTCAGCATTTTCCGTTAGTTAATCTAACGGTGTTAACTTTAAGACTCAAATGAACCATTTTGACAAGTTTTAGGACTCAAATGAACTTTTTGTAAGTTTTAGGACTCAAATGCACTTTTGTGACAAGTTTTAGGACTTGTAGTGCACTTGTCCCAAAAATATTTAAAACCAACGTGGATCCATCATACCATCGGACTAAAGCAATAAACTTGCAGCGATAAAACAATCAAATTCAGTCAAATAGGCTTTGTTTATTTCGCAAAAAATGAATTATTCGGAAAATATTTTCTTAGAAATGATCGCTTAGAAAAATGAATCGACGGAAATGTTTTCATCGTTCATGAAAATATATAGACATAAATTGTTTTCGAAAGTGAAAGCATTTTTCATTAGCTAATTATTTCAATTGATACAAACGATCATTTTTAAGAGAATGTCGTTTTTCCAAATCATTCATTTTCTGCGAAACAAAAAAAGCTGTGGATTCAGAGAAAATGACATCAAGCTACAACTGAATTAGAACATAACCCGGGTACGTGGAAGTCATGAATTCTTACCTAGCGAACGCTGGGGATAAACACGGACGACCGATGGAACTAGGTGATCGCCTTTGATTGCTCGTGGTTCCTCCTCCTTCTCCTCGTCCAAATGCGCAGCCTCCTGCACTCTCACAGTTTCACTCTACCTCTCGTTCCGATTTTCAGAGAATCCGTGCGAGTATGTGCTTATGAGAGAGCGAATGCGAGTGTAAGAAAATTCAGCCATTAATCATCTTGAAGTCCTCACCGAAATTGCCTTTGATTTCCTCCTCTCCTTTGTTATACTTGCCCGCATGTTCTCGGCTTCTTTTGTGTCGACCAAATCTCTTGTTGCTTCTGTTTTTTTCTGTCTTTTGTCCCTTCTTTTCTTCGTTGACCGAGACTCCACCGGGCACCAAGCTGAACGGTGGGTGCTTCTTCCAATTGCCAAAACAAAATACCACGTTGCCAAATAAAGGCCTCATTCTATCTCTTTGTCAGTATTATTTTTTCTTTAATGCAAGAAAGCCTTTGCGCCAAAATTGAGGTGTCAACATAGAAAGAGAGAGGGATCCTTAATAGACGAAGCAAATTCAAGGATGGCAGAGACGAGATAGGGAGGCTGGAGGAGTCGACGGTTGCTCTGCGAGATTAGTGGTGGCGGCGTGGTCGGGGGTGGCAGCAACATGTGGGTAGTAGTTTGGGTAGTCGATGGTGGGTGGTGCGAGAGTGAGGAGAGAGAATGAGAAAGAGAAAGAGAAGAGAAGGAGATGGAATTTTATTAAATGAGTAATTTTCTAAGAGTGGGTAACTTACCTAGTTCTAACAAATTTTAAAAATCTGACCAATCAGACCCATTGGAGGAAGATTTCTCCAACTGGGGTTCGAGAAAAATTTGGACCATAAATTGTTATCAATGCTATACTTTCATTTCATCCTGATTGGAGGAAACTTTTACCAATCAAGTCCTTACAAGCTTATAAATTATGGACGTCATCAACTTACAAACTAACTAATCATGAATATGGTGAATATCTGTGTTTTTAGCGTACTAATAAATTCCTCTAAGCTTGTCTTGGTGGGTAAGAAACGAACTTGGGAACGGAGATGAGCATGTGATAGGTTCAATTCCCCACGTTATTGAGTGCAAACAATTTCAGTTTGAGCCATTTACTCGAGTTTTGCTTCACAATTGATATGCTTTATGAGGTTAGTGGATTCTCTTATAAAATAAGAAGTTTACCCTTGTTATTTAAAAAATGATTATCAAAGCCACATGCTTTATGAAGTGCACGTTTCGATAATTCCGTCTTTCGGAGTGGGATTTGAGAAGTAAAAAAAAAGGGCACTTCAACGTTGTACAGTATCCGACCTAAAAAAATACGTTGTAGAGTAGGTCTGCTTGTTTTTACAAAAACGCAAAATGATAAGTTTGCTTGTCTGTGGCTTGAGACTATGGATTCATATCACAGTAGGAAATTAGAAGCCTCCGAAATGACAACAATGACTGAGAAGCTGGTTGAGACTCGGGCGTGATGATGCTACGATTTGAGTCCAAATGATACTAGCGGTATTAGATTCGTGTAGCAACCTTGTACGATCAACAAGATCTACTTCTTGCGATGTCTGTTTCACTTAAAGATAGGTGAAGGTGCGTCGGTTGCTTAGTATATTAATGAATTTAATTGCTAGCTAATTGAGTTCGGTTGAAATTAACTTTGATGATGATGTACATGCTTTCATTTTATTATCCTCATTGACCGAGAGTTGGAATACTACTATTATTGCTGTTAGTAATTTTTCTGGGTCAAGAAACTTGATGTTAGATAAGGTTCACAATTTAATTTTAAATGTGGACACCTATAAAAGATAATCCGATGAACTAATACATGTTCGCTTAGTAGATGAAGATACATGGATCACTAGTACTTGTGTTAATAGGAGTAATGTGAACCAAAACAGACATAGTCAGTCTAGAACTAGTTGTATTGTCTATTGGAATTATGGCAAGAGAAGGCATCTCAGAAGGGATTGCCTTAAACTAAAGAATGAATAGTGCAAGGTATTAGAGTTGAATCTATTAATGATATTGCTACAATAGTTTGTTGTAACTTTTATGTGCTGATTATGTCATTTCTATAATAGAGAATTTGTCATTTCATGAATGGGTTATGGATTCTTGTTGTTCGTCTCACACTACACCAAACAAGAGCTACTTTACTACTTATCAGTGCACAGATAGTAGAAAAGTGGAGTTGGTGAACAATGCTAAGTGAGATGTTTCGAGTGTCAGTAATGTCAGAATCATAATGCATGACAATATCATAAGGAGATTGACTACTATGAGGTATATTGGAGTTGAAAAACCTGATTTCCTTGAATACCTTGGGTCAGCTAGGTGTCGGTATACTTTAGAAGGTGAAATTATGAAGGTCATTCAAGGTGTCCTAGTGACGATGAGAGGAATCAAGCACAACGGGCTGTTTGAGCTTCAAGGTGAAACATTTGTGGATTTAGCTTGAGTGACGTCAGTTGCATCTGTTCTAAAGTCTGAATTTTACCATATGTGTTTGGTGCTCGTTACCAAGAGAAGCCTGAAGGGTCTGAGTGAAAGAAGTCTGCATTGTGGTTTTATGACTAAGAAACTTGATGCTTGCAGGTGTTGTAATCCAAACATTGGAAGGTGTAGTTCAGTATGACTATCGAAGAAACCACAAAGATTACAAGGTTTGATTCACTGAGAAGGTCGCATGCAGTCACAATTTCCTTTGTAAATGACTATCCAAGAGGACCTTGGTATTCGTAATGAAGTATAGGTTTAATGCTATTGTCAACACCAGGCATATAGAGCTTTGATCTAAATGGAGATTGTGTAAAACAATCAAGCATGTTCCGATCGACAGTAGCATGAAATTATACTCAAAGCTGTCAAATGATAATTAGATGGAGGATGGCATAGCGAGAGATCGCACTAGTGCCAATGAGGCACAACAAATTATAGAGTTGATGAGCAGAACTTTATTAGAGACGGCCCATCAAATGCTCTTTAGTGCTAGAATGGTTAAGACATTCCCGATAAATGTGGTTAGTACAGTGAGCTACTTAGTGAATGGATCCCCATTGACTACGAGTAGATGTTTAACTCATGAAGAAGTGTGGTGAAGTAACATTATTGATTGTTCTATTCTTAGAAGTATTTAGTTTCTTGTATTTCGAATGAGTGATGATATGCTCAATGGGAGGGCAAGAAAGTGCATATTCCTAAGCTAAAAGTTGAGCGGGCTATCGGTTATGTTGCCTAGCTTTAAATTCACATGTTGTCAGTAGAAAAATTATATTTTATTAGTCTCCAATACTTTTGAGTAAGATTGATTGATTTTGGCGGTATTTATACGGATTTGGATGGTTCAACTCAATGTGAAAATTGCAATTGGAAACTTCTGAGGTAATGGATACTTGTGAGATAATTGGAACAAATGGTGCTTGTAGTAAGATGATGTTTGTAGAGCCAACAATTGTTGTAACAGTTGAGCTTCACAAGGTGTAACATCCTGAATTTTGACCCGTTACCGGGACCAATGAAGTGTATGTTAATGCTCGTTTGATTTTAGTAAGTCACGCTCTAAACACAATTTTGGACTTCGGGTATCGACGGGCGATTTTGGTCGAAATCTGTATAAAGTTAGGTGCGGAATTGTATGATTTGATAGTGGAAATTTTATGACGGGCCTTGGGATTTAATTCGGGCATTAATTATTGGAAATTAGAAAATAACAGTGGCTGTGATCTATTGTTCATGGGGTCGTGATGGGCCAATCGGGACGCAAGTTGGGTTTTTAGAACCGGTATTTTATGGCGAGAAAGTTCCGTGAAGGATCGGAATTAATCCGACGCCGTTTGGCGGGAGAAAAATGAGAATTTACGGTTTTACCCCTCAAAATTTCCGGACTGATTTTCAAAGGCTTAAAGGATGATTTTTACGAATCCGACGCCATATTATGTTGACCACGCACATATGGGACGGGTATGGACAAAAATTGGAATTTCGATCCGGGATCGGAAAATTACGAAAATGCCCCTAAGCCCATTTTATTTAATTCCGAAAATTGGACAAAATTAGGGGAATAACCAAGGTTAAATGGGGCTAAACCAGGTCTAGTCAGCCTTTGGTTAGTGACAAATGACCATTTGACCCTTGAATTATTGGATGAGAAGGAACTATGACCATTGGATCAAGGACAAAAGTGTCCAAGAGCCTTAGATTGAGACACATGGAATCCACTAGCCAGATTTTGACTCACTTTGACCAGCCCATTTCTCTCTCTCCCTCCTC
The DNA here is from genome assembly GCF_021117445.2 of Syzygium oleosum. Lineage (NCBI taxonomy): Eukaryota > Viridiplantae > Streptophyta > Magnoliopsida > Myrtales > Myrtaceae > Syzygium > Syzygium oleosum. The sequence goes on along the minus strand of NW_026607500.1, from coordinate 3,236,528 downwards.
AAACCTCTCGGCAACTCTCTCTCTCGTCCACCCCTTGAACGCCGTTCCTCCTCTTCCATTTCCCCTCACCGTCGCTGCCGTGAAGAGGCCACGCCGGAGCAAGCCAGCCATCGCCGGACCTGCTGGCCGTCCGGCCACCACCGTCGCCTCAGCTGAACCAACACCACCACCTCATCCTCTCTTCCTTTTCCCTTTTCTGTTGAGCCGAGAGAGAGTGCCCCGTTGGACCACCGGGCCATCGTCGTCGCCGCCATAGACCGCCGGCTTGCCCCCGGAACGCCGCCGTCGATTCTTACCGCGTGTCGGTAATTGACCGCCCATTCCCGTCGCCTCGAGTCAAAATTAGGCGAGTATAAACCCCTAATTAGTCTAATTGTGCATTTTAGAGGTTAATTAAGCTTAATTAGGTTCTAATTAGGTCTAATGTTGTGTGGGGTGATTAGGGGACCTATTTAATGCCTAATGAAGTGATTTAGAGGTGGATTAGGGCCTAACTAATGTGCTGCCCTGGTACTGTTCACCAGTACCGAAAATGCCTAATTTGCCTAAGTGTTGCACTAATTGGATTCATGGATTAAAGGTTTGGAATTAGGCAATTTAAGGGGTTAATTAGGCTTAGTTAAGGCTTAATTAAGTGTATTTGGTGGTTGGGTGGTTAGGGTATGTGATTAGGCCCTAATGAGGTTGTTTAAATGTGGTTTAGTGCTCAAGACACAATCTGCCCTGGTACTGTTCATCCAGTACCGAATTACACTAAATTGCCTAGTTGTGCACAAATTGAGTTCTTTGATTAAGGGCTTGGGATTTGGCAATTTAGGGGTTGGTTAGGACTTATATAAATCCTATTGAATGACCCGTGATGGTGAAAATGAGGGCTAAGATCGATTTGTCCAAGGCGGGTCTTAGCGCATTGAACTACTTTGGAATGAATGAGCGGAATGAATGTGGGATTTATTGAACTAAAGTGGAAATAAATTGAATGTGCCCGGGGATGAGTTAAATTCACTGACTTGGTGAATAATTGTATTCGGCATGTTGGCCTTCGGGTCGGGCCTACGAGTCGTTTTATCAAACTGTCGGCCTTCGGGTCGGGCCTACGGGTCGTTATATTCACTGTTGGCCTCGGGTCGTGGCCTCCGAGTCGTTTTCATTGTGGGCCTTCGGGTCGGAATAATTGCACGTAAGTATTATTGTTGTTGAACGCCTAATCTGCAAGGCTTCGAGATAATGTACTAGGCTATGAGCCTAGGATAATCATATTGTTTTACTGGTTCATTAATTGACATGTTTGAATTACTTGTCTGGAGGTGCACTTTAGCCTAGTTTAGGATTAGGGGTTATTTACTTGCTGAGTTTCATCTCACGGTTATTGGAAAACTGATATTTCAGAACCCCGGCAGTGAAGATGGCAGAGCCGCTGTTGCGTTTTGGGATTCTCCAGTTCATCGAGAAGACTATGTCCATGCATGTCGCACCTTTTTTACCAAGCCCCGCCTTAGTCTAGTATCCCCGGGCCACCATCCTTTTGTTCATTGGCCGTTGCTTAGTTTGTCTTCTAGTTGCTTTTCTTGTAATGGATATTGTATAAATTTCTGCAGTAATGCAAAATTTTTTCATTCCTGCTAATTCCAGTGCTGTGCTATCCTTGGTTGTCTTGTATATTGTACGGGTGTATATATAATATATATATACGTTGCTTCCGCATGTGCATTGATCTCTGTGCATTGGATGCTGGGTCGGTGACGCAACCTGGGAGCGTCGCACCACAACTTCGACCTGTACGCGGGATGTTGATACTTCGTGGGGTACGGGACGTGACACAAGGTGCATATTTGATCTTCTGATAAGTACGGATGCTAGGACAGTTTTGCTTTATCGGTGATAAAAAAAAGTTATATATGAGAATCTTTACGATGCAGTGCAAGTAAAATTGATGTCAAGATAAAATCCACGGTTATAGCGAAGTTCAAGCGCAGCTTGGGCTTGTGTATAACTTTGTGAGATTAAATGGTTGTTAGCGAGGATTTGTGAGTAAAAAACACCGGGTGAATTATTTACTGTAATTGGATTATATGAATCACTGAGAATTTTTTATTCGAATGTGGTAGTTATGTCTATTGTTTGGCAAGATTTATAATAAAATTCTAGAATGTTTTTCCCATAAAGTAAGTCACACAGATCAAATCATGTAAATCCGATATTCAATTTGTTTCTTTGTTATGTTTAGTAATATGTTTGATTGTTTGTTTTCCCGACAAATGCCCCTCTTTCTCTCTCTCTGTGAGTCGATAATTAAAAAGATCTTTACCAGTGAGGATGTTAACGAAGTTGGCAGAACCTTGAGCTGGAGAGAGAGAGAGAGAGTCAAATTTGACAGATTCGAAATAAGAGCAGTGGTGGAGATAGAGCGCGTGAGGACGGGCGACCTTCGGCGTTGATGACAGTGGCCATCTCAACTGGAATGGAATAGGGGAGATAGATGGGAAGAGAGGAGGGTGTGTTTCTCTCTTTTTAGTATAAAAATAGCATGCGTTTAAGCTTTTAGGGCTTTTACATGCATTTGATTTTTATGTCGACTCGGATAAATTAAATGGTCATGTCTATCTTGTAATGGAAAGTCTACCTAAAGTTGGATGTACGATGCTCACTTTAGTACTAGAACTTTTTGCCATATCACTTCAGTGTCACATCAGAGAAAAAACGAACAGTTAAGTACTTCCAACGATTAAATCAAGTAAAAGTTTTACGGAACCTTTTATATTAAATGTTGGGGAAATGACACTAGAAGTGCTCTAAATTGTTTGCGGAACTCACTTTAATATCAAAACTTTTTGCTGTATCACTTTAATGCTACATAAAAAAAAAATGATCATTTAAGTGCCTCCAACACTAAGTTTCAGCAAAAAATCCTGCATTGCCTTTTTGATAAAATGTTAATACTTATGCGGTGGACGAAGAGGTGGTCCTTTATGACTAAACAATGTCGCCTCTTCAAAACATAATCTCTCTGTTGTTCTCTTTTGACTTGGTCTCTCTCTCCTTCCATCACAAGGCAATCTTCACTAATCATCAAGTAAAACACAAACTTCCTAGAGCAAATTTTGAGCATGCAAGTCGAAGGTGAAATGGCTTGCTACGATCAGGTAGTTACGGTGTCCTCGTTGGATGGCCACTTGTTTCAGGTGGAGTACGCCCCCAAAGTCGTTCGCAAGGGCATTCCACGGCTTCGACATCGTCAGCCTTGACGTCAAAAAGAAATCCATCGCTAAGCTCCAGTATTCCAATTTTACCTTGAAGAAATTAGACAAGAAGACACGATTTAACGAGGTTCAGCAATGTGTCTACGTCCTCGGGTAATCCTCACTCAAAGGTTTTTTTGTTGTATTGTCTTTTAGAGAGGGACTACCATTTTTATTGATGAAGCACAAAAAAGGAAGACAATGAGAAAAACCTAAAGCCAAAATAGGCAATTCCCCAAAATTACATAATTCAAACAAATCCACATAATTTCTTCCCAAATAGGAGGACCAGCACCAATCACGCCAACCTCCCAAATAGGAGGACTAGCATCAATCACGGCAACACTCCCCCTCAAGTTGGAGCGAAGATATTATCGGAGGTCAACTTGCTCATTATCTCTTGAAATGGCCCCTTAGGAAGAGCTTTGGTGAACACATCCGCCAATTGTTCTCCACTTCGGATATAAGTTGTCTAAATGGTTTTGTCTTGAACCTTTTCTCATATGAAATGGCAGTCCACCTCGATGTGTTTAGTCCTTTCCAAATAGGAGGACCAGCACCAATCACGCCAACCTCCCAAATAGGAGGACCAGCATCAATCACGCCAACATACCTGAATTTGAGTTACATTCATTTTGGCTTTGTTGACACGAACTATAGCCACTTGTCCTATTCATGTCTCCGTTGCAAGATTCAGCTCTTTGTTTTGCCTCAAAATGCTTCGGTCTGAATTAGGGTTTGTAAAAGAGGGGAAGGTTGAGTCGATTGGTCCTCAATTCTATTAAATTAACATGTGTAGCGATGTCGTTTTAAGGCATTTATGCTGAATTATTCCACGTCGGTCGGGAAAAATGTTAAAATATCACGTCGGATTGCCGGCATCACACATTGGAATTGGTACTTAAGTGAACATATTTTTACTAAAGTGGTACTAAAGTAATATGTCGGATAGTTATGGCACTTTTAATGGTCTCTTTCCCATTAAATGTTAATGCCTACATGGATTTATTATAAAACAAAAAGAAAGTTCGCGTGAAAAAGAAATCGGATTATTTTTGAAATAATAAACAAATAATATAAATACAAGTCTATGTCCACCATGAGCGCTTGTGTCACGGGTCGGCACTTCGTTGGCCGCAGAATAGCCCGTGCGACGCCTAGTGCGTTGTTCACACTAGGCCAACCCTCATTCACTAGCTGATCTAGAGAACAATATGGTGAATAATTTCATCGTATCAGATCGTACCACGCCCAGCATAACTTGAACATCTAGTTCATCGAGCGAGACACACGGATATATTTAAGTACGACAACTGGTTTCGGCCTACCATAGCCTCATCAGGAGAGCGGACTCAGCTCTCAATCAGTTTGTGCATAGGAGGCCAACCCCGCATTTAAAGCTCCTAAAGTATATTCGTTCCATCTTAGAACTCCTAGCACCAACCGTCCTGACACCACTCCCACGACCTAGTTGCATTTCATCCCTTCTGCATCCTTACTCTTCACCCGATAACCCTGAGCACCACTCACAAGGGTACAGGAGTAGGAGAGAATCACGGTCCGTGAAATTCTTCCCCACTCAATTCCGCAATGCCCTTGTTGCGGGCTATTCTGTCGCTTCCCTACATCAATTCTCACCATCGATGCTGTTTGTTTTTCGGGACTTACATGAGTGGTGGACGCTCGCCCAACAAAACAAATTTTTTCCATTGGTGGTTTTCTCAATTAGAGCCGTTCGGCACCCTCGATCACTTGTGCTTTCCTTGATAAATGTGGCATTTTTCGCCAACTGCACCATTTAATTTGGTATCACCATTCTTCGCCTACTTTGGAATTCTTTGGATCTCGACACACCAATGGAGGTTTCTCCTTGTTGATAATGTGGTAGCAAACCCATCTTAAGACTTGCCAAATTGATCCAAGAATGTTTTCCCTATTTAGCGAGGAATCGGTTCTTTCCTGTGCCCCATTGTCATCCTGGAAGCAGGTCGAGAGCGGCACTTTGTCCGAGCATCTTTTGGCTCCGGCGACTCACTCTTCGCCCTTGTAGGACCGGTAGACCACAGGTTTTCTTCGACTCACTCACCTACTGGAGGGATTCTGTTCTTATACCATATGTCACGGGTCGGTACTTTCTTGGTCACGGAATAGCCCGTGTGGCACCTAGGTCGTCGTTCACACTAGACTAGCCCTCTTTCACTAGCTATTCCAGAGAATAATACAGCGAATAACTTCCTCGTATCAGATGGTACCATGCCCATCATAACTCGAGTGTCTAGTCTATCGAGCAAGACATGTAGATATATTTAGGTACGACAACTGGTTTCTGCCTACCATGATCTCATTAGGAGAGTGGCATCAGCTCTCGACCAATTTGTGCACAGGAGGCCAACCCCGCCTTCAGAGCTCTTAAGGTATATTATTCCATCCTAGAACTCCTAGCACCAACCGTCCTGATACCACTCCCACGATCCAGTTGCATCTCATCCCTTTTGCGTCCTCACTCTTCACCCGATAATCCCAAGCACCACTCACAAGGGTATAGAAATATGAGAGAATAACGGTCCGTGACACTTGTCTCTCACTTTCCCAACTAAGCCATTGTGTCCGAGGAGAGAGAAAACTGAACTGAAACTTGTCACATGCAGAGAGAGAGAGATAGAGAGTTCGTATTGTCAGTGTGTGACAAAAGAAGAGTAAGTCATAGATGCTCTGTGAAAAGTGAAATATGACTAGTAAAATCTGCAGCGACGACAAAGCGAGCATGAGGCTTCGCAGTTTCGCGGATGAGTTCAGCCTCAAATGCATGGTCATCTTAGTCCCAGGTCTCGTCTTGTTCAGCTCTTAATTTTGCCCCAACTTGACTTCATTTGAATTAGGGTTTGAAGAAAAGAATAAATGATTTAATTTGTTTGAATTAAGGTTTATATTTGAGGCGAACGTTTTGATTTATGCTGACTTAGAGTGCCGGCGAGCAATGTCGTTCCGAAAATAATAATAAAATATTGCTTTGTCGGACTTCCGGCGTTTTAACTCGGTGATGACATTTAAGTGATTGTTTTTTTATCAAAGTAGCATTGAAGTGATCCGGCAAAAAGTTTTGACATTAAAGTGAGCGTTGTATGAAAGTTAGACACTTTTAGTGTCCTTTTCCTTGATGTTATTCTATTTGATTATTTGCCTTCGACATTTCGAGATAAGAACACCATAAAGGTCATAACTTTTGTTTGACGCTTACTTGAGGGTCATAACGTTTTGGGAATATTTCAAATAAGAGCTCGAAGTAGAGTCATTTTCTAAAAAAGGATCCAAAGTGGGCCTTATCTCAAACAATGGCCTAAAGTGGTTAAATTGTCTTAAATAAGGGCATGATATTACCAAATTATTTCAAATAAAGACCTTTGGTTGGCCGGCGAACATGTGACTATTCCAGCCGTCAAAGAAAGGGTATTTTAGTCAAAAGAATTTCTAGTTATATATTTTTTAAAATTTTTTACTTTTCTTTTTCTTTTCCTTTGCTTTTTCTTCTCTTTCCTTTTTTTCTTTTCCCCTTGTCGGCAAATGCCAGGCCTTGTCAATTTGTCGGTCTCAGACGAGGGTTGTCTTTGCCAAATTGGGCAAGGGCAATTGCCATTGACGGATCTGGCGAGGTTCGGCCTTGCCATCGATGATGATAGTAGTCGTATTTTCATTCTTGACAGGATGATGAAATGGAGAAGAGATGATGCACAGGAGGGAGAGAGAGAGAGAGAAAGAGCTACTCTTGTCATCTACTTCACTCCATGGAAGAAGCTTGACGATAGCTTAAAAGTCTCGTTCCATTCTCTTCGTTTTCTCTCACTTTCGATTCTTCTCCATGTTGTCGGCTTCCGACACGGAAGCCTATACGTCCCCGACCAAGACCTAACCGTCCAAATCATCAACGATCGCATTGTCCTTATTCTGCTCGACTTCTTCCATCAAATGAAGCAGCGAAAAATTTCACCGTCGAATGATGAGGCCCAAGTCGAGGGTCGCCCTCGCCTGGGCGGGTGAGGGCAGCCCTCCCTTGAGGCCGACAACCTCCGCCGACCATCGATGAGGGCAGGTGGTGGTCAGGGGAGGGAAAAAGAAAAAAAGAAAAAGAAAAAGGAAAGAAAAGTAGAAAAATTTTAAAAAATATATGCACAAATTTTTTTTTGACTAAATTACTCATTCTCTAGCGGCCAGAATAGTCACATGCTTGCTGGCCGGCCAAAAATTTGATCGGCCAATGAACGCAGGTCCTTATTTGAGACGATTTGGCCACTTCATGCCCTTATTTAAGAGAAAATCCACTTTATACCCCTTTTTTGAGAAAATAGCTCCACTTCGTACTCTTATTTGAAATTTTCCCAAACTTTTAGTTCAATCATTTGAGTGCTATGGCTTTTAAGAAACGTTCACTTAAGTGTCATAACTTTCAATCGCTCACTTAAATGCTATAACTTTTAAAAAACGTTCAACCCAAATATTAGAAATCTGATGTGGCATGATACTTGTGGTGAATGTTTTTAAAAGGTTAAGACACTTAAGTAATCGAATGAAAAGTTATATGACACTCAAGTGATCGAAAAATAAGTTATGGTGCTCTAATGAGCTCTGTACGAAAGTTACAGCATTTATGGTGTTATTATCTCGATAATTTCCTTAGTGATCTATACAAATTCTATGAGCCAAGTACACTGATGATTAGAAACTAAGCAGTTCATCCCTTTCAGAGAAGATTCGGACATGTACAGGACCAATGGCAATCTTCATTCTCAAGGAGAATGAAAATCCAAAATGCTCAGCCACGTCCTATGAACCTTGCATTAAATCGGTACTTTTGTTATTAGAGGCAAATGCATCTGGCCATGAGGAAATGCAAAATTTAGTGACAAAAGCTCATTGACAACCCTTTCCGGTTGCTAAACTTGTATTTAAATTTGGAACATAATAATTTGATGATTCCACAGACATTCATGTTAGAATTAATAGCGAAAGACTGAAGATTCCGATTTTGATGGATAAACAAAAATCATGCACAATCACAAACGAATGCAGAAACCTGAAGAATTCTGTACTAATCTCCGACCATTGATGAAGTTGAAAATCGGATGCGCAGAACCTTGAATGATCGTAAATAAATATTTCTAGCCAATTGCCCTTTCAACGTTGATGGTGTGTTTTTAGATTATCTATGATAAGATCATATAATAAGAGGGTTTGGTTTAGATGACCTATTTATATCTATATTCATACCCTTATAAGCCATCAAGATAGTTCTAGTAATATTTGGCGATCGCTCTAATTATCATGCACCTTAATGCAGACAATAAAACGTCAATAAAATTAATTAATATGAACAATAATAAATTAAATGTAAGATTACATTATTGATATTATAACAATTCAATTCACCGCTTTAATTCCTTTTACAAGGGTCAGAAATTTAAGATCCATTTACTGAGTACATCTCATAAATGTCTTCTCTTTCCACAGAGAGAGTAAGTGAGTGAGTGCGTTTTAGAAATCAACTTCCACATAGAAACTTATTTAAATACATGGAGGGAGTAGTATTCAAGTCTTGTCAGAAGGTGAGTTACAGCAGAGTACTAGCTGGCTCTAACGAATGGTAACACTCCAAGCAGGCAAGCACATGCATGAGTTAGTTGTGGGGAGAAATACCTTAAATCAATCCGATTCATGGAAGCTCAATTCACATGCAACATTGAATGAGATAGGCTTCACTTGAAGTCCATTAATCTAATGGTATAAATGAGTATCACATGAACCGAGCCCACGCAATAAATGCTTAATGGGAGGGTCCAACATAAGCTTAAGAATTCAACTTTCTGATGGACTTATGGTCCCCGCAGAGCCGAATTTACGGCATAAAAAGCCATGTAGCAAGGATCTTGTCGCTCTTGACTTCATAAAGAACCCTTAAAAACTGGCGAGTTTGCACTCCATTTGGTTTCATGTTCTTTTTAGAGACTTAGAAAAATATCCATTTATTATTACTATCATTACTTTTTGGCGAATGGAGAAATGTCCCCTCAAACCAAACTCTTTCAAGCAGTCTGTTTGAGTTCTCCGATAGGTCCACTCTGAATTTTTCTCCAATGTACTATATTGGTATGCACATGTTTATATTCCATCGTCCTGCTTGCTGCATGTTCCCTTCACATTTCCTGCTACGCAACGCAAGCAAACTATAAAGTGTCTGGTTTCGGTCAATCGAGTCTTAAAACATTTTTGGGATAAGTGCATTGGAAATCCTAAAACTTGTCACGAAAGCACAATTGAGTCCTAAAATTTTCAAAGAGTCCAATCAAGTCATAAAACTTGTTAGATTAATCCAATCGAGTCATTCCTTTGTTTACACTTCTCGAAAGTTTTAGGACTCGATTACACTTTCTTGATAAATTTTAAGACTTGATTACATTTTTTGAAAGTTTTAGGATTCAATTGCACCATCATAACAAGTTTTAGGATTCAATTGCACTTTTTGAAAGTTTTAGAATTCCATTACACTTTCGTAATATGTTTTAGAACTTGTAGTGCACTTATCCCAACATCTTTTATTCTAACAAATGCAATCAAGTTGGGAAAGTGATACCACAAGTGCTAAAACTTTCACACGGTGCTCACTTGAGTGCTATCACTTTTTTTGTTGATCACTTGAGTGTCGTGACTTTGTACTGCGTTCACTTGAGTGCCACGAGTTTTCAACCGACCACTTGAGTGTTATAATTTTTAAAATTGTTCACCACAAGTGATATGCTATGTCGGATTTTTGGCACTTGTGATGAACGTTTATTAAAAGTTATGATATTCAAGTGAACGTTTTTTAAAAGTCACATCACTAACGTGATTAAAAAAAGTCGTAATCTCAAGTGATTATCTTTCGAAAAAAAAAATAATTGTTGTATGAAAGTTATGGCACTTGTGATGAATGTTTATTAAAAGTTATGGTATTCAAGTGAACATTTTTTTGAAGTCATATCACTAACGTGATTAAAAAAAAGTTATAATCTCAAATGATCATCTTGTGAAAGTTATGGCGCTTGTGATATCCTTATTCCCCATTTAAGTTCCTTTTAGTGGTTCTTTCCGCTTGGTACGTTTTTACATTTATATGTAAGACAAGCTTTTAAAATCTGATCGATCGAAATGTTCAAGGCTAGATTGCATTCTGATTATTAGGTTTCGAATTTCGGAGTGAACTTTTCCTTTTCCATCACTTATGGAGTTGACAAGGACATTTTTTCCAAATAGACAAAAAAAAAGTAAGGCTGAAGATCATGCTTAATGTAAATCGAGCCAATAAAAAAGAGAGTGATTGATCTTGAGAAACATGGCCATTTTTTTAACTAAAATCATACGAGGATAAACTAAAAACATGTGAGTCGCACAAAATGTTTGAATAAGGACAAGTATAGTTTACTCTACATAGCGAATATATATAAAGGGCAGTCTTGTTCCACTCTTCGATATAAGAAATGGTATTTTCAGTAAAGTTTCGTAGGGTATCTCTGGCATGTGATAGTGATCAATTGTTCGTTGACTTGTTAATTTAAATTTCGTAAGTGTGACGGAATATTTTCAAAATGCCAAATTGGTGTCTCTTTATCTGTCACTGACAACGTTTGTTTTAGTGCAAAAATGGTTAGACAAAAAAGTATTGAAAACGTGTTCCATGACTTTGTTTGGAGTGTTGACCTTCAGCAAAACAGCTAACAGTCCGGATTTTCACGTTTTCATTCTTAATTAAATGAGATTCTGCTAATTAGGTGCGGTCACAAAGGACAAACTTGGTAGCAGTATTAGCAACTTTGATCACTTCGGAAATAAGTTTGTCCATCCTCTACGCAGCAAATAAGACAGCGATTACTTTTTTCATTCAACAACAAAAGTAATTGATGGCCATCATTCTATCTTTGGTAAGAAATTGATAAGATTTAACTATTAATTTTCAGTTATCATCAGACATTATAAGCACCTCAAATTCAGTACTTAAATTTTCAACACTTAGTTTTCAGTTTTATAAACAAGCGCCAATACTTAAGGATATTACGTTCGTTTGATAGTTGTAATTACCATGCACTTAAAATACTCAATCAAGTGATAAATTCACTTATTTCGGTCATCAGAAGTAGTAATTGATGATAATTAAAGTCTTACCAATGGTATGGTTAAAATCAATGAATAGTGATTATAGTTTCATGGGGGAAATTACTCAATTAGTTGTAAAACTATTGTACGGATGTCAATTTAGTCTTAAATTTTTCTATTTTGCCAATTGAATCCCAAACCTTTGCAGGAAATTCTAATGTAACCCTTCCGGCTAATTTTCGTTGGAAGCCGGTGATGTGGCGATATGCCACATAGGATAGCCGACAATAACTCGACCACCATGTTGGTAATTTCAAGCAAAAATTGACTAGAATGACTACATTGGAATTTTGTGCAAAAGTTTATGAATGAATTGGCAAAATTGAAAAGTTTAGGACTGATTTAGCATCCGTACAATATGTTGAGGACTGATTTGGTAATTTTCCCTAGTTTCATATTTGTTAGTAAATTAATTGTAGTGTCCCAATTGCCACTTAGTTCTTGTGTGACCGTTCGGATGCGAGCCTCAAGAGTGTTTGATGTATTATTAGACAGGCACGAATAAACCTCTCGCAAGGAGGTGCTTACGATTGACACTTTTCATGATCCTTCGATTGACAAAAGCAGCATGTGCTGATTGTAACTTGTTTTGAGGATTACTAGTAAATTCCAATCTTGTTGTGGTTGTTAGTGTTGGGAGTAGATGTAGGCTTGGGAATAATGTCGAACCACTTTATATCTACTTGCAATATCTTCTATCTATTCACTATCAACATTATGTCAAGTACCCTTTGCGAGTGGAGCTTTGTGGTGTCGGGGTCAAGAGTGAATGATGCATAGGAGATGATATAACTGGTTCGTGGGAGTGGAGTCAGGAGGTTTATGCTAGGAATTCTAGGATATAACAAGTATATCTTTAAAAAGCTTTGAAGGCGGAGTTGACCTTTTGTGCACAAATTGCTTAAGAGCTTATGCCACCCTCCTAATGAGGCCATGGCATGCCGAAACTAGTTATTGTGCCATTTTGTTCTGCGTGTCTTGCTCGAGTGACTGAATGTTTGAGCTAAGTTGAGCATGGTACGATTCGATATGAGAATGTTATTCGCTTATTATTCTTAGGAACAACTATAGAATAAAAGCTGGTCTAGTGTTCTTGACACACCAAGCACCGCACGTGCTATACCATGACCAAGGAACTGTAGGCTTGTCCAACGAATTGTCGGCTCGTGATAGATGGTATTAGAGCAAGGTCCCTCTAGTAGGTGTGTGATTTCAGAAAAAGTTTGTGGTCCACTCGGTCCTATGAGGGCGGAAAGTGAATCGCCAGAGTAAAAAGAGCTCGGACAAAGTGTGGCTCTTGGCTTGCTTCTAAAATGACAATGGGGGCACAAAAAAGAATCGAATTGCTCACTAAATAGGGAAAATGTTCCTGGATTAATAGGCAAATCTTAAGATGGGTTTGCCACCACGTTTTCACAAGGAGAAAATCCTCCATTGGTCTACTAAGATCAAAAGAAGCTAAGTAGGCGAAAGAGAGTGCTACCGAAAGTGCAGTTGGCTCCGAATTCCTCACTTGTTAGGGAAAGTACAAGTGACCGAAGATGCACGAACAACTTTGATCGAGGGAAGCTACCAATGGAGTGCAATGGCCCATTCTGTTGGGCGAGCATCACCATTCCATGGAAGATCCGGGGTAGGGCATTAAGGGTTGAAGAACATAGGGAAGCGAAAGAACAACACGCAATGAGGGCATTACAGAATTGAGTGGAGGAGAATGTCACAAACAAGATTCTCTCGTACTCACATAACATTGTGAGTAGAGCTTTGTGGCATCGGGGTAAAGAGGGAGTGATGTACAGGAGATCATACAACTGGTTCGTGGGAGTGCCGTTAAAGCGTTTGTGCTAAGAGTTCTAAGATAGAACAAATATATTTCTAGGCAGCTCTGAAGATGGGTCTAGCCTGCCATGCACGCTAGTGCTGCTCTCCTAATGAGGCCATAATATGCTAAAACCAGTTGTTATGCCATTTTGTTTTACAAGTCTCACTCGATGGACTAGATGCCCAAATTAAGTTGAGCGTGGTACGATCCGATACAAGTATACTATTCGCCGTATTGTTCTTAGGACAACTATAAAATAAAGGCTAGTATGGTGTTTTCAACCCACCAGGCACTACACGAGCTATTATGTGGTCAAGGAACTACCGGCCTATGACAACTACCTGTTCATTATTATTATTATTTGTTCATTAGTAGCATTGCACCTTACATTAATCTGTCTATGCTACTAGTGAAGTTTAACTTGTTATATTCCGCAAAAGTTCTTCATAGTTCTCATTCAACCTATTAACACAGCCTTTAAGTTGTATTATTGGCTCGAACACTTACGAACAATTCTATATGGTAACCTACCCGACTCATATTGGAAATGGAGATGACCATGCCAATTCTTGCTCAGGTTGAATTGGAAGAATTGGACGTGGTGCACACCTTACTGTATGCATATGGTATCCACTAAATAAAAGATTTTCATAATCAAAGTTGCTCTTATAGATATATGTTTTAATTAACTTTTAAGTATAGGCCTCGACCTTAAGACCTGATAATTAGTATCCCTTCAGCTATCTGGCATTGTCGCGCCTAGTGCCCTACTATCGAAGATTTGTCGAGGTAGATGACCTAGGGTTAGACTTACTAAATATTGGATGTCCTAGCGCGGCACTTTAATAACAGAGTCCAAAACCCCTATGAACTTTTAATTTATTTAGAATGATAACACTGTAAATCCTAAAACTCGTGGGGATATGATTTTAAGTCTTGAAACTTTCTTTTTCTTCATTTGTGGGCTTGATTCCTTATGTTAGCTGCCTCGTTTGTTTAGGCCTCTTATAGACTATTTGACGTACTATCAAGTCAAGTATCATGTATTTGTCTTGAATTTGCTCCGGGACATGTTCTTCTTGCCATCCTTTTTCCTCTAAAATTGCAAAATTCAGATGTTCAAGCTCTCAGTGATGGGATTTTCTCGAACATAAAACTACGACCAAATCAGACCAGTAGTGTGGTCTGGTTCTCGTAGGAAATGGTTCGATCCTTGATCCCAAAATTTGGGAACCGACACTATGTGGTTCGCGTCCAAGGTCAGGGTATTGAACTGAACCGACCTTGGACTAAACCCATTTTAACTATGCTTGTTGTTTTTTTTTTTTTCAGACGGTTAGAATTTAGAGTAATCTTTTATGGATGAATAAGGAATGAAATTTTATAATTAATGTTTTATATTACGTATTTTGAAATTTTTATTTTTTATTATATTTTACAATCCATCTTCTATAGGTTGTTGATTTTGGCAAGTAAAGAATTTTGTTGCTGCTTTAACTTTGGTTTTGCTTGACTAAGGGATGAATTGAATAAGTCCCTATTGCTTTAGATTTTTGTTTGTTTTTTACCTGTGTTTTTTGCTTCTCGCCGTTTGGTTGCTCGGTATCACAATTCTAAATATTGTGTGCTGATGGTTATGTACTTTGAAAGAGTAAGTTTGTTTTTTAAGGAATACAAACAAATGAAACAAAGAAAAATTTATCAACTGGTTCCCTAGACCAACCTTAGTACTGAATCAAACTAGCAGGGTTAGTTCCAGGGTCTACAAGGTTGGTTCTAGATTCCAAAATCTGAGAACCGATCCAATCGTTGAACCGCACACCCCAACATAAAATGGCATCGTTTCTTTACGCCACATTAAAATATTTAAAGATTGATGTAAAAAAGGCTAAAGTTCAAGACCTATCTCAAAATTCTAAAATATTGAAAATTTAACAAAATCAAAGAAGATTGCAAGGAGACAAGGATCTCAAGTTTATTTTTTGGTTTTTTCTTCCTGATATGGCGTCGGCTTAGCACCACATCAACGCAACATCTCTGCAAAAGAAGGAAAAATTGATAGAAAGAATCGGCACGTAAACCACTTAAAATTAACTGAGTGACTCAAATACATGGAAGTTTACAAGTTTTAGAATTTTTTGTTTTATTGTCGAAATTTATATCCGAAGCCCGACAACACTTTAAAAATACATTTTCAAGGCCTTTTTTTTTTTTTTTTTGGGTAAGGTTCAAGGCCTTTTCTTTAACCACCAATATAGCAAATATTTATCTCTATACATCAAAGAAGTTATTTACTCTAAGCAAAATATCCTGTAATTGAACTATCACTAAACTTCAAAACCAAATTACGAGTAGCCTGGCATTCTCATGTTACCACAAAGAAATGGACTTCGGACATCATGAGGCTGGTCCCTTTGCCTCAAATTGCAATCCAAGAGTTTTGTGTCCAAATCCTTGTCGCAACCCCCCTAAAAGTCAGGGGTTAAGTGGTGAGCGGGTTCAGGTAATGTTAAACTACGACGGACGATCCTTGTACTCAAGGTGTTTGCCCTCATTCAGCATCCCAAATCTTTACCTCGAGCGACATTGGGAAAATCCAATTTGATTATAATCTATCTATGAAGTCCTATTTTATTACGGGGCCACTACTAGCCTATTATGGCTGACTAGAAGATAAGTGGAATGCGAAAGTTCATTCCATTTCCCATGAAAACAAAATTCTATGTTTGGGAATTTGATTACACTAAGCATCTAAATTAGTGCCATTCAATACCTAAACTCGTTTTGTTTGTCTTCTAAGTGATTCATGCAGTCTTTTGTCAAGTTATGAATCCTTTTAGTTTTTCCACTACGTATCCATGCATGGTTGATTGAATTTTGATTCTAGAGCGTGCTCTATTCATCGATACAAGCTAAAAGAAGCAAAAGCATTGAATGAAGTATAATCAATGCATCACACATAGAGAGAACGAAATGACGACGAATGAAAGTGCAAGAAAGTAAATCCAATATGTGTGGAGCAAAGAATATTACATGGCGTTATTCTAAGCCCTAGGACATGATCCCCATGAGCTTGTTCAACCCGATAGGAGTCGAGAAAAGAATATTACATGACCTTATTTTAAGCCCCAGGACTTGATGGAGACAACCGTTCTTGGCGGAAGTGGCAATGCATCTAGCAGCGACAGAACTTGAGTGATTACTGGCCAAATATGGAAAACAAAGATCCATGGAAAAGAAAGAATGAAAATGAAGGAGAAAAGAGAGATCGACTCAACTTCTAGCTTCTCTAATATTTTCGTTCAATTCCAATGGAGAGGAAGAGAGATTCCAGCTTCAATCAACGATTTATTTAGTTTCTGTTGCACCTAAAAAGAGGATCCCGGACAGAGAGAGATTCCGTCAAGACTGAAAATAGGGCCTAGCTAAGCCTTGAAAACCCAAACGACAAAGGCAATGGGCTATATACAAAGCTTGAGGCAGGCCCATGGCGGAGCACAGGGACGCTCATGTGAGCCTTCCTCCTCTTGTGATGGTGTTGACCGAGAATGGCATGGGGGCATGATGACATGCCACAAATCACTTTCTTGCCTTTCCTATGCGATAATTTGAATTACATACAATAAGGGAAAATCTTTATAAACCATCTTATCCTTTAGTAATACTTCTTTTGCCATTTGCTTTTCACACGTAACTCGTTTGCTCTTTCGCTAGTAACATAAAAGAGAGGACTTTGTTCGACATTGACATGAAAAGTTTGTCATGAATAGATGACGTCCATGCCCGATTTTGATGAACGGGTATTTGAGATACTTGAAACCTGGGTTTAAAAGAGCCAATCTAAATCGAAACTCGCGAATTTGAGAACTCAGTTAGCTTTTCTGCACCAGAGCTCTCGGTCTTTTCCGAGGTGGCTAGAGTTGCTGGTGTTGGGCTGGGGGGGTCCTTTTGTTGTAGTGTAGGTTTTGGCAATCCCCTTCCAGTATCGAATTGAAGGGACTAGTATACTTTCAAAATGAAGAGCATAAGGCTACACGTGACAATCATTTTGTGCCCAGAATCAGATTATGGGCAGAAATTATTCTTTTTAATTCCGTGCCCGGAAACAATTTCTAAGCATTTGAAGGCGTTTGGTAACTATCCAAAATTTCTGTTCTTAGAATAGAAAAATAACAGAAATGCGTTTGCTCATTACACAAAATTTCTTTTTATTAATAATATTTTAATAATATTTTGAATTTTTTAAATATTTTTTCTTTTTTTTCCTTTTTTTTCTTTCTTTCCCCTTCCTTTCTTGGCCATGGCCGGCCGTCGGCGCCGGCAACCGGCCATAGGCCAGGGCCGACGAGGGCATCGCGGCCCTCGCCGCCGTCGTCGCCGATAGCGACGGCAAGGTCAGCCTCGCCTTGGCTGGGTGAGGCCGACCTCGCCATCGCCAACCCAGGTGTCATGCCCCGAACCCCGCGAGCGCGCCAACATCCCTCCGAGGTCATCAAGTATGTGACATCCCAGGATTTGTCGCCGACCCAAACCGAACGCTAACGAATAGCGTAAGCGGAAGCAAAACGAACTCTCCATACAACATGTAATCCAACGGGATAATAGAGAGACAATCGAAACACATCAACATATACATTTTATAAACATAGCGTTAAACACAAATAAACAATTACAAGCCTTACTTGAGGCCACCATCTAGACACCACTCATAACAAAAAGGATTGGGTGGTGGGTAAGCTTAACTCCTCTATAAAAGGGGTACTCCAAAAAGAGACGAGGAGAATAATCCCATCCTTAGATCATCACGGTACTCTGGTGGCATCTCCGGATCAGTCATGGTCGTGGGTCTGAAATGGTTTGGTTATACAATCATGAGAACACTTCTCAATAAGCAACTACCTAAGCCTCGCTTAGGCTAACATGTACTTCCGGACAATCCTAAACGTGCAATTCTAACGAACAACGTGCCATAGACAATCACAGGCGTCCTTTCCTCGCCTTGGCACATGCACATGCCCTGCACGTTAGAATACCGCCATAACATGGCAATTCGCTCCACGAGCACATAATGCAACCACATGACGTAAACGTGCATAAAATGGTTATTAATCCAGACATGCTCAACAGCAATACAAGCACATTGCATTCCCCAATGCATAACACACGATTATAACTGTCCAGATTATTAACGGCCCCTCGGGCCACCGAACCCCCGCCGGTCTTCTGGCGTAACCAGGCATCGTCCCGCTACTTCGACGACGGCAACGTCCGGAACCCCCACCCAGACGGCATTCCATAAAGGAGCATCGATCCGGCCTCCACCGCGATCAGCAACGTCTAGAACCCCCGCCTAGACGGCATCCGAACCCCCGTCGGGCATCGTCTAGAACCCCCGCCTAGACGGAACGTGTCGTGACCATGCACACACTCAACAACCATTACCGATTCTTATCTTTATGAATTAACCAAATGCCAACTAAGTTTGTACTCATCAATTAAAAAGCCTCGCCTTTCTTTTATAACAAAATCTCCGAAAAGTCCCCGAGAGAGAGAAAAACCGAGTGTGCACAGAATCGGGGCAAAATTGGGCAGTTGTGCAGTGACCAAAATCCATTTGAAATAAATAGTAAATCAACTCCAAAAATTCTGAAATTTGGATATGTTGTATAAAACATCTTGATAACATTTTTCATGAAGGACACAAAATCCATTTCTAACTGTAAACGCCTCGTTTTGATACTCAAATCCGGACAGAATCCGGTTCGCTCAGACAGCCCCTCAGACCATAAAAATACAACTCATTCAGTATCCAAATCACTTTGGAAAGCTCTGACATTTTTATATGTCATAGAAACAAGTGTTTTTAACAATTTTCGTGAAGGAAGTTTATTGAAATAAGGTCTAGAAAATTTTATAAAAATTCGGACAGACAGGAAGGTAGGGTGAACAGTAACTCCGGCAGCCCTGAGACGGTCCGAAAACCGACTTCCGAATGGCCCCAAAAAACTTCCAAAAATTCTGAATTTAAAGTATGTTATACCTCAAGATGTTGGGAACAAATTCTATGAAGAACACTTCCTCACATTCGGCCCACAATGATCACCAAAAAAATAACAAAGCGCAGAGGTACAGTAACAACCAGAAATCCGAGAATCATTAAACTTGCACCATTAAGCAAATCAAGCTCATACAACCCCTCAACCAACTATCCACAGCCCCTAATCTATCCCTAGACATGCCATTAGTAACCCACTACCCTAACCAAGGATTAAGAAGTCACTTACCAAGGGTTTAAGCAAGAAAACCGGTGAACAGGCAAACTGAGCTCCGGCGGTGAACAACGATGGACGGGACGCTCCGGCGACTTTCCGGCGACCTGGATGGGAGGGTTGGAACGAGCACAAGATGGTGGTGGTCGGGATACCAGGAGTGAGGCCTAAAGAGAGAGAGAAAGAGGGGAAAATTGGTGTTTTCCAGTTGGTTTTTGGGCTAGTTCAGGCTTTTGTGAACAGTAGGCACTCCAGCGGCCGGACGGGTGGGTGGACTGCGATTCAGGCAACGAGTCCGGTGGTGTCTGAACCGGAGGAGCAAGGTGGAGGTGATGGTGCTTGGAGCTTCGGCTGATTCCAAGGAGGGAGAGAGAGAGCTCCGGGAAGGAGAAGAGAGAGAGAGGGAGAGAGAGAGAGAGAATTTCGGGAATGAGAAGAGAGAGAGAGAGGGAGAGAGAGAGTGACAAGAGTGAAGGTGAGAGTGATAGACAAGGGTGATGTGAGATGACTTCTAAAAGTCTATCAATGGCCAAGATTGAACCACAATCAAATCAAGACATCCAAGGGCCACAATTGAGTCTTCTAAAGCAAGATGGGGAAAATATCCTAGGGCAATTAAGGAATAAGCAAAAAGGAGAGGGGACATTCTTGTCCAAATTTTCGCTTATGGAGGGAAATGTAATTGTCTGAATTGCCCTTCAATATTTCAAAAGTGCTCAATTAACCCAGGGGCAAAATGGTCTTTTTCCACTCCCAGTCCAAATTTTGATTTTTCCGATAATTCCAATCGATCCAATTGTTGGCCACGCTAAATGAGACGATGTCCGATAAATTAGTCGTGGAAATATTGAAAATTCGACATCCCAATTCGGATTCTAATTAATGGCCAAAATTCAACAATCGCGACTTTAGTCCAGCTCAAATTAATGGGCGGCTTTTAGGAGTTACGCGTATCGACACATGGTCGATGACATCGAGCCACATCTAAGTTTACTTGAGCCATGGCGATCTCGGTTGTCATGTAATTGCGAGGGTCAATCACTAGTTCCGAAGGACACGATCTTTCGGATTAGGTTTAGGATCGTCCGAAACTCATACAGTGGTTAAGCGGAATCACCCGCGTTCTGATCGTATAAGATTTGCGAATCGTTCTATAGCCATCCTTGGATCGGTCTATAATGGTACAAAATATTCCCTCGTCAATCTTATGGTCGAAGTGCTAATCCATGATCAAGTTCTTAGGTTCACGTACTTAATTCCTAGCTAGCCTTTCCCTAACGGTTAGTATCTTGAAAGTGATCAATTTCCGAGTGAGATTTTATTGAAAGTGCATCGAAGAAATATTCATTTCATAAATCCCGAAAATGGGTCGAATTTCAGAATGTCACACCAGGTGACGGCGAGGTCGGCCTCACCGTCGTGGCCGCGAGCCGCCCTCACCCAAGCAGCGAGGGGGATCCTCACCGGCCATCGGCAAGGGCCGCGACGCCCTCGTCGGCAGCCGGCGGCCGGCAGGTGGCGGGGCCGAAGAATAACAACAAATCAAAAAAAAGAAAAAACTAAGAAGAATCAATTATGGAAAAATTGTTCCAAGATCGAGAAGTTACTTTTTTTTGCTTCTTGATTCTGTTCCAAAACTGATTCTGGGGCACAAAAAATTTAACAAACAGATTTTTGTTCCCAAACTAATTTTGGGAACAAAAGAACAGAATCAGTTACTATTTGGCAAGTTGCCAAATAGGCCCTAAGTTTCGATTTTCAAAAATTCGAATCGGAACCTACCCTACTTGTTTTGGAGATGACTCGAAGTAGAGCTATCAGGCCTATTCCGGCCTAGTCAAGTTGAATTGGATGTTGTGCTTTGTATGTGTCACGGGCCAGTATTTTCTTGGCCACGGAATAGCCCATGAGGAGCCTAGCGGGTTGATAAGTCCCCAAGCCAGCCTTCCTTCTATAGTCGTTCCTAATAACCATACGGTGAATCGCATCCTCGTAGTAGATCGCACCATGCCCAACTTAGCTTAGGCATCCAGTCCTTCGAGCGAGACATACAGAACACTTTAGGTACAATAATTGGTTTTGGTTTACCATGGCCTCATCAGGAGAACGACATTGCTTCCGACCAGTTTATACACGGGAGGCCAACTTCAGAGCTCCTAAGGATATATACGTTTTAACCTAGAACTCCTAGCATAAACCACCTTGATGTCACCCTCACGAATCAATTGTATCATTTCCTCCGCACACTCACTCTTCACCTCGACAAAATCAAGCTCCTCTCACAAGGGTACGGGAGTATGAGAGAATTATGGTCTGTGACATATGCATGTGTTATTTCACCCTTATGCATTATCTACAAGATTTTCTAAATCAAATTGCAGTCCAATAATTTGGTGTCAACTTTCTAAGACGAAAAGGGGCAAAGACCCGGTGTAAAGTCCTAAGCATGGGTAAGACAATGTTCACCTAAGTGTTATTGATATGTCAAATCCTTATAGGTCATTTCAATTTATTCCAGAAATTTCAAATATACATCTCCATAGGGTTGAGCAACCTGACCGATTCAACCCGAAAACCAGCTGGAACCAGCCTTAATTGGTGGGTTTAATGACGGTTCACAAGGGGACCGATCTGATTCCCGGTTCCAAAAATAGGAAATTGGCCTTGATCATTTCGGCTCTTGGATCTATACCTTGAATCGTCTGGTTCTAACTAAGGAATTGGAACCTTGGTTGTATTTGTTGAAATTTAATATGTTTTATGTATTATCCTGAAACGGAAATAATTATATATATGTTTGACACATGTGTATATATATATATATATATATATATATATTATAAAATAAAACGAGAAAATAAAGAAACAAACCTCAGCCGGTTTCAAGATTAACAAGGTTGGTTCCTTGTTCAAAAAATGAGGAGCTGACCTTGACATAGTAGGTTTTAAGTTTTAGATCTAGAACCTCCCCATTCCGGAGTCGATCATCCCTACATGATGTAGGCTACATCTCCTTTGCTTGACGTCGGATTGGAGTGATTTATGTGTTGCGGAAAGCTCTTGGGGTCGAGCTTTTCAAGATGCCCTCGAATTATATTTATCAATTATTAATTTCTTACGTAGAATTGAGTCTTAATTTGATGACTCTACAGATTAAACTCAAGTCAATCATCTAAAAATTTAGAAAGGAAGTGAAGTCAGAAAACGTTCGGTAGTGTTTACATATGTATCTTTCGCTCCAAAGGTCTGCTTTGCATTTTACAAAGTCAAGGAATGAGTTCGTCCACATCGTTGAAATTCGACCCCTACCCCTAAAGTATTCATACTCAGATTCCCGCCTTTGCGCTTTCTATTGCATTCTCTCGCACTTAGCAATTAGAGGCACCGTAGTTTTAGAAAGCTGGAGCGGTCCTCATCACGTGTTTAATCAGAGTACAACTGTCGGCTCCTTTTTTGTGGGGTCTAAGCTTTAGGATTCTCAGGGAAATCGATTAGCAAAGAGCCCAGGACGATGCATAATGAAGCCAGAGGAATCTCGAGACGTTGGCGTACTGTTTTACAATTCAGAGAAAACAGGGATGTCCAACATTTTCCCGAGGCCTACACCGCGTCGAAGGAGGCTTCTGGAACAAGTTTTCGAACCTGCGGGCCGTCCTCGAAGGGTCTTGCTACACTGGGGTAGCTTGTCGTACTCAAGGCAAGGTAATCTCGCAATCTTCAGTCCATTCTGCCACTTCTTTTGGCATTGTGATTCGGTCCCTCTCGTTTAAGCTTACATCGACCATCCTTGTTAACCACTCCTACAACTCTTATGAAGATGTGAATCCTATACCATCAAGTGTTGAATTAGATAGCATCAGAGCTAATTTCCTGACGCTGTGTTCGCGAATTGGTCTTTACATCTGCTACTGTGCAGCGACTTTTCCCGTGCATTAAATCCTTATTTCGTGATTCATCTTCCCTCGAACTAGCCGGTATCGCTTCCAGGAACTTCGAGGGGGTTTGACCTTCTTCGGACGGCCAAAACTCAGCCCAAGCTAAAGCTAGAGAACACCTGACAAGGCCAGTTTCAGGTTTGGATAGTGAAGTCAGATAATGTTTAGTAAAATGGGCATGCAACGCATGTTTTCGGGTATGTTTTCCTTTAATTTTAAAGAGAAAGTCGGAGAACGTTGAGATTTGATCTAAAGTTTGACTTGCCATCCAAGCGTTCTCGCTCGAGTAATTTTGAGTCACTTCAGATCACTTCTTTACATACCCACAATTTTGTCCGAACGATTTTGCTTTGTTGTTGTTGATACTTGAATTTTTCAGCTATAGCTATTTTCCTTATGAGAGACCGTTTGTTTTATAGACATAAGCAAGATTGCTTTTGCAGATAAAATACTTGTACATCTCCCACAATCCCCCCAAATCCCTCCTACCAAACAAGAAAATTTGGGACTGTAATCCCTCCAAATTCCTTGATCTCAATCCCTCCTATCACACAAGAAGTACTTTTCTTAATGTTTTCTCTTCCTCTCTAATTCCTAATTTACAATTTTATATTTCATGCAATTTGCTTTCTCAAAATGATAATCATCAAACAAAATGAAATCGACCTCAAATGATGGGAGTATACAACCTTAACGTGAATGCAATCGTAAATATTTACGGTCTTTTTATGAGAAATTCATTCTAAAGTATCTAGCCCCCAAAATACAGCTTTGTTTTGTTTTCTTTTAATAGCAAACAAAATATGAAATTAAATGAGCAAATAAGGTAACAAAATAATTATGTGATCTATCCTAAATGTGCGTCAAAAAATTTATTTACATAAATTTCTAATCTTTCTATCCTAGCAATTTTATTATCTGAACCCTGTTTTAGTTTGTGAAATTATGAGGGAAAATTATCCAAAAAATCCTAAACCTATTGTACCACAGCCAATTCAATCTAAAACCTTTCAATTGTGTTAATTTAGTCCTAAACATTTTGATGATTTATCAATTTAGTCCTTCTAGATAATTTTGGCCAATATTCACTAACATGGATGCTAGCCGGCCGCCGGCTGTCCTATCTGGCATTACCTACGCTAATGTAGATAATTTTGTGCATTTTTCTTTTACAATTTTACCTTCCTTTCGCCTATGCATAGTACTCAGCCATGGCTGACGACTAGCTATAGGCGAGGGTCACCCTCACGGCCTGGGCGAGGGCGGTTCTCACTAGATTGGACAAGGGTGACCCTCGCATAGGCTGCGAGGGTTGAGCCCTTGTCAAAGGCCGTGAGGGTCGAGCCCTCGTCTATGGTTAATCATTCGCCATGGCCGACAACCGGTCATAGGCGAAAGGAAAACAAAAGGAAATCAAAAGAAAGGAAAAAAAGAAAAATTCAAGATTTTTTTCAAAAATTACAAAAATTTGTCAACGTCAGCATCAGCCATGTCACGTAGAATAGCTAGCGGCCGACCCGCGCCCACGGTAGTGATTCCTAGACAAAATTGACCGAAATAAGTAAATTAGCAAATTGTTAAAAAGTTTATGACTAAATTGACACAATTGAAATGTTTAAGATAGAATTATCTACCATACAATATATCCCGAAATTATGATGTGAATATGTTTTGTATTTATCTAATGATAAATTTACTAAATCTTGAAAAACAAGCAATGCCGAAAGTAATTTTATGTAATGCACATCAATGATTTTTATGATTTTTCATTTCTGAATTAGACATATAATCTAAATGATTAAAAGTCTAATGTCCTGCAAAGACAGAAATAATGAACAAAAGTTAATGCAACGAAACGAAACTCCGCAAAGTGTTAACCGCACGACAACTCAATATTTGCGAATTCTAGTGACATCCGCAAATTCCAACAAAGGAAAGTGTTAAGACCTCGGAGCAATATAAAGATTGTTTATGAAAGAACAAACGAAAGGATCCAAATAAAGCGACATTACGTCAAAAATCGAATCGAAGCGACTCAAAATTATTCAAGCGAGAATGCTTTGATAACGAGTCGAAATTTATATCAAACCTCGACATCCTCTATCTTCTTACCTTAAAATTAAATTACAACCTACTCAGGCCCCTGATGGACCACAAAACGAATATCTATGGATAGGTGAATCGAGGGGTCACAATATGGATTAATCAAGGCACTGACCAGACTGAAAAACTGGTCTGGTTAGTTGGAGCAAAGGTAAATCACTCAATAAGGACTAAATGCGCACGTAAATTGCTGGAAAGTAGGCGATATTGCAGGCAATTCGCGAATGTAAGGTCGGAAAAATTAGCTACAACGCTATGCAATCCAAGACTTGATCACGTACCAGTCGTATTACCTTCCTAAGAGTCCTAGGAGTGATTTAAAAATGGATGGGCGGAAGTGAAGTTAAAGGAGAGGCAACAGACTCACAATGCCAAAAGTCAGTACGGGTAAAGCACCGAGATTGCGAGACTTTTGGGCAGTCGATTCACAATTCGTACATGCAATGTTGACATCTATGAAGAGATATCTTGCTTCCGCAAATGGTAAATGAGTGGTTAGATGCATGTGTGCGTTGTGTTGGAAAAAGTCTCATATCAGAGAAGTAGTGTGATTTGGAACAGTTAATATATCCAAGTACACCCATAACTCAATGACTTAAATTTTTGAGTAAAAATTGATCAAACTAGATATGTGGATGAGGTCGGATTTGATTCCCTTTTGGCGATTGCCTAGGATAAAGCTATTACGCTTTTGTTGCGCGCTCCCACATTATTAAAATTTACATGTGAATTGTATTAGAAAAAATCCCACATCAGAGAGTTTGTGTGGTTTGGAACAATTAACATATATTAATTGATTTATAATTCATACGCTTAAGCTTTCGAGTAAAGGTAAGTTAAATTAGATATATTAACTCGCTCGAATTTGGGCTCCCCCGGTGAAGGTATCGGTCTTGTGCTACATGTTTTTCGACAAATGGTATCAAAATCGATGATAAATTAGTGGGCTCACAATCTATTATGGTGTTTTGTGAATATCTCGAGAAAAAAATTTGACGAACTTGGTTTCCGAGTAGGGTTCATGCTTCGGTTTGGCAAAAAACACCCAGGTGAAGGTGGGCATCCCAATGGCAACTTTTGAGTAAATGTGGGTTCAACTGGATATATTGATAAACTCAGGCTTGACTCCCTCTTGGCAATCAAGGTATTGGTCTTCTGTTGTGCACTCTCATGAGTTTAACCGAATATGCTAACTGACGCAGACTTGGCTTCCTCTTGACGGTTTCCCCGAGTGAAGGTATCATGCCTCTGTTGCGTGTTCCCAACCACAAATCTTGTTGTGAAAATTGGTAATCTATAACAAGGATCCTATTGTTTCCCAATTGAGCTTTGCTACTTGATTCATCTTTCAGATATTTTTACAAAGTAGCGATCCTCCGTAGCAGCAAGAACCAAATGAGAGAGAGAGAGAGAGAGAGAGAGAGAGAGAGAGAGAGAGAGAGAGAGAGAGAGAGAGAGAGATGGTGGTATTGTCGGGATGGTGACGCATCTGGCGATGATCATGCCGACTCAGGCCAGGTTCAGTCGATGCGGCCATGGCGGAGGTCACCCTCTGTGCAGTGTGCAAGTAGTTGTGCCCTCGTGGGGGAGGGACGGTGTAGAAGTAGAAAGGACAGAAAGTGATGAAAGGAAAGCAAACTGGAAAGGGAGAAACAAATGTTGGCCATTCAAACCTGCTCTAGCTGATTTGCCAACATCTCAAGGGAATAAATTTAGCGTTTTATATGACTCCAATCCATGTCCATAATTACGTAATTATATAAAGACAAATAATTTTACAGTTTTAAATGGAGAACCTCAGGACAGTAGCTCACCAGGGGCTCATATCCACATTTAGAAAGAACCTTAGTCTCACTAAACCCCCTTTCCATACACTCTCTTTGTATCATACCGAGTCACCATTTCTGATGCCCTCATCCATCTTACAACACTTCGTGCCGCTCCCAAACACAACATCCAGGTTATACAGCACCGGAACCAATGTCACCGAGCAAAGAAACACGAGAACCGGCCCGAAGATCCAGAGAAGAAGAGGGATCGCAGCGTAGAAAAGCCGGTTCCCCACTATGTTTAGGACAAACCCCTTCTCCAGGAGCTCGGAGATGTACTCGGGAGTGACTATAGACACCAACTCGGGGTCCGCTTGCTGCAACGGAGTGTTGATGAGGATGTTGACCTGGTTGATGAACCGAATGGAGAGGGAGTGGCAGAGGAAGGAGAAGAGGAAGATGGTGAGGAGGGTGACGTACTTCATGGCCACCATAAAGTCGCCATGCCCACCATACACGGAGTCGTTCAGGGGCTTCTTCACGCTGTAGGTGCTGCTTATCACCGCTGCAAGGCCCGAGCAGAGGAGGATCGACGTGGTGGCCATCAGGGTCGACCCCATGATGGTGTTCCGGAGAGTTTGTACCACCAAGATGTTCTTCTTGTCATTGTCCTACAAATTGATCAATTATTAACCTTCAGCTTGCTTCTTTTTCTGCGTTTCTCATGATCGTACTATAGAGAAATCCCACAAATAAAATTGTCCATACAAATCCTATACTTTGGGAAATTCAATGAATAGCTTCCTGTATTTGGTATTTGATAGTATTACATATTCCACATACTTTTAACGATTTGTTAACCATATATGTCAAATCTATAAGAAAATTGAATCGGCGAGGTTGTGAAATCGCATCCGGTGATTTCATGAATTAATCAATATCATGATCTAAAAGTCTCTAAAGATCTTAAAAGACTAAAGACCTGTTTGATTATCCCATTAAACATTGAAAATTAATTTTTTCACCACTTAATGATTTTAGAACGTTTGACAACATCAAATTAGCCCACCACTTAATTGAAATTTGAAGTAAAAAGGCACTTAAATGCTTGACAAAAATATCCTTACTACATTATCAGAACATCCAAATAGTACACGCTTATAAAAAAAAAACATATTTTACAAGCATATCTCAATAAAGTAAACGTTTACCGAACTAAGGTGTCTAGTACCCACATTGCTTTACCTGCCTTTCTTTCATATTTCGAGTTAGATTTCCAGCTTGACCATGCATTTCCTATTGATTTTTATCATTAAATTATCTCCTTTATAAATTTCTGTGCAGCTTTTAATTGTTGTTTACTTCAATCGTTCATGCAAAATGAAAGAAACATATGGTTAATAAATGTTCAATCAAGACATATGATGTTTCCCTAATATTCCACTAACCTCTTAAATGGATTAAAATTGACCAAATCGTAAATAAATTATTTCATGTTTTGACTAAAGTAAACTGGTTTACTGTTTATAGTGTTAGATTTCGAATCCATTTCAATATCAACCGGATGGTTTCATAAAAATTAAGCGTATTTCGATTTTTCAGTTACGACTAGCTATCAAACAATATGATTATATTCCATTTTTCAGAATTCGAATTGAATTAAAACACTCTTGACTTATGCTTTTCAGTATTTATAAGACGGACCCAAGATTTTCACCTAAGATCAGGACCAGTCTCTTAAATTCTACAATAAATGTCAAAATTCGCGTACTATCAATTGGAGAATATCCTAGTCAGGGCAGAGGATAAAAAAACGTGCGACTTTATCTCTCGTGTGGACAGAATATGCGGTAACCCTCTTGAACATGCATCACATTCAGCAGACATTCCCCGGTGGCTTCGTTTTTTTGTCTAATCATCTTGGCCAATCCCACGAGCGGGAGTTGGAAGGTGGCTATTCCTATTCGAAGAATATTCTAAGCATATGATGTTTTCATTGTGGAGTTCACAAGAATCAATCAAAACTACATTATTCTTAAAAACTCAGAGTTTCCTAATGTCCGTAAGTTTAGGAGTTTGTTTCCTATAGAATTGACGCTCCATTATTGAAGTCAGAAATCTCTCTCAAATCGGATGTTGTCGAAAGCCAAATCCGGCACCAACCGACCTAGGGTGACCCGAGATCTAGTGTTATCCAAGGTCAATGACGCTCGGATTACTTACAAGGTTAGAGATTGCGAGCTGGTTGACTGGGGCACGAGATGTGATATAATGGGGAACGTAGTGGGGACACACAGGGAGTGGGGACGACGCCAACTGCAGTGTGGCGAGGAGGTGGTGGAGGCCGACGGTGAAGGAAGATGGAGGAGAGAGAGTATGCGAAAAGACTTAGGGCTTTTCAGGGGTCTAGATGTCTTTGCATGCAAGTAAAGGACTGTGGAGTCTTTTAGAAGGTAAATCTACCGAATAAATTCGCCTCCTAATTTTACAGGATCCAATCCCATCCCGTGCTCCTGTGAGGGCACTGCGGTTATTAAGATTTTACCAAACGACTTTGTAAAAAATGTACTTACCCTTTTTCCATAATGATGATTGTTGTGAAAGGATGCACGAAACGGACTCTAATCATGCTTAAATTGTTCAATATGTTTTGTCCCACACAGTGGTTTGAATGTAACAAACCATCAGTGACACCTCAGACCAAAGCATATATTCGCACCCTAATAAATAAAGCAAAGCTAGGACGAGGAAACTCCGCGTCGTCGCGAGGCCATCATCACCTTTTAGCTTATGATCGTTTCATTATGTGCTTTGATGATTATGAAACGCACTTCACTCACCGATCTGACTTTACATTCTAAAACATTAGGCTATGGGTCACATGGAAAGCACTAATAAATATCAGATTTTATGCTCTGAAATGGCAAACTAAAGTTCTCGAACTAACTATTATTATCCATCTGATTCATCAGATCTACTCATGATTTTGTTCTATTTTTATTGTTTTTTATTCCTCTACGCAAGAAGAAAATTAGGCACCACGTCTTTTGATGGAGACAAAAAATGCAAAGTTGGACGACGTTTCACCAAGCACTTGTTCGTGTCGACTTAAATGGTAGCATTAATTCAAGAACTCTATCCCTATTAGCATTTTATCTCTTTCATTTTCAAACACTCGTAAAGGAGTGGCATCTGGAATCAATCGTAACCAAATGAAACCCACTGAAACTAAGAGTTCTTCTATCATTGAGGATAGCAAGTAAATGATGATCTAAGGGTGCGTATGTTTCTACAATCTTACTCTTAATCAAAAAAAAAATTTTAAAATTTGGGGCGTTTGTTCTGTTCATTTCTCGTGAAAGAAAATGGAGAGAAGAGATTTGCATGAGACCTATGAATATATGCGTGATTCAATCATTCTATAAAAAGATTCATATACTTACTACACGGACAGTCATTGAACAACATACCTGGATGGAAAACTGTTTCTCTAACTAATAATAGACAGAACAGGAATTCCTCAACATCGCTGCTGGGTATCGCGTTGCGATATTGATGAAATCAAGAAGATAATTTAGCAGAAGAAGAGCTGGGTGAGCTGTGTCGTAGTGGATAACAGAAAGACTCGCACAAGTTTGTGTGTGTAAGGTGTATACATGACGAAAAGAAGTGTTAGAGATGGAAATACCTTCATCATGGCGGAGACCCAGAAGCGTCGTGCCCTCGCGTTCGTGCCCATAATGGTGGCGAGCGGCTCGGTCCGGACCTTATGCCATAGCCAAACATGGTAGCCCAAGCTTATCAGAAACCCTAATGGCACGAGTATGGCGTCGAGATAACACTTTCTCCATTCCATCTCTCTGTCTCTCTCTTTCTCTCTCTGATAGTAATGTTGTCCAATGCGCTTGCACACCACCTTTGATCTTCCTATCACACTCTCTTATGGGACTTTTCGACCTCTGCGTATTGCATCATCAGCAAGCAGATATAAATACAAATGAGAATGAACGTGGACTCGTTCCGATTTCTCGTTCAGTGAACGAACAAAAGGGACTGCAAGAAAAGGAAAAGCAAAAAGCATTATGTCTCTTTTTAATAATATACTCACCTCTCAAACGAACATGAGCCTAATATTTTAGTTGGAGTTTTGTCCCATTTGGCCACTCACAATCTTTAATTTTTATCTTTTATTGGTCAGAATCCACTACCATTTTTGCGTCCCTCTCTACAGTACATACCACCAAGTATTTTTAAGGTACATTGTTTATGTCTTGTGATAAGAATCTTTAGGGACAGTATTATTCTCCAATCGGAATCCAAAAGCTAGGAGAAAAAGGTATATACGAGAGAATAGGTGCTCTTCATGACATGAGTAAGTGCTCTGACATGCATGAATAGATAAGAGGAATATCCGGGCATGTTAATCACCCCACTGATCTATGCAAGATAATTGCGTGTCATCCTAAGTCACCATTTCGACAAAAACATCCTAAGTCACCATTGTCTGAACCCAACTAAAAGTTAGGACCTTACTTACTGGGCCGTGAGGATCCGGTCTTCGCCAGAGCCGACGAGGGCTGCCCTCGCCAGATCCGGCGAGGGTGACCTTGCTTGTGGCCAGTTGCTGGCCATGGCTGAGTATCGGCCATAGGCCAAAGAAGAATGAGAAGGGGAAAAAAAAAAGAAAGGAAAAAAAAGAAAAAAAAGGGAAATTTTTTTTAAATAAATTATTAAAAATATCAACATCAACGCCGGTCGTGCCATGCAAGGCTATTAGCATACACGCCAGTGATATCTTACCTAAATTGGCCGAATAGACTAAATTAATGCTAATGTGAAAATATTTAAGACTAAATTGGTTTATTTGAAAAGTTTAGGTTTGATTGGTACCAATGTAATACGTTTAAGATTTTTTTGGTACTAATCCCTTACTTCCCCACATTCATGAATAATTATTAGAATGTTTATATTTTTGTCAGCGTGAATAGTATTTCATAGATCTCTAAATAGCTGGATCTCGATGCTCGTATCTCTAAATTAGGTGCAGAAGCCATCAGACACGTATGCCCCATTCATGTAACTTGCAGGTCACTCACATGCAAATTTAACGTAAAAGCGACTACACGGGATCCCGCCAGATAGGTGGGAGTATGGTTACGATTGAGGTTTTTAAAGATTGTTTTTGGAAAGCTAAGGGATATAAAAAATAAAAGATGGAGCCGCCGTCAATCCTTGAAAAAAGAACCTATGGCGAATAGACATCTAGGTGTATCTGTAACGGCATTGGTCATCTGTGAAAATCTAGAGAAATTGTGGTCCCGGGTTCAAATATATGCGGAGAGGCGTTAGAGTCCCCCCAAATTTTTTTTTTCAGTACCACAATTTCAATTAAATCCTTTGAATTCAAATTTTAAACAATTTCCTAAAATTATTGATACAACTTTAATTTTTCGGGAGATTTAATCAGGCGAAATTTTATCATCATTTTACACTCCGACGTAACTCTGCAGGCCACGTGTTTTATTTGTGTTTTGGAAATGTGTAATGACATTAAAAAGTAGGGTTAATACCACGAAAAACTCCAAACTGGTATATCTGTGACAAATTTACCCCGAACTTTTTTTTTTACTACCAAAAACCCTAAACTGATACATTTATGTCAATTTTACCACAAACTATTTTTTTGACTACCAAAAACCCCACACTAATACACCTGTGACAATTTTACCCCCAAACTAATTTTTTGACCATTACAAACCCTAAACTGGTACATTTGTGATAAATTTACCCTCCGTTAGTGTCCGTTAAATTGGATTAATATCACAAAAAATCACAAATTGATAAACTTGTGACAAACAGAGAGGTAAAACCCAAAATCGACACACCTGTCAATTACCACGTGTCATTAAACTTAGCAATTTGAAAGTAAAATTTAACGGAAACTAACGGAGGGTAAATTTATCACAGGTGTACCAGTTTGGGATTTTTGGTGATCAAAAAATTAGTTCGGGGGTAAAGTTGTCACAAGTGTACCAGTGTGGGATTTTTTGTGATAAAAAAAATAGGTCGGGGTAAAATTGTCATAGGTGTACCAGTTTGGGGTTTTTTGTGATAAAAAAAATAGTTTTTGATAAATTTGTCACAGGCGTATCAGTTTGGGGTTTTTCGTAGTATTAACCCTAAAAAGTTTGCATGCGTCCTAATTTGGGACATGTGTGCATGTGCAATTGACTAATGACGTGTTATTGCACATGCAAGCTTAGGAATATTTTTGTCCTTTTGACCGTGTATAATATTGTCGACCATGTATAATATTGGTTTTGAAAGCTAATAATATTGTTAAGGGAAATAAGTATATGTTTCAATATTATTGTTAAATCATGACATTGAAGAATTAAAACAAATAAATGATGACGGCCTAGAGAAATCATAAAATATGCTAGGTTTATTTTACTGGAACACCAAATAGTATATTTTTTAAATTTCAAGATAATCTTGACATAACAACAGCGTATTTCTTATGAAAAGACTAATCTAAAGCCTGCAGAGTATTGGCTATTTTATTTGATTTTATTAATTAATTTTAGCATTATGACGATCCTAATTCTATTTAAAGTGTTTAGAACCTTTACTTGTCGCTGTGCTATTTACCTTCAATCTATACCTGCTTGGGATCGCTAGAATCTACAAACTTGAACCTTGCCGGAATTTCCTCGAGTATAAAATTGAGATTATCAACATCATGAATAGAGAGAATGTAATTGAAAGTGAGAGTTTAGGGATATCTGCATCAAAAGTTCTAAAATTTATCTCGAAAGTGTAATTGAGTTCTAAAACTTTCAAAAAATACAATCAAATCCTAAAATTTATCATGAAAGTGCAATTGAATCCTAAATTTTAAAAAAGTGCAAATAAATCCTAAAACTTGTCATGGAAGTACAATCGAGTTTTCAAATTTTCAAAAAGTGTAATCAACTGAAGGACTCGATTAGATAAATTTGACAAGTCTTAGGACTTGATTGTACTTTTTAAAAATTTTAGGACTCAATTATACTTTCGTGACAAGTTTTAGGACTTAATTGCACTTTTTGAAAGTTTTAAGTCTAAATTGTACTTTCGTGATAAGTTTTAGGACTTTAAGTAAACTTATCTCTATAAATGAATTTTCTCATGGAAAATGAGCAAATCTATTTATAGGGCCAAATAATCCTTCGTAAGGCTAGACTAGTCCTTTGAAAGGTCCAAATAATTCTTCAAAAGGCTAAACTAGTCATTCGAAAAGTCCAAATCTTCGTGCGAAAGGCCAAAATGGTCATTCGAAGTGGGAAAATGGCTTTGCTAGGACCTAGCCTGCCTTACGTAGTTTGAACCGATTCTTACGCCCGCAAAAAGCTCGTGACCCGAATTTTTTTGGAATGCAGATTGATTTTCTAAAAAAGTCCCTATATTACGGATTTGCGAAAACCGTGCCGAATGGACGACACTGGTAAAATGTCAATTTGATCAACGTGATTCTCGCGACATCAGAAAGCTTATGACTTGATCGTTAAGATGTAATTAACCGATATGGTCAAATCATAAAATTCCCGACACCTTGCGATTAGACAAAGATGCAATATCTTAATATACCCGCCATTCATTTTGGCAAATTGGGTATAGCTGCCTCTCTTTGTGGTATTCCGGATTGGAGTTTCGCTACAAGGACAAAAGAAATGGACTTGCAAACGAAGCAAACAGCATGGAGCGGCAGTTAGCTTCTTTTTTTTTTCTTTTTTTTTTAAGATTGTGTTTTTGTTATTATTTAGAAGTTTTGACCAAACTTTGACCGGGCATGATTTTCTGTTCGATTTTGACTCGATTTTCGCGCCCGCAAAAAGCTTGTGACCAGAATTTTTTAATGAAGTGGGTTCAATTTTCGGAAAAGTGTCAAAATCGTGGATTTCTGGGATTCCAGCCAAATGAACGATCCGGGAGAAAAGTTCTTATATTTTCTCGGTTGACAGTGCGATCACTGTAAATTCTCGCGACAAAAGAACACTACAAGTGTCATAAGTTGTGTACGGCGCTCACTTTGATGTTATAAGTTTTTTTGTTTTCGAAAAACGATTACTTAAGTGCCAACTTCGGTGCCGTACACAACTTTTCGCCGGAAATCCGACGTAGCATTTTTTTTATTAATTTCTGAAACTGAAGTGGCTTGCAGGAGATTGGCACATAAGTGATCGTTTTTAAAAAATTTTAGCACTTAAGTGATCGTTTTTCAAAATTTTTAGCGCTGAAGTGATCCAAAAAAAACTTTTGGTACTTAAGTGAGCCGGCGAAAACTTTTGGCACTAAAGTGAGCACCGTACACAACTTATGGCACTTATATTGTCCTTTTGCCAAATTCTCGCGGTCGGAAAGCTTATGGCTTTATCTTGAAGGTGGAACCAATCGATTGGGTCAAATCATAAATTTTCCAACACCTCACAATCAGATAGTCGTGATTAAAAAATGACATATTTTAAGAATCATCTATTCAATTCGCGCAAATTGGGTTTTATTAGAAAACCTCTTGATGAGCACGACCCAATTGTACCATTCCATTGAACTTTCAATGAAACAATACTTTCGGTCAAATTTGGTCAAATCTTAGGTAAAAAATAGATGTCTACAAACTGCATAGCACTGTCCATGTCCACAACAGGTCGTCTTAGAGAGAGAGAGAGAGATCATCAAGACAATGAGACGAGATGGTCAAGATAACGGTGACGATCTATAGCGTGGTGGTTCCGCTGTCATCGAAGGCGGCCTGGTGCCGTTTGCGCAGAGAGAGAGAGAGAGTAGTGCTCCGGCTGCGGCTGGAGACAGTGTTAGGTTATTGAGACGAAATTGGGGGAGATTAGGGTCAGCAATTGATAGTGAAAGTCTTTGCACCTTTTTTCTTTTGGTTTTTCAAAAGTTTCTTCCCAAGAAGATAGTGAAAATCTGACGAGGCCAAGAGCAAAGCAAACTTTGCTTGACGTTCTTTTTCTGGAAAGAGCCAGGACCCTTTGACTCTTTGAAAGCTTGGAAGCCGTTTTGTTCCCATTTGAACCGAGAAATGATTAAGTAATAGTTTTTATTTTACTGTGAGAATCACAGCATGTTTAAGATCGCAAAAAAATAAATAACAAATAATTTTAAGTTATTGTGAGGTCCACTCTTTAAAAAATTTATGGCTCGCCACGTACTCTTACTCCCACAATGGCTCAAATAGAGTTATGCTAGCAAAACCCTTTTAAATTTGCCCGAAGAGCAAACATGGCCTTGAAAGCGTTCATCCTCCTAAGCTTTGATTTATTTGGAGTTTTGCTTTAGCTTATACGCTTGAAGGTTATTTAGTTTCAAACGCCTCTCATCTGCAAAAACATAATAGGCGGAATATTACTAGATGTATGAACTACTAAAGTTTCACGAAACAAATTCAGGGGTTGTCTTTTATTCACATAGAAAGGGTAGTATCTGTTAGAAAGTCTAACCCAAAAGCTTATATTGATAGGTAAAGGAAGACTACATGTATATAAATAGCATATAAATTCCATAGTCAAGAGATATCTGATACTTCAATACATATCTCACGTGCAAGCCAGATTAAGAATAAATGTGGAATTTGACGAATAGGGTGGATGTACACACGAATAAACTAGGGCAGAACCAGCTTTAAACAGTGCTAGACAGTCCAACCCAAATATTTAAATCGATAGGTTGAGAGAGACCATTTGAAATGTGATTGGTTTGAATGGTGCGTAAGTAAGTGAAGCTCAAGCTCAAGAATTTTCAAGTGCAAACGATGGAAATCCTATTACGGGTGAAGTTGATTGTTGTGGCGTTTTAAAGGAGGTTATTGAGCTACAATACTTGTCTGCAAAAAGTTCAGCATCTATTTAAATGACTGGTGGAATGGGCTAGCAGTGTTGGTGTGAAATTAATTGAAAGTCATATAACTTAAACGTTGTCACTTACATTTCTTACTTGATTGACAATCACGGGTTAAAAAAGATCATGTGCCTTTGATGATTGCAATCGGTATAATTGCTTGCAATGTATTTATCATAGGTAGAACTCTGTGATGGCCGTGCTACGCAGGACGACCGGCGTCCATATCAGCAATTTATAGTCAAAATTGACCGGAAGGACTAAATTGGCAAATTGTTAAAAGGTTTATGACTCAATTGGCACAATTGAAAGGTTTATGACTAAATCAGTATAGGTGCAATAGATTTAGGACTTTTTAAATAATTTTCCCAACTTAGATTTAACCTGTTTGTAAGGCTTGTGGGTTTTCCATGTGCTTTCAGACAACTTGAGCTCAGCATTCGCGCCCGTGTTATTAGGAAAATACAAGCATGCTCCATATTACTGAACAATCTAACATAATTGAGGAGGAACGACAACAGACGGTTTCTTGAAAGGAACTTCTGTCCATGTTCATAGAGTTTGATTAGTGGAAGATGACTGATTCTATTGCCAAGCACATGATCTACTGTCTGCTGGCAAATTCCAATCTTCCATTTGAGGATAAGATTTAGGGAACATTGTGGTTTTGGTCCATCGTGCACTGTCGACAAAAATTAATTTTGGTCATTGTGATTTAAATTCCACAGATTTTCAAAATATAGTTAACTCAAGGTGCAGATGCAATGACTACACGCTAACAACTCATTCGAAATGAAAAAGCAAAAGGGCCTATGAAATTGAATGTTTGATCCTACACTCCAGACAAAAAGGCATTCAATTTGCATCTAGAAAACTTTGGTTGATATAATAAAAGTAGTTAAAAGTTACATTAGTCTCCAGCTTAGACAAGTTGGCCTTTTTCTTCCTTTAAATCAAGTGACGTTGATGTGATGAAAAGAATGAGGCTGCGAAATCATACTTTAGCAGCTACAAACCCTAAAACTGCAAAGTACGACGACCATTATAAAGTCCTTTGCAAAATTGTTTCAACGTTCATTCATGCCAAACAGCTGAAATGAAGAGTAAGTGTTGCTATTCTTATCATAGTGTTAGATATAATATATAATCTAGGTTTACTGTTCATTACTGTTCATTCTTTCCCTATATAAAGGGCCTTGGCCTTGTAGTTCTAATTCATTTTTTTCAAGCAAATAATATACACAAAATTCTCTCATCTCAACTTGGTATCAGAGCACCATTGTTACCTGAGGAGCGCCCATCGAGCCTGCCACACCGTGGCCGCCACGACGCCAGCCGCACCGGCCGCGTTGCCCCGGTTCTCCGATAAGACCGAAGCTTTTCCTCACTGCTCGGCATACTTCCGCTGCTCATTTCGGAAAACCGAGACCACCAGCAGACTCGCCGCCCTCAGACGACCCACGTCCTGAAATTTCATTGCCAACAGCCGCCGGACGCCGCTGCACGCACCGCCACGCACCACCGCGCCTCGGGCCCAGGTAGCCCACCGCCGTTCACCGCTGTTCAGTGGTGTTTTGGACATCCTTCGCCGTGTTTTTCCAAAAATCGACACCAACCCACGACTCGCCGCCCTCAGTCAAGTCATTTAGTCAAATTTCGCCACTTTCCTCCGCCGGACGCGTCATCACGCGCCACTTCAAGGTCTGCGCGTGAGATCCACGCGCCTCCACGAGCTGGCACGCGCCTGCACACGCCGGCACGCGCTTGGCACGCGCTTGGCACACGCCGAGCTGACGTCATCCGCCACGTCGTCCGCCACGTCATCCGTTGGTCGAACTTTGACCTAACGTTGACCGGCGTTGACCGAACGTTGACCGGCGTTGACCGGTTCCGTCGATTTTCTGGCCGTTTCGACCATTTCCTGACCGGTTTTCGGTGTTTTCCGACCGGTTCTTGAGGTATTTCGACGTCCTGAGTTCGTTTTTGCCGTTATTTTTCTCATATATGCTCTCAGTATACTAGATTCTGGTGATTCCATAATAGTAAAGTGCATATCATGGATAGAATGGAAGTCTCCATGCCAATTCAGACTATTTTGAATGGCTCTAATTATATTTTATGGTCTCAAGAAATATCAAGTTTCTTGAAAGGACGCCGGCTTTGGCGTTATGTCACTGGACAAATTAGTGTACCTACTAAAATTGCTGAAGAAACTGATGATCAATTTGTGGATCGTTTGGATGAATGGGATAGCATAAATCATCAAATTCTCACATGGTTTCGAAACACTTCAATCCCATCTATCCGACTCCAGTTTGGCCTTTTTAATACAGCAAGGGAAGCTTGGGATCTTCTTGATTGTCGTTATTCTAGTTCAGATGTTGCCCATCAATATCGGTTATTATGGACTTTATATCACATGCATCAGGAGCCAGGTCAGTCCATTAATGATTTTCTATCATCTATGCATGCTATTTGGGATTAGTTGACCTTGTGTGAACCACGCTTGGAAGGGGATAATAACATTCGCAAAGTTGCTGAACATCGTGATCGTATTCGTGTCATGCAATTTTTTATGACTCTGAATGATGAGTTTGAACCTGTGAGAGCCTCCATTCTACATAGAGATCCTTTTCCTTCGATTGAGATAGTTATATCAGATTTACTGAATGAAGAGACTCGGCTAGCTACCTTGAAAACGCAACGTCCTACTATGCCCATATCCATGCCTATGGATGCAGTACTTGCCGCTTCGAGTTCTTCCTCCATGCGCCGTCCATTTTGCAAACATTGTCGCCGACATGGTCATCTGGCATCAAATTGTGATAGGCTACGACCTATGCAACCCACAGGATCGACCACTCAGCCTCGTAGCCGAGGTCCCTCACGAGGTCCCTTTGTCGATCCATCTGCCAATGCTGCCACTGTCGAAGCTTCTTCCCATGGATCGTCCCACACACTAGTGTATCTAGAAGATCTTAGCACCGTTCTCTGAGAATCTGGTACCTTTACCCCTCCTATTCCTAGCACTTCTACTATGTCTACTACTCCAGGTATTTCTGATTCTTGG
The DNA here is from genome assembly GCF_021117445.2 of Syzygium oleosum. NCBI lineage: Eukaryota > Viridiplantae > Streptophyta > Magnoliopsida > Myrtales > Myrtaceae > Syzygium > Syzygium oleosum. The sequence goes on along the minus strand of NW_026607500.1, from coordinate 3,196,246 downwards.
TTCTTTGATTCTGCTTGTTGCAATCACATGACATCCAACTCTGCCTTATTTCAGTCTAAATCCTCCGCTTTACATGCACCTCATATTCTTACTGCCGATAATTCACATATGAGAGTTAGTCATACAGGAAACATTTCCACATCTACATTATCTTTAACTAATACATTCATGGTTCCTAAACTCTCACTCAACTTGATCTCTGTCGGCCAATTATGTGAACTTGGTCTTGATAATCACTTCTCTTCCCATGGTTGTCATGTGCAGGATCCTCGGACGGGACAGACACTTGGGACAGGCCGTAAAGTGGGGCGTCTCTTTGAGCTTGTTTCCCTAAAGATTCCAACCTCTTTTGCTGCTTGTGCTGCCACAGTGTCATATGAAACTTGGCATTCTCGGTTAGGTCATGCTTCCTTTTCTAGGTTAAGCTCTTTAATTTCGAATGGTCATTTAGGTTCTGTTGACACTAAACATTTTGACTGTCTGCCTTGTAAGTTGGGAAAACATCATGCTTTACCGTTTCAGATTAGTGATTCTGTGTCTCATGCTCCTTTTGATCTCATTCACTCTGATATATGGGGACCTTCTCCCACTCCCACCATGGGTGGCTCTCGCTATTTTGTCATTTTTGTGGATGATCATTCTCGATATACCTGGCTTTATCTTATGAAAAATCGTTCTGAATTTTCTCGTATTTATCGTAATTTCGTTGCTATGGTTAAAACCCAATTTTCACGGGATATTAAGATTTTTCGTACTGATAATGCTATGGAATATAGAGATACAGAATTTCTTCGGATTCTTTCTCAAAATGGTACTATCATTCATCGTTCTTGCCCCGGCACCGCTCAACAAAATGGTAGAGCTGAATGTAAGCATAGGCATATCTTAGATGTTGTACGCACTCTGCTCATCTCTGCCTCTTGTCCTGAACGGTTTTGAGGGGAAGCTTGTCACACTGCTGTTTATACTATAAATCGTACTCCATCACCTATTATAGGTCACATCTCTCCTTACGAGCGTTTGTATGGTAGTGTCCCAAATTAGACTCTTCTACGTGTTTTTGGTAGTGCCTGTTTTGTGCACCTTCATCCACATGAGCGCACGAAATTAGAACCTCGTGCCCATGTATGTTGCTTCATTGGATATGGTATTGAGCACAAAGGGTATAGATGTTGGGATCCTACTTCCAATCGTCTTCATGTGTCCCGTCATGTCACTTTTTGGGAACACAAGATGTTCTCTTCTATTCATCCCTTCGACCCCTCTGCTCATGTTCCTTTCTTTACCAATCCTTCCGTAGACTTATTTCCAGAAGATACCACACTTCCATCCACATCTGACTCTTCCATTCCAGATGTACCTTTCCCTTATCTTGAAGCAGGGCCTTCTGGTGACCCCACTTTGGCCACTTCTGACATGTCTACACCTTCCGCGGATTCTCCACCAGCGGTCATTCCTTCCTCCCCTGATCGTCGCCCCACCAGAGTAAGTCAACCTTATGTTTGGCTTCGAGATTACCATTGTTATTCTACAATAGCTTCCCTTCATGAACCTCGCACATATAGAGAAGCTAGTACTAACCCTCTTTGGCAGAAGGCAATGGCAGATGAGTTACAAGCTTTAGACAAATCTCATACTTGGGATTTAGTTGCTTTGCCTCCTGGTAAGTCCGCTGTCGGTTGTCAATGGGTGTACAAGATTAAGACAAAAGCAAATGGTACTGTGGACCGCTATAAAGCTCGCCTCGTTGCGAAAGGCTTCACTCAGGAATATGGCATTGACTATGAAGAGACTTTTGCCCCTGTTGCACGTCTTACTTCTGTTCACAGTCTTCTTGATGTCGCCGCTGTTAAGCATTGGCCTACATCTCAGATGGATGTCAAAAATGCATTCCTAAATGGCGATCTCACCGAGGAAGTTTGTATGGTACCTCCTCCTGGCTACACTCATTCTTCCCACCAAGTGTGTCGATTACGTCGTGCATTATATGGATTGAAACAATCTCCTCGTGCATGGTATTCCAAGTTTAGCTCCACCATGGCATCTCTTGGCTTTAAATCTAGTCCCCACGACCATGCTCTTTTTGTTCGACATACTTCTCGTGGGTCTATTCTACTGCTCCTATATGTCGATGATATGGTTATTACTGGAGCTGATCGTCCTAGAATTTCAAAATTCAAGCATTATCTTAGTCAACAGTTCGAGATGAAGGATCTTGGACAACTTAGTTATTTTTTAGGCTTGGAGGTTACCTCAGACACATCCGGTTATTATCTTTCGCAAGCAAAATATGCCACTGATCTTCTTTCTCGAGCAGGACTCACGGACACCATGGTCGTTACGACCCCTCTTGAGATCAATGCCAAATTTGATGCCGGTGATGGGACTCCTCTCTAAAACCCTACCCTCTATCGACAACTAGTTGGCAGTCTTATATATCTCACTGTTACTCGCCCTGACATCGCTCATGCTGTTCATATTGTCAGCCAGTACATGACAACGCCTCGTACAACTCACTTTGCTACAGTTCTTCGTATTCTTCGCTATGTCAAGGGTACGTTATTTCATGGCCTTCACTTTTCAGCTCATTCGACATTGGAGTTGACTGCCTATTCAGATGCTAACTGGGGTGGTGACCCTCATGATCGTCGCTCCACTACGGGTTACTGTTTTTTCTTGGGCACTTCACTTATCTCCTGGCGTAGCAAGAAACAATCTACTATTGCTCGTTTTAGTACAGAAGCTGAATATCGAGCTCTTGCTGATACCACATCAGAGTTATTATGGTTGCGATGGCTACTGGAAGATATGGGAGTCCGTCATCATAGCGGGACAATCCTTCATTGCGACAATCGCAATGCTATCCAAATTGCACATAATGATGTTTTCCACGAACGCACCAAACACATTGAGATAGATTGTCACTTCATCCGCTCTCATGTTCTTCGTGGCACTCTACGACTTGTCTTTACTTCATCAGCTGATCAGACTGCCGATATCTTCACAAAGACACATCCACCTGGGCGCTTCCTAGATCTTCTCTCCAAACTCCAATTGACTTGTTTCAACTCACCTTGAGTTTGCGGGGGGATGTTAGATATAATATATAATCTAGGTTTACTGTTCATTACTGTTCATTCTTTCCCTATATAAAGGGCCTTGGCCTTGTAGTTCTAATTCATTTTTTTCAAGCAAATAATATACACAAAATTCTCTCATCTCAACTTCATAGTGTTTGAGATGGGTGAGACTTCACCTTGATTTTAGGTTTTAGCTTTTGTACAAGTCTTTGGTATTAGGGTTTTCTTTTTTCTTTTACTTAAGATTCAGATCCTCTCTATCTGTAATAACATCTTCAGCAATTCCTTGAAAAATGGCATATCACAAATTATAACTACATAGCCGGAATCCACGTGGGCCAAACGCCTACAGGAGCACAAGGTGGTGACCCGGATGGTTTAGCACTTTCTCTCACCTGGCATATAGATACTATAGTTTATGTCAGTGCTTGGCAGCTATTTGTAACTATCTAACCCTAATCCAGGCGGGTCAAGTTCTAAAAGGAGTGGTAAAGGTGGTGGCAATTTGAACGGACAGGTCTTACTTATCATTGCCAAACTTTAGACTAGAACCACATCACCCATGTAGGATTTTAGAAATGGCCTCTGTAGTGTCAAGTGTAGCATTGTCCAAAACAAGTTCAAGAGGTGACTCGGACGGTTTAACCAGCACACTTTGGCTGATGCACTGCTCCAATACCCTTTGGAAGGATCCAATCCAATTCACGTGATCAGCCAAGCTCTCAAAAAGGCATATTCGTAATAACGATCATTTAGGATGGATCTCACTTGCGAATAACTTCAAAAAGTCATCTCCCATTATAGTGAGTCATATTCAAACATTCACCAAATCAAACCCCAACACTTCATTTTATAAATTAAAAGTATAATCCCTTGTCTGTTCCCCACCATTCTTGTCAAAACGATTAACTCACTTCTAAATTTAGAGGAAGTAGGAAGAAGGAGATTGTGAACGTGTCCGACTTCATCATTTCTTGTCATGACTCGGAATTCTCTTATGGTTGGCATAATTTTCTCGTGTAAAGCCATGCAATCAAAAGTGGGATGCAATGAAGTGAAGTCCATGGAAGCTGGTGTGGTAAAGCAAAAATTTTCAGTCATAAAGTACTTGTCCCTTCAAATGGGCAACCTTGGAATCTACAATGCTTTGGGTTCCTTTCCTTTAAAGACCTATCATGTGCATACATATATTATATATGTATATATAGTCAACATCATGGACTCAATATGTCAGTGGGATTTGGGTATGACCAATACCTAGTAGTGCTCCATTACGTACGTGGTTGCACCGTGGGAATCTCATCTATCGGATTTGTTAGAAACCACTACGGCTGTGTAGTGCCTCAGTTTACCTAACTTGGATCGACGTGTCCCGGGCAGTTGTCGGGACAATAGCCTATTTCGAGCCCCATGTAATCTCTCACCTACTCATATACCTTGAAGTTATCATCTCACTCATTTATAATACGTCCAGAACATATTTATCCGGCGAGAGTTTTAGCTGTCAACGCACCCGGATTGGGCTCGGACTTATTGATTCTCCTCAATGATTCCCGTGAATTAAGGTATCGACTTTCCACTACGTTTGTCCAGACTCTAGTGTTCTAGAGGTTTGGGACAGTCGACGCAGATCGATGACAACTAATCCGGTGTTATAGGGGATTAGCATATATATGGTTGAAGCAAATCGATGACAATTGAACAGAATAGGGATTGTCCGCACCGGTCAAGCAGGATGAGACTCTTAGCATAGGTTAGTTATGATCAGTCGATTACATCGCGTTGACCGTCAAACGGGTGTGTATACGTTCGGATAAAATACTTTCTGTTGGGACTAACTATGCAACTTAAAGGAGGGGGTGAATAGGTTGTTTTGGAAGATTTTAAAACTTTTGCGGAAAACAGCGTGTAACAAAAGAGATATCACAATACACCAACTATATGAGAGGCAATGTATCACTTATATGCTAGAGATGATAAACAGAAGAATAAGCAATTGCACACAAAGATATATAGTGGTTCGGCTTTGATTCCAAGCCTACGTCTACTCTCACCATTAACAGTCACAAGGTGGGCTGAATTGTATTAGTAATTTGCTGATCAAGTTACACTCAGCAAGCACCACTTCTATCAGTTTGTAGATAACACTTTAGGAGGTGGATGCTGCTATTACTTGGTACACTTGAAATTTTAGCACAATTACAATGGAGCAAGTGCTATCGACAAGCAAAAGCTTTTTGCTTAATATACAACAAAAAGTGAATTTTAGAGAATTACAAGCTCACTATTTTTCAAACTCTTTGGCTTCAAGGACCTTTTCTTTTTATAGGCATCTTCAAATTAGCTGTTGCTGATGTCTGGGAGAGGTAAGGTAGTCGTTTAGAATCGTTGGTGCTGCTGTCCGCGGAATTGATCGCCCATACAGCCTATTTCTTAACTTCTATAGACTTTCCTGAAATAGCTTCTGCTGTTGTACTGTAGCTGCAATTCTGACTACCTATCAGGCTAACTATTCTCCTTTTTGTTGGGTCTTCTGCTGTGCCTGTCTAGTCTTAACGGTTACAATAGTGACGTAATGGTCATATTAAATGATGCGTTACCTGAACATTACCATTTGCTTGATCTTTACAGCCTTAATGAGACATCGACATTTAGCTGATTTTTTAGATCGATGGTGCTGTTTATACGATCTTTCATGGACAGTCTTGTGATCTTTTCTTCAATGAATAACATTATGGGTATTAATCAGTCCTTTGAATATATCTGCACTTAAACAATGTAGATATTATACTAATAATAGTTTATGTATCATCAAAATTCATTTGGAGATGTTTCTCCAACACTTTCTTGAGAGTAAACATTGAATGCCAACAGCATGGGCCAATATGAAGCCCATTAAGAGTAGGCTAGACATCAAGCTTCCCCCAATAACGACCCCTTGGGCAAGTGGGCCCCCCTTAATTGGACTGGATTGATGCCCAAGCCCCCCTCCCCCACCCATCAGCTCAGATGCCTAGGCACGTGGCCCTAGCCCTTGATTTCCTCTTTTGGGTGCCATGCCATTAAATGTCCTGGCTACTTTCTGAGAAACAAATCATTTTTAATTGGGGTTTGTTTGGTGAAACTAAAAATTAAGCACTGCTGAATTTTTTAAGTGACAATCTTAAGTGCTGAAAATAGATTAAGAAGTTGTTTGACGATAATTACAAATTGATAGTTGCATGCTATTATTATCTTTCCAAACATAGAAAAAAAAACCATTATTGTTAGGTTTTATTAGTATATTTGGCAAGACTCTAACTATCATCAATTTTTATTTGGTTAAATTAAATAAGTAGCACCGCTCTTACTGATTAGAATAATTGATTTTTGGACTTAATTAAATCGTTCAGTCAATTATACTAAAGGCCATCAAACATGCTTAATCCCATTAAGCTTTGAAATTATATTTCTCGGTACCTAATTGGGTTATCAAATAGGGTGTTAGTCTTTTATTTATGATGATACCAAGACTAATTCATTACTTCATACTAAGCAAGAACTTACCTCCAATAAGATTGCTTTCATGGTTTTGGTCAGTAAATTACTTTTTGGAGTCTTTCAATAGTAAGAAATCATAAAAAAAGGAATTAATCCAAATTCAGTCTTTTAACTTATTCGGCTTCTGCAATTGGGCCCTCGGACTTTTGACGATTTGATGAACATTTTTGTGGCGGGTAGATATCTTATCTTTGATTGGTTCCCTAAAAGAAATTACAAAAATCTCACAATTAGATTAGATTATATTTTCACATAATCTTGCATGTTTAAGAAAATTCTAGGTAATTTTTCTTAATGGATTAGGATAAGTTAGATTGCATGTTAGATTAGATTTCGTTGTTAAGTTAGGATAGTTTGGATTAGATGCATATCTAAATAGATTCTAAAATATTAGGATAATTTTCTGATTTAAATTAAGATTTAGCATGGTTTATTTCCTAGTTTAAATTAGATAATATCTTAATCTTGATAGTTAATCTTGAGAAATTTTTAATTATTAATTTTAAAAATATACCAAAAACATTATCTTTGGATTGGTTAGTTTCTTTTCTTAGCTAAGATCACGTGTTTAAATTAGGGTATTTATTAATTACGAATCTTTAAATTCAAATACAAAAAATATCATAGGTCGTTTGCTAGATGAAAAACTCTTCGTGATGTTAGATCAGAATCTGGAATGCTTATCTTATGTTCCGTTCTCATGTTATTCCGAATGACCTTGCTCGGTTTGACAATTTTTCTGATTTTCTACGTTTGTTATCTGGAAATCTTTCCTTCATGAAAGTCGTATAATACATTCAGATCTGTCTAGCATAGAATTTTCATAAAATTCCATGCGGATTAGATTAGCATGATTGATGCTCGAAGTTGCATTTTCTGTATGTAAAAAATGATTTCAGACTGACCTCTGCATGTTCTGCGATTTTTACAAATTTTTGTGTTCGTCATCTGGAAACACTTCCTTCATAAAAGTTGTAGAACACATCTTGATCTGTAAATCCTCAAAATTTCATGCAATTTCATGTTGATTAGGATAGTCCGATTTGTGTGTGATGAGGACGTCAGAATCCTGTGCTTTGGTCCCAAAATTTTCAGTTTCAGTGACCGAATTGGTTTTGCAATTTTCATAAAGTTCGGGTCCTTTTTTGCAAAAATTAAAAACTTCAAAGTTGTTCATTATGGTCTCATTATGAAAACTGGAAAGTTTGGGGACTTAAGAACAAGATTTTTGGAGTCATTTTGTCAAAAAGTGTTTTGCAAATGAGTCCTCAGTGAAAACCAATTTTTCTAAACAAATCGGGGGCTTTTTAGCAAAAACTCAAAACATAAAAGTTGTTAGAAGCATAGGATCCTAACTGTCTACAAATGTTCACACAGTTAGGAAAAAGGTTGTTATTTTTCCCGCCTTTTTTCAAAATCCATAATAGAACTAGGTCCAGTCTGTCATTTCGAATTAATTTTTAATTTTTCGGAAAAGTCAGGTGGGAATTGGGCAAAATGATCTTCTTAAACTTTGATCCTTGTGATTTAAGCTTTCTAATGTCATTCCGAATTAAGTTCTAAATGGTTTTCTTGAGGAGGACATCTATATAGAACTACCACGGGGTTTTGAATCCAATAGTGAAATTCGGAAGGTGTGTAGGCTTAAGAGATCCATTTATAGACTCAAACAAGCCTCCAGAAGTTGGAACATCCATTTTGATGAAGTAGTCAAATTGTTTGGCTTCATCAAAAACCCGGATGAACCTTGTGTATACAAGAAGGTCAGTGGGAGTGCAATTGCATTTCTAGTTTTATACGTTGATGATATACTTTTGATCGGGAACGATGTACCGATGATATCATCGATCAAACTATTCTTGTTACATAAATTCTCCATGAAAAATTTAGGAGAGGCAACCTATATTTTAGGTATCAGGATCCATAGAGATAGATCAAGACGATTGATTGGCCTCTCACAGTCAATATTCACAGTCAAAATGTTAACAAGTTTTAACATGCAATGTTCCAAAAAAGGATTATTGCCTTGTAGGCATGGAATCCATCTTTCAAAGGAGATGTGTCCCATCACTTCTGAAGAAAGAGAGCGGATGGCAAAGATACCTTACGCATCCGCTATTGGAAGCATAATGTATGCTATGCTATATACGAGACCTGATATTGCACATGCTATAAGCATTACTGGCAGTTATCAGTTTGGTGCAAGGGAAGAGCACTGGATAGCAGTCAAGAATACCTTTAAGTACTTGTGAAGGACTAGGGATTTATTCTTGATATATGAAGAAGGAGAGTTTAAACTTGAAGCTTATATTGATTCCGATTTTCAATCGGTTCCTAATGATTAGAAGTCTACATCTGGGTATGTCTTTACACTCAATGGTGGCGCAGTTAGTTGGAAGAGTTCCAAATAGAACATAACTGCTAATTCCACCACTGAGGCAGAGTATGTAGCCGCTTCTAAAGCAGCAAAGGAAGCCGCTTGAATGAAGAAGTTCATTTCTGAACTTAGAGTCGTCCCATCCATTGAGCAGCCAATTACATTATTTTGTGACAACAATGGGGCAATAGCTCAAGTGAAGGAACCAAGGTCTCACCAGAAGTCCAAGCACATTGAGAGATGCTTCCATCTCATTAAAGAAATTATTGGGATATCGCCTTACAGAAAATTATGTCAGTGGAAAACGTGGTAGATCCCTTCATTAAGGCCTTACCTCAGTCTTCTTTTGAAAGACACGTTGACAAGATGGGTTTGAGGTACCAGACAAATTGGCTTTAATGCAAGTGGGAGATTGTTAGATGTATGTCCTAAACTTACCATGTAATAGTTACATGTTAGGGATTTAAGTTGTACTATCAATTTCATTATTTATTTAATGGCAATGACGTATTCATTCATTTGTCCAATTATTTAAATATATAAATGATTTCATAAGATTAGTTATGACTCGACCTATTCTTGAGACGTTAAGAATATATGTGACAAATTCATAGTTAGACTGAATCTTCAAATTGTTCCTAATCGATGGATCATTGAGTGGATATTAATGATCCTGTTGAGACTGGTCTGTTCTTAGCTTCACCATTAAGTACTGTATACTTAAGGAAATGATGAGTCACATGTCATAGGGTATTGCGATGCCCAAGTTAGAACACAGGTGCTTGTACGAAATAAGTTCACTAAACGTGACACGCATAGAACGATTAGCAGCATGGAAGCTTTTAGCGTAGTCAATGTCTAATTGTTTATGCTTTGGTCTTGTGTAAATAATCCTTATACCTAAGGCATAATGTTGACTTGTGTGTTGGATGGGTATGGTTCACAGGTGCACATATTGCCGGTTCGTTGATCCGTCTCTGTACTTGATGGTCATAGTTCGTTCACATACGAAGTTACACGTGTGCGGAAAATGGAATTTGTTTCCTTGTTACATGCAAGGTACAATAATGATGTCCTATGCGATCTAATCTTGACACTGCATTGAAATTCTCGGCTAGGGTTGCAACCGAGAATGAACTATTCATGTCTCATATAAAATACATGTCAATTAGGTTTGTGCATATGATCGAATTGGTGACTTGACAAATATTCCATGGTCTTTGTTCGATTGGGACATAGTAAGACAGAGGAATTGAATTACATTATAGACAAAGATGACAGGTTCATTATATTCTTAAAGCATTCACACTGTCTGGGTAGCCAAGACATATTGCTAGATGTCAATCATGGCTTATAGGACTTAGAGATTGATCGGGACAATCAATTCCCTTGGGAGCACTAATGTGTTAGTGTAAGTCTTACTACCAGCTCAGTGATGAACCTAGGGATGTCACACACTATAACCAATTCAGGATGACGTTGAACGAGAGATGCGATATTGCAAAAATGTTTGCAATTATAGCAATCGATTAGTCAGATTGAAATTAAATTAAATGAGATTTAATTTCATTTCATTTTTAGTCATGAGTGTACGTGCATATGATGCACATACAAACCTTAAGTGGACACATGTTAATGTGCCAAATGATCTTGCACTCTTATTTTTGTAAAATTAAATTAATTAGAAGTGCACAAGGTCAACATTTGTTGATCGTGTGCAGCACACGATCCGCAAGTGTTTTAATTAAAAAAATTAATGGTGCATGCACACGGTCAACAACAGTTGCTGACCGTGTGCAACACCCACGGTCAGCAGCTGTTGCTGGTCGTGTGAAGTGTGCCCATGCGATTGGCAAATGTTGCTGATCGCGCAGCACAAACAAAGTATGATCAAAAACAGTTGCTGAAAAGAGAGAAGACAGAGTGCAAGTGAGAGTGCAATATGTGTGCGTGACAGTTAAAAACATTTTCTCTCTCTTGGCGCTATGACTGAAATATCGAGAGTGCGAAAAATTGTCACCACGAGATTGTTAGCACAATTATAGTGGTGATTACCTGCAAGTTCTTTCTTCCGCGAGACGTGCGATTGGTGGTGTGTTTGAACTAGTGGTCCGATGGTTGTGGTGTGACATTCCGCAATTTCGCTCACTTGGGACTTATGAAATGAATTATTTTATTAATGTACTCGTAGTTAGTTCTCACCCGGAACTGATCATTCCTGGGATACTAACTGTTAGGGAAAGGCTAATGAGGGATCTAAATTCGTACGACTAAAGAAAATTCGATCGTGAATTGACTTTCGATTATGAAATCGTCGAGGTGATATTTTGAACCACTGTTGGCCGATCCAAGAATAGCTAGGGATCAGTTCGCCACTGTCATAGTAATGGATCGCGGGTGATTCCGCCGGACCACGAAATGACTTGATGAATTATCCTGAACCTATACCGAATGATCGTACCCCTCGAATCTAGTAATTGATCATCGCGATTTTAATGACAACCGAAGTCGTTACGGTCTGAATAAATTGCACGTGACTCGATTTAGTATCAGTCACGGGTCGTACAGGTGAATTTCCCAAAAGCCACCTGTTAGTCTGAGAAACGCTCGAGTTACGTTATATATATAATTTGAATATTGATTAGAGACCAAACCGAGCATCAGAAAATTTGGAAAGTCACGGCAGGGCCTTTGGACGACGTTGTAATTGGAACGTACAACTCTGGATTTCTTCGGATTTTTCAGAAAAGTTCGATTTCGACGAGAAACGGAGAAAGTGACCATTTTACCCTTGGGAATTAATAAAGGGTTAGTTTTATGGGCAAAGGGCATTTTGGTCATTTTGCCCTCAAATTTGGAAAAGACAATTTTGCCCTTGGACTTTTTGAGAAATTACAAGATTACCCTTGGATATTTTTGGTAAGATTCGATCTGGGCCGTCGATTTCAAGATTAGATCGAATCTGGACCGTTGGATCAAAATGTGAGAGAAGGGCATTTTGGTAATTTGCCACTTTGGGTCAAATTACACTATTTAGGTCCAAATGACCATTCTCTCTCCTCCATTTCTCTCTCTCCCCACCGAAAATTCCCCCCCCCACCGTGAGCTCTTCCCCTCCGGCCGACCGCTCTCCCCTCGCCGATCGCCGCCGTCCGTGCGCCCGCCGGACCGCCGCCGTGCCGCGCCGTCCACGCCGCCGCATCACCACCAGCCCTCACCCGCCGTTCTCTCTCTCCCTCTCTCTCCCCGTGTGGCCGTGGGTCTCGGCCAAGGCAAGCCGCGCCCCCGCCGTCGCCGTTCTCGCCGCCAAGCCGCGCCGCCGTTCCCGATTAAGTGCCGCCGCTTTCCGTTCTAGCCGCGTGAGTCTAGAACTCGGTAAGTCGCGCTCTAAACCCAATTTAGGACTTCGGGTATCGACGGGTGATTTTTGGGTGAAATCGGGTTTAAATTATGTGCGAATTTGCATGATTTAGGAGAGGAATTATGTGGCGGGCCTTAGGATTGAATTTGGAAAATTTTGGTGGAATATTTGAGGACAACAGTGGGCTGTGAGTGGCTGTGCAGTGGGCTGTGATGGGCCGATCGGGACGCAAATTGGATTTTTAGAACCGGTAATTAATGGTGAGAAAGTGTCGTGAAGGACCGGAACTGATTTGACGCCATTTGGTTGGAGAAAAATAGCAAATTGTGTGTTTAATGCGTGTTTGATCTATGACTGAATTGTGGTGATTAAATTGAGTGCGTGGTTGTGTGGTTAAATGATTGAAATATGCCTGTTGGGTGCACGCTTGGGCCAGACTGATTTAATTGTTAAAAATTGGCCATGGCAAATGCTGAGTGAGCATGGATTGTGTGTAATTGATGCGTGTACGGGCCATATGTGATTGGCCAGTTGAGTGTGGTAAATGCTTGTTGAGCATGTGCACGAGTAAGAAAGAAATGAGGTATGACATGTGTTTGTGGAAATTGTTCCGTCCTGAGGCGTGTTCGTTTACGCGGGACGATGCCCGGTATTACCGGAAGATTGCCAGCCTGAGGCGTGTACTTCAACGTGGGTTGCGCAGTAGGTGGTAGATGTTGAGCCTGAGGCGTGTACTTCAACGCAGGCAAGAAACATGGCCTAAGGCGTGTACGTTTACGCGGGCCCGGAAGTGTTGTGGAAAGAGGTCGCAGTGTACCTGAGGCGTGTACTATAACGCGGGTCACTGGCGAGGCATGTGGAAACGAGATAATGAGAACGGAATGAGTGCATGTCATGAGATTTGTACTCGATTGTGATTGTATGTGATATGCCTGCTATGTGATGATTTGATTGGTGTGATTGTGTTTGTGTAATTATCTGGAGGTACGTAATAGCCTAGGTGGGGTTTAGGGGCGTACTTACTGAGATGTGATCTCATGGTTGTCTCAACCAATATTTTCAGAACCTCGACCTGAGACATGAATCCTCCGCCACCGCCACCAGAGCGTTTTGGGGTGCCAGTGCACACCGAGAATGAGGTTGCAGAATTTCCGATGGGTGATGGAATGACCTGGATTAAGCATACCACAACGGTTTTCGTAGAAGTAGGATTACCTTTATGGGAGACTCATGTTTATACTGCCTGGTTCTTCCGGGATGTATATGGGGATGAGTTCGGGCCCGTTAGGGGTTTTGATGTTCCGTTTGATCTCGTTGGGTATTGGGATCCGGCTGCCATACCCCCGATAGATGGAGAATTAACCAGTACAGAGGTTAGCTTAGCGCAATCTGGGATGCATCCCGCACCCGCCGCACAAGGATCTTCGGAGGCTGAGCATGAACCCGAGCCCGAAGCATCGCAAGCTGAAGCTGAACCAATGGACATAGATTTAGAACCGATCCCCGAGGAAGAACCAGAGGAAGCGGAGCCCTAAATAGAACCCGAGGTAGAGCCTAATGATGAGTCTGAGGAGTCGGAAGAGCCTGTAGGAGACCCGGAATATATACTCCCTTTTGAGCAATATATGGATCCCAATTTCGTGCCTGCGTACAATTTCTTTGATTTTCTAGCTGAGGAGAATCAGAATGAAGTTCCAGCTGAGTCGGGCGACATCAATCACCCGATTGAGATTGAAGCGGAGACGGAGTCTTCGGAGGAGCAAGCCGATCAGGGAAGTTCAGATTCAGATAGGGTGAGTCAGACTCAGAATGGACGCCGAGTAAGGGGCGTAGGGGCTAGCATCAGGGGTTCAGAATGATGGATTTTGGAGAGTACCATTTTTGAGGTCAGAATGCCAGGTCATCAATCTTTTGTATATCGGTGGTTTTAAATACGGTGTGCAAGTGTATGTGGTGGCTGTAAACTGTAAAGGTTTTATAAGTTTGATAATGAAAATATGTATATTCTCCCTGACCTTCCCAGTTTATATTGTCCGGGTTGATTGTGGTTTCCGCCGTGCGTTAAATCTCTGATGATTGTATTGAGGTCGGCGATAATTCCTGGGATGTCGCATAAATCGATCATTAAAGGATGACGCGTGCCCGATGGGGTTTGGGGCGTGACATGTGGGGCTCGAATTGAAGAACATACGAACCAAGTCGTTTTGGACACACTAGACGGTTGTGGGGCTCGAACGGAAGAACATCCAAACCAAGTCGTTTGGGCATGCTACGAGAGGTAATCCGTTCAACCCCCTATGATTTTCCGATTTTTGATTGAAACGCACGAACAACGCCTTTGGAGATACATGTATGGTTATATTTTTTCCGATGCGTTTATATTTAATTTAACTATGCATGTTCTGTAGAAAACCAATAAGGTCGACAGTCAGACATGTGGTGCAGGGCTTGTTGTCGCAGCTCGGGTTGGCACAGCAGAGTCGGAACAGAGCAGCGGCTGCATCGGGTTGTCATCGAGGAAGCAGCAGCAGCTCGTTAAGGACTTCCAACGATGATTATGCTTGGCGCCAATTACGACACCACCAAGGGTGCTGGTCGCAAGACAAGGACCGGCGGGAAGAGGCGGCGGACAGCCGAAAATTGGATGATATGTATACCATGCATGTTCACCCTAGGAGTATATTTGTTATATGACATAAGGCGTTAGACGAAACAAACAAGATTAACTCAATTTAAACATACATATGTGGGCGACAGCATGAGATGCTTTAGGAGGCCCAGCCCATAATATAGCCATTCTAAGCAACAGTATTTTCAATTTCTTATGATGATGAGCCAATTAGATGACTTTATCTAGGAAAGTAGCAGCATGTTCTTTTCTCTGATGATATAACGAAAGCTGAAACTTTCATCTTGAATACTTTACAAGTGAAACTGAACTCAAGCCAGTAGTTAAATGAAGCAGAATCATCCGAAGGCGTGCCCAGTCAGGGTTGGTGGAGATATGGAGAGTTCCCCGAAGGAACGGTCCCTATTAAAGCCACCAAAAGTACGATAATAAAAACGAGCCAATCCGTTCAATCAACAAATGAAGAGAGTCAATCAAAGCCAACTTAACTGGATCGAAGCTGCTGGTCATGAAGTGTGTTCAATCTAAAGAAAAGAAGTGTTCTTAAGACCGTCACCTTTGAGTTCATTTTCATCACAGAGATGATCTGATCGCATTAAAGCAAACTTCTTAATGAATATGATGTATAATTATTTGGAACAGTACGCAAGTGTCTTTGCCCAGTGGGACTTACCGCAGAGTACATGTGAATGTAAATACGTGGAATCCCTATCCCACAGTATTGGACAACGAAGTTGGTTTCTCTCAAATGTGGGTTTTGGCGGGATAAAATGAGAATATGAATACTATGAGGTGGGATGGACGGTAAATACTGGATAAAAGTTGTATTGGCATTATTTGCATTCTCAAAGTGCCCGGAGAAAAATAAAGTTCTCTCTTTTTGGTTTCAGCTAGTTAGTCTGCTAATTTCGGCAAACAAACTAGGTCATTCATATACTGGACCTTGAGTTCTCCTGTGTCTTTTATGATATTTGAGATTCTCATGCGAGTCAGGATCACATGGCTGACAATTGACATGCTTATCCTAGATGATTTTCATAAGAGTGATAACTACCAAAAAGACCGGTCGCTTCAATCTCGACTGCCTAGGATTCGTGCAAGTGGACCGCAAAATTACTCTTGGATCTCCAGTACAACCTATATCCACCTACTAACGGGAATCAATATGATGTTTATATGTCTATAACCCAGGTAACGGACATTGTCCATTTACAAAAATGGTTGGTTCTTTCGTGTTCCCCACCTAGTTTTCTCGTCATAATAGATCATATGATGCTGTTAGTTATAAGGAAATCAAAATGCGTAATTTAACTATATTTGGGTGATGCAAACGTGAATGTAATAAGTATATTTGTCTTCTTACCAGATGTCCCAAAATCTAGCTATTGGACATTGGTGGCTTCAATTGGCAAACGTCGACATAGGATATTGGCCCAAAGAAATCTTTACTTCTTTAAGCACAAGTGCTAATGAGGTAACTTGAGGTAGAGAGATAATCAACATGGAACCTAATGATCATCATACGACAGCGCAAATGGAGAGCGACCACTTTCCTCTATTAAGGATTTCGGAAATCGTCCTATTTCCACAACCTTCAATATGCTGATGCCAATTTGATGTACAGGGATGCAGATAATGCCATAAGGATGGCATCGAACCCTAAGTGCTATGATTTGTAGATCATGGGTAAGACTCCTCGATACGGGATCAATTTTCTTTTACGGTGGTCCTGGGTTTTCAGCTCAGTATTTGAAGTAGCAACTAGTGGCTAAGCCATAGAACAGACCTCCCTGGCGCATATATTATGTCCAAATAGTTTGGAAATGGTGTCCGAAAGTTAGTGTTAATCATTGTTTTTGGTAGTACGATCACATTGGTTTTGAGATGCATTGTCGTGTTGGGATGTCAGCTAATGAGCTAGCAATAATTTGAAAATCAATTGAGAGTTTCCACGAGAACCTTGGGAAGTTCATGTCTTAGTACATCTCCCTTAAGAGATGGCATATTATGTCTAGAACGTTAAGCTTGTCATTTTATTTTTCTTCCATGTTTCAGTATATGAGGGGGGTAGATTATCGACAGAGGCTTTGCAGCTTTGCCTATTTTTTGCCCCATCTTTGTGTATTAGTTTTGGCAATTTTATGTATTGTTAGCATAATTTTTTGGTTACAGGAGTTTCATTACCATTTATGAAGAAAGAAGGAATTGGAGAGTTATTTGCCCTTTGCCACCGAAGCAATTTCACTCATTACCATTACCTTGTATATTATATATATGTATATATGTATATATACTTGCCATCAATGTAACATTTTGATGGCCACTCCAAAATGAGAATTTTTTACATGTATAAAAATTGACCTATTTTTTCTCTTTATTTTCCATCTGTGGAAGGATAAGGATATATCATTGATGCATATCTCATATAGATTACCAAATCTTGAACATTTCCTTTCACGTGCACAAACCTAATCCATGCCGAAAGAAGAATTATTTTCTTCCTTGTGGAAACGGTGATCCATGGCAAGCTGTCAATGATGATTGCCGGGATTTAGGTTTGAGGTCTGCCAGGGATAAATCATTAATGCATATGTCCTTTAGATTACCAAATATTGAACATTTCCTTTCACGTGCACAAACCTGATCATACTTGCCAAAAGAAGAATCATTTTCTTCATTGTGGAAACGGTGATCCACAACAGGCTATCAATGATGATTGCTAGGATTTAGGTTTGAGGTCTACCAAGGATAAATCGTTGATGCATATCTCCTTAAGATTACCAAATCTTGAACATTTCCTTTAGCGTGCACAAACCTGATCATAATTGCCAAAAGAAGAATCATTTTCTTCCTTGTGGAAACGGTGATCCATGGCAGGCTATCAATGATGATTGCCAGGATTTAGGTTTGAGGTCTACCAAGGATAAATCATTGATGCATATCTCCTTTAGATTACCAAATCTTGAACATTTCCTTTCACGTGCAAAAACCTGATCATACTTGCCAAAAGAAGAATTATTTTCTTCCTTGGAAATGGTGATTCATGGCAGGTTATCAATGATGATTGCTAGGATTTAGGTTTTAGGTCTACTAAGGATAAATCGTTGATGCATATCTCCTTTAGATTATTAAATCTTGAACATTTCCTTTTACATGCAAAAACTTGATCATACTTGCCAAGAGAAGAATCATTTTCTTCCTTGTGAAAGTAGTGATCCATGGCAGGCTATTAATGATGATTACTAGGATTTAGGTTTGAGGTCTACCAAGGGGATATGATTTATGTGTATATAAGAAATAACATTGTCTTGTCTCATTTTCAAAAATACTCTAGTCTATTTTATAATGGCAAGGGTAAGTCCACGGATGCATCTTTTCAAATGGTTCGTTTTGATGATCAGTTTTATCAGTATGATAAGCGATGGGCGTGCTCGAGCGAGAATCCTTGTATCAAACAAAGTTACAAGATCCGATAAGCCTAAAGGAGTGGTGAAAACCATTGAGGTCATTCCTAAACTCTGCATGTTGCTATTTCACCTTTTTTTCTCTTTTAAATATGTTCTTTCTGCTAAGATCATGTATGAGAACCTGCTGCAGAGTTATGAAACTAGTGAAGTGATCGATTGTATTGACATCTTCAAGCAACCTGCTTTTGATCATCCGCTTCTCAAGAATCATACCGTACAGGTTTTTCTCCCCTCATTTTTTGACCTGTAACTTGCACTAGTATTCTGTCTTGTGCCTCCCATACAAAATTTGCAGTTAACAGTAGAAATGAATAAGTGCAGCGATGATGCTATACCTGCGCTTCCTCCGGCGACTCTTCGCCATGGCCTCCGGAGCCCTAGAGGCCGCAGAGGGGCGGCGGCTCCTCCCCCGTCGAGTGCAAGGAGGAGCTCCCCGAGAAATTAGAGGCGGAGGAGGCGGAGCAAGAGGACCGAGAGATCGCCGCTCCGGAGGAGGAGGCCGAGGCTTCCGAAGAGGAGGCTCTGCTGGTCGCCGCCGAGGCCCCGCCGGCTGCGTCGCCTCCGAGAGGCCATGCCCGTGATGTCCATATCCTGAGTTGTGGGTTCCTGCTCATCTTCTCGGCCTACGGTGCTGCTCAGAATCTCGAGAGCACCGTGAACACCGTGAGTTTTCCGAGTCGATTTCGTTGGAATTTTGGGTAAATTGAGAGAAGAAATCGACGGTCGTGAGATGAAAACCCAGAGGCAGATTTCGCACTTCTGGGTCTGAGGTTGCTTGTAGGAATGTTTTTTTGGTTCGTTTGACGTTGCGCTTTGGTTTGATGAGTTTCTTCATTTTTGTTGCCGGCGGATAATTTGGGCACGACAGGCAACGCAAGTAAAGAAGAAAGGCAGACAGGCAACGCAACAAAGACATATAGAATCTACAGTAGAGAACATTAGTGATTTGGAGGATGATCAAAGCCATCGTGTGGGGAAGTCGCTTTTACACTCAGTGAAGTGGGAGCGCATTATTTTGGATGAGGTGAGTGAATGGGAGTATCTTGCGGTGATATGAGTGCTAACATAGTTCAATGCTTTGTAACCGATATAAAGATTTCGATATGTCCATGCTGGCAACACGTGATTCGTTATTTTGTTTGGCTGGGTGAAGCCACGCATGAATGCGTTAATTTGCTCTTGGCAAGACAAACTTCTGTAAGATTAGGCCTTTCGATTGAAGGTTTGATTACTTTTAGGGAACCGTATATGCATGTTCTTTTCCACAATTTATCAAAAAAACTTCTATCCGGGATCTCTTAGTATGATTTGCTTCGTGATCTTTGAACATTCATCTGCATGTACATTTCCCACTTATGCCTATGCAATTTTATTCAATGTAGGCTCACTTTGTCAAAGATAGGCGATGTAATACTGCAAAAGCAGTTCTCGGACTGGAGTCTTCATACAGATGGGCTTTAAGTGGAACACCTCTTCAAAATCGTGTTGGGGAGCTCTACTCTCTTGTAAGTTTCTATTTTATACGAGTGGTTAATTGTTATTCACCTTCTGTAGTCAATCACATTGTCCTGCAATAAACTTTTCAGGTCCGTTTTCTTCGAATTGTGCCGTATTCATTCTACTTATGTCAAGATTGTGATTGCAGAACACTTGATTATAGGTATGTAAAGTTTCAATCACAAGATAATCGGGTTATACTTTCCCATGGGTGGTTTCTGGTATAACAGGCAATCTCAGCCTGTAGGACCGTAGTCGTTCATGTTGACACAAAATGGTTAGAGGCAACTACACGTGCAAAAAGACCGGTTTAGCGACTTGGTATACCAAATAATGTGGCAATCTTTGCATAGATATTTAAAGAAGCAGTGCATGTGGCATTCTTCGCAAGAATACTTAGCGTCTCTATGAATGGTAAAGTACAAGTTAGCTACATCCATTTAATCTTTGCTGCTCGGTATTACGGGTTTAAAGTGTCATAGCCGTGTTCTTCTAGGCAATACATCTTTATTAATTTTATCCTCAAGTGAAGGCTGCAACCTCCTAATCTCAAGTCTCAATTCAGCCTGCTGCTAAAGTGTTTGTACCTCAGGCTTCAGTTTCCATCAGTCTTCTGCCAAAACATTTGTACCTCAGGCTTCGGTCTCATCTTTCTGACACATTAAGATCTGCAGTACTGGGGCTAAGCCTTCATGATAGCTTTTTGATGTGGATGTGACTTTATACTTTCATCTGCACATTATTTTTCCTTTGTTTGAATGTGATATGCCTGTGTATAAGTTAGCGAGACTCTAGGTTAAGAGTGTGACATGATTCAGATCTCATGTTGCTACGTAGTTCTCACAGGACGTCTTGATCTTGATGCAACTATTGCTGGAATATCTCCCACCATGGTGGATGTTCCATTTAGAGAACAAGTCCATACTTGTATCTTGCCCTGTGAGATACGTGTTTAATGGCTGTTATCTCATATCATTATTCATTGAAGCATGCACAAAATTTGTTTCTGAATATATCCCTAACCTTCAAAATCTTGGTCTACAGTTGGTAGTAGATATGTGGATGCTATTGATTTGTATGTTGTATTTGACATGATTTGGTGGGTTGCACCCTCTTGGGTACCGTAGTGGAGAATGTCCCTAAATTGATGATCATCCTGCCAGGGGGAAAACTGCAAAGAAAAGAGAAATTGAAGAATCTCTTTATCTTTGATTGAGTGGCAATGACATCCAAAATGGTGAACTATCAAGCATCATGCCTGTTAAAGAATTTTTTTTTTGGGATGTTAGATTCTTCTCCTAGATGATAGAGTAGATATCGCCTTCTTGATGTAAAGACCTTGAAAGTTTGGATAGTGGGGCCATTGTGGAGCTTGTAGCTCCTATATCTAGTTTATATTGCTAATGACATCTTATTGCTTTTAAGAGTGAAGCATCAAATAGGTATAATTTAAAGAAGAGTTCTATGTGAGATATGTTTGGCAGAGTAAAGATATAGGTATACTGTGAAGAACATCACAAATACTATAGACTGAGGGTGTACACAATAGATGGATGCATCTTTTACTCAGATGATCTTTCTAATTTTTACACATCATTGTACAATGAGAGCCAATCTAACCTTGTGCGGTGTGCGTATTGATTGGTAGGTCCGTTAATCTAGGCTTCTTAATTTGCTCTTTCAGAGGATCAATTAGACTGAAAATGTGTCACCAGAAATTTCTAGCAATTGCTTTCATGGCCTAAAGATATATAAATGTTCTAAGTGCAATCCTTTTAATTTTGGATGCGAAATTTTGGCAATTGTAGGTATTTCACTTTCTTCTCTGGGCTTGTGGGACTTTGAGTATTGCATTGTATGTCAACAAGTGAATGTCACTTCTTTGGAGGAGGTGATGAAGCACTTCATGCAAACCTTATTGGAGAAAGCAGAGTGGGCGCAAGATTGGAAGTATCTTTTCATACATATCGGGGATAAGCTTTGCTTCAGCATCTTCAGTGCCAGAAGTGCAGTTGGCCCAATATGTTCCTGTCCTGGAAAGAATTGCCACCCTGAGGTTGCTTAAGCAAGTGCTTTAAAGTGCTCAAGATTATTTATTCTCTCATTATGTGTACTATAAAGAAAAATATATATGTCATTCTTGTGGAAAATGCAGATGAATGTATTTCATTTTCATATTATTATAATATTTTGATGTTATTAAGTGCTTAATCAATGTTAAATATAAATTGTAGGAATTACTTTTGCTGTTAATTAGATTTAAAATCGAAGTCGTCCCTAAACAATATTCGTCGCAGAGTTCGTCGCTAAAGAATTAATAAAAATTCGTCGCTAAATAATTAATAAAAATTCGTTGCTATTATTGACCACAAAAAATTTACGGACCCAAAAAAAAAACTTGGCAAATTAGCGATGAATTTTTTTTTTGGTCGAAATTAGCGATAAATAATTAGCGACGAATAATTTGCGATGAATTTTGTGACGAATTTTGTGACGAATAATTAGCGACGAATTTTGTGACGAATAATTTGTGATGAATTTTGCGACGAATAATTTGCGACGGAATTTTGCGACGAATAATTAGCGACGAATAATTAGTGACGAATTTTGCGACGAATAATTTGCGACGAAATTTGCGACGAATAATTAGCGACGAAAATTGATATTTTTCGTTGCTAAATTTTGCGACGCCGAATTAACGACGGAATTTTTTTCGTCGCAAATTCGTTTAGCGACGAATTTTGCCAAATTTTTTGTCGCAAAATTCGTCGCTAAAACCTCATTTTTTTGTAGTGGAATGTTGCGACGAAATTTGTGACGAAATTTGCGACGAAATTTTGCGACGAAATTTGCAACGAATTTTGCGACGAAATTTCTGACGAATTTTGCGACGAATAAAGTTCGTGGCTAATTTGCGACGAATTTTGCGATGAATAGTGTTCGTGGCTAATTTGCGACGAATTATTTGCGACCAATTTTTTTCTGTCGCAATTTTGCGACGGAAATTGAAATTTTCCGTCGCAAAATTTTGCGACGCCCTATTAGCGACGGAATTTTTTCTGTCGCTAATTTCGTCGCAAATCGAATTTGCGACGGATTTTGCCAAATTTTTCGTCGCAAAATTCGTCGCTAATCCCTTGTTTTTTTTAGTGTACGTGCACTGGACAAACATGAAGTATGTGCAAATACATCACGATATGACTTATTGGGGCATTGCTTTTGAGTTGCATTTTTGTTTATGCATTGATCCTTAAGTTTCACTTCCTTATGAGTTTGTTGTCTATTGGTCAGTATGCTATAGTAATTATGAGGGGTGGCAACTATTATGGAGCTCATGCAAAAATTAATGCATGGAAACCTATAGTAATGGAGACTGAAGCCAGTTTCTCTCAAATTTGGCTCTCAGCAGGCCCTTATGAGGATGTGAACACTGTGGAGGCCGGATGGATGGTAAAAACTTAGAATGATCCAATTGGAAGATTTTACCATGGTTGGGATTCTAAATGTATGCAAATTTAGAAGATAAGTGGCTTGTGTTTTTATTATAGGTTAATAGAGATCGGAGCAATATCAACGAGGTACAGATTTTCACATACTGGACAGTGAGTTATTAACTCTTTCGAGTGCTTTTAATTCACCAAACTTTTACAAACACAACAAACATTGACATGCTTTTCTTGGGTGGAGTTTAGAGTGATGGCTATCGCGATAAAGGTTGCTGCGATGTTGATTGCGCTGGATTCGTACATACAAATCGTCGGTTTGCTTTAGGTGCTGTGATTCAACCAATCTCTGACTATGGTGGACAGCAATATGACCTAAGTATAGACATTATGAAGGTAATGGAACAACATTTTAGGTAAATATACAATGGATATTTTTTATCCTTCTATCTTTTAACAAAAGTATTTCAGGTGCCTGATACTGGATCATGGTGGCTACACATTATGAACACCATAGAAGTAGGATACTGGCCTTGGGAAATCTTCACTTATCTAAGAGGCCACTTATCTAAGAGGCCCTGCCAATCGAATTGATTGGGGTGGAGAGGTAGCCAGCACACCACAGGGTGGTGGTCATACGTCAACGCAAATGGGGAGCGGCCATTTCCCCTCTGAAGGCTTCAGTAGGGCGTCCTATTTCCACAATCTTAAATCCGTCGACGAAGACTTAATGTATAGAGACCCGGAGAATCTCGTGAAGTATGTCAGAAGACCTGAATGCTATGACTTACAGTTAAACGTGGACCCGCCCAACTTATCTGGATTTCATTTCTATTATGGGGGCCCTAGATTTTCAGCCCAGTGTGCAAATGAGTGAACATATGATAACATGCTTTCCTTTTTCTTTTTCATACCCTAATAAAAATAGCTTTGTCAAGTGTTTTGCTGTGAGTACACCAGTGCTTTTTTTCATTCCCTAATACCAATGATTTATTCCGTCGATCAATCTCATATCACATATCAATTGTCCATTCCATTGATCAACTCATACTCAAGAATGTCACATAATCCACTTGAAGATTTGTGCAAATCAACTCTAATTTATTGTATAAAAACCTTTAAATACTTCTCATATTCTTACTAACACGTCGAGTGAGATTGTTAATCACATTATTTCAAAAAAATTTCCTCTAGCATCACGGGACAATTAACTTGTAATACACCCAAGACATGATTCATAACATCATCACATCAAAATGATTATTGTGTACATACAATTGTAGAACTAAGATAACGATCCACTTCTTTAAATTCCAACCTCAATTGTCTTCCCGAGGCAATTTCCCATTGTTGTCTCTAGCATCAGGGGTTTCCAAACTTGAACTTATCTTTAAAACAAAAATCTTAATAAAGAATTTATCATTTAAAAGATCATCACTTAATATTGAATGACCATAACTTCCTAGATAACCAAGATAAGAACTTATCTATTTTCCATTAAATTTAACGAATCTCCAATTTTCAAACATAAAGGTTCATTACTTACCCCTTCTTATATCAATGATTTTAGCACTTGCATTGCATCATAATTTCAAACAATAATACAATTGAAATTTACCATGTATATTAGTTCCACAAAGCTCTTTAACCTCTTATTTATTCCAGGTAGATAAAGGTCCTTGTTTCGACAGATGGACAAGGGCTTTCATTTATTGAAGTGTGAGTTCTTTAATAATTTCAAAACTTATAACTTGTAACTTGCAAGATTCAGGACCAAAACTTGACATGTCTATTTTCGAGGGATTCTAGGCTGATGACTATCAAGATAGTAGTTGTTACAATCTTGAATGTCCTGGGTTCGTGCAAGCTGATCGTAAAGTTGCTCTAAGACCTCCTATTAGACCTATCTCCATCTATAGTAGACAGCAACATGACATATATATATCCATAAATAAGGTAATGAAAAGTCGAGTGCCATCTTTTAGGTGACACGAAACAACTTTAGGCTGAAATGCATAGCCTATCCGTGACTGTGTCTCCATTTCCTTCTGCTTGTAGAACTTATCTATTCAAAAGAAATATGTGCACATACTTTCAGTCTTCTATCTCTTGACCAAAGGGATAATTTTAGAATCAAGACAGTTGGGACGGGTGGCTACACATTGTAGATGTTGATTTGGGATACTGGCCTGAAGAAATATTCACTTCTCCAGATGGAGGTGCTTCTGAAATACTTTGGGGTGGAGAGATAATGAATACACAACCAGATGGTCATCATACGGCAATGTAGATATGTTGACACCTAATTTTTAGCTGACATGTCGTAAAAGTAGAAAAACTTGAGAGTAGGGTTTTTGATCGCGACAAAACCCAGTTCTCATTCAAAAAGAGTCATTTAGCAATTAAAATAGCATTAGCCTCTCATTTTCTAGCTTTTTGCACTTTAATCTCAAAAAGAAAAAACGTTGATTGTTGAGTTGACTTTTGATCAAACTTTGACCAAAAAGTCAACCCAAAGTCAAAATTTGGTTTTTGCATATAAAATCCCAAAAGAGTGTCAATTTCTCTTTTGCATTATCAATTTTCAAAAAATTCAAAGTTTGACCCATTAATTGGCATTTTAGTGATTAATCACTAAAATGTTGACTTTTGGTCAATACTTTGCTCAAAAAAATTGAAAAAAATTCAAAACCCTTAAATAAATTCCTCTTTAGCTTAATTTCACTTTGGCATCATCACTTTTACAAAAATCGGTTTAGATTCAACTTTTTCCTAATTTGCGAAATTTGGTTCAAATCGACCAAAAATGAAATTATTTCATTTCTAGTCATTTTTCAGGATAGTTTCCTTCACGGCATTTGATCTTGAGGTAGTCTTTCATTCAATTTTCAAATCAATTTTAGAATTCCAAGCCAAGGGTGGAAATCACCAATTTAAGCCCTAATTAGGGGTTTCCGTCAGTTCTTCATGATTTGCACAATTAAGCCATAGATGAGCCTAATTTCTTATATGCAACTCAAATCTAAAATCAATTTTGGAAAATTCACTCGAATTTGAGTCAATTTGATCAATTAAGCTAGCTCGTGTCACGAATTTGAGTCAATTTGCGGAATTCACATGACATAGGCTAGTGGCGATTCCTAATTGTTAAAAAAAGATAAAATCAATTCTGTGTCACGCGAGGTATGGATTGAGAAAGAATCCACGTTCATGATTAATTGGCCTTATGGATGAACAAAAGATCGACGCTTTGGTAAGCCACCTTTTATAGTGTGCCATTTGGACTGTTTTATGAACATTTACCTCTAAATCTACATCATGAGGCGGCCCTTGTGGGGTAAGTTGCGACAAGATAGGAAGCAACCATTTCCTTTTGAAGGCTTCAGAAAAGCGCCGTTCTTCTACAATCTTAAGTTCATTGATACCGGTTTTAAAGAGAGAAATGCAAAGAATGTTGTGAAGTATGTGACAAGGCCTCAATGCTATGATTTACACATCGATGAGGATGAGTCTAGTCCATATGGAGTCCATTTTTACTATGGATGTCCTAGATTTTCGTCCTAGTGTCCAAAATAGCGCACGTGCTTGTGATGATACAGTGATACCAACTACCTATTGGGGCTAACAATACAACTTAGAAGGGGGTTGAATAGGTTGAGTGAAGATAATAATAAACTTTCATGAAATACCAAACCATCACGATTACTACTGATGACAGATAAAGTAATCAGGAGTGGTGCTGATAAACATATAAACATAATTGGGTGTGCTAATAATAAAGAGATAGAAGATAGCATACTGAGTTTTATACTGGTTCGACTTTATCCCCAAGTCTACATCCACTCTTAAAACTAACAACCACAATTAGGCTGAAATCCACTAGTAATTAGCATTGCAAGTTATAACCGGCTAGTGTTGTTCCCATTACACGATAGATGACACTATTAGGATACAAACACTTGCACTCACGCTCGTACATTTGACCACTTTCTATTACAACTCAATAGCACCATACAGACACATTATCAGCATCACACTGACTAACAAAAGCAAAACAAAGAATAAGACTCAAGAGCTCTAGACTTAGTTTGTTCGTTTCACTCCCTAACCTTACTACTGCTCTTGGATTGAGTATTTATAGCCTTCTAATCCTTAGATGACCATTTAACTCATCTCCATGAAGTAGCCATTGGTTCTACCGTTGCCATCAGCATAACGGCTCTCTAATGGCTCTCTCTGATAGTGGCAATTTCCCAAACCCGTCAAATTACTTCTATCAGTGTCTGTCTTCTGTTAGAATGGCCAAAACTTCTCTAATACATCTCCGGTTCTCTTGATGCAAACTCCAAGCCTTTGTAACGGCTAGTTTCATCCTGATCAACATTCTTATCAATTGAGCAAATGGCTATCACCTTTAAGGACTCGATATCTGCATTGTCCCTTACCCATATAATCAACAGTACAAATTATCAATAGTCTGTTGATGCTATCCGCTAACGAACTCATGTGGAATGACTTTCGATCAATCTTCGAACGATCCTCTTGGCTTTATCATCTTCTAAAGACTTCTAAGGACTTCAGCATCCTCGTTGATTCCTCGTCTTCATTGTGAGTCAGCATCCAAAGACCTTCAAAGACACTAGCATCGTTGGTGATTCCTCGTCTTCATTGAACTCACTGGATCATCGGTATTGTCACTATCTTCCACCTCATATGAAGAGAACTACTCCAGCCAACAATCTGCTATCCTAATACTGATTTGCCTTCTTCTAGTTCTAGTCCTTCCAAGCATATTAGTAATCATGATTCTACCAAGCTGTCCACCTTTAAAAGTGCGGTCCTTCCAAGCTTCAATGAATATCATAGTTCTCGGCTTGTTCACCATCACAAGGTACATCCAACTATTCACCTTATCTTGGTCCTTCCAAGTCATCACAAACATTCTCGTTCTTCTCGACTTGTTCTCCCTTGATCAAGGTCCTTCTAACTTGTTCACCTATGTAGAGATCCTTTCAGCTTGTAAACATCTCCACATCCAATACCTTATTCACATTAGACATCGACAGTGATCCTTCCATATCGGTTGAGCATTCCCGATTGTGGCAAAGTAATCAGCATCACACTTAATACTATTTATGACATCATCTGCATTGTGGCTAGTGTATATATCATCTGGTATTACTTGACCAACACACACATTTATAGCCTTTGATTGTTTTTATCATCTTCAAAACATCATAGGGGATTTACCCAACAATCTCCCTCTTTTTTATGATGACAAAACAATATTTTGAATATGTAGATATCTTAACACGCAACAAGGGATATTGAATTTGAGTGTGTGAAAAGTAAAACAAATATGCTTCGCATAGAAAGCATACAATGCAATCTCAAAATATCAAAATATTCAATGAATATAATAAGGAGATAAAAATAGATATATTATGAGCAAAGAATATGAATTAACAACAGCTCGTGCTTTTACACACGTAACTAAATCACATGAGTTTCAAATAAGAATGAACAATCATCATGTGAACTCATACTCCAAACACATATGCATATTCATTAAATATCTTCCCCTTTTTGTCATAATAAAAAAGGAGCTAATAATGCATATGCAATTCAACTCATTTTCTCACAATCTAACCTCTTCTCATAGTCGACATAATCTGGCAAAGGGAAAAAGAATGTGCAATGAATCTGTCTTCAATGGATCAAACATCATATGCATCAACAAATATATATATCAAGGAACATAGATGCATAAAATCATTCCAACTTTCTTTCCCTTTTCATCATAATGAAAACATGATATTGCATAGGGAATATTGAGTTCGTTAATTATTCTCTGGTCATTCTGCTAGGTAGGATTTGACAATGATCCTTCTGCAAGTTCACCTATGAAAACCTTGTTACAACTTCATCTTCCTCTATATGATTAGCTTCAATGGACTTCTCGCAATGTCATTGGCGGCGAACCGCCATGTCACCGTGATCCGAACACTTTACTGGACCAGCCAATTGGTAGGAGTGACAAGCGATGTGTACAAAGGGTAGGGACATTGTCAACTCGAGCTGATGACTTGCACTTACCAGGACTTCCTTGTTGAAGACCAACAATTGCAATGATCTATCTCCATCATGATGAAATTTCAAAAAACACCCAAGCCTATTGGCCAAGGAGACTTGTTGAATACATCAGAGTAGTGCAAGTGTGACCCTCAACATCTGAGGGCATCATAGACCTATTATTGCCTCAAACTTCCTTGGCATAAATGGCCATAGTCCCCCTAAGAAGCTAGTTGTGGAGATGTACATCTACATATCTGGTTAACAGGCTGAGGTCTCGTTTGTTATCGGAATTAACTAAAGAAATCGCTCCACCAACTAAGAACGGCCATGTACCACTACCTATAGAATCAAGAAAGAGCTCTTAGTTTGCCAATCCTTACTATGTTTGGACTTAGTAAGTTTCCGTCTGGTTAGTCAAATTAAGCTATAGGCTCCATTCCTAGTGGTCCCTTCTATCAATTTCTTTAAGTTTCATCCTTGTGACCATACTCCCTCCAGAATCTAAAAACTTTGATTTCTCATAAGGTGACTGCAGAGTGCTAAAAGCAACATCCATCGATCCCTAGTCGATATCATTTATAGTTGAGACTTAGATGATATTTGATCATCTTTGAGCCCTCAACTTTTCTTCTCATGTCGAGATATCATCCATACCACCCCATCCATTGGAGACGACATCTTTTGGGTCTATAAAGAAACTCGGAGGAGGGATGTACTTTACGTAAAAGTCGTACTCCCCACTCGGTTGGCCCAAGGTGTCAACTACCTCTTTGCGTTCACGAGCGATTTTTATAAATTCATGATTCCAATGGGTTCTTCTAACATCCGGCTTGGAATCAATATCGGAAATAATCTCTTCATCTTTTTCAACGGGTGGAGGTTCAACCAATTCGGGTGTGAAATAATCATCCACAATCTCTAGGGCTTCCATTTCTTCGGCTACAACCTTAACGGGTTCATCTTCAACTTTGTTTTCCTCAAACTCACAAAGAAAGTGTTCGGAAGATACATCTATCATGGCGGATATCATCATGGCATCTGGTTCTTCTCCCATGTCTCGGACTATCCCCATGTCAATCAACTTGGAAATGCATATCAACTTTTCTTCTTTTAAGATGTCACCTCCTTTTCCATAATGACCAGCTAGCATCAAGATCTCATTCAACCTTGGTACATCCACCATAAATGTATGCTTATCCTCATTTGTCCCAACCACGTTCGCACCTTCGGTATGATTAGGCAAGGGATTTTGTTGCACAATTGGCTCGGGATCCTTAAAAGACAAGATTCATTTGTCGATCAAACTTTAAACTTTAATCTTTAACATCAAACAATTGTTGGTACTATGGCCTTTCTCACCCATATGATATTCACAAGATTTCGTGACATTAAAACCGACGAACTTCGAAGGATTGTCTTTTGGAACTTCTTTTGCAACCATTCTTCGTTCGAGGAGCATGGGTAGAAGCTTCGATAATGATCTTGGCAACAGAGAGAATTGCCTCTATGGTGCTTTCCTTTCCGTTCAAAACTTCGGGATGAACCTTTAGATAGTACAATTGGCTTTTGCAAGGGGCACCAATTATGGTTTTGAGATAGGAGGGTTTTGAATGAATGCTACTTCGACAGCAGATTCTTTATCTTTCTTGTTTGGAAACTTTCTAGCACCACCTTGAGATACTCTTCCATCATGAATCGTCCATTCTACTCTCTCTCCAACCTCCATAAGGTGTGAGAATGTCAAGCAACTATTATTAAGAGGTTTTGGAAGTATTCAGCAAGTAATATCTTTATAAACAATTAAATGGTCTCTTTCTCGCTCAACGGCGGCTTTAGTGGAGATGCCATGGCTCTCCATCCTTCAACAAAGGCCTTAAATGACTCACTCCTCTTTTTCTCCACTCGCACCGAGTCTTCTCTAGTGGGAACGATCTCGGAGTTGAACCTATATTGTTGCCAGAATTCATCGACAAGATCTTCCTATCCATGAATTTTCTCTAAATCAAGCTTGATGAACCAAGACAAGGCGGGTCCAACCAAGCTATCTTGAAAGGTGTTGATAAGAAGCGGAACATTATCCGAGTATTGGGCCATCTTTTCCAAGTAGTACCTCAAATGAGTCTTGGGACAACCAGTGCCGTGATATTTCCTCACAAACTCCGGTTCTTTGTAAGATTTAGAAACCTTCACTTTGGTGTACGGAGACAACTTGTCTACACCTTGCATTTGGTAGCTTTGCAGCATGCATAGGCGTTCCTCGATCTTTGCCAATCGTCTGGCACTTTCTTTATCTTTGGGCATTATAATATTCTCCCTCAAAATGGTTTCAAGATCGATCACGATAGGTGTGACCATAGGGACATCTCCGGCTATTCCCTTATTAGTGTGATCATTAACTTGTGAATCGAGAGGGCACGGTAGGCACGTCGGCAACTTTCATTTTCACTAGCATGGCAGCTATTTGGGCAAGTTGATTCTCGACATTAGTGAGTTGAGTATTAGTATCCTCTTGATACATTCTAGCTTGAGAACGGGTCTTTACACGTGATCTATCTCGTTCCGTTTTTTACTACCTTGTTTAATAAAAAACGAAAAAAGAAATCAAGTTAATGTATGAAAGATGAAATGAAAAGAAAATATAAAACCCTTCAATTTTATATTTTCTTTCAATGAAATGGAGATAAGGAATATCCTTATGATCCCAATATCATACAAATGATTTCTTAAAAAATTTCATTGTAAGAAATTATACAATTGAAGGGGAAACACATGATGATTAACCAAGATGCCCTAAGTATATTCCATCGGAATCTTGGAAAAACACACAAAAGAGAAATTTCCCTAATTACAACAAAATTTATGAAATAAAATCCCTATACATGAATCTAAAAACAAAAGGAGAATCCTATTACATCATCACTAAGAATGCATAAAAGGAAACTTAATACATCAAGTCTAATAAATTGAAATTACATGAAAAAAAAGGGAATTCCCGATAGAACATAGACAATTTACAAATGGATCTTCTCAAGGCATCAAGTGGATTCATTTCTTTTCTTGGGCCAAACGTGCCACCTCGACTAATGCTTCATCCCTTTCCCTAAGAGCTCGTGCGGCTATGACTTGTTCTTGAGTCGGCTTCTCAGGGACATTTGGGAGATTCACTTTGAGCTCGGGCTCGACACAACATCGGGTGTAATCCAATGATGCATGGTCTATTTGCATTTCTCCTTCTAACTCCAACTCGTTGGTCATGAGGATAGGCTTCGGGAGGCAAACATACCACATGTCAATGATGGCTTTGGCCATGTTCTTCAAAGTACCTTTTTGTCTTTTTTGAACCTATTGAGTGACACAAAGGTTTCACCTAAGATCATGTTGCAAAATCTTTTGAACATGCACACTTGGTTGACAATGTCGATTACCAAGGGATCCATAGTTTTTTTCGTGTATTGAAAGACTACAAAACCAAAGAATGCTAAGAGAAAGACTCGAGAGATTTGATTACCGGCTTCTTTTGGCAAACCTAAAAAATGTTGTTCTAAGAACGTGAAAGGTAGTGCATTGGAATATCCTCGAAGAACAGCCTTGATTTGGGAACTATCAACCCCTAAGAATTAACTCAAGAGAGATATGGGATCCACATCTATCAGAGGACTAACTAGACCAAGAGAACTGACTCTTCCAATGGCAATATCATACTCCTCAATTGTAGGAGTTAATTCGTTTCGACCAAAGACAAAGGTCGATGTCGTTGGGTTCCAAAAATGTGGCAATGCCTTGATCATGGCGTTGTGAGGCTCCACATACAAAAGCGAGGCAAGGTATCCAATCCTTTTTTCCATGTACTCCTTGTGCTTCGGCTCGAGGCTTTCCTATAGGTCCATGATAGCTCTCGGTACGGGGATGATTTGGATCTCCGACATATCCATTTGACTCAACCTAATTAGGGCACCACTATTAATCACCATATATTTATAAAAAGAACAAAACGTGGAATTCAAATGACACAAAAGAAAGTGTAGTAAGGAAATATCGGGACGATACATGCAAACCTTACCAAAAGGGAATGGCAATTACAAAGACACATCGCATGAGGACATGTGAGGTTTGACGCCTAAAGGTTGGGATGCTAAAGGCTTAAGGCTCCCACCTTGAATCGATAAGAAGAGTTTAGCCCCGCTACTAACGTCGGTTGGTGCACTTCTTACTAATCAAGATGAGCATGATTGAGGAATGGATTACCACAAGTTTTGCTCAAGCGGATTCCATTCTCAATACCTCCTAATGATTTACCTAATGTGATATGGGGTTTTAGACCGCGGGTTGGGTGTGCATTGCGTCGTGCTAAAGCGGGTAAACATGCTTTTAAATTTAAATCAAAACACCGCTTCATTATAATTACATACATTCAACCATACACCCGAACGCCACCTACAAAACAAAGGGTTTGTACATACTCCACCCCTTATGTCTCCCACCTAACAAACCATTTAAAATATGGTTAATGGACTTATCTCATTTTCCATGCGACTTTGACATGCAATCGATCTACAAAAGGTAAACAAGTTAAATAACAACCAACGAGTTCATTACGGCTTTAATCCACTTGGGTTTGTAACCTAGTCCCTAGCAGAGTCGCCAAGTCTATCGCGACCTACCCCTCAAGGGCCGCCTCAGGGCACGTGTTTAGAGGTAATTGTTTGTGAAACAGTTTGAATGGCACATCCCAAAAGATGGCTCAAAAAACGTCATTCTTTTGTTCATCCATAAGGTCCATTAATCACGAACGTGGACTCTCTCTCAGGCCATACCTCGTGTCACACGAGATCAATTTTATGTTTTTATCAATTGGGAGTCGCCACTAGCCTTTGTCGGGATCGGCTAAAATATCCAATTGAAACACAGGAATTTCGTTTCGATTTCTACGGAACCAGAGATGTCTAGGTTCAGGGACTAGATTAAATTAATGTTTCCACTAACGCCCTTTTGGTATCACTAAACTTAATTTGGTTGTTATCTAAATGGCCAACATTTGTTTTTATTGTTTTCATGTCAAAGTCTTAATCCACTAAATGATCAAGCATCTTGTTTTTGTGTTTTTCCATTTAGAATTCTAAACTAATCCTATCTTGGTCTAGAAAAGAAATTAACAAACAAGTGTATTGGAAAGACAAAGCGTAAAGTAAACACTCAATGAAATTGAAAGGCGAACTAATCTAAGAACAAGGAATGAAAATCCGCAACTCATTGGGTGTTATTACAAATTCAAACTAAAAACCCGAGATATGGTTGTGTATGGGGAACAAAAATGAGACCGGAATGGACATTGGTCTTTTAGCTTCTCATCTTCATGGTTCTTGGCCGCTTCCTCCATGAATCGCCTCGTAGGTGTTGGTTTTACATTCGAAGTGTACATTTCGAACAAGTAACATGCAAGCATACAATCAAAGCAAGGCAACGAAGTCCAATCATCAAAGCATTGAATTGGCCTCGTGATCCACCTTTGTGTAGCATCCCAAAATTTCTGTCTGCTTGTTTCACAAATATAAGTGAGTAAATACAGTGGAAATTTGGACGTTCGTCAATGGGATCGGAGAAATGTTGACTTTGGAGACTTGGTCACCACCACGACATTATCGTATTGTTTCCATATGCATCATTTGATGATCACCATTATAATTATTTTTGTGCGAACCATCCGACGACTGCTTATCTTTTCAATTCCTAACACCATATTGCCGGCTTCGCAACTTACCTTATCATTCTTTTATTTACATGCAAACCCGAATCTCGGTTCTATTTTCCTCCACCACCATTACCGTAGCCGCCTGGCTGCTGCTTTTCCTATTGTTTTCTTTTTCCTCTTCGGTTTCTTCTTTTTCCAGCTTCTTTTTCTTCTTCTCCATTTTCCTTCTTTTCCGTTTGTTTCTTTTCTTCCGTTCCCCGCCACTTGGCGAGGATGCTGCGCCAAATGGCACCGGGAAGTTGCCAAGTGGCCTTACTCCCCCGAATCATTACATGCAAATAAAGGGGAAAAAAATTGGAAATCCCCAAAAACCTCTCTCTCCATTTCTGTTCTGCCGGATTGCTCCTTCTTCAATTTCTTCTTCTCTTCCTCAGTTGATCCACCGATGCCCTCCGCTCGTCCAGCCACTCCAGCAGAACAATCCGATGATGCTTCAGGACCAACAATCCTCTCCCACTGTCCGTGAGCTTGGGGAACAAGACCGAGAGCTCGGACAGCCTTGTCACCTTTCTTTTTGTCCCGAGCCGCACAGCGCCAAGTCCATCCGTTGGAGGCAAGTGATATTCTCTCACTCTATACTGACTGTGAACCATTCGCATGTCGACTTGGGTCCTAGATAGAGGTAATAGGGCTGGCTGTTGTTTAGTTGAGTAGCGGATTGTGTGTTTTATGATGTGGATGGGCGGTGCCGAGAGAGAGAATGGAGTCTAGTAGCTCGGCATGCTTAGTTGAGGACAGTAGGTGAAACAGTTGGGGACTCGGAAGGCAAAACTCTTTAAATTGTGAACTAAACCTTGTTGAGTGCATTGAAAAATGAATCTGAGAGAGAGAGAGAGAGAGAGAGAGAGAGAGAGAGAGAGAGAGAGAGAGAGAGAGAGAGAGAGAGAGAGAGAGAGAGAGAGAGAGAGAGAGAGAGACTAGAATGCTGGAAGAACAGCAAGCTCACTATGCGAGAAGAGAAACAATGGAACCGAAGTGGAAATGGACGTTGAAGTGATGCACGAGCTGATCGTTTGGGTAATTCGGGGAGATGCATATGTTGTGGCTTCTGAATTGAAGGGCCAATCGAAGTTCGTGTGGTGTAGCGAAAACTAGTAAACGAAAAATTGTGAGAGATCGGCTGGGGCTTTTTATGTGCGGTCCAGTGTAGTCATGGTAGATAAGGATCGTAAGTGAGTGATCCATTTGGTCTCTGAACTAAATAATCCGAGGACACTATGGGCGTGATGAACTATTGAGGATGCATGGTGTTATTCAGTATAGGGTAATAGAGCTTATGCAATGTTCTGTGTTCGTTGTCTTCGTGGATTGGCATAGTGTTGTAATAAGTGTTGAATCTAGTAAGTTGTGGATCTAAATCGGTCCTAGAAATAGGTAATGTTTGGATGTTTGGCTTTTGTGTTGGTAATTTGTGTAAAGAATGGAAGAATTCTTGTGTGTGCTTGCTTGGGGAAGATACAATTGAATACTGTCGGTTAGCAAACTGACAATGCCCTGCGGAGCCAGCAGAGAATAGCGGGATGCCTAGGGATCGTGTGAACTAGATGCCTAGGATGAATGTACCCTAGATGCCCCGGGAGTGTGATCGGGATGCCGTGGTCAGTGGATCACGAAGCCTGCATGGGCCGATGAGAATACCGGCGTACATTATGGCAAATCGGAGAGTGCATCAAACTCTGCCAAACAGGAAGTGTTCCTCCTTAAGTGACCGGCGAGAGTACCCTTGCAAGCATCTAATTATTTATACACCATGAATCGTATGATTGCTTAATGTATGGATCCTTTGAACTTCTATAATTTAGGATTGGTAATGTAGTGTGCAAGACCGTGTTTGTTATAGTAAATCACATGTTTTAGATAAATTTCTGCTATTAATGATCCTATTTGATGTGCTTGATAGTTATTTGTTTAGTATAGTGCGATAGATATTTCTTTGCTGGGCTATCACTCACTCTTGTGGCTGCTATATTTTTACATATTAGTAAGCATGAGTTACCCACCACCTAAAACCCCTATCACCCTCTTCGGTGCCCTTGATGAGTTTGTGGGGTGTCTCCTTCCCTTCACCGACCCTGAATTCCCACTGATTAAGCTGGTGCGCTATGAGGCCATCTCATGGATAGATGTCGGGTTACAAAGTCACCGGGTGCCTATCCACCTCGTCTCGGTCGTTTTGGATGTTGGCGGGAGCTTGGTGGGGCCCATCCGATATCCAGTGAATGGCGGCGGTGGCGGCAAGGGAGCGAATGGAGGGGTAGGTAAGGCAGAGTAGGTAGGCTTAGAAGTCGGCTCAAAGAATCATTTTTGTATGGCACGACTAGTCACTTTTTGGAAATGTAGTCGTGTAGGTTAGGTGATAGCTTTTGTGGATGTAGTAAGCGAGCTCGGGAAGGTGAACCCATTAGAACATAACCTTTAGGGATAGCTTCCCAAGCGTGTTCTCGCTATGTAAATCACCCAATGTTGATAAATAAAGATAAGATGAAATTAAAACAAGTTTTATGGTTTGCGTATCATGATACTCTTTATATTGTTCATCTTCCTAGTGTTGATCTCATATTAATAATGGAAGTAGAATAATGTCTAATGAAAGAAGTGGGTAAATTTGATCGTCTTAGCAGGGAGGATTGTAATTAATGAATCATGATCTTATTAAGTTTATTAAGAATTAAGAAGGAGGTTGATTCTAACTAGTTTAATTAGTAGTATGTCTTATGTTTAAATTCATGTTATAAATGCTGACCTAAAAAGGGAACATCTCCCGCTGGGATACTAATTAGTGAACATAGTGTCGCGACCTCCCCGAATCGACGCTCGCCGCCTAGGTGGATTGGCTAATGGATTACTAAGCTAAACCTAGTTCGAGCTCTCCCAAGCCCATACCAATTCGCGACTTAGGTTTAAGTTATTAATCATGCAAATCAATTTTATTTAGGAGTCGTCACTAATCAATTTTTAGTCGGTCGATTAGACACCCAAGTGAAGCACGGGAGAAATACTTCACTTCTACGAACTAGAGATTCGATGGGTACGAGGACTTGATTATACTAATTGACCAATTAGTGCCTTTTCGGTACCAAACTTTGTTCAATTACCGCCTAACGTGTTCACACTAATCCGAAATCTCAAAATTCATTCCTAACCAAGCTAAGAGAAGCAACAATCAATATCTGAACCTAACATGCATAATCAGCCACATGCGAGATTAAATTGAATGCGCAATTCAAAGTGTGTGAACCAAACAACGTGCGATCAAACATAATTCTAATTACACAATAGGGTAAGAAAAACCAATTCGAAAGTCCAAATAAATATTTTGATTTTTCGAAATTTTTTTGATTTTTTATTTTTTTCAAAATTTTATTAAATTTTTTTATTAAATTTTTTTAAAATATATTTTTTAATATTAAAATAATAATATAATATTAAAATAATATAAAAACGGACCCGGGTCGAATCTCCACATCCGACCCTGATCAAGATTGACCCGGGCGCGCCGGCACGGATCCACAACCGAACCGGGCTCATTTATTGAGCCCGATTCGGCAAAATTTTTTTAAAAAGGGAAAGGGTCCAGCCCGAAATTCTTTTTAAAAGAAAAACAAAAGCCCAGAGCCCAATCAAGAAAATAAAACCCTAAAATCCGAAATAGGCCGACCCACTACCTATTCCAGACCATTTAAATAAAACCTTAGAATCAAACCCTACCCGGTTTCGACCCGCTCGCCCGACCCGGTTTGCGGCCGCCGATCAGAATCGCTGGAAACCCTAGTGCCCGTGACCCGGCTCCCCACCCGACTCGCAGCCGCATTGCCAACTTGCACCAGCCTCGCTGCGCAACGCCGGCCGGCTCGAACGCCGGCCGCTCCGAGCCTTGGCCTTCATGGCCGAGGTCATGCTCGGCCATCGCCCGCCGCAGCGTCCGAGACCACCGCCCGACGCGACTCGCCTTCGCCGGCCAGTCGGGACGCCGGCTTCTCTGAGCCCCAGCCTCTGCGGCTGGGGTTTCCGGTCCGGCGGCCGAGCTTGTGCTCGGCTGTCATTCGACATGCCCCGACCTCCACGGTCGGGGCTTTCAGCCGTGCGACCGAGCCCTTGCTCGGCCGCCGCTCTGCTTATGCTCACCCGGCCTACATGGCCGGGTTTCGTCTCTCCATGGTCGGACCCGTGCTCGGAACGAAAACACGAACAACGTCACAGCAAGCAAACACAGAGATTGACACAATAGAGGACGCGAAAGATGATGGATCGATCACACCCGAATGCTCTATAAATCTAGAACAAGTTCAAAGAAGTTTCATTCAAGCATTTCATCAAGCAGGTTGGATGCATTGTGAAAAACGAGGGATTCCAGTGCAGGTGGGACTCAAACTCGGCCGAGACTCACAACACTAGACACACAAAAGAAGTGGGAGGACGCTCAGGTGTCATGGGCCGGAACTCACGCAAGCCGGACGGCCGCGAGCTCCGGCCATTGAGCCCGAAAAACAGGGTACACGAACAGAACAGGGGAAGAAGGGGTGGCCCCTTGCGGCACTCCCTATCCGGCTCGGGGGCGGCGAACGGGGGCGACCGTGAGAGGTCAAACCAGATCCGGTCGTCTCGCACGCCTCCGAGCCGAAATCCTCGGGAAAACACCCCGAATCGAGCAAAAACAGACCGAAACAAAACCCGGCGAGCGCTCAGGACCAGAACTTGCCGCGTGAGATGAGGTGCGCCGGAGCTTCGCCAGCCACGGCTGAGGTGCGGCGGTCATCGACGGGAGACCGTTCGACCTCAGATCTCACTCTCCAACGCTCTCAGCCTCACTCTCTCTCCGGATCTCTCTCTCGGATCTGTCTCGTTCTTTTTGCTTCACCCCCCGTCCTTTTTTAGTATGTGCAGAACGTCCCCTTTTGGTGAATAGACTGCACGGTCAAAGAGAGAGAGCCCTTCATGTCAGTCAAAGAAACAAAAAGGCTTCTTTTTTTGTCATTTTCTCTTTGAAATCCTTTCCCTTCCTTTTGCTCTTCCCGTAGCTCCCCTTCTGGACGTGCATTCCCTGAGAGAAAGCAGATGACCTTCCCCTCTTTTGTCTTCTTCCGCTCTTCTTTTGAAAGAAATGTTCAGCTCCCCTTTTTTTGTCCTTTCCCCATTTTTCTTCTTTTTTATTAGCGTGCCCAGAGGGAGACCCCTCTTTCGTCTTCTCTCTCTTTTCTTTTTTTTCTCTTTTTTTTTATTATTATCATTTTTTTAAAATTTTTTAATGATGATTTTTTTTACATAAAATAAAAATAAAATAAAATAAAAGGAAAATATGTTTCACTAAATTCTACTAATGCAAATGCACCTAACATCTATATGTCATG
Source organism: Syzygium oleosum (assembly GCF_021117445.2). NCBI lineage: Eukaryota > Viridiplantae > Streptophyta > Magnoliopsida > Myrtales > Myrtaceae > Syzygium > Syzygium oleosum. Next base: position 3,155,680 of record NW_026607500.1, on the reverse strand, counting down.
TAATTTAATGAAATTTTTTTTTAGTTGTTAAAAATTGAACCCTAATTTTTTTTATGCGATAAAACCCTAAATGATTGAGCAAAATTTAGGTGTCAACATCTGCCCCTCTTTGAAGAGGAGCTCGAAAATGTTCCTTTTAAAGATAAGAGACACTTAAATTTTGTTCATAGAGGGCATGGGAAGATGCATGAGAGATGATTGATTTTTTATTTTATTTCTGATACCTGCCATACCGTGTAAGAACGGGCTTTTGGCTAAATAAAGTTTCACCATATAAAAAAATAAACTCTGGGCTACGAAAGCTCGCTAGGTCGATAAGGTGTTATGGGCTGCAAAAGCACACCGTGCAAAGAAAAGGACTCTGGGTCGCGAAAGCTCGCCAGGTCGAAGGGGTGCTCCGGGTTGTAGAAGCTCACCGTGCAAAGAAAAAGCCTCTGGGCTGCGAAAGCTCGCTAGGTCGAAGGGGTACTCCGGCCTGCAGAAGCTCACCGTGCAAAGAGAAAGACTCTATATTGACATTTAGGGACTAAAACCCTGTAAAAGTCAGGAATTCCACCTACGGATTAAAACCCTATGAGCAGCTAAGATCCTGCCTAGGGACTAAAACCCTATAAACGGCAATAGGAACAACACCTTGAAGGAACGCCTAGGGACTAAAACCCTATGAATGTCGAAGACTCCACCTAGGGGCTAAAACCCTATTGAACGGCAACGGGAATAAAACCCAGAAGGAACGCCTAGGGACTAAAACCCTATGAACGGCAAATTGCACTCAAGATTTTGAAATACCTAGTGTTTTTCACTCAAGATTTTAATGTGCCTAAGGTTTTCACTTAGGACTTTATGTTGTAAAGAACATGGTTTAAGGATAGACCTGTGAACCTTTTTGAAATCAGGTTTAAGGACAGACTCGGAACCTTTTGAAATCAGGGTTTCGAAAAAGACCTAGAACCTTTTGAAATCGGGGTTTAAGGGAAGACCCGGAACCTTTTGAAATCAGGGTTTCAGGAAAGACCCAGAACCTTTTGAAATCGGGGTTTAAGGAAAGACCCGGAACCTTTTGAAATCGGGGTTTTAGGAAAGACCCGGAATCTTTTGAAATCGGGACTTAAGGAAAGACCCAAAACCTTTTGAAATCGGGGTTTAAGGAAAGACCCGAAACCTTTTGAAATCGGGGTTTTAGGAAAGACCAAGAACCTTTTGAAATCGGGGTTTAAGGAAAGACCCGGAACCTTTTGAAATCGGGGTTTTAGGAAAGACCTAGAACCTTTTGAAATCGGGGTTTTAGGAAAGACCCAGTACCTTTTGAAATCAGTGTGTTATGCAATAAATGCATAAACCTTTGCATTGCATGGTTTAAGGACAAACGCACAAACCTTCAGAAAGCACGATCTCACGTGGGGAAGACTTCTCATGTAAGAATGGTTTCGGGCTGTTAGAGCTTGCCGTACATGTCGATCAAAAGATTCCAAAATGGATACTGCACATTTAATGGAATGTGTTATACCAAATGCTTTGGTAATGAAGGCATACCAGGCGAGATCAATGTCATTTGATTACATGTCATGAGAGACAATATCAAAAGGGTATTATCAATGAGAAAATATTGATCGTATGAGCAATTCAGGATAGATTCAATTGTTTGGAAAGCATTCAACATCCTTCAATATCGCAAAATTGCCTTTAGGCTTGAAAGACGTCATTAATCATCAAATTCCCTTAGGAGAAAGTCTTTTGTCAAAATGATCTTAACTCATGAAAAGGGCTTGTTAAACATGCCAAACAAGAGCTCTATAATCGGAAAAGGGCTTCTCATATATTCTCAAGAAGGCTGCTTGATTCCATCCATTAACGTGGGAAATAGTCTGATCACTCAATATACCTCACATGACCGCTGTCGAGGGTTTTGAGAATCATTCGCAATAAGTACACATTGACCGATCTAAGAGGTCTTTTAAAGGACCGTAATGTAGGTTTGGTCACGGTTTCAACAATGGATGAGCATTATCGGCTAAGGAATGAAATAATTGTCAATCAGCATCTCCATCAGGTTTACAAGTCAAGAAACCTTAAGATAAGATAAGACAACCTTGCCTCCACTTCTTCAAGCGACAGCTTCTTTGTAAAGTCCTTATTTTCACTTGAATCATCCCAATCAGAAGAGACTTCGGGAAAGGGTTGTAATGTTGGTTTGGGTAAAGGCTCAAAAGGCTCAGAAATTTTCAAAAGGGATTCAAAAGTTGGTGATAACCATGACATCATTACCATATCATCCAATCTTTTCGAGGACACTTGACTTTTGAAATCCAATTTGTCTCGAAAGTCCATTAACTAATCATTTCAATACAAGAGCTTCGCTCTTTTCTCTGATGACTTTTGCATTTGCAATGATTTTCTTTTCATGTAGACATTTTGCCTTTGACACTTTTTCCTCACAAAAGAATTCTTCTCTTGATGCTACTTTTTCTCTCTCTTCTTTTTTTTAATGGGCATTGACCTTGCTTTTACTAGGTACACTGCTTTTTCATGCCCCCTAGTTTTCATTTGACTTTTGATTTGTTTTTGAGCTTTTAGGACTTTCGAGATGTTTTTCACATTGTCTCATGAGTATCCATTGTCTTGATAAATCACATGCTTTGTCCCAGTATAGGGAGATAATCACCACTTGGGCTTTAGAAATGAATATTCAGGCTCAACTTGGCTGAACAAAGGGTATGAGTGTTTGGGTAGGGAAATGAATGCTCTTCTTCATTTTGGGATGTTTCGAGCTTCCACAAGGATTCACCTGAAGTTACCACAAAAAGATTGATACCAGTGAGAGCAAAGAAATCTTTCTCATCTTTTCACCAAATGATGTTAACCAAAATCTCCAAATTTGCCCCAATTGTAGGGTGGTTCTTGATAGGGGTATTTTGAGAATTCTTCATATTTAAAGATTCAAATGGGCTTAACTATGATCACCTGTGATGTATAGGATATAAGAAGGAAATGCCTCTTTTCATTTCGATCTGTATACTATTTGCTAATGAATCTCTCGTCCTTAAACAACACGAGTTTCTTTTTTTTGCTCCTTTCAAAGTGTTTACAGGACGTGTTTGGGAATGGTTTGCCTTTCCTCATCTTAAGTGTTTCTCACTTGGCATAATTAACATCTCCTATTCATTTCGTTGAGATCATCATGAATTGATCAATCTCCATAGGGAATTTTGATTCAAAATGAATAATTTGTCAAGCATAAAGGCGATTTTTGGATGAAACGACATTCCAAACTTTTGCGCAAATTTGCTCTTTTAATTCCCACTTCAGCGCTTGTTGTTTCTAAAAAACATCAAAGATTTTTTATGCCATGAAAATTCTCCATTTGACTTCCCCTTGATTTTAGGAAGAAGGATACTTACCTATGGTACGATGACCTGGTAACCCTGTAAAGAATAAGAAGGAATGTGTAAGTTAAAGACCTTTTAAGGATTGAAAAATTGGGAACGATACAACATTACCCCTCGTTTGCATTTGTCCTTCAGATCTTTGATGTTTCCTTTCTTTTGAATTTGCATTCTTAAGTGTTTGACAACTCCTTTCATTTGAATTTGCTTCCTTGTATATTTGGCAACTCCCTTCATCCGCTTTCTTCATCTTGACTTTTCGGCACTGTTTCGATATTTGATGGCATTGTCCCTTGGATGCTTTGCCCCATCTATTGCATGTTTCCTTGGTAGGAGGTGTCGCCTCTGCAGTCAATGTGCGCCTTTGTTTAAGAGAGATGAGACATGTTAGTTCAATCCCAAAATTGAATTGGACTAATTTAGGAACGATACACCCTTTTTATGTTGAATCGAATGACTCCACTTTATCATGCATTATGGGTGAGGGTTATTGTCCTTTCAGTGACATGCCCTGTTTATCACCTTGCAAAAAGGAAATGAAACATGTTATCTCCATTCTCGATTGAACTTAATTTAGGAACGATACATCCTTTTGTGCTAAATTGGATGGTTTTGTCACGATTTGTTGACAGGAGGCGTTGCCCCTATGATCAGATACACTCCCCTTCAATGTCTGTTGCCTCATCATGCTTTCTTGGAAGAAGCTGTTGTTGCTGTGGTCAAACACATTATTTCATCTGCACAACGAGAGATGGCACAAGTCATTTCCATTTTTAGTTGGACTAATTTGGGAACGATATACACCCTTTTCTTTTGGGATGGCGTAATTATGGACTAAGTTGTCCTTCTCATGCAATCCTGTCGATTCCCGGGAATTTGCCTTACATCCACTCTTTTTTGTCCTCACAAATTCTGTACAAGGGGAGGAACGAGTCATTCTTTAAATAAATCGAATTTAACTTGGAACGATTACAACCTTTTACTCGGGGGCACCATTTGATGGCTGATTCTTGCTCGTGTACATCCATGCCTTGAAGGATCATTTCACGAACCACCAATAATCATCTCCATGCTGGATTAAATGCCGAGAAGCTATTTGAAGGCGTAAAAATTGCAGCTACTAATGCTCAGCAATTCCAAATGGATCATAGCTCATTCCTCTTCTTGTCTTTTGACAATATCGTTTGGATAGTCTGCATCCATATATGTGGACCGGTCAAAGAGCTTCCCATGAGTTATAGATGTCACCAACCCAGGAAGTAGCCTTGGTGCCGAGGAATCTTCGCACATTTCTTCTTTTGAGAAGGTTGTCAAATTGATATGAGATTCTCCAAGATGAGAAATTTCTGTGGACTCTGCTCTGAGAACAATAGGGATTACTTGAAGCACAAATTTTAAGAGCATTTCTTCATCCACGTTGACGATTGAAGAAAGAAGTGGATTCACAAATGTGACCCTAAGGTCAAATTTCAAATTTAGGAATGTTCAGATGTCATCCCTCCTCGGTCTCATTTCCCGAAAATGGTGAAGCATAAAGGCTTAGTGGATTCTTGAAATGGAGCTCTTTATGAACACTAGGGTATTATCGTCTATGCCAAGAGCCGCAAGTCCTTCCATCCTTCATCCGTGGGAGACTAGCCTTTTCCATATTTCTTCAAGGCAAGCATGAGAGATCGTGATGATCTCTTACCATTAATCAAATTTGTGATCTCCTTTTTTAAGCTCCCAACCATTGGCTCGAATTCTGGAAATATAATCAAGTAAAGCTGGTCTTCACTTGTGTCGGGGATCCTTATCAGGCTCAATGTCGTGGTGCGTATCAGACCTTCACGCCTGAGAAGCCTTCTTCTAATGTCCACGATTGCTACTAGCGAAAAGTTTCCCCGGTTTACAATGTCCAGAGATACCTCAACAATGAAAATTATTCGTCCAATCTCGTGGTTCTCTGGAGCAACAAAATGAGAAACTTTCTAATGAAACCATCGTGGAATCTCACTCCCAGCGATATTCAAGTTGTCCAAATGCTTTGGAGCAACCTTTTCAATTCTTCTTTTCACTGCTAGGATGCATGCCTTGCAACCAACCAGGAATAAAATGCCTTAGACACTTCATGGAGACCAGGGACATCAACTAAATTGCTGCAATTAGTAAAGTCCAGCTCCATCTAAACCATCCACATTTGTCAAGTCGTACATGCGCTCCAACGCATTACAGTTCACCATATTTGACTCAAGCAAGCTCGCGAGAAGTGGAGGCAAATACAATGAGATAAATCGAGTTTTTTTTTTAGAAGTACAAGGCTCCCTCAAACTGGATGGAAAGCTGGAAAAATCATTACAACCCAAATCCAAATCCTGCAAGGAGGCAGTCCTTTCAAAATTATCGGGGATTCTTCCCAAAAATCCCCAAGCATGAGCACCCATTTCCTAAAGCCTTAGTTGCTTTGAATCCAGAAGCCGCCTCTATTCCAGTTTAAAATCTCAAGGATGCGAGCAGACTTCATCATGCAAATGTTTGCATGAATCAAACGCCAATCCAATGTGTGTTCCAAGAGATTACTTATGGAGTTTGAGAAGACGGACAATATACTTTGAAACTTCAAGAAATTATGTCTTCTAGACCTGCCAACTTCATTGCTAACCCATTGTGAGTAATGATTCTTTTCTTCTGTTATCCGTCTGGCAAGTACAATGAGAATCACTTTGTACTCTCTATAATGCAATTCCTTCAACGCTCATGCCTTGCTGCATGCGCCTCGAGTTCAAAGGGTCCACACTTTGGTTTTGTAGGGAAAGTGAATGCCAATCTCGAACAACCCTTTCATTTTACCTGTTTTCATGAAAGAAAATGGAAAACAAATCAATTGCTGCATGAGAAGTTCTTATTGGAACGATGACATTTTACCATCCCAGAATGTTTTTCTCGAGTCTCCGTGGAAATTCAATCCATATGGGTAAATTGCAGCATCTCCAATTAGACCCAAAGCAAAAAGCTACTTATGACCTTGAATTTGAGTTGCATGATTTACAAAAACATTCAATTGGGTTCACAATCAATGCCCAAAACGCGAAACATGATTCCTACTAAGAACAAAGACGATGACAAAGTACAAAAAAAAAAAAAAAAACTCTTGCATAGAAGAGTGCAATAAACAAATCTCGTCCTAGCTTCTAAGTCCACTTCTTGGCGTGGTCGAGCGAGAAGATTCCAAAAAAGGGCCGTTGCGTATAACCTTCAAAAGGAAGACAATGTCAGTACGTGAATGAAAAAAGTGATCTCTCAATGAAGCCGCCTCTTATAACAAAAGCAAGGCGACGATACGTGCCCCATGGTCCCTATTTGCGAGGATTTGGTATTTCGCTAAGGTTTCGTAGTGAGAGGAGACATTATTAAAAGATCAAATCTTGGCTATCAATCGAACGCCCATTCTATTCCAAAAGTTTCATGCGCAAGATGTGGCATCAAATGTGAAAGACTGATTTGTGATTTCGATTTTTGGAAAGACGATACAATTCTTGTTTTAAGAAAATACACAAAATATGATTTGAATTCCGATTCCGAAATGTGAACATGAAAGAATTCTGTTGAAAATGTGATTTCAATTTTATGCCCCAAAATACAATCTTAACTTGGAAGAATTTCTATGCAAAATGTGATTTTAAGCCCATCATTGAAAATTTAGACAAGATCATTTGTTTTGTAGGGCCAAATCGGAGATGTTTGAGATTCATGCTCCAGGCTCACTATCAAGAGTGATTGCCCGAAATTTTCAATTATAAGCTTAGATCACTTAGGGCATTCGATTGATTTCCACGAATTTCAAAAATGAAAGTTTCAACTAAAAGTGAATAGGTAAAGAGAGAAACCATACTTACAGTGGATGACAAACTTTCAATCACATAAACATGCGAATGTAACGTGTGGCTGATTCCTACTCTAGACGGCTTAACAAAGTGAAGCTAAGAGGGTGATCTTACCGTCACAGTCTCGCGTTGGTATCAGGCCCACTTAACTCCGGCTCAGTCGAAAGGGATATCCTATAGTCACGCGGTTTCGCAGACAAGGATAAACACTTACGACATCAAGAGGGAATTTTTAGGGAAAAGAAAGGCAACCTCTACATCGCAGTCTCGCGTTTGAGGTTGTATCTTTCTTAACACCATCCTAAAGTATCCTATCGCGGCCCGGGTCCGCTAGCATGGTTGTGTGTGCAACAGTGTAGTGCTAAAACATTTAAAGCATGCACAACAGTTTATAAACAAGTGACACTTCAAGAGTTCGAAAAAATAAACATTCATTCCCAGACCCCAAACCTGCAAAACAAGGGGTCAACAATCACTCATATCACCTTATAACTCCCAACTGCAAGAACATTCACATTAGGGGCATAATTGAACAAGATAAACGGCCTAAACCCACTAAGAATTCTATTCAAGTCCCCAGCGGAGTCGCCAAGCTGTCGTGACCTCCCCGAACCGGCGCTCGCCGCCTACGTGGATTGGCTAATGGATTACTAAGTTAAACCTAGTTCGAGCTCTCCCAAGCCCATACCAATTCGCGACTTAGGTTTAAGTTATTAATCATGCAAATCAATTTTATTTAGGAGTCGCCACTAATCAATTTTTGGTGGGTCGATTAGACACCCAAGTGAAGTACGGGAGAAATACTTCACTTCTATGAACCAGAGATTCGATGGGTACGGGGACTTGATTACACTAATTGACCAATTAGTGCCCTTTCGGTACCTAACCTTGTTCAATTACCGCCTAACGTGTTCACACTAATCGGGAGTCTCAAAATTCATTCCTAACCAAGCTAAGAGAAGCAACAATCAATATCTGAACCTAATGTGCATAATTAGCCACATGCGAGATTAAATTGAATGCGCAATTCAAAGTGTGTGAACCAAACAACGTGCGATCAAACATAATTCTAATTACACAATAGGGTAAGAAAAACCAATTCCAAAGTCCAAATAAATTTTTTGATTTTTCGAAATTTTTTTTATTTTTTCGAAATTTTTTTAATTTTTTTTCGAATTGTTTTTATATTTTTTTAAAAAATATATATTTTTAATATTAAAATAATAATATAATATTAAAATAATATAAAAACGGACCCGGGTCGGATCTCCACATCCGACCCGAATCAAGACTGACCCGGGAGCGCTTGCCCGGATCCACAACCGAACCGGGCTCATTTATTGAGCCCGATTCGGCAAAATTTTTTAAAAAAGGGAAAGGTCCCGGCCCGAAATTCTTTTTAAAAGAAAACCAAAAGCCCAGAGCCCAATCAAGAAAATAAAACCCTAAAATCCGAAATAGGCCGGCCCACTACCTATTCCAGCCCATTTAAATAAAACCCTATAATCAAACCCTACCCGGTTTCGACCCGTTCGCCCGACCCGGTTTGCGGCCACCGATCCGAATCGCCGGAAACCCTAGTGCCCGCGACCCGGCTCCCGACCCGACTCGCAGCCGCGTCGCCAACTCGCACCAGCCCCGCGGTGCGAACGCCGGCCGCTCCGAGCCTCGGCCTTCATGGCTGAGGTCATGCTCGGCCACCGCCCACCGCTGCGTTCGCGGCCACCGCCCACCGCCGCGTCCGCGGCCACCGCCCGACGTGACTCGCCCTCGCCGGCCAGTCGGGACGCCGGCTTCTCTGAGCCCCAGCCTCTGCGGCTGGGGTTTCCGATCCAGCGGCCGAGCTCGACATGCCCTGACCTCCACGGTCGGGGCTTTCGGCCGTGTGACCGAGCCCTTGCTCGGCCGCCGCTCGGCTTATGCTCACCTGGCCTACATGGCCGGGTTTCGTCTCTCCATGGTCGGACCCGTGCTCGGAACGAAAACACGAACAACGTCACAACAAGCAAACACAAAGATTGACACAATAGAGGACGCGAAAGATGATGGATCGATCACACCCGAATGCTCTATAAATCTAGAACAAGCTCAAAGAAGTTTCATTCAAGCATTTCATCAAGCAGGTTGGATGCATTGTGAAAAACGAGGGATTCCGGTGCAGGTGAGACTCAAACTCGGCCGAGACTCACAACACTAGACACACGAAAGAAGTGGGAGGACACTCAGGTGTCACGGGTCGGAACTCGCGCGAGCCGAACGACCACGAGCTCCGGCCATTGAGCCCGAAAAACAGGGTACACGAACAGAACAGGGGAAGAAGGGGTGGCCGCTTGCGGCACTCCCTATCCGGCTCGGGAGCGGCGAACGGGGGCGACCATGAGAGGTCGAACCAGATCCGGTCGTCTCGCACACCTCCGAGCCGAAATCCTCGGGAAAACACCCTGAATCGAGCAAAAACAGACCGAAACAAAACCCGGCGAGCGCTTGGGACCAGAACCTACCTCGTGAGATGAGGTGCACCGGAGCTTCGCCAGCCATGGCTGAGGTGCGGCGATCGTCGACGGGAGACTGTTCAACCTCAGATCTCATTCTCCAACGCTCTCGGCCTCACTCTCTCTCCGGATCTATCTCGCTCTTTCTGCTTCACCCCCCATCCTTTTTTAGTATGTGCAGAACGTCCCCTTTTGGTGAATGAACTGCACGGTCAAAGAGAGAGAGCCCTTCATGTCAGTCAAAGAAAGAAAACGGCTTCTTCTTTGTTTTTTTGTCATTTTCTCTTTGAAATCCTTTCCCTTCCTTTTGCTCTTCCCGTAGCTCCCGTTTGGACGTGCATTCCCTGAGAGAAAGCAGATGACCTTCCCCTCTTTTGTCTTCTTCCGCTCTTCTTTTGAAAGAAATGTTCAGCTCCCCTTTTTTTGTCCTTTCCCCATTTTTCTTCTTTTTTATTAGCGTGCCCAGAGGGAGACCCCTCTTTTGTCTTCTCTCTTTTCTCTTTTTTTTTTTCTCTTTTTTTTATTATTATCATTTTTTAAAATTTTTATAATGATGATTTTTTTTACATAAAATAAAAATGAAATAAAATAAAAGGAAAATATGTTTCACTAAATTCTACTAATGCAAATGCGCCTAACATCTATATGTCATGTAATTTAATGAAAATATTTTTTTGTTTAGTGGTTAAAAATTGAACCCTAATTTTTTTATGCGATAAAACCCTAAATGATTGAGCAAAATTTAGATGTCAACACATAGAAAGTCGTATGGATCGCATTAGTATGGGACATGCCTGGGATGTTACACTTTGCCTTTCATGCATTTTGATTAAACCAATCTAATCAACTAAGATTGATTGATTAATGGTTAATAATAATCGGCCACCATTTGTATTTACAAAACAATAGTCGATATCACTTAATCCATAAAGTTGGTTCTAAGTGATCACCATAGGCTACCCGCCGAACATGCATCGAATCTAAACATTTATCTAGCAAACACATGCATAAGCAAGACATGCAATTGTTTCTCAATCAATCACACAAGAGGAAGGGAGCCTGTTGAGGATCACTTAATCAATTACAGTATAAGTTCAAGCAGGCTCTATTTAACCCTACTTGACCTAACAAACGAAGTCCAATTGCCATGATTGACGCATCATTAGAAAACCATTTCGACCGGTTTTTACCCGATTTTTCCGAAAATTGGGAATTGACCCGGATACCATAGACTCGACTGGTTCCGGTCTGAGATTTAAACAAATGCGGGAAAAATAACAAACAATATTAAAATTGCGTGAAATTTTTTAGGAAGTTAGCAAAACGTGTGATGAACAACTTTTGTGTTTTGAATTTTTGCTAAAAGCCCCTTGATTGTTCTCAGTAAATCCATTTTTACCCGGGACTCGATTGCAAATAGTTTTTAAGGCCAGATTGATTTTATCCAAAATTTTTATCATATTGACCCTCTAAATGTTGTCATTGGGTCCTCAAAATTTCCAATTTTCAAATTGAGACCCCAATAAACAACTTTGAAGTTTTAAATTTTTTCAGTAAAGGATTCAAACTTTACCAAAATTTGTAAAACAACATTGATCACTCAAACTGGAAATCTTTGGATCAAACATAGTTTAGAGGCGTTCTTTTCAAACATGGATCGGACCACTCTAATCAACATGAAATTGCATGAAATTTTTAGCTTTCATAGATCAAGATATGTTCTACAACTTTCATGAAGGAAGTGTTTTCAAATGAAGAATACAAAATATCAGAAAAAGCGTTGAACCGGACAAGGTCAGTCAGGAAGCACATAAACAGAGTAGAAAACTGATTTTCACAGATTCTGATATGAAGTTTCAACAACGATTTGACATAGTAAATGACATTCGCTCATGGTACACGATATACCAAATTGAAGCTTAGAATGTGCTCTTCGAATCTCTAGTTAAGCATTTTTCCAGATTTAAACATCTTCGAGCTCAAATCAGTAGTAGAAGCATACTGACTCAGTATAACACGAAAATTGCAGATCATGGCAACAAGGCTCCAAACATTCATTGAATGGTTCCTATACATAGATTGCCTAACATACAACATTCTACACACTCAAACAGAAAACATATCATCATATTTGGCCTTGATTCACTTCATACATGCATTTGACCATCTCATTTTATTATCTCTCTACAAACTTAGTTTAGGAGCACATACCTTGTACGTTGAACTCATCAAGCTCATGTGAGATATTCAGCCACCAATAAACTTCGTAATGGCACCGATGATAGATCTCCAATATCTAGATCACAACACGAGAGATTCGCTGTGAGAAAATGACCCTAAGTTTTATAAAGAACAAGAAGTAAACACAAGTAAAATCAAGCGAAATCAATTGAATGCGGTGGTTGTTTCGACGAAGGCCTGCCACCACAGCCTTAAGGGGCGGGCTAAGGAGGTGATTTGCAAGGCTTGGATAGCCACGGGAGGCCGCCGAACCACCGGATCAGCTGTTTGAGGCTACAGGACAGTAGACCGGCGTGGATGCCGGTGTTGTAGCTGAGAGGAAGAAACGGCCAAATCACGAAGCTCTGGTGAGAGGCGACGTCGAATGGACTTGCAACTGGCTAGGGGATGCCATGACGAACTCCAGAGTGGCGGTAGCTCACTGGAAGGAGACTGGCGACCGATTGGTATGGCAATGGAGGTGGCTCGGCCGTGAGAGAGAGAGAGAGTGTTTATCCTATTGAGAGAGAATTTCAGATTTCAAAATAGTTAGCCCCCTGATTTTGGAGGGAAAAAAGCTTATATACCCCATTGAGTTCAAATCTAAGCGCTTTGATTAATCTAATGGTTCACTTACTTCCTTAATGGCTAAGAATGTCTCTCATTGGTTGAATTTGGATCACTTGGATAGGTGACAGCATGATGGATGGCTAAGATATGCTCTTGATAGATGGCCAAGATTACTTGCTTAATCATTAAGGGAATGATTTGATTGGCCTAAATTTAATGACATGGATTGATGACATGGCATTCATGGGCATTTTGATAATTTTCCAAGGGGCATTTCGGTAATTTTTTGCCATTAGGGAAGTTGGACCGGTTCAGTTTGGTTCTAGCCGGTTTAATGGGGTCACTGGCCAAAGTTTTATGTAATTTAGTCCAATTTGTTCTTTGGAGGACCTAATTGCAAAGAATTTCTGATCAACTATAAAAGGAATGAGCCAAATTGAGAGAATACAACCAAAATCCAATTAATTCAATTCAATTAAACTCATTTTTAACATCTCAATTGAATTATTTTGTCTTAATTTCATCATGGATAATGCCAATTTCATCCTAATTGATTTGCCTCACACGAATTGGGGATTTTCATTCAATTGAGGCAATTTGTGCAATTTTTGTCCCCAATTGACAAAATTGATTTCAATTAAACCCAATTGACTTAAAAAGCAACCAATTGATTCAATTGAATAGGTTCAAAACACTCTAATGTGCTCAAATTGACTTTCACATAATGGTTCGAATTAAACTCTAAAAGAAAAATGGACTTTTATTGTCAAATTGAAGCTCAATCTATCAAATTAACCCCTAGATTAGAATAGGTCAAGTTTTTTTTTTGGTCGAAAATGCATACTTTTATTTCATTTAAGTAGATAAGTGAAGGAACAACCCGAATGGGCTTCTACATACAAAATATCCAAAAGGGGTTGAGGGGGGCTATAATCCCAGCACTGAGGAAGAGTCCTGCGAAGTTGGCCTTTAGCGATCCAATCTGCTGCTTTATTTTGGGTCCTAGAGCAGTGAGATAGACATAAACTAGGCATATAAGAAAGCGAGGCTCGACATCCTTTGATAAGTACTTCAACATCCCAAGGAGATTGGTCTTCACCCGTGACTGATTGAACTAAAGTAGAGTTGTTAGACTCCACTTCCATGAAGACTTCTCTCCCCGTGTTCTCTCTCATCTGTTCTTTCATAAAGCGCACGCCTTCAAGCAGTGCAAGGGCTTTCGCGTGAAGAGGCGATTGAGCCCGAATCAGACAAGCGAATCCTCCTACGAGCTTCCCCGAGGCGTCTCGATATATGGCGACCATACACGACGTAGAGCCAGCAACAAAGGCCGCGTCCACATTGAGCTTGAGAGCTCCTTTCACCGGCAGTTGAGAGCTCCTTTCTTGTTCTGGTTTTTTCTTTTGATTTGTGTTGCAAGTTTTGATATTTTCGTGCAAGGCTATCACTTCATCAACTGTCGCTTGTGGCTCTGGTGATTTGCCTCTAAAAATCGCACTGCTTCTTGCCTTCCACAAGAACCAGAGTACTTCGGAAATGAGCTTGAGAGAAGATGAGGCTGGTAATCCACTCTTGTAGCTTAATAGCCACCGATCTACGCTTGTGAGGCCTTGATCTTCAATTCTGATTTGTAAATTGTGGTCTGACCAAACTTTGGTATGCTAGGGACAAAGCAAAAAGAGGTGTTCTGGTGTTCCAGGATGCGTCTTACACACTGGGCACTGTAGGTTGAGTAAGATTCTTTGCTTAAACAAGTTTTCCTTTGTAGGCAAGGCATTTTGGCAAAGTTGCCATCGGAATAGTTTGATTTCAAGCAGGGTATTCATGTTCCACAATTTAGACCATAGGGCTCATGGTATTTTCTATGATGATTGTACCCACTTTTAACAGAGTAATTCCTTGATTTGGCTACTGTCCATACTAGTCTATCTTTCTCGTCCATAGATGGGATGGGGATGGCCAAGATTTTCTCCATGATACTGTCTTCAAACAAGCTATGAATGCTTTGTTCATTCCATATGGCCTGATCTCTATCAATTAGCTCATACACTAATTGGGGATCATCTTGGTTTGTTGGACTTACAAGTGTGCCCAATCTTGTCTACCTGTCTTCACGAATTCTAACCGATTTTCCATTCCTTACTAACCATTGAACCAAGCCAGCTAATGCATCTCCTCCAATCAACAAGCTATGCCACCCCCAAGACGATCTTTATCCTTTCCTCGCATGCCAAAAATCAGTGTTGGGGAAGTAGAGCCCTTTCAGTATTTGGCACCAAAGCGTTGAAGGTGATTGTGCCTTCCTTCGAACCTATTTACCCATCATTGCCCTATTATACGTGATTAGGTCTTGAAAACCTGTACCTCCACTGTCCTTCCTCTTTTTCATTACCTCCCAGCACTTCCAGTGTATACCAGCCTTGGAGTAATTGTTTTTCCACCATAATGAGGCAATCTTTTGTTCAATGGCTCTTACACATGGAAAGTGGTATCTTGAAGATCGACATGGCATACTGTAGGAGCGCTTGGACAACCGTTTTCAATAGGATCTCCTTTCCAGCCTTCGACATCATCTTTTCCTTCCACCCTTCAAGTTTCATGTTTACCCTGGCCAGTATCCAAGCGAACATTTGTTTCTTTGATACACCCCAATCCAAAGGGATACCCAAGCATTTCCCTGTTTTGTTTATGGGACTCTCAATTCCTGTGCCATACTCCTGCAAAGATTCTGGGGGCAGCCTAAGCTAAAGAAAATACCTTACTTGTTTAAATTGATTGCTTGGCCCTGTGGCAAAACAATATTGATTGAGAATGTTAGCCAAGTATTGGCATTCTATAACTTTCCCATCTGGGAAAAAGATGGAATCGTTTGCGAACAACAAGTGGGAGAGACTTGGGCAATGTCTATTTAGCTTTATTCCTTTCACTATGCCATCTTCAATTGCTTTTTTCATTAGAAAGGAGAGGACATTAGCCACAAGTATAAAAAGATAAGGTGAGAGAAGGTTACCTTGTCGAATTCCATGTGTCGGGTTCAAATAAGGCAAATGCTCCCAATTGAACTTCACACTAAAGGAGACAATGGTGACACATTGTACAATCCACAAAACCCATTTTCTGTAGAAACCCATCTTCAACATACAAGCTTCCAGGAAGTCCCACTCAATCCTGTCGTAGGCTTTTTGCATATTTAATTTGAGCACTGCTTGGAATTTTTTCTTCATTTTCCTAATTTGTAGTTGGTGCAGTACCTCCTGAACTATTTGGATATTATCTTGAATTTACTTTCCACTAACAAAGGCACTTATTTCCACTTCAATCAATTGAGGTAGCCATATTCTTAATTGGTTAGCGATCTTGTACGTGAAGTTGCAAAGGCTGATGGGTCGGTATTGTTCCAATCTTTTTGGGTTGGGAGTCTTGGGAATAAAGGTAATCAGGGTTCTGTTGGTCTCCGGGTTCAAGTTTCCTGATTCTATGAATTCTTCCACCACTTTAAGTATATCATTCTAAATATCTAGCTAGAGATGTTGGTAAAATTGTCCATTAACACCATTAGGTCCAGGTGCTTTCGCGGCTCCCAACTGAAAGACGGCCTCCTTAATCTCTTCCAAGGTAATTTTGTCTATTAAGGCTTCATTTTTTTCATCCCTAATTAATTGAGGACATTGATCAATAATGGGCTGAAAGTTGCGAGGGCCAACTGAGCTGTATAAAGTAACAAAAAAGTCCCTTGTTACTGTTTTGAGTATGGTTAGGTCTCTATTCCACTCAGTTGACACTTGATTTTTAGCTCATTTTTTTTTTCTATTTTCAAAAATCTCAAAATTAGGACTAGGAATCTTGGCCAAGCCTAGAAACCTATTTCTAGACCAAAAATAAATTTTTTAGCATTTCTCCACATTTTTTCTTAATTTATTTTATTCAAAATAAGTGAGAAAATCAAGAAAAATAGTAAATGGAATCAGAAAATTCCATAAAAATAGTCATTAGCCTTCTTTTAAACCCAATTTCATTAATACATCATCAATTTTGAAAAATCTCAGTCGGGCATGTGTTATTCCCAAAATTGGACAAAATCAAACCCGAATTGAACCAAAAATGCAATTAAATCTTTTCTAGTCATTTTTAAGTCATAGTGTCTTCACAACAAATGATTCTGGGACCTTGAATTACATAATGGTCGGTCCAATTGCACAATTTGTCATAGAAATCAAAACTCCCCAAAATTCAATTGAAAATTAGGAATTTTGAACCCAAATTGGGAATCGTGTCCAATTCGAAATTGTCGAACCATAAGACCACCATTTCTAGGGTTAATCATAGGTGGGTAATTCAATTTTGGCACCAATTTTGCCTAATTAGGTCATTAAAACATCGAATTGAACAAAACCCTGATAACCCGAATACAAAAGTTCAAAAATCCTGGACATAATTTTATCAAAAATTAGGGAAAATTACATATTTGGGTTTAGAATGTTATGAGGAATTCAATTTTGGGCTTTAATTTTGAAAATTAGGTCAAAATCGAGCACAATTTGAATTTTTAGCCAAAATCAGGCTTGCCGGGTCAACCGGGTCAACCCGACCCGAGCCGGCTACCCGTCTTCTTCGCCCAACTGTCCATAATACATTAAAAACCCAGAAAATTTCAGTTCGTGCCCGCAACTTCGTGAATCTTCCCCGGTCAATCTAGCATGTGCAAATCGACTTGGCTAGCTAGAAAATATCCAGCTGGCACCAGAGAATCATCCCAATCGATTCAAGGTCGGTAAGTAACCGAATTTGGGCGGGAAATTGAGCAATAAAAACAAGAAAAAACTTATCATTGTGAAGGGAAGGTGTTCGAAAAAATTTCCGAGAGAGAAAAGAGAGAGAAACAGAGAGAAAGAACGTGAAATTTAGAGAGAGAATAGCGAGTTGAGGTCCCTTGATCGAGTGTCCGGCGCCGACGAACGGAACGGCGCCGGCGAATCGATCATTCAAGGTGGACCTCCTCCTCTTTTGATCTGTGCAGAAGCTGGTCGTGAAGGTCTGAAAATCAAGCTCGGTCGGCGTGTCCAGACAGTCTCCAACGAAGCCGAAACCACCAGATTGAAGTCCAAGTTCTAAGGAAGAGCTTCATGCTCAGGGATTGTCTTGAAAATGTCTTTTGGTCATCAAACGAAGAAGGTAAAATCCTCTCATAGTCACGGTTTTTCCAAAATTCCAGAAAACTCGATTTGATTCGATCTTGTTGTTCATGTCATTATGATTGTAATTTTGTATTTCTGGATGTTCAAAACTGGTTTCTAATCACATTTTGTATCGTTTGATTGCATTGTTGATTGAAAATATGCATAAAAATGTGTCGGCCGCCATTGTTGGACTTCGTCAGAGCTCGGGAAACTTCGCGGGAGTGCTCTTTGTGGCCCTAGGCTGCTCAAGTTAGTCCGTTCTTACCTTGTTTGATGTTCTGAAAATTAACTTTTTTCTGGATGTTCTGAAAATGTTCAATGTAGATGGCTAGGGCGAGTAGGATAGTGATTTGAAACCTGGAAATGTTAGTTTAGGTCAATGTTAGGCTAGGTATTTCTGATCGGTTTTTCGCTGGCCGGTGAAGGTCCGACGGCAAGGCCATAGGCTAAGGTTAATAGTCAGTAATACAAGGAAGACACAGGATCAAAAATCAAGCAAAAAGGTCGCCGAAAACTCATCGGCGATGAGCTCAAACAGCGGCCTCGAGAATTTAGAACTGGAATTATGCACAATAGGTGTTCAACCAAATGCCTCAATGAACAGGGGCGTGAAACGGCACCATTTTGGCGTCGTGTCAGCCGGAGAAGACAACCGGTGACCGGCACCGGCGAGGCACGATTTGGCCAAGCCGAACCGGGTTGAACCGAGCTGGTCCGGTTCGTTTCCCTACGGGAAATTTTAAAAAAATAAGTAAATAAAAAAATCTAAAAAAAAATCAGAAAAAATAAATAAAAATTTAAAATTTTTTAGATGCCCAAATGGTATTTTTGCTTTTTTAATTTTTATTTCGTCACTTAAAAAAAATTAAATTTCACTCAAAGTGGGTGGCCACAGGTATTCTAAGCCATTCTGCGAAGTTTTGAAATTTTTTATTTTTTTTCGGCACTTAAAAAAATTTAAATTTCGGTCAAAGTGGGTGGCCACACGTATTCTAAGCCATTCTATGAAGTTTTGAAATTTTTCATTTTTTTTATTTTTTTTGGGAATCTCAAAAAAAAATTAAATTTCTCTCGAAATGGGTGGCCACAAGTATTCTAAGCCATTCTGTGAAGTTTTGAAATTTTTTTTTTTTTTTCCGTTACCTAAAAAAATTTAAATTTCGCTCAAAGCGGATGGCCATAGGTATTCTAAGCCATTCTGTGAAGTTTTGAAATTAAATTTTACGTTGGATTCGTAACGTTACGTACGCCCGCACACAAATTCCAGTCAAATTAATGCAAATGGCCAAGCACTAGAACGGGTCTTCAGCATTCAACCACCATCGCTCTCGATATTTGCTCTCAATATTTGTGAGTATGCATCGTTCCTCGTAATATCCCAAATGCTTATGGAGAAAAGTAAACCAAGCACATCACATTACAAGAGCCAATATAGGAGATCCCAAAATACCACGTCACATTACAAGAGCCAACATAAAAAATCCTCAAATACAAAATAATGGAAATACATTAGAAAAGTCGGAAACACATTTTCATGGAATCTCCGCCATATTATTATCAATTGCCAATTGATTGGCAATTCTTTTCTTAAGCATGTTGATCTCGATATCCTCCTCGGTCGATGTATCGTCGATAACCTCATCTTGTGCACTTCCAAACGGGTACTCTGAATCACCACATTGGGAAAAGTTCTTATCCATCTTGTCTTGATCATGGATGTAATTATGAATAGCACAACATGCAATTACAAATACATGACTGCTTTTGAATTGAAAATGAAGGCATATGTCTCAAAATGAAAAAGCGATTCTTTAACACCGCAAATGTTCTCTCAATAACATTCCTTAGTGAAGAATGCCTATGATTGAATAATTCTCTTGCTGTTGTTGCCTGCCTCACTCTACCCCTAAAATCATTAATATGATACCGTTCCCCTTTGAAAGGAGTCAAAAATCCCAGAGCTGCAGCATAACCAGAATCTACCGCGTAGTATTTGCCTTTCACAAGGTATTCATATATTGATCATGATTTGCAAATGCAATACAGTTATAAAGAAAATTATCCCATGAAAAACAAGCAAATACCTAGTGGAGGTCGAGGAAATTGTAAGCAATGTGTCTCGAGTGCAGCCGAGAGCACCCGACAATCGTTGGCAGAGCCTTCCTAACCAGCATACACAAATGTAAATTTCATATCAAATGAACAAACACACATCACATTCTGAGTGGTAATTCCTTTCCTGCCTCTAAATGGGATTTGTTTCGACACTGGTACAAAAGCATGAATGTGAGTGCCATCAATAGCGCCTATGCAGCCCTGTCATTTCAGCAAAGACTAGCATTATACAAGATTATCAACAAAATGTAAATGACGGTGTAAAGGAATGTATGAAAATCCTACCTTGAAGTAAGGATTATATTTAGGATTGATAAGAATTTCTTCTGGGACAACATCAAATGAAGGTGGTACGATAATTTCTCTTGCCAGATTCAGAACTGCTTGCAACACTTTAGCAAAGTACTTGCTGATAGTTTGTCCCGAATGTTGGAATCTCTCACATAAATCTCTATTCGAGTTATTGTGAGAAATCATAGATAAAAATATCCCAACTTGTTCGTCTACCCTAATATATCGACTATCTACCAACTAACCCCTTGCCTTCATTAAATCACAAAGGTTGAGAAAGACATGCCTCTCCATTCGAAAAGCTTCATATACCCTATCTGAATGTCCATAAAGAATCTCTGTTATCCATTCAGGCCCTGACAATTTACTGTCTCTAATAGGTTCTCTCGTGTGCATAGACATGTTCAACGAAATAGTACACATCCATGCTTTCAGTATATTAAGTTCAAAATCATCGAAGACCTATTCAATTGGTTCAACTGATGCTATTGGACCATTATTGCTGCTACTTTCACCCCCCTCCATATTACCTATGCCCTCGCACGAAGAACACAAACACAACAAATAAGTCAGGAATCAACAATAGCCACAACGTCATCATAGTTCCATAATTAACAATAGCCACGTCATCATAGTTGCATAATTAAAAACAAACCAAAGTCATCATAGTTCCATAAATAAAAACAAACCAAAGTATCTCAAGGACACAAGTCATTAAGTGAAAATAAAGCAAACATGAAAAAGTCATCGTAGTTCTCAACATCTATTCAAAGAGATTCAAGAAGACCGAGTCTCCTTTCAGGTAAAGATAGGACGAAACCCTCTCTCCAGTTGGCATTAAGGCATACTTGGTTCATAGCTTTATTGTGAAGATTCTACTCTAAGTCAAGCATGTCATTTAAGATGGCAACCACGGCTCCCATGGAGTAGGGGTTCTCGGGTGGGGGGGCATGTGAGGTGACAGAGCCACTTGTTGATTGACCCGCCTTGGACTTGATCATATCTTGAATGGCTTTGCAGGTGCCAGCAATATCATATGTGCTACTCTTTCTCCTCCTCTTGGAATTTGGAGTCCTATCCAACTTGTGATTCTCGTGAACTTGCGTGGCACTCATGTTAGGTATGAAGATTCCATCACTAAGTTCGTTTGGATCACCTACCAAAGCACCACCACCATTGTCACCACCACTACCATTGTCTTCCCCCTCCGACACCACCAAGAATTCTACATTTCTTACTGCGTAAACCCCAGTAGCATATGTATCGCCAAACACGATACACAGATCGGGATATTGAGGAAACCCATCCTTTCGGAATTTAGCCCATTCGATGTTATCTTGCAATTTCAAAAATAGTGACATACGTCAGCAACATAATCGAAACATACATCCACAATAAGAACAAAATGACCAAAGTAAACTGATACCTTGGTGTGATCATCCCATACACTTGGATCCTCCACAATAACCATTTTGTTAACATTATCCCATCCAAATCCAGATTGTGAAAGAAGCTTCTTATAACTCCCATACTGTCTCCTCAATTTGTTTGCCCTGTTCTTCAACTGAACTACAGTAAACTGGAGTGTTGTTTGTTTATTGAACTCGGTAACTATGTTATTCCACCCTACTTTGTTGTAGGTAGTAGTGGTGCGATTTCCTCTTTGTACCTCTTCTACCATTAAGCTTACAAGCAAATTGGTTAAAGGCTCAGTCCACTTTGCCACAAATGCCTCTTTTTGAGATGCCATTTACCCTTAACTGGCTGAACATCAAATGAGCCATATCATATGGTGTACCAATTCAAATGCAGAAGATTTGATGTAAAGAGCCATATCATCTACAATTTGAACCGTTCGATATACATGTGCTTTAATGTTGAGTGTTCTGATAGATAATTAGTGCTAACTTTATTGTTTGAGAAATTCATAAGAACTCAGCAGAAGTGCAAATGATGTAGGAGTATACTGATATATTCAAGCAAAACTTTGTAAATGGAAAACGAAAAGGAAAGTAAAAAGCCAGGCTTTATTTACTAAGAAGACCTGAGCAGCTAGAGTGTGGAGAAAAGTCCAGGTGGCCCTCCCGAGTTCTCCTTTACTTACAGGTGCAGCAGCTTGTACCTGAAAAAAATATTTAGTTAGAGTTTCATAGGAGCATTTGTTGGAAAAGCTAAAAGGACAAGTCACAACAATGAGAAATAGCAGTCCTAGTGTAATTTCCCATATACCATTTTTCATTTCTTCCTAAGCCTTCACTGGCAAAAAAAGTCTCATTTTCTCAATTGGAACTAACAATCAGCAAAATTTTGAAAGAAGTGAATTGAAACTTCAAGATAGGGCTAAGGAAGACTCATATGAAGCAGTTCTAAGATGAAAAACATGCGATCCGAAAGCAGGGTACAAACATGATTATGCTTCTCTTGATTTAAGAAACCAAAGAAGTTATACTTATCATTCTATTTGAATATGATTTCCCACTTTGCCAACAAGATTGTAATTTGTACTAGTAAATACAAACCGGAAGTAAAAACCATGCATTAACCAAACCGGAAAACAGGGCATCAGAAAGATGCAAATGTCGCGGACAAAGAACGTAACCACACGATACTATCAACTTCATGTCTCATAACAGCTGCTGCTGCACATTGATTCTTCTTTTTTCATTTTCTTATTAGCTCTCTGAAAAAAGCCTGTCACCATATCTCAGCTCAAGTTACACCATCTGATCATATCCTCACGTATTTAATCGAAATATTTGGTCAACTAGCAGAACCAGAACAGAATGATAGGAAGCTTCAATATCAAACAGGCAACTAATCTCGACGAACTCAAAACTGAAAGTACAGGACCGGAACAGAATGATAGGAAACCAGAAAACCAACAGTGACCACTGTCAGTGGTTTTCCACAAGAGCAACATGATTAGCATCATAATGATTGCCAGTAATGTCCAAAATGGGGGAAGAAATAAAAATATTTGCATAAAGAAATCGGATAGTATATGAAAAGGGATAAGTATATAGCTCATTAATAACAATAATCACTATAAAGAATGATCTTTAGACTTAGGGCCTATTTGTTTATGTTTTCTTAAAAGTAAGTAGCAACTTTTTATTTTCAAGCAAAAACGTAAATACTATACAAATTTTAAAGAAATTATAAATAATTATAAATAAATGTATGTGTCAGCATTTGTGTATTGCAAAAGTTTCAAGCTTTGAGCCAAGATAAGGTCAAATTGTGTCCGCCGTAAGATTTAGATTAAGCAAATGGTAAAAAATATAAGCCTATCTAACCACACCCTTAAATAACTAGATGGCTCTCTAAAATACCGAAGATACATGTAAAATCTCTCTGGGTGAAAATATAGGCAATAGCCAAATTAAAGGGTCAAAGCTATCAGCTTTTGTATCTGATCAAGAAATGAAGTTTGCTTTTTTCCTCTCCCCTGTTGTGCTTAATTATAGTATGAAGCTACAGTTGCACTACCGCAGAAAAGTATAAGAGAGAAAATGGCATAGTACTAGTCATCAATCATATTTCAGCATTCTTGAAATTCAATAAGGTTCACATGCCATAAGAACAGCACCATATGAAAGTTACAGTGGCAAATAGAGTTCTGCAATGGCAGCTAGTAATAACTTCTGCACATAAAGCCAACTTTTTCTTCTTGTTTATATTTTCTATAAGATAAGTAAAACGGAATCCACCGGTAAAAGACTTAGATGTCTTTGTAAACGACGAAGCATAGACATCAAGTTGCTACTAATGCAGCAACTGCAACAAAGGGGATAAACAACAAAACTGACTGTTGAAAATCACACCAAATTTCAAAGGAAAACCAGCATTTAGGATTTGCAACTGTTATCTGATCCATCCATGGGGCAAGACAGTTCAGAGAATTGCAACTAAATAATCGCAATTAGGCCCTATGTGTCTATTTATCCAATATCATGTCAGATAGCCCTCATGTTGTAGTTTAGTTGCCTGTTTCATGCATACAAGCAGCAAAACAATAAGCTCCCATGAGTGTTTGTGATTATCACCAAACTGCCTCTGCCGCTGAACATGATCTGGGGGAGGCCGAGCGGCCTCGCCCAGGTCTAGCGGGCGACTTTGCCGTCGCCCAGATCTGGGCGACAGCGAGGTCGACCGGCGGCCATGGCGAGGCCGCTCGGCCTCCCTCAGATCTGGGGGAGGCCGAGCGGCTTCGCCCAGGTCTGGAGGTCGACCTCACCGTCGCCCAGATCTAGGCGACGGCGAGGTTGACCGGCGGCCTCGCCCAGGTCTGGCGGTCGACCTCGCCGTCGCCCAGATTTGGGCGACGGCGAAGTCGACCGACGGCCATGGCGAGGCCGAAGCTGACCCCCCCCCCCCCGATCACGGCGACTTCCAAATCCAGAAAAGAGAGAGATGAGAGGAGATCCAGCGCAGGATTGAAGCTTACGTGGAGTAGGAGCGAGCAAGCGATCGGTCCTGGCTTCCTCTCGGCCGGAGCGAGCGAGCGAGAGGCCCTGGCTTCCTCTCGACGGCGACAGAGAGAGAGTAGAGAGAGAGACGGGCTTCCAAATCAGAGAGATGAGAGGAGAAGAGAGACATGTGTTTTTTGAAGAGAACGAGTTCCTCAAAAATGATTCTGACTTTTGTTCAAGAAATGAAAAACCTACTTTTTTTTTGGTTATGATTTCTGGTTCAGAATCAGTTCTGGAACAAAAACTTGTCCCAGAAATAGAAAAATGAAATTGCGTTACCAAACGGGTTTCTGGTCCAAAACTAATTCTGGGAACAAAAAACTAGTTCTGGACAGAACCAGAATGGTTATCATGCTCTACCTAAGACTGAGCAAAACAAAACAGATTGTTTTGAAAAGAAAATAACTCAAAAATGTTTCAAATCAAAAGTTTTGAAACACGCTTTCTTTGAAAATGCACTAAGTATCAAAATTCCTTAAAAGGGATAATTTGATAAAAGGCTTTGAAAATTTTCAAAGAAAAAGTTTGGATCAAATATGGAAAGAATTTCAAATGATGAAAGGTAAGCCCTATCCAAATATGTCCCCTATACACTCAAAATCAAAATAAAGTAGTAAGTGAAAAAAAACTCATCCAAAGGAAATAGGGGATATTCGCAATGATTATATGGATTGAAATAATGAAAGGCAGTCATTTCACTATCCCAAACACATGCTTATCCCTTGAAAACCAAATTTGAGCCGAAATAGTGGATAAGTTTTTCCAAAACAACCCTGTTAAGAGCTATCCCACACTGGAGCAAACCAGGAGGCTTGTGGTTGACAGTTATGGAGAATAGGATCAAGAAAGATTTTATTGCGTACTCTTGCATCAATCTTTCTATGATAACTTAAGATGAAGTCGTATGGAAGCTCAAGACATCCCAAGAGAAAGAAGGGCACTTCATTTCTTATACCCAAACACATTACCTTTGGCAAAGCTCAATTGAGCTTGAATATTCATTTCAAAACCTTAAATTGATGATCATCTATTCACATTGGAGCATGAGCATATGATCCACTTTGAATAGACAAGAAACTAAATGGCATGACACAGAGTCCTTAGAACTCTAGCAAGTCAAAAACCAAAAGATTAGAGGATGCAAAAGAATCAGGGGCATGAAAAAACAGTGTGTCTGGTAAAAGCAAGGCTAAATGCCCAAGAAAAATGAGAAAGAAAAAGAGAGTTCAAAAGAAAGCTCAAAATGAAAAAAAAGTCATGATAAAGCAAAGCCAAGATCATGAGAGATCATAGACCACAACAAGTGAGAATGAGCAAAAGAAAAGAGATTGTAATGAACGTTTAGGGGATTTTGATGTTCATAAAAGAAAGATCCCTAGTAGAAAAAAGAGGGTGGTGATGCCAAGAAGATCACCAATTTCATAAAATCCTTGAATTCAAACACATGAGCCTTTTGAGCCTACCCAATACCAACAATACAACCTCTCTCCAAAGACTCTTCAGATTGGGATGTTGAGAGTAGAAACATGACTTTATGACAAGAAGTCGTCACTCAAAGAAGTTTATGCAATAATATCTTGTCTTGTCCTCGAGGTTCTTAACTTGTAAACCCGAAGTCAGATATGATGAAATCCTTTTTCTTGGCCTCAAAATGCCTATCCTTTGAATAGCTATTGACCAAGCCAACATTACAACCTTTTGAAAGACCTTATCGAATCAATTGGATTGTATACATTGCGAACATCTCCGAATACCTAAGGATTGTTTAAAAGAGATAAAATTGAGGGATATCAAACAAGTTCCATTTCAATCAGATAAAGAAATGACCAAGCTCATAGATTGAACAAATCCTTTCTAATGAAGGTCTTCCAAACGATCATTTCAAGCATTTCTTGAAAGATTGCAAGCACTTTGTTCAAATAATTCCTCGAAAAGGAAATTTGATTGACTGAAGTGCATTAATGCAAAGAATGCATATTTCCAGACTAGGTTTCAAAAGTTTTTGGTCAACCTAGAATCAAGTTTTCAAACAGTTTGTGGTAAGCTAAAAAAAAATCACGCTTCAAACAGTTTTGATTAATTTCAAAATCACTTTTCAAAATAGTTTTTGGTCAACTAAAAACCATACAAAAGTTAGTGAAACCTAAAATCACATAACTCATGGTTAGGGCATTCATTGTTTGAAGCCTTCTCAAAGTCCTATTGGTGAGGAACCACTAGGCAATTCTCAAAGTCTTATTGGGGAGAAGCCCCTAGGCAAATTCAAGTCCTACAGGCGAGGAGCCCCTAGGCAAATTCAAGTCCTACAGGCGAGGAGCCCCTAGGCAAATTCAAGTCCTACTGGCGAGGAGCCCCTAGGCAAATCAAGTCTTACTAGCGAGGAACCACTAGGCAAATTCAAGTCCTACAAGCGAGGAGCCCCTAGGCAAATTCAAGTCCTACAGGCGAGGAGCCCCTAGGCAAATTCAAGTCCTACTGGGGAGGAACCACTAGGCAAATTCAAGTCCTACTGGGGAGGAACCACTAGGCAAATTCAAGTCCTACAGGCGATGAGCCCCTAGGCAAATTCAAAGTCTTACAGACGATGAGCTCCTAGGCAAATTTCCAAAGTCCTACAGGCGAGGAGCCCCTAGGCAATTTTCAAAGTCCTACTGACAAGGAGTTGGGGTTATAAGGTTTTGGGTAGACTACCACCATGAGGGGTAGGGGAGAACTCTTCCATAGAAGAGAGAAAAAGCTTTCACAGGGAGAGAGATGGGATATAATTGTGCTATAGAATGGGTCAAGTTGAATTGCATTAATTTTACCATGTCAACTTGATTTTGCAAGTCTTTGGTTAGCCAAAATGATCAAATTTACTTGAATTCATGTGAATTTATCAAAATTGATTTGAATGAGTTGTATATAAGAAAATGGGCTCATCATGGTTTAATTGTGCAAATCATGCAGAACAGACCGGAACGCCTAATTAGGG
Source organism: Syzygium oleosum (assembly GCF_021117445.2). NCBI lineage: Eukaryota > Viridiplantae > Streptophyta > Magnoliopsida > Myrtales > Myrtaceae > Syzygium > Syzygium oleosum. The sequence continues at coordinate 3,128,123 of NW_026607500.1, read as the reverse complement.
GTCAAATTGGGGGTTTTACCATTGGCTTGGAATTGTGAAATTGGTTTGAAAATCGAATGTGAGACGACCTCTTGATCAAATGTCATGAAGGAAACTATCCTAAAAAATGACTAGAAACAAAATAAATTCATTTTTGGCTAATTTCAAACCAAGATCCGCAAATTGGGGAAAAATTGGTTCTAAACCGATTCTTGCAAAATTGACGATGCCAAAGTCAAATTGAAATGAAAATAAGTTGATTTATGGGTTTTCAATTTTTTGAATTTTTTTGGACAATGTGTTGACCAAAAGTCAACATTTTAGTAATTAGGTACTAAAATGTCAATTAATGGGTCAAACTTTGTTTTTTTTGAAAATTGACAATGCAAAAGTGAAATTAGCACTATTTTGGGGCATTTCATGCAAAAACGAAAATTTGATTTCGGATTGACTTTTCGATCAAAGTTTGACCTAAAAGTCAACTCGTAAGTCAACGTTTTGACTTTTTGAATACAAAGTATAAAATGCTTCGAAATGAAAGGCTAGTGCTAGAAAAAGTGTAAAATGACTATTTTTATTTGAGAAACGGGTTCTATCACGATTAGAAACCCTAATCTCAAGTTTTTACCATTTTAAGACGTGTTGGCTAAAAATCAAGTGTCAACATGCTGTTGGAAAAAGAAATCGCTCATTACAAGAGATGGCCGGAACCATGATGATTGAAAGTAGCACTCGTACATACTTTTGAGTAGAAGCTATTGCTACTACTTGCTACATGCTGAAGAGAATATTACTGAGAACATTATTGGAAAAGACCCCTAACGAAATCTCCAAAGGAAGAAAGCCCAACATATCGTATTTCCATGTGTTTGGATACAAATATCTCATTCTTAAGAATGTAAACGATAACATCGAGAAATTTGATGCAAAGGTAAGTGAAGGTATTTTTCTTGGATACTCCACAACTGGTAAAGCTTATCGTGCGTTCAATAAAGATTCGTAAATAGTAGAAGAATCCATAAACATGAAATTCAAAGATGATCAAAAAGGGATACAAGCAAATGATTGCGAGGAAATCATGCACATATCCACATCATCAGCTACCAAACAACAACAATAGCAACCAAGTGCTGATGTTTCTGAGTAAAAACCAATTCCTAAAGATAAGAAATACAAGACAGAGCATCTGAATGAACAAATCATTGGGAGCATAGATGAAAGAATCAAGACCTGACCATCACTCAAAAATCTGATGAATTCATTAGCTCTCATATCTCAACTAGAACCCAAAGGAATTAAAGAAGTTGTTTCTGATGAAAGTTGGATTGAGGTTATGCAAGAAGAATTGTACCAATTCAAAATCAATGAAGTTTGGGAATTAGTTCTAAGATCCACAGATCATCCAATCATTGGTACCAAGTGGTTATTCCAAAACAAACTTGATGACAAAGGTAATGTAGTCCGTAACAAAACAAGATTAGCTGCAAAAGGTTACTCACAGGAGGAAGATATCGATTTTGATGAAACTTATGCTCCTATTACTAGATTAGAAGCTATACGACTACTACTAACTTATACATGCTTCTACAATTTCCAATTATATCAAATGGATGTCAAAAGTACTTTTCTAAATGGATATATCAAAGAAAAAGTCTTTGTTGAGCAACATCCAGGTTTTGAAGATTCAAGTAGACTTCAAGATGTCTACCGATTAAAGAAAGCACTCTATGGACTCAAGCAAGCACCAAGAGCTTGGTACGAAAGATTGAGCACATTCCTAGTGGATCATGATTTTAAGAAAGGTAAAGTGGACACCACTTTTTTTTTTATCAAAAAGGAGGGTAAGGATCTGCTCATCATTCAAATACATGCTGATAACATAATCTTTGGATCCACTAATGAAAATTTATGCAATGATTTTGCAAACATCATGAAAAGAGAATTCGAGATGAGCTTAATTGGGAAACTCAACTTCTTTCTCGACTTACAAATCAATCAAGCAAGGGATCGCACTCTCATTTATCGAGAGAAATATGCCAAGGAAATAGTAAAGAAGTTCGGTTTGGAAGGATGCAAAAAGGTGGAAACACCAATGTCCTCCACTATCAAGCTTGACAAAGCTTCAATTTGACGATTAAAGTCCAATTTCCTTTTGGGGTTTAGTTCAAGCCAAATGTGGAAGTCAATTAGGGCTCATTAGAATGTTTTAAACCCATTTGATTGAATCAATTGATTACTTTTCAAATCAATTGGGTTTAATTGAAATCAATTTTATCAATTGAGGACAAAAATTGCGAAAATTGTATCAATTGATAGAAAAGCCCCAATTTGTGTGAGACAACTCAATTGAGATGAAATTGGCATCACCCATGATGATATTCGAACAAATTCATCCAATTGAGATGTTAGAAATGAATTTAATTGGCTTTAATTGATTGGATTTGAGTTGTTTCACTTCGATTTGATCCGTGCTTTTGACAATTGGATAGAAATTCTTTGCAATTAGGTTCCTAATAGAACAAATTGGAATAAATTGGATAAATGATTTACAATTGAACCAATCAAATCGGTCCGAGCCGGTTTGAATTGGCACGATTGGTCCAACCGGCCCCTATCGCTATTCCGGCGAGAATGGCCGGAAAATGGCCATGCTCTGGTCACCTCACGGCTTGGCCGGCCAACCTCTCTCATTTGCCCCTATATGAAATTACAATTTTGCCCCTATATGAAATTACAAGATTGCCCTTATTAGAAAAATTACTTAGTGGTTAAGTAAAAAATCTCAACCACTCTCATTTGGTATTTAATCTTGGCCATCCACATTGCCATGTCATCAATCCATGTGCTAGAATTTCAGTTAATGGGAGCTTTGCTTAGCCAATAAGGGTTTAATCTCAACCCTTGAATGCATACAAGGGTCAAGATTCAAAGTAGAGGGGGTTTATATACAAATTTCCCACTAAAAAAGGGGGGCCATTTTTCAAATATGAAATTCTCTCTCTAAACTTGAGAAAATTCGAAATTCCCTCTCTTTCTCCTCTTTCTTACACCAAAATCTCTCTATTCATCCATTTTTACACTGCCGGAGCTTCCTCCATCCAAACCGGTCAACCGTCGGCCTTCCTCTGGCACACCACTGCCATCCGGCGGCCCTCCACGGCGATCCGAGCTCCACGGCCAACTTCTTCAGTTCCTACACAAGGCTGTGGTGGCTGGCCTTCACCGAAACAGCCACCGGATTACTTCATTTTGCTTGTTTTTAAGCTAGTTACTTCTCGTTCTTTCTCCGTTGATAGCTAGTTTTCTTACGTCAGATCTTTCATGTCGTGAACTAGATACCGGAGAGCTATCCTTGGCACCGTATCAAAGTCTATTGGTGGCCGAATAGCTCATACGAGCTCAACGAGTTCATCACACAAGGTATGCATTCTTACCTCATGTTCTTTGATTTTCGTGTACTGAGAAGTCAGTGTATTTCCATTGCTAATTTGAGTTCGAAGATGTCAAAATATGAAAAAGTGGTTAACTAGATATTCAATCTAGACTTCCTGAGCTTCGATTTGATAGGTTGCATGGATGAAATGGACATCGTTTGCTAGGTGAAAAACTCTTCATGATCTTAGATCAGAATCTGGAATATTGATCTCCTGTTCTGTTGTTATGATTCCTGACTGACTTTTGCTCGGTTCTATGATTTTTCTGATTTTCTATATTCATTATTTGGAAAACTTTCCTTTAGAAAATTCCATGTTTATTTGGCCTGCACGTTTGATGCTTGAAACCACGTCATCTAGTCTAGAAAGAATGATTTCAAACAGACCTCTACATGTTCTGTGATTTTTATAAATTTTTGTATTCGTCATTTGAAAAAACTTCCTGCATGAAAGTTGTAGAACATATCTTGGCCTATGAAACCTCAAAATTGCATGCAATTTCATGTTGATTAGGATAGTCCAAAAATTTCCAGTTTCAGTGATCGAATTGGTTTTGCAATTTTCATAAAGTTCGGGTCCTTGTTTTCTAAAAATTCAAAACTCAAAAGTTGTTCATTAGGGTCTCATTATGAAAGCTGGAAAGCTTGAGGACCAAACGACAATGTTTGGGGGGGTCAATTTGCTAAAAATTCTGGATAAGGTCTTCTCGGCCTAAAAAATGTTTTGCAAATGAGTCGTTGGTGAAAATCGATTTTTATAAACAAAATCAGTGGCTTTCTAGCAAAAACTCAAAAAGTGAAAGTTGTTAGAAACACAAACTCCTAACTGCCTAAAAATTTTCACGTAGTTTGGATAACGTTTGTTATTTTTCTTGCCTTTTTTTCAAAATCCATAATAGAACCGGGTCGAGCCTGTCATTCCGAATTAAATTTTAATTTTCGGAAAAATTGGGTGGGAATTGGGAAAAATGGTCTTCTTGAACTTTGATCCTCATGATATAAGATTTCTAATGACACCTAATTCATATCATTTGGACGTCATTAAGCGGGTTAATCACATTTAAACAAAATAAGCCCGAATTTGACAATTTCTTTTAATAAGTGATTATGAGGCTTACTTCCCATTACTTGCTTGATTGAGAAACAAGGCTCTTTGGCCTAAATGCATGTTTAATTCATTGCTATGCATGTGTTTGTTAGATGAATATCTAGGCCCGATGCATGTTCAGCGAGTAGCCTGTGGTGAACACTTAGAGTCGACTTTAGGGGTTAAATGATATAAGTCATCAGTTTGTGAATGCAAATGGTGGTTTGTTATCATTAATCATTAATCAATCAATCTTAGGTGATTAATTGGGTGGGTTATCGAAATGTGTGAAAAACAAAGGCCAATCCCGAGGCCCATTCTTTGGATTGATGATTTGGATGCCCTTGCCTTGCAATGTTTGTTTGTTTGCATATCATGTATGAAATGTGTGGTTCGAATGCAAAACCGACACCCATGAGGCGACTCAAGGAGGAGAAGGCCAAAAGCTTTGAAACCCATTTGTGTTGTAATAAATACCTAACGAGTTACGGGTTTTCATTTCTTGTTCTTAGATTAGCTTGCCATTTCAATTTCATTAGGTGTTTACTTTATGCATTGCTTTTCAATACAATTGTTTATTTATCTTCTTTTCTAGACTAAGATAGGATTAGTTTAGAACTTTAAATGGAAAATAAAAAAACAAAATGGATGATTACCTAGTGGATTAAAACTTTGGCATGAAAATAGTAAAAATAAATGCATGACAACTTAGATAACAACCATGTTAAGTTTAGCGGTACTGAAAGGGCGTTAGTGGAAACAATAACGTAAACTAGTCCCTGAACCTCGATCTTTGGTTTTCTTAGAAATCGAAACGAAATTCCCACGTTTTGATTAGGTAATCTAGCCAACCCCCGACATAGGCTAGTTGCGACTCCTATTTGTTAAAAAGATAAAATCAACTCGTTGTCACGCGAGGTATGGATTGAGGGAGAATCCACATTCATAATTAATGGACCTTATGGATGAACAAAAGATCGATGCTTTGGTAAGTCGTCTTTTATGATGTGACATTCGAGCCGTTTCATGAACACTTACCTCTAAATTTGCAACCTGAGTTCGACCTTCGTGGGAGTAGGTCGTGACAAGCTTGGCTACTGTTAGTGGTCTGCCCTAAGAATCAATCAAGGTTGATACTCTAATATTAGTTGTGGATTAGGTTGTGTCGGAAAACCGATCTTCATTATACTTAGGTAGTCATAATGTCTTGCTAGAGACCGCTTATGACTTGTGGGCCAAAAGGGTTTTGTGCACACTGCTAATGTGTAGTGAACCTACAGGGTCGCACACAATCGCGAACGGACTTCATATTTTCTGTGCGCCTTGATCTACTTCAGAAGTAGATTTATTCTCCTATTTAAATTATCTACGCGGTCGTGCGCGTTATGAGATAACGTTACATGTACGATTGGAGGTGGATAGTTTGGGCGGGCCCAAATAGCCCGGCCCATTAGGGTTTCCTATGAGGCTATATATATAGATATAGATAGTGAGAGAGTCTCACGTCAGATGACGCACGCCTCCGTGCCTCCATAGAATACGGAAACCCTAGAGAGAGTGTCTCCAGGAGAAACTCTACGATAGAGAATCGTTCTCTATTCGGCGTTCAAGAAAAGGAACTTCAAGATCTTTCGCTAGCACGTGGATCGTTGAAGAATTCCGTTCGCGTGTGTGGATACCGGTAGAGGCGCAACACTTGCGGCGCTTATCCCGACACAATCCGGTGCCGATTTATCTTCAATATGCAAAGGTACGCATCGAAATTCCCTTTCGATTTCAATATACACATGGATCCTGTCTGGGGTTCTATATTCCGCTGCGTTGTTTTACGTTGATGAACCCTACAGCTACTCCACTGGGGACTAGGTTACAAACCTAAGTAGACTAAAGCCGTAATGAACTTGTTGGTTATTATCTAACTTGTCTACCTTTTGTACCATCGACTACGTATCAAGTTGCGTGGAAAAAGAGGTAAGTCCACTAACCATGTGTTAAATGGTTTTGTAGATGGGAGATATAAGAGGTGAAGTGTGCGCAAACCCTTTGTTTTGTAGGTAGCGTTTGGGTGTATGTGAATGTATGTGATTATATGGAAGTGGTGTTTGCTTTAAATTTAAATGCATGTTTACCCGCTTTAGCATGACACAATGCACTCACAACTCGCGGTCTAAAACCCAGCTCGCTTTAGGAAAATCATTAGGAGATATTGAGAGTGGAACCCGCTTGAGAAAGACTTGTGGTAATCCATTCCTCAATCTCACTCATCTTGATTAGTAAGAAGTGCACCGACCAACATTAGTAGCAAGGGGTAAACTCTTCTTGTCCAATCAAGGTGGGAGCCTTAAACCTTTAGATGTCAAACCTCACGTGTCCTCATGTGACATGTCTATGTGATTGCCATTCCCTTTTGGTAACGTTTGTATGTATCGTCCTGATGTTTCCTTATCGCATTTTCTTTTATGTCATTTAAATTCCACGTTTCGTTCACTTTTCAGTGATTAATCTCAATGCCCTAATTAGGCTTAGTCAAATGGATATGTCGGAGATCTGAGTCATCTCCGTACCAAGAGCTCTCGTGGGCATGTGAGAAAGCCTCGAGTCAAAGCACAAGGACTATGTGGAAAAGAGGATTGGATACATTTTCGCACTTTTGTACATTGAGTCACGTATTGCCATGATAAAGGCGTTAACCCATTTTTGGAAATTTAAGACATTGACGTTTGTGTTATGTCGAAATGAATTGACCCCTACAATTGAGAGTATGATATTACCATTGGAAGAGTTGGTTCTCTTGGTCTAGTTGGTCCTCCAATAGATGTTGATCCCTTTCTCTCTTGAGTCAATTTTTGGGAATCAAAATGTCCCAAATCAAAGGCGTCCTTAAAGGAAATTCCAATGCACTCCCTTTCTCGTTCTTAGAATGACATTTTTTAAGTTTGCCAAAAGAAGTGGGTAATCAAATCCCTCGAGTCTTTCTCTTAGCATTCTTTGGTTTTGTAGTCCTTTCATATACCAAAAAGACCATGGATCCTTTGGGAGTCCACATTGTCAATCAAGTGTGTATGTTCGAGAGATTCTCCAACATGATCTTAGGTGAAACCTTTGTGTCACTCAATAGGTTCAAACAAGACAAAAATGGTACTTTTACAGCCCTAATAGGTTTAGTCCAAGTTTGATTGGTCTCTCACCTCAAAGACTTCGGTTTGAGTATGAAAATTATAGGCGTGTCTAAAGATTGTCATCCTATCTCATTTTTCCGAGAAAAGGAAGAAATCTTCCCTTATTGGTCATTTTCAACTTGATTCAATTTTTTCAAGAGTCTCATTCCAAATCAAATCCAATGGTATGTTCATTGGCTTGGAAATCCCGAGGTGCGCCTTGCAAACGAATCCAACAACCCGATCCCACTTTTGTGTCTCACGGGGTCTATGTCATATTACCCTCTTAAGGTTATCCGTCATTATCACGCGCTTCAAATGTCACGCCCCGTACCCCACGAAGCGTGAACATCCCACCTTCGGTCGATAAATTGCGACGTCCCAGGAAGTGTCGCCAACCCACGCCCATACAGAGATCAAGCACAAGCGGAAGTATAAAATAAACAAACCCAGACAATTACAATATGAGCCAAGGATAGCCATCCAATAAACAATCAATCAACGCAGAAAATATGTACATACTTATATTACTATTTTAAAACTCTTTTTACAGTGTTCACGACAACCAAAAAGGAAACACCAACAGCTGGGAATAACCTAAACAGCCACTTCTCCGTTCTGCTCCATCCCCACCGGGGTGCATGCTCGACGACTGCTGGATAAAAGGCGGTATTCCCAAAAAAGAGGTGGTGACCTCGGCATCCTACTGCTGGGGGTCTGAAAAGTTTCGGTTTATACAACCGTGAGAGGAATCTCAGTGAGTTCAACCCCTAAACCTAGGCTAGGCTAGCATGCAATCTCCTGACCGGAAACAAACATTTAAAATCATAACACAACCATAATCATACAATTCTCGACCTGCAGGGTTAGACAGTTCAATATGTAATAATCACGGAACATACGTGGTACACATTATCACACGTACGCCAATCACATGCTCACACACCGAGTCTCACACACTCGCATGCCAATCAATGCATGTTTATGCATGCAAATGTCATTGACATGTCATGCACATTTCTTTGGCCCACTGGCCCACACTGGCACACTTGCCCAATTAATTATTATTACGACTCGAGTCATCAATTTTTCACGGCCCGGTGCGTCTAGCCTGCTTCAAAGTGCATGAGGCGCAGAACGATCTCGGCCCTGTCTCTAGCACTGCTTCAAAGTGCATGAGGCGCAACATTGTTCTCCTTGCGAACCGAGCACACTTCAAAGTGCATGAGGATGGTCGCCTTCCGGACGTACCGGGTATCGTCCTGCTTCAAAGTGCATGAGGACGGTATCGACCCGAAGGTCCTTAGGTGATCACACAGCTCATTATTATCTGAACCCAGCGTATAACGCTTCAGGGTATTTTAGGTGATCACATGCTCATGGCAGACACGCATGCTCGCACAATTTCATCACATGCCTCACTCTTGTCATACGAAATGCGTGTCCATGTTATGCAATGCAATGCACCACGAGCACCAACATAATTCAGACACCCAATGTTACAACACATGCTTAATTGGCCCAATTAATACCGTGTGGCCTAACGTGCGATTCACAAATCAGCAATTCATTGTAAACCAAACAATGGCCAATCGCACTCCACAAAATCAGCCATACAACATACGACATAGCAGTACGAAATCAATCACAATTAAGCACAATTGACGTACAATCAGTCAACCCGGGTACACCCGGCAATTTCACCAACGAGCTCCTAAATTGATCATTAAACCCTATTATCCTCCCCAACGATTCTCATTAATCCACTAAAATTTTCCGATAATAATTTCTACCAATCAATTCTGAACCCAGTCTGAAATACACACTGCTATTATCTAAGCCAGTCCAAAATGCACCGATAATACCTAAACCAGTCCAGGAAAAACGCACTATCAGTCCTAATCCGGGTTTAGGAATTTTACTCACCTAATCCAAAGGTCACGACGACGGGGAATGGCGGCCGATCACTGGTGAACAGTGCAACCGGCGGCGAATTCCCGGCGACGTGTACGGACGGTGAACAGTAACACCCCCCGTACGGACGGCGCGAACAGTGCACACCGTACGGACACTGTGCGGACAGGCGGGACGGGGTGCCGCCGAGGTGCCGGTGACGGCCGCGACGGCCGTACGGTCGAGATGAACAGTGACCGTACTGACGGTGAACAGTAACCGTACGGGGGGCACTGTACGGACTGGGCTGAACGGCGACGTATGGACATGCTGAACGGCCGGGTGTCGACGGAACGGCGATCGGAGCTCCGCCGAAGCTCCGGCAGTACTGTTCACAGAACAGAAAATGAGAAAAAGAGAGAAAAAGAGGGAGAAAGGGAGAGAGAAATGGACGAAACCGAGGCTGAGCTGAGGCGGGGGACCAAGGGTGTCGACGGCGAGGCACGGCGGTCGGCGGCGTGCTCCGGTGGCCGGCGGCAAGCTCCGGCAAGGCAAAATCAAGAGAGAAAAAAAAGAGAGGGGGAGTGAGCTACGGAGGAGAGGAGGCTGTTCTGGCCAGAATGAGGGTGAGAGGAGAGAGAGAGAGAGTTTATCTTGGTCAAACATCTAGACTAGGGGTGCCATGTGTCAAAAATCAAGCCAATGGACAATTTTGCCCTTGATCCAAAGGCTAGGATTTGCCCTAATCCAATAATTTAGGGGTGAAATGGTCTTTTGTCCCTAACCATGGTTGACCAGACCTGATTTAACCTTAACCAACCTTGGTTAAACCCCTAATTAAGAATAATTTTCGAAATTACTCAAAAATGGCCTAGGGGCATTTTCGTAATTTTTCGATCCCGAACCGAAATTCCAATTTTCGCACATACGTGTTCCATATGTGTGTGGCCAACATAATATGGCATCGGAATCGCGAAATTCATCGCGCAAGCCCTCGAAAATCCACGTCAAAGTTTCGGGAATAAAATAATATTATTTTTTCCAATTTTTGTCGAAATTCCAATTTTTTGCCAAAACGACTCCTGGTATGCGTGGCCACCCAAAAATGGCGTCGGCCACGAAAAATAACCTCATTTGGCCTCGAAAAGCGACGCTGGCATCCCGGGGGCAAAATCGTAATTTTTCACCCCCAGACCGAAATTCCAATTTTTACTCGTACTAACTCCACATGTGTGTGGCCAGCGTAATATGACGTCAGATTCCCAAAAATAGTCTCTTAAGCCTTCGAAAATCGATACCGAAATCCGGGCCCAATTCCGTAAACAAAACCCGCTAAACTTTCAATTTCAGGGTCTCTCACTAACGGGCGGCAGTTTAGAGATTACGCGTATCGACCGAGGGCTACCCGTATCGTAATGGTCTCGATCATTGAGAGAATGAGAAAATATCACTAGCCTCAGAGGCTACGATCGTTCGGTTTAGGTTCAGGACTGATTGGCCACGTGCACTTTTCGGTCATGCAGATTCACCTGCGATCCGAGTGTACAACGCTGGCCTTGGCCAAACCAAATCCGCTACCTTTCCTAAGATCGGCCCACATCAGTTCAAAATATTCCCTCAGTATCTCTCGCGATCGGTATCCGTTTCACGATAGGGTCCCCGGTCCACGTACCATCTTCTAGTTAGCCATACCCTATTGGTTAGTATCCCGAGAGTGATCAGCTCTGGGTAAGACTTATTAAAATGAAATGCGAAATAATATCAGTTTCATTGATCCCGGAAATTACATCGAAATTCGGGCTGTTACAATCTTCCCCCCTTACAAAAATTTCGTCCTCGAAATTTGCAATCTATCCTTATCTACTCAAACAACTGGGGGTGTTGACGTCTCATTGCTTCTTCGCTTTCCCACGTGGCACCTTCTATTCCGTGGTGCTCCCAGACAACTTTGACTATCGGGATCGTTTTGTTCCTTAGCACCCGTTCTTTTCTATCCTCGATCCTGACTGGTCTTTCCACGTACGACACTTTATCGTCCACTTCTATCTCCTCGTACCGCAAGACATGAGTCGGGTCTGGTTCATACTTTCTTAACATCGACACGTGGAAAACATTGTGTACTTGGGACAAATTGGGCGGCAAGGCAAGTCGATAGGCCATCTCCCCAATCTTTTCCAAAATCTCAAATGGCCCGACATACCTAGGACTCAGTTTTCCCTTCTTGCCGAATCTAGATAGTCCTTTCATAGGCGACACCTTAAGGAACACGTGATCTCCAACCTGAAACTCCAAGGGTCGTCGTCTTCTGTCGGCATAACTTTTCTGACGACTCTGCGCTGTCCTGAGTCTGTCTCGAATAACCTCAACTGCCTCAACGGTTTGTTGGATCAATTCTGGACCCGTGATACTCCGTTCACCCACTTCATCCCAACATACTGGCGTCCTGCACGCCCTACCATATAAGGCTTCAAACGGTGCCATCTGAATGCTCTGCTGATAGCTATTGTTATAGGCAAACTCCACTAAGTGTAACTGTTCCTCCCATTTGCCTTGGAAATCTATCACACAAGCTCTCAACATATCCTCCAGGGTTTGAATGGTCCTTTCAGACTGGCCATCTGTTTGCGGATGGTAGGCTGTACTGAACTGTAACTTCGTTCCTAAGGCCGTTTGCAAATTTTTCCAAAAGTTGGCCGTAAATCTCGGATCACGGTCCGAAGTGATCGTTACTGGTACTCCATGCAATCTCACGATCTGCCTCACATACAAGTCTGCATATCTTTCCAACTCAAAGTCCTTTCGCACAGCCAGAAAGTGCGCTGATTTAGTCAGTCTATCCACTATCACCCAAATTGAATCATGTCCTCTCTGGCTTCTCGGCAGTCCCGTCACGAAATCCATTGTAATATGTTCCCATTTCCACTCTGGGATTTCTAATGGTCTCAATAATCCTCCAGGCTTACAATGCTGTGCCTTCACTTGTTGGCACGTCAAACACTTAGCTACGTGCCTGGCCACATCCACCTTCATTCCATTCCACCAGTAGTGTTGTCTTAAATTCTGATACATCTTCGTACTTCCCGGGTGGATACTGTAATTGCTCCTATGAGCTTCCGACAAGATTTCTTCCTTAAGTTTCACATCATCTGGTACACAGAGTCGCCCTCTAAACTTCAGAACTCCATCCTCGGACACTTGAAAGTCCGATTTCCTCTTAGCTGCATCCATCTCAATAATCTTTTGGATTTCTGGGTCCGTAGACTGTAGTTCCTTAATCTTGATCTGAATCTCTGGCTCAATCCTTAAGGTGGCTAGTAAATTCGATACGTGACTCATCTCCAGCTTAAACTCTGAATCCCTGAGTCTTTCCAATAAGGTCCATTCCTTGACCATTAGATGCGCCAAACTAGACTTTCGACTCAGAGCATCTGCCACTCGATTGGCTTTTCCAGGATGATACAGGATGTCGCAATCATAATCCTTTAGAAGCTCCATCCATCGGCGCTGCCTCATGTTCAACTCTTTCTGCAAAAATAGGTACTTGAGGCTTTGATGATCCGTATAAATCTGGAACTTCTCCCCACATAAGTAGTGCCTCCAGATCTTAAGTGCAAACACTATAGCAGCTAATTCCAAGTCATGCGTCGGGTAATTCATCTCGTGTGGTCTCAACTGACGCGACGCATATGCTACCACTTTTCCATGCTGCATCAGCACACAGCCCAATCCTCTTAGCGACGCATCGCTATAAATCTCAAATCCTCCTGGGCCCGACGGAATGGTCAATACAGGAGCAGTCGTTAACCGGTGTTTCAGTTCCTGAAAACTTCTTTCACACTTGTCATCCCATTCAAACTTCACCTCCTTCTTAAGCAGCCTTGTCATTGGCATGGCTATTGACGAAAATCCTTCTACGAATCGCCTGTAATAACCAGCCAATCCTAGAAAACTTCGGATTTCGGTTACTGATGTCGGTCTAGGCCACTTGGTAACTGCTTCAATCTTAGCTGGATCCACAGAAATCCCATCCCCAGAAACGATATGTCCAAGAAATCCTACTCTGCTGAGCCAGAACTCACACTTGCTGAACTTAGCATACAACGCATGTTCTCTCAAGGTCCGCAGCACTTCAGTCAAGTGCATCTCATGTTCCTCAAGGCTCTTGGAGTACACTAGTATATCGTCAATGAAAACTATCACAAACTGATTCAGGAATTCCTTGAACACACGATTCATCAAATCCATGAAAGCGGCTGGGGCATTCGTTAATCCAAAGGGCATAACCGTAAATTCATAATGCCCATACCGAGTCCTGAAAGCAGTCTTGGGAATGTCCTCATTTCCGATCCTTAGCTGATGCTACCCGGTCCTCAAATCTATCTTAGAAAACACTGAGGCTCCTTGCAACTGATCAAACAGGTCATCAATCCTCGGCAGTGGGTACTTATTCTTCACTGTCACTTGATTCAACTGCCGATAATCTATACACAATCTCAGAGTTCCATCTTTCTTCTTGACAAACAGAACTGGCGCTCCCCATGGGGACACACTAGGATGAATAAAACCTTTATCCAGTAATTCCTGTATCTGAACCTTCAACTCCTTCAGTTCTGATAAGGACATCCTATATGGCGCTTTCGAAATCGGCTCTGTTCCTGGCGCCAATTCAATCACAAACTCTACCTCTCGCTCAGGCGGTAAACCCGGCAATTCCTCAGGAAACACATCAGGAAAATTGCTTACTACGGGTATATCTTCCAACTTAGGTTCAACAACTGTTGGATCCACAACATTCACCAAATATCCTTCACACCCCTCGTCCAACAGCTTACTTACCTCGAGCGAGGAAATCCAAGGGATCGAGGTTCCTCCTCGGTTTCCCTGAAATACAAAACTAGGGCGTCCATCCGGATTAAATTGGATCGTCCTATCGCTGCAATCCACTACAGCTTTCTGTCGGACTAACCAGTCCATTCCAATAATCACATCAAAATCGAACATGGCTATTACTGCCAAGTCGATACTCTCTTCTTTACCTCCAATAATTATCTTACAGTTAGGACATCCAAAAGAAACTAGCAACCTATCATTCATAGGTGTCGACACACAAAGCACATGCTCAAGCAGCACTGGTTTCATACCAACCAACTCAATAAATTGCTCTGAAACGAACGAATGGGTTGCCCTCGAATCAAACAATGCATACGCGGCATGATCACACAAAGAAATCGTACCTGTGACCACGCCCGGCGCATTCTCAGCTTCCTTGCGCGCCATTGCATAAATCCTTCCTTGAGCTGGCGGTCGTCCCTGATTAGCCGGTGGGGGAGGTCCGGCTTGATTTCCAGCTCGTGGTGGCGGCACTCTGGATGGTCCTGATGGTTGCATCTGTGGGCAATCGCGGATCCGATGTCCCATACTCCCGCACTTAAAACACGCCCCATATCTACCCAACTGGGGATTCGGTTTTCCGATATTCCGTCCGGCGGTGGAACAAATCGCCTATTTCCGGTCATAGGCCTCTTTCCCAAACGGTGATTATCTCGATTTTGAGCAAACCGCGATCCTGAAGCGGCTGCCCTTTCCTGCTGATCTCGTTCCATGATCTGCGCCCGTCTATGCATCTCCCCGTAATCTTTGATGTCATGGGACAAAATCAGGCTCCGAAGATCCGGCTTCAGTCCATCCCGGAATCTTCGCGCCCTATCCCTCGGATTCTCCACCATAGTCGGTGCAAACTTAGCCAATCTTGCGAACTCCGCCTCATATTGATCCACAGTCATTTGTCCCTGGCGCAAGCTCATAAATTCCATCAACTTCTTCTCTTGCGCATTTTCCGAGAAATATTTTTCATAAAAGTGTTCCACAAACACAGCCCAAGTCGGGGCCGTTCTTACTGGAAACACTCTATTCTCCACGGCATTCCACCAATCATTAGCACCCTCTTGAAGCTGGTAAACCGCCAATGTAACCTTCTCCTCATCGGTGCACCCCAGAACTTTGAAAGTTTTCTCCAGTTCCTCAATCCATCTTGGCGCACACATCCGGGTCACCGCGACCATGAAATTTAGGCGGCTTCAATTTCATAAACTGTTCTACTAACTGGGGCATCTGTCTAACCCCGGCTGGCTGAGCCTGTCCAGCGTTAGCTTGATTCCCATTCACAGCAGCGGCGGCTGCAGTCTCAGCGGCTTGGGCTGCCACATTATCTCGCCCTTAAGCCTGCCTATCCAGCACATTCCCAATCCTTTCCAATACCCGTAGAACCCCTTCCATACGTGGATCTTCCACCGGTCTAACATCAACTCGGGGGTCTACTGCAGCTCCCATATTAACTCCCAGATTGTCTACTGCTCCTACTCGAGCACGACCTCTACCTCGGATTCCTCTTCCTGCACCCCTTCTGGGAATTCTTCCAATACCTCTCCCCTCGCTACTCATCTTGGTCACTCGGTTCTACAACTACCTGCTATAATTCCACGAAGGAATGAAAGACTTAAACCAATCTATCCCAATCTAAGTCCTAGACAGGTATTAAACAACAATCAAGCAGTCAGCATGCGGCTTAATAAAAACTAGCCAACTCAGCACCCAAGGGATTCACATACTCACCTCAGGTCCTGCCGCACCTGCACTTACGGATCACACAATCACAATTCAAAAACAATCACAAGCTGTCAGGAGATGCATGTAGCACACGAGGTCACCCTACTGGCTACCCAGGGTCTCATCGCTCCTTATCACTCCAAACTTCGACCAAAGGAATCGAGCTGACCTTGCTCTGATACCAATTCAAAAGGGGATGTCACGCCCCGTACCCCACGAAGCGTGAGCATCCCACCTTCGGTCGATAAATTGCGACGTCCCAGGAAGCGTCGCCAACCCACGCCCATACAAAGATCAAGCACAAGCGGAAGTATAAAATAAACAAACCCAGACAATTACAATATGAGCCAAGGATAGCCATCCAATAAACAATCAATCAACGCAGAAAATATGTACATACTTATATTACTATTTTAAAACTCTTTTTACAGTGTTCACGACAACCAAAAAGGAAACACCAACAGCTGGGAATAACCTAAACAGCCACTTCTCCGTTCTACTCCATCCCCACCGGGGTGCATGCTCGACGACTGCTGGATAAAAGGCGGTATTCCCAAAAAAGAGGTGGTGACCTCGGCATCCTAGTGCTGGGGGTCTGAAAAGTTTCGGTTTACACAACCGTGAGAGGAATCTCAGTGAGTTCAACCCCTAAACCTAGGCTAGGCTAGCATGCAATCTCCTGACCGGAAACAAACATTTAAAATCATAACACAACCATAATCATACAATTCTCTGACCCTGCAGGTTAGACAGTTCAATATGTAATAATCACGGAACATACGTGGTACACATTATCACACGTACGCCAATCACATGCTCACACACCGAGTCTCACACACTCGCATGCCAATCAATGCATGTTTATGCATGCAAATGTCATTGACATGTCATGCACATTTCTTTGGCCCACTTGGCCCACACCGCACACTTGCCCAATTAATTATTATTACGACTCGAGTCATCAATTTTTCACGGCCCGGTGCGTCTAGCTTCAAAGTGCATGAGGCGCGAAGACCGATCTCGGCCCGGTGTCTCTACTGCTTCAAAGTGCATGAGGCGCAACACTGTTCTCCTTGCGAACCAGGGCTTGCTTCAAAGTGCATGAGGATGGTCGCCTTCCGGACGTACCGGGCATCGTCCTGCTTCAAAGTGCATGAGGACGGTATCGACCCGAAGGTCCTTAGGTGATCACACAGCTCATTATTATCTGAACCCAGCGTATAACGCTTCAGGGTATTTTAGGTGATCACATGCTCATGGCAGACACGCATGCTCGCACAATTTCATCACATGCCTCACTCTTGGCATACGAAATGCGTGTCCATGTTATGCAATGCAATGCACCACGAGCACCAACATAATTCAGACACCCAATGTCACAACACGTGCTTAATTGGCCCAATTAATACCGTGTGGCCTAACGTGCGATTCACAAATCAGCAATTCATTGTAAACCAAACAATGGCCAATCGCACTCCACAAAATCAGCCATACAACATACGACATAGCAGTACGAAATCAATCACAATTAAGCACAATTGACGTACAATCAGTCAACCCGGGTACACCCGACAATTTCACCAACGAGCTCCTAAATTGATCATTAAACCCTATTATCCTCCCCAACGATTCTCATTAATCCACTAAATTTTTCCGATAATAATTTCTACCAATCAATTCTGAACCCAGTCTGAAATACACACTGCTATTATCTAAGCCAGTCCAAAATGCACCGATAATACCTAAACCAGTCCAGGAAAAACGCACTATCAGTCCTAATCCGGGTTTAGGAATTTTACTCACCTAATCCAAAGGTCACGACGACGGGGAATGGCGGCCGATCAGGTGAGCAGTGCAACCGGCGAATTCCCGCGGCGTGTACGACGGTGAACAATAACACCCCGTACGGACGGCGCAGGCAGTGCACACCGTACGGACATCATACGGACGAGGCGGGACGGGTGCCGGTCGAGGTGCCGTGACGGCCGCGACGGCCGTACGGTCGAGATGAACAGTGACCGTGCATCGACGGTGAACGATGAACCGTCACGGGGGCAGCCTTTATCGGACCGGGCTGAACTGAACGACGTATGGACATGCTGAAAGGCCGGGTGTCGACGGAACGGCGATCGGAGCTCCGCCGAAGCTCCGGCGGTACTGTTCACAGAACAGAAAATGAGAAAAAGAGAGAAAAAGAGGGAGAAAGGGAGAGAGAAATGGACGAAACCGAGGCTGAGCTGAGGCGGGGGACCAAGGGTGTCGACGGCGAGGCACGGCGGTCGGCGGCGTGCTCCGGTGGCCGGCGGCAAGCTCCGGCAAGGCAAAATCAAGAGAGAAAAAAAAGAGAGGGGGAGTGAGCTACGGAGGAGAGGAGGCTGTTCTGGCCAGAATGAGGGTGAGAGGAGAGAGAGAGAGTTTATCTTGGTCAAACATCTAGACTAGGGGTGCCATGTGTCAAAAATCAAGCCAATGGACAATTTTGCCCTTGATCCAAAGGCTAGGATTTGCCCTAATCCAATAATTTAGGGGTGAAATGGTCTTTTGTCCCTAACCATGGTTGACCAGACCTGATTTAACCTTAACCAACCTTGGTTAAACCCCTAATTAAGAATAATTTTCGAAATTACTCAAAAATGGCCTAGGGGCATTTTCGTAATTTTTCGATCCCGAACCGAAATTCCAATTTTCGCACATACGTGTTCCATATGTGTGTGGCCAACATAATATGGCGTCGGAATCGCGAAATTCATCGCGCAAGCCCTCGAAAATCCACGTCAAAGTTTCGGGAATAAAATATTATTATTTTTTCCAATTTTTGTCGAAATTCCAATTTTTGGCCAAAACGGCTCCTGGTATGCGTGGTCACCCAAAAATGGCGTCGGCCACGAAAAATAACCTCATTTGGCCTCGAAAAGCGACGCTGGCATCCCGGGGGCAAAATCGTAATTTTTCACCCCCAGACCGAAATTCCAATTTTTACTCGTACTAACTCCACATGTGTGTGGCCAGCGTAATATGACGTCAGATTCTCAAAAATAGTCTCTTAAGCCTTCGAAAATCGATACCGAAATCCGGGCCCAATTCCGTAAACAAAACCCGCTAAACTTTCAATTTCAGGGTCTCTCACTAACGGGCGGCAGTTTAGAGATTACGCGTATCGACCTAGGGCTACCCGTATCGTAATGGGCTCGATCATCGAGAGAATGAGAAATTATCACTAGCCTCAGAGGCTACGATCGTTCGGTTTAGGTTCAGGACTGATTGGCCACGTGCACTTTTCGGTCATGCAGATTCACCTGCGATCCGAGTGTACAACGTTGGCCTTGGCCAAACCAAATCCGCTACCTTTCCTAAGATCGGCCCACATCAGTTCAAAATATTCCCTCAGCATCTCTCGCGATCGGTATCCGTTTCACGATAGGGTCCCCGGTCCACGTACCATCTTCTAGTTAGCCATACCCTATTGGTTAGTATCCCGAGAGTGATCAGCTCTGGGTGAGACTTACTAAAATGAAATGCGAAATAATATCAGTTTCATTGATCCCGGAAATTACATCGAAATTCGGGCTGTTACATCAAAAGATTCCGCCATTCCTCAAGTTAGTGTTATATTGTTTTGACTATCGCAAAGATGTCATCCAAAGGGACCAAATGGTGGATTTGAAGGATATGATCAAGACCGTCATTGATATGTGGTATATTTGTCTTCCGAAGCCTATCCTTATGATCAATGAATCGGAGTTGGAAAGAGAGATGAAGATACACCATGCATCGATGGAGTACATACACTGTCGCTTCAAACTCGAGCTCAAAGTGGATCTCCCTAATGTTCCCGAGAAGCCAACTCAATAACAAGCCGTAACCACATGAGCTCTTACAGAAAGGGATGAAGCTTTAGCCGAGGTGGAACGTTTGGCCCAAGAAAACAAACAGATTCACCTCATGCCTTGAGTGGATCCATTTGAATTTTGTCTATATTCCATTGGGAATTCTTTCTTCATGTAATCTTGATATTTTAGACTTGATGTATAGGGTTTCCTTTTACGCATTCTTAGTGATGATGTAATGGGATTCTCCTTTTGTTTTTAGATTGACGTATAGGGATTTGTTCACAAATTTTGTTGTAATTAGTGAAATTTTCCTTTTGTGTGTTTTTTCGAGATTCCAATGGAATATAGACGGGGTATCTTGATTAATCATCATGTGTTTCCCTTTCTATTGTATAATTTCTTATAAAGAAATTTTGATAAGAAGTCATTCATATGATATTGAAAGAAAATATAAAATTGAAGGGTTTTATATTTTATTTTCTTTTCATTTTCTATATACTAACTTGATTTCTTTTCCATTTTTTAATCAAGGTAGTAAAAACACAGAATGAGGAAGATCACGTGCAAGGACCCATTCTCAAGCTAGAATGGATCAAGAAGACACAAATACTCGACTAACCAATGTCGAGAAATAACTTGCTCAAATAGTCGCCATGTTGGCGAAAATGAAAGCCGCTGCTACACATGAGGTGCCACCCATTCCTACCACGCCAATTGAGCCACAAGTCAATGAGCATACCGATAAAGGAATAGCCAAAGATGTCCTTGTGGTCACACCTGTCGTGATAGATCTTGAAACCACTTCGAAGGAGAATGTTGTAATTCCCAAGGATGATGAACGTGCAAGATAGTTGGCAAAGATTAAGGAACGCCTATGCATGTTGCAAGGCTACCAAATGCAAGGCGTAGACAAGTTGTCTCCATACACTAAAGTGAAGGTTCCGAAATTTTACAAAGAACCGGAGTTTGTGAGAAAGTATGACAGTACTAGTTGTCCCAAGACTCATTTGAAGTATTATTTGGGAAAGAAAGCCAGATACTCGGATAATGTCCCTCTCCTTATCAACACTTTTCAAGATAGCTTGGTTGGACCCGCTTTGTCTTGGTTCATCGAGCTCGATTTAGAGAAGATTCATGGATGAGAAGACCTCGTCAATGAGTTCCTACAACAATATAAATTTAAATCCAAGATCGTTCCTACCTGAGAGGATTTGGTGCGAGTGGAGAAAAAGAGAAATGAGTCATTCAAGGCTTTTGCCCAAAGATGGAGAACCATGGCTTCTCAAGTAAAACCGCCATCGAGCGAGAAAGAGACCATGCAATTGTTTGTAAAAACATTGCCCTCCGAATACTTCAACAATCTTTACAATAATAGTTACTTGACTTTCTCACATCTCGTGGATGTTGGAGAAAGAGTGGAATGGACAATTCGTGATGGAAGAGTGTCTCAAGGTGGAGCTAGAAAATTCTCAACCAAGAAAGATAAAGAGTCCGCTCTTGAAGTAGCGTACATCCAAAATCCTTCCATCTTAAAACCACGAACGGAATCATCACAAAAACTAGTTGTTTTGTTCGAAAGTTCATCCCAAAGTTATGAGCGAAAAGGAAAGGTGCCATAAAGGCAATTCTCTCCATTACTAAGACCGTTGTCAAAGCTTCTACCCATACTCCTCCAACAAAGAATGGTTGCAAAAGAAGTCCTTAGAGATAACCTTCCGAAATTCGTTGGCTTTGACGTCACGAAGTATTGTCAATATCATATGGGAGAGAAAGGTCATAGCACCGACAATGTTGAAAATTAAGGTTCAAAGCCTAATTGACAAAGGGATCTTATCTTTTAAGGATCCCGAACCGAATGTGCAACAAAATCCATTGCCCAATAATACCCAAGGTGTGAATATGGTAGATATGAATGAAGACAAGAAGTCATTTATGGTCGATGTACCATAGTCGAATGAGATGTTGACGCTAGCTGGGCATTATTAAAAAGGAAGTGACATCTCGAAAGAAGAAAAGTTGATGTGCATTGCCAAATTTATTGACATAGATCCGAAACATGGGAGAAGAATCAGACGCCATGATGATGTCGGCCATGATAGATGTATCTTTCAAGAATTTTTTGTGTGAGTTTGAAGAAAATGAAGTCAAAGGTGAGCTCGTTGAGGTTGTCGAGAATGAACCCGATGAGGTTGTAGCCGAAAAGATGGAAGCCTTAGAAATCGAGGATGACAATTCCGCATCCAAAATGATTGAACCTCCATATGTCAAGGAAGATGATGAGGATATCTCTGATACCGATTTCGAGCCTGATGTAGAAGAGATCATTGGGATCATGAGTTTATAAGAATCGCTTGTGAACGTGGAGAGGTAGTTGATGCCTTGGGTCAACCGAGTGGAAAATATGACTTCCACGTCAAGTACAAACCTCATCCAAGCTTCTTTATCAACCCAAAGGATGTTCTTTCCAATGGATGGGGTGGCATGGATGATATCCCAACACAATATGAAAGGATGATTACCCCTGTTGTAAATGATTTGAATGAAGACTTTATTGGTGCTATCCTAACCCATGAAGATGGGGAATCGTCCGGAGGATTTACCACTGCTGAGTAGGGGTAATTTTTTAGCATTTTTCTTGAATTTCTTTTAGTCAAAATAAGTGAGAAAATCAAGAAAAATAGCAAATGGAATCAGAAAATTCCATAAAAATAGTCATTAGTTTTATTTTAAATCCAATTTCATGAATACATCATCAATTTTGAAAAATCTCAATCCGGTATATGTTTTTCCCAAAATTGGGCAAAATTAAACCCGAATTGAACTAAAAATGCAATTAAATTTTTTCGAGTAATTTTTAAGTCATAGTGTCTTCACAGCAAATGATTCTAGGACCTTGAATTGCATAATGGTCGGTCCAATTGCACAATTTGACATAAAAATAAAAAAATCCCCAAAATTCAATTGAAATTTAAGAATTTTGAACCCAAAATAGGAATCGTGCCCAATATGAAATTGTCGAACCATGAGGCCATCATTCCTAGGGTTAATCATATGTGGGTAATTCAATTTTGGCACCAATTTTGCCTAATCAGATCATTAGGACATCGAATTGAGCAAAACCCCAATAACCCGATTATAAAAAGTTAAAAAATTAGGACATGATTTTGTCAAAAATTGGGGAATATTACCTATTTGGGTTCAGAATATGATAATGAATTCAATTTTGGGACTAAATTTGGAAAATTGGGTTAAAATCGGGTTGAATTTGTGAATTTAGACCAACCCGGGTCTGTCGGGTCGATCGGGTTAACTCGACCCGACCCGGGTCGGTCACCTTCTTCACCCCGCTTGCCCAAAACGCAATAAGCCCAGAAAAAAACCAGTTCGCGCTCGAGACTTTGCCGACTTCGTGTGGGAAATTTAACACGTTTTAATCGACTTAGCCAGCTGGAGAATCTCCGGCTGGCACCAGATAATCATTCCAACCGATCAGAAGTCGATGGAACGAACTTTGGGCGGGAAAAAATGATCAACAAAAAGAGAAAAAAAACTAATCCGGAGGAGAGGAACCTGCTCGACGAAATGCCAGAAAGAGAGAGGAGAGAGAAATAGGCAAAACAAAAGAGAAAAAGCTAGAGAGAGAGAGGGTCGAGAGTCCCCTCACGAGTGTTCGGTGCCGCCGTGGACTGCGGAGCACCGGCGAATCGTGATTTGGCCGTGATTCTCCCCTCACTGTTCCAGTTAGCTCAGATGGTCTTGAAGGCCTGAAACCGAGCACTGTCCGGTCAATCCAGAGCTCTTCCGGCGAGGCCAAGACCACCAGGTGGAAGTACAAGTGTCAGGGAACGACCCTATAGGCGCGGATCACTTCGACAATTTCTTTTGATCATCGAACGAATCAGGTAAACATCGTTCATAGTCACGATTTTTCCAGATTTAAGAAATAGCAAGCTTGAGTTCAATCTTGCTGATCGTGCGTTGTCTTTCGCAAATATGAGTTCTTTGATACCTAAAACATGTTTCTAATCATTTTTGGTGTTGTTTGATTGCATTTTTGGGCATTAAAATGCATAAACCGAGTTGCCCTCCCCTCCCCCCCCCCCCCCGTGAACCATCTCGCCGGAGCTCAGATGACGTCGCCGGAGCATCACCATGGCCATAGGCCTATCAAGTTAGCATCTTTCAACCTTGTTTGATACCTTGTTAGTGATTAGAATCGAGTTAGACGGCTAAGGCGTGCAATATTGTGATTTGAAGGTTACCTTAGTTAGTTTGGCACAGTTGCGAATTAGGTTTTTTTGACTAGTTTTTCATTGGTCGGCGGACTTCCGCCGGTGTTCTGAGTAGATTAAATTCAAAGTAGAACATATGAACATCATAATGGTGCAATCGGAACGGCGAGATAGCCGCCAGAAGGTCGCCCGATTCCGATCCAAAGTCACGGCCTTGATAAAGTTCAAGTAAAAATCGTGCACACCAAGTGTTCGACCAAATGCCACAATGAAAAAGGATTAAACGGCGCCGTTTTTGGGCTTTGGGTTCACCGGAGACGATGACCGGCGACCGGTACCGGCGACGCCCGGTTCAGCCAAGCCGAACCGGGCCGGTCCGGTTCACCACTTCCGCGGGAAATTTCAAAAAATTTAAAAATAAATAAAAAAATCTAAAAAATTCAAAAATATATATATATAAAAATCAGAAAATAAATAAATATTTTTTTTTGAAAAAACAGAAAAAATTGAAAAAAAAATCAGAAAAACAGAAAATTCATAAAAACTTTCAGAAAATTCATAAAAATTCCAAAATTTTCAGATAATTCATAAAAATTCAGAAAATTCAGAAAATACAAATAAAAATTGTAAAAAAAATTTGAAAAATCAATAAAAATTGAAAAATTGGAAAATTCATAAAAATTTTCAAAAAATCGTAAAAATCAAAACTCGGTTAAAAAATTTTTCCGAAAAAAAAAATCAAAAAATCAAAAATTTTGAAAATTCACAGAATGGTCCAAAAACATCGTGGCCCACCATAAAAGTGAAATTTGAATTTTTGAAAGTGCCCAAGTGGCATTTTTAGAAAATTCCCAAATTCAGGGGTTATAACCCCTAAAAAATCCTAAAACCCTAAAAAATGTAAATCATGAAATGAATAAGCTTCTAGAGCTTCATTAGGGTTTGGATGTTTTGATTGATTTTCATTTTTAGAGACCACTTAGGATTGATTGATTTGATTGACTTCGATTGTGTGTTTAATACTTGTTTGGTCTTTTCTGCGATTAGAACGGATAGAATTAGTGGATAAGCATCGGAAATTCGCATGACACGTTAGACATCGTATCGTTCTTAGGTACTGAAAGGGCGTTAGGGATCTCGATTCGAGATTAATAACGTAATTAAGTCCCCGTACTCAGAATCTCTGGTTCGTAGAATCGTGGTATTTCTCCCGTACCTCGATTAGGTTTCTAGTCTACCTACCAATAATGACTAGTGGCGACTCCAAAATCACAAACCTAGACTAAATAAGAAATCACCTTCCACTGTCACGTGAGGTATGGTCTGGCAGAGACCCTTAAACGGAAATACCTCCTTAGTGCGCAAATCCCGAAACCCAAAAAAAAAAGCGCGGTGCGACAGGCTTGGCGACTCCGCTGGGGACAATGAACCTTTTCTAAGTGGACTTAGGCCTAGATAAAACGATATGCTTGTATTTTGTGCTTGCAAGGATCCCAGGTACGTCCCGTTAATGATAGTGTTAAATGGTTTTGCAGGCGGGTGTTATAAGGGGTGTTGTCTTTGCTAACCATTGTTTTGCAGGATGGTGTTGGGATTGAATGTGTTTTGAATGAATTTTAGAAGTACTGTTTGGTCATTAATTGCTATGCATGTTTTTAAATTGTTTTAGCACTACACCATTAGCACACACCACCCGTGGCCAAACCCCAGCTACATTTAGGATTACTCTTAGGAGGTATATGTTTAGGCGGAACTATGGGCCGATTGCTCATGGGATCGTTTAAATGCAATACCGATCACCAAGGTGGAATAATATTCCATTACTTTAGGCCGATTGCCTATTGGAATGGAATCCCTTGTCCATTAAGGTGATGACCTTGAACCTCTAGTATATCCTACCCTTTTAGGCGTCAAAACTTCACTGATTGCATTTGCTTGTCTTTGTGGTTGGTATACCTAAAACCAAACAAAAATGTCATGGTAAGCAAGTATCGTTCCATTCCATTCTTTTACAATTATGCATGTTAGTTGGCACATTCTTAAAAAATGCCTAAATGACATTCAATGCTTGGTCTAAATGCCATTTCATTTTAGAATGCATGATTAAGGTATCATACTCCATTTGACCATTCTTTCGTTTTTAGATGAAATGTACAGGTCCATGGCGGATTTCTCATGTAATTCAAATGTTTACTTGTTCTTTTCCATATATTCGAAGTTGTAAACCATAGTTTAGGACTTTATGGTCTAAATGGAATACGACAGAATGGGCATTTACATCACACATTGAATTTGTCCATAATCTCAACTATATGCTCTTGGGTGCCTAAGTTCCACACAAAGGACTTAAAAAAAGCCTAAGATTCCTCATCTAGGACTTAAGAATGCCTAAGTTCCACACAAAGGACCTAACGGTTTTATAACTAATGAATGTCATTCAAAACACTTGAAGACAATGGTTTCAAACTTTCTTTGATCTTGAATCAAAGATGGATCAAGGTCAAAACTTTCAGTGGGTTCAAAGTTTTGGAATACCCGGTAGTCATCGTCTTCGTGTTGCTTGTCACAAGATGTTTCTTCGGTTTTAGTATTGGCTTCACTATGCTTTGGTTGTTCAATGGGTGGAGCAAAGACTGGTTAAGGAATTTCTTTAGTTGGTTCCTCAATGGGGACTTCTTCCTCTTCGTCTTTGTCAATAGGGAATTTTTGAGACGGGGAAGGCTCTTTTGGTCGAAAGGACTCGCCAGCACGTGGAGCTGCAGGTAATGCCAATGCTTTGGCAGGAGCAGGTCGTCCGCTTGTTGTCAATAAGCCTTTCTCTTCTATGAATTGTCTAAATAGCTGTTGAATGAATGCTTCATTCTCTATCGGAATGGTTGCAGTTTCAATTGGAACGTCTAGTTGTAATTTAGGAATGTTGGGTGCAACAACCATTTCTTTTCTAGCATAGACTCGAGATTCGGGAGTATTTGCAATTCCCGTAATTCCTTCGGTTGAAGATGGCAGAACAGTGCTGGCAGTAGCCAATTCACCATGTTCACCGACCTGTTGTGATACAGGCATGCTTTGGCTTTGGGTCATTTCTATAGATTCTTCAGGTTGGCCAGTAAGGTCAATGTGTAAAAATTCTTCTCTGGAGGTTCTAGCAAGCATTGTGGCTATGCGAGGGGATTTTCTGGCGCCATTAGGAGGATGAGATGAGGAGAAGATGATGATTTAGAATATATATAGATCGGGAACGGTTATGGCAAGCGGTTTTAGAATGTTAGCCGTTACTCAATAATGGTAACTTTCTTGTATATTGGAGTATTTTTCTAAAATAATTCAAAAAAAAATTAAATACAATAGTAGTGCGGTATCCTGAAAATTCGACCTAATTTAGTGATTTATGATATGGTGATTTCGTCAATGCTCTATTAGTTAATTTTCGCCCTGACCTGATCACTCAAGGAATACTAACCAAAGGGGAAAGACTATTGAAGAATTTATTTCTAACAGCCGCCCGTTAGTTCGAGATCAACTATAGTTGCGATTGATCGATTTCGATCGCGAATTATGATCCCATTTTGAGTGTCAAATGCTCAAGGATTTCACACCCGAGCCATAAGATGTTGCCTCGTAATTTTTACGAATTGGCCATCGAAAATTTCAATTTCGAAAAAGGATAGAATAAAAAATTCGACGTGAAAAGCGGAAGTGTGTCGAGCCAAGCCCATTGGACCTCGCGCCCAAGAAAGGCTGGCCATTAAGGCCCGATAAGGTTAAGTCAGTCAGTAATTTGGTACTCGGGCAGAGGACAAAATGGTAATTTGGGGGACCAAATTTAAGAAAAATTGCAAAAAAAAAAATTAGAAGATATTTGTGTGGGATCATGATTGACCCCACTTTCTCTTCTCTCTCTCCTCTCTCTCTCTCTTCCTCCTCCCCCGTTGACTTCCCCCTTGCCGGCTGACACCCCACTGACTCCCCACCCAATCCTCTTCTTCCTTTTCTTCTTCTTTTCATCTTCTTCTTGGCTGCTTTGTGCTTCCGCTTCTGCTTCCGCTAGCTTCTGCTTCTTCCTTCTCGGCTTCCCCATTTCAGCCTGCCAAACCAACCCCTCCTTGCCAGACTAGCCACCGCCGAAAGCCGCTCCTCCCCGCCACCGAACCAATGCCACCCCAGCTTCCTTCCGGGGCGAGCAGCACCTCCCTAGTTGCCCCGAAACTCCCCAGCATAGGCTATTTTCCAGCTGAGTTTCCAGCTTCGTCGCTCGCCGGTGACACCCATCGGTTGAGCCACTCGTCCGCCACTATCCAAGCTACCAGGACACCACCACCAGCTGCCATTTTGTCCCCGATTCAGCACCCAAGCCGCGCCGAACAGCCGCCCATCAGCCGCCCACAGCTACCGCTCACCACTTGCCATTCATCCCCGCCACTACAGCTCCTGTCCGCCCCTATCCAGCATGCCTAGCTGCTGCCATCGGCCGCTGTTCACGACGGGAACAGCCTCCAAGCAGCCACCGAACAGCCACCGGCAGCCGCTCCCTTTGCCGCGCTCGTTCGCCGCCGTCCGCCGCTCGCCGAGCCCAAACCAGAGGCCATTGCGGACAGCCCTCGTCGCCGTCGTCGCTCTCGTGAAATCGCCGTAGTTAGATGAGCACGTTAACCCCTAATCCCGTGTTTAGGGTATTAAACTTACTTAGGGTAGTTTAATTTAAGTTTAGATTAAGTTAATGATTGTTTAAATAAAATTAGTGGATAAGTTATCGGCGAATTATTTGATAACCATGGGTGATAGGTTATCATTGGATTGATAAGTTATTGTTAGAAATCGGTGATAGCTTATCGGTGAAATTGTGGATAGGTTATAGGTGATAGGCTATCGGCGATGGTTCGATAAGCTATGATTATTTGTGTGATAGGCTATTGTTGTGTTTACGATAAGTTATCTATTATTGTATTATTACTATTTATTTTATTGAATAAATTAATTTTCGGAATTAAATAATAATATTTATTCTTTAAAAATATATTTATTATAAAATATTCAAATTCCGAAAATTAAATATTAGTATTTTCGAATAATTTTTAGTACCGAATTGTGATTGTTTTATGCTTGGATTGTAATGCCAATGTTGGATTTCGCCGTATAAGTTGGCATATATGGCCAAATGACTTGAATGATTATGTTTCGAGAAAAGATTTTGAATCTTTGAAAAAAAATTATTTTATAATTATGTTTGAGAAAGGAATTTGAGGCTTTGAGAACGAAAAGCGTGTTTCGAAATAATGATTTACAAAATTGAGCGACTGCTTGCGTATGAGATCACGTGTAATGGTGATGTGGCTTTGGCATGAGCACGGTTCATGTTTGCATGGGCTAATTGAAATGATAAGAATTGGCTGGAATGCTCGAGTGCTCATGTGGTCACGTGATGGAGCCGCCATGCTCGATATCGCTTTATGATGCCTAGCTTATCAGGGACTGCTGTGTATCGCGCCTTATTTGTCGGATGCTTGATTTATCGGGTACTGTAGTGTATAGTGCCCAATTTATCGGATGCCTGATCTTTCAAGGTCTGCTACGTATCGTGCTCGATTTATCGGATGCCTGGAGATTCTCTAGATTGTCGATACTCCGGATGCCTTGTCGCAGCCCGAGGCTGAACTCGATGCTCCTTACGAGATACCATGTTACTATGTATTGTTTGATGTTGCTGTATTGGAATGCCATCTCACTGCGTATCGCTTGATGATGCTGTGCTTGACGGGGTGAGACGATGCCCGATCACACCGGAAGACTACCATCTCGCTGTGTATCGCTTGATGTTGCAGTGGACCTGAGTGGTCATGAGAAATTAAGAAATGGAACACGCATGTTGCATAGTATTTGATTATGGGGCGAATACTGCTAGGCATGGTGTGGGACGTGCCCAAGTGGTTTTACCTTATAATCGAAACACGCGCGAGTATGGATGCATGATGCATGGGAAATCTCTTTATGTGTTCCGAGTACGTGATGTGCTGGGTGTATTGTTGTGATATTTGTTGACTAATGATATGCATGACACGTGTGCCAAGGCGAGGTAAAGATGCTTATGATCGTTAATCGGCATGTGATTGATCAGTATATGATGTGTGGTTGCCTGACTAGGAACCTCGAGGCGAGTTGGCCGTCTAAACGGGGCTTAGACCGATAACTTATTGAGATTTTTATCTCATTTGTCGTTGTTGAACATTTTTCAGGTCCTTAGCATGTTGATGCACCCAGTATGGTTCGGGGTGCCTGGAAGCTGACTTTTTGGGACTAAACTTTTGGTGAAGTAGATTGACCCCCCAGCCTGATATCTTTTGTAAACTTTTGTGGAAATGCTTGAAGTGGGCTTGTAAAAATGTTCTCAGGGGTTAATAAAGTGAATATTAAAATGGTGTTTTGGTTTGACTGTTGCGAATTGTTTTCCTACCTATCCCTATTTATTGTTGTTGTCTAGGGATTGTTGTTATAGCTTCTACATGCGTAATTAAAAGATAAAATGTTGGGTCGGCGACGCGTCCCGGGACGTCACATCATGACGACCGACGAGGGGTTTCGTGCGCGTCCGTAAGGTTCGGGGCGTGACATCCCCGTGTAATTGGTATCAGAGCAAGGTCAGCTTGATCCAAGTTTGGTTGAGACCTGGAGTGATAAGGTGCGATAGGTTTTGGGATAGTGAGTTAGGAAAATACTTTGTGACTATGTTTGATTGTTAGATTTCTCATTCTTAAGCAGGTTGTTCATGATTTCTAATTCCTTGTTGGAATTGGAAAGCAGGCTTCTGTAAAGATCCTGTGAGATGAGCAATCCTGACCCGAGGGCCCCTGCCTGGGAGGAGGGCCGAGCCAAGTCAGGTTGGTGCCGGAAGGAGAGCACCAGAGGATCCTAGATTGGACCGGATCCATCAGGCCTTCTAGACTTTGGTAGGGCAGCAAGCTCAGAACCAAGCTACAGCCACCGCTGCTGCCGCTATGCCTACACCTGCACTCTGTACCTGTAGATGTTCCGTTGGCTGGAAACGGAAATGGGAATCAGCCCATGCATAAGTTGGTAGAGCAGTTTCTAAAGCTCAAGCTACCCAAGTTCACTGGTGCGGGTGATCCTAAGGCTGCAACCCTCTGGATCAGGGAATTAGAGAAAGTGTTTGCTTTGCTGAGGTGTTCGGATGAAGACAAGGTGACGCTGGCAGTCTACTAGTTGAAAGGTAATGCCAGTACTTAATGGGAAGCTACCCAAAGGAGGGTGTTTCCCGAAGGTACGGCTCAGGTGTGGGCTACCTTCGTGGAAGCTTTTTACAATAAGTACTTCTCAGATTGTGCTAGGGAGCAGAAGATGAACGAGTTTCAACGTCTTCGACAAAATCAATTGTCGATAGACCAGTACGAGGCTAAGTTTGCTGAACTGTCCAAGTATGCACCAAGGCTGATTGAGGATCCAGTTGATAAGGCAAGGAGGTTTAGGGATGGACTAAAACCTAAGATCAAAGATCAACTCGTACCCCTTAATTTGAAAGCTTATGCGAGCTGTACGAGAGGGCACAGTTAATAGAGAGAAACTTGGCTAAGAGGACAGCCGTATCTGGATTACAGTTTGTGCTTAATAAGGATAATCATCGGTTTAGGAAGAAACCGATGATAGGGAGTAGATTTCCCGCCCCTCCCAACAAGAAAGGTGGTGTGAGAAAGTCGACATTCAATCCAAACGGCGTATGCCGCTTTTGCCGTAGGAACCATGGATCAGCCCCATGCCCTATAAAGATGGGAGCTTGCTTTGGATGTGGCCAGTGCGGCCACCACTTGAGGGATTGTCCATGCCAAGCCGCGGGAGCGCCAGGACCAGTGCAGCAGGTAGGACAACCTACAAGGAACGCCCCACTGAATTAGTTGAACCGACCCCAAGTACAAGGAAAGGTCTATGGTGTCACGAGGAAGGAGACGGAGGACTCACCCACTGTAATTACAGGTACGGTATCGTTACATGACCATGCTGCTTATGCTTTGTTTGATTCTGGACCTATGCATTCGTTTGTGGCTAAGCAATTTGTGGAATTAATGGGGTTAAGTCCGAAACCGCTGGGAGTGGTTTATAGTATTTCTACCCCTTTAAAGGATAGCGTAGTGTTGACAATAGGTTGTGCTGGTTGTAAGTTATCTGTCGGTGATCATGAGGACAGCATAGATTTAATTGTCTTAACAATGTTTGACTTCGATGTGATTATTGGAATAGATTAGCTCACCAAGCAACGAGCCATAGTAAACTGTTATCGTAAGACGATTCAGTTTGAGCCTATAGGGAGTATTGGGTTTGGTTTGTCAGGAATTGAGGAGGACCATTGATTCCTTTGATTTTGTCACTGGAAGTCACTCGGTTGTTGGACGAGGGTTACCAAGGCTATTTGGCGACTATAGTTGACACTTTGGTAGAAGAACTGAGGATGCAAGACATCATTGTAGTACAAGAGTTCTCGGACGTTTTTCCTGAAGAATTGCCTGGGTTTCCCTCATAAAGAGAAATAGAATTTGTGATTGAGTTAGCCCCTGGTACGGAGTCAATTTCTAAGGCACCTTACAGAATGGCATTGTCGGAATTGAAGGAGTAAAAGGTTCAGATGCAGGAGTTGTTGGACAAAGGATTTATTCGTCCTACTACATCATCTTGGGGAGTGCCAGTTCTGTTTGTAAGGAAGAAGGACATGTCGTTGCGCCTTTGCATCGACTATCGGCAACTCAATCAGATGACGGTTAAGAATAAGTATCCGTTACCAAGGATAGATGATTTATTTGAGCAACTTCTAGAGCTTCGGTATTTTCGAAGATAGACCTAAAGACAAGTTACCACCAGTTGAGGATTAGAAATAAACGGCATTACGGACACGCTATGGACATTATGAGCTTACCATGATGCCGTTTGGTCTGACAAATGCACCTACAGCTTTTATGGACTTAATGAACAGGGTGTTCAAGGAGTACTTGGACAAGTTCATGATCGTGTTCATTGATGATATTCTGGTGTATTCAAAGAGTTATGAAAAACACGAACAGCACGACTTGGAGTTAGCAGCGATCATTTTCGCGCTAAAGATCTGGAGGCATTATTTGTGCGGGGAGAGGTTTCATATTTATACGGATCATCATAGCCTAAAGTATTTGTTCTCGCAAAAGGAATTGAACATGAGACAACGCAAATGGATGGAGCTGCTTAAGGATTATGACTGCGACATACTGTACCATCCTGGTAAGACTAACAAGGTAGCCGATGCACTAAGCCGAAAGTCTTCGATCGCACATATGATGGTTCAAGAGTGGCTTTTGCTTGAAGGAATTCGGGACTCGGATTTCAAGTTTGAGGTAAGTTACCTCTCGAGTTTAATGGCTACTCTCAGAATTGAGCCCGAAATGCAAATCGGGATTAAAGCAGCGCAATCTTTGAATCCTAAACTTCAAAAGATTCTGCAAATGGACGCAACTAAGAGAAAACCTGACTTTCAAGTATTCGAAGATGGGATCTTGAAGTTTCGTGGATGATTGTGCGTGCCCAATGATGAAAGACTAAAGGAGGAAATTTTAGCAGAAGCTCATTGAAGTAACTATAGTATACATTCGGACAGTAAGAAGATGTATAAGAATCTACGCCAATTTTATTAATGGAATGGCATGAAGGGAGACATTGCCAAGCATATGGCTAGATGCTTAACGTGTCAACAGATGAAAGCGCGGTATTGTAAGCCTGGCAGATTGCTGCAACTGCTAGAAATCCCAAAATGGAAGTAGGAGCATATCATGATGGATTTCGTGATGGGTCTACCGAGGAGCCAAAGAGGTAACGATTCTATCTGGATTGTAGTGGATAGACTCACAAAATCTGCTCATTTCATCCTGGTGCGAAAGGACTTTGCCATAGACAAGTATGTTGAGTTGTACGTGAGGCATATAGTTCGTCTTCACAGTGTGCCAGTGACGATCATGTCGGATCGAGATCCAAAGTTCACCGCCATGTTCTGGAAGAGTCTTCAAGGCGCCATGGGAACAAAGCTGCAGTACAGCACCACTTTTCATCTATAGACAGGTGGACAATCCGAGAGAACGATTCAGACTCTCGAGGATATGCTGTGAGCCTGCGTTTTAGATTTCAAAGGAAGTTGGGAGGAACAGCTTCATCTTGTGGAGTTTGTGTACAACAACAGTTATCAGCAAAGTATTAGAATGGCACCTTTTGAGGCGTTGTATGGCAGACCCTGTAAGACTCCTGTTTGTTGGAACGAAGTTGGAAAATGAAAGATTACAGGACCCAAATTGGTGCAATAGTCATCGGATGCTGTTAAAGTTATCATGGATAGGCTAAGGACGGCCCAAAGTCGCCAGAAAAGTTATACAGATAGGCGACGTAGAGCATTGGAGTTTCAGGTCGGAGATTATATGTTTCTCAAGGTATCACCAATGCGAGGAACGTCACGCTTTGGCAAGAAAGGCAAGCTGAGTACAAGATATGTAGGACCATTCGAGATCTTTGAGCGAATTAGATTATTAGCATATCGTCTAGCTTTGCCGCCAAAGTTGGCTCAAGTACATGATGTATTCCACGTGTCTATGCTAAGGAAGTATGAGTCGAACCCGACCCATGTTCTGAATTACGAGAAAATAGACGTGGATGACAGAATGTCGTACGTGAAAAGACGAGTGAGAAATGAGGATCGGAAGGAGCGGGTACTACGAAACAAGATGATTCCTCTAGTCAAAGTTGTGTAGCAACACCATGGAACCGAGGGAGCCACATGGGAAAGTGAAGAGATAATGATGAGCCAGTACCCCTTTCTTTTTGAGGAATTAGATGTGAATTCAAATTTCGGGGACGAAATTTCTATAAAAGGAAAGAATTGTGATATCCTGAAAATTCGATCTAATTTGGTGATTTATGAAATGGTGATTTCATCAACGCTCTATTAGTTAATTCTCGCCCTAACCTGATCACTCAAGGAATACTAATCAAAGGGGAAAGGCTATCAAAGAATTTATTTCTAGCAGCCGCCCATTAGTTCGAGATGAACTATAGTTGCGATTGATCGATTTTGGCCACGAATTATGATCCGATTTTGAGTGTTGAATGCTCAAGAATTTCACACCCGAGCCAAAGGATGTCGCCTCATAATTTTTACGAATTGGCCATGAAAAATTCCAATTTCGGAAAAGAATTGAAGAATTGGAAATTCGACGCGAAAAGCGGAAGTGTGTCGAGCCAAGTCCATTAGGCCTCGCGCCTAAGAAAGGCCGGCCATTAAGGCCCGATAAAGTTAAGTCGGTCCGTAATTCGATACTCGGCCAAGGACAAAATGGTATTTCGGGGGATAAAATTTAAGAAAAATTGTAAAAAGAAGAAATTGGAAGATATTTGTGTGGGATCATGATTGACCCCACTTTCTCTTCTTTCTCTTCTCTCTCTTCTCTCTCTCTCTTCGTCCTCCCCTATTGACTTCCCCCACGCCGGCTGACACCCCACTGACTCCCCATCCACTCCTCTTCTTCCTTTTCTTCTTCTTTTCCTCTTCTTCTTGGCTGCTTTGTGCTTCCGCTTCTTTCCTTCAGCTTCTGCTTCCGCTGGCTTCTGCTTCTTCCTTCTCTACTTCTCCATTTCAGCCTGCCAAACCAGCCCCTCCTCATCGAACCAACCACCACCGAGAGCCGCTCCACCCCGCCAACGAACCAACGCCACCCTAGCTTCCTTCCGGGCTGAGCAACACCACCCTAGTTGCCCCAAAACTCCCTAGCGCCGGCTGTTTTCTAGCTGAGTTTCCAACTTCATCGCTAGCCGGTTGCGCCCGCCGGTTGAGCCGCTCGTTCACCGCTGTCCCAGTTGCCAGGACACCACCACCAGCTGCCATTTCGTCCCCGGTTCAGCCCTCAAACCACGCCAAATAGCCATCTGTCAACCGCCCACAGCTGCCGCTCACCACTTGCCATCCATCCCCGCCGTTGCAGGTGTTGTCCGCCCCCATCCAGCGCGCCTAGCTGCCGCCACCAGTTGCTGTTCCCGCCGGGAACAGCCCCCAAACAGCCACCAAACAGACCCCGGCATCCGCTCCCTTTGCCGCGCTAGTTCATCGTAATCCACTGCCCGCCAAGCCCAAACCGGAGGCCACCGCGGACAATCCTTGTCGCCGCCGTCACTCTCGTGTAATCGCCGTAGTTAAACGAGTAAGTTAACCCCTAGTCCTGTGATTAGAGTGTTAAACTTGCTTAGGATATTTTAATTTAAGTTTAGATTAAGTTAATAGTTGTTTAAATAAAATTAGTAGATAAGTTATCGGCGAATTATCTGATAACCATGGGCGATAGGTTATCGTTGGATTGATAAGTTATCGTTAGAAATTGATGATAGGTTATCGGTGATATTGGTGATAGGCTATCGGTAATGGTTCGATAAGCTATGTTATTTGTGTGATAGGCTATTGTTGTGTTCGCGATAAGTTATCTATTATTTCATTATTACAATTTATTTTATTAAATAAATTAATTTTCGGAAATAAATAATAATATTTTATTCATAAAAAATATTTATTAATAACATATTCAAATTCCGAAAATTAAATATTGTTATTTTTGAATAATTTTTAGTACCGAATTGTGATTGTTTTATGCTTGGATTGTAATGCCAATGTTAGATTTTGCCGTATAAGTTGGCATACATGGCCAAATGATTTGACTGATTATGTTTCGAGAAAAGATTTTGAATCTTTGAAAATAAATTATTTTATAATTATGTTTGAGAAATGAATTAGAGGCTTTGAGAACGAAAAGCGTGTTTCGAAATGATGATTTACAAAATTGAGCGGCTATTTGCATATGTGATCACGTGAAATGGTGATGTGGCATTGGCATGAGCACGGTTCATATTTGCATGGGCTAATTGAAAAGATAAGAGTTGGCTTGAATGCTTGAGTGCTCATGTGGTCACGTGATGGAGCTGTCTTGCTGGATATCGCTTGACGATGCCTGACTTATCGGGGACTACTGTGTATCACGCCTGATTTGTCGGATGTCGGATTTATCGAGGACTGCTGTGTATCGCGCTCGATCTATCGGATGCCTGATTTTTCAAGGTTTGCTGCGTATCGTGCTCAATTTATCGGATGCTCAGAGATTATCTGGATTGCCGATACTTCGGATGCCTTGTCGTGGCCCGAGGCCGGACTCGATGCTCCTTAGGGGATACCATCTTACTATATATCGTTTGATGTTGCCATATTGGAATGCCATCTCGCTGCGTATTGCTTGATGATGCCGTGCCCGACGGGGCGGGATGATGTCCGGTCATGCCGGAAGACTGCCATCTTGCTGTGTATCGCTTGATGTTGCAGTGGACCTGAGTGGTCATGAGAAATTAAGAAATGGAACACGCTTGTTGCATAGTGTTTGATTATGGGGCGAATACTGCTAGGAATGATATGGGACGTGCTCAAGTGGTTTTATCTTATAATCGAAACACGTGCGAGTATGGATGCATGATGCATGGAAAATCTCTTTATGTGTTCCGAGTACGTGTTGTGCTGGGTGTGTTGTTGTGACATTTGTTGATTGATGATATGCATGACACGTGTGCCAATGCGAGGTAAGGATGCTTATGATAGTTAATTGGTATGTGATTGATCAATATATGATGTGTGGTTGCCTGATTGGAAACCCTGAGGTGAGTTGGCCTTCTAAACGGGGCTTAGGCCATTAACTTATTGAGATTTTTATCTCATTTGTCGTTGTTAAACATTTTTTAGGCCCTTAGCATGATGATGCACCCAGTATGATTTCGGGTGCCTAGAAGCTGACTTTTTGGGACTGACCTTTTGGTGAAGTAGATTGACTCTCTAGCCTGATATCTTTTGTAGACTTTTGTGGAAATGCCCGAACTATGCTCGTAAAAATGTTCCTAGGGGTTAATCAAGTGAATATTAAAATTGTGTTTTGGTTTGACTATTGCAAATTGTTTTCCTACCTATCCCTATTTATTATTGTTGTCTGGGGATTGTTGTTATAGCTTCTGCATGCGTAATTAAAAGATAAAATGTTGGGTCGGCGACGCGTCTTGGGACATCGCATCATGACGACCGACGAGAGGTGTCGCACACATCCATAGGGTTCGGGGCGTGACAAGTAGTAACAAAAAAGAATTTGAATCCAGGGTTGTCATGTCTGTCAGAATAGTCACAAGAGAGAGAAACACAAAATTTGTAACGAAAAGAATATTTACTTGATGTCTGTTGATCTTCATGTTGGATTCATCAAGAACTAGAAAAAATATGATTCTTATTCGAATGGGTTGCATATCCCTAATTCTCCTCTGATGAAGTCGAACTCTTGCTTATCCAGTGGTTTTATTAAAATATAC
Organism: Syzygium oleosum; assembly: GCF_021117445.2. Classification (NCBI taxonomy): domain Eukaryota; kingdom Viridiplantae; phylum Streptophyta; class Magnoliopsida; order Myrtales; family Myrtaceae; genus Syzygium; species Syzygium oleosum. The sequence continues at coordinate 3,089,514 of NW_026607500.1, read as the reverse complement.
GCTAGCTAATGTTTTGAATCAACAAATTGTATGCATATATCACCATAGTTAACAAGATCCCTAATAAAATGATGTCTTACCTCAATATGTTTGTAAGGTTTATATCACTTGTATTATCCCATAAAACAGGAATGTTTAAATTCTCTTCTCCAAAGTCACATAGTTGTTATTTCATCCAAATGAGTTGAGCACAGCGGCTTCATAGTGCAATGTACTCAGCTTCAGTGTTTGAAAGAGCAACTGGATTTTGCTTCTTTGAAACCCAAGAAATTAACATGCTTCCCAACAATTGACAGGCACCAGAGGTACTCTTTCTGTCAATTTTACATTTTGCAAAGTCAACGTTTGAATATCCAAGCAATGTGAAATATGAGTTCTTAGGATACCAGATGTCTAGCTTGGGAAATGAACCAATAAATCGAATGATACGCTTTACAACTGATAAATGAGATCTTTTGGATCAGACTGAAAACGTACATAGATACATGTTCCAAACAAAATATTGGGTCTAGATGATGTTAGGTATAACAATGAACCAATCATACTTTTGTATAACTTGGAATCAACAAATTTACCTTTTTTGTGCTTGTCAAGCTTCATTGTTGAGGACATCTGTGACATTCTGAATTCGACCCACTTCCGGGATCAATGAAATGAATGTGTATTTCTCACTTCGTTTTAGTAAGTCTCGCTCGGAACTGATCACTCTCGGGATACTGACCAATAGGGAACGGCTAACTAGGAAAAACGGTACATGGACCAAGAACTCGACCGTGAATCAACCTTCGATTCCGAAGAACGACGGGGGAATATTTTGTGCCAATGTGGGCCGATCCAAGGAAGAGTTGCGGATCGATTTGGTAACGACGTACGATCGGATCGCGGGTGATTCCGCATGACAAATTGTGTGCGTGACGAACGATCCTAAACTTATTTCGAACGATCGCGACCTCCGGAACTAGTGATGGACCCTCGCGTTTTATTGGTAATCAAGGCCACCATGACTCGAGTAACCCTAGGTCGATACTCGTAACCCCTAAAAAGTCGCCCGTTAGTAAGAGACGCTAAAATCGCAATTGAGCGAAATTTATCGTTGATTTGAATCCGGACTTGAGTGTCGAATTTCACGGACGTACGCGACTAATTTTCAAGGACGGCGTCGTATTAGTGTGGCCAATCATATTTGGGATCGGTTTGGTTGGAAAATTGAATTTTGGACCGGGAATGGAAAATTACCATTTTGCCCTTGAACCCTAAGCCTTAATTCCGAATTATTGGAGGTCAATATGGACTTATTCAGCCCCAAGAGTGGCCGAAATTCATGGACAGTTAGGCCTCCATCAATTTTGCTCATTCCCAATCTTGCCCTTAGATATTTTGCTCTAGAATTAATCCTAGCCATTGGTTTTGGATAGGATTGATTGGTCTTTGAATCCTAGCCATTGGATTAGTGTGTTAATGGAGTGGGTAAACAAGTCATTGTTAGTGGAGTTGATCACCTAATCCACTCAAGCAAATTGGATAAAACTCTCTCTCTCTCTCTCTCTCTCCTCACTTTTCCCCCCATTCGGCTGATCACCACCGCCTCACCCTCTCCATTCTCTCTTCTCCTCTCCTTGCCATGAAGCCAGCTGCCGGAGCAGCCACCAGCCGCGGCCGTGCCGCCCCGCTGGAGCCGCACGCCACCGCCGCGCCAGCCTTCGTCCGACCGGCCCTCACCCCACTCGGCCATCTCGTTTTCTCTCTCTCTCTCTCTCTCTCTCTCTCTCTCTCTCATCCCCGTCGCCACCACCAGCACCAACCGCCCAGCCCTTGGCCGTGTGCAGCCGCACGAGCGCCGCCGCCACTGCCAGCTCGTGGCCGCCTCACGCGCCACCACCACCGCTGCCCTCACCTCTCACCTCTCCTTTTTCCACGCCACGCCACCATCACCGTCACCCCTCCCTCTTGTCATCTTGCTCAGCCACGAACCACCGCCCGTCGCCGCCGCCGTTCTCGCTCGTGAGAGCCCCGACATCCCCGCTGGTCCGGCGTGGCCCAGCTGTTGCTCAACCACCCTCCCCTCCTGTCCAGCTAACATTTTGAGCTTAGGACTTTGAGTGAGTGGAAACCCTAAACCCTAATTAGGCTTTGGTGCATTTTTAGGCAAGTTTAGGGGTTATTTAGGGTGATTTAGGGGTTAATTAATGGCTGGTGATTAGGGCTAATGGTGAGGTGATTTGGTAGCCTAATATGATGTTTTGAAAGTGAATTAGAGGCTTATAGTGGGCTGTTTTATGGCTGAGTAATGTGGGCTTGATTGGACAACATGTTGCTAGTCTATGGTTTAAATGCGTATTGCTATGTGTGTTGTGATTGAACCATGAAGTGGCTGGTTATGCATGGTTTGAAATTAATTGTGCGCCATTGTGATGTTGTATGGGGTGCTTGATATGGCCGTGAAAGGAGGGTACATTGTGGGCCATAGACTCGTGTGATTCAATGACTTAATTGCTTGATCTTTCGTGCGCCAAATTGTGGACGTGGCTGATTTACCTTAAGCGTCAAATTGAGCATGTTATTATGTGAATTGAATGATTAATGTGGATTCAATTTATGCCCGAGTTTTGGATGATATGGCCATGATTTGTGCATATTGAGTGTTGGCATATTATGTGAATCATGCAAGTTTGTACGAATGGCATTGAGCATGTGATCACCTAAATTGTCCTGAGGCGTCATTTACGCGGGGTTCAGATAATAATTGGTGGAATGTGTACGTGTGGTCCCATAAGCCCTGATACGTTTAACGCGGGACGATGTCCGGATTACCGGATGATGGCCAACCTGAGGCGTCGTTCACGCGGGTTGTGTCATGGACTTGAGGCGTGTTACGCGAGTCCCGAGTAGTGATGGACCTGATGCATTTAATGTGGGTCGTACCTGATGCGTTTAACGCGGGTCGGAGATTGATTGGAAATTGGCACGTGTGCGAAGTGTGCATTAATGAGAGCAAGCATGTGCATGGCAAGTGATCGTGGCCATTTGATAATGTGTGGGTGCCATGATTGGTTTTCTTGGTGTTATTATTATGTGCCTAGCCTGCAGGGTCGATTATATGTTTGATTTGAGCCCGAGGGCCTAAGTCGTTTGGGTACTGGACTGTATGTTTGGTTAGTTGCTTGTTTGGAGGTGCATGTTAGCCTAGTTTAGGTTTAGGGGGCCTGCTTACTGAGATTCGTTATCACTGTTGTTAAACCCCAACATTTCAGACCCCCAACCTTGAGGATGGCCAGCGTACCACTACGTTTTGGGATCCCGGACCGTATAGAGCGTTCGGTGATCGAGTACCCTGGTTGGAACGGGGAAGCTTATATTAGATTTTACACTATCGTCTGGGTTGACGAGGGCGGGCCACAGCTCAAGGCCCATCATTATCTTAGTTGGTGCTATCGGGACCAGACCAGCTTTCATGGACCCCTTAGGACTTTTGACGTTCCATTTGACAGGTTAGGCCGATGGGATCCACATGCAGCTGATGGGGAGGTAGTGAGCCCCGATGCCGTGTCCGAGGCAGATTCTGACCCCCGGCCAGTCATCATAGAGTCCGACATGGATTCCGAGCTTGAGGAAGAAGAACCGATGGAGTGGGAGTCCGATCCCAATCCGGAGTCGATGGAGCTTGAGTCAGAGTCGGAGGAGGATCCCGAGGAGGTGCCAGAGCTCGAGGAGGATCCCGAAGAGGAGCCGCGGGAGGTCGAGTCGGAGCCCGAGTCGATGGATTCCGAGTTCGAGTCATCCGATGATTGATCCGAGTCTTCTGGATCCGACTCCGATTGGGTACCACCTAGGGGTTAGCTTAGAGCGTAGCTATAGTTCAGGGCCGACACTTTTTGAAGGAAGCCTGTTGTGGATAGTACCTGACCGCCCCGAGCCACGAATTCCTTTTTTATGACGGTGGCTTGCTGACCCATTTTTGGCCTATGTATTCTTTTGTTGCTAATGGATATTGTAAATCCTCCCTTGTTTAGTGTAAGTATGTGTTTATGATGTTTGTTTTCCAGTGCTATCTTGGTCATGTTTATTTATGTATGGGTGTATGATCGTTTCCGCATGTGTATATTCTCTGATTCGGGTTTTGGGTCGGTGACGAAGTCCTGGGACGTCGCACTAATTTGACCGTAGAAGGGATGCCCCGTGCCGTAGGGTTCGGGGCGTGACAATATCGGTGTTTCTACCTTCTTGCATCCTTCTAGACCGAATTTCTTTACTACTTCCTTGGCATATTTATCTTGATAAATAGGAGTTCCATCTTTCTTTTGCTTGATTTGTAGACCAAGAAAGAAGTTGAGTTTCCCGATTAAACTCATCTCAAATTCGTCTTTCATGATGTTTGCAAAATCCTTGCATATAGTTTCATTAATGGATCCAAAAATTATATCATCAACATATATTTGAATGATAAGAATATTCTTACCCTGCTTTTTGGTGAAAAGAGTATTATCCACTTTACCTTTCTCAAAATCATGTTCCACTCGAAATGTACTAAACCTTTCATACCAAGCTCTTGGTGCTTGCTTAAGTCCATAGAGTGCTTTCTTTAGACGGTAAACGTCTCGAGGTTTGCTTGAGTCTTCAAAACCTGGAGGTTGCTCAACAAATTCTTTTTCTTTGATGTAACCATTTAAAACTGCACTTTTCACATCCATTTGATATAAATGAAAATTGTAAAAACTTGCATAAGCTAGCAATAATCGTATAGCTTCTAGTCTAGCAATAGGAGCATAAATTTCATCAAAGTCAATACCTTCCTTTTGTGAATAGCCTTTGGTGACTAGTCTAGCTTTATTTCGAATCACATTACTTTTGTGATCAAGTTTGTTTCGAAATATCCATTTGGTACCAATGACTGGATGGTTTGTGGGTTTTGATACTAGTTTCTAGACTTCATTGATTTGGAATTGTTGCAATTCTTCTTGCATAGCTACAATCCAACTTTCATCAGAATCAGCTTCTTCAATTCCTTTGTGTTCTAGTTGAGATATGAGTGCCAGAAAGTTCGTTAGATTTTTGAGTGACGATCTGGTCTTAATTCCTTTATCTACGTTTCCAATGATTTATTCTTTGGGATGCTCTGTCTTGTATTTTCAGTCTTGAGGAATTGGTTTTTGCTCAAAGACATCAGCACTTTATTGTTGTTGTTGTTGTTGTTTGATAGTTGATGGTATAAACATGACTTCCTTGCAGTCATTTGATCGAATGCCTTTTTGATCATCCTTGAATCTTACATTTATGGACTCTTCTACCACCTGTGAATCTTTATTGAACACACGATAAGCTTTATTAGTAGTTGAGTATCCAAGAAAAATACCTTCGCTTGCCCTTGCATCAAATTTCCCAATGTTGTCATTTACATTTCTAAGGGCGATGGTGCTTCCATTCAAAGCCTTTTTCGGGCACTATATCATGTATTTTCTCTGAAAATGTACTGCGGAGATATTCGTTTGCGTTGTCGGAACGAGGTTTCGGATATTAAGGGAGATGCAGCTTGGGTTTGGGCTGCTGCTAGAAACTGATAAGATGGTTGATATCAAAGCTACCATTTGCAAGATAACCTTTCAAAGATGCTTGATCTGCTTAGGAGCTATCGAGACATGGCCCTGTTGACGTAACTTCGACAAGATTAGTTGGGTTGTCCAAATATTTCTAAGCATAGTTTTATGTCTTGGGTCATTGTCTCTAACAGGCTATACATTAAGAATCCAATGGATGAAGTGGGGGGTTCATGTCGTTCTTGTTTATGCACTTTGCAGCATGTTACTAGCGAATCCAGAGACTATTTTTTTAGCTACTTAAGTATCTTGTTGAATCAAGCTCGTAAGTTGACAAACTCGAAAGCCTCTTGAATCTTCTCTCTCTTAATCTTCAGAAACATTTAATAAATGAGATGCGGCACCCTAAGTTCTATATCAGATGGGTGGAGACTTGTGATGTTATTCTAAAATCGGATCCATTTCAAATAGTCATCATTTTGTATGGTTACACTTGGAATAATTCTTTTTGGGGCGTTGGCCCACGTCATGAACGGCAACCCGATGAGAGCGAAAAGTAGTGTTTTCAAATCTGGACCAGACTAGCTAATTCAAATAGTAAAATAGGAAAATGATTTGGTCTGGACACCCAATCCGATGAGACCAGAAAGCAGTGTTTTCAAACCCGAATCAAACCACCTGGTACAAAAGGTAGAATTTCTCATAACCTTGCTTGAGTTGAATCACCAAAAGGAAAGCTAATGGATTACCAAGGCAAAGACTAAGCAGAGACTCTCCCAAGCCCATACCAATCTCAACTTTGGAGTATTGATTTAAACAATTTAACTTGCAATTTAATACAATTAGGAGTCACCACTAATCTATTACAAGTCGATTAGAAAGAAAAATAAATTGTAGGAGAACACTTTAATTCTGCGAGCCAGAAAATTCGTGGATACAGGGACTTGATTACACTAGATAAATCTAAAGCCCTTTCAGTACATTTTTTCTTTATTTTCAAAAACCTTTTATAGGCAGTCTTGGTCAATTTTAATCTTGAACTACTACCATGCGATTCGTGATCATGCAAGTGTGAAATCAAATAATGTAACACTCAATAAACAAATAAATTGCTAGAAAAGAGCAAAGAACTTTCGATGCATTAAGCAAAGCAAAAGTGAGACTTTATTCTCATCCAATGCACCAAGTATTATGCAAGATGTTAACTAAAAACCAAATGTGATACATGATTTAAACATGATTTCTAAATGTGATTATGTAATTCTAACTAATTCCTGTTGGGTTTCTTATATAAAAAATTAAATTATATGCAATGCATGATGACGTGGAAATTTGATGACCTGGCAATATGACGACGTGGCTCTAAGATGTCGGACGACTAAATGTAATGCATGATATGGAACTTATGAAACTAATGTTATATGATATGCATGTTATTTTTTTATGATTTTCTTATAAAACTAAAATAAGAAACTAGTTAAAGTATATAATGACCTAATTTAAATTAGGAAATAATTTATATTAAATCCTAATCTAAATTAGGTAATTTCCTAAATTATTATATGGTTCCTAAATATGCAATTGTAAATTAAGAATTTAAGAGAATGCATTCTATTCTAGATGCAATGCAATTTTTTTTGTATTTTTTAAAAAGAAAGTTTCCCAAAACTAATGACATGCAATATATAAGCCCACATCACGACCAAAATAGGAAATAAAGGTAATAGGGGATCCAATCTTAGGTCTTAATGATCGAATTCTCGTTTATGATGAACATCTCAACTGAGGAAATTGCTAATTTGTAATACGTCTAAAAGTTCACATCAAATCACCGTTAGAAATCAATTGGGCAATCAAATATTCGCATTAAATTTAGTTTAGGAGATTACATGAATTGAAAATTTGGTTTCCAATGAGATCGGTAGCACATAATGCACACGGCGACTGGCATTTTGCAAAGTTAGAGATGTGAGGGCTGGCGCGGCTAAGCTCGCTGGTTGTGGTCCGGGACCGGAGATGCTTTGACAATCCTGAACTAAACTAGGCACAATGGGAAGTTGGCTGGTTTGCCAAAATAAATCTATAAAGAAACTAAATTGGACACAATAACCTATTGAATTCGTTAGATATGTTGAGATGCACAAGTGAGTTGTGCTAGAAAAGTCTCACAACGGAGAATTGGTGTGGTGTGGAGCAGTTAATATATGCAAGTTAGTTCATAACTCATTGGTTTAAGCTTTTGAGTGAAAGTGGGTCCAAGTAGATATATTGACGGGCTTGGCTTTGGGCTCTCTTTTGGCAATCTCCTTGGGTAAAGGTATTAGATTTCTATTGTGTGCTCACAATAAATAGTGTCACAGCCGATGGTTGATTGGTCGCCTACTCCCAATGTGTATCGGTATTTGATTAATATCTCAAAAAGGGAATTTGGTGACCAACGCAGTTTCCGGTGGTGGGTGTTATAGTGTAACAACGCAGTCTCGATGATAGCCTTCATGGCTCGATTTGGAGAAAGTGACTAGGGATGAAGGTGGGTGTCGTGTCGCGGCCTACCTCTCGCAGGATGGGTTTAGAGGTACTTACCCAAAAATGTGAACATTGATTGATTTGTCCAAAAGGGCGGCTCAAAAGGCTCATCCATTTAAGGGTGAGGGCTCTCCCAAGCCCTATAACTCGCGCGGTATTTGAGAATGTTGACACCTGACTTTTAGCCAACGCGTTATAAAAGTAAAAAAATTAGAGATTATGATTTCTGATCGCGACCAAACCCATTTCTCAAACAAAAAAGTTCATTTAGCATTAGCCTCTCATTTTTTAGCTTTTTGTACTTTAATCTCAAAAAGTCAAAATGTTGACTTTTGAGTTGACTTTTAGTCAAACTTTGACAAAAAAAGTCAACCCTAAGTTAAAATTTGGTTTTTTGCTTGAAAAACCCCAAAATAGTGTCAATTTCAGTTTTGCACCATCAATTTTTAAAAAATTCAAAGTTTGACTCATTAATTGACATTTTAGTAATTAATTACTAAAATGTTGACATTTGGTCAACACTTTGTCTAAAAAATTGGAAAAATTGAAAACCCTTAAATCAACTCCTTTTTACCTTAATTTCACTTTGGCATCGTCAATTTTACAAAATCAATTTAGAATCAATTTTTCCTCAATTCACAAATTTTTATTCAAATTGGCTAAAAATGAAATTACTTCATTTCTAGTCATTTTTTAGGATAGTTTCATTTACGACATTTGATCTAGAGGTCGTTTTCTATTCAATTTTCAAGCCAATTTTAGAATTCCAAGCCAAAGGTGAAAACCTCCAATTTGAGCCCTAATTAGGAGTTTCGGTCGATTCTTCATGATTTGTGCAATTAAACCACGGATGAGCCCAATTTTTTATATGAAACTCAAATCCAAAATCAATTTTGGAAAATTCACATGAATTCAAGTCAATTCGATCAATATAGCTAACCAATGACTTATAAAACCAAGCTAGATTGATCCAATTGATGCAATTCAACTGGACCCACTTCTATCTAGGGTTTAATTTGATGAATTGAGCTTCAATTTGATGATTAAGCTCTAATTTCCTTTTGGGGTTTAATTCAAGCCAATATGTGTAAGTCAATTAGAATGCATTGGAGTGTTTCAGACCCATTTGATTGAATCAATTGATTACTTTTCAAATCAATTGGGTTCAATTGAAATCAATTATATCAATTGAGGACATAAATTACAAAAATTGCATCGAATGATAGAAAATCCCCAATTTGTGTGAGACAAGTCAATTGAGATGAAATTGGCATTACCCATTATGTAATTTGAACAAATCCATTCAATTGAGGTGTTGGAAACGAGTTTGATTGACTTAAATTGATTGGATTTGAGTTGTTTTATTTTAATTTGATCAATTCCTTTGATAATTGGATAGAAATTCTTTGCAATTAGGTCCCCAAGAGAGAAAATTGGACTAAATTAGATGACAATTGAACCAGCCAAACTGGTCCAAGCCGGTTTGAACTGGCCCAACCAGCGTAAGCCACCTAACCGGCGAGAATGGCCGAAAAATGGCCATTTCCAATCACCTCCGGCCACCCCAAGCCTTGGCCGGCCAAGCCCTTCCCCTTGTGCCCAACAATTACCAAAATGCCCCTTGAGAAACTGCCAAAATGCCCTTGTATGCCATGTCATTGATCCATGTCATCCAATTTAGGCCAATAGTATTATTTCCTTAATAATTAAGCAAATTATAATGGCCATCCATTAAAAGCGCATCCTAACCATATATTATGTCATGTCACCTATCCAAGTGATCCAAATTCAACCAATGGGAGTTAGTCTTAGCGATTAAGGAAGCAATGTTAGCCATTAGATCAATCTAAGGGCCAAGATTTGAACTCAAGGGGATATATAAGCCTTTTTCCCTCCAAATTTTGGGAGGGCTAGCCATTTTGAAATATGAAATTCTCTTTTTAAAGGATAAACACTCTCACTTCTCTCTCTCTCTCTCTCTCTCTCTCTCTCTCTCTCTCTCTCTCTCTCTCTCTCTCTCTCTCAGCCAGTGCTCTCTCACCGCCCAATTGGCCGTCCAGCAACCTCCTCCGGCGATCCAAGCCTCACGAATGACCTCCTCATCCCGTCCTTGAGGCTGTGGTGGCTAGCCTTCATCGAAACAGCCACCGGATTTGATCGATTTCACTTGATTTTGATCACTAGTTACTACTTATTCTTTCTAAAGCTTTGGATCATTTTCTCACACCAAGCCTTTTGTGTTGTAATCTATATATTGGAGAGCTATCCTTGGCACCATTATGAAGTCTATTGGTAGCCGAATAGCTCACACGAGCTCGACAAGTTCATCGTACAAGGTATATACTCCTAAACTAAGTTTGTAAGTGAGATGATGGAATGAAATGGCCAAATGCATGTGTGAAGTGAATGAAGGCCAATTAGGATGATATGTTTGCTGATTGAATGTGTAGAATGTTGTATGTTAAGCAATCTATGCATAGGAATCATTTGATGAATGTTCAGAGCATTGTTGTCATGTTCTGCAATTTTCGTGCAATACCGAGTCAGTGTCCTTCCACTGCTAATTTAAGTTTGAAAATGTTGAAATCTAGAAAAGTACTTCAACTAGTGCTTTGAAAAGCACATTCTAAGCTTTGATTTGGTATATTGTGTGCCATGAACGGACGGTTTACCATGTCAAATTATTGTTGAAACTTCACATCAGAATCTGTAAAAGTTAATCCTCTGTTCTGTTTCCATGCTTCCTGATCGACCTTGTCTCATTCAATGATTTTTATGATTTTTTGTGTTTTTTATTTGAAAAACTTCGTTCATGAAAGTTGTAGAACGCATCCTAATCTGTGTAAGCTCAAAATTGCATGAAATTTCATGCTGATTAGAATGTATACAATTCATGTTTGAAAAGGACGCCTTTAAACTGTAGTTTGATCTAAAAAATTTCTGTTTCAGTGATCAATGTTGTTTATAAATTTTCATAAAGTTCGAGTCCGTTTTTGAAAAAAATCAAAACTCTAAAGTTGTTCATTGGGTCTTGATTTGAAAACTGGAAAGTTTGAGGACTTAATGACAACATTTTGGGTGTCTATTTGATAAAAACTTCGGATAAGGTTAGTATGGCTTTAAAAACTGTTTGCAACTAAGTCCTGTGTAAAAATCGATTTACTGGGAAAACTCAGGCTGTTTTTAGCGAAAACTTAAAACATGAAAGTTGTTCATCACACGTTTTTCTAACCGCCTAAAAAATTTCACGTGGTTTTCATATCGTGTGTTCCACATTTTTTGAAATCTCAAACCGGAACCGGGTCAAGTCTAGAGTATCCGGGTCAAATCCCAATTTTCGGAAAAATTGGATAAGAACCGATCGAAATGGTCTTCATGAATTTTGATCCACAAATCTTAAGCTTTCTAATGGTGCTTGAATCATGTCATTGAACTTCATTTGTTAGGTCAATTAAGGTTAAACAGAACCTGCTTGAACTTGTACGGTAATTAAATAAGTGATCCTCAATAGGCTCACTTCATTTTGTGTGATTGATTGAAAAACAAGGTCATTTGGCCTCACATGTTTAATTCCTTGCTTATGCATGTGCTTGCTAGATGTATGTTTAGGTTCAATGTATGTTCGACGGGTAGTCTATGTTGATCACTTATAATCGACTTTAGAGGTTAAGTGATATCGATCATTGTTTTGTGAATACAAATGGTGGCCGATTATCATTAACCATCAATTAATGAATCATAGTTAATTAGATGGTTGGGTGATCGATATGCATGATAGACAATGGCCGACCCCGAGGCTAATTCATTGTTTTGATGATTCGGTGTTATTGTATTGCTTTAATTATATGTTTACACGTTACTTGTTTGGAATATATGAGTTCAATAAAATACCGACACCACCAAGGCATCCATGAAGAAGGAGGCCGAAGGTCATGAAAGTACGCGGCTAAAGACCAATGTCCAATTCGGTCTCATTTTGTATTCTATTCGATACCCGATCATGTCTCAGGTTTTCAAATTTATTTTGTAATAAACACCCGACGAGTTGCGGATTTTCATTCCTTGCTTTTAGATTAGTTTGCTTTTCAATACATTGAGTGTTTACTTTATAGTCCGTCTTTTCAATACACTTGTTTGTTGATTTCTTTTCTAGACTAAGATGAGATTAGTTTAGAATTCTAAATGGAAAAACAAAAAAACAAGATGGTTGATCATTTAGTAGATTACGGCTTTGACGTGAAAATGATAAAAATAAATGCATAGACATTTAGATAAAAACCAAATTAAGTTTAGTGGTATTGAAATGGCATTAGTGGAAATGTTAATGTAACCTAGTCCCCGAACCTAGACATCTCTGGTTCCGAAGAAATCAAAATGAAATTCCCGCATTTCAATTGGGTATTCTAACCGATCCCCAACAAAGGCTAATGGCGACTCCTAAGTGATAAAAACATAAAAATGATCCCGTGTCACGCGAGGTATGAACTGAGGGAGAGTCCATGTCCGTGATTAGTGGACCTTATGGATGAACAAAAGAATGACGCTTTTTGAGCTGTCTTTTGGGATGTGCCATTCGGACCGTTTCACGAACAATTACCTCTAAACCTACGCCCCGAGGCGGCCCTCGAAGGGTAGGTCGTGACAGGGATTATCCCATTTTTTTATAGTATGAGCCTATGCGTTACTAGGAGTCACCACTAACCTTTTTGGGGGTTGGTTAGAAACTCAATCAAGACGCGGGAGAATCATCTCGATTCCTATGCAATCAGAGATGTTAGGAAAGGGGACTTGCTTATGTTAATATTTCTATTAATGCCCTTTCGGTACTTAACTAGTTAGTTGTTTATCCAAAGTGGTCATGCAATTTTGACTTACTATTTGTTTATCGTAAAGGTCTCAATGCCATTTTTAATGATCATGCAACACATGTTTTTGTGATTTTCCCTTTAAGTTCTAAACTAACCCTAATCTAGTCTAGAAAAAGAATTAACAAGCAATGTATTGAAAGTGGTTCAGAAATTAAACACCCAATGAAATTGAAAGACAAGCTTTTCTAAGTGCAACAAAGAAAACCCGCAGCTCGTTGGGTGCAAACCCGATACAATGTCGGGCAAAGAATAGACAAGGCCTTGTTGTTAAGTCTCGAAACATGAGCCAGCGGAAGCTTGCTATTAAGACTAATGTGAATCCTAAACTTTAAACCTAGCCTAGATAAGGGAAGCGGTTCCTCATGACCAAGGCCACAAGAAATCCTTTGTCTTCACTCGTCCAAGGTCGGGTCTTCAATTATGACCATTGGATACAAAGTGCATCATTAATCCTTTTCAAGTAGCCTCAAAGTCACCGATGGTCCATATCCCCTTTATTCATTATTGGATGTGTGGCCTAAGCTATGCTAAAGACTACAATTCTTGTTGGATTTTTGGTGGTCTTTCTAACTAAAACAGATTTTATTTAAGACTTAAGCTAATCTTGTTTATTAGTTAAAATAAACTAGCTATTACAAGTTCGAGACCGGATATGACATCGGTCTTTTACCACCGTCTTCATGAGACTTGGCCACCTCCTCCATGGACCGCCTCGCATGGCCATCGTCGGTGGTGTCATTTCTCATTCATCCATTCACGTGCAATCACTCAAACAAAACAATCAACAAAGTTCAATTCAATCAAACAATTGGAATGGCCTCAGGATTGGCCTTTTTGGTTTTCATGCATTTTGATCATCCCAAATTCCTAATGACTAGGATTCATTGACTAATTGGCCACCATTTCTCTTCACATAACGATGGTCAACATCAATTAACCCCTAATTAAGTTATAATCAAACCTCAATAGACTACCCATCGAGCATGCATTGCACCTAAAATATATCTAGCAATCACATGCATAAGCATCAAATTAAACATGAATTTAGGTCATTTGACCTTGATTCTTAATCAATCATACAAGAGGAAGTGAACCAAAGAAGGGTCACTTATTCAGTTTAACCTGAAATGTTGACTGATTGTATTTTGGTTTAGATAACCTATTAGACGAGGAAATGGTTCAGGTGTCAATAGAAAGCCTAGGATATATAATTGAAAGTTCATGAAGACCATGTGACCTGGTTCTAAACCAAAAAACCCAAAATTGAGAAAAATGACCCAACAGTCTGGATTCAACCTAGTTTTGACCGGCGAGAAAAACAATTTTGGAAAAATAGTTTGAAAATTCAAAAGCCCGCCAAATTCAATAGACAGCTTTTTCATTCAGTTATTGAAAACTTTCATGTTTTAAAATTTTGCAAAAGAGCCCCCGAATTATAATAAAATTGCATGTATTTCCTAGGGACTTCACTGAAAATAGTTTTATAGACCGGGACCGACCTTATCCGATGTTTGAACAATTTGGCCCCATAAAATTTGTTATCAAGTCCCTAAAATTTCTAATATCCTAATTAAGAACCTAATGAACAACTTTTCAGTTTTATGTTTTTGCAGAAAAGGACTCAAACTTGGTCAACTTTAGAAAACAAAGTCAGGCAGTACTAAAACCTCAAAAACAGATCAAAGACGGGAATCGGATCGTATTTTCATGCATTCATCATACCGACCAAATGACTATATTCTCATGAAATTTATATGGTTCGAAAGCTTGAGTTATTTTCTACAACTTTCATGCAGAACACTTTTCCACAAAATGAACACAAAAAATACAAAAAATTCAAGAACAGAGCAAGGTTGAGTCAAGAACTGGAATTGCAGAATCTAAGTCAGTTTTTCCAGATTCTATTCCTAGATTGCGGGGCCAATTTCACCCAGCAAATGAAGTCTAATTTTGACATACGACCTATAAAATCAAAGGTTAGGATGTCTAGATGATTTATATAGTTAGTCACATTTCCTAATTTTGACGTTTACTAGGTCGATTTAGTCAATTACGCACACTAACTCTTTGGATGTCGAATTTCCAAAAGAGATCAACATATGTCAGCAATCATCAATCAACTTCCTATGAATTTCTGTGCATGATTTGCAGAACATACATCAGTCTAAGCCTATATTCAGCACCTCAGCAACATCATTAGCCTTCATCTACATCCTACATGCAATAGGCCATAACATTCATCCATACACTTCCTATACTAAGTTCAAAAGAACTAACCTTGTCAATGGACTTCACTACATTCATAGAGCTAATTGGCCGCCGTGATCACTTCAGGAACTCCATAGATCAGTCCACAACAGCTCGCCAAGTAACTAAATCGAGGAATTAAATATTGAGGTTAGAAATCGGTTTGGCAAACTAAAATGAATGATCAAGCTAAACCAATGAATCCGGTGGCTGTTTTATAGAACTCTGGCCATGAGGACTTCGAGGAAAGGCTGACGATTGGCGTTCTGGTGGTCAGAACGCCAAAGGAGGTTGTCGGATTGTCGGAGGAATGCCGGAAGTCAACGGCACCAAAACCGGCATGTAGATCGAATTGGAGACTGAGAGGAAGATTGGCTTGATCAGCGGCCGTCTGGCGATCTTCAAGTGAGGCGGCTATTACAATCGGCTAGGGGGCTCCGTGCAGGACATCGGAGTAGTGGTGGTTCGCCGGAACAAAGCCGGCGGCCGACTGGCAAGGGCGATGGAAGTGCTCAGCTGATCATGTCTCAGGTCTCATTTTGTATTCTATTCGATACCTGATCATATCTCGGGTTTTCAAATTCATTTTGTAATAAACACCCGACGAGTTACGGGTTTTCATTTCTCGCTTTTAGATTAGCTTGCTTTTCAATATATTGAGTGCTTACTATATGGTTTGTCTTTTCAATACACTTGTTTGTTGATTTCTTTTCTAGACTAAGATAAGATTAGTTAGAATTCTAAATGGAAAAACACAAAAACAAGATGCTTGATCATTTAGTAGATCAGGACTTTGACATGAAAATGATAAAAATAAATGCATAGCCACTTAGATTATGTTTTGGGAGATTATGTGTGAATCAATTTCTGCAGCTGATCTTGGGTAAATGTGGAGTCCAGTTCGGCCATTCATCTAGTCGACAGCCATCGAGGAAGAAGTTCGTGACGCGGCTCCATAACCTCTCCGAGATTAGGCTGCTCTTCTCTCCCGATTTAGATTTAGGTCTAGATTTGGGGGCTTTACTCTTCCGATTTAGATTTAGGTTTAGATCTGGGAGTTCCTTACAGGTATTTGTTTTGTGTTCTTTCAACATATTGATGTTGGTGTCTTTGCACGACGATGGTGATGAGGATGTTGAATCTAGACGCGCACCGTAAGCCGTTGCAAATGGAGTAAGGGATCTCGGCGTGTGCTCATCACTGAATTTGGTGATCGGCCGCCGAATGGTTATGGTGACAGATTTATTCTTGAGGGATGAGAGTGTGCTTTTAACTGCAGACTGTGCTTTGTACTTTGTTAGTTGCGTTCTAGTATTTGCTTTGTTCTGCAATTGTTTGGAATTTGCTAGGCTGGTATGCCTTCTATGTACCTCTTGGATATAATTCTGATCAATGGAATCTTTCTTTCGACAAAAAAAACTAGACCAATGGGTACATTTGAAGTTCAATTGATCAAATTGAAACTCAATTGATCAAATTGGATGTTAGTTTAGAATAGGTCAAGTTGAATTGAGTCAATTAGGGCATTCCATATTGGGTATTAACCATAAAAAAACCCCAAATTGGTACATTTGTGACAAATTTACCTTAAACTAATTTTTTGACCAACAAAAACCCAAATCTAATACATCTATGATAAATTTACCCCAAACTAATTTTTGACAACCAAAAACCCCAAACTGGTACACTTGTAACAAATTTACCCTCCGTTAAATTGGATTAATACCATGAAAAACGATAAATTGGTAAATCTGTGATAAAAAAAGGGGTAAAACCCTAAATTGGTACACCCGTCAACAGCCATGTGTCATCCAACTCAGCAATTTGATTTAAAAAAATTAACAAAAACTAATGGAGGGCAAATTTGTCACAGACGTACCAATTTGAAGTTTGTGGTGGTTAAAAAATTAGTTTTGAGTAAATTTGTCACAAATGTACCGGTTTGGGGTTTGTTGTGGTATTAACCCTTCCATATTTAATCAAAATAAGCCAATGGAAGTGATTTTGTCAAAATTGATATTGGAATGGAGTTTCATTTCATTCAATCAATTGTATCCAATTTTTGCTAGTTTGCACTAATCATGAAGAACCGCTTGGAATCCCTAATTGGGTCAAAATTTAGGATATTTACCAATGACTTGTGATCTCAAAGGTTTGACAATTGCACGTGCTACAACCTATGAATCAAATGTCACGCCCCGCTCTCCTCGGCGCGCCACATCCCTCGCCAAGGTCGATTCGTGTGCGACGTCCCAGGACGCGTCGCCGACGCAACACCCAACACATAGATTTAAAGCACATGCGGAAGTAATTAAAACCACCCGTACAAAGATAAATACACAACCAAGGATAGCCACAGAAACCAACAACAACGATTGCACTAATACTGGAAATCATATACAATATTCATATACAGCCCACACTCAAAAATCAAAAGCGGGTACGTGGCTCGGCGATCAAACACTATATCTAGCCGGGGCTCCTCCTAAAACGTTTCAATACGCCTGCCATCCTCAAGGCTGGGGGTCTGAAAAATTGGGTTTCAACAACAGTGAGAATAAATCTCAGCGAGTAATTCCCTAAACCTAAATTAGGCTAAAGTGCACCTCCTGACGAGTACTAAATCAACACACCAAGCAAATCATAATTGACTTAGGCCCTCGGGCCCAAATCCAACACTCACCTTCCCTGCAGGTTAGGCACTTACAGTTCAAGCATAAAACATAGGACCTAATCGCAGCACACGTACACATCATTTGGTCACAACGCATATCATGCTTATGCTCGTGCTCATACGCGTGCTCACGCCTCATCAATGCATTTTCGCACGCTTGCACTCTAGCACACTTGCCATTTATCAATTTCTCCTCCGACCCGCGTTAAACGCATCAGGTCCGACCCGCGTAAAACGCATCAGGTCCATCACTTCGAGATCGATCTCTGGCCCGCGTAAGACGCATCAGGCTCATGACACATTACCCGCATAAAACGCCTCAGGTTGGTCATCTTCCGGTAAACCGGGCATCGTCCCGCGTAACACGCCTCAGGACGGGTTCACTACCTCGCGTAAAACGCATCAGGGTTTATTGTGATCACACATTCACAAGCACCAATTTTCATCTGAACCCCGCGTTAAACGCATCAGGGCATTTTAGGTGATCACAATGCACATGTCACTCGAGCACACTTGTAAATGCACATGCCGTGCCAATGCTCGTGATGCAAACTCATGGCCATAAACTTCACACTCGGGCATTCACGATTTCACAATGGACATTCAATAGCACAACGCCAATTAATTAGTTCACAATGCACCATGTCCAATCAACATTTCAATATGCCCAACCCACATATTAGCACGACCATGAAATTCAATTCAAGCACTCATGCACGGTACACAATTCACGCGTATAAATCACACAATCAATTCAGTATGAATCCACAGAAATTGAGGCCCATCACATTACTCCCTTCCTGATAGCATTAGGCCCATGTCACGGCACTACAAAATCACTCGCATTTAGGGACAATTCAACCACTAGTTCGGTCAATCCATCATTTCCGGCACTTACACTCCAAACCTCAATTCAATCGTGCCTTGTCCGACTAATTTCCAAAGTGGACAGCCACTAAATCAATTGTGCCGGGCCATTTAATGACCTCAAAATGTTCCACTAGACTCCCCAAGACACCATTTTAATCAGCCACCATAATGCCAAATAAGGTGCGCACTAGAATCCACATTTTAAACCCGAAACTTCCCAAACTTGGGCTAATCCGATCCAAATCTGTCCAGCCAATACTCGGCGTTTCTCAGGCTACTAAACCTCCATTTATTTATCGCAATAAGCCTGTAGAACAGCCACCAAAACAGTCACCACCCGGTCTATCAATTTCATCCACTAAGTCCGCAATTTTGTCTAAATCTCGGCACCCATGCTTCGCCATATCACAGCACTATGCGGGCCGCTAAACCTCGACTAAATAATGATCCTTGGTCACCAAAACCACCACAGAACCAGCCCATATCACCCTCCACCATTTAGCCCCTAATTACCCTAATTAACCCCTAAAACCCGTCTAGAAATGCAAATTGTCCTAATTAGGGCTTAGGGTCAAACTCACCGGATGTCCTAAGCTTGAAACGGGCCGAACACACGACGAAAAGGGGCTGGGCAGCGGCAGTCCCTCGCCGGAACAGTAACGGCGGTGGCGGCTCCGGCGAACGGCGCGAGCGGCGACGATGGTCTAAGCTAATCCACGACCTAGAGAGAGAGAGAGAGGCACGGTTAGAGAGAGAGAGAGAGAGAGAGAGAGAGAGAGAGAGAGAGAAAGAGAGAAATGGAACGGCTGGTCGGCTGGGCGAGGCGACGGATCCGCGCCGGAACAGTGACGGCGGTAGCGGAGCTCCTCCGGCTCAAGGCCTCTCACGGTCAAACCGAGAGAGAGAAAGAGAGAGAGGGAGGAGAGGGGACTTGCCGGCTACTTGGGGTGAGAGGGATGGCGGCCCACGGCGACGGTACCGGCGAACAGCGGCGGCCGGGCGCGACGGGCAGCAGCGGCGGGAAGAAGTCCAGAACAGGGGAAGGCTTCGGGGGAGAGAAAAACAGGGGAAAGGGGGAACCGGGGGTCTCGCCGGAGCAACAACAGCAACGGCGGCGACGGGCCAGATGGACAGGCAGACGACGCGCGGCGGAAGGACGAGCTGCGGCGTCCGCTGGTTCGGGCGGAGACGGCACCTGCGCACAGCTCGAGTAGACCGGCAGGGGAGGCCGAGCGGCGACGGGTGGTGGCGCGGTTTGACTAGGGCGGAGCCGGGGCGGCACGGTGACGGGACAACAAGCGGCGGTCACGGTTCGGTCGGTGGGTCGGCAAGAAGAAGCGGGAGCCGGAAGCGAAAGCGCGCGGGCGAGGAGGAAGAAGAAAGAAGAAGAGGAAGAAAGAAAGAAAAGAAAAGAAGAAAGGAAGAGAGAGGAGAGCGGGTTGGGAGTCGGTCTGCATGGCAGGGGCTGAGGTGACGTTGCAGGGGGGGTTGCGTGCGGTCAGAGAGGAGAGAAGAGAAAGGAGAGAGAGAGAGAGAGAGAGAGAGAGAGAGAGAGAGAGAGAGAGAGAACGTGCGAGGTCAGAAGGGGGAGCGTGCGCGCGGGGGAGAGAGGAGAGAGGAGAGAGGAGAGAGAGAGAAATAATAATAAAAAAAAATTAACTTCATTCAAATATTAAATGCGATCCGATGGCCCAAATTCAAAATCGAAAGCGATCTACCGGTCCAAAATAAGCCTCGCATATAAAAAGGGACAAAGGCCGAATTAATTAAGTCAAACTATAGCGAGGGAGGTCTACTAGTCCAAATTTACACCTGGTCAGAAACTTCCCTTTTTCCATCATTCCTGACAATCTCAACGTTGGCTATCATAATATTGATACCGTCCAATTTATTTCGCCCCGACACTCCCGAAAATCGACTGCCAAGTCCGGGGTCTAAATAACGGCCAAATTCGATCGAGTGCAATTCTAGCAAAATCTCTATTTTAAAAACAAGAACCCGAGAGTGATCAGTTCCCGGGCGAGATTCTATTATAAGTGCACTGACGAATTACCCGTTTTATAAATCCCAAAAATGGGCCGAAATTCGGGATGTTACAACTCTTCCCCCCTTACAAAAATTTAGTCCTCGAAATTTACAATCCAAACCCAACTACTCAAACAAGTGGGGGGTATTGGTGTCGCATCACTTCCTCGCTTTCCCATGTGGCGCCTTCTGTCCCGTGATGCTCCCAGATAACTTTGACCAACGGAATCGTCTTGTTTCTCAACACTTGTTCCTTTCTGTCCTCGATTCGCACTGGCTTTTCCACGTACGACACCCTGTCGTCCACGTCTATTACTTCATGATTCAGCACATGGGTCGGATCCGGTTCGTATTTCCTCAACATCGACACGTGGAAGACGTTATGAACTTACGACAAATTCGGCGGCAAGGCGAGACGGTAGGCTAACGTCCCAATCCTTTCCAAAATCTCGAACTGGCCTATATACCTTGGACTTAGTTTCCCTTTCTTGCCAAATCGAGATAGTCCCCTCATTGGCGAGATCTTAAGAAATACATGGTCGCCAACTTGAAACTCCAACGGTCTACGCCTTTGGTCCGCGTAACTTTTCTGACGACTCTGGGCTGTTCTCAACCTTTCCCGGATAACCTTTACTATTTCCACCGACTGTTGAACCAACTCTGGGCCCGCTATACTTCTTTCCCCCACTTCATCTCAATACAATGGTGTTCTGCACGCCCTGCCATATAGTGCCTCAAACTGTGCCATCCCGACACTCTGCTGAAAACTGGCAAATTCCACCAAATGTATCTGTTCTTCCCACTTGCCCTGAAAATCTAACTCACACGCTCTCAGCATGTCCTCCAAAGTCTGAATAGTCCTCTCAGACTGGCCATCCGTCTGCGGATGATAGGCCGTACTGAATTGCAACCTAGTCCCCATGGCCGATTGCAAACTTTTCCAAAAATTCGCAGTAAACCGGGGATCACGGTCCGAAGTGATTGATACCGGTACTCCATGAAGACGAACAACCTGTCGCACATATAACTCTGCCAGCCTTTCTAGCTCGAAGTCCTTTCGCACTGCCAGGAAGTGCGCTGACTTGGTCAACCTATCCACTATCACTCATATAGAGTCGTGTCCCCTCTGGCTTCTTGGCATTCCCGTTACAAAATCCATTGTAATGTACTTCCATTTCCATTCTGGGATTTCTAACGGTTGCAACATTCCGCCAGGTTTACAATGTTGTGCCTTCACTTATTGCCACGTCAAACACTTGGCTACATGCTTGGCCACATCCACTTTCATTCCATTCCACCAGTAGTGCTGTCGGAGATTCTGGTACATCTTAGTGCTGCCCGGGTGAATGCTATAATTGCTCCTGTGAGCCTCCGACAAAATCTCTTCCTTAAGTCCCCAATCATCGGGCACGCATAACGTCCTCGAAACTTAAGAATTCCGTCCTCGGACACTTGGAAGTCCGGTTTCCTCTTAGTGCCATCCATCTCCAAAATCTTCTGAATCTCAGGGTCCATAGACTGCAACGCCTTAATCTTGGCTTGCACTTCCGGTTCAATCCTTAATGTCGCCATTAGACTAGAGAGGTGTCCTACCTCGAACTTAAATTATGAGTTCCGCGCTCCTTCTAATAAAGTCCACTCTTTAACCAGCAAATGCGCAATGCTCGATTTCCGACTTAAGGCATCCGCCACCCGGTTGGCCCTTCCGGGGTGATACAATATGTCACAATCATACTCCTTCAACAATTCCATCCAACGCCTCAGCCTCATATTCAATTCCTGAAAACTCTCTTCGCACTTTTCCGTCCACTCAAACTTTGTTTCCTTCTTAAGTAACTTCGTCAGCGGAGTGGCTATCGCTGAGAATCTTTCCACAAATCGCCGATAAACCACCCCCGCCCTAAGAAACTCCGAACCTCGAATCGTCGTCGGTCTCGGTCCAATCCATTACTTGCCTCAATCTTTGTTGGATCCACGAAGATTCCTTCTCCGGAAATTATATGCCCGAGAAATACAACTCGATTCAGCCAAAACTCGCACTTGCTAAACTTAGCATACAGTGCGTGCTCTCTTAACGTCCGTAGAACTCTTTCCAAATGTACCTCATGTTCCTCGAAACTCTTTGAATACACTAGAACATCATCAATAAAGACAATGACAAACTGGTCTAAGAACTCCTTGAATACCCGATTCATTAAATCCATGAAAGCTGCAGGGACGTTAGTTAGTCCAAACAGCATAACCGTGAATTCATAATGTCCATACTTCGTCCTGAATGCCGTCTTTGGGATATCCTCCTTTTGGATCCTTAACTGATGAGGCCCTGTCCTTAGGTCGATCTTAGAAAATACCGAGGCTCCCTGCAATTGGTCGAACAGGTTGTCAATCCTTGGGAGGGGATACTTATTCTTGATTGTCACTTGATTCAGCTGACGGTAATTAATACACAGCCTCAACGAACCATCCTTCTTCCTGACGAACAGGGCTGGCGCTCCCCATGGAGACGCACTCGGTCGAATAAAACCTTTGTCTAGCAATTCTTGTATCTGAACCTTAAGTTCTTTCAACTCTGAGAGCGACATCCTATAGGGCGGCTTCGAGATTGGCTCAGTTCCTAGGGTTAATTCAACCACAAACTCCACTTCCCTCCCAGGTGGCAATCCCGGCAATTCCTAAGGAAAGACATCGGGAAGATTACACACTTCGTTTATGTCCTTTAGCCTTGGTTCTTCAACCGACTAGTTAGCCACCAAATCATTATCTTTCTACACTCCAAGGCCAAGCTCAATCCATCCAATTCCAATCCAACAGTCTCCCAAAAACGAATCACATCGATCCTTTACAAAATCTGAAATTTCTAAGCAGCATTCATCTTTCCAAACCCGTCCAAGAATATCATCAGTAATCCATAAATCCTTAAACCGATTGCGCCTATTCACCATAAAATTAATTATAAGTCTTTCGTGACCACTCAAGAGATAACTTCAAATTCATCTCCTATTGCACCCAATATCACCTCGTAACGCATACCGACTTTCACGGCATATCCTTCGCTTCCTTCTTAGCCAAAACATATACTTTTCCTTACGTCCTTAGCCGATTCTGATTAATCTTCAGGGTGGCTCTCGTTTAATGTCCTACCTGCGATCGTTGTGATTGCATCAGTGGTCTAATCTATCGGTTCAGCAATTTCTCACTCGATGACCTTGCTGTCCACATCCACAACATGCTTCACTTATACCTTGACAATGACTATTTCTATGCCTTTTTCCACAAGACCTACATACGGCGTCGGAGTAGTAGTTCGGCTCTCCACAGTTCTTCCTTACCGGAGGGACAAGTCTCATATTCTCTATCATAGACCATTTTCCCAAGTTCCTATTGTCCCTAACCGGCGCGTACCGCGGTCCCGAAGCGGCAGCCATTTCACTCATATCCATTTCACCCATCGAGCCCTCTCACACAGCTCATTGTAATCCCTTAAGACTCAAGAGTACTAACTGATTGCAAAGTTCCGATTTCAATCCATCTCAGAACCTCTTTGTCCTATCCACATGGTCCTTGACCATCCTTGGTGCGTACTTAGATAGCCTTACAAACTTGACCTCATACTGATCGACTGACATCCGATTGCGAAGCAGGAGAAACTCTGTCTTTTTCCGTTCTTGTACACTCTCTGAAAATTACTTCCCATTGAAGTCCCCTACCAAAGTATCCCCCAATACTGCAAAGCCTTTTCCAACTCTTATATATAAAGTGACGTAGCCTCGGGGTCACTTTTCCCATCAAACTGCGGAGGTTTCAATTTCGAAAATTACTCAACTAGCTATTGCATCTGTCTAACTGCATTAACTTACTCTTAACCTTGGTTCCCATCATTCCCATTTAAAATTCCAACTTCTTCGAGTGCCCTCATAATTCCATCTACCCTGGGATCCTCTGCAACTCCAGCTTGCGGACCTATGCGACCTCGACCTCGACCTCAACTTCGACTACTCAAACTCACAAGGTCACACCACTCACTTACCTGCTATAATCCCATTCAGGAATTAGAGACCTAAACCAAGCTAAACCGGTCTAAGGTCCTAGGCAGGTATACGTAACAGCAGTGAAGCAACCAGCATGCGATTTACACAATAGCACAACATCTCAACCAAGGAGATTCGCGTACTTACCTCGGTCCTGCCGCACCTGCACTTTACGGGTCAACTAAAACAAGCACTCAATCAAACACAAACAGTCAGGAGGTACACTTAGCACACGAGGTTACCCTACTAGCTACCCAAGGTCATCGTTCCTTATCACTCCAGGCTTCGACCGAAATGGATCGAGCTGACCTTGCTCTGATACCAAATCAAACGGGGATGTCACGCCCCGCTCTCCTCGGCGCGCCACATCCCTCGCCAAGGTCGATTCGTGTGCGACGTCCCAGGACGCGTCGCCGACCCAACACCCAACACAGAGATTTAAAGCACATGCGGAAGTAATTAAAACCACCCGTACAAAGATAAATACACAACCAAGGATAGCCACAGAAACCAACAACAACGATTGCACTAATACTGGAAATCATATACAATATTCATATACAGCCCACACTCAAAAATCAAAAGCGGGTACGTGGCTCGGCGATCAAACACTATATATAGCCGGGGCTCCTCCCAAAACGTTTCAATACGCCTGCAATCCTCAAGGGTGGGGGTTTGAAAAATTGGGTTTCAACAACAGTGAGAATAAATCTCAGCGAGTAATTCCCTAAACCTAAATTAGGCTAAAGTGCACCTCTTGACGAGTACTAAATCAACACACCAAGCAAATCATAAATGACTTAGGCCCTCGGGCCCAAATCCAACACTCACCTTGCCCTGCAGGTTAGGCACTTATAGTTCAAGCATAAAACATAGGGCCCAATCGCAGCACACGTACACATCATTTGGTCACAACGCATATCATGCTTATGCTCGTGCTCATACGCGTGCTCACGCCTCATCAATGCATTTTTGCACGCTTGCACTCTAGCACACTTGCCATTTATCAATTTCTCCTCCGACCCGCGTTAAACGCATCAGGTCCGACCCGCGTAAAACGCATCAGGTCCATCACTTCGAGATCGATCTCTGGCCCGCGTAAGACGCATCAGGCTCATGACACATTACCCGCGTAAAACGCCTCAGGTTGGTCATCTTCCGGTAAACCGGGCATCGTCCCGCGTAACACGCCTCAGGACGGGTTCACTACCTCGCGTAAAACGCATCAGGGTTTATTGTGATCACACATTCACAAGCACCAATTTTCATCTGAACCCCGCGTTAAACGCATCAGGGCATTTTAGGTGATCACAATGCACATGTCACTCGAGCACACTTGTAAATGCACATGCCGTGCCAATGCTCGTGATGCAAACTCATGGCCATAAACTTCACACTCGGGCATTCACGATTTCACAATGGACATTCAATAGCACAACGCCAATTAATTAGTTCACAATGCACCATGTCCAATCAACATTTCAATATGCCCAACCCACATATTAGCACGACCATGAAATTCAATTCAAGCACTCATGCACGGTACACAATTCACGCGTATAAATCACGCAATCAGTTCAGCATGAATCCACAGAAATTGAGGCCCATCACATTACTCCCTTCCTGATAGCATTAGGCCCATGTCACGGCACTACAAAATCACTCGCATTTAGGGACAATTCAACCACTAGTTCGGTCAATCCATCATTTCCGGCACTTACACTCCAAACCTCAATTCAATCGTTCCTTGTCCGACTAATTTCCAAAGTGGACAGCCACTAAATCAATTGCGCCGGGCCATTTAATGACCTCAAAATGTTCCACTAGACTCCCCAAGACACCATTTTAATCAGCCACCATAATGCCAAATAAGGTGCGCACTAGAATCCACATTTTAAACCCGAAACTTCCCAAACTTGGGCTAATCCGATCCAAATCTGTCCAGCCAATACTCGGCGCTTCTAAGGCTACTAAACCTCCATTTATTTATCGCACTAAGCCCGTAGAACAGCCACCAAAACAGCCACCACCCGGTCTATCAATTTCATCCACTAAGTTCGCCATTTTGTCTAAATCTCGGCACCCATGCTTCGCCATATCACAGCACTATACGGGCCGCTAAACCTCGACTAAATAATGATCCTTGGTCACCAAAAACACCACAGAACCAGCCCATATCACCCTCCACCATTTAGCCCCTAATTACCCTAATTAACCCCTAAAACCCGTCTAGAAATGCAAATTGTCTTAATTAGGGCTTAGGGTCAAACTCACCGGATGTCCTAAGCTTGAAACGGGCCGAACACACGACGAAAAGGGGCTGGGCAGCGGTAGTCCCTCGCCGGAACAGTAACGGCGGTGGCGGCTCCGGCGAACGGCGCGAGCGGCGACGACGGTCTAAGCTAATCCACGACCTAGAGAGAGAGAGAGAGAGAGAGAGAGAGAGAGAGAGAGAGAGAGAGAAATGGAACGACTGGTCGGTTGGGCGAGGCGACGGATCCGCGCCGGAACAGTGACGGCGGCAGCGGAGCTCCTCCGGCTCAAGGCCTCTCACGGTCAAACCGAGAGAGAGAAAGAGAGAGAGGGAGGAGAGGGGACTTGCCGGCTACTTGGGGTGAGAGGGATGGCGGCCCACGGCAACGGCACCGGCGAACAGCGGCGGCCGGGCGCGATGGGCAGCAGCGGCGGGAAGAAGTCCAGAACAGGGGAAGGCTTCGGGGGAAAGAAAAACAGGGGAAAGGGGGAACCGGGGGTCTCGCCGGAGCAGCAACAGCAACGGCGGCGACGGGCCAGATGGACAGGCAGACGACGCGCGGCGGAAGGACGAGCTGCGGCGTCCGCTGGTTCGGGCGGAGACGGCACCTGCGCATAGCTCGGGTAGACCGGCAGGGGAGGCCAAGCGGCGACGGGTGGTGGCGCGGCTTGACTAGGGCGGAGCCGGGGCGGCACGGTGACGAGACAACAAGCGGCGGTCACTGGTCCGGTCAGTGGGTCAGCAAGAAGAAGCAGGAGCCAGAAGCAGCCGCGGGCGAGGAGGAAGAAGAAAGAAGAAGAGGAAGAAAGAAAGAAAAGAAAAGAAGAAAGGAAGAGAGAGGGAGAGCAGGTGGGAGTCGGTCTGCATGGCAGGGGCTAAGGTGACGTTGCAGGGGGGTTGCGTGCGGTCAGAGAGGAGAGAAGAGAAAGGAGAGAGAGAGAGAACGTGCGCGGTCAGAAGGGGGAGCGTGCGCGCGGGGGAGAGAGGAGAGAGGAGAGAGGAGAGAGAGAAATAATAATAAAAAAAAATTAACTTCATTCAAATATTAAATGCGATCCGATGGCCCAAATTCAAAATCGAAAGCGATCTACCAGTCCAAAATAAGCCTCGCATATAAAAAGGGACAAAGGCCGAATTAATTAAGTCAAACTATAGCGAGGGAGGTCTACTAGTCCAAATTTGCACCTGGTCAAAAACTCCCATTTTTCCATCATTCCTGATAATCTCAACGTTGGCTACCATAATATTGATACCGTCCAATTTATTTCGCCCCGACACTCCTGAAAATCGACTGCCAAGTCCGGGGTCTAAATAACGGCCAAATTCGATCGAGTGCAATTCTAGCAAAATCTCTATTTTAAAAACAAGAACCCGAGAGTGATCAGTTCCCGGGCGAGATTCTATTATAAGTGCACTGACGAATTACACGTTTTATAAATCCCAAAAATGGGCCGAAATTCAGGATGTTACATCAAATGTCGTAAAACAAACTATATCAAAAGATGACTAGAAATGATTTAATTTTGATTTTGGCCAATTATATATCAGAATTCCTGAATTGGAGAAAAGTCGATTTCTAATTGATATTTGTAAAATTGATGATGCAAAAGTCAAATTGAAGTAAAATTAAGTTGATTTATTTTTTGCTTTTTTTTAGAAAAAGTGTTGATCAAAAGTCAATTTTTCAATGATTTTTTGGGTCAACCCTTGATAGTTGCAAAAGTGAAATTGACACTAATTTGATACTTTTTATACAAAAAGCCAAAATTTGACCAAGGTTTGACTTTACGGTCAAAATTTGACCAAAAGTTGACTCAAAAGTCAACCTTTTGACTTTTCGAAATGAAAGTGCAAATGACACGTAAATGAAATTCTTATGCTAATTCAAATACTAAATGACTCTTTTTGGGTTGAGAAATAGGTCCTGTTGCAATCAGCAATTTAAATCCCAAGTTTTACACTTATATGATGCGTCGACTAAAAATCAAGTATCAACAATAGGCGTTAATGGAGATTCAAGTTGAGATATCTTGGTGTATAAGGATACCTGAATTAAGGAGGAGTAGACCTATCACTAAGCTCACACGTGAGAAAGAGATTGTTGAGATGCTGGTATGAATTGTGTTAGAGAAGTCCTATATTGGAGAATTGATGTGATATGAAGCATTTAATATATGCAAGTTACTACTTACTTTAACCAATATATATATATATATATATATATATATATATATATATGCAAGTTAGCCCATAACTCATTGATTTAAGCTTTTGAATGAAGGTGGGTATAACTAGATATGTTGACTGGCCCGGGTAAAGATATCTGCTCACAACAAGATTAATTGAACAATGAAGCAGAGACTTGTGTTGTCACGGCGGACATGTTGAAGGCTAAGAGCTTGATTTTACACGGCAAGGTCACTGATCACTTGAAGGCGCTGCTATGTTGGTATTAGGGCAAAACTAGTCTTGGAACCTGCAAGAGAATAGACAAGGCGGCATGATTGGCAATGAAAGAACTTAGTTGCGACGTGAGGGTTGGGTACACCAAATATCTCCAACAATCGTTGCTGAAGGACCACCGAGGCCAGACTGCTTTGCCTGACCTACTACGAGTGCCTGTCTACTGCGAAGATCGTCGCAAGTTATGCACGACATTAGGGCTATGATTTGACATAGGAATAGGCAGGACTTGGAGCGGTAGTGGAAGAGGTGTGGCGTGGATGTGAAGGCGGCAATTAAGGGCAACAATACAGCGGCTTGAAGGACAGCAAAACTCAGAACATTCAAGCATAAGAATTTCTTTGGACGAAATTTCTTTTATTTTTGTTGGTAGTGTGCAACCAAAATCCGATACCTTTCGCCTGGGAGATCACCAAGAGAGAGCCCAAGTCCAAGCCTTTTAAGATATTTAATTTAACCCATATTTACTCAAAAGCTTAAGACAGTGAGTTATGAACTAATTAGGATATATTAACCACTCTACACCACACCAATTCTTCATAAAGTTCTCTAATACAACTTACACGTTTATCCTAACAATTTCTCATTGGCCCTGCATTGTTACACCACATTGCCCACCGCCCAAAAATCACGCTCAACTTCATCGATCATCAACTCTGATATCAATTTGTTGAGAGCATGCAGCAGAAGTCTAATACCTTTCAACTAGAGAGATCACCAATAGGGAGCTCAAGTTCGAGCTTATTAACATATCTAGTTTGACCCACATTTACTCATAAGGAGTTATGAGCCAATTATGATACATTAATTGCTCTACATCATACTGATTCTTCAATGTAAGATTTCTCTAATACAACTCAAACATGCATCTTGATAATTTATTATCCTCGTGAAGAAATGGATCCCCCCTTTGTTGTAGAGGGAGTGTGACTGTGAACTCTCACTCCCGGGGTGTTGCAAGGAAGAGGGCAGAGTCAATTGGTCTACATTTTCTTTTCTTCATCGTGGATTGCGCGTTGAGCGTATAGAGGTGGAGACCCCATGGTGGGCGTTCATGGGTGCTGGATCTCTCTGCTTTCCTAATTTTTCTTTACCTACCATGTTAGGAGCTTCCCTTGGATCCTTAGTATTTCAGTTAAGAGTAAACCTCACCAAAGAAAAGAAACCAAATCTCCGACAGGGGCCTCTGCGGCCTATCCATTTGCATTGCAGTGACGGCGGACTCCATGAATGCATTCCTTATTTTAACATGCCGATACCCGCACGCATTGCTCCCAAATTCCCTCAAATTCCCTCAGTATCTTTGTCTTCCCCAAAGAGAGAGGATACCATCTGAAAGTTTTATAGCCTGATGATCCCGAGATCCAAACAAAAACCAAAAATGGAGCCTTTTAAGGACTTGCTTCGGTCTGATGGATGGATCTCTCTGCTTCTCTAATTTTTCTTTGCCTAGTGTGTGTCCATCCAGTGGGGTCACTCTCTTGTTTTTATATGCCCAAGTGTTGACACCTAAATTTTGGCTTGCCATTTAGAAATAATTGCACAAAAATTAAGGATTAATCTTTAGTCCGTAAACAAAAATAATATAATTTTTAGGAGCATTCATCATATAGTATTTACACTGAACCAGCAGAGGATGGGTTTGAATGGATGGTTTTGAGCCTGGTTGGACTAACGCCCGCAAGAGCGTAAAAGTCAGTTAAGCCCATGATCTTCTCCATATGGTCGAAAATTGCACGTGCATTCCGCATGTGGTGCCCAAATTAGGAATGATCGCAAGGCTATATTATGAGCATATGTGGTTCACGGCTTGGGCACATATATTTTAAGAAAGAACAGAACATATTAAGAAAAGAGGCAATTTTTAGTGGGTGGATTAAGAAAAGAAATAAGAGAAAATCAATCGAGATCATCTCGAAGAATGGAAAGACGGGTGAATGGAGCAAAATAAATTGAAAGTGGGCTGAGGTAGGATTTGGTCAAGTGAAAAAAGAAAATGTTTGGAGAAAGAAAATATATGGTCAATCAAAGGGGAGTCGGTGAATATACAGTATAAAAAGCAAAGAAGCTAGGGCTCTTTGAGGAGGGGGCACACAATTCACAATACGGCCATATTATTGAGAGAATACACGGTCACGAAATACAAGGAAAAAAAAAAGGAGAGAAGAGACTCTATTCTCGGCAACAGGGAGAGAGAATTGAGAATAGAGAGAAGAGAGTGTGCGGCCGAGTCCCTCCACAGCCGCGACCCAGCCTCCTTGCCGACGTCGACTTCCCCCGCAGCCAAGCTCCACTGTTGCTGCTGCTTTGCGGATTGCTGCGCCTAGACGACCAATGAAACTGCTGTGCCGTCGCTGATCGAGAAGCTCCCAACAGCATGCCAACGACATGCTCCAACCCGCGTGTCCAGCAGCCAGTCATCTGCCCTTGTTTCGCCCTACTTAGCCGGGACCAGCACTACCCAGGGTTGCCTGAACCACCGTCATCATACTTCAGAGCCAGCGCGACTCCTACGAAGTTCCATCTAGCCCGACGGTGTCTTGAAGTGTTTTCTGATTGTTCCAACAACATCGGCTCACCCAACGAGCTCTCGTGGTTTTGTTCTTATTCTCTTTTGAAGGATTCGCCGACGTCCAGCAAGGCCAGAATCTCTCTACCAACGTGAATATCACGTCAGATCTTTGCGGCCACCGCTTGCGAGCCTAAAGTCCAAGCCCTATCTCTCCACGAAGTCCACCGCTTGCGAAATAAGTCTTAGTGGTGGATTTGTCTTCTTTTGTGTGTTGTCCAGAAGTGATAGTAACGGGTGGCCTTTTGTGAGTTTATGTCATGCAAGCAAAGGAATACTTTTCTGGCAAGGAGAATGGGTCTGTAGCGGAAAAATAGCCAACGCTTCCATGCCGACAAGCCGTCACCACCGAGAGCTTCACCATCGAGGACCTGTTGTTCCAAATCCGCACCTCGCGACGATCTGCTGCTACCGTTGCTGATCTTTCACCAAGTTGCGGAGTTAGTTCCTCTGTTTTGCTGGCTATCAATCATTGACGAGCCACTCCGAGGCCACCGTGACCGAGCCGAGCTTCACTGGTCTACCACTCGTCGTCCATGATCTCGAGTCGATTCCGATTCCGACGGTCACCACCGCCCGTGACCCACTGCCGTCAAGCACCACAAGTCCTGCTCATCATTCGAATTTGAAAACTCGATCCACGCAATATTTCGAAGTAGGTAATACGTTATCCGATTCAATTTAGATATACTAAATTGTCTAATTTGAGTTTATTGTGATCTCAATTAGATACTGTATTGATATTGTCATATTCAAAAATCTTTTCAAAATCCGCGAATTGGGATATTTTCCTAATTTCACAACGTGCATATATTGTCAATCTGATTTTATGCTTGAGATAAGATTCACGCGTGCTCGGAAAATTGGTCAATCCGATCCTTATGCTCGGGATATGATTTGTCAATTTATTATTTCTAAATTTAAATAGATATTTATAGTATTTATTGTGATTCGATGCCTTGTTTGATGTGGATTTGACTTCTTTCTATCTTTGTTTGATTTGAATTGATTTTGTTTTCTTAAAAAAATCGACAAAAATTAGATACAATTGAAGTTGATTATTTTTAGGATAAATTGCATGTTTAAATTAGGGCATTTAATTAATTTCGAATTTCAAAAATATATATAACTAATAAAAATAAACATTTGCATGTCATATAAATTAATTAGATCATGCTTGCATCATCACAATCATGTCATTACCATGTGTCACGAATGTCATGTTGCATGTCTTCTTGCTACGTCATTCTCGTATGCTATGTCGCATGTCGTCTTATCATGTCATTCATAACTTGCCATGTCATCGCTTGCATGCCATTTAGCTAAATTGTATGTTAGGATCATGAAATTGGGTGTCACCTCAGAATCAGAA
The DNA here is from genome assembly GCF_021117445.2 of Syzygium oleosum. Taxonomy (NCBI): domain Eukaryota; kingdom Viridiplantae; phylum Streptophyta; class Magnoliopsida; order Myrtales; family Myrtaceae; genus Syzygium; species Syzygium oleosum. The sequence continues at coordinate 3,056,087 of NW_026607500.1, read as the reverse complement.
TAGGCATGCTTTGTACGTCATCACATTAGAGTAAGTGTGTTACATGCATTGAATATAATTTAGTTTTCATTAAATCAAAGAAAACCCTAAAAAAGATTTGAGTGAAATTGTATGTTAATTATAAATCACATTTGGGGTGATGATATGATATTTTAACTAACATTACAGGTGTTTTCATTACTAAGTGTGCCCTCCTTGTCTTGCAGTTGTTGCTTTGATTATTGGGTGTTACATTAATAGTTGTGTACCCATATGATCGTCTCATATGCTAGTGAATAGAGAAAGGTACTGAAAGGGCGTTAGAGTAACCTAGCGTAATCAAGTCCCCGAATTCATAATCTCTAGTTCGTAGAAGTAAAGTATAACTTTACTTGGGTTTTTAATTGATCTCACCAAAAATAGATTAGTGGCAACTCCAAAATGAAAATGATTTGCATATTAAGAACTTGAACCATAAGTCGTGAATTGGTATGAGCTTGGGAGAGTCCGAATTAAGTTTAGGTTTAATATTCTATTAGCCGAACCCTTAGGTGGTGCACCCCGAGGGTAGGTCGCGACACCAAGAAATTGTTTTTTCTTTCAATCGTTTCTTTCCCTTTTTTCTTCAACCAAATATTTTTTCTTGTTTGTTAACCGAGCAATCAAAAATTTCCAGACCATTCTAGCTGGATTGCTTCTTATATTTTCCTTTTATGGATGATTGTGCATATATCTTTTTCTTTTGCTTAGTTACCATTCGTCTGAGTCGTCATTGTGTCATTGAATCTTTAGGACCTCGTAGAGTTTCTCAAAGATTACCAGCCTGATCTTAAAGAGATATGACGGGGCGTGCTCGTGGAGCATCATTTGGTTTTGGCTGAAGGGCTGCCCTTCTCAACAACGCTAATTCTAATAGGTCACTTCAAGCAGTACGTGAGTCGAGTTCATATCGTTGAGAGTCATCTACTTCGATCTAGCCACTTGTTACGAGTTGATAGGTCAAAATTAATCATGTGCCCACTACCATTTTCAGTCCATATTAACGTATTTGCCACGTGATATTTCCGACTACCATATCTCTTTAATGGGCTTTGACCAAATTTTAAGTCACACGGGCTTAGTCCAATTAATCTAATTAAACTCAAAATCCCCTTTGCTTGAGTCTATTAATTCAAGTTTATATGGGCCAATTAAAATGTAGTTTATGTGAGTTTATTACTATTAATGCAAAATACTCTTAATATGCATATGTAATCAAACAGTAATTTTGTTTAGGGGTCGAAGTCGATACCTCATTTTTTAATGCAATGAACAGGGTTGCCAAAATTTAGATATCAACAGAACTGGACAATGATCCGATTTGGTTTTAAGGAAATAAGCAGATTGTCCAGTTCAATCTAGTTGTGCACTTTAAATTTTGATCCGGTCTAGTGTCGACCTGATTCGATTGATTGACTTGGTGTTGAACCGTCCAGTTCTTTCGACATTATAAGAAAAACAATGTCAATCTTGCATTAGCAACAATGGATCCCCCGTAGACTTGAACTGTAAGTGGGTTCTTTTTCCACAGGGCGGACATCTTTTAAGGCTGGCGAGCTCGAGGCTTGCTCGATTGGCGAGGGTCGAGCGTTGCCTAAGGCCGACGAGGCCTTGGCCTCGCTAGATCGGCAAGCTCGACCTCGCCCGAGGCTGGCGAGTTTGAGGCTCGCCAGATCAGCGAGGTTATCCCTCCCCTGTGGCTGGTCATCGATAAAAAAAAAGAAAAAGAAAGAAAATATAAAAGAAAAAAATAAAAAATAATTATAATTTCAATTTTTTTATAAAGAGGAAGAGAGTGTGTATGGGTCTAGTGAGTTGGGAATGGGTTATAAACTCAACCCATTTAGACTGATTTATCTTAAACTTTAAAGTTTAAAACCTATTTAAGATGGACTCTTTAAAATTAAAGTGACCATATATGCCCATATACAGATGTACTTCTTAGGAAGATATATTAGTTAATAAATCAAATTAATCAAAATTTAAAGTGCACAACTAGATTGAACTGATCACCCACGAACTGCCAGGCCTACTGGTTCTTTAATTGGGCCGGTTTCAAAGTAATTGCAAGAAGTGATCGCCGGTTCAAGAAGGCTCAGATAAGGTCTAGCTCTTGACAAGTTCTTAAGACGACAGAGGAGGCAACCATGGATTGAACCACATATTAAATAGAGTATCCCTAGGCGTTGAGGGCGGCATTAATAAGAACATCAATGCTATAAGTGGGAGAACTTTCGATACGCTTTCTCTCCGAGCGGATGAGCGAGGCCTCGTGTTCTTATTCGTATAGGCTTGGCGCCGTAAACAGGGTGGGCTCTATTACAATATCACTTGAGAGAGAGATGAGCGATGACAATGGCGAGCGTGATGATGGTGCTAGGTGACAAGACAAGGAGAGGCGATTTGGATACACATTAATTTTTGGGTCCCGTTGTTATCCGCTACATTCAAATGGCTTCGAGCTTGAATCATATCATTTTTTAATTTGTGGGTGAAGAGAAATTTGGATGTTAGGTTTGGAGGGTGCATTCTTTTTCAAGATGTAGTTCCATTTTTCTATTTTCAAAATGTTTAAATTTAAAAGGTCATGTAACTTAATTTGCACCAATTTTAACTTTAGGATGAGTCAAGATGGTTGGTGGGAGCAAGTTTAAGATGTATGTCCACATTTAGAAGGTCAAGATCTCCATTTCGAATAGGTCAATACTACATCCCTTTCTTCTCTATGCTTCCTGTATTTGTTTATCTATTGACATGGAATGTAGAGTATAGCCTATATCTTCTAAGAAGCAACATCTCTCGTATAATATATATGACCTAAGCGAGAACACAGAGGGGAAGACGATTCATATGCACAGAGGGCTCCAAGGATGATGGTGAGAGTGATGAAGATGAAGCTGACCCATCTCACCACCATCCAACAGGAGACCTCCGCACGTCTCGCCTGCACCCACCCTGCACTGTTCTTTCACCACCAACCCACCATTGTTTACCGCCTTTTTCTTCCCCTTCAGCATCTTCACAACACTTAGGAACACCGGAACGCCACACGGGATTCTCAGGACGCCTGTCTGCTGAAATCCGATCTCCTCCTCGGCCTCTCGCAGCAAGAACCTGAACACCGGGTGGCCCAAGTAGTGTGTCGGGATGATGAACCTCTCCAGCTCTTCACCGACACAGACCGCGAGGTAGCCTTTCGGGACAACGTTGCTGTTGCCACTGCTGTGCTTCTTTTTGTTGCTGTCGTCGTTGCGTCTGATGATAGAGAAGAGATCGTTCTTTTGAGGAAGCTGATGCTCTTGTGAATGCTGCCGCAGTTCGGGCTCATGGTGGTGGCAGTTATGGTGGTTTTCGATGAGTTTGCAAAATTTCTCCACTTCTTGTGGAGCTGCCAGAGTTGAACCACTTCGCTGATCTTATTAGACTTTTTACAATACTCCATGGCTTCCTCAAGAAGAAGACGAAAGTAAGGGAAGAAGAACAAGAACAAGAACAAGAAGAGAGCTTGCAATATGCCCTAATCTAAGAAATGTTGGGGAGAACTGGGGCAACAATTCACCAAGAACCAAGCCAAATCCGGGATCAATATCTCCCCCACAATTAAACCAACCGAAATCAACTTAATCCTAGCAACAACCAATTAATATTCTAGCAAATTCAACCTTGCAATAATAAGAAGACAAATGCAATAACGACACCAAGATTTAACGTAGAAACGCAATAAGGGAAAATCACGAACCGTCCCAAAAACTTCCACTAATCACCAAGAATAGTAGGATACATAAAGTTCTTCTCTAGTCATACACTAAAGGCACAACATCATTTCCATCATCACAAAGGTAGATTTACAAAAATGGAGGAGAAAACCCTAACCCCAAATGGAGAGTTTGGAGGAGCTTCTCAACGAATAAAACGATCAACTCGTAGCCCTCGGTCTCACAAACAACATACTAAAATTTGAGCCAATTCCGACAACGTTTGGCCTTCGAAATCGGAATCGCAAAATTCAGCCCCCTTCTTCCTTCTTTTCCCCTGCACTATCGATGAAGCTCTCGGTGCACTCACTTTTCTTTTTCTCTCTCCTTCCCTTGGGCACACTTGCACGATGCACTTTCTCTGTTTTCTTCTTTTGTTTTTATCTTTTCTGCTTTTGTTTCTTATGTTAGTTGGGCCCCACAGAAGGTGGACCCAGTCAACAAATCTCCCCCACCACCTCATGTGGGAAGATCCCTCATGCCCGTTTCTACAAGGGTCAAGTTTCATCACGGGCAAGGCTTTGTTCATCATGTCGAATCCATTGTCGTTAGTGTGGACTTTTTCAAGTAAGAAAAGCTTCTCTTCTAATTTCTCTCGAACCTAATGATACTTCACATCAATATGCTTCGATCTTGAATGCAATACATAATTTTTGCTAAGATAGATAGCACTCATGCTATCATAATATACAACGGTCTTCTCTTGCTTCAAGCCCAACTCTTGTAAAAATTTCTACATCCACAAAAGTTCCTTACCTCCTTTGGTAATAGCAATATACTCTGCTTCAGTCATAGACAAAGTAACACATTTTTGTAATCTTGACTGCCATGAAATCACTCCCCCTACAAAAATCATCATGTAACTCGATGTGCACTTTCGAGAGTCAACATCACCGGCATGGTTTGTATCTGAATAGCCACTCAACTCAGGCTTTCTATTTCCATAATACAAGCAGAATTTGGAAGTGCCTCTAAGATATCTTAAAGTCCATTTCGCAGCAGCTCAATGTTCTTTACCTGGATTTGAGAGAGACCTACTCACAACACTAACTGCATGAGCAATATATGGTCTTGTACAAACCATGGCATACATCAAACTACCCACGGCCGATGTATAAGGAATTTTCATCATTTCTTCCTTCTCTTTCTCACTTGTACGACACTCGTCACTACTCAACTTGAAATGACTATCAAGTGGAGTACTTACCGGTTTACATGTGCTCATTTTGAATCTCTCCAACACCTTGTCAATGTACTTCTCTTGAGATAGCCAAAGTTTCTTGTTCAACCTTTCACGAGTAATTTTCATGTCAAGGATTTGCTTAGCTAGACCTAGATCCTTCATTGCAAAAACTTTACTCAACTCATTTTTTAAGCTCTTGATTTTCTTAGCATCGTGTCCAACAATCAACATATTATCAATATAGAGTAAAAGGATAAGAAAATTATTATCTGATAATTTTTTCATAAAGACACAAGCATTGGAGTTGGTCTTACCATACCCATGATCTTCCCTGAATGATTCAAACTTCATGTACCATTACCTTGACGCTTGTTTGAGAACGTACAAACTTTTTCTCAATCTAAATACAAGATGCTCATTGCCTTTGACTATAAAACCCTCCGGTTGCTCCATATGTATTTTTTCCTCTAAGGGTCCATTTGGTAATGTGCCAAACAGTGAAAATTTCTGTTCTTTTGTTCCCAGAAATAGTTTGGGAACATAAATGCGTTTGGTAAACTTTTAGTTTCCAGGCACATTTTTGCAAAATTTTGTGCCTAGAAACAGTTTTGGAAGAGAAACAAGAAGTAAAAAAAAGTTGCTTCTAGTTTCTCGGCGCAATTTTGAGAATGAGTTCTTTTTCTTCTTTTTCTTTTTTTTTCTTTTGTTCTTTGTGTTGTTTTTTCCTGGGCTGTGACCGGTCGCCGACGAGGGCGTCACGGCCCTCGACGGCGAGGGTGAGGGCTGGACCCTTGCCTCCTGGGCGAGGCGGCTCGCCGTCGATCATGGTGAGGTCGGCCTCGCCCAGATTGGGCGAGGCCGGCGGTGAGGCAGGCGGCCAGGGCGGCGGCGAAGGCCGCGACGCCCTGGCCTATGGCCGGTCGCCGGCGCCAGCAACCGACCATGGCCAAAGAAGGGAAGGGTAGAAAGAAAAAAAAAAGAAAAAAAATATTAAACAATTTAAAATATTATTAAAATATTATTAATAAAAAGAAATTTTGTGTAGTTACCAAACGTATTTCTGTTCTTTTCTATCCTAGGAATAGAAATTTTGGACAGTTACCAAACGCCTTCAAATGCTCAGAAATTGTTTCCGGGCACAGAATAAAAAAGAATCATTTCTGAGTAGAAATAGTTCCCGGGCACAGAATGATTGTTATGCGCACCCTAAGTCTCCATGAAGAAAAACCATCTTTACATCAAGTTGTTCAATTTCTAAATTCAAGGTGGCGACCAACCCAAGAACAACTTAAATAGAAGGCATTTTTACAACCGATGAAAATATCTCTTTAAAGTCAATTCCTTTCTTTTGACGAAAGTGCTTCACGACAAGCCTAGCCTTATATCGTGGTTGCAAACTACTTTCTTCCATCTTCAACATGTACACCCACTTAATTGTGAGTGTTTTCTTGCCCTTAGGCAACTTCACCAATTCAAATGTATGATTCTCGTGTAATGATTTGAGTTCCTATTGCATGGCTTCATACCACTCATTCTTTTGATCATATGATATAGCCTCTTCATAAGTTTCTGGCTCTCCTGCATCAGTGAGTAACACATGTGGCTAATATTTCTATGAGGGTCTACGTTCTCTTTCAGATCTTCTAACATAAGGTAGGACCAGCTGTTCTTGCTCAACTGGCTCCACTGGCTCAATTGACTATTTTTGCTCAACTGTTTCACCCGTCTCAACTGAAGATTAACATTTTATGAGGATTTACCGTCTTTATGATTTCCATGTACTTCTCCCCTGTGATTTCCACCCAATACGGTAGGAGGACATGGACTAAAACTAACATAATGTTGAGCTACATTCTTTGGCCTCCCTGACTTGTCAATGTCTTCAATGGTCTGATGCTCAAAGAATATCACATCTCAGCTTCTAATTACTTTCTTTGCAACTGGATCCCATAACCTGTAGCCAAACTCTTCATGTCCATAACTAAAGAAGATACACTGTTTAGACTTGTCATCAAGTTTTGACCTTTCATCTCTTGGAACATGCACGAATACCCGACAACCGAATACTTTCAGGTAATAATACGAAACATCTTTCCCACTCCAAACTCTTTGCAAAACATCCCCCTTAAGGGGAACCGATGGAGAGATATTTATCAAGTCCACTACTGTTCTCATCGCCCAAAATGATTTGGGCAACTTCACATGAGAGAGCATACATCAAAGATCATTAATTGTCTGGTTCATTCTCTCCGCCACTCCATTTTGTTGTGGTGTTATTGGAACAGTCTTCTCAAGCTTGATACCATAATCCCTGCAATAAAGTTCAAACAGGCCTCTATATTCACCACCATTGTCAACTCAAACACATTTCAACTTCTTCCCGGTTTCTCTTTTCACGTTGACATGAAATTGTTTGAAAGCGGCAAGCACCTAATCTTTAGATTTCAAAGTAACAGCCCACACTTTTCTAGAACAATCATCAATAAATGTCACAAAGTACAATGCACCACTAACTGTTCTAGCATCTATGCAACAAACATCAGTGTGAACTAAATCAAGTACATTTGATTTCATAGGTTGAGAGGAACTATGAAATGAAAATCTATGTTGCTTACTTATAAGGCAATGAGTACATTCTTTTAGATTTCTCTCCTTCAATGGTAGGAGATTCATTGTCGCAAGAGTTTCAAGCTATTTCTCGCTGAGATGACCGAGTCTCATATGCCATAGATCAACTGATGAGTCCTCCACTACATTCACATCTTCCTTGACCAACTTAGCTTGCATAGTATAGAGAGTGCATGTCTTCTTACCCTTAGCCACTGTCATGAAACCCTTAGTCAATTTCCATTTGCCGTCACTAAAGGTATTGTAATAACCATCATCAGCTAAGGCACCTGTGGAGATCAAGTGAAGTCAAATAGCTGGAACATGTCTCACATTTTTCAGAAGCAAACTATATCCAACATCGGTCTCCAAATGAATGTCTCATATGCTGATAACCTTGAAAACACCACTGTTTACCATCCTAACATAATCAAAATCACCACTGCGATAGGAAGTAAAATAGTCACGCCGTGAGGTGACATGAAATGAAGCTTCGGAATCAACAATCCAGCTAGAGTCTTGGCATGTAAGATTCACACAACCATCATCACATATAAACATAATATCACCATCGGATGTAACTACCGCTGTAACCTGTTTCTCTTCTTTCTTTTGATCACCATTTTTGTCATGAGATTTATCCCTTTTTGGCAACCAACACTCTTTGGCATAATGTCCCATCTTGCCACAATTGTAGCACTTCACACTCCTCCTCGGCCTTGACTTCGATCTTTCTCTTGACTGGTCCCCATTATCATTACTCTGAAATTTTCTTGATTGAGTTCGCACCCTGTTTTCTATGACAAGAGCCTCCGATTTAGAAACATAATTCAAGCCTTTTCTCCTTGTTTCTTCATTGAATAGGCTTTCTTTGACCATGCTCATAGAAAACACATTGAAAGGAGACGAATTGTTTAATGCCACAACCAAGGTGTCCCAACTATCGGGAAGAGTACCAAGCAATAGACATGATTACAATTCATCACCTAAGTCAATCTCAAGATTTGTCAATTGATTTACAACATCTTGAAATTCACTCAAGTGTTCCGACATGCTACTTCCCTCCTTGTATCTCAAATTCACAAGTCTTTTAACTAGAAAAGCTTTATTTTGTGGGGTTCTCCTCTCATAGAGATCTTGTAATTTCTTCAACAAAGTGTCCGCTTTCGTTTCTTGAGCAACATGATGAAACACACTATCATCAATCCATTGTCGAATAAACCCAACCGTTTTCCGATTCATTCGCTCCCATTCTTTATCTTCCTTATCTCCTTAAGTCTCGTTACCCTCAACGGGATCAAACAAATCTTTGCAATATAACATGTTTTCCATCTGAGGCTTCCAAATGTTATAATTCGAGGCATTTAACTTGAACATGGTGCCCCTAGTTTCCTCTATTCAATACTAGAATCTCAACGCTAGCTCTGATACCGCTTTGTTGGAGAGAACCGGGGCAACAATTCATCAAGAACAAAGCCCAATCCAGGATCAATATCTCCCCCACAATTAAACCGATCAAAATCGACTTAATCCTAGCAACAACCAACAATATTCCAGCAATTCAACCTTGCAATAATAAGGAGACAAATGCAACGACGACACTAAGATTTAACGTGGAAACCCAATGAGAAAAAAACCACGGACCGCCCCAAAAACTTTCAATAATCACCAAGAATAGTAGGATACACAAAGTTCTTCTCTAGTCACACACTAGAGGTATAACGTCAACTGTACAACATCATTTCCATCACCATAAAGGTGAATTTACATAAATAGAGGAGAAAATCCTAATCGCAAATGGAGAGTTTGGAGGAGATTCTCAATGAAAGAAACCGATCAATTCGTAACCCTCGGTCTCATAAATAACATACTAAAATTTGAGCCAATTTTGACAACGTTTGGCCTTCGAAATCGGGATCGCAAAATTCAGCTCCCTTTTTCCTTCTTCTCCCCTGCACTCTCGGTGAAGCTCTCGGTGTACTCACTTTTCTTTTTCTCTCTCCTTCCCTTGGGCACACTTGCACGAAGCACTTTCTTTTTGTTTTCTTCTCTTTTTTTTGATCTTTTCTACTTTTGTTTCTTATGCTGGTTAGGCCCCACATAAGGTGGACCCAGTCAACAAATCTCCCCCACCACCTCATGTGGGAAGATCCCTCATGCCCGCTTCTACAAAGGTCAAGTTTCATCACGGGCAAGGCTTTGTTCATCATGTCGAATCCCTTGGGCACACTTTCACGAAGCACTCTCTTTTTGTTTTCTTCTTCTTCTTTTTTTGACCTTTTTTGACTTTTGTTTCCTTTCTTTTTGTTTTGTTTTATGTTGGCTGGGCCCCACATAAGGTGGACCCAGTCAACAAGAATCTGGGCTCTTTCAATTTATAGGGGAGACGGATCTTGAGATTGAGAATCACAGATCCTATAAAGTAACCAATCACACGACAGCTTCGTGTCTAGGGTCGCAATCGAAAATAATACCTAATAGCAACACAATTTCCATTTCGTAGACCAGCTCGTGAAAGATTTTGTTTTGGAATATGCTTCCAAACAAATGATACGTGCTCCTTTAGGCGATACTTTTCTCAAATCAAAATCAACAATCCAAAATTGAATTGGAATGCATGTTTGGTACACGCTTTGATACGGTGTGTAAAATTAAACTTTCCCTAAGTCATACATACCAATAAAAAAAAAGAAGAGAAAAATCCACATCAGAAGTTCTGCCATGGACTACTTCATAATGTGATGATAAACAAGACATTCACATAAGCATTTATTATCCTATCGTTTTTTGTCATAGTCTCGGTTTATGTTTATTTAAACGAAATACATAATTGTTAATCATCGAAATTCAATTAGAACGTTAGCGAGTATTGGTCGGAGAGACTAAATCCACCCATTTATTTACATGGACTAAAACCAACAATACAAGTATAGAGGGTCGTTGGGTATAATATGCAGAGTATCTAGGTAATTTACTCCAAATATTACTTACCTATAAAAAGGACTCAACACATATATGAAGCTTTTAATTCTTGACGTCATCCTCACTATATCCACGAGTTTGGTGGGCTAAGTTGACAAAGGAACACTTTTACGCCTTTTTTTTAAGGAAAAGGATAAAATGAGGGGAGACAGAAAAGGCGGGAAGAAATTTTTGGGCTCCCTCATGACATTTGCATTGGGTCATCCTTAGGCCCACAAATTCTCAATATTATTCATTTGCACTATATGACAAGACACGCAAATAAATAAAATTGAGTATGACATAAATCATGACATTATTAAAATCATGCCTCATGCAAATTGATTCGTTTAATCCATTTAGACACGAATTGACATGTTAACCGATTATTTGTTTCAACATAAATCAAGACAATTCGATATGGTATTAAATGGGTCTTGTTTGGATTAGACATGTCCGTATTATTTCCTTATTTCGACATGACACAAAATTGTTAGTCCCTACTCATTATTTGGTAGGTGAAGTTGTCATCTTCACATTGTATGCTAAATTGTATTTGCATTTTCTCCCTCCATTCTTTACTTTGTCAACGGGACACTTTCACTTTACTTTTCCTCTCCTTCTGTTTTCTTCCTTTTTCATATCCATCTTCACACTAGAAAAAAGGAATGGCTCAAATTCCTTTTAGACTAGACACCGCCTCTGGATATTAGAGTGGGTCGTCGGTCTCTTCATAAGTAGACAATGCATAAGTAACAATATCAGGAGTAATAGAATCTGCATAACCATACCTTTGTGGTTCTCTGATCTCTGCACTCTTTGCCTGTCAATATGGTATACAACATCTCTATGAGCTTGATCTCACGGCCAATATCATCACTACCTGTGTGTGTTACACATCGAGCCTCCACCTCAAGTTTCACATGTCTCTCGACACCATGATTAGTCTGTACTGCTTCAGTTTCCTTATTTTATGTAACATTGCCGATTCATAAAAGGTAACATCTCTCTGATGATGAATTCGATGATTCAAGATTTGGATAGGCACTAAAAAAAACAAGGATTTAGCTACGGAAAATTAGCGACGAAAAATTTTCCGTGGTTAATTTGCGACGGAATTTGCAATGAAAAATTTTCCGTGACTAATTTGCGATAAAAAATTTTCCATGGCTAATTAGCCACGTATTTAGCCACGGATCGCTAAATTTTTTTATATTAGCCACGGATTTAGCAATGGATCGCTAAATTTTTTTATCTGCGCCCTTGTAGCCACGGATTTAGTCACGGATTGCTAAATTTTTTTATATGCCGCCCTCACCCCGATTTTCTCTCTCTCTGTTCTCTCTCCCTCTCCCCACTCCCAAACCTCTCAATTCGCTCGCCCTGATCTCCAAAATCAAACCTCTAATTTGCTCGCGTCTCCGGCGAATTCGACGCCTCATCGTCGCAAATTCGCAGGTTCGATCCCGAATCCGGCGCTGCTTCTTGTGGTCTCCGGCGATGGCCACACGCGTCTAGGGTTTTCCCGGCTCCAAACCCGATCGATTCGGCGGCGCTTCCGACGATGGACGGCAACAATATTCCCCTCCCCCTTTTGGCATTGTTCTCGCCTCTCGCCGGTGGTTTCCACCCCCTCGGAGCTCGGAATCAGTGGTTTTCCGGTTCGTTATCTCGAGTTTCTTCTAGCGGTTCGCCTGAATTCGGCGAGGTGCGATCAAGATTCGCCATGGCTAGCTCCGGCGATGGAGAGAACGGCGAGAACCGCCGGACCGCGACGAGCCCGGCGATCCGTCGTCGATCGACGCGTCCTCGGTGGAGTGCGGGCCGAGCTCGAGGGTTTCGAGGGGGGCAGCCGAGGAGATTGGGATGGCGGAGAGGCTGACGGACGTCTTCGGCGGGGGAGGCAGCGGAGCGATCGGGAGGATAGGGTTCTGCAGGCGTTCGATAAGCAAGTGGTTGGGGCCTGCCGTGCGGATGAGAGATTGAAGCCGTTGTTGAAGTCGAGTGGGTCGAGTAGCGCGGCTAAGGATCGGTTGTTGGCTCACCTCAGTCGGGTACTTATTGTTTCGATCCGGATTAAATGTCTATCTGGCTCGTAGCGTTAGGGTTTTTTTGCTTATTTCATTGCCTGAGGATTAATTTCGAGATAATCGCGGTGTATGTAGTATGTATGGCTACATTTTGGTGGCCTGTGAGGGGTAAACGCTTTACCGTGCTACTGATGATAGGGAGTCTCTTTTCAATTTTAATTTTCGTACGGATGGTCCAGAGTCCCTTATGAGATATTGCATGAGTGGACCGTTGTTGAGATGGTTTGGGTAATTTGTTCATGTTGTTTGATTTTGGCTCACTGGATTTGCTTTTGTTTTTAATCATTAGCATTTCGAGCCTGCGGAAGTTGGAATACTGGCCAGATGCTTTTGCATGCCACTTGTTTCGATTCGAGTTGGCAAGATAGACAAGCAAAGGACTCTTCTTTGCCCCACATCAACAAGGTAAATGAAGTTCTGATCTGTATCGGTTTTGGGATTCTTGTATGTGAATTGTCTGTTGGCTTGTGAGCAGGTTAGTTTGGTTTCTGCTGATGAGTTGCCAATGTTTTCCGGTAGTATACATAGTTCAGCTGCAGACTAATTTTATCAGCGGTGCTCATTGGTTTACTATTAGAATTTTGTTTGTTATCAAGTGATTTTCCTTTACGTTTCTTAGTTGCTATATGGATGCTTATAATTTTTGGAAGTTTAACAAGCTTAGAATTGGCTTTATTAGGAGTTGTATTGTTTATGTTCTGATCTGTCACATTTAAGTGGCGCATTTTCTGTCTTGTATCTTGTTCCCTTCATCTGGAGTGTAGTTCTTGTAAGCTTTCATTTTGTAGTGCGAATGCGTACTATGTGTTTTGATTGAGCATTTGTTAGTTTTGTGTTTTGATAACGGTTCTTCGTACGATTGTTCTACAATGTTTAAGGAGGAGTATGCTTGCTCTTTTTCTGTTCATAGAGTTCCTTATCCTCATTATTTCAAATTTGCTAGTTTTTATTGCCATTTTGTGTGGTGGAGTTCTGTCTTTTGGTTCTTATTACAGCTAGCTATGTAATGCTAATTGTGGGCACCTCATTAGGAGATCATGTTGTCAGTCTTCTTTGCAGGCAGCTAGTTTAAAATATTCTAGATAAAAGTATTTGACACATATTGATATACTAGTAAGTTTGTGTAAGTAAACGTCAGATGCTGGACCGTAATAGTTTTTTTGTTTTCTGATGTAGTTCTCTTCTTGTTGGAATTTTTTTGGATACATATGGATATAGGTATTAGTGGCAGTAATATTGGCTGATGGACAGTAGTTTATCTTTACCCTACTATGCTTTCTTCATAATGGGAGATTTACCCTCTTGACAATTATGTCATAGCATCAGGGTCTTTGAATTGAGCAGTTCTTGAATGTCGTTTGTGAGATTATTTTCCAAGAAATGGTGGATATTACTTGAATAATATCAACTTTGCATACAGTCCATGATATCACTGGAAATAATCTTAAGTTGAGGATTTAATGTTGTAGCTTCTTGTTGGTAACCATGTTCATCCTTCCCAATAAATATGTCTTTTGACTTGTAGGTGAAGTGGGCATATCTTATTATGATCTCTGAATTAAGAGGGAGTTAAGGTAGTTTCATGCTCCTATATTATCTTGTCGACTGTTGCTTTTTGAATGTATATACGATCTGAATTCAACAAGTAGAAAATGTTAGTGACTATTTCTGTTCTTATGCTTGTCATTTAGGTAGGTCTCATGACACTGTAATTCTGATCTCATTAAGTTCTCTTTAGTCAATTGGTTGTTATTGTTTGCGTTTGACAATTAATAGTTATGTGAACTAACTTTTTATATTACCCTCCGAATTTGTTACATTTACATCTCCATTTCCTTGAACATAGATGGTACTTGCTGTTTATATCTATGTCACCGAATGGAACTGCTTGGTCATTCAACATATTGTTAGAATTTGTGGAGTTATTTCGGATGCTTGAAAGTCATGCAAAGGAAATACCTTTTGTAAGATGTCCTAGAATTAAATCATAGGTGCAGCCAGAATAAGCATGTACACACAAGGATGCGGTTAGAAGTTACATGATGGATTCTTTTAGGTCTAAAGTTACCTGAGAAATTTAGCCAAAGTCAAGTATTCAGATACGCAGCAAAAAAAAAAACTCGAGATAAATCCATTACATATGTGACAAGCGATAGATAATCCCATTTAGTATTTTTACAGGAGATTTGGTTATTAGGCGTTGATATCAAACTTGCACATTGCTATAGTAATCTTTCCTTCACCGGCTAGTTAATTTCTCAGCTGTCTCAGAGAAATAGACTGTTTTAATTGTTTCTTGGTTATATGCCTATTAATTTCTCAGCTAGAGAATAGAATTTTTTTTCTTAATTTTTTTCTCAAAAAAAATTCGATTTTTTTGTTTTTCGTGGCAAATTAGCAACGAATTTTGCCACAATTTTTTTTTATGGCAAATTAGCGACGAATACAGTTCGTGGCAAATTAGCCACGAATTTTTTTTAATAAAAAAAATAGAATATTTTTTTTGTTTTTTCGGGGCAAATTAGCGACGAATTTTGCAACGAATACAGTTCGTGGCAAATTAGCCACGAATTTTTTTTAATAAAAAATAGAATATTTTTTTTTGTTTTTTCGGGGCAAATTAGCGACGAATTTTGCAACGAATACAGTTCGTGGCAAATTAGCCACGAATTTTTTTATAAAAAAAATAGAATATTTTTTTTTTTATTTTTTCGGGGCAAATTAGCGACGAATTTTGTGATGAATACAGTTCGTGGTAAATTAGCCACGAATTTTTTCTATAAAAAAATAGAATATTTTTTTTTGTTTTTTCGGGGCAAATTAGCGACGAATTTTGCGACGAATGCAATTCGTGGCAAATTATCCACGAATTTTAAAAAAAAAATAGAATATTTTTTTTCTGGGTAAATTAGCGACGAATATAATTCGTGGCAAATTAGCCACGAATTTTTTTAATAAAAAAATATAATATTTTTTTTGTTTTTTCGGGGAAAATTAGCCACGAATTTTTTTATAAAAAATATATTTTTTTTAGGGGCAAATTAGCGACGAATTTTGCGACGAATACAGTTGGTGGCAAATTAGCCACGAATAATTAACGACGAATTTTGTCACGAATAATTAGCGACGAATTTTGTCACGAATAATTAGCGACGAATTTTGCCACGAATACAGTCCGTGGCAAACTAGCGACAAATTTTGCCACGATAATTAGCGACGAATTTTGCCATCAATTTTTTTTCGTCGCTAAATTTTGTGACGAAAATTGAAATTTTTCGTCGCTAAATTTTGCTACGCCGTATTAGCTACGAAATTTTTTTCGTCGCAAATTCATTTAGCGACGAATTTTGCCAAATTTTTTGTAGCTAAAACCTTATTTTTTTGTAGTGATCCCTAATCTCTTTATTATTGTCTTTGATAGCATATTGCACATAAGTGTATCTGATCATAGCATAATCCTTCTTCAGACTTTACCTTCTCATGATATTAATCTTGACCGTACTAATTCCGCTTTAAACTTGTCAAGATTGGTTACAATCACCTATTCACCCCCTCTAGGTGATAGAACTAGCCACCTCACTAATTGCACTAAAGCACTCTTTCATTCAAAATTCTTTGTACAACCACATCCAACTTAGCCAAAGCTTGGAATGAGGGACTTACCACCATTAAAGCCGAGTTTGAAGACAGAGTTGTGTCTAATTCCATATCATTCAATCCAATAAATCGTTTCGCCGAAAAGTGTTGACAAAGCACATTCCGAGGTATGGATTGATATGGAAATTGACAAATGATGTGAATCGTCATTTGTTGATTCTTGGATATGATTTACGAGAAAGTGATAAGGACATCATAAGTGCCATAACTTTCGTATGTCACTCACTCTAGGGCCATAACTTTCTTTTTTTTTTTATTACTTTAGTGCCAAATTGGTGAAAGATCGTTCACTTGGGTGCCTATTCCGGCGATTCATCCTACGTGACTTTTTAGATGAATTTTATAATGCAACGTGGCTCATTTTTTCAAATCCAAAGTGGAAAATGGACGAGGACGTGACAATTAAGTTGCTTGTTGACGGCCATGGTCTGCGCCTCCAGACTTGCCTTCCTCGAGAAAGTTGCTTGACGAGAAGCTCTGCATGACCAACTTCAGCTCCTAAAGGGCGAACTTATAGAGGTTTGATCCCGCGAGCGATATCGAGAGGTACTCTAAAAGTGTCGTTGAGTGACCTCTGGAATGAGTTTAGCTTTGTCACCTTCATCTTGGGCTAGTACTTCTTGGCTTCTTCTATGGTTTTGCAGCAGCTTGTGATCGTAGACCTCCATAAAATTTTCTTTATAACCATTTGGTGAAAAAGTTTCCGATTGAATTGACCCATGAACTTAAATCTCTCTCAACGGGGTAAGATACAAAAAGTCTTTTTCTCTCCCCATTACAAAAAAAAAATGTTTTTTGCGACGGATTTTGCGACAAA
This sequence comes from Syzygium oleosum, assembly GCF_021117445.2. Classification (NCBI taxonomy): domain Eukaryota; kingdom Viridiplantae; phylum Streptophyta; class Magnoliopsida; order Myrtales; family Myrtaceae; genus Syzygium; species Syzygium oleosum. The sequence continues at coordinate 3,038,999 of NW_026607500.1, read as the reverse complement.
AAAATCGCAAAAATCCGTCGCAAATCATTTTTGCGACAGAAAAAATTCCGTCGCTACTAGGTCGTCGCAAATTTTTGCGACGGAAAAAAAATTCGTCGCAAAATTTGTCGCAAACTAGCCACGAACACTATCCGTCGCAAAGTTCGTCGCAAATATTTCGTCGCAAAATTCGTCGCAAAATTCGTCGCAAAATTTGTCTCAAATTTCGTCGCAAATTCCGTCGCAATTTTCGTCGCAAAATCCGTCGCAAATAATTCGTCGCAAATTAGCCACGAACTTTATTCGTCGCAAAATTCGTCGCGAAATTCGTCGCGAAATCCGTAGCAAAATCCGTCGCAAAATTCGTCGCAAAATGTATTGGACGGAAATTAGGCACGAACTTGATTCGTCGCTACTTATTCGTTGCAAATTTTACAGCATTTCGGCCATCAAATCTTGTCCATATCAATTGCTACGCATTAATGAACATCATGTAATACATTGAAAACAATCAAAGGACACGAGAAAACTATAGATTTCGCTTCAGAAACATAAAACGAACAAACCAGACACAATGACATATAATTGAAAAATGTAACTGAAGGAAAGATGCTAGTTCGCAAAAAATAATGATATATGCAAAGTTGCAAAGCCTGACACGATGATATTTGATATCAAATCTTATAATACATTCAAAACATTCATAGGAGGCGGGACAACCATAGATTCTGCTTAGAAAACGAAAAATCGACAAACTAGACACAAGATTGGGCAGCTGTGGTACTCGGCAGGACACCAAAAGTAGTCACTTTTGTTGACACCTGATGAAATGTAGATACATAAATAAAGATATTCAATCAGTCAAGAATATAAAAGAAGTGTTTATGCATGGATGTGGAACTAGGTATAAAAAAATAAGTAAGAGGGTTAACAAAAAAACGTTTCAGGACGAACATCAATGTTCTTACATATGAGTATGAGTCAACTTTGACATCCACTGTAGTTTTTTCACCATTGTAAACCGTATTTCTGTCACATAGGAAAAATTAGATCGTTGAACCTGTCAGTAAGAAAGTTGTGCACAAAAAGTAATTGTAAGGCAGGAACAAATTGGGTGAAACTGCACTTATGTCATATAAGATTGTGAAGCAAGCTTACCCCCGATTTTGGCAATTTTAACTAGAAATGACCGAGAAAATCATCAGCATCATCATCAATGTCAGCATCATTGTGTTGCTCATCATTGTGCTCATCACCTATTGGATTGGCAGGGGGTACAGGAGGAACCTCACTGCGATTGATGTTGAGGTGTCGCATAACGATTTGCATTTGCTGTTTCAAGTCATTTATTTCTTCGTCCCTCTCTACAATTATATTTTTCAGTTGGTTCACTTCTTGGGTCAATTGCTCGTCATGTCGTGTCCTCCTTCGACCAGTCGCATTGGATGATGAAGTTCTAGCTTGATTCGGCATGAACATCCTTGACAAGGATCCCATCCCAAATATTTTTCCTTTTTTCACCCCACCCATTGCCTCCACACATAATGGCATACTGTCAACTGCTGGCTCAGACGCACTTGCAGAACCATCACTACCACTAGCATTGCCCATTAAAAGTTCATCATATTTTTCCTACATTAACAATATAGATGAAAATAAAATAACTTCATATATATATCTACCATAAATATTAAAAGCATTCACGGTTTTCATTCTAGTTTCCATAAAGCCCAAAGTATAACCTTACATACCTTAATAGCTTTTGCTCGATCGCCAATCCACGTCTTATCTTTCTTTTGAAATGTGCGTTCAAATGTAGCTGCAAATGTCGGTTCCGTCCCCAATTCTTGTGCCTACAAAATGTAAACATGAGTAATTGAATTAAATTAACTTATAACTTATTTAACAGACTTACCAGTCGTTTGCGATGCTCCCCAATGTTGATATAGCCCCCAGCATATATGGCAGACCCTTCACTAGAACTGGAAGATCGATTCTTTTTATTCTGCTGACTGATTTGCTGACTCTTCTCAGTTTCCCAAATTCTATTAATTTTCGCCCAATTGTCAGCTGTAATGAAAGCCGGCTTCACTTTTCTGCTCTTCGCTCTATTCATCACATTTCGTATGTGATCACTGACTTTCTTCTGAAAAATTCTTCTCACTTCATTCTCTTGCTGGTCATCCCACCTGAACTTCCGCTGCAATCATTACAAGCAAAACTGAAAGTTATTATGATGGTCACATATCCATTACCATGCACCAGACAATTCGGCGATAGACTTTGTTAAGTTCATATCGGGGAAAATATCTGGTCCCTTTAGTACCGAAAAGTAAAGAGCTGTTCTGGTCCCTTTACATCATTCTTGACCATCAATATACTACACCGAACTTAGTTGGTAAGAAAATAGAATATCTAAAACTTACCTTGAACTCATTCCATCACAAATCTTTCACCTCTTGTGGAAAACTTATGTAATTAACATACTCCCCCATCCAATAGTTTTTGACTATTTTATTCAGTTCCCTCACAACAAACGCAGCATCCGTGAATCTGCAAACATACGGATATTGTGCAACATCGACAATTCAATTGACATCCATATCGAAAGCCATAAATATTACATATACTAAAAAAAAATTGAAGTACTTACGAATCTCCAAATGGGCATATCAAGAATCGGTTATCTTCTTCACCTTCGTTTCGGTCATTATGCGAATGTTGCGCTGAATAATAAGGTGGAACGGAAGGAGAGGGAGCCAAAGGAGATGGAACTGGAGGAGATTGAGTTGGCATGTGGCCAAGTCCCATAACATATTCTTGAGCATTGGAGGAAGGACCAACGTGTCCATATTGTCCATCAGCATATTGTGGTTGCGGGTTAGATGAACCGACAGGAGACGAGGAAAGGGCCGAGGATGACCCCGTTGAAGAGGCTGGTCTTCTATGCATGTGACCTCCACGTTTCTACTGACAAGTAGGAAGGTTAGATAAATATGTAAAAAAATATGAACACGTATTACGGACACATAATGACGTACATGACGAAGCTTACCATTTTGGTTGACAAGCAGAAAATGTTCCCTCTTAATTAGCCAATGCCGAGTGTTTATGACGTGCAATTACCTACGAACAAATATACTATGAATCGTACTCAATTTGATATCAAACATCAATATATGAGCACGATATACCATGGTAAGCCGACATTAGCCATAATTAACAAGACGATCCACTTTCAAACCACACGATAATTCATCAAGTACAAGAACAACCATGAAACATCAATTTCAGCCACATGATCTTCGTTCTCGGCCACACGATCATCAATCAAAGTGGCTAGCCACAGGCATTATAAGCCATTAATTTTTTTGGGCATCTAAAAAAATTTAAATTTCACTCAAAGTGGGTGGCCACAGGTATTCTAAGCCATTATGTAAAGCTTTGAAATTTTGTTATTTCATTATTTTTTAATTTTTTTGGGCACCTAAAAAAATGTAAATTTCACTAAAAGTGGGTGGCCACATGTATTATAAGCCATTCTGTGAAGTTTTCAAATTTTTGATTTTTTAAATTTTTTTTGGGCACCTAAAAAAATTGAAATTTCACTCAAAGTGGCTGGCCACAAGTATTCTAAACCATTCCGTGAAGTTTTATAATAAAATTAATTTTATTATTTTTGCAATTTTCTGGGCACCTAAAAAAATTTAAATGTCACTTATGTGTGTGGCCACGGGTATTCTAAGTCATTCTGTAAAGTTTTGAAATATTTTTTTTTGTATTTTTAAATTTTTTTGGCGACGTAAAAAATTTAAATTTCACTCAAAGTGGGTGGCCACATGTATTATAAGCAATTTTGTGAAGTTTTCAAATTTTTTAAATATTTAATTTTTTTTTGCCACATAAAAAAAATTATTTTTCACTCAAAGTTGATGGCCACATGTATTCTAAGCCATTCTGTGAAGTTTTGCAATTATTTATTTTATTATTATTTTTACATTTTTTGTGCACATAAAAAATTTACAATTTCTCTCAAAATGGGTGGCCACAGGTACTTTAAGCCATTTTATAATATTTTGAAAATTTCGAATTTTTTATTATTATTCCTTTTTCGGGCACCTAAAAAAAATTAAATTTCACTCAAATTGGGTGGCCACAGTTATTTTTTGCCATTTTGTGATATTTTGAAATTTTGGTTTTTTTAATTTAAAAAAAAATTCACCAAATTAAATATTTTCCCAAAATATGACTTTATTAAATTTTCACGAAAATTTTCGGAATTTTTCCAGAATTGTTCAATCTTAATGCATTTTCTGAATAAACGCTTAATCAATCACCCGATGATCATTAAACGCTTAATCGGCGATATAATGGACAAATTAACCAGTTGAACATCGATCAAAGCCACATGCAATCCTGAAATCGACCTCTAACTTAGCCAACTAATCAGACACTAAACAATCCGTAAACAAGTCCGATTAATACTCATTATAGTAGGTAGGATTTAGAGAGTTGCTTACTTGGTTAAAGCCAAGAAAAACCCAACAATAATTAGATTTTGGCCTGGTTAATAGTGGCGGGTCAACATGGGCGTCGGCCGGCGGCGGCTGGGTGGCGGCGGCGGCTGGACGGCGGCGAGCCGGGCGGCGACGGCGAGCTCGGCGAGGCCGGGCGACTGGGCTGGGCGGCGGGCCGGGCGGCGGCCGGGACGGCGGCGAGCCGGGCGGGCGACGGCCTCGGCGGGCGATCGGGCGGCGACGGCGAGCTCCTGGTGAGGCCGGGCGGCGACGGATCGGGCGGCAGCTCGGGCGGGGACGGATCGCGGCGGCGGCCGGGCGGGGACGGCGAGCTCTGCGAGGCCGGGCGGGCCGCTGGGTGGGGACGAATCGGGCGACGGCTGGGCATGGGCGGCGAGCCTCCGGCGAGGCCGGGCAGACCTGCCGGGCACGACACGCTGGGCGACGGCGACGGGGAGCCTGGCGAGGCCGGGCGGCGACGGTTGGGCGGCGTCGACGGGGAGCTCGGCGAGGCTAGGCGGCGACGGCTGGGCGGCGGCTGGGCGGCGACGACGAGCTCCGGCGAGGCTGGGTGGACGACGGCCAGCGATCGCGAGGCGGGCCAGCCGAGGCGCGCGGCGAGCAAGGAGGCGGCGAGCGGCTACCCCACGCGCGGGCAGACGACGACGGGGACGGCGGCGACGGTGACGGGGGCGACGGCGAAGGCGGCTGAGTCGACGACGGCGGCGGATCAGTGCACTCGGCGAAGACAACCCGCAGGAAGACGAAGAAGAAGAAGAAGAAGAGGAGGAAGACAACAAAAATTGTCAGAGAAGAGAAGCTGACGGGGGAACGTGCGCCTGCAGGCGGGAAAGCAAATTTGCAACGGACAAAACAGTCCTTTGCAAATTTGGGAGGGAATTTTTTTTCCCGTCCCAAATTTGCGACGGAACTTTTTTCCGTCGCAAATTTGCGGCGGACGTTAAATAGTCCGTCGCAAATTTGCGACGGACTTTTTTTGTCCGTCGCAAATTTGCGAGGGAATTTTATTTTCCCGTCCCAAATTTGCGACGGAGGAATTTTTTTTCTGTCCCAAATTTGCGACGGACTTTGTTGTGTCCGTCGCAAATTTGCGATGGACATTATGTTGGTCGCAAATTTGCGACGGACTTTTTTGTCCGTCGCAAATTTCCGTCGATAATTTTTTCCCGTCCCAAATTTACGACGGACTTTGTTGTGTCCCAAATTTGCGACGTATTTTTTTCCCATCCACAATTTTGCGACAGACAATATTTTTCCGTCGCAAATTTCCTACGGATTTATTTCGGATTCCAAAATTAAAGGACATTTTCGAATCCATCGCAAATTTTGCGACGAATTCGAACAATTGCCACGAATTTGTTGGTCCGTCAATAATTCTTCGATGTACAGTAACCACGAATAAGTTGTTGTCGCAAAATGAGCGACGAAATTAGCGACGATCCAAATCCAATGGAAAATATAATATCGCAAATGTCATCGCATGAATAATATTTGACTTGTCATCATTTAGGGACAAAATTTCCGATGATCAATTAAATTAAGAAGAATAAGCGACAACAACAGTAATAACAACAACAATAATGTTAATAACAATAACAATAATAACAAGAACAATAATAATAATTATGACAACCAAAATAACACTTGTCGCAATAATAATTACACATCATTAGTGTTTTGTCACAAAAATTTTAATCTTCGTCTTCGTCTTCGTCTGCGTCTTCGTCTTCGTCTTCGTTTTCGTCTTCATCTTCCAATTCGTCTTCGTCTTGCTCTCCGTCTTCATCATCTGTCTCAAAATCAGATTCTGAACAGTCTTGTACATTTGATTCGCAAATTTCTGTTGGATCCACATCTATCATAGCTTCACATGGATCTCGTAAAGTTGGAATATTATATTCCTCAGTTTCAACCGTGTTACAAACTTCCTCTTGTTGATAGGCTCTATCCTTCCAGTGTTCTCGATTTTTCTCCGTGCTTTGATTTTACATACAGCCCACCAATCAGCTTTATCACGTTTCAAACTAGGATATGATGCATAACATACTTGAATTGCTTGTTGTGCCAAGACAAATGGTTCATATTTCATATACATTTTCTTGTGATTTATTTCAACCAAATTAAACTTCGTATGCACCTTCATTCCTTTGACGGGGTCGAACCACTTGCACTTAAATAACACAACCCGCATCATTAATGGTCCAGGGTACTTTATCTCTATGATTTCATCCAACAATCCATAAAAATCATCTTTTGAACTGCTACTGTGACATTCCGAATTTTGGCCCATTTTTGGGATTTATAAAACGGGTATTTCGTCAGTGCGCTTATAGTAAAAATCTCGCCCGGGAACTGATCACTCCCGGTTATTATTTTTAAACCTTGAGATTTCGCTAGAATCGCATTCGATCGAATTTGGCCGTTATTTAGACCCTGACCTTGGCAGTCGATTTTCGAGAGCTTCGGGACGAAATAAATTGGACGGTGTCGATATTATTGTGGCCAGCGTCGAGGTGATTAGGAAGAGTGAGAAAGTGGATTTTTGGACCGGGTGCGAATTTGGACTGGTAGACCTCCCTCGTAGTGTGTTTCGAGTTATTTTATTTTGGCCCGTTGTCTTATATTATTGTTTGGGATTTTTCGGGGACAGTTAGATCTTTTTCCGGGTTTGAATCGCGACAGTTAGAATAATATTTAGTTTGAACCGTGTCCGTTGGTTCGCGCTCGAGGATAAATATTAGCTTTTTCTTTCTCTCTCCTTTCTCCTCTGCGCCGCGCCACCCACCCCCGTGCAACGTCCCCTCTGCGCACGTCTCTCTCTCTCTCTCTCTCTCTCTCTCTCTCTCTCTCTCTCTCCTCCTGCGCCGCGTCCCCCCTTGCGTGCACGTCCCTCCCCCATTAAGCCATGCGACCCATCCCTCTCTCTTTCTCTCTCTCTCCTTTTTCCTTTTCTTTTCTTTCTTCTCTTCTTCTTCTTCGTTGTTCCTGCGGGTCGCCGGTTCCGCTCCGCCGTGCCCCCGCTCGCCGACCGCCGTTCGACCGCCGTTCCGCCTCCGTCCAACGCCACCCCACCAGCCCGCCGATGCCGCCGTCCTCCCCGCGCCGTCGTCGCGCAGGCCTGTGTCGCCCGCAGCCTCGCCCCGACCCTCGCCTTCTCCTCCTCCCGAACGCGTGAGCTCGGCTCGCCGCCACGCTCGTCTCGGCCCGGCGTTGCCTGGCCTGGCCGCCTTGCTCCGCTCGCCGTCCCGCCGCCGCGGAGCTCAGCCCGTCGCCTTCGCCGCTCGTTTGTTCGTGCACTGGGAGCTCGCCGACCCGAGCTCGACCGTCCCGTGCCGGCCCACCGCCGCTGCCGCGAGTCGTCGCCACGTCGCCCAGCCGCCCCCGCTGTTGCCGCCGGCCGGCCTCCTCCATCGCTAGCTCGCCCGGCCACCACCGCCGGTCCGCCATCTCTCCCCTCAACCCCGATCCCTCTCTCCCTCACCCTCACCCTCACCCCCCCGGCTCACTCTCTTTCTCCCCTGTTCAGCTCACCGCCGCTCGTCGCCGCCGCGTCGCCGTCGCCGCGTCGTCGCCGCCCCGACCAGCCAGCCCGTGCCGTAGCCCGGCTAGTCGCCCACGCGACCAAGCCGCGCGCCCATCGCCGTGCCCGTTCCCGAGCCCGTGGCCGAGCCTTGTGCCCGTGGCCGAGGGCATGCCCATGGGCGAGCGCGCGTGGCCGAGCTCGCCTCGGCCGCCGTGCCCGTCCGACCGTGCGCGTCGCCCGTCCGACTAGGCGCGCGCGCCCGTCCGTTCGCCCGTGCGCCCCTTGGCACGCCGCACGGCCACGCGCCACGCGCCGCGGCCAGCGCGCTGTCCGGCCATTGTGCCCGCGTTGGCCGGCCACCGCGCCGTTGGCTCCGTGCCCGCGCCTAGTTCGGCACTGTTCACCCGGGCCATTTTAGGCCCGAGCCGATTTTCTCCGGGCCAAAACCAAGTAAGTGACTTCCTAAACCTTACCTAGTACTTTGGGTATTTTTAGACTCGTTTAGGGTGAAATTTAGTACCGGCTTAGGAATTTAATTAGGCGTGGGCTAATTTGACTGATTGTGCTCAATTTGTGAATTATTGTGGCGGTAATTGTGTGACTAATTTAGTGATTTACTGAGATAAATATGCCTGACTGAATGGTTGTGGCGCTTGTGGGTGAATTGAATTAATTGAATGTGCCGACATGAATGTCGGGTCGGTGGACTGATGTGGGGAGCATGAATTGAGTTGACTGATGTGGCGTGCTAGATTGACATTGGTGAAAGGGTGGTGATTGAAATTGATTTATATAACTAAGAGCATGGTGAATTTTGTATTGTGGTGCATGTGCATGAGAAAAGCCCGGCTTGATCCGAGGGTCGACCCGAGGCGCAGTAGCGGGTCGTGGAAAAGTGTGAAATGTCCAAGGAGGGACGAAGCCCGCTTGATCTCGAGGGCTCGCCAACCCGAGGCGTGGTTACGCGGGTGTGGCTAGAAAGGCAAGTAAGGACCTCGAGGCGTGGTTACGCGGGTCGAGAGAAATGTCCTGAGGCGTGGTTACGCGGACCGAGCCCGGCTTGATTCGAGGGCGCCAACCCGAGGCGTGGTTACGCGGGTGTGGCTAGAAAGGCAAGTAAGGACCCGAGGCGTGGTTACGCGGGTCGAGAGAAATGTCCCGAGGCGTGGTTACGCGGACCGAGCCCGGCTTGATCTCGAGGGCCGGCCCGAGGCGTGTTGACGCGGGCCGTGTGAAAGGACCCGGGAGGTCGTGAGAAAGTTGCTCGGCCACGCATGCGAATTGAGTGTGATTGAATTGACTGGTTGAATTAGTTGGAGTGATTGAGTGAAAGCGTGGTTAGTGTTTGAGCGATTTGTGATGTGTTATTTAATTAATATTATTGCCTTATCACGTGACGACCAACGTGTAGAGTTGGCATGGACTTGATGACGAGGTAAGTACAATTATGCGAATTTTATATGTTATGGGGTAGATTGCATGTATGACTTGTCTGGGTACGCATTGGCCTACGTGGGGTTTAGGGGGTTGCTTATTGAGACTCGTTCTCACGGTTATTATATAACCATTTCAGATCCGCGACCGTAATCGATTCGGAGACGCCGCCAGAGCACCACAGGGATTGAAGAATAGATCATTTACCCTGTCTTTTGAGTACCTTTTGTAGAGGAGATAAGTTTGTCAACCACCGCCCCTTTTGAAAACTCGTGGTTCTAAATTGGTAGCCCGAGTTATCGTTTTGTATAGTGACTATTTTATGATGGTATGCAATTATTGTTTCGCACTATCCCTTTGTCGTTGTTTATTGTCTGGGTTAATTAGTTTCGCTTCCGCTTGCTTTTATTGTTGGGTGTTTCATTTGGGTCGGCGACGCGTCCTGGGACGTCGCGTTCAATGATCGACCACCAAGGGATGACCGCGCGCTCGTAGGGTGCGGGGCGTGACATCCCCGTTGATTTGGTATCGTAGCAAGGTCGCCGAACCAAGATGGTCGAAGCCTGGAGTGATAAGGAGCGATGACTTTGGGGTAGACAGCTAAGGAGATTTGTGTGCCATGCGTACCGTGATCGTATGATTGTGATCGCCGAGTGGTTTTTATGCAATATTATGTGAGGTGCAGGTGCGTCAGGACTTGAGGTAAGTGCATGAACTCTGTTGGTTGTGATTGGGTGTTGTTGTGGTTGGCTGCCTGCTTAATGAAATGTGTTGTGATGCACTGCCTAGGGCTTAGACTGGTGTAGTTGGCCTAGGTTTCTAATTCCTGCGTGGAATTTAGCAGGTGAGCCTTGTGAGGACCGGTAAGATGAGCGGTCGAGGTCGAGGTAGAGGTCGAGGTAGAGGTCGAGGTCGAGGTCGTATAGCCCCGCAAGCCGGAGTTGTGGGGATCCTGATTGGATGAAGTGCTGGAGGGTACTTGAGGAAGCAGGATTATTATCGGGTAGACAGACGGGAGAAAGGAGCGCGATCCTGTGCTGCAGCACCGCCAAAGTGAGATCATAGGGAATAATGGAAACCAGGGAATAATGTGATTAGTGGAAATCCGGGTATAGTGCGAGTAAATGCGAACAGCCGATGTCCAAGCTAGTTGAGCAATTTCTGAGGTTGAAACCCCCGAAGTTTGATGGGAGAGGCGACCCCGAGGCTGCACCAAGATGGGTAGAAGAGCTAGAGAAAGCTTTTGAGGTGCTGGGGTGTACTGAGGAAGAGAAAGTGACGCTGCAGCCATCGCCTTCGAATAATGCAAGTGATTGGTGGAGGGCCACCGTGGGTCAAGTGTTCCTCCTGGTACGCCCGAATTGGATTGTTTTTACCGAGACCTTCAATGGCAAGTATTTCTCGGAAAGTGCCCGAGAACAGAAATTGGCTGAATTTATGGGGCTCCGCCAAGGTCAGAGATCGGTAGATCAGTATGAGGCCGAGTTCGCAAGACTATCCAAATTTGCCCCTAGGATGGTGGAGGACCCGATGGACAAAGCTAGGAGGTTCCGGGATGGGCTGAAGCCGGACCTTCGCAGTCAGATGATCTCGTTGAACTTGAGAGGCTACAATGAGATATATGAAAGGGCTCAGGCAATTGAGCGAGATCGACGGATCGAGCCGCCGCTTCGGATCGCGGTATGCCCCGCTAGGGACAACCGTCAACCGGGGAAAGGACCCATGACGGGAAATAGTCGCTTGCTCCACCCGCCGGAGGAATATCGGGAAGCCAAACCGTTACCAGAACGCCCCGTGTAGGTTGTGTGGTGGAAAACACGGGAATGGACCTTGCCCAAATAGGGGCGGAGCATGTTTTACATGTGGTGGAAGGGGCCATAAGATGAGAGAATGTCCAAACAACAAGCAGGCCGGGTCACTCGCACTTCTGCCGCCGCCGCCGAATGGAAATCAAATTAGAGCTATCCACCGGCCACTCGAATCGGCCGCCGGCCCAAGGACGGGTATATGCAATGGCAAGGAGGAAGGCTCGTGACGCGCCCGGCGTGGTCACGTACGGCCTCTCTCGTGATCATGCCGCTTATGCCTTGTTTGATCCGGGCGTCGCATTCATTTATATCTCGAGCGCTTCGTTAAATTATCCGGGATTGAGCCAAAATTGCTTGATGTTATGCTGTGTGTGACTACTCCGCTGAATGATAAAGTGCTGATTACGTTTGGGTGTCCCGATTGTAAAATAGTGATTGGTGATAGAGAAGGAAGGATAGATTTGGCGGTATTATGTATGCATGACTTCGATGTGATTATTGGTATGGACTGGCTAGTCAAGCAGAGAGCTGTTATGGACTGTAGTAGCAGGGTGATCCAGTTTAATCCGACTGGACATCCTAGATTTGAGTTTGTGGGAAACCGAGGAGGAACCTCGATCCCCTGGATTTCATCGCTCGAGGTAACAAAGCTGTTGGATGAAGGGTGCCAAGGATTTCTGGCAAATGTAATCGATTCGACGGCTGGAGAGCCGAGACTAGAAGACATAGCCGTGGTGTGCAACTTTCCCGATGTCTTTCCTCAGGAATTGCCGGGACTGCCACCTGATCGAGAAGTGGAGTTCGCGATTGAGTTAGCCCCAGGGACGGAACCGATCTCGAAAGCACCCTATAGGATGTCACTGTCGGAATTGAAGGAATTAAAAGTCCAAATGCAAGAGTTGTTGGACAAAGGTTTCATTCGCCCTAGTGCGTCTCCATGGGGAGCGCCAGTGTTATTCGTGAGGAAAAAGGATGGATCCTTGAGGTTGTGCATTGACTACAGACAATTGAACCAGGTGACCATTAAGAATAAGTATCCGCTGCCAAGGATTGATGACCTATTCGATCAGTTGCAAGGGGCGTCGGTGTTTTCAAAAATCGATATGAGGACTGGCTATCACCAATTGAGGATCAAGAAGGAGGACGTGCCGAAGTCGGCATTTAGGACGAGGTATGGACACTATGAGTTTACGGTAATGCCGTTTGGACCGACGAACGCCCCGCAGCCTTTATGGATTTAATGAATCGGGTATTCAAGGAATTTTTAGATCGCTTGTGATCGTGTTCATAGATGATATTCTGGTGTATTCAAAGAGTTCCGCCGAGCACGAGGTACATTTGGAAAAGGTTCTACGGACCTTAAGGGAACACGCACTCTACGCTAAGTTCAGTAAGTGCGAATTCTGGCTTCACCAAGTGGCGTTCTTAGGACATGTGATATCCGGAGAAGGAATTGCGGTGGACCCGACAAAGATTGAAGCCGTCACGAATTGGCCGAGACCGACAACAGTAACCGAGGTTCGGAGCTTCCTCGGACTAGCAGGTTATTATAGACGCTTCGTGGAGAAGTTTTCGGCATTAGCGACGCCGTTGACGCGGTTACTAAAGAAGGAGATGAGGTTTGAATGGACGGATAAGTGCGAAAGGAGCTTCCAAGAATTAAAACAGAGATTGACGACCGCGCCAGTGTTAACGATCCCGTCAGGCCCGGGAGGATATGAGATTTACAGTGACGCGTCGTTGAGAGGATTAGGATGCGTGCTAATGCAACACGGAAAGTAGTGGCATACGCATCGCGACGCTGAGGCCACACGAGCGTAACTATCCGACGCATGACTTGGAATTGGCCGCGATTATTTTCGCTCTTAAGATTTGGAGACACTACCTGTGTGGGGAGAAATTTCAGATTTATACGGACCATCAAAGTTTAAGGTACTTGTTCTCCCAAAAGGAATTAAATATGAGACAGCGCCGTTGGATGGAACTCCTTAAGGATTACGACTGCGAGATTATGTATCACCCTGGAAAAGCTAATAAGGTAGCGGATGCACTGAGTCGGAAATCGAGCATCGCGCATATGATGGTCAAGGAGTGGACTCTGTTGGAGGGAGTTCGGGATTCGGAATTTAAGTTTGAAGTGAGTCATGTCTCGAGTCTACTTGCACGAGGATTGAACCGTAAATACGACTAAGATTAAGACTTTACAATCGACGGACCCGGAGACTCAGAAGATTTTGAGTATGGATGCCACAAAAAGGAAATCGGATTTTCAGGTATCCGAGGATGGAATTCTAAAGTTCCGTGGACGGTTATGTGTACCCAGTGATACAGAACTGAAGGAAGAGATTTTGTCTGAAGCACACCGTAGCAATTACAGTATTCATCCGGGTAGTACGAAAATGTATCAGAACTTGCGACAGCATTATTGGTGGGACGGCATGAAAGTGGACGTAGCCAAGCACGTGGCCAAGTGTTTAACATGTCAGCAAGTGAAGGCACAACATTGTAAGCCGGGTGGTATGTTGCAGCCATTGGAAATTCCCGAGTGGAAATGGGAACACATCACGATGGACTTTGTAATGGGATTACCGAGAAGTCAAAGGGGTCATGATTCGATTTGGGAGGTAGTCGACCGATTGACAAAGTCAGCACATTTTCTACCTGTACGAAAGGACTTCGCCTTGGAAAGGTATGCCGAGATTTACGTGCGACAAATAGTCCGTCCTGCACGGAGTGCCGTGACAATCACTTCAGACCGGGATCCTAAATTTACCGCCGCCTTTTGGAAAAGTCTTCATGCGGCATTAGGAACGGTTGCAGCTTAGCACGGCCTATCATCCCCAGACGGATGGCCAGTCTGAAAGGACGATTCAGACCTTGGAAGACATGCTGCGAGCATGTGTTTTGGATTTTAAGGGTGGTTGGGAGGAACAGCTACAATTGGTGGAATTCGCCTACAACAATAGCTACCAGCAAAGTATCAGAATGGCACCATTCGAGGCACTTTATGGCAGGGCTTGCAGAACACCGGTTTGTTGGGATGAAGTTGGTGAGAGGAGCATCACAGGTCCCGAGTTGGTTCAGCAATCAGTCGAAACAGTCAAGATAATTCGGGATAGGCTTAAGACCGCTCAGAGCCGCCAAAAGAATTATGCGGACCGAAGACGTAGGCCTTTGGAATTTCAAGTGGGGGACCACGTTTTCCTCAAGGTATCGCCTATGAGAGGATTATCTCGGTTTGGTAAGAAAGGGAAGTTGAGCCCGAGGTACGTGGGCCCATTCGAGGTCTTAGAGAGAATTGGTACCCTGGCCTACCGTCTCGCGCTACCACCAAATTTGTCTCAACTGCACAACGTATTCCACGTGTCAATGTTAAGAAAGTATGAACCGGACCCGACCCACGTGCTGAACTACGAAGAGATAGACATGGACGACAGAGTGTCGTATGTGGAAAAGCCAGTTCGGATCGAAGACAGAATAGAAAGAGTGCTGCGGAACAAGAAAATTCCGATGGTCAAGGTGATTTGGGAGCACCATGGAACTGAAGGTGCGACGTGGGAAAGTGAAGAGTTGATGCGACACCGCATCCTCATTTGTTTGAATAGTTGGGTTGAATTGTAAATTTCGAGGACGAAATTTTTGTAAGGGGGAAGAGTTGTGACATTCCGAATTTTGGCCCATTTTTGGGATTTATAAAACGGGTATTTCGTCGTTGCGCTTATAGTAAAAATCTCGCCCGGAACCGATCACTCCCGGTTATTATTTTTAAACCTTGAGATTTCGCTAGAATCGCATTCGATCGAATTTGGCCGTTATTTAGACCCCGACCTTGGCGCGATTTTCGAGAGCTTCGGGACGAAATAAATTGGACGGTGTCGATATTATTGTGGCCAGCGTCGAGGTGATTAGGAATAGTGAGAAAGTGGATTTTTGGACCGGGTGCGAATTTGGACTGGTAGACCTCCCTCGTAGTGTGTTTCGAGTTATTTTATTTTGGCCCGTTGTCTTATATTATTGTTTGGGATTTTTCGGGACAGCTTAGATCTTTTCCGGGTTTGAATCGCGACAGCTAGAATAATATTTAGTTTGAACCGTGTCCGTTGGTTCGCGCTCGAGGATAAATATTAGCTTTTTCTTTCTCTCTCCTTTCTCCTCTCGCGCCGCGCCACCCACCCCCGTGCAACGTCCCTCTCGCGCACGTCTCTCTCTCTCTCTCTCTCTCTCTCTCTCTCTCTCTCTCTCTCTCTCTCCTCCGTGCCGCCGCTCCCGTCCCTCGCGTGCACGTCCCTCCCCCATTAAGCCATGCAGACCCATCCCTCTCTCTTTTCTCTCTCCTCCTTTTTCCTTTTCTTTTCTTTCTTCTCTTCTTCTTCTTCGTTGTTCCTCGCGGGCATCTGGTTCTGCTCCGCCGTGCCCTGATCGCCGACCGCCGTTCGACCGCCGTTCCGCCTCCGTCCAACGCCACCCCACCAGCCGCCGATGCCGCCGTCCTCCCCGCGCCGTCGTCGCGCAGCCGTGTCGCCCGGTAGCCTCGCCCGACCCTGCCTTCTCCTCCTCCCGAACGCGTGAGCTCGGCTCGCCGCCACTGCCTGTCTCGGCCCGGCGTTGCCCAGCCGGCCGCCTTGCTCCGCTCTGCTGTCCAGCTCGCGCCGCCGCGGGAGCTCAGCCCGTCGCCTTCGCCGCTCGTTTGTTCGTGCACCTGGGAGCTCGCCGACCTGAGCTCGACCGTCCCGTGCCGTCCACCGCCGCTGCTGCGAGTCGTCGCCACGTCGCCCAGCCGTCCCCGTCGTTGCTGCTCGCCGGCCGGCTCCTCCATCGCTAGCTCGCCCGGCCAGCTCACCGCCGGTCCGCCATCTCTCCCCCTCAACCCCGATCCCTCTCTCCCTCACCCTCACCCTCACCCTCACCCCCCGGCTCACTCTCTTTCTCCCCTGTTCAGCTCACCGCCGCTCGTCGCTGCCGCGTCGCCGTCGCCGCCGCGGCCGCCGCCCGACTGCCAGCCCAGTCGTAGCCGGCTCGTCGCCCACGCGACCAAGCCGCGCGCCCGTCGCCGTGCCCGTTCCCGAGCCCGTGGCCGAGCCTTGTGCCCGTGGCCGAGGTCGTGCCCATGGCGAGCGCCGTGGCCGAGCTCGCCCGGTGCCGTGCCCGTCCGACCAGGCGCGTCGCCCGTCCGACTAGGCGCGCCGCCCGTCCGTTCGCCCGTGCGCCCCTTGGCACGCCGCACGGCCACCGCGCCCGCTGCGCAGCGCGCGCGTCCGGCCATTGTGCCCGCGTTGGCCGGCCACCGCGCCCGTTGGCCCGTGCCCGCGCCTAGTTCGGATGCTTCACCCGGGCCATTTTAGGCCCGAGCCGATTTTCTCCGGCCAAAACCAAGTAAGTGACTTCCTAAACCTTACCTAGTACTTTGGGTATTTTTAGACTCGTTTAGGGTGAAATTTAGTACCGGCTTAGGAATTTAATTAGGCGTGGGCTAATTTGACTGATTGTGCTCAATTTGTGAATTATTGTGGCGGTAATTGTGTGACTAATTTAGTGATTTACTGAGATAAATATGCCTGACTGAATGGTTGTGGCGCTTGTGGGTGAATTGAATTAATTGAATGTGCCGACATGAATGTCGGGTCGGTGGACTGATGTGGGGAGCATGAATTGAGTTGACTGATGTGGCGTGCTAGATTGACATTGGTGAAAGGGTGGTGATTGAAATTGATTTATATAACTAAGAGCATGGTGAATTTTGTATTGTGGTGCATGTGCATGAGAAAAGCCCGGCTTGATCTGAGGGCTGACCTGAGGCGCAGTAGCGCGGGTCGTGGGAAAGTGTGAAATGTCCAGTGAGGGACGAAGCCCGGCTTGATCTGAGGGCTGCCAACCTGAGGCGTGGTTACGCGGGTGTGGCTAGAAAGGCAAGTAAGGACCTGAGGCGTGGTTACGCGGGTCGAGAGAAATGTCCCGAGGCGTGGTTACGCGGACCGAGCCCGCTTGATCTCGGTGGCCGCTAACCCGAGGCGTGGTTACGCGGTGTGGCTAGAAAGGCAAGTAAGGACCCGAGGCGTGGTTACGCGGGTCGAGAGAAATGTCCCGAGGCGTGGTTACGCGGACCGAGCCCGCTTGATCTCGAGGGCCGGCTCGAGGCGTGTTGACGCGGCCGTGTGAAAGGACTCCGGGAGGTCGTGAGAAAGTTGCTCGGCCACGCATGCGAATTGAGTGTGATTGAATTGACTGGTTGAATTAGTTGGAGTGATTGAGTGAAAGCGTGGTTAGTGTTTGAGCGATTTGTGATGTGTTATTTAATTAATATTATTGCCTTATCACGTGACGACCAACGTGTAGAGTTGGCATGGACTTGATGACGAGGTAAGTACAATTATGCGAATTTTATATGTTATGGGGTAGATTGCATGTATGACTTGTCTGGGTACGCATTGGCCTACGTGGGGTTTAGGGGGTTGCTTATTGAGACTCGTTCTCACGGTTATTATATAACCATTTCAGATCCGCGACCGTAATCGATTCGGAGACGCCGCCAGAGCACCACAGGGATTGAAGAATAGATCATTTACCCTGTCTTTTGAGTACCTTTTGTAGAGGAGATAAGTTTGTCAACCACCGCCCCCTTTTGAAAACTGTGGTTCTAAATTGGTAGCCCGAGTTATCGTTTTGTATAGTGACTATTTTATGATGGTATGCAATTATTGTTTCGCACTATCCCTTTGTCGTTGTTTATTGTCTGGGTTAATTAGTTTCGCTTCCGCTTGCTTTTATTGTTGGGTGTTTCATTTGGGTCGGCGACGCGTCCTGGGACGTCGCGTTCAATGATCGACCACCAAGGGATGACCGCGCGCTCGTAGGGTGCGGGGCGTGACAGCTACCATTGGATGACCGAACAGACACACCACTATTCATTGTGGCTTTTCCCATTCCATATTCTTGAGTGTGAAAATTATATCCATTTATGAAATTTGCTGGCCAACTCCGCACTCTTAACTGTGGACCCCATGACAGATAATATAGCAATCCTTGCTCTCCAAGTTCATCATGATTATTGTGAACCTACGGTTACACACGCAAAGTCAATAATATATATTTCAATAAATGATGTATAAAATTTTAATAAGGCAAGTGAACGGTCCATAGGCAACTTACATATGTTTTGAACCATGCTGCAAATTGTTCGTCGCACATACGGTCAAACTTATTTTGTGGTAGTCCATACATTGAAGTTTGGAAAATCCTAGTAATAAATATCATTTATATATTAGCAAATATTTGACACACAATACATATATTTGCAAATTTACACTTACTCGAAGTATGGCTCGACTTCTGGGCAGTTCAGTAAAATATATGTATGGGCTGCATACAATTCTTCGCTTGTTAGGTAACGAGACTGACATGCGCCGCTTGGTCGACCCAGATAATTGAAAATAGAGAATGCTTTGCAATTGGGATCAATGGGGCCCTCATCATTTCTGCCTGCTCTCCGCCTCTTGCACTGCACGTGCGGCTCAAAATAGTATGATGCAAATGTTGTCACTTCTTCCACAATATATGCATTACAAATTGAAGCTTCAACACGTGCCTTATTCTTCACTTTTTTCTTCAAATGATATAAGAATCTAGTTGCAATAGAAAGAAATTTATCGGAACATAATATATAATAAAGTAATTTGAACTTTATTTTAAAAAAAAAATTTGCCTCTCAAATGGATACATCCATCGAAATTGTACGGGACCTGCAACTTTGGCCTCATAAGGCAAGTGAACTAAGAGATGCTCCATCGAATCAAAAAATGATGGAGGAAATATCCTTTCTAAGTTGCAAAGAATAATTGGAATATCTCTCTCTAGTTTGTCCATGTGCGATGCTTTTAACACTGTCGAGCAAATATCATGCAGGAAATTGCTTAACTCTGTAATGGAGCCCCAAACAAAATTCGGTAGAACTTCCTTGAAAGCTATTGGAATTAGTCTTTCCATCAATATGTGACAATCATGACTCTTCAAACCTGT
The DNA here is from genome assembly GCF_021117445.2 of Syzygium oleosum. Classification (NCBI taxonomy): domain Eukaryota; kingdom Viridiplantae; phylum Streptophyta; class Magnoliopsida; order Myrtales; family Myrtaceae; genus Syzygium; species Syzygium oleosum. Next base: position 3,019,704 of record NW_026607500.1, on the reverse strand, counting down.
CAACTTGCATTCATTCAAATCAACACATCTTCCGAGGTTCGAAGTATATCCATCAGGAAACCGCACAGATTTCAACCATTGACAAACAACTCGCCTCTGCTCCTTATCCAATGTATAAACTGCTTTTGGTTTTGGTCCCCTGCTGCTTGCATCCACATCTAGTGTTGGTCGATCACAAATATCTCTCATATCTTTTCTTGCGTTCAAGTTGTCTTTTGTTTTTCCGGTGACATCCATCACAGTATTTATGACATTGTCGAAAACATTCTTTTCTATGTGCATGACGTCAAGATTATGATGAATAAGATGGGCCTTCCAATATGGTAGATCCCAAAATATACTGCGTTTTGTCCACTTATGTGTACTTCCGTACGCAAAAGTCGTATCGTGAGGGTTCTGAACAACAGTTGGAAAGTCCTGCAGCCGCTCCCAAATTTGATCGCCGGTCAACCTCAATGGTGGACGTGTTCTTTCAGTCCTATTCTTCATGAACTCTTTTTTATTCCTTCTGAATGTATGATTTATCGGTAAAAATTATCTGTGACAGTCAAAATAGCTGGGCTTCTTTCCATGTTTTAATCTAAATGACTTTGATCTCTCCAAATATATCGGACATCCTAAGATCTCAGCTGTACTCTATCCAGATAACATTCCGTAAGCTGGAAAGTCATTTATCGTCCAAAGAAGAGCAGCCTTCATTACAAATGTTTGATCGGTAGAAACATCATATGTAAGGACACCTTCCTCCCATAGCCGTTGTAACTCTTCAATCAATGATTGCATATAAATATCTATTAACTTTTTTGGATTTTGTGGGCCAGGCACGATCAATGTAAAAAACATATAAGGTGTCTTCATGCACATACCAGGTGGAAGATTGTACGGCGTTAAGATAACTGGCCAACATGAATAACTTTTTCCTGATTTCCCAAATAGGACAAATCCATCAGCACAGAGACCTAACCTGATGTTTCGAGGCTCTATCGCAAACTCAGGGTACGTTCTATCAAAATGCTTCCATGTCTCTGCATCTGAAGGATGACACATTAGATCCTCTTCTGTTTCATGATTTGCGTGCCAAGTCATGTGTTCAATGTGGCTTGAGACGCATAAAGCCTTTGCAACTGGGGATTAAGGGCGATAAAACATTTGCTTGCATGGTCTACGCTTCTGATTACGACCCTGCCTCCTATTAATCTTGTACCTAGGTTGGCTACAGAATTTGCAAGATTCTGCATTTTTATCATCTCTCCAATATAACATACAACCCCTACTACATACATCAATCCTTACAATCGGAAGACCTAAGTTATCCACTAGCTTTTTCATATCGTAACAATCACTTGGCATGCTGTTATCACGAGGCATTGTTTCCCGCATTACTTCAACAAAAGAGTTGAAGCAATCTTGCGACACATTATGCTCTGCCTTGATATTTAACAGTCTTGCTATCACTGATAACTTAGTATTGTTGTCACAACCTGGCCATAAAGGTTCATCTGCTACTTTCAACACTTCCCAGAACTGATTAGATGAAAAAGCTCCATTACACACATTCTCATCAAAACCCGTTACTCCTATCTCTTCCATTTGTGATGTATGACTAGTACCCACTTGTTCATGTGTAGGAGTAAAACTAGTACTTGCATGGTTCGAATCTGAAACAAAATTCTGACCAGCTGCATCAATCACCATCCTCTCGTATGGGTTCAATTGATCATAATAGCTACATTCTTCCCTAACTAAAAATTGGTCACTTCTTCGATATTCTTCATCAGATATAAATGGTTCACCATGGTAAGTCCAATTATAATAATTCGGAGTAAATCCAAATCTACAAAGATGTTCTCCAACTATATCACGCACATGAAATTTACCATTACTGCACTTTCTACAGGGACACCTTAACTTATTTCCATCCATGAACTCATATTTACTACTAGCAAAGTCTAAAAATAGTTCCAACCCAGTACAAAACTCATCGGTCAATCCTTGACGTCTAGGTAAGTTCTTATTATACATCCAAGCCCTGTTTCTTTGCATTGTGTCTGTATTAAAATAAAAAAATCTCGTAAAATGTTTAAAATATCATATCTACTGTTATTAATTAAAAAAATTATGAAAATTAAAATTTTGTTTTTCATGCAACAATTGCTTTGAAATTTTAAAAAATGAAAAAATTACCATGTAAAGAAGACTTACCCAGATATTTGACTGAAATCTTGGTAGCAGAAAGTGGTCAATTTGAAGAGAATTGCAAAGTTCACTTGGATTGCGAGACCTTCAATTGGACACGTACCTAAATAAAAGCAAAATCACTTAACATTCATTTTTAAATAATATTTTATTTTTTCCGAATTTTAAAAAAACAAATTTCTTACAATTTTCTCCGGTTGATCTGGGCGAGGCCGAGCGGCCTGGCCATGGCCGCCGGTCGACCTTGCCGTCGCCCAGCTAAAGGTCGACCGGCGGCCCCGCGAGGCCGCTCGGCCTCGCCCAGATCCTGGGAGAGGCCGAGCGGCCTCGCCGGGGCCGCAGTCGACCTCGCCGTCGCCCGGCTGGGCGACGGCGAGGTCGACCCGCGGCCATGGCCACCCCGCACGGCCTCGCCGGCCATGGGTCGAGGCCGGTCGGCCTCGCCCAGATCTGGGGGAGGCCACCATGGCGGAGAGGTCGACCAGCACCTCGCCCAGGTGTGTCCGTCGCAAATTTGCGACGGACAAATACCGTCCGTCGCAAATTGGTGGCCGGTCGCCGGTACAACAAAAACAGAAAAAAAATGTCAATAAAAAAAAATTCGCATCCAACGACGAATCAGAAGGACAGGACCATATTAGTTGCATGTTTAGTCACGAAATTAGCTACGATACTTACCAGTGGAAAAGCTTCACCGAGATTGATTTCTGGACGCATGGATTATTGAGAGAAATGATAGAAGGAGAAGGTGAGAGAAAAGCGGGCGACCTGACGAATCACTACTGAGAGAGAGAGAGAAATTGACGGGTGGGGATGGGGTGCATATCAAAAAATTAATTTTCCGTCACAAATTAGCGACGAACCCTTTTTCGTCGCAAAATCCATCACAAATTGCGACGGATAAAATATCGTTGCGATGGATAATAAATCCATCGCAAATTTGCGACGGAAAATTAGTCGTCGCAAATTTGCGACGGAACTAGCGACGGAAAATAAATCCGTTGCAAATTCCTTCACAAATTTGCGACGGATTATTTTCGTCGCAAATGTGCGACGGATTTATAAATCCGTCGCAAAGTTTGTCGCAAATTAGCGACGAAAATAATCCGTCGCAAATTTCCGTCGCAATAATCATGTTTTTTTGTAGTGCCCTCTCTCTCTTCTCTCTCCATCGTCTTCTTCAAACTTCAGCCATGGGGAGGGTTGAATCTAGTCTCACCCTTCTCTCCCACTCTTGTTGATTTTATTTTTGTTTTCTTGTTCTTTTCTTATTTTTTTTCTCTCCCGATATATATTTGGGAGCTTTGTTTTCTTGCTTTAGTTCTAGATTTAAGAGTTTGAACTCTCCCGATCTAGTTCTAGATCTAGGAGCTATTGTCTTCCAATCTAAATTTAGGAGTTTAATAAATATGTTTTCGGGGATTCGATATCCCTGTGCTCTGTCTCTGTACAGGTCTTATGCCTTCAGCTTCAATGGTAATCGCGGAGCTTTAGTGTCTCGCTGAACTACGAAGATTTGCTCTTTCAAATATTAGATCTGTGATTCTTCAACCTATTTTGGTTGTCTCCATACGACAATGGTGTAGAGGAAGGCAGACCTAGGCACACACTGCCAACTAGCAATGCCGTAGTTACTGGAGAAAGAATTTTCTGCTCATCGCTGATGATGATACGAGATCTACTGATCAGACGGCGATTATTTTGCATGATAGATATGTTCTTGTGGAATGAGTGTATGCTTGATCCAATTGGTCCTTTGTTGATCTTCCTTGTTTTTTGAATTTGGCTTTATTTTGCAGTATTCTAGACTTTGCTTTGCTTCAATTGGCTTTGCTACGAAGTCTATGTACTTCTCATGTATCATTTTGAGCAATGAATACAATTTTTTTTCGATCATTAAAAAAAAAAAATTGAACCACGCAACTTCAAAACTTGCACTTCTTGAACGTGGACACTAAGCAATTATCATAATCGTCTTGGCTTGTTTACACAATCTGAACTGCTTCTTTCCATTGCAAATTTCAGGTTAGGGTTTGAAGAAATTTGCCCTAATTCCTTAATTTGGGGTTAGGGTTTGAAGAATTAAGCCATAATTTGTTGATTTTGGGCAAACAAATGGGCCAAACCATGTTGTTTAAGCACTATTTTGTTGACTTCATCTCGCTGACAAGTCACGTTAGACAATTTAATGCCACGTTAGATTTTCCGGCCATACAAATTGCCAATGATACTCAAGTGAACGATTTTTTATCAATATGGCGCTCAAGTGATAAAAAAAGTCATGATACTCAAGTAAGCACCGTACAAAAAAAAAAACAAACAACAACCTATGTCACTCCTAAGATTCAACAACATGTATTTAACAAACGGTTATCAAGAAACCCACTAATTCGATAATGATGACCTTATCATTTGCCCCTTGTCTACGATTCCATTTATACTTCATATCTTCTCTTTCTGACGATTACAACCTGTATTTCTCAGCCATTATCATGAGTAGCCTTCAAAATTCATGGCCTCTAAGAACTGGTAATCAGGTTAGTCGAAATTGTTGGCCTTATGTCTAGAACATGTGCTTCGTTCTTGATTCATCGATCTTCATTTTGACTTGATTCCTTGACACGACCTTTCTCTAGGTGAATCACCAAGGGAAAGCTAATGATTACTAAGCGGACATGAATGGTCACTCTTCAAAGAGATGGTGCCTATGCCTAGCAGCTTTCCCAATTCCATACCAACCGTAGCTTGGGTCTCAATTTAATCTAATAATTAACTTACCTTTTGGAGCTGCCGCTGATTAGACACCCAAGTAAGACATGGGAGTCTACCTTACTTCTACGGATCATATATTCATGAATTTGGGGACTTCGTTACAGTAGATTAATTTAATGGTTTTTCGGTACAGTTTCTCTTTATTTTGAAAATATTTTTGCTTGCAGTATTTGTCGGTTTTATCCTATGTTACTAACATGTGAAGGGTGATCACGTGAGTACACAAACAATAAAGTAACACTCAATAATCAAAGCACTAAATAAATTATGGAAAAGTGAAGAACCTGATGTGCATAAGCAAGCAAAGCAAAGCTTCACTACTGATTCCAAAATAAGACTCCAAAGGCAAAGATGTGATGATATAATATGCATATGCAAGACCTATATGTAACGCCTGAATAAATGTGCATGATTATGATGCAAAATCAACATGCAACTTGAACCATTCTTTTTGGATTTTTCTCTGATTTATTTAATGAATAGGAAATTAAACCTTGAAAAGCTACATGAACATGATTAATGTATGCATGATTTAACCCACTAAATGAAATGCATGATCTAACAAATAAGATGCAATGCTAATCAGTATTTTTTGAGTTTTTAATTATTTATTAAGATAATGAATTAAAATCAACTCCCTAAATGCAACGAGAACATAATTCAATTTAAATACTACGATTATATGCATCCTCAACTAACATGCATTGATAAATTAGCGTAAACTCCTAAATGCCATGCATACTATCCATTGATTAACTAGATGCAATATTACGAAATTATGCCTTAAAGCTAATAACATGTGATATGCATTAAAAAGATGAATATTATTATGACATAGAACTGATCATGGATTAAATCCATATGAAGACTATATGAAATGCAAATTCATATTTTTTGGTGTTTTTTAAAGGGTTAATACCACGAAAAACCCCAAACTGGTACATCTGTGACAAATTTACCAAAAACTATTTTTTTGACCACAAAAAACCCTCAATTGGTATATTGTGATAATTTTATCCCGAACTAATTTTTTGACCACCAAAAACTTCAAACTGGTACACCTGTTATAATTTTACCTTGAACTAATTTTTTAACCACCGAAAACCCCAAACTAGTACACCTATAATAAATTTACCCTCCGTTAGTTTCCGTTAAATTTTACTGTCAAATTTCTAAGTTAGATGATACGTGGTAGTTAATGGGTGTACCAGTTTGGGTTTTACCGCTCTGTTTGCCACAAGTTTACCAATTTGTGATTTTTCGGGATATTAATCCAATTTAACGGATACTAACGGAGGGTAAATTTGTCACAAATGTACCAATTTGAGGTTTTTAGTGGTCAAAAAATTAGTTTGGGATAAAATTATCATAAGTGTACCAGTATGGGATTTTTGGTGGTCAAAAAAATAGTTCAAAGTAAATTTGTTACAGGTGTATCAGTTTTGAGTTTTTGGTGATAAAAAAATTAGTTCGGGGTAAAATTGTCACACGTATACAAGTTTGGGGTTTTTCGTAGTATTAACCCTTTTTTGAATGGATATGACTGTAGTGCATCCTAACCTAATATGACATGTATAACCTAAAGTGCTACATGATTGATGATTTGATAACTCAAATATGCAATCAATTATTTAAGTAGTAAAGTCTAAGACTATATAAAAAATATGCCCATTGTGCATAAGGATCTTGATAGTGAACTTAGCTTACTAATAATTACTATGTGTTATGCATGAGTATTATAATGGAGGGTCCGATCTTTTGGCTCAAAGATGGGACTCCCCAATTAACGTGCAATGATAATCCTAAGGGAAGCTAAGGGTGCGAACGATAATCATTTTGATCCCAGCAAGAACTAATTTTCTTTTTCGGGGAATAGGTTTGAAACAAAAATTTGTTTGATAATGCAATTTCATTTTTTTTTATTTCTGGAACAAATTTTTACTCTAGAAATAAGTTTGGAACATAAATCAGAATCAAATTTTTTTTAATTTTCTATCTCATAGCTCGCGCTTGCCTCCCCCCGCCCACCGACCATTAGTCCGTCGACTGCCGCCGTTCGCCTCCGTCTACTGCCCGCCACCGCTGCCCATTGCCTGTTGCCGTAGACGGCTGCTGGTCGCTACCCGTTGCCATCGCTCGCTATCCACCGCCACCGACCGTCGTCGCCCGCTACCCATCGTCCTCTGCCATCCACCGCCATCGTTCGTTGATCACGGTCCACCGCCCGCCGCACACCATTGCCCACTGCCAGCCATCTGCCGCCGTCGCCGGCCGCCCACCGCCGCCCGCTCGCCGCCGCCCGCCCTCCTGTCATTAGCCGCCGCCCGCTCGTCAGCTGCTCGCCGCCTCCCGTCGGCCACTCATCACTGCCGACCGTTGTCCACCGCGTGACGCCCACCACCGTCCATCGCTAGCCATTCACTGAGGGCTGCTGGCGTCCGCCCACTACCACCCGCCCGCCGATTGTCTGCCAGCTGCTGCTACTGCTCCCGCCGGTGTCGCGACCTACCTCCCGTCGGCCACTCACCACTGCCGACCGTTGTCCACCGCGTGACGCCCACCTCCGTCCATCGCTAGCCGTTCACTGAGGGCTGCTGGCGTCCGCCCACTACCACCCGCCCGCCGATTGTCTGCCAGCTACTGCTACTGCTCCCGCCGGTGTCGCGACCTACCTCACGAGGGCCAAACTCGATAAGGCGGGTTTAGAGGTAAGTGTTCATGAAACGGTCTATACGACACATCATAAAAGATAGCTTTACCGAAGCATCGATCTTTTGGTCATCCATATGGTCCATTGATCATGAACGTGGATTTTCCCTAAATCCATACCTCGCGTGACAGCGGATCGATTTTATCTTTTTAAGGAGTAGCCACTAGCCTAGGTCGGGGGTCGGCTAGAATACCCAATCGAAACGCGGGAGTTTCATTTCGGTTTCTACGAAAACCAGAGATCATGAGTTCGGGGACTAGCTTACGTTAATATTTCTATTAATGCCCTTTCGGTACCGCTAAACTTATCATGGTTGTTATCTAAGTTGTTATGCATTTATTTTTTACCATTTTCATGTTAAAGTCTTAGTCCACTAAGTGATCATGCATCTTGTTTTTGTATTTTCATTTAAGATTCTAAACTAATCCTATCTTAGTCTAGAAAAAGAAAGAAACAATCAATTATATTGAAAGACATTTCGTAAAGTAAACACTCAAAGTATTGAAAAGACGAGCTAATTCTAAGTGCAAGAAAGTAAAACCCGCAACTCGTCCGGTGTTTATTACAACACAAATTGAAAACCCAAGACATGATCGGGGATGAATGAATTGAATACAAATTGAAACCGGATTGGACATCGGTCTATCGCCACCGTCAAGTGAATACAAATTGAGACCGGATTGGACATCGATCTATCGCCTTGGTCTTTTACAATTTTGGATTATCCCCTCCATGGACCGCCTCTCGAGTGTCGGCATTTAGATTCACAACATACATTCACGACAAACAATGCACAAAGGAACAACTAAAGAAAAGAAATGGTGCAAATAATTCACTAATCAAGCATGGGCCTCGGGATCGGCCTTTGTTTTTCATGCATTTCGATTCACCACCCACCTAATCATCTAACATTATTTGATTAATGGTTAACGATAATGGGCTACCATTTGCATTTACAAAGCGGCAACTCATATCAATTAACCCCTAAAGTCGGGTTCTAAATGACCATAATGGGCTACCCGCCGAACATGTACCGGGCCTAACATCCGTCTAACAAACACATGCATAGCAATGAAATAAGCATGCATTCAGGCCCATGGGCCTTATTTCTCAATCAATCAAGCAATGGGAAGTGGGCTTCATAAGGAGACCACTTATTCAGTTATTATCTAATTCGGATTACTTCTGTTCAGATGTGATTAACTAACCTAATGATGTCCAAATGAAGTGATTCAGATGTCATTAGAAAGCTCATGTCATGAGGATCAAAAGTTAAGAAGACCATTTTTTTCTAAATCCCCACCGATTTTCACGAAACAGACAATTTCACTCTCGATGACAGACTGGACCCGGTTCTGTTAGGGATTTCAAAATAATGGCGGGAAAAATAACAAAACTTATCAAAACCGTGTGAAACGTTTTATACAGTTAGGATTCTCCGTTTGTGACAACTTTCATGTTTTGAGTTTTTTCTAAAAAGTCCTCCAAATTTTTATAAAATTCGGTTTTCACAAAGGACTCAACTGCAAATCGAATTTTAACCCGAGAAGGCCTTATATGAGATTTTAAGCAAATTGACCCTCTAAAAATTGCTATTAGGCCCTCAAAATTTCCAGTCAACATAATGAGATCCCAAGGAACAACTTTGTAGTTTTGATTTTTTGCAAAGGAGGACTCTAACTTTATCAAATTTGGAGAAACATCTTTTGGATTCCAAAGGAATGAAAATCAGATCTGAACACAGATACTGATTAGATCATAAAAATTCATTTTAAAAATTCAAATGAATTCCGATTTTGATGAAATTAGTATCACTGGAAAGATCTCGATCTCAGTGTGAACTTTTGTGAAGAAATTTTTTTTATATTTTGAACACATGAATTTATGAAAATATAATAACACATGAAGGTCAGTCAGAAACTAGTCTGTCTACAGATCTATGCATATATGGCGTTGCAGATCGTACAATCCTAACATGCTTGAAATTTTATGAAATTTTATGATGAACAGATTAAGATGTGTTCTACGACTTTCATGAAGAAAGTTTCTTCAAAAAACGATTGTAGAAAATCAGAAAAATCATAGAACATCATAACGTCAATCAGGAAATCATCAGAACAGACTTGAACATCACATTCCAGATTCTGATCCTAACTTCCGAAAGAGTTTTGACCTAGTAAACTAAGTCTGATTGAGGCATACAATATATCAAATCGAAGCTTGAGACGTGTTTTACGACTCTCTAGTTCATCACTTCGCAAGATTTCGACATTAACGAGCTGAAATCAGCATCTCAAACATGCAGGTTTCTCTGTACACGAATTTACAGAATAACATCCAAATGTACCTACCTTGTTCAGGAGTGTTTCTGAGCTCAAACGAGCTATTTTGGCCACCGATAAACTCTGGAATGGCGCCAAATATAGCTCCCGATATCTACGTCAAAAGGTAAGAATATCGGCGTAAGATTGCGATCTAAAGATGAAGAAATAAAATCAAGCTCAAAGTTGAACTCCGGTGGCTTTTCCGGTGAAAGCTGGCCACCACAGCTTCGTGACAGGGCTAAGGATGATGATTGCAAGCCTTAGACTGCCTAGGAAGAACGCCGGAATGCCGGAATCGCCGGAATCATCGGCTGGACAGATCATCGGTTCGGCCGCCGGTGATGCAACAGAGAGAGAGATGGAGCTGATCGGAGATGCTCCAGCCACCAGCAGATGTGGCCAGCCTTACGACTGGCTTTAGGACGTCTGGGGGGCTACCGGAGTGGCGACGGTGCGCCGGAAATCGGCCGGCAAGTGGCCGGCGTGAGCAAAGAAAACTCATGGCCAAGAGAGGGAGAGGGAGAGAGAGATAACGTGAGATGGAGAGAGAAGGAGAAGGAAGAGAGAGAAAACCAGATCTGAAAATGTGAGAGCTCCCCCAATTTTTGAGGGAAAAAAACCTATATACTCCCCTCAACTTTGAATCCTAGCCCTTAGATTGATCCAATGGCCTAGAATGGATCCTTAATGATTAAGAATATTCCTTAAGGGCTAAGGATTGGTGACATGGCATTATGGATGGACATGATCAATTCTAAATGAATGACCATGATTGATTTGCTTATCTCCTAAGTAATTTGATTAATCCTTAATGAATGGCATTTTAGTAATTTCACTTAGGGGTATTTTCGTAATTTTTATTTAAGGGCATTTTTTGTCATTTTGGGCTCAAAGGGATGTGGCCAACCTTGGCTGGTCGGAATAGATCGCCGGCCGCCGGATTTTTGATTGGAAAATGGCCGGTCCGATCGGACCGGTTCAATTTGGGTCAAACCGGGTTGAACCGATTGGACCGATTTGACCCGAGTTTAATCGGGTTGAACCGGTTCAATCCTTGGCTCAATTTGTTCCAATTTTGTACAATTTGCTTCCTATCATGATTAAACGATCCAATTAATATTGAATTCGATTAAATTGGATCGAACCAATTTGAAACTTATGCACAAATTGATCCAATTTAACTTGTTTAGCTCAATTGTTCTTGAATTTGAGTTAATTGCATGGCCAAGCTAGACTAACGAATTTAATTGAAGTCCAATTAGCCAAATTGAGTCTCAATTCATCAAATTGAATATTAGTCTAGAGTGGGTCAAGTTGAATTGCACTAATTGGACCAATTACTCTTAGACTTCTCAATCGTTGGACCACTAAATTGATCAAATTGGCTCAAATTCATGTGAATCTTCCAAATTTGATTTCGAATTTGGATTTCATATAAGAAATTAGGCTCATTCGTGTCTCAATTGCGCAAATCATGAAGAATTGATCAAAATCACTGATTAGGGCCTAAATTGGGGGTTTTTGCGTTTGGCTTGGAATTACAAAATTTGTTCCAAAATTGAATATAATATGACCTCTAGATCAAATGTCGTGAAGAAAACTAACCTAAAAAATGACTAGAAATGAAGTAATTTCATTTTTGGCCGATTTGAACCAAATTCCACAAATTGGGAAAAAGTTGATTCTAAACCAATTTTTGTAAAATTTCAAATGCCAAAGGCAAATTGAATGTAAAATAAGATAATTTTTGGATTTTTATATTTTTCAATTTTTTGGTCAAAGGTTTGACCAAACGTCAAACCCTAGTTGACTTTTCACTAGGAGCTTGATTTTATGATCAAATCTTTGAATTTTTCTGGAATTTTCACTTCTAAAGTGAAATTGGACTTGAAAGGAATCTTTTTATGTGAAAAGCCCCAATTTGACCTGGGCTTGACTTTTGGTCAAAGGGTTGACCAAAAAGTCAACTCGAAAGTCAACCGTTGGACTTTTCGGGTTTTTAAATGAAATGAGTAGAAAATTTTCTATAGAAGCTAGGCCAACAAACAGAATTAAAAAATGACACTTTTTGTTCAAGAAACGGGTTTCGTCGCGATCGGAAACCATAATCTCGAATTTTCTGCTTTTAATGACGCGTCGGCTAAAAATTAGGTGTCAACAGTCAGCCACCTTCACCCTTGTCGACCGCCGCCCGTTAATGAATGGAAATTTTGTGTCATTATCAAACAAATTTATGTTCTAGAAAGATAAATTTTGTGTCGTTATCAAACGCGTTTCTTTACTCAGAAACTCGTCCATGGAACAGAAATAGAAATTTCTGACTAGAAATTGATTTCTGGAACAGAATGATTATCATTCGCGCCTTAAGTATTCTAAGACATGCAAACAATTAGAACATGCAATAGATGAACATACAATCTAAAAATCAAACTACCTGAAAATCAAATAAGACTAATTAAAAACATAATCTTACCTGAATAAGATTAATAACTTTGAACAAGAACGGTGGAGAATGGCGGTGACCAGTGGACGTGACCGAGCAGGAGCATGACAACTGGCTGGGCTGGGCAGCGGCGACGACGGCAGAACCAGCGATGCGGGCTGGGCAGCGAGAGAGCGGCATGGTGCTGGCCGGTGACTGGGATGTGATGAAGACCGTTTGATGGCAATACCGGGGCTTATTGAGTGTGCAGTGGAGAGTGATAGCTTGAAGACGTGGTCGTGCTTGAGGACCGGCGTGCTGGAGATGAACGCCGGAAGCTGGCCGCTGAGAGGAGAGCTTTGCTGAGGAGAGGGACCTTGTGCACGAGCGAATGTGTTGAATGAACTCCCGTGGATGTTATGTATCACTCTGCCATTAAAATATAACGCCCAAATCTCCCTTTTAATTTTCATAAAAATAAAACACACAAATAGCCTTTCACATGGTCTAATTAATAGGGTTAATCCATGATTGATTCTATCTCGTGTCATAGCATTCATGCCATATTCTTAGTATTGGATATAGGTTGCATTTATTTTATTAATATAGTATACATGTCATCTAGGATATTATTCTAGTTCATCAATGCATGTTAGATTAGGACACATATAGTCATAATATTTAAATTAAGTCATGCTTATTTTAAACAAGAAAAAATCCAAAAAGAATTAATCGACATCGTGTTATTATATTTAGAAATCACGTTTAGGTCATGCGCACATTGCATCATTGTCTGCTTTCTAGTTAACATTTTTGCAGAATCCTTGTTGCATTCGACGATAATGAAGCTATGCTTTTGATTTGCTTAGCACATCAAGGTTCTTTCATCTTTCCAAGTAATTTATTTATTACTTTGATTATTGAGTGTTACATTACTTGCTTGTGTATTTGCATGAACACCCATCACATGTTAGTAGTTTAGGATTTAATTTTGTCGCGACCTCCTCGAACCATGTTCGGGGTTTGGCTAATGAATTACTAAGTCTAAACCTATAATTTAACTTGGGCTCTCCCAAGCCCATACCAATTCGCAACTTAATGTTGAGGTTATTAACATGCAGATAAATTTTTATTTAGGAATCGCCACTAATTAGTTTTTGGTGGGTCGATTAGATACCCAAGTAAAGCAACGGGAGAATTACCTTACTCCTACGAATCAGAGATCCAATGAATTCGGGAACTTGATTACATTAGTTAATCAACTAGTGCCATTTCGATGTCTAACCTTGTTCAATTCAAGAAAATATGTGTCAGGTAGTCTGGATTGATTTTAAACCTATTAACTAACGTGTAAGTTGATAATGCGGGTGAGCAATTATTAAAATAACAATTAGCAACCAAAGTGTTCATGCAATCTTCCTATCGGTTGTGAATCCTAGGGTTATAATCCTAATTAGGCTAAGGAAAAAACAATCAATACTTCAAAAGCACTCAATCAAGTGATAATCAAAATAGAAATGCGCAAACAACAACCTAGCAGCTGTCTCTAAAAACATTCAACCTATTATAAAGCCCTAAGAGCTTGTTCAATTTGAGCACAATTTTTTGATAAAAAAGTTTCACATATTTTAAAAGGAAATTACTCAAATATCTAAATTTTCAGCTATTTCCTAATTTTTGAAAAAATAAAAAAATTTCGGAATTTTTTTTGATAATTTTTGATAAATTTTTTTCTTAAATTTTAATGTTTTTAATAAGAAAATAATATTATAATATTATATAATATAAGGACTCGAGTGCTCCGGCCAGGGTCCAAAGCTGGACTAGGCTCGGTGAATGAGCCCAGCCTCCGCTCGACCTGGCCAAGAGCTTGGCCTTCGTCCGGCATTGCCTCGGTTGAGCCAGGCTGAGTGCCCAGCCCCCGTTTGGTCGGCGATGCCTCAGCGACGGCCACGGCATGCGCCACTCGGGCGCCCGATCCGTGAGATCCGTGGCCGTCGTGAGCTGCCACGATGGCAGCCGCGGATTGAGAAACGTAGGCCACCCCGACAACAACACCCCTCCCCGTCGGGGTCATCGTTCTGCGGTCGGTCCCGATGCTGCCGGCCGAGGATGCCATTTCCGGCCTTTTGAAGAAACAGCGACGGAGGGGAGCGAAAACATAATGGAACGACCACACGTTCGATGCCCGGGAACACCACATTCAACAGGGACGCCACCACGGAGCAAAACAGTACAAGGACTGCTGGCCACGAAAATGGCATGCCCAAGATCACCATAATCAGAAATCGAAACACGTTAATGGAGAAATTATCGATTCGCGTACCTGGTTTGGAATCCATCGAACTTGACGCGGAATTTGCGATGGTTTCCGAACATGAACTCAAGTGCTTCTCCCCTATACCCTTCTTTTGAACACTGGCCTAATGAGATTGCCACTCACAAGAAGAAAGTTCTCTCTAGATCCGTATGTGAGTTAGATTGTGCATCATCAGGTTAGGGGAGGGACTTGAGCGCTATTTATAGAGTCTTCGACCATGGGCCCTCTCATTACGGGCTGGGCCGTACTCGGCCCACACTAGCCAGCCCCATATTAGACTTATTAAGAACCCACATATCTCAACTTTATTAGACCAAACTAATTCAGTTAATTTCAATTAATGAAGCCCACATTAGAAAATTCTTACAAGGACGACTCGGTTTCGACCAAAAATCGGGACACAACACTGGATGTCATTTGGGCATTTTAACAAACAGCTGGTGTGCGTCGCCCGGGAAAGAAGAACTCAGCCGATTAAGGCTCAAACTCACGGCCACAATCAACACAAAATAGAGGGCAGAACACAACGGCGACGGGGAAGGCTCGCCGACGCTCGAAACCAGCGGCCAACGAGCGTCGGCGAGTCTCGCCCCTGGTCAGCCGAGACAGGGAAAAACAGGGCACGAAAAGGGTCTTCGCCGTGGGTCCCTACCCGGCTCGGCGACGGCGGCTAGCAGGGGGGCCCAAGATGAATCGAGCTGTGGCCAGCCGCCTTGGTGTAGTTGAGCCTAGATTCTCGGGGCGAGAGGAGTTGAACTCAAAAGAAACTTACCAAAAGGCAGACGCCGGGAAGCGGGATCCCGAGGGCGTCAGTTGTGGGGTCGGGTGCGGTGGTCGTCGGGGGGAGCTCTCTCACTCTCGGTTCTCGCTCTCTGCTCTCTCTTTTCTCTCACTCTCCCTCGGTTTCCCTCTCTGTTTTTCGGTCCAAAACCAACCGAACCCCCTCGTACTCTCTCTCTCTCTCTCCCCCTTCCTTTTAACCGGCCGGCTGGCCTGCTCTCCCGTCGCGTCTCACCTGCTCTGCCGCTTGCTCTGCTCCTGCTTTGGCTCTGCTTTGCTCTTCTGTTGTGACAAAGAGCCTAAGGAAGAAGGAGAGAAAGGGGAAAAGAAGGCCAGGCCGGGGGGAAGGACGAAAGGGCTAGGCCAGGGAAAGAAGGTGCTGGGCCGGCCTGGACCCGGCCCGATTTCGCCCCCTTTCTTTTTTTGAAAAAAGAAAATATGTTTTAATAAATCTTATTAATGCAAATGCACCCAATGTCTATATGCTATGCAATTTGATCAATTAACCCCTAATGTTTTTAATGCAATAATTTTACTAAATGGGTAATCAAAATTTACGTGTGAACAAATTTGACAAAGACTGCTTGCTCAACATTTTCAAAATAAAGAGAAAACTTACCGAAAGGGCATTTGATTGATCTAGCATAATCAAGCCCCTGTATCTATGAATCTCTGATTCGTAGAAGTAAAATGTACTCCCGTATTTTACTTGGGTATTTAATCAACCCATAATTGATTAGTGGCGGCTTCAAAATAAATTAAATTCCATGTTTAAAATGATTTTTTTCAAAACCTAAGTTGCGATGGGTATGAGTTTGGAAGAGTTCACGCTAGGCGACGGCACCATCTATCTGATGAGTAACCGTTCATGTCCGTCCGGTAATTTATTAGCTTTCTCTTGGTAGTTCACCTCGAGGAAGGTCGCAACAATCATTGATGACAACTCTGTTTCCATGAATCAATACTTAGCATTTGTTGAGATTTCAAGCGGAATAAAGTGCAGGCTAGAAAAAAGTTATGTGCCCTTATTGAAGTTCAAAAATTAAACAGAATTTGTCCGTAGCAATATAACTTATTTCTTGAAATGAAGGCAAACAAAGGGGGCCGAAGGCAAACACAAGCAGATATCAAAGTTCCTAGAGAAATCTGGAGACTCTCCTCACAATTCAAATGAGTTCGCGACATACAGACTTATTCTTCAAGGATGAAACCATTGACATTCGGCGACGACAAGAAGTCAGATCTTTTTGTGTAGTTCAACTACCCACATGTTGTAAGCTCGGCACACAACTTTTGGAGCGTCGAAACCAGCCGCAAGTGCCATGACCTGGAGCTCTTTCTCCGTCCACATCTTACCCCCGGGAGTGCTGCTTAGCATCCATATGTCCGCTAAGAATGAGTTCCGGTTCACAGCATCGGTGTCGGGATATTCTGGAAGGACCACGTCCATGATCACCACCTTGCCTTTCTCCGGCAATGCCTCCCAGCAATTCTTCAATACCTTCACGCCAAACTCTTCGTCTCCACAGTGAATTAGCCACTGCAGAGAACGACCAAATTCAGTCTAAACTATGAGGACAAAGCAACCAGAGTGTCTACTGTATAATTCTAAGTATAGTCACCCAAAGAGGCAACTGAAGTTGTGTAACCTTCAGTAAAATGACGTCTGCTTTGGGGATGTATTTCGTCACGTCCCCTTCGACGTGTTCAACACCTGTCGTCACAAGATAAACCGGGTCATTCCATCTTGGTTTTGGCACTCATAAGCCACAGCTTTATTCAAATAAATCAGGACTCATCTTATTGAGCACGTTTTTCTATATCAAGAGCTATAGTTTCCTCAATCCGCCTGTGATTGGTGAGTTACAAATTATATTACTAAATTATAAATGTGAATGATGTTTATATTCATAACCCACCAATCAAATGCATAGTGAAAGGACATGACCCTTCTATCAATATCATTGACCTTCAGATAATGATTTTTCCAAAAAGATAAGACTCTTAGTGCGCGAATCATGTCCGAGCAGTGACGAAAATCCATTTAATTAGTTTGTCCATTACAAAGTCCTGTCCGTTGCGCAAGCTTAGCCTTGCTAAAAAAGCACACTTAATAATATGTGTGTGAGAGAGAGAAATTGATTACCAGGAATCGAAGATGCCTCTCTGACAACATGAGGTAGATCAAAGTTGATACCATGTATGTGTGGGTTTTTGGACACTATAATCCTAAGGGTTGCCCCAACCCCACCGCCGACATCAACCACTGTCTTTGCATTGTCGAAACCGCGGTAAATCTCGACAATTTTGTTCATGTAAACGTTGGTCGAGCCTTGCATTGCGTTGTTGAATAGCACATTGAACTTGTCGTCCTTGCTCGCGTACTCAAAAATGTTCATGCCATTTGCAAGTTCGAAGGGCCTTCCTCCTTCCATAATTGCGTCTTTTAAGCAGTACCTGCACAGCATGCATAAACAAAGAGAATTGTCATGGGAAAAGCAAATAAATATGAAAAGAAATTAAAGTCATGTCTTCCAAATCGTTTTGCCACTCGACCAACCAATTAAAGTCGAAAAGCAAATACTGAATTATGGAAAAACATGAAAGGAAAATATGTTTAGCAAAAAGAAGTAAAATGCCAAAAGCAAAAGTCCCTCTACAAGATAGAATTAAAAGATCACAAACCAGCCGCCGGTCATGATTTTGTCGGTCAAGTAAAGCAGCATGGACGCAGGGAATGTCGATGCCCCGCGGGTTCTCATAAAGTACTTGCTCCTGGGTCCCAAGCCGTAGAGCCTCCGGGTGTCCCCGTCTGGGCCCTGGGCGAGAGTGCACGAGAGGATGGAGTTGCTCGCGAGAAGCCGCATCATCCGGTCCAGAGTGACGGGGGCTTCGGGGTTCTTCGTAGGCAGGCGCGATGCAATCTCGGCAGGGGAGAGCGGTGGAGGTGAGCCGGATGGTCCGCCCTCGGCCAGCATCTCCAGGATCCCGAGCTCAACGGTGGCCTTCAGCACCATGGGGATGCCTATCAGCGCATTCATTTCCATGGCGAACAAGAACTCATCTTCGTCCTCACTGGACGTCGTTATTACTGAGCTCTTGCACGCACTCATGTTTGATTTTTGCCCTCTTCTTTTTGGCCTTTTTGTGGTATAGAATGGCTGATGCGTTGATACCATGGAGGAGATTTTATAAGCATTCTTGAGATTGTCGCTACCTTTATTGAGTGGACAATTTTTAAGAGCTTAACTTTCACGAGAGAGAAAATATTAGGTGGTCCCGGCGCTCCACGTAGGCGTGGTCCCCGATCACTCACGAGGCGCCACATGGTCCACGTGGCTTGGGTGGGACCGACGGGCCGGGACGCAGCTGCGACGGCGATGATCGTGACCAGCGGGCGGAGGCGGAGGCCATGGTGGAGGTCGGGATCGGTGGGCGGGCGAATCGCTCTCGGGCTGGAGCGATATTTGAAAAAATGGAGAGAGAATGTGGGGCTTCCTTCGTGAGTTTCTCTAAGAAGAGCTGAGGAGATAGAGAAGGAGAGAGAAGGAGGAGGCCCCACATTAATGAAGAGAGAAGGGAGAGACTGACGAAGGGGCGTAGGTCCTTAGCGTGCATAGGAGGATGCAAGGCTAAAGGAGAAAGAAAATTAATATTTTGTGAAAAAAAAGGGGTCCCGGCCCGCCGGTCCCACCCAAGCCACGTGGACCATGTGGTGCCTCGTGAGTGGTCGGGGACCACCTAATATTTTCTGTCTCGTGAAAGTTAAGCTCTTAAAAGTTGTCCACTCAATAAAGGTAACGACAATCTCAAGAATGCTTATAAAATCTCCTCCATGGTATCGACGCATCAGCCATTCTATACCACAAAAAGGCCAAAAAGAAGAGGGCAAAAATCAAACATGAGTGCGTGCAAGAGCTCAGTAATAACGACGTCCAGTGAGGACGAAGATGAGTTCTTGTTCGCCATGGAAATGAATGCGCTGATAGGCATCCCCATGGTGCTGAAGGCCGCCGTTGAGCTTGGCATCCTGGAGATGCTGGCCGAGGGCGGGCCATCTGGCTCAGCTCCACCGCTCTCCCCTGCCGAGATTGCATCGCGCCTGTCTACGAAGAACCCTGAAGCCCCCGTCACTCTGGACCGGATGATGCGGCTTCTCGCAAGCAACTCCATCCTCTCGTGCACTCTCGCCCACGGCCCAGACGGGGACACCCGGAGGCTTTACGGCTTGGGACCGAGGAGCAAGTACTTTATGAGAGCCCGCGGGGCATCGACATTCGCTGCGCCCTTGCTGCTTCTCTTGACCGACAAAGTCATGACGAGCGGCTGGTTTGTGATCTTTTAATTCTGTCTTTTGGAGGGACTTCTGCTTTTGGCATTTTACTTCTTCTTTTTGCTAAATATTGAGATATCATAATATCGTTTCATATTTGTTAGCGATATTATATTAGAGACTCTTAAAATTTTCTATAGGATATTTTCCTATATTGGAGACAATTATGATATTATTGTTGATTATTTATTTCTTTTAATTGCACGCATATCTCCTGATCGTGCATATCTTTATTGATACATGTTACTTTAGATAATTGTCTTATAAAACCTATAAATAGACAAATGTAATCTTCATTATGATCATTGAATATACAGAAATTCTTCTCTTCTGCTTTACATTTAACTATGTTATTCCATAATTGAGTATCTTCTTTTCGACTTTAATTGGTTGGTCGAGTGGCAAAATGATTTGGAAGACGTGACTTTAATTTCTTTTCATAATTATTTGTTTTTCCCATGACAATCTCTTTGTTTATGCCTGCTGTTACAGGTACTGCTTAAAAGACGCGATTATGGAAGGAGGAAGGCCCTTCGAACTTGCAAATGGCATGAACGTTTTTGAGTACACAAGCGAAGACGACAAGTTCAACGAGATATTCAACAACGCCATGCAAGGCCCAACCAACGTTTACATGAACAAAATCGTTGAGCTTTACCGTGGCTTTGACAATGCCAAGACGGTTGTCGACGTTGGCGGCGGTGTCGGGGCAAGCCTGAGGATTATAGTGTCGAAACACCCACACATTCATGGTATCAACTTTGATCTGCCTCATGTTGTCAGAGAGGCACCTTCTATTCCTGGTAATCAATTTCTCTCTCTCACACACACATCATTAAGTGTGCTTTTTTAGCAAGGCTAAGCTTGCGCAACGGACAGGACTTTGTAGTGGATTGCCATTGCAGCTCGAGACATGATTCGCACACTAAGACTGCGCATGGCAACCATTCTGTGCCCGGGAATAGATTCTCGTCAGAAATGATTTTTTTTAATTCTGTGCCAGGGAACTGATTCTGAGCATTTGAAGGCGTTTAGTAACGGCCCAGAATTTCTATTCCTGAAATAGTAAAAGAATATAAATGCGTTTGGTAACGGCATAAATTTTTTTTTTGTTAATAATATTTTAATAACATTTTAAATATTTAAATATTTCTTTCTTTTCTTTTTTTCTTCTCCTCCTTGGCGATGGCCGGTAAAATATTTTTTAATTAATAATACTTTTATTAAAAATATTTTTTTTATTTTTTTTGGCCATGGCCGGTAAAAAATTTCTTTATTAATAATACTTTTATTAAAAAATAATTTTTTTATTATTTTTGGCCATGGCTGGTAAAATTTTTTTTATTAATAATATTTGTTTCTTTTTTTTAGCCATGGAGGTAAAAAATTTCTTTATTAATAATACTTTTATTAAAAAATAATTTTTTATTATTTTTGGCCATGGCATGTAAAATTTTTTTTATTAATAATATTTGTTTCTTTTTTTTAGCCATGGCCGGTAAAAAAAATTTTTAATAATATTTTTTTATTTTTTTTGCCATGTCCTGGTCGCCGGCCATGGCCGGTACAATATTTTTTTTATTAACAATTTTTTTATTAATAATATTTTTTATTAAAATATTTTTTTCCTTTTTTTTGCCATGGCCGATAAAATATTTTTTTTTCATGGCCTAGTCGCTGGCCATGGCTGGTAAAATAATTTGTTTTTGTTCATGGCCGGTAAAAAATTTTATTATTAATAATATTTTTTGATTAAAATATTTTAATCTCGCCAGATGCGACGAGAGTGGCCCTCGCGCCGGACATTAGAAGCTACATTAAAAACCAAGAAAAAGAAGAAGAAAAAAAAATTGATTCTCATTTTTGTTCCCAGAATTAAGAAACTACTTTTTTCTTTTATTCTTGATTCTGCTCAAAAACTGATTATGGGCACAAATTCTTGCAAATTTGTGCCCAGAATCAAAAAATTTAACAAACGGATTTCTATTCCAAAACTGATTCTGGGAACAAAAGAACAGAAATTTTCATTATTTGGCCAGTTACCAAACAGGCCCTAAGAGTCTATCTTATTAGGAAAATCATCATAAGAAGGAGATGGATGATATTGATAGAAGAGGCATGTCCTCTAACTCGTAATATAACTTGTAACTCAATAATTAGAGGCAAATTGAGGAAAATATGTTCTTCATATAAAAATAACGTGCTCAAGAAAATGAATCGTGATTTCTGTGGAAAAAGCTGTGGCTTTTGAGTACTTAAACAACGATGGGATGACCCGGTTTATCGTGATGACAGGTATTGAACATGTCGAAGGGGACATGACGAAATACATCCCTAAAGCAGACGTCATTTTAATGAAGGTTAACACAACTTCAGTTGCCACTTTGGGTGAATATAAAGAATCATACAGTAGACACTGTGGTTGCTTTGTACGCATAGAGAAGACTGAATTTTGGTTGTTCTTTACAGTGGATAATTCACGGTGGAGACGACGAGTTTTGTGTTAAGGTATTGAAGAATTGCAGGGAGGCACTGCCGGATAAGGGCAAGGTGGTGATCGTGGATGCGGTCATTCCAGAATATCCGGACACCGACAGGGTGACCCGGAACGCATTCTTAGCAGACATAAGCATGCTGAATGTCAGTCCCGGGGGGAAGGACCGGACGGAGAAAGAGCTCGAGGTCATGGCACATGCGGCCGGTTTTGACGCCCCGAAACTTGTGTGCCGAGCTTACAACATGTGGGTAGTCGAACTACACAAGAAGATCTGACTTCTTGTGGCCAGCGAATGCTACTGGTTTCATCCTTAATTAATAAGTCCGCTTGTTGTGGACTCCTTTGAATTGTCAAGTGGGTCTAGAGATTACTATGGGAACTTTTGTATTTGGTCTTGTTGGACTAAGGTCTACTTTGTTTGCCTTCATTCCAAGAAATAATGTAACAGCCCGAATTTCGATGTAATTTCCGGGATCAATGAAACTGATATTATTTCGCATTTCATTTTAGTAAGTCTCACCCAGAGCTGATCACTCTCGGGATACTAACCAATAGGATATGGCTAACTAGAAGATGGTCCGTGGACCGGGGACCCTATCGCGAAAGGGATACCGATCACGAGAGACGCTGAGGAAATATTTTAGGCCAACGTGGGCCGATCTTAGGAAAGAGTAATGGATTTGGTTTGGCCAAGGCCAACGATGTACGATTGGGACACAGGTGATTCTGCAAGACCAAAAGTGCACGTGGTCAACCAGTCCGGAACTTGAACCTAATGATTGTGACCTTTGGAACTAATGATAATTTCTCATTCTCTCAATGATCGAGACCATCACGATACGAATAGCCTTAGGTCGATACGCGTAACCTCTAAACAGCCACCTGTTAGTGAGAGACTCTGAAATTGAAAGTTTAGCGGGTTTTGTTCACGGAATTGGGCCCGGATTTCGGTATCGATTTTCAAAGGCTTAAGAGACTATTTTTGGGAATCTGACGTCATATTACGCTGGCCACTCACATGTGGAGTTAGTACGAGTAAAAATTGGAATTTCGGTCCGGGGGTGAAAAATTACGATTTTGCCCCCAGGATGCCAGCGTCGCTTTTCGAGGCCAAATGAGGTTATTTTTCGTGGCCGATGCCATTTTTGGGTGGCCACGCATACCAGGAGTCATTTTGGACAAAAACTGGAATTTCGACAAAAATTGGAAAAATAATATTATTTTATTCCCGAAACTTTGACGTCGATTTTCGAGGGCTTGCGCGATGAATTTCGCGATTCCGACGCCATATTATGTTGGCCACACATATATGGAACGCGTATGTGCGAAAATTGGAATTTCGGTTCGGGATTGGAAAATTACGAAAATGCCCCTAGGCCATTTTTGATTAATTCCGAAAATTGGATTTAATTTTGGGATTAACCAAGGTGAGTTAAGGTTAAACCAGGTCTGGTCAACCATGGTTAGGGGACAAAAGACCATTTCACCCCTAAATTATTGGATTAGGGCAAATCCTAGCCTTTGGATCAAGGGCAAAATTGTCCATTGGCTTGATTTTTGACACATGGCACCCTAGGCCCTAGTTTTTGACTAAGATAAGCATTTTTTCTCTCTCCTCTCTCACTCCCACGACCAGACCAGCCTTCAGAAAAATTTTCTCTCCATTTTCCCCTCACTTTCTCTCATTTTCTCTCAAATTTTCTCTCTCATTTTCTCTCTCGCCGGAGCTTCGCCGGAGCACGGCGCCGACCGCCGTGCCTCGCCGTCGACCCCCTTGGTCCCCCGCTTCAGCTCAGCCTCGGTTCCGTCCATTTCTCTCTCCTTTTTCTCTCTCTTTTTCTCTCTTTTTCTCATTTTCCATTCTGAGGAACAAGATCACGCGGAGCTTCGCCGGAGCTCCGATCGCTGTTCCGTCGACACCCGGCTGCTCAAGCATGTCCATACGTCGCCCAATTCAGCCCGGTCAGGTATAGTGACCGTACAGTTTATCGTTCACGTCCATATGGTACTGTTCATCCAGACCGTACGGCCGTCGCCGCCGTGACCGGCGCCTCGCCGGCCACCGTTCCCAGCCGTCCGTACAGTGTGTCTGTGCGGGGGTACTGTTCACGCGTCCGTACGGGGATCACTGTTCACTCCGTCCGTACACCGCGCCGCCGTCCGCCGGGAATTCCGCCGCCGGTTTCACTGTTCATCAGTGATCGGCCGCCATTCCCCGTCGTCGTGACCCTTGTTTTGGTGAGTAAAATTCCTAAACCCGGATTAGGACTGATGTTGCGTTTTTCTGGACTGGTTTAGGTGTTATCGGTGCATTTTGGACTGGCTTAGATAATAGCAGTGTGTAATTGAGACTGGGTTGAGAATTGATTGGTAGAAATTATTATCGGAAAAATTTAGTGGATTAATGAGAATCGTTTGGGAGGATAATGGGGTTTAATGACCAATTTAGGAGTTCGTCGGTGAAATTGCCGGGTATGCCGGGTTGACTGATTGTACGTCAATTGTGCTTAATTGTGGTTGATTTCGTACTGTTATGTCGTGTGTTGTGTGGCTGATTTTGTGGAGTGCGATTGGCCATTGTTTGGTTACAATGAATTGCTGATTTGTGAATCGCACGTTAGGCCCCACGGTATTAATTGGGCCAATTAAGCACGTGTTGTGACATTGGGTGTCTGAATTATGTTGGTGCTCGTGGTGCATTGCATTGCATAACATAGACACGCATTGTGTATGCCAAGAGTGAGGCATGTGATGAAATTGTGCGAGAATGCGTGTCTGCCACGAGCATGTGATCACCTAAAATACCCTGAAGCGTTATACGCTGGGTTCAGATAATAATGAGCTGTGTGATCACCTAAGGACCTTCGGGTCGATACCGTCCTCATGCACTTTGAAGCAGGACGATGCCCGGTACGTCCGGAAGGCGACCATCCTCATGCACTTTGAAGCAGGCTCTGGTTCGCAAGGAGAACAGTGTTGCGCCTCATGCACTTTGAAGCAGGCTAGAGACACTGGGCCAGATCGGTTGCTGCGCCTCATGCACTTTGAAGCAGGCTAGACGCACCGGGCCATGAAAAATTGATGACTCGAGTCGTAATAATAATTAATTTGGGCAAGTGTGCCAGTGTGGGCCAGTGGGCCAAAGAAATGTGCATGATATGTCAATGACATTTGCATGCATAAACATGCATTGAATAGCATGCGAGTGTGTGAGACTCGATGCATGAGCATGTGTTTGGCGTACGTGTGACTGTGTGTGCCACGTATGTGCCATGATTGTTATATATTGATCTGTCTAACCTGCAGGGTCAGAGAATTGTATGATTATGGTTGTGTTATGATTTTAAATGTTTGTTTCCAGTCAGGAGATTGCATGCTAGCCTAGCCTAGGTTTAGGGGTTGAACTCACTGAGATTCGTCTCACGGTTGTGTAAACCGAAACATTTCAGACCCCCAGCGAGAGGATGCCGAGGTCACCACCTCTTTTTGGGAATACCGCCTTTTATCCAGCAGTCGTCGAGCATGCACCCCGGTGGGGATGGAGCAGAACGGAGAAGTGGCTGTTTGGGTTATTCCCAGCTGTTGGTGTTTCCTTTTTGGTTGTCGTGAACGCTGTAAAAAAAGAGTTTTAAAATAGTAATAGAAGTATGTACATATTTTCTGCGTTGAATCTTGTTTATTGGATGGCTATCCTTGGCTCATATTGTAATTGTCTGGGTTTGTTTATTTTATGCTTCCGCTTGTGTTTGATCTCTGTATGGGTGTGGGTCGGCGACGCTTCCTGGGACGTCGCAGCCAACTTATCGACCGCAGGTGGGATGTTCGCGCTTCGTGGGGTACGGGGCGTGACAAATAAGTTATATTGCTACCGATAAATTCTGTTTAATTTTTGAACTTCGACAAAAATAAGGTGTGATCCCTAAGCAGTTGGAAGTTACCACTCATATCTTGGGTTTCCATATCATCCAAAAACTTTTTGTGTTCAATTAACGCGGCTAGATTGGGTTAGGATGACTCAGCGTCAGGAAAAGTAAGCACCCTTACCTTGATTAAATTGGCTTTGCTGCGCCCTGAATCAATCGAAAAACAACTTCTCAAACATTGATTCATGGAAATGAGATTGTTATCGAGGGTGGAATTTTACGTAGAGTCACTGGTGAAAATTTACCTAGGGTTCAGACCCACAAATGAATAAGAAAGGAGAGAATTTCACACATAAATCACCTGCCTTGCACTTTATTTTCCGTGGTGTCCCAATAAATCTCAAACATCAATTCATGGAAATGAGATTGTGATCAACTATGAAAATTTACCTAGAGGCACTAGGGAAACACCGTGTTGGATAGAGAAATCTTCATCCGTTAAATTATACGACACAATAATAACAACAAAGAAAGTCTCTTCTTGAACTCGGATCCTCTACTCGACTCGGTAATCTAATGAGTATCTCCATCCATCTCCACTGTTGACGTATAATTCATCCGCATACATCAATAACTGAGAATCGGTTTGAGACATCGATTTCTGTGAGCCGCACTCCTCATCTTTTTCTTATGTTTACTTCCATATCTTTTTACGTCTTCTCCGGTCGCTTCAAATCAAACCAAGTCTATCACCGATCAAATCTCCTTTACTCAACGCAAGTAATTAAATCATCTCGTTTGTGCTCCTAATCATATCTGAAATCCTCATGTTGCAATCATACCTACTTTTCGCAATTTTCCTTGGATCAATTCAATTCTATTCCTGAAGCTTCTTGTAAACTCCACATCCTACCTCTTATCTTCATTTCGACAACGAAGCTGAAATCACGAATAAATTATTTCATTCATAGAGGTGGTTTCGTGTGGGTTCCTACGATGGTTTCACCTGTGCTACGCAATTAAAATATAAGGTGTTTGTCAAATATCTTATAGCTGTCGTACATTCACAGCTGCACTAGCTTTACAATAGCTTTCAGAAAGCTACCCACTGTGTTTTGACGTATCATATCTTTAAAACATGTGTTGCCCACATATTTATAGATCAATCTTAATTATACTAAACGAGCTTTTAGTAGTGCGGGAGGGCGTCTCATAGCTCTCGCAATGTAATGGCAGTAGTGTATCAAGGTAACGGTGATTTGACGACAGACAGCCATGAAGGAGATAGCCCGTGACCGAACAAAGGAAGGAGACAAGATCCGAGCTTAGGGTTGGCCTTCATCTAGGGTTCCGAAGTGCACTAGAATATGTGACCACCTGACATTTTTCCCTTAGAAGTACATCTGGACGGCACCCATGCCTCAACGTGGTTATCTGCTGCCCACTAAACCTGGTTGAAAGTGTCAAAAGGAGATGAAACTTCCTACTCCCAAACATTGATCGAGCCTACATTACGGTCTCAATAAAAACATCTCAGATTGGTAAGGTCATATCATTTGTGAAAAAACTCAAACCCTTGTAGGTAGGATTATAATGGTAAGATCGAGTGTTTCTCCCTTATCCCGCATCAATGGATGGGATAAAAAAGCCTTCTAAATGAGAGTGAGTGAAAAACCCTTTCAGACTAAAAGTCTCTCATTTAGCATTTTCAAAAAATCCATGTTATGAGTGAAAATTGTCTTGATGATGATTTTCCCCGGTGAAAATTTAGTGATGCAAGCATGATAAAACCATTATTCATAAACCTCGATTGAATTGATAAAAACCTCAATAAACTTTAAAATGTGCATTCTAGGATAGCATTGATTGTTTATCTCTTTGATGAATGCATGCATATCTTCTCTAATCGTGTCTAACATGTAATGTTCCCTCAAAGACCAAGAGCTTCTTGTACCTGATGTTCAAGTTGCTTTATGAAGCCTCATGATTTGTCCAAATATTCTTGAATTTTCGAACTTCCTGAAGATGAGAGATTTTCCCGAATATCCAAGGTAAGTCCTAAATATTCCAAAATCACTAAACTTTTGGAGTAAATTCCACATGTTTATTGACAAATCTTTTCAGAAATCATCTATGAACTTTCAAATGCCTGTCGCGATCAATCCAAGTGTTTGGATATTTTAAGTGCCTGTTACAATCAATCCAAGTGCTCCATCATAGCCTTGTTCTTCTCATCTTTGAACTTCCAAATACTTGTCGCGATCAATCCAGGTGCTCCATTGAAGCCTTGTGCTTCTCGTCTATTTAAATGTCTATCACGATGAATCAAAGTGTTTGGATGTTTTAAGTACCCGTTGCGATCATTCCAGGTGCTCTTTCGAAGCCTTATGCTTCTCACTTATGAACTTTCAAATACCCTATCACGATCAATCCGAGTGTTTGGATGTTCTTAATATAATCAACAACAGGAATTTCAAAAAATATTGTAGTATCAAATGGATAATCTTCATTTCACTACTGAAATATTGTATTATCAGCGATCACTTATGCTAAGAAATTATGTTACTAACGCGTGTCAAGGATCATGAAATTATCAACATGCTATAAAGCGACTTATAAAACTGACTATTTTATCTGCAAAATTGTGAGAGGCTTTACATTTGGTCTAACGAAATGTATGTTACAAAGCGTGCATTAGGTCTAATCGTATTGGATTTCCAAAAATACATTTCCATAGTAATTGGTATAAGCATACATTATGGTGATTAAACAACAATAATATACTAATAATATCATTGTCAATATAGTGAATTAATATAAATCAATGCCGCACAATGTCATAGCCATGTGGCACCACATCATAAATTCTGGCATGTGTGTCATGTACATACCGAATTAGATGAATATGATTATATGAGTTATAAGATAAAATAAGATATATACCGTGTCTCCTACCAATATTCTTTAATACTTATCAATTTCAATAGAACACTGGGAACAGCATCTCTATCTGATCGGGCTTTAATTGTTTTAGACCTATCTAAACCCCTTTCATCACAGTCAGGTAACCCGGTCATTGAATCTGAATTACAAAATGGGTTCGTCATCCATTTTCTCACCTCTAGTGATTACCTATGTAGAATGCTTTATTCCATGACATTCACGTAGTTTTTTATAGCAACGTGTCCAATCTCTAGTTGAGGCGAGGAATTACTTATTGATTTGGTGATCTACTCATTCAGTTATGAAGCTAATTTGCTTACAATCTTTGCCAATTTGTTGAATCGAGTAGAGTAAGGTGCTTATTTGAGATTCTGAGACAAGAGTGTGCAGAGAAAACTAAAAATTGAGGCAAAATCCCAATAGCCACGGACAAATAAAAACTAAAAATTGTATGGAGCACCTAATGGTCAAGAGGGAAATGGGCATCCCCTTTGGTTTCGTCATTGCTTACCGCCACTAGTCGACATATATATTAGCAATTAATGAATAAGCGCCTGCATAGAAGAATTAAAAACAAAGACTCTTTTGAGCTAGAGTCAATTTTCATTTTGTAAAAAATGTTAGCCGGGCACAGTTTTCTAGATTTTGAGGGAGAAATATCCATTTTGGTTGCTAAAAATTTTCTAAATCATTTTGGTCTATAAATAAGTTTTTGAATTGAAACATACACGGATGACACGACAAGCATAACTTGCTCCAGTTTTGGCTCAAACGTTATTTTTATTAATATGATTCGAACCTAAAAGATTAGTTTTTTAATGGATCTTTCTCTCAAAATAATAATAATAAGAATAGCAAGGTACTTCTTTACTTTGATCTCTCTTCTTTTGGAGGTCAAAATAGAAAAATACCACAAAAAATCATAATTTCTCTTCTTTTTTTTGGGTAAATTTGTACCGGTATGGCAAGAATATCCTTTATCTACTACAAAAAATTCTATTCTTTGCGCACGGTGAACTAGGGGTGTGCAAAGGAACCGGGAACCGCCCAGACCACCTCGAACCGGACCGGACCGGCCCGGAACCGGCGGTTCCCGTGAGGACCGGTCCGATTCCCAGTTCTAATTTACTAGAACCGATGAGTAACGGTCCGGTTCCCGGCTCTAGGCGTGGAACCGTCCACCCAGACCGGACCGGTAATATATATATACATATATATAATTTTTTAGAAAAATTTCAACCCAAAAAAAAAAGAAAACATTTTTAGAAAAATGAAAACCATAAAATCCCTAATCTAAAGCTCGACTCTCAACTCCCATCAACTCACGGCCGCGCCTTTAGCCTTTCATCGCCTCTCTCTCTCACTCTCGGTCATCTTTATTTGCGAAAAACTTGGTGGGACCGGTTCCATGGACCCATCCGGGAACCGGACTAGACCGGCGGTCCGATTCCCGGGTGGATCCATAGAACCAACGGGCGATTCCCAGTTTCAATTTCTCAGAACCGGTCCTTAGTGGGCGGTTCCCAGTTCCATGTCGGGAACCGCCCGCCCGGACCACGCTCACCCCTACGGTGAACCAATATCCCATAGTTGGTCTATTTTACAAATTTGTAGGTTTTGATGACATGTAGGGTATTGTTGTCACAATGAACATAATATAAGGTTTTTGGTAATGTAAAAAAATAATTTGGAGTATTGGTATCAGAATGGCCATAGTTTAGAATTTTCAATGGTATAAACCTTGCTCAAAATAGATTATGCAGCTTTATGTCTCTACATTTAGATACGTATATATTCTCATTGATGAAATGCTTAAAATCTTTAAGAATTAATCTAACTTCCAGGCGTCAAGTATCAACCATTTTTAGTAGGGAAAATGATACAAACAGTCCCTGAACTTTGGCCCAATATGCAATTTGGTCCCTGAACTTTTAATTTGTTCAATGTAGTCCTTAAACTTTAACCCAATGTGTAATGTGGTCCCTAAACTTTCAATTTGTTCAATGTGGTCCATAAACTTTTGGTACATATTCAATTCAGTTCCTGAACAATATGAAAATGTTCAATATAGTCCTTCCATTAATTCAAGTTTAGGGACTACATTTAATATTTTCATATAATTCAGGGATTAAATTGAACATATACTAAAAGTTCACGGACCGAATTAAATAAATTAAAAGTTCATGGACAACATTGAACATTAGGCTCAAGTTCAAGGACCATATTGAATAAATTAAAAGTTTAGGGACCAAATTGCACATTGAGCCAAAGTTCAGAAACTGTTTGTGTTATTATCTTTTTTAGTACTACATAACAGCGGACCCATATTTTGTTGCGTACCTTTGTGTTGTCGGCTAGATTTTAGTCAAAAGATTCCCTCAAGGAAAAAAACATGAGGATGCATTTCATTGTTGCTCCTTCCTTCTTTTGTCCCTTCTTTACCTGCGTTAGACGGAACTTCTTTAATAATTTTTTTTCCCTCACTTGAGTGCGACATCTATATAAAATCATTCACTTGAGTGTCTATTCTGGCAATTTAATATCCTAAGGTAACAGCGTGTAAGTCGAGACATAATCCCAATAGCCACAGACGAACAACAACTAAAAATTGTATGGGGCACCTACTGGTCAAGAAAGAAACGGTCATCCATTTGGTAACTAAAACAAAGACTCTTTTGAACTCAGTCAAATTCGTTTTGTAAAATATGTTAGCCGGGCACAGCTTTCCATATGTCGAGGGAGAAATATCCCTTTTGGTTGTTCAAAATTTTCTAAATCATTTTGATTTTTAAATAAGTTTTCGAATTGGAATCTACTCGAATGCAATGACAAACATAACTTGCTGCAGTTTTGGCTCATGCGCTATTTTTATTAATATGATTCTGATCTAAAAGATTAGATCTCTCTCAAATTAATAATAATAATCTTAATGATGATGATGATGATGATGATGAATATGATGATGATAAGATACTTCTTTTCTCTGATCTCTCTTCTTTTGAAGTTCGAAACAGAAAAATATCACACAAAATCATAACTATGCCCATTGTTACATCAATAATTCAAACGTTTTTTTGGTAAACTTGTACCGGTGTGACTAAAATATCCTCTGTTCACCATAAAAAAATCCTAAACTTTGCGCAATGTAGACCAATATCCGATATTTGTTCTAGTGTATAAATTTGTGGGTTTTGGTTACACGTGGGTTATTGTTGTAACAGTGGACATGATTCAAGATTTTTGGTAACACAGAAAAAAATTTGAAGTGTCGATATCACAATGACCATAATTTAGAATTTTAATGGTACGAACCTGGGTCAAAGACTCGAAATAAGGGAAAATTACTAAAATAGTCTTAAAACTAATATAATTGTGCTAATTCAGTTCTAAATCTTATGTTTTTGCGAATTGAATCCTAAACCTTTTGCATTTGTGTCAATTCAATCTATCTGGCCAATTTTGATCATAAATCGTTGACGTAAACTTTAGCCATCCTATATGAAAAGACCAGTGCTAACATGGATATTTTTAATAATATTTTTTGAATTTTTATTCGAACAACAACTAAAAATTGTATGGGGGACCTACTGGTCAAGAGAGAAACGGTCATCCCTTTTGGTAACTAAAACAAAGACTCTTTTGAACTCAAGTCAATTTCATTTTGTAAAATATGTTAGCCGGGCACAGTTTTCCATATGTCGAGGGATAAATATCCCTTTTGGTTGTTCAAAATTTTCTAAATCATTTTGATTTTTAAATAAGTTTTCGAATTGGAATCTACTCGAATGCAATGACAAACATAACTTGCTGCAGTTTTGGCTCATGCGCTATTTTTATTAATATGATTCTGACCTAAAAGATTAGATCTCTCTCAAATTAATAATAATAATCTTAATGATGATGATGATGATGATGATGATGATGATGAATATGATGATGATAAGATACTTCTTTTCTCTGATCTCTCTTCTTTTGAAGTTCGAAACAGAAAAATATCACACAAAATCATAACTATGCCCACTGTTACATCAATAATTCAAACGTTTTTTTGGTAAACTTGTACCGGTGTGACTAAAATATCCTCTGTTCACCATTAAAAATCCTAAACTTTGCACAATGTAGACCAATATCCGATATTTGTTCTAGTGTATAAATTTGTGGGTTTTGGTTACACGTGGGTTATTGTTGTAACAATGGACATGATTCAAGATTTTTGGTAACACAGAAAAAAGTTTGAAGTGTCGATATCACAGTGACCATAGTTTAAAATTTTAATGGTACGAACCTGGGTCAAAGACTCGAAATAAGGGAAAATTACTAAAATAGTCTTAAACCTAATATAATTGTGCCAATTCAGTTCTAAATCTTATATTTTTGCGAATTGAATCCTAAACCTTTTGCATTTGTGTCAATTCAATCTATCTGGCCAATTTTGATCATAAATCGTTGACGTAAACTCTAGCCATCTATATGGCAAGACCAGTGCTGACATGGATATTTTTAATAATATTTTTTGAATTTTTATTCGAATAACAACTAAAAATTGTATGGGGCACCTACTGGTCAAGAGAGAAACGGTCATCCCTTTTGGTAACTAAAACAAAGACTCTTTTGAACTCAAGTCAATTTCATTTTGTAAAATATGTTAGCCGGGCACAGTTTTCTATATGTCGAGGGAGAAATATCCCTTTTGGTTGTTCAAAATTTTCTAAATCATTTTGATTTTTAAATAAGTTTTCGAATTGGAATCTACTCGAATGCAATGACAAACATAACTTGCTGCAGTTTTGGCTCATGCGCTATTTTTATTAATATGATTCTGACCTAAAAGATTAGATCTCTCTCAAATTAATAATAATAATCTTGATGATGATGATGATGATGATGATAAGATACTTCTTTTCTCTGATCTCTCTTCTTTTGAAGTTCGAAACAGAAAAATATCACACAAAATCATAACTATGCCCACTATTACATCAATAATTCAAACTTAATTTATGGAGAATTCTAGTTTGAGAAAATTGTATTTGGAAGAGATTTATTTTGAGGGTTATTTTTCCAGATGAATCTCTTTTTGAAAAAAGTAATGCATCCTGCAGACTTTTAATAAAAAAAAATTCCATATATATAATCCCACGATTGATATGCTTTTGCTATTGATTCGATGTACATTAGTAGCAGGAGCATGTGAGTGTCGGACTGTCGGTCGTTAGTTTTGCTTTTTAGGAAAGTCCAGCCAAGTTAAGACAGTGCTGGATCTCGAATCTCAATGAAAGCACCTGCAATGCACCTTCCTCGCATAATGCCGAGAATCGGTGGAGATCACAGCTGGAGCACGTGAGCATTTGCTCCTTTGTTTTCCTTTTCTACTTTCTTTTATCAATTCAAAGTCGTGCTGGATCTGGAGTTTCGATCAAAATCACCAGGAGCACGCGAGTGCATGTGAGCATGTGAGTATTTGCTCGGTGGGTTCCACACACCTTCCGCAAGGTGCTGCGGAAGCTAACGCGTGCGATGATTGTTCTCTCTGCGGCATGGCTCACAGCGGTTCGCTTAGCATGTAGAGTCTTGAACCGTTGAATGGCAATAAGTCAGCATTACGGGCTTTGCACAAATAGCCCCAATCGATCTTCCTATGCTGCAACATTTTTAATCTAAATAATTTGACTAACCCATTCATATATATATATATATATATCTGTATGTGTGTATATATATATATGTTTCAAGATGGAGAGGAAACCCTACCTATGTAGACAAATTTTCATTACATCATTCTAATAATGGAAGTTTGGTTCATTCACTCTAAATGACTCATAAAATCTCTTTTGCCCCGATCGCATCCTGGATTCCAATTTTTTTTTTTCATGGAGAGATTTATCGATCGAGCATGCGTAGTAATCAGTAAAAGCACCATTAGGAGAAAAAAAAAAAGCTTTATGATGTGAAAAAAATTGCATTTCATATTCTTCCCTAAACTTTAATTCATTTTCTCTTTGATATCTAATCTTTATTATATGCATATACTTGTTTATTTCTTCCATAACGAAACACATAACCGATAAACTATCATCGTTGTGAACTACAGTGTCCACTATTTATCACGTCTCATTTTTTTCCCATTTGTAATTTGAGGTAGTACATTAAACATGTTAACAAAATAGATTCTTCATAGGAAACAAAAAAAAAATTAAAACAATTGGTTATGATGCGACATTATACAGCAATATAATTGGTCTATGTCATGATATTGTAGTATAGTTGGTTCATAATATCCATGAAGCCTTCGCCAATGGAGACGAAGGAAAGCGAAAGCCCCATGTGCGCTCCACTGTCGGTAAAATGTAGTTTCCACGCTCCGATTTTAAAATCAATGAAAGCACGCGCATAGGTTCCATGCAGCTACCGCGTTATGCGGTGGAAATTAATTATTATCAAACAACATTTCTTTCATTTTAAGTATCTAAAATGGTCCAATTTGAAATTCAGTACTCGAAATTTTCAGTAATTATTTTTCAGTTTTATCTAAGCGGGCATGTACTCGCAGCTTATTTTTCACAAATGAATTAAGTTTAGCCTTGGCAAAAAAACAAGTTGAGTCAAGTTGAAAGTCGAGCTATATAGTACATAAGAATTGGCTTGAATTACCTGTGCAATCATTTACTTTAAGCCATTACAGTACAGTGCACCCAAAACTAGATAATCTTTAAACATGATGGAGTTAGTAATTATTTTTCACTGTTACATCATGTTTAAAGATTATCTAGTCACTTCCTTTCACCGAAGTCATTTTTATCTCTCTCAATAAATTAATCGATTTTTACGTTTCCTGTTGAATTCCTAACTTCCCCTCTAATTTTTTTTAAAAGGTGTGGAAATTTGAAAATAATGTGGAAAGCGAAACCCAAGAAAATGTATCGGCGAACACTTACAATGAAACTTCTCATCAAGATCCAATTGACTGATTAACGAAATGCATTAATTCGACAAAACTTAAGCTACAAATATTTAAAATATTTTGGTCCGTTCAACCCAATTTTTTTCACGAATGCTGCTGATATCGTAATTCCACCTAGTTCACTCTTACAAGTGTAGTTTTCGAATTCCTTCACATGCATTTTACAGTCCGCTTTAACTCCATCTAATGATGACTTTGAGACATGTAAATCAATCTACAATGTCGTTGAACCCACAATGTTCTCTGGCATGGGCAACCCTAATTCTTGTTCTCCGCCCATATGTTTTGGGCTGACCGAATTCCACTTTCCTCTTGTGAGTTGGTATATATATTATTCTTTGGTCTATCATGCTCACGCCGTGAGTTACTTTCTTTCTTCACCTTTTTCTTCCTTTTTCTTTTTCTATTTTTGTTTATTCCCTTTCGAGTAGTGTTCAATCACTTCCAGTTTTGACTAAGAAAAATTAACTTGCCTGCTTTTAGCATGATGTGCATCTTTAATATTGGAAAGAATTGGCCAGTTAATTCTCCCAAAAAATGTTCAAAATATATTCCTCAATAACGTAGATTTGCTCCTCCATTCGTGCTAAAGTCCTTATACTGCATATATGATATCTGGTCGAGCAAAGGAAATAAATGGTTAGGCGGAATTTCTCATTCCCGCAGGCTTAGTCTAATTAACTCAATTAAGCTCAGAGTCTCCTCGCACCAATCCAATCAAAATGTAATTATATGTGGGCTTACCATTAATGAATGAAAAATACTCATAATATTTGCATGTAATTTGACTAATATTTTTTTAGGGGTCGGGATCGATCTCTAAGTTTTCTATGCAATAAATAATTGACTAGATCCTCAAAATTTATGTGCTAACATCCCTTGCTGATTATATTTCGCTCCCAGCTGCTAGTTTGGCTTAGAGATTTTTTTCCCTCTTGACGCTTATGATTAGACAAGTTCATAGAGAGATGTTCACAGTAGTGACCTTTTCTTGGCTTTTGATGTATTTGAGATTGGACCCACATACCAGTGGAATTTTCAGTATGCAGTGTGACCATTTCATTCATTGCTCATGCAGTACAAAGTAGGCTTACTTGTCTTGTCAGATTAGAGACCATAATTTCTCAGCTACTGCCGCTATCTTGCTGATATTTGCTGACTGCAGTCTTGTTCTTATCCTTCACTTTCACTTTTTCTCTATCGTACTTATACTTTATCGAATCAAGTTCTTCAAATTTTACAAATTTTCTAACCAAATTGATCTTACACAAAATCCAGCCACATCCAGCTAGCATGACCATCGGATGATGTCGCGTGTGACATGAATAATCAAGTCCCTTTAATTTTTTTGGATAGAGTATTATTTGTCATTGTCTTTGTCGTCATGATCACTTAAACAAAGTTATAATTGGGTATTATACTTAATATCTTAGCCATATGTCTGTGTATATAAAATCTATACATATGTGATGAAGGTATAGCAAATGAAGCAATCTTAGGGTAATGTACAAGTTTTTAGCCATTTTGCTTCTTCTTCTTTTTTGTCGAAAGCCAATTTGCTTTGTTGGCAATGTAAGAAGTATTCTCTCTGTTAATCTTCATGATCCAATAAATATATTTTCCTTCTCATATTAATAAAAAATAGAAAAGAAAACTAACGAAAGCCATTGCTCGTTAGAATTGTTTGTCATTAGTGATTGAACATTATGAACCAACTAAACTACAATATGATGACTTTCACCAATTATATTGTGATATTGCATCATAACCAATTTTTTTTCTTTTTATTTCTTGAGTAGAATTTATTTTGTGTAGAACCTAAGCTGGTGTTTTGGTTCAAAGCGAGCATGACTTTGACTTGACTTGCCTTTTCTATAAGGGATAATGACACAAACAATTATTAAATTTTGACCCGATATATAATGTGATCCTTGAACTTTTAATTTATTCAATGTAGTCTATAAACTTTAGTTTAATGTTCAATGTAGTCCCTGAACTTTTGATTTGTTCAATACGGTCCCTGAACTTTTAGTCTATATTCAATTTAGTCCATGAACTATATAAAAATGTTCAATGTAGTGGGACTTTATTAAAAGTTTAGGGACCGCATTGAACATTAGACTAAAGTTGAATGATCGTATTGAACAAATTAAAAATTCATAAATCATATTATATATTTGATCAAAATTCAGAAATTATTTGTGTCATTTTCTCTTTTTATAAATAAAGAAATAGCGAAGAAAACCAATGGGCAATCATTGCACGCGTAATTCCGATAGCAATTTGCGGAAGGTGCGTGGAACCATCCTATGCAGGTGCTTTTTGACTTAACTTTGCCTTTTCTATTAATACTCCCATGGTCCTGGTGGTGCTAACGAGTGAATCACAAAAACATAACAATCGTCGGATTATATAGGATTTTATTAATAAATGCTAGTAGGACACTTTGTTAAAATATTTAAATAAGGAAAGTTTATTATTTTCAATACACAATCTAACTTGTTTCTTTGAAAAGAGATTCCTCTGGGAAAGCAAATCCCAGAATAAATCTCCCTCCAAAACAATTTTCTCAACTTAAATTTCTCCTATAGCATCATGCCTAAAAATTATCTAGTCATCACCCCCTCACCCAAATCACTTTTATCTCTCTCCTTGAACTAATATTTTTTTTGACATTTCAAATAAATTTTATACTTTCGATGTCACAATTAGAATTTCTCAGGAAACGGGTCCTCCACAATCAAATAACTATTCAGTTTTGACAAAATAAATAACTATTCGGTGATACTTTTTTTCTTTTTATTTCATTTTTGTCAAACTTTTTATTTCAGGTGGACGCTCTTTTTTTCTTAGCTTTTTAGTCAAGATGATCACATATTTATCTAAAGGTGTTTGTCATTAGTGATTGGATATTATGAACCAACTATATTACAATATCATGACTTTGACCAATTTTATTGTGACATTCTGAAATCCGACCCACTTGGGATTTATGAAATGGATGGTTTTATGAACGTACTTGTAGTTGGATCTCGCCCGGAACTGATCATTCCTGGGATACTGTCACGCCCCGAACCCCTCGAAGCACGATCAACCCACGTACCGGTCGATTTTGATGCGATGTCCCAGGACGCATCGCCGACCCATCTCCCAAAACAGAGCATAAGACACATGCGGAAGCAACAATTAAAACACCCTTACAAAACAATACATGACCAAGGGTAGCAAGAACATCGAACAATTCAAAGCCTAATAATCAAGACTTGCATTGAACTTCAAAACATATACAATGTTCACTATACACCAATACAAATCGCCAAACAAAAGCGGGTCGACGGCCACTACTAACAAAATCCCTAAGTGGCCAAGGGGGCAGTCTAAGGTGGGGCTATAATCAAAAGGGTTACTGGCCTGACCTAAGGGAGGCTAAGGCTGATCCTAGGAAACTTAATCGGGATCAGATCCTGATGACTCGGACTCAACCTCGATTATTTCATCCTTTGAATCCATCTGCTCGACCTCGCCAACCTGTTCGGGTTCCTGCTTTATGGGCTCCGGATTCTCGTATGGATCGGGTACACCAGGCAACCTCTATCAGGAGTCTGAAAAATGGGGTTTAAACAACTATGAGACGAATCTCAGTGAGTAGGCCTCCTAAATCGAAACTAGGCTAACATGCACCTCCTGACAAGCAAATCAACACAACAACGGACAATAATATCAATCAAACGACCTAGGCCCTTGAGCCCGGTTCGCTTACCTTGCTGACCCTGCAGGTTAAACAGTTCGACATAAAAATCACGGCACATACATGGTACACATTTTCACACGTATGCCATACGCATGCTCATACTCAAAGTGTTCATCTCGCATGCCATTCACCGAGTCTTGCATACTCGCACACTGGCCCATGCATTCTTATGCATGCAAATGTCATCATCATGCCATGTTTCATTCTGGCTCACACTGCACACTGGCATACAGCTCATTTTTAATTAGAAATCAACCCGAAGGCCACGGCCCGAAGGCTCACAACACTCCACGGCCAGCGTAAAAACGCCCCAGGCCCAGTGTCTCTAGCCTGCTACAAAGTGCATGAGGCGCAATACCGATCTCCTTACGAACCAGAGCCTGCTACAAAGTGCATGAGGTTGGTCGTCTTTCGGACATACCGGGCATCGTCCTGCTACAAAGTGCATGAGGACGGCACGACCTGAAGGCCAATAAGTGATCACACGGCACACTGCCAATTTTTATCTGAACCCCGCGTAAAACGTATCAGGGTATAATTAGGTGATCACATACTCATGGCAGACAGGCATTCTCGCATAATTTCGTCACATGCCTCACACTAGGCATACACAATGCGTGGCCATGCAATGTCGTATAATGCAACATGAGCATTCAATTTCAGCACGGCATTTCAACAAACATGCCAAATCAACGTGCTCAAATAGCCAATCAATTGCCCATACTTATTCGCATAACATGCGCACTTGGCCAACTAGTACCATGTGGCCCAAAACATAGTTTACGCACTTGGGCAATAAACATTCACACCAATGATTGGCCAAATACACACTGCATTGCTCGAACACGAAATCATGCGGCATGGCATTAAACAACTGAGCATGACAAAGTACCATTCAACCACCGAGTCGCTCAAACGAGGCACCACAAAATTTAATACAATCAAGCACAATTTGTACCCAAATCAGCCACTAATCAGTCCGAGAGAGAGAAAAACCGGAAATATACAAAAATCGGGTCCAAACTGGGCAGTTGCACAGTGACAGAAATCCATTTGAAATAAATGGTAAATCAATTCCAAAAATTATGAAATTTGGATATGTTGTACAAAACATCTCGATGAACATTTTCTATGAAGAACTAGAAACCCAGTTCTAACCGTAAATACCTCGTTTTAACACTCCAAGTCGGACAAAATCTGATTCGCTCGGACAGCCCCTCAGGCCATCAAAATACAACTCATTCAGTACCCAAATAATTGTTTAAAGGCTTGAAATTTTTACATGTTATAGCAACAAATGTCCCGAACAATTTTTGTGAAGAAAATATTTTGAAAATAGGCCTGAAAAAATTTATAAAAATTCGAATAGACCAGAAGGTCGGGTGAACAGTAAATCGGGCAGTTTTGTTTCGGTCCAAAGATGGACTTCCGAATGGCCTCAAATGATTTCTAAAAATTCCCAAATTAAAGTATGTTATACTTAAAGATGTTGGGAACAACTTTTATGAAGAAAACTTCTTCAGATTCGAACCACAATGATCACAATAAAAATAAAAAAGTTCAGAGGTACAGTAAAATCAGTAATCCGAGAATCAGTAACTTGCACCATTAAGCAAATCCAACTCATACAACCTCTAAACCAAGTCTCCACAGCCTTAAAACCATCCCTAAACCATCACCTTAGGCCCTTAAAATCACCATAACATCAGCCCAAATCAGCCCCCACCAATTACCCCTAAAACTTGTCCAAAGTGCACATAATCCTAATTAAGGGTTAGGATTTCCACTCACCTATTTATGCTCCCCAAAATTCTAATCGACGAGAACGGGCGGTCGATTGCCGGTAAATGGCGAAATTGGCGGCGGCGTTCCGGCGGCTCACAGCAGAGGTTCTGGTCGGTGAGGGTGGTGGCGGCGAACGGCGCTTCTCTCGCGCGCGACGGCACTCCGACAAGCGGCTCCTCCGGCGGGGGACCTCTCACGGCCAAACCAAGAGGAAAATGAAAGAGAAGAAGTGGCGTGGGAGGGGAGATGATCGGCTGATGGGGGAAGAAATGGGAGGAGAGAGAGAAAGAGTCAAAGGGGTCTTACGGGTCAAAAAGTGGCGCCACATGTCGCAATCCGGTGCGTTGGACCATTTTGCCCTTTGATCCAATGGCCATTAATCACTCTCATCCAATAATTGAGGGCCCTTTTGGTCATTCAAAAATTATGAATTTTTGACTCATAATTATCCACAATAAATTCCCAAAAATTGCCAAAATTCGGAACCCAAAAATAGGCCATAAGGGCAAAACGGTAATTTTCCGGTCCCGGGTAGAAATTCCATTTTTTGACCGTACCGACCCCAAATGTATGTGGCCATACCAAAACGACGTTGGCCTTGCAAAATAGTCGCAAACACCTATAGAATTTCGACATCGAAGTTCGGGTCCAATTTGGCGATCAAAATTGCTCAATTCAGAATTTTAGAGTCTCTTACTGACGGGTGGCTGTTTAGGGGTTATGCGTATCAACCTAGGGTCACTCGAGTCGTGACGGTCTCGATTACCGGGATAGCGCAAGGAATTATTGATTATTCCAAGGATCACGATCGTTCGGTTCAGGTTCGGGATTTATTTGCCACGCGCACTCTCGGTCGAGCGGAATCACCCGCGATCCGATCGTACGTCGTTGGCCAAACCAGATCTGTCACCTTCTTAGAGTCGGTCCACACTGGCCCAAAATACTTCCCTGCCGTTTCTCGGAATCGGCGCCCGATTCGCGATCGGGTCCCCGGTCCACGTATCGTTTTCCTAGTTAGCCTTTTCCATTAGTCAGTATCCCGCGAGGGGCCAGCTCTGGGCGAGACGTACTAAAATCAAATGAGAAATAATATCCACTTTGTCGGATCCCGGAAATGGGTCGAAATTCAAGATGTTACATATACTAACCGTTAGGGAAATGCTAATTAGGGATTTGAATTCGCGTGACTAAAGAAACTCGATCGTGAACCGACTTTCGATCATAAAAATTGTCGAGGTGACATTTTAAGCCAATGAAGGCCGATCCAAGGATAGTTAGGGATCAGTTCGCCGCTGTCATATTAGTGGATCGCGGGTGATTCCGCTTGACCACGAAATGAATCAATAAATGGCTCCGAACCTATACCAAACGATCGTGCCCGTCGGAACTAGCGATCGATCCTCGCAATTAAGTGACAACCGAAGTCGTCCCGACCCGAGTAAACTTGTACGTGGCAAGATTCAGTATCGGCCACGGGTCAAATGTGCGAATTTCCCCAAAAACCACCCATTGGTATGAGATATGCACAAGTTACGTTATTT
Organism: Syzygium oleosum; assembly: GCF_021117445.2. Taxonomy (NCBI): domain Eukaryota; kingdom Viridiplantae; phylum Streptophyta; class Magnoliopsida; order Myrtales; family Myrtaceae; genus Syzygium; species Syzygium oleosum. Next base: position 2,976,509 of record NW_026607500.1, on the reverse strand, counting down.
AGAACTTAATCATTAATTAGTGACCAAGTTGGGCATTGGAAATTTAGAAAGTCACGACTGATCATTTGGACGATGTCGTCATTTGCTCGAGTAGCCTCGGATTTGTCCAAATCCTTCAGAAAAATTGAATTTCGGCGAGAAATGAAAAATGACCATTTCACCCCTGGAAGTTTGTTAAGGCCAAGGTAATTTGGGAAGGGCATTTGGTCATTTCGACCTAATATTAGAAATAAAAAATTTTGGACAATTTTGCCCTTGGACTTTTTGAGAAATTTCCAAATTGCCCTTGGATATTTTGGAAAAGATTCGATCCGGACCGTCGATCTCAAGATAAGATCGAATCTAAGCCGATGATTGGATTTGTGAGAGAAGGGCAAGATGGTCTTTTGGCCCTTCAATTATTGACTTTGAACTATTAAAGTCGAAACTCTTATCTCTCTCCTCACTCTCTCTCACCTTCCCTTCGACTCTCTCTCCCCTACCCTCACCGACCCACCATCCTTTCTTCCCCTTGGCCGCGCCACCGCCATTCGGCCTTCCGTCCGCCGTGCCACCGCCATCCCGCCACCGAGCAGCACCACCGCCCTCACGCCGTCTGTCTTTCTCTTTCCCTCTCCCTCTCGGTGATCTCTCACTCTCTTCGTGGCCGTGAGTGACCGTGGCCAAGGAAGTCGCCGCCGCCCGCCGTTCAGTCGCTCGCCGCCGCCGCGTGCCATCGTGAGGCCGCCGATCAGCCGCCCCCTTCCCACTCTAGCCGAGCTAGTCTAGAGTTCGTGTAAGTCGCGCCCTAAACTCTATTTAGGACCTCGGGTATCGATAGATGAATTAGGGCTGAATCGGGTTGATAGTTGACGGTTTAGGGGTTAATTAGAGACTGTTTAGTGGTTATATTAGTGGACCGATTTGGGGGATAATTATGGCTGATTTATGAATGAAATTATGATGATTTCGAGACTGATTTGGTGCTGAGTTAGATGCTGGAAAATCGGGAAATGAAATGACGGGCATATGGTCCGATTTGGAGATGATTTGTGCCGGTTTGACGTGCTGTGATATGGCTGTGTTGTGGTGCCTGTTATGGCTTGAAATATGCGTGGAAATGTTGAATTTGTGGCTGTGATTGTGGGCCCGATGGCGGCCGTGATTGCTCGCTAGTTTGCGAAATATTTGATTGAAATATGAATTTGTTGTGTGCACGCATGGGCTGAGTTGCGTGGATCGCCAAATTAGCCATGTTTGGGCTTTATCTGAGTATGTGAAATGCGTGGAGATGGATGCATGCATGAGCCGGATTTAATCGGCTAGTAATTGGGCTTGTTGGTGTGAGAATCGAGCGAGTAATTGAATGAGAAAGTGTGTGAAATGTCGGGCATGAGATTACGAAAATCCCTGAGGCGGTACCCTTACGCGGGGAATTGATCCGTCCTGAGGCGGTACGACTACGCGGGACGATGCCCGGTATTACCGGAGGACGGCCAACCTGAGGCGGTACCATTACGCGGGTTGTGTCGTATGTGGTGGGTGTTGAGCCTGAGGCGATACCATTACGCGGGCAAGATACACGGCCTGAGGCGGTACCATTACGCAGGCCAAGAAGTGTTGTTATTATGAGTTAGTCGCAGTGAACCTGAGGCGGTACTACTACGCAGGTCACTAGCGTGTCGAGTGGAAAAATGAGATAGTCGCAGTGAACCTGAGGCGGTACTACTACGCGGGTCACTGGCGAATTGGGTGAAAAGAATGTGATGAGGCAGGAACGAATGCGTGAAATGTAATTAAAATGTGCATGTGGTTGGAAATTGTACTACTGTGGCTAACGTGCAGGCTGCACGCAGGAAAGGCCTAGGTAAGTATAATTGTGTGCCTGTTAGGTGATGGTTGAGGGTGATTATGTTTGTGATTGTCTGGAGGTACGTGATAGCCTAGGTAGGGTTTAGGGTGTGTGCTTACTGAGATGTGATCTCATGGTTGTTTCAACTAAAAATTTCAGAACCTCGACCTGAGCGATGAATCTCCCACCGTCGCCACCTGAGCGTTTTGGAGTATCCATGCACACCGACCACAGTGTTGTAGAGTACCCGATAGATGATAATATGACCTGGGTTAAGCATACCACCGTAGTTTGGGTAGATATAGGACTACCCCTTTGGCAGGCCCACACGTATACTGCCTGGATGTTCAGAGACGGGGTGGATGAGTTTGGCCCCGTCCGTGGCTTCGACGTCCCCTGTGATGGAGTTGGGGACTGGGATCCATCAGCTATACCTCCTCCGGATGTCGAGACGACTAGTTTGGAGACTAGTCTAGTGCAGTCCGACCTTCAGCCTGCGCCTGCAGCACCGGAGCCTTCAGGGGCTGAGCATGAACCGGAGCCGGAAGAGTTCTAGGCGGGGCATGATCCGATGGATGTGGATCTCGAGGCGATCCCAGAGGAAGAACCAGTAGAGGAAGAACCTGAGGCAGAACCTGAAGAGGCCCCAGAAGATGAGCCTGAAGAAGAACCGGAGGACGCACCCAAGGACGAGCCATGGTACGAGCCAGAGTATGTCCTAGAGTGCGATCCCGAGTTTGTGCCAGAGGACGAGTAAGATGATGAGCCAGTTGAGAAGGAGCGAGTCGAGGTTCCAGCAGAGTCGGGTGATATAAACCACCCGATTGAGATCGAGGCCGAGCCGGATTCGTCAGAGGAGCAGACAGTTCAGGGGGATTCAGATTCGGGTGTTGAGGAGTCAGATTCTGAGTGGACGCCAAGTAGAGGGCGTAGGGGCTAGCGTAGGGGCCAGTATAGGGGTTAGGTGATCCTTTTGATATATTCCATTTTTGAAGATAGGGTATACCCAGGCTGCTGATCTTTTGGATATCGGTGGTGTGTAGTTTTGAATAGTTCGACGTGCATGTAAATTATGGTAAAGGTTGTATATGTGGATATTGTATAAAGTTGGTTAAGTAATGGATATTTATTCTCCCTTGTACCCCTAGTTAATTCTTGTCCGGGTATTTGTGGCTTTCGATGGTCGTTTTAAATCTCTGATAAGTTGAATGAGGTCGGCGATATCTTGGGACGTCGCATTATTCGACCGGAGAAGTGTGTCTTGTGCTCGATGGAGTTCGGGGCGTGACATCACTTGTTGATTTGGTATCAGAGCGAGCACAGCTCGATCTAAGTTGGTCGAAGCCTGGAGTGATAAGGAGCGGAGACCCTGGGGTAGTAATCTAGGGAGACTTTAGCGAGTCATAGGGTGGAATAAGCTACACGTGCCTCTAGATTGTTTGTTGTGATTGTTGGGTGAATTGATTGTTATAACAATTGAAATGCAGGTGCGTCTTAACCTGAGGTAAGTGCACAGACCCTATTGATTATGGCCTTGTGCTGTGATGATTGATTACCTGCTGAGTGAATTCTTGTGTTAATTCATTGCCTAGGGCTAGACTGGCATAGTTGGCCTAGGTTTCTAATTCTTGAGTGGAATTATAGCAGGTAGACAAGTGGTAGAAATCGTGAGGATGAGTTCGTGAGGTAGAGGAACTGGGGGTCCGTCCAGCTCACGAGCCCGATCTCGAGCTACAGAACATCCTAGAATGGATGCGGTCATGAGGACCCTAGAAGAAATTGGTAATATGATAGGACGACAAACTCAGGAACGAGCTGCCACTATTGCCCAAGCTGCCGAGGCCGCTGTGGCCGCTGCTGCCAATAATAATAATGGGGGTTCAAGGGCAGGGGCAGGTGAATGTGAATAGGCAAATGCACCAATTAGTCGAGCAGTTTCTAAAGTTAAAGCCTCCTAAGTTTGATGGGAGAGGCGAACTTGAGGGTGCATCGCTGTGGGTAGAGGAGTTGGAAAAAGCCTTTGAGGTATTAGGCTGCACTGATGAAGAGAAAGTGACATTAGCAGTATATCAATTGCAGGGAAATGCAAGTCATTGGTGGAAAGCCACCAGAGGAAGGTTGTTTCCAGCTGGTACCGCCCAAACTTGGGCGATGTTTGTGGAAACCTTTAATGGTAAATATTTCTCTGAGAGTGCCCGGGAGCAAAAATTATCTGAGTTTATGAGGCTACGTCAAGGGCAGAGGACCATAGATCAGTACGAGGCTGAATTTGCTCGGTTGTCTAAGTTCACCCCGAAGATGGTCGAGGACCCGTTGGATAGGGCTCGAAGGTTCCGAGACGGTTTGAAACCGGACCTTCGCAGCCAAATGATTTCGTTGAATTTAAGATAATATAATGAGATCTATGGTAGGGCTCAAGCGATTGAGCGAGACTTGGCGGATAGGGCCGCTACTTCTGGGTCGAGGTTTGCCCAGGGTAGGGACAACCGTCAGTTAGGAAAGAGGCCAATGACGGGTAATCGACGTTTTGTCCCTCCTGCTAGAAGGAATATAGGGAAACTGGCCCGTAATAAGAATGGTCCATGTCGGGTGTGTGGGGAAAGACATGGAAATGGACCTTGTCCAACCAGGGGCGGAGCGTGTTGCGGATGTGGTGGGTTTGGTCATCACATAAGGTTTTGCCCCAACCTCAGGCAGAATAGATCGCCTGCGTTGCCGCCACCCCAGAACGGGAATCAAACCGGAGCTGCCCAGATAGCTAATCAGACTAGGCCACAGGCCCAAGGACGGGTGTACGCCATGGCTAGAAGAGAGATTGAGAACGCACCAGGGGTTGTCACAGGTACGGTTTCCTTATGCGACCATGCTGCGTATGCTTTATTTGACCCTGGGGCGTCACATTCATTTATATCTGAGCAATTTGTTGAGTTGGCTGGCATAGAACTGCAGTTGCTTGATGTTGTGTTGTGTATTACGACTCCCTTGAATGATAAGATGTTAGTCTCGTTGGGGTGCCCGAATTGTAAGATTGTGATTGGGGATAGGGAGGAAATGATTGATTTAGCAGTTCTAGCCATGTATGATTTCGATGTGATAGTGGGTATGGATTGGTTGTCTAAGTAGAGGGCCGTAATGGATTGTAGTAGTAGGGTGATTCAATTTAATCATGTTGGACATCCGAAATTCAAGTTTGTGGGAAATCGAGGGGGACCCTCGATCCTATGGATTTCATCGTTAGAAATTATTAAGTTGTTGAATGAAGGGTGTCAAGGATTTCTAGCGGCTGTAGTAGATTCGACGGCCGAAGAGCCGAGGCTAGAGGACATAGCCGTGGTGTGCGATTATCCCAATGTCTTTCCTCAGGAATTGCAGGGATTGCCACTAGAAAGAGAAGTAGAGTTTGTAATCGAGTTGGCCCCTGGAACTGAGCCAATCTCGAAGGCGCCTTATAGAATGTCGTTGTCGGAGTTAAAGGAATTAAAGGTGCAAATGCAAGAATTATTAGATAATGGATTTATTTGTCCAAGTGCGTCTCCATGGGGAGTGCAAGTTTTATTTGTGAGGAAGAAAGATGGATCGCTGAGGTTATGTATTGACTATAGGCAGCTAAATCAGGTGACGATAAAAAATAAATATCCCTTGCCGAGGATTGATGATTTGTTTGATCAATTACAAGGGGCTTCGGTGTTTTCTAAAATTGATTTGAGAAAGGGGTATCATCAATTGAGAATTAGGAAGGAGGATATACCGAAGACGGCATTTAGGACGAGATATGGACATTATGAATTTACGGTAATGCTGTTCGAATTGACGAATGTCCCTGCTGCCTTTATGGATTTAATGAATCGGGTGTTTAAGGAATTCTTAGATCAATTTGTGATCGTTTTCATAGACGACATATTGGTGTACTCGAAGAGCCCAGAGGAGCATGAATTTCATTTGAGTAGAGTTTTGCAGACTTTAAAAGAGAACGCACTGTATGCTAAGTTTAGCAAGTGCGAGTTCTGGCTCAATCGAGTAGCATTTCTTGGACACGTGATCTCTGGAGAAGGAATCTCAGTGGATCCAACGAAGATTGAGGCGGTAATGAAATGACCGAGACCGACGACGGTGACAGAGGTTAGAAGCTTTCTGGATTTGGCAGGATATTACCGACGCTTCGTGGAAGGATTTTCGACAATAGCAACACCGTTGACACATTTGTTGAAAAAGGAAACAAGGTTTGAATGGACCGACAAATGTGAGAGGAGTTTTCAGGAATTGAAACATAGATTGACAACGGCACTGGTGTTGACTATTCCATCAGGACCCGGAGGATATGAAATTTATAGTGATGCGTCGTTGAAAGGATTGGGGTGTGTACTCATGCAAAATGGACAAGTAGTGGCCTACGCATCAAGGCAGTTAAGACCGCATGAGCTGAACTACCCGACGCATGATTTGGAATTAGCCGCTATAGTATTCGCCCTTAAAATTTGGCGACATTATCTATGCAGAGAGAAATTTCAGATATATACAGATCACCAGAGCCTTAAATATCTGTTTTCTCAAAAGGAGTTAAATATGAGACAGCGTCGGTGGATGAAGTTGTTAAAGGATTACGATTGCGATATTTTGTATCATCCCGGGAAGGCCAACCGGGTAGCCGATGCATTGAGTCGGAAGTCAAGCATCGCACACTTGATGGTCAAGGAATGGGCTTTGTTGGAAAAAGTGCGAGACTCGGAATTTAGATTTGAAGTAAGTCAAGTCTCGAGTTTGCTAGCCACATTGAGGATTGAACCAGAAATCCAGGCTAAGATTAGGACTTTGCAGTCTACGGATCAAGAAATCCAAAGGATTTTAGAGATGGATGATACCAAGAGAAAGCCGGACTTCCAGATATCCGAGGACGGGATACTGAAGTACCGTGGACGATTATGCGTGCCCGACGATGCGGAGCTTAAGAAAGAAATTTTGTCAGAAGCGCATCGTAGTGGTTATAGTATCCACCCAGGTAGTACCAAAATGTATCAGAATTTGAGGCAGTATTATTGGTGGAATAGTATGAAGGTAGACATAGCCAGACATGTGGCTAAATGTCTGACGTGCCAGCAAGTAAAGGCGCAGCATTGTAAGCCCAGAGGATTATTGCAACCTTTGAAAATCCCAGAGTGGAAATGGGAACATATAACTATGGATTTTGTGACGAGATTACCAAGGAGCTAAAGATGCCATGATACTATTTGGGTGATTGTCGATAGATTGACAAAGTCGGCACACTTTTTGGCCGTGCGAAAGGACTTCGCGTTAGATCCATATGCAGAGTTATATGTGCAGCAAATAGTTCGTTTGCATGGGGTACCAGTGACGATTACCTCAGATCGTGATCCTAGGTTTACCGCCAATTTTTGGAAAAGTCTGTAGACGGCATTAGGATCAAAGCTGCAGTTTAGTACAGCATACCATCCACAAACGGATGGCCAGTCTGAGAGGACGATTCAGACCTTAGAGGATATGCTCAGGGCATGTGTATTGGATTTTCAGGGTAAGTGGAAAGAGCAGTTGCCCTTAGCAGAGTTTGCGTATAACAATAGTTTTCAGCAGAGCATCGGAATGGCGCCATTTGAAGCGCTATATGGTAGGGCTTGTAGGACGTCCGTGTGTTAGGACGAAGTAGGAGAAAGGAGTATTACCGGGCCAGAATTAGTTCAACAATCAGTTGAGGCTATTAAGGTAATTCGTGAAAAGGCTGAAAACAGCTCAAAACCGTCAAAAGAGTTATGCAGACAGAAGGCGAAGACCTTTGGAGTTTCAAGTAGGGGATCACGTATTCCTTAAGGTATCGCCCATGAGAGGACTGTCCAATTTCGGTAAGAAAGGGAAGTTGAGTCCGAGGTACGTGGGACCTTTTGAGGTTTTAGAAAGGATTGGAGATTTAACTTATCGCCTTGCACTTCCGCTGAATTTGTCGCAAGTGCATAATGTGTTCCACGTATCGATGTTGAGAAAATACGAACCGGACCCAACTCATGTGTTGAATTATGAGGAGATAGAAGTCGATGACAGGGTGTCATATATCGAGAGACGAGTAAGAATTGAAGATCGGAAGGAACGGGTTCTAAGGAACAAGACGATCCCGATGGTCAAGGTTATTTGGGAACACCACGGGACAGAAGGCGCGACGTGGGAAAGTGAAGAGCAAATGCAACGTCAATACCCCCACTTGTTTGAGTAGTTAGTTTGATTTGTAAATTTCGAGGACGAAATTTTTATAAGGGAGGAAGAGTTGTGACATTCTAAAATCCGACCCACTTGGGATTTATGAAATGGATGGTTTTATAAACGTACTTGTAGTTGGATCTCGCCCAGAACTGATCATTCCTGGGATACTAACTGTTAGGGAAAGGCTAATTAGGGATTTGAATTCGTGCGACTAAAGAAACTCGATCGTGAATCGACTTTCGACCATGAAAATTATCGAGATGACATTTTGAGCCAATGAAGGCCGATCCAAGGATAGTCAGGGATCAGTTCGCTGCTGTCATATTAGTGGATCGCGGGTGATTCCGCTTGACCACGAAATGAATCGATGAATGGCCCCGAACCTATACCAAACGATTGTACCCGTCGGAACTAGCGATCGATCCTCGCAATTAAGTGACAACCGAAGTCGTCCCGACCCGAGTAAACTTGTACGTGGCAAGATTCAGTATCGACCACGGGGTCAAATGTGCGAATTTCCCCAAAAGTCACCCGTTGGTATGAGATATGCGCAAGTTACGTTATTTAGAACTTAATTATTAATTAGTGACCAAGTTAGGCATTGTAAATTTAGAAAGTCATGACAGATCATTCGGACGATGTCGTCATTTGCTCGGGTAGCCTCGGATTTGTCTAAATCCTTCAGAAAAATTGAATTTCGGCGAGAAATGGAAAATGACCATTTTACCCCTGGAAGTTTGTTAAGGCCAATGTAATTTGGGAAGGGCATTTTGGTCATTTCGCCCTAATATTAGAAATAAAAAAATTTGGACAATTTTGCCCTTGGACTTTTTGAGAAATTCCCAAATTGCCCTTGGATATTGTGGAAAAGATTCTATCCGGACCGTCGATCTCAAGATAAGATCGAATCTAAGCCATTGATTGGATTTGTGAGAGAAGGGCAAGATGGTCTTTTAGCCTTTCAATTATTGACTTTGGACTATTAAAGTCCAAACTCTTCTCTCTCTCCTCACTCTCTCTCACCTCCCCTTCGGCTCTCTCCCCTTCCCTCACTGACCGACCATCCTCTCTTCCCCTTGGCCGCGCCACCGCCGTTCGGCCGTCCGTCCACCGTGCCACCGCCATCCCGCCACCGAGTAGCACCACCGCCCTCACGCCGTCTCTCTTTCTCTTTCCCTCTCCCTCTCGGCGATCTCTCTCTCTCTTCATGGTTGTGAGTGACCGTGGCCAAGGAAGCCGCCGCCGCCCGCCGTTCAGTTGCTCGCCGCCGCCGTGTGCCGCCGTGAGGCCGCCGATCAGTCGCCCCCTTCCCACTCTAGCCGAGCTAGTCTAGAGTTCGTGTAAGTCGCGCCCTAAACTCTATTTAGGACCTCGGGTATCGACGGATGAATTAGGGCTGAATCGGGTTGATAGTTGACGATTTAGGGGTTAATTAGAGACTGTTTAATGGTTATATTAGTGGACCGATTTGGGGGATAATTATGGCTGATTTATGAATGAAATTATGATGATTTCGAGACTGATTTGGTGCTGAGTTAGATGCTGGAAAATCGGGAAATGAAATGACGGGCATATGGTCCGATTTGGAGATGATTTGTGCCGGTTTGACGTGCTGTGATATGGCTGTGTTGTGGTGCCTGTTATGGCTTGAAATATGCGTGGAAATGTTGAATTTGTGGCTGTGATTGTGGGCCCGATGGCGGCCGTGATTGCTCGCTAGTTTGCGAAATATTTGATTGAAATATGAATTTGTTGTGTGCACGCATGGGCTGAGTTGCGTGGATCGCCAAATTAGCCATGTTTGGGCTTTATCTGAGTATGTGAAATGCGTGGAGATGGATGCATGCATGAGCCGGATTTAATCGGCTAGTAATTGGGCTTGTTGGTGTGAGAATCGAGCGAGTAATTGAATGAGAAAGTGTGTGAAATGTCGGGCATGAGATTACGAAAATCCCTGAGGCGGTACCCTTACGCGGGGAATTGATCCGTCCTGAGGCGGTACGACTACGCGGGACGATGCCCGGTATTACCGGAGGACGGCCAACCTGAGGCGGTACCATTACGCGGGTTGTGTCGTATGTGGTGGGTGTTGAGCCTGAGGCGATACCATTACGCGGGCAAGATACACGGCCTGAGGCGGTACCATTACGCAGGCCAAGAAGTGTTGTTATTATGAGTTAGTCGTAGTGAACCTGAGGCGGTACTACTACGCGGGTCACTAGCGTGTCGAGTGGAAAAATGATATAGTCGCAGTGAACTTGAGGTGGTACTACTACGCGGGTCACAGGCGAGTCGAGTGGAAAAATGAGATAGTCGCAGTGAACCTGAAGCGGTACCATTACGCGGGTCGCTGGAGAGTTGGGTACAAAAAATGTGATGAGGCATGAACGAGTGCGTGAAATGTAATTAGAATGTGCATGTGATTGGAAATTGTACTACTGTGGCTAACGTGCAGATTGCACGCAGGAAAGGCCCAGGTAAGTATAATTGTGTGTCTGCTAGGTGATGGTTGAGGGTGATTGTGTTTGTGATTTTCTGGAGGTACGTGATAGCCTAGGTGGGGTTTAGGGTGTGTGCTTACTGAGATGTGATCTCATGGTTGTTTCAACCAAAAATTTCAGAACCTCGGCCTGAGCGATGAATCTCCCATCGCCGCCGCCTGAGCGTTTTGGAGTACCGATGCACACCGACCACAGTGTTGTAGAGTACCCGATAGACGATAATATGACCTGGGTTAAGCATACCACCGTAGTTTGGGTAGATATAGGACTACCCCTCTGGCAGGCCCACACGTATACTGCCTGGATGTTCAGAGATGGGGTGGATGAGTTTGGCCCCGTCCGTGGCTTCGACGTCCCCTGTGATGGAGTTGGGGACTGGGATCCATCAGCCATACCTCCTCCGGATGGCGAGATGACTAGTTTGGAGACTAGTCTAGCGCAGTCCGGCCTTCAGCCTGCGCCTGCAACACCGGAGCCTTCAGCGGCCAAGCATGAACCGGAGCCGGAAGAGTCCTAGGCGGGGTATGATCCGATGCATGTAGATCTCGAGGCGATCCCAGAGGAAGAACCAGAAAAGGAAGAACTTGAGGCAGAACCTGAAGAGGCCCCAGAAGATGAGCCTGAAGAAGAACCGGAGGACGCACCCGAGGACGAGCCATGGTACAAGCCAGAGTATGTCCCAGAGTACGATCCCGAGTTTGTGCCAGAGGACGAGTCAGATGATGAGCCAGTTGAGGAGGAGCGTGTCGAGGTTCCAGCAGAGTCGGGTGATATAGACCACCCGATTGAGATCGAGGCCAAGCCGGATTCCTCAGAGGAGCAGACAGTTCAGGGGGATTCAGATTCGGGTGCTGAGGAGTCAGATTCTGAGTGGACGCCAAGCAGAGGGCGTAGGGGCTAGCGTAGGGGCTAGTATAGGGGTTAGGTGATCCTTTTGATATATTCCATTTTTGAAGATAGGGTATACTCAGGCTGCTGATCTTTTGGATATCGGTGGTGTGTAGTTTTCAATAGTTCGGCGTGCATGTAAATTATGGTAAAGGTTGTATTTGTGGATATTGTATAAAGTTGGTTAAGTAATGGATGTTTATTCTCCCTTGTACCCCTAGTTAATTTTTGTCCGGGTATTTGTGGCTTTCGCTGGTCGTTTTAAATCTCTGATAAGTTGAATGGGCTCGGCGATATCCTGGGACGTTGCATTATTCGACCGGAGAAGTGTGTCGCGTGCTCGATGGAGTTTGGGGCATGACATTTATTGCTTTTTATTATTGCATCATAACCAACTGCTTTTATTTTTTATTTTCTTATTTCCTTAGTAGAATCTAAAAAAATGAGACATGATAATATGGTGGACATTGTAGTCCACGAGGATGACTATTTACTGATAACGCGTTTCTTTGTGGAAGAAATGAACAAGCATTTGCATATAGTAAAGATTAAATAGCAAAGATAAACAAAAAATAAACTTTACGGAAGAATATGAAATGCAACTTTGTCACATTGTAGACTTGTTGGCAATCTGAGCTCTGATACCAGTTTGTTGAGTAGTCTCGGGCCTCTCTCACCCCAAAAGCTAGCTCAAAGGGTGAGCCTTTCCCTCACACTTATAAATCGACCCACTAGCTCTTTCTATAACCGATGTGGGACAACCTCAACAATTTTACCAAAGGCTGTGATGGGGTGAGACTCTATATCCCAAATTTGAATGGAGCTACAAGCATATTAGCATATTTTATATATGAACAAGTATTAAAAATCTACAATATATGGATATTGGATTATCGAGGCAATTAAAAATCGATTGATAGTATATATGGGAAGGTTTGTTTGTCCTTACCCACCAGCCCTTTCTACAATCAATGTGGGATAATCTCAACAATTTTACCAAAGGCTGGGATGGGTTGAGACTCTATATCCCAAATTTGAATGGAGATACAAGCATATTAGAACAAGTCTAAAAAATCTACAATATACGGATATCGGATTGTCAAGGCAATTAAAAATCGATTGATAGTATATATGGGAAGGTTTGTTTGTCCTTACTTGGGCAAGTTGGACAATTATGACGATTGTATTTGCACAATCAACAACTGATTGAGTTGAGGCGTTATGCTAAATTCATCTTCTTACGTAAACGAGATGGTTGTGTTCGATCCTTCTTTTTGCCTTTTCACGTACTCCTCCTCCCGAGTGGGTGGAATCACAAGTTCGTATTTGGAAATATATGTTAAGGCCATATCATCTCTGCACAAACCTTAAATAATCAAAACTGTGTAATTGGCATCTTACGATAACATGTGAAAAATGAAATCCATAGATGTGAAACTTCTAGCAAGTGCATGTGAAGCTTTGATTGAAATTTGAGATCCAGCACACTTGACTTGACTTGCTTTTTTATTAATAAAAGAAATAGAAAATAAAACCGACGACGAAAACTCGTTAAACTCGTTTGGCATTGTTGATTGGACATTATGAACCAACTATACGACAATATAAAGACTTAGACTCACCTTTATTCATAACAACAGAAATGGAAAAGAAAACCAAATGGCAATCAATGCACGCGTAATTTCCACGGCAATTTGCGGAAGGTGCGTGGAACCATCCCATGCAAGTGCATCTTGACTTAACTTGCTTTTTCCATTAATAAGAGAAATAGAAAAGAAATCTAACCTAGCAATGCAATAATCCCATGCTCCTGGTGCTAATGTACGTGAGTCAATCCCAAAAACATCACTCATTGGATTATTATTTTCCATGCACAATCTGACTTTTTTCTTTCTAAAGAGATTCATCTAGAAAAGCAAATCCCAAAAGAAATCTCCCCTAGTTCTCAAATTAGATTTCTCCTTACCATATCATGCCTAAAAGTTATCTAGTCATACCACCTCACCCGTGTCACTTTTATCTCACTCCTTACATTATTTTTGTTTTTGACATTTTACATTAAATTTATACTTTCAACGTCACATTTAGAATTTCTCAGCTAATGGGTTATTCACGATAGACTAACTATTTAGAAATATTTTTTTCCTTTTTATTTCATTTTTGCCGAACCTTTAATTTCATGTTGACATTTCTTAACTTTTTAGTAAAGATTATCACTTATTCATCTAAAGGTGTTTGTCATTTGTGAGTGTATATTATGAACCAACTATATTACACTATCATGACTTTGACCAATTATATTGTTTTAAACTATTGCATCATTAAGAACTGCCTTTTTTATTTTTTATTTTTTTCCTAAGTAGAATATAAAAATAGTGAGACGTGACAATATGGTGGACATTGTAGCCCACAAGGATGACTATTTACTAGTTACGTGTTCCGCATATGCATATAGTGAAGATTAGATAGCAAAGACAAAAAATATATATAAATTTTAGGAAAAAAATAAATGCAATTTTTTCACATTGTACAGTTTAATTTTAATTTTTTTCCTAAAGGTGCTCTCAATAATTGGTGGGCTTGCTTGATGGATAAATCCCTCCCTGAAAAAGATTGAAATCCAGGATGTGATTGGGGCAAAAAAGTGGGTGAATCATTTATGAGGTCTAGAAAGTGTGTATTGCAGCTTTTATAATGTGTTTTGGCGAGTACTTCACAGCTGCAGTACCTCCAAAGTTACAATAGCTTTTTAGAAAAATGTCTCACCCAACTTTCAGGTGTGACAACTGTAAAATATGTTGTGTCACCAAAAAAAAAATTGCAACACTTCACAATACAGCACAATTACGTTTCATCGATGTAATCAGACGGAAAATAAAAAGTTTATCAATCATTTATGTTGTCTGAGGAAATATGAATGTTCGCACACTGCTGTGATCTCCACCGATTCTCAGCATTCGACGTTGGATACACGACACTCTTTACTGTGCGTGCTTGAGCAAGTGCTGAGCAACGCATAATTGTGCGGAAGGTGTGTAGAACCTGCACAGGTGCTTTGATTCAAAGCGAGCACGACCTTGACTTGTCTTGACTTGCCTTTCCTGTCAATAAAGATATAGAAAAGAAAACCAAAGGGCAATCATTGCACTCGTAATATCCACAGCATCTTGCTGAAGGTGCGTGGAACCTACACAGGTGCTTCTTGACCTGAGTCAATATCAAAAACATCTTATGACATAAATCTCAGCAGGACACTTTGTTAAGACATTCTAATAAGGAAAGTTTATTATTTTCAATCCAAATTCTACTTTCTCTTTCTTTCAAAAGGGTTCCTCCAAAAAAGCACGTAATTCTGAGTTGCCATCCACCGATCCAAGACACATGATGTGTCACGCCCCGTACCCCACGAAGTGGTAACATCCCACGCAAAGGTCGATTTGTTTGTGTGCGACGTCCCAGGAAGCGTCGCTGACCCAACGCCCAACAGAGATCAAGCACAAGCGGAAGAAATAAACAAACCCTGACAATAATAATATGAGACAATGGACAGCACGGCAACATACAACACGGAAGGACATGCATAATATTTATATTGCTATAGAAAACCCTTTTTACAATATTTGTTTACAACCAGCTCAAAAACCTGCAAACAGCCACACAAGCAAAAAGGACCGGTAGCTAGGGTGAGTCGTCTAATCCTACCAGGGGGACTGCAGTAAAAAAGAAATGATCCTCCCTATCAAGCTTTGGCCTCTCTCTACGGCTCCCAATCCAGGTCTGAGGACTCGGTGGGATCATCTGACGACTCCTCAGAGACCTCCTCACTAGACTCTGACTCCTCCCAGTCCATAGCCTCTGCCGCGATCCTCTCATCCTCTGAATCGAGCTCTAACTCCGGATCTAGGTAAAGGCCTAACTCGTCATCTTCATCAGCTCCTATCTCCACATCTAACCCTACCTCAGCTACCTCTCCGTGGTCTTCATCAGAATCCATATCGATGTCCTCCAACTCGTCTTCTTCCTCGACACTTGGTCTTGGTCTTCAGCTATCACCTGTGGCTCCTGTGGCTCCCCATCCATAGGCTCATCAACGCCATCAACATCATAAACATCCTGAGGATTGATCACCTCGCCATCCACATATATGGGTTCCATCAATCCATTTTGACCAATTGGCGCATCAAAAGTCCTAAGGGGTTGCCCTAGGTTTCCGTCGGCATCTCTTAGGCACCAAGCCACATACTCCTGAGTCCGATGAAAATATTCACCCACGTTTATAAACACCACGGATCGGTATCTTACATACGATTCCCCATTTCCTGCGGGGTAGGTACTTGTATATTGATGTATCTGTACAGGTATTCCAAAAAGTGGTGGATTCGGCATTCTTATGGCTGGGGGTCTGAAAAGGTGGGTTATTACAACCGTGAGACGAATCTCAATGAGTATAACCCCTAAACCTAGGCTAGGCTAACATGCAATCTCCTGACATGCAAAACAACATAATACGCAAACAATAACCTGGGCCCTCGGGCCTAGATAGAACATAGGAATTTCCCTACAAGTTAGGCAGTTCATTAAATGTCCTCAAGATATGTGCGCGAATACAATGATTACACGTGCGCCACACACATACTCATGCTCATATTGTTCATCTCGCATGCCGGGTCACGCATTCTATGCATGTGATGTCAATGTTATGCCATGATCCTGTTTCAATTCACACTGCACACTGTCTCAATTATTAATATTTATTACGACTTGAGTCAACACCATTCCCGGCCTGGTGCGTCTAGCCTGCTTCAAAGTGCATGAGGCGCAACACCGATATGGCCCAGTGTCTCTAGCCTGCTTCAAAGTGCATTAGGCGCAACACTGATCTCCTTACGAACCAGAGCTCGCGTAAAACGCATCAGGATGGTCGTCTTCCGGATGAACCGGGCATCGTCTTGCTTCAAAGTGCATGAGGACGGCATACCCCGCGTAACACGCATCAGGGCGAATTGTGATCACACATACACACACTGCCAATTATTATCTGAACCCTGCGTAACACGCATCAGGGTATATTAGGTGATCACATGCTCATGGCAGCCACGCATTCTCACACAATTTCATCATACATCTCATTCTCGGCATTCACAATGCGTGGCCATGCAATGCAGTACAATATTCCATGAGCAACAACAATTTCAGGCATCCATTCAAATTCATGTCATTAATTGGCCAATCACACTCCACATTGATCGGCCACTCAGTCACACGACATGGCATTATTCAATTTCCCACAATTGGGCATAGCAATCAACAAGTCATCCAACCCGGGCATACCCGGCAGTCCAGTCACTTAATCCTCAACTAATCCGCGCCACCCCAATAATTCACTAATATTATTCTTGTCGCCATTACCATTGTTCGACTCACTAATTTGTCCCAATGTACACCGACAATCCTCAATCCAGTTCAGAAAATGCACTATCAGTCCTAATCCGGGTTTAGGAATTATACTCACTTAATTTTAGACCACGTCGACGAGGAACGACGGCCGATCACCGATGAACAGTGGAATAGGCGGCGGCGTTCCCCGCGGACACCGTACGGACGGCGGTGTACGGACGGCGTACGGACACCCGTACGGACACTGTACGGAACCGTACGGACACTGTACGAGATAGTGACGTACGGCGACGTACGATGATTTACGGACGGGCTGGAGGGCTGGACGGCGGCGGAACGGCGGTCCGGCGGTGCTCCGGCGTTCCTTGGCCGAACGGACAACAAGGGAGAGAGAGAGAGAATGGGGACGAGGGACAGAGAGAGAATGGTAGGAGGGTAGTGCTGGCAAGGTGAGGTCAGGCGGAGCAGCAGCTGGACGGCGCGACGGCGGCACGGCGGCCGGCGATGCTCCGGCGGGTGGCAAGGAAAACCGGCGGAGGAGGAGGAAAACATGGAGGAGGGGCTGCTCGGTGGGGGTCTGGCCGAATGAGGGAGGAGAGAGAGAGGGGGCCGGTCCAACCGGTCAAATAGGCTGGGCCAAGGGGTGCCAAGTGTCGCCGATCCGGGCAATTGACGAAAATACCCCTAATCTAACGGTCCTCATTCGATCCTATCCAATAATTGAGGGCAAAAGGGTCTTTAGCCCCCAATAATTGAGCTGATAAACCAAATTTAATTTCCCCAAAATTTTCCCAAAATTCGGAATTGAAAACAGCCCAGGGGCAAAATGGTCATTTTTCCGGTCCAGGGGCGAAATTCCAATTTTTGGCTATATCAACCCTAAATGAGTGTGGCCAACATAATATGGCGTCGGAATCGCGAAAATAGTCTCTTAAGCCCTTGAAAATCGATTGCAAAGTTCTGGGAATAAAATAATATTATTTTTTACTTCCGAGCTAAAATTCCAATTTTTGACCGAAACCAATCTAAATGCACGTAGCCACCCTAAAATTACATCGGCCGCGAAAAGTAACCTCAGATGGACTCAGAATCAATGTCGGGGTCCCGAGGGGCAAAATCGTAATTTTTGACTTCCGGGTCGAAATTCCATTTTTCGACCGTACTATCCCCAAACTTGCGTGGCCAGCATAATATGACATCAGAATCGTGAAAATAGCCGTACAAGTCCTCGAAGATCGACACCGAAGTCCGGGTCCAATTTCGTGACCAAAACTCGCTAAATTTCCAATTTCAGGGTCTCTCACTAACGGGCGGCTATTTAGAAGTTACGCGTATCGACTTAGGGTTATCCGAGTCATAACGGTCCGATTATTGAGAGAATGAGAAATTATCACTAGTCCCAGAAGTCACGATCGTCCGATTTAAGTTCAGGACTGGTTGGCCACTTGCACTCTCGGTCATGTAGAATCACTTGCGATCCGATTGTACATCGTTGGCCTTGGCCAAACCAAATCCATCACCTTTCCTAAGATCGATCCACATTGGTTCATAATATTCTCTCATCATTTCTCGTGATCAGTGTCCGCTTCGCGATCGGGTCCTTGGTCCACGTACCGTTTCCAAATTAGCCATACCCTATTGGTTAGTATCCCGAGAGTGATCAGCTCTGGGCGAGACTTACTAAAATGAAATGGGAAATAATGTCAATTTTATTGATCCCGAAATTACATCGAAATTCGGGCTGTTACAACTCTTCACCCCTTACAAAAATTTCGTCCTCGAAATTTGCATTCTATTCTTAGCTACTCAAATAATTGGGGGTGCTGACGTCTCATAGCTTCTTCGCTTTCCCAAGTGGCATCTTCCGTTCCGTGGTGCTCCCAGACAATCTTGACCATCGGGATCGTCTTATTCCTTAGCACACGATCTTTTCTATCTTCGATCCTGACTGGCCTGTCCACGTACGACACTTTGTTGTCCACGTCTATCTTCTCGTATCTTAGGACGTGAGTCGGATCTGGTTCATACTTTCTCAACATTGACACGTGGAAAACGTTGTGCCCTTGGGATAGATTGGGAGGCAAGGCAAGTCGATAAGCCATATCACCAATCTTTTCCAATATCTCGAATGGCCCGACGTACCTTGGACTGAGCTTTCCTTTCTTGCCGAATCGCGATAATCCTTTCATAGGCGACACCTTGAGAAATACATGATCTCCCACTTGAAACTCCAAAGGTCGTCGTCTTCTATCGGCATAACTCTTTTAGTGACTCTGCGTTGTCCTTAGTCTATCTCGGATGATCTCGACGGCTTCCACCGTCTGCTGTACTAACTCTGGGCCTGTTATACTTCGCTCACCAACTTCATCCCAACATAATAGCGTTCTACAAGCTCTGCCGTATAAGGCTTCGAACGGCGCCATTTGAATACTTTGTTGGTAGCTGTTATTATAAGCAAATTCTACTAAATGCAACTGCTCTTCCCATTTGCCTTGGAAGTCCAATACACAGGCTCTCAACATATCCTCAAGAGTCTGAATCGTTCTTTCCGACTGACCATCTGTCTGCGGATGAATTACAACTTTGTTCCCATAGCCACTTGCAGACTTTTCCAAAAATTTGCAGTAAACCTCGGGTCACGATCCGATGTGATTGTCACTGGTACTCCATGAAGATGTACTATTTGCCGCACATATAATTCTGCATATCTTTCCAGCTCAAAATCCTTTCGCACTACCAGAAAGTGCGCTGACTTAGTCAAACGATCCACTATGACCCATATAGAATCATGTCCTCTCTGGCTGCGCGGCAAACCCGTCACGAAATCCATTGTGATGTGCTCCCATTTCCATTTGGGTATCTCTAACGGTCTCAACAAGTCACCTGGCTTGCAATGCTGAACTTTTACTTGCTGACATGTCAAACACTTGGCCACATGCTTGGCCACATCCGCCTTCATTCCATTCCACCAATAATGTTGCCGCAAATTCTGATACATTTTCGTGCTGCCTGGATGGATACTATAGTTGCTCCTATGAGCTTCCGATAAGATTTCTTCCTTGAGCTCTACGTCATCAGGCACATACATTCTTCCTCGGAACTTTAAAATTCCATTCTCACTCACTTGAAAATCTGATTTTCTCTGAGCAGCATCCAACCCAACGATCTATTGGATTTCCTGGTCGGTAGACTGAAGCTCCTTGATTCTAGTTTGAATCTCCGGCTCAATTCGTAATGCGGCTAGCAGACTGGACATCTGGCTCACTTCGAACTTGAACTCTGAATCTCTGAGCCTTTCCAATAATGTCCACTCCTTGACCATTAGGTGCGCCATACTAGACTTGCGACTTAAAGCATCAGCGACTCGATTCCCCTTACTAGGGTGATACAAAATGTCGCAATCATAGTCCTTTAAAAGCTCCATCCATCGGCGCTGCCTCATGTTCAATTCATTCTGCGAAAATAAGTACTTGAGGCTCTGATGATCGGTATAAATCTGGAATTTCTCTCCACACAAATAATGCCTCCAGATTTTGAGAGCGAATACGATCACGGCCAATTCCAAGTCATGCGTCGGGTAATTCATTTCATGGGGCCTCAATTGACGCGACGCATACGCTACCACTTTTCCATGCTGCATCAGGACACAACCAAGTCCTCTCAATGATGCATCGCTATAAACCTCAAATCCTCCTGGTCCCGATGGAATGGTCAACACGGGAGCTGTTGTTAACCTGTGCTTCAGCTCTTGGAAGCTTCTCTCACATTTGTCATCCCATACGAACTTAGATTCCTTCTTCAACAATCGTGTCAATGGCATGGCTATCGACGAGAATCCTTCTACAAAACGTCGATAATAGTCAGCCAATCCCAAGAAACTTCGAATTTCTGTTACTGAGGTCGGCCTAGGCCATTTCATTACTGCCTCAATCTTAGCTGGGTCAACAGAGATCCCATCTCCGGAAACTATATGTCCAAGAAACGCCACTCTGTTTAACCAAAACTCGCATTTGCTGAACTTGGCGAACATCTTGTGTTCTCTTAAAGTCCATAGCACTTCTGCCAAGTGTACATCATGCTCATCAGGGCTCTTAGAATACACTAGAATATCATCAATGAAGACTATCACAAACTGGTCCAGGAATTCTTTGAACACCCGATTCATTAAATCCATGAAAGCAGCTAGGGCGTTCGTTAGTCCAAAGGGCATAACTGAAAACTCATAATGCCCGTATCTGGTCCTAAAAGCAGTTTTAGGAATATCCTCGTTCCTGATCCTCAGCTGATGATACCCGATCCTCAAATCTATCTTGGAAAATACCGAGGCTCCTTGCAACTGGTCGAACAAATCGTCAATCCTCGGCAGCGGATACTTGTTCTTCACTGTCACTTGGTTCAACTGCCGGTAATCTATGCACAACCTCAGAGTTCCATCTTTCTTTCTTACAAATAGGACTGGCGCTCCCCATGGAGAAGCACTAGGGTGAATGAAACCCTTGTCCAGCAATTCCTGAATTTGCACCTTCAACTCCTTCAATTCCGATAAGGACATTCGATATGGGGCTTTCGAAATCGGCTCCATCCCAGGGGCCAATTCAATCACAAACTCCACCTTTCGCTCAGGCGGTAAACCCGACAATTCCTGAGGAAACACCTCGGGGAAATCGCATACTACGAGTATATCCTCCAACTTAGGTTCCGCCTTTGTCGGATCCACAACATTTACCAGATATCCTTCACATCCATCATCCAACAACTTGCTCACCTCAAGCGAGGAAATCCAAGGGATCGAGGTTCCTCCTCGATTTCCCTGAAATACAAAACTAGGACATCCATCCGGATTAAATTGGATCGTCCTATCGCTGCAATCCGATACAGCTTTCTGTCGAACTAACCAGTCCATTCTAATGATCACATCAAAATCGAACATGGCCAATACTGCCAAGTCGATACTCTCTTCTCTATCCCCAATCACAATTTTACAGTTGGGACATCCAAAAGAGACTAGCATTTTATCATTCACAGGCGTCGACACGCAAAGCACATTCTCAAGCAACACTGGTTCTATACCAACCAACTTAACAAACTGCTCGGAAATAAAGGAATGGGTCGCCCTCGGATCAAACAATGCATAAGCAGCATGATCATATAAGGAAATCATACCTATGACCACGCCCGGCACATTCTCAGCTTCCTTGCGCACCATGGCATAGACCCTTCCCTGAGCTGGTGGTCGACCTTGATTAGCCGGTGGGGGAGGTCCGGCTTGATTTCCAATGCGCGATGACGGTAATCTGGGTGGTCCTGAGGGCTGCATCTGCGGGCAACTGCGAATCTGATGCTCCATACTCCCGCACTTAAAACATGCCCCATATCTACTCAGTTGGGGGCTTGGTTTCCCAAGATTCCGCCTGGCCGGTGGGACAAACCGCCTATTCCCAGTCATAGGTCTCTTTCCCAAACGGCGATTATCTCTATTTTGGGCAAACTGCGATCCCGAAGCGGCTGCCCTTTCCTGCTGATCCCGCTCCATAATCTGAGCCTGCCTATGCATTTCCCCATAATCCTTGATATCGTGAGACAAAATCAAGCTCCGAAGATCCGGCTTCAGTCCATCCCGAAATCTCCGAGCTCTATCCCGGGGATTTTCTACCATGGTCGGTGCAAACTTTGCCAGTCTTGCAAATTCGGCTTCATATTGGTCGACAGTCATCTGGCCCTGACGCAATCGCATAAGCTCCATCAATTTCTTTTCCTGGGCAATTTCTGAAAACTACTTCTCATAAAAATTCTCCACAAATACTGCCCAAGTCAGGGCCGTTCCTTCAGGAAACACTCTTCCTTTGGTGGCATTCCACCAATCATTTGCACTTTCCTGCAGCTGATAAACCGCCAATGTTACCTTCTCCTCATCGGTGCACCCCAAAACCTTGAAGGTTTTCTCTAATTCTTCCACCCATCTTGGCGCAGTCTCGGGGTCACCGCGACCATGAAATTTAGGCGGCTTCAGCTTTATAAATTGCTCCACTAAATGGGGCATCTGCCTAACCCCTGCTGGTTGAACCTGTCCTTGATGGGCTTGATTCCCTTCATTACGAGCAATCGGAGCGGCCTCAGCAGCCTGCGCATAAGCTGCAGCCCTTTCTTGCGCTTGCAATCCCATAACTCGCCCTATCTCCCGTAGAGTATTCATCACATCGTCAAACCTCGGATCTCTAGCCTCACGGGCTCCCTCGCTAACCTGGGCTTGGGGCTCCTTTCCCCTTTTCCTGCTTGGAGTTTGAATAATGTCCTCTAGTCGGCGGTCTCGGGCCTCTTGGCCTTCTGAACTAGGCTGACCCTGGGGTTCCTTACCCTTTCTTCTACTCATCCTCACAACTCAGCTATTCCACTACCTGCTATAATTCCATTAAAGAATTAAAGACTTAAACCAATCTATCCCAGTCTAAGTTCTAGGCAGGTATCAAAACAACAATCAGACAATTAGCATGCGACCTAATAAGAACCAATCAACACATCACCTAAGGAGTTCGCGTACTCACCTCAGGTCCTGCCGCACCTGCACTTTACACATCTTATCCATAAACACCCAATCAAACACAGCTGTCAGGAGATGCATGTAGCACACAAGGTCACCCTACTGGCTACCCATGGTCTCATCGCTCCTTATCACTCCAGACTTCGACCAAATTGGACCGAGCTGACCTTGCTCTGATACCAATTCAAATGGGGATGTCACGCCCCGTACCCCACGAAGCAGTAACATCCCACGCAAAGGTCGATTTGTTTATGTGCGACGTCCCAGGAAGCGTCGCTGACCCAACGCCCAACAGAGATCAAGCACAAGCGGAAGAAATAAATAAACCCTGACAATAATAATATGAGACAATGGACAGCATGGTAACATACAACACGGAAGGACATGCATAATATTTATATTGCTATAGAAAACCCTTTTTACAATATTTGTTTACAACCGGCTCAAAAACCTGCAAACAGCCACACAAGCAAAAAGGACCGGTGGCTAGGGTGAGTCGTCTAATCCTACCAGGGGGACTGCAGTAAAAAAGAAACGATCTTCCCTATCAAGCTCTGGCCTCTCTCTACGGCTCCCAATCCGGGTCTGAGGACTCGGTGGGATCATCTGACGACTCCTTAGAGACCTCCTCACTAGACTCTGACTCCTCCCAGTCCATAGCCTCTGCCGCGATCCTCTCATCCTCTGAATCGAGCTCTAACTCCGGATCTAGGTAAAGACCTAACTCGTCATCTTCATCAGCTCCTATCTCCACATCTGACCCTACCTCAGCTACCTCTCCGTGGTTTTCATCAGAATCCAGATCCATGTCCTCCAGCTCGTCTTCTTCCTCGGCAACTTGGTCTTGGTCTTCAGCTATCACCTGTGGCTCCTATGGCTCCCCATCCATAGGCTCATCAACGCCATCTACATCGTAAACATTCTGAGGATTGATCACCTCGCCATCCGCATATATGGGTTCCATCAATCCATTTTGATCGATTGGCGCATCAAAAGTCCTAAGGGGTTGCCCTAGGTTTCCGTCGGCATCTCTTAGGCACCAAGCCACATACTCCTGAGTCCGATGAAAATATTCACTCACGTTTATAAACACCACGGATCGGTATCTTACATACGATTCCCCATTTCTTACGGGGTAGGTACTTGTATACTGATGTATCTGTATAGGTATTCCAAAAAGCGGTGGATTCGGCATTCTTATGGCTGGGGGTCTTAAAAGGTGGGTTATTACAACTATGATATGAATCTCAATGAGTATAACCCCTAAACCTAGCCTAGGCTAACATGCAATCTCCTGACATACAAAACAACATAATACGCAAACAATAACCTGGGCCCTCGGGCCCAGATAGAACATAGGAATTTCCCTACAGGTTAGGCAGTTCAATAAATGTCCTCAAGATATGTGCGCGAATACAATGATCACACGTGCGCCACACACATACTCATCCTCACAGTGTTCATCTCGCATGCCGGGTCACGCATTCTATGCATGTGATGTCAATGTTATGGCATGATCCTGTTTCAATTCACACTGCACACTGTCTCAATTATTAATATTTATTACGACTCGAGTCAACACCATTCCCAGCCCGGTGCGTCTAGCCTACTTCAAAGTGCATGAGGCGCAACACCGATATGGCCCAGTGTCTCTAGCCTGCTTCAAAGTGCATTAGGCGCAACACTGATCTCCTTACGAACCAGAGCCCGCGTAAAACGCATCAGGATGGTCGTCTTCCGGACGAACCGGGCATCATCCTGCTTCAAAGTGCATGAGGACGGCATACCCCGCGTAACACGCATCAAGGCGAATTGTGATCACACATACACACACTGCCAATTATTATCTGAACCCCGCGTAACACGCATCAGGGTATATTAGGTGATCACATGCTCATGGCAGGCACGCATTCTCACACAATTTCATCATACGTCTCATTCTCGGCATTCACAATGCGAGGCCATGCAATGCAGTACAATATTCCATGAGCAACAACAATTTCAGGTATCCATTCAAATTCATGTCATTAATTAGCCAATCACACTCCACATTGGTCGGCCACTCAGTCACACGACATGGCATTATTCAATTGCCCACAATTGGGCATGGCAATCAACAAGTCATCCAGTCGGGGCATACCCGGTAGTCTAGTCACTTAATCCTCAACTAATTCGCGCCACCCCAATAATTCACTAATATTATTCTTGTCACCATTACCATTGTTCGACTCACTAATTTGTCCCAATGTACACCGACAATCCTCAATCCAGTCCAGAAAATGCACTATCAGTCCTAATCCGGGTTTAGGAATTATACTCACTTAATTCTAGACCATGGCGACGAGGAACGGTGGCCGATCACCGATGAACAGTAGAACCGGCGGCGGCGTTCCCGGCAGACACTGTACGGACGGCGGCGTACGGACGCCCGTACGGACCGTACGGACACTGTACGGACAAAGTGACGTATGGCGACGTACGACGACATACAGACGGGCTGGAGGGTTGGACGGCGGCGGAACGGCAGTCCGGCGTTCCTTGGCCGGACGGACAATAAGGGAGAGAGAGAGAGGACAGGGACGAGGGAGAGAGAGAGAGAACGGCGGGAGGGTAGTGCTAGCGAGGTGAGGTCAGGCGGAGCAGCAGCTGGACGGCGCGGCGGCGGCACGGCGGCCGGCGATGCTCCGGCGGTTGGCAAGGAAAACCGGCGGAGGAGGAGGAAAACGTGGACGAGGGGCTGCTCGGTGGGGGTCTAGCCGAATGAGGGAGGAGAGAGAGAGGGGGCCGGTCCAACCGGTCAAATAGGATGGGCCAAGGGGTGCCAAGTGTCGCCGATCCGAGCAAT
Source organism: Syzygium oleosum (assembly GCF_021117445.2). Lineage (NCBI taxonomy): Eukaryota > Viridiplantae > Streptophyta > Magnoliopsida > Myrtales > Myrtaceae > Syzygium > Syzygium oleosum. Next base: position 2,950,305 of record NW_026607500.1, on the reverse strand, counting down.
TGACGAAAATACCCCTAATCTAACGGTCCTCATTCGATCCTATCCAATAATTGAGGGCAAAAGGGTCTTTAGCCCCCAATAATTGAGCTGATAAATCAAATTTAATTACCCCAAAATTTTCCCAAAATTCGGAACTGAAAACGGCCCAGGGGCAAAATGGTCATTTTTCCGATCCCGGGGCGAAATTCCAATTTTTGGCTATATCAACCCTAAATGAGTGTGGCCAACATAATATGGCGTCGGAATCGCGAAAATAGCCTCTTAAGCCCTTGAAAATTGACTGCAAAGTTCTGGAAATAAAATAATATTATTTTTCACTTCCGAGCCAAAATTACAATTTTTGACCGAAACCAATCTAAATGCGCGTGGCCACCCTAAAATGACATCGGTCGCGAAAAATAATCTCAGACGGCCTCAGAATCAACGTCGGGGTCCCGAGGGGCAAAATCGTAATTTTTGACTTCCGGGTGAAAATTCCATTTTTCGACCGTACTATCCTCGAACGTGCGTGACCAGCATAATATGACTTCAGAATCGTGAAAATAGCTGTACAAGTCCTCGAAGATCGACACCGAAGTCCGGATCCAATTTCGTGACCAAAACTCGCTAAATTTCCAATTTCAGGGTCTCTCACTAACGGGCGGTTATTTAGAGGTTACGCATATCGACCTAGGGTTATCCGAGTCATAACGGTCCGATCATTGAGAGAATGAGAAATTATCACTAGTCCCAGAAGTCACGATCGTCCGGTTTAAGTTCAGGACTGGTTGGCCACGTGCACTCTCAGTCATGCAGAATCACCTGCGATCCGATTGTACATCGTTGGCCTTGGCCAAACCAAATCCGTCACCTTTCCTAAGATCGTTACACATTGGTTCATAATATTCTCTCATCATTTCTCGTGATCGGTGTCCGCTTCGCGATCGGGTCCTTGGTCCACGTACCGTTTCCTAATTAGCCATACCCTATTGGTTAGTATCCTGAGAGTGATCAGCTCTGGGCGAGATTTACTAAAATGAAATGCGAAATAATGTCAATTTTATTGATCCCGGAATTACATCGAAATTCGGGCTGTTACATGCTGTGCGGAAAGGATAATTATTGCACTCTGGCATTATGCGGAAGGTGCGTGTGCTTTTTGACTTGACTTGCTTTTGTTATTAATAAAGAAATAGAAACGAAAACCAACAATCAATTTTGATGCTCTGCGTCGGTAAAGCATAATTCTTCACCAGCTAATTTAATCAAAAAGCATATTGCGATAACGCCTTCTATCTCTATTTGCATGGATGGATGAGCAGGGTCAATGTTCGATCGGACTTAATTACGCGAAAGTCCCTTACTCGCTCATGTTAGCGCCTAACGATTGTTGTATGTGTATTGGCATACAGTTGTGAAGAGGAAACCTATTTTATTAGAAAATCAGAAGACGACCACCAAATTCATGCGTGAAGTCACCTAGTTACATGTCTTTTAAGACCGATTAAAGATTTGATATAGATATTTTACCAAAGATTGGAATCGGGCGAGACTCTATATCCCAAATTTGAATGGAGGTACGAGCATATTAGCACATTAAATATATTAACAAGTCTGAAAAATCTACAATATACGGACATTGGATTATCAAGACAATTAAAAATCGATTGATAGTATATATGGGAAGGTTTGTTTGTCCTTGCTTGGGCAAGCTGGATGATTGTGACGATTGTATTTTCACAATCAATAACTGATTAAGTTGAGGCGTCATGCTAAATTCATCTCATTACGTAAACGAGATAATCCTGTTCAATCCTTATTTTTTCCTTTTCACATACTCCCCGTCCTGAGTGGATGGAATCGTGAGTTCGTATTTGGGAATACATGTTATCCAAACCTTAAGTAATCCAAGCCTTGTGATTGGCATCCTGTTATCTGAACAATGAAATACATAGATGTGAAACTCCTAGCAAGTGCATGGGAAGCTTTGATTGAAATTTGAGATCCAGCACACGTGACTTGACTTGCTTTTCTATCAATAAAAGAAGCAGAAAAGAAAACTGACGACCAGTACTCGCTAAAGTCGTTTGGCATTATTGATTGGACATTATGGACCAACTATACGACAGTATGATGACTTAGACTTGACTTTTCTATTAATAAGAGACATAGAAAAAGAAAACCAAAGGACAATCCTTGCACGCGTAATTTCCACGGCATTTTGCGGAAGGTGCCTGGAACCATCCTATGCAGATGCTTCGTGACTTGACTTGCACTTTGTTTCTTTGTTCACACTGGTGGAAAATTTTCCTTTTTAACCTTTTATTAGAGAAGTTTTTCCAGTGAAATTGAGTGTCGTTGCATCAAGATATATTCGCATGGTCCTATGCTGACATGCCAGGCCTTGATCCAAGCATAGTTGAGCATACTTTGCCAATTGATCCAAGTATTCCACCAAAGAAGCAAAAACTGAGGCAAACAAAGCCGGAATTGGCGAAGAAAATAGAAGAAGAAGTGATGAAATTACTCAAAGTCGGTGCCATATCCAGAATGGGTTGCCAACGTAGTGCCCGTAATGAAGAAAGACTGTCGAGTACGGGTGTGCGTTGATTATCGCGACCTAAATAAAGCAAGCCCTAAGGATGATTTCCCACTTCCACATATTGATGTATTAGTGGATAGCACTGCTGGGTTCGAAACATTTTTATTCATGGATAGTTTCTCAGGATATAATCAAATCCTCATGAAGAAAGAGGATAAGGCAAAAATGTCCTTCATAACACCATGGGGCACATTTTGTTATAAGGTCATGCCTTTCGGTTTGAAAAATGCTGGTGCCACATATCAAAGGGCAATGGTAACTTTGTTCCATGACATAATGCACAAAGAAATTGAGGTATATGTGGATGACATGATTGCAAAATCCAAACAAGGAGAAGATCATGTTGAGGTGCTTCGCAAATTGTTCGAAAGACTTAGAAAGTACAAGTTGCGATTGAACCCCAACAAGTGTGTATTTAGGGCAAAATCTGGCAAACTGCTAAGATTTGTGGTCAGTAATAGGGGCATCGAAATAGATCCTTCCAAGATCAAGGCAATATATGACTTAAAGACTCCTTCTACGGTAAAAGAAGTGAGAAGCCTGTTGGGGCGATTAAATTACATTGCCCGTTTCATATATCAGCTTTCTGAGACTGCTAAACCATTCTTCAAACTATTGAAGAAAAATGCCAAAGTAAAGTGGGATGCGGAATGTCAACAAGCCTTTGACAAGATCAAAGAATATCTGGTATGCCCACAAGTGTTGGTACCATCAATCCCTGGAGTTCCACTGATCTTATAATTGACGATTCACTATGAGTCATTAGGAGCGATGCTTGTACAAAGAAGACCAAATGATGGTAAAGAACAAGCCATTTATTACTTGAGCAAGAAGTTCACAACATCATAAGTGAATTACCCAGCAGTTGAGAAGACATGCATTGCATTGATTTAGGTATTACACAGATTAAGACAGTACACCCTTCATCACCAAATTTTGCTAGTGATTGAGAATGATCCGATCAAGTACCTTCTTGAGAAATCTGCCTTGGTCGGGAAATTAGCAAAGTGGCAAGTTTTGTTATTAGAATTCGACATCAGAAGTTCATCCCAAAAGTCAATCAAAGGACGAGCAATAGCAAACATGTTGGCAAAATATTGCCAGTCCTGAAGAACAACTTGATGATCATATATTGACACTGGTCGACGATAAATGGACCATGTATTTTGATGGTGCAACCAACTTATCTGGATCAGGAACTGGGGCAATACTGATTTCCCCAGAAGGCCAATACTATCCGGTATCTGCGAAATTGGTATTTCCATGCACCAATAACGTCGCTGAATACGAAGCATGCATTCTCGGCTTACAATTAGCCCTTTGAATGAAGGTAAAAAGGTTGCAAGTATATGGAGATTCTATGCTCATCATATTGCAAACAACTGGTGAATGGCAAACTCGAGATGCCAAGCCAATTCCTTATCACAGATACTTAGAAGAGATGATAGAAAGTTTCGAAGAAGTAACATTCGATTATCTCCCAAGAGCTCAGAATCATTTTGCAGATGCTCTTGTAACTTTGTCATCCTTACTACAGGCCGAAGATGGTATGGATATAAAACCATTGAGAATCAATATTCTCGAGCAACCAGCTCATTGCATGATGGTCCAAGCAGAGTTCGACAACGAACCATGGTATCATGACATTAAAAGATATCTTCAATCAAGAGAATTTCCTGAAGAAAGCCAACCGGATGACAGGAAGTTTATAAGGAAGATAGCCAACAAATTCTTCCTCAGTGGTCAAACCCTCTACAAGAAATCATTTGATTCAACCCTATTAAGATGTGTGGATGCTATAGAAGCTAAACAGATCATGAAAGAAATTCACGAAGGTGAATGTGGACCGCACATGAATGGACATCTTCTAGCAAGAAAGATTATAAGATTGGGATATTATTGGATGACAATGGAATCAGATTGCATCCAACACGTGAGATGTTGCCATCCATGTCAAGTTTATGGAGACAAAATTAATGCACCGCCAAATGAGCTACATCAAATGTCCGAGCCATGGCCATTTTCAATGTGGGGCATTGATATGATTGGTCTAATCAACCCCAAGGCCTCAAATAGGCACCGATTCATCTTGGTTGCTATTGACTTGTGACATCCTGAAAATTGTCCATTTGGGATTTATGAAATGCTTGGTTTTATGAACGTACTCGTAGTTAGTTCTTGCCCGGAACTGATCATTCCTGGGATACTAACCATTAGGAAAAGGCTAATTAGGGATTTAAATTCGTGCGACTAAAGAAAATTCGATCGTGAATTGATTTACGATCATAAAATCGTCGAGGTGACATTTTGAGCCACTGTAGGCCGATCCAAGGATAGCCAGGAGTCAGTTCGCCACTGTCATAGTAGTGGATCGCGAGTGATTCCGCTGGACCACGAGATGAATTGACGAATGATCCTAAACCTATACCAAACGATCTTGCCCCTCGGATCTAGCGATCGATCCTCGCGATTAAGTGACAACCGAAGTCGTCACGGACCGAATGAACTTGCACGTGACTCGATTTATTATCAGTCACGGGTCAAATATGCGAATTTCCCCAAAAAGCCGCCCGTTAGTCCGAGAAATGCTCGAGTTACGTTTAATAAAATTTAATTATTTATTTGAGCCCAATTTGGACATCGGAAAATTAGGAAGTCACAACAGGGCGTTAAGACGACGTTGTAGTTGGAACATACAGCTTTGGATTTTCCCGAATCCTTCAGAAAAATTTAATTTCGGCAAGAAATGACGAAAGTGACCGTTTTACCCCAGGAATTTGTTAAGGGCAAGTTTTAAGAAGGAAGGGAATTTTGGTAATTTTGCCCTAATTTTTGAGTTGGACAATTTTGCCCTTGGAATTTTATGAAATTCCCAAATTGCCCTTGGATATTTTTGGAAAGATTCGATCCGGGCCGTCGATCTCAAGATAAGATCGAATCTGGACCGTCGATTGGGTTTGTGAGACAAGGGCAAGATGGTCATTTTGACCCCCAATAATTGACCTTGAATATTTAAAAGCCTAAATCTCTCTCTCTCTCCTCATTCTCTCTCCATCCCTCTCGGCTCACTCTCTCTCTCTCTCTCTCCCCTCTCCCGTGGCCGTGACTCATGGCAAGGAGGCCGTCGTCGTCCGCGCCACTGCCGAGCCGCGCCGCCACTCGCCGCCGTCCCCGCCGATCGCCGCCGCTTTCCACTCTAGCCGCGTTAGTCTAGAGTTTGGTAAGTCGCGCCCTAAACCTTATTTAGGACGTCGGGTATCGACTGATAAATTAGGGTGGATTCGGGTTTTAATAGACGCGGATTAGCACGGTTTTGGGGGCGGAATTGATTAGCGGGCCTTAGGAATGAATTTGGGAGATTTTGGTGGAAAATTATAGGCCAAAGGCGGGCTGTGGGTGGCTGATATGAGTGCTGTGATGTTTTGTTCGGTACATAAATTGGGTATTTGGATTCGGCGATTAATTGTGAGAAAATGTCGTGAAGGGCCGGAATTGATTCGCCGCAGTTTGGAGGTGGAAAAATGAGAATTTGTATGTCGATTGTGCATTTGTGATGTGGCTGAATTGTGGTGATGAAATTGGGTGCACTAGTGTGCAATTGATTGATTAAAATATGCTTCATTATGTGTACGCATGGGCCGAATTGAATTGATTGTCAATTGGCTGTGTTTGAATGTCGATTGAGCATGAGAAATGCGTGGTTTGATATGTGCACGGGCCAAGTGTGAATGGCCAACATGTTGAGCATGTGCAAGAGTGGGGAATTGATCCGTCCTGAGGCGGTACGACTATGCGGGACGATGCCCGGTATTACCGGAGGACGGCCAACCTGAGGCGGTACCATTACGCGGGTTGTGTCGTAGGTGGTAGGTGTTGAGCCTGAGGCGGTACCACTACGCGGGCAAGATACATGGCCTGAGGCGGTACCATTACGCCGGCCCTGGAGTGTTGTGATGAGTTGGTCGCAGTGAACCTGAGGCGGTACCATTACGCGGGTCACTGGCGAGTGGTGTGGAAAAGATGTGATGAGATCGGAATAAATGCATGAAACGAAATTAGAACATGCATGTGAGTGGAATGGTGTTATGATGGCTAACTTGCAGGTTGCACGCTGGAAAGGCCCAGGTAAGTATTAATTGTGTGCCTACGATGTAATAGCTGAGTATGGTTGTTTGTCATGATTGTCTGGAGGTAAGTGATAGCCTAGGCGGGGTTTAGGGGTGTACTTATTGAGATATAATCTCATGGTTGTTTCAACCAATATTTTTCAGAGCCCCGGCCTGATCAATGAATCCTTCGCCGCCGTCGCTACCTTAGCGTTTTGGAGTACCGATGCACACCGAACACAATGTGGTAGAGTTTCCTATAGATGACCATATGACCTGGATTAAGCACACCACCGTAGTATTTGTAGATTTAGGATTACCCCTATGGGAGGCCCAAACATTTACTGCCTGGTTCTTTAGGGACGGGATAGACGAGTTTGGACCCGTCCGCGGTTTTGACATCCCCTTTGATGGAGTTAAGGACTGGGACCCGTCTGCTATACCTCCTCTGGATGGCTAGTTGACTTGCTTAGAGACTAGTCTAGCGCAGTCAGGACTTCATCCCGTGTCAGCAGCGCCGGAATCTTCGGGGGCCGAGCAGGAACCAGAGCCCAAAGGATGGCAAGCGGGGTACGATCCGATGGATGTGGATCTTGAGCCGATCCCAGAGCAAGAACCAGAAGAGGAGGAACCCGAGGCGGAACCTGAGAATGAGCCTGCCGTGCCTAAAGAAGAATCGGTGTACATTCCCCTGTATGAGCAGTGGATTGACCCCGATTTCATGCCAGAGTACGGGTCTGATGAGGAGTCCGACTCAGAGGAGCAGATAGAAGTCCCAGCGAAGTCGGGTGACATCAATAACCCGATTGAGATCGGAGCCGAATCGGAGTCCTCGGAGGAGCAGACAGTCCAGGGGGATTCAGAGTTAGAGGACGAAGAATCAGACTCAGAGTGGACGCCTAGCAGAGGGCATAGGGGTTAGGTTTAAGGGTTGATAAGAGACTTTTTGAGGATAGGATATCCAGGTCATTGATCCTTTCGATATCGGTGGTTTATAGTATGGTGTGCATATGTATATGGTGTTTGTAAATTGTGAATATTATATAAGTTTGAATGAGAAATGAATATGTGCATTCTCCCTGATTACCCCAATTTTAATTGTCCGGATATTTGTGGTTTCCGCTGATCGTTTTAAGTCTCTGATAATGATAAGTGAGGTTAGCGATACTCTGGGATGTCGCATTAATCAACCAGGGAAGTGTGTTGCGCGCTCGATGGGGTTCGGGGCGTGACATGCCAGTTGAATTGGTATCAGAGCGAGGACAGCTCAATCTAAACTGGTCGAAGTTTGGAGTGATAAGTAGTAGAGACCCTGGGGTAGTAATTTAGGGAGACCTTAGCTAGTCATAGGGCGGAATAAGCTATACGTGCCTCCAGATTGTTTGTTGTGATTGATTGAGTGAATTGATTGTTGTGATGATTGAAATGCAGGTGCGTCTGGACCTGAGATAAGTGTTTGGACTCTATTAATTGTGGCCTTGTGCTTGTGGTAATGGATTGCCTGCTGAGTGAATTACTGCGTTAATTCACTACCTAGGACTAGATTGATCTAGTTGGCCTAGGTTGCTAATTCCTGAGTGAAATTATAGCAGGTAGGAGAGTGGTAGAATTGTGATGATGAGCAGCGAAGGAAGAGGTGTAGGAAGAGTCCCCAGAAGGGGTACAAGAAGAGGAATAAGAGGTAGAGGTCATGCACGAGCGAGAGCTGTAGAGAACTTCGGATTGGGTGTTAGAGCGGTAGAAAACCCTCGAATTGATGCTGGAGCTGCAGTGGACCCCAGAGTTGATGTTAGACCTGTAGATGATCCTAGAATGGAAGCGGTCATGAAGACCCTAGAACATATTGGTAATCTGATAGGACAGCAGACTCAGGAACGAGCTGCTATGATTGCCCAAACTACCGAGGCCACTGTGGCAGCTACTGCTAATAATAATAATGGGAATCAAGGGCAGGGGCAAGTGAATGTGAATAGACAAATGCACCAATTGGTCGAGCAGTTTATGAAGCTAAAACCGCCCAAGTTTTCTGGAAGAGGTGACCCTGAGGCTGCACCACGATGGGTAGAGGAACTCGAGAAAACCTTTGAGGTATTAGGGTGCACCGATAATGAGAAACTAACCCTAGCGATATATCAATTGTAGGATAATGCGAATGATTGGTGGAAAGCCACCAGGGATAGAGTGTTTCCCGAAGGTACTGCCCAGACTTGGGCTGCATTTACCCAAAGTTTTTATGGGAAATATTTCTCAGAGAGTGCTAGGGAGAGAAAGCTAGCAGAATTTATGAGACTCCGCCAAGGCCAGATGACGGTAAACCAGTATGAGGCGGAATTTGCTAGATTGTCTAAGTTTGCACCGAGAATGGTAGAGCATCCCGAGGACAAGGCGCGAAGGTTTCGGGATGGATTGAAAGCTGACATTCGCAGCCAGTTAATACTGGTGAATCTGAGGACTTATGAGGACATATATGATAGGGCTCAGGCTCTTGAGCGGGATCAGGTAGACAGGGCAGCCGCATCTGGGTCGAGGTTTGTCCAGGGTATGGACAATCGTAATCTCGGGAAGAGGCCGATGTCGGGTAATAGACGTTTTGTCCCTCCTATTAGAAGAAATATAGGGAAGCCGGCCCGAAATCAGAATGGTCCATGTCGGTTATGTGGGGAAAGACATGGAAATGGACCTTGTCCAACCCGGGGTGGAGCATGTTTTGGGTGTGGTGGATTTGGTCATCATGTGAGGTATTGCCCCAATCTCAGGCAGAATAGATCGCCTGCGTTGCCGCCACCCAAGAACGGGAATAAGACTGGAACGGCCCAGATGGCCAATCAGAATAGGCCACAGGCGCAAGGACGAGTGTACGCCATGGCCAGAAGAGAAATTGAGAACGCGCCAGGGGTTGTCATAGGTATGATTTCTCTGTGCAACCATGCTGCGTATGCTTTATTTGACCCTGGGGCGTCACATTCCTTTATATCTGAGCAATTTGTTGAGTTGATTGGAATAGAACCGCAGCTGCTTGATGTTGTGTTATGCGTTGCAACTCCCTTGAATGATAAGATGCTAGTTTCATTGGGGTGTCCAAACTGTAAGGTTGTGATTGGGGATATGGAGGAAAGGATTGATTTAGCGGTTCTAGCCATGTATGATTTCGATGTGATAGTGGGTATGGACTGGCTGTCTAAGCAGAGGGCCGTAATGGATTGCAATAGTAGGGTGATCCAATTTAACCCTGTTAGACATCTGGAATTTAAATTTGTGGGAAATCGATGAGGACCCTCGATTCCATGGATTTCGTCGTTAGAAATGTCGAAGTTGTTGAGTGAAGGGTGTCAAGGGTTTCTAGCGGCTGTAGTTGATTCGACGGCTGAAGAGCCGAGGCTAGAGGAGATAGTCGTGGTGTACGAGTATCCCGATGTGTTTCCTCAAGAATTGCCGGGATTGCCACCGGAAAGAGAAGTAGAGTTTGTAATCGAGTTGGCATCTGGAACTGAGCCAATCTCGAAGGCACCTTATAGAATGTTGCTGTCGGAGTTAAAGGAATTAAAGGTGCAAATGCAAGAGTTATTAGACAAAGGATTTATTCGTCCGAGTGCGTCTCCATGGGGAGCGCCGGTTTTATTTGTGAGAAAGAAAGATGGATCGTTGAGATTATGTATTGATTATAGGCAGCTAAATCAGGTGACGATCAAGAATAAATATCCCTTGTCGAGGATTGATGATTTGTTTGATCAGTTACAAGGGGCTTCGGTGTTCTCTAAAATTGATTTGAGAACGGGGTATCATCAGTTGAGGATTAGGAACGAGGATATACCGAAGACGGCATTTAGGACGAGATATGGACACTATGAATTTGCGGTAATGCCATTCGGATTGACGAACGTCCCTGCTACCTTTATGGATCTAATGAATCGGGTGTTTAAGGAATTCTTAGATCAATTCGTGATTGTTTTTATAGACGACATATTGGTGTACTCGAAGAGCCTAGAGGAGCATGAATTTCACTTGAGTAGAGTGTTGCAGACTTTAAGAGAGAACGCACTGCATGCTAAGTTTAGCAAGTGCGAATTCTGGCTCAATCGAGTAGCATTTCTCGGAAGTGTGATCTCTAGCGAAGGAATCTCAATAGATCCATTGAAGATTGAGGCTGTGATGAAGTGGCCGAGACTAACGACGGTAATAGAAGTTCGAAGCTTTCTTGGTTTGGCTGGATATTATCGTCGCTTCGTGGAAGGATTTTCGGCAATAGCGACGTCGTTGACACATTTGTTGAAAAAGGAAACTAGGTATGAATGGACCGACAAATGTGAAAGGAGTTTTCAGGAATTGAAGCATAGATTGACAACGGCACCGGTGTTGACTATTCCATCAGGACCCGAAGGATATGAAATTTATAGCGATGCGTCGTTGAAAGGATTGGGGTGTGTACTCATGCAAAATGGGCAAGTAGTGGCCTACGCATCTAGACAGTTAAGACCGCATGAGTTGAATTACCCGACGCATGACTTGGAATTAGCCGCAATAGTATTCGCCCTGAAGATTTGACGACACTATTTATGCGGAGAGAAATTTCAGATCTATACCGACCATCAGAGCCTCAAATATCTGTTTTCTCAAAAGGAGTTAAATATGAGGCAGTGTCAGTGGATGGAATTGTTGAAAGATTATGATTGTGATATATTGTATCATCCCGGGAAGGCCAACCAGGTAGCCGATGCATTGAGTCGAAAGTCGAGCATCGCTCATTTAATGGTCAAGGAATAGACGTTGTTAGAAAAAGTGCGAGACTCGGAGTTTAGATTCGAAGTAAGTCAAGTCTTGAGCTTGCTGGCTACGCTGAGGATTGAACCGGAGATCCAGGCTAAGATTAAGATGTTGCAGTCTACGGATCAAGAAATCCAAAGGATTTTAGAAATGGAGGAGATCAAGAGAAAGCCGGACTTCCAGATATCCGAAGACGGGATATTGAAGTTCCGTGGACGTTTATGTGTGCCTGACGATGCGGAAATTAAGGAAGAGATTTTGTCAGAAGCGCATCGCAGCAGTTATAGTATCCATCGAGGTAGTACTAAAATGTATCAGAATTTGAAGCAGTACTATTGGTGGAATGGTATGAAGGTAGACATAGCCAGACATGTGGCCAAATGTCTGACATGCCAGCAAGTGAAGGCACAACATTGTAAGCCAGGAGGACTATTGCGACCTTTGGAAATCCCAGAATGGAATGGGAACATATAACTATGGATTTTGTGACGGGATTACCAAAGAGCCAAAGAGGCCATGATACTATTTGGGTGATTGTCGACAGATTGACAAAGTCGGCACACTTTTTGGCTGTACGAAAAGATTTCGCATTAGATCGGTATGCTGAGTTATATGTACAACAGATAGTTCGATTGCATGGGGTACCAGTGATTATTACCTCAGATCATGATCCTAGGTTTACCGCCAGTTTTTGGAAAAGTCTGCTGATGGCATTAGGATCTAAGCTACAGTTCAGTACAGCCTACCATCCTCAAATAGATGGTCAGTCTGAGAGGACGATTTAGAATTTAGAGGATATGCTTCGGGCATGTGTATTGGATTTTCAGGGTAAATGGGAAGAGCAATTGCCCTTAGTAGAATTTGCCTATAACAACAGTTTTCAGCAGAGCATCGGAATAGCACCCTTTGAAACACTATATGGCAGGGCTTGTAGGACGCCCGTGTGCTGGGACGAAGTAGGAGAAAGAAGTATAACTGGACCAGAGTTAGTTCAACAGTCGGTTGAGGCTGTTAAGGTGATTCGTGAAAGGCTGAAAACAGTTCAAAGCCGTCAAAAAAGTTATGCAGACAGAAGGCGAAGGCCTTTAGAGTTTCAAGTAGGGGATCACGTATTTCTTAAAGTATCACCCATGAGAGGACTATCTAGATTCGGTAAGAAAGGGAAGTTGAGTCCGAGGTATGTGGGACCTTTTGAGGTTTTAGAAAGGATCGGGGAATTAGCATATCGCCTTGCACTTCCACCGAATTTATCGCAAGTGCATAATGTGTTCCACGTATCGATGTTGAGGAAATACGAACCGGACCCGACTCATGTGTTGAATTATGAGGAAGTAGAAGTCGATGACATGGTGTCATATTGTCACGCCCCGAACCCCATCGAGCTCGCGACATCCTTCACTGATCGATTTATACGACATCCCAGGGTATTGCCGACCTCACTTAAAATCATCAGAGATTTACTTCCATAGCGGAACCACAAATCACCCGGACAATTTGAAACTAGGGAAAAACAGGGAGAATATACATATACTTTTCCTCATTCAAACCTACACCATAATATTCACAATTTACAAACCGCCTTTATACATATGCACACCGAACTATACAACCATCAATTTTCAAAAAGGACCGATGACCTGGCATTCTACACTCAAAAATGGTACTCGCCAAAAGCCTAACTTTTCCACCCCTACACTAACCCCTACGACCTTTACTCGGCGTCCACTCCGAGTCTGATTCCTTAATGACTGAACTTGAGCTGCCTTGCACCGACTGCTCCTCCGAGGACTCTGGCTCTGCCTCAATCTCAATAGGGTGATTGATGTCGCCCGACTCAGCCGGAACTTCATTTGACCCTCCTCAGCTAGTACATCAAAGAAATTGTACTCAGGCACGAAATTGGGATCCATAAACTGCTCATACGGAAGTATATACTCAGGCTCCTCCTTAGGCTCTTCAGACTCATCAGGCTCGTTCTCGGGTTCTGCCTTTGGCTCTATCTCCTCTGGTTCCTCCTCGGGGATTGGTTCTAAATCTATGTCCATCGGGTCGCCTTCTGCCTGCGACGCTTCGGGTTCAGGTTCGTGCTCAGCCCCGGAAGATTCTTGAGCTACGGGTGCTGGATGTAAACTAGACTGAGCTAAACTAACCTCTGCACTAGTCAACTCTCCATCTATCGGGGGTATGACAGACGGATCCCAATCCCCAACTAAGTCAAACGGAACATCAAAACCCTTAACGGGCCCGAACTCATCCCCGGCTACATCCCGGAAGAACCAGGCGGTATAAACATGGGTCTCCCATAAAGGTAGTCCTACCTCTATAAAAACAGTCGTTGTATGCTTAATCCAGGTCATACCATCACCCATAGGAAACTCTTCTACTTCAAGCTCGGTATGCACTGGGACTCCAAAACGCTCGGGTGGCAGCGGGGGATTCATTGCTCCTGCCGGGGTTTTGAAATGTTTTGGTTGAAACAACCGTGAGACTACATCTCAGTAAGTACACCCCTAAACCCCACCTAGGCTATCACGTACCTCCAGACAATCACAAAGCACAATCACACATACACCAAATCATCACATAACAAGCACTTCACATACGATCACAAGCATGTACAAATCTCATGTTATGCACTCATTCCGTTCTCATTATCTCTTTCGCACATTCCTCGCTAGTAACCCGCGTTATAGTACACGCCTCAGGTTCACTGCGACCATTTTTCACAACACTTCAGGGCCCGCGTTAACGTACACGCCTCAGGCCATATTTCTTGCCTGCGTTGAAGTACACGCCTTAGGCTCAACACCTACCACCTACTGCGCAACCCGCGTTGAAGTACACGCCTCAGGCTGGCAGTCTTCCGGTAATACCGGGCATCGTCCCGCGTTGAAGTACACGCCTCAGGACGGCACAATTTCCACGAACACATGTCATACCACATTTCTTTCTTACTCATGCACATGCTCAACAAGCATTTACCACACTTAATTGGCCAATCACACGTGGCCCGTGCACGCCTCAGGTTCACACGCAAAACATGCTCACTAAGCATTTGACATGGCCAATTTTAATAATTAGATCAGTCTGGCCCAAGCGTGCACCCAACATGCATGTTTCAATCATGTAATTACACAACCATGCACTCACTTTCATTTCCTCAACCCAGTCGCAGTTCCAACACACATTAGACACATAATTTGCCATTTTTCTCCAACCAGATGGCGTCAAATCGATTCCAGTCCTTCACGACACTTTCTCACCATTAATTGCCGGTTCTAAAAATCCAATTTATGTCCCGATCGGCCCATCACAGCCCATTGAACAGTCACCCACAGCCAACTCTCGTCCTCAAAGTCTCCATTAAAAATTCTCCAAATTCAATTCTAGGCCCGCCAATTGATTTTACTCCTAATCCGTACAATCCCGCACCCGAATAAACCCGATTTCAACCAAAATTACCCGTCGATACCCAATATCCTAAGTCGGGTTTAGGGCGCGACTTACCCGACCCTAGACTCACGCGGCTAGAGTGAAAAGCGGTGGCGATCGACGGCGATCTTGCGGCGGCTTGCGGCGGCGACGGTGTACGGCTCCCGGCGGGCGGCGATCGGCTCCCGGTGGGGGCGACTTGGCTCACGGCCAAGGGGAAAGAAACCGAGAGGGAGAGAGAGAACGGCGGTGAGGTGGCGTGAGGGTGGGGCGGCGGATCGGCGGCGGTGCAGCGGTGGGCGGTGCGGCGGCGATGGCGGGAGGTAGAGAGAGAGAGTTCGGGAGGGAGAGAGAGAGATGGAGAGGAGGCTCACAGTGGGAGGGGGGTGACCGAATGGGGGAGAGAGAGAGAGGAGAGAGAATGGTCTAACTTAACTTTCAAGTTTTGATCAATTTTGGCAAATGACCAAAATACCCCTCTCTCACAATTTGATCCAACGGTCCATATTCGATCTAATCTTGAAATCGACGGCCCAGATCAAATCTCACCCAAAAATATCCAAGGGTAATCTTGTAATTTCTCAAAAAGTCTAAAGGCAAAATTGGCATTTCCAAATTTGAGGGTAAAATGACCAAAATGCCCTTTGCCCATAAAACTAACCCTTTATTAATTCCCAAGGATAAAATGATCACTTTCTCCGTTTCTCGCCGAAATCGAACTTTTTTGAAAAATCCGAAGAAATCCAGAGTTGTACGTTCTAATTACAACGTCGTCCAAAGGCCCTGCCGTGACTTTTCAAATTTTCTGATGCTCGATTTGGTCTCTAATCAATATTCAAATTATATATATAATGTAACTGGAGCGTTTCTCAGATTAACGGGTGGCTTTTGGGAAATTCGCCTGTACGACCCGTGACTGATACTAAATCGAGTCACGTGCAATTTATTCAGACCGTAACGACTTCGGTTGCCAATAAAATCACGAGGATCGATCACTAGTTCCGATGAGTACGATCGTTCGGAATAAGTTCGGGATCATTCGTCAATTCATTTCGAAATCAAACGGAATCACCCGTGATCCACGTACATGATAATGACGAATCAGCCCATCCTTTCCTAAGAACGGCCTACACTGGCTCAAAATATCACCTCGACGATTTTATGGTCGAAATTCAGTTCACGGTCGAATTCCTCTAGTCGTACGAACTTAAATCCCTCATTAGCTTTTTCCTATAGGTTAGTATCCCAGGAATGATCAGTTCTGAGCGAGAACTAGCTACAAGTACATTAATAAAATAATTCATTTCATAAATCCCAAGTGAGCGAAATTTCGGAATGTCACAATCTTCCCCCCTTACAAAAATTTAGTCCTCGAAATTTACAAATCTCACCACTATCCAATAATTACAATTCTTACTACTGCTCAAACAACTGGGGGTATTGACGTTGCATCACCTCTTCACTTTCCCAAGTTGCGCCTTTTGTCCCGTGGTGTTCCCAAATAACCTTGACCATTGGAATTGTCTTGTTCCTGAGAACCCGCTCTTTCCGATCTTCAATCCTTACTGGTCTCTCGACATAAGACACCTTATCATCAACTGCTATCTCCTCATAATTCAGCACATGAGTCGGGTCCGATTCGTATTTCCTCAACATCGATACGTGGAACACATTATGCACTTGTGATAAATTCGGCGGAAGTGCAAGATGATATGCTAAATCCCCGATTCTTTCTAAAATCTCAAAAGGTCCCACGTACCTCGGACTCAGCTTCCCTTTCTTACCGAACCTGGATAGTCCTCTCATGGGCAATACCTTAAGAAATACGTGATCCCCAACCTGGAACTCCAAAGGTCTTCGCCTCCTGTCTGCATAATTCTTTTGACGGCCCTGTGCTATCTTCAGCCTTTCGCGAATAATCTTAACTGCCTCAATCGATTGCTCGACTAGCTCTGGCACGGTTATAGTGCTTTCTCCTACCTCGTCCCAGCACACGGGCGTCCTACAGGCCCTGCCATATAGCGCTTCAAAGAACGCCATTCCGATGCTCTGTTGGAAACTATTATTATAAGCAAACTCTACTAAGGGCAGTTGCTCTTCCCACTTACCCTGAAAATCCAGCACATATGCCCGGAGCATATCCTCTAGAGTCTGAATTGTCCTCTCAGACTGGCCATCTGTCTGAGGATGGTAAGCCGTACTAAACTGTAACTTAGATCCTAATGCCATTTGCAGACTTTTCCAAAAACTGGTGGTAAACCTAGGATCACGATCTGAGGTTATCGACACTGGTACCCCTTGTAGACGAACTATCTGTTACACGTATAACTCGGCATACCGATCTAATGCGAAATCTTTTCGCACAGCCAAAAAGTGTGCCGACTTGGTCAGTCTGTCGACAATTACCCAAATAGTGTCATGGCCTCTTTGGCTCCTTGGCAACCCCGTCACAAAGTCCATAGTTATGTGCTCCCATTTCCACTCTGGGATTTCCAAGGGTCGCAACAATCCTCCAGGCTTACAATGTTGTGCCTTCACCTGTTGGCACGTCAGACATTTGGCCACATATCTGGCTATATCCACCTTCATACCGTTCCACCAGTAGTATTGCCTCAAATTTCTATACATTTTAGTACTACCGGAATGTATACTGTAACTGCTACGATGCGCTTCTGATAAAATTACTTCCCTCAACTCCGCATCGTCAGGTGCGCATAAACGTCCACGAAATTTTAATATCACATCTTCAGATACCTGGAAATCTGGCTTTCTCTTAGCCTCTTCCATCTCTAAAATCTTTTGGATTTCCTGATCCACAGACTGCAGTGTTTTAATCTTAGCCTGGATCTCCGGTTCAATCCTAAGCGTAGCCAACAAGCTCGAGACTTGACTTACTTCGAATCTAAACTTCGAGTCTCGCACTTTTTCTAACAATGTCCATTCCTTAACCATCAAATGAGCGATGCTGGACTTTCGACTCAAAGCATCGGCTACTCGGTTAGCCTTCCCGGGATGATATAGAATGTCACAGTCATAATCCTTCAACAACTCCATCCACCGACGCTGCCTCATGTTTAATTCCTTTTGCGAAAACAAATATTTGAGACTTTGATGATCGGTATAAATCTGAAATTTCTCTCCGCATAAATAATGTCGCCAAATCTTCAGGGCGAATACTATTGCGGCTAACTCCAAATCATGCGTTGGATAATTCAACTCCTGCGGCCTTAACTGCCTTGACGCATAAGCCACTACTTGTCCATTTTGCATGAGCACACATCCCAATCCTTTCAACGACGCGTCACTATAAATTTCATATCCTTCGGGTCCTGATGGAATCGTCAATACTGGTGCCGTTGTCAATCTATGCTTCAATTCCTAAAAACTCCTTTCACATCTATCAGTCCATTCAAATTTTGTTTCCTTTTTCAACAAATGCGTCAACGGTGTCGCTATTGCCGAAAATCCATCCATGAAACGACGGTAGTATCTAGCCAAACCCAGAAAACTTCGAACCTCTATTACCGTCATTGGTCTCGGCCATTTCATTACAGCCTCAATCTTCGATGGGTCCACTGAAATTCCTTCTCCAGAAATTACATGACCGAGAAATGCTACTCGACTGAGCCAGAATTCGCACTTGCTAAACTTGGCATACAGCGCGTTTTCCCTTAAAGTCTGCAACACTCGATTCAAGTGAAATTCATGCTCCTCTAGGCTCTTCGAGTATACTAATATGTCATCTATAAACACAATCACAAAATTGATCTAAGAATTCCTTAAACACCCGATTCATCATATCCATAAAGGCAGCAGGGGCGTTCGTCAATCCAAATGGCATTACAGTAAATTCATAATGTCCATATCTCGTCCTAAATGCCGTCTTCGGTATATCCTCATTCCTAATCCTCAACTGATGATACCCTATTCTCAAATCAATTTTAGAGAACACCGAAGCCCCTTGTAACTGATCAAATAAATCATCAATCCTCGGCAAGGGATATTTATTTTTAATCGTCACTTGATTCAACTGCTTGTAATCGATGCATAACCTCAACGATCCATCTTTCTTTCTCACAAACAAGACCAGCGCTCCCCACGAAGATGCACTCGGACGAATAAACCCTTTGTCTACTAATTCTTGCATCTGCACCTTTAACTCCTTTAACTCCGATAACGACATCCTATAAGGTGTTTTCGATATTGGCTCGGTTCTAGGTGCCAATTCGATTACAAATTCTACCTCCCTTGCTGGTGGCAGTCCCGGCAATTCCTGAGAAAACTCATCGGGATACTCGCACACCACAGCTATATTCTCAAGCCTCGGCTCCTCAGCCGTTGAATTAACTACTGCCGCTAGGAATCCTTGACAACCTTCCCTCAGCAACTTTGTCATTTTTAGTGACGAAATCCATGGAATCGAGGGTCCTCCTCGACTTCCCACAAATTTATATTCCGGATGTCCAACGGGATTAAATTGGATCACCTTGCTATTGCAATCCAGAACGGCCCTCTGCTTAGATAGCCAATCCATACCCACTATCACATCAAAATCGTACATGTCTAGAACCGCTAAATCAATCTTCTCCTCCCTATCCCCAATCACGATCTTACAGTTTGGACACCCCAGGCCATGTTTCTTGCCCGCGTTGAAGTACACGCCTTAGGCTCAACACCTACCACCTACTGCGCAACCCGCGTTGAAGTACACGCCTCAGGCTGGCAGTCTTCCGGTAATACCGGGCATCGTCCCGCGTTGAAGTATATGCCTCAGGACGGCACAATTTCCACGAACACATATCATACCACATTTCTTTCTTACTCATGCACATACTCAACAAGCATTTACCACACTTAATTGGCCAATCACACGTGGACTGTGCACGCCTCAGGTTCACACGCAAAACATGCTCACTAAGCATTTGACATGACCAATTTTAATAATTAGATCAGTCTGGCCCAAGCGTGCACCCAACAGGCATATTTCAATCATGTAATTACACAACCATGCACTCAATTTCATTTCCTCAACCCAGTCATAATTCCAACACACATTAGACACATAATTTGCCATTTTTCTCCAACCAGATGGCGTCAAATCGATTCCAGTCCTTCACGACACTTTCTCACCATTAATTGCCGGTTCTAAAAATCCAATTTATGTCCCGATCGGCCCATCACAGCCCACTGAACAGTCACCCACAGCCAACTCTCGTCCTCAAAGTCTCCATTAAAAATTCCCCAAATTCAATTCTAGGCCCGCCAATTGATTTTACTCCTAATCCGTACAATCCCGCACCCGAATAAACCCGATTTCAACCAAAATTACCCGTCGATACCCAATATCCTAAGTCAGGTTTAGGGCGCGACTTACCCGACCCTAGACTCACGCGGCTAGAGTGAAAAGCGGTGGCGATCGACGGCGATTTTGCGGCGGCTTGTGGCAGCGACAGTATACGGCTCCCGGCGGGCGGCGATCGGCTCACGGTGGGGGCGGCTTGGCTCATGGCCAAGGGGAAAGAAACCTAGAGGGAGAGAGAGAACGGCGGTGAGGTGGCGTGAGGGTGGGGCGGCGGATCGGCGGTGGCGCGGCAGTGGGCGGTGTAGCGGCGACGGCGGGAGGGAGAGAGAGAGATGGAGGGGAGGCTCACGGTGGGAGGGGGGTGACCGAATGGGGGAGAGAGAGAGAGGAGAGAGAATGGTCTAACTTAACTTCCAAGTTTTGACCAATTTTGCCAAATGACCAAAATACCCCTCTGTCACAATTTGATCCAACGGTCCATATTCGATCTAATCTTGAAATCGACGGCCCAGATCGAATCTCACCCGAAAATATCCAAGGGTAATCTTGTAATTTCTCAAAAAGTCTAAAGGCAAAATTGTCCTTTCCAAATTTGAGGGTAAAATGACCAAAATGCCCTTTGCCCATAAAACTAACCCTTTATTAATTCCCAAGGGTAAAATGGTCACTTTCTCTGTTTCTCGCCGAAATCGAACTTTTTGAAAAATCCGAAGAAATCTAGAGTTGTACGTTCCAATTACAACGTCGTCCAAAGGCCCTGCCGTGACTCTCCAAATTTTCTGATGCTCGATTTGGTCTCTAATCAATATTCAAATTATATATATATAACGTAACTGGAGCGTTTCTCAGACTAATGGGTGGCTTTTGGGAAATTCGCCTGTACGACCCGTGACTGATACTAAATCGAGTCACGTGCAATTTATTCAGACCGTAACGACTTCGGTTGCCAATAAAATCGCGAGGATCGATCACTAGTTCCTATGAGTACGATCGTTCGGAATAAGTTCGGGATCATTTGTCAATTCATTTCGGAATCAAATGGAATCGCCCGTGATCCACGTACATGATAATGACGAATCAGCCCATCCTTTCCTAAGAACGGCCTACACTGGCTCAAAATGTCACCTCGACGATTTTATGGTCGAAATTCAGTTCACGGTCGAATTCCTCTAGTCGTACGAACTTAAATCCTTCATTAGCCTTTCCCTATAGGTTAGTATCCAACGAATGATCAGTTCCGAGCGAGAACTAGCTACAAGTACATTAATAAAATAATTCATTTCATAAATCCCAAATGAGCGAAATTTCGGAATGTCACACATATGTTGAGAGACCAGTAAGGATTGAAGATCGGAAAGAACGGGTTCTAAGGAACAAGATGATCCCGATGGTCAAAGTTATTTGGGAACATCACGGGACAGAAGGTGCGACTTGGGAAAGTGAAGAGATAATGCAACGTCAATACCCCCATTTGTTTGAGTAGTGGTGGGATTTGTAAATTTCGAGGACGAAATTTGTGTAAAGGGGGAAGAATTGTGACATCCTGAAAATTGTCCATTTGAGATTTATGAAATGCTTGGTTTTATGAACATACTCGTAGTTAGTTCTCGCCCGGAACTGATCATTCCTGGGATACTAACCATTAGGGAAAGGCTAATTAGGGATTTAAATTCGTGCGACTAAAGAAAATTCGATCGTGAATTGATTTTCGACCATAAAATCGTTGAGGTGACATTTTGAGCCGCTGTAGGCCGATCCAAGGATAGCCAGGGGTCAGTTCGCCACTATCATAGTAGTGGATCGAGAGTGATTCCACTGGACCACGAAATGAATTGACGAATGATCCTAAACCTATACCAAACGATCTTGCCCCTCGGATCTAGCGATCGATCCTCACGATTAAGTGACAACCGAAGTCGTCATGGACCGAATGAACTTGCACGTGACTCGATTTATCATCAGTCACGGGTTGAATATGCGAATTTCCCCAAAAAGCCGCCCGTTAGTTCGAGAAACGCTCGAGTTACGTTTAATAAAATTTAATTATTTATTTGAGCCCAATTTGGACATCGAAAAATTAGGAAGTCACAACGGGGCGTTAAGACGACGTTGTAGTTGGAACGTACAGCTTTGGATTTTCCTGAATCCTTCAGAAAAATTTAATTTCGGCAAGAAATGACGAAAGCGACCGTTTTACCCCAGGAATTTGTTAAGGGCAATTTTTAAGAGGGAAGGGCATTTTGGTAATTTTGCCCTAATTTTTGAGTTGGACAATTTTGCCCTTGGAATTTTACGAAATTCCCAAATTGCCCTTGGATATTTTTAGAAAGATTCGATCCGGGCCGTCGATCTCAGGATAAGATCGAATCTGGACCGTCGATTGGGTTTGTGAGACAAGGGCAAGATGGTCATTTTGACCCCCAATAATTGACCTTGAATATTTAAAAGCCTAAATCTTTCTCTCTCTCCATCCTTCTCGGCTCACACTCTCTCTCTCTCTCCCCTCTCCTGTGGCCGTGACTCACGGCAAGGAGGCCGTCGCCATCCGCGCCACCGCCGAGCCGCGCCGCCGCTCGCCGCCGTCCCCGCTGATCTTCGCCGCTTTCCACTCTAGCCGCGTTAGTCTAGAGTTTAGTAAGTCGCACCCTAAACCTTATTTAGGACGTCGGGTATCGACTGATAAATTAGGGTGGATTCGGGTTTTAATAGACGCGGATTAGCACGGTTTTGGGGGCGGAATTGATTAGCGGGCCTTAGGAATGAATTTGGGAGATTTTGATGGAAAATTATAGGCCAAAGGCAGGCTGTGGGTGGCTGATATGAGTGCTGTGATGTTTTGTTCGGTACGTAAATTGGGTATTTGGATTCGGCGATTAATTATGAGAAAATGTCGTGAAGGGCCGGAATTGATTCGCCGCAGTTTGGAGGTGGAAAAATGAGAATTTGTATGTCGATTGTGCATTTGTGATGTGGCTGAATTGTGGTGATGAAATTGGGTGCACTAGTGTGCAATTGATTGATTGAAATATGCTTGATTATGTGCACGCATGGGCCGAATTGAATTGATTGTCAATTGGCTGTGTTTGAATGTCGATTGAGCATGAGAAATGCGTGGTTTGATGTGTGCACGGGCCAAGTGTGAATGGCCAATATGTTGAGCATGTGCAAGAGCGGGGAATTGATCCATCCTGAGGCGGTACGACTACGCGGGACGATGCCCGGTATTATCGGAAGACGGCCAACCTGAGGCGGTACCATTACGCGGGTTGTGTCGTAGGTGGTAGGTGTTGAGCCTGAGGCGGTACCATTACGCGGACAAGATACATGGCCTGAGGCGGTACCACTACGCGGACAAGATACATGGCCTGAGGCGGTACCATTACGCGGGCCTTTGAGTGTTGTGATGTTAGGTGGTAGGTGTTGAGCCTGAGGCGGTACCACTACGCGGGCAAGATACATGGCCTGAGGCTGTACCATTACGCGGGCCCTGGAGTGTTGTGATGAGTTGGTCGCAGTGAACCTGAGGCAGTACCATTACGCGGGTCACTGGCGAGTGGTGTGGAAAAGATGTGATGAGATCAGAATAAATGCATGAAACGAAATTAGAACATGCATGTGAGTGGAATGGTGTTATGATGGCTAACTTGCAGGTTCCACGCTGGAAAGGCCCAGGTAAGTATTGATTGTGTGCCTGCGATGTAATAGCTGAGTGTGGTTGTTTGTCGTGATTGTCTGGAGGTACGTGATAGCCTAGGTAGGGTTTAGGGGTGTACTTATTGAGATATAATCTCATGGTTGTTTCAACCAATATTTTTCAGAACCCCTGCCTGATCAATGAATCCTCCGCCGTCGCCACTACCTGAGCGTTTTGGAGTACCAATGCACACCGAACACAATGTGGTAGAGTTTCCTATAGATGACCATATGACCTGGATTAAGCACACCACCGTAGTATTTGTAGATGTAGGATTACCCTTATGGGAGGCCCATACATATATCGTTTGGTTCTTTAGGGACAGGATAGACGAGTTTGGACCCGTCCGCGGTTTTGACGTCCCCTTTGATGGAGTTGGGGACTGGGACCCGTCTGCTATACCTCCTCCGGATGGCGAGTTGACTAGCTTAGAGACTAGTCTAGCGCAGTCAGGACTTCATCCTGCGTCAGCAGCGCCAGAATCTTCGGGGGTCGAGCAGGAACCAGAGCCTGAAGGATCGCAAGCGGGGTACGATCCGATGGATATGGATCTTGAGCCGATCCCAGAGGAAGAACCAGAAGAGGAGGAACCCGAGGCGGAACCTGAGAATGATCCTGCTGTGCCTGAAGAAGAACCGGTGTACATTCCCCCGTATGAGCAGTGGATTGACCCCGATTTCGTGCCAGAGTACGGGTTTGATGAGGAGTCCGACTCAGAGGAGCAGATAGAAGTCCCAGCGGAGTCGGGTGACATCAATAACCCGATTGAGATCGGAGCCGAACCAGAGTCCTCGAAGGAGCAGACAGTTCAGGGAGATTTAGAGTCAGAGGACGAAGAATCAGACTCAGAGTGGACGCCTAGCAGAGGGCGTAGAGGTTAGGTTTAGGGGTTGATAAGAGACTTTTTGAGGAGTACCATTTTTGAGGATAGGATATCCAGGTCATTAATCCTTTCGATATCGGTGGTTTATAGTATGGTGTGCATATGTATATGGTGTTTGTAAATTGTGAATATTATATAAGTTTGAATGAGAAATGAATATGTGTATTCTCCTTGATTACCCCAGTTTTAATTGTCCGGGTATTTGTGGTTTCCGCTGATCGTTTTAAGTCTCTGATAATGATAAATGAGGTCAGCGATACCCTGGGATGTCGCATTAATCGACCAGGGAAGTGTGTCGCCCGCTCGATGGGGTTCGGGGCGTGACATGACTATTTCACTAAATGGATTGAAGCAAACTCCTACACGAATGTTACTGCCAAGAATGTTGCAAAATTCATCAGACGGGACATCATTGCTAGGTATGGACTTCCAGAAGCAATAATTACGGACAATGGCTCAAATCTAAACAACAATATTGTAGATGATTTTACTTGAACACTTCCATGTCTGACATCTGAACTCATCTCCATATTGTCCACAAATGAATGGAGCAGTTGAAGCAGCAAATAAGAATATCAAGAAGATACTGGCCAAGACAGCCGAAAATTATCGTGATTGGTACGAAAGGTTGCCGTATGCTCTGATGGCATACCGAACTTCAATTCGAACATCAACTGGAGCAACCCCATTTTTCTTTGTTTACGGAATGGAAGCAGTGCTACCCGTTGAAGTAGAAATTCCTTCATTAAGGATACTATCCCAATTGAAACTTTCAAAAGCTGAATGGATTCAACAAAGATATGAACAACTCAATATGATCGATGAAAAGAGACTAAGAGCTATATGCCATGGACAAGCCTATCAAAGACTAGTGGCTAAATCCTTTAATCAAAAGGTGAAATCGAGGAATTTCGAAACAGAGGATTTAGTAGTGAATAAAGTTATCTTCAACAATTCAGATCCTCATGGAAAATTCACTCAGAATTATGAGGGTCCATACATTGTCAAGAAGGTTCTTCCTGGAGGAGCATTGATTCTTGTAGATATGGCAGGAACAGAACTAGCTTATCCTATAAATACAGATGCTGTCAAGATTTTCTACCCATAAAATGAAGACGAACATTCAAGAAAAGATTCGGGTCACTTTAGAACATGTGCATATCATGCATATCATACATACCATGCATTTCATAAACATGTTTATCTGTTTTGCAGAAGAAAGCAAAAAGAATCCGAATCAGTTGATGATTTCAGAATTCCCAATGGAGTTATCAAATAGTAGAGGGAAGTATCACTTCCAATTCTATTTTCCATTGATATCCTCTTATGTGCTTTCCTTTTTATCATCCCTAGGGAAACAAAGAAAAGGGAGCAACAAAAGAAGAATCCCCGGTGGAACTAAAGCAAAAACATGCAAACAAGAGGGATCTTGGTAAGTTGATCAGACAGGTATCCCCAAATCGTGAGAGCATGTGTAAAAGAAGTTGCATTTTTAAGAGAAAAACGAACTTCTTTTTCCCCAAGCGGAATGACACTAAATTGAACAAAACAAAACATATTGTTTTGAAAAGGAAAATACCTCAGAAATATTTTGAAACACGCTTTCTTTGAAAATGTACTAAGCATCAAAATTCCCTAAAAGGGATAATTTGACAAAAGGCTTTGAAAAATTTCATAGAAAATGTTTAGATCAAATCGAATAGAAAGACCTTCAAATGATGAAAGGCAAGCCATTTATACACTCAAAGTTAAAATGGAGAAGTGAGTGAGAAAAACTCATCCGAAGGAAATAGGGGATATTCACAATGATTACATGGATTGAAATGATGAAAGGCAATCATTTCACTATCCCAAACACATGCTTATCCCTTGCAAACCAAATTTGAGCCAAAACAGTAGAGAAGTTTTTCCAAAACAATTCTGTTAAGAACCACCCCACATTGGGGCAAATCAGGAGGTTTGTGGATTGACAGATATGGAGAATAGGATCAAGAAAGATTTTATTGCATACTCTTGCATCAATCTTTCTGTGATAACTTCCTATGAAGTCATATGGAAGCTTAAGACATCCCAAGAGGAAGAAGAGTGCTTCATTTCCTATACCCAAACACATTACCTTTGGCAAAGCCCAATTGAGCCTGAATATTCATTTCAGAACCCCAAATTGATGATCATCTCTTCACACTGGAGCATGAGCATATGATCCACTTTAATAAATAAGAAACAAAAGAGCAGAACACAGAGTTCTTAGAATTCAAAAGATCAAAGACAAAAGAGCCTGGGCATGAAAAAGCAGTATGCCTGGTAAAAACAAGGCCAAATGCCCGAGAAAAATGAGAAAGAAAAGAGAGTTCAAAAGAAAGCTCAAAATGACAAAAAAAAAGTCATGACAGAGCAAAGTCAAGATTATGAGAGATCATAGATCACAACAAGTGAGAATGAGCAAAAGAAAAGAGATTGTGATGAATGTTTAGAGGACTCTGATGTTCATAAAGGAAAAGATCTCTAGTGAAAAAAGAAGAAAAGAAAAAGTGGTGATGCCAAGAAGATCATCAATTTCATAAAAACCCTAAATTCAAACAAATGAGCCTTTTGAGCCTACCCAATACCAACAATACAACCTCTCCCTAAAGACTCTTTAGATTGGGATGTTGAGAGTAGAAACATGACTTTATGACAAGAAGTCATCACTTAAAGAAGTGTATGCGATAATATCTTGTCTTATCCTTGAGGTTCTTAACTTGTAGACCCGAAGTCAGATATGATGAAATCCTTTTTCTTGGCCTCAGAATGCCTATCCTTTGAATAGCCATTGACCAAGCCAACATTACAACCTTTTGAAAGACCTTATCAGATCAATTGGATTGTATACATTGCGAACATCTCCGAACACCTAAAGATTGGTTAAGAGAAATAAAATTGAGGGATATCAGATAAGTTCTCCTTTTAATCAAACAAAAAAAGACCAAATTCATAGATTGAAACAAATCCTTTCTAATGAAGGTCTTCCAAACGATCATTTCAAGCATTTCTTGAAAGATTGCAAGCATTTTGTTCAAATAATTCCTTGAAAAGGAAATTTGATTGTCTAAAATGCATTAATGCAAAAAAAATGCATATTTCAAAATCAGGTTTCAAAAGTTTTTGGTCAACTTAAAACCAAGTTTTCAAACAGTTTGTGTTAAGCTAAGAAAAACCACGCTTCAAACAGTTTTGATTAATTTCAAAACTACTTTTCAAAATAGTTTTTGGTCAACTAAAAAGAAAACCATACAAAGGTTAGTGAAATCTCAAAATCACAAAACTCACGGTTAAGGCATTCATGGTTTGAAGTCTTCCCAAAGTCCTACAGGCGAGGAGCCCCTAGGCAAATTCAAAGTCCTACAGGCGAGAAGCCCTTAAGCAAATTCAAATCCTACAGGCGAGGAGCCCCTAGGCAAATTCAAAGTCCTATAGGCGAGGAGCCCCTAGGCAAATTCAAAGTTCTATAGGCGAGGAGCTCCTAGGCAAATTCAAGTCCTACTGGTGAGGAACCACTAGGCAAATCCAAAGTCCTACAGATGAGGAGCTCCTAGGCAAATTCAAGTCCTACTGGTGAGGAACCACTAGGCAAATCCAAAGTCCTACAGGCGAAGAGCTCCTAGGCAAATTCAAGTCCTACAGGCAAGGAGCCCCTAGGCAAATTCAAAGTCCTACATACGAGGAGCCCCTAGGCAAATTCAAGTCCTACTGATGAGGAACCACTAGGCAAATCCAAAGTCCTACAGGCAAAGAGCCCCTAGGCAAATTTAAGTCCTACAGGCGAGGAGCCCCTAGGCAAATTAAAGTCCTACTGGGGAGGAACCACTAGGCAAATTCCAAATCTTCAAGTGAGGAGCCTCAGGTGTTCATGGTTCGTGGATGCGTCCTTAAACCACGAAATCTGAATAACCATAATAATCATCACCACCATCAATTCATGCCCTTGGATAAGCGATAAAGAGACAGCTCACAAACAGATAAGTTTCTCTCCCTCAATCATTAAGAACTTTTTAAAATATGTTCTGAAAAGAGAACCGTTGGATTAAGTCACGAATTTCAAAAGCAAGATCCCTAATCAGTTGTTGTGAAATTTCCATCTTATCTTGTTCAGTGAGTCGTCTAAAAATTCAGATGTCACCTTATCTTTGAGATCAACCTCTATCGAGCTCAATCTCAAAGAGGGGCAGCTGTTGACACTTAATTTTTAGCTCATTTTTTTTCATATTTTCAAAAATCTCAAAATTAGGATTAGGAATCTTGGCCAAGCCTAGAAACCTATTTCTAAATCAAAAAATAATTTTTTAGCATTTTTCCTTAATTTCTTTTAATCAAAATAAGTGAGAAAATCAAGAAAAATAGTAAATGGAATCAGAAAGTTCCATAAAAATATTCATTAGTCTTATTTTAAATCCAATTTCATGAATACATCATCAATTTTAAAAAATCTCAATCGGGTATATGTTTTTCCTAGAATTTGGCAAAATTAAACCTGAATTGAACCAAAAATGTAATTAAATTTTTTCTAGTCATTTTTAAGTCATAGTGTCTTCACAACAAATGATTCTGGGATCTTGAATTACATATGGTCAATCCAATTGTACAATTTGACATAAAAATAAAAAATTCCCAAAATTCAATGGAAAATTAATAATTTTGAACCTAAATTGGGAATCGTGCCCAATATGAAATTTTCTAAACATGAGACCATCATTTCTAGGGCTAATTAGATGTGGGTAATTCAATTTTGGCATCAATTTTGCCTAATCAGGTCATTAGGACATCAAATTGAACAAAACCCTATTAACCCGAATACAAAAATGTGAAAATCTCGGACACAATTATAACAAAAATTGGGAAAAATCATATATTTGGGTTCGGAATATGATGGGGAATTCAATTTCGGGGTTTAATTTTGAAAATTGGGTCAAAATTGAGTTTAATTTGCAAATTTAGATCAACCCGGGTCTGCCGGGTGGACCGGGTGGACCCGACCCGACCCGGGTTGTTCATCTTCTTCACCTGAGTCACATTAAGCCCAGAAAATGCCCGTTCGAACCTGCGCCTTTGCCAACTTATTTTGGTCAATCTAACACGTGTAAATTGGTTTTGCCAGCTGGAGAATCTCCGGCTGGCATCAAAGATTCAATCTAACTGATTATAAGTCGGTTCTAACGATCTTTGGGCGGGAATTTTTTATCAACAAAAAGCTGAAAAAAACTGGACGAGAGGGAGAACATGCTCGACGAAATGCCAGAGAGAGAAAGGAGAGAGAAATAGGCGAAATCAATGAGAAAGATCTGGAGAGGGAGGGTCGAGAGTCCCCTCACGAGTGTTCAGTGCCGCCGTGGACGGCGGAGCACCGGCGAATCGTGGATTGGCCGTGACTCTCCCCTGGTTGTTTCAGTCAGATAAACTGATCGCGAAGCCCTGAAAACGAGCTCTGTCCGGCGCGCCGAGACCTACTCCGGCGAATTAGAAGCTACTAGGGTGAAGTTCAAGTGTCAATGAACAACTATAGAGGTGCGGATCAGTTCGGAAATTCCTCTTGATCATCGGACGAAGAAGGTAAAGTTGGCTCATAGTCATTTTTTTTCAAAAGTTTCCAGAATTCGGTTTCAATTCCGATATGCATGTTTGTGTGATTTCGTCGGTGAATCTTGGCATTTTGATGTTCAGAACTAGTTTCTAATCATTTTTGGTGTTGTTTGATTGCATTTTGGGCATTAAAATGCATAAACCGAGTCGGCCACCCCCATGAACCATCTCGCCGGAGCTCGGATGACATTGCCGGAGCATCACCGTGGCCATAGGCCTGTCAAGTTAGCTTCCTTCAACTTTGTTTGATGCTTTGTTAGTATTTAGAATCGAATTAGATGGCTAGGGCGTTCTATATTGCAACTTGAAGGTTCGGTGAGTAAGTTTAGAACAAATTGCAAATAAGGTTTTTCTGACTGGTTGTTCGCCGGTAGGCGAAGGTCCGATGGTTATTCGGCTAGTCTAGTTTGGTAGAGGTTGACATGAGCTTAACACAGAACCAAAAATTAGCCATAACGGTCACCGGAGGCTCATCGGCGATGAGCTCAAACCGGCGGTCTTGAAAACAACAAGTCCAGAATTATGCCCACCAAGTGCTCGGGGAAATGCCCGAAAGAAATTGAGCCAAAACGGTGCCGTTTTGGGCACCGTATCCGCCGGAGAAGACAACCAGCGCCGGCGCCGGTGACGCCCGGTTCGGCCAAGCCGTACCGGGTCGAACTGGGCCGGTCCGCTTCATTTTCTCGGCGGGAAATTTAAAAAATTAAAAAATCTAAAAAAACTCATAAAAATTCAGAAAAAAATAAAAAAATCAGAAAAATATAAATTTTTTTTGTAAAATCGAAAAAAATTCAGAAAAACAGAAAATTCACAAAAAATTAGAAAATTCATAAAAATTCATAAATTTTCAGAAAATTCATAAAAATTCAGAAAATTCAGAAAATACAAATAAAAAAATGTAAAAAAATATAGAAAATCAATAAAAAAATTGAAAAATTGGAAAATTCAAAAAATATTTCAGAAAATCATAAAAAAATAATTCTCAGTTAATAAAATTTTTGAAAAAAAAATCAAAAAATCAAAAAATTCAAAAATTTTAAAAATTCACAGAATGGTCCAAAAACACCATGGCCAACCATAAAAGGTGATATTTGAATTTTTGGAAGTGCTCAAGTGGCATTTTTAGAAAAATCCCAAATTCAGGAGTTATAACCCCTAAAAAACCCTAAAACCCTAAAAAATGTAAATCATGAAATGAATAAGCTTCTAGAGCTTCATTAGGGTTTGGATATTTTGATTGATTTTCGTTTTTAGAGACCACTTAGGATTGATTGATTTGATTGACTTCGATTGTGCGTTTAATACTTGTTTGGTCTTTCCTGCGATTAGAATGGATAGAATTAATAGGTAAGCCTCGGAAATTCGCATGACACGTTAGACATCATATCGTTCTTAGGTACCGAAAGGGCGTTAGGGATCTCGATTCGGGATCAATAACGTAACCAAGTCCCTGTACTCAGAATCGCTCATTCGTAGAATCGTGGTATTTTTCCCGTACCTCGATTAGGTTTCTAGTCTACCTACCAATAATGACTAGTAGCGACTCCAAAATCACAAACCTAGACTAAATAAGAAATCACCTTCCACTGTCACGTGAGGTATGGTCTGGGAGAGACCCTTACACGGAAATACCTCCTTAGCGCGCAAATCCCGAAATCTCCAAAAAGCGCGGAGCGACAACGGCGGCACGCGGCAGTCGTGGACTAGGCGGAACAGGGGCGAGTCGGGGTAAAGGAAAAAAACAGGGGAAGGGAAGGAGAGGGGGGTCGCGGCGGCGATGGCGTGGCCAGTGGCAGCGCAGCGGTCGCGAGCGAGCGACGGCGCAAGGCGGGCAGGCGGCGAGCTGCGGCTGGGTGAGCGGTGGTCAGGCGATGAGCAGCAAGAAGAAGAAAGCAGGAGCTCGGCCAAGGAGAAGAAGAGGAAGAAGAAGAAGAAAGGAAAGAAGAAGAAGAAAGAAGAAGAAAAGAGGAGAGAGAGAGAGAGAGAGAGAGAGAGAGAGAGAGAGAGAGAGAGGGGACGTGAGCGTGAGGGGGGGGAAGGGGACATTGATGGGGCAGAGAGGGGGAAAGGACGCGCGGCAGAGGGGGGAGAGAGAGAGAGAGAGAAGAAAAAGTCAAACACTCGAGTGCAAACCAACGACCACTAAACGATCTCGCGAGCTTGATCCAACGGCCACAAAAATCCAAAATTCAAATTAGGATTTGGCCAAAAGACACCAAATAAAACACACTATGAGGGAGATCTACTAGTTCAAATCCGCACCTGGTCAAAATTTCACTTTTCGCCAATCCCGGGCAATATCAACGCTGGCCACAATAATATCGACACCGTCCAATTAAATTCTTCATGAAACTCCAAGAAATTCGACACCAAAGTTCGGTCTCTAAATAACGGTCAAATTTGATCAAATGCGATTGTAGCGAAATCTCAAATTTAAAAATAACCCGAGAGTGATCAGTTCTGGGCGAGATTTAACTATAAGCGCACTGATGAAATACACGTTTTATAAATCCCAAAAATGGGTCGAAATTTGGAATGTCACAGTGAACATGAGAAAAAAAGGTGTAACCGAGGAAGCTGTGAAGCAGTTGCTGTCAGTCATGAAAACAAGCGAGTATGAAGTAATAAAGCAGCTAAGGAAGATGCCGGCACATATTTCTTTGCTGAATCTCTTTAAAACCTCGGAGAGTCATAAAATGGTGCTTATGAAACTTCTTAATGAAGTACATGTCCCGGAAACAATCAACGAAGTGCAGTTGGAGGATTTCATTGGCATTATTCTTTTGAAGGATCAGATCGCTTTCTCTGATGAAGATTTCCCGATGGATCGACGTTCACACAACAAGGCCCTATACATTGCCGTTAGATGCCGGGGCAAAGAAATATCACATGTGTTGGTTGATAATGGCTCTGCACTTAATTTGTGTCTTCTAAGTATGTTGCATCGCTTAGGGATTAATGAAGAATTCATTAAATCTTCTAAGGTAATTGTTCGTTCGTTCGACGGAATGAAGGAAGATGTCATAGGCGATATCGAGCTTGAGGTAAATATAGGCCCTGTGCCCTTCTTAATTGATTTTCAAGTGGTTGATATTCCGAGAACTTTCAACCTGCTGTTAGGAAGGCCTTGGATTCATATGGCTAGTGCTATCCCTTCCGGTCTCCACTCGAGAGTTAGATTTATTATTAACTGCAAAATGATCATCATAAATGGAGAGACAGATTTCACCACTTACAAGGAAAGTGCAATACCATATATCGAGCCAGAGGTAAAGAAGGAACCAAGCTATCATTTCTTCGAAATGATTTCGATGGTGCAAATTCCCGCTGGAAGTATCATAAAGTCCCCAGAACTCTCAACATTATCTATTATGTCGGGGAAGATATTATGCCAATATGGATTCACTCCTGGTGACGGACTTGGGTCAAAAGCCCAAGGGATCAAGAAACCTATTATCCCACTTGCCGCAAAAAGGAGACATGGAATAGGTTATATCATAGAGAGCTCTAATAATCACCAGGGAGTTCAAAGCTAAGGTCAGAAGAACCATAGAGGTTATAGAAGCCGAGGTAATCGCGTTATCAATCTGTCAATATGGAAAGGTAAAGCTAATGAGCTTCCTTATTACCGGATCCATATCAAGAAGACTTTTCCTAGACCCTCAAAGCTACTTTAGGAGGAGGATTTACGCGCAGAGGAAGAATCTATTTTACTTGGCTTATTTGAGGAGAATGTTATCAACGTTATCATAACCGAAGCAGAAAATACCTACACACTGGAGTAGGAAGATTCTCTCGAGCTTTTACTTGCTTGATATCTTTTCTATTGTATTGTTTCTTTTAGAGTTTTTAGTTTCATAACAATTCTGTTTGTAATTTCAAATTTAGTTGCAATTTCCATTCCTTATGATGTAGTTGTAATCACACCTTTCAATTCAATAAAAGTGTCCAATGTTTTGTTAAGGACATATGGAAATAAAACCAAACCTATGATGAAAATTGCCCTCACTCGTGAGGATTGAGGATTTGGGTTTCTATATTACTCCTGGTTTCAAAAGTGGTTTTAAGAGTAAGGAAGTCCAAGGATATGAGGACTAGCTCTATCATTCCATTCTTTTAAAATGGATTTCAAAATAGATTTCCAAAAAGACTTTTCGTAAAAACTCATGCATTGTTATACCTTATATGCGATTACTAACCATGTTGCGTGTCAAACATGAGCATTCGCATTTTCATAATAGGTTCTTATGTGACCCAAATCCTTCAAAAGAAATCACTTGTGATATCGACGAAGGTAATGAGGATGAAGAAAGGGTCAAGAAGGAATAGATTCGTCATGAAGAATCAAAGCCACTTACATTAGAGAAAACAGTTATCGTCAATCTGGATGATAAAAAGAAACCCAAAGAAGTTAAGATCGGAGAAAGTTTTTCTTCTGCAGAAGCAAAGAGGATTATTGATTTACTCAAAGAATATCAAGATATATTCGCATGGTCTTACGCCGACATGTCAGGCCTTGATCCAAATATAGTTGAACATGCTTTACCAATCAATCGAAATATCCCTCTGAAGAAACAGAAACTTCAACAAACTAAGTCGGAATTGGCAAAAAAAAAATAGAAGAGGAAGTGATGAAATTGCTTAAAGTTGGATTCATCAAAGTAGTACCATATCCAGAATGGGTTGCTAACATAGTTCCTGTATTAAAGAAAGATGGGCGGGTACGGGTTTACGTTGATTATCGTGACCTGAATAAAGTAAGCCCTAAGTATGATTTTTCGCACTAGTACATCGATGTACTAGTGGACAGTACTTGTCACGCCCCGCACTCCTCGGCGCGCCACATCCCTCGCAAAGGTCGATTCGTGTGCGACGTCCCAGGACGCGTCGCCGACCCAACACCCAACACAGAGATTTAAAGCACATGCGGAAGTAATTAAAACCACCCGTACATTAAAATACACCTAACCAAGGATAGCCATACAACAACCAGCACGGATAAATATACACTTGTTTTGACATTGGGAAACATATACAATATTCATATACAGCCCACCCTCAAAAGTCAAAAGCGGGTACGTGGCTCGGCGATCAAACACTATATCTAGCCGGGGCTCCTCCCAAAACATTTCAATACGCCTGGCATCCTCAAGGCTGGGGGTCTGAAAAATTGGGTTTCAACAACGGTGAGAATAAATCTCAGCGAGTAATTCCCTAAACCTAAATTAGGCTAAAGTGCACCTCCTGACGAGTACTAAAACAACACACCAAGCAAATCATAATTGACTTAGGCCCTCGGGCCCAAATCCAACACTCACCTTGCCCTGCAGGTTAGGCACTTACAGTTCAAGCATAAAACATAGGACCCAGTCGCAGCACATGTACACATCATTTGGTCACAACGCATGTCATGCTTATGCTCGTGCTCATACGCGTGCTCACGCCTCATCAATGCATTTTCGCACGCTTGCACTCTAGCATACTTGCCATTTATCAATTTCTCCTCCGACCCATGTTAAACGCATCAGGTCCGACCCGCGTAAAACGCATCAGGTCTATCACTATCCAACACTTCTGGCCCGCGTAAACGCATCGGGCCCAAGTGTCTCTAGCCCGCGTAAACGCATCGGGCGCAACACCGATCTCCATATACGGACCGAACCCGCGTAAACGCATCGGGTTGGCCGTCTTCCGGCAATCCGGGCATCGTCCCGCGTTAAACGCCTCAGGACGGGTTCACTACCCCGCGTAAAACGCATCAGGGTTTATTGTGATCACACATTCACAAGCACCAATTTTCATCTGAACCCCGCGTTAAACGCATCAGGGCATTTTAGGTGATCACAATGCACATGTCACTTGAGCACACTTGTAAATGCACATGCCGTGCCAATGCTCGTGATGCAAACTCATGGCCATAAACTTCACACTCGGGCATTCACTTGCACCGCACCACTTACTCAAATCATGATGCAATCATGCGCATTTGCACCACGCATATTCAATTTCATAAATCAACATGCCCAATCAGACAATCAATTCAAATCAGCCATGGCATCAACTTGACACACAATCCATGCACAATCCACACAACCGGGATAACAAGAACCCTCGCATTCGAGGCCCGCCAAGCTATTCCATTCTTAGTCCCGCTAAACAAGCAACATGGCATCCTAAAATCAATCACAACAAGGCTCATTTAGCTAGTCAATTGATCAATGCGATCATTCCCGGTAATTGCACAATTAAACTTCAAATTGATCACGCCTCGCCTAAATCAAATCCTGTCGTGGCCAGCCACTATACCGCAATGTCTAGGCCAATAAATATCTTCAAAATGCCCCATTAAACTCCCCAAACCATCATTCTAATCAGCCACCACAAAGATCAAATGAGGCGCGCACTAAAATCCATATTTAAAGCCCGAACTTACTCCAAACTTGGACCACTCCGAACCAATCTGTCCAGCCATCTCCAGCCACATCACAGCACACTATAGTCCACTAAACCTCAATTAAATCATTATTCTCGGTCACCAAACGGGCCACAAAAATCAGCCCATAGCGGCCTCCACTCGGTCCTCAATTTGCACCCGCCAAATTCACATTTTCGCCCAAATTAAGGCGCCTATGCCCAGCCGACTCACAGCACAATACGGGCCTCTAAATCTCAATTAAATCATCACACTAAGCCTCGAAATCAGCCACCATATCAGCCTCTAACAACCTCCACAATTTAACCCCTAAAATACCCTAATTAACCCCTAAAACCCATCTAGAAATGCAAATTGTCCTAATTAGGGCTTAGGGTCAAACTCACCGGATGTCCTAAGCTTCAAACCGAGCTGAACACGTGGTAATGGCGGCTGGACAGCGGCGGTCCCTCGCCGGAACAGTAACGGCGGCGGCGGCTCCGGCGAACGGCGCAAGCGACGGCGACGGTCTAAGCTAATCCACAGCCTAGAGAGGGAGAGAGAGGGGCGCGGTCAGAGATAGAGAGAGAAATGGAACGGCTGGACTGCCGGGCGAGGCGACGGATCCGCGCCGGAACAGTGACGGCTGCGGCGGAGCTCCTCCGGCTCAAGGCCTCTCACGGCCAAACCGAGAGAGAGAGAGAGAAAGGGGAGGAAAGGGGGGCTTGCCGGTTGTTTGTGGTGGAACACGGCGGCGACCGGCCCGGAGGGCGGCGGCGACGGCGGCGGGCCGGCCGAGCCGCGAACAGCAGCGGTCGGGCGCGAAGGCGGCAGGCGAGCGGCTGCTGCTGCGCGAGGAAGAAGAAGGCGACGATCGGGCGGCGGGCGGCGGACGGCGCGGCGTGGCGGTCGAGTTGGTGCGCGGCGAGGCACGCGGCGGTCCGCGAGCCCAGGCGGTCGGTGAGTGGGCAAAGGTGAAGCGACCCGGTCGGCGGGAGGAGGAGAAAGAGTGGGGGCTTCTATGGTGGCGGCGACAGTGGTGCCGGCAACGGTCGGGCGACAGCGCGGTGGCGACGAGCGGTGGGGGGACGAGCGGGACGGCGTCGGGCGGAGCGGAGTCCAAACGCGACTCGTCGGGGAGGAAGAAGACCGAAGCAGAAAATAAGAAAGGAAGAAGAAAGAGAAGAAGAAGGAAGAAGAAGAGAGAGAGAGGAGAGAGGGTGTTAGAGGAGGGGGGAGAATGGGCGTGAGTGGACTTCTGCAGGGGGGTTGCGTGCGGCAGAGAGGAGAGAAGAGAGAGAGAGAGAGAGAGAGAGAGTGACAGGGAACGTGCGCGGTCAGAAGGGGGGGGGAGCGTGTGTGCGGAGGAGAGAGAGAGAGGGAGAGAGAGAGAGGGGAGAGAAATAAAAGAAAATAAACTTCATTCAAATATTAAATGCAATCTGATGGCCCAAATTAAAAACCGAAAATGGTCTACCGATCCAAAATAAACCTCGCACATAAAAAGGGACAAAGGCCAAATTAATTAGACCAAATTATAACGAGGGAGGCCTACTAGTCCAAATTCGCACGTGGTCAAAACTCCCATTTTTCCATCATTCCTGACAATCTCAACGTTGGCTACCATAATATTGACACCGTCCAATTTATTTTGTCCCGAAACTCCCGGAAATCGACTGCCAAGTTCGGGGTCCAAATAACGGCCAAATTTGATCGAGTGCGATTCTAGCGAAATCTCTAATTTAAAATGATAACCGGGAGTGATCAGTTCCCGGGCGAGATTTTACTATAAGTACACTAACAAATTATGCGTTTTATAAATCCCAAAAATGGGCCGAAATTCGGGATGTCACAGTACTGCAGGATTTGAAACATTTTCATTCATGGATGGCTTTTCTGGATATAATCAAATCCTCATGAAGAAAGAAGATAAGGCAAAAAAATCCTTCATTACGCCATGGGGCACATTCTGTTACAAAGTGATGCCCTTCGGTTTGATAAATGCTGGTGCCACGTATCAAAGGGCAATGGTAACTTTGTTCCATAATATGGTGCATAAAGAAATTGAAGTATATGTAGATGACATGATTGCAAATCCAGACAAGGAGAAGATCATGTTGAAGTGCTTCAGAAATTGTTTGAAAGATTCATAAAATACAAGTTGAGGTTAAACCCCAATAAATGTGTATTTGGGGCAAAATCTGGCAAATTGCTAGGATTTGTGGTCAGCAATAGGGGCATCGCAATAGATTCCTAAAAAATCAAGGTAATATATGATCTCAGGACTCCTTCCACGGTAAAAGAGGTGAGAAGTTTATTAGAGCGATTAAATTACATTGCCCGATATATCTATCAACTTTATGAAACTGCAAAGCTATTCTTCAAATTGCTAAAGAAAAATGCTAAAGTAAAATGGGACGAAGAATGTCAGCAAGCCTTTGACAAGATCAAAGAATATCTGGTATGTCCGCCAGTCCTTGTACCATCAATCCCTAGGATTTCGTTGATCTTATACCTGACAATTCATCACAAGTCATTAAGAGCAGTGCTTGTCCAAAGAAGACCGTACAATGGTAAGGAGCGAGCCATTTATTACCTAAGCAAGAAGTTTACAATATTAGAGATGAATTATCCAGCAGTTGAAAAGACATGTGTTGCATTAATATAGGTGTTGCACAGATTAAGGCAATACACTCTTCATCACCAAATCTTGCTGATAACCGAAAATGACCCAATCAAGTATTTACTTGAGAAATCCCCTTTGGTTGGAAAGATAGCAAAGTGGCAAGTCTTGTTATCAGAATTTGATATCAGAAGTTCATCATAAAAATTAGTTAAGGGACGAGCAATAGCGGATATGCGAGCAAAAAATTCCCAGAATATTACTGATCCTAAGGATGAATGATTCGACGATCGTATATTAGCATTGGTTGATGATAAATGGACCATGTATTTTGACGGTGTAATCAATTTATCTAGATCAGGAACTGGGACAGTGCTGATTTCCCCATAAGGCCAACATTATCCAGTATCTGCAAAATTGACATTTTCATGCACTAATAACATTGCTGAATTTGAAGCATGTATTCTTGGCTTACAATTAGCCCTTTCAATGAAGGTAAGGAGATTGCAAGTATATGGAGATTCTATGCTCATCATATTGCAAACAACTGGTGAATGGCAAACTCGAGATACCAAGTTGATACCTTATCACAAATACTTAGAAGGAATGGTGGAATAATTTGAAGAAATAATATTCGATTATCTTCCAAGAGCTCATAATCATTTCGCAAATGCTCTTGCAACGTTATCATCTCTACTGCAAGTGAAAGATGGTGTGGATGTAAAGCCTTTGAGAATAAACATCCTCGAACAACCAACTCATTGCATGGTGATTCAAGCTAAATTTGATAACGAACCGTAATTCTATGATATCAAGAAGTATATCCAAACTGGAGAATTTTCTGAAGGAAGTCAACCAGGAGACAAAAAGTTTATAAAGAAGATAGCCACTAAATTCTTCCTTAGCGGTTAAACTCTTTACAAGAAATCATTTGATTCAGTCCTATTAATATGTGTTGATGCTAAGGAAACTAAATAGGTCATGAAAGAAATTCATGAAGGCGAATGTGGGCCACACATGAATGGCCATCTCCTAGCCCGAAAGATCATGAGGTTGGGATACTACTGGATGACAATAGAAATAGATTACATCCAACATGTGAGATGTTGTCATTAATGTCAAGTCTATGAAGATAGAATCAATGCACCGCCGAATGAGCTGCACCAAATGTCAGAGCCATGGCCATTTTCGATGTGGGGCATCGATGTGATTGGCCCAATCAACCCAAGGCCTCAAATGGGCATCGCTTCATTTTGGTTACAATTGATTATTTCACCAAGTGGATTGAAGCCAATTCCTACATAAATGTCACTACCAAGAATGTCGCAAAGTTCATTAGGCAAAACATCATTGCCATATATGGAGTTCCAGAAGCAATCATTACTGACAACTGCTCAAATCTAAATAACAAGATTGTAGATGATTTACTTGAACGTTTCCATGTTCGACATTTGAACTCATCCCCATATCGCCTACAAACGAATGGAGCAGTGGAAGCAGCAAACAAGAACATTAAGAAGATATTATCTAAGACAGCTGTCACGCCCCGAACCCTATGAGCGCGCAATCATCCCTTTGTGGTCGTAATGTACGCGACATCCCAGGACTTGTCGCCGACCCAATCGAAACACTAACGAGTAACGCATGCGGAAGTAACCTTGAACTCTTCGTACAACATATAAACAATGGGATAGTAGAGAGACAAAGAATACACATCAACAAGACACTTTTATAAACATAACATCGATTACAACACATACATTTGCAAGCCTTCTACGAGGCCACTATCTACGAACCACGCACAACAACAATGATCGGGTGGGTTGTAAGCTTAACTCCTCTACAAAAAGGGGCACTCAAAAGACGGGGTAACTCGACCTATCCTCAATCCCCGTAGTATCCTAGCAGCGTCTCCGGATCAATCACGGTCGCGGGTCTGAAATGGTTTGGTTATACAACCATGAGAACACTTCTCAATAAGCAACTACCTAAGCCTCGCTTAGGCCAAAGCGTACTTCCGAACAATTCTAAACATGCAATACTGACATCCAACATGTCATAACAATCACAGGCGCCCTTACCTCGCCTCGGCACATACGTGAGCCCTGCACGTTAGAATATCGCCATAACATGGCAATTCGCTCCCCGAGCACATAATACAACCACATGACGTAAACGTGCATAAAACTGTTATTAATCCAGACATGCTCAACAGCAACACAAGCACATTGCATTCCCCAATGCATAACACGATTATAAATGTCCAGATTATTAACGGCACCTCGGGCCACCGAACCCCCGCCGGTCTTCTGGCGTAACCAAGCATCGTCCCGCTACTTCGGCGATGGCAACGTCTGGAACCCCTGCCCAGATAGCATTCCACAAAGGAGCTTCGATCCGGCCTCCACCGCCATCGGCAACGTCTAGAACCCCCGCCTAGACGGCATCCGAACCCCCGTCGAGCATCGTCTAGAACCCCCGCCTAGACGGAACGTGTCGTGACCATGCACACACCTCAGCAATCATTACCAATTCTTATCTTTATAAAATTAGCCCAATGTCAACTAAATCCATCAAAATGCCACGACAACACCGAATAATTCTCGAGAGAGAGAAAAACCGAGAATATACAAAATCGGGTCCAAACTGGACAGTTGCGCAGTGACAGAAATCCATTTGAAATAAATAGTAAACCAACTCTAAAAATTCTGAAATTTGGATATGTTACATAAAACATCTTGGTAAACATTTTCCGTGAAGAACTCGAAACCCATTTCCAATCTTAAACACCTCGTTTTGATACTCAAAGCCGGACAGAACCCGGTTCGCTCGAACAGCCCCTCAGACCATCAAAAATATAACTCATTCAGTACCCAAATCACTTTGGAAATCTCTGAAATTTTTATATGTCGTATACACAAGTGTTTTTAACAATTTTTGTGCAGGAATTTTGTTGAAATAAGGTCTGGAAAATTTTATACAAATTCGGAAAGACAAGAAGGTCGGATGAACAGTAAATCGGGCAGTTTTGTGACGGTCTGAAAACCGACTTCCAAATGACCCCAAAAAACTTCCCAAAATTCTGAATTTAAAGTATGTTATACTTAAAGATGTTGGGAACAAATTCCATGCAGAACACTTCCTCAGATTCGGCTCACAATGATCACTAAAAAAAATAACAAAGCGCAAAGGTACAGTAACAACCGGAAATCCGAGAATCATTAAACTTGCACCATTAAGTAAATCAAGCTTATACAACCACTAAACCAACTATCCACAGCCCTAATCCACCCCTAAACATGTCCATTAGTCACCCCTTAGCCTAGTCAAGAGTTAGGAAGCCACTTACAAGAGAGCCTAAGGTAGACAACCTAGCAAGGGAGCAAACAAGATCCTTAGCACGGCAACGGCTACTCCGGCGAATCAACGGCGAGGGCGGACAGCGGATGGCAGCTTAGGTGGTCGGTGATGGTGTGAGGATGATCGTGGGTGGTGGTGATGGCCGAGTGGTGGAGCTGGTCTCGACTAGGAGAGGAAGAAGCCGAGCGAAAGCAAAAGACAAAAGAAGAGACAGCAGCAGCAGCGAAGGGGCAGAAGCAGCAGCAACGTGATCAGCAGCAGCCCAGAAGAAAAGAAGAAAAAGATGAAGAAAGGGAAGAGAAGGAGGAGGGGGAAATGATGGGGAGTGGGTGAGTTGGTAGGGATGGTCAGCAGCAACGTGGGGGTGGAGAGGAAGTCAGCAAAAACAGCAGAGGTCAGCGAAAGTAGCAGAGGTTAGCAGAAGCAACAGCAAAAACAGAAGCAGAAATAACGTGGGGTAGCATGGGGTGTTCGGCGAGCAAGGAGGAGAGGAGAGAGAGAGAGAGGAGAGAGAAAGTCAAACGCACTTGAGTGCGATCCGACGATCCTTGTGCAAATCCGAAAACGATCCAACGGTCCGCGAAAATCCTAATTAATAATTAGGATAAAGGGCCAAAAGAAATCAAATAAAACACACTACGAGGGAGGTCTACTAGTCCAAATCCGCACCCGGTCAAAATTTCACTTTTCACATATCCCGGGCAATATCGAGGCTGGCCACAATAATATCGACACCGTCCAATTAAATTCGTCCCGGAACTTCGAGAAATTCGACACCAAAGTTTGGGTTCTAAATAACGGTCAAATTCGATCTGGTGCGATTCTAGCGAAATCTCTAGTTTAAAAATAATAACCCAAGAGTGATCAGTTCCGGGCGAGATTTTGTTATAAGCGCACTGACGAAATACACGTTTTATAAATCTCAAAAATGGATCGAAATTCGGAATGTCACAACAGCTAAGAATTATCGTAACTGGCATGAAAGGCTGCCATATGCTCTAATGGCATACCGAACTTCAATTCGAACATCAACTGAGGCAACTCCATTTTTCCTGGTTTATGGGATGAAAGCAGTATTATCTATTGAAGTGGAAATTCCTTCATTAAGGATTTTATCTCAATTGAAACTTTCAGAAGCAGAATGGATTCAGCAGAGATGTGTACAACTCAACATGATCGATGAAAAAAGGTTGAAGGCTATATGTCATGGACAAGAATATCATAAGAGAGTTGCTAAATCCTTCAATCGAAAAGTGAAACCAATGCATTTTAAGGTGGAAGATTTGGTAATGAAGAAAGTCATTCCCAATAATTCAGATCCCC
Organism: Syzygium oleosum; assembly: GCF_021117445.2. Classification (NCBI taxonomy): domain Eukaryota; kingdom Viridiplantae; phylum Streptophyta; class Magnoliopsida; order Myrtales; family Myrtaceae; genus Syzygium; species Syzygium oleosum. The sequence goes on along the minus strand of NW_026607500.1, from coordinate 2,906,212 downwards.
CTGGGAAATTCACCCTAAATTACGAAGGTCCATATGTTGTCAAGAAAGTTCTTCCTGGAGGAGCATTAATCCTTGTAGATATGTTTGGAACAGAATTGGCCCATCCTGTAAATGCAGATGCTGTCAAAATATTCTTCCCATGAAATGAAATGATTTGGGTCACTCTAGAACATGTGCATATCATGCATATCATAAACATGTTTTTTATTTTTTTGCAGAATATAACAAAAGGAGTTTAAGATGATCAAAGATCTTCAAAATCCCCAACGGAGTTGATAAAAGATAAAGGAAAGTATCGTTCCCAATTTATTTTCCTTGATGTCATCTTTTAATATGTTCTTCCTTTTTGTCATCTTTAGAGAGCTCAGAGATAGGAAGCAACGAAAAGAAAATCCCCAGCGGAATCAAAATGGAGACATACAAGAGAATTAGCGGTAATCATTCCAATTGTTGTTAAAAATTGCTCAAATGAATTTAACACTCGATTCCTAATTCTGTAGGACCTTCATCAAGTAAAAAAGGAATTTCATCAAAACAATCGGGTATTAGAACAAAAAGCAAAATAATTTGGGTTTTAAAGAGTTTACCTTTTTGGAAAGATTGAACTTCTTTTTCCCCAAGCAGGTTGACGTGAAAGCTAAACAAAACAAAACAGTTTGTCTCAAAGATCATTTCAAAAAAAAATTTCAAACAAAAAAGTTTTGAAACATGCATTCTTTGAGCATAAACTGTGCATCAGAGCTCCCAAAAAAGGATAATTTTACAAAAAGCTTTGGAAGATTTCAAAGAAAACGTTTGAATAAAACCAAATGGAAAGACCTTCAAATGATGAAAGGTAAAGACTTTTGTTCCCAGGCACTCTCAATTAACTGATGAAAGTTAATTGGAAGATAACTCAATTAACTTTTGTTCCCAGGCACTCTCAGAAAAGTATTTGCCATTAAAGACTTCCACAAACATCGCCCAAGTCTGGGCGGCACCAGCTTGGAACACCCTTCCTTTGGTGGCTTTCCAACAGTCACTTGCATTTCCTTGGAGTTGGTACACCGCCAAGGTCACTTTCTCTTCCTCGGTGCACCCTAATACATCAAAAGCCTTTTCCAACTCCTCTACCTACAGCGATGCAACCTCAAGGTCGCCCTTACCATCAAACTTAGTGGGCTTTAACTTCAAAAATTGCTCAACTAGTTGATGCATCTGCCTATTCACATTCCCTTGCCCCTGCCCTTGATTCCCATTATTATTATTGGCGGCGGCGGCCACAGCGGCCTCAGTAGCTTGGGCAATAGTGGCAGCTCGTTCATGAGTCTGCCGTCCTATCATATTACCAATCTCTTCCAGGGTCCTCATGACCGCATCCATTCTCGGATCTCCTACAGGTCGGGCTCGTGAACTGGATGGACCCCCGGTTCCTCTACCTCTCGAACTCTTCCTCACGGTTTCTATCACTCACCTACCTGCTATAATTCTACACAGGAATTAGAGACCTAGGCCAACTATACCAGTCTAGTCCTAGGCAGCGAATTAACACAATAATTCACTCAGCAGGTAAGTAATCACAATAGCACAAGGCCACAATCAACAAGGTCTGTGCACTTACCTCAGGTCCAGACGCACCTGTATCCCAATCGTTATAGCACTCAATTCAGTCAGCAATCACAACACACAATCTGGAGGCACGCGTAGCTCACTGCACACCTATAACTCACTAAGGTCTTCCTAGATGACTACCCTAGGGTCTCCGCTCCTTATCACTCCAGACTTCGACCAACTTAGATCGAGCTGTCCTTGCTCTAATATCAAATCAAACCGGGATGTCACGCCCCGAACTCCATCGAGCTCGCGACATACCTCTATGGTCAAATAATGCAATGTCCCATAAAACATCGCCGACCCAATCCAAAACATCATAATCAAATGCAGTGGAAACGATTACGCAAATCCCTGATGATATAATCTTGAGGTAATAAGGAGAGACAAATCACCAAACCATCAAACACTATATTACACCCGCAATACATACAATATTCATTACAATCCATCACAACCAGCAAACTTCCGAAACTAACGACCGCCAATAATAAACAGGAACTAGTGGCATCGGGTAGACTAATACTACCACTAAAAAGGGGTACCTCTCAAAACTGTCCAACCCCTAACCTCTAATTAACCCCTATTCACCCTAGAGGGGGTCCACTCAGAATCAGTCTCGTCGATGCCAGTCTGTTCCTCCGAAGACTTCGACTCAGCATTGATTTCAATCGGATTGTCCTTGTCTCCCGACTCCGCTGGAACTTCGATCGGCTAAATGGTTTTAAATAAAACCGTGAGAACACTTCTCAGTAAGCAACACCCTAAACCCAACCTAGACTAACACGTACCTCCAGACACGTCCAAACACAACAACATTCAACAACCACATAATAGGCACACAATTGCACTTACCTAGGTTTTTAATGCGTATAATCTGCATGTTAGTTTTAATTACACAAATTCCAAGCACATGCACATTCCAAATTAATTCCCATGCCCATAGACAAAGTTGAACATATGTCATTTCCAAACTCGGCATTTCACACGCACTCGTTCAAGCACCATCACATCATTTTCATTCGACTTGCCAGTGACCCGCGTTACAGTACGCGCCTCAGGTCCACTTTCAATTCACGGTCCACACACGACCATCTCATTTTCACAACATTTCTTAGCCTGCGTTACAGTACACGCCTCAGGCTCAACATTCACTACCTATGGCACAACCCACGTTAAAGTACACTCCTCAGGTTGGCAGTCTTCTGTTAATATCGGGCATTGTCCCGCGTTAAAGTACACGCCTCAGGACGGCACAATTCCCCGCGTTATAGTACATGCCTCAGGGATTCCCCGCGTTACAGTACACGCCTCAGGGATTCTCAGGACCACACGCACGACACATCACACTATTTTCTCACCCATCCACACGCTCGAATCTCATATGAACATGCTCAATTAGCACACAAACATGGCCAATTACCCATAGATTCAATTCAGCCTATGCACGCATCAAATTTCCACGCATTTCACATGCTCAATTAACACATAAACATGGCCAATTTCCAGCCAATTCAATTCAGCCCGTACACGCATATAATGGGGCCACATTTCAAATAATTATTCCACAATTCAATGAGCACGCAAGGTCGCCAATGGACCCACAATCACAGCCACAATTATGGGCATAAATTCAATATTTCCATGTCTATTTCCAGCCATGACAATCACCAAAAACCAGCCAATCCAATTCAATTCGCGCGTGCACAATTAACTCGAGTTTTTACATTTTAAGCCAAATTTCACCATTCTCGGGCGTCGTACTCCTACCGACAACCCCCAAACCAACACGTACTATATTTTAATCACCAATATGCACTAATTCGGCCACAGGATGAACAGTAATTCGGCCACCACAGAAAATCACCATAACGGTGCATTTAGGCCCGTTTTTCACGCAATAAGCCACAGTAATCACCCGGAATCATTCCGATTACCTAACCAATCAATTCTAACCTCAATTCCATCTCAAAAACTATCACAATTCCATCCAAACCACTCAGCCAAATCAGTCCAACCATTAATCCACGATTAACACCTAAAGCTCGCTAAAACGGCCCCGAACTAACCCGAAAATACCCGTTATCCTAGGCGAGGGATAGGGTATCACTTACTTGTGATTCCTACGCGAAATTGAGGCCTCTATGGCGGCTGGACAGAGAACAAACAGCAGCGGCAGTAGCGACAAGCGGTAAGGTTTACCGGCGACTCGCCGGCGGTCACGAGCGGCGGCGAACGGTGGCGATTGGCTGCTGGCTTTCTTGGCTGAGTTGAGGATGAGATGGGGCTGGTGAGGTGTTTCGGTGAGGGGGGAAAAAACATGGGAGCGAGAGAGACGGTGGTGGTGATGGCGAGGCCGCGGCGTCGAGAACGACCGAGCGGCGGCTATCCGGCTCGGTGGTTGAACGGCGGCGAAAGGTGTGGCTGGCTAGCCACTTCACGGTGGAAGGGGGAGGGCTTGGCCGAGAGAGGTGTGAGGGAGAGAGAGATTGCCGTGAGAGAGGAGAGAGAGAAAATTGGAAATAAACATCAATGACACCAATAATTGGTGTCTAACCCTATGCCAAATGACCATCCTACCCCACTCTCTATCATCCAAATCAACGGCCACGTTTTGATCTTATCCTAAGATCAACGGTCCAGATTAATCCTTGCCAAAAATATCCAGGGACAAAATTGGAATTTCACAAAATTTTCAAGGGCAAAATTGTCCAAAAATTTCTATCTCTAATGTAGGAGTGAAATGACCAAAATGCCCCTCTCACATTATATTTGGCCTTAACAAAGTCCCAAGGGTAAAACGGTCATTTTCCATTTCTCGCAGAAATTTGGATTTTCTGAAGTATCCGAACAAATCTGAGGCTAACCGATCTAATAACAACGTCGTCCAATTATCCTGTCGTGACCTTCATAATTTCCAATGCCCAAACTTGGTCTATAATTAATGATTAAATTTAATTAACATAACTTGAGCGTATCTCGAACTAACGGGTGGCTTTTGGGGAAATTCGCACATTTGACCCGTGGCCGATACTGAATCAAGCCACGTTTAAGTTTACTCGGGTCGTGACGACCTCGGTAGTCACGTAATTGCGAGGATCGATCGCTAGTTCCGACGGGCACGATCGTTTGGCATAGGTTTAGGATCATTCGTCAACTCGTCTCGTGGTCAGGCGGAATCACCTGCGATCCACTCGTATGACAGCGGCGAATTGATCCCTAACTATCCTTGGATCGGCCTACATTTGCTCAAAATGTCACCTCGACAATTTTCATGGTCGAAAGTCGGTTCACGATCGAGTTTCTATGGTCGCGCGAATTTAAATCCCTAATTAGCATTTCCCTATTGGTTAGTATCCCAGAAGTGATCAGTTCCAGGCGGATCTAACTACAAGCATGTTCATAAAATTATCTATTTCATAAATCCCAAGTGGGTCGGATTTCAGAATGTCAAAACTCTTCCCCCTTATAAAAATTTCGTCCTCGAAATTTACAATTCAACCTACTATTCAAACAAGTGGGGGTATTGACATTGTATTAGCTCTTCACTTTCCCAGGTAGCGCCTTCTATCCCGTGATGTTCCCAAACAACTTTGACCATCGGAATCGTCTTGTTCCTTAAAACTCGTTCCTTCCGATCCTCCATTCTTATTGGCTTTTCAACATACGACACCCTATCGTCAACTTCTATCTCTTCATAATTCAACACATGAGTTGGGTCCAGTTCATACTTTCTCAACATCGATACGTGGAAGACATTATACACTTGCAACAAATTTGGTGGCAATGCAAGGCGAGAAGCTAAGTCTCCAATCCTTTCCAAGACCTCAAAGGGTCCTACGTACCTCGGACTCAACTTCCCTTTCTTGCCAAATCGGGACAATCCTCTCATGTGCGATACCTTAAGGAACACGTGATCCCCTACTTGAAATTCCAAAGGTCTTTGCCTTCTGTCTGCATAACTCTTTTGACTGCTTTGAACTGTTTTCAGCCTTTCACGAATTATCTTAACAGCCTCAACTGACTGTTGAACTAATTCTGGCCTGGTTATACTCCTTTCTCCAATTTCGTCCCAACACACGGGCGTTCTACAGGCCCTGCCATACAGCGCTTCAAATGGCACCATTCCGATGCTCTGCTGAAAACTATTATTATGCGCGAATTCTGCTAAGGGCAGTTGCTCTTCCCACTTGCCCTGAAAATCCAATACACATGCCCGAAGCATATCCTCTAAAGTTTAAATCGTCCTCTAAGACTGACCATCCGTTTGTGGATGGTAAGCTGTATTAAACTGCAGCTTTGATCCTAATGCCGTGTGTAGACTTTTCCAAAAATTGGCGATAAACCTAAGATCACGATCCGAAGTAATTATCACTAGTACCCTATGCAAACGGACTATCTGCTGTACGTACTATTCAGCATACTGATCCAATGCAAAGTCTTTTTGCACGGCCAAGAAGTACGCTGACTTTGTCAATCTATCGACAATCACCCAAATGGAATCATGTCCTCTTTGGCTCCTTGGTAATCCCATTACAAAATCCATAATAATATGTTCCTATTTCCACTCTGGGATTTCCAAAGGTCGTAACAATCCTCCGGGCTTACAATGTTGCGCTTTCACTTGTTGGCATGTCAGACACTTGGCCACGTGCTAAGCTATATCTACCTTCATGCCATTCCACCAATAGTACTTTCTCAAGTTTTGATACATTTTCGTACTCCCCGGATGAATATTATAGTTACTATGATGTGCTTCCGACAAGATTTCTTCCTTAATTTCCGCATCGTCAGGCATGCACAACCGTCCACGGAACTTCAAGATCCCATCCTCGGATACTTGGAAGTCCGACTTTCTCTTGGTAGCGTCCATTTCCAAAATCCTTTGAATTTCATGATCCATAGATTGTAAGGCCTTAACCTTAGTTTGGATTTCTGGTTCAATTCTTAGAGTGGCAATCAAGCTCGAGACTTGACTTATTTCGAACCTAAACTCCGAGTCTCGCACTCCTTCCAACAAAGTCCATTCCTTGACCATCAAGTGTGCGATGCTTGACTTTCGACTCAATGCATCGGCTGCCCGGTTGGCCTTTCTAGGGTTATATAAAATATCACAATCATAATCTTTCAGCAATTCCATCCAACGTCGCTGCCTCATATTAAGCTCCTTTTGAGAAAACAAATATTTCAAACTCTGATGGTCCATATATATCTGGAATTTTTCTCCGCATAAATAATGTCGCCAAATTTTAAGGGCGAATACTATTGCGGCTAATTCCAAATCATGCTTCGGATAATTCAGTTCATGCGGCCTCAACTGCCTTGATGCATAGGCTACTACTCGCCCATATTGTATCAGCACATATCCTAATCCTTTCAACGACGCATCAATATAGATTTCGAAACCTCCAGATCCTGACGGAATAGTCAATACCGGTGCCGTCGTCAATCTATGCTTTAATTCCTGGAAACTCCTTTCACACTTGTCAGTCCACTCAAACTTTGTTTCTTTCTTTAACAGACGTGTCAACGGCATTGCTATAACCGAAAATCCTTCCACAAAACGTCTATAGTATCCTGCCAAACCCAAGAAGCTTCGAACCTCGGTTACTGTCATCGGTCTCGGCCACTTTATCACAGCTTCAATCTTTGCCGGATCTACTAAAATTCCATCCCCCAAGATCACATGCCCAAGAAATGCTACTCGAATGAGCCAGAACTCGCACTTACTAAACTTGGCGTACAGTGCGTGTTCCCTTAAGGTCTGTAAAACTTTACTCAAATGCAACTCGTGCTCTTCTGAGCTCTTCGAGTACACCAATATATCGTCTAAGAAGACTATCACAAATTGATCTAAAAACTCTTTAAGCACCCGATTCATTAAGTCCATAAAGGCAGCAGGGCGTTAGTCAACCCGAACGGCATTACTGTAAATTCGTAGTGTCTATATCTCGTCCTGAATGCCGTCTTCGGTATATCCTCTTCCTAGTCCTCAATTGATGATATCCTATTCTCAAATCAATTTTAGAAAACACCGAAGCCCCTTGTGACTGATCAAACAAATCATCAATCCTTGGTAGGGGGTATTTATTCATAATCGTCACTTGATTTAGCTGCCGATAATCAATACATAACCTTAATGATCCATCCTTCTTCCTCACAGATAAGACTGGCGCTCCCTATGGAGACGCACTCGGATGAATAAATCGTTTGTCCAATAACTCTTGCATTTGCACCTTCAACTCTTTTAACTCGGACAACGACATTCTATAAGGTGCCTTCGAGATTGGCTCAGTCCCAGGGGCCAACTCGATCACAAACTCTACTTCTCTTTTAGGTGGCAATCCCGGCAATTCTTGAGGAAAAACATCGGGATAATCGCACACCGCGGCTATATCCTCTAGCCTCGGCTCCTCAGCCGTCGAATCAGTCACAGTCTCTAGAAATCCCTGACACCCTTCGTTCAACAATTTAGTCATTTCCAGCGACGAAATCCAAGGGATCGAGGTTCCTCCTCGATTTCCCACAAATTCAAATTTCGGATGTCCAATCGGATTAAATTGGATCACCCTGCTACTACAATCCATAACAGCCCTCTACTTAACTAACCAATCCATGCCCACTATCACATCAAAGTCATACATCACTAAAACCGCTAGATCAATTCTTTCTTCCCTATCACCAATTACGATCTTACAATTCGGGCATCCTAATGAGACTAGCACCTGATCATTCAGTGGAGTGATAACACACAACAAGACATCAAGCAATTGCGGTTCTATGCCAGTCAATTTAACAAATTGCTTTGATATAAATGAATGTGACGCCCCAGGGTCAAACAAAGCATATGCAGCATGATCGCATAGAGAAACCGTACCTGTGACTACCCCTGGGCGTTCTCAATCTCTCTTCTGGCCATGGCATACAACCGTCCTTGGGCCGGTGGCCTATTCTGATTAGCCGACGGGGCAACTCCAATTTGGTACCCGTTCCGGGGTGGCGACAACGCAGGCGATCTATTATGCCTGATGTTGGGGCAAGATCTTATCTGATGACCAAACCCGCCACATCCAAAATAGGCTCCACCCCTGCTCGGACAAGGTCCACTTCCATGTATTTCTCCACATATCCGACATGGACCATTCTGAAAACGGGTCGGTTTCCCGATATTCCTTCTAGCAGGAGGTACGAAATGTCGTTTACCCGTCATTGGCCTCTTCCTTAAGTGACGGTTGTCCCTACCCTAGGCAAATCTTGACCCAGAAGCGGCAGCCTTATCCGCCAAGTCACGCTCAATCACTTGAACCCGATCATAGATCTCGTTATAATCCCTCAAATTCAACGAAATCATTTGGCTGCGATGGTCCGGCTTCAAGCCGTCTCGGAACCTCTGAGCCCTATCCAACGGGTCCTCCTCCATCATTGGAGCGAACTTATATAATTGAGCGAATTCAGCCGCATACTGATCCACTGTCCTCTGCCCCTGACGAAGCCGCATAAACTCAGCTAACTTTTGTTCCCAGGCACTCTCAGAAAAGTATTTGCCATTAAAGACTTCCATAAACATTGCCCAAGTCTGGGCGGCACCAGCTGGGAACACCCTTCCTTTGGTGGCTTTCCACGAGTCACTTGCATTTCCTTAGAGTTGGTACACCGCCAATGTCACTTTCTCTTCCTCGGTGCACCCTAATACATCAAAAGCCCTTTCTAACTCCTCTACCCACAGCGATGCAACCTCAAGGTCGCCCTTACCATCAAACTTAGGGGGCCTTAACTTTAAAAATTGCTCAACTATTTGATGCATCTACCTATTCACATTCCCTTGCCCCTGCTCTTGATTCCCATTATTATTATTGGCAGCGGCGGCCATAGCGGCCTCAGCAGCTTGGGCAATAATAGCAGCTCGTTCCTGAGTCTGCCGTCCTATCATATTACCAATCTCTTCCAAGGTCCTCATGACCGCATCCATTCTCGGATCTCCTACAGGTCGGGCTCGTGAACTGGATGGACCCCCGGTACCTTACCTCTCGAACTCTTCCTCACGGTTTCTATCACTCACCTACCTGCTATAATTCCACTCAGGAATTAGAGACCTAGGCCAACTATACCAGTCTAGTCCTAGGCAGCGAATTAACACAATAATTCACTCAGCAGGTAAGTAATCACAACAGCACAAGGCCACAATTAACAAGGTTTGTGCACTTACCTCAGGTCCAGACGCACCTGCATCCCAATCGTTATAGCACTCAATTCACTCAGCAATCACAACAAACAGTCTGGAGGCACATATAGCTCACTGCACACCTATAACTCACTAAGGTCTCCCTAGATGACTACCCTAGGGTCTCCGCTCCTTATCACTCCAGACTTCGACCAACTTAGATCGAGCTGTCCTTGCTCTGATAGCAAATCAAACCGGGATGTCACGCCCCGAACCCCATCGAGCTCGCGACATACCTCTATGGTCAAATAACGCGACGTCCCAGGAAACATCGCCGACCCAATCCAAAACATCATAATCAAATGCCGCAGAAACGATTACGCAAATCCCTAACGAAATAATCATGGGGTAATAGGGAGAGAAAAATCACCAAACCATCAAACACTATATTACACCCGCAATACATACAATATTCATTACAATCCATCACAACAAGCAAACTTCCGAAAGTAACGACTGCCAATAATAAAAAGGAACTATCGGCATCGGGTAAACTAATACTACCACTAAAAAGGGGCAACTCTCAAAACTGTCCAACCCCTAACCTCTAATTAACCCCTATTCGCCCTAGATGGGTTCCACTCAGAATCAGTCTCGTCGATGCTAGTCTATTCCTCCGAAGACTTGGACTCAGCATTGATCTCAATCAAATTGTCCTTGTCTCCCGACTCCGCTGGAAGTTCGATCGGCTAAACGGTTTTAAATAAAACCGTGAGAACACTTCTTAGTAAGCAACACCCTAAACCCAACCTAGGCTAACACGTACCTCCAGACATGTCCAAACACAACAATATGCAACAACCACATAACAGGAACACAATTGCACTTACCTGAGCTTTTAATGCGTACAATCTGCATGTTAGTTTCAATTACACAAATTTCAAGCACATGCACATTCCAAATTAATTCCCATGCCCACAGACAAAGTCGAACATATGTCATTTCCAAACTCGGCATTTCACACGCACTCGTTCGTGCACCATCACATCATTTTCATTCGACTTGCTAGCGACCCGCGTTACAATACACGCTTCAGGTCCACTTTCAATTCACGGTCCACACACGACCATCTCATTTTCACAACACTTATTAGCCCACGTTAGAGTACACGCCTCAGGCTCAACATCCACCACCTACGGCACAACCCACATTGAAGTACACGCCTCAGGTTGGCAGTCTTCCGGTAATGCCGGGCATCGTCCCGCGTTAAAGTACACACCTCAGGACGGCACAATTTCCCGCATTATAGTACACACCTCAGGGATTCCCCACGTTACAGTACATGCCTCAGGGATTCTCGTGACCATACGCATGACACATCACACAGTTTTCTCACCCATCCACATGCTCGAATCTCATATGAACATGCTCAATTAGCACACAAACATGACCAATTACCCACTGATTCAATATAGCCTATGCACGCATCAAATTCCCACGCATTTCACATGCTCAATTAACACATAAACATGGCCAATTTCCAGCCAATTCAATTCAGCCCGTACACGCATATAATGGGCCACATTTCAAATAATTATTCCACAATTCAATGAACACGCAAGGTCGCCAATGGACCCACAATCACAGCCACAATTATGGGCATAAATTCAATATTTCCATGTCTATTTCCAGCCATGACAATCACCACAAACCAGCCAATCCAATTCAATTCGCACGTGCACAATTAACTCGAGTTTTTGCATTTTAAGCCAAATTTCACCATTCTCGGGCGTCATACTCCTACCGACAACCCCCAAACCAACACGTACTATATTTTAATCACCAATATGCACTAATTCGGCCACCACAGAAAATCACCATAACGGCGCATTTAGGCCCGTTTTTCACGCAATAAGCCATAGTAATCACCCGGAATCATTCCGATTACCTAACCAATCAATTCTAACCTCAATTCCACCTCAAAAACTATCACAATTCCAGCCAAACCACTCAGCCAAATCAGTCCAACCATTAATCCACGATTAACCCTAAAGCTCGCTAAAACGGCCCCAAACTAACCCGAAAATACCCGTTATCCTAGGCGAGGGTTAGGGTATCACTTACTTGTGACTCCTACGCGAAATTGAGGCCTCTACGGTGGCTGGATAGAGAGAAAAAAGCAGCGGCAGTAGCGACAAGCGGTAAGGTTTACTGGCGACTCGCCGGCGGTAACGAGCGGCGGCGATTGGCTGCTGGCTTTCTTGGTTGAGCTGGGGATGAGATGGGGCTGGTAAGGTGTTTCGTTGAGGGGGAAAAACAGGGGAGAGAGAGAGACGGCGGTGGTGATGGAGAGGCCGCGGCGTCGGGAACGACCGAGCGGCGGCTATCCGACTCGGCGGTTGAACAGCGGCAAAAGGTGTGGCCGGCTAGGCACTTCACGGTGGAAGGGGAGGGCTTGGCCGAGAGAGGGGTGAGGGAGAGAGAGATTGCCGTGAGAGAGGAGAGAGAGAATGAGAGGGAGAGAGAGAAAATTGGAAATAAATATCAATGACACCAATAATTAGTGTCTACCCCTATACCAAATGACCATCCTACCCCCCTCTCTATCATCCAAATCAACGGCCACGATTTGATCTTATCCTAAGATCAATGGTCCAGATTAATCATTGCCAAAAATATTCAGGGGCAAAATTGGAATTTCACAAAATTTCCAAGGGCAAAATTGTCCAAAAATTTCTATCTCTAATGTAGGAGTGAAATGAGCAAAATGCCCCTCTCACATTATACTTGCCCTTAACAAAATCCCAAGGTAAAACGGTCATTTTGCATTTCTCGCAGAAATTCAAATTTTCTGAAGAATCCGGACAAATCTGAAGCTAACCGATCTAATAACAACATTGTCCAATTATCCTGTCGTGACCTTCATAATTTCTAATGCCCAAACTTGGTCTCTAATTAATGATTAAATTTAATTAACGTAACTTGAGCGTATCTCGAACTAACGGGTGGCTTTTGGGGAAATTCGCATATTTGACCCGTGGCCGATACTGAATCAAGCCACGTTTAAGTTCACTCGGGTCGTGACGACCTCGGTGGTCACGTAATCGCGAGGATCGATCTCTAGTTCCGACGGGCGCGATCATTTGGCATAGGTTTAAGATCATTCGTCAACTCGTCTCGTGGTCAGGTGGAATCACCCACGATCCACTCGTATGACAGCGGCGAATTAATCCCTAACTATCCTTGGATCGGCCTACATTGGCTCAAAATGTCACATCGACAATTTTCATGGTCGAAAGTCAGTTCACGATCAAGTTTCTATGGTCGCGCGAATTTAAATCCCTAATTAGCCTTTCCCTATTGGTTAGTATCCCAGGAGTGATCAGTTCCAGGCGAGATCTAACTACAAGCACGTTCATAAAATTATCTATTTCATAAATCCCAAGTGGGTCGGATTTCAGAATGTCACACCATGTAAACGAACTCGCCTCAGGCTCGGTGTCTCTAGCCCGCGTAAACAAACACGCCTCAGGCACAACACCATCTCCCTTTTTATAACACAACCCGCGTAAACACGCATCAGGGATTATGTTATCACATGTGCGCACATTTTCCATTTATTATCTGGACCCCTCGTAAAATGCCTTAGGGTGTTTAATAGTCGTGCAACACATCAATCACCCAATCACATATCAACCTCACACGATCAACTCGCATACGACACCCAAATCATTTAAATCACCAACAAGCCACATTAACCCACAAATTCATCAATTCCACTTGCACAAGCTCAATTTAACACAACTTTCATATTCTAGGCCAATTTTCACCAATCAAGGGCATCGCACTGATGCCAAAAATCCCGATTCACCACATATAGTAATTCAAACATAAGCATGCCGCAATTCAGCCACGATATGCACATTAACTCAGCCACCGCAGAAAAATCACTAAAACGCCACATTTAAGCCCGTTTTTCGTGCGATAATTCCCGATCATAACCCATAATCATCCCAATCACCAACTTAATCAATTTTAACCTCAATTCCACCTCTAAAATTATCAAAAATCCATCTAAACAACTCAACCAACTCAGTCCACCAATTTCTCCACGAATAACCCCTAAAACTCGTTAAAATGGCCCCGAACTAACCCGAAATTACTAGTTATCCTAGGAGGTTTAGAATATCACTTACCTGGAGTCCTAAGCTAGATTTAGTAACCAAGGGTGGTGGAACAAGGGAAAAATAGCAACGCCGGCGTTAAAGAACGGTAAGGGGCGCCGACGGCCTCACGGCGACCACGGACGGACGGCGGTGGTGACGGGCTTGGCTGGTTGGCCACAGTCACGGGAGGAGGGGGAGGAGAGTGATTCTGCCAAGAGGAGGGGGAGAGGGTGTAGGCGTGAGAATGAGAGGGAGAGAGAGAAAGAGAGAGGAAAAGAATTATATAGGTGACACCAATAATTGGTGCACCTACCTCAAGCCAAAATTACCATCCTACCCCTCTCTCAACTTTCCATCCAATGGCCAATATTCAATCTTATCCAAAAATCGACGGTCAAGATCAACTCTCACAAAAAATATCCAAGGGTAAAATTGGAATTTCACAAAAGTGCGGGGGCAAAATCGTCCAAAAATTTATATCTCTAAAGTTGATATGAAATGACCAAAATGCCCTTCTCATTTTACACTTGGTCTTCACAAAATCCCAAGGGCAAAACGGTAATTTTCCACTTCCTGTCAAAATTTCAGTTTTCTGACGAATCTAGACAAATCCGAGGCTGACCACGGTAATAACGATGTCGTCCAATTACTCTGTCATGACTTTCAAAATTTTCAACACCCAAACTCAGTCTCTATTTAATGGCCAAACTCAAATAAACGCGACTTGAGCTTATCTCAAACTAACGGGTGACTTTCGGGAAAATTCGTACATTTGACCCGTGGTCGATACTAAATCGAGCCACGTTTAAGTTCACTTGAGCCATGGCGATCTTGATTATTACATAATTGCGAGGATCAATCACTAGTTCTAGAGAACGCGATCGTTTGGAATAGGTTTGAGATCGTTTGCAAATTTCGTATTCTAGCGAGGCGGAATCACCTGCTATCCAATTATACGACATTCGTAAATCGATCCATGACCATCCTTAGATCGGTCTATATTAGCCCAAAATATCACCTCGACAATCCTTATGGTCGAAAGTCAGTCCATGGTCAGGTTCTACGGTCGCGCGAATCTAGATCCCTAATTAGCCTTTCCCTACTGGTTAGTGTCCCAAGAGTGATCAAGTCTGGGCGAGATTTACTACAAGTGCGTTATTGAAATTACGCATTTCATAAATACCAAGTGGGTCAAAATTTAGAATGTCACAACTCTTCCCCCCTTATAAAACTATCGTCCTCGAAATTTACAATCAAAACCAAACTATTCAACCAACTGGGGTTAATGACATCTCATCAGCTCTTCGCTTTCCCAAGTAGCGCCTTCGGTCCTGTGATGTTCCCAAATCACCTTGACCAGCGGGATTGTCTTGCTCCTTAAGACTTGTTCCTTCCTATCCTCGATCCGCACTGGCCTTTCCACGTACGACACTCTGTCATCCACTTCTATCTCCTCATAATTCAGTACATGAGCTAGATCCGGTTCATACTTCCTCAACATCGACACTTGGAATACATTGTGCACTTGAGATAAGTTTGGCGGTAAGGCGAGTCGATACGCTAAATCTCCAATCCTTTCCAACACCTCAAAAGGTCCCACAAACCGTGGACTCAATTTCCCTTTCTTACCAAATCGGGACAATCCTTTCATTGGCGATACCTTGAGGAATACGTGATCCCCTACTTGAAATTCCAAAGGTTTTCGCCTTATGTCTGCATAACTCTTTTGATGGCTTTGCGCTGTTTTCAACCTTTCGCGAATGATCTTAACCGCCTTAACTGGCTGTTGAACTAATTCTGGCCCGGTTATACTCCTTTCTCCAACTTCGTCCCAACATACGGGCGTCCTACATGCTCTGCCATACAGCGCTTCAAATGGCGCCATTCCAATACTCTCCCGAAAACTATTATTGTATGCGAATTCCACTAAGGGTAATTGTTCTTCCCACTTGCCTTGAAAATCCAATACACATGCCCGAAGCATATCTTCTAGAGTTTGAATTGTCCTCTCAGATTGGCCATCCGTTTGTGGATGGTAAGCTGTACTAAACTGCAGTTTTGATCCTAATGCCGTCTGCACACTTTTCCAAAAGTTGGCGGTAAACCTGGGATCACGATCCGAAGTAATCATCACCGGCACTCCATGTAGACGAACTATTTGTCTTACATACAATTCGGCATACCTTTCCAAGTCAAAATCCTTTCGCACCGCTAGAAAATGTGCCGACTTGGTTAATCTGTCCACTATCACCCAAATGGAATCATGGCCCTTTTGGCTCCTTGGTAATCCCATTACAAAATCCATAGTGATGTGCTCCCACTTTCACTCAGGGATTTCCAACGGTCGCAACAATCCTCCCGGCTTATAATGTTGCGCTTTCACTTGCTGGCATGTTAAACACTTAGATACATGTTTAGCTATATCCACCTTCATGCCATTCCACCAATAGTGTTGTCTAAGGTTTTGATACATTTTCGTGCTACCCGGATGGATGCTATATTTGCTACGGTGTGCTTCCGATAAGATTTCCTCCTTAAGTTCTGCGTCATCGGGCACACACAACCTTCCTCGGAACTTCAAGATCTTGTCTTCGGATACTTGAAAGTCCGCTTTCCTCTTCGTAACATCCATTTCCAGAATTTTCTGAATTTCTTGGTCCGTAGATTGTAAGGCCTTAATCTTAGTCTGGATTTCTGGTTCGATCCTTAGTGTGGCTAGCAAACTCGAGACTTGACTTACTTCAAGTCTAAATTCCGAGTCTCGCACCTTTTCCAACAAGGTCCATTCCTTAACTAACAAGTATGCGATGTTCGACTTCCGACTTAACGCGTCAGCTACCCGGTTGGCCTTTCTGGGGTGACATAAAATATCACAATCGTAGTCCTTAAGTAACTCCATCCAACAACGCTGTCTCAAGTTAAGCTCCTTTTGAGAAAACAGATAATTCAAACTTTGATGGTCCGTATATATCTGAAACTTCTCTCCGCATAAGTAATGTCGCCAAATCTTAAGGGCGAATACTATTGTGGCTAATTCCAAATCATGCGTCGGGTAGTTCAACTCATGCGGTCTCAACTGTCTTGATGCGTAGGCCACTACTCATCCATTTTGCATGAGTACACACCCCAGTCCTTTTAACGATGCATCGCTATAAATTTCATATCCTCCTAGTCCTGATGGAATAGTCAATACCGGCGCCGTTGTCATTCTATGCTTTAGTTCTTGAAAACTCATTTCACATTTGTCGGTCCATTCAAACCTTGTTTCCTTTTTCAACAAATGTGTCAACGGTGTTGCTATTGCCGAAAACCCTTCCACGAAACGTTGGTAATATCCTGCCAAATCCAAAAAGCTTCGGACCTCTGTTACCGTCGTTGGTCTCGGCCACTTCATTACAGGTTCAATTTTTGCTGGATCTACTGAGATTCCTTCCCTAGAGATCATGTGTCTAAGAAATGCTACTTGATTGAGCCAGAACTCGCACTTACTAAACTTGGTGTACAATGCTGTTCTCTTAAGGTCCGTAGAACTTTACTTAAATGTGTCTCATGCTTTTCCGGGCTCTTCGAGTACACCAATATGTCGTCTATGAAAACTATCACAAATTGATCCAAGAATTCCTTAAACACTTGATTAATTAAATCCATAAAGGCAGCAGGGGCATTAGTAAACCCAAACGGCATTACTGTAAACTCATAATGCCCATATCTCGTCCTGAATGCCGTTTTTCGTATGTCCTCCTTCCTAATTCTCAACTGATGATATCCCGTCCTCAAATCAATCTTAGAAAATACCGAAGCCCCTTGTAACTGATCAAACAAATCATCTATCCTTGGCAGGGGATATTTATTCTTGATGGTCACTTGATTCACCTGCCTATAATCGATACACAACCTCAATGACCCATCTTTCTTCCTTACAAACAACACTGGCGTTCCCCATGGGGACGCACTTGGACGAATAAAACCTTTGTCCAACAATTCTTGCATCTGAACTTTCAATTCTTTTAACTCAGACAGTGACATCCTATAGGGTGCTTTCGAAAATGGCTCTGTCCCAGGGGCCAACTCGATTACAAACTCTACTTATCTTTCTGGTGGCAATCCCGGTAGTTCCTGAGAAAAGACATCGGGAAAGTTGTACACCACGGCTATATCCTCTAGCCTTGGTTCCTCAATTGTCGAATCAACTACTGCCACTAAAAACCCTTCGCACCCTTCATCCAACAACTTAGTCACTTCCAGTGACGAAGTCCAGGGAATCGAGGTTCCTCCTCAATTTCTCACAAATTTGAATCTAGGATGTCCAACTGGATTAAATTGGATCACCCTGCTACTACAATTCATTACGGCCCTCTGCCTAGTCAACCAATCCATACCAATAATCACATCGAAATCAAACATAGGTAGAACAGCCAAATCTATTCTTTCTTCTACATCACCAGTCACAATTTTTCAATCCGAATATCCTAGCGAAACTAGCACTTTATCATTCAATGGAGTAGCAATTTATAGCACAACATCAAGCGGTCTTGGTTCTATCCCAGTCAATTTAACGAATTGCTTAGACACAAACGAATGTGAAGCCCTCGGATCAAATAAAGCATATGCAGCATGATCACAGAGAGAGACCGTACCTGTGACCACGCCTGGCGCATCCTCCGCTTCCTTTCTCGCCATGGCATATACTCGTCCTTGGGCTGCCGGCCTGTTCTGATTAGTCGAAGGGACAGCTCCAATTTGATTTCCTTGCGATTCTAGGCGAATTTAATCGTACTGAATGAGTGCATGCGAGGTTGGGGCAATTTCTTATGTGATGGCCCCTTTTGCCACATCCAAAACAAGCTCCGCCTCTATTCGGGCAAAGTCCATTACCATGCCTTTGTCCACACAGATGACACGGGCCATTCTGAAAGCGATTCGGCTTACCGATGTTCCTTTTAACGGAAGGAATAAAACGCTGATTCCCGGACATCGGTCTCTTCCCAAGATTACGATTATCCCTAGCCGGAGCATATCTCGATCCAGAAGCAGCGGCTCTATCCGCTAAGTCACGCTCAATCGCCTGAGCCCGCTCATATATCTCATTATAATCCCTTAAATTCAAAGATACCATCTGACTACGAAGGTCCGGTTTCAACCCATCTCGGAACCTTCGGGCCTTATCCCATGGATCTTCCACCATTCTCAAGGCAAACTTGGATAATCTAGAAAATTCTACCTCGTACTGATCTACAGACATTTGTCCCTGACGCAATCTCATGAATTCAGCCAATTTTCGTTCTCGGGCACTCTCAGAAAAGTACTTACCATTGAAGACTTCCACAAACATCGCCCAAGTCTGGGCGGCACCAGCAGGGAACACCCTTCCTCCGGTGGCTTTCCACTAATTACTTGCGTTTCCTTGGAACTGGTACACTGCCAGGGTTACCTTCTCTTCTTCGGTGCACCCTAGTACCTCAAAGGCCTTTTCTAATTCCTCTACCCAAAGCGATGCAGCTTCAGGGTCGCCTTTACCATCAAACTTAGGGGGCTTTAATTTTAAGAATTGTTCTACCAACTGATGCATCTGACGATTCGCATTCACCTGCCCTTGCCCTTGCCCTTGATTCCCATTGTTGCCCTTGATGGCAACGGCTGCAGCAGCCTCAGCAGCTTGGGCAATAGTGGCCGCTCGTTCCTGAGCCTACCGTCCCATCAGATTTCTAGTCTTTTATAGGGTCCTCATGACCGCATCCATTCTCGGGACTCCCACAGGTTGGGCTTGCGAACTTGATTGGCCTCTTGTCCCTCTACCTCTCGAACTTATATTCACGTGTCACGCCCCGAATCCCATTGAGCACGCAACACACTTCTCTGGTCGAATAATGTGATGTCCCAGGGTATCGCCGACCCAATTAGACTTATCAGAGATTTATATCAATCAGCGAAAGCCACAAATACCCAGACAATATTTTACTAGGGTTAAAAGGGAGAATAAACATATCCATTACCTATTCAAACTTATACAATATCCACAATTTACGTAACCACAACATATACATGCACACCGAACTTCTAAACTATTTACCACCGATATCAAAAAGGATCAACAGCCTGGGTATACCCTATCTCCAAATATGGAACATATCAAAAGGTCTACCTAACCCCTATACTAGCCCCTACGCCCTCTGGACGGCGTCCACTCAGAGTCTGACTCCTTAGGACCCGAATCTGAATCCCCCTGAACTGCCTGCTCATCTGAGGACTCCGGCTCGGCCTCGATCTCAATCGGGTTGTCTATATCACCCGACTCCACTGGAACCTCGACTCGCTCCTCCTCCTCTGGCTCCACATCCGACTCGTCCTCTGGCATAAACTCGAGATCGTACTCTGGCTCATACTCGGGTACGTCCTCTGGTTCCTCTTCAAGCTCATCTTCAGGTTCTACTTCTGGGGCCACTTCAGGTTCTGCTTTAGGGTCTTCATCTTCCTCTGGTATCACCTCAAGATCTACATCCATCGGATCATACCTCGCCTGGGATTCTTCTGGATCCGGATCATGCTTGGCCCCTGAGGGCTCAGGTGCTGCAGGCGCAGGCTGGAGTCCTGACTGCGCTAGACTAGTCTCCAAACTAGTCAACTCGCCATCCGGAGGAGGTATGGCTGATGGATCCCATTCTCCAACTCCATCAAAGGGGACATCGAAGCCACGGACGGGGCCAAATTCGTCTACCCCGTCTCTGAATATCCAGGCAGTGTACGTGTGGGCCTGCCAGAGGGGTAGTCCTATATCTACCCAAACTACTGAGGTATGCTTGATTCAGGTCATATTGTTGTCTATAGGATACTCTACAATATTATGGTCGGTGTGCATCGGTACTCCAAAACGCTCAGGCGGTGGCGGTGGAAGATTCATTGCTCAGGCCGGGGTTCTGAAATTGTTGGTTGAAACAACCATGAGATCACATCTCAATAAGCACACACCCTAAACCCCACCTAGGCTATCACGTACCTCCAGACAATTACAAACACAATCACACTCAACCATTACATAACAGGTACACAATTTACACTTACCTGGGCCTTTCTTGCGTGCAACCTGCACGTTAGCCACAATAGCATAATTTCCAACCACATGCACATTCTAATTACACTTCACGCACTCGTTCCTGCCTCATCACATTCTTTTCACTCAACTCGCCAGTGACCCGCGTAATGGTACAGCCTCAGATTCACTGAGACCATCTCATATTTTCCACTCAACTCGCCAGTGACCCGCGTAATGGTACCGCCTCAGGTTCACTGCGACTAACTCATATTAACAACACTTCGTGGCCCGCGTAATGGTACCGCCTCATGCCGTGTATCTTGCTCGCGTAATGGTACCGCCTCAGGCTCAACACCCACCACCTACGACACAAACCGCGTAATGGTACTGCCTCAGGTTGGCCGTCCTCGGGTAATACCGGGCATCGTCCCGCATAGTAGTACTGCCTCAGGACGGATCAATTCCCCGCGTAATGGTACCGCCTCAGGGATTTTTGTCACCACACATACAGCACCACCACATAATTTTTCGCTCGTTCACTTGCTCGACACCAACATGCCAATACATTAGCCAATCACATTTGGCCCGTGCACGCACCAAACCACACACATTTCTCATGCTTAATAAACACCCAAACACGGCCAATTGACAATCAATTCAATTCAGCCCATGCGTGCACATAACGACCCACATTTCAATCAATCAAGTCACGATTCCACGAACATACAAGGCCACTATCGGGCCCACAAACACAGCCACAATCATGGCATAAAATTCAACATTTTCAAGTCCATTTCCAGCCCTAATTGCCTCCACAATTCAGCCACAACATGGCTTCGCCAACCCGACACCATTTAGTCCTCAAATCAGGTCGTATGCTCATCAATACGAGCCACAATTTCCAGCATCTAATTCCATATCAAATCAGTCCCAAAACATCACAAATTCACCCACAATTCAGCCAATATCAGTCCCTAATTAATCCAAACCGAACAGCCCTAAACAGTCCCTATTAAACCCCAAAACAGCCCCTAACAAACCCGATTCAACTCCTAATCGTGTCTATCGATACCCGACATCCTAAATAGGGTTTAGGGGGCGACTTACACGAACTCTAGGCTGGCTCGGTTAGAGTGGAAAAAGGGGGCGGCAGGCCAGCGGCGAGCGGCTCGGCAACGGCGACGACGGCTGCACGGCGGTTTGGGCGGACGGCGGCTGATTTGTCTCGGCTGGGCTGGGCTGAGTGATGGCTGGTGGTGGTTCGGTGAGGCAGAACAGGGGAGAGAGAGAGGGACGGTGGGGCAAGCGGCTGGGCTAGGCGAGCGGCCACGGCGGGCGGGGAGCTGCTCCGGTGCTGCTGCTCCGGCTGGACGGGAGGGCGGCGACAGCTGCCGGCCTTGGCGGGCGGCGACGGTCACGGTGAGGAGATGGGGTGGCTCAGTTGGGTGGGGAGAGAGAGAGAGAGGGAATGCCGAGAGGGAGAAAGAGAGAGTGAGGAGAGAGAGAGAGAAATTTAGCTTTAAATAATCCAAGGTCAATTATTGGTGTGCCAATTGACCATCATTCCCTCCTCTCTAAAATCAAATCAACAGTCAAGATTCGATCTCATCTTAAGATCGACGGTCCGGATCGAATCTTTTCCAAAATATCCAAGGGCAATTTGGGGATTTCACAAAAAGTCCAAGGGCAAAATTGTCCAAAATTTTCTATTTCTAAGATTAGGGCGAAATGACCAAAATGCCCTTCCCCAAATACACTTGGCCTTAACAAATCTCCAGGGGTAAAATGGTCATTTTCCATTTCTCGCCGAAATTCGATTTTTCTGAAGGATTCGGGCAAATCCGAGGCTACCCGAGCAAATGATAACATCGTCCAAATGATCTGTCGTGACTTTTCAAATTTTCAATGCCCAACTTGGTCTCTAATTAATGACTAAGTTCTAAATAACGTAACTTGCGCATATCTCATACTAATGGGTGGATTTTGGGGAAATTCGCATTGTTGACCCATGGCCGATACTAAATCAAGTCACGTTCAAGTTTACTCGGGTGGTGACGACATCGATTGTCACTTAATCGCGAGGATCGATCGCTAGATCCGACGGGCACGATTGTTTGGTATAGGTTTGGGGTCATTCGTCAATTCATTTCGTGGTCAAGTGGAACCACCCGCGATCCACTCTTATGACAATGGCAAACTGATCCCTAGCTATCCTTGGATCGGCCTACATTGGCTCAAAATGTCACCTCGACAATTTTCATGGTCGAAAGTCGGTTCACGACCGAGTTCTTTGGTCGCGCGAATTTAAATCCCTAACTAGCCTTTCTCTAACGGTTAGTATTCCCGAAGTGATCAATTCCAGGCGAGATCTAACTACAAGCACGTCCATAAACTATTCATTTCATAAATCCCAAGTGAGTCGGATTTCAGAATGCCACAACTCTTCCCCCCTTATAAAAATTTCGTCCTCGAAATTTATAAATCAAACTAGCTACTCAAACAAGTGGGGGTATTGACGTTGCATTTGCTCTTCACTTTCCCACGTCGCGCCTTCTGTCCCATGATGTTCCCAAACAACCTTGACCATCGGGATCGTCTTGCTCCTTAGAACCCGTTCTTTCCGATCTTCAATCCTTATTGGTCTCTCGACAGATAACACCCTGTCGTCGACTTCTATCTCTTCATAATTCAACACTTGAGTTGGATCCGGTTCATATTTTCTCAACATCGATACGTGGAACACATTATGCACTTGCGACAAATTTGGCGAAAGTGCAAGGCGATAAGCTAATTCTCCAATCCTTTCTAAAACCTCAAAAGGTCCCACGTACCTCGGACTCAACTTTCCTTTTTTACCGAATCTGGACAGTCATCTCATGGGCGACACCTTAAGAAATAAGTGATCCCCTACTTGAAACTCCAAAGGTCGTCGCCTTCTGTCTGCATAACTCTTTTGACGGCTTTGAGCTGTTTTCAGCCTTTCACGAATTACCTTAACAGCCACAACCGACTACTGAACTAATTTTGGCCTGGTTATACTCCTTTCTCCTACTTCGTCCCAACACACGGGCGTCCTACAAGCCCTGCCATATAGCGCTTCAAAGGGCGCCATTCCGATGCTCTGCTGAAAACTATTATTATATGCAAATTCTGCTAAGGGCAATTGCTCTTCCCACTTACCTTGAAAATTCAATACACATGCCCTAAGCATATCCTCTAAAGTCTGAATCGTCCTCTTAGACTGGCCATCCGTTTGGGGATGGTAAGCTGTACTAAACTGCAGCTTTGATCCTAATGCCGTCTGCAGACTTTTCCAAAAATTGGCAGTAAACTTAGGATCACGATATGAGGTAATCGTCACTGGTACCCTATGCAATCGAACCATTTGTTGCACATACAACTCAGCATATCGATCTAATGCAAAGTCTTTTCGTACAGCCAAAAAGTGTGCCGACTTTGTCAATCTATCGACAATCACCCAAATAGTATCATGGCCTCTTTGGCTCCTTGGTAATCCCGTCACAAAATCCATAGTAATATGTTCCCATTTCCACTCTGGGATTTCCAAAGGTCGCAACAATCCTCCGGGCTTACAATGTTGCGCTTTCACTTGCTGGCACGTCAGACACTTGGCCACATGCCTAGCTATGTCCACCTTCATGCCATTCCACCAATAATACTGCCTCAAATTCTGATACATTTTGGTACTAACTGGGTGAATACTATAACTACTACGATGCGCTTCTGACAAAATTTCTTCCTTAAGTTCCGCAGCGTCAGGTACGCATAATCGTCCACGGAACTTCAATATCCCGTCTTCGGATATCTGGAAGTCCGATTTTCTCTTGGTATCATCCATCTCTAGAATCCTTTGGATTTCTTGATCCGTAGACTGTAAAGTCCTAATCTTAGCCTGGATCTCTGGTTCAATCCTTAGCGTGGCTAGCAAGCTCGAGACTTTACTTACTTCGAATCTAAACTCCGAGTCTCGTACTTTTTCCAATAGTGCCCATTCCTTGACCATCAAGTGTGCGATGCTTGACTTCCGACTAAATGCATCGGCTACCCAGTTGGCCTTCCCGGGATGATACAATATATCGCAATCGTAATCCTTCAACAACTCCATCCACCGACGCTGCCTCATATTTAACTCTTTTTAGAAAACAGATATTTAAGGCTCTGGTGATCTGTATATATCTGAAATTTCTCTCCGCATAGATAATGTCGCCAAATCTTAAGGGCGAATACTATAGCGGCTAATTCTAAATCATGCGTCGGGTAGTTCAACTCATGCGGTCTTAACTGCCTTGATGCGTAGGCCACTACCTGTCCATTTTGCATGAGTACACACCCCAATCCTTTCAACGACGCATCACTATAAATTTCGTATCCTCCGGGTCCTGATAGAATAGTCAACACCGATGCCGTTGTTAATCTATGCTTTAATTCCTGGAAACTCCTTTCACATTTATCGGTCCATTCAAACCTAGTTTCCTTTTTCACTAAATGTGTCAACGATGTCGCTATTGCCGAAACCCTTCCACGAAGCGTCGGTAATATCCTGCCAAACCCAGAAAGCTTCGAACCTCTGTTACCGTCGTCGGTCTCGGCCACTTCATTACCGCCTCAATCTTCGTTGGATCCACTGAGATTCCTTCCCCAGAGATCACGTGTCCAAGAAAGGCTACTCGATTGAGCCAGAACTCGCACTTACTAAACTTAGCATATAGTGCGTTCTCTCTTAAAGTCTGCAACACTTTACTCAAATGGAACTCATGCTCCTCTGGGCTCTTCGAGTACACCAATATGTCATCTATGAAAACGATCACAAATTGATCTAAGAACTCCTTAAACACTCGATTCATTAAGTCCATAAAGGCAACAGGGGCGTTCGTCAATCCGAACGGCATTACCGTAAATTCATAATGTCCATATCTCGTCCTGAATGCCGTCTTCAGTATATCCTCTTTCCTAATCCTCAATTGATGATATCCCGTTCTCAAATCAATTTTAGAAAACACCGAAGCCCCTTGTAATTGATCAAACAAATCATCAATCCTCGGCAGGGGATATTTATTTTTTATCGTCACCTGATTTAGCTGCCTATAGTCAATACATAACCTCAACGATCCATCTTTCTTCCTCACAAATAAAACTGGCGTTCCCTACGGAGACGCGCTCGGACGAATAAATCCTTTGTCCAATAATTCTTGCATTTGCAGCTTTAACTCCTTTAACTTCGACAACGACATTCTATAAGGTGCCTTCGAGATTGGCTCAGTTCCAGGGGCCAACTCAATTACAAACTCTACTTCTCTTTTTGGTGGCAATCCCGGCAATTCCTGAGGAAATACATTGGGATAATCACACACCACGGCTATGTCCTCTAGCCTCGGCTCCTCTGCCGTCGAATCAACTACAGCTGCTAGAAATCCTTGACACCCTTCGCTCAACAACTTAGTCATTTCTAGCGACGAGATCCGTGGGATCGAGGGTCCCCCTCGATTTCCCACAAACTTGAATTCCGGGTGTCCAACAAGATTAAATTGGATTACCCTGCTACTACAATCCATTACGGCCCTCTGCTTAGATAGCCAATCCATACCCACTATCACATCAAAATCATACATGGCTAGAACCGCTAAATCAATCCTTTCCTCTCTATCCCCAATCACAATCTTACAATTCGGGCACCCCAACGAGACTAGTATCTTATCGTTCAAGGGAGTCGTAACACACAACACAACATCAAGCAACTGTGGTTCTATACCAATCAACTCAACAAATTGCTCATATATAAATGAATATGACGCCCCGGGGTCAAATAAAGCGTACGCAGCATGATCGCACAGAGAAACCGTACCTTTGACAACCCCTGGAGCATTCTCAATCTTTCTTCTGGCCATGGCGTACACCCGTCCTTGCGCCTGTGGCATATTCTGATTAGCTGTTTAGGCGGCTCCAGTTTGATTCCCGTTCCGGGGTGGTAGCAACGCAGGCAATCTATTATGCCTGAGGTTGGGGCAAAACCTTATATGATGACCAAATCCGCCACATCCGAAACATGCTCCGCCCCTGGTTGGACAAGGTCCACTTCCATGTCTTTCCCCACACACCCAACACGAACCATTCTGATTACGGGCCAATTTCCCTATATTCCTTCTAGCATGAGGGACAAAACGTCGATTACCCATCATTTGCCTCTTTCCTAACTGACGGTTGTCCCTACCTTGGGCGAATCTCGACTCAGATGCGGCGGCCCTATCCGCCAAGTCCCGCTCAATCGCTTAAGCCCTATCATAAATCTCGTTATACTCTCTCAAATTCAATGAAATCATTTGGCTGCGAAGGTCCGATTTCAAGCCGTCTCGGAACCTCCGAGCCCTATCCAACGGGTCCTCGACCATCTTCGGGGCGAACTTAGACAACCGAACAAATTCAGCCTCGTATTGATCCACTGTTCTCTACCCCTGATGAAGCCTCATAAACTCAGATAATTTCTGTTCCCGGGCACTCTCAGAAAAATATTTACCATTAAAGGTTTCCACAAACATCGCCCAAGTCTAGGCGGTACCAGCCGGGAATATCCTTCCTCTGGTGGCTTTCCACCAATCATTTGCATTTCCTTGCAATTGATATACTGTTAATGTCACTTTCTCCTCATCTGTACACCCCAATACTTCAAAAGCCTTTTCTAATTCCTCCACCCACAGCGATGCACCCTCAAGATCGCCTCTACCATCAAACTTAGGAGGCTTTAATTTCAGAAACTGCTCGACTAATTGGTGCATTTGCCTATTCGCATTCACCTGCCCCTGCCCTTGATTCCCATTATTATTATTGGCAGCAGCGGCCACAGCGGCCTCGGCAGCTTGGGCAATAGTGGCAGCTCGTTCCTGAGTCTGCCGTCCTATCAGATTACCAATTTCTTCTAGGGTCCTCATGACCGCATCCATCCTAGGATCTCCTGCAGGTCGGGCTCGTGAGCTGGACGGACCCCCAGTTCCTCTACCTCGCGAACTCATCCTCACGATTTCTACCACTCGTCTACCTGCTATAATTCCACTCAGGAATTAGAAACCTATGCCAGTTATACCAGTCTATTCCTAGGCAGTGAATTTACACAATAATTCACTCAGCAGGTAATCAATCATCACAGCACAAGGCCATAATCAATAGGGTTTGTGCACTTACCTCAGGTCCAGACGCACCTGCATTTCAATCGTTATAACAATCAATTCATCCAACAATCACAACAAACAATCTGGAGGCACGTATAGCTTATTCCACCCTATGACTCGCTAAGGTCTCCCTAGATTACTACCCCAGGGTCTTTGCTCCTTATCACTCTAGACTTCGACCAACTTAGATCAAGCTATTCTCGCTCTGATACCAAATCAACAAGGATGTCACGCCCCGAATCCCATCGAGCACGCGACACACTTCTCTGGTCGAATAATGCGACGACCCAAGGTATCGCCGACCCAATTAGACTTATCAGAGATTTATATCAATCAGCGAATGCCACAAATACCCGGACAATAGTTTACTAGGGTTAAAAGGGAGAATAAACATATCCATTACCTATTCAAACTTATACAATATCCATAATTTATATAACCACAACATATACATGTACACCGAACTTCTAAACTAATTACCACAGATATAAAAAAGAATCAGCAGCTTGGGTATACCCTATCTCCAAATATGGAACATATCAAAAGGTCTACCTAACCCCTATACTAGCCCCTACGCCCTCTGGACGGCGTCCACTCAGAGTCTGACTCCTCAGGACCCGAATTTGAATCCCTCTGAAATGTCTGCTCCTCTGAGGACTCCGGCTCGGCCTCATCTCAATCGGGTTGTCTATATCACCCGACTCCACTGGAACCTCGACTCGCTCCTCCTCCTCTGGCTCCTCATCCGACTCGTCCTCTGGTACAAACTCGAGATCGTACTTTGGCTCATACTCGGGTACGTCCTCTGGTTCCTCTTCAGGCTCATCTTCAGGCTCTACTTCTGAGGCCTCTTTGGGTTTTGCTTCAGGGTCTTCATCTTCTTCTGGTATCACCTCAAGATCTACATCCATCGGATCATACCCCGCTAGGGATTCTTCCGGATCCGGATCATGCTCGGCCCCTGAGGGCTCAGGTGCTGCAGGCGCAGGCTGGAGTCCTGACTGCGCTAGACTAGTCTCCAAACTAGTCATCTCGCCATCCGGAGGAGGTATGGCTGATGGATCCCAATCCCCAACTCCATCAAAGGGGACATCGAAGCCACGGACGGGGCCAAATTCGTCTACCCCGTCTCTGAATATCTAGGCAGTGTATGTGTGGACCTGCCAGAGGGGTAGTCCTATATCTATCCAAACTACTGAGGTATGCTTGATCCAGGTCATATTGTCGTCTATAGGATACTCTACAAATATTATGGTCGGTGTGCATCGGTACTCCAAAACACTCAGGCGGTGGCGGTGGAAGATTCATTGCTCAAGCCGGGGTTCTGAAATTGTTGGTTGAAACAACCATGAGATCACATCTCAATAAGCACACACCTTAAACCCCACCTAGGCTATGACGTACCTCCAGACAATTACAAACAAAACCACACTCAACCATTACATAACAGGTACACAATTTATACTTACCTGGGCCTTTCCTGCGTGCAACCTGCACGTTAGCCACAATAGCATAATTTCCAACCACATGCACATTCTAATTACACTTCACGCATTCGTTCCTGCCTCATCACATTCTTTTCACTCAACTCGCCAGTGACTCGCGTAATGGTACAACCTCAGATTCACTGAGACCATCTCATATTTTCCACTCAACTCGCCAGTGACCCGCGTAATGGTACCGCCTCAGGTTCACTGCGACTAACTCATATTAACAACACTTCGTGGCTCGCGTAATGGTACCGCCTCAGGCCGTGTATCTTGCTCGCGTAATGGTACCGCCTCAGGCTCAACACCCACCACCTACGACACAACCCGCGTAATGGTACCGCCTCAGGTTGGCCGTCCTCAGGTAATACCGGGCATCGTCCCGCGTAGTAGTACCACCTCAGGACGGATCAATTCCCCGCGTAATGGTACCGCCTCAGGGATTTTTGTCACCACACATACAGCACCACCACATAATTTTTCACTCGTTCACTTGCTCGACACCAACATGCCAATACATTAACCAATCACATTTGGCCCGTGCACGCACCAAACCACACACATTTCTCATGCTTAATAAACATCCAAACACGGCCAATTGACAATCAATTCAATTCAGCCCATGCGTGCACATAACGACCCACATTTCAATCAATCAAGTCACGATTCCACGAACATACAAGGCCACTATCGGGCCCACAAACACAGCCACAATCATGCCATAAAATTCAACATTTTCAAGTCCATTTCCAGCCCTAATTGCCTCCACAATTCAGCCACAACACGGCTTCGCCAACCCGACACCATTTAGTCCTCAAATCAGGTCGTATGCTCGTCAATACGAGCCACAATTTCCAGCATCTAATTCCACATCAAATCAGTCTCGAAACATCACAAATTCACCTACAATTCAGCCAATATCAGTCCCTAATTAATCCAAACCTAACAGCCCTAAACAGTCCCGATTAAACCCCAAAATAGCCCCTAACAAACCCGATTCAACCCCTAATCATGTCTATCGATACCCGACATCCTAAATAAGGTTTAGGGGACGACTTACACGAACTCTAGGCTGGCTCGGCTAGAGTGGAAAAAGGGGGCGGCAAGCCGGCGGTGAATGGATCGGCGACAGTGACGGTGGCTGCACGGCGGTTTGGGCGGACGGCGGCTGATCTGTCTCGGCTGGGCTGGGCTGAGTGATGGCTGGTGGTGGTTCGGTGAGGCAGAATAGGGGAGAGAGAGAGGGACGGTGGGGCGGCGGGCTAGGCTAGGCGAGCGGCCACGGCGAGCGAGAAATAACTCCCGCGGCTCTTTCTCCCGGTTGACGGGGAGGGCGGCGGCAGTGCCCGGCCTTGGCGGGCGGCGATGGTCACGGTGAGGAGAGGGGGTGGCTCGATCGGGTGGGGAGAGAGAGAGAGGGAATGCCGAGAGAGAGAGAGAGAGAGAGAGTAAGGAGAGAGAGAAATTTAGCTTTAAATAATCCAAGGTCAATTATTGATGTGCCAATTGACCATCATTCCCTCCTCTCTAAAATCAAATCAACGGTCAAAATTCGATCTCATCTTAAGATCAACGGTCCGGATCGAATCTTTTCCAAAATATCCAAGGGCAATTTGGGGATTTCACAAAAAGTCCAAGGGCAAAATTGTCCAAAATTTCTATTTCTAAGACTAGGACGAAATGACCAAAATGCCCTTCCCCAAATACACTTGGCCTTAACAAACCTCCAGGGGTAAAATGGTCATTTTCCATTTCTCGCCGAAATTCGATTTTTCTGAAGGAGTCGGGCAAATCCGAGGCTACCCGAGCAAATGACAACATCGACCAAATGATCTGTCGTGACTTTCCAAATTTCCAATGCCCAACTTGGTCTCTAATTAATGACTAAGTTTTAAATAACGTAACTTGCGCATATCTCATACTAACGGGTGGATTTTGGGGAAATTCGCATTGTTGACCCATGGCCGATATTAAATCAAGTCACGTTCAAGTTTACTCGGGTCGTGACGACCTCGGTTGTCACTTAATCGCGAGGATCGATCGCTAGATCCGACGGGCACGATCGTTTGGTATAGGTTTGGGGTCATTCGTCAATTCATTTCGTGGTCAAGCGGAACCACCCGCGATCCACTCGTATGACAATGGCAAATTGATAGCTATACTTGGATCGGCCTACATTGGCTCAAAATGTCACCTCGACAATTTTCATGGTCGAAAGTCGGTTCACGACCGAGTTCTTTGGTCGCGCGAATTTAAATCCCTAACTAGCCTTTTCCTAACGGTTAGTATTCCCGAAGTGATCAATTCCGAGCGAGATCTGACTACAAGCACGTCCATAAACTATTCATTTCATAAATCCCAAGTGGGTCGGATTTTAGAATGTCACATCATGGTTTTCTATCACTTACCTACCTGCTATAATTCCACTCAGGAATTAGAGACCTAGGCCAACTATACCAGTCTATGGTCCTAGGCAGTGAATTATCTCGATAATTCACTTAACAAGCAATCAACCACCACAACATGAGAGCACAATCAGTAAGTTTCATGCACGTACCTCAGGTCCAGACGCACCTGCAACTCAACCGATAAAGCACTCAATTCACCCATCAATCATAATAAACAATCCAGAGATACGCGTAGAACTAGACACACCTATGACTCACTAAGGTCTCCCTAAATAGCTACCCCGAGGTCTCCGCTCCTTATCACTCCAAGCGTCGATCAACTTGGATCGAGCTAAGCTTGCTCTGATACCAAATCAACTGAGATGTCACGCCCCGAACCCCGACGAGCACGCGACACCCCAAGCTCGATCGAAAAAGTGCGACGTCCCAGGAACATCGCCGACCCAAACCAACACATCAGAGTTCGAACACGGCAGAAACGAGAATAACTCCCGGACAAGACTTAGAAAAGGGGTAACAGGGAGGGATAAATAACCAAGCAACCAACCACTTCAATATATCCACTATATTCACAATAAACATATTATACACGCAAACCGGCTTCTAAAGTTCACACCACCAACATCAAAAGGGACCAGTAGTCTGGGTAAATACTAATTCCAAAAAGGGGCACTTCAAAAAGGGTTACCCTACCCCTACTAACCCCTACGACCTCTAGACGGTGTCCACTCTGAATCGGTCTCTCCAGAACCTGAATCTAACTCTCCCTGATCCACATGCTCCTCTGAAGACTCAGAATCTGCCTCAATCTCGATCGGCTCATCATCAGAATCATCTGGAACATCAATCGGCGACTCTTCCTCCGGTTCTTCCTCGGGTTTTTCCTCTTGCTCTTCTTCCGATTCCTCCTCGGGTTCTCCCTCAGGTTCTTCTTCGGGTTCCTCCTCAGGCTCTTCTCCTAAATCCACGTCCATCGGATCGAACCCTGCTTGTAACTCTTCCGGCTCCGGTTCAGGCTCAGCCACCGTGGGTTCGGGTTCGGCAGGTACAGGTTGAAAACCTGACTGTGCTAAACTAGTGTCGAGGCTGGTCATCTTACCATCAGGAGGAGGTATAGCCGATGGATCCCAATCTCCCACTCCATCGAAAGGGACATCGAAACCATGAACCAGACCGAACTCGTCCATACCCTCCCGGAAGCACCAGGCTGTATAACTATGGGCTTGCCAAAGGGGTTATCCTATATCTACCCAGACTACTGTGGTGTGCTTAATCCAAGCCATATTGTCATCTATCGGGTACTCTACTACTACATGATCGGTGTGCATAGGTATACCAAAATGCTGAGACGGTGGCGGTGGAGGATTCATGGTCCAGACCGGGGTTCTGAAAATGTTAATTATACAACTATGAGACAAGTCTCAATAAGCGAAACCCTAAACACCACCTAGGCTAACACGTATCTCTGGGCATGTTCGAGCACACAAATCACATAACTATCAAGCCAGAACAATAGCAGGAACAAATGTCTCACCTTGATACGCACGAAATCTAACATGCGAATTCAAACATTATTATCAGAAACTGACACCATATCGCACTCAATAATGCCAATCAAACCATATCCATACTCACATTTGCATAACAAACACAGCATCATACTATTCCCATTTCACTCGAGCACACGCATCCAATTCATTTCTGACCCGCATAAACATGCCTCAGGTCCAACAACACTTCTATAGCCCACGTCAACATGCCTCAGGCTCAGTGTCTCTAGCCCGCGTAAACGAACACGCCTCAAGCACAACACCATCTACCTTTTTATAACACAACTCGCGTAAACACGCATCAGGTTGAATAACACTTCTATAGCCCGCGTAAACGAACACGCCTCAAGCTCGGTGTCTCTAGCCCGCGTAAACGAACACGCCTCAGGTGCAACACCATCTCCCTTTTTATAACACAACCCGCGTAAACACACATTAGGTTGAACAACATTTCTATAGCCCGCGTAAACGAACACGCCTCAGGCTCGGTGTCTCTAGCCCGCGTAAACGAACACGCCTCAGGCGCAACACCATCTCCCTTTTTATAACACAACCCGCGTAAACACGCATCAGGTTGAACAACACTTCTATAGCCGGCATAAACGAACACGCCTCAGGCTCGGTGTCTCTAGCCCGCGTAAACGAACACGCCTCAGACGCAACACCATCTCGCTTTTTATAACACAACCCGCATAAACAAGCATCAGGGATTATGTTATCACACGTGCACACATTTTCCATTTATTATCTGGACCCCGCGTAAAACGCCTTAGGGTGTTTAATAGTCGTGCAACACATCAATCACCCAATCACATATCAACCTCACACGATCAACTCGCATACGATACCCAAATCATTCAAATCACCAACAAGCCACATTAACCCACAAATTCGTCAATTCCACTTGCACAAGCTCAATTTATCACAACTTTCATATTTTAGGCCAATTTTCACTAATCAAGGGCGTCGCACTCATGCCACAAATCCCGATTCACTACATATAGTAATTCAAACATAAGCATGCCACAATTTAGCCACGATATGCACATTAACTCAGCCACTGCAGAAAAATCAGTAAAACGCCACATTTAAGCCCTTTTTTCATGCGATAGTTCCCGATCATAACTCGTAATCATCCCAATCACCAACTTAATCAATTCTAACCTCAATTCCACCTCTAAAATTATCACAAATCCATCCAAACAACTCAGCCAACTCAGTCCACCAATTTCTCCACGAATAACCCCTAAAACTCGCTAAAACGGCCCCGAACTAACCCGAAATTACCCGTTATCCTAGGCGAGGTTTAGGGTATCACTTACCCGGAGTCCTAAGCTAGATTTAGCAACCAAGGGTGGTGGAACAAGGGAAAAACAGCAACGGCGACATCAACGAGCGGCGAGGGGCGCCGACGGCCTCACGGCGACCACGGACGGACGGCGGCAGTGACAGGCTTGGCCGGTTGGCCACGGTCACGGGAGGAGGGGGAGGAGAGTGATTCGGCCAAGAGGAGGGGGAGACGGTGTAGGCATGAGAATGAGAAGGAGAGAGAGAAAGAGAGAGGACAAGAATTATATAGGTGACACCAATAATTGGTGCACCTACCCCAAGCCAAAATTACCATCCTACCCCTCTCTCAACTTTCCATCCAACGGCCAAGATTCAATCTTATCTAAAAATCGACGGCCAAGATCAACTCTCACAAAAATATCCAAGGGTAAAATTGGAATTTCACAAAAGTGCAGGGGCAAAATCGTCCAAAAATTTATATCCCTAAAGTTGGTATGAAATGACCAAAATGCCCTTCTCATTTTACACTTGGTCTTCACAAAATCCCAGGGGCAAAACGGTCATTTTCCACTTCCTGTCAAAATTTAAGTTTTCTGACGAATCCGGACAAATCCGAGGCTGACCACGGTAATAACGATGTCGTCCAATTACTCTGTCATGACTTTCAAAATTTTCAACACCCAAACTCAGTCTCTATTTAATGGCCACACTCAAATAAACGCGACTTGAGCTTATCTCAAACTAACGGGTGGCTTTCGGGAAAATTCGTACATTTGACCCGTGGTCGATACTAAATCGAGCCACGTTTAAGTTCACTTGAGCCATGGCGACCTCGATTATTATATAATTGTGAGGATCAATCACTAGTTCTAGAGAACGCGATCTTTTGGAATAGGTTTGAGATCGTTTGCAAATTTCGTATTCTGGCGAGACGGAATCACCCGCGATCCAATTATACGACATTCGCAAATCGATCCATGACCATCCTTAGATCAGTCTATATTAGCCCAAAATATCACCTCGACAATCCTTATGGTCGAAAGTCAGTCCATGGTCAGATTTTATGGTCGCGCGAATCTAGATCCCTAATTAACCTTTCCCTACTGGTTAGTGTCCCAAGAGGGATCAAGTCTGGGCGAGATTTACTACAAGTGCGTTATTGAAATTACGCATTTCATAAATACCAAGTGGGTTGAAATTTAGAATGTCACAGTTTATCTCGAGAGATCATAACACATCAACACCTATTGAAGCTCTTGGGCAAAAGAGAAAGAAAGGCACGTTTGAGCTGCAATAACATCATGATGTCATTGTCACGCCGCGCTTTTTTTTTGGGGACTTTCAGGATTTGCGCGCTAAGGAGGTATTTTCGTGTAAGGGTCTATCCCAGACCATACCTCACATGACAGCGGATGGTAATTTCCTATTTGGTCTAAATTTTTTATTTTGGAGTCGCCAAGTGTCATTATTGATAGGTGATTAGAAACCTAATCGGGGTATGAAAGAAATACCACGATTCTACGAACCAGAGATTCTGAGTACGGGAACTTGGTTACGCTAATGATCCCAAATTGAGATCCCTAACGCCATTTCGGTACCTAAGAATGATACGATATTTAACGTGTCATGCAAGTTTTCGAGGGTTACCCACTATTTTTATCCATTCTAATCGCGGGGAAAATCAATCAAGAATTAAATGCACAATCAATGTCAATCAAATCAATCAATCCTAAATGGTCTCTAAAAATGAAAATCAATCAAAACATCCAAATCCTAATGAAGCTCTAGAAGCTTATTCATTTCATGATTTGTATTTTTTAGGGTTTTAGGGTTTTTTAGGGGTTATAACCCTTGAATTTGAGATTTTCTAAAAATACCACTTGGACACTTTCAAAATTTCAAATTTCACTTTCTAAGGTTGGCCACAATGTTTTTGAACCATTCTGTGAATTTTTGAAATTTTTGATTTTTTTTTTCGAAAATTGAATTTCTGAGAATTTCATTAATCGAGAATTGATTTTTATGATTTTCTGAAAAATTTTATGAACTTTCCAATTTTCCAAATTTTTAGATTTTTTCTGAATTTTTCACATTTTTTATTTGTATTTTCTGAATTTTGTGAATTTTTATGAATTTTTGTGAAAATTTTTTAACTTTTATGAAAATTTTTGAATTTTTATGTTTTCTTGAAAAAAATTTTATGTTTTCCTGAATTTTTTATTTTTTTTTTATTTTTTGATTTTTTTATTGATTTTTATTGATTTTTCAATTTTTTTATTTTTTATTTATTTATTTTTTAAAATTCCCTCTGAAAAACGAACCGGACTGGCCCGGTTCAACCAGGTTCGGCTTGGCCGAATCGGGCCTAGCCGACGCCGGTCGCCGGTCGTCTTCTCCGGCGAGTACGGTGCCAAAAACGGCGCCGTTTCAGTCTTCTTTCTCTTCAACATTTTGCCGAACACTTGGTGTGCATGAATCCTAGTTCTAAGTTCTCGAGGCCGCCACTTCAAGCCCTTCTCCGGCGACCTTCCGACGACCATTTTGTTTGAATTTTGATCCTATGTCTTCTTTGTATTACCGTCTATCCGTCTTAGTCTATAGATTCGCCGTCAGACCTCTGCCGCCCGGCAAAAAACCGGTCTCAAAAACACCAGATCAGAACTGAACTACTCCATTTCTTCCAAGACTTAAACTCTTATTCTGATCGCCCTAGCCATTTACAATGATCCTAACATTTAAAGAAACATCAAACAAGGTAAATGAATGCTAACTTGACTGGCCTATAGCCACGGCGATGCTCCAGCGAGGGTTCTTCAAGTTCCGACATGGTTTAAAAATGGAGGTCGACTCATTCAATGCATATTCAATCCATGTTTTGCAATCAAACAAAGAGAAACATGATCAAAAACTCGTTTTTGACATCAAAGCACTCAAGATCAACAAAGAAATCACCGATTTAACAATATCAAGTTCATTTTCGTTTTCTGGAATTTCTGGAAAAATGTGATGAAGATCATACTTTACCTATTTTGTTTGATGATCGGATGAGGTTTTCAAGCTAATCGGAGCCCGCGGAGTTGTTCCTCGTCACTTGAACTTCAGACCAGTAAGCTTGATTTTGCCGAAGAACGCCTAATCACACCGACTGAGCTTGAGTTTCAGACCTTCGTGACAAGCTGGTTCGGCCAGAACGATGAGGGGAGGTTCACGGCCTATCCACGATTCGCCGGCGTTCCGCCGTCTACGGCGGCGCCGGACACTCGTGAGGGAACCCTCGACCCTCTCTCTCTAGATTTTGCTCTTTGGTTTCGCTCGTTTCTCTCTCTTTTCTCTCTTTGGCATTTCGTCGAACACTTTCTCTTCCAATGTTAAGTTTTTTCTTCTTTTTTTATTCCTCAATTTCCTGCCCAAATTTTGTTATTAACCAACCTTGAATCGGTTGGGATGATTCTTTGGTGCCAACGGGATATTTTCTAGCTGGCCAACTTGATTTTCACGAGCGAAATTGATCACACGAAGTCGGCAAAGTCTCGGGCACAAACTGGAATTTTTCTAGGTTTTATTGAGTTCTGGGCAAATCAGGTGAAGAAGACAGGTTTTTGGGTCAGGTCAGGTTGACCCGGTCGACCCGGCAGGCTCGATTTTGACCAAAACTTCAAATTAAACTCGATTTTGATCAAATTTTCGGAATTAAATCCCAAAATTGAATTCCTCATAACATTCTGAACCCAAATATGTGATTTTCCCCAAGTTTTGTCAAAATCATGTCCTAGATTTTTAACTTTTTGTAATCAGGTTATTAGGGTTTTGTTCAATTCGATGTCCTAATGACCTGATTAGGCAAAATTGGTGCCAAAATTGAATTACTCACATATGATTAACCCTAGAAACGATGGTCTCATAATTCGACAATTTCATATTGGGCACGATTCCCAATTTGGACTCAAAATTTCTAATTTTTAATTGAATTTTGGGGTTTTCTGATTTCTTTAACAAATTGTGCAATTGGACCAACCATTATGAAATTCAAGGTCCCAGAATCATTTGTTGTGAAGACACTATGACTTAAAAATGACTAGAAAATATTTAATTGCATTTTTTGTTCAATTCGGGTTTGATTTTGCCCAATTTTGGGAGAAACACATACCCGATTGAAATTTTTCAAAATTGATGATGTATTAATGAAATTGGATTTAAAATAAGACTAATGACTATTTTTATGGAATTTTTCTGATTCCATTTTCTATTTTTCTTGATTTTCTCACTTATTTTGACTAAAAAAAATAAAGGAAAATGCTAAAAAATTTCTTTTTGGTTTAGAAGTAGGTTTCTAGGCTCGGCCAAGATTCCTAGTCCTAATTTTGATATTTTTGAAAATATGAAAAAAATGAGCTAAAAATCAGGTGTCAACAGCTGCCCCTATTTGAGATTGAGCTCATTAGAGGTTGATCTCAAAGACAAGGTGACACTTGAATTTTTAGTCGACTCAATGAACAAGATAAGATGGAAATTTCACAATAACTGATTAGGGATCTTGCTTTTGAAATTCGTGATCTAATCCAAAAGTTCTCTTTTCAGAACATATTTTGAAAGGTTCTTAATGATTGAGGGAGAAAAACTTACCTGTTTGTGAGCATCTCTTTGTTGCTTATCCAAGAGTATGAGTTGATGGCGGTGATGATTATGATGATTATTCTGATTTTGTGGTTTAAGGACGAACCCACAAACCACGAACACCTAAAGCTCCTCGCCTGAGGATTTGGAAATTTGCCTAGTGGTTCCTCACCAATAGGACTTTGGATTTGCCTAGGGGCTCCTCGCATGTAGGACTTGAATTTGCCTAGGGGCTCCTCGCCTGTAGGACTTGAATTTGCCTAGGGGCTCCTCGCCTATAGGACTTTGAATTTGCCTAGTGGCTCCTCGCCTGTAGAACTTGAATTTGCCTAGGGGCTCCTCGCCTGTAGGACTTTGAATTTGCCTAGTGGCTCCTCGCCTGTAGAACTTGAATTTGCCTAGGGGCTCCTCGCCTGTGTGACTTGAATTTGCCTAGGGGCTCCTCCCCAGTAGAACTTGAATTTGCCTAGGGCCTCCTCACCTATAGGACTTGAATTTGCCTAGTGCTTCCTCGCCAATAGGACTTGAATTTGCCTAGTGGTTCCTCTCTAGTAGGACTTAAATTTGCCTAGTGGTTCCTCGCTTGTAGGACTTTGAATTTGCTTAGAGGCTCCTCACCTGTAGGACTTGAATTTGCCTAGGGGCTCATCGCCTGTAGGACTTGAATTTACCTAGGGGCTCCTCGCCTGTAGGACTTGAATTTGCCTAGTGGTTCTTCACCAGTAGGACTTGAATTTGCCTAGGGGCTCCTTACCAGTAGGACTTGAATTTGCCTAGGGGCTCCTCGCCTGTAGGACTTTGGAAAGACTTCAAACAATGAATGCCTTGACCATGAGTTACGTGATTTTTGAGGTTTCACTAACCTTCGTATGGTTTTTAGTTGACCAAAATGTAGTTTTGAAGTTAATCAAAATTGTTTGAAGCGTGGTTTCTTTTCTTAGCTTACCACAAACTGTTTGAAAACTTGATTTTAGGTTGACCAAAACTGTTGAAACCTGGTCTAGAAACATGTATTCTTTGCATTAATGCATTTTAGACAATCAAATTTCCTTTTCGAGGAATTATTTGAATGAAATGCTTGCAATCTTTCATGAAATACTTGAAATGATCGTTTGGAAGACCTTCATTAGAAAGGATTTGTTTCAATCTATGAGCTTGGTCTTTTCTTTATTTGATTGAAATGGGACTTGTCTGATATCCCTCAATTGTATCTCTCTTAACCAATCCTTAGGTGTTCGGAGATATTCGCAATGTATACAATCCAATTGATCCGATAAGGTCTTTCAAAAGGTTGTAATATTGGTTTGGTCAATGGCTATTCAAAGGATAGGCATTTTGAGGCCAAGAAAAAGAGTTTCATCATATCTAACTTCGGGTCTACAAGTTAAGAACCTCGAGGACAAGACAAGATATTATTGCATACACTTCTTTGAGTGATGACTTCTTGTCATAAAGTCATGTTTCTACTCTCAACATCCCAATCTGAAGAGTCTTTGGGGAGAGGTTGTATTGTTGGTATTGGGTAGGCTCAAAAGGCTCATTTGTTTGAATTCAGGGTTTTTATGAAATTGGTGATTTTCTTGGCATCACCACCCTTTTCCTCTTTTGTCTACTAGGGATCTTTCTTTTATGAACATCAGAGTCCCCTAAATGTTCATTACAATCTCTTTTTTTTTTGCTCATTCTCACATGTTGTGGTCTATGATCTCTCATGATCTTGGCTTTGCTTTGTCATGACTTTTTTTTTTGTCATTTTGAGCTTTCTTTTGAACTCTCTTTCCTTTTCATTTTTCTTGGGCATTTGGCCTTACTTTTACCAAGCACACTGCTTTTTCATGCCCCTGATTCTTTGCCTTTGACCTTTTTGAATTCTAAGGACTCTGTGTCATGCCCTTTTGTTTCTTATCTATTAAAGTGGATCATATGTTCATGCTCCAGTTGTCGCGCTGCGCTTTTTTTTTTGGGCTTTCGGGATTCGCATGCTAAGGAGGTATTTCCGTGTAAGGGTCTCTCCCAGACCATACCTCACGTGACAGTGGAAGGTAATTTCCTATTTAGTCTAGGTTTGTGATTTTGGAGTCGCCACTAGTCATTATTGGTAGGTAGACTAGAAACCTAGTCAAGGTATGGGAAAAATACCACGATTCTACGAATCAGAGATTCTGAGTACGGGGACTTGGTTACGTTATTGATCCCAAATCGAGATCCCTAACACCCTTTTGGTACCTAAGGACGATACGATGTCTAACGTGTCATGCAAATTTTCGAGACTTACTCACTAATTCTATCCATTCTAATTGCAGGAAAGACCAAACAAGTATTAAATGCACAATCGAAGCCAATCAAGTCAATCAATTCTAAGTGGTCTCTAAAACGAAAATCAATCAAAACACCCAAACCCTAATGAAGCTCTAAAAGCTTATTCATTTCATAATATACATTTTTTAGGGTTTTAGGGTTTTTTAGGGGTTATAACCTCTGAATTTGGGATTTTCTAAAAATGCCACTTCGGCACTTTCAAAAATTCAAATTTTCCTTTTTATGGTTGGCCACGATGTTTTTGGACCATACTTTGAATTTTCAAAATTTTTGATTTTTTTTTTGGAAGTTTTATTAACCGAGAATTGATTTTTTATGGTTTTTCAAAAATCTTTATAAATTTTCCAATTTTTCAATTTTTTATTGCTTTTCTAAATTTTTTTTATTTTTTATTTGTATTTTCTGATTTTCTGAATTTTTATGAATTTTCTGAAATTTTTTGAATTTTTATGAATTTTATGACAATTTTTGAATTTTTATGAATTTTCTAATTTTTTTGTGAATTTTCTGTTTTTCTAAATTTTTTTTTAAATTTTTCAAAATATTTCATATTTTTCTGATTTTTTATTTTTGATTTTTTTATTATTTTTTCGATTTTTTTATTTTTTTTATGAGGTTTTTTTTAGATTTTTTTAGTATTTTTTAATATTTTAAAATTTCCCGCCGGGAAACGAACTGGACCGGCCCGGTTCGACCCGGTTCGGCTTGGCCAAACCGGGCGTCGCTGGCGCCGGTCGCCGATCATCGTCTCCGGCGAACCCAAAGCCTAAAAACGGCGCCGTTTAATCCTTTTTAAAATTGGCAGTTGGTCGAATACTTGGTGTGCACAATTTTGACTTGAACATTATCAAGGCCGTGACTTTGGATCGGAATCTGGCGATCTTCCGGCGACTATCTCGCCATTCCGATTGCACCATGGTGATGTCCCTACATTATATTTTTCATTTAGCCTACTAGGAACACCGATGGACGTTCACCGGCCGGCGAAAACCGAACCTAAAAATGCAACACAAAACTGACCTTTCCAACCTTTCTAACATTCACCTATGTTCTGATCGCCCTAGCCGTTTTCTATCGATCAAATCACTAACAAAACATCAAGCAAAGATCAAGGAAGACTAACTTGAATGGCCTAAGGCCACGGTGACATTCCGGCGAGGGTTCCCGAGCTCCGGCGAAACTGTTCAATGGACGACCGAGATGATTCATGCATATTTTCCAATCAAAATGCGATCAAATGACATAAAACATCATTAGAAACAAGTCTTGAACATCCAGAAATACAAAATTATGATTAGAACAACATGAACAACAAGATTGAGTCAAATCATATTTTCTGGAATTTTGGAAAAACCGTGATCATGAGTGATATTTACCTGCTTCGTTCGATGACCAGGAGTAATTGCCGAACTGACCCGCACCCCAATAGTTGTTCCTTGACACTTGATCTTCACCCTGGTGGTCTTGGTCTCGCCGGAAGAGCTCGGAATTGATCGGAAAAGGCTCGGTTTCAGGCCTTCGGGACCGGCCGATTCAACTGGAACAGTAAAGGGGAGGTTTGGGCCAAACTCCGATTCGCCGGTGCTCCGCCGTCTAGACCCGCACCCCAAGATTTTTGTTGATAAAAAATCCCGTCCAAAGTTTGTTGGAACCGATTTCCGATCGGTTCGATCGGTTACCTGGTGCCAACCGGAGAATATCCAGCTGGCCAACTCGATTAAAACGTGTTAAATTTCTCGCACGAAGTCGGCAAAGTCTTGGGCATGAACTGGTTTTTTCTGGGTTTATTGTGTTTTGGGCAAGCCGGGTGACGAAGACGGGTCGTCGGGTCTGGTCGGGCTGATCCGGTCGACCCAGCATGCCCGGTTTTGATTAAAAACTCAAATTAAGCTCAATTTCAACTGTTTTGTTCAAATTTAATCCCAAAATTGAACTCCCCATCTATAATTTTTGAGTTGGGCACGATTCCCAATTTGGGTTCAAAACTCTTAATTTTCAATCTAATTTTGGGGATTTTTTATTTTTATGCCAAATTGTGCAATTGGATCGACCATTATGAAATTCAAGGTTCCAGAATCATTTGTTGTGAAGACACTATGACTTAAAAATGACTAAAAAAGATTTAATTGCATTTTTGGTTCAATTCGGGTTTGATTTTGCACAATTTTGGGAGAAACACATACCCGATTGAAATTTTTCAAAATTGATGATTTATTCATGAAATTCGATTTAAAATAAGACTAATGACTATTTTTATGGAATTTTCTGATTCCATTTGCTATTTTTCTTGATTTTCTCACTTATTTTGACTAAAAGAAATTAAGAAAAAATGCAGAAAAATGCTCAAAAATTATTTTTTGGTTTAGAAATAGGTTTCTAGGCTTGGACAAGATTCCTAGTCCTAATTTTGAAATTTTTAAAAATATAAAAAAAATGAGCTAAAAATTAGCTATCAACAGCTGCCCCTTTTGGAGATTGAGCTCATTAGAGGTTGATCTCAAAGACAAGGTGACACCTGAATTTTTAGTCGACTCACTAAACAAGATAAGATGGATATTTCACAGCAATTGATTAGGGATCTTGCTTTTTGAAATTCGTGATCTAAACCAAAGGTTCTCTTTTCATAACATAATTCGAAAGATTCTTAATGATTGAGGGAGAAAAACTTACTTGTTTGTGAAAGTTTCTTTGTTGCTTATCCAAGGGCATGAATTGATGGTGGTGATGATTATGATGGTTATTCTGATTTCGTAGTTTAAGG
This sequence comes from Syzygium oleosum, assembly GCF_021117445.2. NCBI lineage: Eukaryota > Viridiplantae > Streptophyta > Magnoliopsida > Myrtales > Myrtaceae > Syzygium > Syzygium oleosum. The sequence goes on along the minus strand of NW_026607500.1, from coordinate 2,861,655 downwards.
ACGAACTCACGAACCATGAACGCCTGAGGCTCTTCGCCTAAGGGTTTTGGAGACTTACCAAGTGGTTCCTCACCTGTAGGATTTTGGAAATTGCCTAGGGGCTCCTCGCCTATAGGAATTTGGATTTGCCTAGTGGTTCCTCACCAGTAGGACTTGAATTTTGGAGACTTGCCAAGTGGTTCCTCACCAGTAGGGTTTTGAAAATTGCCTAGAGGCTCATCGTCTGTAGGACTTTGGATTTGCCTAGTGGTTCCTCACCAGTATGACTTGAATTTTGGAGACTTGCCAAGTGGTTCCTCACCAGTAGGGTTTTGGAAATTGCCTAAAGGCTCCTCGCCTGTAGGACTTTGGATTTGCCTAGTGGTTCCTCACCAGTAGGACTTTAATTTTGGAGACTTGCCAAGTGGTTCCTCACCAATAGGGTTTTGGAAATTGCCTAGAGGCTCCTCGCCTGTAGGACTTTGGATTTGCCTAGTGGTTCCTCACCAGTAGGACTTTAATTTTGGAGACTTGCCAAGTGATTTCTCACCAGTAGGGTTTTGGAAATTGCCTAGAGGCTCCTCGCTGTTGACACCTAATTTTTAGCTCATTTTTTCATATTTTCAAAAATTTCAAAATTAGGTCTAGGAATCTTGGCCAAGCCTAGAAACCTATTTATAAACCAAAAAATAATTTTTTAGCATTTTTTAGCATTTTTCCTTAATTTCTTTTAGTCAAAATAAGCGAGAAAATCAAGAAAAATAGCAAATGGAATCAGAAAATTCCGTAAAAATAGTCATTAGTCTTATTTTAAATCCAATTTCATGAATGCGTTGTCAATTTTGAAAAATCTCAATCGGGTATATGTTTTTCCCAAAATTGGGCAAAATTAAACCCAAATTGAACAAAAAATGCAATTAAATTTTTTCTAGTTATTTTTAAGTCATAGTGTCTTCACAACAATTGATTATGGGACCTTGAATTGCATAATGGTCGGTCCAATTGTATAATTTGACATGAAAATAAAAAATCCCCAAAATTTGATTGAAAATTAAGAATTTTGAACCCAAATTGGGAATCGTGCCCAATATGAAATTGTCAAAATGTGAGACCATCATTTCTAGGGTTAATCAGGTGTGGGTAATTCAATTTTGGCATCAATTTTGCCTAATCAGGTCATTAGAACATCAAATTGAACAAAACCCTATTAACCCGAATATAAAAATGAGAAAATCTTGGACACAATTATAAAAAGAATTGGGGCAAATTATACATTTGGGTTCGAAATATGATGGGAAATTCAATTTTGGGGTTAAATTTGGAAAAGTTAGTCAAAATCGGGTTGAATTGACGAATTTAGACCTACCCGGGTCGGTCGGGTCAACCCACCCGACCTGGGTAGGTCATCTTCTTCACCCGGATTTCCAACATGTGCACAAAACCTAGAAAACCGTCTCAAACCCAGGACTTTACCAATCATTTCCAGTTAAATCAACACGTTTTAATCGATTATGCCAGCTGGAAAATATCCGGCTGGCACCAGATGATCATCCCCAACCGATTACAAGTCGGTTCCAACTGAATTTGGGTGGGAATTAATCAACAAAAAATGACAAAAATTGACTGGAGAAGAAGAAACGTGTTCGACAGAATGCCATAGAGAGAGAGAGAGAGAGAAAGAACGAGCTCGAATTAGAGAGAAATCTAGAGAGAGAAAGAGAAGTAGATATCCCCAAGTTGAGTGATCGTCGCCGATCGACTGATCAGTGCTGGCAAATCGATCATTTCGGGAGGATTTCCTTCTCGGGCGAACCAGGAGGAAGCTGACCGTGAAGGCCTGAAACCGAGCCCCGTCCATCCAATCCAGACCTGTTCCAGCGAATCCAAAACCACCGGGAGGAAGAATAAGTGTTAGGGAACAATCCTTGGGGTGTAGACCAGTTCAACAATTTCGTTTGACCATCGAACGACGCAGGTAAAATTCCTTCGCGATCACGGTTTTCCAGAATTTTCCAGAATGTGTTTTAGCTCAAACTTGTGTGTTTCTTCATGATTTTGTAATGATTGATGCTCAAAACATATTCTGACTCCATCTTCATCATTTGTTGGCACTTTGAATGGTTAAAAACGCACAAACCGAGTCAACCGTGCATTAAACCCCATCGAGTACGCGACATACTTCTCTGGTCGAATAATGCGACGTCCCAGGGTATCGCCGACCCAAACTCAACTTATCAGAGATTTAAACCAATCAGCGAAAGCCACAAATTCCCGGACAAGAATCGACCAAAGGTAAGAGGGAGAATAGACATTCATTGCTCATCCAGACTTATACAATATCCACTAATTACAAAATCACAATATATACATGCACACCGAACTTTTAAACTATTTACCACCGATATTAAAAAGGATCAGCAGTCTGGGTATACCCTATCTCCAAAAATGGGACATGTCAAAAGGTCTACCTAACCCATATACTATCCCCTACGCCCACGAGATGGCATCTACTCTGAGTTCGACTCCTCGGCACTCGAGTCTGAATCCCCCTGAACTGTCTGCTCCTCTGAGGACTCCGACCCTGCCTCGATCTCAATCGGGTAGTCTATATCACCCAACTCAGCTGGAACCTCGACCTGCTCCTCCTCCTCTGGCTCCTCATCCGACTCATCCTCTGGCACAAACTTGGTATCATACTCTGGCACATACTTTGGTACGTCCTCGGGTTCTTCTTCAGGCTCATCTTCAGGCTCTACTTCTGGGTATTCTTCAGGTTCTGCTTCAGGGTCTTCTTCTTCATCCTCCTCTGGTATTACCTCAAGATCCACATCCATAGGGTCGTACCCCGCCTTTGACTCCTCTGGCTCCGAATCAGGCTCAGCTACGGGAGGTGTAGGTGCTGTAGGCGCAGACTGATGTCCGGATTGGGCGAGACTAGTGTCCAAACTAGTCATCTCGCCGTCAGGAGGGGGTATGGCTGACGGATCCCAATCCCCTACTCCGTCAAATGGCACATCGAAGCCTCGGACGGGACCAAACTCATCCAGCTCATCTCTGAAAAATCAGGCGGTATATGTATGGGCCTGCCAAAGGGGTAACCCTATGTCTACCCAGACTACTGTCGTGTGCTTAATCCAAGTCATATTATCGTCTATCGGGTATTCTACAATATTATGGTCGGTGTACATCGGTACTCCAAAATGCTCAGGCGGTAGCGGAGGAAGATTCATTGATCAGGTCGGGGTTTTGAAATTGTGGGTTGAAACAACCATGAGAATACATCTCAGTAAGCACACACCCTAAACCCCATCTAGGCTATCACGTACCTCCAGACAAGACCAAACATCACAACACTCAATAAGCACATCACAAGCACACGATTGTACTTACCTGGGCTTTTCATGCGTGCAACCTGCACGTTAGCCATAATAATACCATTTTCAATCACATGCACGTTCTAATTACATTTCACGCATTCGTTCCTGCCTCATCACAATCCTTTCACCCAACTCGCCAGTGACTCGCGTAATGGTACCGCCTCAGGTTCACTGCGACTATCTCATTTTTCCACTCGACTCGCCAGTGACCCGCGTAGTAGTACCGCCTCAGGTTCACTGCGACTAACTCATAACAACACTTCATGGCCCGCGTAATGGTACTTCCTCAGGCCGTGTATCTTGCCCGCGTAATGGTATCGCCTCAGGCTCAACACCCACCACCTACGACACAACCCGCGTAATGGTACTGTCTCAGGTTGGCCGTTCGGTAATACCGGGCATCGTCCCGCGTAGTCGTACCGCCTCAGGACGGATCAATTCCCCGCGTAATGGTACCGCCTCAGGGATTTCTGTAACCACACATACCGCACCACACGCGATTTCTCACTTGTTCACATGCTCAACACCCACATGCCAATATATTGGCCAATCACACTTGGCCCATGCACGCACCAAATCAGACACATTTCTCATGCTTAATAAGCACCCAACACGGCCAATTGACAATCAAGTTCAATTCAGCCCAAGCGTGCACATAACGACTCGCATTTCAATCAATTGGCTCACGATACAACAAACATACAAGGCCTCTAACGGGCCCACAATCACAGCCAATACCACGAGCATAAATTCAGTATTTCCAAACTCATTTCAAGTCAAAATGAACATCACAATCCAGCCACCATACCACGCACCAAACCGACACCATTTGCCCCCAATTCGAACCATATACTCGTCAATACGAGTCCCAATTTCCAGCATTCAACTCGGCATCAATTTAGCCTTGACACGTCACCAAATCAGCCTCAAATCAGCCCATATCAACCTCCAAGTCAGTCTACTAATTTAATCCCAAAACAGCCCCTAATTAACCACTAAACAACCACTAATTAACCCGATTTAGCCCATAATCGCGTCTATCGATACCCGACATCCTAAATAGGGTTTAGGGGGCGACTTACACGAACTCTAGACTAGCTCGGCTAGAGTGGAAAGGGGGCGGCAGATCGGCGGCCGAGCGGTGGCGTGCGACGGCGGCGAGCGGCTCGACGGCAGCGACGGCTGCATGGCGGCTGGCTGGACGGCGGCCGATCAGGACAAGACGGAGATGATGGTGATGGTAGTTCGGCGAGGCAGAACAGGGGAGAGAGAGGGGCCGTGGGGTGAGCGACTGGCTAGGCGAGCAGCCATGGCGGGCGGTGAGCTATTCCGGCGTGCGGCCGCTCCGGCTATACGGGTGGACAGCGGCGGCGACCTGCCTTGGCGGACGGCGACGTTCACGATAAGGGGGAGGGTGATCGGCCCGGAGGAAGAGAGAGAGAGGGAAAATTTTGGATTAAATAGTCCAAGTCAATTATTGGGGTACCAAAAGACCATCATGCCCTCCTCTCACAAACCCAATCAATGGCCAAGATTTGATCTTATCTTGAGATCAACGGTCCGGATCGAATCTTTTCCAAAATATCCAAGGGCAATTTGGGAATTTCACAAAAAGTCCAAGGGCAAAATTGTCCAAAAATCTCTATTTCTAAGGCTAGGGCGAAATGACCAAAATGCCCTTCCCCAAATACACTTGGCCTTAACAAACCTCCAGGGGTAAAATGGTCATTTTCCATTTCTCGCCGAATTTCGATTTTTCTAAAGGATTCGGGCAAATCCGAAGCTACCCGAGCAAATGACAACATCGTCCAAATGATCTGTCGTGACTTCCTAAATTTCCAATGCCCAACTCGGTCTCTAATTAATGACTAAGTTCCAAATAACGTAACTTGCGCGTATCTCAAACTAACGGGTGGCTTTTGGGGAAATTCGCATATTTGACCCGTGGCCGATACTGAATCATGCCACGTACTAGTTTACTCGGGTCGTGACGACCTCGGTTGTCACTTAATCGCGAGGATCGATCGCTAGTTCCGACAAGCGCGATCGTTTGGTATAGGTTCAGGGCCATTCGTCGATTCATTTCGTGGTCAAGCGGAATCACCAACGATCCACTAATGTGATAGCGGCGAACTGATCCCTGACTATCCTTGGATCAACCTTCATTGGCTCAAAATGTCACCTCGATAATTTTCGTGGTCAAAAGTCAGTTCATGATCGAGTTCTTTGGTCGCGCGAATTTAAATCCCTAATTAGCCTTTCCCTAACGGTTAGTATTCCCGAAGTGATCAATTCCGGGCGAGATCTAACTACAAGTATCTTCATAAAACCATCCATTTCATAAATCCCAAGTGGGTCAGATTTCATAATGTCACACTATGTCCGCCGGAGGAGGAGACTCGCGACCGGCGCCGGCGACGTCCGGTTCGGCCAAGCCGAACCGGGTCGAACCGGGTCGGTCCTATTTGTTTCCTAGGCGGGAAAATTTTAAAAAAATAAAAATAAAAAATAACAAAAAACAAAAAAAAAACAAAAAAAATTCCAAAAATTCCAAAAAAAATAACAAAAAAATTAGAAAATTCATAAAAATTCAAAAATTTCAGAAAATTCATAAAAAATTGAAAAATTCGGAAAAATTCATAAAAATTCAGGAAATTCAGAAAATAAAAAAAGTAAAAAATAAAAAAAATAAAAAAATTCAGAAAAATAAAAAAATTGAAAAATTGGAAAATTCATAAAAATTTTCGGAAAATTATAAAAAAATCAATTCTCGGTTTAAAATTTTTCGGAAAAAAAAATCAAAAAATCAAAAATTTTGAAAATTCACAGAATGGTCCAAAATCACCGTGGCCACCCATAAAAATTGAAATTTGAATTTTCGAAAGTGCCCAAGTGGCATTTTTGGAAAATTCCAAATTTAGAGGCTATAACCCCTAAAAAACCCTAAAACCCTAAAAATGTGTGAATCATGAAATGAATAAGCTTTTAGAGCTTCATTAGGGTTTGGGTTGTTTCGATTGATTTTTGTTTTAGAGACCACTTAGGATTGATTGACTTGATTGATTTTGATTGTGCATTAAATACTTGTTTGGTCTTTCCTGCGATTTGGACAGATAGGATTAGTGGGTAAGCCTCGAAAATTCGCATGACACGTTAGACATCATATCGTTCCTAGGTACCGAAAGGGCGTTAGGGATCTTAATTTGGGATCAATAACGTAACCAAGTCTCCGTACTCAGAATCTCTGGTTCGTAGGATCGGGGCATTTCTCCCGTACCTTGATTAGGTTTCTAGTCTACCTACTAATAATGACTAGTGGTAACTCCAAAATCACAAATTTAGAAATTACCTTCCACTGTCACGTGAGGTATGGTTTGGGAGAGACCCTTATACGGAAATACCTCCTTAGCACGCAAATCCCGAAAAAATCCCCAAAAGCGCGGCGCGACAGGCTTGGCGACTCCGCTAGGGAAGATGAACCTTTTCTAAGTGGACTTAGGCCTAGATAGAACGATATGCTTGTGTTTTGTGCTTGCAAGGATCTCAGGTACGTCCCGCTAATGATAGTGTTAAATGGTTTTGCAGGTAGGTGGTATAAGGGGTGTAGACTTTGTTAACCCTTGTTTTGCAGGTTGGTGTTTGGATTGAATGTGTTTTGGATGAATTTTAGAAGTGCTGTTTGGTTATTAATTACTATGCATGCCTTTAAATTGCTTTAGCACTACACCATTGGCACACACCACCCGTGGCCCAACCCCGGCTACATTTAGGATTACCCTTAGGAGGTATGTGTTTAGGCGGAACTATGGGCCGATTGCTCATGGGATCGTTTAAATACAATGCCGATCACCGAGGTGGAATAATATTTCATAACTTTAGGCCGATTGCCTGTTGGAATGGAATCTCTTGTCCATTAAGGTGATGACCTTGAGCCTTTAGCATATCCTACCCTTTTAGGCGTCAAAACTTCACTAGTTGCATTCGCTTGTCTTTGTGGTTGGTATACCTAAAACCAAATAAAAATATCATAGTAAGCAAGTATCGTTCCATTCCATTCTTTTACAATTATGTATGTTAGTTGGCACATTCTTAAAAAATGCCTAAATGACATTCAATGCTTAGTCTAAATGCCCTTTCATTTTAGAATGCATGATTAAGGCGTCGTACTCCATTTGACCATTCCTTCATTTTTAGATGAAATGTGTAGGTCCATGGCGAATTTCTCATGTAATTCAAATGCTTATTTCAATGTGTTTGAAGTTACAACCCATAGTTTAGGACTTTATGGTCTAAATGGAGTATGACAAAATGGGCATTTACATCACACATTGAATTTGTCCATGATTTCAACTATATGCTCTTTAAAGGTTTAAACGGATTCAAAATGACACTTGCATTACTTTCGAGGCATGCAAATGTATTTAACCTCCGTCTTACCTTAAAAGAATATATAAGTGAAATGGGGGCATTAAAATCAATTAGTAATCCATGGTGAATAATAATCACTTTCTTTTACATGCTTTAGATCGAAATGGGAAAACTAGACATACAAGTCATTCCTATTCCAAGGAAGGAGCTTTTGGTATGGTGGGTAAACATGACAAAGGATAACAAAGCATATGTAAGGGAAAGGCTCGGGTATTTGTTCAAGCTCATCAACCTGGAGTACCAATTGAGTCTAATCCAAGCATTATCCCATTTCTGGGAGGTTACCACTGCCACATTTCAATTGGGCGAGCACGAGATGGTACCTACATTAGAAGAATATAAGGCAATCATTGGGATTGATTTCGAGTCAAGAACCGTTGAGCCCCCAGTCGGATTGAAACCTACAAGTGTTATAGCTGAATTTTTAAACTTAAAGACCCCTCAAGTGGAAAAATTGATCAAGTCAAATACCGGGAGATTTCCTCTATCATACTTGGTGGATAATTACTCCAAATTGCCAAAAGAAACGGGAAACACTTCCGCGAGAGTCTTTATTCTGGCCTTCTTCGGATTCGTTTTATTTCCCACATCAAGGACGAGATTGAATCCTCTCGTTGCGGTAATTGCTATGCAAGCTTGCCTAAAATGGGACTTCTCCAATATACTCTTGGCAGAGACCATCATTTCACTGAACAAATACCAAAGTCAACAAAAGGGTGTACTGCAAGCTTCAGCTGGGTTACTTTCTGTATGGTGTATCTCCCATATTCGGCCTTGGGAACGTTATATGCGCATTCGAGAGATCGACACATCTACCAACCCTATTGAGAAATATTTGAAACTCCAAGACAAAATGCCAAAGTACTCTTTTCATGAGTGGGCAAACTTCATTAGAGCATTAACTCCCGACCAGCTTCAATGGAGAATTCGATGGCTGAAGATAGCGGAAGCTCAAATTACTACCCAAGATGATAAGTTTATGCCTTTGCTAGGATTGAGTGGCGGGACTGCTTATTGTCCACTAAGAGTCATGCGACAATTCGGAATGGCTCAACAAATTCCACATATTTGGCATCCTGAGAAGTTCACATTTGAGATACCGCAAGAACCTATACCGGAAAAGAAAAGTAAAAAGCTGCGAACAAGGGTCGATGGGATCGTGAATTCTTTGAAGAGATCAACCAAGCAAATAGTACAATGGCCGGAAGATTTGGAAGGAGAAATGAAGCTCTGTTCGACATCTAATGAGTATATAAGGTGGTTGAAGGCTAAGCTACCAGTTGACGTCGAACCTTATGTACCTTTAAGTGTTACAACTCATTCTGATGAACCGTATATCCCAGAGTACATTGTGCCAAGCACGCTAGGTGTAGAGCCGTATGTTCCTGAGGAGGTGGTGATCGATGTGGAAGAATGGGAGACACGAGTCAAGGAGTATGAAGAAGCTGAAGCTACTTTAGCTAACAAGAAGCCTAGACTTGTTTAAACTAGTTTTCCCCTATTTTGATGAATAGCATTGTAATAAAAATTTTCCAAATTAAAACAATTGCTTAATGAACAATTGCTTAATGAAGTTTCAAAATATTTTTGTGAAAAATCACCATGTATTACGATTCTTTGAATTGTATGATTCTTTGATAGAGACATTGATGAAGAATTTTATACAAAGCTAAGGCTTGTATGAAATTTCTTTTCCTTGACAATCTCATGAAACCATACAATTAAAAAGATGTAGGGTTTCATGATCATTTTGTTATGCTGATATTGGGTCTTTTTATAAAGCAGGTTGTTTAGCAACGGAAAGTAAAAGATCTCGGACTCGCTTACAAGTTAGAATGGCGGAAGAAGAAACCCATGCTCGACCAGTTGAAGTTGAGAATCAAATGACCCAAATGGTTGCAATGATGGCAGAAATGAAGGCCTTTATTCTCGTATCTCGAGGATCTTATCCTACAACTTCAAATGTAGGAGCTTCAAATGCTACCGAAACACCGATTGAAGACCCAGTCAGAAATAAAGAACCGGTTCAAGAAAATCCTCCAAAGACTACACCTAAGGTAGTGAATTTAGAAGAGGATGATCAAATCAAAAAAGCATCCAAAACAAAGGATGAGGAAGAGGCCAAGAGACTGGCCAAAATTGAAGAATGCCTAGCAAGTCAGGGCTATGAGCTTCAAATGTTCGACAAGTTCTCGCCATACGTGAAGGTGGTTGTTCCAGAAAACTATAAGGGACTGAAATTCGTAAGCAAGTATGATGGTACTTGTTGTCCCAAAAGCCTTTTGAAGTATTATCTCCGTAAGATAGCAAGATATTCAGACAACATGCCACTTCTTATCAGTACATTTCAAGATAGTTTGAGAGGGACGGCCCTTGCCTGGTATACAGCCCTCGACATAGAAGACTTCACTGAATGGGATCATTTGGCAGGAGAATTTCTTCGCCAGTACAAGTTTAATGTTGAAGTACTCCCAACTAGAGAGGATCTCGTCAGGACTGAGAAACGAAGGAATGAAGGGTTCAGAGCCTATGCTCAGAGATGGAAAGCTGTTGCCTCACAAGTAAAGCCCGCCATAAGTGAAGACGAGCTCATTGAGCTTTTTCTAAAATCATTGCCAACTGAGTATTACGACAAGCTTCATGTATCAGGCTGTCAGCCATTCACCATATTGGTCAAAGTAGGTGAGAGACTTGAATGGGGTTTGAAAGAAAAGAAGACTCAAGAAACAGCAGCACGAAGGCCTTACCTCGGGAAAAAAGACAAAGAACCCATCCAAGAAGTGGCTACGGTGTTGAGCCCAAGTACTCATCAAGCATCATTTCCGAAGCAATCAAATGTTGCTTGGAAAAATCCAAGGCAATTTGATCCAAATAAAAGGCCAGTGAGGCAATATACACCGTTGCCCGGACCCCTGTCAAAGCTATTACCAACGTTTTTGGAAAGGCATTTGGTGGCCAAAGAAGTACCGAGAGACAATCTTGCGAGATTTTCTTGGTACGATGAGTCAAAGACTTGCGCCTATCACATGGGAGAAAGGGGACATGATGTCGATAATTGTCCCATTCTAAAGTACAAGGTTCAACAGCTCATTAACAAGAAGATAATGAACTTCCAAGAGCCCGAGCTAAATGTACATCAGAATTCTCTTCCTGAGCACAATACAGTAAACATAATCAAGGATGAGGAAACAGTGATCGAGTCCGATGATGAAGATGAATATGAAGTCAAGATTAAAGCTTCTCGATTTGGAGATGCTCGCTTTCGTCAAGAAGCACACCTAAAAGATGAGGTTGTAGACAACTTGGGAGAAGACTCCGGAAAATATAACTTCCAAGTAAAATATACTCCACCACCATGGGCGTTCAAAAATGAAGTCATTATAACGGATGGATGGGGTGGCATGGATGAGGTCCCGATCAGCCAATTGAATCTCGAGGAGAATGAAGATCAGGAAGAGAAAAAGAAGAAAAAGACTTGCCGAGGTGATAGGCGATTTGTTCGAAAAGCACGAAGACAAGGTGAAGTTGTTGATTATTTGGGTCAAGACAGCGGTAAATACAATTACCGTGTCAAATATACATCTCCTTCATGGGCATTCAAGAACGAAACAATCACACCTGATGGTTGGGGTGGAATGGATGCTGACAAAGCCAATAGAAGTATGGTATCCATGATTACGTCATTTATAATCAAGCTTGATGAGGTAGACAAATATAAGACGGAGGAGGGTCCTGTCACACCAATCACTATTCAACTTCCCATTGATCAGCTAAGGATCGAAGAAGAAGAAATGCAACCTGTGATCATCACTCTCCCTCCAAAAGAAAAGTTTGACACTAAGGCTGTGTTCGTTTGCGGAAAAATATTTTTTCGGAAAATATTTTCCGCGTTTTCCGGTGTTCGGGGGCGGAAAATATTTTCAGTGGGAAAACATTTTCCTTCCCCACCCCCAAATCCTTCATTGTTTTAAGGAAAATGATTTCCTCTTTTCACAAAGAGGAAATCGTTTTCCCCCAAATTGAAGGCAAAATTGCCCATGGTAGGGAAAATATTTTCCGTGAGAGAGGAAGTTGATCACCAGTCACCACCGTTGGCCACACACATCGCCGGCCGCCCGCTGCCGCCGCCGCCGCCGCCGCCGCCGCCGCCGCGACCGTCCGCCGCCGCTGGCCACCGATCGCCGGCTGCCCGCCGCCGGTCCGCGCCTTTGCCGCCCGCCGGCCGCCGCCACCGGTCGCCGGTGAAAAATATTTTCCGAAACTTTTTCATATTGGTCGCCGAACACCGGAAAATTATGTTTCGGGAAAATATTTTCCAAAAGGAGAATATTTTCGGCCAAACGAACGGAGCCTAAGTGCGTACCTTGGGATTAGTCTCCCAAAGATGTTGATGCCATAACCCGATCGGGGAGATGCAATGCCCCGAAGGACAGTGAACACGAAAAGAAAGGAGTGACTGAAGAAGATGTCAAATAGTTACTTTCGGTCATGAAAACGAGCGAATTCGAGGTAATTGAACAGCTAAGAAAGATGCCGGCATAGATTTCTCTGTTGGATCTCTTCAAGACTTCAGAAAGCCACAAAATGGTGCTTATGAAGCTTCTCAATGAGGTGCACGTCCCGGAGACGATTAATGAGGTACAATTGGAAGACTTTGTTGGCGATATTCTTTTGAAGGATCAAATTGCCTTCTCTGATAAAGATTTCTCAATTGACGGGCGTTCCCACAATAAAGCCCTGTATATTGCCATCAAATGCCAGGGCAAGGAGGTGTCACGGGTGCTGATCGATAATGGTTCCGCACTTAATTTGTGTCCACTAGGCACATTGCATCGCTTGGGGATTAATGAGGAGCTCATCAAACCTTCTAAGGTAACCGTGCGCTCGTTTGATGGAATGAAGAAAGACGTTATTGGCGATATCGAGCTTGAGGTAAACATAGGCCCAGTGCCTTTTCTGATCGACTTTCAAGTAGTGGATATTCCAAGGACTTTCAACTTGTTACTCGGAAGACCTTGGATTCATATGGCTGGCGCCATTCCTTCAAGTCTCCATCAGAAGGTCAGGTTTGTCATTAATGGCAAAATGATCACCGCACACGGGGAGACAGATTTCACCACCTACAAAGAGAGTGCAATACCGTATGTTGAATCCAAGATAAAAGAAGAACCAAGTTATCATTCCTTTGAGATGATTTCGATGGTACAAATTCCCGCTGGTAGTGTCATGAAGTCTCCGGAATTTTCGGCATCGTCCATTATGTCTGGAAAAGTGTTATGCCAATATGGATTCAACCTTGGTGATGGACTTGGAACAAAAGCATAAGAAATCAAGAAGCTCATTATTCTATTTGGCATAAAGAAAAGATATGGAGTGGGGTATGAGATTATTAGTAATCACCATGGAGGCCAAGGCCAAGGTCAAAAGAATCATGGAGGCCATAGAAGCTGAGGTGATTGAACTATTAATCTATCAACCTGGAAGGGTAAAGCTAGAGAGCTACCCTATCATCATATTCATATCAGAGAAAACTTTCCTAGACCTTCCAAACTACTTTCAGAAGAAAATTTACACGCAGAAGAAGAATCTATCTTGCTGGGCTTATTTGAAGAGAACATTATCAACATCATTATAATTGAAGACGAAGATACCTACGCACTGGAGTAGGAAGATTCTCTTGAACCCTTTCCTTATTGTCGCTTTTACAATTTTTCTGCTTCATATTGATGTTGTTTGCAATTTCGGCTTAGTTGCAATTTTCATTCTTGTCAGAATAGTTGTGATCACGCTTTTCAATTCAATAAAAGTGTTTGATGTTTTGTTAAGGACATATGGAAACAAAACCAAATCGATGATGAATATTGTTCTCACTCGTGAGGCGTGAGGCTTTGGGTTACTATATGACCCCTAATTGTGAAAACGGTTTTGAGAGCAATGATGTCCAAGGATATGAGGACTAGCTCTATCCTCTTGGTCCTTTCAAAACTAATTTCAAAATAATTTTTCAAAATGGTTTTTCATAAAACCTCATGCATCAAATTCATTCCAGATGCTGTCAAGACGTTCTACTCATGAAATGAAGTTGAACATTTTAAAAACAAGATTGGCACCCTTTATAACATGTGCATATCATGCATATCATGCACTCCATAGAACATGTTCATTCATTTTGCAGGATATGACAAAAGGAAATCTGAGATGACTCAAGACTTCTAAAATCCTTCAATGGAGTTGGAAAACAAAAAGGGAAGTGTCATTCTCAAATTCACTTTTCTCAATGTTGCTTTCTAACGTACTTTTCCCTTTTATCATCCCCAGGGAAACTGGGAGAAGAGATCAATCAAAGATAAATCCCAAACCAAATTGCAGTGGAAACATACAAAAGAATTTTGGTGAGTTGGTCAAGTGAACATTCTTCACTCACAAATTTGAATGTTGAAATTTTTTTTTGCTATGAAATTCAATATTTTCTACCCAAGAATAAACAGGGAAGAACATTTCAAAAGTTTTGAAACAAGCATTCTTCAAAGCATGTATTTTACATTAAAATTTCATGCAAAAAAGGATGTTTTGACAAATAGCTCAAAAAGATTTTGAGAAAATGTTTGGATAAAATCAAATAGAAAGACCTTCAAATGATGAAAGGTAAACCATATCCAAACACGTTCCCTATACACTCGAGTGGAATGAAAGAATGAGTGATAGAAATGAGAAAAACATCATCCAAAGGAAATAGGGGATGTTCGCAATGATTACATAGATTGAAATGATGAAAGGCAGTCATTTCACTATCCCAAACACCTGAATATCCTTTGCAAATCAAATTTGAGCCCAAAAAAGTGGAGAAGTTTTCCAAAACAGCCCTGTTAAGAACCACCCCATACCGGGGCAAACTAGGAGGTTTGTGGTTGTCATTCATGGAGAAAAGGATCAAGAAAGACTTTATTGCATACACTTGCATCAATCTTTATGTGATAACTTCGTGTGAATTTGTATGGAAGCTCACGACATCCCAAGAGGAAGAAGAGCATTTCATTTCTTATCCCCAAACACACTATCTTTTGCAAAAACCAATTGAGCCTGAATATTCATTTCAGAACCCTAAATTGATGATCATCTCTTCGCACTGGAGCATGAGCATATGATCCACCTGGAATAAATAAGAAACGAAAGGCATAACACAGAGTCCTTAGAACTCAAAAAGAGAGATCAAAGGCAAAAGAATCAGGGGCATGAAAAAGCAGTGTGCCCGGTAAAAACAAGGCCAATGCCCAGAAAAATGAGCAAAAGAAAAGAAAAGAAAAACATTCAAAAGAAAGAATGACAAAAGTCAAGTCAAAAGCAAAGCAAAAGTTGTGAAAAATCAAAAGTCACAACAAATCAGTGATTGAAAAGATCTCGATGAAAATTTAGGAGACTCTTGTGTTCATGATAAGAAAAGATCCCCAGTGGACAAAGAAAAAGGGTGGTGATGCCAAGAAGATCACTAGTTTCACAAAAACCCTCAATTCAAAAACAATTAAACCTTTTGAGCCTACCTAATACCAACATTATAACCTCTTCCCAAAGACTCTTCAGATTGGGATGTTGAGAGTGAAAATATGATTTCATGACAAAAGCCATCACTTAAAGAAGTGTGTGCAATGTTGTCTTATCTTATCCTTCAAGTTCTTAACTTGGAGACCCGAAGTGAGTTGAAAGATGATAAGATCTTTTCTTGGCCACAGAATGCCTATCCTTTGAATAACCATTAACCAAGCCGACATTACAGTCCTTTGAAAGACCTTATCGGATCAATCGGATTGTATACATTGCGAACATCTCTGAACACTTAAGGATTGGTTAAGAGAGATGAATTGAGGGTTCTAAGATGATACCCATTCCAGCCGGTGAAGAAAAGACCAAATTCATAGATCGAGACAAATCCTTTCTAATGAAGGTCTTCTAAATGATCGTTCAAAACATTTCTCGAAAGATTTCGAGTTATTTGCTCAAATACTTCCTTTAAAAGGAAATTTGATTGTCAAAATGCATTGACATGAAGAATGCTGTTTTTAAAACCAAGTTTCAAAAGTTTTTGGTTAACTAGAAACCAAGTTTTCAAAAAGTTTGTGGTAATCTAAAAAACCACGTTTCAAAATAGTTTTTGGTTAGCTAAAAAACCATGCAAAGGTTTCGTGGGATTATCCTTGGAGCTATCACCCTTCGAGTGTTCGCAACCTGTAGCCTTGGATAACTTTTTTTGCCCATAGAATGGCCTCTTCATGGTGATTTTTATGGTGTTGCCAAGTGTTCGCAGGTTTGTAGCTTCGGAGCCATCACCCTCCGAGTGTTCGCAACCTGTAGCTTTGGATGACTTTTTGGGCCTAAAGCATGGCCTCGTTATAGTTCTTCTGAGTGATCACGGATTTGTAGCCTCGGAGAATTGACCCTCTGTAAGTGATCGCAAACCGTAGCTTCAGAAACTATTACAAAAGTCCTACTGGTGAGGAACCACTAGGCAAATCCCAAAGTCCTATTTGACAATGAGTCATTAGGTAAAATCATCAAAATCCTTGGATAAGGAATCCTACGTATTCATGTTTCATGAAGTTCCAACTCAATCCATCATAATCATCAACATCATTCACTCATACTTTGAAAGTGATCAGCCAAGAGATGCTCTCAAACAGGTAAGTTTCTCTCCCTCAATCATCAAGAACTTTTCCAGCATGTTCAAAAGAAAACCTTTGGATTAGATCTTGGATTTCAAAGCAAGATTCCTGAATCAGCTGTTGTGAAACTATCATTTGTCATTTTAGCTGAGTCAATTTGAGTTCAGGTGTCACCTTGTCTTTGATATCAACTTCTAACGAGCTCAATCTCAAAGAGGAGCAGCTGTTGACACCTAATTTTTAGCCCATTTTTTCATATTTTCAAAAATTTCAAAATTAGGTCTAGGAATCTTGGTCAAGCCTAGAAACCTATTTCTAAACCAAAAAATAATTTTTTAGCATTTTTCCTTAATTTCTTTTAGTCAAAATAAGCGAGAAAATCAAGAAAAATAGTAAATGGAAGCAGAAAATTCCATAAAAATAGTAATTAGTATTACTTTAAATCCAATTTCATGAATACATTGTCAATTTTGAA
The DNA here is from genome assembly GCF_021117445.2 of Syzygium oleosum. NCBI lineage: Eukaryota > Viridiplantae > Streptophyta > Magnoliopsida > Myrtales > Myrtaceae > Syzygium > Syzygium oleosum. The sequence goes on along the minus strand of NW_026607500.1, from coordinate 2,844,742 downwards.
AAATCTCAATCGGGTATATGTTTTTCCCAAAATTGGGTAAAATTAAACCCAAATTGAACAAAAAATGCAATTAAATTTTTTCTAGTTATTTTTAAGTCATAGTGTCTTCACAACAATTGATTATGGGACCTTGAATTGCATAATGGTCGGTCCAATTGTACAATTTGATATGAAAATAAAAAATCCCCAAAATTTGATTGAAAATTAAGAATTCTGAACCCAAATTGGGAATCGTTCCCAATATGAAATTGTCGAAATGTGAGACCATCATTTCTCGGGTTAATCAAGTGTGGGTAATTCAATTTTGGCATCAATTTTGCCTAATCAGGTCATTAGGACATCAAATTGAACAAAATCCTATTAACCCGAATATAAAAATGAGAAAATATTGGACACAATTATAATAAAAATTGGGGCAAATTATACATTTGGGTTCGGAATATGATGAGAAATTCAATTTTGGGGTTAAATTTGGAAAATTGAGTCAAAATCGGGTTGAATTGACGAATTTAGACCTACCCGGGTCTGCCGGGTTGGTCGGGTCAACCCAACCCGACCCGGGTAGGTCATCTTCTTCACCCGGATTTCCAGCATGTGCACAAAACCCAGAAAACTGGCTCAAATCCAGAACTTTACCGATCATTTCCAGTTAATTCAGCACGTTGTAATCGATTGTGCCAGCTAGAAAATATCCAGCTGGCACCAGATGATCATCCCCAACCGATTACAAGTCGGTTCCAACTGAATTTGGGCGGGAATTAATCAACAAAAAATGAGAAAAATTGACTGGAGAAGAAGAAACGTGTTCGACAGAATGCCATAGAGAGAGAGAAAGAACGAGCTCGAATTAGAGAGAAATCTAGAGAGAGAAAGAGAAGTAGAGATCCCCAAGTCGAGTGATCGTCGCCGATCGACTGATCAGTGCCGGAAAATCGACCATTTCGGGAGGATTTCCTTCTCGGGCGAACCAGGAGGAAGCTGACCGTGAAGGCCTAAAACCGAGCCCCGCTCGGCCAATCCAGACCTGTTCCGGCGAATCCAAGACCATCGGGAGGAAGAATAAGTGTTAAGGAACAATCCTTGGGGCGTAGACCAGTTCAACAATTTCGTTTGACCATCGAACGACGCAGGTAAAATTCCTTCGCGATCACGGTTTTCCAGAATTTCCAGAATGTGTTTTAGCTTAAACTTGTGTGTTTGTTCGTGATTTTGTGATGATTGGTGCTCAAAACATATTCTGACTTCATCTTCATCATTTGTTGGCACTTTGAATGGTTAAAAATGCACAAACCGAGTCGGCCGTGCATTAAACTTCTTCGCCGAAAAACCCGAAGCCTCGCCGAAGCGTCACCGTGACCATAGGTCATCCAAGTAGGCTTCCTTTCAACTTTGTTTGATGATTTGATGATGATTGGAATCGATTTAGACGGCTAGGGCGAGTAGGATAATCATTTAGGTTCTGAAAAATGCAAGTTTTAGCCAGTGAAGGTTAGGGTTTTTGGACTGAGTTTTAGCCGGCCGGCGAGCGTCCGACGGCGATCTAATTGAACTAAACTGATACTAGAACATGTGGACTTGTTGATGGTGCAAACGGAACGACGAAATAGTCGCCGGAAGGTCGCCGGCGGTGGGCCCGAACCGGCGGCCTCGAGAACACTAAATACAGAATTGTGCACACCACCTGTTCGGGGAAATGCCCCAAAGAAGTCTGCCGGAGGAGGAGACTGGCGACCGGCGCCGGCGACGTCCGGTTCGGCTCGAACTGGGCCGGTCCGGTTTGTTTCCAAGGCGGAAAAATTTTAAAAAAATAAAAAATAACAAAAAACAAAAAAAACAGAAAATTCCAAAAATTCCAAAAAAAATAATAAAAAATTTAGAAAATTCATAAAAATTCAAAAATTTCAGAAAATTCACAAAAAATTGAAATATCCGGAAAAATTCAGAAAATAAAAAAATAAAAAAATTCAGAAAAATCAAAAAAATCGAAAAAACTGGAAAAGTCATAAAAAATCAATTCTCGGTTTAAAAATTGTTCCGAAAAAAAAATCATAAATTCAAAAATTTTGAAAATTCACAGAATGGTCCAAAATCACCGTGGCCACCCATAAAAAGTGAAATTTGAATTTTCGGAAGTGTCCAAGTGGCATTTTTGGAAAATTCCAAGTTTAGGGGTTATAACCCCTAAAAAACCCTAAAACCCTAAAAATGTGTGAATCATGAAATGAACAAGCTTTTAGAGTTTCATTAGGGTTTGGGTTATTTCGATTGATTTTTGTTTTAGTGACCACTTAGGATTGATTGACTTAATTGATTTTGATTATGCATTAAATACTTGTTTGGTCTTTCCTGCAATTAGGACGGATAGGATTAGTGGGTAAGCCTCGGAAATTCGCATGACACGTTAGACATCATATCATTCTTAGGTACTGAAAGGGCGTTAGGGATCTCAACATGGGATCAATAACGTAACCAAGTCCCCATACTCAGAATCTCTGGTTCGTAGGATCGGGGTATTTCTCCTATACCTCGATTGGGTTTCTAGTCTACCTACCAATAATGACTAGTGGCGACTCTAAAATCACAAATTTAGAAATTACCTTCCACTGTCACGTGAGGTATGGTCTGGGAGAGACCCTTATACGGAAATACCTCTTTAGCGCGCAAATCCCGAAAAAACCCCCAAAAGCGCGGCGCGACACTCGCCTGTAGCACTTTGGATTTGCCTAGTGGTTCCTTACCAGTAGGACTTGAATTTTGGAGACTTGCCAGGTGGTTCCTCACCCGTAGGGTTTTGGAAATTGCCTAGAGGCTCCTCGCCTGTAGGACTTTAATTTGCCTAGGGGCTCCTCGCCTGTAGGACTTTGGGAAGACTTCCACTAATGAATGCCTTGACCATGAGTTACGTGATTTTTTGAGGTTTCACTAACCTTTGCATGGTTTTTAGTTGACCAAAAACTATTTTGAAAAGTAGTTTTGAAATTAATCAAAACTGTTTGAAACATGGTTTTTTCTTAGTTTACCACAATCTGTTTGAAAATTTGATTTTAAGTTGACCAAAAAATTTTGAATCCTGATTTTGAAATATGCATTCTTTGTATTAAATGCATTTCAGACAATCAAATTTCCTTTTCAAGGAATTATTTGGACAAAATGCTTGCAATCTTTCAAGAAATGCTTAAAATGATCATTTGGAAGACCTTCATTAGAAAGGAATTGTTTCGATCTATGAACTTGGTATTTTCTTCATTCGATTGAAAGGGGACTGATCTGATATCCCTCAAATTTTTTTCTCTCTTAATCAATCCTTAGGTGTTCAGAGATGTTCGCAATGTATACAATCCAATTGATCCGATAAGGTCTTTCGGAGGACTGTAATGCTGGCTTGGTCAATGGCTATTCAAAGGATAGGCATTCTGAGGCCAAGAAAAGGATTTCGTCACAACTGACTTCGGGTTTACAAGTTAAGAACCTCGAGAACAAGACAAGATATTATTGCATACACTTCTTTGAGTGATGACTTCTTGTCATAAAGTCATGTTTCTACTCTCAACATCCCAATCTGAAGAGTCTTTGGGGAGAGGTTGTATTGTTGGTATTGGGTGGGCTCAAAAAGGCTCATTTGTTTGAATTCAAGGTTTTCATGAAATTGATGATCTTCTTTGCATTACCACTTTTCCTTTGCTTCTTTTTTCACTACAGATCTTTTCTTCTATGAACATCAGAGTCCTCTAAACATTCATCACAATCTCTTTTCTTTTGCTCATTCTCACTTGCTGTGATCTATGATCTCTCATGATCTTGACTTTGCTTTGTCACGACCTTTTTTGTCATTTTGAGCTTTCTTTTGCACTCTCTTTTCTTTCTCATTTTTCTCGAGCATTTAGCCTTGCTTTTACCAAGCACACTGCTTTTTCATGCCCCAGACTTTTTATCTTTGATCTTTTGAATTCTAAGGACTCTGTGCTCTGCCCTTTTGTTTCTTATTATTAAAGTGGATCATATGCTCATGCTCCAGTGTGAAGAGATGATCACCAATTTAGGGTTCTGAAATGAATATTCAAGCTCAATTGGGCTTTGCCAAAGGTAATTTGTTTGGGTATAAGAAATGAAGCGCTCTTCTTCCTCTTGGGATGTTTTGAGCTTCCATATGACTTCATATGAAGTTATCACAGAAAGATTGATGCAAGAGTATGCAATAAAATCTTTCTTGATCCTATTCTCCATAGTTATCAATCACAAACTTCCTGATGTGCCCCAATGTAGGGTGGCTCTTAACAAGGTTGTTTTGGGAAAACTTCTCTACTGTTTTGGCTCAAATTTGGGTTTGCAAGGGATAAGCATGTGTTTGGGATTGTGAAATGATTGCCTTTCATCATTTCAATCCATGTAATCATTGCGAATATCTCCTATTTCCTTTGGATGAGTTTTTCTCACTCGCTTCTCTATTTTGACTGTGAGTGTATAAGGGACGTGTTTGGATATGGCTTACCTTTCATCATTTGAAGGTCTTTCCATTCGATTTGATCCTAACTTTTTCTATGAAATTTTTCAAAGCCTTTTGTCAAATTATCCCTTTTAGGGAATTTTGATGCTTAGTGCATTTCAAAGAAAGCGTGTTTCAAAATATTTCCGACGTATTTTCCTTTTTAAAACAATCTATTTTGTTTTGTTCAATTTAGTGTCATTCTGCTTTGGGAAAAAAGAAGTTCGTTTTTTCTCTTAAAAATGCAACTTCTTTAACACATGCTCTCATGATTTGAGGATACCTATCTAATCAACTTACCAAGATCCCTCTTGTTTGCATGTTTTTGCTTTGGTTCCACTGGGGATTCTTCTTTTATTGCTCCCTTTTCTTTGTTTCCCTAAGGATGATAAAAAGGAAAGCACATTAGAGGATATCAATGGAAAATAGAATTAGAAGTGATACTTCCCTCTACTATTTGATAACTCCATTGGGAATTCTGAAATCATCAACTGGTTCGGATTCTTTTTGTTTTCTTGTGCAAAACAGATAAACATGTTCATGAAATGCATGGCATGCATGATATGCACATGTTCTAAAGTCACCCGAATCTTTTCTTGAATGTTCGTCTTCATTTCATGGGTAGAAAATCTTGACAACATCTGCATTTACAGGATAGGCCGGTTCTGTTCCTGTCATATCTACAAGAATAATGCTCCTCTAGGAAGAACCTTCTTGATAATATATGGACCCTCATAATTCGGAGTGAATTTGCCACGACGATCTGAATTGTTGAAGATGACTTTCCTCACTACTAAATCCTCTGTTTTAAAATTCCTCGGTTTCACCTTTCGATTAAAGGATTTAGCCACTCGTTTTTGATAGGCTTGTCCATGGCATATAGCTCTTAATCTTTTTTCATCGATCATGTTGAGTTGTTCATATCTTTATTGGATCCACTCAGCTTCTGAAAGCTTTAACTGAGATAGTATCCTTAATGAAGGAATTTCTACTTCAATAGGTAGCACTACTTCCATTCCGTAAACTAAGGAAAATGGGGTTGCTCCAGTTGATGTTCGAATTAAAGTTCGGTATGCCATCAGAGCATACGGCAACCTTTTGTGCCAATCACGATAATTTTTTGCTGTCTTGGCCTGTATCTTCATGATATTCTTATTTGCCGCTTCAACTGCTCCATTCATTTGTGGATGATATGGAGAAGAGTTCAGATGTCGAACATGGAAGTGTTCGAGTAAATCATCTACGATCCTGTTGTTTAGATTTGAGCCATTGTCCGTAATTATTGCTTCTAGAACTCCATACCTAGCAATGATGTCCCGCCTGATGAATCTTGCAACATTCTTGGTAATAACATTCGTGTAGGAGTTTGCTTCAATCCATTTAGTGAAATAGTCAATAGCAACTAGGATAAACCGGTGTCCATTTGAGGCCTTGGGGTTGATTGGATCAATCATATCAATGCCCCACATTGAAAATGGCCATGGCTCGGACATTTGATGCAGCTCATTTGGCGGTACATTGATTTTGTCCCCATAAACTTTACATTGATGGAAACATCTCATGTGTTGGATGCAATCTGATTCCATTGTCATCCAATAATATCCCAATCTCATAATCTTTCGGGCCAGAAGATGTCCATTCATGTGCAGTCCACATTCACCTTCGTGAATTTCTTTCATGATCTGTTTAGCTTCTGTAGCATCCACACATCTTAATAGGGTTGAATCAAATGATTTCTTATAGAGGGTTTGACCATTGAGAAAGAATTTGTTGGCTATATTCCTTATAAATTTCCTGTCACCTAGTTGGCTTCCTTCAGGAAATTCTCCTGAATGAAGATATCTTTTAATGTCATGATACCATGGTTCGTTGTCAAACTCTACTTGGACCATCATCCAATGAGCTGGTTGTTCAAGAATATTGATTCTCAATAGTTTTATATCCATACCCTCTTCAGCTTGTGGTAAGGATGACCAAGTTACAAGAGCATCTGCAAAATGATTCTGAGCTCTAGAAAGATAGTCGAATGTTACCTCTTCGAAACTTTCTATCATCTCTTCTAAATATCTGTGATAAGGAATTAGCTTGGCATCTCGAGTTTGTCATTCACCATTTGTTTGCAATATGATTAGCATAGAATCTCCATATACTTGCAACCTTTTTACATTCATTGAAAGGGCTAATTATAAGCCGAGAATGCATGCTTCATATTCAGCGACGTTATTGGTGCATGGAAATACCAATTTTGCAGATACCGGATAGTGTTGGCTTTCTAGGGAGATCAGTACTGCCCCAGTTCCTGATCCAGATAAGTTGGTTGCACCATCAAAATACATGGTCCATTTATTGTCGACCAATGTCAACATGTGGTCATCAGGTCGTTCTTCAGAACTGGCAATATTCTGCGAATTTTCTGCCAACATGTCTGCTATCGCTCATCCTTTAACTGACATTTGGGATGAACTTCTGATGTCGAACTCAGATAACAAGACTTGCCACTTTGCCAATTTTCCAACCAAGAAGGATTTCTCAAGAAGGTACTTGATCGGATCATTCTCAAATACTAGCAAAATTTGGTGATGAAGGGTGTATTGTCTTAGTCTGTGTAATACCCAAATCAATGCAACGCATGTCTTCTCAACTGCTGGGTAATTCACTTATGATGTTGTGAACTTCTTGCTCAAGTAATAAATGGCTTGTTCTTTACCATCATTTGGTCTTCTTTGTACAAGCACCGCTCCTAACAACTCATAGTGAATTGTCAAATATAAGATCAATGGGACTCCAGGAATTGGTGGTACCAACACTGGTGGGCATACCATATATTCTTTAATCTTGTCAAATGCTTGTTGACATTCCGCATCCCACTTTACTTTGGCATTTTTCTTCAATAGTTTAAAAAATGGTTTAGCGGTCTCAGAAAGCTGATAGATGAAACGGGCAATATAGTTTAATCGCCCCAACAAGCTTCTCACTTCTTTTACCGTAGAAGGAGTTTTTAAGTCGTATATTGCCTTGATCTTGGAAGGATCTATTTCGATTCCCCTGTTACTGACCACAAATCCCAGCAGTTTGCCATATTTTGCCCTAAATACACACTTGTTGGGGTTCAATCATAACTTGTACTTTCTAAGTCTTTCGAACAATTTGCGAAGCACCTCAACATGATCTTCTCCTTGTTTGGATTTTGCAATCATGCCATCCACATATATCTCGATTTCTTTGTGCATCATGTCATGGAACAAAGTTACCATTGCCCTTTGATATGTGGCACCAGCATTTTTCAAACCGAAAGGCATCACCTTGTAACAAAATGTGCCCCATGGTGTTATGAAGGATGTTTTCGCCTTATCTTCTTTCTTCATGAGAATTTGATTATATCCTAAGAAACTATCCATGAATGAAAATGTTTCGAACCCAGCAGTGCTATCCTTTAGTACATCAATATGTGGAAGCGGGAAATCATCCTTAGGGCTTGCTTTATTTAGGTCGCGAGAATCAACGCACATCCGTACTCGACCATCTTTCTTCATTACGGGCACTATGTTGGCAACCCATTCTGGATATGGTACTACTTCAATGAAACCGACTTTGAGCAATTTCATCACCTCTTCTTCTATTTTCTTTCCCAATTCCGGCTTTGTTCGCCTCAGTTTTTGCTTCTTTGATGGAATACTTGGATCAATTGACAAAGCATGTTCAACTATGCTTGGATCAAGGCCTGGCATGTCAGCATAAGACCATGCGAATATATCTTGATATTCCTTGAGCAAATCAGTGATTCTTTCTACTTCTGCTAAGGGAAGACTTTCTCCAATCTTAACCTCTTTGGGATTCTCTTTATCACCAAGATTAACAGTAATCGTTTTCTCTAACGTGAGTGGCTTTGATTCTTCATGACGGATCCATTCTCATCTGATCCATTCCTCATCTTCATTATCCACTTCAATATCGCAAGTGATCTCCTCGGAAAGATTTGGGTCACATATAAACCTATTATGGATATGTGAATGCTCATGCCTGACATGTAACAAACATGATTAGTAATTGCATACAAAGTAAGTAACGCACGTGGTCCTAAAAAAATTTGAAATTCATTTTGAAATTTGTTTTGAAAGAACATAAAGACAGAGCTAATCCTCTTATCATCAGACTTCCTTGCTCTTAAAATCATTTTCGCAATAAGAAACAATATAGAAACCCAAAGCCTCAAGCCTCATGAATGAAGATAATGTTCATCATAGGTTTGGTTTTGTTTCTACATGTCCTTAACAAAACATTTGATCACTTTTATTGAATTGAAAAACGCAATTACATCTATATTTCCAAAGGAATGTAAATTGCGACTAAACTAAAATTGCAAATGAAATCACAAGAAATTTGAAATGGCAATCAACAAAATGCAATGAAAAACTAGCAACAAAGGTTCAAGAGAATCTTCCTACTCCAGTGCATAGGTATTTTCTGCCTCGGTTATGATAACGTTGATGATATTCTCCTCGAATAAACTTGGCAGAGCAGATTCTTCCTCTGCATGTAAGTCCTCTTCTTGAAGTAGCTTGGAAGGTCCAGGAAAAGTTTCCTTAATGTAGATCTGATGATAGAGAAGCTCTCTAGCTTTGCCCTTCCATATGGATAGATTAATGAGGCGATCACCTCGGCCTCTATAACCTCCATGGTTCTTTCGACCTTGGCCTTGGCCTCCATGGTGATCTTGAGAGTTATTTAGAATATAACCTATTCCGTACTTCATCCTTGTAGAGAGTAGAATGATAGGTTCCTTGATTCCTTGGGATTTCGATCCAAGACCATTACCGGGAGTAAATCCATACTGGCATAACATCCTTCCAGACATAATGGATGGTGTTGAGAACTTCGGGGATTTTATGATGCAACCAGCAGGAATTTGCACCATTAAGATCATTTCGAAGGAATGATAACTTGGTTCTTCTTTCACTTCGGGTTCGACATACGGTATTGCACTCTCTTTATAGGTGGTGAAGTCTGTCTCCCCGTGTACGGTGATCATCTTACCATTAATGACAAACCTGACCTTCTGATGGAGACTTGAAGGAATGGCGCTGGCCATATGAATCAAAGGTCTTCCGAGTAACAAGTTGAAAGTCCTTGGAATATCCACTACTTGGAAGTCAATCAGGAAAGGCACAGGGCCTATGTTTACCTGGAGCTCGATATCGCTAATAACGTCTTTCTTCATTCCATCAAACGAGAGCACCGTTACTTTAGAAGGTTTAATGAGCTCTTCACTAATCCCAAGCGATGCAGTGTGCTTAGTGGACATAAATTAAGTACGGAACCATTATCGATCAGCACCCGTGACACCTCCTTACCCCGGCATCTGACGGCAATATACAAAGCCTTATTATGGGAACGCCCGTCAATTGGGAAATCTTCGTCGGAGAAGGCGATTTGATCCTTCAGAAGAATAATGCCAACAAAGTCTTCCAATTGTACTTCATTAATCGTCTCTGGGACGTGCACCTCATTGAGAAGCTTCATAAGCACCATTTTGTAGCTTTCTAAAGTCTTGAAGAGATCTAACAGAGAAATTTGTGTTGGCATCTTTCTTAGCTGTTCAATTACCTCAAATTCGCTCATCTTCATGACTGAAAGCAACTGTTTAACATCTTCTTCAGTTACTCCTTTCTTTTCGTGTTCACTGTCCTTCGGGGCATTGCATCTCCCCGATCGGGTTATGGCATCGACTTCTTTGGGAGAGTAATCCCAAGGTATGCACTTAGTGTCAAACTTTTCTTTTGGAGGGAGAGTGATGATCACAGGCTGTGTTTCTTCTTCTTTGATCCTCAGCTGATCAATGGGAATTTGAATAGTAATTGGTGTGATGGGACCTTCCTCCTCTTTATATTTATCTACCTCATCAAGCTTGATTAGAAATGGTGTAATCATGGATACCATGCTTCTATTGACTTCGTCAGCATCCATTCCACCCCAACCATCAGGTGTGATTATTTCGTTTTTGAATGCCCATGAAGGAGGTGTATATTTGACACGGTAATTGTATTTACTGCTGTCTTGACCCAGATAATCAACAACTTCACCTTGTCTTCGTGCCTTTCGAACAAATCGCCTATCACCTCGGCGAGTTTTTTTCTTCTTTTTCTCTTCTTGATCTTCATTCTCCTCGAGATTCAATTGGCTGATCGGGACCTCATCCATGCCACCCCATCCGTTCGGTACAATGTCTTCATTTTTGAACGCCCATGGTGGTGGTGGTGTATATTTGACACGGTAATTGTATTTACCGCTGTCTTGACCGAGTAAGTCTACAATTTTGTCTTCAACAGATGACTTCTGAGTGAAACGCCTTTCACCCTGATGGGCTTTTTCTTTCTCCTTTTCATCTTGATCTGTTTCAACTTGAAGCATTTTTTTCTTGGGTAGAGCTTTCTCCTCAGGACTGGTTTCCATACCACCCCAGCCATCAGGCACAATTACTTCATTTTTGAATGCCCATGGCGGTGGGGTATATTTCACTTGAAAGTTATATTTTTCAGAGTCTTCTCCCAAGTTGTCTATAATCTCGCCTTTTAGGAGTGCTTCTTGACGAAAGCGAGCATCTCCTAATCGAGAAGCTTTAATCTTGATTTCATATTCATCTTCATCGTCAGATTCGATCACTGTTTCCTCATCCTTGATCATGTTTACTGTATTGTGCTCTGGAAGAGGATTTTGATATACATTTGGCTCGGGCTCTTGGAAGTTCAATATCTTCTTGTCAATGAGCTGTTGAACCTTGTACTTTAGAGTGGGACAATTATCTACATCATGTCCCCTTTCTCCCAGTGATAGGTGCAAGTCTTTGACTCATCGTACCAAGAAAATCTCGCAGGATTCTCTCTCGGTACTTCCTTGGCCACCAAATGTCTTTCCAAAAGCATTGGTAATAGCTTTGACAGGGGTCGAGGCAACGGTGTATATTGCCTCACGGGCCTTTTATTTGGCTCGAATTGCCTTGGATTTTTTCAAGCGACATTTGATTGCTTTGGAAATGATGCTTGATGAGTACTTGGGTCGACACCATAGCCACTTCTCGGATGAGTTCTTTGTCTTTTTTCCCAGGGTAAGGCCTTCGTGCTGCTGTTTCTTGAGCCTTCTTTTCCTTCAAACCCCATTCAATTCTCTCACCCACTTTTACCAACATGGTAAATGTCTGATAGCCTGATACATAAAGCTTGTCGTAATACTCAGTTGGCAATGATTTTAGAAAAAGCTCAATGAGCTCGTCTTCATTTATGGCGGGCTTTACTTGTGAGGCAACAACTTTCCACCTCTGAGCATAGGCTCTGAACCCTTCATTCCTCCGTTTCTCGGTCCTGACGAGATCCTCTCTAGTTGAGAGTACTTCAACATTAAACTTGTACTGGCAAAGAAATTCTCCAGCCAAATGATCCCATTCAGTGAAGTCTTCTATGTCGAGGGTTGTATACCATGCAAGGGCTGCCCCTCTCAAACTATCTTGAAATGTGCTAATAAGAAGTGGCATGTTGTTTGAATATCTTGCCATCTTACGGAGATAATATTTCAAATGGCTTTTGGGATAACCAGTGCCATCATACTTGCTCATGAACTCTGGCTCCTTATAGTTTTTTGGAACAACCACCTTTGCGTACGGTGAGAACTTGTCGAATCTTTGAAGCTCATAGCCTTGACTTGCTAAGCATTCTTCAATTTTGGCCAATCTCTTAGCCTCTTCTTCATCCTTTGTTTTAGATGCCTTTTTGGTTTGATCATCCTCTTCCAAATTTACCACCTCAAGCATAGTCTTTGGAGGATTTTCTTGAACCGGTTCTTTGTTTCTGATTGGGTCTTCAATTGGTGTTTCGGTAGCGTTTGAAGTTCCTACATTTGGAGTAGTAGGATAAGATCCTCGAGATGCGAGAATAAAAGCCTTCATTTTCTCCATCATTGCAACCATTTGGGTTATTTGACTCTCGACTTTAGCTAGTCGAGCACGGGTTTCGTCTTCTACCATTCTAACTTGTAGGCGAGTCCGAGGTCTTTTACCTTCCGTTGCTAAACAACCTAATTCGCCAAAAAAAATCCGATATCAGCATAGCAAAATGATCATGAAACCCTACATTCTTTTAATTGTATGGTTTCATGAGATTATCAAGGATAAGAAATTTCATACAAGCCTTAGCTTTGTATAAAATCCTTCATCAATGTCTTTCTCAAGGAATCATACAATTCAAAGAATTGCAATCCATGGTGATTCCTTTATGTTTTGAAATCATGTTCTTAAATTATCTATACGTGTTTAGAAAATGATCAATCCATCATTGCATATAAAATTTGAAATTGTTTGACATCATAATCTTAAACTCAAATGGGAATCTAAATCATCCAAAGGCTTCTTGCTAGCTAAGATAGCTTCTGCCTTTTGGTATTCTTCCCATTCCTTAGCTCGAGACTCCCATTCTTCCACATCAATCACGACCTCTTCAAGGATGTAGGGTTCCACTCCAGGCATGCTTGGAATAATATATTCTGGGACATACTCATCTACAGGATCTGGTACCACGCTCAACGGGACATATGGCTTGACATCAATTGGACGCTTATTTTCTATCAATTTGATGTATTCTTTTGAGGCCATGTAAATCTTCATGTCTTCTTCTAAGCTCTTTGGCCACTCAATTATTTGTTCAAGTGGGTTATCCAAAGATAGGATGATTTTGTGAATTTTGGCTTGAAGGACATTCTTCTCCTCTTCAGGTATAATTTCACTTGGGATGTCAAAGGCGAACTCTTCGGGATTCCATACCGGTGGTACTTGCTGAAGTATCCCAAATTGTCTAATAACCCTTAGAGGTCAATAAGCTGCTCCTCTACTTAAACCAAGCAATGGTACCGCATTTCCCTCTCAACTTGTGACCTTCGCCTTTTTAATCTTTGGCCAATTGATCCGCCATTGGATTTGATCAGGAGTTAAGGCTCTAATGAAATTGGCACAATCTAAGAAAGATTGTTTGGGTAATTTGCTTTGGAAACGAAGTTATCATTCAATTGGATTTATCGCCGAACAAATTTCGCGAATGTTCATGAAACGACACCATGGTCGAATGTGTGAGATGAACCATAATGACAAAAGACCAGTAGAAGCTTGAAAGATACCCTTCCCATGATTTTGGTATGTGTTTAAGGAGATGACGGTTTGGGCAAGAAGCATATTAGAGAAGTCCCATTTAAGACATGCTTGTCTTGCGATCACAGCCACTAAAGGATCTAATCCCGTTCTGGACACGAGGAATAGAATAAAGTCGAAGAAAGCTAGAATGAATACTCGGGCTAAAGTGTTTCCCCCTAGGAAGTTTTGAAAAGTTGTCCACTAGGAAAGATAATGGAAATCTACCCGTATTTGATTTGATTAACTTTTCGATTTTGGAAGTTTTGAGGTTGAGGAATTCGGCTAAAAGGCTCACAGAATTAAGTCCAACGGGTGACTCTACAACCCTAGGTTTAGAATTAATTCCAATAGCGGCTTGATATTCTTCTAATGTTGGTACCAATTCATGTTCTCCAAGTTGGAATGTGGCAGTGGAAAATTCCCAAAAATGTGCCAAAGCTTGGACTAAGCTGACTTGATGTTCCACATGCATAAGCTCGAGAAGGTATCTAAGCCTTTCTTGGACATAAGTTTGGTTGTCCTTGGACATGCCTTTCCACCAAGCAACAAGTTCCTTTCGAGGAATGGGAATTACTTGGATGTCTAGTTTTCCCATTAAGCCTAATCATGCAAAAAGATTTGTCATTAATCACCATGGATTGCGAATCAATTTTAATGCCTCCATTTCAATCATATGTCCTTTTGAGGTAAAACGGAGGTAAAGTACACTTGCATGCCTCGAAGGTAATGCAAATGTCATTTTGAGTCCGTTTAAACCTTAAATGAGCATATAGTTGAGATCGTGGACAAATTCAATGTGTGATGTAAATGCCCATTCTGTCATACTCCATTTAGACCATAAAGTCCTAAACTATGGTTTACAACTTCGAATAAATGGAAATGAAAAGCATTTGACTTACATGGAAAATCCACTATGGACCTATACATTTCATCTAAAAATGAAAGAATGGTCAAATGGAGTATGATGCCCTAATCATGCATTCTAAAACAAAAGGGCATTTAGACCAAGCATTGAATGTCATTTAGGCATTTTTTAAGAATGTGCCAACTAACTTGCATAATTGTAAAGGAATGGAATGGAACAATACTTGCTTACCATGACAATTTTGTTTGGTTTTAGGTATACCAACCACTAAGACAAGCGAATGCAACCAGTGAAGTTTTGATGCCTAAAAGGGTAGGATATACTAAAGGTTCAAGGTCATGACCTTAATGGACAAGGGATTCCATTCCAATAGGCAATCGGCCTAAAGTTATGGAATATTATTCCACCTCGGTGATCGGCGTTGTATTTAAACGATTCCATGAGCAATCGGCCCATAGTTTCGCCTAAACACATACCTCCTAAGGGTAATCCTAAATGTAGCCGGGGTTGGGCCACGGGTGACGTGTGCTAATGGTGTAATGCTAAAGCAATTTAAAAACATGCATAGCAATTAATGACCAAACAACACTTCTAAAATTCATTCAAAACACAATCAATCCTAACACCATCCTGCAAAACAAGGATTAGCAAAGACAACACCCCTTATAACACCCGCCTGCAAAACCATTTAACACTATCATTAGCAGGACGTACCTGGGATCCTTGCAAGCACAAAACACAAGCATATCATTCTATCTAGGCCTAAGTCCACTTAGAAAAGGTTCATAATCTCTAGCGGAGTCGCCAAGCCTGTCGCGTCGCGCTTTTTCTTTGGGGCTTTCGGGATTTGCGCGCTAAGGAGGTATTTCCGTGGAAGGGTCTCTCCCAGACCATACCTCACGTGACAGTGGAAGGTAATTTCCTATTTAGTCTAGGTTTGTGATTTTGGAGTCGCCACTAGTCATTATTGGTAGGTAGACTAGAAACCTAATCGAGGTACGGGAGAAATACCACGATTCTATGAGCCAGAGATTCTGAGTACGGGGACTTGGTTACGTTATTGGTCTCAAATCGAGATCCCTAACGCCCTTTCGGTACCTAAAAACGATACGATATCTAACGTGTCATGCAAATTTCCGAGGCTTACCCACTAATTCTATCCATTCTAATCGCAGGAAAGACCAAACATGTATTAAATGCACAATCGAAGCCAATCAAGTCAATCAATCCTAAGTGGTCTCTAAAACGAAAATCAATCAAAACACCCAAACCCTAATGAAGCTCTAAAAGCTTATTCATTTCATGATATACATTTTTTAGGGTTTTAGGATTTTTTAGGGGTTATAACCCCTGAATTTGGGATTTTCTAAAAATGCCACTTGAGCACTTTCAAAAATTCAAATTTCACTTTTTATGGTTGGCCACGATGTTTTTGGACCATTATGTGAATTTTCAATATTTTTGATTTTTTTTTTGTTTTGTCTGAAATTTTATTAACCGAGAATTGATTTTTTATGGTTTTCCGAAAATTTTTATAAATTTTCCAATTTTTCAATTTTTTATTGATTTTCTAAAATTTTTTTATTTTTTATTTGTATTTTCTGAATTTTCTTAATTTTTATGAATTTTCTAAAAAATGTTGAATTTTTATGAATTTTATGACAATTTTTGAATTTTTATGAATTTTCTAATTTTTTTGTGAATTTTCTGTTTTTCTGAATTTTTTTTTAATTTTTCAAAATTTTTCATATTTTTCTGATTTTTTATTTTTGATTTTTTTATTATTTTTTTCTATTTTTATTTAATTTTTATGAGTTTTTTTAGATTTTTTTAGTATTTTTTTAATTTTTAAATATTTCCCGCCGGGAAACGAACCGAACCGGGCGTCGCCGACGCCGGTCGCCGGTCATCGTCTCCGGCGAACCCAAAGCCTAAAAACGTCGCCGTTTAATCCTTTTTCATTGTGGCATTTGGTTGAACATTTGGTGTGCACAATTTTGACTTGAGCATTATCAAGGCCGTGACTTTGGATCGGAATCCGGCGACCTTCTGGCGACTATCTCCCCGTTCCGATTGCACCATGGTAATGTCCCTACATTCTATTTTTCATTTAGCCTACTAGGAACACCAACGGACGTTCACAGGCCGGCGAAAACCAAACCTAAAAATGCCAACACAAAACTGACCTTTCCAACCTTTCTAACATTCACCTATGTTCTGATCGCCCTAGCTGTTGTCTATCGATCAAATCACTAACAAAACATCAAGCAAAGATCAAGGAAGACTAACTTGAATGGCCTAAGGCCACGGTGACACTCCGGCGAGGGTTCCCGAGCTCCGGCGAGACGGTTCAATGGACGACCGAGATGATTCATGCATATTTTCCAATCAAAATGCGATCAAATGACATAAACACATGATTAGAAACAAGTCTTGAACATCCAGAAATACAAAATCATGATTAGAACAACATGAACAACAAGATTGAGTCAACTCATATTTTCTAGAATTTTGGAAAAATCGTGACCATGAATGATATTTACCTGCTTCGTTCGATGACCAGGAGTAATTGCCGAACTGGTCCGCACCCCAAGAGTTGTTCCTTGACACTTGATCTTTACCCTAGTGGTCTTGGTCTCGCCGGAAGAGCTCAAAATTGACCGAAAAAGGCTCGGTTTCAGGCCTTCGCGACCAGCCGATTCAACTGGAACAGTAAAGGGGAGGTTTCGGCCAAACTCCGATTCGCCGGTGCTCCGCCGTCTAGGGCGGTGCCGGACACTCGGGTGGGAACCTCAGACCCTCTCTTTCTCACTCTTTCTCTTTGGTTTCGCCCGCTTCTCTCTCCTTTCTCTCTCTGGCATTTCACCGAACAGGTTCTCCCCTGCAATGTTCAGTTTTTTGCGTTTTTGTTGATCAAAAATCCCGCCCAAAGTTTGTTGGAACCGATTTCCGATCGGTTCGATCGGTTACCTGGTGCCAGATAGAGAATATCCAGCTGGCCAACTCGATTAAAGCGTGTTAAATTTCTCACACGAAGTCGGCAAAGTCTCGGGCAAGCCGGGTGAAGAAGAAGGGTCGTCGGGTCGGGTCGGGCTGACCCTGTCGTCTCTGCAGGCTCGGTTTTGATTAAAAACTCAAATTGAGCTCAATTTCAACTGATTTTTTCAAATTTAATCTCAAAATTGAACTCCCCATCATATTCCGAACCCAAATATACAGTTTTCCCCATTTTTTATTATAATTGTATCCAAGATTTTCTCATTTTTGTATTCGGATTAATAGGGTTTTGTTCAATTTAATGTCCTAATGACCTGATTAGGCAAAATTGATGCCAAAATTGGATTACCCACATCTGATTAACCCTAGAAATGATAGTCTCATGGTTCGACAATTTCATATTGGGCACGATTCCCAATTTGGGTTCAAAACTCTTAATTTTCAATCTAATTTTGGGGATTTTTTTATTTTTATGCCAAATTGTGCAATTGGACCGACCATTATAAAATTCAAGGTTCCAAAATCATTTGTTGTGAAGACACTATGACTTAAAAATGACCAGAAAAAATTTAATTACATTTTTGGTTCAATTCGGGTTTAATTTTGCCCAATTTTGGGAAAAACATATGGCCGATTGAGATTTTTCAAAATTGATGATGTATTCATGAAATTGGATTTAAAATAAAACTAATGACTATTTTTATGGAATTTTCTGATTCCATTTGCTATTTTTCTTGATTTTCTCACTTATTTTGACTAAAAGAAATTAAGGGAAAATGCAGAAAAATGCTCAAAAATTATTTTTTGGTTTAGAAATAGGTTTCTAGGCTTGGGAAAGATTCCTAGTCCTAATTTTGAAATTTTTGAAAATATAAAAAAAAATGAGCTAAAAATTAGGTGTCAACAGATGATCACCAATTTAGGGTTCTGAAATGAATATTCAGGCTCAATTGGGCTTTGCCAAAGGTAATATGTTTGGGTATAAGAAATGAAGTGCTCTTCTTCCTCTTGGGATGTCTTGAGCTTCCATATGACTTCATATGAAGTTATCACAGAAAGATTGATGCGAGAGTATGCAATAAAATCTTTCTTGATCTTATTCTCCATAGCTATCAATCACAGACCTCCTGGTTTGCCCCAGTGTGGGGTGGTTCTTAACAGGGTTGTTTTGGAAAAACTACTCCACTGTTTTGGCTCAAATTTGGTTTGCAAGTGATAAGCATGTGTTTGGGATAGTGAAATGACTGCCTTTTGTCATTTCAATCCATGTAATCATTGCGAACACCCCCTATTTCCTTCGGGTGAGTTTATTTCTCACTCACTTCTTCATTTTGACTTTGAGTGTATAGAGAACGTGTTTTGATACAGCTTACCTTTCCTTATTTAAAGGTCTTTCCATTCGATTTGATCCAAACTTTTTCTTAGAAATTTTTCAAAACCTTTTGTCAAATTATCCCTTTTAGGGAATTTTAATACTTAATGCATTCTCAAAGAAAGCATGTTTCAAAAATTTTTGATTTGAAACATTTCTGAGGTATTTTCTTTTCAAAACAATGTGTTTTTTTTTCTCAGCCTTAGTGTCATTCCGCTTGGGGAAGAGAAAGTTCGATTTTCTCTTAGAAAGGCAACTTCTTTAACACATGCACTCACGATTTAGGGATACCCGTCTGATCAACTTACCAAGATCCCTCTTGTTTGCATGTTTTTGCTTTGGTTCCATCGGGGATTCTTCCTTTTGTTGCTCCCTTTTCTTTGTCTCCCTGGGGATAATAAACAAGAAAAGCACATTAGGGAATATTAATGGAAAATTGAATTGGAAATAATACTTCCCTCTATTATTTGACAACTTCATTGGGATTTTTGAAACCATTGACTGGTTTGAACTCCTTTTGCTTTCTTCTGCAAAATAGATAAACATGTTCATGAAATGCATGATATGCATGATATTGCACATGTTCTAAAGTAACCCAAATCTCTTCTTGAATGTTCGTCTTCATTTTATGGGTAGAAAATCTTGACAGCATCTGCATTTACAGGATAGGCCATTCTATTCCTGCCATATCTACAAGAATCAATGCTCCTCCAGGAAGAACTTTCTTGACAGTGTATAGACCTTCAAAATTCGGAGTGAATTTGCCACAAGGATCTGAATTGTTGAAGATGACTTTCTTCACTACTAAATCCTCTGTTTTGAAATGCCTTGGTTTCACTTTTTGGTTAAAGGATTTAGCCACTCTTCTCTAATAGGCTTGCCCATGGCATATAGCTCTTAATATCTTTTCATTGATCATGTTGAGTTGTTCATATCTTTGTTGAATCTACTCAGCTTCTGAAATCTTCAATTGAGATAGTATCCTTAATGAAGGAATTTCTACTTCAACAGGTAGCACTGCTTCCATTCCATAAACCAAGGAAAATGGGGTTGCTCCAGTTGATGTTCGAATTGAAGTTTGGTATGCCATCAGAGCATACGGTAACCTTTCGTGCCAGTCACGATAATTTTTAGCTGTCTTGGCCAGTATCTTCTTGATTTTCTTATTTGCCACTTCAACTGTTCCATTCATTTGTGGACGATATGAGGATGAGTTCAGATGTCGGATGTGGAAGTGTTCGAGTAAATCATCCACAATCTTGTTGTTTAGATTTGAGTCATTGTCCGTAATTATTGCTTCTGGAACTCCATATCTAGCAATGATGTCCCGTTTAATGAATCTTGCAACATTCTTGGCAGTAATATTCGTGTAGGAGTTTGCTTCAATCCATTTAGTGAAATAGTCAATAGCAACCGGGATAAATCGGTGCCCATTTGAGGCCTTAGGGTTGATTGGACCAATCATATCAATGCCCCACATTGAAAATGGCCATGGCTCGGACATTTGATGTAGCTTATTTGGCGGTGCATTAATTCTGTCTCCATAAACTTGACATTGATGACAACATCTCACATGTTGGATGCAATCTGTTTCCATTGTCATCCAATAATATCTCAACCTCATAATCTTTCGGGCTCGAAGATGTCCATTCATGTGCGGTCCATATTCACCCTCATGAATTTCTTTCATGATCTGTTCAGCTTCTGTAGCCTCCACACATCTTGGTAGAGTTGAATCAAATGATTTCTTGTAGAGGGTTTGATCACTGAGGAAGAATTTGTTGGCTATCTTCCTTATAAATTTTCTGTCACCTGGTTGGCTTCCTTTAGGAAATTCTCCCGATTGAAGATACCTTTTGATGTCATGAAATCATGGTTCGTTGTCAAACTCTGCTTGGACCATCATGCAATGAGCTGGTTGTTCAAAAATATTAATTCTCAATGGTTTTATATCCATACCATCTTCAGCTTGTAGTAAGGATGACAAAGTTGCAAGAGCATCTGCAAAATAATTCTGAGCTCTTGGGAGATAATCGAATGTTACATCTTCGAAGTTTTCTATCATCTTTTCTAAGTATATGTGATAAGGAATTAGTTTGGCATCTCGAGTTTGCCATTCACCAGTTGTTTGTAATATGATGAGCATAGAATCTCCATATACTTGCAACCTCTTTACTTTCATTGAAAGGGCTAATTGCAAGCCGAGAATGCATGCTTCGTATTCAGCGACGTTATTGGTGCATGGAAATACCAGTTTCGCATATATCGGATAGTGTTGTCCTTCTGGGGAGATCAGTACTACCCCAGTTCCTGATCCAGATAAGTTAGTTGCACCATTGAAATACATGGTCCATTTATCGTCGACCAATGTTAATATATGATCATCAAGTTGTTCTTCAGGATTGGCGATATTCTGCGAATTTTCCGCCAACATGTCTGCTATTGCTCGTCCTTTGACTAACTTTTGGGATGAACTTCTGATGTCAAATTCAGATAACAACACTTGCCACTTTGCTAATTTCCCGACCAAGGAGGATTTCTCAATAAGGTACTTGATCGGATCATTCTCGAATTTCGAAAATTTGGTGGAAATTGGGTTTAATTCGCGAATTTAAGCAAAACCGGAATTTCCGGGTTAGGCGGGTCGACCCGACCCGACCCGAACAGTGTTGTCTTTATCACCAGGCCACAACCCGCGAGAAACCCAGAGAGAAAAAAACAACTCGTGCCTGTGACTTCGTTGACGGATCCTGATCAAATGAGCACGTTTTAATTGATTTTTCCAGCTGGATATTATCCGGCTGGCATATTTCAACGACGAAAACCGATGAGAAAATCAGTTCCAACCGATTTGGAGCGGGAAATCAAAGATCAAAAACAGAAAAAACTGAAGAACATTGAAGGAAACCTGTTCGCGAAAATTCCCGAGAGAGAGAAGAGGGAGAAGGAGAGTAAAACGTGAAGAAAGCTAGAGAGAGAGGGTCGGAGGTCCCCCCGTGAGTGATCGGCGCCGCCTTAGACGGCGGAGCGCCGGCGAATCACGAGTTGGCCGTGACCTCCCCTCGCCGTGCCGAGCCGAGCCGGAAAACCTGATTGGGAACGTCTGAAACCAGGTGTCGTCCGGACGACTCCGACCTGTTCCGGAAAATCCAAGCACACCGGGAGGCAGAGAAAGTGTCAAAGAACATTCTCTGGTCTGTAGATCACTTCAAAAAATCCATTTGGTTGTCGAACGAAGCAGATAAATCTCCTTCGTGGTCACAGATTCCCAGAATTTCCAGAATGTGTTTTGGTTCAAACTTGTGCATTTCTTAGGTATTTTGCGACGTTTGATACTCAAAACATGTTCTGACTTCATCCATTCATATGCGTGTTTGTGTTCTGGGTGATGTGAAATGCATTCAAACCGAGTCGGCCAATGTTTGTTGAACTTCGCCGGAAAACCCAAAGCCATGCCGGAGCGTCAACGTGGCCATAGGCCATTCAAGTAGGTTTCCTTAAACTTTGTTTGATGATTTTCTAGTCATTAGGTTCGTGATAGACGGCTAGGGCGATCGGGATTAATGTTCGTGTTCTGGAATATCTCGAGTGCACAGTTTAGAAGTTAGGGTTTTCGGTCCAATTTTTCGCCGGCCGGCGGCGATCCGATTGGTCTATATTGATATTAGAATATGTGAGCTTGTTGATGGTGCAAGTGGAACAGCGGAATAGTCGCCGGAAGGTCGCCTACGGTGAGCCTAAAGTCGCGGCCATAAGAACAATAAACACAAATCCATGCACACGAGGTGTTTGATAAAATGCCCACACGAAAAAGTTTGAAACGGCACCGTTTTGGCGAGCCGTGCCCGTCGGAGAAGGTGACCGGCGCCGGCGACGGCCGGTTCTGTCTCGGCCGAACCAGTCTGAACCGGTCCGGCCCGGTTCATTCCCTTCGGTGGGAAAATGAAAAAAATAAAAAAATTGTTAAAAAAAATTTAAAAATTTAAAAATTTAAAAAAATTGGAAAAACTCTAAAAAAACAAAAAAATTAGATTTTTTTAGAAAATTCGAAAATTTTGCAGAAAATTCATAAAAATTAGAAAAATACAAAAATTTTCGAAAAATTCATAAAAATTTCGAAAATTCAGAAAATACAAAAAAAATTTGAAAATTCTGAAAAATCAATAAAAAATTGAAAAAATTGGAAAATTCACAAAAATTTCGAGAAAATCATAAAAAAATCATTTCTCAATTTAAAGAAAATTTTCCGAAAAAAAAAATCCAAAAATAAAAAATTTTGAAAATCCACATAATGATTAGAAATCATTGTGGCCAGTCATAAAAGTGAAATTTGGATTTTCCAAAATGCCTAAGTGGCATAATTTGGAAAATTCCAAATTTAGGGCTAAAACCCCTAAAAAACCCTAAACCCTAAAAAATGAAATGAACAAGCTATTAAAGCTTTATTAGGGTTTGAGTAGGTTTTCATTTCTAGTGACCAAATTAGGGTTGCTGTGATTGATTTGCCATTGGATGTGCATTTGATTCTTAGATGCTTAATTGTTTGTCCATGATTAGATTAGTGAAATGACCTTAGGGATCCGTGTGATACGTTAGACATGCCATATCGTTCTTAGGTACCGAAAGGGCGTTAATGGTCTCAATTTGGGATCGTTAACATAACCAAGTCTCTTATCCAGAATCTTTGGTTCGTAGGATTGCGGTACTTCTCCCGTACCACAATTAGGTTTCTAGTCAACCTACCGTAAACGACTAGTGGCGACTCCAAGTTTGAATTTAGACCAAATAAACCCCGCTGTCACGTGTTGCATGTCAGGCATGAGCATTCACACACCCATAATAGGTTCATAGGTGACTAAAATCTCTCCAATGAGATCACTTATGATATTGAGGGGGACAATGAAGATGAGGAATGGATCAGAAAAGAATGGATCCGTCATGAAGAATCAAAGCCGCTCACGTTAGAGAAAACGATTACTGTTAATCTGGGTGATAAGGAGAACCCCAAAGAGGTTAAGATTGGAGAAAGTCTTCCTTCAGCAGAATCAGAAAGAATAACAGACTTGCTCAAGGAACATCAAGATATATTCGCATGGTCCTATGCAGACATGCCAGGCCTTGATCCGAATATAGTTGAACACGCTTTGCCAATTGATCCCAGTATTCCACCGAAGAAGCAAAAATTGAGGCGAACAAAGCCAGAATTGGCAAAGAAAATAGAAGAAGAAGTGATGAAATTACTTAAAGTCGGTTTCATCGAAGTAGTGCCATATCCAGAATGGGTTGCCAACATAGTACCCGTAATGAAGAAAGATGGTCGGGTGCGAGTATGTGTTGATTATCGCGACCTAAATAAAGCAAGCCCAAAGGATGATTTTCAGCTTCCACATATTGATGTATTGGTGGATAGCACGGCTGGATTCGAAACATTCTCATTCATGGATGGTTTCTCAGGATATAATCAAATCTTCACGAAGAAAGAGGATAAAGAGAAAACGTCCTTCATAACACCATGGGGCACATTTTGTTATAGGTGATGCCTTTCGGTCTGAAAAATGCTGGTGCCACATATCAAAGGGCGATGGTAACTCTGTTCTATAATATGATGCACAAAGAAATTGAGGTATACGTGGACGATATGATCGCAAAATCCAAACAAGGAGAAGACCATGTTGAGGTGCTTCGCAAATTGTTCGAAAGACTCAGAAAGTACAAGTTGCGACTGAACCCCAATAAGTGTGTATTTGGGGTAAAATCTGGCAAACTGCTAGGATTTGTGGTCAGCAATAGGGGAATCGAAATTGATCCTTCCAAGATCAAAGCAATACATGATTTGAAGACTCCTTCTACGGTAAAAGAAGTGAGAAGCTTGTTGGGGCGATTAAACTACATTGCCCGCTTCATCTATCAGCTTTCTGAGACTACTAAACTATTCTTCAAACTGTTGAAGAAAAATGCCAAACTAAAGTGGGACAAAAAATGTCAACAAGCCTTTGACAAAATCAAAAAATATCTGGTATGCCTGCCAGTATTGGTACCACCAATTCCTGGAGTCTCGTTGATCCTATATTTGACGATTCACCATGAATCATTAGGAGCAGTGCTGGTACAAAGAAGACCGAATGATGGTAAAGAACAAGCCCTTTATTACTTAAGCAAGAAATTCACAGCATCAGAAGTGAATTACCCAGCAGTTGAGAAGACATGCGTTGCATTAATTTGGGTGTTACACAGATTAAGGCAGTACACCCTTCATCACCAAATCTTGCTAGTGACTGAGAATGATCCGATCAAGTATCTTCTTGAGAAATCCTCCTTGGTCGGGAAATTAGCCAAATGGCAAGTCTTGTTGTCTGAGTTTGACATCATAAGTTCATCCCAAAAGTCAGTCAAGGGACGAGCAATAGCAGACATGCTAGCAGAAAATTCGCAGAATATCGCCAATTCTGAAGAACGACTTGATGACCACATATTGACATTGGTCGATGACAAATGGACCATGTATTTTGATGGCGCAACCAACCTATCTGGATCAGGAACTGGGGCAGTACTGATCTTCCTAGAAGGCCAACATTATCAAGTATCTGCAAAACTAGTATTCCCATGCACCAATAACATTGCTGAATATGAGGCATGCATTCTCGACTTACAGTTAGCCCTTTCAATGAAAGTAAAAAGGCTGCAAGTATATGGGGATTCCATGCTCATTATATTGCAAACAACTCGAGAATGGCAAACTCGGGATGCAAAGCTGATTCCTTATCACAAATCCCTAGAAAGAATGATGGAGGAATTCGAAGAAATAGCATTTCATTATCTTCCAAGAGCCCATAATCATTTCGCAGACGCTCTTGCAACCTTATCATCATTACTCCAAGCTGAAGATGGCATGGATATAAAACCATTGAGAATCAATATTCTCGAACAACCAGCACACTGCATGGTAGTTCAAGCAGAATTTGACAATGAACCATGGTTCCATGATATCAAGAAGTACTTACAAGAAGGAGAATTTCCTGAAGGAAGCCAGTCAGGCGACAGAAAATTTATCAGAAAGATAGCCAACAAGTTCTTTCTCAACGGACAGGTTCTTTATAAGAAATCATTCGATTCGATCCTGTTAAGATGCATTGATAGCAAAGAAGCTGAACAAATCATGAGAGAAATCCATGAAGGCGAATGTGGTCCGCATATGAATGGCCATCTCTTAGCACGCAAAATTATGAGATTGGGGTATTACTGGATGACGATGGAAACAGATTGCATTCAGCATGTGAGGTGTTGTCGCCAATGTCAAGTCTATGGAGACAGAATTAATGCACCGCCGAATGAGCTGCATCAAATGTCAGAATCATGGCCATTTTCAATGTGGGGAATTGACATGATTGGCCCAATTAACCCCAAGGATTCAAATGAACATCGCTTTATCTTGGTGGCAATTGATTACTTCACCAAGTGGATTGAAGCAAATTCATATACAAATGTCACCGCCAAGAATGTAGCAAGATTCATCAAACGGAACATCATTGCTAGGTACGGAGTTCCAGAAGCAATCATTACTGACAATGGTTCAAATTTGAACAACAAAATCGTAAATGATTTGCTTGAACGCTTCCACATTCGACACTTGAATTCATCTCCATATCGCCCACAAATGAATGGAGCAGTGGAAGCGGCAAACAAGAATATCAAGAAGATATTGTCCAAGACAGCTGAGAATTATCGTGACTGGCACGAAAGATTGCCGTATGCTTTGATGGCATACCGAACTTCAATTCGAACATCAACCGGGGCAACTCCATTTTCCTTAGTTTATGGGATGGAAGCGGTATTACCCATTGAGGTAGAAATTCCTTCATTAAGGATATTGTCCCAATTAAAACTCTCAGAAGCTGAATGGAACCAACAAAGATATGAACAGCTCAACATGATTGATGAGAAAAGATTAAAGGCTATATGTAATGGACAAGCCTATCAGAAAAGAGTCGCTAAATCTTTCAACATAAAGGTGAAGCCAAGACGTTTTGAAACGGATGATCTAGTTGTGAAGAAGGTCATTCCCAATAATTCAGATCCACGTGGGAAATTCACTCCAAATTACGAGGGTCCATACATTATCAAGAAGGTTCTTCCTGGAGGAGCACTAATTTTTGTAGATATAGCAGGAACAGAACTAGCCTATCCTGTAAATGCAGATGCTGTCAAGATTTTCTACCCGTGAAATGAAGACGGACATTCAAGAAAATCGGCACTAGTTATAACATGTGCATATCATGCATGTCATGCATTTCATAGAACATGTTTGTTCCTTTTGCAGGATATGACAAAAGGAAATCTGAGATGACTCAACTTCTAAAATCTTTCAACGAAGTTGAAAAACAAAAGGGAAGTGTCATTCTCAAATTCAGTTTTCTCAACGTTGCTTTCCAACGTACTTTTCCCTTTTATCATCCCCAGAGAAATTGGGAGAAGAGATTAAAAGAGATAATCTTTCATGAATAATCAAGACAAGACGAACCAGAGGTTGGTTGTATCGTTTCAATCAGAAATGAACAATACTTAAATCAATGTTAACACTGGGTTTTAATGATACAGGGATCTCATCAAGCCGATCAGGTAAGTATCCCTAACCCATGAATTTGAGCTTGAACATCTCATTTTCAAATCTCCAGTGGAACAAATTGATGCAAAAGCAAAACAATCAAGAGGGATATTGACAAGCCGATCAGTTAAGTATCCTTAACTCATAAATTTGGGTCTTGAAGAGGTTAATTTTCTGGAAAAATGAAACTTCTTTTCCCCAAGCGGATTAACATGAAAGATTGTTTCAAAGATTACTTCAAAAGTGCTTTAAACAAAAAAGTTTTGAAACACACATTCTTTGAGCATGCATTACGCATCAGAATTCCTTAAAAAGGAAGTTTTGACGAAAGGCTTTGAAAAATTTCATAGAAAAAGTTTGGATCAAATCAAATGGAAAGACCTTCAAATGATGAAAGGTAAGCCATATCCAAACACGTCCCCTATAGACTCGAGTGAATGGAAGGATGAGTATCAGAATGAGAGAAAACCTCATCTGAAGGAAAATAGGGGATATTCGCAATGATTACATAAATTGAAATGATGAAAGGCAATCATTTCACTATCCCAAACACATGATTATCTCTTGCAGACCAAATTTGAGCCTAAACAGTGGAGAAATTTCCCAAAAACAACCCTGTTGAGAACCACCCCACACTGGGGCAAATTAGGAGGTTCACGGTTGACACTTATGGAGAATAGGATCAAGAAAGATTTTATTGCATGCACTTGCATCAATCTTTCTGTAATAACCTCAGATGAATTCATATGGAAGCTCACAACATCCCAAAAGGAAGAAGAGCATTTCGTTTCCATATCCCAAATACATTTACCTTTGGCAAAGCCCAATTGAGCCTGAATATTCATTTCAGAACCCCAAGTTGGTGATCATATCTTCGTACTGGAGCATGAGCATATGATCCACTTTGACAAATAGAAAACAAAAGGGCAGAACACATAGTCCTTAGAATGTAAAAGGATCAAGGAAAAAGAATCTGGGGGATGAAAAAGCAGTGTGCCTGGTAAAAGAAAAATGAGCAAAAGAAAAGAAAAGCATTCAAAAGAAAGAATGACAAAAGTCAAATCAAAAGAAAAGCAAAAGTTGTGAAAAATCAAAAGTCACAACAAATCAGCGATTGAAAGTCTCAATGGAAGTCTAGGGGACTCTTGTGTTCATGCTTAGAAAAGATCCCTAGTGGACGAAAGAAAAGGGTGGTGATGCCAAGAAGATTACTAATTTCACAAAAACCCTGAATTCAAAAACAATTGAGCCTTTTTGAGCCTACCCAATACCAACATTACAACCTCTACCCAAAGACTCTTCAGATTAGGATGTTGAGATTGAAAATATGATTTCATGACAAGAAGTCATCACTCAAAGAAGTGTATGCAATATTGTCTTATCTTATCCTCGAGGTTCATAACTTGTAGACCCGAAGTCAGATATGATGAAATCCTTTTCTTGGCCTCCGAATGCCTATCCTTTGAATAGCCATTGACCAAGCAAACATTACAACCATTTGAAAGACCTTATCGGATCAATTGGATTGTATACATTGCGAATATCTCCGAATACCTAAGGATTGGTTAGGAGAGATAAAATCAAGGGATATCAGACCAATCCCCATTCAACCAAACGATGAAAAGACCAAATTCATAGATCGAAATAAATCATTTTTAATGAAGGTCTTCCGAATGATTAATTCAAGCATTTCTTGAAATTTGCAAGCATTTTGCTCAAATACTTCCTCTAAAAGGAAATTTGATTGCCTGAAATGCATACAAAGAATGCATATTTCAAAATCAGGTTTCAAATAATTTTGGTCAACTCAAAACCAAGTTTTCAAATAGTTTGTGGTAAACTAAAAAGAAAAACCACATTTCAAACAGTTTTGATTAATTTCAAGACCACGTTTCAAAATAGTTTTTGGTTAACTAAAAAACCATACAAAAGTTTCATTTTGTTAAAATAGATATTTCAAAGCAAATTGCACTTCGTAGCCTCTGAATGATGATTCTCATGAGTGATCGCGATTTTGCAGCTTTGAATATGGTGATTTTTACAATTTTCTCAAGTGATTGCAGGATTGTAGCTTCGGAGCCATCACCCTTCGAGTGTTCGCAGCCTGTAGCCTTGGATAACTCTTTTTGGCCCGAAGAATGGCCTATCCATGGTGATTTTTATGGTTTTACCAAGTGTTCGCAGGTTTGTAGCTTCGGAGCCATCACTCTTCGAGTGTTCACGACCTGTAGCTTTGGATGACTTTTTGGCCCAAAGAATGGCCTATTCATGGTGATTTTTATGGTCTTACCAAGTGTTCGCAGGATTATAGCTTCGGAGCCATCACCCTCCAAGTGTTCGCAACTTGTAGCTTTGGATGACTTTTTAGGCCTAAAACATGGCCTTGTTATACTTCTTTTGAGTGATCGCAGATTTGTAGCCTCGGAGAATTGACCCTCTGTAAGTGATCACAAACCGTAGCTTCAGAAAATTATTACACAAGTCCTATAGGCGAGGAGCCCCTAGGTAAATTCAAAGTCCTATAGGTGAGGAACCACTAGGCAAACTAAAGTCCTACAGGCGAGAAGCCCCTAGGTAAATTCAAAGTCCTATAGGTGAGGAACCACTAGGCAAACTAAAGTCCTACAGGCGAGGAGCCCCTAGGTAATTTCAAAGTCCTTAGGTGAGGAACCACTAGGCAAACTAAAGTCCTATAGGTGAGGAACCCCTAGACAAATTTAGGTTCTACTGGTGAGAAACCACTAGGCAAATAAAAGTCCTACAGGCGGGGAACCCCTAGGTAAATTCAAAGTCCTATAGGCGAGGAGCCCTTAGGTAAATTCACAAGTCCTATAGGTGAGGAATCACTACGCAAATAAAAGTCATACTAGTGAGGAACCACTAGGCAAATTCAAGTCCTCATGCGAAGAGCCTCAGACGTTCATGGTTTGTAAGTTCATTCTCAAACCGCGAAATCAGAACGATCATCATAATCATTACTATCATCAATTCATGCCCTTGGATGAGCAACAAAGAAACCCTCACAAACAAGTAAGTTTCTTTCTCTTTCTCAAATCATTAAGAACCCTTTCAAAATGTGTTTCAAAAAGAACCTTTGGATTAGATCACGAATCTCAAAAGCAAAGACCCTAATCAGTTGTTGTGAAATTTTCATTTCCATTTTGTTTAGCAAGTCGACTAAAAATTTAAGGTGTCACCTTATCTTTGAGATCAACCTCCAACGAGCTTAATCTCAAAGAGGGGCAGCTGTTGACACCTAATTTTTAGCTCATTTTTGTCATATTTTTGAAAATTTCAAAATTAGGTCTAGGGATCTTGGCCAAGCCTAGAAACCTATTTCTAAACACAAAAAAATAATTTTCTAGCATTTTTCTGCATTTTTTTTCTTAATTTCTTTTAGTCAAAATAAGCAAGAAAATCAAGAAAAATAGTAAATGGAATCAGAAAATTCCATAAAAATAGTCACTAGTCTTATTTTAAATTCAATTTCATAAATACATTGTCAATTTTAGAAAATTTCAATCGGGTATACGTTTTTCCCAAAATTGGGCAAAATTAAATCCGATTTGAACCAAAAATGAAATTAAATTTTTTCTAGACATTTTTAGGTCATAGTGTCTTCACAACAATTGATTCTGGGACATTTAATTGCATAATGGTCGGTCCAATTGCACAATTTGATGTAAAAAATCAAAAATCCCCAAAAATTGATTGAAAATTAAGAATTTTGAACCTAAATTGGGAATCGTGCCCAAAATGAAATTTCCGAAGTGTGAGATTATCATTTTTAGGGTTAATTAGGGGTGGGTAATGCAATTTTGGCATCAATTTTGCCTAATCAGGTCATTAATACCTCGAATTGAACAAAACCCTATTAACCCAGATATAAAAATGAGAAAATTTTGGGTACAATTATAATCAAAATTGGGGAAAATTGTATGTTTAGGTTCGGAACATGCTGGGAAATTCAATTTTGAGGTTGAATTTTGAAAATTTGGCGGAAATTGGGTTTAATTCGCGAATTTAAGCAAAATCGGAATTTTCGGGTCGGGCGGGTCGACCCGACCCGACCCGAACAGTGTTGTCTTCTTCACCCAGCCACAACCCGCGAGAAACCCAGAGAGAAAAAAACAACTCGTGCCTGTGACTTCGTTGACGGATCCTGATCAAATGAGCACGTTTTAATTGATTTTTCCAGCTGGATATTATCCAGCTGGCATATTTCAACGACGAAAACCGATGAGAAAATCAGTTCCAACCGATCTGGAGCGGGAAATCAAAGATCAAAAATAGAAAAAACTGAAGAACATTGAAGGAAACCTATTCGCGAAAATTCCCGAGAGAGAGAAGAGGGAGAAGGAGAGCGAAACGTGAAGAAAGCTAGAGAGAGAGGGTTGAAGGTCCCCCCGTGAGTGATCGGCGCCGCCCTAGACAGCGGAGCACCGGCGAATCACGAGTTGGCCGTGACCTCCCCTCACCGTGCCGAGCCGGAAAACCTGATTGGGAACGTCTGAAACCAGGTGTCGTCCGGACGACTCCGACCTGTTCCGGCGAATCCAAGCACACCAGGAGGCAGAGAAAGTGTCAAAGAACGTTCTCTGGGCTGTGTATCACTTCAACAAATCCATTTGGTTGTCGAACGAAGCAGGAAAATCTCCTTCGTGGTCACGGATTCCCAGAATTTCCAGAATGTGTTTTGGTTCAAACTTGTGCATTTCTTAGGTATTTTGCGACGTTTGATACTCAAAACATGTTCTGACTTCATCCATTCATATGCTTGTTTGTGTTCTGGGTGATGTGAAATGCATTCAAACCGAGTCGGCCAATGTTTGTTGAACTTCGCCGGAAAACCCGAAGCCATGCCGGAGCGTCACCGTGGCCATAGGCCATTCAACGTTTGGCTGCGATCCGATTGGTCTATATTGATATTAGAATATGTGAGCTTGTTGATGGTGCAAGTGGAACGGCGGAATAGTCGCCGGAAGGTCGCCGACGGTGAGCCTAAAGTCGTGGCCTTGAGAACAATAAACACAAATCCATGCACACCAGGTGTTTGATAAAATGCCCAAATGAAAAAGTTTGAAACGGCGACGTTTTGGCGAGGCATACCCGCTGGAGAAGGTGACCGGCGCCGGCGCCGGCAATGGCCGGTTCGGTCTCGGCCGAACCGGTCTGAACCGGTCCGGCTCGGTTCATTCCCTTCGGTGGGAAAATGAAAAAAATTAAAAAAAATGTTAAAAAAAATTAAAAAAATTAAAAAATTAAAAAAAATTTGGAAAAGCTCTAAAAAACAAAAAAAATTAGATTTTTTTAGAAAATTCGAAAAATTTGCAGAAAATTCATAAAAATTAGAAAATTTACAGAAAATTCAGAAATATACAAAAATTTTCGGAAAATTCATAAAAATTTCGAAAATTAAAAAAATACAAATAAAAATTTGAAAATTCTGAAAAATCAATAAAAAATTGAAAAAATTGGAAAATTCACAAAAAATTCCAGAAAATCATAAAAAAAATCATTTCTCAGTTTAAAGAAAATTTAAAAAAAAATAAAAAAAAGTCAAAAATTTTGAAATTCCACGGAATGATTAGAAATCATTGTGGCCAATCATAAAAAGTGAAATTTGGATTTTCCAAAATGCTTAAGTGGCATAATTTGGAAAATTCCAAATTTAGGGCTAAAACCCCTAAAAAACCCTAAACCTAAAAAGTGAAATGAACAAGCTATTAAAGCTTTGTTAGGGTTTGAATAGGTTTTCATTTCTAGTGACCAAAATAGAGTTGCTGTGATTGATTTGCCATTGAATGTGCATTTGATTCTTGGATGCTTAATTGTTTGTCCATGATTAGATTAGTGAAATGACCTTAGGGATCCGTGTGATACGCTAGACATGCCATATCGTTCTTAGGTACCGAAAGGGTGTTAATGGTCTCAATTTGGGATCGTTAACGTAACCAAGTCTCTTATCCAGAATCTTTGGTTCGTAGGATTGCAATACTTCTCCCGTACCACAATTAGGTTTCTAGTCGACCTACCGTAAACGACTAGTGGCGACTCCAAGTTTGAATTTAGACCAAACAAACCCCGCTGTCACATGAGGTATGGCCTGGAAGAGGCCCGTATAGAAAAATACCTCCATCCTAAAGCCCGCGAGAGCGTGGTGTGACAATTGTCTTGATCTTGGAGGGATCTATTTCAATGCCCCTGCTATTGACCACAAATCCTAGCAGTTTGCCAGATTTTGCCCCAAATACACACTTGTTAGGGTTCAGTCGCAACTTGTACTTTCTAAGTCTTTCGAACAACTTGCGAAGCACCTCAACATGATCTTCTCCTTGATTGGATTTTGCGATCATGTCGTCCACATATACCTCGATTTCTTTGTGCATCATGTCATGGAACAAAGTCACCATTGCCCTTTGATATGTGGCACCAGCATTTTTCAAACCGAAAGGCATCACCTTGTAACAAAATGTGCCCCATGGTGTTATGAAGGATGTCTTCGCCTTATCTTCTTTCTTCATGAGGATTTGATTATATCCTGAGAAACCATCCATGAATGAAAATGTTTCGAACCCAGCAGTGCTATCCACTAATACATCGATATGTGGAAGCGGGAAATCATCCTTAGGGCTTGCTTTATTTAGGTTGCGATAATCAACGCACACCCGTACTCGACCATCTTTTTTCATTACGGGTACTATGTTGGCAACCCATTCTGGATATGGTACTACTTCAATGAAACCGACTTTGAGCAATTTCGTCACTTCTTCTTCTATTTTCTTTGCCAAATCCGGCTTCGTTCGCCTAAGTTTTTGCTTCTCTAGTGGAATACTTGGATCGATTGGCAAAGCATATTCGACTATGCTCGGATCAAGGCCTAGCATATCAGCATAAGACCATGCGAATATATCTTGATATTCTCTTAGCAAATCTATAATTCTTTCTGCTTCTGCTGAGGGAAGACTTTCTCCAATCTTAACTTCCTTGGGATTCTCTTTATCGCCCAGATTAACAATGATCGTTTTCTCTAATGTGAGTGGCTTTGATTCTTCATGATGAATCCATTCCTTTCTGACCCATTCCTCATCCTCGTTATCCTCTTCGATATCGCAAGTGATCTCCTTGGAAAGATTTGGGCCACATATGAACCTATTATGGATATGCGAATGCTCATGCCTGATTTGTAACAAACATGATTAGTAATTGCATACGAAGTAAGTAACACATGTGGTCCTATGAGAAGCCTTTTGAAAATTCATTTTGAAATTTATTTTGAAAGAATATAAAGACAGAGCTAGTCCTCATGTCATCAGACTTCCTTGCTCTTAAAATCATTTTCGCAATGAGGAGCAATATAGAAATCCAAAGCCTCAAGTCTCACGAATGAGGGTAATGTTCATCATAGGTTTGGTTTTATTTCTACATATCCTTAACAAAACATTTGATCATTTTTATTGAATTGAAAAACGTGATTACATCTATATCAACAGGAATGTAAATTGCAACTAAACTAAAATTGCAAATGACGTCACAAGAAATTTGAAACTGTAATCAACAAAATGCAATGGAAAAAGGCTAATAGCAAAAGTTCAAGAGAATCTTCCTACTCCAGTGCGTAGGTATCTTCTGCTTTGGTTATGATAACGTTGATGGTATTCTCTTCGAATAAACCAGGCAGAACCGATTCTTCCACTGCATGTAAATTTTCTTCTTGAAATAATTTGGAAGGTCCAGGAAAAGTTTTCTTGATGTGGATATGATGATAGGGAAGCTCTTTAACTTTACCCTTCCATATGAATGGATTAATGATGCGATCACCTCGGCCTCTATAGCCTCCATGGTGATCTTTAGATCTATCTGGAATATAACCTACTCCGTGTTTCATTCTTGTAGCAAGCGGAGTGATAGATTCCTTGATTCCTTAGGATTTCAATCCAAGACCATTACCGGGAGTAAATCCATATTGGCATAGCACCCTTCCAGACATAATGGATGATGTTGAGAACTCTGGGGATTTTATGATGCAACCGGCAGGGATTTGCACCATTAAGATCATTTCGAAGGAATGATAACTTGGTTCTTCTTTCACTTTGGGTTCGACATACGGTATTGCACTCTCTTTGTAAGTGGTGAAATCAGTCTCCCCGTGTACGGTGATCATCTTGCCATTAATGACGAACCTAACCTTCTGATGGAGACTTGAAGGAATAGCACCAGCCATATGAATCCAAGGTCTCCCGAGTAACAAGTTAAAAGTCCTCGGAATATCCATTACTTGGAAGTCAATTAGGAAAAGCACAGGGCTTATGTTCACCTCGAGCTCAATATCGCCAATAACATCTTTCTTCATTTCATCAAACGAACGCATAGTTACCTTAGACGGTTTGATGAGTTCTTCGCTAATTCCCAAGCGATGCAGTATGCTTAGTGGACACAAATTAAGTGCAGAACTATTATCGATCAGCACACGTGATACCTCTTTGCCCCGGTATTTGACTGCAATATATAGAGCCTTATTATGGGAACGCCCGTCGATTGAGAAATCTTCATCGGAGAAGGCAATTTGATCTTTCAGAAGAATAGTGCCAACAAAGTCTTCCAATTGTACTTCATTAATTACCTCCGAGACGTGCACTTCATTAAGAAGCTTCATAAGCACCATTTTGTGGATTTCTGAAGTCTTGAAGAGATCCAACAGAGAAATCTGTGCTGGCATCTTTCTTAGCTGTTCAATTATCTCAAATTCGCTCGTCTTCATGACTGAAAGCAATTGTTTGACATCTTCTTTGGTTACTCCCTTCTTTTCGTGCTCACCTTCTTTCGGGACATTGCATCTCCCCGATTGAGTTATGACATCAACTTTTTTAGGAGAGTAATTCCAAGGTACACACTTGTTGACACCTAATTTTTAGCTCATTTTTGTCATATTTTCAAAAATTTCACAATTTGGTCTAGAGATCTTGGCCAAGCCTAGAAACCTATTTCTAAACCAAAAAATAATTTTTTAGCATTTTTCTGCATTTTTTCTTAATTTCTTTTAGTCAAAATAAGCAAGAAAATCAAGAAAAATAGTAAATGGAATCAGAAAATTCCATAAAAATAGTCATTAATTTTATTTTAAATCCAATTTCATAAAAAAATGTCAATTTTGAAAAATTTCAATCGGGTATATGTTTTTTCCAAAATTGGGCAAAAATTAAACCCGAATTGAACCAAAAATGAAATTAAATTTTTTATAGACATTTTTAAGTCATAGTGTCTTCACAACAATTGATTCTGGGACCTTGAATTGCACAATGGTCGGTCTAATTGCACAATTTGACATAAAAATAAAAAATCCCCAAATGAAAATTAAGAATTTTGAACACAAATTGGGAATCGTGCCCAAAATGAAATTGTTGAAGTGTGAGACCATCATTTCTAGGGTTAATCAGGCGTGGGTAATTCAATTTTGGCATCAATTTTGCCTAATCAGGTCATTAGGACATCAAATTGAACAAAATCCTATTAACCCGAGTATAAAAATAAGAAAATCTCGGGCTCAATTACAATAAAAATTGGGGAAAATTATATCTTTGGATTCGGAATATGATGGGAAATTTAATTTTGGGGTCGAATTTCGAAGATTTGGTGGAAATCGGACTAAATTTGCAAATTTATACAAAACTGGAACTGCCGGGTCGGGCGGGTCGACCCGACCCGACCCGACCCAAACAGTGCATCTTCCTTACCCGGTTCGCTCAAAACCCAGAAAAACTCAGAAAAACGAAATTGCGCCCGAGACTTCGCCGACTTCGTGTGGGCAATTTAACACGTTTTAATCAAGTTTTCCAAGTGGATATTATCCAGCTGGCGCCGGTTAACTACCCCAACTTATTGGAAGTCGGTTCCAACCGAATTTGAGCGGGAAATTGATTAACAAAAATGGAGAAAAACTGAAGAACATAGAACAGAAGGTGTTCGACGAATTTCCAGAGAGAGAGAGGAGAGAGAAAGGAGCAAAACCAACGCGAAGGAAAGAGAGAGAGAGGGTTGTAGATCCTCCCACGAGTGTTCGGCGCCGCCCTAGACGGCGGAGCGCCAGCGAATCGTGCGATTGAGCGAGATCTCCCCTCACCGTTTCAGTCGGAAAATCTGACCGGGAACGCCTGAAACCGAGCTTCGTCCGGCCAGCCCGGACCTGTTATGGCGAATCCAAGGCCACCGGGGTGAAGCATACGTGTCAGGTAACGACCCTCGGGGCTTTGATCAGTTCAAATTTTTTTTTTGATCAACGAACGAACCAGGTAAAAATCATTCATAGTCAGTTTTCTCAAAAATTTTCCAGATTTTGGTTTTGGTCTCAATGTGCATGTTTGAGTGATTTCATTGATGAATCTTGACATTTTGATGTTCATTATTAGTTTCTAAACATTTTTGATGTGATTTGATTGCATTTTGGGCATCAAAAACGCATGAACCGAGTCGGCTCCCCATGTGAACCATCTCGCCGGACCTCCGATGACCTCGTCGAAGCATTGCCATGGCCGTAGGGCCATTCAAGTTAGTCTCCTTGACCTTGTTTGATGTTTTGATGGTTGTTTGAACCGATTTAGACGGCTAGGGCGGCTAGTGTCAGGTTTCAAGTTCTGAAAATTGAAAATTTAAACAGTTTGCAAGTTAATGTTTTTGGACTGATTTTCCACCGGCTGGCAAAGGTCCGCCGGCGACCTAATTAGGCTAGATTGATAATAGGACATGTGGACTTGGTGATGGTGCAAGTGGAACGGCGGAATAGTCGTCGGAAGGTTGTCGACTGTGGGCCCGAACCGGTGACCTCGGGAATGTTAAACACAAAATAGTGCACACCAAGTGTTTGTAAAAATGCCCCAATGAAGATAGGGCAAAACGACGCCGTTTTGGCGTGCCATGCCCGTCGGAAGGGGTGATCGGCGCCGACGACGGCCGGTTCGGTCTCGGCTGAACCGGTCTGGTTAGTTCCCCTGGCGGGAAAATTAGAAAAATTCAAAAATAAAATAAAATAATAGAAAATCACAAAAAACATAAAAAAATTCGAATTTAAAAAAAAAATCCAAAAAAATCTCAGAAAATTCATAAAATTTCTAAAATTCGGAAAATATAAATAAAAAAATTTGAAAATTTTGGAAAATTAATAAAAAATTGAAAAATTCATAAAAATTTCCATAAAATCATAAAAAATCAGTTCTCGGTTTCAAAAAATTTTCCAAAAAAAAAATCAAAAAAAATCAAAAAATTCAAAAAATTTGAAAATTCACAGAAAGGTCCAAAATCATCATGGCCAGCCATAAAAAGTGAAATTTGAATTTTTGGAAGTGCCCAAATGGCATTTAAAAAAATCAAAAATTTTGAAAATCCACAGAATGATTCAAAATCATCGTGGCCAGTCATAAAAAGTGAAATTTGAATTTTCCGAAATTCCTAAGTGGCATTTTTGAAAAATTCCAAATTTAAGGGTAAAACCCCTAAAAAACCCTAAACCTAAAAATGCACCATGAAATGAACAAGCTATCAGAGCTTCATCATGGTTTAGGCGTTTTCTAGATTTTCATTTTTAGTGGCCAAATTAGGGTTGCTGTGATTGATTTGCCATTGGCTGTGCATTTGATTCTCGGGTGCTTAATTGTCCGTCCATGATTAGATTAGTGAATTGACCTTAGGGATCCGTGTGACACGTTAGACAAGCCATATCGTTCTTAGGTACCGAAAGGGCGTTAATGGTCTCAATTTGGGATCGTTAACGTAACCAAGTCCCTTATTCAGAATCTCTGGTTCGTAGGATTGCGGTACTTCTCCCGTACCTCAATTAGGTTTCTAGTCAACCTACCGTAAATGACTAGTGGCGACTCCAAGTTTAAATTTAGATCAAATAAACCCCGCTGTCACGTGAGGTATGGTCTGGGAGAGACCCGTATAGAAAAATACCTCCATTCTAGCACGCGAGAGCGTGGCGCGACAACACTTAGTATCAAACTTTTCTTTTGGAGGGAGAGTGATAATCATAGGCTGTGTTTCTTCTCCTTCAATCCTTAGTTGATCAATGGGAAGTTGGATAGTAATTGGTTTGATAGGACCTTCCTCCTCCTTATATTTTATCTACCTCATCAAGCTTGATCAGAAATGGTGTAATCACGGATACCATGCTTCTATTGGCTTCGTCAGCATCCATTCCACCCCAGCCATCAGGTGTGATCATTTCATTCTTGAATGCCCACGAAGGAGGTGTATATTTGACACGGTAATTATACCAGCCACTATCTTGACCTAGAAAATCAACAATTTCACATTGTTTTCGTGCTTTACGAGCAAATCGCCTGTCACCTCTGCAAATCTTTTTCTTCTTTTTCTCTTCTCGATCTTCATTTTCTTTGAGATTTAGTTGACTGATCAGAACCTCATCCATGCCACCCCATCCATCAGGTACAATGTCTTCATTTTTAAATGCCCATGGTTGTGGAGTATATTTGACATGGTAATTGTATTTACCGCTGTCTTGACTGAGTAAGTCTACGGTTTCGCCTTCCTTGGATGATTTCTGCGTGAAATGCCTTTGACCCTGTCAGACTTTTTTTTTCTCCTTTTCATCCTCATATGTTTCATCTTGGAGCATTTCCTTCTTAGACGAGGCTTTCTCCTCAAGATCGATTTCGTCATCTATACCACCCTAGCCATCAGGCACAATTACTTCATTTTTGAATGCCCATGGCGGTGGGGTATATTTCACTTGGAAGCTATATCTTTTGGAGTCTTCTCCTAAGTTGTCTATAATCTCGCCTTTTAAGAGTGCTTCTTGACAAAAGCGGGCATCTCCTAATCGAGAAGCTTTAATTTTGACCTCATATTCATCTTCATTGTCAGACTTGATCATTGCTTCTTCATCTTTGATCATGTTTACTATATTGTGCTCAGGAAGAGGATTTTGATGTACATTTGGCTCGGGCTCTTGGAAGTTCAATATCTTCTTGTCAATGAGCTGTTGAACCTTGTACTTTAGAGTGGGACAATTATCTACATCATGTTCCCTTTCTCCCATGTGATAGGTGTAGGTTTTTGATTCATCGTACCAAGAAAATCTTGCAAGATTGTCCCTCGGTACTTCTTTGGCCACCAAATGCCTTTCTAAAAATATTGGTAATAGCTTTGACAAGGGTCGGGGCAACGATGTGTATTACCTTACGGGCCTTTTATTTGGCTCAAACTGCCTTGGGTTTTTCCAAGCGACATTTGATTGCTTTAGAAATGATGCTTGATGAGTATTTGGGCTAGACACCATAGCCACTTCTCGGATGGGCTCTTTGTCTTTTTTCCCGGGGTAAGGCCTTCGTGCTGCTGTTTCTTGAGCCTTCTTCTCTTTCAATCCCCATTCAATTCTCTCACCCACTTTTACCAACATGGTGAATGTTTGACAGCCTGATACATGAAGCTTGTCATAATACTCAATTGGCAATGATTTTAGAAAGAGCTCAATGAGCTCATCTTCACTTATGGCGGGCTTTACTTGTGAGGCAACAGCTTTCTATCTCTGAGCATAGGCTCTGAACCCTTCATTCTTCCGTTTCTCGATTCTGACAAGATCTTCTCTAGTTGGGAGTACTTCAACATTAAACTTATACTGGCGAAGGAATTCTCTCGCCAAATGATCTCATTCAGTGAAATCTTCTATGTCGAGGGCTATGTACCATGCGAGGGACGCTCCTCTCAAACTATCTTGAAATGTGCTAATAAGAAGTGGTGTGTTATCTGAATATCTTGCCATCTTACGGAGATAATACTTCAAATGGCTTTTGGGATAACCAGTGCCATCATACTTGCTCACAAACTCTGATTCTTTAAAATTTTCTGGAACAACCACCTTCGCATACGGCGAGAACTTGTTGAACCTTTGAAGTTCATAGCCTTGACTTGCTAAGCACTCTTCAATTTTGGCCAATCTCTTGGCCTCTTCCTCATCCTTTGTTTTGGATGTCTTCTTGATTTGATCATCCTCTTCCAAATTTACCACCTCAGGTGTAGTCTTTGGAGGATTTTCTTGAACCGGTTCTTTGTTTCTAACTGGTTCTTTAATTGGTGTTTCAGTAGTGTATGAAGTTCCCGCATTTGGAGTAGTAGGATACTATCATCGGGATGTAAGAATAAAAGCCTTCATTTCTGCCATCATTGCAGCCATTTTAGTCATTTGATTCTCGACTTCAGCTAGTCGAGCACGAGTTTCTTCTTCCGCCATTCTAACTTGTAAGCGAGTCTGAGGTTTTTTACCTTCCGTTGCTAAACAACCTGCTTCACAAAAAGACCCATTGTTAGCATATTGGAAGAATCATGAAACCCTTCATTCTTTCAATTGTATGATTTCTTATGATTAACAAAGATAAGAGCTTTTATGCAAGTCTTAGCCTTACATAGAATTTCTTATCAATATTCTTCTTCAAGCAATCATACAATTCAAAGAATTGTAATCCATGGTAACTTTTTACAAAACATACTTTGAAACTTCATTAAGCAATTGTTTCAATTTTGAAAATTTTTATTACAATACTATTCATTAAAATAGGGGAACACTAGCTTAAACAAGTCTAGGCTTCTTGCTAGCTAAGGTAGCTTCAGCCTCTTCATATTCCTTGGCTCGTGTCTCCC
This sequence comes from Syzygium oleosum, assembly GCF_021117445.2. Taxonomy (NCBI): domain Eukaryota; kingdom Viridiplantae; phylum Streptophyta; class Magnoliopsida; order Myrtales; family Myrtaceae; genus Syzygium; species Syzygium oleosum. The sequence goes on along the minus strand of NW_026607500.1, from coordinate 2,802,602 downwards.
ATTCTTCCACATCGATTACAAACTCTTCGGGAACATACGGCTCTACACCTGGCGTGCTTGGCACAATGTACTCTGGGATGTACGACTCATTGAAATGAGTAGTAACACTCAAAGGTACATAGGGTTCGACGTCGATTGGTCGCTTAGCCTTCAACCACTTTATATACTTGTTGGATGCCAAAAAAAGCTTCATTTCTCCTTCCAAATCTTCAAGCCGTTGTACTATTTGCTTGGTTGATTTCTTCAAGGAATTCACAATCCCATCAACCCTTGTTCGCAGCTCTTTTCCTTCCTTTTTCGATAGGAGTTTTTGTGGTATCTCAAATGTGAACTCTTCAGTATGCCAAATAGGTGGAATTTGTTGAACCATTCCGAATTGTCGTATGACTCTTAGTAGGCAATAAGCAGTTCTCCCACTCAATCCAAGCAAAGGCACTAAATTGCCGTCTTAGGTAGTAATTTGAGCTTTCGCTATCTTCGGCCATTGAATTCTCCATTGAAACTGGTCGGGAGTTAATGCTCTAATGATGCTTGCCCACTCATGAAAAGAGTATTTTGGCATTTTGTCTTGGAGTTTCAAATACTTCTCAATACGGTTGGTAGATGAGTCGATCTCTCGAATGCGCACATAACGTTCTCAAGGTCGAATATGGGAAAAAACCACACAAAAAGTAACATAGCTGAAGCTTACAGTACACCTCTTTGTTGATTTTGGTATTTGTTCAATAAAATGATGGTCTCCGCCAAGAGCATATTGGAGAAGTCCCATTTTAGGCAAGCTTGCCTAGCAATTACTGCAACGAGAGGATTTAATCCAGTCCTTGATGCGAGGAATAAGACGAATCCGAAGAAGGCAATAATGAAAACCCTCGCATAAGTATTTCCAGTTTCTTTCGGCAATTTGGAGTAATTGGCCACCAAGTAAGATAGAGGAAATCTCCCGGTATTTGACTTAATCAACTTTTCCACTTGAGGGGTCTTCAAGTTTAAGAATTCAGCTATAACACTCGTGGGTTTTAATCCAATTAGGGGCTCAACGGTTCTTGACTCGAAATCAATCCCAATGGTTGCCTTATATTCTTCTAGTGTAGGTACCATCTCGTGCTCGCCCAATTGAAATGTGACAGTGGTAACTTCCTAGAAATGGGATAATGCTTGAATTAAACTCACTTGGTACTCCAGGTTGATGAGCTTAAACAAATACCCAAGCCTTTCCCTCACGTATGCTTTATTGTCTTTTGTCATGTTTATCCACCATGCCAAAAGCTCCTTCCTTGAAATCAGAATGACTTGTATGTCTAGTTTCCCCATTTCGATCTAAAGCACGTAAAAAAAAAATTGATTATTATTCACCATGAATTACCGATTGATTTTAATGCCTCCATTTCAATTATATGTCCTTTTAAGGTAAAACGAAGGTAAAATACACTTGCATGTCTAGAAAGTAATGCAAATGTCACTTTAGACCATAAAGTCCTAAATTATGGTTTACAACTTCGAATACATTGAAATGAACGAATAAGCACTTGAATTACATGAAAAATCCATCATGGCCCTATACATTTCATCTAAAAATGAAAGAATGGTCAAATGGAGTATGACGCCCTAATCATGCATTCTAATATGAAAGGGCATTTATACCAAGTATTGAATGTCATTTAGGCATTTTTTGAAAATGTGCCAACTAACTTGCATAATTGTAAAGAATGGAATGGAACGATACTTGCTTACCAGGACATATTTGTTTGGTTTTAGGTATACCAACCACAAAAACAAGCGAATGCAACCAGTGAAGTTTTGACGCCTAAAAGGGTAGGATATGCTAAAGGCTCAAGGTTACCACCTTAATGGACAAGGGATTCCATTCCAATAGGCAATCGGCCTAAAGTAATGGAATATTATTCCACCTTGGTGATCGGTATTGCATTTAAATGATCCCATGAGCAATTGGCTCATAGTTTCGCCTAAACACATACCTCCTAAGGGTAATCCTAAATGTAGCCGGGGTTGGGCCACGGGTGGTGTGTGCTAATGGTGTAGTGCTAAAGCAATTTAAAGACATGCATATCAATTAATGACCATACATCACTTCTAAAATTCATTCAAACCACATTCAATCCAAACACCATCCTGCAAAACAAGGGTTAGCAAAGACTATACCCCTTATACCACCCGCCTGCAAAACCATTTAACACTATCATTAGCGGGATGTACTTGGGATCCTTGCAAGCACAAAACACAAGCGTATCGTTCTATCTAGGCCTAAGTCCACTTAGAAAAGGTTTATCTCTAGCGGAGTCGCCAAGCCTGTCACGCCGTGCTTATTTTTTTAGGGACTTTCTGGATTTGCATGCTAAGGAGGTATTTCCGTGTAAGGGTCTCTCCTAGACCATACCTCACGTGACAGCGGATGGTAATTTTCTATTTGGTTTAAATTTTTTATTTTGGAGTCGCCACTAGTCATTATTGGTAGGTAGACTAGAAACCTAATCAGGGTATGGGAGAAATACCACAATTCTACGAACCAGAGATTCTGAATACGGGGACTTGATTACGCTAATGATCCCAAATTGAGATCCCTAACGCCCTTTCGGTACCTAAGAATGATACAATGTCTAACGTGTCATGCAAGTTTTGAAGGCTTACCCACTAATTCTATCCATTCTAATCGCGGGGAAAATCAATCAAGAATTAAAGGCGCAATCAATGTCAATCAAATCAATCAATTCTAAATGGTCTCTAAAAATGAAAATCAATCAAAACATCCAAACCCTAATGAAGCCCTAGAAGCTTATTCAATTCATGATTTGTATTTTTTAGGGTTTTAGGGTTTTTTAGGGTTTATAACCCCTGAATTTGAGATTTTCTAAAAATACCACTTGGGCACTTTCAAAAATTCAAATTTCACTTTTTAAGGTTGGCCACAGTGTTTTTGAACCATTCTGTGAATTTTTTTATTTTTGATTTTTTTTTCGAAAATTGAATTTATGAGAATTTCATTAACAGAGAATTGATTTTTATGATTTTCTGAAAAAATTTTATGAATTTTCCAATTTTCCAATTTTTTTTAGATTTTTTCTGAATTTTTCACATTTTTTATTTGTATTTTCTGAATTTTTATGAATTTTTATGTTTTCTTGAAATTTTTTTTATGGTTTCCAGAATTTTTGAATTTTTGAATTTTTTATGATTTTTTTTATTTTTTATTGATTTTTCAATTTTTTTTATTTTTTTTATTTATTTTTTAAAATTCCAGCTGAAAAACTAACCGAACCGGACCTAGCCGGCGCAGGTCGCCGGTCGTCTTCTCTGGCGGGCACAGTGAGAAAAACGGCGCCGTTTCAGTCTTCTTTCTCTTCGGCATTTTGTCGAACACTTGGTGTGCATGAATCCTAGTTCTAAGTTCTCGAGGCTGCCACTTCAAGCCCTTCTCCGGCGACCTTCCGACGACCATTTTGTTTGAATTTTGATCCTATGTCTTCTTTGTATTACCGTCTATCAGTCTTAGTCTATAGCTTCGCCATCGAACCTCTGCCGGTCGGCAAAAAACCGGTCTCAAAAACCTCTGCCGGTCGGCGAAAAACCGGTCTAAAAAACACCAGATCAGAACTAAACTACTCCATTTCTTCTAAGACTTAAACTCTTATTCTGATCGCCCTAGCCATCTACAACGATCCTAACATTTAAAGAAACATCAAACAAGGTAAATGAATGCTAACTTGACTGGCCTATGGCCATGGCGATGCTCCAGCGAGGGTTCTTCAAGTTTCGACATGGTTTAAAAATGGAGGCCGACTCATTCGATGCATATTCAATCCATGTTTTGCAATCAAACAAAGAGAAACATGATCAGAAACTCGTTTTTGACATCAAGGCACTCAAGATCAACAAAGAAATCACCGATTTAACAATATCAAGTTCATTTTCGTTTTCTGGAATTTCTGGAAAAATGTGATGAAGATCATACTTTACCTGTTTTGTTTGATGATCGGATGAGGTTTTCAAGCTAATCGGAGCCCGCGGAATTGTTCCTCGTCACTTGAACTTCAGACCAGTAAGCTTGACTTTGCCGAAGAATGCCTAATCACACCGACTGAGCTTGAGTTTCAGGCCTTCGTGATAAGCTGGTTTGGCCAGAACGATGAGGGGAGGTTCACGGCCTATCCACGATTCGCCGGCGTTCCGCCATCTACGGCGACGCCGGACACTCGTGAAGGGACCCTCGACCCTCTCTCTCTAGATTTTGCTATTTGGTTTCGCTCGTTTCTCTCTCTTTTCTCTCTCTGGCATTTTGTCGAACACTTTCTCTTCAAAAGTTCAGTTTTTTCTTCGTTTTTTATTCCTCAATTTCCCGCCCAAAGTTTGTTATTAACCAACCTTGAATCGGTTGGGATGATTCTTTGGTGCTAGCCGGATATTTTCGAGCTGGCCAACTCGATTTTCACGTGCAAAATTGATCACACGAAGTCGGCAAAGTCTCGGGCACAAACTGGAATTTTTCTGGGTTTTATTGAGTTCTGGGCAAACCGGGTGAAGAAGACAGGTTCCTAGGTCGGGTCGGGTTGACCTGGTCGACCCAGCAGGCCCGATTTTGATCAAAAATTCAAATTAAACTCAATTTTGATCAAATTTTCGGAATTAAATCCCAAAATTGGATTCCTCATAACATTCTGAATCCAAATATGTGATTTTCCCCAATTTTTGTTAAAATCATGTCCTAGATTTTTAACTTTTTGTAATCAATTTATTGGGGTTTTGTTCAATTCGATGTCCTAATGACCTGATTAGGCAAAATTGGTACCAAAATTGAATTACCCACTTCTGATTAACCCTAGAAACGATGGTCTCATGGTTCGACAATTTCATATTGGGCACGATTCCCAATTTGGACTCAAAATTTCTAATTTTCAATTGAATTTTGGGGTTTTCTGATTTCTTTAACAAATTGTGCAATTGGACTGACCATTATGTAATTCAAGGTCCCAGAATCATTTGTTGTGAAGACACTATGACTTAAAAATGACTAGAAAAGATTTAATTGCATTTTTTGTCCAATTCGGGTTTGATTTTGCCCAATTTTGGGAGAAACACATACCCGATTGAAATTTTTCAAAATTGATGATGTATTAATGAAATTGGATTTAAAAGAAAACTAATGACTATTTTTATGGAATTTTCTGATTCCATTTGCTATTTTCTTGATTTTCTCACTTATTTTGATTAAAAGAAATTAAAGGAAAATGCAGGAAAATGCTAAAAAATTTATTTTTGATTTAGAAGTAGGTTTCTAGGCTTGGCCAAGATTCCTAGTCTTAATTTTGAGATTTTTGAAAATATAAAAAAAAAGCTAAAAATCATGTGTGAACAGTCATGAAGATAAATTGATTGAACGACTCTTCTAGAATGTAGAGGATCAGAAAGCCCATCAACAAAATATAACGCCCTGATTCTACAACTTGAAAATTGCCTTAGGTTATGCAAATTACGTCAACTTTCATAAAAGTCCTCAAGGATACCCTGATTTTCTCAACCAGGGATTGATGGCGATGGTTAGGAGAAACTCTTTTGTCAGTTGGTCTTCTTATAATAACCATGTTATTGTCATGGTTGACCAAATTTGATGTTGACACTAGTAGGGATTCGAATAAAGGCAAATAGAATCAATAGTGTGTTTAATTACATATTGTAACCTTCATAACATATTTTCGGATAAAGCATAGAGTTATCAACCCCAAGAGATTAATTGCGTTGGTACTTATGCTAGTGATTGACTATGCAAATATCGAAACGCAATTGATTTATGGAGAAGGGATTCCTCAAACCAAAAAGGTGGACCTACATGTAGCAATACCATCTGATAGCAATACGAGGGGACGAGAGAGCTGCATTTACATGTAGTTTTCCACAAGCAGTGTTTTGTGTCCTCCAACCAAATGGGTCAAAATGTTACAAACGACATCGCTCATATGAGAATCTATTTTCCAAAGTATGGTGCGTGCGGCGGCGTGTTGATAATTTGTGTGTAGGGTTATCTGGAAAAAGATCGGCTCATGACATTTGAACGATGACAGAGACTAGGCTCGTCGAGAGGCGTGTGAACTGAAATCATGCGACGTCAGGACGTATGCAATCACTGGTCAAAGATAGACGGTTGATTGGGGACACCATCTCTACTTTGCCAATTCTGGCTTAGCTTTCACTTGTAGATGCTTAGTTCGTTTACGACCGAATATTTGGTAATTAAGATTAAGATACATTTGATTTTTCGCTTGACGTTGGGAAAACTCATCTTCGATAAGTAAAGCTCGGGAATATGGTCTTTCAAGGAATGGTTCCCAAGTTGTAACGCGTTGCAATGATGTAAGTTTTGTGGAAATTTCAAATGCAAAAGAATTTTAAGATACAAATACTTGGTGCTTTCCAATGACCCAATGAAATTTTATTTTTCTTTTGGTTTCAACTTCTAGATTATTGAATTGAGATATACGTCAAGATCTTGGGTTGTTCCCATTTCAACGTAATTTGTTTTTGAGAAAATTTTGTTTTGGTGGACTCGAAGTGAGGTTATCAGTGACGAAGCTAGAAATCTCAAAGCTTTGGGAGAACACGCAAAATTGTGGCCTCGACTAAACAATTCGGTTAATCTTTGTTATTATTGAATGCGAGTTTATTGACAAATTCAAAAACAATGAACCTTTTAAATTTGTAAAAATTAATCAACATGTAATTAAAAGGAGATAGTTTAATAAACCCGTTACGTTGGTGAGGTCATTTATTTCATAAACGCCACCACAATAGTTCAAAACAACATCAATTTACAGAAAATACAGAATTTTATGATATACAATAGGTCATTTTTATCTAAAAAGAAATTTCATGCATTAATTATATGTGATTTAAAGTTTAGTTGCCTACAAAGAAACATATCTTTTTCAATTGTCGGAGGTTATGCTTGCTGGGTGTGAAGGCGAAGAACGTAATATTTTATTTACATCTAACTTGAGCATCAATCAACAAGTAATTTGATTTTTAAAGATTATGATCGTAATGTTAAAATTCCGGTGTGTAAATCTTCTTTATTTGTTCAAATGTAGTCCTCTAACTTGAGTGTTTTGTAATTGAGTCGTCAAAACATTTTTTGTGCAAGTTAATCCTCTAACTTACTTGATTTTTTCCATGCAAGTCCTTTCTCCAGTCTTCACACTTAATATATCTTAATATGTTTGTTTAATATGGCTGTTTTCAATATTGCTAAACGAAAAAGAGAAAAGTACTTTCAAATTTTAAAAAAGTACTTGAGTTGTTCCTATTTTAATAGTTTGTTTTGGAAAATTTTGTTTTGGTAGACTCGATGCGACATTATCAGTGACGAAGCTAGAAATCTCAAGGTTGGAGTGGAGAGCAAGGATTTTCATCTCGGCTTAACAATCTATTTAATTTTGTTATTAATGAGCGATATTAAATATATTTTAATCATGGGCTAGTGACAATTGAAAGGGTCAACTAGCAAATTATATACTTATTATTCTTGTAGAAAAGAGACGATCTATTTATTATTCTTGTGTCATGTAGTGTTGTAGAAACAGTTCGTGTAAAAATTTGCCAGTCCTAATTCTAAAAAAATCAAAGAAAATGCATCAATTCAAATACTAGAGTCGAGTGAAATATCAACATCATGGGGTTTTTCCTATTTCAATGGAACTATTTGAAAAAATTTGGTTTGGTGAACTAGAAGTGAGGTCATTGGCGACGGAGCCAGAAATCTCAAGATTGTCTGATGCACGTATGAACAAATAGGTGTCCATGGTCTTATGCACTCCCAAAGTCAATTGAACTTCTGAAATTTTCGTATAGAAGATAATTTCACTTTTTTAGACGACAAATTGATACTATAGTTCTCGTCAAAGAAAAGATGGAAAGTCTTAAAAAAAATAGGAAATGCCAGTTAGTAGCTGTCCTGTCCATGGATATCGTTCAGAGTTTTTGTATTATTGTCAAACCTTTCTGTATTTTTGTGTCAATTGACATAGAATGTACAGTACAGCCTACATCACTTATGAAGCAACATCTCCGGTATAACATGTAAGACCTAAGTAAGAACGGGAAGGATAAGATAATTCAGCTGTATATAGGGCTCCAAGGATGATGGCGAGAGTGATCAAGATGACTATAACCCATCTCACCACCGTCTAAAAAGAGACATCCAAACGTCTCGTCTGCACTGATCCTGCACTGTTCTTTCACCATCAAACCGCCATTCTTGACCGCCTTCTTCTTCCCCTCCACCATCGCTAGAACACTTTGGAACACCGAAACTTCACATGGGATTCGCAGGACACCTGTCTGCTGAAACCCGAACGCCTCCTCGGCCTCTCGCAGCAAGAACCCGAACGCCGGTTGGCCCAAGTAGTATATTGGGATGACAAACCTCTCGAGCTCTTCCCCGATGCAGACTGCGAGGTGGCCTTTCGGGACAACGTTGCCTTTGCCGCTGCTGTGCTTCTTGTTGTTGGTGCTGTCGTCGCCGTCTGATGATAGAGAAGAGATCGTTCTTTTGAGGAAGCTTATGCTCTTGTGAATGCCGCCGCGATTTGGGCTCATGGTAGGGGCGGTTGTGACAGTTCTTGACGAATTTGCGAAGTTCCTCCACTTCTTGAGGAGCTGCCGGAGTCGAACCACTTCGCTGATCTTGTTAGACTTTTTAGGGGACTCCATGGCTTCCTCAAGAAGAACAAGAAGAAGAAGAAGAAGAGGAGGAGAGATTAGAATATGCCCTTACCTTAGAAACTGGGCCCTTGCTATTTATAGGAGTTGCGAATCTTGAAATTGAGAATCACAGATCGTAAAAAGTAAGCATTCACACGATAGCTTCGTGTCTAGGGTCGCCATCCGACACAATTTATACTGGGCCCTTTTCTAAATACAACGAAGAAGACTGAAATTCAGCTCATTTCCACTCCCAAGACCGAGCTCCAAAAGTGGTGGGACAAGTTGGACCAGAATGGCCAAGATTATGTGACATCAAAGATAGGCAGGCTCGTTCCTCTTCTACATATCGAGACTCATAGTGGTATGATTATGGTGATGACTCATTTTTGGTGTTCCGTAACATCTACATTCGTATTTGGTGAGCACGAGTTGACCACGACTCTAGAAGAGTAGAGCATTTGTAACATCCTAAATTTTGACCCGTTACCGGGACCAATGAAGTGTATGTTAATGCTCGTTTGATTTTAGTAAGTCGCGCTCTAAACCCAATTTAGGACTTCGGGTATCAACGGGTGATTTTGGGCAAAATCTGTATAAAGTTAGGTGCGGAATGGTATGAATTGGTAGTGGAAATTTTATGGCGGGCCTTGAGATTTAATTCGGGCATTAATTATTGGAAATTAGAAAATAACAGTGGCTGTGATCTTTTGTTCATGGGGTCGTGATGGGCCGATCGGGACACAAGTTGGGTTTTTAGAACCGGTATTTTATGGCGAGAAAGTTTCGTGAAGGATCGGAATTAATCCGACGTTGTTTGGTGGGAGAAAAATGAGAATTTACGGTTTTACCCCTCAAAATTTCCGGACTGATTTTCAAGGGCTTAAAGAATGATTTTTTTTAAGGATCCGACACCATATTATGCTGGTCATGCAGATATAGGACCAGTATGGACAAAAATTGGAATTTAGGTTCGGGATCGAAAAATTACGAAAATGCCCCTAGGGCCATTTTGGCTAATTCCGAAAATTGGACAAATTTGGGGGATTAACCAAGGTTAATTAGGCTAAACCAGGTCTGGTCAGCCTTTGGTTAGGGGCAAATGACCATTCTACCCTTGAATTATTGGATGAGTATGAATCATGACCATTGGATCAAGGGCAAAAGTGTCTAAAGGCCTAGGATCTTGACATGTGGAATCCACTAGCTCAAATTTGACCCATTTTGACCAGCCCTTTCTCTCTCTCTTCAGTCACTCACGCCAGCTTTCTCTCTCTCTCCCGTCCCCCCCTTGAATGCCGTTCTTCCTCCTCCGTTCCTCTTCCGTTTCTGCTCAGCCGGCTACTGTTCACGCCGGAGCAAGCCACACCGCCGGAGCTGCTGGCCGTCTGACCACCACCATCGCCCCAGCTGACCAGCACCGCCTCACCCTTCCTTTCTCTTCCCTTTTCTGTTCAGCCGAGTAACATCGCCACCGCCGTCGCCGCCGTGACCGCCGGCTTGCCCCCGGAACGCCGCCGTCGATTTTTACCGCGTGTCGGTGATCGACCGCCCGTTCTCGTCGTCCCGAATCGGAATTAGGCGAGTATAAACCCCTAAACCCTTAATTAGTTTAATTGTGCATTTTAGAGGGTAATTAGGGGGTTAACTAAGCCTAATCATGGTCTATTTAGGTCTAATGTTGTGTGGGGTGATTAAGGGACCTAATTAATGCCTAATGAGATGATTTAATGGTGGATTAAGGCCCAAAACAGCCCTTGTTCTGGTACTGTTCACAAAGTACCGAAAATGTGCATATTTGTCTAAGTTTTGCACAAATTGAATTCAATGATTCAAGGCTTGGAATTAAATAATTAAGGTGCTAATTAGGCTCATTTGAGGCTTAATTAGGTGTATTTGGTGGTTGGATGTTTAGGGTAAGTGATTAGGCCCTAATGAGATGGTTTAAAGGTGGTTTAGTACCTAAATGTGAATTTTTCCTGGTACTGTTCATGGGGCTCCGAAATTGTGTAAAATTGTCTAAGTGTGGCACTAATTAAGTTCAAGTACTAATGACTAGGAAGTGGACATTTTGGGGATTATTTAGGCTTATTTGAAGCTTAAGTAAGTGTATTTGGTTGTTGGGTGATTGGGGTTTGAGATTAGAGCTTAATGAGGGTGTTTAATTATGGTTTAGTGGACAAAATGTGTCCTCCCCTGGTACTGTTCATTCAGTACCGAATTTGTGAAATTTATCCAAGTTGAACATTGAATGGTTTATTGATTGAGGGCTGGAAATTTAGTCATGTTATGGATTGATTGGGACTTGTCTAAAGCCTATTAAGTGGCCCCGTGTTGATAAGAACAACTATTGAGATGGATTTGCCCAAGGCGGGCCCTTAGCGCATTGAATTACCTTGGAATGAATGCGCGAATGAATGTGGGATTTGTTGAACCAAAGTGGAATTATATTGAATGTGCCAAGGATGCATTGAGTTCGTTGACTTGATGAAGCCGAGAGTGCGTTAGATTCATGGGCTCGGTAAATAATAGAATTTGGCATGTTGGTTTGAGTGTTGGCATGAATTCCCGAGTGTATCAATTGTTGGCCTTCGGGTCGGGCCTACGGGTCGTTATATTCAATTGTGGCCTTCGGGTCGGGCCTAGGGTCGTTCTATCAATTGTTGGCCTTCGGGTCGGGCCTACGGGTCGTTATATTCAACTGTTGGCCTTCGGGTCGGGCCTACGGGTCGTTATATTCAACTGTTGGCCTTCGGGTCGGGCCTATGGGTCGTTATATTCAACTGTTGGCCTTCGGGTCGGGTCTACGGGTCGTTCTATCAATTGTTGGCCTTCGAGTCGGGCCTACGGGTCGTTCTATCAATTGTTGGCCTTCGGGTCGGGCCTACGGGTCGTTATATTCAACTGTTGGCCTTCGGGTCGGGCCTACGGGTCGTTCTATCAATTGTTGGCCTTCGGGTCGGGCCTACGGGTCATTATATTCAATTGTTGGCCTTCGGGTCGGGCCTACGGGTCGTTATATTCAACTGTTGGCCTTCGGGTCGGGCCTACGGGTCGGAATAATTGCACGCAAGTATTATTGTTGTTGAACGCCTAACCTGCAGGGCTTCGAGATAATGTATTGGGCTGTGAACCCAAGATAATTATAGTGTTTTACTGGTTGATTAATTGGCATGTTTGAATTACCTGTCTGGAGGTGCACTTTAGCCTAGTTTAGGATTAGGGGTTTTGTACTTGCTGAGTTTTATCTCACGGTTGTTGGAAAACCGATATTTCAGACCCCCGGCAGTAAAGATGGCGGAGCCGCTCGTGCGTTTTGGTATTTCCCACTTCATCGAGAAGACCATGTCGGTTCATCCAGTAGGAGAGGGGAATATGTACATTAGGTATTATACTTTAGTATGGGCTATATCTTTTTGACTGAAGCCCATCTTAGTTCAGCTTAGTACCCTGGCCACTGATCCTTTTTGTTGTCTGTGGCCGCGACTCGTTTTGTTGTGGCTCTTTGTAAGTGGATACTGTATAAGCTTCTAAATGTTTATAAAAGAGTAAAGTTGTTTTTATTTGGTGTTCGTTTATGTGCGGCTATCTTTGGTCCCTGTAAATTCTGTCTGGGTGATATATATTTACTTATATATCGTGCTTCCGCATGTGACGTGATCTCTGTGTTGGGTTTTGGGTCGGTGACGTAACCTGGGAGCGTCGCACTACTATTTCGACCTATAAGCGGGATGCTCATGCTTCGTGGGGTACGGGGCGTGACAGCATTCTCATTGGAATTGCTTTAGGACCCGAACCCACATTTGTTCTAGCAGAACTTTTGAAAATTAAAACTGATGAAGTGAAGAAGCTTTTGAATAGTAACAATAATGCTTGTTCATTTACCTTTTTGGCAGAACATTTTTCAAAACAATCATCATCGCAGTAATTGGGTAAAAGTTTTATTTTGGCTTTTTTCGAGTTCGTGATATTTCCTTATTATAGGAATGCCATTAATCCCTCAATTGCATGGGTAGTCAACCAAGTATGTGCCGGTATGATTTCATCAATATGATTTTGGCTGAAACTTTCTTGTCTCTTACTCGCTTTAAAGAAAATGGGAGAGGAGCTTTTCATGCACCCTTGAACTTTTACAAGTCTGGTTCCTCTCCCACACAAAAAAATTTGGTATCCACATGGTTATATTTGAGGTCAACAATTCTTGCCACCCAATCCAACAGTTCATAGAAAAGAAGGGTTTAGTCCCTAAAGATTCTTTTTCTGAATTAATAGATATTTTGAAAAATCCGAACCCTAAGGATTTTCGATGGTATGCTAGCTAGTTCAAAGTTCGTGTGGCACATCTCACTTACAAGGTGAATGATCCGATCCCATTGTTGGGATTCATTGGTGTTACATACTACTATCCGATGCATGTTATCCGTCAATACCGGTCCTTGCAAGAAATTTTATCCCCTTTGAAACCTGATTATGCTGAGTGGACTTCACTCAGAATGATCGAGATTACCGAACTGCAGTGGAAGATATTGCGAATGACTGGGTTGACTGTCACGCACAAGAGATTGTTTGGCCAAATGTCATCAAGAGGAAAGAGAAAGTTTATCATGCTTCATCGCACTACATTCGTCATCATCAAATCAATCCCGCTTTATTGCCAGTTATACCTAAGGTGTCACTGAAGCCCACTTGCAAAGCACGAATTGAACAGCTCGAGAATAGAATGGAAAAAGCTGAAGCTCGCGGAGCCATTTTAAAAAAATGGCTCCGTGACACAGTCTCTAAATTGTATTTAGATCATGCTATTTAAAATTTGTCAAATTTTCTAGAATGATCAGCTTTAAATTCTTGTCAGTTTGATGTCTTAGGGAGTTTGATTCTCATGTACAAGCAAATTCTTCGCAAATAATAAAGTACGTATTGTCATGGACCAACTTCATTTGTTGCGATGCTTTTTGTTGTTTTCTTTTCTTTTCAATACAGGTGAGGTGTAACTTTGATACATCACGGCTCACCCAAGATCACTGATTCGTACTTGTTCTAGAGCTGTAATGGCCGACAACAATGAGCAAACTCACATCGCCACCCTTGAGACAGAAATGAAGCAAGTCCTGAATATCCTAGAACAACTCTCCAAGCAAATTGATTCCATCAAGATGAACGCTACTCCACCAGCTCAGCCTGTTGAAGTGGTTTTACCACAACCCCCACCTGTTGTCGACCTAAAAGACAAAGGAAAAAACGTCTCTACAGGTGGCTCATCAACTTCTGATGATACACCCCCAGTCAAGGATGCTGACACATCTCAGACCCTTGCTAATGACTAGGTGCAAATAATACCTTTGACCACGCCAAAGACCAAGGAAAGCAAGCGAATTATGAAGATTGAGGAGAAACTTAGACAACTCTAGGGTTACGAAGAGGAGCTCCCTAGAGGCTTTTCCCACATTGCTAAGGTCAAGGTCCCCAAAAAGTTCAAGACACCCGAGTTCAATAAATATGATGGCACTTCCTGTCCCAAGTTGCACATGCAGTATGACTTGATAAAGATGACTCCACGTACTGATAACGTGCCCCTTATGATCCACACCTTTCAAGAGAGCCTAACTGGGCCAACTCTACAGTGGTATATAATGAAGAAGGTTAATCTGTTCGAGGCTTGGGAAGACCTTTATGACGCTTTTCTACAGCAGTATAAATTCAATATTGATGTCACACCCTCTTGCGAAGACTTGGTTCATATTGAGAAGAAGAAGGCCGAGTCTTTTAAGGCTTATGCTACTAGATGGAGAGCATGTCCGTGCAGATTACACCAAAGTAAACGGAAAAGGAGATGCTGGATATATTTATGAAGACTTTGCCATTCGAATTTCACAACTGAGTGCTTGGATCCAAATTTGACTCGGTCGCAGAGTTGATCTTAGTGGGTGAGCGCATCGAGCTTGCCATTCATGATGGCTGGGCATCCGACCAGACTGGGTCGTCTAAGAGATTCACAAACAAGAAAGATAAGAAGCCCATAGCAGAAGTTAACGCGGCCTATATACAACCAACTCACACCCAGACCCCGAACGCCCAGCAATGTGCTTCACGGCCATTCTTCGGCTAGCAGAGGGGCTCTTCCTAGTGATAGTTCACATCGCTTCCCAAGCCCTTGTCAAATATTCTCCCAATCCTCTAGAATAAAGGTTTATTCGCTAAGGAGCTGAGGCGTCCTAATCCCGACCACTTCCCCAATTATGACCCGTCCAAGACTTGCGACTACCATATAGGAGAAAAGGGAATTTCCGTTGATGATTGCTTCACACTCAAGCACAAAGTTCAGAATCTTCTGGACGCCAAGGTATTCTCCTTCGGTATTGGACAACCTAAAGTTTAGAAAAATCCATTGCCCGATCATGCAGAAAGAGTAAAAGCCATACTCGATTTTGATGCGGGAAGAAAGAAGAGCTTAAAAGTGCATGTTGATGATGTTTATGACAGTCTAGTCTGAGTCGGATATTATTCGGACAAAGAAAAGCCCATTATGTCTCTGAAGATATAAAGAATTAAGGCGTTGATCGATGAAAAAATGTTAGTTTATGCGGATCATACTGGTATAGTTGCAACAATTACTCCCATCATCATTGATTTAGAAGTCGCTCATCTAAACATCAGGACTGATGAGGCCGACCCAATAACCCATGATGTACTGCCACTGGAAGATGGGTTGATCATTGACATACCACCATCTAACAATGAAGAACTAATCCTTGATATTACACAACCTTACGCGGTCCCATGGTGTTATGACACGAAGATAGATGTAGTTACTTGATCCGAGCGTACATATGCTCAGGCCCACTCGCAACCTGTTGGCTGGTTAGTGATGAGGAAGCAAAAGAGTTCTTGGCTGTAATTAGAGAGAGCGAGTATAATGTGGTGGATCAACTTCGGAAGATGCCAGCCCAAATATCTCTGTTAGAATTACTTCAAACATCGGATAAGCACCAAAAGTCGTCATGAAAGTCCTTAGCAAAGTACATGTCCTAGAATCTATCGAACAGGACAAGCTAGAATAATTTGTGGAGTCCATTTTGTTGAAGGATCAAATTGCATTCTCAAATGAGGAATTCCCAGCTGAGGGAAGAGGACACGGCAAAGCTCTCTATATATCGGTCAAGTGTTGAAATACCCTGTCGCGATCGACCTCTGGTTTTATTTTCAAAAAACGGGGTCTCGCCTGGTACACTCTAAGTCTAGGTCTAGGACTTAACTTGGACTCTCCCAAACCCATACCATATCGCGACTTAGGATTTAGGTTTTTTAACCTACAAGTGATTTTTATCTAGGAGTCGACTCTAATCGATTTGGGGTAAGTCGATTAGAAACCCAAGTAAGGTGACGGGAGAATCACCTCACTCCTACGAACCAGAGATTAAATGAGTTCGGGAACTTGGTTACACTAATCGAGTGACTAATGCCCTTTCAGGACCTTTTATTCTGTTCATTTCAGAAAATATTTGTTAGACAGTTTAGATTAATTTTAGGACCTATCTCCTAACACGTAAGTTGATCAAGTGAGTGCACAATCATTAGTGATTAGCAGACAAGATAGATATGCAGTCTAGGGTTCTAACCTAACTAAGGCGACAACATTCAAAATACGACAGTTTATGCGATTATATTCTAATTAGAAACAACATGCATAATAATAATACAACAGTAGTAAAAATAACACGCAAAATCCTACATATAGCCCTATTGGCTTATCCGAATTAAACATGATCATTAATCAAATATTTCACATAATTTAGAAAAATATTCAAAATATTAATTTATAAACTATTTCCTAATTTTAAAAGAAAAATAAAAAAAAGATTTTTTATTTTTTTTAAAAATATATTATTTTTTTAATTAAAAACAATAAAATATTAATATAATATTCGATCGGTCGGGTCGGCTGACCTGGGACAGGTCAAAACCGATCGGGGTCAACAGATTTAACCTAAAATCGTTGACCCGATTTTTGAACCGAATTGGGCCCAGCTAGGGTCCGGTTCGATGGAAAAAGCCAAAATAGGATCGGTTCGACCTGGTCGAAGTCGAATCAGTCCTATTTGACATGTGAACTAGTCCGGCTGAGCTGCCGACTGGTCAGGCCAAAATCCGGGCCTTCAAAGGCACGGGAGGCTATTGGCCGGGTAGAAATTCGGTGAGTTGCCGAATATTTCACCCGACCTTTGGCCTCAATCTTCTCAGCTCCTCAAGCTGAGAAGATTAAAGGGGGACAGATCGTCATGGGTGACCGAAGTGGTCGCTGGCCAAGTTCCAACCCGAGCTTATTAAGCCTAATCGCCGATTGGAGCTTGGCCGGACTACCCAGGTCATATTTCGACCTTGTCCAAGCTCCCATGATCGTCATAAAGCCACCTAAGGGGACTGGGACTCACTGGTCAGCTCGCACACCACCGGCGAATGACCTAAATGAATCTGACTTCATGTGGGCATTCCATCAAACACATGGGGGCATGACTAAAACAGGAGAATTTTGACCTATTCCAAGGCTCTGGCGCCCTCCGGTGACTGGTGCTTACCTTCGGCGACGATGTAAAGACCGTGGGGAATAATGGTATGGGCCGGGATTCGTGCGAAACGGCCGACGCGAGTCCTAGCCAACCTACACACCAAAACAGGGCCGAATAGCAAAACTCTAGATCGGGGAAAACTCACCAGTCAAAGCTATTTTCAGGGGGTCGCCAGCCGGTCTGCGGGCAACAGCAAGGCTAGCTGGCGTCCTCTTCAGTCCCTACAAACACTCAGACCCCTCCTTTTCTCTCAGTTTCTCTCTAACTCTCTGAAAATCTCTCTCTTTTCTCTTTGCTCTGTTTTTTGAACCAAGGGGGCCAACCCCTCTCTCTTTTCTTTGCCGGCTTATATAGCCAAGACCAGCCACCTGCCTTCCGCTCCATTAACTCGCCCTACCTCTTCTTTCAACGGCCTACACCAGCCTATGCCTATTCACGACTTTTGTGGCCTGTTTAGGTCGGTGCAGGGGACCTATTTTTCTTGGGGGGAAGAGAGGAAGGGGGAGAGATGGAGAGACCGAGAAAGGGGGAGGGATGGAACTGGCCATCAATGCCCTCCCCCTGTTGCTCCCTTACCTACCCGTTTGTGGCTGATGGGACAACGAGGGCCGCTCCACCGTTGGTTGAATCTTCGGCTAGAAACAGAGCATGGCAGAGCAAGTGGGAGGAAGGAGGGAAAGAGAGGTCACACCAGCAGGGGGAGAAGGGAGGAGTAGGCTGGGCCAAGCCCAACTCTCGTGATAGGAAAAGGAAAGAGGGGAAGAGGGCCTAGGCCCGTCGAGGGGGGTGGGAAAAAGAAGAGGGCCGGGTTGGTCAGAAATTTTTTTTAAATTTTTTTTAAATTCCTATTAATGCAAAATGCACCTAATGTCTACATGCCATGCAATTAAATGAAAGTTTTTTTTAGGGGTTAAAAATTTAACTCCTAATTTTTGTGCAATTAATCTAATTGGGCAATTAAAAATAGGTGTCAACACACCCTGGTGGCCCGCATACTCATCGACAATGGGTCGGCTTTAAACATCTGCCCCTTGGCGACTCTAAAGCGCCTTAAGTACAACTTGGAAAAGATCCGTGTAGCCAAGACTTTTGTCCGTGCATTTGATGGAACCAGGAAAGAAACGGTCGGGGAGGTTGACTTGGATTTGCAAATTGGACCAGCACTATTCAATGCGTTCTTCCAAGTTATGGATATCCCTACAGCATTCAACTTCTTGCTGGGACACCCTTGGATACATGCAGCAGGAGCTGTGCCCTCAAGCCTCCATTAGAAGGTAAAATTCGTGATCGAAGGGAAACTCATCATAGTCCAAGGAGAAGATGATTTTAGAATCTACCACGAGACAGCCATCCCGTACGTAGAGCCAGATTGCAAGGCTGAATCCAGTTATCAAGCCTTCGAACTAGTGTCAACCATTCATGTAGCCCGAGGTTTTGCTATACCAACCCCAAAAGTGTCAAAGCTTGCAGTCATGGTAGGCAAGGTTATGGCAGGAAGGGACTTTAACCCAAGTGGTAGATTGGGAAGGCAGGGTCAAGGCATCCACTAACCCATCGAAGCTAAGCGGAAATCGTATACGACTGGGTTAGGCTATTGCGTTAGGGGCAGACAATCTCAAAGGGGAAGAGGAAGAGGAAGAGGAAGAGGAGGAAGAGCTAGTCCTACCTTACCCCACATCAGGTCCACATTCCCAGGACCTGCAAAGATGATACACGAGGAAGTAGATTCGATATATGCCCTAGGATAACTGAACTTTGGCATCCAAGATATCGTTGTCTCCACCGAGCTAGCACATGAGAAGGGAGACACGCTTGAAGGAATCATTGACTTGTTCGAAGAGGAGTTCGTGTTTGCCATTGATGAAGCACAAGTTGATGACAAGGGTTCAAAACCCCCAGTGCATGACCATATGCAAACTTATGAAGTCTCGAACTCTAGCGATGATGAACATGGTCATTCGACTGATATTCAACGTAATTGGGAGCAGCATAAAAACTCGAAGCCACTTACTGCCAAGCAAATTATTACCCTGAACCTCAGTGACACTGAGGACGTCAAGGAGGTCAAAATTGGGGCAAACCTAACTGAACGTGAGGTTGAATGCTTACCCCAGTTGCTAAAACAATATCAAGATGTTTTCGCATGGACCTATGCTAATATGCCAAATTTAGACCCATCTATTGTCGAACACTATCTTCTGACCAATCTGGATATGCCTCCCAAGAAGCAAAAGCTACACAGGACCAAACAAGAATTCTCCAAGAAAATAGAGGAGGAGGTCATGAAACTCCTCGATGTGAATTTCATTGAAGCCTGACAATATCCCGAGTGGGTAGCAAACATAGTGCCGGTGGTGAAAAAATATGGCCGCATTCGAGTCTGTGTTGACTATAGGGACTTGAATAAAAAGAAATTTCATGCATCAATTATATGTGATTTAATGTTTAGTTGTCTACAAAGAAACATATCTTTATCAATTGTCGGAGGTTATGCTTGATGGGTGTGAGGGCGAAGAATGTAATATTTTAGTTACATCTAACTTGAGCATCAATCAACAAGTAAATTGATTTTTAAAGAGTATGATCGTAATGTTAAAATTCCGGTGTGTAAATCTTCTTTATTTGTTCAAATGTAGTCCTCTAACTTGAGTGTTTTGTAATTGAGTCCTCAAAAAATTTTTTGTACAAGTTAATCCTTAACTTACTTGATTTTTTCCATCCAAGTCCTTTCTCCAATCATCACTCTTAATTTATATATTTGTTTAATATGGCTGTTTTCAATATTGTTCGAAAGGGAGAAAAGTACTTTCGAATTTTAAAAAAGTGCATGGGTTGTTCCTATTTTAATAGTTTGTTTTGGAAAATTTTGCTTTGGTAGACTCGATGCGACATCATCAGTGACGAAGCTAGTAATCTCAAGGTTGGAGTCGAGAGCATCGATTTTCACCTTGGCTTAACAATCTATTTAAATTTGTTATTAATGAGCGATATCAAATATATTTTAATCATCGTCTAGTGACAATTGGAAGGGTCAACTAGCAAATTATATACTTATTAGTCTTGTACAAAAGAGACGATTTATTTATTATGCTTGTGTCATGTAGTGCTGTAGAAACGGGTTGTGTAAAAATTTGCCAGTCCTAATTCTCAAAAAATCAAAGAAAATGCATAAATTCAAAGACTAGAGTTGAGTGAAATATCAACATCACGGGGTTTTTGTCACGCCCCGAACCCCATCGAGCACGCGACATCCCTCTTCGGTCGAATTAGTGCGACGTCCCAGGAAATGTCGCTGACCTCACGATTCCATCAGAGTTCGCTCACGGCGGAAACCAATGAAATAAACCCAGACAATAAAATTGGAGAACACCAAGAAGAAATAAATCACCAAACCACCAAACATAGAACTATACCTCGATATATAAATATACAACATCCAATTCTTTACAACCAAACACTTCCAACATCCATTAGATTCACATCAACTGATAGTACACACCCAAACGGCTTTCCTGATTACACCACCAACTATTCACATCATGCACTCACAACTTTAATATCAGACTTATAATACACACACACCAACTGGCTTCTACGGATCGCGTCCTCGACCTCACAAAGGATTAGCAGCCACGGTATATTCTACTCCTGAATGCTCGGTGTGCATCGGGATCCCAAAACACTGCAACGGTAGCGGCGGAAGGTTTAAGGCTCGAGCGGGTGCTCTGAAATGGTTTGGTTGAAACAACCATGAGACACTTCTCAATAAGTCACAACCTAAACCTTATCTAGGCTACCACGTATTCCAGACAAGTCCAGACACCGAATCAAACAACACACCAACAACGTCCACACAATCGTACTTACAATCACAGACGATCCTACCTGGGATCCATCATGCACATCCCTGCATGTCAGACAATAATACAGCCAATTCATTTATATCCATACTCATCCAGCACCATATCGCGCGAAGCAAACCAAACTCACACATTAACTCACGCCATGCGTTGACTTTCACAATCCTCACGCGTCAAACCAAATCCAGCTCACTCTCAACTTTTCCACCACTACCGCGCCCGCGTAAAATGCATCAGGCTAACGATCTTCTGACCTCATCAGGCATCGTCACCCCGTCGGGCCGGGCATCGTCACCTCGTCAGGGACGGCGTCGTCCCGCGTAAACGAACACGCCTCAGGACGGAATCCTACATTCCCGTACCTTCTCTACCGCGCCCGCGTAAAACGCATCAGGCCAACGGTCTTCTGACCTCGTCAGGCATCGTCACCCCGTCGGGCCGGGCATCGTCACCTCGTCAGGGACGGCATCGTCCCGCGTAAACAAACACGCCTCAGGACGGAACTTACCCCGCGTAAACGAACACGCCTCAGGGTATCACTTTTCCAACCAATCCTACATTCCCGTACCTTCGTTCCACTTATTTCACACGTATCACACGGCCATACATACACACGGCCACACACAATCTCACGCCTCACACCCACTTCGCAAATGCATATCCTCGCCACACAAACACCACACAATCACACATGCTTGACACGTGAGCTCATTTCGCAATCACACCACACACTTCACGGCCGCACACACAGGGCACACGCCCACTCAATATTCAGCCCAACAATCATTCAGAAATCAACCAACAACTACAACCACTTTACAAACACACCATCCACATACAAACATACATTCAGGATCAATTCCCGTCATGAGGACAGCAACTATTCAACCTCGATACCCCCACCATTCTGCTCATAAAAACGAGCATCCAAAGAATCGGGGTAAAATTGGGCATTTTACACAGTGACCGAAATCCCATTCAAATAAATAATAAACGAACTCCAAAAATTCTGAAATTTGGATATGTTGCGCCAAACATCTTGATAAAGATTTTACGTGCAGAACTCGAAACCCAGTTCCAACTGTAAACACCTCTTTTTCTCACTGGAAGTCAGATGAAAATCAACCCGTCCGGTCAGGCCGCCTGACCATAAAAATGCATCTCATCCAGTACCCAAATCACTTTGGAAATCCTTGAAATTTTTATATGTCATAGTCACCAATGTCCCCAACAAGTTTTGTGAAGGAGTATTTTGAAAATGGGTCTGGAAAAATTTATAAAAATTCGAACAGACCCGAAGGTCGGAGGAACGGTATTTCCAGCACACAAATTTCGGTCCAAAGATGGACTTCCGAATGACCTCCGATGATTTCCAAAAATTCTCAAATTAAATTATCTCATACTTCAAGATGTTGGAAGCAACTTTAATGAAGACAACTTCCTCAAATTCGGCCTACACAATTCTCCACAAAAATAGCAAACCGGACGGGTACAGTAACCGCGAATCAGAAATTCACCTCAAATTTCAATGATCCGAGCCTTAGTTGATATCCACCCAATTTCAACCCAGAAAACTCACTCTACAATGCTCAAACTATCATCCAACAGCCACAAGGATTTCCAAGAACACAATGAAAGATCAAGCTCTCATTTAATCTACCTATAATCACCTCAATCAACCCCTAAAACCAACTAAACTGCGTCTAAATTAGTCCGTTAATACCCGATATCCTAAATAGGGTTTAGGGGGCGACTTACCGAGCCCTAGACTATCTCGGCTAGAGCGTTATGCGGCGGCGGACGGCTGGGACGAAGGCGAACGGCGAGTGGCTCGGCACGGCGGTGGCAGTACGGGCGGCGGTGACCGGCGGCGATCAGCAAGGGAGAGAGGGAGAGAGTCCACGGTGGGGGGGCTGTGTTGCCGTGAGGGAGAGAGAGGGAAATGAGGAGAGAGAGAGGGTGTCTTGACTCAAATAGTGAAGATTGGACCAAAAGTGGCAATTTACAATCTTGCCCTTGTCTAATCTTTTCAATCAACGGTCTAGATTCGATTTTATCTTGAAACCGACGGCCGAGATCGAATCTTACCAAAAATATCCAAGGGTAAATTGGGAATTTCATAAAATTCTAAGGGTAAAAATGTCCAACCAAAAAGTTAGGGCAAAATGACCAAAATGCCCCTCCCTCATAAAACATGCCCTTCATAATTCCCTAGGGGGAAAAGGGTCCTTTTTCTCATTTCTCGCCAAAATCGAATTTTTCTGAAGGATTCAGGACATTCCAAAACTGCACGTCCCAACTGCAACGTCGTCCTAACGTCCCGTTGTGACTTCCAAACTTTCCGATGTCCAATTTGGGCTCAATTAAATAATCAAATTTTATTAAACGCAACTCGAGCGTTTCTCAAACTAACGGGCGGCTTGTTGGGGAAATTCGCATATTCGATCCGTGACTGATAATAATTTGAGTCACGTGCAAGTTCATTCGGTTCGTGACGACTTCGGTTGTCATTTAGATCGTGAGGGTCAATCTCTAGATCCGAGGGGTACGATCGTTTGGTATAGATTCAGGATCATTCGTCAATTCATTTCGTGGTCCGGCGGAATCACCCGCGATCCACTACTATGACAGTGGCGAACTGACCCCTGGCTATCCTTGGATCGGCCAACAGTGGTTCAAAATATCACCTCGACGATCTCATGGTCGAAAATCAATTCACGATCGAATTTTCTCTTAGTCGCACGAATTTAAATCCCTAATTAGCCTTTCCCTAATGGTTAGTATCCCAGGAATGATCAGTTCCGGGCGAGAACTAACTACGAGTACATTCATAAAACCAAATATTTCATAAATCTCAAATGAATAAAATTCAGGATGTCACAACTCTTCCTCCTTTACAAAAAAATTTCGTCCTCGAAATTTACAAATCCCACTACTATTCAAACAAATGGGGGTAATGACGTTGCATCAGTTCTGCGCTTTCTCAAGTTGCGCCTTCGGTCCCGAGATGCTCCCACACAACTTTGACCATAGGGATCGTCTTGTTCCTCAGAGCTCGATCTTTCCGATTCTCAATCCTTACCGGTCTTTCAACATACGACACCCTGTCGTCGACTTCTATCTCTTCATAGTTCAGCACGTGAGTCGGATTCGGTTCGTATTTTCTCAGCATCGATACGTGGGAGAGGCCATGAACTTGGAACAATTTCAGCGGCAAGGCGAGACCATAAGCCTACGTTCCAATCTTTTCTAAGATCTCAAATAAGTCTATATACCTTAGACTCAACTTTCCTTTCTTGCCGAATCGGGATAGTCCTTTCATAGGTGACACCTCAAGGAGCACAGGATCTCTAACCTGAAACTCTAAAGGTCATTGTCTCCGATCGGCGTAACTTTTCTGGCGACTTTGCGCAGTCCTTAGCCTTTCCCGAATAATCTCGACGGCTTCAACCGTTTGCTGTACCAACTCTGGCCTGTGATACTTCTTTCACCAACTTCATCCCATCACAATGGGGTTCTACATGCTCTCAGTATATCCTTTAAAATTTGGATCGTCCCTTCAGACTGGCCATCCGTCTGCGGATAATAGGCCGTATTAAACTGCACTTCGTTCCCATGGCCACTTGCGGACTTTTTCAAGCATTGGCCGTAGATCTCGTATCACGGTCCGAAGTGATCGCTACCGGTATTTCATACCCTCTGACGATCTCTCGCACATACAACTCAGTATATCAATGTAGCGCGAAATCCTTCCACACAGCCAAAAGTATGCTGACCTTGTCAAGCTGGCGACAATCACCTCAAATAGAATCGTGTCCTCTTTGGCTCCTTGGTAGTCCCATCACATAAATCATACTTATATGTTCCCGTTTCTATTCTGGAATTCCCAAAGGTCGCAATAATCTTTCGGGCTTACAACGTTGTACCGTCACTTGTTGGCACGTCAAACACTTGACCACATTCCTTTCTCAGATCATTCCACCGATAATGCTACCGCAAATTCTGGTACATT
This sequence comes from Syzygium oleosum, assembly GCF_021117445.2. Classification (NCBI taxonomy): domain Eukaryota; kingdom Viridiplantae; phylum Streptophyta; class Magnoliopsida; order Myrtales; family Myrtaceae; genus Syzygium; species Syzygium oleosum. Next base: position 2,777,460 of record NW_026607500.1, on the reverse strand, counting down.
TCCGTGCTGCCTAGATGAATACTATGACTGCTTCTACGAGCTTCCGTCATAAACTCTTCCTTAAGCTCCAAATCATCGGGCACATACAAACATCCTCGAAATTTCAAAACTTCATTCTCAGACACTATGGAGTCCGGTTTCCTCTTAATGCCATCCATTTCTAGATTCTTCCGAATCTCAAGGTCTGTAGACTACAACGCTTTAATCCTTGCTTGGATCTCCGGTTCGATTCTCAATGCAGTTATTAGATTAGACATCAGACTCACCTCGAACTCAAACCCTGAGTCTCTTAGCCTTTCCAACAAGATCTACTCCTTAACCATCATAAGCTCTATACTTCGACTTCCGACTTAGAGCATCCGCTACTCGATTCTCTTTCCCGGGATGATACAGGATGTCGCAGTCGTAATCCTTAAGAAGTTGGATCCATCGGCGCTGCCAACTCTAAATCATGTGTCGGATAATTCATTTCATGCGGCCTTAACTGGCGCGACGCATATGTAACTAATCTTCCGAGCTGAATTAATACACATCCCAGTCCTTTTTAATGGCGCGTTACCATAGACCTCAAATCCTCCTGATCCAGACGGAATAGTCAAGATCGGGGCAGTTGTTAGCCTATGCTTCAACTCCGGCCAACTCCTTCCATACTTCCCACCCCACTCAAACTTAGTTTCCTTCATACACAGTCGAGTCAACGGCCTGGCTATCGACAAGAATCCTTCTACCAAACGTCGATAATAACCGGCCAAGTCTAAGAAACCTCGAATCTCTATCACTGATACCAGTCTTAGCCACTTAGTCACGACCTAAACCTTTAACGGATCCACAGAAATTTCGTTTCCCGACATTATATGTCCAATGAACGCTACTCTGTTAAGCCAAAGCTCACACTTACTGGACTTAATGAAGAGTGCGTGTTCTCTCAGGTCCGTAGCACCTCAGTCACATACATTTCATGCTCTGTCGAGTCTTTCGAATACACCCATATATCGTCGATGGAAACGGTGGTGAACTGGTCTAAAGGTTCCTTATACACCCACTTCACTAGATCTACCAAGGCAGCAGGGTATTAAATAGGTCAAAGGGCATCACTGTGAATTCATAGCGCCCGTTCCGCATTCTCAAAGCGGTCTCAGGAATACTCTCTTCCTGATCCATAACTGATGGTGTCTGATCCGTAAATCAATCTTAGAGAACACTGGGGTTTCTTGCAATCAATCAAACAGATTATCAATCATCGGCAGTGGTTACTTATTCTTAATCGTCACTTGACTCAACTGCCGGTAATCCATACATAACCTCATTGTCCCATTCTTCTTCCTTACAAACAGGACCGGCGCTCCGCATGGGGACACACTAAGACGAACGAACCCTTGTCCAGTAGTTCTGCATTTGGACTTTTAATTCTTTCAATTCCGACAATAACATCCTATAAGGCGGCTTCGAGATTGGCTCAGCCCTAGGGCCAACTCGATAACAAACTTTGCTCCTCTTTCTGGTGGCAATCCCGGCAATTCCTGAGGAAAGATATCGGGAAATTGCACGCCACTACTATGTCCTCTAGCCACACTTCTTCTGTCACCAAATCAACCATACTTGTTAAGGAATCTCGACAACCCTTATCCAACAACTTGGTTACCTCTACTGGTAAAACTCAAGGAATCGAGGTTCCTCCTCGACCTCCTACTAACTCGGATTTAGGGTATCCAGTCGGGCTAAACTGAATCACTCAGCCTCAGCAATCCATCACGACATTTTGGTTTGACTAATCAATCCAAGCCCCCAATTTCATCAAGATCACCTATAGCCAGGACCACTAGGTCTATCCTTTCTTCTCCATTACCAATCACGAAAGCGGTAGCCCTTTCTATCACTTCCTGTTCGATTATTTGGGCCCGCTAAAAAATCTCATTATAGTCCTCCAAATTCAATGATATCGTCCGACTACAGAGGCCCGGCTCCAATCCATCACAGAACCTCCGGGCCTCATCCAATAGGTCCTTCACCATTTTTGGGGCAAACTTGGATAACTTAGCAAACTCAGCTCCATGCTGGTCCACTAACATCTGTCCTTGATGGAACCTCATTAATTTTCAGCCAATGTCCGCTCCTATGCCCTCTCGGGGTAGTACTTGCCTTTGAAGGCCTCAACACAACTCAAATCTGAGCGGTACCAGCAGGAAATATTTTTCCTCTGGTGGCTTTCTATCCACCACTTACATTTCCTTACAGCTGGTATACTGCTAGAGTCCCATTTTTCCTCATCACGCACCCCAATACCTCAAAAGTCTTTTCCAGTTTCTCTACTGAAAGTGACGCAACTTCATGGTCACCTTTTTCCATTAGACTGGAGGGTTGTAACTTCAAAAACGGTTCACTCAACTGTTGCATCTATCAAATCGCATCTCCTTGACCTCAATCAAGAATTTCATTATCACCAATAGCAACAACTGCAGCGGCCTTAACAGCCTGTACCTTAGTGGCAGCTCGCTCTTGAGCCTGCCTACCTAGAAGGTTACCAATTTCCTCACGACCCTGACCACTCACGGGTCTATTGCTGCTTGGTTCTCAAGACTTGGTTGGCCCCATATACACCTACCGCTCAAGCTCAACCTTGCAGGTTTCTATCACTACTCACCTACCTGCTATAATTCCACTCAGGAATTAGAGACCTAAACCGAGCTAAACCGGTCTAAGGTCCTAAGTAGGCACCGCAACAGCATTCAACCACTCAGTATGCAGCTAAGTACAAACAACACAGGACCACAAACAAGGAGGTACACGCACTTATCTCAGGTCCTGCCGCACCTACATTTCACGGGTCAATTCACAATCGCACTCAACCAAAACACAAACAGTCAAGAAATACGTGTAGCACTAGACACACCTATGGCTTACTAAGGTTTCCCTAGCCAGCTGCAGCTATCCTGGGTCTCCTCTCCTTATCACTCCAAGCTTCGACCGAATTAAATCGAGCTGTCCTTGCTTTGATACCAATTCATACGGGGATGTCACGCCCCGTACCCCATCGAGCACGCGACATCCCTCTTCGGTCGAATTAGTGCGACGACCAAGGAAACGTCGCCGACCTCACGATTCCATCAGAGTTCGATCACGGCGGAAACCAATGAAATAAACCCGGACAATAAAATTGGAGAACACCAGGAAGAAATAAATCACCAAACCACCAAACATAGAACTATATCTCGATATATAAATATACAACATCCAATTCTTTACAACCAAACACTTCCAACATCCATCAGATTCACATCAACTGATAGTACACACCCGAACGGCTTTCCTGATTACACCACCAACTATTCACATCATGCACTCACTACTTTAATATCAGACTTATAATACACGCACACCAACTGGCTTCTATGGATCGCGTCCTCGACCTCACAAGGGATTAGCAGCCACGGTATATTCTACTCCTGAATGCTCGGTGTGCATCGGGATCCCAAAACGCTGCAACGGTAGCGGCGGAAGGTTCAAGGCTCGGGCGGGTGCTCTGAAATGGTTTGGTTGAAACAACCATGAGACACTTCTCAATAAGTCACAACCTAAACCTTATCTTGGCTTCCACGTATTCCAGACAAGTCCAGACACCGAATCAAACAACACACCAACAACGTCCACACAATCGTACTTACAATCACATACGATCCTACCTGGGATCCATCATGCACATCCCTGCATGTCAGACAATAATATAGCAAATTCATTTATATCCATACTCATCCAGCACCATATCACGCGAAGCAAACCACACTCACACATTAACTCACGCCATGCGTCAACTTTCACAATCCTCACGCGTCAAACAAAATCAAGCTCACTCTCAACTTTTCCACCACTACCGCGCCCGCATAAAACGCATCAGGCCAACGGTCTTCTGACCTCGTCAAGCATCGTCACCCCGTCGGGCCGGGCATCGTCACCTCATCAGGGACAGCATCGTCCCGCGTAAACGAACACGCCTCAGGACGGAATCCTACATTCCCGTACCTTCTCTACCGCGCCCGCGTAAAATACATCAGGCCAACGGTCTTCTGACCTTGTCAGGCATCGTCACCCCGTCGGGTCGGGCATCGTCACCTCGTCAGGGACGGCATCGTCCCGCGTAAACAAACATGCCTCAGGACAGAACTTACCCCGCGTAAACGAACACGCCTCAGGGTATCACTTTTCCAACCAATCCTACATTCCTGTACCTTCGTTCCACTTATTTCACACGTATCACACGGCCATACATACACACGGCCACACACAATCTCACGCCTCACGCCCACTTCGCAAATGCACATCCTCGCCACACAAGCACCACACAATCACACATGCTTGACACGTGAGCTCATTTCGCAATCACACCACACACCTCGCGGCCACACACACAGGGCACACGGCCACTCAATATTCAGCCCAACAATCATTCAGAAATCAACCAACAACTACAACCACTTTACAAACACACCATCCACATACAAACACACATTCAGGATCAATTCCCGTCACGAGGACAGCAACTATTCAACCTCGACACCCCCACCATTCCGCTCATAAAAACGAACATCCAAAGAATCGGGGTAAAATTGGACAGTTTACACAGTGACCGAAATCCCATTCAAATAAATAGTAAACGAACTCCAAAAATTCTGAAATTTGGATATGTTGTGTAAAACATCTTGATAAAAATTTTACATGAAGAACTTGAAACCCAGTTCCAACTGTAAACACCTCTTTTTTTCACTGGAAGTCAGATGAAAATCAACCCGTCCGGTCAGGCCGCCTGACCATAAAAATGCATATCATCCAGTACCCAAATCACTTTGAAAATCCTTGAAATTTTTATAGGTCATAGTTACCAATGTCCCCAACAAGTTTTGTGAAGGAAGTATTTTGAAAATGGGTCTGGAAAAATAGCAAACCGGACGGGTACAGTAACCGCGAATCAGAAATTCACCTCAAATTTCAATGATCCGAGCCTTAGTTGATATCCACCCAATTTCAACCCACAAAACTCACTCCACAATGCTCAAACTACCATCCAACAGCCACAAGGATTTCCAAGAACACAATGAAAGATCAAGCTCTCCTTTAATCTACCTATAATCACCTCAATCAACCCCTAAAACCGACTAAACCGCGTCTAAACTAGTCTGTTAATACCCGATATCCTAAATAGGGTTTAAGGGGCGACTTACCGAGCCCTAGACTATCTCGGCTAGAGCTTTATTCGGCGGTGGACGGCTGGGATGACGGCGAACGGCGAGCGGCTCGGCGCGGCGGTGGCGGTACGGGCGGCGGTGACCGGCGGTGATGGCTCGGCGGCGATCAGCAAGGGAGAGAGGGAGAGAGTCCACGGTGGGGGGGGGGGGGGTGTGTTGCCGTGAGGGAGAGAGAGGGGAATGAGGAGAGAGAGAGGGTGTCTTGACTCAAATAGTGAAGATTGGACCAAAAGTGGCAATTTACAATCTTGCCCTTGTCTAATCTTTTCAATCAACGGTCCAGATTCGATCTTATCTTGAAACCGACTGCCGAGATCGAATCTTACCAAAAATATCCAAGGGTAAATTGGGAATTTCATAAAATTCTAAGGGTAAAAATGTCCAACCAAAAAGTTAGGGCAAAATGACCAAAATGCCCCTCCCTCATAAAACATGCCCTTCATAATTCCCTAGGGGTAAAAGGGTCCTTTTTCTCATTTCTCGCCAAAATCGAATTTTTCTGAAGGATTCGGGACATTCCAAAGCTGCACGTCCCAACCGCAACGTCGTCCTAACGTCCCGTTGTGACTTCCAAACTTTCCAATGTCCAATTGGAGCTCAATTAAATAATCAAATTTTATTAAACGCAACTCGAGCGTTTTTCAAACTAACGGGCGGCTTGTTGGGGAAATTCGCATATTCGATCCGTGACTGATAATAATTCGAGTCACGTGCAAGTTCATTCAGCTCGTGACGACTTCAGTTGTCATTTAGATCGTGAGGGTCAATCTCTAGATCCGAGGGGTACGATCGTTTGGTATAGATTCAGGATCATTCGTCAATTTGTTTCGTGGTCCAGCGGAATCACCCGCGATCCACTACTATGACAGTGGCGAAATGACCCCTGGCTATCCTTGGATCGGCCAACAGTGGTTCAAAATATCACCTCGACGATCTCATGGTCGAAAATCAATTCACGATCGAATTTTCTCTGAGTCGCACGAATTTAAATCCCTAATTAGCCTTTCCCCAATGGTTAGTATCCCAGGAATGATGAGTTCCGGGCGAGAACTAACTATGAGTACATTCAGAAAACCAAATATTTCATAAATCCCAAATGGATAAAATTGAGGATGTCACAGTTTTTCCTATTTCAACGGAACTATTTGAAAAACTTTGGTTTGGTGAACTCGAAGTGAGGTCATTGGTGACAGAGCAAGAAATCTCAAGATTGTCTGATGCACGTATGAACAAATAGGTGTCCATGGTCTTATGCACTCCCAAAGTCAATTGAACTTCTGAAATTTTCGTATAGAAGATAATTTCACTTTTTTAGACGACAATTTGATGCTATAGTTCTCGTCAAATCAAAGATGGAAGGTCTAAAAAACAATAGGAAATGCCATTTAGTAGCTGTCCTGTCCATGGATATCGTTCAGAGTTGTTGTATTTTTGTCAAACCGTTCTGCATTTTTGTGTCAATTGACATAGAATATACAGTACAGCCTACATCACATGAGAAGCAACATCTCTGATATAACATAGATGACCCAAGCAAGAATGGGAAGAAAGGATAAGATAATTCATCTGCATAAAGGGCTCCAAGGATGATGGCGAGAGTGATCGAGATGACTATAACCCATCTCACCACCGTCTAAAAGGAGACATCCAAACGTCTCGTCTGCACTGATCCTGCACTGTTCTTTCACCATCAAACCGCCATTCTTGACCTTCTTCTTCTTCCCCTCCACCATCGCTAGAACACTTTGGAACACCGAAACTTCACATGGGATTCGCAGGACACCTGTCTGCTGAAACCCGAACGCCTCCTCGACCTCTCGCAGCAAGAACCCGAACGCCGGGTGGCCCAAGGAGTACATTGGGATGACAAACCTCTCGAGCTCTTCCCTGATGCAGACTGCAAGGTGGCCTTTCGGGACAACGTTGCCTTTGCCGCGGCTGTGCTTCTTATTGTTGGTGCCGTCATCGCTGTCTGATGATAGAGAAGAGATCGTTCTTTTGAGGAAGCTTATGCTCTTGTGAATGCCGCCGCGGTTTGGGCTCATGGTAGGGGCGGTTGTGACAATTCTCGACGAAATTGTGAAGTTCCTCCACTTCTTGAGGAGCCGCCGGAGTCGAACCACTTCGCTGATCTTGTTAGACTTTTTAGGGGACTCCATGGCTTCCTCAAGAAGAAGAAGAAGAGGAGGAGGAGGAGGAGAGATTACAATATGCCCTTACCTTAGCAACTGTGCCCTTGCTATTTATAGGAGTTGCGAATCTTGAAATTGAGAATGGCAGATCGTAAAAAGTAAGCATTCACACGATAGCTTCGTGTCTAGGGTCGCCATCCGACACAATTTACTGGGCCCTTTTCTAAGGCCCTTGCTATATATAGGAGTCGCGAATCTTGAAATTGAGAATGGCAGACCGTAAAAAGTAAGCATTCACACGATAGCTTCGTGTCTAGGGTCGCCATCCGACACAATTTCAATTTCGTTGACCAGCTCATGAAAAATTTTGTTTTGGAATTTGCTCCCAAACAAATGATACGTGCTCCTGTAGGCAAATACTTTTCTCAAATCAAAATCAACCATCCAAAATTGAATTGGAACAAATATTTGGTACACGCTTTGACACGGTGTGGAAAATTAAACTTTTTTTCCTAAGTCATATACGTACCAAAAACAAAAATCAACATCAGAAGTTCCACCATGGACTACTTCATAATGTAATGATAAACAAGACATTCACATAAGTATTTATTGTCCTATCATTTTTGTCTTTGTCTCAGTTTATTTATAAAAAAAATACCTAATAGTTAATCATTGAAACTCAATAAGAACTTTAGCAAGTATTGGTCGAAGAGACTAAATTCACTCATTTATTTACATGGACTAAAATCAACAATACAAGTATAAGGGTCGTTGGGAATAATATGCAGAGTTTCTAGATAATTTACTCCAATTATTACTAATCTACAGAAAGGAAAATATGTGTAGGTACATCTCAACACATGTATGAAACTTTTAATTCTTAACGTCATCCTCACTATGTCAGCAAGTTTAGTTGGCTAAGTTGACAGTATAACTTTTCTATGCTTTCTTTGTGGAAGAGGAAAAACATGTGGGGAGACAAAAATGGTGGGAAGAAATTTTTGGGCCCCCTTGTGACATTTTCATTGCATCATCCTTAGGCCCACAATTTTCCATATGATTCATTTGCACGATATGGCATGACACGCAATTAAACAGATTTTGATTTGACATGAATGGTTTGTGTCATAATATTATTAAAATCATGCCTCATGCCGGTTAATCCGCTTAACTTGTTTAGAGACAAATTGACATGTTAACTATCATTTATTTCAATACAAATCGAGACAGTTCGATATGTATATTAAACATGTCTTGTTTGGATTAGACATGTTTGTATTATTTCCTAGTTTCGACACGACACGAATGGTTAGTCCCTACTCATTGTTTGGTGGGTGACTTGTCATTTTCAAAACTCATTCTAATTTGTAATTTCATTTTCTCCCTCCATTCTTTCCTATGTCAGAAGGACACTTTCACTTTCTTTTTCCTCCTTTTCTTTTCCATCTTTACACTAGGAAAAAAGAATGGCTCAAATTAGGATCAGATCCGGTTGTCTTGGTTGTGGCGAATGAACTATAAAGTATAAGGACACTGACACAATAATTTAATGTGACTCATTTGCTGAAGTAAAACCTCATGCGGAGATAAGATAATCCAAGCATTCAAGACGTTAGTACTAATACCAAAGCGTGAATAATTGACACGATTTGAGCAAGAAATAAATTGCATAAATACGACTTGAACACACGGGTTTATGAGGTTCGGCGATGTGTTTACTCCACCGAGAGAGAGTGATTAGATGGCTCTACTACAATCGGTAAAGATGATATTACAGTTACTCAATCACACTTACTCACAAGTGTTTCCTGGTCTTAAACCAAACCCGAACCCCACAAGAATCAATCACAAGAAAGGAGTTTTCTTACACTCTCAATTCTCTTGGATGACGTCTCTCACTGCTCTCTACTTCTCTCGCAAATTTTACATATATTGTACATGTATTAAGCGCACTCAGTATACTCTGGAGACCAAACTTAATAGCATAATATTTTTTTGCAAAAACTATTAGCCCATGTTTGACGTCAACACGAACTTTAACTTAAATAAGTAAAAAATGTTGTAAGAAATTAATTTTCCTTTTTTTTGCATCACCCACAATCATGTTGGCAAGAGTTTAATTCAAACATTCCTAATATGGGCGGGATTTCTTTACAATTCAATTACGAGTTGGATTTTGAATCAATTGAGATTAACTTTCAGACATAATCGACAAGTTTCCACCTTGACGAGAAGTCCAACTTCATCCTCATCAATTGTCGTCTCCCTCCCAAGAGCTATGGGGTTTCTCGCCCGCGGCAGATCCTGGCCATGTCCAAACGGTATTAGAACTTGGTGAATGGGATAGGTTTGTCAACATATCTACTAAATTATCTGTCGAGTGCACATTCTCAATGGAGGTTGTTCCTTGTCACACAAAATCCCAAATAAAGTGGTACCTGATATCATTGTGATTCTTCAACTTGTGAGACATCCAATTTTTAGTCGACTATATTTCACTCCGATTGTCATGGTATACAACAATCTTTTCCTGTAGCAATCCCAAATCACTGGGCAAGTCTTCGAGTCGAATAACTTCCTTCATTGTCTCGATTGACACAATATATTCAGTTTCAATTGTTAACAAAGCAACTACCAACTTTAATTGCTTCCTAACCAACGGCACAACCCGCGAAGCTGGACATATAACTAGTCAAACCTCTATCCATCCAAGTAACTGGAAAAATTTGAATCCACATAACCTATTACACCTCTTGAAACCTGTCTCTTCCCAAAGTCAAACCGACGTCTGTTGTCAACCTCAAAAACCTCACAATCCATTCCATAGCTTCCCAGTGCTTCTTTTTAGGATTGCTCTTATACCAATTCACAACACTAATAACATGCAAAATATCTAGTCTAGTGCAAACCATAGCATACATAATACCACCACCAACACCAGCATAGGGAACATGACATATATTCCATCTCTTCCTTATACTATGGGGCAAGATCGACATAGCTGGGGAATTACATTTTGTTGCTTAGGTTTTGGCACTTGTTGCAAATCATCTGCTGACCTTTGAAATTTTGCATCATCCCCACTGAAGTCTTGAAATTGGTTTCAATCGCTCTCAACGTTGACTCCGACTATTTTTTAGCTAGTGATCTTACCATGTACTTATCGCGCAACTAATTTGCTCTCTTTAGGAGGGATAATTCATCGAACAATGTGAGAAATCACATTTCATGCCATTAGATTTTGGCACTCTGTGGAAAGTTACCTCCTTACTTTTCAATTTTTGCAATATGTTATCGAAGTCTTAAGAGATCTGTTGCAATCTCCCCCCTAGTATTGACTATTGCCAATATTTGGAATGATCTCTATTGGAGATCTGATCAAGGTTATTTAAGTGAGGGTCGTCCTACCTCGGCTAGTACGTGTGTGACTGTGGGGGTAGCCTCTTCCGGTGATAATCGTGTGCTAGACCACTTCTCTCTTTCTCTATCTCTCTCCCTCCCTCTCCTTTTTATATGTGATCCTTTTTAGGAAAAGTACCGAAAAAGTCATAACCTATTGCAATTGTGACAATTAGTCCTAAACTTCGTTTTTGCCAACGAGGGTGTTGTGGCCCTCGCCCAAACCCTCATTGGCCACAGAGAGGGTGTCGTGGCCCTTGCTAGATCTGGGTGTGGGCCACCACACCTCGTTGGCTTAGGAGGGCCCGTGATCCCTCACACAGTGGCTAGCGAGGGCCAAGACACCCTTGCCTAGTGCCAGTGAAGTCGGCCGACGACCTTCGCCAACCCTCAGCCAAAAAATAAACAAGTAAAGAAAAGAAAACAAAAAAAGAAAAAACGAAAAAGAGTTATAAAAATTTCAAAAAATTGTCCACGTCAACGTTGGCGGTGTCACGTAGGATGATCGACGTCCACGTTAACAATTTCCAGACAAAATTGATTGGATGAATTCAATTGGTAAAATGTGAAAAGGTTTAGGACATAATTGGCGTGGTTAAAAGGTTTATGACTGAATTGGCGCAAGTGCAGTATGTTTATGACTTTTTTGGTACTTTTCCCCCTTTTTTTATATTTACTTAATAAAAAAATTATAGAATCATTTCTTCAACTTTATAAATGTTGTACTTTTTTTTAAGCAAAATTCTTCTTATTTAGTACTTCTAATAATAAATGTGGACACATCGACACCCCAAAGTCAATATATGCCACTAGTATAGATGTTTCTTATAAACCAAAATCAGCACCAAAGTATGCTAACTTTTATTGAACAAGTAAAATGATTGACCTAAAGAGTAGTTGGGTTAATTTGTGCTTATCCATTGTCTCTTCTCTTGTTAGGTTTTTTTTTTCTCTGCGTTTATTATTTTGCTTTGTGTCTTGCCCTATTGCGACCCCTACAAAGTCTGAATGATTAAATGCAAATTTTGAAAAATCAATCATATTGTAACATATGGCATCTTTTAACTATGCTAAAACGGAGGATGATGCATATTAGGTTTTAAAATATAAAGCAGATTAGGTTCTTAAAAAGGGAAAAACCCAAACCAGATTGGGTTCTAAGTGATGTAAAAGTCCATTCCAAACTTTAGAAAAATGACCGGATAGGCTGTATCTGATCTTTCAATTAATTGACTCAGTTTAACTCAAGAGATCATAACACATCGACACCCATTGAAGCTCTTCGGCAAAAAAGCAAGAAAGACGCGCTTGAGCTGCAATAACATCATGATCTAATGAAGATAAATTGATTGAATGACTCTTCTAGATTGGAGAGGATCAGAAAGACCATCAACAAAAGATAACGTTCTCAAAGATACCCGGATTATACAACTTGAAAATTGCCTTAGGTCATGCAAATTACGTCAACTTTCATTTAAAGTCCTCAAAGATACCCTGATTTTCTCATCAAGGTATTATGCTAGCGATTGACTTTGCAAACCTCAAAGGGAATATTGTCCAAATAGTTCTAAGTCACGGCGGCTAATTTAGTCCTAAAACCTTTCAATTGAAACCTTTTGACGATTTGCCAAGATAATCATTCCAGCCAAATTTTGGCAAAAAATTGTTGATGTAGATGCCGGCCGTCCTACGTGGCACAACTTGCGCTAATGTAGATGATTTTTGCAAGTTTTTTTGAATTTTCAGAATCATTTTTTCTTTTCTTTTCTTTTCCTTTTTCTTTTTTTTTCATATTTCTCTCCGTTGATTGCTAGCTGCCTGCAAAGGTCCGCCTTGCTAGGGGACCCTCGACTAGGCTAGGGAGGCCCTCGCCAAATCTCAGCAACCCTCACCGGTAGCTGATGACTAGTGGAAGGAAATAAGGAAAAACAAAAAAAGAGAAAGGAAAAAAAAAGAAAAAACTCATAACTTTTTTTTAAAAAATGATTAAAATCGTCCAGGACAGCGATTTCTAGCTAAAATTAGTTTGGAGGACTATATTGACAAATCATTAAAAGGTTTATGACTACATTAATAAATATTTTAAAGGCTTAGGACTAAATCAGCACAAGTGAAAGATTGAGGACTAAATTGGCCGCCATATAAAAGGTTTATAACTTTTTGATCAATTATCCCAGTCTCGAAATGCAACCAAGTCATGAAGGGATTTCCTCGAATCGAAAAGGTGACTCAATCCCCTTTCTTGATCGAGAACTTCTATAAATTAACATCTTGCATGTAGTTTTCCATGAGCAGTGTTTTGTGTCCTCCAACCAATGGGTAAAAATGTTACAAACACGTCGCTCTCTTGAGAATCTATTTTCCAAATCATCGTGCGTTCGGTGGCGTGTTGATAACTTGTGCGTAGGGTTCATCTCGAAAAAGAAAAGTTGACTAATAATGGCCGGGGAAAAAGACCGGTTCTTGACATTTGAACGATGAAAAAGACACGACTCGTCGAGAGGCGTGCGAACTCAAATCATGCGACGTCACGAAGAGTGCCATCATTAGTCAAAGGTTGACTGGGGACGGCATCCCAATCAGGACCATAGTAGCATTATTTCTAAATGCATGTTTCCGCATGAGATATGGTTAGGATAGCGCTGAAGTTAACCTAGCCATCTTGCCAATTCTGGTTTAGATTCCACTTGTAGATGCTTAGTTCAATTTGTTGGATTATATTATGGCCCACGTGATTAATGGCCTGGTCCATATGTGGTTTAAGTTTAACAATTATTATGTGCTAAATTCCTATTGGCCAATAGAAAGGTGTATTATAATTACCGTACACCCTAATAGATGGTGTGACTATAAAAGACCCAATTAGAAACTAGTCCTCTCTCAACCCTAGAACAGAACGATGGTTTCTTTTCCATCAAGAACGTTAGAAATTGAAAAGGGGTCAAGAGAGAGAAACCGATTTCTTCAAAGATTTCTCATCTACAATTGATTTCTTCACAATGAATCATCATGGATCAAGGTATGTCTCTCGTTTCTTGTGATGTTGTGAAAATCACCTTGTTCTAAGATTTTGGGAATTATATCTTGTGCAAATATTAGGGTTTGATTTGCATAGAATTGATTTGATCTTACATGTGGTATCAGAGCATAGTTTGAGAACCGGTGATTTTCCATTAATTGTTTGATTGATGAGAAAATTTTATTGATGTTTGTCGTAAATATGAGATTTTGATAGATACGGTAAACTGTACCTCGTGCAAACTAAGATCGTAAAGTTCAAAACTTTCGGTGCATAGCAGCCTTGACTTCATCGCTTTGCGCGATTCCTCTTCGCAATTGAACCCCGCCTCTGTTTCTTTAACAATGGTTGTGCGTGATGGCAACACAGAGAGGCATAATTTTCTTGATTCCTTTTCGGGGTTTGGTCAAATTGGTCTTGTGATTGGGGACGGATGGTGTATGTTAAATATGTCTTGAATTTTATGTACTCGGTCCAGTTCATCATCCAACCCAACATATTTTTTGCGCGACCCAAAAGTGGAGAAAAAATTGAGATTTAGTTCGTGACGCGGAGGGTTGGGCCGATAGACCCAACCTGGAGCAAGCGAACAAATCTCTATGGCGGTTCGCTCGAGCTGGAGCAAGCGAACAAATGTCTCGGGTGGTTCAGGGGCGTAGCCTCCGAGGAAATTGTTTTTGGAAGCCCTATTTATACCGCGGCTAGGTTTTTTCATTGATGTAGAGAGAATTTTGTTTTCTGAGAGATTTGTGAGCCGTGAGGTTTTGTTAAGTCGTTGTTTCGACTTCTGAAAACTGTATTCTCTTTGATTATAGTGGAACTTGTTATGCCTCGCCCGTGGACATAGATCACCTTGTGATCGAACCACGTAAATCTTTGCGTATTGTATTTGTTTTTCCGCGTTTGTTTCTAATAGCGTAAGTGGTTTTTTGGCTGTTTAGAACTGGGCCCACTTGAATTCTTGACTAAATTTCTATATTTTAATTGATAAACTCATGGACAAAGATGCTGCCTTTCGTTTCTGCAAGCGTGATAGGATGTTGGTTCCTGCTATCACTTTCTTAGTCTTTGCAATGGTGAAGGTTGTAGGGGCTCTTTCACACGATAATGCATGTCCCAGTGATCTCTTCCGTACATGCTGAACATACATTTTTCTGGGTAGTAGAATCTCTACATAAAATATGACTTTTGACCTTCATGAACACTCGCGTCACAAGAATTAATTGTATTTCATTCAATTGAAATAATTATTGATATGATTATTTAATTTGATAACTATATTATGTATAATTCGTTAGTCACCAAAGTGGCTGAATTAGAAAGTTTCTCATAGACATCAAATTAAATAAAATTCAATTACCCATGTTATGTGATGCTACTAATGAGATGACATGATGTTATCTATGTATTGTTTGTCATAGGTAATTTGAAGTTCATTGATTATAAAATATTTAAGGATCACCCAAAGGTTGATCGGTTAATTTTTCAATCATGAACATAATAGTGGTTAATTAGTATACTTGGTTAGATATGTTTAGCATATCCAAAGATAGCAAACGTGTCTAATTGGAGTATATATAATTACCAATTATGTGAACTTAAATTTAAGCATCAATTATGTTTTATGGTTGTACATTGTTGTATTGCCCATAGGAGAACTTCGATGTGCAGTTAATGTTATGTGTTTAAGTTACGACTCAAAGTTTTAATGTGTGAGTATTCTATGTATTTTGCAGCATCTGTTTTTGTTTCTCTTCATTCGCAAGCTTCGTCTATTATGAAGTTCAATGGGCTTAACTTTTCTGAATGGAGTGAATAAATCAAGTTTCACCTAGGTGTTCTTGATCTTGATTTAGCACTCATGAATGACAAGCCCGCTGTTCTTACTGCTTCTAGCAGCACTGAAGAAAGGTCTTTCCATAAGGCTAGGGAAAGATCAAACAGACTGAGTTTAATGTTCATGCGGATGACTGTAGCAAACAACATTAAGTCAACCATTCCTCAAACTGACAATGCTAAGGAATTTATGAAGTTAGTGGAAAGTCGTTCTCAGTCTAATTCTGCTGATAAGTCAGTTGCTGGGACATTAATGGGTACATTAACCACCATGAAGTTCGATGGTTCTTGTACCATGCATGAGCATGTCACCGAAATGGCAAATATAGCAGCAAGATTGAGTTCCATGGGAATGAAAGTGGATGAAAGTTTCCTTGTGCAGTTTATCATAAATTCCTTGCCTCCTGAGTATGGTCCATTCCAAATAAATTATAATACTATAAAGGATAAGTGGAATGTGACTGAACTGCAAAGTATGCTCATTCAAGAGGAAGCAAGGCTTAAGAAGCAAGGAATCCACTCTGTCAATCTCATGGGTCATCCAGGAGCTAAAAGAAAACCAGGAAGGAAGAATGGAAAGGGCAATAAAGGACCAGTAAAGATTAATGAGTCATCTGCCCAAATCCATAAGAAGGAACAAAAGAATGATAAGTGTCATTTCTGCAAAAAACCTGGACACTATCGAAAAGACTGCTTGAAACGTAAGGCATGGTTCGAAAAGAAAGGTAAGCTTAGTGCTTTTGTATGTTTCGAATCATACTTGGCAAAAGTTCCTTATAATACTTGGTGGATTGATTCTAGTTGTACCACTCATGTTTCGAATACGATGCAGGGATTCCTTACAACCCAAACCATAAGTCCAAATGAAAAGTTTATTTTCATGGGGACTAGAGTCAAAGCTCCGGTTGAAGCCATTGGAATGTACCGTTTGATTTTGGACACTGGACATCATTTAGATCTTTTTCAAACTTTTTATGTTCCCTCTGTTTCTCGAAATTTAGTTTCATTATCGAAACTTGATACAACTGGATATTCTTTTAAGTTTGGAAATGGATGTTTCAGTTTATTTAAACATAATCATTTTATTGGTTCTGGTGTGCTTTGTGATGGTTTGTACAAATTAAAACTTGATAATTTATTTGCTGAGACTCTATTGACCCTACATCATAATGTTGGTTCGAAACGTGGCTTAGTGGTTGAAAGTTCAGCTTACTTGTGGCATAAACGTTTGGGTCATACATCCAAAGAAAGAATACAAAGATTAGTAAAGAATGAAATCCTTCATGTTTTGGATTTTACTGATCTTGGTATTTGTGTGGATTGTATTAAAGGAAAACACACAAAAAAAAAACAATTAAGAAAATAGCCACAAGAAGCACACAGCTCCTTGAAGTAATACACACTGATATATGTGGACCTTTTGATGTTCCATCGTTTGGTGGAGAAAAGTACTTTATCACCTTTATTGATGATTTTTCACATTATGGTTATAAATATCTCTTACATGAAAAATCTCAATCAGTAGACACATTATAGGTGTTTATCAATGAGGTTGAAAGACAGCTAGACAGAAAGGTGAAAATTGTTAGATCTGACAGAGGTGGTGAGTATTATGGAAGATATGAAGAAATTGGACAATGCCCTGGTCCATTTGCTAAATTCCTTGAAAGGCGTGGTATTTGTGCTTAATACACTATGCCAGGAACACCGCAACAAAATGGTGTTGCAGAAAAGCGTAACCGTACATTAATGGATATGGTTAGGAGTATGTTAAGTAATTCTTCTGTACCCTTATCATTGCGGATGCATGCTTTGAAAACCGCCATGTATTTATTAAATAGGGTTCCTAGTAAGGCAATTCCAAAGACTCCTTTTGAACTGTGGACAGGAAGGAAACCCAGTTTGAGGCATCTGCATGTTTTGGGTTGCCAGGCGGAAGTAAGGATTTATAATCCTCATGAAAAGAAACTGGACTCAAGAACAACCAGTGGTTTCTTCATTGGTTATCTAGAAAAATCCAAAGGGTATAGATTTTACTGTCCTAACCATAGTACAAGAATTGTTGAAACTGGAAATGCTAGGTTCATTGAAAATGGTGAAACTAGTAGGAGTGTAGAACCACGAAAAGTGGAAATTCAAGAAGATAGGATACAAGTACCTTTACCTATAACTCATTCTCAGGTTGTTGTTCCCACAGTTGTCAAACGGCTTGACAACATACAAGAACAACAAATAAATGACCAAACACTCCATGATAAAGTTGTTACTAATGAACCTGCAGTAGATGAACCACATGAAGTGGCATTAAGAAGGTCTCAAAGGCAAAGAAGATTTGCCATTTATGATGATTATGTGATTTATTTACATGAATATGAATTTGACTTAGGAATTGATGAAGATCTAGTTTCATTTTCACAAGCCATGGAAAGTGTTAATTCTGCTAAGTGGTTTGACGCCATGAAGGAAGAGTTAAAATCAATGGATCACAATGAAGTCTGGGACCTTGTTGATTTGCCTAAAGGTTGTAAAAGAGTCGGCTGTAAATGGGTCTTTAAGACCAAACGCGACTCAAGTGGCAATATTGAAAGATACAAGGCTAGACTCGTTACCAAAGGTTTTACTCAGAAAGATGGTGTTGATTATAAAGAGACCTTTTCTCCTGTGTCTAAGAAGGACTCTCTGAGAATTATTATGGCTATGGTGGCTCATTACGATTTAGAGTTACACCAAATGGATGTGAAAACTGCCTTTTTGAATGGGAATTTAGATGAAGAAGTTTATATGGACCAACCAGAGGGTTTTTAGTTGAAGGAAATGAACACATAGTGTGTAAACTTAAGAAGTCGATATACAGACTTAAACAAGCTTCCCGACAATGGTATCTTAAGTTCAATGATACTATCACCTCCTTTGGATTTAAGGAAAACGTTGTTGATCGGTGTATATATCTTAAGGTCAGTGGGAGCAAGTTTATATTTCTAATTTTGTATGTTGACAATATCTTGCTTGCTACTAATGATCTTGGTTTGTTACATGAGGCCAAGAAATTCCTTTCTAAGAACTTTGAAATGAAAGATATGGGTGAGGCATCCTATGTGATTGGAATTAAAATATTCTGTGATAGATCACAAGGATTGTTAGGGTTGTCTTAGAAAGCATATATTAATAAAGTTCTAGAGAGATTCAAGATGGAAAAGTGCTCTGCAAGTGTTGTTCCAATTCAGAAAGGAGATAAATTGAGCCTTATGCAGTGTCCAAAGAATGAATTGGAACGCAAACAAATGTAACAAATTCCTTATGCATCTATTGTTGGGAGCTTGATGTATGCTCAGACTTGTACTAGGCCAGACATCAGTTTTGCTGTCGGAATGCTGGGCAGGTATCAAAGTAATCCAGGATTGGATCATTGGAAAGTTGCAAAGAAAGTATTGAGATACTTGCAAGGGACAAAAGATCATATGCTCACGTTTAAAAGGTCCGATCATCTAGAGGTGATAGGTTATTCAGATTCGAACTGGGCTGGGTGTGTGGATACCAGAAAATCCACATATGGATATTTGTTCCTTTTAGCTGGAGGAGGAATTTCATGGAAAAGTGCGAAGCAGTCTGTCATTGCTGCATCCACTATGGAAGCTGAGTTTGTGGCATGCTTTGAGGCCACTGTTCATGGATTATGGCTGCGGAACTTTATTTCAGGACTTGGAATTGTCGATAGTATTGCCAAGCCGCTGAAAATTTATTGTGATAATGCAGTAGCAGTCTTCTTCTCTAAAAACGACAAGTATTCGAAGGGTGCTAAACACATGGAATTGAAATACTTTGCTGTTAAAGAAGAAGTTCAAAAACGAAGAGTGTCAATTGAGCACATTAGCACCAATTTGCAGTAGCAGTCTTCTTCTCTAAAAACGACAAGTATTCGAAGGGTGCTAAACACATGGAATTGAAATACTTTGATGTTAAAGAAGAAGTTCAAAAATGAAGAGTGTCAATTGAGCACATTAGCACCAATTTTATGGTTGTGGATCCGTTAGCTAAAGGGTTGCTACCAAAGACATTTAGCGAACATGTCGAAAGAATAGGCATTATTGAAAACCATTATTGACATTATGTTAAAGTTTTATGCTCTTTATGTACTTGACACTTCGATATCACTTATGTATTGTTTCTGATACACTTATGCATCATGTTTCCTTATGTCGGTATATACATGAATGAATTATGTGAATGTTAACAGGATTTGTTTCTGAAAAGAAACATTATTGCTAGACCATTATGTTATCTCTCATTATTGATCATGTTAAGTATAGGACTAATACTGTGATACATGGAAGGGACTGTGTCGAACTAATGACATACAACCGCCATGATCCTTGTAAGTTCTTACTTAATGATGATTTATGTCATGCCCCGAAACCCCCGTCGAGCCCGCGACTTCCCGCTTCAGGTCGAACGGTTGCGACGTCCCAGGTTATCGCCGACCTCAACTAAACATCAGAGATTTAATCGCGCAAACAGAAACCATAAAACACCCGGACAAACTTAAACTGGGGAGAATTGGGAGAATATACATTTCCATTTCTTGTTCAACTTGTTCCACCATATAAACAATAAAACAAACCTCTGACTACTAGTGCACACTTTACTGAAACTACCAAAATCAAAAAGGAGTCGATGACCCGACGTTCAACCTCAAAAATGGTTCTCATCCAAGGCAAGCTTTCCCACTTCTACAAACACGGTCGTCGTGTGTCTTATCCAGGTCATCCCGTCACCCATCGGAAACTCAGCTACCTCATACTCCGTATGCACTGGTACTCCAAAACGTACTGGTGGCGGTGGTGGAGGGTTCATCGCTCAGGTCGGGGTTCTGAAAATTGTTGGTTTACACAACCATGAGATTACATCTCAGCAAGTTCACCCCTAAACCCAACCTAGGCTATCACGTACCTCCAGACAATCACACAGACACACGTGCATTCGTACACATCAAGTCATCACATCGCAGGCACCTCAAATAATATAGTCAGACTCAAACATGCGTACACCCGTACTCAATCATAATCATGCCGTATGCAACACACGCATGCACCAACTCTCATTCCACTATTCCTTCCATTCTCATTTCCTCTTTCTCATTCCTCGCCAGTGACCCGCGTTGAAGTACACGCCTCAGGCACACTGCGATCATTCACCACATCCGGCCCGCGTACCCGTTCACGCCTCAGGCCCCAATCGCGACCTGAGCATCACACGCCCCAGGCCCAATCCCAACTCAGCCCGCGCCAAATGCGACAGGCCTACATGATTGAAACCCGAGCTTAAGATGCCTCGGTCCAATCCCGATCTCACCAGACCTGATCATGCCTCGGACCGATTCTCATACTTGCTTTTTCCAGCCTCAGCCTGTGCCAAATGCATCAGATCTACGTGATCGCTGCCCGAGTTTACGATACCCGGCCCGATCCCATTCTCGCACTACCACACATTCGCATACTTTCCCACAATCACTTGTCACACCACAACTTCTCCTTACTCATGCACATACTCGATATGCATTTACCACACGCAACTAGCCCATCACACGCGATCCGTGCACGCATCGAGTCACACGCAGACAGAGCTCACTCAACAATTCACATGGCCAATATCAACAATTAATTTGATCTGGCCCACGCGTGCACCAAACAGACATATGTCCACTATATAAACACACAAATAAGCCCTCAATTAAATCAACCCCATCCAGAATAATTCAAACATGCCTAAAACACGTAAATTGCCAATTTTCTCCAACCAAATGGCGTCGGATTAATTCCGATCCTTCACGACACTTTCTCGCCATTAAATAACGGTTCTAAAAATTCAACTTGCGTCCTGAACAAATCATCACAGCCCTGTGAACAGTAATTCGTAGCTTGTGAACAGTAATTCGCAGCTTGTAATTCACCTCAAATTGTCCTCCAAAAATTCCAAAAATAATCCTCAAGGCCCGCCACAACATTCCCATCTTAAACCCCAATATTTCGCACCCGCATATTGTCAATTTCACCCCAAATCAAATTATCCGTCGATACCCAATATCCTAAATCGGGATTAGAGTGTGACTTACCAAGTTCTAGGCTAAATCGGCTAGAACGAAAAGCGGCGGCACTTAAACGGACACGGCGGGGACGGCGGCGAAGCTCGGCAACGGCAATCGGCTTGCGGCGGCGGTCCGGCTCTTGATTTGGGCTCACGGCCACTTGGAGGAAAGAGAGAAAAGAGAGAGAAACGGTGGCTGGTGATGGTGGTTTGGGGCTGGTATGGCGGCTAAGCGGCGGCTAGAGGGCGGTCCGGCGTGTGGCGGCGAGCAGCGGCGCCGGCGTGGCTTCACTGTGGAAGAGGAAGAAGTTCACGGCAAAGAAAAAAAAGGGGGGGAGGGGCTGATCGTGAAGATGAAGGAGAGAAGGGGGAGGAAGACCACATTCTTGACTCAAATAATATATTTTGACCAATTGCGAAAATGACCAAAATGCCCTTTACTCATATTTGTAATCCGACGGTCCCGATTCGATCTTATCTTGATCCGACGGCCGAGATCGATTCTTGCACAAAAATATCCAAGGGTATACTTGTAATTTCCAAAATATCCAAGGGTAAAATTGTCCAATCAAAATTTTAGGGAAAAATTACCAAAATGCCCTTTACCCTTAAAGCTTGTCCTTTAATAAATCCTAGGGGTATTTTGGTCACTTTCTCCGTTTCTTGTCCAAATCGAATTTTTCCGAAGGAATTGAGCGCACCAAAAATTCATACGTGTCACGTGCAACGTCGTCCTAACATTCCGTCGTGATTTCCTAATTTTCCGGTGTCCAATTTGGGCAAAAATTCCATAATTAAATTCTATTAAACGCAACTCGAGCGTTTTTCGAGCTAACGGGCGGCTTCCTGCGAAAATTCGCGAAATCGACTCATGACTGATACTAAATCGAGTCACGTGCAAGTCCGTTCGGTGCGTGACGACCTCGGTTGTCATTAAAATCGCGAAGATCCATCACTTGATCCAAGGGGTACGATCGTTTTTGTATAATTTCAGAATCATTTGTCAAGTCGTTTCGTGGTCCAACGGAATCACCCGCGATCCACTACTAGGACAGTGGCGAACTGACCCCTAACTATCCTTGGATCGACCAACAGTGGCTCGAAATATCACTTCCGCGATTTAATGGTCGAAATCCATTCACGATCGAATTTTCTTTAGTCGCGCGAATTTAATTCTCCTATTAGCATTTCCCTAATGGTTAGCATTCCCAGGAATGATCAGTTCCAGGCGAGAATTTACTGCGAGCACATCTCATAAACCTCATTTATTCAATAAATTCCAATTGGTGGAATTTCGGAATGTGACAATTTATGAGTTGGCCAATTTGAGAAAGGATTTAGCTTATACTTTGCGCATTATGTTTTATTATTAAACCTTAAAGTTGTATAATATCACATGGGCCAAGTGGGAGAATGTTGGATTTTATTATGGCCCGCGTGATTAATGGCCTGGTCCATATGTGGTTTAAGTTTAACAATTATTATGTGCTAAATTCATATTGGTCAATAGAGAGGTGTATTCTAATTACCGTACACCCTGATGGATGATGTGACTATAAAAGACCCAATTAGAAACTGGTCCTCTCTCAATCCTAGAACAGAACGACGGTTTCTTTTCCATCAAGAACGTTATAAAGCGAAAAGGGGTCAAGAGAGAGAAACCGATTTCTTCAAAGATTTCTCATCTACAATTGATTTCTTCACAAGGAATCATCATGGATCAAGGTATGTCTTTCGTCACTTGTGATGTAGTGAAAATCACCTTGTTCTAAGATTTTGGGAATTATGTCTTATGCAAATATTAGGGTTTGATTTGCATATAATTGATTTGATCTTACACAATTATGACAGAATATTTGGTAATTACAATTAAGACACATTTGATTTTTTGCTTTATGTCGGAAGAACCCGTCTTAAATAAGTAAACCTCGGGAATATGGTCTTTCGAGGAATGGTTCCCAAATTGTGACACGCAAAATGATGTAAGTTTTGTGGATATTCAAATACAAAAGAATTTTAAGATACAAATACCTGGCGCTTTTTAATGACCCAATGAGATTTTATTTCTCTTCTGTTGATCTAACAGTTACAAGCTCCATAAATGGTTCATTCAAGGTACAACCTTCCGTTAACGCTGCGCTGGTGAAAAGCCCCGTCAATCGCCTAAGCCAATTAAGGCACAAGGCTAAACTCGATTAGATGACCCAAATAAGTGATGAGATTATATGCCTTTGGTCATCAGAGACGGAGCCAAAAATCTCAAGGCTTTTGGAGGAAGCGAGCGAAATTTTGGCCTTGACTTACCAATTTAGTCAACTTTTATTATTAAAGAATGCGCATTTATTGACAAATTAAAATAAACAATGAACTTTTTAAATTTCTAAAAATTAATCACATATAATTAAAATAAGATAGTTTAATAAATTCGTTAGACAGGTAAGGTCATTTATTTCAAAAAAAAACTACCATGATATTTTAAAACAGCATTAATTGACAGGAAATACAGAATTAAGTAATATATAATTATATCTGAGGGCCAAGAACGTAATATTTTAGTTACTTCTATCTTGAGCAACTAAGTCCCTTGACCTTGTTTTTCCAAATGGAAGTCCTTTTCAGTTATTACAGATAAATACATTAATTTGGCCGAAGGGAGGAACATCCTTTAAAAATTTACATATATATATAATCAAATGGAGAAAAATAGCATATCATTAGGCCCAAATTCAATTCAGAAATTGTAGGCACATGATTAAGAAAACATAGTACTTTTACCCCTTTATTAGACTCGGTTCCAGAATTTGAAAGTATTTTTCTCCCCTTCTTTTAGCAGTGTTGAAAACAGCCATATTAAACAAACATATTAAGATAAATTAAGTGTGATGATTGGAAAAAGGACTTGCATGGAAAAAATCAAGTTAGAGGATTAACTTGACTGGGTTGGTAAGCCAACTTGAAAATCAAGTTGGAAAGGGCAGAATTATCGATAGATCTTGACATACGTGTTCATTATGAAAAAGGAAAACTTGACTAGATTGTTAGGTCGAGATGAAACTCCATTGTCTCCACTCCAACCTTGAGATTTCTAGCTTTGTCACTGATAGTGTCACATCGAGTCTACCAAAGGAAAATTTTCCTAACCAAACTGTTGAAATAGGAACAACCCAAGTTCTTGCATTTTTCTCAGTTGACTAATCTTTGATGCCATTTGTCTGATTCATTTGGATTGAGGACTAACAATTTTTTACACGACCCATTTATACAATATGTACATGACACATAGTTAAGCATACAACTTAATCAGGTTCGTCTCAGAAACAGGTCAAAAGTAAGAATTCATCAAAAACATGAAGGGACAAGTCCAGATTCAGTCCTATAACTTATAGGACTTTTGCAATTGGGTCCTCAGACTTATTTTGGCACAAATCAAGTTCCTCGACTTTATTTTTCCGATGGCAGTCCTTTTCTGGTTATCACAGATAAATACGTTAACTTGGCCGTTTGATGTTCGTATATTAAAACAAAAGGGAGGAACATATTTTTAAAATTTATATATTTAGTCTAATGGAGAAAAATAACATATCGTTAGGCCCAAATTCAATTCAGAAATTGTAGGCACATGATCAAGAAAATATAGAACTTTTGCCCTTTTTTTCCTTAATTAGACTCATTTCTAAAATTTGAAAGTACTTTTCTCCCTTTCGTTTAGCAGTATTGAAAACAGCCATATTAAACAATCATATTAACATAATTAAGTATGAGTGATGATTCGAGAAAGGACTTACATGAAAAAAATCAAGTAACTTAGAGGATTTCTTGCACAAAAAAATGTTTGAGGACTCAATTACAAAATACTCGTTGGAGGACTACATTTGAAGAAATAAAGAAGAATTACACACCAGAAGTTTAACATTACAATCATACTCTATATATATCAAATTACTTCTTTATTGATGCTCAAGTCAGATGTAACTAAAATATTACGTTCTTCGCCCACACACCCATCGAGCACAACCTCCGACAATTGATAGAAATATTTTTCTTTGTAGGCAACTAAACTTTAAATCACATAAAATTAATTAATGAAATTTCTTTTTAGATAAAAATGATCTATTGTATATGATATAATCCTGTATTTCCGTCAATTGATGTTGTCTTAAAATATTATTGGTGGTGTTTGTGAAATAAATGACCTCACCAATGTAACGAATTTATTAAACTATCTTATTTTAATTATATGTTGATTAATTTTTAGAAACTCAAAAGGTTCATTGTTTGTGAATTTGTCAATAAAAACGTATTCATTAATAACAAAATTAAAATTGACTAAATTGCTAAGTCGAGGCCACAATATTGCATGCTCCCCCAAAGCCTTGAGATTTCTGGTTTCGTCACTGATAACCTCACTTCGAGTCTACTAAAACAAAATTTTCTAAAAAACAAATTAAGTTGAAATGAGAATAACCCAAGATCTTGACATTTCTCTCAATTCAATCATCTAGAATTTGAAACCAAGCCTTTTCTTTGATTAATTTGGAGTTAGAACTAAAAATATTTTACATGACATGTCCATACGACATGTGCATGACACATAGTTAATCGTGTTCGCTTTGAGTTTAATCATGTTAGTGTCATTAACTGTCACTTAGTATGTGCATATATATATTAACCGTCAATTAATCAAAAAATGTTCATATAACTCATTAATTATTCTAACTAAAGGATCCTAATTTGGCTGATATCACTCATCAGCTGTGGCTGATATAAATCATTAGGTCAAGAAAACATTTCATTTGGGGTTTTTATTGACTATTTGCTCGTGTAGCTACGACCGGGTTGGATAAACCTCGAACGATGTCCAAGGACAGCTACTCACCAGCATTTCCTTTTGTTTTTCAGACCTACCATATTTTCTTTGACGGGAACTAACATTACGGATTTGTCATCTGAAAAGTTAAATGATCTTTTTTACGAAACAATCAAAACTACAACACTTAGAAATTTAAAAGGGCCACGCTTTTTCCACTCTCTCTATGGCCAAAACACTTATTAGCACAATGTTTTGACAATATTGCTCTTTATGGATCCCACTTTTTAGCAATACATTTTTCCCTTTTTTTATGGGTTAATACCACAAAAACCCCAAACTGGTACACCCGTAACAAATTTACCCTATGTTAGTTTCTGTCAAATTTTACCGTCATATTGCTGAGTTTGATAATATGCGGCAATTGACGGGTATACCAGTTTAGGATTTTACCCTCCATTTGTCACATGTGTACCGGTTTATGATTTTTTGTGGTGTTAATTCAATTTAACAGAAACTAACGGAGGGTTAATTTGTCGCAAATGTACCAGTTTAGGATTTTTAGTGGTCAAAAAATTAGTTTGAGTTAAATATGTCACAGGTGTACCAGTTTGGAGTTTTTGGTAGTCAAAAAACTAGCTCGGAGTAAATTTGTTACAAGTTTATCAGTTTGAGGTTTTTTGTGTATTAACCCTTCTTTTCTTGTGCCACATCTGCTTTCTTTAAACTTCTTCCTTCTCTTTGTTCTCTCTCTCTCTCTCTCTTTATTTGGTCAAACTCTATTCTCTCTCAAGAGGCATAGAAATGGAGAATCATGAAGGTCACGTCTTGCATATCCTAGGCCTCCTCCTTGACCACCTCCATCTCTGTGACTACCAATTTGACTCGCTACACCTTAATGTAATTCACGATCTTTGTGAGGAATTTAACAAATTTGTCTGTGGATATTTTCAACAGCTAAATTGAAAGAAGGCAAGGAAATTGATTGTCAGGCTTTGGGAGGTAATGAAATGCCAAAAGGATTTGCTTGTAAGCAATGCTCTCTTGCGAATTTTATTGATTCCTTGTGCATATAAGGGTTTTTTTATGTTTTAAATTGTGGAGAGTATGCCTCAAGGCTGCCGCCCTCAGTCTTTCCATCAACCTTCCCAGCTCCTCCTTCCTATCGTCGCGAACTACTCCACCTTCGTTGGGCTCATCACATGTAGAGTGCACAACCTACTCATGTCCCCAGTATGCGCCATTCTCCTCAAACACCATCCCCTTGCTGCTTTAAGATGTGGTGTATAGGCTTCACTCATGCGGCTCAAGAAGGTGCAATCATGAGTCATGAGGACTAATCCAGTTGTCTCTGCCTACACAAGCACGAAAGTCTCCATTTTTCTATCGCTCTATTGTTATGAGTGGCTATATGAGATAGAACATAAAAAAGGAAGAAGACAGGGAAAGTGAATGTGTGACCCACAAGAAAAGAAATAGAAAATTAATAAAAGAAAAGGGACATGACCAGAAAAAATGTAACAATATTTTCTTAAAACATTGGTAGAAGAGGGATGCTAAAAAGTGGGATCCACAAAGGGTAATATAGTCAGATTATTATGTTGAAGAGTATTTTAGCCAAAGAAGGAGTGAAAAAAGCGCGACCCATTTAAAATATTTAATTGTCTTTTAATTTGTGAGTACGCATTCATTAATGATAAAAATTGCCTAAATTGTTAAGGCGAAGCCAAAAATTCGCCCCTACCCCAAAAATATTAACATTTCTAGCTCTGTAGCCAATGACTCACTTCGAGCCTACCAAAGGATAAATTTTCAAAAAATTCTGATGAAATCGGAAAAACCCAAGATCTTCATATTTCTCTCAATTCAATAATCTAGGATTTGAATTGACCATTTTTTTTTGTTTATATGGAATTAACACTGAAAATTTTTTACAGGACCTGCTTGTACAACACGTATATGACACATTATAAAAGCATATTTCGTTTGAGATTAATCTTGTTGGTGTCGTACATCGATCACCTCGTTTTTACAAGGAGTTTACAAATAGCTAGTTGATCCTTTAATTGTCATTCGACAATGATTAAAAAGTATTTCATATTAATCATTAAGGGTGCGTTTGTTTTACGGAAAACTCAATGACAAACGAAAATGATTTTCTGGAAAGCATTTTTCAGGAAAATGGTTTGTTTGGCAATATGTAATCGAAATCGTTTTCTGACGTTTGGATTTTATTGGAAAATAATTTCAATCTCATGGCTTTATCTCAGGCCAAAAAAAAATTAAATTTTTAATTATATTTAATTTGAATTTTTAATTCTTTTTTTCTTCTTTTTCTTTTTCTTTTTTCTTTTCTTTCCTTTTCTTTCTCCTCCTTTGTCACGCCCCGAACCCTATCGAGCTCGCGACATCCGCCACTGGTCGATTTATACGACATCCCAGGAATTATCGCCGACCTCAAATACAATCGTCAGAGATATAACGCACGACGGAAACCACAATTAACCTGGACAATATAAACTAGGAAAACGTCAGGGAGAATATACATTGACATTTTCATTAACAACCTTATACAACATTCACAGCACTTACAACCACCGTAATTTACAGCCACCATAAACCCTTGCACACCGTATTACAAACTACCGATATACAAAAAGATCGGTAACCTGGCATCCAGACCTCAAAAATGGTACTTTCCTAAAATCTACGATTCTGAACCCCCAACACTAGTCTCTACGCCCCTTACTCGGCGTCCATTCAGAATCTGACTCATCATCATCGGAGTCTGAACTCCCCTGATCCGATTGCTCCTTCAAAGTCTCCGGCTCCGCCTCAATCACAATCGGATGATCAATGTCACCCGACTTAGCTGGAATAGCGTTTTGGTACTCCTCGGCTAAAAAATCAAAGAAATTGTACTCCGGCACGAAATTGGGATCCATATACTGTTCATATGGGAGTACATATTCCGGTTCTCCTACAGACTCTTCCGACTCCTCAGACTCGTCATCAGGCTCTACCTCGGGCTCCACCTCTTCTGGTTCCTCCTCCTCTGGTTCCTCTTCGGGGATTGGTTCTAAGTCTATGTCCATCGGGTCATCCTCAGCTTGCGATGCTTCAGGCTCAGGTTCATGCTCAGCCTTTGAAGATCCTTGTGCGGCGGGTGCTGAATGCATCCCAGATTGCGCTAAGCTAACCTCTGTACTGGTCAGTTCTCCATCAATCGAGGGTACGGCAGTCGGGTCCCAATCCCCAACTAGATCAAACGGAACATCAAATCCTCTAACGGGCCCGAACTCAGCCCCGTCCGCATCCCGGAAGAACCAGGCAGTATAAACGTGGGTCTCCCAAAGAGGTAATCCTACTTCTACGAAAACGGTCGTGGAATGCTTAATCCAGGTCATTCCATCACCCATCGGAAACTCTGTAACTTCATTTTCGGTGTGCACTGGTACCCCAAAACGTTCTGGTGGCGGTGGCGGTGGGTTCATGGCTCAGGTCGGGGTTCTGAAAATATTGGTTGAAACAACCATGAGAACACTTCTCAGCAAGTTCACTCCTAAACCCCACCTAGGCTATCACGTACCTCCAGACAATTTCACAAACACAATCACACGCACCATTATCACAAAGCAAGCACATCACATACAACCACAAGCATGCATAATTCTCATGTCATGCACTCATTCCGTTCTCACTATCTCGTTTCCACATGCCTCGCCAGTGACCCGCGTTACTGTATATGCCTCAGGTACACTGCGACCTCTTTCCACAACACTTCTGGGCCCGCGTAAACGTACATGCCTCAGGCCATGTTTCTTGCCCCCTTAAACGTACACGCCTCAGGCTCAACACCTACCACCTACTACACAACCCGCGTTAAAGTACACGCCTCAGGCTGGCAGTCTTCCGGTAATACCGGGCATCGTCCCGCGTAAATGTACATGCCTCAAGACGGCACACTTTCCACGAACTCGTGTCATATCACATCCACTTTTCATTTATGCCAATGCTCAACAAGCATTTACCCCACTCAACTGGTCAATCACACGTGGCCCATGCACGCATCAATTCACACATAATACATGCTCACTCAGCATTTGACATGGCCAATTTTAACAATTAAATTAATCTGGCCCAAGTGTGCACCTGACAGGCGTATGTCAACCATTCAATTACACAACCATGCACTCAAATTCATCACCACAATGAAATCACAGTTCAACACACATAAACGCACAATTTGCTATTTTTCTCCAACCGAATGACGTCAAATCAATTCCGGCCCTTCACAGCACTTTCTCACAATTAATTGCAGGTTCTAAAAATCCAACTCGCGTCCCGATCGGCCCATCACAGCCCAATGGACAGCCCATCACAGCCCACTTCTGTGACATTCCGAAATTCCACCAATTGGAATTTATTGAATAATTGAGTTTTATGAGATGTGCTCGCAGTAAATTCTCGCCCGGAACTGATCATTCCTGGGAATGCTAACCATTAGGGAAAGGCTAATAGGGGAATTAAATTCGCGCGACTAAAGAAAATTCGATCGTGAATGGATTTCGACCATTAAATCGCGGAAGTGATATTTTGAGCCACTGTTGGCCGATCCAAGGATAGTTAGGGGTCAGTTCGCCACTATTTTAGTAGTGGATCGCGGGTGATTCCGTTGGACCACGAAACGACTTGATGAATGATTCTGAAATTATACCGAACGATCGTACCCCTTGGATCAAGTGATTGATCTTCGCGATTTTAATGACAACCGAGGTCGTCACGCACCGAACGGACTTGCACGTGACTCGATTTAGTATCAGTCATGAGTCGATTTCGCGAATTTCCGCAGCAAGCCGCCCGTTAGCTCGAGAAATGCTCGAGTTGCGTTTAATAGAATTTAATTATGGAATTTTTTCCCAAATTGGACACCGGAAAATTAGGAAGTCACGCCGGAATGTTAGGACGACGTTGCACGTGACATGTATGAATTTTTTGTGCGCTCAATTCCTTCGGAAAAATTCGATTTGGACAAGAAACGGAGAAAGTGACCAAAATACCCCTAGGATTTATTAAATGACAAGCTTTAAGGGTAAAGGGCATTTTGGTAATTTTGCCACAAAATTTTGATTGGACAATTTTGCCCTTGGATTTTTGAGAAATTACAAGTATACCCTTGGATATTTTTGTGCAAGAATCGATCTCGGCCGTCGAACCAAGATAAGATCGAATCGGGACCGTCGGATTAAAATTGTGAGACAAGGGTAATATGGTCATTTTCCACTTGGGTCAATGGTCACTATTTGAGTCAAAAATGTTGTCTTCCTTCCCATTCTCTCCTCTTCTTCTTCACGATCAGCCCCCCCCCCCCCCCCATTTGGGTTTTCCTTCTTTCCCCCACCGTGAGCTTCCCTTGGCCGTTCTTCTTCACCGTCGGCGCCGCCACTCGCCACCACCACGCCGGACCGCCGTCTAGCCGCCGTCCACGCCACCGTACGCCGCCACCACCAACCTCAAACCTCACCATCTCTCCCTCTTTCTCTCTCTCTCTCAAGTGGCCGTGAGCCACAACCAAAGGGGCCGGACTGCCGCCGCAAGCCAATGGCCGTTGCCAAGCTTCGCCGCCGTCCCCGCTGTGTCCGTTTAAGTGCCGCCGCTTCCCGTTCTAGCTGTTTAAGTCTAGAACTTGGTAAGTCGCTTCCTAAACCCAATTTTGGACATTGGGTATCAAAGGACGATTTAATTTGGGTGAAATCGGGTTTATGCGGGTGCTAATTTGGTGGATTGAAGGTCGGAAATGTTGTGACGGGCCTTGAGGATTATTTTTGGAATTTTTTGGAGGACAATTTGAGGTGAATACAAGCTGTGAATTACTGTTCACAAGCTGCGAATTACTGTTCACGAGCTGTGGTTTACTGTTCACGGGGCTGTGATGATTTGTTCGGGACGCAAGTTGGATTTTTAGAACCATTATTTAATGGCGAGAAAGTGTCATGAAGGATCGGAATTAATCTGACGCCATTTGGTTGGAGAAAATTGGCAATTTACGTGTTTTAGGCATGTTTGAATTATTCTGGATGGGGTTGATTTAATTGAGTGTTTATTTGTGTGTTTATAAAGTGGACATATGTCTGCTTAGTGCACGCGTGGGCCAGATCGAATTAATTGTTGATATTGGCCATGTGAATTGTTGAGTGAGCTCTGTCTGCGTGTGACTCGATGCCTGCACGGATCGCGTGTGATGGGCTAGTTGCGTGTGGTAAATGCATATCGAGTATGTGCATAAGTAAGGAGAAGTTGTGGTGTGACAAGTGATTGTGGGAAAGTATGCGAAGGTGTGGTAGTGCGAGAATGGGATCGGGCCGGGTATCGTAAACTCGGGCAGCGATCAGGTAGGTCTGATGTATTTGGCACAGGCTGAGGTTGGAAAAAGCAAGTATGAGAATCGGTCCGAGGCACGATCAGCTCGGGTGAGATCGGGATTGGACCGAGGCATCTTAAGCTCGGGTTTCAATCATGTAGGCCTGACGCATTTGGCGCGGGCTGAGTTGGGATCGGGTCTGGGGCGTGTGATGCTCAGGTCGCGATTGGGGCCTGAGGCGTGAACGGGTACGCGGGCCGGATGTGGTGAATGATCGCAGTGTGCCTGAGGCGTGTACTTCAACGCGGGTCACTGGCGAGAAATGAGAAAGAGGAAATGAGAATGGAAGGAATAGTTGTAACATCCTGAATTTCGACCTATTTCCGGAATCAATGAAATAGATGTTATTTCTCATTTCATTTTAGTAAGTCTCGCCCGGAACTGATCATTCTCGGGATACTAACCTTTAGGGAATGGCTACCTAGGGAAATGTACGTGGACCTAAGAACTCGATCATGAGTCGACCTTCGGTGACGATCGAGGTCGCCATGACTCGAATAACCCTAGGTCGATACGCGTAATCCCTAAACAGCCGCCCGTTAGTGAGAGACCCTAAAATTGAGATTGGGCGATTTTGATCGTGAAATTGGATCCGGACTTGGATGTCGATTTTGGGGGTCGTGTACGACTATTTTTTACGAGGATGACGTCATTTTAGTGTGGCCAATGATATTTGGGGTTGGTATGGTCGAAAAATGGAAATTCGGCCCGGGACTAAAAAATTACGATTTTGCCCCTAGGCCTATTTTTGGGTATTCCGAATTTTGGGGATTTTGGAAATTAAATTTGGGGATTAATTGTGGATAAATATCAGTCCCAAAATATTGGACCAAAATGCCCTTGGATATTTTGGCTTAGGAGAATATTGGCCAAGTAAAGAGGGGCAAAATTGGAATTTGGAAAGTTTGGTCAAATTTGATTATTTAAGTCAAGAAACCTTCTCTCTCTCCTCATTCCTCTCACTCTCCCTCCACGGCAGCCCCTCCCCCTCACTGAACCAGCTTCCTTCCCCATCCTCTCCCCCATACCGATTTCCCCTTCCTCCTCTCTCAGCCGCGTGGACCCCGATCACCGCCGGGAGACCGTTGCCGCTGCCGTGTGCTGCTGTGAGCCACCGGCCAGCCGTTCCACCTTCCCGCTCTAGCCGAGTTAGTCTAGAGTTCGGGTAAGTCGCGATCTAATCCCTATTTAGGACGTCGGGTATTTTCGGACTCGTTCGGGTATGGTTTAGAGGATTTAGAGGGTGATTAAGGTGTCGATAATGGTTTTTGGTGGCTGATGGTGGTTGTTGATGGCTGATCGTGACTGTTAGCGGGTGTTGCGGGTTGGATTAGACGTCGGGAAATGAGTTTAGGCGGTTGGAATTCGGTAGAAATCGGTTCGGGTTTGAATCCGTGAGGTTCGGGGTAAATCGCGGATTCGCGGTTACTGTACCCACTCAGTTTGCTATTTTTTTAGAGAATTTTGTGGGCCGAATTTGAGGAATTGTTCTTCATGAAAGTTGTTTCCAACATCTTGAAATATAACATATTTTAATTTGGGAATTTTTGAAAATCATTTGATGCCATTCGGAAGTCCATCTTTGGACCGAAATAAAACTGCCCGATTTACTGTTCATCCGACCTTCGGGTCTGTTCGAATTTTTATAAATTTTTCCAGGCCTATTTTCAAAATACTTACTTCACAAAAGTTGTTGGGGAAATTCGTGGATATAACATATAAAAATTTCAAAGCTTTTCAAGGTGATTTGGGTGTTGAAATAAATGTATTTTGAGGACAAAACGGTCTGTTTGAGCGAACTGATTTTGCTTTGACTTCGAGGGACAAAAAGGCATGGTTGCAGATTGAATCGGATTTTGTGTTCTTCATGAGAAATGTTGATCAAGATGTTTTTTATGACATATCCAAAATTTAGAATTTTTAGAGTTGTTTTACTATTTATTTCAAATGGATTTCTGTCACTACGCAACTGCCCAGTTTGGACCCGATTTTTACATATTCTCGGTTTTTCTCTCTCTCGAGAATTATTCAGTGTTACCGTGGCATTTTGATGGGTAGTTTGATGCTTGAATGAGCTCGTATGTGTGTTTGTGTGGCTGTGAGGTGTGGTGGCATGATTGCGCATTGAGTTCGCGTGCTAAGCTTGGGTGTTTGTGTGGTGTTCGCGTGATGAGGATGGGTAATTGTGAAAAATGTGTGCGAGATGTGAATTTGTGTGTGACCGTGTGTATGTGTGGTCGTGTGGTACGTGTGGAGAGTGTGGAACGAAGGTACGGAAATGTAGGATTGATGGGAAAAGTGATACCCTGAGGCGTGTTCGTTTACGCGGGGTAAGGTCCGTCCTGAGGCGTGTTCGTTTACGCGGGACGATGCCGTCCCTGACGAGGTGACGATGCCCGGCCCGACGGGGTGACGATGCCTGACGTGGTCAGAAGACCGTTGACCTGATGCGTTTTACGCGGGCTCGGTAGAAGGAAAGTGTGTGTAGGATTCCGTCCTGAGGCGTGTTCGTTTACGCGGGACGATGCCGTCCCTGACGAGGTGACGATGCCCGGCCCAACGGGGTGACAATGCCTGACGAGGTCAGAAGACCGTTGGCCTGATGCGTTTTACGCGGGCGCGGTAGTGGTGGAAAGGTTGAGAATGAGCGGGATTTGGCTTGACATGTGAGGATTGTGAAAGTGATGCATGGTGTGAGTTAGTGTGCGAGTGTGTTTGTATCGCGTGATGCAGTGCGTGATTATGGGGTAAAATCTGCTAGGCATGATATGGGACGTGCCCAAGTAGGTTTTGCTTTATAATCGAGACACGCACGCGGCTGTGATGTATTGCTGTGGTATGATTGGCGTGTGTATTAATATGTGGAAAGTGTGTGATGGCATGTGTACAAGAATTGTATGTTGGGATTGTGGGCTAACGTGCATGGTGCGTATGCAGAGAGTCCAGGTATGTGTGAATGTTCGATTGCTGGTTGTGTGGTTGTTTGGTTGCGCGTTTGGATGTGTCTGGAATTACGTGATAGCCTAGGTGGGGCTTAGGTTGTGACTTATTGAGATGTGATCTCATGGTTGTTTCAACCAAACCATTTCAGAGCCGCCGCCTGAATGTCGAGATTGAGGTCGACTCGGAGTCGTCGGGTCAGCAGACAGTTGCGAAGGATTCAGGTGGTGATACCGAGGACAGTGAGTTAGAGTGGACGCCTTCGAGAGGGCGTAGGGGATAGTTCTGGGGGAGGATGTGCCCCATTTTTGGATAGTGCTGGCCTAGAGAGCTGATCTTGATATTTTGGTGGTTTGGAGTTTATAGTTCGGTGTGCTTATAAATTATTTTGTGGTTTGTATTGGTGGATGATGTAAATATTTGGAAGTGTAATATATGCTTGGTGGTTTGACGATTTGTTCCTTCCTGGTGTTCTCAAATTTTTAATGTCCGGGATTTTTGATTGCTTCCGCCGCGAGTTAACTCTAATGGATCGTTGGGTCGGCGACGTTATTCCTGGGATGTCGCACTCTGTTCGACCGGAGGCGGGATGTCGCAGGCTCGACGGGGGTTCGGGGCGTGACAATAGTGGGATGAGAATTGGTACATGCGTGTGTTGCATACGACGTGATTGTGATTGAGTACGGGTGTACGCATGTTTGAGTCTGACTATATTATTTGAGGTGCCTGCAATGTGAAAACTTGATGTGTACGAATGCACGTTTGTCTGTGTGATTGTCTGGAGGTACGTGATAGCCTAGGTGGGGTTTGAGGGTGAACTTGCTGAGAAGTGTTCTCATGGTTGTTTCAACCAATATTTCAGAACCCCGACAGGAACCATGAATCCTCCACCGCCGCCGCCAGAACGTTTTGGGGTCCCAGTACACACTGAGGTTGACGCTACAGAATTTCCGATGGGAGATGGGATGACCTGGATTAAGCACACCTCTACAGTGTTTACAGATGTAGGTTTGCCTCTTTGGGAAGAGCATAAGTACACTGCCTGGTTCTTCCGGGATGCTGACGGGGCTGAGTTCGGGCCCGTTAGAGGATTCGATGTTCCTTTTGATCTTGTTGGGGATTGGGACCCGACGGCTGTACCCCCGATAGACGGAGAGTTGACTAGTGTGGATACTAGTTTAGCTCAATCGGTTTTGCAATCAGCGGCCGCAGCTCAGGGATCTTCAGAGGCTGAGCATGAACCCGAGCCCGAAGCGTCGCAAGCTGAAGACGATCCAATGGACATCGATTTGGAACCGATCCCCGAGGAAGAACCAGAGGAAGCGAAGGCCGAGGTAGAACCCGAAGAGGTAGAGCCCGAGGTAGAGCTTGAGGTCGAGTATGAGGAGTCGGATGAGCCGGCAGGAGACCCGGAATATATACTCCCTTTTGAGGAATACATGGATCCCAATTACGTGCCTGAGTATAATTTCTTCGATTTTCTGGCTGAGGAGTATCAGAACGCAGCTCTCGCTGAGTCGGGTGACATC
This sequence comes from Syzygium oleosum, assembly GCF_021117445.2. NCBI lineage: Eukaryota > Viridiplantae > Streptophyta > Magnoliopsida > Myrtales > Myrtaceae > Syzygium > Syzygium oleosum. Next base: position 2,740,056 of record NW_026607500.1, on the reverse strand, counting down.
AATCACCCGTTTGTGATCGAAGCTGAGCCGGAGTCCTCTGAGGAGCAGACTGTCCAAGGAAGTTCGGATTCAGAGGGTGAAGAGTCAGACTCGGAGTGGACGCCGAGTAAGGGTCGTAAGGGTTAGTGCATGGGTCTAATCAGAGTTTTTGAGGTGTACCATTTTTGGAAAATAGGATACCAGGTCATCTAGTCCTTTTTGTTATCGAAGGTGGATAGTAAGGTGTGCACTTGTATATTAAGGCTGTAATTGTGAATATCTTATAAGTTTGTGAATGGAAAAGAATATGTGTATTCTCCCTGAATTTTCTCCCCAGTTTTAATTGTCCGGGTTAATTGTTAGTATCCGCTATAGTTGTAAATCTCTGATGTCGATTTGAGGTCGGCGACAATCTTGGGATGTCGCATAAATCGACCAGGTAAGGGTGTTACGTGCCCGATGGGGTTCAGAGCGTGACATCCCCGTTTGAATTGGTATCAGAGCAAGGTTAGGTCGATCTAGACTGGTCGAAGTTTGGAGTAATAAGGAGCAGAAACCCTGGGGTAGAATTTAGGAAGACTTAGCGAGTTATAAGGTGGAATGAGCTACACGTGCCTCCAAATTGTTTGTTGTGATTGATTGAGTGAGAAAATTGTTGTGGTAATTGAATGCAGGTGCGTCTGGACCTGAGGTAAGTGTTCAGGCTCTTGTGATGGTGGTCTTGTGATTGGTAGAGAGGAATTGTTTATTTAGTGAATTCTTGTGTTAATTCACTGCCTAGAACTAGATTGATCTAGTTGGCCTAGAATGCTAATTCCTAAATGGAATTATAGCAGGTAGGAGAGTGGTAGAACTGCAGCAATGAGCAGTGAAGGAAGAGGCGTAGGAAGAGTCCCAAGAAGGGGCGCTGGAAGGGGAACAAGAGGTCGAGGTCGTGCTCGAGCTAGAGCCGTTGAGGACCTCGGAATGGGTGCTAGAGCAGTAGAGAATCCAGGAGTAGATGTTGGAGCTGCAGTGGACCCTAGAGTGGAAGTTAGACCTGCTGAGGACCCTATAATGGAAGTCGTTATGAGGACGTTGGAACGGATTGGAAATCTGTTAGAACAGCAGACTCAGGAAAGAGCTGCTCCGATGGCCCATGCTGCCGAGGCCACTGCTGCTGTCAATAATAATGAGAATCTAGGGCAGGGGCAAATGAATATGAATAGGCCAATGCATCAATTGGTAGAGCAGTTTATGAAGTTAAAACCGCCTAAGTTTTCTGGGAAAGGTGACCCTGAGGCTGCACCTCTATGGGTAGACGAGCTCGAGAAGGCTTTTGAGGTGCTAGAGTGTACCGATAATGAAAGAGTAACTCTGGTGGTTTACCAGTTGCAGGATAACGCGAATGACTGGTGGAAGGCCACCAAAGATAGAATATTTCCGGAAGGTACAGTCCGGACTTGGGCTGTTTTTACTGAGAAGTTTTATGAAAAATATTTCTCGGCAAATGCTAGGGAGGAGAAGATTGATTTAGCGGTTCTAGATATGTACGATTTTGATGTAATCGTGGGTATGGATTGGCTATCTAAGCAGAGGGCTATGATGGATTGTAATAGTAGGGTGATCCAATTTAATCCTATTGGACATCTGGAATTTAAATTTGTGGGAAGTCGAGGAGGACCCTCGATTCCATGGATTTCGTCGCTAGAAATGACAAAATTGCTGAGTGAAGGTTGTCAAGGGTTTTTAGCGGCAGTAGTTGATTCGACGGCTGAAGAGCCGAGGCTTGAGGACATAGCTGTGGTGTGCGAGTATCCCGATGTGTTTCCTCAGGAATTGCCGAGACTGCCACCAGCAAGGGAGGTAGAATTTGTAATCGAGTTGTCACCTGGAATTGAGCCAATCTCGAAGACACCTTATAGGTTGTCGTTGTCGGAATTGAAGGAGCTAAAGGTACAGATGCAGGAGTTGTTAAATAAGGGATTTATTCGGCCCAGTGCGTCTTCATGGGGAGCACCGGTGTTATTTGTTAGAAAGAAAGATGGATCACTGAGGCTATGTATTGATTATAGGCAGCCGAATCAAGTAACGGTTAAGAATAAATATCCTTTGCCAAGGATTGACAATTTGTTTGATCAGTTACAAGGGGTTTCGATGTTCTCTAAAATTGATCTGACAACAGGATACCACCAGTTGAGAATTAGGAAGGAGGATATACCGAAAACGGCATTTAGGACGAGGTATGGACATTATGAATTTACCGTAATGGCGTTTGGGTTGACGAACGCCCCTGCTGCCTTCATGGATTTGATGAACCGGGTGTTTAAAGAATTTTTAGACCAGTTTGTGATCGTTTTTATAGACGATATATTGGTTTACTCGAAGAGCTTAGAGGAGCATGAATTTCATTTGATTCGAGTGTTGCAGACTTTAAGGGAGAACGCGCTCTATGCTAAGTTTAGCAAGTGCGAGTTTTGGCTCAGTCGAGTAGCGTTTTTGGGACATGTGATCTCAGGAGAAGGAATCTCAGTGGATCCATCGAAAATTGAAGCGGTGATGAAGTGGCCTAGACCAACGACAGTAACTGAAGTCAGGAGTTTTCTGGGTTTAGCTGGATACTACCGTCGTTTTGTGGAAGGATTTTCAGCAATAGCAATGCCGCTGACGCATTTGTTGAAGAAGGAAATGAGGTTTGATTGGACAGATAAATGTGAGCGGAGTTTTCAGGAATTGAAGCATAGATTGACAACGGCACCAGTGTTGACGATTGCGTCAGGACCCGGAGGGTATGAGATATATAGCGACGTGTCGTTGAAAGAATTGGGATGTGTGCTCATGCAGCATGGGCGAGCGGTAGCTTATGTGTCAAGGCAGTTAAGACCGCATGAGTTGAACTATCCGACGCATGACTTGGAATTGGCTGCAATTGTGTTCGCCCTGAAGATTTGGCGACACTATTTATGCGGAGAAAAGTTTCAAATTTATACAGACCATCAGAGCCTCAAGTACTTATTTTCTCAAAAGGAGTTAAACATGAGGCAGCGTCGGTGGATGGGGTTATTGAAGGATTACGACTGTGAGATTCTTTATCACCCCAGAAAGGCTAACCGGGTAGCTGATGCTTTGAACCGTAAATTGAGTATAGCATATTTGATGGTCAAGGAGTGGACACTGTTGGAAAAAGTTCGGAACTCGGAGTTCAAGTTTGAAGTAAGTCAAGTCTCGAGTCTATTAGCTACGTTAAGGATTGAGCCGGAGATCCAGGCTAAAGTTAAAGCTTTGCAGTCTACGGACCCAGAGATACAGAAAGTTGTTGGGATGGATGTTACTAAGAGAAAGCCGAATTTTCAGGTATCTGAGGACGATGTATTGAAGTTTCGTGGACGTTTATGTGTGCCTGACGATGCGAGACTTAAGGAAGAGATTCTGTATGAAGCGCATCGTAGCAGTTACAGTATCCATCCAGGTAGTACTAAAATGTATTGGAATTTGAGACAATATTACTGGTGGAACGGTATGAAGGCAGATATTGCTAAGCACGTGGCTAAGTGCCTGACATGTCAGCAGGTGAAAGCGCAACATTGTAAGCCGGGGGGATTGTTGCAACCTTTGGAAATCCCGGAATGGAAATGGGAACATATAACCATGGATTTTGTAATGGGATTGCCAAGAAGCCAAAGAGGCCATGACACTTTTTGGGTGATTGTCGACAGGTTGACCAAGTCAGCACATTTTTTGGCTGTGCGAAAGGATTTCGCATTGGAGCGGTATGCAGAGTTGTATGTGCAGCAGATAATTCGATTGCATGGGGTACCGGTGTCGATTACGTCAGATCGTGATCCCAGATTTACCCCCAATTTTTGGAAAAGTTTGCAGATGGCATTGGGATCGAAGTTACACTTCAGTACAGCTTACCATCCTCAGACAGATGGTCTGTCTGAGAGGACAATTCAGACTCTGGAGGATATGCTCAGGGCATGCGTGCTGGATTTTCAGGGTAAGTGGGAAGAGCAACTGCCCGTAGTGGAGTTTGCTTATAATAATAGTTTCCAGCAGAGCATTGGAATGGCGTCTTTTGAAGCACTATAGGGTAGGGCTTGTAGAACGTCCGTGCGTTGGGATGAAGTAGGAGAAAGGACTATAACCGGTCCAGAGTTAGTTGAACAATCGATTGAGGCTGTTAAGATCATTTGTGAAAGGCTGAGGACAGCGCAGAGCCGTCAAAAGAGTTATGCAGACAGAAGGCGAAGACCTTTGGAGTTTCAAGTCGGGGATCACGTTTTTCTTAAGGTATCGCCCATGAAGGGATTATCCAGGTTTGGCAAGAAAGGCAAATTGAGTCCAAGGTACGTGGGACCTTTTGAGATTTTAGAAAAGATTGGAGATTTGGCATATCGTCTTGCACTTTCGCCAAATCTATCGCAAGTGCATAATGTGTTCCACGTATCAATGTTAAGGAAATATGAACCGGACCCGAAGCATGTGCTAAATTTTGAGGAGATAGAAGTAGATCGCAAAGTGTCATATGTCGAGAGGCCGGTAAGGATTGAAGATCGGAAAGAACGGGTTCTAAGGAACAAGACGATCCCGATGGTCAAGGTTATTTGGGAGCACCACGGGACTGAAGGCGCAACCTGGGAAAGCGAAGAAATGATGCAACGTCAGTACCCCCAGTTGTTAGAGTAGCAGTAATAATTGTAAATTTTGAGTAGTAGTGAGATTGTAAATTTCGAAGACGAAATTTTATAAGGGGGGAAGATTGTGACATTCCGAAATTCCACCAATTGGAATTTATTGAATAATTGAGTTTTATGAGATGTGCTCGCAGTAAATTCTCGCCCGGAACTAATCATTCCTGGGAATGCTAACCATTAGGGAAAGGCTAATAGGGGAATTAAATTCGCGCGACTAAAGAAAATTCGATCGTGAATTGATTTCGACCATTAAATCGCGGAAGTGATATTTTGAGCCACTGTTGGCCGATCCAAGGATAGTTAGGGGTCAGTTCGCCACTGTCCTAGTAGTGGATCGCGGGTGATTCCGTTGGACCACGAAACGACTTGACGAATAATTCTGAAATTATACCGAACGATCGTACCCCTCGGATCAAGTGATTGATCTTCGCGATTTTAATAACAACCGAGTTCGTCACGCACCGAACGGACTTGCACATGACTCAATTTAGTATCAATAATGAGTCGATTTCGCGAATTTCCGCAGCAAGCCACCCGTTAGCTCAAGAAACGCTCGAGTTGCGTTTAATAGAATTTAATTATGGAATTTTTGCCCAAATTGGACACCGGAAAATTAGGAAGTCACGCCGGAATGTTAGGACGACGTTGCACGTGACATGTATGAATTTTTGGTGCGCTCAATTCCTTCGGAAAAATTCGATTTAGACAAGAAACGGAGAAAGTGACCAAAATACCCCTAGGATTTATTAAATGACAAGCTTTAAGGGTAAAGGGCATTTTGGTAATTTTGCCCCAAAATTTTGATTGGACAATTTTGCCCTTGGATTTTTGAGAAATTACAAGTATACCCTTGGATATTTTTGTGCAAGAATCGATCTCGGCCGTCGGACTAAGATAAGATCGAATCGGGACCGTCGGATTAAAATTGTAAGACAAGGGTAATATGGTCATTTTCCACTTGGGTCAATGGTCACTATTTGAGTCAAAAATGTTGTCTTCCTTCCCATTCTCTCCTCTTCTTCTTCACGATCAGCCCCCCCCCCCCCCCATTTGGGTTTTCCTTCTTTCCCCCACCGTGAGCTTCCCTTGGCCGTTCTTCTTCACCGCCGGAGCCGCCACTCGCCACCACCACGCCGGACCGCCGTCTAGCCGCCGTCCACACCACCGTACGCCACCACCACCAACCTCAAACCTCACCATCTCTCTCTCTCTTTCTCTCTCTCTCTCAAGTGGCCGTGAGCCACAACCAAAGGGGCCGGACCACCGCCGCAAGCCAATCGCCGTTGCCAAGCTTTGCCGCCGTCCCCGCTGTGTTCGTTTAAGTGCCGCCACTTCCCGTTCTAGCCGTTTAAATCTAGAACTCGGTAAGTCGCTTCCTAAACCCAATTTTGGAGGACAATTTGAGGTGAATACAAGCTGTGAATTACTGTTCACAAGCTGCGAATTACTGTTCACGAGCTGTGGTTTACTGTTCACGGGGCTGTGATGATTTGTTCGGGACGCAAGTTGGATTTTTAGAACCATTATTTAATAGCGAGAAAGTGTCGTGAAGGATCAGAATTAATCCGATGCCATTTGGTTGGAGAAAATTGGCAATTTACGTGTTTTAGGCATGTTTGAATTATTCTGGATGGGGTTGATTTAATTGAGTGTTTATTTGTGTGTTTATATAGTGGACATATGTCTGCTTGGTGCACGCGTGGGCCAGATCGAATTAATTGTTGATATTGGCCATGTGAATTGTTGAGTGAGCTTTGTCTGCGAGTGACTCGATGCGTGCACGAATCGCGTGTGATGGGCTAGTTGCGTGTGGTAAATGCATATCGAGTATGTGCATGAGTAAGGAGAAGTTGTGGTGTGACAAGTGATTGTGGGAAAGTATGCGAAGGTGTGGTAGTGCGAGAATGGGATCGGGCCGGGTATCGTAAACTCGGGCAGCGATCACGTAGGTCTGATGCATTTGGCACAGGCTGAGGTTAGAAAAAGCAAGTATGAGAATCGGTCCGAGGCACGATCAGCTTGGGTGAGACCGGGATTGGATCGAGGCATCTTAAGCTCGGGTTTCAATCATGTAGGCCTGACTCATTTGGCGCGGGCTGAGTTGGGATCGGGCCTAGAGCGTGTGATGCTCAGGTCGCGATTGGGGCCTGAGGCGTGAACGGGTACGCGGGCCAGATGTGGTGAATGATCGCAGTGTGCCTGAGGCGTGTACTTCAACGTGGGTCGCTGGCGAGGAATGAGAAAGAGGAAATGAGAATGGAAGGAATAGTGGGATGAGAATTGGTACATGCGTGTGTTGCATACGACGTGATTGTGATTGAGTACGGGTGTACGCATGTTTGAGTCTGACTATATTATTTGAGGTGTTTGCAATGTGAAGACTTGATGTGTACGAATGCACGTGTGTCTGTGTGATTGTCTGGAGGTACGTGATAGCCTATGTGGGGTTTAGGGGTGAACTTGCTGAGAAGTGTTCTCATGGTTGTTTTAACCAATATTTCAGAACCCCGACAGGAACCATGAATCCTCCACCGCCGCCACCAGAACGTTTTGGGGTCCCAGTACACACTGAGGTTGACGCTACAGAATTTCCGATGGGAGATGGGATGACCTGGATTAAGCACACCTCTACAGTGTTTACAGATGTAGGTTTGCCTCTTTGGGAAGAGCATAAGTACACTGCCTGGTTCTTCCGGGATGCTGACGGGGCTGAGTTCGGGCCCGTTAGAGGATTCGATGTTCCTTTTGATCTTGTTGGGGATTGGGACCCGACGGCCGTACCCCCGATAGACGGAGAGTTGACTAGTGTGGATACTAGTTTAGCTCAATCGGGTTTGCAATCAGCGGCCGCAGCTCAGGGATCTTCAGAGGCTGAGCATGAACCCGAGTCCGAAGCGTCGCAAGCTGAAGATGATCCAATGGACATCGATTTGGAACCGATCCCCGAGGAAGAACCAGAGGAAACGGAGGCCTTGGTAGAACCCGAAAAGGTGGAGCCCGAGGTAGAGCCTAAGGTCGAGTCTGAGGAGTCGGATGAGCCGGTAGGAGACCCGGAGTATATACTCCCTTTTGAGGAATACATGGATCCCAATTACGTGCCTAAGTATAATTTCTTTGATTTTCTGGCTGAGGAGTATCAGAACGCAGCTCCAGCTGAATCGGGTAACATCAATCACCCGATTGTGATCGAAGCTGAGCCGGAGTCCTCTGAGGAGCAGACTGTCCAAGGAAGTTCGGATTCAGAGGGTGAAGAGTCAGACTCGAAGTGGACGCCGAGTAAGGGCCGTAGGGGTTAGTGCATGGGTCTAATAAGAGTTTTTGAGGTGTACCATTTTTGGAAAATAGGATACCAGGTCATCCAGTCCTTTTTTGTTATCGAAGGTGGATAGTAAGGTGTGCACTTGTATATTAAGGCTGTAATTGTGAATATCTTATAAGTTTGTGAATGGGAAAGAATATATGTATTCTCCTTGAATATTCTCCCCAGTTTTAATTGTTCGGCTTAATTGTTAGTATCCGCTGTGGTTGTAAATCTCTGATGTCGATTTGAGGTCGGCAACAATCCTGGGATGTCGCATAAATTGACCAGGTAAGGTGTTACGTGCCCGATGGGGTTCGGGGCGTGACAACTTCAGTCTTAAATTTTTCCACCAAAATTCCCAATAATTCAATCTCAAGGCCCGCCTAACATTTCCGCATCTAAAATCGCATAAACCCGCGCCTATATAAACCCGATTCCGCCCAAACAATCATCCGTCGATACCCAACGTCCTAAATGGGTTTTAGAGCGCGACTTACCTAGTTCTAGACTCACGCGGCTAGAACGGAAAGCGGCGGCACTTGATCGGGAACGGCGGCGACGGTGTACGGCTCACGGCGGGCGGCGATCGGCTTGGGTGGCGACGGCGCGGCTCGGACGGTGGCCGATTGGCTCACGACCGGGAGAGGGGAGAGAGAGAAACGGCGGGTGAGGGCTAGTGGTGGTGCGGCGCCGAGGACGGCGCGGCACGGCGGTGGTCCGGCAGGCGTACAGACGGCGGTGGCCGGTGATCGGTGGTCCGGGCGAGAGAGAAAGAGAGAGATAGGAGGGGAGAGGGGGCTCACGGTGGAGAGGGGGCCGAATGGGGGAGAGAGAAGAGAGAGAGAGAGAGATAAAACTTGGACCAATTTTGACCAAAATGGCAAATGACTAAAATACCCCTCTCTCACATTTTTTATCCAACGGTCCAGATTCGATCTAATCTTGAAGTCGACGGCCCAGATCGAATCTTACCAAAAATATCCAAGGGTATACTTGTAATTTCTCAAAAAGTCCAAGGGCAAAATTGTCTTTTCCAACTTTTAGGAAAAAATTACCAAAATGCCCTTGCCCTTTAAAACTACCCCTTTAAAAAATTCCAAGGGTAAAATGGTCACTTTCTCCGTTTCTCGCCGAAATCGAACTTTTCAGAAAAATTCGAAGAAATCCAGAGATGTACGTTCCAATTACAACTTGAAATTCATTTCAAATAAATTGTACGGTCTGAATAAATTGTACGTGCTACGAGCACATTAATAAAATAATTCATTTCATAAATCCCAAATGAGCGAAATTTCGGAATGTCACAATCTTCCCCCCTTACAAAAATTTCGTCCTCGAAATTTACAAATCTCACCACTACCCAATATTTACAATTCCTACTACTGCTCAAACAACTGGGGGTATTGACGTTCCATCACCTCTTCACTTTCCCAAGTTGCGCCTTTAGTCCCGTGGTGCTCCCAAATAACTTTGACCATCGGGATTATCTTGTTCCTCAAAACTCGCTCCTTACGATCTTCGATTTTTACCGGTCTCTCGACATAAGATACTTTGTCATCAACTTCGATCTCCTCATAATTCAATACATGCGTTGGATCCGGTTCATATTTCCTTAACATCGATACGTGGAACACATTATGCACTTGCGATAAATTCAGCGGAAGTGCAAGACAATATGCCAAATCCCTGATCCTTTCTAAAACTTCAAAAGGTCCCACGTACCTTGGACTCAACTTACCCTTCTTGCCGAACCTGGATAGTCCTCTCATGGGCGATACCTTAAGAAACACGTGATCCCCTACTTGAAACTCCAAAGGTCTTCGCCTTCTGTCTGCATAACTCTTTTGACGGCTCTGCGCTGTCTTCAGTCTTTCACGTATAATCTTAACCGCCTCAATCGACTGCTCAACTAACTCTCGCCCGGTGATAGTTCTTTCTCCCACTTCGTCCCAACACACGGGCGTTCTACAAGCTCTACCATATAGTGCTTCAAAAGGCGCCATTCCAATGCTCTGCTGGAAACTATTATTATAAGCAAACTCTACTAAGGGTAGTTGTTCTTCCCACTTACCCTGGAAATCTAGCACACACGCCCTGAGCATATCCTCTAGAGTCTGAATCGTCCTCTCAGACTGGCCATCTGTCTGAGGATGGTAAGCTGTACTGAACTGCAACTTGGATCCTAACGCCGTCTACAGACTTTTCCAAAAACTGGCGGTAAATCTAGGATCACGATCTGAGGTTATTGACACTGGTACCCCATGTAGACAAACTATCTGCTGCACGTACAACTCAGCATACCGTTCTAATACGAAATCCTTTCGCACGGTCAAAAAGTGTGCCGACTTGGTCAGCCTATCGACGATCACCCAAATAGTGTCATGGCATCTTTGGCTCCTCGGCAATCCTGTCACAAAATCCATAGTTACGTGCTCCCACTTCCACTCTGGGATTTCTAAAGGTTGCAACAGTCCCCCGGGCTTACAATGTTGTGCCTTCACCTGCTGACACGTCAGGCACTTAGCCACGTGTTTAGCGATATCTGCCTTCATACCATTCCACCAGTAATATTGCCTCAAATTTCGATACATTTTAGTACCACCCGGATGAATACTGTAACAGCTACGATGCACTTCAGACAAAATCTCTTCCTTCAGCTTAGCATCGTTAGGCACACATAACCGTCCATGAAACTTTAATACCCCATCTTCAGATACTTGAAAATCTGGCTTTCTCTTGGTCTCCTCCATCTTTAAGATCTTTTGGATTTCCTGATCCGAATATTGCAACACTTTAATTTTAGCCTAGATCTCCGGTTCAATCCTAAGCGTAGCCAACAAGCTTGAGACTTGACTTACTTCAAATCTAAACTCCGAGTCTTGCACTTTTTCCAATAGGGTCCACTCCTTGACCATCAAATGTGCTATACTCGATTTACGACTCAAAGCATCGGCTACCCGGTTAGCCTTTTTGGGATGATATAAAATTTCGCAGTCGTAATCCTTCAACAACTCCATCCACCGACGCTGCCTCATGTTTAACTCCTTTTGGGAAAACAAATACTTGAGGCTCTGATAGTCTGTATAAATCTGAAACTTCTCTCCGCATAAATAATGTCGCCAAATCTTCAAGGCAAACACAATCGCGGCCAATTCCAAGTCATGCGTCGGATAGTTTAACTCATGCGGTCTTAACTGCCTTGACGCATAAGCTACTACTCGCCCATTTTGCATGAGTACACATCCCAATCCTTTCAACGACGCGTCACTATATATCTCATATCCTCCGGGTCCTGACGGAATAGTCAACACGGGTGTCGTTGTCAATCTATGCTTCAATTCCTGAAAACTCCGCTCACATTTATCTGTCCAATCAAACCTCGTTTCCTTTTTCAACAAATGGGTCAACGGCGTTGCTATTGTCGAAAATCCTTCCACGAAACGGCGGTAAACCCAGAAAACTCCGAACCTCGGTTACCGTCGTTGGTCTAGGCCACTTCATCACAGCTTCGATCTTCGTTGGGTCAACTGAAATTCCTTCCCCAGAGATTACATGACTGAGAAAAGCTACTCGACTGAGCCAGAATTCGCACTTGCTAAACTTAGCATATAGCGCGTTCTCCCTTAAAGTCTGCAACACTCGATTCAAGTGAAATTCATGCTCCTCTAGGCTCTTCGAGTAAACCAATATATCGTCTATGAACACAATCACAAATTGATCTAAAAATTCCTTAAACACCCGATTCATCAGATCCATAAAGGCAGCGGGGGCGTTTGTCAAATCCAAACGGCATTACAGTAAACTCATAATGTCCATACCTCGTTCTGAATGCCGTCTTCGGGATATCCTCCGTCCTAATCCTCAACTGATGATATTCCGTTCTCAAGTCGATTTAGAGAACACCGAAGCCCCTTGCAACTGATCAAACAGATCATCAATCCTCGGTAAGGGATATTTATTTTTAATCGTCACCTGATTCAGCTGCCTATAATCAATGCACAACCTTAATGATCCATCTTTCTTTCTCATGAATAACACCGGCGCTCCCCACGGAGACGCACTAGGACGAATAAATCCCTTATCCAACAATTCCTGCATCTGCACCTTTAACTCTTTTAACTCCGACAACGACGTCCTATAAGGTGCTTTCGAAATTGGCTCGGTTCCAGGTGCCAATTCGATTACAAATTCTACCTCTCTTGCTGGTGGCAGTCCCGGCAATTCCTGAGGGAACACATCGGGATACTCGCACACCACAGCTATATCCTCAAGCCTCGGCTCTTCAGCCGTTGAATCAACTACTGCCGCTAGGAACCCTTGGCATCCTTCACTCAACAACTTCGTCATTTCAAGCGACGAAATCCATGGAATCGAGGGTCCTCCTCGACTTCCCACAAATTTAAATTCCGGATGTCCAACGGGATTAAATTGGATCACCCTACTACCACAATCCATTACGGCCCTCTGCTTAAACAGCCAATCCATGCCCACTATCACATCAAAATCATACATGTCTAGGACTGCTAAATCGATCATTTCCTCCCTATCCCCAATCACAATCTTACAATTTGGACAACCCAACGAGACCAGCAGTTTATCATTCAAGGGAGTTGAATCAACTACTGCCGCTATATCCTCAAGCCTTGGCTCTTCAGCCGTTGAATCAACTACTGCCGCTAGGAACCCTTGGCATCCTTCACTCAACAACTTCGTCATTTCAAGCGACGAAATCCATGGAATCGAGGGTCCTCCTCGACTTCCCACAAATTTAAATTCCGGATGTCCAACGGGATTAAATTGGATCACCCTACTACCACAATCCATTACGGCCCTCTGCTTAAACAGCCAATCCATGCCCACTATCACATCAAAATCATACATGTCTAGGACTGCTAAATCGATCATTTCCTCCCTATCCCCAATCACAATCTTACAATTTGGACAACCCAACGAGACCAGCAGTTTATCGTTCAAGGGAGTTGTCACACATAATACCACGTCAAGCAATTGCGGTTCCAAACCAATTAAATCAACAAACTGTTTTGATACGAAAGAATGTGATGCCCCAGGGTCAAATAAAGCATACGCAGCATGGTTGCACAGAGAAATCGTACATGTGACAACCCCTGGTGCGTTCTCAGCCTCTCGTCTAGCCATAGCATACACTCGTCCTTGCGCTTGAGGCCTATTCTGATTTGCTGTCTGGGCCGCTCCAGCCTGATTCCCATTCCGAGGTGGCAGCAATGCAGGCGGCCTATTCTGTCTGGGATTGGGGCGATTCCTTATGTGATGACCGAATCCCCCACATCCAAAACACGCTCCACCCGGGTTGGACAAGGTCCACTTCCGTGTCTACCTCCACAAATTCTACACGGACCATTAAAATTCTTGACTGGTTTCCCAATATTCCTTTTAACAGAAGGGGTAAAGCGCCTATTATCCATCATCGGCCTCTTTCCCAGGTTACGATTGTCCCTTTCCTGGACGAATCTCGATCCAAAAGCGGCGGCCCTATCCACTTGATCTCGCTCGAGAATCTGGGCCCTATCGAATATTTCCTCGTACGTCCTCAAATTTACCAATAACAACTAGCTACGAATATCAGCCTTCAATCCATCCCGAAATCTTCGCGCCTTGTCATCAGGATGTTCCACCATTCTTGGCGCAAACTTAGATAACCTCGCAAATTCCGCCTCATACTGATCTACTGTCATCTAGCCCTGGCGGAGTCTCATAAATTCGGCTAACTTTCTTTCCCTGGCACTAGCCGAAAAATACTTCTCATAAAAGTTCTCAGTAAAAGCAGCCCAAGTCCGGGCTGTACCTTCCCGAAAAACCCTATCTCTGGTGGCCTTCCACCAATCGTTCGCATTGTCCTGCAATTGATATACTGCTTAAATTACCTTCTCATGATCATTACACTCTAACACCTCAAAAGCCTTCTCGAGTTCCTCTACCCATAGAGGTACAGCCTCAGGGTCACCTTTCCTAGAGAACTTAGGCGGTTTAAGCTTTATGAACTGTTCTACCAGTTGGTGCATCGGTCTATTTACAGTCACATGCCCCTGCCCTTGGTTCTCATTATCAACATCAGCAGCAGCGGCCACAACGGCCTCGGTAGCTTGGGCATTCGCAGCAGCTCTTTCCTGTGTCTGCTGTCCTAACAGATTTCCAATCTGTTCTAAGGTTCTCATAACGGCTTCCATTCTAGGATCCTCAGCAGGTCTAGCTTCCACTCTGGGGTCCACTGCAGCTCCAGCATCGACCCCAAGATTTTCTATCGCTCCTGCACCCATACCCAGGTCCTCTACGGCTCTGGCTCAAGCAAGACCTCTACCCCTTGTTCCTCTACCTGCGCCCCTACGTGGGACTCTTCCTACGCCTCTTCCTTCACTGCTCATCGTCACAATTCTACCACTCTCCTACCTGCTATAATTCCACTCAGGAATTAGCAATCTAGGCCAACTAGATTAATCTGATTCTAAGCAGTGAATTAACACCAGAGTTTACTCAGCAGGCAATTCCTCACTACCAATCACAAGGCAATAATCACATAAGTCTGAACACTTACCTCAGGTCCAGACGCACCTGCATTTCCATCATCACAACATACAATTCACCCAATCAATCATAACAAACAATCTGGAGGCACGTGTAGCTTATTCCGCCTTACAACTCACTAAAGTCTCCCTAATTCTACCCCAGGGTTTCTGCTCCTTGTCACTCCAAACTTCGACCAGTCTAGATTGAGCTGACCTTGCTCTGATACCAATTCAAACGGGGATGTCACGCCCCGAACCCTATCGAGCTCGCGACATCCGCCACTGGTCGATTTATGCGACATCCCAGGAATTATCGCCGACCTCAAATACAATCGTCAGAGATATAACGCACGACGGAAACCACAATTAACCCGGACAATATAAACTGGGGAAACGTCAGGGAGAATATACATTGACATTTTCATTAACAACCTTATACAACATTCACATCACTTACAACCACCGTAATTTACAGCCACCATAAACCCTTGCACACCGTATTACAAACTACCGATATACAAAAAGATCGGTAACCTGGCATGCAGACCTCAAAAATGGTACTTTCCTAAAATCTACGATTCTGAACCCCCAACACTAGTCTCTACGCCCCTTACTCGGCATCCATTCAGAATCTGACTCATCATCACCGGAGTCTGAACTCCCCTGATCCGATTGCTCCGCCGAAGTCTCCGGCTCCGCCTCAATCACAATCGGATGATCAATGTCACCCGACTCAGCTGGAATAGCGTTCTGGTACTCCTCGGCTAAAAAATCAAAGAAATTATACTCCGGCACGAAATTGGGATCCATATACTGTCCATATGGGAGTACATATTCCGGTTCTCCTACAGACTCTTCCGACTCCTCAAACACGTCATCAGGCTCTACCTCGGGCTCCACCTCTTCTGGTTCCTCCTCCTCTGGTTCCTCTTCGGGGAATGGTTCTAAGTCTATGTCCATCGGGTCATCCTCAACTGGCGATGCTTCAGGCTCAGGTTCATGCTCAGCCTCTGAAGATCCTTGTGCGGCGGGTACTAAATGCATCCCAGATTGCGCTAAACTAACCTCTGTACTGGTCAGTTCTCCATCAATCGGGGTACGGCAGTCGGGTCCCAATCCCCAACTAGGTCAAACGGAACATCAAATCCTCTAACGGGCCCAAACTCAGCCCCGTCCGCATCCCGAAAGAACCAGGCAGTATAAACGTGGGTCTCTCAAAGAGGTAATCCTACTTCTACGAAAACGGTCATGGAATGCTTAATCCAGGTCATTCCATCACCTATCGGAAACTCTGTAACTTCATTTTCGGTGTGCATTGGTACCCCAAAATGTTCTGGTGGTGGTGGCGGTGGCGGTGGGTTCATGGCTCAGGTTGGGGTTCTGAAAATATTGGTTGAAACAACCATGAGAACACTTCTCAGCAAGTTCACCCCTAAACCCCACCTAGGCTATCACGTACCTCCAGACAATTTCACAAACACAATCACACGCACCATTATCACAAAGCAAGCACATCACATACAACCACAAGCATGCACAATTCTCATGTCATGCACTCATTCCGTTCTCAATTCTCGTTTCCACATGCCTCGCCAGTGACCCGTATTACAGTACACACCTCAGGTACACTGCGACCTCTTTCCACAACACTTCCGGGCCCGCGTAAATGTACACGCCTCAGGCCATGTTTCTAGCCCACGTAAATGTACACGCATCAGGCTCAACACCTACCACCTACTACGCAACCCGCGTTAAAGTACACGCCTCAGGCTGGCAGTCTTCCGGTAATACCGGGCATCGTCCCGCGTAAACGTACACGCCTCAGGACGGCACACTTTCCACGAACTCGTGTCATATCACATCCACTTTTCATTTATGCCCATGCTCAACAAGCATTTACCCCACTCAACTGGCCAATCACACGTGGCCCGTGCACGCATCAATTCACACATAATACATGCTTACTCAGCATTTGACATGGCCAATTTTAACAATTAAATTAATCTGGCCCAAGCGTGCACCTGACAGGCGTATGTCAACCATTCAATTACACAACCATGCACTAAAATTCATCACCACAATGAAATCACAGTTCAACACACATAAACGCACAATTTGCTATTTTTCTCCAACCAAATGGCGTCAAATCAATTCCGGCCCTTCACGGCACTTTCTCACAATTAATTGCCGGTTCTAAAAATCCAACTCGCGTCCCGATCGGCCCATCACAGCCCAATGAACAGCCCATCACAGCCCACTTCAGTCTTAAATTTTTCCACCAAAATTCCCAATAATTCAATCTCAAGGCCCGTCTAACATTTCCGCATCTAAAATCGCATAAACCCGCGCCTATATAAACCCGATTCCGCCCAAACAATCATCCGTCGATACCCAACGTCCTAAATGGGTTTTAAAGCGCGACTTACCTAGTTCTAGACTCACGCGGCTAGAACGGAAAGCGGCGGCACTTGATCGGGAACGGCGGCAACGGTGTACGGCTCACGGCGGGCGGCGATCGGCTTGGGCGGCGACGGCGCGGTTCGGACGGTGGCCGATTGGCTCACGGCCGAGAGAGGGGAGAGAGAGAAACGGCGGGTGAGGGCTGGTGGTGGTGCGGCGGCGAGGACGGTGCGGCACAACGGCGGTCCGGCAGGCGTACGGACGGCGGTGGCCGGCGATCGGTGGTTCGGGCGAGAGAGAAAGAGAGAGATCGGAGGGGAGGGGAGGGGGGCTCACGGTGGAGAGCGGGTCGAATGGGGGAGAGAGAAGAGAGAGAGATAAAACTTGGACCAATTTTGACCAAAATGATAAATGACTAAAATACCCCTCTCTCACATTTTTTATCCAACGGTCCAGATTCGATCTAATCTTGAAGTCGACGGCCCAGATCGAATCTTACCAAAAATATCCAAGGGTATTCTTGTAATTTCACAAAAAGTCCAAGGGCAAAATTGTATTTTCCAACTTTTAGGGCAAAATTACCAAAATGCCCTTGCCCTTTTGACGCAGCGTTCCGCGAATAATTCAAGCAAAACCTTGCTTAGAGAGAAAAATCTCGAAATTCAATATTGATGATAAGAATGTTCTGTCTTCAAAACAACCCTAAACACCCTTTTATAGGGGTTAAACCTAATTACAATAGGAAACCTAATCATAATAGGAAAGTTACCTAATCTAAATTGGAAACCTAATCATAATAGGAAAGTTACCTAATCTGAATTAGAAACCTAATCATAATAGGAAAGTTACCTAATCTAAATTGGAAGGCGTAAAACATCAAAATTAGAAAACTGCCTTTTTAAATTAACTCATAAAAAATATCCGATGTCGTCGATCGGGTCCACCGGTTCTAGTCACATCACTGTTTCGCCTTCCGTTTGAACTTCTGCCTGTCTAATCGGTCCAGAAATGCACCACTAATAGATTCCGCATCATTCTCCTCCACTTGAAAAGAACTTGTCCTCGAGTTAAAATCAGGATCTGGATATAACGGCTCTGTGGACTCATGAAACAGTGACAAATCAGCAACATTAAAAGTGTTGGATATGCCCATGCTATGTGGAAGGTCTATAACATAAGCATTATCGTTGATTTTCTTGCTGACAGCGTAAGGTCCATACTTCTTTGGCTGTAATTTACTGTAAGATCCAGCTGGTAATTGCTCTTTATGAAGAAAAACCATGACTTGATCACCTACCGCAAACACCTGCTTCCGCCTGTGCTTATCTGCTGTAGCTTTATACTTCTGATTAGCTTCCTCTAGCTTCTGTTTGACTTCATGATGCACTTCCACAATCTGTTTAGCCATATGATCCGCTGCTACACTTTTATCCGCTTGCTTAGGCAACTGTACCAAATCCAGAGTATGTTGAGGCGCCTTTGTATAAACAACAGAAAAAGGCAACCTGCCAATAGAATTATGAACTGCATTATTATAAGCAAACTCTGCTTGTGATAAAGCAACATCCCATTGCTTCGGCTTATCTCCACAAATGCTTCAAATCAAGTTTCCCAAAGTTCTATTAACCACCTCTGTTTGCCCATCAGTCTGCGGGTGAGCTGTGCTACTAAAATTCAAAGATGAATCAAACAGTTTCTATAAAGTCCGCCAAAAATGCCCTAGAAATTTACTATCCCTATCTGAGGTAATAGATTTGGGCACATCATGCAAACGAACCACTTCCTTAAAGAATAATCTAGCCACATTTACTGCATCAGAAGTCTTCCTACAAGGAATGAAGTGCGCCATCTTGGAAAATCTATCATCCACAACGAAAACAGAATCTACGCCTCTTTGTGTCCGTGGTAAACCAAGCACAAAATCCATGGACAGATCTTCCCATATATTATTAGGAACAAGTAAAGGCATATACAAACCTGTATTCTTAGATTGACCCTTAGCAGTCTGGCAAACATAACACTTTTGTACGTACCTACCAACATCTCTACGCAATTGGGGCCAGTAAAATCGCTCCCGGACTGCAGCAATAGTTTTATCACGACCTAGATGTGCAGCTATTCCACCATCATGTAAATCGCGAATTACCTTCTCTCGTAATGATGTTTGAGGAAGGCAAAGCTGGTTGTTACGCATCAAATAACCATCATGCACATAAAATTCTTGTACAGGTTGACCAGCAGCACATGACTCTCAAATTTTTCCAAAGTCATCATCATCTGCATAACAGTCTTTCAACTGCTCAAACCCCAAGATGTCTTGCCTTAATGTAATCAACAAGCCAGCTCTCCTACTCAATACATCTACTACGACATTATGCACACCTGACTTGTGCTGTAATCTGAAATGAAATTTTTGCAAGAATTGACACCATCGCGCATGCATATCTTTGCTAATCCTCTTCTGACTATTCAGATACTTCAAAGCTTCATGATCATAATAAAGGATGAATTCTTTCCCAATCAGATAATGCTCCCAGGTCTTCAAAGCCCTTACGATAGAATAAAATTCTTTATCATAAGTGCTCCACTTCTGCCTTGCGTCACTGAGCTTCTCACTAAAATAGCAAATTGGTCTGCGCTCTTGAGATAAAACAGCTCTTATACCCACTCCACTAGCATCACAGTCCACTTGAAACAGTTTATCAAAATCAGGTAAAGTAAGAACAGGTGCAGTACATAACTTCTCCTTCAAAATAGCAAAACTATTCTCAGCTTCCTCTCCCCATAGAAATTTGCCTTTCTTTATACATTCAGTAATTGGGGCTGCGATAGTACTGAAATTCTTAATAAATCGCCGATAGAAAGTAGCTAACCCATGAAAACTCCTAACGTCATAAACTGTTTTAGGAGTCGACCACTCTCTGATTGCTCTTACCTTCGCCTCATCTACCTCTATTCCTTCAGCAGTAATAATAAACCCCAACAATAACAGCTTATTAGTTAAAAAACTGCACTTCTTAAGATTAATATACAGCTTATTAATCTGTAAGGCTATCAACACCTCCCTTAAATACATCAGATGATCCTCCTCGGTCTTACTATAAATCAGGATATCATCAAAATAAACTACAACAAATTTGCCAATAAAAGATTTCAGAACCTGATTCATAAGCCTCATGAAAGTGCTTGGAGCATTGGAAAGTCCGAAAGGCATCACCAACCATTCGTACAACCCCTCCTTTGTTTTGAAAGCTGTATTCCACTCATCTCCGGGCCAAATCCGAATCTGATGGTATCCATTCTTCAAATCCAGCTTCGAAAATCACTTAGCACCGTGCAACCTATCCAGCATGTCATCCAATCTTGGAATTGGAAACTTGTAACCCACGGTTATTTTATTAATAGCTCTGCTATCTACACACATCCGTCAACTCCCATCTTTCTTAGGAGTCAACAAGGCCGGAACAGCACATGGGCTCATGCTATTCTGAATGTGTCCCTTTTGCAACAACTCCTCCACCTTCTCTTTTAGAATCTCGCTCTCTTTTGGACTCATCCTATAGTGCGGTAAATAAGGCAGACTAACACCAGGAATTAAGTCTATATGGTGCTGAATATCACGCATAGGCGGCAACCCATCTGGAATCTCTTCAGGCATCAGTTCGCTAAATTCCTTCAATAAAGGTTTAACTGATTCGGGCTGCTCCTCCACTTGTAATTCAGCCTCAGTCTCAATTGCTTGTTTCACGACCAGCACGTGAATCTGTCGGGTCTCCTTAACCTCAGCTTCAAATTTCCTCGTAAGGGTAAGGAAATTATTTTCAGCAGCTTGTTTTCCTTTGTTCTTTAGTGGCAGCAACGTATACTTCACTCCATCCTTCACGAAGTTATACTGATTGCTTCTTCCCGAATGCTGAGCATCTACGTCAAATTGCCACGGTCTCCCAAATAACACATGACATACATCCATGTCTACTACATCACAATACAGCTCATCATGATATTTACCGATGGAGAATGGAATTTTACATTGCTCAGTTACCTGAATGCTTTCCGCTCCAGATTTAATCCATCTTAACGTATAAGAATTAGGATGCTTCTCCACGGGTATCCCTAGCTTCTTCACTGCCTCCTTCCCAATGATATTCTCCATACTTCCATTATCAATAACCACAACAAAGATCTTTCCCAGAATGGTGCACCTGGTTCGGAATAACTGATGGCGCTGCGAATCATCTTCTTGTTTTAGGGCCAACATTATTCTACGCACCACACAGTTTACTTGCTCCTCTTCTTCATCTTCAAAATCATCATCCTCACCATCCGGTGCATAGTAATATCCATCTTCCTCCTCTTCTCTCGCTGCTACGTTTACGGTCTTTCTCTGAGGGCATTCATTAGAACGGTGCCTAGGCTGATTACACCTGTAACACTTTATCGTGGCTGGTTTAGTATAAGGGTTAGGGTTCGCAGTTTTCTGTGCTTGCGTTCCTTTATCCCTCGGCTCGTTCATAGGGTGCTTTTCTACCGCCTTATCTTCCTGATTTCGCCCTGCGTTAAAGCGATTATTGAAACTGCTCTTTTTTATCGAACTGCTATCTCGATAATTTTCGTAGCCTCTTCTTCCTTTATCTTGCTGCATCAATTCTGCCTTCATCGCCATATTCTTGGCTTCAGTTAAATTTCGCAGAAATTGCACTCCAATTTTATCTCGAATGAAGGGTTTCAAACCATCAAGATATCTGGCCACCTACTGTCCCTCCATCTCTGATAAATTATTTCGCTCCACCAATCTCATAAATTCGGCCGTATACTCATGCATAGTCCGATTGCCCTACTGGCAACATTGGTACTGCTGAAACATAATCTGCTCATAGTCGGGTGGAAGGAATTCTTGCTTCAGCAGCCTCCTCATCCTAGTCCAAGTTCGAACTCTCTCTTTCCCTTCTCGTTCCCTCCTATTCTGTAATCTCTCCCACCATGCAGACGCACCCCCCTTTAATCTACAGGCTACTAATCGTACCCTTTTCTCACTAGGGGTCTCCATATAGTCGAAAAATCTATCTATATCAACAAGCCAATCCAGAAATTCTTCTATGCCCAGACTTCCATTAAAATAAGGAATATCGACTTTCAATTTAAAGTCGTTACCTTCACGATCGTCGTAACGTCGTCTTCCATCTCTCCGATCATATCCTCTTTGAAATCCTCCATGACGACGTCTGCCGCCATAATCAGCACGTTCCTCATCAAAATTTTCAGTTTCTTCTTCTTTCGAACTCTCTGAAAACAGAGGGTTATTCTGCCTGCGGATAGGAACAGGCCTATCCACAGGATCACCGCGAGCAAGATCTGCACCCGGCCTTCTGTCGTTCCGCCGATTCCGGTTCACATCAACGCCGAGACCTTCGAATCGTTCTGTTAACTCGTCAAATCGTTCTTCGAAACGACGAAGACTTTGATCGAATCGTTGATCTAAGCGTTCCATTAAACGCTGCTCCAAACGTTGCAGCGCGTCGTGCCCAAGGGTTGGGGCTCCAGTCTCCTGAGCATCGTCACGAAGACCACCGCCAGTCGCCATAGGCTCTGATGCCACCTGACGCAGCGTTCCGCGAATAATTCAAGCAAAACCTTGCTTAGAGAGAAAAAATCTCGAAATTCAATATTGATGATAAGAATGTTCTGTCTTCAAAACAACCCTAAACACCCTTTTATAGGGGTTAAACCTAATTACAATAGGAAACCTAATCATAATAGGAAAGTTACCTAATCTAAATTGGAAACCTAATAATAATAGGAAAGTTACCTAATCTGAATTGGAAACCTAATCATAATAGGAAAGTTACCTAATCTAAATTGGAAGGTGTAAAACATCAAAATTAGAAAACTGCCTTTTTAAATTAACTCATAAAAAATATCCGATGTCGTCGATCGGGTCCACCGGTTCTAGTCACATCACTGTTTCGCCTTTCGTTTGGACTTCTGCCTGTCCAATCGGTCCAGAAACGCACCACTAATAGATTCCGCATCACCTTTAAAACTACCCCTTTAAAAAATTCCAATGGTAAAATGGTCACTTTCTCCGTTTCTCGCCGAAATCGAACTTTTCTGAAAAATCCGAAGAAATCCAGAGATGTACGTTCCAATTACAACGTCGTCCAAAGGCCCTGCCGTGACTTTCCGAATTTTCTGACGCCCGGTTTGGTCTCTACTCAATATTCCAATTATATATTCATAACGTAACTCGAGCGTTTCTCAGACTAACAGGTGGCTTTTGGGAAATTCACCTGTACGACCCGTGACTGATACTAAATCGAGTCACGTACAATTTATTCAGACCGTAATGACTTCGGTTGTCATTAAAATCGCGAGGATCAATTGCTAGATGCGAGGGGCACGATCGTTTGGTATAGGTTCAGGATCATTAGTCAAGTCATTTCGCGGTCCAGCGGAATTACCCGCGATCACCTACTATGACAGTGGCGAGCTGACCCCTGACTATCCTTGGATCGGCCAACAGTGGCTCAAAATATCACCTCGACGATTTTATGGTCGAAAGTCCATTCACGATTGAATTATCTTTAGTCGTACGAATTTTAAATCCCTAATTAGCATTTCCCTACTGGTTAGTATCCCAGGAATGATCAGTTCCGGGTGAGAACTAGCTACGAGAACATTAATAAAATAATTCATTTCATAAATCCCAAATGAGCGAAATTTCGGAATGTCACATCCTTCCTCCACCACGACTGCCCGGCAACACCCCGGCAATGACCCTAGGCAAGCTCGAACTCGCCGGCCTCGGGTGAGCCCGAGCTTGCCAGGATCGGCCGAGCTTAGGCTCACTTAGATTTGGCAAGCTGTGAGCTCGCCGGCCTCGGCAGAGCCCTAGCTCGCCTAGATCTGCCGAGCCTCAAGTTCGCCGGCCTCAGGTGAGGTCGAGGCGAGGTCCAAGCGAGGTGGAAGCGGCGAGGTTGG
This sequence comes from Syzygium oleosum, assembly GCF_021117445.2. Classification (NCBI taxonomy): domain Eukaryota; kingdom Viridiplantae; phylum Streptophyta; class Magnoliopsida; order Myrtales; family Myrtaceae; genus Syzygium; species Syzygium oleosum. Next base: position 2,716,180 of record NW_026607500.1, on the reverse strand, counting down.
GCCTCGTGCGATGCCGGTGAGCTCAAGCTCGCCCGATCCCAGCGAGGCTTGACCTCGCCCGAGGCCGGTGACCTCGAGCTTGCCAGATCCTAGCGAGACTCAAGCTCGCTGCGCTGAGGCTGGCGAGACTCTAGCTTGCCAGGATCTGGCGAGCTCGGCCTCGCCTCAGGCCGGCCATCGCCGACCTGCGCTTGTGGCCGGTTGCCGGCTGCCGCCAAGGCCGTCAACTAGTGGAGGGAGGAAGAAGGAAAAAGAAAAAAATAAAAATAAAATATTAGCAAATTTAAGATAATCAATTGCAAAAAGTGTTTTCACCTTCTTAAAGTAGGGAATTCATTTTCCTAAATTTATACATGAATGGTTTGCATGGTCGGAAAGTGTTTTTGGTTGACCAAATCATTTTCTGACAATCAAACGGATGAAAGTCCAGAAAACACTCTCCCGGAAACAATTTCATCAGAACAAACGCACCCTAAGTATTATAGTTTAGGATCCTAATCCGATTGCTATTATAACTTATATTTCCTTCTATTGATAAGGCCAACCACTTTTCTTGACAAGATCTATTTCAATTTGTAATGGTAGAAAAAGTCAATTATCTTTATACGAATAAATTTGAAGTTGGTTATATAAGTGCATAAGACCATGGACACCTCTTTGTTCATACAGTCTCAAAAATTTTAAGAGATTTAAAAAGTTTCATTGTTTTTAATTTGCAAATTATCTTGTCGATCTTGTCAAATATGTTGCTCATAACAAAATTTGACTAAATTGTTAAGTCGAGATGAAAATCCAAGCTCCCCACCTTTTATATTGAAATTTCAGGCTTCATCGCTGATGAGTCAAGTCAAGTCTACCAAATGAAAATTTTCTAAAAGAGTGTGTTGAAATAGGATCACCTAAGATCTTGACATTTGTCTCAATTCACCAATCTTGGAAAAATTACCCTATCAGTCATAAATATATTATACAGATACTAATTCAATCCTAAACTTTTCGATTATATGTCACTAATCTTGGGAAAGCATATGTGTGGATTGAGTTATATGTCACCGCCAGTTTGACTCTCTACTTCATCAAATGCGTACAATCTCATCATTTTTTTTATACATCCAATCGAGTTTAGCCTCGTGCCTTACTTGGCTTAGGAGATTGGTGAGGCTTTAAACTACCACAGTGCTAACGAAAGGTTCTACCCTCAATAATAAAAACAGGATCCCAATGGGTCACTAAAAATGCCTCTAGTACTTGTTTCTTAAAGTTCATTTGCATTTGAATCTTCACAAAATGTACATTATTACTACGTGTTATAACTTGGGACCATTCCTTGAAAGACCATAGTCGTGAGGTTTACTTATTTAAGACAGGCCTTTTCAATGTAAAGCGAAAAATCAAATGTATCTTAATCATAATTACCAAAAATTCGGTCATGAATAAACTATGCATCTACAAGTAAAATCTGAACCAGAATTGGCAAAATAGCTAGGTTAACTTCATCATTAACCTAGCCATATCTCTTGCAAAAACATGCATTAAAAAATAATTATACTGTCTTCTGATAGAGATGTTATCCTCAATCAACCTCCTTTCTTTGACTAGTGATGGCACTCTTCGTGGCGTCAAATGATTTGACTTCATACGCCTCTCGACGAGTCAAGTCTTTTTCGTCGTTCTAATGTCATGAACCGGTCATTTTCCCCGACCATTATTAGTTATTATTAATTTATTTTTTTTGCACAAGTAACGCCGCCGCACGCACTAAACTTTGGAAAACAGATTCTCAAGAGAGCGACGACGTTTATAACATTTTTTACCCATTGGTTGGAGTACACAAAACGCTCATAGAAAACTAGATGTAAGATGTTATTTTATACAAGTTTTCGCTCAAAAAAGCTTATTAAGTCCACCTTTTCGATTCGAGGAATCCCTTCTATATGACTTGGTTGCATTTCGAGATTGGTATGATTGTTTAAAAAATCCTACACAAATTATACGACGGCCAATTCGGTCCTAAACCTTTTAATTGTGTTAATTTAATCTTAAACCTTTAAACGATTTAGCAATGTAGTCATAAACATTTTAACAATTTGTCAATGTAGATTGGAAATCACAGACATAGACGATTTTTACAATAAAGTTATGAGATTTTTGTATTGCTTTTTTTCCTTTCGCTTTTTTCTTTTTTCCTTATTTCCTTCCACCAGTTGCCAGCCACTGGCGATGGTCCCTTGGATCTAGCGAAGGTCCCCTGACAAGGGGGACAAAGAAAATAGGAAAAAAAAAAAGAGGAAAAATTCATAAAATTTTTAAAAAACTGCAAAAATTGTCTATATCAACGCTAGTCATTCCTTGTCGGTTGGTCGACATCCACATTCTGGCCAAAATTTGGCCGAAATGACTACATTGACAAATCATTAAAAAGGTTAGGACTAAATGGGCACAATTAAAAGGTTTAGGATTGAATTGGCCACCGTAACTTAGAAGTTTTTGGACAATATTTCCTTTGAAATTTGCATAGTCAACTGCTAGTATAAACATATCACCACATGTGTACACGAACAATAAATGTATAATTTGCTAGTTGACCCTTTGAATTGTCTTCCGGCAATAGAAATAATATTTTTCATATCAGTCATTAAGTATTATGGTTTAGGATCCTAATCCGGGTGCTACTATATCTAATACTTCCTTCTGTTCATAAGGCCTTCCATCATTTCTTGACGAGATTCTTATCAATTTGTAATCTTAGAAAATTCAATAATCTTTATACGAACAATTTTGAAGTTGGTCATTGAAGTGCATAAGATCATGGACGCCTTTTTGTTCATACGGTCATCACTATTTTAGAAATTTAAACAGGGTCATTGTTCTGAATTTGCAAGTTTTTTTGTCGATCTTGTCAGCCATGTTCACTAATAACAAAAATTGACTAAACTTTTAAGTCAAGATGGATATCCATGCTCCCCTCCTCTAATCTTGAGATTTCTGGCTCCGTTACTGATGACTTTGCATTCTGACCAAAAAAAAAAACTTATGACGTTGCATTGAGTTTACCAAACCAAAATTTTCTAAAAAATTGTGTTGAAATAGGAACACCCAAGATCTTGACATTTTTTCCATTTCATTAAACTTGAAAAAATTACCCAATTAATCATAAATCTATTGTGTGAATGCCAAATTCAAATTTAAACTTTTCAATTTGGCCAATTTAATCCTAAACCTTTGCGCAAATTTCAAGATAGTTCTTCTTGTCAATTTTTGCAAAAAATCATTGACATGGTTGTCCAATCATCGCCGGCCATCCTACATAGTACACCGCCATATCAACGATTTCCGATGAAAATTGGCCAGAATAATTACATTGAAATTTCTCATAAAGGTTTACGATTAAATTGGCAAAAATTTAAAAAGTTTCGGTTTAAATTGGTATCCGTACAATATGTATAGGACTGATTGAACAATTTCCCTCACTAATCTTTGATGCATTTTATTTGATTCGTTTGAAATTAGGACTAACACTTTTTTACATGACCGAGATATACAGTATGTACATGACATGTAGCTAAGCATATTTCGTTTGAGCTTAATCATGTTCTTCTCATAAGCATGTCCCCTTTATACACAAATAATAAATGTGTCGTTCGCAAGTGGACCCTTGCAACCCATTTATGACATGTTGAGACATGTTTAATTAAAAAGGTTTACATATTGCTCATATCAACATGACACATTTAAATACCTTTGTGTAAGTTAAAATATGTTTAAGACACATTTTTACACGTTTATGTAAGAGATTATATATTGAACATGGAAAATGTATCATATCATTGTAAGAGTTTTTCTTATATAGGCTACATTAATTGAGATTGTAATTTACCGTCACTAAGCATCTATAAGTGAAAGCTAAACTAGAATTGGCAAAATGGCTAGGTTAACTTCATCACTAACCTAGCCATGTCTCATGCGGAAACATGCATTTAAAAATAATGCTACTATGTTCCTGATTGCGATGCTGGCCCCAATCAACCTTTGACTGGTGATGGCGCTCTTCGTGACGTCGCATGATTGAGTTCACACGCCTCTCGACGAGTCGAGTCTTTTTCGTCGTTCAAATGTCATGAATCGGTCTTTTTCCCTTGCGCGCAAGTTATCAACACGCCGCCGCACGCACAATACTTTGGAAAATAGATTCTCAAGAGAGCGACGACATTTGTAACATTTTGACCCATTGGTTGGAGGACACAAAACACTGCTCATCGAAAACTAGATGTAAGACGTTATTTTATACGAGTTTTCCCATAGAAAAGCCGATAAGTCTACTTTTTCGATTCATGGAAATCCCTTCTCCACGAGTTGGTTGTTTTTGAGACTAGGATAATTGTTCAAAACCTTTTAACGATTTGTCAATATAATCTTCCAAACTAATTTTAATTGAAAATCGCTGATGTAGATGACTTTTACCATTTTTTAAAAAAAGTTATGAGTTTTTTTCTTCTTTTTTCTTACCTTTTTTCTTTTTTTTCCTTTCTCTTTTTTTGTTAATTTTTTCCTTATATCCTTACACTAGTCGTCAGCCACTAGTGAGGGTCGGCCCGGATCTGGTGAGGGTCCACTAGCAAGGGGGACCCTTGCAGGCAGCTAGCAACCAACGGAGAGAAATAGGAAAAAAAGAGAAAAGAAAAGAAAAGGAAAATAAGAAAAGTTACCGAAAATCCAAAGATTATTAAAAATTGTCTACGTTAGCATCGGTCGTGCCATGTAGGACGGCCGGCGTCCACCTCAACAATTTATGGCCAAAATTTGGCTTGAAGGATTACATTAGCAAATTATCAAAAGGCTTAGGACTAAATTTGCACAATTGAATGATTTAAGACTAAATTGGCCTCTGTAACTTAGAACTTTTTGGACAATATTCCCTTTGAGGTTTGCATAGTCAATCGCTAGCATAATACCTGGATGAGAAAATCAGGGTATCCTTGAGGACTTCACGTGAAAGTTGAAGTAATTTGCATAACCTAAGGTAATTTCGAGTTGGATGATCAGGGTATCCTTGATCCTCTCCATTCTACAAGAGTCATTCAATCAATTTATCTTCATGAGATCATGATGCTATCGTAGCTCAAACATGTCTTTCTTTCTTCTTTGCAGATGTGAGATTTGATGCGACCATTGCCAACTGTTCCAAAAGCTTAAGCTGATAAATAAATGTGTGGTTCAATATTTAATTACTCTAACACTCTCCCTCACGCTTAGTCTAGTCTTTTTGCTTAGTGCTAGGCATAGACATATTTAATTGGGGAGGCAAATGGAGCCTGGAAAGATTCAAACTCAGAATCTCTAGCTCTGATATCATGTGAGATTTGGTGAGACCAATGCTAACTATTCTAAAAGCTTAAGCTGTTAGATGAAGGCGTGGTTTAATATTTAATTACTCTGATAGCGAAAGAGCTTCAATGGGTTTTGATGTGTTATGATCTCTTGAGATAAACTGAGTCAATAAAATGAAAGATCAGATACAGCCAATCTAGCTCGTATGCATCATTATCCGGTCATTTTTATAATGTTTGCAATGGACTTTAACATCACTTCGAACGTCATCTGGTTCGGGTTTTTCCTTTTTAAGAACCTAATCTGCTGTATATTTTAAAACCTAATATGCATCATCCTCCGTTTTAGCATAGTTTAATGTTGCCATATGTTACAATATGATTGATTTTTCAAAATTTGCGTTTAATCAATCAAACTTTGTAGGGGTTGCAATAGGGCAAGATACTAAGCAAAATAAGAAACGCAGAAGAAAAAAAGAACTAACATGAGAAGAGACAATGGATAAGCACAAATTAACCCAACTACTCTTTAAGTCAATCATTTTACTTGTTCAATAAAAATTAGCATACTTTGGTGATGATATTGGTTTATAAGAAACATATATACTAGTAGCATATATTGACTTTGGGGTGTCGATGTGTCCACATTTATTATTAGAAGTACTAAATAAGAAGAATTTTGCTTACAAAAAAGTACAACATTTATAAATTTGAAGAAAAGATTCTATAATTTTTATTATTAAGTAAATAATAAAAAAGGGTGAAAAGTACTAATAAAGTCATAAACCTATTGCACTTGTACCAATTCAATCATAAACCTTTCAACCGCGCTAATTGAGTCCTAAACATTTTCACATTTTATCAATTGAGTTCATCCGGTCAATTTTGGTTGGAAATTATTGACGTGGACGTCGGCCACTCTACGTGGCACCGCCTGCGTTGACATAGACAATTTTTAATAATTTTTTGAATTTTTATAACATTTTTTTGGGTTTTTTTATTTTTTGGTTTCCTTTCTTTACTTTTTTATTTTGCTGAGGGTCAGCAAGGGTCATTGGCTGACCTCACTGGCACTGGGCGAAGGTGTCGTGGTCATCACTAGCCACTAGACAAGGGATCACGAGCCCTAGCTAAGGCCAGCGAGGCGTGGTGGCCCTCGCCTAGATCTAGCAAGGGCCATGACACCCTCACTATGGCCAATGAGGGTCTGGGCAAGGGTCACAACACCCTCACTGCCAAAAGCGAAGTTTAGGACTAATTGTCACAAATGCAATAGGTTTATGAATTTTTTAGTATTTTTTGTAAAGAAAGGTCACATATAAAAAGGAGAGGGAGGGAGGGAGGGAGAGAGATAGAGAGAGAGAGAGAGAGAGAGAGAAGTGGTCTAGCACACGATTGTCACCGGAAGAGGCTATCACCACAGCTATACACGTGCTAGCTGAGGGTAGGGCGACCCTCACTTAAATAGCCTTGATTGGATCTCCAATAGAGATCATACCAAAAATTCGCAATAGCCCACACTAACGGGGAGATTGCAACTGATCTCTTAAGACTTCGAGAACATATTGCAAAAATTGAAAAGTAAGGAGGCAACTTGCCACGGAGTGCCAATATCTAAAGGGGCGAAATGTATTTTCTCATGTTGTTCGATGAATTATCCCTCCTAAAGAGAGCAAATTAGTTGCGTGATAAGTACATGGTCAGGTCACCAGCTAAAAAATAGTTGGAGTCAACGTTGAGAGTGAGACTTTGCAACCGATTTCAAGACTTCAGTGGGGACGATGCAAAATTGGAAAGGTCAGAAGATAATTTGCAACAAGTGCCAAAACCTAAGCCACAAAATGTAATTCCCCGGCTATGTCGATCTTGCCCCATAGTCACAGGAAGAGATGGAATATATGTCATGTTACCTATGTCAGTGTTGTTGGTAGTATTATATATGATATTGTCACGCCCCGTACCCTACGAACACGTAACATCCCGCCGCGGTCGTTAAGAATGCGACTCCCAGGATTCGTCGCCGACCCGTTACCATCGAAATAAGAGAAAATACGCGGAAGCCAAACGAACACTCCATTCAACAAGCATTCAAACGGGATAACAGAGAGAGAATTTAAACAAACCAACGAACCATTTTATAAACTTAACATCACATACAACGATAGAATATACAAGCCTTCCTAAAGGCCACAAACCCAGACCACGCATACTCAAAAAGGGATAGGGTGGTCGATCTGCTCCACTACTCTATTCAAAAGAGGAGCTTCCAAAAAGATAGGGATCTCTAACCCTATCAAAAACCTCCACAACATCCTAGCTGTGCTCCTGGCGAAGCCGGGTCAGATGCCTCACTATATGAGCCGGACGGCAAGGACTCCCATTCAGGTTCTGGCCACTCGACCCACGCTGGAGGCTCTGTCACCATCGGTTCGGGCTCCGGATTAACTACAGTTCCATCAGGGGGATCAATCTCCATAAGATCCCATAATCCTAAACCATCGTCATGGGGAACATCAAACCCCTCGAGAGGACCAATAGTCTGAGCTCCGTCTCTCAGAAACCAAGCCATGTACTTATGAGCTGTCAAGTACTGCTCCCCATCATCGACCTAAACCGTGCTCTCATACTTCCGATACTCCCTACCCTCACCTACTGGGTACTCAGTCACCCAATGCTCCATCTCCGTTGGTAACCCGAAACGTAGCGGAGGCTCAGTCATAATCAAGGTCGAGGGTCTGAAAATGTTTTACAACGGGGAATGAGATAAATCTCAATAAGTAAACTGCCTAAGCCTCAACTAGGGCAATACGTACCTCCGGCACCCTAATCATGCCATTCTAACCAATAGGTTAAGTTCCTATCCAACTAACAATGGAACCACGTACTATGCAAGTCTCAATTTGTATCACAACCATGGCAACTATCAATATGCATAACATCAATAATAATAATCCAGACATAATCAATCATTCACACGAGTCTCGATTATAAGATGAAATCACTTCGGCCCGTCCCATACCGTGCCTCACGATTTTATCCTATAATAAAGCTCAAAGCATACCATATGCACATAACACTCGAAGTTGTCCAGATTATTAACGACCCACCATAGGTCACACCGAACTCCCGCCGGTCTTCCAGCATAGCCAGGCATCACCCCACTACTTTGGGCGTGGCAACGTCCGGGATCGAACCCCCCCCCCCCCGACAAGTCGGGTACCGGACGGCATCCCATTTAGGAGCATCGATCCGGCCTCCACCGCGATCGGCAATGTCTGGGATCGAACCCCCCCGACAAGTCGGGTACCAGACAGCATCCGAACTTCCGCCGGGCATCGTCTAGAACTCGTCTTAGACGGAACTCATCATGGTCACACACGTAAATAACCACGCATTGCTAATTTTAATCTTCTTTAATTAGCCAATGCAAGTGTTTATGACGTGCAATTTACTACGAATAAAACTACCATGAATCGCACTCGTTTTTCGTGTCAAACTTCAATATATGATCACGATATGCTATGCCAAGCCAACAATAGCCATAATTAACCACATGATCCTCTTTTAAAATCCTACTATTATTCAACAAGTGCGAGATCAACCATGAAATATAAATTTCAACCATACGATCTTCGTTCTAGGCCACGAAATCATCAATCAAACTACACGATCAAGACATAGTCAACTAATCAGCCATGATTAAATAAATTAACCATACGATCAAACCAATTAACCATGCGATCAATATTAAACAACTAATCCACCACACGATCGTCATTAAACCTTTAATCGACACATAATCGACTAATTAGCCATGCGATTGCCAATCAAAGTCACCCGATCAATCTCAAATCTCTAATAAGCCATATGATTTCATTTTATCACATCTTAATTTAATCTAAACCGTAGGATCAAAATTAGCACATAATCATGATAATTAAGCCCTAAAATTAACCTTAACCATTCTAGAACCAATGGGGGCCATATGATCAAAGTCCAAGTCATCCAATTCAGCCACTACCACATGATTATTGCAGCCACAAGACTAACCCACGAATTTAATTAAAACAACCACTAAACAACCATAATTATCCAAATTAAGCACAATTAGCAACATTAAACATATGATCAAGCTCAAATAACATAATCTACCTATCTTAACATTCAAATCAGCCACATAATTATTAAATCCAGCCACCAACAATTTCTCAATTCAGCTTATACCATAACCCCTAAATTAACCCCTAAAATAACCCCTAAATTACCCTAACAACCCCTAAACACTATCCATTGGTAACCTACTAACCTAATCAAGGTTTAGGGAGTTACTTACCACTAATATAAGCTAAGAATCAAGCCAAACCCAGCAGCACCAGTCCCGGCCAAGCCAAGAGCTCCGGCGAACGGCGGCGGCCCAAATGGCGATCCGGCGAACGGCGGCTGCTCCGGGTGTGAACGGCGGCTTTCGGGCGGCTCACGGTGGTCCACGGTGGTCCAAGGTGGTGGCGTGAGGGGCTGATAGGTGGTGGACGGTGGTGGGGAGTGTCTCGGCCAAGAGAGAGGAAGAGAGAGAGAAAAATGAAGAGAGAGAGAGAGCAAGGGAAAAGTGAGGAGAGAGAGAGTGTGAGCTGAACATATCTCATCAAAATGGAGGGCTAGGATGAGTCCTTGATGCCCAAGTATTGATCTAAGGGCTAGAAATGCATCTTGACAACAGGCTTCTAGAAGGGTATTTTTGTAATTAACCAAAAAGGCAAGGGCAAAGTTGTCCATGAAGATTTTCGGCCACTAGGGTAAAAATACCAGCAAGTCCTTCCACTCAACAAATAAACTCTAGAACACACAGGGGCAAAATCGTCTTTTCCAATTTCCGAGCCTAATTTCCCTTTTTCGCGAATTTCTGAGCAAACCGATAATAAAGCGAGCTTAATGCGGCGTCGTCCAATATAATAATTTTGATATCCTTGAAAGTTCGATACCCAAGTCCGGATTCCAATTCGTGGTCAAAATCGATCAAACGCGACTTTCGTGTATCTCAAACTAACGGGCGGCTTTTAGGGTTTACGCGTGTCGACCCGTGGTTGATTTGATATCAATTCACGTTTAAGTTTACTCGAGCCATGGTGACTTCAGTTGTCATGTAATTACGAGGGTCAATCACTAGTTCCTAACGACACGATCGTTAGAAATTGATTTTGGAACGTTTGGAATGCATACAACGATTAAACGGCATCACCCGTGACTCAATTGTATAATATTATTAAATTGTTCTATAATCATTCTTGGATTTGCCTAAAATGGCCCTAAATATCCCCTCGTCAATTCTTATGGTCGAAGTATCGATTCAGGTTCGAGTTATTGGGTCGTGCGTATCAAAATCCTAACTAGTCATTCCCTAACGGTTAGTATTCCCAAGAATGGCCAATTCCGAGTGAGATATAACAGAAAGTGCATTGATGATAATATCATTTCATAAATCCCGAAAGTGGTTCGAAATTCAGAATGTCACAGATATGGTTTGCACTAAACTAGATATTTCGCATGTTATTAGTGTTGTGAATTGGTATAAGAGTATTCCTAAAAAGAAGCACTGGGAAGCTGTGGATTATGGATTGTGAGGTTTTTGAGGGTGACAACGGACATTGGTTTGACTTTGGGATGAGATGGGCATCAAGAGGTGTAATAGGTTATGTAGATTCAAATTTTGCCGGTTACTTGGATGGATAGAGGTTTGACCAGTTATACATCCAGCTTCGCGAGTTGTGCCGTTGGTTGGGAAGCGCAATTGAAGTTGGTAGTTACTTTGTTAACAACTGAAACTGAATATATGGTGTCAATCGAGGTAATCAAGGAGGCTATTTGACTCGGAGATTTGCCCAATGATTTGGGATTGTATACCGTGACAATCGGAGGGAAATATATTCGACTAAAAATTGGTTGTCTCACGAGTTGAAGAATCACAACGATATCAGGTACCACTTTATTTGTGATTTTGTGTGACAAGGAACAACCGCCATTGAGAATGTGCACTCAACAGATAATTCAGTAGATATGTTGACAAGCCTATCGCTTTCACCAAGTTCTAATACCGTTTGGACATGGCCAGCATCTGTCGCGGGTGAGGAACCCAGAGCTCTTGGGAGGGAGACGACTATTGATGAGGATATCAGGTGGACTTCTCGCCAAGGCGGAAACTTGTTGATTGTGTCTCAAAGTTAATCTCAATTGATTCAAAATCCGACTCGTAATTGAATTGTAAAGAAAACCCGCCCATATTAGGAATGTTTGAATTAACTCTTGCCAACATGATTGTGGGTGATGCAAAAAAAGGAAAATTAATTTCTTACAACACTTTTTACTTATTTAAGTTAAAGTCTGTGTTGACGTCAAACATGGGCTCATAGTTTTTGCAAAAAAATATTATGTTATTAAGTTTGGTCTCCAGTGTATACTGTGCACTTAATACATATACAATATATGTAAAATTTGCGAGAGAAGTAGAGAGTATTGAGAGATGTAGAGTTGAGGGTGTAAGAAAACTCCTTTCTTGTGATTGATTCTTGTGGGGTTCGGGTTTGGTTTAAGACAAGGAAACACTTATGAGTAAGTGTGATTGAGTAACTGTAATATCATCTTTACCGATTGTAGTGGAACCATCTCATCACTGTCTCTCGGTGGAGTAAACACACCGCCAAACCTCATAAATCGGTTGTGTTCAAGTTTTATTTATGCAATTTATTTCTTGCTCAAATCGTGTCAATTATTCACGCTTTTATATTAGTACTAATGTCATGAATGCTTGGATTATCTTATTTTCGCATGAGGTTTTACTTAAGCTCAGCAAATATGTGACATTAAATTGTTGTGTCAGTGTCCTTATACTTTATAGTTCATTCGCCACAACCAAGACAGCTGGATCTAATCGTTAATGCAGGATCATGGCTATAAATGAATTTAGTCAGTCATACAATTTCAAGATAAAACATATCTAGTTCTAATAATCTCAATTTAAGTCGCGACGTACTTAAAGAAATTTGAGCCATTCTTTTCTCCTAGTGTGACGACGGAAATGAAAAAGGAAGAAAACAAAACTAGGAAAAAGAAAATGAAAGTGTCCTTCTGACATAGGAAAGAATGGAGGGAGAAAATGCAATTACAAATTAGGAGTTTTGAAAATGACAAGTCACCTGCCAAATAACGAGTAAGGACTAACAATTCATGTCGTGTCGAAGGTAGGAAATAATACAAACATGTCTAATCCAAACAGGACACGTTTTATACACTTATCAAACTGTCTTGATTTGTATTGAAATTAATGATCAGTTAACATGTCAGTTCGTATCTAAACGGGTCAACCGGGTCAACCAGCAAGAGGCATGATTTTAATAATATCATGGCATGCATGAACCCATTCATGTCAAACCCAAATCTATTTAGTTGCGTGTCGTGTCGTATCGTGCAAATTAATCACATTGAGAATTGTGGACCTATGGATGATGCTATGCAAATGTCACGAGGGGGCCCAAAAATTCTACCCACCAATTTTGTCTCCCCACATGTTTTTCTTCTTCCACAAAGAAAGCTGAGAAAAAGTTATTGTGTCAACTTAGCCAACTAACTTGTGGATACAGTGAATATGACGTTAAGAACTAAAAGTTTCATACATGTGTTGGGATGTACCTACACATATTTTCCTTTTTGTAGGTAAGTAATAATTGGAGTAAATTACCAAGAAACTCTACATATTGTACCCAACGACCCTTATACTTGTATTGTTGGTTTTAGTCTATGCAAATAAATGGGTGAATTTACCCACCCACCGGTATCTCAGTTGGTTAGGGCGTACTTGGGATTGTGTGGTTAGGCGCACTGATCCCAGGTTCGATTTCCCAGCTGAGCACTTGTGATTTAAGTGGGGGGCCATGGCGGTGGGTTGCTGTGCTAGTCTTCCCCGAGGAATAGTCGAGGTGCGCGCAAGCTGGCCCGGACACCTCGGTTACCAAAAATAAAATAAAATAATAATAATAAATGGGTGAATTTAGTCTCTCCGACCAATACTTGCTAATGTTCTTATTGAGTTTCGATGATTAATTATTAGATATTGTTTTAAATAAATTGAGACAAAGACAAAAATCATAGAACGATAAATGCTCATGTGAATGTCTTGTTTATCATCACATTATGAAGTAGTCCATGGTGGAACTTCTGATGTTAATTTTTTGTTTTTTATACGTAAATGACTTGGGGAAAGTTTAGTTTTGCACACCGTGTCAAAGCGTGTACCTAATATGCGTTCCAATTCAATTTTCGATGGTTGATTTTGATTTGAAAAAGTAATGCCTATAGGAGCACGAATCATCTGTTTGGAAGCATAGTCCAAAACAAAAATTTTCATGAGCTGTGTTGGATGGCGACCCTAGACACGAAACTATCGTGTGAATGCTTACTTTTTACGATCTGCCATTCTCAATTTCAAGATTCGCGACTCCTATAAATAGCCAGGGCCCAGTTTCTAAGGTAAGGGCATATCGCAATCTCTCTTCTTCTTCTTCTCTCCTCTTCTTCTTCGTCTTCTTCTTCGCCATGGAGTCCACTAAAAAGTCTAACAAGATCAGCGAAGTGGATCGACTCCGGCGGCTCCTCAAGAAGTGGAGGAACTTTGCAAATTCGTCGAGAACTGTCACATCCGCCCCCACCATGAGCCCAAATCGTGGTGGCATTCACAAGAGCATAAGCTTCCTCAAAAGAACGATCTCTTCTCTATCATCAGACGGCGACGATGGCACCAACAACAAGAAGCACAGCAGCAGCAACGTTGTCCCGAAAGGCCACCTCGCAGTCTGTGTCAGCGAAGAGCTTGAGAGGTTCGTCATCCCAATGTACTACTTGGGCCACCCGGCGTTCGGGTTCTTGCTGCGAGAGGTCAAGGAGGTGTTCGGGTTTCAGCAGACGGGTGTCCTGTGAATCCCATGTGACGTTTCGGTGTTCCAAAGTGTTCTGGCGATGGTGGAGGGAAAGAAGAAGAAGGTCAAGGATGGCTGTTTGGTGGTGAAAGAACAGTTCCGGCTGAGTGCAGACGAGACCTTTCAATGTCCCTTTTAGACGATGTTGAGATGAGTGATAGTCATCTTGATCACTCTCGCCATCATCCTTGGAGCCCTTTATGCAGATGAATTATCTTATCCTTCCTTCCCGTTCTTGCTTAGGTCTTATATGTTATACCAGAGATGTTGCTTCTTATGTGATAGAGGCTGTATTGTATATTCTATGTCAATTGACACAAAAATGCAGGAAGGTTTGAAAAAAATACAAAAACTCTGAACGATATCCAGGGACAGCTACTAACTTGCATTTCCTTTTGTTTTTTAGACCTTCCATCTTTTCTTTGATGAGAACTATATTATCAATTTGTCATCTAATAAAGTGAAATGATATTTTATACGAAAAATTCATAGGTTCGATTGATTATGAGAGTGCAAAAGATAATGGACCCTTATATTTTTGTTCATGCGTGCATCAAACAATCTTGAGATTTCTAGCTCCGTCACCAATGACCTCACTTTGAGTTCACCGAAGCAAAATTTTTCAAATAGTTCCGTTGAAATAGGAAAAACCCAGGATGTTGATATTTCACTCGACTCTAGTATTTGAATTGATGCATTTTCTTTGATTTTTTTAGAATTAGAATTGACAAATTTTTCCACGACCCGTTTCTACAACACTACATGACACAAGAATAATAAATAGATCGTCTCTTTTGTACAAGTATAATAAGTATATAATTTGCTAGTTGACCCTTCCAATTGTCACTAGACAATGATTAAAATATATTTAATATCAATCATTAATAACAAAATTAAATAGATTGTCAAGCCGAGATGAAAATCCAGGCTCTCCACTCCAATCTTGAGATTTCTAGCTTCGTCACTGATGATGTCGCATCGAGTCAACTAAAGCAAAAGTTTCCAAAACAAACTATTAAAATAGGAACAACCCAAGAGCGGCTGCTTTTCTCATATTGTTTGGAGCTTATTTCGGCCCACCCACACATTAATCTATCCCACTGTCCGAGGGAATCCAACTTAGTGGTTGATTGGGCTGTGAAATTGCAAAGATTAGGTCGTCTTCCACAACATTGGCTTGTTGCCCCTCCTCAAGCCCTATGGGTAGGAGTGTCAGAACCGAACCGAAAAATCGAATCGAGATACGAACCGAATAAAAAATTCATGCATTTTCAGTTAGGTTTCGGTGCGGATAATAAATAAATGAATTTGGTTAGCATATAGATTCGTTTCGGCTCCGTTCAAATAGGATCGGATTTCGATTTTTTAACGTATTTTTCTTCCCTTCGCGCGCTCTCTCCTAAATCTCGCTGTTCACTACTGCTCACCTCTCACTCACTTTTCTCTCTCTCTCTCTTTCACTTTTTTACTTTATTCTCTCTCTCATTTTGTCTTCGCACTCTCAGTGCTCTCTCTCTCTCTCTCTCCTGCTTTATTCTCTCTCTTCCTCTTCCCTCGCAGCATTATCATCTCCCAAAAAGTGACGAAACACATTTTTCTCTCTGGCTTCTTGAAGTTGGGCCAGGTGCCGTGCTTGAGGTGCTCGGAGGCGGTCCGCGACGGTTTGGAGGCGAGGAAGACGGCCTCGCAGAGGTAGTGCCGGAGCTTCACGGCCTTGGCGAGGCCGGTGTCGGCGTTGTGGACGAGCATGGGCTCGAGGTGCGCCCAGTACCACGCGCCCTTCCCCTTGACAGCCTTCGGCCGTAGCATGACGAGCCGCTCGTAGCGCTTGTTCACGGCCTCGGCCGTCAGCTCGTCGGCCGATGCCGACATCGAGACCAAGTCCACCTAGGCTGGCGACGGCGACTCCGAGGTGTTTGTGGTGGCCGCCATTAACCAAACGGGTCATCCGAGTCCCGGTCGTCGCTTTTTTGTTTTTAGAGCTGGTTCAGTCGCCGGAAGTTCGGTCTCCGGCGAGTGTCCATGGCCGATTCCAGTGATCTGGTGGGGCCTTTCGGTGGTGGGCCATCAATTGACCGGCTTCTTGACGGGAAGAAGAAAGAAGAAGCAGTCTCACAGAGAAGGGCAGAGAGAGAGCGGAAGAAGAAGACGCGGAGGAGGAGGAAGGGAAGAAGTGCAAAAAAAGATTAAAAAGAAAAACTGAAAACCCAACCAAACTGATCAAAATCGAACCACGTTTTCGGTTCAGATCGTATTCGGTTCGTGTGGTGTTTCGGTTCGGATCAAGCACACGTCTAAACGGTTCGGTGCAGTTCGGTTTTCCTAAGCACCCAAACCGAACCGAACCATTGACACCCTTACCTATGGGCTCTTCTTTGTTTAGATGCTCCCTGCATGTATTTCTCAAGATCTTGCTAGTTATGAAATATTTCTTTTGCGGTAAAAAAAAAGTACTTTTTAAAATTTGAAAGTACTTTTCTCCCTTTCGTTTAGTAATGTTGAAAACAGCCATATTAAACAAACATATAAATTAAGTGTGATGATTGGAGAAAGGACTTGCATGGAAAAAATCAAGTAAGTTGGAGGATTAACTTGCACATTAATGTTTGAGGACTCAATTACAAAACACTCAAGTTAGAGGACTACATTTGAACAAATAAAGAAGATTTACACACCAGGAGTTTAACATGAGGATCATACTCTATAAAAATCAAATTACTTGTTGATTTATGCTCAAGTTTGTTGTTTAGTTGTTTATTTGATGAATCTTGGGCCAATCTTTGGGGACATTTCTTTCCGTCGTTTGGCATCCGATTTGATATTCTAGGGAAAATTACACGTCTTCTTTTTTCCTTTTCTTTCTTTCTTTCTTTCCTTCTTCCTTGGCCGGTCATCGGCCACAAAGAAAAGGAAAAAAAGAAAATAAAAAGAAAAAGAAAAAATTAAAAGCTCTATTTTTTAAAAATTAAAAAAAGGAGAAAAAGGAAAATGTGTTATTTGAAAGAAAGTGAGGTCAAAGCGGAAACATTTTCCCCACTTTTGAAGGTACTTTTTCCATTGGTGAAAAATATTTTCCATGACTAATTTATTTTCCGTAAAACGAACGCCAGAAAATCCGGAAAATATTTTCGTAGAAGTTGTTTTCCGTGAAACGAATGGAGCCTTAATGTTGTTTAGAATATTATGGTGGTGTTTGTGAAATAAATGACCTTACCAATGTAATGAATTTATTAAACTATCTACTTTTAATTATATGTTGATTAATTTTTAGAAATGTAAAAGGTTCATTGTTTTTAAATTCGTCAATAAACGCGCATTCTTTAAAAACAAACATTGACTAAATCGCTAAGTCAAGGTCACGATTTTGCTTGCTCCCCCAAAGCCTTGAGATTTTTGGCTTCGTCACTAATGACCTCGCTTCGAGTCCACTAAAACAAATTTTCTAAAAAACAAATTATGTTGAAATGGGAACAACCCAAGATCTTGACATTTCTCTCGATTCAATAATCTAGAATTTGAAACCAAGCCTTTTCTTTGATTAATTTGGAATTAGATCAACTATTGTTTCACATGACTTGTCCATACGACATGTACATGACACATAGTTAAGCGTGTTCGCTTTGAGTTTAATCATGTTAGTGTCATTAACTGTCATTTAGTGTGTGTGTATATACACACATGAATAATTAATCAAAAAATGTTCATATAACTCACTAAGTATTCTTATTAAAGGATCCTAATTTGGCTGATAGCACTCATCAGCTATGGCTAATATAGATCGTCAGGTCAAGGAAACATTTCATTTGGGGTTTTATTGACTATTTGCTCGTGTAGATACGACCGGGTTGGATAAACCTCGAACGATTTCCAAGGACAGCTACTCACCAGCATTTCCTTTTGCTTTTCAGACCTACGATCTTTTCTTTGACGGTATCTACTATTGACCAATTTGTCATCTAAAAAGTTAAATTATCTTTTATACGAAACAATCAAAACTACAACACTTAGAAATTTAAAATATTCAATTGTCTTTTTAATTTGTGAGTACGCATTCATTAATGATAAAAATCGACTAAATTGTTGAGTCGAAGCCAAAAATTCGCCCCTACCCGAAAAACCTTCACATGTCTGGCTCTCTAGCCAATGACTTCACTCATTAAGTATTATAGTTTAGGATCATAATCCGATTACTATCGTAACTTATATTTCCTTCTATTTATATGGCCTTCCTTCTTTTCTTGACGAGATTTATTTCAATTTGTAATAGTAGAAAAAGTCAATTATCTTTATGCGAATAAATTTGAAGTTGGTTACTAAAGTCCATAAGACCATGGACGCCTTTTTGTTCATACGGTCTCAAATATTTTAAAAAGTTCCATTTTTTGTAATTTGCAATTTATCTTGTCGATCTGGCCAAACATGTTGCTCCTAACATAATTTGACTAAATTGTTAAGTCGAGACGAAAATCCACGGTCACCATATTCTATCTTGAGATTTCTGGCTCCATCACTGATAACGTCATGTTCAGTCTACCAAAGCAAAATTTTCTAAAACAGCATGTTGAAATAGTAACATCCAAGATCTTAACATTTTTCTCAATTCACTAATTTTGGTAAAATTTCCCGATCAGTCTTAAACCTATTGTATGGATGCCAATTTAAAACTAAAATTTTCAATTTTGCCAGTTTAATCCTAAACCTTTATATGGAATTCTAATGTAGTTCTTCTAATCAATTTTGATAAAAAATTGCTAATATGGCAGTCCAGTCATCACCACCATCCTAAGTGGCACACCGCCACGTTCGCAATTTCTCAGGAAAATTGACCAAGAGTACTACATTGCAATTCCAAGCAAAAGTTTAAGACTAAAAAATTGACAACCGTAAAAATAGATTTAGGACTAATTGAACAGTTTCCCCCACTAATCTTTGATGCCTTTTATTTGATTCAGTAGGAATTAGGACTAACTCTCTTTTAAACGACCCAAGTGTACAATATGTACATGACACGTGGTTAAGCATGTTTTCTTTGAGCTTAATCAAACCTTCTCATAAGCACGTCACCTCGTTTTTACACGAATAATAAATGTGTCATTCGCAAGTGGGAAAATTGTCAAATCAGTCCTAAACCTATTGTACGGCGGCCAATTCAGTCCTAAACCTTTTAATTTTACCAATTCAGTCCTAAACCTTTTAAATTCTTTCCAATTGAGTCCTTCCGGCCAATTTTGGCCGGCCGGCGCTGACGTGGCCGCCGGTCGTCCGGTCAACGCTGACGTGGCAATTTTTAATTATTTTTTTCAATTTTTTAATCTTTTTTTTCTTTTTCTTCTTTTTTTTTTTTCTGGTTTCTCCCCTTTGGCAGGTCTGGCGGCCGGGGCCGGCGAGGCGTCTGGCGAAACTCGCCTCGCCGGCCACCGTCGAGGGCGAGCCCCGCCGGCCACCGGCGAGGGCGAGCCCCGCCGGCCCCTGGCTGGGCGAGGCGAGGCGACGAGGTCGAGCCTCGTCGTCGCCTGGGTCGCGACGGCGAGGTTGAGCCTCGCCAGATCCAGTCCGGCGGCCGGCCGGTCGCCGGACCGGCCAGAGGGGAGAAACCAGAAAAAAAAAAGAAGAAAAATAAAAAAAAAGATTAAAAAATTGAAAAAAAATAATTAAAAATTGCCACGTCAGCGTTGATCGGACGGTCGGCGGCCACGTCAGTGCCGGCAGGCCAAAATTGACCGAAAGGACTCAATTGGCAAGAATTTAAAAAGTTTTGGACTGAATTGGCAAAATTAAAAGGTTTAGGACTGAATTGGCCGCCGTACAATAGGTTTAGGACTGATTTGACAATTTTCCCTTCGCAAGTTGACCCTTGCAACCCAATTATGACATGCTAAAATATGTTTAACTTAGTAGGTTAACATATTGCTCATATCGACACGACACATTAATATACCTTTATGTAAGTTAGAATACGTTTAAAACACGTCTATCACACGTTTATGTAAGAGATTGCATCTTGAACATGGCAAATGTATCGGGTCATTTGACCCGTTTAGTAGATATGTCATCTATGGGTTTCAAGAATATGATCAAATGAATAAACATATTGTGTCGGACTTATATCCAAAGTTGATATGATCATTAGGAAACTAAATTGGGAATTGCTAATTTAAGAATAATCCAATATCTGACCATTAATTCTTATATAACCTTTCTAGTGATTTGGAGATGTATTATGATTATCCATCCTAAAGGGGTTTGTTGCAATGCTATGCGAAGAAGCGAGTGGTGGATTAAGTGTATACTTCACCAAAGGCATATAATCTCATCACTTATTTAAGTCATCCAATTGAGTTTAGCCTTGTGTCTTATTAGGCTTAGGAGATTGGTAAGGCTTTTCACTGCCACAGGGTTAACCAAACGGTTATACCCTAAATGAACCGTTTATGGAGCTTGTAACTGTTAGATTACCAAAAGAAAAATAAGATATCATTGGGTCATTAAAAATCTCCCAATATTTGTATCTTAAAGTTCGTTTGTATTTCAATTTCCATAAAAGTTACATCATTGCTATCTGTTACAACCTGGAAACCATTCCTTGAAAGGCCATATTCCTGAGGATTACTTATCTAGGACGGATTTTTCCGACATAAAGAGAAAAAACAAATGTACCTTAATCGTAATTACCGAATATCTGTTCATACATAAACTAAGCATCTACAAGTGAAAGCTAAACCAGAATCGGTAAAATAGCTAGATTAACTTCATCACAAACCTAGACATCTCTTTCGAAACCATGCATTTTAAAAATAATGCTACTATGTTCCTGATTGGGATGCTATCTCCAATCAACGCCCTGTCTTTGACTAATGATTGCATACATCCTGACGTTGCATGATTTGAGTTCACACGCCATTCGAGTTAATATTAGTTCACTTTTTTTCCAGATAACCCTGCGCGCAAGTTATCAACACGCCGCCACACGCACAATACTTTGGAAAATAAATTCTCAAGAGAGCGACGTCGTTCGTAACATTTTGACCCATTGGTTGTGGCGCATGTATTGCTATCAGATGGTATTTTATACAAGTTTTCACTCAAAAAAATGATTAAGTCCACTTTTTCGGTTTGAGGAATCCCTTCTCCACGACTTGATTGCGTTTCGAGCTTGCATAGTCAATCGCTAGCACAAGTGCCAACGCAATTAATATCTTGGGGCTGATAACTATATGCTTTATTTGAAAATATGTTATGAAGATTACAATATGTAATTAAACACACTATTGATTCTATTTTCCTTTATTCGAATCCCTACAAGTGTCAACATCTAATTTGGTCAACCATGACAATAACATGGGTATTACAAGAAGACCAATTGAGAAAAGAGTTTTTCTTAACCATCGCCATCGGTCCCTGGATGAGAAAAGCAGGGTATCCTTGAGGACTTTATATGAAAGTTGACTTAATTTGCATAACCTAAGGCAATTTTCAAGTTGTATAATCAGGGTATCCTTGAGGGCGTTATATTTTCTTCATGGGCTTTCTGATCCTCTCCATTCTAGAAGAGTCGTTCAATCAATTTGTCTTCATGAGATCATGATGTTATTGCAGCTCAAACGTGTCTTTCTTTCTCTTTTGCCAAAGAGCTTCAATGGGTGTTGATGTGTCATGATCTCTTGAGATTAACTGAGTCAATTAATTAAAAAGTTCCAATATCTTTCGGATACAGCCTGTCGCGACCTACCCTCGTGGTGCACCACCTAGGAGTTTGGGTAATAGATTATTAAGCCTAGAAACTTAACTCAGGCTCTCCCAAGCCCTTACCAATTCGCGACTTAAGATTCAAGCTCTTAACATGCATCCACTCTCCCAGACTAACAGCTCAATGACTGGATTCCACTAGTATTCTTTTGAGTAGTTACATAGTAGTACGTGCTACTTCTACTCGAAGCGCTTCTACCTAAAGCTGATAGATCACACTATAACACATCCACGCACTACTACAACACTAGTACACTCCTCACTTAGATTAAAATCATTGATAATCACTTTTAGGAAATGATCTCTCACTTAACAACTCAATAAGAGCATAAGTGTATAGCTTTCTCTATTTCGCTAGTTCTATCTTCTTCAGTGTAGGTTGATCTTCTTTTATAATCTTCATACTCCAAACTAGCCGCTGGAAAACAATTTGGCCATTGAAGATAATCAATCAAATCTAGTAATATTATAGCTTCCATGAATAAAGTCATAATATTAGGAAATAATCTTATCTTCAGGATGCTTGACAATCAATCGAGATATCATGAGTAATGATCTTCCACGTAAATATTCCACAAGATTGATATATAATCAATATCTTCATTTAGGAATCCAAGCTAGATCACTAATAGTTATAAATATTGAGATGAAGATCGTCATGGCATATCTTTATTTAGATTTCCAGAGCACAAGTGCCGTGTAGGTAATGTAGTTGCTCCTCTTATATCAGCAGTTGTTGGTGATATCTTTTTTCCCCGATTATATCAGGCTTCCGGTTATGTTCAAGCTTCCAAGCATATTAGCAATCATGACTTTACTTTACTGTTCATCTATCCATGGTATGTCCCAGTTTTACCGAACTCCCCATTCTAGGCTTATTCAACTTTTACTTGGGTACCTCCAACTTATAGACAACTCCACACCCAATGCCTTAATAACCATTGAGAGAGAACTCATAACCTTTATACCTTCTCTTAGATACCATTTGCATAATGGCTTGTGCATCTTTCACTTGGATCTACTCAACCAATAAACACATTGGTAACCTTTGATTATTTTGTCATCTTTAAAATATCACAAGAGATTTCCCTAACACGTTCATCTTATTCATGCTTTATTTCCATTCTAAATTACCGTTTATCGAAAGTTGCGCTCACCTATTAAGGTTAAGAAGTCGAGACGAGATGGCCTGCTAATTGTTTTTTTAATCCGCGGACTCATTGGGGACGTCCCCAATTGTCATGTATTACTTACACGACCTTCGATGAGTAAGGCATGTGCAGGATTCATTTCACCATGAATATACTTTGATTTTCCCAAGTAAAACAAGTATTAATTCTATGTAAGTGCATCGAAGTGAGGATCGTGTTGTCCTTTATTTGAAGGGAAGTATGTATTAGTACAATATTTGAAAATTATGAAGACACTAGCCAATAAGTTCTGTTGAGTATGTCTTAAATTCTTTATGAGCATGGGCCAACTTTAGGGCTTACGGGCAATATAAATATTGCTTTTCTTAAGTTATTAGGTTAAGAAGTTGAGACAGAAAGAGGTTTTAGCAAATCACCTTTTGTAATTCTCAATATTCTATAGTGGATATCGCTTCTCCTATCCCCATGGTTTTTCCCTCATGGGTTTTAAACGTAAATTTTGGTGTTCTTTATTCTTCTCAGTTTTATTTTCGTTATTGTTTCCGCATCAGTCATAATAATATGGTATCAGAGCCTTGGGGTTTTTTTGATCTT
Organism: Syzygium oleosum; assembly: GCF_021117445.2. Classification (NCBI taxonomy): domain Eukaryota; kingdom Viridiplantae; phylum Streptophyta; class Magnoliopsida; order Myrtales; family Myrtaceae; genus Syzygium; species Syzygium oleosum. The sequence continues at coordinate 2,692,399 of NW_026607500.1, read as the reverse complement.
CTGGTTATGGCTTCAAGTTCAACAACGAAATTTGATATTGAGAAGTTTAATGGGAGCGGCAGTTTCAACCTATGGCAGGTTTGTATGTTGGTTGTTCTTACGCAGCAGGGTTTGAAGAAAACTCTGTTTGGGAAAGGGAATAAACCAATTGGCATGTTAGATGAAACTTGGGAAGAACTGGATGAAAAAGCTTTATTTGCTATTCAGTTGTGTCTCACCAATGAAGTTCTGCAAGAGGTACTAGATCAGAAAACAGCTTCAGGTTTGTGGACGAAATTGGAGAGTATTTATTTGACAAAATCTCTCACCAATCGGTTGAGGCTCAAACAACGACTCTTCACTCTTCGTATAGCTAAAGGTGCTTCTCTTAAGTCTCATATTTCTGATTTCAATGCTAAAATCTCTTAATTAAGAAGTATTAATGTTAAGATTGAAGATGAGGATCAAGCTCTTTTACTGCTAGTTTCACTATCTCTCTCTTATAAGAATTTTAAAGAGACCATGATTGTTAGTAGAGAAACTATCGATCTTGAAGATGTCAAGACTAGTCTTCTAAGTAAGCAAAAACTAGATACAAAATTGACTTTTGAAAGCAGTAATGACCATGGGGCTGGTTTAGTTGCTAGAGGAAGGTCTGTTGAGAGAAGCAATAGTAGCAGGAGCAGATCAAAATCAAAGCATAGGGATCTAATTTGCAACTATTGTAAGTCTAAAGGGCATATCAAGATAAATTGTCTAAAACTAAAGGCAAAGCAACAAAGTGAAAATAATAAAAATCGGCAAAATCAAGGGAATCCCAATCGGCAAAACAATCAAAACTACCAGAATAGACAAAATCAGGGAAATGAAAATCCCGCTCAAGCTGGTGTTGTTGAAGAAGAAAACGAAGATTGGTTATTGCTTGCAGATGATAAAGACAAATTCAGTAATAGCTAGATTCTTGATTCAGGCTGTTCGTACCACGTGTCCTTATCATGATTGGTTCTCCACGTACAAGGAATATGATGGTGGAGTTATTCTAATGGGAAATAACGCTAAATGTAAAGCAATTGGGATTGGGACTATTTGCATTAAGATGCACGACAGCATGATCAGAACCTTGGAGAATGTCAGATACATTCCTGATTTGAAGAAAAACCTTATCTCTTTAGCTACACTTGATACTAATGGTTGTAGGTTTACAATTGAAGGTGGAGTTATTGTGACATCCTGAAAATTGGTCCATTTGGGATTTATAAAATACTGAGTTTTATGAATGTACTCGTAGTTAGTTCTCACCCGGAACTGATCATTCCTGGGATACTAACCATTAGGGAAAGGCTAATTAGGGATTTAAATTTGTATGACTAAAAGAAAATTCGATCGTGGACTGACTTTCGACCATGAAATCGTCGAGGTGATATTTTGAGCCACCGTTGGCCGATCCAAGGATAGCCAGGGGTCAGCTCGCCACTGTCATAATAGTGGATCGCGGGTGATACCGCCAGACCACGAAATGAACCTATACCGAACGATCCTGAACCTATACCGAACGATCGTACCCCTCGGATCTAGTGATTGATCCTCGCGATTTAATTGACAACCGAAGTCGTCACGAACCGAATAAACTTTACACGTGACTCGATTTAGTATCAGTCACAGGTCGAATATGCGAATTTCCCCAAAAAGCCACCCGTTAGTTTGAGAAACGCTCGAGTTGCGTTAAATAAAATTGAATTATTTAATTGAGCCCAAATTGGACATCGGAAAAATTTGGAAGTCACAACGGGACGCTAGGACAACGTTGCAGATGGAACGTGCAATTTTGGATTGTCCCGATTCCTTCAGAAAAATTCGATTTCGATGAGAAATGAGGAAAGTGACCATTTTACCCCTAAGAGTTTGTAAAGGGCATGCTTTATGGTAGAAGGGCATTTTCGTCATTTTGCCCTAACTTTTTGGATTGGACAATTTTGCCCTTGGAATTTTATGAAATTCCCAAAATGCCCTTGGATATTTTTGGTAAGATTCGATCTCGGCCGTCGATTTCAAGATAAGATCGAATCTGGGCCGTCGATTTCGTTTGTGAGAGAAGGGCAAGATTGTCATTTTCCACTTTTGGTCAAATTGGACTATTTAGGTCCAAGGCTCATCCTCTCTCTCCTCAACCTCTCCATCTCTCTCTCGGCCTCATCCCTCCCCTCTCTTCCCGACCGTACCGGCAGCCCCGTTCCGTCGCCGTCGCCGTCTGGCCACCGCCCGCCGTGCTGCCGCCCCACACCGCCGTACACCACCACCCCACGCCATCCTTCTCTTCTCTCTCCCTCCCGCTTGATTGGCCGAGAGCCACTACCAAGGAAAGGCCACCGCCGCTCGCCACCGTCGTCGCTGCCGCGCATCGCCAAGCCGCGCCGCCGTCCGCCGCCGCATATCGCTCTAGCCGAGATAGTCTAGGGCTCGGTAAGTCGCGCCCTAAAACCAACTTAGGACTTCGGGTATCGACGAGTAATTTTTGGTTGAAATCGGGTTTATTCGGGTACGGAATTGTACGGATTAGGAGTAGAATCAATTGGCGGGCCTAGGATTGAATTTGGGAAATTTTTAATGGAGACTTTGAGGACAACAGTTGGCTGTGAGTGACTATTCAGTGGGCTGTGATGGGCCGATCGGGACGAAAATTGGATTTTTAGAACCGGCAATTAATGGTGAGAAAGTGTCATGAAGGACCGGAATTGATTTGACGCCATTTGGTTAGAGAAAAATGGCAAATTGTGTGTTTAATGTGTGTTGGAACTGCGACTGGGTTGGGGTAATGAAATTGAGTACATGGTTGCGTAATTACATGATTGAAATATGCCTGTTGGGTGCACGCTTGGGCCAGACTGATTTAATTATTAAAATTGGCCATGTCAAATGCTTAGTGAACATGTTTTGCATGTGAATTGAGGCGTGCACGGGCCACGTGTGATTGGCGAGTTAAGTGTGGTAAATGCTTGTTGAGCATGTGCATGAGTAAGAAAGAAATGTGTATGACATGTGTTTGTGGAAATTGTGCTGTCCTGAGGCGTGTACTTCAACGCGGGACGATGCCCGGTACTACCGGAAGACTGCCAGCCTGAGGCGTGTACTTCAACGCGGGTTGCGCAGTAGGTGGTAGATGTTGAGCCTGAGGCGTGTACTTTAACGCGGGCAAGAAACATGGCCTGAGGCTTGTACGTTAACGCGGGCCCTGAAGTGTTGTGATAAGTGGTCGCAGTGAACCTGAGGCGTGTATTGTAACGCGGGTCACTGGCGAGGAATGTGGAAAAGAAATAATGAGAACGGCATGAGTGCATGACATGAGATCTGTACATGCTTGTGATTGTACGTGATGTGCCTGTTATGTGATAATTGGGTGTATGTGTGATTGTGTTCTGTAATTGCCTAGAGGTACGTGATAGCCTAGGTGGGGTTTAGGGGTGTACTTACTGAGATGTAGTCTCATGGTTGTTTCAACCAACATTTTTCAGAACCCCGACCTGAGCCATGAATCCTCCGCCACCGCCACCTGAGTGTTTTGGGGTACCAGTGCACACCGAGTATGAGGTTGCAGAATTTCCCATGGGTGATGGTATGACCTGGATTAAGCATACTACGACTGTTTTTGTAGAGGTAGGACTACCTTTATGGGAGACCCATGTTTATACTGCCTGCTTCTTCCGGGATGTAGCAAGGGATGAGTTGGGGCCCGTTAGGGGTTTTGATGTTCCGTTTGACTTAGTTGGGGATTGGGACCCGTCTGCCATACTCCCGATAGATGGAGAGTTGACCAGTGCAGAGACTAGTTTAGCTCAGTCTGGTTTGCATCCAGCGCCCGTAGCTCAAGAATCTTCAGGGGCTGAGCATGACCCGAGCCCGAAGCATCGCAAGCTGAAGACGACCCGATGGACATAGATTTAGAGCCTATTCCCGAGGAGGAACCAGAGGAGGTAGAGCCCGAGGCAGAATCCGAGAATGAACCTCACGAGTCTGAGGAGCCTGACGAGGAACCGGAGTATATACTCCCGTATGAGCAGTTTATGGATCCCAATTTCGTACCTGGGTACAATTTCTTTGATGGACTAGCTGAGGAGGATCAGGACGAAGTTCCAGCTGAATAGGGTGACATTAATCACCCGATTGAGATTGAGGTAGAGCTGGATTCTTCGGAGGAGCAAACTGTTCAGGGGAGTTCGGATTCAGACGACGAGGAGTCGGACTCAGAATGGACGCCGAGCAAGGGGCGTAGAGGCTAGTATAGGGGTTCGGATTAAGTTTTTGCAGAGTACCATTTTTGAGGTTAGAATACCAGGTCATCGATCTTTTTGTGTATCGGTGGTTTTAAATACGGTGTGCAAGTGTTTATGGCGGTTGTAAACTGTAAATATTTTTATAAGTTTGACTGAAGAGATAAGTATGTGCATTCTCCATGACTTTCCCCAGTTTGTATTATGACGGGCTATTATTGTGGTTTCCGCCGTGCATCAAATCTCTGATGTTATAAGTGAGGTCGGCGATACCCTGGGCTATCATCTTAATCGACCGGTAGAGGGTGTCGTACGCTCGATGGGGTTCGGGGCGTGACATCCCTGTTTGAATTGGTATCAGAGCGAGGACAGCTCGATCTAAACTGGTCGAAGTGGAGTGACAAGGAGCAGAGAGCCTGGGGGTAGTATTTTGGGGAGACTTTAGTGAGTTAGAGGGCGGAATGAGCTACACGTACCTCCGGATTTTTTGTTGTGATTGATTGATTGAGTTGATTGTTGTGACAACTGAAATGCAGGTGCGTCTGGACCTGAGGTGAGTGTTCAGACCCTATTGATTGTGGCTTTGTGCTTGTAGCATTTGATTGCCTGCTGAGTGAATCTTTGCGTTAATTCACTGCCTGGGGCTGGATAGATCTAGTTGGCCTAGGTTACTAATTCCTGAGTGGAATTATAGCAGGTAGGAGAGTGGTAGAACTGTGACGATGAATAGCGAAGGAAGAGGTGTAGGAAGAGTCCCAAGAAGGGGCGCAGGAAGAGGAACAAGGGGTAGAGGTTGTGCTCGAGCTAGAGCTGTAGAGGACCTTGGAATGGGTGCAGGAGTGATAGAAAATCTTGAGGTTGATGCTGGAGCTGCAGTGGATCCCCGAGTCGATGTTAGACCTGCAGAGGACCCTAGATTGGAAGCGGTCATAAGGACCCTAGAGCAGATTGGTAATATAATAGAACAGCAGACTCAGGAACGAGCTGCTACAATTGCCCAAGCTGCCGAGGCCGCTGCTGCCGTTAATAATAATGAGAATCAAGGGCATGGGCAAGGGGTTGTGAATAGACCGATGCACTAGCTAGTCGAGCAGTTTATGAAGCTGAAACCGCTTAAGTTTTCTGGGAAAGGTGACCCTGAGGCTGCACCCGATGGGTAGAGGAGCTTGAGAAAGCTTTTGAGATGTTAGAGTGTACTGATAATGAGAAAGTAACCCTGGCAGTATACCAGTTGCAAGATAACGCGAATGATTGGTGGAAGGCCACCAGGGATAGAATATTTCCAGAAGGTACTGCCCGGACTTGGATTGCTTTTACTAAGAGTTTTTATGAGAAATATTTCTCAGCCAACGCCAGGGAAAGGAAGTTAGTCGAATTTATGAGACTCCGCCAAGGTCTGATGACGGTAGATCAATATGAGGCGGAATTTGCGAGATTGTCTAAGTTTGCGCCGAGAATGGTAGAACATCCCGATGATAAGGCGTGAAGATTTCGGGACGGATTGAAGGCTGATATTCGCAGCCAGTTGTTACTGGTAAATCTGAGGATGTACGAGGAAATATTTGATAGAGCTCAAGTTCTAGAGCGAGATCAGGTGGAAACGGCTGCTGCTTCTGGATCAAGGTTTGTCCAGGGTAGGGATAATCGTAATCCTGGGAAGAGACCGATGTTGGATAATAGGCGTTTTACTCCTCCCGTTAGAAGAAATATTGGGAAGCCAGCTCGGAATCAGAATGGTCCCTGCAGAATATGTAGAGGTAGGCACGGAAATGGACCTTGTCCAACCCGGGGGGAGCGTGTTTTGGATGTGGAGGCTTCGGTCACCACATAAGGAATTGCCCCAATCCCAGACAGAATAGGTCGCCTGCATTGCTGCCACCTCGAATCGAGAATCAGACTGGAACGACCCAGACAGCAAACCGGAAAAGGCCTCAAGCGCAAGGACGAGTGTATGCTATGGCCAGAAGAGAGGCCGAGAACGCACCAGGGGTTGTCACAGGTACGATTTCTCTGTGCAACCATGCTGCGTATGCTTTATTTGACCCTGGAGCGTCACATTCTTTCATATCGAAACAGTTTGTTGAGTTAATTGGATTGGAACCGCAATTGCTTGATATAGTGTTATGTGTGACAACTCCCTTAAATGATAAAATGCTGGTCTCATTGGGGTGTACAAATTGTAAGATCGTAATTGGGGATAGGGAGGAGAAGATTGATTTAGCGGTTCTAGACATGTACGATTTTGATGTGATAGTGGGTATGGATTGGCTGTCTAAGCAGAGGGCTGTAATGGATTGCAATAGCAGAGTGATCCAATTTAATCCCGTTGGACATCCAAAATTTAAATTTGTGGCAAGTCGAGGAGGACCCTCGATTCCATGGATTTCATCGCTAGAAATGACGAAGTTGTTGAGTGAAGGTTGTCAAGGATTCCTAGCGGCAGTAGTTGATTCAACGGCTGAGGAGCGGAGACTGGAAGATATAGCTGTGGTGTGCGAGTATCCCGATGTGTTTTCTCAGGAATTGCCGGGACTGCCACCAGCAAGGGAGGTAGAATTTATAATCGAATTGGCACCTGGAATCGAACCGATCTCGAAAGCACCTTATAGGATGTCATTGTCGGAGTTAAAGGAGTTAAAGGTGCAGATGCAAGAATTATTAGACAATGGATTTATTCGTCCCAGTACGTCTCCGTGGGGAGCGCCGGTGTTATTTGTGAGGAAAAATGATGGATAATTGAGATTGTGTATTGATTATAGGCAGCTGAATCAGGTGACAATTAAAAATAAATATCCCTTGCCAAGAATGGATGATTTGTTTGATCAATTACAAGGGGCTTCGATGTTCTCTAAAATTGATTTGAGAACGGGATATCATCAGTTGAGGATTAGGAAGGAGGATATACCGAAGACGGCCTTTAGGACGAGATATGGACATTATAAATTTACGGTAATGCCGTTTGGATTGACAAACGCCTCTGCTGCCTTTATGGATCTGATGAATCGAGTGTTTAAGGAATTCTTAGATCAATTTGTGATCGTGTTTATAGACGATATATTAGTATACTCGAAGAGCCTAGAGGAACATGAATTTCATTTGAATAGAGTGTTGCAGACTTTAAGGGAGAACGCGCTGTATGCTAAGTTTAGCAAGTGCGAATTATGGCTCAGTCGAGTAGCATTTCTTGGTCATGTAATTTCTAGAGAAGGAATTTCAATGGATCCATAGAAAATTGAGGCAGTAATGAAATGGCCTAGACCAATGACGGTAACAGAAGTTCGAAGTTTTCTGGGCTTGGCTGGATATTATCGCCGTTTCGTGGAAGGATTTTCGGCGATAGCAACGCCATTGACGCATTTGTTGAAAAAGGAAACAAAATTTAAATGGACTGATAGATGTGAAAGAAGTTTTCAGGAGTTGAAGCATAGAATGACAACGGTACCCGTATTGACGATTCCATCAGGACCCGGAGGGTATGAGATATATAGTGACGCGTCGTTGAAAGGATTAGGGTGTGTACTCATGCAAAATGGGCGAGTAGTGGCTTATGCGTCAAGGCAGTTAAGACCGCATGAGTTGAACTATCCGACGCATGACTTGGAATTGGCCGCATTTGTATTTGTCCTCAAGATTTGGCGACATTATTTATGCGGAGAGAAATTTCAGATTTATACAGACCATCAGAGCCTCAAATACTTGTTTTCTCAAAAGGAGTTAAACATGAGGCAGCGTCGGTGGATGGAGTTATTGAAGGATTACGACTGTGAAATTCTATATCACCCCGGAAAGGCTAACCGGGTAGCCGATGCTTTGAGTCGTAAGTCGAGTATAGCCCATTTAATGGTCAAGGAGTGGACACTGTTGGAAAAAGTGTGAGACTCGGAGTTTAGATTTGAGGAAAGTCAAGTCTCGAGCTTGTTAACTACGCTTAGGATTGAACCGGAGATCCAGGCTAAAATTAAGATGTTGCAATCTTCGGATCAGGAAATTCAAAAGATTTTAGAGATGGAGGAAGCCAAAAGAAAGCCAGATTTCCTGGTATCGGAAGATGGGATATTAAAGTTTCGTGGGCGCTTATGTGTACCCAACGATGCGGAGCTTAAGGAGGAAATTTTATCGGAGGCGCATCGTAGTAATTATAGTATTCATCCGGGGAGCACGAAAATGTATTAGAATTTGAGGCAACATTACTAGTGGAATGGTATGAAGGCGGAAATCGCCAAACACGTATCTAAGTGCCTGACGTGTCAGCAAGTAAAGGCACAGCATTGTAAGCCTGGAGGATTATTGTGACCCTTGGAAATTCCAGAGTGGAAATAGGAGCATATAACTATGGATTTTGTGACGGGGTTACCAAGGAGTCAAAGAGGTCATGATTCTATATGGGTGATAGTCGGCAGACTGACCAAGTCGGCACAGTTTTTGGCCGTGCGAAAGGATTTCGCATTAGATCGGTATGTTGAGTTGTATGTACAGCAGATAGTTCGCCTTCATGGGGTACCAGTGTCAATAACCTCAGATCGTGATCCTAGGTTTACCGCCAATTTTTAGAAAAGTCTGCAGACGGCTTTAGGATCCAAGTTACAGTTCAGTACGACTTACCATCCTCAGACATATGGCCAGTCTGAGAGGACAATTCAGACTCTAGAGGATATGCTCAGGGTGTGTACTGGATTTTCAGGGTAAGTGGGAAGAGCAACTGCCTTTAGTAGAATTCGCTTATAATAATAGTTTTCAGCAGAGCATAAGAATTGCACCCTTTGAAGCGCTATATGGCAGGGCTTGTAGGACGCCCGTGTACTGGGACAAAGTGGGAGAAAGAACTATAACCGGGCCAGAGTTAGTCGAGCAATCGATTGAGGCAGTTAAGGTGATTCGTGAAAGGCTGAAAACAGCTCAAAGCCGTCAGAAGAGTTATGGAGACAGAAGGCAAAGGCCTTTAGAGTTTCAAGTGGGGGATCACGTGTTTTTGAAGGTGTCGCGCGTGAGAAGACTTTCCAGATTCGGTAAGAAGGGCAAGTTGAGTCCGAGGTACGTGGGACCTTTTGATGTTTTAGAAAGAATCGGGGAATTAGCATATCATCTTGCACTTTTGCCGAATTTATCGCAAGTGCATAATGTGTTCCACGTATTGATGTTGAGGAAATATGAACCGGACTCGACGCATGTGCTGAATTATGAGGAGATAGAAGTCGTTGATAAAGTGTCGTATGTCGAGAGACCGGTAAGAATCGAAGATCGTAAGGAACGAGTTTTGAGGAACAAGACAATCCCGATGGTCAAAGTTATTTGGGAGCACCACGGGACTGAAGGCACAACTTGGGAAAGTGAAGAGATGATGCAACGTCAATACCCCCAGTTGTTTGAGCAGTAGTAAGATTTGTACATTTTGGGTAGTGGTGAGATTTGTAAATTTCGAGGACGAAATTTTTGTAGGGGGGAAGAGTTGTGATATCCTGAAAATTGGTCCATTTGGGATTTATAAAATATTGAGTTTTATGAATGTACTCGTAGTTAGTTCTCACCCGGAACTGATCATTCCTGGGATACTAATCATTAGGGAAAGGCTAATTAGGGATTTAAATTCGTACGACTAAAAGAAAATTCAATCGTGGACTGACTTTCGACCATGAAATCGTCGAGGTGATATTTTGAGCCACTGTTGGCCGATCCAAGGATAGCCAAGGATCAGCTCGCCACTATCATAGTAGTGGATCGCGGGTGATACCTCTAGACCACGACATGAATTGACGAATGAACCTAAACCTATACCGAACGATCGTACCCCTCGGATCTAGTGATTGATCCTCGCGATTTAATTGACAACCGAAGTAGTCACAAACCAAATAAAATTTGCACGTGACTCGATTTAGTATCAGTCACAGGTTGAATATGCGAATTTCCCCAAAAAGCCACCCGTTAGTTTGAGAAACGCTCGAGTTGCGTTAAATAAAATTTAATTATTTAATTGAGCCCAAATTGGACATCGAAAAAATTTCGAAGTCACAACGGGACGCTAGGACGACGTTGCGGATGGAACGTGTAATTTTGGATTGTCCCGATTCCTTCAGAAAAATTCGATTTCGATGAGAAATGAGGAAAGTGACCATTTTACCCCTAAGAGTTTGTAAAGGGCATGCTTTATGGTAGAAGGGCATTTTCGTCATTTTGCCCTAACTTTTTGGATTGGACAATTTTGCCCTTGGAATTTTATGAAATTTCCAAAATGTCCTTGGATATTTTTGGTAAGATTCGATCTCGACCGTCGGTTTCAAGATAAGATCGATTCTGGGCCGTCGATTTCGTTTGAGAGAGAAGGGCAAGATTGTCATTTGCCACTTTTGGTAAAATTGGACTATTTAGGTCCAAGGCTCATCCTCTCTCTCCTCAACCTCTCCATCTCTCTCTCGGCCTCATCCCTCCCCTCTCCTCCCGACCGTACCGGCAGCCCCCTTCCGTCGCCGCCGCCGTCTGGCCACCGCCCGCCGTGCCGCCGCCCCACACCGCCGTACACCACCACCCCACGCCATCCCTCTCTTCTCTCTCCCTCCCGCTTGAGTGGCCGAGAGCCACAGCCAAGGAAAGGCCGCCGCCGCTCGCCACCGTCGTCGCTGCCGCGCATCGCCAAGCCGCGCCGCCGTCCGCCGCCGCATATCGCTCTAGCCGAGATAGTCTAGGGCTCGGTAAGTCGCGCCCTAAAACCAACTTAGGACTTCGGGTATCGACGGGTAATTTTTGGTTGAAATCGGGTTTATTCGGGTACGGAATTGTACGGATTAGGAGTAGAATCAATTGGCGGGCCTTGGATTGAATTTGGGTAATTTTTAATGGAGACTTTGAGGACAACAGTTGGCTGTGAGTGACTATTCAGTGGGCTGTGATGGGCCGATCGGGAAGAAAATTGGATTTTTAGAACCGGCAATTAATGGTGAGAAAGTGTCGTGAAGGACCGGAATTGATTTGACGCCATTTGGTTGGAGAAAAATGGCAAATTGTGTGTTTAATGTGTGTTGGAACTGCGACTGGGTTGGGGTAATGAAATTGAGTACATGGTTGCGTAATTACATGATTGAAATATGCCTGTTGGGTGTACGCTTGGGCCAGACTGATTTAATTATTAAAATTGGCCATGTCAAATGCTTAGTGAACATGTTTTGCGTGTGAATTGAGGCGTGCACGGGCCACGTGTGATTGGCGAGTTAAGTGTGGTAAATGCTTGTTGAGCATGTGCATGAGTAAGAAAGAAATGTGTATGACATGTGTTCGTGGAAATTGTGCTGTCCTGAGGCGTGTACTTCAACGCGGGACGATGCCCGGTACTACCGGAAGACTGCCAGCCTGAGGCGTGTACTTCAACGCGGGTTGCGCAGTAGGTGGTAGATGTTGAGCCTGAGGCGTGTACTTTAACGCGGGCAAGAAACATGGCCCGAGGCGTGTACGTTAACGCGGGCCCTGAAGTGTTGTGATAAGTGGTCGCAGTGAACCTGAGGCGTGTACTGTAACGCGGGTCACTAGCGAGGAATGTGGAAAAGAAATAATGAGAACTGCATGAGTGCATGACATGAGATCTGTACATGCTTGTGATTGTATGTGATGTGCCTGTTATGTGATAATTGGGTGTATGTGTGATTGTGTTCTGTGATTGCCTGGAGGTACGTGACAGCCTAGGTGGGGTTTAGGGGTGTACTTACTGAGATGTAGTCTCATGGTTATTTCAACCAACATTTTTCAGAACCCCGACCTGAGCCATGAATCCTCCGCCACCGCCACCTGAGCGTTTTGGGGTACCAGTGCACACCGAGTATGAGGTTGCAGAATTTCCCATGGGTGATGGCATGACCTGGATTAAGCATACTACGACTGTTTTTGTAGAGATAGGACTACCTTTATGGGAGACCCATGTTTATACTGCCTGGTTCTTCCGGGATGTAGCAGGGGATGAGTTCGGGCTCGTTAGGGGTTTTGATGTTCCGTTTGACTTAGTTGGGGATTGGGACCCGTCTGCTATACCCTCGATAGATGGAGAGTTGACCAGTGCAGAGACTAGTTTAGCTCAGTCTGGTTTGCATCCAGCGCCCGCAGCTCAAGAATCTTCAGGGGCTGAGCATGAACCCGAGCCCGAAGCATCGCAAGCTGAAGACGACCCGATGGACATAGATTTAGAGCCTATTCCCGAGGAGGAACCAGAGGAGGTAGAGCCCGAGGCAGAATCCGAGAATGAACCTACGAGTCTGAGGAGCCTGACGAGGAACCGGAGTATATACTCCCGTATGAGCAGTTTATGGATCCCAATTTCGTACCTTGGTACAATTTCTTTGATGGACTAGCTGAGGAGGATCAGGACGAAGTTCCAGCTGAATAGGGTGACATTAATCACCCGATTGAGATTGAGGCAGAGCCGGATTCTTTGGAGGAGCAAACTGTTCAGGGGAGTTCGGATTCAGACGAGGAGGAGTAGGACTCAGAATGGACGCCGAGCAAGGGGCGTAGGGGCTAGTATAGGGGTTCAGAATAAGTTTTTGCAGAGCACCATTTTTGAGGTTAGAATACCAGGTCATCGATCTTTTTATGTATCGGTGGTTTTAAATACGGTGTGCAAGTGTTTATGGCGGTTGTAAACTGTAAATATTTTTATAAGTTTGACTGAAGAGATAATTATGTGCATTCTCCCTGACTTTCCCCAGTTTGTATTATGACGGGGTATTATTGTGGTTTCCGCCGTGCATCAAATCTCTGATGTTATAAGTGAGGTCGGCGATGCCCTAGGCTGTCGTCTTAATCGACCGGTAGAGGGTGTCGTGCGCTCGATGGGGTTCGGGGCGTGACAGTTATGAAAATTATGAGAGGTTCACTTTTGTTGATGAAAGGTCTAAAAATTGGAACTTTGTATCAACTACAAGGTAATATAGTTTCTGGTTCAGCTGCAGTTTCATCCTCTATGTCAGAATCAAACAACACTAAATTATGGCATATGAGATTAGGCCATATGAGTATTAGAGGGATGGAGGAGCTGAGCAAGAGAGGTCTTTTGTGTGGTTAAAAATTTGGAAAATTGGATTTTTGTGAGCATTGTGTCTTTGGAAAATAGAAAAGGGTCAGTTTCAAGACAGGAATTCACATAACAAAAGGCACTTTGGATTATATTCACTCTGATCTTTGGGGCCTTGTGAAAGTTCCTTCGAAAGGCCCTAGTTCAAGGTATTTACTTACTTTTATTGATGTTTTTCAAGGAAAGTTTGGGTCCATTTTTTAAAGTAAAAGAGTGATGTTTTTGTTACATTTAAGCAATGGAAAAGATTGATTGAGAAACAGACGGGTAAGAAAATCAAGAGACTAAGAACAGATAATGGGCTCGAATTTTGTGGCGATGAGTTTAATGAGTTATGCAAAAACAAAGGTATTGTAAGACATCATACTACAGTGACATCACAGCATAATGGTATTGCAGAACACATGAACAGAACCTTATTAGAAAGGACTAGGTGCATGTCGTCTAAGGCTAGTTTAGGCAAGGAGTTTTGGGCTAAGGCAATTAATACAGTTGCTTGGTTGATAAATCGTTCTCCTTACACATCTAGTGAGTGCAAGACTCCCGAGGAGGTATGGTCAAGTAAACCTGCTAATTATTCTTCTCTTCGAGTATTTGGATATCCAACATATGCACATGTTAGTGAAGGCAAATTAGAGCCTAGAGGAAAAAATGCATCTTTCTTGGTTATGCTTTTGGTGTAAAGGGTTATAGACTTTGGTGTACTAATTCATCTAAGATTATTATTAGCAAAGATATTACTTTTGATGAGTCTGTTATAGTTCATCTTAGCAAGGAGTCATATGTTCCTTGTCATGAAAATCTAGAAAGTGCTGCGGAGAAGGTGGAGCTTGAAGTAATTTCTTCACAATGAGTTCAATCATTTGCTGCTAATATTGAGATTGAAGAATCTGAGGAAGAACAATATTCTATTGCCAGAGATAGACCAAGGAGGATCACAAAGCCCTAGAAAAATATGGATTCTCTAATTTTGTTGCTTATGCTCTTTCAGTTGCAAAGTTAGTAGAATATACTAAGCTTAAAGCCTACATGGAAGCTATATCTTCAAAAGATTTAGCAAAGTGGTTGGTTGCTATGAATGAAGAAATGGAATCTCTAAAAAAGAATCAATCATGGGAGTTTGTCAAGCCACCAAAAGGAAAGAAAATTATGGGTTGCAAGCAGGTTTTCAAAAGAAAGGAAGGTTTTCTTGGAGCTGAAGACATCAGGTTCAAAGCCCATCTAGTTGCTAAAGGCTATAATCAGATTGAGAGAGTTTATTTTAATGATGTGTTTTCACCTGTCGTTAAACACAGCTCTATTCGGGTTTTTCTTGTATTAGTTGCTATGCATGATTTAGAGTTAGAGCAACTCGATGTGAAAACAGCTTTCTGGCATGGTGAACTTGAAGAGAAAATCTATATGGATCAACTAGAGGATTTTCAATTTGAAGGTAAGAAAGACCATATTTGTCTATTGAAAAAGTCTATATATATGGCTTGAAGCAATCACCTAGACAGTGGTATAAAAGGTTTGATTCGTTTATGGTGCAATTTGGCTATTGTAGAAGCAAATTTGATAGTTACGTATATCTATGCAGACTTCCAGGTGGCTCTTTCATCTACGTGTTATTATATGTCGATGACATGTTGATTGCAGTAAAAGATAAATCTGATATACAAAATTTGAAGGCACTGTTAAGTGTTGAATTTGATATAAAGGATTTAGGTGCAGCAAAGAAAATCCTTGGCATGGAAATTCGGCGAGATCGGAAAAGGGAAAAATTGTATCTTTCCCAAAAAAGTTACATTGAGAAGGTTTTAGATCGTTTTGGCATGAAAGATGTCAAACCAGTAAGTACTCCTCTTGTTGCTCATTTTAAGTTATTGGCTAGTTTATATCTACAAACAGATGAGGATATAAAATATATATGTCACGTATTCCATACTTTAGCGTAGTTGGCAATCTTATGTGTGCCATGGTTTATACGCGACCTGGTATTTCACATGTTGTTAATGTGGTAAGTAGATATTTATCATGCCTAGGAAAAGCTCATTGTCAAGCTGTGAAGTGGATTTTGAGATATTTGAAGGGTACTTCTGATTTTGGTTTAGAGTTTGGGAAAACTGGTGACACTCTTACATGATATATTAATTCTGATTATGCTGGTGACCTTGATAAGAGGAGGTCTTTGACTGGGTACATCTTTACTATTGGAGGTTACGCAGTTAGTTGGAAAGCTACTTTCCAACATACGATTATTTTGTCTACTGTAGAGGCAGAGTATATGTCTATTACAGAGGTTGTTAAAGAGGATATATGGTTAAGAGGCTGATTTGGAGAGCTCAGTGTGGATTATGGTGTGACTATTGTCCATTGTGATAGTCAGAGTGCCATACATCTATCGCAACCTGCCAAATTTTCTCCGAAGAGGGGGAAAATGGCGTAGCTTGGTACATACTAAGTCTAGGTCTGGGACTTAACTCGGGCTCTCCCAAGCTCATATCATATCGCGACTTATGGTTTAAGTTTTTAACCTACAAGTGATTTTTGTCTAAGAGTCGCCACTAATCAATTTGGGGTGGGTCGATTAGAAACCCAAGTAAGGTGACGGGAGAATCACCCTACTCCTACGACCCAGAGACTAAATAAGTTGGAGGACTTGGTTACACTAGAATGACTAGTGCCATTTCGATACCTTTTATTCTATTCATTTTAGAAAATATTTGTCAGCCAGTTTGGATTATTTTTAGGACCTATCTCCTAGCATGTGAGGTGATCAAATGAGTGCACAGTCATTAGATTAACAATAAGTAGTCAAGATAAATATGCAGCCTAAAGTTCTAATCCTAACTAGGGCGACAACAATCAATACATGACAATTTATGTAATTATATTCTAATTAGAAACAACATGCATAATAATAATATAACAGTAGTAAAAATAACATGCAAAATCTTACGGTATAGCCTTATAGGCTTATCTGATTTAAACATAATTGTTAATCAAATAATTCACATAATTTAGAAAAATATTCAAAAATACTAATTTTATAAACTATTTCCTAATTTTAAAAGAAATAAAAAAATATTTTTTATCATTTTTTATTTATTGAAAAAATATATTATTTTTTTCAATAAAATAATAATGTAATATTAAATCGAGTCGGGTCTGTGGATCCGAATTGGGTCAGAACCGACCCGAGTCAGCGGACCCGACCCATATGCATTAACCCAGGTCGAATCTCCGGATCGGGCTCGGTCCGGTGGAAGAAGACAAAACAGGGCCAGTTTGACCCGGTCGAACCAGCCCTGAATGGCCTACAGACCAGTCCGACCGGGTCTGCAGGCCGGGCTTAGGCTTGTTCTCGCGTGCCTGTGCACGCAAAAACGCCAGTCGGACGAGATCCGACAATTGGCCGGCCATCTCCCCCGGCCAGCGGCCTCGCTAGCCTGGGCACTTGGGGCTGAGGTGGCCCCTATCTAGCCGACCAAGGTGGCTCGCCACCAACCGAGCCTCGGCTGGGGCTCGTCGAGCCCAAACATAGGTCAGGCCTTGGCCGGCTGACCCAGGCCAAACCTTAGGCTCCCTTGGCCTTTGATGACCCCTACAAGGTTGTCACGCCCCGACCCCTACGAGCGCGCGATCATCCCTTCGTGGTCGTAATGTACGCGACATCCTAGGACTTGTCGCCGACCCAATCGAAACACTAACGAGTAACACATGCGGAAACAACCTCAAACTCTCCGTACAACATATAAATAATGGGATAGTAGAGAGACAAAGAATACACATCAACAAGACACTTTTATAAACATAACATCGATTACAACACATACATTTGCAAGCCTTCTACGAGGCCACTATCTACGAACCACGTACAACAACAAGGATCGGGTGGTTGGTAAGCTTAACTCCTCTACAAAAAGGTGCACTCAAAAGACGAGGTAACTCGACCTACCCTCAAATCCCCGTAGTATCCTGGCAGTGTCTCCGGATCAATCACGGTCGCGGGTCTGAAATGGTTTGGTTATACAACCATGAGAACACTTCTCAATAAGCAACTACCTAAGCCTCGCTTAGGCCAAAGCATACTTCCGAACAATTCTAAACATGCAATACCAACATCCAACATGTCATAACAATCACAGGCGCCCTTACCTCGCCTCGGCACATACGTGAGCCCTGCACGTTAGAATATCGCCATAACATGGCTAATTGCCCATCAATCATGCGCAAAGCAATTCATGGCATGATCAAGCATAACATGGCTAATAATCCAGATGTGCACATCAATTAACTCAGGCAAAGCATTCCCCAATGCAAATTGCACTCATTAAGTCCAGATTATTAACGACCCCTCGGGCCACCGAACCCCCGCCGGTCTTCTAGTGTAACCAGGCATCGTCCCGCTACGTCGGCGACGGCAACGTTGGGGATCGAACACCCCCCAGCAAGCCGGGTACCCAACGGCATTCCACTTAGGGGCATTGATTCGGCCTCCACCGCGATTGGCATCGTCTGGGATCGAACACCCCCCGGCAACCCCGGGTACCAGACAGCATCCGAACTCCCGCCGGGCATCGTCTAGAACTCCCGCCTAGACGGAACGTGTCGTGACCATGCACACACCTCAGCAATCATTACCAATTCTTATCTTTGTAAATTAGCCCAATGTCAACTAAATTCGTCAAAACGCCTCAATCACACCGAATAATTCTCGAGAGAGAGAAAAATCGAGAATATACAAAATCGGGTCCAAACTGGGCAGTTGCATAGTGACATAAATCCGTTTGAAATAAATAGTAAATCAATTCCAAAAATTATGAAATTTGGATATGTTGTACAAAACATCTTGATGAACATTTTTTATGAAGAACACAAAATCCAGTTCTGTCTAGAACCACCAATTTTTTTCATCCAAATTCGGACATAAAACATTTCATTCGGACTGGCCATTCGGCTTCCAAAATGCATTTCAAGCAGTAACCAAATATCCTTAGAAAGATTTGAAATTTTTATATGTCATATCCACAAATGTCCCCAACAAGTTTTGTGAAGGGAGTATTTTGAAAATAGGTCTGGAAAAATTGATAAAAATTCTAACAGACCCGAAGGTCGGAGGAACAGTGTTTCCGGCAGACTTATTTCGGTACAAAGATGGACTTCCGAATGGCCTCAAATGACTTTAAAAAAATTCCCAAATTAAATTATGTCAAACATCAAGATGTTATGAACAACTTTCATGAAGAATACTTCCTCAAATTCGGCCCACACAAGTCACAGCAAAAATAGCAAAATCCAGCGATGCAGCAGCAACCCTACCGGAAATCAACCAACAAACACCACCAAGCAAACCAAGCACAACCAGCCATTAAACCAACTATCCACAGCCTCTAATCCATCCCTAACATGTCCATTAGTCACCCCTTAGCCTAGTCAAGGGTTAGGAAGCCACTTATAAGAGAGCCTAAGCAAGACAACCTAGCAAGGGAGCAAACAAGAGCCTTGGCACGGCAACGGCTACTCCGGTGAAGCAACGGCAAGGGCGGACAGCGGATGGCAGCTCAGGTGGTCGGTGATGGTGTGGGGGTGACCGTGGGTGGTGGTGATGGCCGAGTGGTGGTGATGGCGAGAGAGAAAAGGGAGAGAAAGCGTCTCGGTGGGATGTTTGACGCGAGGAGCAGTAGGTGCGGTCTACGGCTCCGGCATGTCTCCGGCGGCTGGGAAGGCGAGGCTGTGGTGGTTGACGAGCAGCTGGTATGGTCGGCTTTGGAATGGGAAGCAGCAAAAGCCGAGAGGAAGCGAAGCCGAAGAAGCAAGCAAGCAGCAGCAATAAAACAACAAAGAAAAGAAGAGAAGGAAGAAGAAGTCAGCAGAAGGAAGCAGCAGCCACGTGAAGCATCATGGGGCAGCATGGGTCAACAGTCAGCAAAGCAACATGTGAAGGTGCAGCAAGAAGTCAGCAGCAAGAGCAGAAACAACGTGAAGGAGTCAGCGGGCGTGAAGGAAGAGAGGAAGTCAGCGGGAAAGTAGGTCGGCGGCGTGGGGGGAGCAGCAGCGACGTGTGGGAAGAGAGAGAAAGAGAGAGAAGAAGGACATGCGCGGAGGGGGGGGAGGGAATGTGCGCGAGGTGGCGCGGCAGAGGGGAGAGGAGAGAGAGAGAAAACAAAAGTCAATTTTTGTTCTCGAGTGCGATGCAACGGTCACAATTCGAATCCGAAAACGATCTAACGGTTCACGAAAATCCTAATTAATAATTAAGAAAAAAGGGCCAAAAGAAATCAAATAAAACACACTACGAGGAAGGCTTACTAGTCCAAATTTGCACCCGGTAAAAATTTCACATTTCGCATATCCCGGGCAATATCGAGGCTGGCCACAATAATATCGACACCGTCCAATTAAATTTGTCTCGGAACTCCGAGAAATTCGACATCAAAGTTTGGGCTCTAAATAACGGCCAAATTCGATCGAGTGCGATTTTAGCAAAATCTCTAGTTTAAAAATAATAACCCAAGAGTGATCATTTCCGGGCGAGATTTTGTTATAAGCGCACTGACGAAATACACGTTTTATAAATCCCAAAAATGGGTCGAAATTCGGAATGTCACAACTCTTCCCCCTTACAAAAATTTCGTCCTCGAAATTTAGAACCCAACTCAATCAGTCGAACAAATGGGGGTATTGGTGTCGCATTAACTCTTCGCTTTCCCACGTAGCACCTTTGTAGCACCTTTGATTCCATGGTGCTCCCAAATCACTTTGACCATCAGAATTGTCTTGTTCCGCAGCACTCGTTCCATTCTGTCCTCGATCCTTACTGGCCTTTCCATGTACGATACTTTATCGTCCACGTCTATTTCTTCATAATTCAGCACATGGGTGGGATCCGATTCGTACTTCCTTAACATAGACACGTGGAACACGTTGTGGATTTGTGACAAATTCGGCGGTAGTGCGAAACGATAGGCCAAAGTGCCAATTCTCTCCAGGACTTCGAATGGACCTACGAACCTCGGGCTCGACTTCCATTTCTTGCCAAATCGTGACAATCCTTTCATAGGCGATACCTTGAGGAAAACGTGGTCCCCCACTTGAAATTCCAAAGGTCTACGTCTCCGGTCTGCATAATTCTTTTGGCGGCTCTGAGCGGTTTTAAGCCTGTCCTGAATCACCTTGACTGCTTCGACTGACTGTTGGACCAATTCCGGACCCGTTATACTCCGTTCCCCAACTTCGTCCCAACAAACTGGAGTTCTGCACGCTCTGCCATACAACGCCTCAAAAGGTGCCATTCTGATACTCTGCTGATAACTATTGTTGTAGGCAAACTCGACGAGGTGCAACTGCTCTTCCCAACCTCCTTTAAAGTCTATAACGCATGGTCGTAATATGTCCTCGAGCGTCTGAATTGTCCTTTCAGACTGATCATCCGTCTGTGGATGATAGGCCGTGCTATATTGCAGCTTCGTCCCCATAGCCGTTTGAAGACTTTTCCAAAAGGTTACAGTAAACTTAGGGTCTCTGTCTGACGTTATTGTTACTGGCACTCCATGAAGACGTACTATCTGTCGCATATACAGCTCGGCATACTTATCCATTGTGAAATCCTTTCGCACTGCCAGAAAATATGCCGACTTAGTCAATCAGTCGACGATAACCCAAATGGAATCATGACTTCTCTGGCTCTTTAGTAATCCCATAACAAAGTCCATCGTGATATGCTCCCATTTCCATTCGGGAATTTCCAAGGGTTGCAACTGTCCACCGGGCTTACAATGTTGCGCCTTCACTTGTTGGCACGTTAAACACTTAGCCACATGCTTAGCTACATTCATTTTCATTCCGTTCCACCAGTAGTGCTGACGCAAATTTTGATACATCTTTGTGCTACCCGGATGAATGCTGTAGTTGCTACGGTGAGCTTCTACCAAGATTTCCTCCTTAAGCTTTGCGTCATCGGGCACACACAAACGTCCACGAAACTTCAAGATTCCGTCCTCGGATACTTGAATGTCGGTTTTCCTCTTAGTTGTATCCATATTCAAAATCTTTTGAATCTCAGGGTCCGTAGCTTGTAATACCTTAAACAAGTACCTTAGACTTTGATGATCCGTATAAATCTAAAACTTCTCTCCACACAAGTAGCGTATCCAAATCTTAAGGGCGAATATAATCGCGGTCAATTCCAAGTCGTGCGTAGGATAATTTAGCTCATGCGGTCTCAATTGTCGTGATGCGTATGTCACCACTCTTCCGTGTTGCATTAACACGCATCCTAGTCCTTTTTGCGACGCGTCACTGTAGATGTCATATCTTCCCGGACCCGACGGGATTGTTAATACTGGTGCAGTCGTCAACCTCTGTTTTAATTCTTGGAAATTCCTTTCACATTTATCCGTCCAACTAAACCTTGTTTCCTTCATTAGTAATTGCGTCAACGGTGAAGCTACTGCCGAAAACCTTTCCATGAAACGTCTGTAATAACCTGCCAAACCTAAGAAGCTCTGAACCTCGATTATTGTTGTTGGTCTCAACCAATTTGTGACAGTTTCAACCTTTGTCGGATCCACTGAAATTCATTCCCCGGATATCACATGTCCTAAGAATGCCACTCGATGGAGCCAGAATTCGCACTTACTGAACTTAGCGTAGAGTGCATATTCTGTTAAAGTCTGTAGAACTCTTTCCAAGTGTAGCTCATGCTTAGCGGAACTCTTTGAGTATACTAAGATATCGTCTATGAAGACTATGACGAATTGATCCAAAAATTCCTTGAATACCCGATTCATTAAATCCATAAAGCAACAGGGGCATTAGTCAATCCAAATGGCATCACCGTAAACTCATAGTACACATATCTCGTCCTAAATGCCATCTTCGGCACATCCTCCTTAATCCTCAATTGATGATAGTCAGTCCTTAAGTCGATCTTTGAAAATATCGACGCCCCTTGTAACTGATCCAACAGGTCATCAATCCTTGGCAACGGGTACTTATTCTTAATGGTCACTTGATTCAACTGTCTGTAATCAATGCACAACTTTAACGATCCGTCCTTCTTCCTCATGAATAAAACTGGCGCTCCCCATGGAGACGCACTCGGGCGAATGAAGCCTTTATCCAATAACTCCTGCATTTGGACCTTCAATTCCGACAATTCCGACAGTGACATCCTATAGGGCACTTTCGAGATCGGTTCTGTCCCTGGGGCTAATTCAACCACAAACTCCACTTCTCTCTCAGGTGGCAATCCCGGCAATTCCTGAGGAAAGACATCGGGAAGATTACATACCTCGGCTATGTCCTTTAGCCTTGGTTCCTCAACCAACTAGTCAGCCACAAAATCATTATCTTTCTATACTTAAAAAACAAAGCTCAATCCATCCAATTTCAATCCAACGATCTTCCAAAAACAAATCACATCGGTTCTTTACAAAATCTGAAATTTCTAAGCAACACTCATCCTTCCAAACCCGTCCAAGAATATCATCAGTAATCCATAAATCCTTCAACCGATTGCGCCTATTCACCATAAAATTGATTATAAGTCTTACATGACCACTCGAGCGATAGCTTCAAAATCATCTCCTCTTGCACCCAATATCATCTCATAACGCATCTAGACTTTTAAGGCACATCCTCTGCTTCCTTATTAGCCACAACATACACTTTTCCTTACGTCCTTAGCCAATTCTGATTAATCTGCAGGGCAGCTTTCCCTTAATATCCTACCTGCGGTCGCTGCGATTACATCAGTGGTCTAACCTGTCGGTTTAGCAATTTTCTCACTTGGTGACCTTGCTGTCCACATCCACAACATGCTCCACTTCTATCACAAGACCGACATGCGGCGTTGGAGTAGTAGTTCGGCTTTCCAAAGTTCTTCCTTACCGGAGGGACAAGTCTCATATTCTCTATCATAGACTTATTCCCAAGTTCCTATTGTCCCTAACCGGCGCGTACCGCGATCCAGAAGCGGCAGCCCTTTCACTTATATCCATTTCAACCATCGCGCCCTCTCATACAGCTCATTGTAATCCCTTAAGACTCAAGAGTACTAACTAACTGCAGAGTTCGGGTTTCAATCCATCCCGGAACCTCCTTGTCCTATCTACATGGTCCTTGACCATCCTTGGTACGTACTTAGACAACCTTACAAACTTGACCTCGTACTGATCGACTGACATCTTATTTTAGCGAAGCCGAAGAAACCTTGTCTTTTTCTGTTCTCGCGTACTCTCGGAAAAGTACTTCAAAGCCTTTTTCCAACTCTTATATCCAAAGTGATGTAGCCTCAGGGTCACTTTTCCCATCAAACTTTGGAGGTTTAAATTTAAAAAATTGCTCAACCAGTTATTGCATCTGTCTAACTACATTAACTTACCCTTAACCTTGGTTCCCATCATTCCCATTAAAATTCCCACTTCTTCGAGTGCCCTCAGAATTCCACTCTGGGATCCTCTGCAACTCCAACTTGTGGACCTACACGACCTCGACCTTGACTGCTCAAACTCACAGGGTTCACACCACTCATTTACCTGCTATAATTCCCCTCAACGAATTAGAGACCTAGGCCAACTATACAAGTCTATAGTCCTAGGCAGTGAATCACAACAACAATTCACTAAGTAGGCAGCCAATCACAAACAACACCCAATCACAACCAATAAGGTTCGTTCGCTTACCTCAAGTCCTGACGCACCTGCACATCACATATTATTGCATAAAATCACTCAGCAACCACAATCACACAGTCTGAGGTACGCATGGCACACAAGTCTCCTTAACTAACTACCCCAAAGTCATCGCTCCTTATCACTCCAGGCTTCGATCAACTTGGATTGACCTGACCTTGCTCTGATATCAAATTAACGGGGATGTCATGCCCCGACCCCTACAAGCGTGCGATCATCCCTTCGTGGTCGTAATGTACGCGACATCTCAGGACTTGTCGCCGACCCAATTGAAACACTAACGAGTAACGCAAGCGGAAGCAACCTCGAACTCTCCGTACAACATATAAATAATGGGATAGTAGAGAGACAAAGAATACACATCAACAAGACACTTTTATAAACATAACATCGATTACAACACATACATTTGCAAGCCTTCTATGAGGCCACTATCTACGAACCACGCACAATAACAAGGATCGGGTGGTTAGTAAGCTTAACTCCTCTAAAAAAAGGTGCACTCAAAAGACGAGGTAACTCGACCTATCCTCAAATCCCCGTAGTATCTTGGCAGCGTCTCCGGATCAATCATGGTCGCGGGTCTGAAATGGTTTGGTTATACAACCATGAGAACACTTCTCAATAAGCAACTACCTAAGCCTCACTTAGGCCAAAGCGTACTTCCGAACAATTCTAAACATGCAATACCGACATCCAACATACCATAACAATCACAGGCGCCCTTACCTCGCATCGGCACATACGTGAGCCCTGCACGTTAGAATATCGCCATAACATGGCCAATTGCCCATCAAGCATGCGCAAAGCAATTCATGGCATGATCAAGCATAACATGGTTAATAATCCATACGTGCTCATCAGTTAACTCAGGCAAAGCATTCCCCAATGCAAATCGCACTCATTAAGTCCATATTATTAACGACCCCTCGGGCCACCGAACCCCCGCCGGTCTTCTGGCGTAACCAGGCATCGTCCCGCTACGTCGGCGACGGCAACGTTGGGGATCGAACACCCCCCGGCAAGCCGGGTACCCAACGGCATTCCACTTAGGAGCATCGATCCGGCCTCCATCGCGATCGGCATCGTCTGGGATCGAACACCCCCCGGCAACCCCGGGTACTAGACGGCATCCGAACTCCCGCCTAGATGGAACGTGTCGTGACAATGCACACACCTTAGCAATCATTACCAATTCTTATCTTTGTAAATTAGCCCAATGTCAACTAAATTCGTCAAAACGCCCCGATTACACCGAATAATTCTCGAGAGAGAGAAAAATCGAGAATATACAAAATCGGGTCCAAACTGGGCAGTTGCACAGTGACAAAAATCCGTTTGAAATAAATAGTAAATCAATTCTAAATATTATGAAATTTGGATATGTTGTACAAAACATCTTGATGAACATTTTTTATGAAGAACACAAAATCCAGTTCTGTCTAGAACCACCTATTTTTGTCATCCAAAGTCGGACATAAAACATTTCATTCGGACTGGCCATCCGGCTTCCAAAATGCATTTCAAGCAGTAACCAAATCTTCTTAGAAAGATTTGAAATTTTTATATGTCATAGCCACAAATTTCCCCAACAAATTTTGTGAAGGGATTATTTTGAAAATAGGTCTGAAAAAATTGATAAAAATTCTAACAGACCCGAAGGTCGGAGGAACAGTGTTTCCGGCAAACTTATTTCGGTACAAAGATGGACTTCCGAATGGCCTCAAGTGACTTTAAAAAAATTCCCAAATTAAATTATGTCAAACGTCAAGATGTTATGAACAACTTTCATGAAGAATACTTCCTCAAATTCGGCCCACACAAGTCACAGTAAAAATAGCAAAATCCAGCGATGCAGCAGCAACCCTACCGGAAATCAACCAACAAACACCACCAAGCAAACCAAGCACAACCAGCCACTAAACCAACTATCCACAGCCTCTAATCCATCCCTAACATGTCCATTAGTCACCCCTTAGCCTAGTCAAGGGTTAGGAAGCCACTTACAAGAGAGCCTAAGCAAGACAACCTAGCAAGGGAGCAAACAAGAGCCTTGGCACGGCAACGGCTACTCCGGCGAAGCAACGGCAAGGGCGGACAGCGGATGGCAGCTCAGGTGGTCGGTGATGGTGTGGGGGTGATCGTGGGTGGTGGTGATGGCGAGAGGGAAAAGGGAGAGAAAGCGTCTCGGTAGGATGTTTGACGCGAGGAGCAGTAGCTGCAGTCTACGGCTCCGGCATGTCTCCGGCGGCTAGGAAGGCGAGGCTGTGGTGGTTGACGAGCAGCTGGTATGGTCGGCTGGAATGGGAAGCAGCAAAAGCCGGAGGAAGCGAAGCCGAAGAAGCAAGCGGCGAGCAATAAAACAACAAAGAAAAGAAGAGAAGGAAGAAGAAGTCGGCGAAGGAAGCGACGGCCACGTGAAGCATCATGGGGCGACATGGGTCAACATCGGCAAAGCAACACATGAAGGTGCAGCAAGAAGTCAGCAGCAAGAGCAGAAACAACGTGATGGAGTCAGCGGGCGTGAAGGAAGAGAGAAAGTCAGCGGGAAAGTAGGTCGGCGGCGTGGGGGGAGCAGCAGCGACGTGTGGGAAGAGAGAGAAAGAGAGAGAAGAAGGACATGCGCGAAGGGGGGGGGAAGGAATGTGCGCGAGGTGGCGCGGCAGAGGGGAGAGGAGAGAGAGAGAAAACAAAAGTCAATTTTTGTTCTCGAGTGCGATGCAACGGTCACAATTCGAATCCGAAAACGATCTAACGGTTCACGAAAATCCTAATTAATAATTAAGAAAAAGGGCCAAAAGAAATCAAATAAAACACACTACGAGGAAGGCTTACTAGTCCAAATTTGCACCCGGTAAAAATTTCACTATTCGCATATCCCGGGCAATATCGAGGCTGGCCACAATAATATCGACACCGTCCAATTAAATTCGTCCCGGAACTTCGAGAAATTCGACACCAAAGTTTGGACTCTAAATAAAGGCCAAATTCGATCGAGTGTGATTCTAGCGAAATCTCTCGTTTAAAAATAATAACCCAAGAGTAATCAGTTCCGGGCGAGATTTTGTTATAAGCGCATTGACGAAATACACGTTTTATAAATCCCAAAAATGGATCAAAATTCGGAATGTCATAAAGGCCATCCCCGAAGACCACAGCTCACCGAATGTCCCCTACACAGCCGGCCGAGGGTTGAGAATAACAAGTCTCCCTTGGGCATTTTGTCGAACACCTGACTTGTACAACCTAAACAGAGGAATTCCGACCTGTCTCGAGTTGGTGGCCTGCTCCGGTGACCGTGACTCACCTCCGACGTCAACATATGAACTGTGAGCAAGGACGATATGGGCCGGGATTCGTGCGAAACGATCGACGCGAGTCCCAGCCAACCTGCACATAAAAACAAGGTAAAGCAGGGGAACTCGGGACAAAGAAAGCTCACCAATCGGGATTGCTTCCAAGGGGTCATCGATCGGTCTGCCGGCAACGACGAGGCTGGCTGGCTTCCTCTTTCTGCCCTACAAACACTTAGTTCACTATTCTCTCTCGGCTTCTCTCTAAATCTCTCCAAATCTCTCTATTTTCCAACCGCCACTTCTCTCTCCTCTTCGCCGGCCTATATAGCGGCCGGCAGCCACTTGCTTCTACCCCGGAAGTCCTTTCCATTAAGTGCTCTTCAATGCTCTTTGCTCCATTGACTTTGGTGGCCAACTTTGTGCCGTGGCGCGGCTTCTCCAAGTTGTCCCAAGCGGCGGCCAATGGCAGCTGCAAGGGAGGAAGGTCGGGCCTTAGTGGCGGGGTGAGGGGGGGGGGAGGGGGGAAGAGGGAGCGGGTTAGGCCGGGCCCAGCTCACGCATGAGGAAGGGAAGAAAGGAGAGGGCCGAGTCGGGACCAACCCGACCCGGCCCAATCTGATTTTTTTTAATAATAATTTTTTGATTTTTTTGATTTTTTTTAATTAATTAAAAGAAGAAAATGCATTTTAATAATGAAAAATGCACCTAATGTCTATATGCAATGTAATTAAATAAAAGAAATTTTTGTTTTAGGAGATTAAAGAAAATTAACTCTTAAATTTTGCGTAATTAATTTTTGGGCAAATTAAATTAAAAATAGATATCAACAAATCTTACTAAAGATTAGACGTATCATGAGAGGACAAAGCACATCAATGTGCAATATCATTTTATTCGAAACATTCTTGCTGATGGCTATATTAAGGTCTTGAAGATTGGTACAGAAAATAATCCAGCTAATATGTTGACAAAGCCTTTGCCTATTGCTAAATTCAAGTATTGCTTGGATTTGGTTAATGTTTGCTGCAACTGAGTTTTACTTTAGTGGGAGGAGAAGATTGTTTATTGCTGATATAGAATTTAAGCCGAGGTGGAGATTTGTTGAGTATGTCTTAAATTCTTTATAGGCTTAGGCCAACTTTAAGGCTTGGAGGCAATATAAATATTGGTTTTTTTAAGTTATTAGGTTAAGAAGTGGAGACAGAAAGAGGTTTTAGCTTTTGAGCCACCTTTTGTAATCCTTAATATTCTATAGTAGATTTTGTTTCTCCTCTCTTTGTGGTTTTTCCCTCAAGGGTTTTTCACGTAAATTTTGGTGTTCTTTATTCTTCTTGGTTTTATTTTCGTTATTGTTTTCACATCAGTCATAACAAGTTCCAATGTAATTAGTAGTGTATCTGTTATCGACTAATAATATATGTTATTTGTATTACTCATCTTCTAGCATGTCGAGATACACTTCATTACAATTTTCGGGAAAGGTTTTAATTTAGAGATACCTTAGATTTTGTAGCATGGATAGCATGGATAGATTCACTTGCAGATATTCATTTCTTCAAAGTTTGAGTTGGACAATTTATCGGCAGAAATGATTTTAATCTGTTACCACATTAAGATGCGTGTGCTATTAAAAACAGAATTTGAATTTAACCTTGGAGGAGGATAATAAGTTTTTCCAAATTATGAATTTAGCATTGGAATCTAAAACGAGGAACAAGTCCCGTATATTTTATCATTGTAAAAAGAAGGGCACATTACGACGAATTTCCAAAGCCAAAGAAAGTGGGGAAGATCGAAGAGTGATGTAAATGTCGCAAAAGCCAGTGGAGAGGAGTCAGACTGTTTTTTGTGTCTGTCAATTCGATTGGAAACAAGTAGATCATAGAGTATGAACGCACATAATACATGACATCATATAGAAAGTGATTTTCAAATTATCAGTCTATTGAGGGTTATGGCAAATAATACGTGAAGGGGAAGAGGACATGTTGTGTCTACAGCCTTCAGGGATAGATGGTTACAAGCTCAGCTGCTACAATTTCATCCAAGTTGTCAAAGCCAGATCACACAAGGTTATGGCACATGCAACTTGGAGACGTCTAAGAGAGAAATGAATTTTCTGAGTGAGCGGGGTCTTCTGTGAGAGTAAAATATTGAGATGCTGGACTTTTGTGAACATTGCGTGATGGCCAAGCAACACAAAGTGTAGTTCAGCATAGCAGTTCACAGAACCAAGGATACGATGGACTACATCCATTCGGACCTGTAGCGGCCTTCTCAGGTACGATCTAAAGAAGGTATTGGGTATGCTAACCTCTATAAATTCCTTCAGTCTGGAAGTCTAGGTTCATCTTCTGAAGCACAAGAATGAGGCTTTTATCTGTTTTAAGTACTTTAAGCTCTTGACAAAAGATCAAACGGTTAAGGAAACGAAGTGGCTTAGAACATACAAGTTAGAGTTCCATTTAAATAAGTTTGATGATTTATTCAGAGAAAACATAATTGACAAGCATCACACTGTGCTTAGAACACCACAACAAAATGGAATTGCATAACAGTGAATAGGATTTTGCTTGAGAGAACCTAACATTTACTCTCTAATGCTAGTTTATCGCAAGATTTTTGGGCTCAGGCTGTGAACTTGGCATGTCACTTGATTTACAAATTTCCAACATCTTCTATCGAGTTCCGAATTTCAGAGGAAGTGTGGACTGGTCAATCTACTAATTACTCAAGCATGTGAGTGTTTGGATGTCCCGTATATGTTAGGGATGGTAAGTCGGAGCTAAGGGTGAAGAAGTGCATTCCTTGGCTATGCATGAGGTTGAAAGGTAGGTTATGGTATCCAAATCTTGAATCATCAAATTCATCATCAGAGAGATGTTACCTTTTACGAATCGGCAATGCTACATAAAATAAGGAAACTCAAGCAGTACAGACTAATCATGGTGTCGAGAGACATGTGAAACTTGAGGTCGAGGCTCGATGTGTAACACACACAAGTAGTGATGACATCGAGCCCAGTGCCAATGAGGGCACAAGTCAACCTGGAGTAGAGGACGATATTGGCGGTGAGATCAAGCTCATAGAGATGTTGTATTCCATATTGACAGGCAAAGAGTGCAGAGAGATCAGAGAACCACAAAGGTATGGTTATACCGAGGACCCACTCTAATATCCAGAGGTGGTGTCAGGTGTAAAGCTTCAATAGTGGATTGGTGCTATGAGAAAGAAGATGGAGTTACTTCAGCATAATCAAACAGAGCAATTGCTAGTACCTCCAAAGGAAGAGAAGATAGTAGGATGCAAGTGGGTCTCCAAGAAGAAGCATGACAATTCCGATGTAAAGGCGATCGGATATAAAGCACAAATAGTAGCAAGGGGTTTCACACAGCCAAAGGGTATTGACTACCATGAAATATTCTAAATTGTGGTCAAACATTGCTCGATCAGGGTGTGGTCAGTATTCATTCGGTGGGCAACTTGGAGTAGGAACAACTAAATGTTAAGACAACTTTTCAACGCAAAGTGCTAGAGGAGCAGCTGTACATTCGGCAACTAGGTTTTGTCGTCTCGAGTCATGAAGGCAAGGTATGCTTGCTCAAACGATCTCTCTATGGCCTAAGCAATCTCCTAGGCAAATGTACAAATGGTTTGAGTCCTTTATGACTATTAAGCAATATAGCAAGAGTACCCATAATAAATGCATGTATTATAGGAGATTAGAGGATGGTAGCTACATTGATTTATTGTTGAATATCGATGATATGTTGATGGAAGCTAAGAGCATGTTTGATATTGATGTGCCGAAACTGCAATTGAATAGTGAGTTCAAGATGAAAGACTTAGGTGATTAGGATCAGGATACTCAGTATGAAGATCAAGCAAGATATTGCGCATGTTATTAGTGTTATGAATAGGTATAAGAGTAATCCCAAATAGAAACGCTAAAAAGCTGTGGAATGGATTTTGAGGTTTCTGAGGGCAACAATAGACATCAGTTTGACTTTGGGAAGAGACGGGCTTCTAGAGTTATAATAGGTTATGTGAATTCAAATTTTTACCAGTTACTTGGATGGATAGAGGTTTGACAAGTTATCGGTCCAGCTTTGCAGGTTGTGCCGATAGTTATAGGAAGCGCAATTAAAATTGGCAGTTGCTTTGTTAACAACTAAAACTGAATATATGGTGTCAATCGAGGCAATCAAAGATGCTATTTGAATTAGAGATATGCCTAGTGATTTGGGATTGCTATAGGAGAAGATTATTGTATATTGTGAAAATCAGAGCGAATATATTCGACTAAAAATTGGATGTCTCAGGAGTTGAGGAAACACATTGATATCCGGTGCCCTTTATTAGTGATACTGTGTGACAAGGAACCGCCTCCGTTGAGAATGTGCACCCAATAGATAATTCAACAGATATATTGACAAGCCAATCCCATTGACCAAGTTCTGATACCGTTCGGACATGGCCAGCGTCTGCCGCAGGTGAGGAACCCAGAGGGCTCGAGAGAGAGAACAAGAATGATGTGGATGAAATGGGACTTCTCGCAAAGGTGGAAACTTGCTGATTATGTCTCAAAGTTAATCTCAATTGATTCAAAATCCGACTCAAAGTTAATCTCGCCCATATTAGGTGAGTTTGAATTATATTCTTGCCAACATGATCGTGGATGATGCAAAAAAAGGAATATTATTTTCTTACAATAGTTTATCCTTATTGAAGTAAAATTTCGTCAAAGGAGGGCTCATAATTTTGCATAAAAATATTATGTTATTGAGTTTGGTCGCTAGTGTATAGTGAGTGCGCTTAATATATATACAATATATGTAAAATTTGCGAGAGAAACAGAGAGTATTGAGAGACGTAATCCAAGAAAGTTGAGAGTGTAAGAAAACTCCTTATAGTGATTGATTCTTGTGGAGTTGGGTTTGATCTAAGATTAGGTAACACTTATGAGTAAGTGTGATTGATTAATTGAAATATCATCTTTACCGATTGTAGTGGAACCATCTCACCACTCTCTCTTGGTGGAGTAAACACACCGCCAAACCTCATAAATCTATTATGTTCGAGTATTATTTATAAAATTTATTTCTTACTAAATTTTTTTGATTATTTATGTTTCCGTATTAGTTGTGACTTCATGAATGCTTGGATTATCTTCTTCCAGCATGAGGTGTTCTTTTAAAGAGTTAATACCACGAAAAACCCCAAATCGGTAGACATGTGACAAATTTATTCCAAACTAATTTTTTTTACCACAAAAAACCCCAAACTGTTATCCTGTTACAAATTTACCCAAAACTAATTTTTTTATCACAAAAAACCCAAACCAGTACCCTTGTGATAAATTTACCCCAAACTAATTTTTCGACTACTAAAAACCCAAAACTTGTACATTTGTGATAAATTTACCCTTCATTAAATTGGATTAATACCATGAAAAATCACAAACCAGTATACCTGTAATAAACGGAGGGTAAAACCCCAAACTAATGCACCATTCAACTGCCATGTGTTATCCAACTAGGAAATTTGACAATAAAATTTAACGAAAATTATTAGAGAGTAAAATTGTCACAGGTATACAAGTTTTGGGTTTTTCGTGATATTAACTTTTTTTTTAATTCAGCAAATGAGCCACATTAAATCATTATGTTAGTGTCCTAATACTTTATAGTTCACTCGCAACAACCAAGACAACTGGATCAAATTCCTAATCTGAATTAAAATACAATTAATGAATATTAAAGGGAGGAGTTTGAATAGTACAATCGATTGGTACGAGGTCCTTGACCGTTCAAAGTACCTTCCGCATCAGAAACCATGCATGCGGGATCACGGCAGTTAATAAATCTAGTCAGTCATACAATTAAATATAAAACATATCTAGTAGGAGTGAGCATGATTCGGGTGGGCGGTTCCCACCCTAGAATCGAGAACCGCCCATTAAGGATCGGTTCCGAAAAATTGAAACCGAGAACCGCCAGTTGGTTTCATGAATCCACCCGTGAACCAGACTGTCGATCTAGTCCGTTTCCAAGGTGGGTCCATGGAACCGGTCTCACTAGCCAAGGATGGAGACGGAAATACAGAGACGGAGATGAAGATGGAGAGTCGGAGATGGTGAGGTGTGACATCCTGAAAATTGTCCATTTAGGATTTATGAAATGCTTGGTTTTATGAACGTACTCGTAGTTAGTTCTCGCCCGGAACTGATAATTCCTGGGATACTAACCATTAGGGAAAGGCTAATCAGGAATTTAAATTCGTCCGACTAAAGAAAATTCGATCGTGAATTGATTTTCGACCATAAAATCGTCGAGGTGACATTTTGAGCCACTGTTGGCCGATCCAAGGATAGCCAGGGGTCAGTTCGCCACTGTCATAGTAGTGGTCGCAGGTGATTCCGCGGGACCACGAAATGAATTGACGGATGATCCTGAACCTATACCAAACGATCGTGCCCCTCGGGTCTAGCGGTCGATCCTCGCGATTTAAATGAGAACCGAAGTCGTCACGAACCTAATGAACTTGCACGTGACTCGATTTATTATCAATCACGGGTCGAATATGTGAATTTTCCCAAAAAGTCGCCCGTTAGTTTGAGAAATGCTCGAGTTGCCTTTAATAAAATTTAATTATTTAATTGAGCCCAAATTGGACATCGGAAAATTAGGAAGTCACAACGGGACGTTAGGATGACGTTGTGGTTGAAACGTGCAATTTTGGATTGTCCCGAAATCCTTCAGAAAAATTCAATTTCGACAAGAAAATGGAAAAGTGACCATTTTACCCTTGGGAATTTATGAAGGGCATGTTTTATGAGGGAGGGGCATTTTGGTCATTTTGCCCTAAATTTTTGGTAGGACATTTTTGCCCTTGAAATTTTATGAAATTCCCAAATTGCCCTTGGATATTTTTGGAAAAGATTTGATCTCGGCCGTCGATCTCAGGATAAGAACGAATCTCGGCCGTTGATTGAAAAGTAGAGAGGAGGGCAAGATGGTAATTTCCCCGGGGGTAGACTTTGACTAGTTTTTCTTTCTTTTTCTCTCTCTTTCTCTCTCTCCCTCCATTTCTCATGTCTCCCCCTCCCTTCCTCTCTTCTTGGCCGGTTCCCCCTCCTCCTTTCCTTGGCCGTGAGAGTGGCTAGCTTGCCACGCCGATCGCCGTTCATCCGTCGTCCGCTCAAGGTAGCCGTTCGTCCACCGCCGTAGCCGCCGTTTAGCCGCCGCGTGACCGCCGGCTTACCACCCTCTCTCTCTTACTTGGACGCGCTTGGGATTCCAAGTAAGTTGCAATCTAAACCCTAGTTAAGATATTGGGTATTAACGGACTAGTTTAAACACGGTTTAGTCGGTTTTAGGGGCTGATTTGGATGAGGGGCCGTAGGGATGAAATTGTGGTATTTTGGTGGTAAAATAGAGGCCAAATAAGGGTTGTGATTGGCTGGATTGGATGCTGTGATTTTCTGTTTGGCACGTAGATTGGATAGTTTGATTCGGCAATTAATTGCGTGAAATTGCCGTGTAATGCCGTGAACGTTGTGTTATGGTTTTGTGGTGAAAAATGGCATGTTATATGATGGTTGTGGCATGGTAGTTTGAACCTTGTGGAATGAATTTTGAGGGCTGAAGTTCGGTGGGTATCAACAAGGACTCGGACCCTTGAAGTTTGGGTGAATTTCGAAATTTTGTTTTCTGTACCCTCCCGATTTACTATTTTTGTAGTGATTTTTGGAGGCAGAATCATGGGTGGTGTCCCTCATGAAAGTTTTTCCTCACATCCTGAAGTATAACATATTTTAAATTTGGAATTTTTGGAGGCCATTTGGGTCGCACGAAAACCCATTTTCAGACCGTATTAAAACTGCCCGGAACACTGTTCATCCCGACCTTCTTGTCTGGTCGAATTTTTATAAAATTTTCCAGATATATTTTCAATAAAATTCCTTCACAAAAGTTGTTGACGACTTTCTTTTCTATGACATATAAAAATTTCAAAGCTTTTCAAGGTGATTTGTGTGTTGAAAGAAATGTATTTTGAGGACAAATCAGTTTGTTAGAGCGAACTGATTCTGGTCTGACTTCAAGGGACAAAAAGGCATGGTTGCAGATTGAACCAGATTTCGTGCTCTTCATAAGAAATGTTTATCAAAAAAATTTTATGATATATCCAAAATTTATAATTTTTTGAGTTCGTTTACTATTTATTTTGATGGGATTTCGGTCACTGTGTAAACTGCCCAGATTTACCCTGATTCTATGGATGTTCATTTTTATGAGCGGAATGGTGGGGGTGTCGAGGTTGAATAGTTGCTGCCCTCATGACGGGAATTGATGCCTGAATGTGTGTTTGCATGTTCTAGGGGATGAATTGAAATGGTTGAATTGGGTGCATTTAATTAATGTTTGAGTATGTGTGACCGTGTGGTGTGATTGTGTGATGGTGAAATGTATGTGGGGCATGTAATTGTGTGGCTGTGTGATATGTGTGGTCGCGTGGCTCGTGTGGTACGATGATACGAGATGATTGGAATGGTTGGAAAAGTGGTATCCTGAGGCGTTTTCGTTTACGTGGGGTAGGTTCCGTCCTGAGGCGTGTTCGTTTACGCGGGACGATGCCGTCCCTGACGAGGTGACGATGCCCGGCTCGACGGGGTGACGATGCTTGACGAGGTTAGAAGACCGTTAGCCTGATGCGTTTTACGCGGGCGCGGTAGAGAAGGAAAGTTGAGAATGTAGGATCCGTCCTGAGGCGTGTTCGTTTACGCGGGACGATGCCGTCCCTGACGAGGTGACGATGCCCGGCCCGACGGGGTGACGATGCCCGATGGGGTGACGATGCCTGACGAGGTCAGGAGACCGTTAGCCTGATGCGTTTTACGCGGGCGCGGTAGAGATCGAAAGTTGAGAATAAGCTGGACTCGATTTGACGCGTGAGACTTGTGAAAGTTGACACATGGCGTGAGTTAGTGTGCGAGTGTGGTTTGCCTCGCGTGTTATGCTGCTGGATGATTATGGATATAAATGAATTGGCTGTATTATTGTCTGACATGCAGGGATGTGCATGATGGATCCCAGGTAGGATCGCATGTGATTGTTAGTACGATTGGTTGTTTGCGTTATGCATGTTTTGTCTGGAGATACGTGGTAGCTTAAGTGGGGTTTAGGCTGTCAACTTATTGAGAAGTGTCTCATGGTTGTATCAACCAAATCATTTTAGAAACCCGACCTGAGAAATGAACCTTCCGCCGCCGCCGCAGCGTTTTGCAATACCGTAGCAATACCGACATTAACGTGGTAGAGTACCCGACAGACGAGCAGGAGACTCAGGAGGATTCAGATTCAGAGGACGAAAAATCAGACTCGGAGTGGACGCCAAGTAGAGGGCGTAGGGGCTAATGTAGGGGTTGTGGAATAGGATTTTGAAGCGTACTATTTTGGTGATAGGGTACCCAGGTTATCGATCCTTTTTTATATCGGTGGTATGTAGTGTGGCGGTGCGGTGTGCTTGTATATATATGTGGTTTTGTAAATTGTGGATATTATATAAGTTTGAATGAGAAATGAATATGTGCATTCTCCCTGATTACCCCAGTTATTATTGTCCGGGTATTGGTGGTTTCCGCTGTTGATATAAATCTCTGATAAGTTAAATTTGGGTCGGCGATACCCTGGGATGTCGCATCATTCGACCAGAGAAGTGTGTCGCGTGCTCGAAGGGGTTCGGGGCGTGACATGAGGTGAGCATCGACCGAGGAGAGTGACAGAGTGAGAGTGAGAGTAAATGTGAGACGAAAGTAAAAGAAGGTATTTCTCGGCTTAATGTGAAGCTGTGAACGTCGAGCAAGTTAGGTTTATTTTAGGGATTTAGGATTTTTCTTTTTATTAAAAAAATTAAAAATTAAATAAATATATTATATTGCCGATCCGATCCGGCTGGGCGGGCAAGCGATTCCACACCTTGAACCGGGAACTGGACCGGTTCCCAAAAATTAGAACTGGGGACCGAACCGACTCTCTTAGGAACCACCGGTTCCGGGCAGTCCCGGGCAGTCTGAGCAGTTCTCCATTCTTTTGTACACCCCTAATATCTAGTTCTGATAATCTCAATATAAGGCGCGTGCACCAAAAGAAATTTGAGCCATTCTTTTATCCTAGTGTGAAGATGGAAATGAAAAAGGAAGAAAACAGAAGCAGAGGAAAAAGAAAGTGAAAGTGTACTTTTGACAAAGGGAAGAACGGAGGGAGAAAATGCAATTAGTAATTAGAATAAGTTTTGAAAATGACAAGTCACCCTCCAAATAATGAGTAGAGACTAACAATTTGTGTCTTGTTGAAATAAGAAAATAATATGATCATGTCTAATTCAAACAGGATACGTTTAATACACATATTGAATTGTCTTGATGCGTGTTGAAACAACTGATTAATTAACATGTCAATTCGTATCTAAACGGGTTAAGCAGGTCAATTCGCATGAGGCATGATTTTAATAATGTCATAATTTATGTCAAGCTCAAATCTATTTAATTGGCATGTCTTGCCGTATTGTGCAAATAAATCATATCAAGAATCATGAGCCTAATGATGATCCAATGCAAATGTCACGAGGGAGCCCAAAAATTTCTTCCCCCCTTTTTTGTCTTCCTTCATTTTTTCCTTTTCCATTAAAAGGCGTATAAGTGTTGCTTTGTCAACTTAGTCCACCTGTGGATATAGTGAGGATGACGTTAAGAATTAAAAGCTTCATATATGTATTGAGATCTACCTACGCATATTTCCCTTTTTGTAGGTTAGTTATAATTGGAGTAAATTACCTAGACACTCTGCATATTATACCCAACGACCCTCTATACTTGTATTGTTGGTTTTAGTCCATGTAAATAAATGGGTGAATTTAGTCTCTCCGACCAATACTTGCTAACGTTCTTATTGAGTTTCGATGATTAACAATTAGGTATTTCTTTTAAATAAACATAAACCGAGACTAAGACAAAAATTTGTAGGAGAATAAATGCTTATGCAAATGTCTTGTTTATCATCACATTATGAAGTAGTCCATGGCGGAACTTCTGATGTGAATTTTTCTCTTCTTTTTTATTGGTACGTATATGACTTAGGGAAAGTTTAATTGCGTGTACCAAATATGCATTCCAATTCAATTTTGGATGGTTGATTTTGATTTGCGAAAAGAATTGCCTAAAGGAGCACGTATAATTTGTTTGGAAGCATAGTCCAAAACAAAATCTTTCACAAGCTACTCAACGAAATAGAAATTGTGTTGCTATTAGGTGTTACTTTGGATCGCGACCCTAGACACGAAGCTATCGTGTGAATGCTTACTTTTTACGATCTGTCGTTCTCAATCTCAAGATCAGCTACTCCTATAAACTGCAAGAGCCCAGTTTCTTAGATTAGGGCATACCGCAACCTCTCTTCTTGTTCTTCTTCTTCTTCTTGAGGAAGCCATGGAGTCCCCTAAAAAGGCTAACAAGATCAGCGAAGTGGTTCGACTACGGCAGCTCCTTAAGAAGTGGAGGAACTTTGCAAACTCGTTGAAAACCAAAACAGCCGCCAGTATCATGAGCCCGAACCACGGCGGCATCCACGAGAGCATCAGCTTCCTCAAAAGAACCATCTCTTCTCTATCATCGTCAGACGACGGCAGCAACAAAAAGAAGCACAGCGGCGGCAACAGTAAAGTTGTCCCGAAAGTCTACCTCGCAGTCTGCGTCGGCGAAGAGCTCGAGAGGTTTGTCATCCCAACACACTTCTTGGGCCACGCGGCGTTCGGGTTCTTGCTGCGAAAGGCAGAGGAGGAGTTCGGGTTTCAGCAGACAGGCGTCTTGAGGATCCCGTGCATCGTTCCGGTGTTCCAAAGTGTTGTGAAGATGGTGGAGGGGAAGAAGAAGAACGTGGCAAACAATGGCGAGTGCAGACGAGACGTGTGGAGGTCTCCTGTCGGACGGTGGTGAGATGAGTCATCGTCATCTTCGTCACTCTCGGCATCATCCTTGGAGCCCTTTCGTCAGATGAATCGTCTTCCCCTCTGTGTTCTTGCTTAGGTCTTATGTATATTAAACCAGAGATGTTGCTTCTTAGGAGATATAGGCTATACTCTATATTCTATGTCAATAGATAAACAAATACAGAAAGCATAGAGAGAAGGGGATGAGTATTGACCAGTTTTGAAATGGAGATCTTGACCTTGTAAATGTGGAGATGCATCTTAAACTTGCCCGGCTACGATAACGGTACGATCATTCTTAGAGATAACACGGTAGATTCTGGACCACAAGTTCTCCTCAGCAAGTAACCGGCAAGTTCATAAGGTGCAGAGTTGACCCCTGAGAAGTAGATTCAGCAAGAAAGGAGCAAAGGATCGCCCAGAAATTACTCGGAAAAAACTGAAACAACAATGCTTTTTTACTGTATTTGATCGCAGAACAATGATTAGGACATAAAAAAAATGTAAGGAATTGTCATAATCTATTTTTTATTTGATAAAACATCAAATATCATGTCGGATATAATCATACAAAATAAAAAGAGAATAAAATAAGGCACCCTCCAAACCTAACACCCAAGTCTCTCTTCCCCCACAGATTTGAAAATGATATGATTTGACCTCAAAGCCACTTGAATGTAGCCGATAATAGCGGGGCCGGAAAATTGATGTGTATCAGAATCACCTCTCCCTTGTCACCCAGCACCATCATCGTGCTCGCCGTTGTCATCACCCCTCTCTCTCTCTCTCTCTCTCAAAAGTGAACTTGTAATAGAGCCCACCAATTTTACTGCGCCAAATCTCTCTGAGTAACCTTACCTGATTATGACCATGTGAATTTGGATCTTACTTACGAATGACAGCACAAGACCTCACTCATCCGCTGAGAGACAGGTTGTCTTCACTCTTCACCCATATCTCCCTACCTTGTCACCCAGCACCATCATCACGCTCGCCGTTGTCTTCACCCATATCTCTCTCTCTCTCTCTCTCTCTCGTGATCTTGTCATAGAGCCCACCCAATTTACGGCACCGAAATCTCTGAATAATCTTACATGATCATGCCCATGTGAATCCGGTTCTTACATACGAATAATAGCACAAGACTTTCCCTCATCCGTTGGGAGACAAAGTGTCTTAAACTCTCCCATTTCAACCACTGACGTCCTTATGAGTGTTGGCTCTTCCACCTAGAAATACTCTCTTTATTCATCGTGTGGTTCAATCCAATCTTTCCCCCTCCACGGTACCAAAGCTTGTCAAGAGCTACACCTTATTTGAGCATTCTCGCTCCGGCGATCACTTCTTGCAACTGCTTTGAAACCAACCCGATTAAAGAATCGGCGGGCCCGGCAGTTCACGGGTCAACCAGTGCAACCCGGTTTTGCACTTTTTATTGCGATTAATTTGATTTATTAATTAAAATTATCTTCCTAAGAAGCATCCATCACGTAGCTCAGATGCTTGAGACCATGTATTCACAATTTGGAGGTCACGATGTGGATACCCTCATCTTACTTATGCATGTTCACTTGTTTAAACAGTAAATAAAATAACTCGTAGCTATTAAACAAAAAAGAGGGGTCCACCCTGTGGAAAAAGAGCCCACTAACCGTCCAAGTGTACAGAGGATCCAACGTTGCTCGTGCAAGATGGACATGTTTTTCTTATAATGTCGAAAGAACCGGTCAACCCGTTGTCCGGTTCAACACCGAGTCAATCGGTTGAATCGGGCCGACGCTGTATTTGAGCAGCTCTTGACAATCTTGTTATTTCCCCAAAACCAAACCGGATCATTGTCCAATTCTGTTGACACTTAATTCTTGGCGACTCCTAAACAAATTTACTATTAAATTACATCTGCATATTAAGATCATTTTGCATTAGGGAAATGACACAAACAGTCCCAGAACTTTGGCCGAATATGCAGTTTGATCCCTGAACTTTTAATTTATTCAATATAGTCCCTGAACTTTAGCTTGATGTTCAATGTGGTCCGTGAACTGTAATTTGTTCAATGTGGTTCATGAATTTTTGGTACATGTTCAATTTAGTCCCTGAACTATATGAAAATATTGAACTATGTAAAAATGTTCAATGTAGTCAATATAGGCCAGAGTTCAGGGACTACATTAAACAAATTAAAAATTCATGGGCCAAATTACACATTGAGCCAAAGTTAAGGGATTATTTGTGTCATTATCCCTGCGCATTAATAGTAATAAGCTTACATAAACTGCATTTTAATTTGCCCATATAAATTTTAATTAATGGACTCAGGTAGGGGGTTTTGAGTTTAATTAGATTAATTGGACTAAACCCGGGTGAATTAAACTTTGGCCAAAGCCCATTAAAGAGCTATGGTAGTCGAAAATCACTACAAAAAAACATGTTCTTTGCGACGGATTTTGCGACGAAAAAATCGCAAAAATCTGTCGCAAATCGATTTTGCGACGAATTTAGCGACAGACTACTAGGTCGTCGCAAATTTTTGCGACGGAAAAAAAAATTCGTTGCAAAATTTGTGGCAAAATTCGTCGCAAAATGTATTGGACGGAAATTAGGCATGAACTTGATTCGTCGCTACTTATTCGTCGCAAATTAGCCACGAACTGTAATGGTCGCAAAATTCTTATGTAAATATGCATCGCAAATTTTACAGCATTTCGGCCATCAAATCTTGTCCATATCAATTGCTACGGACTATTGAACATCATGTAATACATTGAAAACAGTCAAAGGACACGAGAAAACCGTAGATTCCGCTTCAGAAATAGAAAACGAACAAACCAGACACAAAGCCATATAATTGAAAAATGTAACTGAAGGAAAGATGCTAGTCCGCAAAAAATAATGATATATATCAAGTTGCAAAGCCTGACACGATGATATTTGATATCCAATCTTATAATACATTCAAAACATTCATAGGAGGCGGGACAACCATAGAGATGCTTAGAAAATGAAAAATCGACAAACCAGACACAAGATTGGGCAGTTGTGGTACTCGGCAGGACACCAAAAGCAGTCACTTTTGTGGACACCTGATGAAATGTGGATACATAAATAAAGATATTCAGTCAGTACAGAATATAAAAGAAGTGCTTATGCATGGATGTGGAACTAGGTATAAAAAAACAAGTAAGAGGGTTAACAAAAAAACGTTTCAGGACGAACATCAATGTTCTTACATATGAGTATGAGTCAACTTTGACATCCACTGTAGTTTTTTCACCCTTGTAAACCGTATTTTTGTCACATAGGAAAAATTAGATCCTTGAACCTAGTTGTGAGAAAGTTGTGCGCAAAAAGTAATTGTAGGGCAGGAACAAATTTGGTGAAACTGTACTTATGTCATAAAGAGTGTGAAGCAAGCTTACCCCCGGTTTTGGCAATTTCAACTAGAAAGGACCGAGAAAATCATCAGCATCATCATCAATGTCAGCATCATTGTGTCGCTCATCATTGTGCTCATCACCAATTGGATTGGCAGGAGGTACAGGAGGAACCTGACCTCGATTGATGTTGAGGTGTTGCATAACGATTTGCATTTGCTGTTTCAAGTCATTTATTTCTTCGTCCCTCTCTACAATTATATTTTTCAGGTGGTTCACTTCTTGGGTCAATTGCTCGTCATGTCGTGTCCTCCTTCGACCAGTCGCATTGGATGATGAAGTTCCAGCTTGATTCGGCATGAACATCCTTGACAAGGATCCCATCCCAAATATTTTTCCTTTTTTCACCCCACCCGTTGCCTCCACCCATAATGCCATACTGTCAGCTGATGGCTCAGACGCACTTGCAGAACCATCACTACCACTAGCATTGCCCATTAAAAGTTCATCATATTTTTCCTACATTAACAATATAGATGAAAATAAAATAACTTCATATATATCTCTACCATAAATATTAAAAGCATTTACGGTTTTCATTCTAGTTTCCATAAAGCCCAAAGTATAACCTTACATACCTTAACAGCTTTTGCTCGATCGCCAATCCATGTCTTATCTTTCTTTTGAAATGTGCGTTCAAATGTAACTGCAAATGTCGGTTCTGTCCCCAATTCTTGTGCCTACAAAATGTAAACATGAGTAATTGAATTAAATTAACTTATAACTTATTTAACAGACTTACCAATCGTTTGCGATGCTCCCCAATGTTGATACAGCCCCCAGCATATGTGGCAGACCCTTCACTAGAACTAGAAGATCGATTCTTTTTATTCTGCTCACTGATTTGCTGACTCTTCTCAGTTTCCCAAATTCTGTTAATTTCCGCCCAATTGTCAGCTGTAATGAAAGCCGGCTTCACTCTCCTGCTCTTCGCTCTATTCATCACATTTCGTATGTGATCACTGACTTTCTTCTTAAAAATTCTTCTCACTTCATTCTCGAGCTGGTCATCCCACCTGAACTTCCGGTGCAATCGATACAAGCAAAACTGAAAGTTATTATGATGGTCACATATCCATTACCATGCACCAGACAATTCGGCGATAGACTTTGTTAAGTTCATCTCGGGGAAAATATTCTTTCCCCTTTAGTACCGAAAACTAAAGAGCTGTTCTGGTCCCTTTACATCATTCTTGACCATCAATATACTACACCGAACTTAGTTAGTAAGAAAATAGAATATCTAAAACTTACCTTGAACTCATTCCACCACAAATCTTTCACCTCTTGTGGAACACTTCTGTAATTAACATAGTCCCCCATCCAATAGTTTTTGATTATTTTATTCAGTTCCCTCACAACAAACGTAGCATCCGTGAATCTGCAAACATACGGATATTGTGCAACATCGACAATTCAGTTGACATCTATATCAAAAGCC
The DNA here is from genome assembly GCF_021117445.2 of Syzygium oleosum. Classification (NCBI taxonomy): domain Eukaryota; kingdom Viridiplantae; phylum Streptophyta; class Magnoliopsida; order Myrtales; family Myrtaceae; genus Syzygium; species Syzygium oleosum. Next base: position 2,648,271 of record NW_026607500.1, on the reverse strand, counting down.
ATAAATATTACATATACTAAAAAAAAAATTGAAGTACTTATGAATCTCCAAATGGGCATATCAGGATTTGGTTATCTTCTTGACCTTCGTTTCCGTCATTATGCGAATGTTGCGCTGAATAATAAGGTGGAACGGAAGGAGAGGGAGCCAAAGGTGATTGAACTGGAGGAGATTGAGTTGGCATGTGGCCAAGTCCCATAACATGTTCTTGAGCGTTGGAGGAAGGACCAACGTGTCCATATTGTCCATCAGCATATCGTGGTTGCGAGTTAGATGAAAGGACAGGAGACGAGGAAAGGGCGGGGGACGAGGACGTTGAAGAGGCTGGTCTTCTATGCACGTGACCTCCACGTTTAAACTGACAAGTAGGAAGGTTAGACAAATATGTAAAAAAATATGAACACGTATTACGGAGACATAATGACGTACATGACGAAGCTTACCATTTTGATAGGCTGCAGAAAATGTTCCCTCTTAATTAGCCAATGCCGAGTATTTATGACGTGCAATTTCCTACGAACAAATATACTATGAATCGCACTCATTTTGATATCAAACATCAATATATGAGAACGATATGCCATGCTAAGCCGACATTAGCCATAATTAACCACACGATCCACTTTCAAACCACACGATAATTCATCAAGTACAAGAACAACCATGAAACATCAATTTCAGCCACATGATCTTCGTTCTCGGTCACACGATCATCAATCAAAGTGGTTGGCCACAGGCATTATAAGCCTTTAATTTTTTGGGCATCTAAAAAAATTTAAATTTCACTCAAAATGGGTGGCCACAGGTATTCTAAGCCATTATGTAAAGTTTTGAAATTTTGTGGCTTTTATTATTTTTTAATTTTTTTGGGCATCTAAAAAAATGTAAATTTCACTAAAAGTGGGTGGCCACATGTATTATAAGCCATTCTGTGAAGTTTTCAAATTTTTGATTTTTTATATTTTTTTGGGCACCTACAAAAATTTAAATTTAACTCAAAGTGGCTGGCCACAAGTATTTTAAGCCATTCTGTGAAGTTTTGTAATAAAATAAATTTTATTATTTTTGCAATTTTTTGGGCACCTAAAAAAATTTAAATGTCACTAAAAGTGGGTGGCCACGGGTATTCTAAGCTATTTTGTAAAGTTTTGAAATATTTTTTTTTGTAATTTTTACTTTTTGTGGCCACATAAAAAAATTTAAATTTCAAGCAAAGTGGGTGGCTACAGGTATTATAATCAATTCTGATAAGTTTTCAAATTTTTTACATATTTAAATTTTTTTTTGCCACCAAAAAAAAATTATTTTTCACTCAAAGTCGATGACCACATTTATTCTAAGCCATTCTGTGAAGTTTTGAAATTTTTTATTTTATTATTATTTTTACATTTTTCGTGCTACTAAAAAATTTACAATTTCTCTCAAAATGGTTGGCCACAAGTATTTTAAGCCATCTTATAATATTTTGAAAATTTTGAATTTTTTATTATTATTCTTTTTTCGGGCACCTAAAATAAAATAAAATTTCACTCAAAGTGGATGGCTACATTTATTTTTTGCCATTTTGTGATGTTTTGAAATTTTGGTTTTTTAATTTAAAAAAAAATTCACCAAATTTAATATTTTCCCAAATTATGACTTTTTAAATTTTCACGAAATTTTTCGGAATTTTTCTAGAATTGTTCAATTTTAATGCATTTTCTGAATAAACGCTTAATCAATCACCCGATGATCATTAAATGGTTAATCGGCGATATAATGAATAAATTAACCAGTCGAACATCGATCAAAGCCACATGCAATCCTCAAATCGACTCCTAACTTAGCCAACCAATCAGATACTAAACAATCCCTAAACAAGTCCGATTAATACTCATTATAATAGGTAGTATTTAGAGAGTTGTTTACTTGGTTCAAGGCCAAGAAAAACCCAACAATATTTAGATCTTGCGACAGTTAATAGTGGCGGGCTCGGCACGGGCGGCGGGCGGGCGGCGGGGCCGGGTGGCGGCGGCGGATGGCGGCGGCGGATGGACGGCGGTGAGCCGGGTGGCGGCGACGGCGGCGAGCGCTGATGGCGGGCGAGCGGTGGGGGCGGCGGCCGGGATGCGGCGAGGCGGGCGGCGACGGCCTCGGGACGGCGAGGCCGGGCGGCGGCCTCTAGGCGGCGGCGAGTTAAGCGGCGGCGGCCTCGGGCGGCGGGCCGGCGGCGACAGCGAGCTCGGCGAGGCCGGGCGGGCTGCTGGTCGGCGACGGATTGGGCGGCGGGCTGGCGGGGACAGCGAGCTCGCGCGGGGCAGGTCGAGGCGGGGCAGCGAGCTCGGCCGAGTGGGCCGTGGCAGGGCAACGACCCCATTGAGGCTGCGACGGGGAGGCTCGGCGAGGCTGGGCAGTGGCCGGGCGGCGACGGGGAGCTTGGCGAGGCTGGACGGCGACGGTTGGGCGGCGGCCGGGCGGCAATGGCGAGCTCGGCGAGGCTGGTCGACGACGGCTTCAGAGCGGCCGTGAGGCGGGCCGATGAGGTGCGAGGGCGAGCGAGGAGGCAGCGAGCGGCGACCCCACGCGCGGGCAGACGACGACGGGGATGGCGGCAACGGCGACGGGGGCGACGACGACGGCGGCTGCGGCGACGGAGCAAAGAGACGAAGAAGACGGCGAGCTCGGCCCGGCCAGGGCGGCTTTGGCGCACGATGTGGGCTCGGCGAGGCTGGGTGGGCTGGCAGGGGCGCGACGGCGAGCTCGGTGAGGCTGGTCGACGACGGCTTCAGGTGGCTGCGAGGCAGGCCGGCGAGGTGCGCGGGCGAGCGAGGAGGCGGCGAGCGGCGACCCCACGTGCGGGCAGATGACGACGGGGACGGCGGCGACGGCGACGGGGGCGACGGCGATAGCGGCTGCCGCGATGGAGCAAAGAGACGAAGAAGACGGCGGCGACGGCGATGGTAGTGCACTCAGCGAAGAAGACGAAGAAGACGAAGAAGAAGAAGAAGAAGAATAAGACGCGAAAAACAACAAAAAATGTCAGAGAGGAAAAGCTGTCCGGGGCACGTGTGCGTGTAGGTGGGAGAGAGAGATTACGACGGACAGTTTCGTCCGTCGCAAATTTGCGACTGACCTTTTTCGTCCGTCGCAAATTTGGGAGGGAATTTTTTTTCCCGTTCCAAATTTGCGACGGACCACTCTAGTCCGTCGCAAATTTGCGAAGGACCCTCTCGTCCGTCGCAAATTTGCAACGGACGCAAATTTCCGGGAAGTACTTCGCAAATTTGCGACGGACAAAACAATCCGTTGCAAGTCGCACAATTTGCGACGGACGACTCTCGTTCGTAGCAAATTTGCGACGGACTTTTTTTATCCGTCGCAAATTTGCGAGGGAATTTTTTTTTCCTATCCCAAATATGTGACGGACTTGTTTTTGTCTGTCGTAAATTTGCGACAAACATGTTTTGTTCCGTCGCAAATTTACGACGGAATTTGTTGTGTCTGTCGCAAATTTGCGACGGAAGAAATAGTCCTTCGCAAATTTGCGACGGACTTTATTGTCCGTCGCAAATTTGGGAGGGAATTTTTCCCGTCCCAAATTTGCGACGGACCAACATAATGTCCGTCGTAAATTTGCGACGGACATTATGTATGCCGTCGGAAATTTGCGACGGACTTTGTTATGTCCGTCACAAATTTGCAACGGTGATGGCGGCTGCGGCGACGGAGCAAAGAGACGAAGGAGACGGTGAGCTCGGCCAGGTTGGGCCGCTTCTGGGCAGCGACGGTTGGGTGGCGACGGGGGCTCGGCGAGGCTGGGCGGGCTGGCGGGCGGCGACGGTTGGGCGGCGGGCGGGCGGCGACGGCGAGCTCGGCGAGGCTGGTCGGCGACGGCCCGGGCGGGCTGCGAGGCGGGCCGTCGAGGTGCGCGGGCGAGCGAGGAGGCGGCGAGCGGCGACCCCACGCATCGGCAGACGACGACGAGGACGGCGGTGACGGCGACGGGGGCGACAGCGACGGCGGCTGCGACGACGGAGCAAAGAAACGAAGAAGACGGCGGCGACGGCGACGGTAGTGCACTCGACGAAGAAGACGAAGAAGAAGAATAAGAATAATAAGACGTGAAAAACAACAAAAAATGTCAGAGAGGAAAAGCTGACCGGGGCACGTGCGCGTGCAGGCGGGAGAGAGAGATTGCGACGGACGGTTTTGTCCGTCGCAAATTTGGGACGGACATTTTTCGTCCGTCGCAAATTTGGAGGGAATTTTTTTTCCCGTCCCAAATTTGCGATGGACGAAACATCCGTCGCAAATTTACGACGGACGAGAGTGGTCCGTCGTAAATTTACGACGGACCACTCTTGTCCGTCGCAAATTTGCGACGGACCACTCTCGTCCGTCGCAAATTTGCGACGGATGTTTCGTCCTTCGCAAATTTGCAACGGACGCAAATTTCCGGGAAGTCCGTCGCAAGTCACACAATTTGCGATGGACGACTCTCGTCCGTAGCAAATTTGCGACGGACTTTTTTTATCCGTCGCAAATTTGGGAGGGAATTTTTTTTTCCCGTCCGAAATTTGCGACGGACTTGTTTTTGTCCGTCGCAAATTTGCGACGGACATGTTTTGTTCCGTCGCAAATTTGAGACGGAATTTGTTGTGTCTGTCGCAAATTTGCGACGGAAGAAATAGTCCATCGCAAATTTGGGAGGGAATTTTTCCCGTCCCAAATTTGCGACGAACTAACATAATGTTGTCGTCGCAAATTTGCGACGGACGTTGTTGTATCGGTCGCAAATTTGCGACGGACATTATTTTGGTCCGTCTTGCAACGGACATTATGTTTGTCCATCGCAAATTTGCGACAGACTTTGTTTTGTCCGTCGAAAATTTGCGACGGAAAATTTGCGACGGACTTTGTTATGTCCGTCGCAAATTTTCGACGGACTTTGTTGTGTCCGTCGCAAATTTCGACGGACGAAATTATTTTCCGTCGCAGATTTGCGACGGACATTACGGTCGTCCGTCGCAAATTTGCGACGGACATAAAAAAGTCCGTCGCAAATTTGCGACGGACATAAAAAAGTCCGTCGCAAATTTGCGATGTATTTTTTTCCATCCACAATTTTGCGACAGACAATATTTTTCCGTCCCAAATTTCGACGGATTTATTTCGGATTCCAAAAATAAAGGACATTTTCGAATCCATCGCAAATTTTGCGACGCCTCCACCCACAATTGCCGTGAATTTGCAAATTCGTCAATAATTATTCGATGAACAGTAGCCACGAATAAGTTGTTGTCGTAAAATGAGCAACGAATTTAGCGACGATCCAAATCCATTGGAAAATATAATATCGCAAATGTCATCGCACGAATAATATCTGACTTGTCATCATTTAGCGACAAATTTTCCAACGATCAATTAAATTAGGAAGAATAAGCGACAATAACAGTAATAACAACAACAATAATGTTAATAACAATATCAATAATAACAAGAACAATAATAATAATTATGACAACCAAAATAACACTTGTCGCAATAATAATTACACATAATTAGTGTTTTGTCACAAAAATTTTAACCTTCGTCTTCGTCTTCGTCTTCCAATTCGTCTTCGTCTTGCTCTTCGTCTTCATCATCTGTCTCAAAATCAGATTCTGAACAGTCTTGTACATTTAATTCGCAAATTTCTGTTGGATCCACATCTATCATAGCTCCACATGGATCTCGTAAAGTTGGAATGTTATATTCCTCTATTTCAACCGTGTTAGAAACTTCCTCTTGTTGATAGGCTCTGTCCTTCCAGTGTTCCTCGATTTTTCTCCGTGCTTTGATTTTACATACAACCCACCAATCAGCTTTATCACGTTTCAAACTAGGATATGATGCAAAACATACTTGAATTGCTTGTTGTGCCAAGACAAATGGTTCATATTTCATATACATTTTCTTGTGATTTATTTCAACCAAATTAAACTTCGTATGCACCTTCATTCCTTTGACGGGGTCGAATCACTTGCACTTAAATAACACAACCCGCATCATTAATGGTCCAGGGTACCTATCTCTATGATTTCATCCAACAAGCCATAAAAATCATCTTTTGAACTGCCACCATTGGATGACCGAACAGACACACCACTATTCATTGTGGCTTTTCTCATTCCATATTCTTGAGTGTGAAAATTATATCCATTTATGAAATATTCTGGCCAACTCTGCACTCTTAACTGTGGACCCCATGACAGATAATATAGCAATCCTTGTTCTCCAAGTTCATCATGATTATTGTGAACCTAAGGTTACACACACAAAATCAATAATATATATTTCAATAAATGATGTATAAAATTTTAATAAGGCAAGTGAACGGTCCATAGGCAACTTACATATGTTTTGAACCATGATGCAAATTGTTCGTCGCACATACGGTCAAACTCATTTTGTGGTAGTCCATACATTGAAGTTTGGAAAATCCTAGTAATAAATACCATTTATATATTAGCAAATATTTGACACACAATACATATATTTGTAATTTTACACTTACTCGAAGTATGGCTCGACTTCTGGGCAGTTCAGTAAAATATATGTATGGGCTGCATGCAATTCTTCGCCTGTTAGGTAACGAGACTGACATGCGCCGCTTGGTCGACCCAGATAATTGAAAATAGAGAATGGGCTGCGACTGGGATCAATGGGGCCCTCATCATTTCTGCCTGCTCTCCGCCTCTTGCACTGCATGTGCGGCTCAAAATAGTATGATGCAAATGTTGTCACTTCTTCCACAATATATGCATTACAAATTGAAGCTTCAACACGTGCCTTATTCTTCACTTTTTTCTTCAAATGATATAAGAATCTAGTTGCAATAGAAAGAAGTTTATCGGAACATAATATATAATAAAGTAATTTGAACTTTATTTAAGAAAAAAAAAATTTACCTCTCAAATGGATACATCCATCGAAATTGGACGGGACCTGCAACTTTGGCCTCATAAGGCAAGTGAGCTAAGAGATGCTCCATCGAATCAAAAAACGATGGAGGAAATATCCTTTCTAAGTTGCAAAGAATAATTGGAATATCTGTCTCCAGTTTCTCCATGTGTGATGCTTTTAACACTGTCGAGCAAATATCATGCAGGAAATTGCTTAACTCTGTAATGGAGCCCCATACAAAGTTCGGTAGAACTTCCTTGAAAGTTATTGGAATTAGTCTTTCCATCAATATGTAACAATCATGACTCTTCAAACCTGTCAACTTACATTCATTCAAATCAACACATCTTCCGAGGTTCGAAGCATATCCATCAGGAAACCGCACAGATTTCAACCATTGACAAACAACTCGCCTCTGCTCCTTATCCAATGTATAAACTGCTTTTAGTTTTGGTCCCCTGCTGCTTGCATCCACATCTAGTGTTGGTCGATCACAAATATCTCTCATATCTTTTCTTGCGTTCAAGTTGTCTTTTGTTTTTCCGGTGACATCCATCACAGTATTTATGACATTGTCGAAAACATTCTTTTCTATGTGCATGATGTCAAGATTATGATGAATAAGATGGGCCTTCCAATATGGTAGATCCCAAAATATACTGCGTTTTGTCCACTTATGTCTACTTCTGTATGCAAAAGTCGTACTGTGAGGGCTCTGAACAACAGTTGGAAAGTCCTGCACCCGCTCCCAAATTTGATCGCCGGTCAACCTCAATGGTGGACGTGTTCTTTCAGTCCTATTCTTGATGAACTCTTTTTTATTCCTTCTGAAGGTATGATTTATCGGTAAAAATTGTCTGTGACAGTCAAAATAGCTGGGCTTCTTTCCATGTTTTAATCTAAATGACTTTGATCTCTCCAAACATATCGGACATCCTAAGATCCCAGCTGTACTCCATCCAGATAACATTCCGTAAGCTGGAAAGTCATTTATCGTCCAAAGAAGAGCAGCCTTCATTATAAATGTTTGATCGGTAGAAACATCATATGTAAGGACACCTTCCTCCCATAGCCGTTGTAACTCTTCAATCAATGGTTGCATATAAACATCTATTAACTTTTTCGGATTTTGCGGGCCAGGCACGATCAATGTCAAAAATATATAAGGTGTCTTCATGCAGATACCAGGTGGAAGATTGTACGGCGTTAAGATAACTGGCCAACATGAATAACTTTTTCCTGATTTCCCAAATTGGGCAAATCCATCAGAGCAGAGACCTAACATGATGTTTCGAGGCTCTATCGCAAACTCAGGGTACGTTCTATCAAAATGCTTCCATGCCTCTGCATCTGAAGGATGACACATTAGATCCTCTTCTGTTTCATGATTTATGTGCCAAGTCATGTGTTCAGCTGTGGCTTGAGACGCATAAAGCCTTTGCAATCTAGGAATTAAGGGCAGATAAAACATTTGCTTGCATGGTCTACGCTTCTGATTACGACCATGCTTCCTGTTAATCTTGTACCTAGGTTGGCTACAGAATTTATAAGATTCTGCATTTTCATCATCTCTTCAATATAACATACAACCCCTACTACATACATCAATCCTTACAACCGGAAGACCTAAGTTATCCACTAGCTTTTTCATATCGTAACAATCACTTGGCATGCTGTTATCATGAGGCATTGTTTCCCGCATTACTTCAACAAAAGAGTTGAAGCAATCTTGCGACACATTATGCTCTGCCTTGATATTTAACAGTCTTGCTGTCACAGATAACTTAGTGTGGTTGTCACAACCTGGCCATAAAGGTTCATCTGCTGCTTTCAACACTTCCCAGAATTGATTATATGTAAAAGCTCCATTACACACATTCTCATCAAAACCCGTTACTCCCATGTCTTCCAATTGTGATGCATGACTAATACCCACTTGTTCATGTGTAGGAGTAAAACTAATACTTGCATGGTTCGAATCTGAAACAAAATTCTGACCAGCTGCATCAATCACCATCTTTTCGTATGGGTTCAATTGGTCATAATAGCTACATTCTTCCCCTCCTAAAAATTGGTCACTTCTTCGATATCCTTCATCAGATATAAATGGTTCACCATGGCAAGTCCAATTATAATAATTCGGAGTAAACCCAAATCTACAAAGATGTTCTCTAACTGTATCACACACATGAAAATTTACCATTACTGCACTTTCTACACGGACACCTTAACTTATTTCCATCCATGAACTCATATTTACTATTAGCAACGTCTAAAAATAGTTCCAACCCAGTCCAAAACTCATCGGTCAATCCTTGACGTCCAGGTAAGTTCTTATTATACATCCAAGCTCTGTTTCTTTGCATTGTGTCTGTATTAAAATAAAAAAATATCGTAAAATATTTAAAATATCATATCTACCGTTGTTAATTAAAAAAAAATTTATGAAAATTAAAATTTTGTTTTTCACGCAACAATTACTACGAAATTTTAAAAAATGAAAAAATTACCATGTAAAGAAGACTTACCCAGATATTTGACTGAAATCTTGGTAGCAGAAAGTGGTCAATTTGAAGAGAATTGCAAAGTTCACTTGGATTGCGAGACCTTCAATTGGACACGTACCTAAATAAAAGCAAAATCACTTAACATTCATTTTTTAAATTTTTTTTATTATTTCGGAATTTTTAAAAAAAAAATTTCTTATAATTTTCTCCGGTCGCCGGTCCGGCGACCGGCTGGGCGACGGCGACGTCGACCCGCGGCCATGGCGACCCCTCTCGGCCTCGCCGGGGCTGCGGGTCGACCTCGCCGTCGCCTTGCTGGGCGATGGCGAGGTCGACCCGCGGCCATGGCCACCCCGCGCGGCCTCGCCGGCCATGGGTTGACGCCGGTCGGCCTCGCCCAGATCTGGGGGAGGCCGCCACAGCGGCGAGGTCGACCGGCACCTCGCCCTTTCGTCCGTCGCAAATTTGCGACGGACGGTCTTTGTCCGTCGTCCGTCGCAAATTTGATTTGCGACGGACAAAGACCGTCCGTCGCAAATTTGCGCCGGACAAAGACCGTCCGTCGCAAATTGGTGGCCGATCGCCGGTCGGCAACTGGCGACCAATTTACAACAAAAACAGAAAATAATGTCAATAAAAAAAAAATTCGCATCTGACGATGAATCAGAAGGACGGGACCATATTAGTTGCATGTTTAAATGGACTTAATTAGCTACGATACTTACCTGTGGAAAAGCTTCACCAAGATTGATTTCTGTGCGCACGGATTATTGAGAGAAATGATAGAAGGAGAAGGTGAGAGAAAAGCGGGCGACCTGACGAATCACTACTGAAAGAGAGAGAGAGAAATTGACGGGTGGGGTGGGGTGCATATCACAAAATTAATTTTCCGGTACAAATTTGCGACGAATCCAATTTCGTCGCAAAATCCATCGCAATTTGCGGCGAATAAAATATTCGTTGCGACGGAAAATAAATCCGTCGCAAATTTGCGACGGAAAATTAGTCGTCGCCATTTGCGACGAATTTTGCGACGGAAAAAAAAATTCCGTCGCAAATTTGCGACGAATTATTTTCATCGCAAAGTTTGTCGCAAATTTGCGACGAAAATAATCCGTCGCAAATTTCCGTCGCAAAAAACATGTTTTTTTGTAGTGACTATCACAGTGGCAAATACATTATCAGGGGGAATATGGTCTGAACATATATGATTTTTGGTAAGAAAAGAGTAATGGGCTTTGAAAAGATTCACATACGTGGGTGATCGTTTGCACATACAGTCAAGACGAAAGGTAATTAAGCAAAAGAAAACGATAGATGCACAATCATCCACGAAAAGGAAAAGATAAGAAGCAATCTAGCTAGAATTGTTGAGTAAGTTCTGATTGCTCGGTCAACAAACAAGAAAAAATATTTGGTTGAAGGAAAAAGGGAAAGAACGGACTCATAGAAAAAAGAAGAAACATTGGTTTCTAGCTGCCTCTTTGTTCAATGAATCTAACAGAGTCAACAAGTCATTGTTGAGGTGGCTAACAACGATCATCTAGAGGGGGTGAATAGGTGATTTTAAACAATTCTTAACCAATTTAAAACGGAAGTAAAAGATCAAGAACAAAGTCTGAACAATGTAAGACTGCTTCATTTTTCTTTTGGTTTCGCTCGTCAGAGAGAGCGAACCAAAGGAAGCGAGCAAGTCCCAGGGGCTTGCCTCCCGAACTGTCTCTTCCCTCTCTTCCAAATCTTGGATCTAAGATCTAAGGCGTCAAGTGATCATATAACTCTTGCGCTGCACTCTGGTGGTCGCTAGGTTGCCGTTGTGGTGTTGTCTCGCCAGGCTATTGGTGAGCGCCGGCTGCTGGCGGTTGCTGGGGGATGTCTGGTCGTCGATTGGGGGCGCTGGCTGCTGGTGGTTGTCGGATTCTGGCTCGCTCAATAGCTCGCCTCCTCCATCAACTCTTCAAGCCCTCACCCACCAAGTGTTCGATCATTTTCCAGTGAGATAGAACTAACCCTTTGCTTTAGACGTGGAAGTGTCTGATCTGTTTGTTGTGCTTGGAGCGTGTCTATGACCCCCATTTGGCACCATGGTCCAAGTTAGCGATAGAATTATCCCTAACTCTTCCACTCACACCCATCGTCAATCCCCTGTACCAGTAAATCCAGAATCAAAGACAATGGTCCAGACACGGAGTGGAAAATCTATTGCTCCAAAATCGGCATCGTTAGAAGACACGAAGAGCAAAGTCATTTCTGAGAGATCAAAAAGAGCCTCTTCAACGCGAAGTTAGAAAAGTCAGCTGCCGAGAACCCGAACTCTATCCATCCAGATTTAAATGCCATATATGACGTGGAAACCGAATTTGGAGATACTGGCTGTGCTATTGCTGATGTTGGGGGTAGGAACAACGTGACGGGGGAACTTCGTGAAAATACCAAGCGTTCTCTATATACCCCTCTTTCCTCTACCCGCCCAGACATGTCTTGGAAAAACATTACCATGAACAAGCTTGCCCAGACTGCAAAACTTGATTTCTTTCCGTCCAATAGGGACGGGAAAAAGCTTGGGGTTGCTCCCCCCCCGTGAGGCCATTGAAGAAGGAAAGTCTCATTTTGAACATTGTCTTGTTGGGTACTTTCTCACTATCAATGTATCCTTCTACCTTGTCAAAGGCATAGTGGAAAAGCTATGGGGTAAAGAGAACCTCTTAGATGTCTCGGACACAGAGGATCGGTTCTTCTTTAGGTTCTCTAATGCCTTAAAATTAGTGGAGGTGATGGAGATGGGGATTTGGGATAAGCACGGAAACCTTTGTTCTTGCAGAAATGGCACCCCCTCATTGGGTTGGAAAAAGCTAAGACTACCTCAGTGCCTGTATGGGTCTGTTTGTATAATGTGCCTCATGTCCTATGGACCAAAATCGGATTAAATTATGTATGTAGCGTGCTTGGAAAACCCTTATATATGGATAAGGCCACTGAACAAAAACGGCAGCTATTGTATGCATCCTTATGGACTTTAAAAGCTCATTTCCAGGAAATTTCGATATTGACATGGGGTCCGACAAGGTTTTTGAGGTGACTGTTGATTACAGTTGGATTCCACTAAAATGCAAAAATTGTAACTCCTTTGGTCACAAGGATTGTACTGCGATTAGTAAAGACATATATGGGTCCCAAAAGTCCAAAAAACAACTGGCCCTTCTCAAATGAGACCGGAATCATCGAGAGCTGCTGCTCAAAATAATCTTGTCCCCTCAGGAATTGCACCATCTACGCTGACAAATATTGATGCATCGGCTGCAAAGCCGCCTGTTCCAACTGCCGGTCAACCTAATCCAACTTTTTCAGAATTCAAACTAGTTGGTAGTAAAAAGAAAACCAACAAGGAAGATCAAGGTCTTCTCACTTCCGTGACCTCAGGAAATAGATTTGCTCTACTTGATGAGGATAATCTCCCAAACAATTCTAGCTGCTTTGTTGATTTACTTGGGAGTGATGGGAGTGGGTCAGATGAACCACCTGATCAATGAACATCCTTTCTTGGAATGTAAGGGGCCTTAATCATAGCCTCAAACAAAAGGAGCTTGTGGATTTTACTTTGTCCCAAGACCCCCAAATTCTTATTTTAATTGAGCATAAAATAAAGGAGGTGAATGATGATTTTGTTATAAATAGTAGCTTTCGAGGTTGGACTTGCACTCATAACTATTCGAGCAGTAGCTTGGGGAGAATCTGGGTCTTGTGGAAACCGTCCATCCTTAACCTAACAATGATGGAAGTCTCAGCACAAGTCATACACTGCCACATTGAAAAACCTAGAGACGATCCTTTCCTTCTCTCGGCCATCTATGGAAGCAATAATGAAGCGGAACGTAGGGTTTTGTAGCGAGACATAAAAACCTTCTCTGCAGTTAATTCTGGAAACCTACCATGGTTACTAATGGGGGATTTCAATTAAACAAGGGACACTAATGAAAGGATTGGCTCCATCACTCGATGGACTTCTGGTATAGAGGAGCTGAACACCATGATTGAAGAGCTTGCATTGATTGAACCTCATTCCATAGGCCCGTTCTTTACCTGGACTAACAAAAGGGCAGATGGTAATCTAAAAGCAAGCAGAATTGATAGAGTCTTGATCAATGCAGAGTGGCAAAGCAGATATAATCACTCCTCAGAGGAATTTTTTATGCCAAGTGTGTCTGACCACTCCCCATGCTCAGTGCATCTCGGCCCCACTACTCGGACAAAAAAAATCGTCCTTCAAATTCTTCAACTTCTAGACCGAAAGCCCCGACTTCTTGCACATAGTAAACAATTGTTGGCAACAGGAAATCAGTGGATCCAAAATGTTCACAGTGGTGAAGAAACTTAAAGCACTGAAGTGAAAACTAAAGCACCTGAACAAATCCCAATTTGGTGACTTGCATTCAGAGGTCAAAAGTGCGAGGGAGAGCCTTTAGCGGATTCAACGGGAGCTCGCTCTGGACCCCTACAACCAGAACACTTGGAACGAAGAAAAGACACAACTGGATCAGCTCATTGCACTTAACAGACATCAAGAAGTCCTTCTCAAATAGAAATCTAGGAATCTATGGCTTAAAGAGGGAGATAACAACAGTAAGATCTTCTTCACCTCCATGATGCGTAGGAATGCTCAGAACAGGATTAATCAACTTGTACTCAAAGATGGCTCTATTATTGCCGAGGAGGGGGCTCTCAAGGATACAATAATATCTTACTACCGCCACTTGCTTGGATACTCCGGTCATAATTGCATCCTATAGGAGAGGTACACATATCTATTTCATGAAGATGTTAGTGCTCTAGTTAATACATCGATTCATCAAGCAAATATCCTTGGAGTCCTCATGGGTTTCGACGATTTCAAAGCTCCTGGGCCAAACGGATATAATAGCTGCTTCTACAAAAAAGCTTGGCCCATCATTAGACATGACATTATAGATGCTATCATGGAATTCTTCTCCTCAAGGAGAATGCTGGAATCAGTAAATTCTACTCTTATCTCTCTTGTACCGAAGGTTTTGAATCCATGTTACCTTAAGGAGTGCAGGCCCATTTCATGTTGCAATGTCCTATATAAAATCATATCAAAGTTGCTTGCAAAAAGAATAACTTGCATCCTCCCACAAATCGTTGATCTCAACCAAATTGCTTTCATCAAAGGAAAATAGATTTCAGAGAATATCCTACTGTGCCAAGAACTCTTGCATGACTATCGTAAGGGCAATAACAGTAAATAGGTGGCAATCAAAATTGATATCATGAAGGCTTATGATATGGTAAGATGGGATGCTGTTCTCGGGGTTTTGAAAGCTGTTAATACCCCTCAGTACTGAATTGATCTGATCAATCAATGCATTTCTACCACAAGGTTCTCAATTAACTTCAATGGTGAACAGGTTGGCTATTTTGCAAGCTCCAATGGACTAAGACAAGGTGATCCCCTCTCTCCATACCTCTTTGTCCAGGTTATGAAAATCTTTAATAGAATTATCAAGGGGAAAATTGATACCTCATCCTTTAAATTTCATTGGCGTTGCAAATCACAAAGGATTACTCATCTATGTTTTACTGATGACCTATTCTTATTTGCCCATGGGGATGTGAACTTCGTCCTATGCCTTGTTGATGCACTTGATGATTTTGCGGCTCTCACAGGACTTAAGTTTAACTCGGACAAATGTCATAACTTTTTCTCTGGGTTGTCCGAGGATGAAAAACTCCTTATACTGGATCACACGACTTTCTCGACAGGCACCCTCCCCATCAAGTACCTTGGGGTACCACTTATTATGCGAAGGCTCATGCACGCTGATTGCAAGGGTCTAACGAAAAAGATCTTCCTGAAAATAGATGGATGGGACATGGATCATATTAGCTATGCAGGACGACTCCAGTTGACCAAATCGGTACTATTTTCCATTTGTACTTACTGGATGCAAATGTTTCTCCTACCAAAGCAAACTATTACGAGATCGAAAAGAAGATTAGGTAGTTCTTATGGGCGGGTAACCCAGAAACCCACAGATCCCATAAAGTTGCATGGAAAGTAGTGTGTTTACCAAAACAAGAGGGAGAACTTGGCTTGCTTGATCTGAAACTATGGAACAAAGTATTGCTAGGCCGAATACTATGGAGTCTCATGAGGCATCCGCCATCATCCCTATGGTAAACGTGGGTCTATCACATCAAATGTAGAGGTACTCCGATTATGCAATTAGACATAAAGGGCAGTATGGCTTAGAGTTGGAGATGTATTCTCAGGCTGAGATTTGCTCTAACACCTATCATCTCAAGGCAAACATATTGTTGCAAAGAGATATACAAGGAACTCAGGCAGGAGGGACCGCCTGTGAATTGGAATCACCTGATTTGGACTAGTGGTATTAGCAAGCATAACTCTATAGGCTGGCTTGTTTGTAGAAATAGGCTACCGACGGCAGTAGCCATATCACATTGGCTGCCTTTAGTTGATAATAAGTGTAATTTCTGTATGACGGGTATAGAAAACAAAACCCACTTATTCTTTGAGTGCTCCTGGACCAGTAGTATATGACACAGTATTCTCGCACAAAAATGGGATCTGGGGTTTTGTAGGAAATTGGAATTTTGAGCTTCAATGGATCATCAGGGCCACCAAGGGCAAAATCTTAGAGGTGAGACTCCTCAAGCTATCCTTCTTAGCAACTATCTATTGTATTTGGATGGAATGCAACAGTAGACGATTCCAAAGCAAGTCTCTTGAGGCTCATCTACTATTGGCTAGGATTCGTAAGGTTATAAGGGGTAGGGCATCATTCTACCAAAACCGTCGATTTTCCTAGGCAAATGTTTTATTGGCTACTGTATGGAGACTGCCATCCTCCATCTTCTTGCATAATTAGTCTTTTTTTAATGCTAGGGGATGCCCATGAGCTCCTGTACCTCATATGATTAATGATACTCACATATTTACACCAAAAAAAAAGTTTGAACAACGTTCAGATTTTAAATAGTCTCTGAAAGCAATTGTGTAAGCGCGCAATGTAATAAATGAAATGATCTCTAGTCCCCATTATGCCCAGTTTTAGTTTCGGATTGTCAAAGCATCTCCAGTCCCCGACCGCAACTAGCGAGCTTAATCGCTCTGGCCCTCGCGTCTCTAGCTTTGCCGGACGCCGGTTGCTGTGTGCATGATTTGCTGCCTCTCTCATTGGAAACCAATTTTTTCAATTTAGTTAATCTCCTAAACTAAATTCAATGCAAATATTCGATTGCCTAATTTCATTTCTAATAGTGATTTGATGTGAGAGTTTAGACACATCACAAATAGGCAATTTCCTCAGTTGAGATGTTATGTGTTCATCATAATCGAGAATTCGATCTTTAAGGCCTAAGATTGGATCTGATTACTTTTGTTTCCTCTTTTGGTCGTGATATGGGCTTATATATTGCTTGTCATTAATTTTGGGAAACATTCTTTTTATAAAAAATACAAAAAAAAATTGCATTGCATCTAGAATAGATTGCATTCTCTTAAATTCATAATTTATAATTGCATATTGATGAACCATGTAATAATTTAGGAAATTACCTAATTTAGATTAAGATTTAATATAAATAGTTTCCTAATTTAAATTATGTCATTATATACTGTAAGTAGTTTCCTATTTTGTTTTAAAAGATAATCATAAAAAAAATAACATGCATATCATAATAAATTAGTTTCATAATTTCCATTCATGCATTACATTTGGTCCTCCCACGTCCTAGGGCCAAGTCATCATATTGCCACATCATTATATTTCCACGTCATCATAATTTTCATGTCATTACATGCCATGTTATATTAGTTCACAATAATTTTGCCCATCATTAGAATTAGGTCACATATAAATTGCATTTAATTTCATGTCACATATGCTTAGTTTAAACTAGAATTCACTTAGACATGATTTATTCTCAATTGAATGTCATGAAGGAAATCATTCTCAAAACTGGCTTTTTCAATGAATTTTGAATTTGGCTGATCGAAAATCAAAATTCTTGATACAGCTGAAAAGTCAATTCTTGATCGATTTTTGTAAAATGGATAAGTTATAAGTCTAATTAAGATTGAAAAGAGTTGAATTATTGATTTTTCAATTTTTTTAAATTTTCGAAAAAAAAAAATTTGGCCAAGGGTTGGCTTCAGTGGTTAAACAAAAAGTCAACTCTAACAACATCCTTGGATTATTGAAGAAATCTATATCTGAGTTTGGATTGAATGCAGTGGAACTTGACAAACTTTGAAAAACACCAAAATGACTCTTTTTGCCAAGAAACGGGCCATGTCGCAATCAAGAGCCCAAATCTTGAGTTTTTGCCTTTACATGACTGGTCGGCTTAAATCAAATGTCAACAGGCTATAATTGGGAAAGTGACCTGAATGAAAGTTGAAGTAGACATCTTACGATTTAATTAGCATTTGGATTTACTCAATTTGGACTTCGTTAAGGCTTTCATTTAGATTAAAACTTAGAATGCCAAAAATTGGGGTAATATAGAGAAATTGCCCTTTGGATCAACTAATTAATTTCGTGATTCCTAAGGCTAATTAGTTTGAATACATGCTTAATTGACTTTGCTTGTAATTGAATTGATGACGGATTACCTTTAATTTTAATTAGCAGTGCATGATATTACGGCGGGTAGTTTAGGAATGGGGATTAGACCTTAATTAGGTGCTTAGTGATTTAGCTTATCGCTTGAGAAAATGGCAAGTGGGGTGTCGCGACCACCCTCCGGAAGAAGGCGTCGCCTGGCGTGGCGCTAAGTTTAAGATTGGGATTTAACTCGGGCTCTCTCAAGCCCATACCATATCACGACTTGTGGTTTAGGTTTTTAACCTACAAGTGATTTTTATCTAGGAGTTACCACTAATCAGTTTACGGTGGGTCGATTAGACACTCAAGTAAAGCGATGGGAGAGTTGCCTTACTTCTACGAACCAGAGATTAAATGAGTTCAGGGACTTGATTACACTAGTTGAGTGACTAGTGCCCTTTCGGTACCTTTTATCATGTTCATTTCAGAAAATATTTGTCAGGAAATTTGAATTGTTTTTAGGACCTATCACCTAACATGTGAAGTGATTGAACAAGTGCACAATCATTAAATTAACGATTAGCAGTCAAGAAAAATGTGCGGGCTAAGGTTCTAATCCCAACTAGGGCGACAACATTCAACGCATGACGATTTATGCAATTATATATTAATTAGAAATAACATGCGTAATAATAATACAACAGTAGTCAAAATAATATGCAATACCCTATTTTATAGCCTTATAGGCTTATCCGATTTAGACATAATTATTAATCAAATAATTCACATAATTTAGAAAATATTCAAAAATACTAATTTCTAAAATATTTCCTAATTTTTAAAGAAATAAAAATTATTTTTTACTAAAATAATAATATAATATTAAATCGGTCAGGTCAGCGGATCCAGATCGGGTCAATGGACCTGACCCAGAATCGTTGACCCAAGTCGGATCTTCGAATCCAAACCAGGTTGGAGGTCAACTCGGGTCCTCAACCGGGTCGGGCTCGATTAGGGCTCGATCCGGTGGAAAATCCCAAAATAGGGCAGGGTCGACTGGGTCGAACCGACCCTATTCAGTGTACAAACCGGTCTGATTGGATCTGTAGGCCTGTTCAGGCGAAATTTCGGGCTTTTTAGGCCTGGGAAGCCATCGGCCGGGCAAAAATCCGGCTATTTGCCGGTTATTTCGCTTGGCCTTTAGCCTTAGTCTCCTTAGCACCTCAAGCTAAGGAGATTAGGGGGGCAGACCGCCGACGGCTGACCGGAGTGGTTGCCCGCCAAGTCTCAGTCGAGGCTCGCTGAGCCCAAACGTCGTTCGGAGCTTGGCCGACCGACCCAAGTCATACTTTGACCCCATCTTGGCTCCAATGGCCGTCACAAGGCCACCCAAGGAGACCGAGACTCGCCGGTCAACTCGCGTATCGCCGGCGGAGGACTTAAATAAAACTGACATCATGTGAGCATTTCGTCAAACACGTGGAGTGCATGACCGAAACAGGGGAACTTCGACCTATTTTGAGACTCAAACCTATTCCGATGACCATGACTCACCTCCGATGTCGATATCTGGATCGAGAACAAGGATGGTATGGGTCGAGATTCCTGCGAAACGGCCGGCGCGAGTCTTGGCTAACCTGTAGACAAAAATAGGGAATCACCGGTAGTATGGGGCAGAGAAATGAACCGCCTCTCGTGATTTTAGCTATCGTACCTTATGCGAAAAATCCCTTTACCTTGCAGACATAGAATTTTTTCGCTAGTCTCGCCGGGGATCAATACATGGGGATGTGTATGGACTAAGGATTGCCTTTCGTCGTCCTGACACATCTCATTCAACATACCCGAGCAGTTCGACACCATTTGTCGAATTGTCATCGTGACAAATTTTCACATGGAATTGGTGAATTAAACATGTAAAATTACCGTGCAAAATTCCTTTCCAAAAGACATGTGATGCATTTAGGGAGGATTAAGCGTCTATCCGCTTTAAATGTTTCCTCTTTTTTTTTTTTTTATCTTTTTACTTTTATGAAAAGAGTTTTAGGGAAAAAGATACTTACCTGCGTTGTAGCGGTGGCGAAGCAAACCTACAAGGCAATAAGAGAGACCATGTTAATGAACGGCTTTTTGAGAGACATAAACTGGGAACGATACAACATTACCCTTCGTGCCCCCCTTGATTTAAGTTTAAGCTAACGACTCATTGAGCTTTTCTCGAATGTCGACAATTTCTGTTGAGAATAGCATAAGCTCATGTTAGCAATGAAATGATCGAGGGTAAATTGAGAACGATAAAAAGGGCGCATTTGGCAAGTTGCCAAATAGTAACAATTTCTATTCTTTTGTTCCTAGAATTAGTTTTGGAACAGAAATCCATTTAGTAAATTTTTTGTTTCCGAGCACAAATTTGCCAAAATTTGTTCCCGGAATCAGTTTTGGAACAAAATCAAGAAGCAAAAAAAAGTAGCTTCTTGTTCACAGAATCAGTTTTGGAACAAAATCAAAAATCAAGAAATTTTTTCTTTTTCTTTTTCTTCTTCTTCTTCTTACTGGCCTATGGCCGGTCGCCGGTCGCCGATCGCCGATCGCCTGCCGCTGGCAAGGGCCGACGAGGGCATTGTGGCCCTTGCCGGTGGCTGACGAGGGCGAGGGCTGGACCCTCGCCGCTGCCCTCGCCTAGGCCGCAAGCCACCCTCGCCGAATCTAGCAAGGGCGACGGTGAGGGTCCAGCCTTCGCTAGATCTGGCGAGGGCGGGCCTCGCCTGTGGCCGGCGAGGGCTGCGATGCCCTCGCCGGCCCTGGCCTGTGGCCGGTCGCCGGCACCAGCAACCGGTCATGGCCAAGGAAGGGGAAGGGGAAGGAAAAAAAAAGAAAAAAGAAAGAAATACTAAAAAATTCAAAATATTATTAAAATATTATTAATAAAAAGAAATTTTATGCAGTTACCAAATGCATTTCGATTCTTTTTCTATTCCAAGAATAGAAAGTTTGGACAGCTACCAAATGCCTTCAAATACTTAGAAATTGTTCCCGGGCACGGAATAAAAAAGAATCATTTCTAGTAGAATTAGCTTCCGGGAACAGAATGGTTGCCAAACGCGCGTTAATTACCCTTCCTCCATTTTGTCTTTTCTTTTGAGACCCCTTCCTGGTTGGTCCTAAAACTCGAATGAAATCCTCTGTAGCTAAGGGGGGCCCAACTAGGCAGTGCTATTCTCAACGCATGTTGTGTCAATGCTGTTCCGGTATTTTGAGGAGCTTCTCGGGAATCATCTAATTCCTGAGCGCACAAGGCGTGTGAAATTGCTTGCATGGGAATCTTCGCAGTAAAGCTAATCTTGACTTTAAATGTCTTCGACTAATATGGGCGTCGTAATCCTTTTCGATGACTACCGTCGAGACTTCCATGATTGTCAGAATTAGCATCGGCGCCATTTTGTCATATGCAAAGTCCATTCCAGCTGCTTGTGTTGGACCTTTACTCAAATCCATCCTATATAAAAAGAAAGGATATGTCATTTTTATGCTAAAGTGGATGAACTTTAGGAATGAAATGTACCATTTTTGCTGGACTGGAGGGTTCTAAAGTCCATGCCCCCTAGTCTACCCTCCCAATTAAGTGCTCTATTTCATCTTGAAGGTTGGATGATCTTCGTATGGACTGCCCTTATCGGATTAGTCGGTCCGCTATCACCACCAGAGTTTGATGCGCTCTTCAGTTTGTCACCATCCTTGAGACTTGATGTGTCATTTCCAAATGCCCATTTGTAATAACAAATCAAAAGGGAGTATGCTCTGAGACACGAAGCGAGCGAGTTAGAAAAATAAACAAGGCTATGAGCATGCATGTCTTTCTACCACCATTCTTTCTTTGGTCTTCTTGAAAAATGATAAAACGTTCATTCTATTTTCAAAAGTTTAGAGACGAGGAAGCACGAGCCTCACAACACTTTCCTTTACATGGCTGGATATCATCAACGGACCGGTTTGAGATGCTTCCTCAAGCCCTCAAAACATAGTCATTATTAACTTTTTACAAAAAGTGGATTTACAACCTAAAGGGAGGGGGAGTTTCTAGAAGACATTTCATCCAACAGAAATGACACCAAGAAAAAAAACAAGATACAGGAACGGTCCCTTTTCAAGGGCCTATGCAAAAAAGGAGCATAAGGAGTTATACTCAAGCGGGCTTGCACCTATTCCCTCTATCGATCTGGAATGAGAAAGCTTTATTGTCTAGCAGACTCTGGATTCAGCGATTAAGAGTGTAGCACTCATCAGTCGAATGTCCCACCTCACCTATATGATAGTCACACTTCTTGGACGGATTGTAGTTGGAGAAGTTCTCAGGATTAGGAAGCTTCGGCTCAGTAGAGAGTAAGCCATTTTTCCGGAGAATTACCAGCACTTGAGATGGAGATCCGAGGTGTGGACTGAACTTCTTTTTGTTACTTTGCCTTTGGGGTGGCCGGCGGCCTGAAGCCGACTACTATCCACCTTTCATCTGAATTGTTGGGGAAGGATGAGCGTTCTAGGTGTATGTGAAATCCACGTCTAGTAGGAGCTCATTCTCTTTTTTTTGTGCCGAGTTTCTTGCTTGTGGAGGCGGGGTCAATGAACCACCCATCATGCAATCTTATCTCGATACGTTCGCCTACCGGAATGAGTCGATTAAGTGACTCAGTAGTGGCACCAGTCAATCGGTGTCTGTATTCATAGGAAAGAGACTTAATGAACAGCTGAAGCTGTTCATGGTAAGGAAGCTCTGGGGTAATCTAAGTAGCCAAATTCCTCCACCTAGTGGCATACTCCTTGAATGATTCATTTTTCTTTTTCTCAGTGCATTCAAGATCGTCACAAGAGAAGGTGATGTCGAGGTTGAATTGGTATTGCTTGGTGTATGCATCGGCGACTTCATCTCAAGATTCAAGGGCATTTATAGTCTTCGACATATACCATGTCAACGGTGCCCCGTCAAGCTTGCTTGAAAAGAATGGATCATGAGGGGCTCATTATCAACATACTGAGTCATTCGCACATGGTACATGTATAAATGAGATTTAAGGCAAGTGGTGCCATTATATTTCTCAAATTCTAGTATCTTGAATTTTTCGAGCACTTTGACCTTCTTGTACACAAATAGGTCAAGTGGGAGAGAATTTGCTTGCCTTGTAACTGCTTCAACATCTCCTCAACTTTCGCAAGGCATTTGTCATGTTTCATCATTGGCGCATTCACAGACTTAGCCTTCTCGATCGCAAGTGGGAGTGGATCCTCTTCTA
This sequence comes from Syzygium oleosum, assembly GCF_021117445.2. Taxonomy (NCBI): domain Eukaryota; kingdom Viridiplantae; phylum Streptophyta; class Magnoliopsida; order Myrtales; family Myrtaceae; genus Syzygium; species Syzygium oleosum. The sequence continues at coordinate 2,624,967 of NW_026607500.1, read as the reverse complement.
GCATGGGCATTTTACCGTTAATTGTCGTGGCTTAGTCATTGCCAGTGGACAATGCGGTAGCATCACCTCAATTGATGCAGGCATGGGAGTGACTTTGCCTTGGATGGATTCCACCTGCTTCATGACATTTTGATTGCGTTGAGGACCATCTTCATTTCATTTTCCGTGTTAGTGAAACGGTCAAGCGTACTCTCCTCAACCATTTTTGCCTAGCGAACGAGTATAATTCGTTACTACCGGTTCAAGAAGTGGCAATGAATGAGTATAAGACCTCATAAGGTGTCAGTCCATGACTTAGTCCAGTACGATATTTTCATACCTTGTTTAGTCAAGTACTTTCCCTCTCTTGCAAAAATAAAAGATGCAAAAAAAAAATTACATTATTATTTTTTTTACAATGGCAACCTAGTTGCCGTCTTCGGGGTTCGAAACCCGGTCATTCCGGACCAATTCATTCCCTCATACCATCGGGCCGAGGCGATGGTAGTGTCAATGGGGTGTGTTCTTTTTATTTATTCACAATTTTTCTCCTTTTTTATTTTGAAAACGACAAGAAATTGCATGGGAAAACAATGATTTATAACAAGCTTACAAAAATAAGGGCATGAATTGGAAGTAAATATTCAGAAAAAGTTTTAGCGACTATTTCTTCCAAAATGATTACGGTATTAAATCCACAACTAACCTAAACTAAACTAATCATGGATCGATCGAGACATACGAAAATAAGTAAATTGCAAAGTGCATGAATAGAAAACTTACTTTACCAGGAACCATGGCAATCACAGAAACATATACATGGAACGTGAAGTTCGATTCTGTCTAGACGACTTTAGCAAAATTAAGCTAAAAGGATGTATGACTGTCACAGTCTCGCGTTGGTGTCAGGTCCTTCTAACCTCGGCTTAGTCAAAATGAACACTTTATAGTCACGCAGATAGAGGTTAACGATAGACACTTACAACCTCCAGAAAGAAATTTCGAGAAAAAGAAAGGCAGCCTCTACAACACGAGCTCGCATTCGAGGTCGTATCTTTCTTAACACCATCCTAAAATGCCCTATCGCAGCCTAGGTCTGGCAGCATAGTTGTGTGTGCAACAGTGTAGTGCTAAATTATTAAAGCATGCACAACAATTCATAAACAATCACCGATTTAAACGTTTAGGAAATAAACATTCATTCTCAAACTCCGGACCTACAAAACAAGGGATTTACAATTATGACACCCCTTATAACTCCCAACTGCAAGAACATTTAACACCTCAAAAGTTAGGAACGTACCTGGAATCCTCGCTGCCAAACAAAAATATTTTTGAACGGGATAAAATTCATTCTCAAACTCTGGACCTGCAAAACAAGGGGTTTATAGTTACGACACCCCTTATAAGTCCCAACTGCAAGAAAATTTAATATCTCAAAAGTTAAGAACGTACTTGGAATCCTCGTAGCCAAACAAAAATATTTTTAAATAGGATAAAATTTATGGCCTAAGTCCACTTAAGAAAAACAAGTATCACATTTTCCCCAGTAGAGTCGCCAGTCTGTCGTGACCGCTCTTCGGAAGAAGGCGCCGCCTGGCGTGGCGCTTAGTCTAAGTTTGGAACTTAACTCGGGCTCTCTCAAACCCATACCATATCGCGATTTATGATTTAGGTTTTTAACCTGCAAGTGATTTTTATCTAGGAGTTGCCACTAATCAATTTACGGTGAGTCGATTAGACACCTAAGTAAAGCAATGAGAGAATTTCCTTACTTCTATGAACTAGAGATTAAATGAGTTCGAAAACTTGATTACACTAGTTGAGTGACTAGTGCCCTTTCGGTACCTTTTATCCTATTCATTTCAGAAAATATTTGTTAGGCAGTTTGGATTATTTTTAGGACCTATCTCCTAACATGTGAAGTGATCGAACGAGTGCACAATCATTAAATTAACGATCAACAGTCAAGATAAATATGCGACCTAAGTTTCTAATTCCAACTAGGGTGACAACATTCAACACATGACAATTTATGCAATTATATATTAATTAGAAATAACATGCATAGTAATAATACAACAGTAGTCAAAATAATATGCAAAATCCTATTGTATAGCCCTATAGGCCTATCCAATTTAGACATAATTATTAATCAAATAATTCACATAATTTAGAAAATATTAAAAAATACTAATTTCTAAAATATTTCCTAATTTTAAAAGAAACAAAAAATATTTTTTTTATTTTAATAAAATAAAAATAGAATATTAAACCGGATCTAGTCAAAGGATCCGGATCGGGTCAGGACCGACTCGGGTCAACGAACCCGACCTAGAGTCGTTGACCCAGGTCGGATCTCCGGGTCCAAATCGAGTTAGGGGTCAACCTGGGTTGCTGACCCGGATCCTGAACCGGGTCGAGCTCGGTTAGGGCCCGGTCAGGTAGAAAATGCCAAAATAGGACTAGTTTGAAGTCGAACTAGCCCTATTCGGCATGCATACCGGTCCGACCAGATCTGCAAGCCGGTTCAAGTGGAATTCTAGGCTTTTCAAGCCTAGGAGGCTATCGGCCGGGCAAAAATCCAGTGATTTGCCGGTTATTTCGCCCTGCCTTTGGCCTTAGTCTCCTCAGCTCCTCAGGCTGAGGAGATTAGAGGGGGCAAATTGCCGGCGGCTGACCGGAGTGATCGCCAGCCAAGTCCCGATCGGGGCTCGTTGAGCCCAAACGTCGACCAGAGCTTGGCCAGCCAATCCAGGTCATACTTTGACCCCGTTCGGACTCGAATGGCTGTCACAAGGCTACCCAAGGGGACCGAGACTCGCCGGTCAGCTCGCATATCGCTAGCGGAGGACTTAAATAAAACTGACATCATGTGGGCATTTCGTCGAACACGTAGAGTGCATGACCAAAACAGGGGACCTTCAACCTATTCCGAGACTCAAACTTGTTCCGACGACCATAACTCACCTCCGACGTCAACATCTGGATCGAGAGCAAGGACGGTATGGGTCGAGATTCGCGCAAAACGGCCGGCGCGAGTATCGGCCAACCTGTAGATCAAAACAGGGGAAAACAAGCACGTACAGGGACCGAGAAGGACTTACCGGTCAAGGTACGTCTGGGGGGTTGCCGGTCGGCTTGTTGGCGACGGTGAAGCTGGTTGGCTTCCCTCTTCATCCTGTATTCACTCAAAATCCAACATTTCTCTCTCAATCTCTCTATTTTTCTTTCTCTTCTCTCTTTCCTGTTTTTCTCTTCTCACTGTGGCCAACCGTCTCTCTCTCCATCTCTGGTCCTTTTATGGTCGACGACCACTTACTCCTACTCCATTAATCGCTCTGTAGTGGCCTGCACCGGCGTACTCTGCATCCTTGACTTTTGTGGGTGTTTTAGGCCGGTGTAGGGAGGGGTGCTCTGCTCCTCTGCCTTTAGGTGTCCACGACAAAGGGGAGGAGAAAAGGAGAGAGGGAGAGGGGCTAGGCTGAGCGCGGAAGAGGGAAAGAGATGGCAGGGCCGTTAATCACACGAAGGAGAGAGAGAGAGCAGGTAGGCTCCGCACGGGCGAAAGGGAAGAGGAAGAGGGTGTCGGCTCGCGCGAGGAAGGAGGTGGAAAGGCTGGGCTAGGCCAGGCCAAGCCCAATCTCGCGCTGAAGGGAGGAAGAAAAGAAGGTTAGGTCGAGTCGGCCTTGGCCCGGCCCAATCTGATGATTTTTTATAAAAGGAAATATATTATAATAATGAAAAATACACCTAAAGTCTACATGTCATGCAATTAAATGAAAATATTTTTGTTTTAGGAATCAAAAATTTAATTCCTACTTTTGGGTAATTTAATTGGGCAATTAAGAATAGGTGTCAACATGGGGGTTAATAATCACTTCTCATTAATTAATTAACCCCTAGCTTTATGAGGTGGAAGGGTAATCGAATCGTTTGATCAATATCAAATTCTCGAACCAAACTCAATTCTCTTGATCGACGATTAAGTGAATGAACTTGCTAATGCTTGGGTTGAGTGATTACATGAATGAATGGCATGATTAACTCGGAAGACTGGTGGCCGAGAGTTCAAGGAGGCGGTGATTAGACTTAGGTTTAATAGCTTATCTTAGTATTAATTAGGCTAGCCTAGTTAACAATCATAGAAATTAATAATCAAAGAAGCTTAGAATTTGGTTGAAATGGTTTAGATAGGAAATAAAAGTTCATTTAGACTTAGAATCATTCTTTCAATGAATGAGTAGCTTAGCCTAGATTAGTACCATCATCCTTAATAAGATGAGTAGAAGTTAGGCTCATTTTAATCTAGTAAATTTAGAAATTATGATTAATCTCTAGCATCAAGCTTGTGGAGTTCATGTCCCAAGACTTAGAACAAGGAAATGTAATAGTTTTTTTGCCCGACTTGGTACAGGTCAAGCTCACGGGGGATCATGTCCTAGAGCTTAGAACAAAGCCATATATAGTTTTTGCCCGACAAGTATCAGGTTTTCATTTCCACACTTTTATTTCAAGCTTTCAATACTTGGGTGTTTAATTCCCACAATTTAAATACATTGGTTGTTCTTGTCTTTTTTAGAATGGTTAAGATAACCCTTAGGACCATAATAAATCCAATGTATGGACACGTAGCAATTTGAATGACCTTTAGGATTCATAATCGATAACAAAGAATGTTAGATCATTTAAATGAACATACCAACCAAGTTAGAGGCACCTAAAGGGCACTAATTAGACTATTAGCGTAATCAAATTCCTGATCCTAGATTATCTCTGGTTATGTAGGAAGTGAGACAAAACTCTTTGTGCCTCATTTGGTTTCTAGCTAACCCCAATAAGTTAACTGCGACTCCCGTCTCACATAGAATCTTTTCAGATTAATCAGAACTTAAAATGAACACAACGTCACGCGAGGTAAGGGCTTAAGAGAACCCATGCCTAATGGAGGATCGTTGGTCTGCTTTTTAGGCATTACCTTTAAACTTATTCCTTTTTCCCTTATGGAAAAAAAGATGAATTGTGACACTAAGTAACCACTCCTGACCTCCAATAAGATTGTTTTCATGGTTTTAGTTAGTAAATTAGTTTTGGGCTGCCCTTTTCCACTCTCACCGTGGCTAAAACACTCTATATTACAGTGTTTTGGCAATATTAACCCTTGTGGGTCTAATCTTTTTTAAGAATCATTTTTTGTTTGGTTGTGGTGTCTCGTTTGTTTTCTTCTTAATTTTTTCTCGTGGGTACCATTTTCCTCTTTCGTTACTTCTCTTCATTTTCCTCCTTCGTTGCTTCTCTCCGTAAGTTCTTAAATTTTGTCATGGTTCAAGCAGTAGTGGTATACATAAAAAAATAAAACTCTCTTTTGTGATATGTCTCTATCACTTGTCGTCCAAACCTCGTCGCACTCGTCGGTTTTTCAATTGTTAATCGGAGTTTGATACCTTGGCTCCCGCATTGAACTTTACGCCTATCAGAACACGAGGATTTGAACAATTGGCGGGCAATAGGGCCACCTCATCGCATAAGGGCTTGGACTTAAGAGTTGAGTTCGCAATCACCTCTTCAGTCCTCTCAATTACCAGCGACGGTAGCTTGGTAATTAAGATCGGGGCGGAAGTAGGAAAGACCGCAAGGGCGAGGAGGGGTGTGATATCCTAAAAATTCGACCAAATTTGGTGATTTATGAAATGGTGATTTCATCGACGCTCTATTAGTTAATTTTCGCTCTGGCCTGATCACCTAGGGAATACTAACCAAAGGGGAAAGGCTATCGAAAAATTTATTTCTAGCAGCCGCCCGTTAGTTCGAGATAAACTATAGTTGCGATTGATTGATTTCAGCCACGAATTATGATCCGATTTCGCATGTCGAATGCTCAAGGATATCACACCCGAACTATAGGACGTCGCCTCATAATTTTTACGAATTGGCCATCGAAAATTATTTGCTAACTTGCCCTTCTAGAAACATTTTTGTTAGATTAAATCTTGGCCGTTGGATGGAACTTGGAGAGCAAGGCTTGATCTTAGCCCTTGATCTTTGCTTGGGCATCAAGAACTAATCTCAACCATTGATCTCTCTCCTCACTTTCTCTCTTATTCTCTCTCTCCCTCTCTCACGGCCGAATCACCCCACCACCGCCGTGCACCCACCAGCCCCTCACGCCACCATCCTTGAGCCCCGTAGATCGCCGTGTGCCGTTCACCGCCGTTTGCCGCTTGCCGTGTCAAGCCGAGGCCGCCACGGACAACTCGTGTTGTTGCCGTTGTCTTCACGTTGTCGTCGTTTTTAGACGAGTAAGTTAACATCTAATCCCTTGTTTAGGATGTTTGACTTGCATTGAGTAGTTTAGCTAGTTAATGTTTTAGTGCGTTTGAACTTCTAGAATGAGCGTTGGCGAGTCTTGATTGCTAGATTAAGTTGAAATAGATGTTGGATGTTGATTTGAACTCTTGGTGTTGTATTTTCATGGCTGAGAAGTGGTGGATCTCAAAGTTGAAGGTGTTTCTTGGAGTTTTTATCTTGATTTCAGAACTGATTTTACTGTACGTCCCTGGTTTTCCATTTTTATAAAGCATTTTGTGGTTAGAATCTTGAAAAGTGTTCTTCATCAAAGTTGTTCACAAGATCTTGATATATAACATACTTAAATTTCAGATTTTTCTGAGCTCAAATGGGTTACACGAAGGTCCAATTTCTTACCGAATTAGAACTGTTTTATACTGTGGATTCCGTGACCTTCGTGCCTTCTCAGATTTTTATAAAAATTTCCAGTTCGATTTCGACCATACTTCCTTCACAATATTTGTAAACGAAATCCATTTCTACAACGTGTAAAAATTTCAAAGTTTTTTGAAAGGATTTGATTTGTAAAACGAGTATTTCTTTTGGTTCAGTTCCCCTGTTCCGGCGGACCAGTTCTGGGTTGTTTCCGAGCCATCAAAAGTGATCTTTGTATAAGGATTTTGGGATTGTGTTCTTCATGGAAAATATTTTTTTAGGTCTTGTTTATAACATATTCGAATTTTATAATTTTTGGAAATCATTTGCTATGCTTTTGAAGTTGATTTCCCAAATCATGCAAATCTGTCCAGTTTTACTAGAATTCCATAATCTGCCGGTTTTTACTTGAAATCTTTGGCTTTCGATTTCCGGCCTAAAAGAGACAATAACCGCAATTACCTAGCTTTTCAATAATGTTTATTTGGCTGTGATCCGATGTTGAATTCATGTTTTAAAATGAGGTTCACAAAATCGATTGACCATTTGCATGTGTGACTACTTGTTATTGTTGTGTGGCATTGATGTGAGCACGATTCATGGACGCATGGGCTAATTGAGAAGATAATAATTGGCCGGAATGCTTGTGTGCTCGTGTGGTCACACGTCGAAGCCGTCTTGCTGTGTATCGCTTGATGTGTAGTGGCCAAGAGGGGTCGAAGCCGTTGCCCGATTTATCGGATGCCTGGGGATTATCTGGAGTGCCGATACCCCGGATGCCTTGTCGCGGCTCGAGGCCAGACTTGATGCTCCTTGCGGGATACCGTCTTACTGTGTATCATTTGATGTTGCCGTATTGGAATGCCATCATCCTATGTATCGTTTGACGTTGCCGTGCCCGACGGGGCGGGACGATGCCCGGTTATGCCGGAAGACTGCCATCTCGCTGCGTATCGCTTGATGTGTCGTGGCCAAGAGGGGTCGTAATAAATGGAATACGTGTGATGCATAGTGCTTGATTATGGGGTAGAAAATGCTAGGCATAGTATGGGACGTGCCCAAGTGGATTTTGCCTTATAATCGAGACACGCGCGACTATGATGCATTAATGCATGGGAAACCTCATTACACGTTCTGGGTGTGTGATATGTTTGATGCATCGTTGTGACATATGACTATCTATGTTATGCATAAAATGTGTGCCAAGGCAAGGTAAGGATGCCTGTGGATGTTTAATAATGTCGCTGTTGATGCTGTATTGCCTGATTAGGGACCCCCGAGGTGAGTTGACCTTCTAAACAGGGCTTAGGCGTTAACTTATTGAGATTTTTATCTCATTTGTGGTTGTTAAACATTTTTCATGCCCTTAGCATGTTGATGCACCCAGTATGGTTCGGGGTGCATGGAAGCTGACTTTTGGTGAAGTAGATTGACCCCCAGCCCGACATCTTTTTGTAGACTATGTTTGGAAATGCCTGAAGTGGGCTTGTAAAAAAAAATGTTCCCAGGGGTTAATCAAGTAAATGTTAAAATGGTGTTTTGATTTCGATGTTGTAAACCGTTTTCCTATCTATCCTTGTTTACTGTTATTGTCTGGGTGAATCTTTGTTTAGCTTCCGCATGCGTAATCAAAAGATAAAATGTTGGGTCGGCGACGCATCCTGGGACGTCGCTTCATAATGACCATTGCAGGATGTTGCGCGCTCGCGGGGTTCGGGGCGTGACAAGGGGCAAATTCACACCGATTGCATTTTTGGTTTGCATAAACAACTTAGTGAGGGAGAGGGGGGGGGGGGGGGAGAAGATTCAAGCCATGTATTTGGAGGCTAGTGGCGAATCGGTGCTAGCGGTGACAATTAGGACCAAGAAGACAAAGATGAAAAAGCAGAGATTGCTTATGAGCTTGACGAGTTTTTGGGCGAAGGCTTATGCTCTTGGATTTGAATCTTTAATGGGTTTTTTTCTTGTCTTTGTGATCGATCAGTCGAAAAGTTTGATGCAAAATGAGATAATTCAGATTTGACATGAGATGGAAAAGGACTAGTTGGGTGAAGATGAGGTTTTTGCAAATCTGGGCTTCAACACAAATTATTGACATGAGAGGCATGTTTTAAAAAGAGAGAGCACAGAGAGAAAAAAATGAGAAGAAGGAAAGTAGCCCTGCCAGAAAAGAGAAAGAAGAAAAGCAGTTGAAGAATGCTTTAAAAAAATGGAACCCACAAAGGTTAATATTGTTAAAAAATTATAAGATATAATGTTTTGGCTATAGTAGGAGTGAAAAAAGCGCGACCCTTAGTTTTTGGTGTCTTTCAAAAGTAAGAAATCATAAAAAGAAATCCAAATTCTGTCTTTTAACTTGCAATTTGGCCCTCAGACTTTTGGCACATATTAATTTCCGGTGGGAGCCTTTTTTTTCAATTGTCACGATTAATTACCATAACTTGGCCATTTGATGCGTTTATATCAAAACAAAAGGGGTCTAGTAACGAAAGAAAGGCATATCATTAGACCCAAAATTTATTTTAGAAATTAGTAGGCACGTCATCAAGAAAATATAGTATTTTTCCGCATTTTTCCGTAATTAGAATAAGTTCTGAATTTGTGAAAGTACTTGTCTCCCTTGCATTTAGCGGTCCTGGAAATAGGCATATTAAATAACCATTAACATAATTAAGAGCATTAATTGGAGAAAGGAGTTACATTAACAAAGGCAAGTAAGTTCGAGGTCCAACTTGCACAAAAAAAAATATTGAAGACTCAATTACAAATGGGTTAATACCACGAAAAACTCCAAACTAGTACACATGTGATAAATTTACCCTTCGTTAGTTTTTGTTAAATTATATTATCAAATTGCTGAGTTGGATAACATGTGGTAATTAATGGGTGTACCTATTTGGGGTTTTACCCTCCGTTTATCATAAGTTTTCCGGTTTATAATTTTTCGTGGTATTAATCCTATTTAACATAACCTAAAGGATGATAAATTTATCACAAATGTACCAGTTTGGGATTTTTTGGTGGTTAAAAAATTAGTTTTGGGTAAGTTTATCATAGGTGTACCAGTTTGAAATTTTTTGTGGTCAAAAAATTAGTTTTAGGTCAGATGTACCACTTTGGGGTTTTTTGTGGTATTACCTTATTACAAAATACTCAAGTTAGAGGACTAAATTTGGATAACTATAAAAGATTTACAAACTAGAAATTCAACATTACAATCAAACTAAAAAAATGCAAGATTAGTTACATTACTTGTTGATTGTTGCTCAAGATAGACCTGAACTAATAAATTACGTTCTTCGCCCTCACACCCATCAAGCATAACATTCAACACTTGATCAAAATGTGTCTATTGTTCTATTCTACTATTGCAATTATGTCAATTCAGTATCAAACTTTTTAATTTTGCCAATTTAGTTCTAAACCTTTTGAAAATTTGCCAATATTGTCCATCCGGCCAATTTTGGTAGGAAATAGTTGACGTAGATGTCAATCGTCGTAAGTGGCATCAACAACGCTAATGTGGACATTTTTTGTAATTTTTTCAATTTTCTTTCTTTCTTCCTCTGCAATCGCCAACCACAAGCAAGAGCCAGTACAGGCTGACGACCAACCTCAAGCAAGGCTTGCCTTCGCCAGCTTTGCACAAGGGGGCCTCTGTCGACCCTTGCTGGGCTCTGGTGAGGCTCAACGTCGCCAAATCTAACAAGGGCAAGCCTCGCTCAAGGCCGGCTAGGTTGAGCTTAAGATTTCTCACTCTGTCAATGATGACCTCATTTTAAGTCCATTAAAGCAAATTTTTCTATAATCATTCCGTTTAAATAGGAACAACCTTAAATCTTGACATTTACCCTCCTCTCTTTGGTTCCCCTTCTCTCTTCCACTCCAAGCTCTTTCAACTGAGAAATAACTATCAATCGAGGGAGGCTCTATTTATGAACTCGAGTTGAGATTATCTCTCCTGATCTGATCCGGGAGTATTTTACTGTTTTCATCTAATTTTTTTGTTTTTTCTTTTGCTTGCTGCGCAAGCTTTTCTTTGCTCGCTGGTCATTTTCTGATTTCATCGTTAGGAATCAACACACTACTTCAAACCAAGAAGTCTGACAAAATCGAGGAGGATTACGATGAGTGCCTATTGTCCTGGAAGCGGTTATACAACTTATTTGAGTTTTGGAAGCTCTCATCTCCCGATCTAAATCTAGATCTGAGGGCTCTTTTCTCCTAATCTAGATCTAGATCTTGGAGTTCCTTAAATGTGTTCACGTGCTTGTCCAACCTCTCCCAATCTAGATCTAGATCTAGGAGCTTTTTCAACCTGTTTTTGATGTCTCTATATGGTGATGGTGTTGAGGACTTCAAACACTGGCGTGGACCACCCACTTGGCAAACCGTAGCTATTAGAAAAAGAGAATATAATATGTGCCCATCACTGACGTTGCGAGATTCGATGATTGGCCACCATTCATTCAATTTTGATAGTGATACAGATCCGTTCTTGTGGAATGAAAGTGTGCTTATAACGGTATTTTGTGCTTTGATGTTCTATTTTACCATTTGGGATTTGTTTTGTTTTCAACCTCTCTTGTATCATCTTGAGATATCAATAAAATGTTCACTTTCAACAACAACAAAAAAATCTTGACATTTCTCTCAATTCATCTAGAATTTGAAAGGATGCCTTTTTTTTTTCATCTGGAATTAGAACTAACAATTTTTTACGTGACTTGTAGCAACTCGTGTTTGGTTTGAGTTTAATCATGTTTGCATCATTAATGGTTCACTTCGCATGAGACATGTCAAAATGGGTTATAAACTCTTTTCTTAATCAATATTTGATGGGCTAAGTTGTTATTGAATTAGTTATATTCAATAAATGGATTATAAATGGGTTTAGAATGGGAAAGCCCAAAATAATATGGGTATTAGATAGGTTTACAACTTACTTTGACCCAATCCACCTCTATGACTCTCTCTTAACTTTCTTTCAACCTCACTCGATCTCGCACTTATTCACTCCACGATCTCCCCTTAGTGTGGGTATAAGTTTTCTTAAATTTGGTTAAATATGAAAGTGTTTTAGAAATATGGGTTGAGTCGGGTATAGGTCACTATATTTGTGTAGCATCGAAATTGGTCAAAACGAGTTAAATTAGTCAATTTGGGTCAGACCATTTTCAACCTGACCCGACCCACCGTTTGATGGGTCTACTTAGTATATACATAAATAATAAACGTGCCATTCGCAATTCTAATCAAACAATTAATGAAAAAATGTTTCAAATTACTCATTAAGTATTCTAATGAAGGGATCCTAATTTGGCTAATATCACTCATCAGCTATGGCTGACATCACTCATTAGGTCAAAAGAAAATGTCAATTTGTAGTTTCATTGACAATTTGCTTGTGTAGCTACGATCGGGTTAGATAAACCTCGAACGATTTCCATGGACAGAAACTAACCTGCATTTCCTTACGTTTTTTCCGACCCACCGTCTTTTCTTCGACGGGAACCATATTATCAATTTGTCATCTAGAAAGTTAAGTTATATTTTTCCGACCTGCCGTCTTTTCCTTGACGTGATCTTAATATATCTCTCAACTCAATAATTTAGGACTTGAATTGATGCATTTTCTTTAAAGGTTAATACCACAAAAAACTCTAAACTGGTACGCTTGTGTCAAATTTAGCCCAAACTAATTTTTTGACCACAAAAAACCCAAAACTAGTACACCTTTGATAAATTTACTCAGAATTAATTTTTTTACTACCAAAAATCCCAAACTAGTACACCTATGGCAAATTTAGCCTCCGTTAATTTACGTTAAATTTGATTAAAATCCCAAACCGGTACACCTGTGACAAACGAAGGGTAAAACCCCAAATCGGTATACCTGTCAACTGCCTCGTGTCATCCAACTCAACAAATTGACTGTAAAATTTACTGGAAACTAAATAAAGGTAAATTTGTCACAGGTGTACCAGTTTAAGGTTTTAGGTGGTCAAAAATTTAATTTTTGAATAAATTTGTCACAAGCGTACCAGTTTTGGATTTTTTGTGGTATTAGCCATTTCTTTAATTTATTTAGAATTAGGACCGACAACTTTTTACAGACCCGCTTATACAACACGTATGTGACTCGTTATAAAGGCATGTTTCGTTTGAGCTTACTTCTGATCGTGCCATGTATAGATCACTTCATTGCTAGTTGATCCTCTAATTGTCATTTGACAATTATTAAAATATATTTCATATTACTCATTAACTATATAGTTTAGGATCTTAAACCGACTGCTGCTACCACTAATATTACATTCTGTTTATGAGGCCTCCCATCTTTTCTTGACGAGATTTATTTCAATTTGTAATTGTAGAAAAAGTCAATTATCTTTATAAGAAAAAAATTTGAAGTTGGTTATTGAAGTGCATATGACCATGGACACCTTTTTGTTCATACAGTCTCAAATATGTTAGAAATTTAAAAAGGTTCGTTGTTTTTAACTCGCAAATTATCTTGTCGATCTTGCCAAACATGTTGCTTGAAAACAAAATTTGACTAAATTGTTAAGTCGAGACGAAAATCCACGCTCCCCACCTCCCATCTTGAGATTTCTAGCTCCATCACTAATGGCGTCTCATCAAGTCTATGAAAGCAAAATGTTCTAAAACCTTGTGTTGAAATAGGAACATCCAAGAGCTTGACATTTTTTCTCGATTCACTAAACTATTTTACGGATGTCAATTTAGTTCTAAATTTTTCAATTTTGCCAATTTAAACCTAAACCTTTTTCGTGCTATTCCAATGTATTACTTCTGGTTAATTTCGTCGGAAATCACTAATGTGACAGTCTAGTTTTCGCCAGTGATCCTACGTGGCACATCACCACGTCAAAAGTTACCGACAGAATTGGCCAGAAGGACTACACTGAAATTTCGCACAAATATTTTGGACTAAATTGACATCTATACGATAGGTTTAAAACTGATTGAACACAATGTCCCTATGCCGTCTTATATGATTTGTTCGGTATTAAGACTAACAATTTCTAATGAATATGGAGAAGTATAAAGACTATCAATCCCGAAGCGGTTTGTTACAATGCTGTAGAAAGAAAGCGTGTAAGGATTAAGTTTTTATGTTACAAGTTCTACTCTCTACTTCACCGAATGCATATAATTTCATCATTTTTATAGTTCATACAATTGAGTTTAGCCTTGTGCTCTATTTGGCTCTGGAGATTAGCAAGGCTTTTCACTACCACCATGGGGTTTACAAAAGTTCTACCCTCAAGAATTTGTAGCTCACAACATACTATTATTCTCACAGTGATCCATAAACTATTATGTTAGCAAAACCCATTAAAAAGCGCTTAATATTTGAATCTTAAAGTTCGTTTGCATTTGAATTTCCACAAAATGTGCATCGTTGCAACATGACCCCGACATTTACTCATCTAAGACGTACTTTTTCACCGTAAAGTGAATAAACAAATGTATTGTAATCATAATTACCAAAAGTTGGATCATGAATAAACTACGCATCTACAAGCGAAAGCTGGACCAGAATTGGCAAACTAGCTAGCTAAACTTCGTCGCTGACTTGCGTATATCTCATGCAGAAACATGCAATAGAAAACAATGAAACTGTGTTCTGAAGGAGATGCTGTCCCCAACCAACGTCCTGTCTTTGACCAGTGATTGCGCTCTTCCTGACGCCGCGTGATTTCAAGTTCGCACCCTCTCGACGGGTAGAATCTTTTCCGTGGTTCAGATGCCATCGGCATGCCGCCACGTGCACGCACGCACACACAACACTTTGGGAAATTGGTTTCTCAAGAGAGTGACGTGGTGTGTAACATTTTGACACATTGGTTGGAGGACACAAAATGCTGCTCATTGAAACCTACATGTAAATGCAGCTTCTCGTCCCCTCGTATAGCTATCGGGTGGTATTTCGTACAAGTTTTCGCTCAAAAGAGATGATTAAGTCCACTTTTTTGGTTCGAGGAATCCCTTCTCCGTGACTTGATTGCTTTTTGAGATCTGCATAGTCGATCACTAGCATAAGTGACGACGCAATTAATCTCTCGGGGTTGACAATTTTATGCTCTATCTGCAGGAGAAAATGTGTCATGAAGATTACAATATGCAATTAAACACACTATTGATTCTATTTTCCTTTAGCCGAATCCCTGCTAGTGTCAACATCTAATTTTTTTTTATTTTTGGTCGGGAAAAACAACTTCATTCATCAAACATTAAAAGGATAACAAAGGCTTTGAGTTTCTCAACATAAAAATTCCCATAAAGGTCGGGGCAGATTATGTTGGTTGTTTGTTTGTAAAACAAACAAAATAGTGCATTTTCCTTTGTCCCACATAGGAAAGTTTTGAGAAAGTGGGCCACTTTATAACTGTGAATATCTTCTTATTCTTTAGAGTGAAGACAATGGGGTGTGTGCTAGTCCACACAATACCCGCGTGCGGGTGCGCGATTTTGGCGCGATTATTAGGCGCACTTAGCACTTTGGCGCGGCCGCGGTTTAATTAGCACTAATCCCTTTATATTTTTTTATCTTATTTCGTAAGGTTATCTTATTAATTTTTTATTATTTGAAAGGTTGTTTTTTGTTTATTAAGTAATTTTCGAAATTATGAAAAATTCGGAATTATATATTTATTTATTTTATTCCGAATTTTACATGTGTCTTTCCAAGACAACTTTTGAAGATTATACTTGTTCGGTTTTCAATCTTTTCCGAAGGGTTGCATCTATTCAGTTTGCAACTTCTTCCGAAGGAATATCTTTGTTAGCTTTGCAACCTTTCGTGAAGAGTTGCCAATGTTCTTTAAGACCGATTTCTATATATGTCAGTTTTTTGGCAAGAAAAAAAAGAGAGATCAATTTCTTCAAGTCTTCTTTCGAAAACTACAGCCATCATTTTCTTTTGTTTCCTAGAGAGACCCTGGAGAAATACTAGAATTGCTATCTAGTATTCTCATTTTGAGACTTTGTTGTATCCTGGAGGATTTTTGCCGGTGACCATTAGCAACAATTGTGGGGCAAATAAATCCTTAAGGAAAGTGATATCACGCCTCAAAGTCCGACTTGATTGCTCTTTGATTCGAAGCCATTCAAATTTACAACAATCTTAAGGATTTATTTCTGTTCAACAATGGAGTCGGAGACAATCAAAATCATGAACCAAGACATGGTCAAACTGGATCGGTTCGATGGGAACAACTATGCTCGCTGGAGGGACAAGATGATGTTCCTACTCACTGCCCTGAAGATATCCTATATTCTGGATCCAAAATTGGCGCCTATTGAAGATCCGAAGCCTACTGTTGAGGGAGAACAACCAAGTGCGGAAGCCGTTGAAAGGGTTAACAAGGATAAGAGGAAACGTGAGGAGGACGAATTGTCGTGTCGTGGACACATTCCGAATACACTGTTTGATAGATTGTATGACTTATTCACCGAGATGAAGTCGGCCAGAGAAATTTGGAACGCACTGGAATTCAAGTACAAAGCGAAGGAGCAAGGTACCAACAAGTATTTAATCGCAAAGTATTTCGATTTCAAGTTTATTGATACTAAGCCCTTGTTGGAACAAGTCCACGAATTACAAGTGCTCGTCAACAAAATTCGTGCCCACAAAATTGAAATTCCAGAAACCTTTCAAGTTGGAGCAATTATTGCAAAATTGCCTTCAACTTGGAAAGACTACGGAAAAAGGCTGATGCATAAGTCGGAGGACTTCACCTTGGAGCAAATACAGAAACATCTTCGTATTGAGGAAGAGTCACGTACACGTGATAATTCTGTTTTGTATAATTCCAAGATAAATGCTGTGGAAAGAAAAAGAAAATTCGGTCAGAACTTTAAAGTAAAGAACGGGCATACATTTAAGAAGACACACAAGAAGAAGAAGGGTTGTTGTTTTGTTTGTGGCAAACAGGGACACTATGCCAAGGACTGCATTCATCGCAAGAGCATATCAAAGGACAAGAACATTCCAACGGTGAAGGCAGATGCAAATTTGGTTGAAGAAAACTATGTGGCCATGATTTCAACCAAGTTTTCAAATATGAACATTGCTGAAATCAATGGTTCGATGGCTATGATTTCTGAGATCAATTCTGCCACTGTCCAATCCGGTTGGTGGTTAGATTCTGGAGCGACAGTTCATGTGTGCAAGGACAAATATTTGTTCAAGCAATTTGAAGAGACTGTCGACACAAATGCTCAAGAGGTCCTGATGGCGAATAATGCTCTTGCAAAGGTTGCTGGCAAAGGCACCATGGAACTTGACCTTACTTCTGGAAAGAAGATTACTCTTCTTAATGTTTTTTATGTACCCGAAATTAGGAAGAACCTAGTTTCAATTGATTTACTTTGCAAGAGGGGTTTTCGAATTTTGTTTGAATCCGACAAGGTTATCCTGTCGAAGAATGGGATGTTTGTGGGGAAGGGCTATGCCAATGACGGCATGTATCAACTAAGTATCAATAATATTTTCCTATCTTCTGCTTATACTATTGAGTCTGCTTCTTTATGGCATAGTAGATTAGCACATATAAATTTTCGCTATTTAACAAATATGAAAAAGTTAGACTTGATTAATTTTAATGGCGAATTAGACAAATGTGAAATATGTGCTAAGTCTAAACTCATAAAGAAACCATTCCCCGGTGTTAATAGAAATTCGAATTTGTTGGATTTGGTGCATAGTGATATATGCGAATTCAATGGCATGTTAACTCGCGGTGGTAAAAGGTATTTCATTACCTTTGTGGATGATTGCAGTAGATATCTTTATGTTTATCTCATGAGGTCGAAGGATGAAGCATTCACCATGTTCAAGAAATATAAAGCTGAAGTAGAAAATCAATTGGAAAGGAAAATCAAAGTTCTACGTTCAGACAGAGGTGGAGAATATTTCTTAAATGAATTTTCTTCATTTTGTGAAGAACATGGTATTATTCATCAAGTTTCCGCACCATACACTCCACAACAAAATGGTATGGCTGAAAGGAAAAATCGATCTCTCGGAGAAATGGTTAATTGTATGCTTTCGAATTCAAAGCTACCAATTAATATTTGGGGAGAAGCATTGCTTACTGCATGTTATATTCATAATAGAATACCATCTAAGAGAAATAACGTGAGCCCTTATGAATTATGGAAAGGTAGAAAACCAAACATGTCATATCTTAAAGTGTGGGGGTGTTTGGCATACTACCGAGTACCGGACCCTAAAAGAACTAAACTTGGTCCTAGAGCTATCAAAAGCGTCTTTATTGGATATGCTGAAAACAGTAAAGCTTATAGGCTTCTTGACTTAGAATCCAATGTCATTGTAGAATCAAGAGATGTTGAATTCTTTGAGAACAAATGTTCTACAGGTTCTGAAATTATTGAAAATAATTCAAGACCTATAGAAACTCATGTAGATTCTCAAGAGAAAGGAACAAATGATTCTAGAGACATGACTGAATTGAGGAGAAGCTCTAGAGCAAGAAAATCTAAGGATTTAGGTCCAGATTATATTACTCACGTTTTCCTTGTTGAAGGAGATAGAGAAAATAACGTGGTAAATAAATACCCCATAGTATTAAATTTAGAAGACGATCCTAAATGTTTTAGTGATGCTATGTCTTCTAGAGATGCTTCTTTTTGGAAAGAAGCTGTAAATGATGAAATGGACTCAATTATGTCCAACAATACTTGGGTGTTAGTTGATTTACCGAAAGGATCCAAGCCTATTGGATGTAAATGGGTCTTTAGGAGGAAATACAATTCTGATAGCTCTATCCAAGCTTTTAAGGCTAGATTGGTGGCTAAGGGGTATAGACAAAAGGAAGGAATAGATTATTTTGATACGTATGCTCCTGTTGCACGTATAACTTCTATTCGAATTCTTTTTGCTATAGCTTCCATTTATGATCTTTGTGTTCATCAAATGGATGTCAAGACTGCTTTCTTGAATGGAGACTTAAATGAGGAAATTTACATGGAACAACCAGAGGGTTTCGTTCTTCCTGGAAATGAAAGGAAAGTATGTAAATTGACTAAGTCTCTTTACGGACTTAAGCAAGCTCCTAAGCAGTGGCATGAAAAATTTGATTCAGTCATATTATCTAATGGTTTCATTCACAATAGTGCTGATAAGTGTATATACTCTAAATTCACTAAAGACTATGGTGTCTTAGTGTGCTTATATGTTGATGATATGCTTATCTTTGGAACAAATATGACTGGAATTATTGAGACTAAGAAGTATCTAACTTCCATGTTTAAAATGAAAGACTTGGGTGAAGTAGATACTATCTTAGGTATTAAAGTTAAAAAACATAGTGGGGGTTATTCTTTGAGCCAATGCGATTACATTGAAAAAATGTTAAATAAATTTCAACATCTTGGTTTCAAGGACATAAGTACTCCATTTGATTCTAGTATTAAATTAAATTATAATACTGGTAGGGCTGTAGCACAACTTGAATATGCGAGTGCTATAGGGTCTTTAATGTATGCGATGCATTGTACTAGACCCGATGTTGCTTATTCTGTGTGCAAGTTGAGTAGGTACACTAGTAATCCAAATATGGAACATTGGAAAGCTATTACTAGAATTTTTGGTTATCTTAAGAGAACTAAAAATTTAGGCTTGTTCTATAATAATTATCCAGCTGTATTAGAAGGATACACCGATGCTAGTTGGATTACAAGTGTGGGTGATAAATATTCCACTTCAGGATGGGTTTTCACTCTAGGTGGAGGTGCTGTTTCTTGGGCGAGCAAGAAACGGACATGTATAACTCACTCAACTATGGAGTCAGAATTTGTTGCTTTAGCGGCAATTGGGAAAGAGGCTGAGTGGATTAGGAATTTGTTGTTGGATATCAAATTATGGCCTAGTCCTATGCCTCCTATTTCTATCCATTGTGATAGTCAGGGTACTTTGGCAAGAGCTTATAGTAGTACCTATAATGGGAAGTCTAGACATATTAGCCTAAGGCATTATTTTGTGAGACAATTGATTAAAGATGGTACCATAACAATTGTCTACATGAGGTCAAGTAATAATTTGGCTGATCCTTTGACAAAGGCATTACCAAGAGATATGGTAAAAATGACCTCACAAGAAATGGGGCTGAAACCCTTTAATTAAAATCACCAGTAATGGTAACCCAACCTTTTTCTAGAACATCACTAGTTAGAAGGTTTAATGGGTAAGAACAAGTTACTGAATGTGATTGTTTGATACTGACGCTAGCCCTAATATGAGAAGTTAGTATCGTCTGTTACGTTTTAGAGGATGAATTGAATTCTTAATGAAGTATAGTACAAACTTGTAATGTGTTAATAGTAATAGAAACACATGGTAGATACTTCACCTATATGAGCTTAGGAGTGGTGCCGCTTCTTACGAAAGTTAGGGTTGCTTTCTAGAGAGCTCATGAAACAGGATCAAGCACAAGGCCATAATAGTGCTGAGTAATATAGAACTTCTCGCTGAAACAAGAGGTTAGTATATGTGCGGTATGTCCGATTCTATTATTTAAAAGTACAAGTTTAAAGCCGAGCTACTTGTCACTTTGATAGAGTCTTGAGGTACTTGTACTAAGTAAAGGTTTAACTCGAAAGAGACCTTTATGTATGTATATTAATCTCATGGAAATTATGGCTGTATTTTTTTTAATCTTAGTTGGTATTTTGTTTTACAAACAAAGTGGGGGTTGTTGGTTGTTTGTTTGTAAAACAAACAAAATAGTGCATTTTCCTTTGTCCCACATAGGAAAGTTTTGAGAAAGTGGGCCACTTTATAACTGTGAATATCTTCTTATTCTTTAGAGTGAAGACAATGGGGTGTGTGCTAGTCCACACAATACCCGCGTGCGGGTGCGCGATTTTGGCACGATTATTAGGCGCACTTAGCACTTTGGCGCGGCCGCGGTTTAATTAGCACTAATCCCTTTATATTTGTTTATCTTATTTCGTAAGGTTATCTTATTAATTTTTTATTATTTGAAAGGTTGTTTTTTGTTTATTAAGTAATTTTCGAAATTATGAAAAATTCGGAATTATATATTTATTTATTTTATTCCGAATTTTACATGTGTCTTTCCAAGACAACTTTTGAAGATTATACTTGTTCGGTTTTCAATCTTTTCCGAAGGGTTGCATCTATTCAGTTTGCAACTTCTTCCGAAGGAATATCTTTGTTAGCTTTGCAACCTTTCGTGAAGAGTTGCCAATGTTCTTTAAGACCGATTTCTATATATGTCAGTTTTTTGGCAAGAAAAAAAAGAGAGATCAATTTCTTCAAGTCTTCTTTCGAAAACTACAGCCATCATTTTCTTTTGTTTCCTAGAGAGACCCTGGAGAAATACTAGAATTGCTATCTAGTATTCTCATTTTGAGACTTTGTTGTATCCTGGAGGATTTTTGCCGGTGACCATTAGCAACAATTGTGGGGCAAATAAATCCTTAAGGAAAGTGATATCACGCCTCAAAGTCCGACTTGATTGCTCTTTGATTCGAAGCCATTCAAATTTACAACAATCTTAAGGATTTATTTCTGTTCAACAATGGAGTCGGAGACAATCAAAATCATGAACCAAGACATGGTCAAACTGGATCGGTTCGATGGGAACAACTATGCTCGCTGGAGGGACAAGATGATGTTCCTACTCACTGCCCTGAAGATATCCTATATTCTGGATCCAAAATTGGCGCCTATTGAAGATCCGAAGCCTACTGTTGAGGGAGAACAACCAAGTGCGGCAGCCGTTGAAAGGGTTAACAAGGATAAGAGGAAACGTGAGGAGGACGAATTGCTGTGTCGTGGACACATTCTGAATACACTGTTTGATAGATTGTATGACTTATTCACTGAGATGAAGTCGGCCAGAGAAATTTGGAACGCACTGGAATTCAAGTACAAAGCGAAGGAGCAAGGTACCAACAAGTATTTAATCGCAAAGTATTTCGATTTCAAGTTTATTGATACTAAGCCCTTGTTGGAACAAGTCCACGAATTACAAGTGCTCGTCAACAAAATTCGTGCCCACAAAATTGAAATTCCAGAAACCTTTCAAGTTGGAGCAATTATTGCAAAATTGCCTTCAACTTGGAAAGACTACGGAAAAAGGCTGATGCATAAGTCGGAGGACTTCACCTTGGAGCAAATACAGAAACATCTTCGTATTGAGGAAGAGTCACGTACACGTGATAATTCTGTTTTGTATAATTCCAAGATAAATGCTGTGGAAAGAAAAAGAAAATTCGGTCAGAACTTTAAAGTAAAGAACGGGCATACATTTAAGAAGACACACAAGAAGAAGAAGGGTTGTTGTTTTGTTTGTGGCAAACAGGGACACTATGCCAAGGACTGCATTCATCGCAAGAGCATATCAAAGGACAAGAACATTCCAACGGTGAAGGCAGATGCAAATTTGGTTGAAGAAAACTATGTGGCCATGATTTCAACCAAGTTTTCAAATATGAACATTGCTGAAATCAATGGTTCGATGGCTATGATTTCTGAGATCAATTCTGCCACTGTCCAATCCGGTTGGTGGTTAGATTCTGGAGCGACAGTTCATGTGTGCAAGGACAAATATTTGTTCAAGCAATTTGAAGAGACTGTCGACACAAATGCTCAAGAGGTCCTGATGGCGAATAATGCTCTTGCAAAGGTTGCTGGCAAAGGCACCATGGAACTTGACCTTACTTCTGGAAAGAAGATTACTCTTCTTAATGTTTTTTATGTACCCGAAATTAGGAAGAACCTAGTTTCAATTGATTTACTTTGCAAGAGGGGTTTTCGAATTTTGTTTGAATCCGACAAGGTTATCCTGTCGAAGAATGGGATGTTTGTGGGGAAGGGCTATGCCAATGACGGCATGTATCAACTAAGTATCAATAATATTTTCCTATCTTCTGCTTATACTATTGAGTCTGCTTCTTTATGGCATAGTAGATTAGCACATATAAATTTTCGCTATTTAACAAATATGAAAAAGTTAGACTTGATTAATTTTAATGGCGAATTAGACAAATGTGAAATATGTGCTAAGTCTAAACTCATAAAGAAACCATTCCCCGGTGTTAATAGAAATTCGAATTTGTTGGATTTGGTGCATAGTGATATATGCGAATTCAATGGCATGTTAACTCGCGGTGGTAAAAGGTATTTCATTACCTTTGTGGATGATTGCAGTAGATATCTTTATGTTTATCTCATGAGGTCGAAGGATGAAGCATTCACCATGTTCAAGAAATATAAAGCTGAAGTAGAAAATCAATTGGAAAGGAAAATCAAAGTTCTACGTTCAGACAGAGGTGGAGAATATTTCTTAAATGAATTTTCTTCATTTTGTGAAGAACATGGTATTATTCATCAAGTTTCCGCACCATACACTCCACAACAAAATGGTATGGCTGAAAGGAAAAATCGATCTCTCGGAGAAATGGTTAATTGTATGCTTTCGAATTCAAAGCTACCAATTAATATTTGGGGAGAAGCATTGCTTACTGCATGTTATATTCATAATAGAATACCATCTAAGAGAAATAACGTGAGCCCTTATGAATTATGGAAAGGTAGAAAACCAAACATGTCATATCTTAAAGTGTGGGGGTGTTTGGCATACTACCGAGTACCGGACCCTAAAAGAACTAAACTTGGTCCTAGAGCTATCAAAAGCGTCTTTATTGGATATGCTGAAAACAGTAAAGCTTATAGGCTTCTTGACTTAGAATCCAATGTCATTGTAGAATCAAGAGATGTTGAATTCTTTGAGAACAAATGTTCTACAGGTTCTGAAATTATTGAAAATAATTCAAGACCTATAGAAACTCATGTAGATTCTCAAGAGAAAGGAACAAATGATTCTAGAGACATGACTGAATTGAGGAGAAGCTCTAGAGCAAGAAAATCTAAGGATTTAGGTCCAGATTATATTACTCACGTTTTCCTTGTTGAAGGAGATAGAGAAAATAACGTGGTAAATAAATACCCCATAGTATTAAATTTAGAAGACGATCCTAAATGTTTTAGTGATGCTATGTCTTCTAGAGATGCTTCTTTTTGGAAAGAAGCTGTAAATGATGAAATGGACTCAATTATGTCCAACAATACTTGGGTGTTAGTTGATTTACCGAAAGGATCCAAGCCTATTGGATGTAAATGGGTCTTTAGGAGGAAATACAATTCTGATGGCTCTATCCAAGCTTTTAAGGCTAGATTGGTGGCTAAGGGGTATAGACAAAAGGAAGGAATAGATTATTTTGATACGTATGCTCCTGTTGCACGTATAACTTCTATTCGAATTCTTTTTGCTATAGCTTCCATTTATGATCTTTGTGTTCATCAAATGGATGTCAAGACTGCTTTCTTGAATGGAGACTTAAATGAGGAAATTTACATGGAACAACCGGAGGGTTTCGTTCTTCCCGGAAATGAAAGGAAAGTATGTAAATTGACTAAGTCTCTTTACGGACTTAAGCAAGCTCCTAAGCAGTGGCATGAAAAATTTGATTCAGTCATATTATCTAATGGTTTCATTCACAATAGTGCTGATAAGTGTATATACTCTAAATTCACTAAAGACTATGGTGTCTTAGTGTGCTTATATGTTGATGATATGCTTATCTTTGGAACAAATATGACTGGAATTATTGAGACTAAGAAGTATCTAACTTCCATGTTTAAAATGAAAGACTTGGGTGAAGTAGATACTATCTTAGGTATTAAAGTTAAAAAACATAGTGGGGGTTATTCTTTGAGCCAATGCGATTACATTGAAAAAATGTTAAATAAATTTCAACATCTTGGTTTCAAGGACATAAGTACTCCATTTGATTCTAGTATTAAATTAAATTATAATACTGGTAGGGCTGTAGCACAACTTGAATATGCGAGTGCTATAGGGTCTTTAATGTATGCGATGCATTGTACTAGACCTGATGTTGCTTATTCTGTGTGCAAGTTGAGTAGGTACACTAGTAATCCAAATATGGAACATTGGAAAGCTATTACTAGAATTTTTGGTTATCTTAAGAGAACTAAAAATTTAGGCTTGTTCTATAATAATTATCCAGCTGTATTAGAAGGATACACCGATGCTAGTTGGATTACAAGTGTGGGTGATAAATATTCCACTTCAGGATGGGTTTTCACTCTAGGTGGAGGTGCTGTTTCTTGGGCGAGCAAGAAACAGACATGTATAACTCACTCAACTATGGAGTCAGAATTTGTTGCTTTAGCGGCAATTGGGAAAGAGGCTGAGTGGATTAGGAATTTGTTGTTGGATATCAAATTATGGCCTAGTCCTATGCCTCCTATTTCTATCCATTGTGATAGTCAGGGTACTTTGGCAAGAGCTTATAGTAGTACCTATAATGGGAAGTCTAGACATATTAGCCTAAGGCATTATTTTGTGAGACAATTGATTAAAGATGGTACCATAACAATTGTCTACGTGAGGTCAAGTAATAATTTGGCTGATCCTTTGACAAAGGCATTACCAAGAGATATGGTAAAAATGACCTCACAAGAAATGGGGCTGAAACCCTTTAATTAAAATCACCAGTAATGGTAACCCAACCTTTTTCTAGAACATCACTAGTTAGAAGGTTTAATGGGTAAGAACAAGTTACTGAATGTGATTGTTTGATACTGACGCTAGCCCTAATATGAGAAGTTAGTATCGTCTGTTACGTTTTAGAGGATGAATTGAATTCTTAATGAAGTATAGTACAAACTTGTAATGTGTTAATAGTAATAGAAACACATGGTAGATACTTCACCTATATGAGCTTAGGAGTGGTGCCGCTTCTTACGAAAGTTAGGGTTGCTTTCTAGAGAGCTCATGAAACAGGATCAAGCACAAGGCCATAATAGTGCTGAGTAATATAGAACTTCTCGCTGAAACAAGAGGTTAGTATATGTGCGGTATGTCCGATTCTATTATTTAAAAGTACAAGTTTAAAGCCGAGCTACTTGTCACTTTGATAGAGTCTTGAGGTACTTGTACTAAGTAAAGGTTTAACTCGAAAGAGACCTTTATGTATGTATATTAATCTCATGGAAATTATGGCTGTATTTTTTTTAATCTTAGTTGGTATTTTGTTTTACAAACAAAGTGGGGGTTGTTGGTTGTTTGTTTGTAAAACAAACAAAATAGTGCATTTTCCTTTGTCCCACATAGGAAAGTTTTGAGAAAGTGGGCCACTTTATAACTGTGAATATCTTCTTATTCTTTAGAGTGAAGACAATGGGGTGTGTGCTAGTCCACACAATACCCGCGTGCGGGTGCGCGATTTTGGCACGATTATTAGGCGCACTTAGCACTTTGGCGCGGCCGCGGTTTAATTAGCACTAATCCCTTTATATTTGTTTATCTTATTTCGTAAGGTTATCTTATTAATTTTTTATTATTTGAAAGGTTGTTTTTTGTTTATTAAGTAATTTTCGAAATTATGAAAAATTCGGAATTATATATTTATTTATTTTATTCCGAATTTTACATGTGTCTTTCCAAGACAACTTTTGAAGATTATACTTGTTCGGTTTTCAATCTTTTCCGAAGGGTTGCATCTATTCAGTTTGCAACTTCTTCCGAAGGAATATCTTTGTTAGCTTTGCAACCTTTCGTGAAGAGTTGCCAATGTTCTTTAAGACCGATTTCTATATATGTCAGTTTTTTGGCAAGAAAAAAAAGAGAGATCAATTTCTTCAAGTCTTCTTTCGAAAACTACAGCCATCATTTTCTTTTGTTTCCTAGAGAGACCCTGGAGAAATACTAGAATTGCTATCTAGTATTCTCATTTTGAGACTTTGTTGTATCCTGGAGGATTTTTGCCGGTGACCATTAGCAACAATTGTGGGGCAAATAAATCCTTAAGGAAAGTGATATCACGCCTCAAAGTCCGACTTGATTGCTCTTTGAGTCGACATTGAGAGCTGGACTTTGCAACCGATTTCATGGCTTCGGTGGGGATGATGCGAAATTCAAAAGGTCGGAAGATAATTTGCAACACGTGCCAAAACCTAAGCAACAAAATGTAATTCCCCGGCTATGTTGGCTTATCTTGGTGTTCCCAATTTCCATTCTAAATTGCTGCTTATTGATAATTGCGATCTCCTATTAAGGTTAAGAAGTCAATACGAGATGGGCAGCTAATTGTTTTCTTAATCTACGGAGTCATCGAGGACGTCCCTAATTGTCGTGTATTGCTCAAATTTCTAGAGCCAAAGCATAGGATTCTCGTCAAAACCGCAGCTTTAAGATCCATTGATTGCGCAGGTTCATCGACCTTCGATGATCGAAGGCACATGCAGGATTCATTTCAGTGCGAGCAAACTTTAGATTTCCCAAATAAAATATGTGTTAATTCTATGTAAGTGCATCGAAGTGGGGAACGTGTTGTCTTTTAGTTGAAGGGAAATATGTCCAATCATTACGTACAGTATTAGTACAATAACTTACTTTGATTAGATTAATACTCGTACACTCCTAAGATGAGGGGTAAAACTCTTATAGGGCCCGTTTGGTTCAACTTTTTAAATGCTACTTGGGGGAATGCAAATATCTTTAGGTTAAAGTCCCTTAGAGAAATGCAAGTGGCGTTTGGTAAAAAATCATTTGTAAAGCTACTTTGGCTCATGTAGTGTTTGGTAAGTTTTTTTTTTGAAAAACGACTTTGGGAATTATCTTTTTTATTAAAAAAAAAACCTATCCTACCCTTCGCCGAAGCCAGCGAGCTAGATCTGGCGCCGGCAGCCGTCACCTGACGTCAGGCAACCTCGGCGAGCTAGATCTGCCGCTGGCGATCGTCTCCCGAGGCCAGGTGACCATCGGCAAGGGTCCTGCGACCCAGGCGACGGCCGCCTGTGGTTGCTCAACCCAGGCCGGCGGCACCTGGGCGATCGCGTGACCTTAGGCGGCTGTCGCCTGGGTCATGGGATTCGGTGTCGGCCGCCCTTGCCAGTTTCCGTCGCCGGCCACCTCACGAAGAAGATGAACAATACCAAAATGAGCAAAACCGGAATAAGCCAAAATAAGTGAGGGTAGTTTGGGGACAAAAAATTTAGGTTTAACATTTGTGGAATGCTGAAAGCCCAAAGCTGATCCGGACCAGCTTTGAGCTTTCGGCATTCCAAATGCTAGCATTTGGCCAATGCTAGGTCGAAAGCTGAACCAAACGGTTCATCATTTTGGGAAGGGGCTTTCGAGGTCGAAAGCCCCTTCCCAAAGCTGAACCAAACAGGGCCATAGTACATTATGGATTATACCCAATATTTGGAAATTATAAAGACACTAGTCAATAAGTTCGAATTTGAATATTATTTCATCTGTTACTTAGTAATTATATAAATATAATTGGTATTACTCATCTTCTAGCATGTGGACATAGGCTTCATTACAATTTTCAGCAAAGGTTTTAGTCAGTAGGTGCCTTACAATTTATAGAGTGGAGAGATCTACCGGTAGATTATGCTCGAGTTGTTTCGTTGATTTAGGAAAGATTACCAAAAAAATCCTAAATCCATTACAATTGTGTTAATTCAATCATAAATCATTTTTTTGCCAATTGAATCATAAATATTTTGCATTTGTGCCAATTCAATCAATCCAGCCAATTTTACCTAGAAATCCTTAACATGGATGCCGGCCGTGCCACGTAGTACAGCAGGCACTAACTTGAATAAATTTTAATAATATTTAAATATCTTTCCGATTTTTTTATTAATTTTTTTCTTTTTCTTTTTCTTTTCTTTACTTTTTCTTTTTTTTCCCTAAACTTAGGGTCAGCAAGGGTGACCAGTCAACCCTCTCTAGGCGAGGGCACGCGAGCCCTCGCCCAAATCCAACCCAAGTGTGGCCCTCGCTTGGTTTGGGTGATGGTCGCGACGCCCTCATGCCTAGTGCCGGCAAGGGCGTCTCAGCTTTAAGCTCAGGGCAAAAAAGAAAAACTAAAGAAAAAAGCAAAAATTATTTAAAAGTTATTTTAAATAGTCCACGTCAGTCAAATTGTGCCACATAGGACGGACGGCATCCACTTCAGCGATTTCCGACTAAAATTAGCTAGATTAATATAATTGGCACAATTGCAATAGATTTATGACTTTTTTGATAATTTTCCTCATTTACTTATGCTTTGCACAGTAGTGGGAACAACGTGATAGCTTGGATTATCTTATTCTCGTAAGAGGTTATCATCTAAGTTCAGCAAATAAGTCACATTAATTTATTGGGTCAATGTATTTACTGTTCATTTACAACAACCAAGACAACTGCATCTAATCCCAATCTTAATTATATTACAATTAATGAATATTGGAGGGAGGAGTTTGAATAGTACAGTCGAATGGTACGAGGTCCTTGACCGTTGAAGCACTGTTGGCATCAGAAACCACGCATGTAAGATCATCGTAATGGATAAATTTAGTCAGTCTATGTGACATCCTGAAAATTTATCCATTTTGGATTTATAAAATACTGAGTTTTATGAAATGTACTCGAAGTAAATTCTCGCCCGGAACTGATCATTCCTGGGATACTAACCATTGGGGAAAGGCTGACTGGAAATTTAAATTCGTACGACTAAGAGAAAATTCGATCGTGGATGACTTTCGACCATAAAATCGTCGAGGTGACATTTTGAACCACTGTTGGCCGATCCGAGGATAACCAGGGGTCAGTTCGCCACTGTCATAGTAGTGGATCGCGGGTGATTCCGCTGGACCACGAAATGAATTGACGAACGATCCTGAACTTATACCAAACGATCGTACCCTTCGGATCTAGTGATCGATCCTCGCGATTTAAATGACAACCGAAGTCGTCGCGGACCGAATAAAATTTCACGTGACTCGATTTATTATCAGTCACGGGTCGAATATGCGAATTTCCCCAACGAGCCACCCGTTAGTTTGAGAAACGCTCAAGTTGCGTTTAATAAAATTTGATTATTTAATTTAGCCCAAATCGGACACCGAAAAATTTGGAAGTCACAACGGGGCGTTAGGACGACGTTGCAGCTGGAACGTGCAAATTTGGAATGTCCCGAATCCTTCAGAAAAATTCGATTTCAATGAGAAATGAAGAAAGTGACCATTTTACCCCTAAGGATTTATAGAGGGTTAGTTATAATGGGCAAGGGTATTTTGGTCATTTTGCCCTAACTATTTCGTTGGACATTTTTGCCCTTGGATTTTTATGAATTCCCAAATTGCCCTTGGATATTTTGGGTAAGATTCAATCTCGGCCGTCGGTTTCAAGATAAGATCGAATCTGGGCCGTTGATTTGGTTTGTGAGTAAAGGGTAAGATGGTAATTAGCCAAAATTGGGTCAAATCTCACTATTTAGTTCCAAGACCATTCTCTCTCTCTTTTCTCTCTCTCTTCCCATTCGGCCCCCTCACCCACCGTGAAACCCCCCCTCCGATCTCTCTCTCTCTCTCCCGCCCGGACCGCCGATCGCCGCCCACCGCCGTCCGTACGCCCGCCGGCCGCCGTACCACCGCCACCACCCCCTCATCGCTGTCCGTTTCTCTCTCTCTCTCCCGCTTGAGTGGCCGAGAGCCATGACCAAGGGAAGGCCGCCGCCGATCACCACCGCCGTCGCTGTCCAAGCCGCCAAGCCGCGCCGCCGTTCGTCGCCGTCCTCGCCGTTCGCCGCCGCTTTCCGTTCTAGCCGCGATAGTCTAGAACTAAGTAAGTCTCGCTCTAAACCCGACTTAGGATATTGGGTATCGACGGGTAATTTTGGTTGAAATCGGGTTTATTTGGGTGCAGAATTGTACGGATTACTAGTAGAATCAATTAGCGGGCCTAGGATGGAATTCGGGAAAATTTTAATGGAGGTTTTTGGGGACAACAGTTGGCTGTGAGTGACTGTTCAATGGGCTGTGATGGACCGATCGGGACGCAACTTGGATTTTTAGAACCGGCAATTAATTGTGAGAAAGTGTCGTGAAGGGTCGGAGTTGATTCGACGCCGTTTGGTTAGAGAAAAATGGCAATTTGGTGCTTAATGTGTATTGGAACTGCGACTGAGTTGTGGTGATAAAATTGAGTGCATGGTGGTGTAATTACATGATCATAATATGCCTATTGGGTGCACGTTTGGGCCAGTCTGATTTAATTGTCAAAATTGGCCATGTCAAATGTTTACTGAGTATGTATTGTGTTTGAATTGATGCATGCACGGGTCACGTATGATTGACCAGTTGAGTGTGGTAAATGCTTGTTGAGCATGTGCACGAGTAAGAAAGTGGATGTGGCGTGACATGTGTTCGTGGAAATTGTGCCGTCCTGAGGCGTGTACTTCAACGCGGGACGATGCCCGGTACTACCGGAAGACTGCCAGCCTGAGGCGTGTACTACAACACGGGTTGCGCAGTAGGTGGTAGATGTTGAGCCTGAGGCGTTTACTTCAACGCGGGCGAGATACATGGCCTGAGGCGTGTACTGTAACGCGGGCCCTGAAGTGTTGTGATAAGTGGTCGCAGTGAACCTGAGGCGTGTACTGTAACGAGGGTCACTGGCGAGGAATGTGGAAAAGAAATAATGAGAACGGCATGTGTGCATGACATGAGATTTGTACATGCTTGTGATTGTACGTGATGTGCCTGTTATGTGATAATTTGGTGTATGTGTGATTGTGTTTGTGTAATTGTCTGGAGGTGCGTGATAGCCTAGGTGGGGTTTAGGGGTGTACTTACCGAGATGTAGTCTCATGGTTGTTTCAACCAATAATTTTCAGAACCCTGACCTGAGCCATGAATCCTCCGCCACCGCCACCAGAGCGTTTTGGGGTACCAGTGCACACCGAGTATGAGGCTGCAGAATTTCCTATGGGAGATGGGATGACCTGGATTAAGCATACTACGACTGTTTTTGTAGAGGTAGGACTGCCTTTGTGGGAGACCCATGTTTATACCGCCTGGTTCTTCCGGGATGTAGCAGGGGATGAGTTCGGGCCCGTTAGGGGATTTGATGTTCCGTTTGACCTGGTTGGAGATTGGGATCCGTCTGCTATACCCCCTATAGATGGAGAGTTGACCAGTGCGGAGACTAGTTTAGCTCAGTCTGGATTGCATCCAGCGCCCGCAGCACAAGGATCGTCAGGGGCTGAGCACGAACCTGAGCCCGAAGCATCGCAGGCTGAAGACGACCCGATGGATATAGATTTAGAACCAATTCCCGAGGAGGAACCAGAGGAGGTAGAGCCCGATGCAGAACCCGAGAATGAACCTGACGAGTCTGAGGAGTCTGAGGAGGATCCCAATTTCGTATCTAAGTACAATTTCTTTGATGGACTAGCCGAGGAGGATCAGAACGAAGTTCCAGCTGAGTCGGGTGACATTAATCACCCAATTGAGATTGAGGCAGAGTCGGAGTCCTCAGAGGAGTGAACTGTTCAAGAGAGTTCGGATTCAGCGGACGAGGAGTCAAACTCAGAATGGACGCCAAGCAAGGGACGTAGGGGCTAGTATAGGAGTTCGGAATAGGTTTTTGCAGAGTACCAGTTTTTAGGTTAGAATACCAGGTCATCGATCTTTTTGTGTATCGGTGGTTTTAAATACGGTGTGCAAGTGTTCATGGTGGTTGTAAACTGTAAATATTTTTATAAGTTTGATAATGGAATCGAATATGTGCATTCTCCCTGAATGTTTCCCCAGTTTTAAATTGTCAGGGTATAATTGTGGCATCCGCTGTTGATTTAAATCTCTAATGACAGAAGCGAGGTCGGCGATACCCTGGGATGTCGTATTAATCGACCGGTAGAGGGTGTCGTGCGCTCGATGGAGTTCGGGGCGTGACATCCCCGTTTGAATTGTTATCAGAGCAAGGATAGCTCGATCTAAACTGGTCGAAGTTGGAGTGATAAGAAGCAGAGAACCTGGGGTAGTATTTTGGGGAGACTTTAGTGGGTTATAGGGCGGAATAAGCTACACGTGCCTCCAGATTGTTTGTTGTGATTGATTGAGTGAGTTGATTGTGGTAATTATTGAAATGCAGGTGCGTCTGGACCTGAGGTAAGTGTTCAGACCCTATTGATTGTGGTCTAGTGATGGTAGTGATTGATTGCCTGCTGAGTAAATTCTTGCGTTAATTTACTGCCCAGGACTAGACTGATCTAGTTGGCCTAGGTTACTAATTCCTGAGTGGAATTATAGCAGGTAGGAGAGTGGTAGAATTGTGACGATGAGCAGCGAAGGAAGAGGTGTAGGAAGAGTCCCAAGAAGGGGTGCAGGTAAAGGAACAAGGGGTAGAGGTCGTGCTCGAGCTAGAGCCGTTGAGGACCTTGGAATGGGTGCAGGAGCAATAGAAAATCTTGGGGTTGGTGCTGGAGCTGCAGTGGACCCCAGAGTGGAAGTTAGACCCGCTGAGGACCCTAGAATGGAAGTAGTTATGAGGACGTTAGAGCAGATCGGAAATCTGTTAGGACAGTAGACTCAGGAAAGAGCTGCTACAGTTGCCCAAGCTACCGAGGCCGCTGTGGGCGCTGCTGCTGTCAATAATAATGAGAATCAAGGGCAGGGACATATGGTTGTGAATAGACCGATGCATCATCTGGTAGAGCAGTTTATAAAGCTGAAACCGCCTAAGTTTGCTGGGAAAGGTGACCCTGAGGCTGCACCTCGATGGGTAGAGGAGCTCGAAAAGGCTTTTGAGGTGCTAGAGTGCAATGATAATGAGAAGATAACTCTGGTGGTATATCAATTGCAGGACAATGCAAATGATTGATGGAAAGCCACCAAGGATAGGATTTTTTCAGAAGGTACAGCCCGGACTTGGGTTGCTTTTACTGAGAGTTTTCATGAGAAGTTTTTTTCGGCCAGTGCCAGGGAAAGGAAGTTAGCCGAATTTATGAGACTCCGCAATGGGCCAGATGTCGGTAGATCAGTATGAGGCGGAATTTGCGAGATTATCTAAGTTTGCGCCAAGAATGGTGGAACATCCCGATCATAAGGCGCGAAGATTTCGGGACGGCTTGAAGGCTGATATTCGCAACCAGTTGTTACTGGTAAATCTGACGACGTACGAGGAAATATTTGATAGGGCCCAGATTCTTGAGCGAGATCAGGTGGATAGGGCCGCCGCTTCTGGGTCGAGATTTGTCCAAGGTAGGGACAATCGTAATCCTGGAAAGAGGCCAATGGTGGATAATAGGCGTTTTACTCCTTTTGTTAAAAGGAATATTGGGAAGCCAGTCCGGAATTTGAATGGTCCGTGTAGGATATGTGGAGGTAGACACGGAAATGGACCTTGTCCAACCAGGGGCGGAGCGTGTTTTGGATGTGGGGGATTTGGTCACCACATAAGAAATTGCCCCAATCCCAAACAAAAAAAGGCCGCCTGCATTGCCGCCACCTCGGAAGGGGAATTAGGCTGGAACGGCCCAGACAGCAAACCAGAATAGACCCCAAGCGCAAGAACGAGTGTATGCTATGGCCAGACGAGAGGCTGAGAACGCACCAGGGGTTGTCACAGGTACGATTTCTCTGTGCAACCATGATGCGTATGCTTTATTTGACCCTGGGGCATCACATTCCTTCATATCGAAACAGTTTGTTGGGTTGATTGGAATAGAACCGCAATTGCTCGATGTTGTGTTATGCGTGACGACTTCCTTGAATGATAAGATGCTGGTTTCGTTGGGTTGTCCAAACTGTAAGATTGTGATTGAGGGTAGGGAGGAAATGATTGATTTAGCGGTTCTAGATATGTACGATTTTGATGTGATAGTGGGTATGGATTGGCTGTCTAAGCAGAGGGCCGTAATGGATTGCAATAGTAGGGTGATCCAATTTAATCCCGTTGGACATCCGGAATTTAAATTTGTTGGAAGTAGAGGAGGACCCTCGATTCCATGGATTTCGTCGCTAGAAATGACGAAGTTGTTGAGTGAAGGTTGTCAAGGATTCCTAGCGACAGTAGTAGATTCAACGGCTGAGGAGCCGAGACTTGAGGATATAGCTGTGGTGTGCGAGTATTCCGATGTGTTCCCTCAGAAATTGCCGGGACTGCCACCAGCAAGAGAGGTGGAATTTGTAATCGAGTTGGCACCTGGAGCCGAGCCAATCTCGAAAGCACCTTATAGAATGTCGTTGTCGGAGTTAAAGGAGTTAAAGGTGCAAATGCAAGAATTGTTAGACAAGGGATTTATTCGACCGAGTGCGTCTCCGTGGGGAGCACCGGTGTTATTTGTGAGGAAGAAGGATGGATCATTGAGGTTGTGTATAGATTATAGGCAGTTGAATCAGGTGATGATTAAAAATAAATATCCCTTGCCGAGGATTGATGATTTGTTTGATCAGTTTCAAAGGGCTTCGGTGTTCTCTAAAATTGATTTGAGGACGGGATATCATCAGTTGAGGATTAGGAAAGAGGATATACCGAAGAAGGCATTTAGGACGAGATATGGATATTATGAATTTACTGTAATGCCGTTTGGATTGACAAACGCCCCTGCTGCCTTTATAGATCTAATGAATCGAGTGTTTAAGGAATTCTTAGACCAGTTTGTGATCGTATTTATAGACGATATATTGGTGTATTCGAAGAGCTTAGAGGAGCATGAATTTCACTTGAATCGAGTGTTGCAGATTTTAAGGGAAAACGCACTATATGCTAAGTTTAGCAAATGTGAATTCTGGCTCAGTCGAGTAGCATTTCTTGGTCATGTAATTTCTTGGGAAGGAATCTCAGTTGACCCATCGAAGATTGAAACTGTGACGAAGTGGCCTAGACCAACGATGGTAACAGAGGTTCGGAGTTTTCTGGGTTTGGCTGGATACTACCGTAGTTTTGTGGAAGGATTTTCAGCAATAGCAACGCCATTGACACATTTGCTGAAAAAGGAAATGAGATTTGAATGGTCAGATAAATGTGAGAGGAGTTTTCAAGAATTGAAGCATAGATTGACAACGGCACCAGTGCTGACTATTCCATCAGGACCCGGAGGATATGAGATATATAGTGATGCGTCGTTGAAAGGATTGGGATGTGTACTCATGCAAAATGGGCGAGTAGTAGCTTATGCGTCAAGGCAGTTAAGACCGCATGAATTGAACTATCCGACGCATGACTTGGAATTGGCCGCAATTGTATTCGCCCTGAAGATTTGGCGACATTATTTATGCGGAGAGAAATTTCAGATTTATACAGACCATCAGAGCCTCAAATATATGTTTTCTCAAAAAGAATTAAATATGAGGCAGCGTCGGTGGATGGAGTTGTTGAAGGATTACGATTGTGAAATTCTATATCACCCCGGAAAGGCTAACCGGGTAGCCGATGCTTTGAGCCGTAAATCGAGTATAGCACATTTAATGGTCAAGGAGTGGATACTGTTGGAAAAAGTGCGAGACTCGGAGTTTAGATTTGAAGTAAGTCAAGTCTCGAGCTTGTTGGCTACGCTTAGGATTGAACCGGAGATCCAGGCAAAAATTAAGATGTTGCAATCTTCGGATCAGGAAATTCAAAAGATTTTAGAGATAGAGGAGGCCAAGAGAAAGCCAGATTTTCAGGTATCTGAAGTTGGGATATTGAAGTTTCGTGGACGTTTATGTGTGCCTGACGATGCGGAGCTTAAGGAAGAAATTTTATCAGAAGCGCATCGTAGCAGTTATAGTATCCATCCAGATAGTACTAAAATGTATCAGAATTTGAGGCAATATTACTGGTGGAATGGTATGAAGGCGGATATCGCTAAACACGTGGCTAAGTGCCTGACGTGTCAGCAAGTGAAAGCGCAACACTGTAAGCCCGGAGGGTTGTTGCGACCATTGAAAATCCCAGAGTGGAAGTCGGAGCATATAACCATGGATTTTGTGTCGGGATTGCCAAGGAGCCAAAGAGGCCGTGACACTATTTGGGTGATTGTCGACAGATTGACCAAGTCGGCACACTTTTTGGCCTTACGAAAGGATTTCGTATTAGATCGGTATGCTGAGTTGTACGTGCAGCAGATAGTTCGTCTACATGGGGTACCAGTGTCGATAACCTCAGATCGTGATCCTAGGTTTACCGCCAGTTTTTGGAAAAGTCTGTAGACGGCATTAGGATCCAAGTTACGGTTTAGTACGGCTTACCATCCTCAGACAGATAATCAGTCTGAGAGAACAATTCAGACTCTAGAGGATATGCTCAGGGCATGTGTGTTGGATTTTTCGGGTAAATGGGAAGAGCAACTGCCCTTAGTAGAGTTTGCTTATAATAATAGCTTCCAGCAGAGCATTGGAATGGCGCCTTTTGAAGCGCTGTATGGCAGGGCTTGTAGAACGCCAGTGTGTTGGGACGAAGTGGGAGAAAGGACTATAACCGGGCCAGAGTTAATTGAGCAGTCGATTGAGGCGGTTAAGATTATTCGCGAAAGGCTGAAGACAGCGCAGAGCCGTCAAAAGAGTTATGCAGACAGGAGGCGAAGGCCTTTGGAGTTTCAAGTAGGGGATCACGTGTTTCTTAAGGTTTCGCCCATGAGAGGACTATCCAGGTTCGGTAAGAAGGGCAAGTTGAGTCCAAGGTACGTGGGACCTTTTGAGGTTTTAGAAAGGATCGGGGATTTAGCATATCGTCTTGCACTTCCGCCGAATTTATCGCAAGTG
Organism: Syzygium oleosum; assembly: GCF_021117445.2. Lineage (NCBI taxonomy): Eukaryota > Viridiplantae > Streptophyta > Magnoliopsida > Myrtales > Myrtaceae > Syzygium > Syzygium oleosum. The sequence goes on along the minus strand of NW_026607500.1, from coordinate 2,587,628 downwards.
CATAATGTGTTCCACGTATCGATGTTGAGGAAATATGAACCGGACCCGACGCATGTGCTAAATTATGAGGAGATAGAAGTCGATGATAAAGTATCATATGTCGAGAGACCGGTAAGAATCGAAGATCGTAAGGAACGAGTTTTGAGGAACAAGACAATCCCGATGGTCAAAGTTATTTGGGAGCACCACGGGACTGAAGGCGCAACTTGGGAAAGTGAAGAGATGATGCAACGTCAATACCCCCAGTTGTTTGAGCAGTAGTGAGATTTGTAAATTTTGAGTAGTGGTGAGATTTGTAAATTTCGAAGACGAAATTTTTGTAAGGGGGAAAGAGTTGTGACATCCTGAAAATTTATCCATTTGGGATTTATAAAATATTGAGTTTTATGAAATGTACTCGTAGTAAATTCTCGCTCGGAACTAATCATTCCTGGGATACTAACCATTGGGGAAAGGCTGACTGGAAATTTAAATTCGTATGACTAAGAGAAAATTCGATCGTGGATGACTTTCGACCATAAAATCGTCGAGGTGACATTTTGAACCACTGTTGGCCGATCGGGGATAACTAGGGGTCAGTTTGCCACTGTCATAGTAGTGGATAGCGGGTGATTCCGCTGGATCACGAAATGAATTGACGAACGATCCTGAACTTGCACCAAACGATCGTACCCCTCGGATCTAGTGATCGATCCTCGCGATTTAAATGACAATCGAAGTCGTCGCGAACCGAATAAAATTTCACGTGACTCGATTTATTATCAGTCACGGGTCGAATATGCGAATATCCCCAACGAGCCACCCGTTAGTTTGAGAAACGCTCGAGTTGCGTTTAATAAAATTTGATTATTTAATTTAGCCCAAATCCGACACCTGAAAATTTGGAAGCCACAACGGGGCGTTAGGACGACGTTGCAGCTGGAACGTGCAAATTTGGAATGTCCCGAATCCTTCAGAAAAATTCGATTTCGATGAGAAATGAAGAAAGTGACCATTTTACCCCTAAGGATTTATAAAGGGTTAGTTATAATGGGCAAGGGCATTTTGGTCATTTTGCCCTAAATATTTGGTTGGACATTTTTGCCTTTGGATTTTTATGAAATTCCCAAATTGTCCTTGGATATTTTGGGTAAGATTCAATCTCGGCCGTCGGTTTTAAGATAAGATCGAATCTGGGCTGTTGATTTGGTTTGTGAGTAAAGGGTAAGATGGTAATTAGCCAAAATTGGGTCAAATGTCACTATTTAGGTCCAAGACCATTCTCTCTCTTCTCTCTCTCTCTTCCCATTCGGCCCCCTCACCCACCGTGAAACCACCCCTCCGATCTCTCTCTCTCTCTCCCGCCCGGACCACCGATCGCCGCCAACCGCCGTCCGTGCGCCCGCCGGCCGCCGTACCACTGCCACCACCCCCTCATCGCCGTACGTTTCTCTCTCTCTCTCTCTCCCGCTTGAGTGGCCGAGAGCCACGGCCAAGGGAAGGCCGCCCCCAATCACCACCGCCATCGCTGTCCAAGCCGCCAAGCCGCGCCGCCGTTCGTCGCCGTCCTCGCCGTTCGCCGCCGCTTTCCGTTCTAGCCGCGATAGTCTAGAACTAAGTAAGTCGCGCTCTAAACCCAACTTAGGATATTAGGTATCGATGAGTAATTTTGGTTGAAATCGGGTTTATTTGGGTGCGGAATTGTACGGATTAGGAGTAGAATCAATTGGCGGGCCTAGGATTGAATTCGGGAAAATTTTAATGGAGGTTTTTGGGGATAACAGTTGGCTGTGAGTGACTGTTCAATGGGCTGTGATGGGCTGATCGGGACGCAACTTGGATTTTTAGAACCGGCAATTAATTGTGAGAAAGTGTCGTGAAGGGCCGGAGTTGATTCGACGCCGTTTGGTTAGAGAAAAATGGCAATTTGGTGTTTAATGTGTATTGGAACTGCGACTGAGTTGTGGTGATAAAATTGAGTGCATGGTTGTGTAATTACATGATCGTAATATGCCTATTGGGTGCACATTTGGGCCAGTCTGATTTAATTGTCAAAATTGGCCATGTCAAATGTTTACTGAGTATGTATTGTGTGTGAATTGATGCGTGCACGGGTCACGTGTGATTGACCAGTTGAGTGTGGTAAATGCTTGTTGAGCATGTGCACGAGTAAGAAAGTGGATGTGGCGTGACATGTGTTCGTGGAAATTGTGCCGTCCTGAGGCGTGTACTTCAACGCGGGACGATGCCCGGTACTACCGGAAGACTGCCAGCCTGAGGCGTGTACTACAATGCGGGTTGCGCTGTAGGTGGTAGATGTTGATCCTGAGGCGTGTACTTCAACGCGGGTGAGATACATGGCCTGAGGCGTGTACTGTAATGCGGGCCCTGAAGTGTTGTGATAAGTGGTCGCAGTGAACCTGAGGCGTGTACTGTAACGCGGGTCACTGGCGAGGAATGTGAAAAAGAAATAATGAGAACGGCATGTGTGCATGACATGAGATTTGTACATGCTTGTGATTGTACGTGATGTGCTTGTTATGTGATAATTTGGTGTATGTGTGATTGTGTTTGTGTAATTATCTGGAGGTACATGATAGCCTAGGTGGGGTTTAGGGGTGTACTTACTGAGATGTAGTCACATGGTTGTTTCAACAAATAATTTTCAAAACCCTGACCTGAGCCATGAATCCTCCGCCACCGCTACCAGAGCTTTTTGGGGTACCAGTGCACACTGAGTATGAAGTTGCAGAATTTCCTATGGGAGATGGCATGACCTGGATTAAGCATACTACGACTGTTTTTGTAGAGGTAGGACTGCCTTTATGGGAGACCCATGTTTATACCGCCTGGTTCTTCCGGGATGTAGCAGGGGATGAGTTCGGGCCCGTTAGGGGATTTGATGTTCCGTTTGACCTGGCTGGAGATTGGGACCCGTCTGCTATACCCCCTATAGATGGAGAGTTGACCAGTGCGGAGACTAGTTTAGCTCAGTCTGGATTGCATCTAGCGACCGCAGCACAAGGATCGTCAGGGGCTGAGCACGAATCTGAGCCCGAAGCATCGCAGGCTGAAGACAACCCGATGGATATAGATTTAGAACCAATTCCCGAGGAGGAACCAGAGGAGGTAGAGCCCGATGCAGAACCCGAGAATGAACCTGACGAGTCTGAGGAGTCTGAGGAGGAACCGGAGTATATACTCCCGTATGAGCAGTATATGGATCCCAATTTCGTACCTGAGTACAATTTCTTTGATGGACTAGCTGAGGAGGATCAGAACGAAGTTCCAGCTGAGTCGGGTGACATTAATCACCCGATTGAGATTGAGGCAGAGTCGGAGTCCTCAGAGGAGCGAACTGTTCAAGAGAGTTCGGATTCAGCGGACGAGGAGTCAGACTCAGAATGGACGACAAGCAAGGGACGTAGGGGCTAGTATAGGAGTTCGGAATAGGTTTTTGCAGAGTACCATTTTTTAGGTTAGAATACCAGGTCATCGATCTTTTTGTGTATCGGTGGTTTTAAATACGGTGTGCAAGTGTTCATGGTGGTTGTAAACTGTAAATATTTTTATAAGTTTGATAATGGAATCGAATATGTGCATTCTCGCCGAATGTTTCCCCAGTTTTAAATTGTCCGGGTATAATTGTGGCATCCGCTGTCGATTTAAATCTCTGATGACAGAAGCGAGGTCGGCAATACCCTGGGATGTCGCATTAATCGACCGGTAGAGGGTGTCATGCGCTCGATGAAGTTCGGGGCATGACAGTCTAATATCTCGATTTACGTCGCGACGTGCTAAACAAAAAATTGAGTTGTTATATTCCCTAGAATGAAGATGGAAATGGAAAGGAAGAAAAAGTGAAGGAGAGCAAAAAGAAAGTGAAAGTGTACTTCTTCTTATAAAGGAACGAATGGAGAGAGAAAATGCAATTACACTTTAGAACAGAGTGTGAAAATGACACCATCACCCGCCAAGCAATGATTAGGACTCATAATTTGTGTCGGTCCGTGTAGTTTGCGCAGCAGCCACCACAACGCACAACAGCCCCGTAAACATGAGATTATTTATAAGTTTTATTAGATAATTATCAAAGATATAACATATTAAAGGTGCATTTATTTTACGAAAAACATAACGTTTTTCGAAAATGTTTTCCCGAAAATTATTTTCCAGGAAAATAGTTGGTTTTCCTTTGTTTGGTGATATGTGATCGAAAACGTTTTCTGGTGTTTTGATCTCATTTGGAAAATGATTTCAATCCCATGATTTTATCTTAAACAAAAAATTAATTTCGAATTTTTTAATATTTTTATTTTTAAAAAAAAGAAAAGAAAGAAAAGAACAAAAAAGAATAAAATATTAAAAAAGACAAGTGAAGAAATTTCGGAAATTGTTTTCACCTTTTTAGATTAGAGAATTCACTTTCCTAATTTTATATATGAATGTTTTCCTTGACCGAAAAGTGTTTTCGGTTGACTAATCATTTTCGGCGAACCAAACAGGTCAAAGTCCGGAAAACGGATTCCTGAAAAATACTTTCCCCGAAACAAATGCACTCTAAACTTGGTTTTCACACGCTTTCTCAAAGCATATGACAAATGGTGAATTTGAATTCGATTTTCGATAGTTGATGTTGATTTGAAAAAGTAACATTCATAGGAGCACGTGCTATTCGTTCTGGAGCTTATTCCAAAACTAAATCTTTCACGAGCCTGTCACAAAATAGAATTGGGTTGCTTAGTATCTCACGATTCACAACTCCTATAAATTGCAAGAGCCCAGTTTCTTAGATTAGGGCATATTGCAACCTCTCTTCTTATACAACTACTTCTCTTTCTTTCTTCTTCTTCTTGTGGACGCCATGGAGTCCCCTAAAAAGTCCAACAAGATCAGCAAAGTGATTCGACTGCGGTGATTCTTCTTAGGTGTTATATGTTATACCAGAAATGTTGATACGTAAGAGATATAGGCTGTACTGTATAATCTATGTCAATAGATACAAAAATAGAGAGCATTGACTGACTTGCATTTCCTCTTGTTTTTAGACCTTCCATCTTTTCTTTGACGAGAACTACATTATCCATTGTCATCTAAAAACGTTAAATTACCTTTTATATGAAAAATTTAGAAGTTCGATTGATTATTAGAGTGCGTAAGGCCATGGACACCTTTTTGTTCATACGTGCATCACACAATCTTGAGATTTCTAGCTCTGTCACCACTGACCTCACTTCGAGTTCATCAAAGCAAAATTTTTCAAAAAATTCCGTTGAAATAGGAAAAATCCAAGATGTTAATATTTCACTCGATTCGAGTATCTGAATTGATGCCTTTTCTTTGATTCATTTAAGATTAGGACTTGACAAATTTTTGCACGACCCGTTTCTACGACACGCACATGACACATTACAAAGCAAAGCGTGTTTGCTTTGAACTTAATCGTATTCATGTTATAAACAGATCGTCTCTTTTATACAATAATGATAAGTTATAATTTGCTAGTTGACCCTTTCAATTTTCATCCGACAATGATTAGAATAAATTTAATATCACTCATTAAGTATTATAGTTTGGGATCCAAATCTGACTGCTACTATAACTAATATTGCCTTTTGTTTGTAAGGCCTTCCATCTTTTCTTGACGAGATTTATATTTTCAATTTATAATCTCAAACTATTTCAATTACCATTACACCAAAATATTCGAAGTTGGTTATTGGAGTTCGTACGGTCATCAATATTTTAGAAATTTCGAAAAGTTCCTTGTTTTATTTTCTAAATTTGGAAATTATCTATAGATCTTGTCGTACATGTTCATTATTAACAAAATTGACTAGATTGTTTAAAGCCGAGACAAAAGCAAAATACATCATACATGTTTCATTAATAATGTCGCTGATGATGTCAAATCGAGTCAACCAAAGCAAAATTGTATAAAACAAACCGTTGAAATAGGAACAACCCAAGATCTTGACATTTTTCTCAATTCACTAATCTTTTATGCCTTTTATTTGATTCATTTGGAATGAGGACTAACAATTTTTTACACAATCCATTTATACAACATGAACATGACACGTAGTTAAGCATGTGTCTTTTAACTTAATCATGTTCGTCCCATAAACATTAAACTGGTCAAAATTAAGAAATCATCAAAAACATAATGAGATAGGTCCCGATACAGTCGTGTAATTTATGCGGCTTTTGCGATTGGGCCCTCAAACTTATTTGGTGCAAATCAAGTCCCTTGACTCTATTTTTCTAAGGGATAATGACACGAACAGTTCATGAACTTTGGCCCAATGTACAATGTGGTCCCTGAACTTTTAATTTGTTCAATGTAGTCCTTGAACTTTTAATGTGACATCCCGAATTTCGGCCCATTTTTGGGATTTATAAAACGTGTAATTCGTCAGTGCACTTATAATAGAATCTCGCCCGGGAACTGATCACTCTCGGATTCTTGTTTTTAAAATAGAGATTTTGCTAGAATTGCACTCGATCGAATTTGGCCGTTATTTAGACCCCAAACTTGGCAGTCGATTTTCGGGAGTTTCGGGATGAAATAAATTGGACGGTGCCGATATTATTGTGGCCAGCGTCGAGATTATCAGGAATAGTGAGAAAGTGAAATTTTGGACTGGGTGCGGATTTGGACTAGTAGAGCTCCCTCGTTATAGTTTGATTTAATTAATTTGACCTTTGTCCCTTATTATATTCGAGGTTTAGTTTGGACCGGTAGATCATTTTCGATTTTGAATTTGGGCCATCGGATCGCAATTAATATTTGAATGAAGTTTATTTTCTTTTCTCTCTCTCTCTCTCTCTCTCTCTCTCTCTCTCTCTCTCCTCCGCGCACACGCTTCCCCCCTCTGACCGTGCACGTCTGCCAGGCAGACGTCCCCTCAGCTCACCAACTCCCGCCTGCTCTCTCTCTCTCTCTTCTTTTCTTTTCTTTCTTTCTTTTTCTTTTCTTCTTTCTTTCTCTTCTTCTTCTTCCTTCTTCCTTCCCCGAACTCGCCTAGTTCTGCTTCGTTCCTGCTCTGCTCGCCGGCTGCTGCTCGATCGCCTATCCAGCTCCGCCCGACGCCACCCTGCTAGCCGCCGACGCCACCATCCTCCTTGCACCGTCGCCGCGCCGCCGCGTCGCGCGGCAACTCGCCTGAGCTGCACGCGGGTGCCGTCTCCGCCCGAACCAGCGGACGCCGCAGCTCGTCCTTCCGCCGCGCGTCGTCTGCCCGTCCATCTGGCCCGTCGCCGCCGTTGCTGTTGCTGCTCCGGCGAGACCCCCGGTTCCCCCTTTCCCCTGTTTTTCTCTCCCCCGAAGCCTTCCCCTGTTCTGGACTTCTTCCCGCCGCTGCTGCCCGTCGCGCCCGGCCGCCGCTGTTCGCCGGTGCCGTCGCCGTGGGCCGCCATCCCTCTCACCCCAGCCGGCAACCCCCCTCCTCTCCTCTCCGCCCCGTGAGCCTCCTCCCCCTCTCTCCCTCTCTGTTTTGGCCGTGAGAGGCCTTCCGCTGGAGGAGCTCCGCCGTCGCCGTTACTGTTTCGGCGTGGGGTCGCCGCTGTCCAGCCACCATCGCCGCGTGTTCAGCTCGGTTTGAAGCTTAGGATACCCAGTGAGTACAACCCTAAACCCTAATTAGGCTAATGTGTGTTTCTAGATGGGTTTTAGGGGCTAATTAGGGTAATTTAGGGGTTAAATTGTGGTGGCTGTTAGAGGCTGATTTTGTGGTGCATTTGGTGACCTAGAATGATCATTTGACTGAGGTTTGGCGGTCCATAGCGTGCTGTGTGGTGGCTGATCATGGGAGTTGTGATTTGGACAAAAATTGTGGCGTTGGCGAGTGAAATTGTGAGCTAGATTGTGGCTGTTTTAGTGGTGATCTTGTGGCTATTTCACAGCTTAGTGTGATAATTTTAATGGAGGTTTAGAGGCTTAGAATGGGCTGTGCGATGGCGGGACATATTGGATTGAATCGGCTCGTGTTCGGGTTAAATTCGGGTTCATTTGTGGATTATGGAGCGCGCCTAGTTTGGTCCTCATGGTGGCTGATTATGTGGAGAAATTGGGAGTTTAGGGTGATGATTTAAATGTGAGATGATGGCCTAGAATGGGCTGACCGGTGGCTGTTTATTGTGGATTCGATTCGGGCCATTACGTGGATTAAATGGGCGCAATGCGTGGGCTGCGAGTTAGGCTGGTAATGTGGTGATTATGAGAGCCTAATGTGATGATTTAAATATGACTTGATAGTCTAGAGTGGGCTGATGGTCGGCTGTTCATTGGGGAAATTAATTTAGGCGATTATGTGGATTTGGCGGATGTGATTTGTGGACCGCATGGTGGCTGTTTTCATGGTGATTCTTGTGGCTTAATGTGGTGATCTGGAAGTGATTTAGTGGCCTAAGGTGATCTGGTTGGTGACCGATTAGTGTAGGCTCGATTGGACTATTATGTGGATTAATCGTGGTCTAAATGCGGACTATAATGGGTGCAACAATCGGGCCGTGTAGTGGCTGTTTATGTGGTGGATTTGGGAAGCCTAATGTGATGATTTGGAAGTGGATTGGAGGCCTAGAGGGGACTGGTTAGTGGCTGTCCATAGTGGAATTTATCGGGCCTTGTTCGGCGAAACTGAGGATTAATTGTGAATTGGCCGTGTGTGCTTGATTTGTCCATTAAGCGGCTGATTGTTTATGGCTTGGTAGTGGTTACGTGATGCCAGGATTGAGTACTTATGTGGCCGAGAAAGGATATGCTTGGTGGACCTTAGACTTGTGTAAGTTTAATGGCTTAATCGCGTGATTTTCGTGTGCCGATGATGTACCATGGCTGATTTGAATTAATTGATTGATTGGGCTTGTGATTCATTGAATTGAGCATATTGTATTGTGAATTGAATAAGTGGCGTTGTGCAATTGAATGCTCATTGTGAAATTCGTGAGTGCCTAAGTGTGAACTTCATGGCCATGGGTGTGCATCTCGAGCATTGGCATGGCATGTGCATATATGAGTGTGCACGAATGACATGAGTGTGTGATCACCTAAAATGCCCTGATGCGTTTTACGCGGGGTTCAGATAACAATTGGTGTTTGTGAATGAGTGATCACATAAAGCCCTGATGCGTTTTACGCGGGGTACTGAACCCGTCCTGAGGCGTGTTACGCGGGACGATGCCCGGATTACCAGAACATGACCAACCTGATGCGTTTACGCGGGTTATGTGTCATGAGCCTGATGCGTTTTACGCGGGCCGGAGACGGATCTCGAAGTGATGGACCTGATGCGTTTTACGCGGGTCGGACCTGATGCGTTTAACGCGGGTCGGAGGAGAAATTGATAATTGCAAGTGTGCTGGAGTGCAAGCGTGCGAAAATGCATTGATGGGGCGTGAGCACGCGTATGAGCACGAGCATAAGCATGACATGCGTTGTGACCAAGTGATGTGTGCATGTGCTGTGATTGGGTCCTGTGTTTTATTCTTGAATTGTAAGTGCCTAACTTGCAGGGCAAGGTGAGTATTGGATTTGGGCCCGAGGGCCTAAGTTAATTATAGTTTGATTGGTGTGTTGATTAGTGCTCGTCAGGAGGTGCATGTTAGCCTAGCTTAGGTTTAGGGAACTTACTCGCTGAGATTTGTTCTCACTGTTGTTGAAACCCCACTTTTCAGACCCCCAGCCTTGAGGATGGCAGGCGTACCGATACGTTTGAGAGGAGCCTCGGCTAGATATAGCGCTTGACCGCCGAGCCACGTACCCCCTTTTTGACGTTGGTAGCTGTTGACCCATTTTGGCTTTTATATGTTTATTCTGTTGTAATAGACATTGTAAATTCCCGTTATTAGTGCAAGTTGTATTTATGGTATTACCGCTATCCTTGGTCATGTGGTTTTAATTTGTACGGGTGTTTGTTTGCTTCCGCTTGTGCATTGTTCTCTGTTTTGGGTTTCGGGTCGGCAACGCGTCCTGGGACGTCGCACTGAATTGACCTCGGTAGGGTTGTCGCGTGCCATAGGGTTCGGGGCGTGACATTTAATTTGTTCAATGTGGTTCTTGGAATTTTGATACATGTTCAATGTAGTCTCTAAACTATATGGAAATGTTTAACGTAGTCTCTGAACTTGAATTAATAGAAAAACTACATTAAATATTTTTATATAGTTCAAGGACTAAATTGAACATGTATCAATAGTTCATGGATGACATTAAACAAATTAAAAGTCTAGAGACTACATTGCACATTGAGTTAAAGTTCAAGGACCACATTGCACATTAGGCTAAAGTTCATTAACTGTTTGTGTCATTTTTTCTTTTTCCAATGAAAGTCTTCTTTAGTTATCACTTGTCACAAATAAAGACATTAACTTGGCCGTTTGATGTGCGTATATTAAAACAAAAGGGAGGAACATATTTTTGAAATTATTATATTTAGTCTCATGGTGAAAAATAGCAAATCATTAGGCCCAAATTCAATTCAGAAGTTGTAAGCACACGTTTAAGAAAATATAATACTTTTGCCCTTTTTTTTCCCTAAATTAGACTCAGTTCTAGAATTTGAAAGTACTTTTCTCGCTTTTCGTTTAGCTGTATTGTAAACAGCCATATTGAACAAACATATCAACATAATTAAGTGTGACTGATGATTGGAGAAAGGACTTACATGGAAAAAATCGAGTGTTAGATAATTAGGCCCCGTTTGTTTCATGAAAAAATAAATAATTTAAAAAAAAAATTTTAAAAAATGAAAATATTTGAGGACTCAGTTACAAAATACTCAAGTTAGAGGACTAGATTTGAACAAATGAAGAAGATTTACACAACAGAAGTTTAACATTTCGACCACACTTTTTGTCATGCCCCGAATCCGGCGAGCATGCGAACATCCCATGACGGTCGTTAAAAGTGCGTTGTCTCAGGACACATCGCTGACCCGATCGATTCACTAACGATCATACGCATGCGGAAGCGAACTATAACACCCTATCAACATCACATATAACTCAAGGCAGCCAAGGAGACAGCAGGAATACACATCAACAAAACAACTTTCATAAACACATTGTTAACCCAAATTCGGTACAGTTTATAAGCCCAACCTCAGGGCGACCTGCCACCAACCGCACATACAGAAGGATCGGGTTAACCTAAATTCCTCTATAGCAAGGCATCCAAAAGCGGAAAGTTCATCCCATCCCCACATCGACCCTGGTCTCCGATCCTTACGTGACGTCTATTTGTCACCCCAAACCTGAAAATGTTTAACCAGGGGGGTGAGATAACTTAGCAAGTAAACTCCCTAAACCTCGTTTAGGAGAATACGTTGCCTCCGGATCATCCTAAACATACGAGTCTACTGAAATAAACGTGCCATAATACAATCACAGGCATTCTTATCTGGCTTAGACACACATATATGCCACAACAATACATCAACCATATCACATAACCAAAGTATGTAATATGTCACGCCCCGAACCCCGACGGGCTCGCGACACCCCTTCCACGAGGTCGTATTGATCGCGACGTCCCAGGATGTGTCGCCGACCCCAAACGAATCACCCAAAGTCGTACGCAGGCGGAAGCGAAATTTAAACATCCCAGATAATAAATAATGACAACGGGATAGCACTAGCATAAAATCAATATACGCATTTTATAAAAATACTTGGCAGATGCAAACAGCAGAAACACGTTCATCAAAAGGGGGTAAAGGTTGGGTAACCTACTTCACTATACAAAACGGGGGCAACCAAAAAGGTGGAATGAAACATCAAATGCCCAAAGTCACTCCCGGTCTCCGAACAGCACGTGACGACTATCCGTCACTCCAGTCCTGAAAATGTTTAACAACGGGGGATGAGATAAATCTCAATAAGTAGACAACCTAAACACCATGTAGGCCAATGCGTACCCAGACGAGTCTCCACATGCAATCTAACAACCAACGAACTAGAATTTACAAACACATACTTACCTCGCCTCAAATCACACGCCAACTCTGCATAATAGTAAAATCACATTAATGCATCCGGCATAACTCATATTCAGAACACACAAGGAAATTTCCCATGCATCATACAACAACACTCACACGTGTCTCGATTATAAGGTAAAACCACTTGGGCACGTCCCATACCATGCCTAGCAGTATTCACCCCATAATCAAACACTATGCAACATGCGTGGTCCAGCCAACTTTCTCACAACCTCCCAGGTCCTTTCACACTGCCAGTGTAAACACGCCTCAGGCCCAATCTCACGACCCGCGCTACTGCGCCTCAGGTCCATTCTCACTGCCCGCGCCACTGTGCCTCAGGCCCAATCTCACAGCCCGCGCTACTGCGCCTCAGGCTCAGCCCTCCGATCAATCCGGGCTCAATCCCGCGTAACCACGCCTTAGGACATTTCTTTCTTTCCAATGACCCGCGTAACCTACGCCTCAGGTCTAACTCACCTTCCACAGCCAAGCACATGCGTCGCATGATGCATTCATTCAATAACCATGTCATTCACAAGCCCAAATATCGCTCAAACGTACGCATCTTACCCACAAATCAATTCAGCCCGCACACGCTACACAATTCCACCAATTTCATGCCAATCACATAATCAAATCACACCTTAATAAGCTCAATCATCAATCATCCCAATCAAGTCCAAACACCCACAACACCATTCGTCAAACTCACACCATTACCATTCTCAGACATCATAACATCCAATTTTCAGTCATAAGCTCACCAATCCGACATTCAAGTCGGCCCAATCAAACGTCAATTTCACTCACAAACGCCACGACAATCCGGTCATCACACCCACATAAATCAGCCACTAATTATGCCACATAATCATCACAATTTAATCTACAAATTAACCACATTCACATATTAACCCTAATCCAAACTTAGTCACTAAACAGGTACTAATTAACCCCTAAACAAGTCCATAAATACCCAAAGTACTAGGTAGGATTTAGGAAGTCACTTACTAGGTTTTGGCCCGGGAAAAATCGGCTCGGGCCTAAAATGGCCCGGGTGAACAGTGCTGGTTTGGCATGGGCGAGGGCGCGACGGGCGCGGGGCTCGGCCATGACTCGGCGCACGGCCCGGCGACTCAGCGTGGCTCTCGGCCACGGCCCAGGACGCTCAGCACGGCTGGGGGCGATTCGGCCACGGCCCGAGCACGGCCTGGGCTGCTCGGCCACGGCCTGGGCTGCTCGGCCACGGCTTGGGCTAAACGGGCGAGTGGCCGGCCACGGCTTGGGCGACTTGGCCATGGGCTGGTTGGCTGGTCGGCAAGCTGCGGCGGCGACGACGACGCGACGGAGACGGCGGAAGGCGAAGAAGAAGAGGGGGGGAGTCGCGGCGGCGACAAGGACGCTGGGCGACGGCGACGGCGGAGCTCAGGCGTCGGGGCGATGCTGGGGAGCTAACTGGATGGCTGGACGGAGCAGCAGCGGCGGCCGGAACGGCGGCGCGCGGCGGTTGTACGAGGCGGAGCTGAAACAGGGGAGACGTCGGGGAGGAGAGAAACAGGGGGAAAGGGGAGGTGGTGGCGGCCAAGGGGGGCAGTTGGGCAGCGGAGGTGGCTGAGGGGAGAGGCTGGGTGGCGGAGGCAGAGCGGCGGCTGCCAGAACGGCGGCGCGCGGTGGCGGTGGAGTCGGGGAGCCGAAACAGGGGAGAGGCTAGGAAGGAGAGAAACAGGGGGAGGGAATTGTCGCGCGGCGGCCGGAGGTGGCACGGCGGCGTCACGAGTGGCCGGGCGACGGAGGACAGGCCGGCGGGCGGCTGGGCAGCGCCGGGCCGCGGCGGACGTAGCGATGAGCTGCTGCTCGCGCGCCTCGCGGGCAGGCCGGCGACAAGCGGTCGCGGCAATGGACGGTGGCGCGGCTCGGTCGGGGCAACAGCGGCACGAGGCGAACGGCGAAGGGTGGTCGGCGGTGACTGGTTAGGCGAGCAAAAGCAAAAGCAATCACAGTCGGGGCGGAAGGGAAGACCAGCGAATAACACGCCTCAGGACGGGTTCAATTCCCCGCGTAAAACGCATCAGGGATTAGGTGATCACACGAGCACACCATCACACCACTTTTTATCTTTACCCCTCAGGGTTTTTAGTGATCACTCATGTCATGCAATGCATTCACTTCGCGTGTTAATCACACCACATGCTCACATAATGCATGTCAACTCAATCGCAAGCCATGATCACCACCAAATCATCCTCGGTCTCGACAACATTAATCATTACAAATCAATTAATCAATCAACATGGACACCGAGTATTCAATATCAAGTCACACGTGCATAAGCACCATTTAGGTCATCAATCAAGCACCATTCAGCCACGAAACTGATCAATCTACACGCACATGCCGAATAAGCCACTTCCTCTCAATTAAATCCACAAGCCCTTCCACGAACACGGTCACAATTAGGTAATCACCAACCACCCTCAAATCAACCCATACAACACACATTCAAGCATCAATTCCAATCATGAGGGCAGCAACTATTCAACCTCGACACCCCCACCATTCCGCTCATAAAAATGGACATCCATAAAATCGGGGTAAATCTGGGAAGATTATACAGTAACCAAAATCCTTTCAAAATAAATAGTAAACGAACTCCAAAAATTTTAAATTTTGCATATATCATAAAAAACATCTTGATAAACATTTCTTATGAAGAACACGAAATCCGGTTCAATCTGCAGCCATGCCCTTTCGTCCCCCGAAACCAGACCAGAATCAGTTCGCTCTAACAAACTGTTTTGTCCTCAAAATACATTTCTTTCAACACACAAATCACCTTGAAAAGATTTGAAATTTTTATATGTCATAGAAAGGAAAGTCATCAACAACTTTTGTGTAGGAAGTTTATTGAAAATAGATCTGGAAAATTTTATAAAAATTCCGAAAGGCAAGAAGGTCGGGATGAACAGTGTTCCGGGCAGTTTTAAGACGGTCTGAAAATGGGTTTTCGTGCAACCCAAATGGCCTCCAAAAATTCCAGATTTAAAATATGTTATACCTCAGGATGTGAGGAAAAACTTTAGTGAAGGACACCACCCCTGATTCGGCCTCGAAAAATCTCCACAAAAATAGTAAACCGGGAGGGTACAGAAAACACAATTTCGAGATTCAACCCAAACTTCAAGGATCCGAGTCCTTATTGATAACCACTGAACTTCAGCCCTCAAAATTCATTCCACAAGGTTCAAACTACCATGCCATAACCATTTGAACATCCAAGAACATAATGAAAGATCAAGCTCTCCTCTAATCTACCTATAATCACCTCAATCAACCCCTAAACCAATCCATCGACAACCCATCACCCAAATCAAAGTTTAGAGAGAAACTTGCCTTAAACCTAAGCAAGAAAATCCCAACAAGCAGCAGCAAAGGCCTCAGCAAGGCAGCAACTCCGGCGAGCGGCGGGGGCGGCAACACACGGCGGCTGAACGGTGGGGACAGCGGGCTTGTCCGGTTGGCGTGAGAAATGAGAGGGAGAGAGAGAAAGAGAGAGAAAAAGAATTAAATAGGCTAGTCAAAGTCTACCCAAGGTGAAATTACCATCCTACCCTCATCTCTACTTTCCATCCGATGGCCACGATTCAATCTTATCTTAGAATGAACGGCCCATATCGATCCCCATAAAAAATATCCAAGGGTAAAATAGGAATTGAACAAAAAGTGCAGGGGCAAAATCGTTCAAAAATTTTTATCTCTAAAGTTGGTATGAAATGACCAAAATGCCCTTCTCGTTTTACACTTGGTCTTCTCAAAATCCCAGGGGCAAAACGGTAATTTTCCACTTCCTGTCAAAATTTCAGTTTTCTGACGAATCCAGACAAATCCGAGGCTGACCATGTTAATAACGACGTCGTCCAATTACTCTGTCATGACTTTCGAAATTTTCAATACCCAAACTTGGTCTCTAATTAATGACTAAATCCAAATAAACGCGACTTGGGCGTATCTCAAACTAACGGGAGGCTTTCGGGAAAATTCATAAATTCGACCCGTGGTCAATACTAAATTGAGCCACGTTTAAGTTCACTTGAACCATGATGACTTCGGTTGTCATGTAATTGCGAGGATTAATCACTAGTTCCGAGCGGTGTGATCCTTCGGAATAGGTTTAAGATCGTTCGCAATTCATCTCATGGTCGAGCGGAATCACCCGCGACCCATTCGTATGACATTGGCAAATCGATCCGTGACCATCCTTGGATCAACCTATGTTGGCCCAAAATATCACCTTGACAATCCTTATGGTCGAAAGTCAGTCCATGGTCAGGTTCTATGGTCGCACGAATCTAAATCCCTAATCAGCCTTTCCCTAATGGTTAGTATTCCAAGAGTGATCAAGTCTGGGCGAGATTTACTACAAGTGCGTTATTGAAATCAAGCATTTCATAAATATCAAGTGGGTTGAAATTTGGAATGTCACACTTTTTAAACTCAAATTACTTGTTGATTGATGCTCAATATTACGTTCTTCACCCTCACACCCATCAAGTATAACATCCGACAATTGATAAAAATATTTTTGGGATATGTTCATTGGAAGTGCTAAAACTTGTCACGAAAATGCAATTGATTCATAAAACTTGCGAAAAGTGCAATCAAGTCCTAAAATTGGTCTAATTGGTGCAATCGAGTCCTTCCGTTAACTCCGTCCAACTTGGCTGGCGGAACACCCAAAATCTAAAATAGTGTGTTGAGATAGGAACACCTAAGATCTTGACATTTTTCTCAATACATTAATCTTAAAAAATTACCCAATCAGTCCTAAACGTATTGTACGGATATCAATTTAATCCTAAACATTTTAATTTTGCTAATATAATCCGAAACATTTCTGCAAAATTCCAATGTAGTCTTTCCAATCAATTTTCATCGAAAATCACTAATGTGGTGGTCTAGTCATCGCCAGCCATCCTACGTGGCACACCGCCACGTCAGCAATTTCCGATGAAAATTGGCCAAAAGGACTACTTGCATTTCGCGCAAAGGTTTGGACTAAAAAATTGGTAAAACTAAAAAGTTTATAACTGAATTAGTATCCGTAAAATAAGTTTAGAACTGATTGAACAATTACGCCCACTAATCTTTGATGCCTTTTATTTGATTCATTTGGAATTAGCATTAAAACAATATGTACATGACACGTAGTTAAGCATGTTTTGTTTGAGCTTAATCATGTTCTTCTCATAAGCAAGTCGTTTCGTTTATACATGAACAATAAATATGTCATCCGCAAGTGTATCCTTGCAACCCATTTATTACACGTTGAGATATGTTTAATTTATTTATTTTTTGGTCAAAGAGACATGTATAATTAAATAGGTTAACACGTTGCTCATATCGACATGACACATTTGAATACCTTTATTCAAGTTACAATACGTTTAATACACATTTTCACATGTTTACTTAAGAGATTGTATCTTGAACATGGCAAATTTATCGGATCATTTGACCTATTGAGCAAATATGTCATCTATGGTTTTCAAGAATGTGATAAAATTATTAAACATAATGTGTCGGACTTAGATCTAAAGTTCATATGACATGATTAGGAAACTAAAATGGGAATTACCAACTTTAAGAATAATCCAATATCCTACCATTAGTTCTTATATAACCTTTCTAGTGAATTTGGAGATGTATTATGACTATCCATCCTAAAGGGGTTGTTGCAATGCTATGCAAAGAAAGCGTGTTGTCACGCCCCGTACCCTACGAACACGTAACATCCCGCCGCGGTCGTTAAGAATGCGACTCCCAGGATTCGTCGCCGACCCGTTACCATCGAAATAAGAGAAAATACGCGGAAGCCAAACGAACACTCCATTCAACAAACATTCAAACGGGATAACAGAGAGAGAATTTAAACAAACCAACGAACTATTTTATAAACTTAACATCACATACAACGATAGAATATACAAGCCTTCCTAAAGGCCACAAACCCAGACCACGCATACTCAAAAAGGGATAGGGTGGTCGATCTGCTCCACTACTCTATTCAAAAGAGGAGCTCCTAAAAAGATAGGGATCTCTAACCCTATCAAAAACCTCCACAACATCCTGGCGGTGCTCCTGGCGAAGCCGGGTCAGATGCCTCACTATAAGAGCCGGACGGCAAGGACTCCCATTCAGGTTCTGGCCACTCGATCCACGCTGGAGGCTCTGTCACCATCGGTTCGGGCTCCGGATTAACTACAGTTCCATCAGGGGGATCAATCTCCATAAGATCCCATAATCCTAAACCATCGTCATGGGGAACATCAAACCCCTCGAGAGGACCAATATTCTGAGCTCCGTCTCTCAGAAACCAAGCCATGTACTTATGAGCTGTCAAGTACTGCTCCCCATCATCGACCCAAACCGTGCTCTCATACTTCCGATACTCCCTACCCTCACCTACTGGGTACTCAGTCACCCAATGCTCCATCTCCGTTGGTACCCCGAAACGTAGCGGAGGCTCAGTCATAATCAAGGTCGAGGGTCTGAAAATGTTTAACAACGGGGAATGAGATAAAATCTCAATAAGTAAACTGCCTAAGCCTCGACTAGGGCAATACGTACCTCCGGCACCCTAATCATGCCATTCTAACCAAAAGGTTAAGTTCCTATCCAACGGACAATGGTACCACATACTATGCAAGTCTCAATTTGTATCACAACCATGGCAACTATCAATATGCATAACATCAATAATAATAATCCAGACATAATCAATCATTCACACGAGTCTCGATTATAAGATGAAATCACTTCGGCCCGTCCCATACCGTGCCTCACGATTTTATCCTATAATAAAGCTCAAAGCATACCATATGCACATAACACTCGAAGTTGTCCAGATTATTAACGACCCACCATAGGTCACACCGAACTCCCGCCGGTCTTCCGGCATAGCCAGGCATCACCCCACTACTTTGGGCGTGGCAACGTCGGGGATCGAACCCCCCCCCCCCCCCCCGACAAGTCGGGTACCGGATGGCATCCCATTTAGGAGCATCGATCCGGCCTCCACCGCGATCGGCAATGTCTGGGATAGAACTCCCCCCCCCCCCGACAAGTCGGGTACCAGACAGCATCCGAACTTCCACCGGGCATCGTCTAGAACTCGTCTTAGACGGAACTCATCATGGTCACACACGTAAATAACCACGCATTGCCAATTTTAATCTTCCTTAATTAGCCAATGCAAGTGTTTATGACGTGCAATGTACTACGAATAAATATGCCATGAATCGCACTCGTTTTCGTATCAAACATCGATATATGATCACGATACGCCATGCCAAGCCAACAATAGCCATAATTAACCACACGATCTTCGTTCTAGACCACGAAATCATCATCAAACTACACGACCAAGACATAGTCAACTAATCAGCCATGATTAAATAAATTAACCATACGATCAAACCAATTAACCATGCGATCAATATTAAACAACTAATCCACCACACGATCGTCATTAAACCTTTAATCGACACATAATCGACTAATTAGCCATGCGATTGCCAATCAAAGTCACCCGATCAATCTCAAATCTCTAATAAGCCATATGATTAACTTTTATCACATCTTAATTTAATCTAAACCGTAGGATCAAAATTAGCACCTAATCATGATAATTAAGCCCTAAAATTAACCTTAACCATTCTAGAACCAATGGGGGCCATATGATCAAAGTCCAAGTCATCCAATTCAGCCACTACCACATGATTATTGCAGCCACAAGACTAACCCACGAATTTAATTAAAACAACCACTAAACAACCATAATTATCCAAATTAAGCACAATTAGCAACATTAAACATATGATCAAGCTCAAATAACATAATCTACCTATCTTAACATTCAAATCAGCGACATAATTATTAAATCCAGCCACCAACAATTTCTCAATTCAGCATATACCATAACCCCTAAATTAACCCCTAAAATAACCCCTAAATTACCCTAACAACCCCTAAACACTATCCATTGGTAACCTACTAACCTAATCAAGGTTTAGGGAGTTACTTACCACTAATATAAGCTAAGAATCAAGCCAAACCCAGCAGCACCAGTCCCGGCCAAGCCAAGAGCTTCGGCGAACGGCGGCGGCCCAAATGGCGATCCGGCGAACGGCGGCTGCTCCGGGTGTGAACGGCGGCTTGGGGGCGGCTCACGGTGGTCCACGGTGGTCCAAGGTGGTGGCGTGAGGGGCTGATGGGTGGTGGACGGTGGTGGGGAGTGTCTCGGCCAAGAGAGAGGAAGAGAGAGAGAAAAATGAAGAGAGAGAGAGAGCAAGGGAAAAGTGAGGAGAGAGAGTGTGTGAGCTGAACATATCTCATCAAAATGGAGGGCTAGGATGAGTCCTTGATGCCCAAGTATTGATCTAAGGGCTAGAAATGCATCTTGACAAAAGGCTTCTAGAAGGGTATTTTTGTAATTAACCAAAAAGGCAAGGGCAAAGTTGTCCATGAAGATTTTCGGCCACTAGGGTAAAAATACCAACAAGTCCTTCCACTCAACAAATAAACTCTAGAACACACAGGGGCAAAATCGTCTTTTCCAATTTCCGAGCCTAATTTCCCTTTTTCGCGAATTTCTGAGCAAACCGATAATAAAGCGAGCTTAATGGGGCGTCGTCCAATATAATAATTTTGATATCCTTGAAAGTTCGATACCCAAGTTCGGATTCCAATTCGTGGTCAAAATCGCTCAAACGCGACTTTCGTGTATCTCAAACTAACGGGCGACTTTTAGGATTTACGCGTGTCGACCCGTGGTTGATTTGATATCAATCCACGTTTAAGTTTACTCGAGCCATGGTGACTTCGGTTGTCATGTAATTACGAGGGTCAATCACTAGTTCGAACGACACGATCGTTAGAAATTGATTTTGGAACGTTTGGAATGCATACAACGATTAAACGGCATCACCCATGACTCAATTGTATAACATTGTTAAATTGTTCCATAATCATTCTTGGATCTGCCTAAAATGGCCCTAAATATCCCATCGTCAATTCTTATGGTCGAAGTATCGATCCAGGTTCGAGTTCTTGGGTCGTGCGTATCAAAATCCTAACTAGCCATTCCCTAACGGTTAGTATTCCCAAGAATGGCCAATTCCGAGTGAGATATAACAGAAAGTGCATTGATGATAATATCATTTCATAAATCCCGAAAGTGGGTCGAAATTCAGAATGTCACAATTCTTCCCCCCTTACAAAAATTTCGTCCTCGAAATTTACAACCAAACCCAAACTATTCAAACAAATGGGGGTGCTGACGCCTCATGATTTCTTCACTTTCCCACGTGGCTCCTTCCGTTCCATGATGTTGCCAGACTACTTTGATCAACGGGATCGTCTTATTCCGTAGAACTTGTTCTTTTCTGTCTTCTATCCGAATAGGCTTTTCCACGTACGACACCTTGTCATCCACGTCTATTTCTTCATAATTCAGCACGTGGGTCGGATCTGGTTCATACTTCCTTAGCATGGACATGTGGAATACATTATGAATCTGAGATAAATTCGGCGGCAAAGCAAGTCGATAGGCTAAAATTCCAATTCTTTCCAATATTTCAAACGGGCCTACGTACCTCGGGCTTAACTTCCCTTTCTTACCAAACCGAGATGTTCCTCGCATTGGTGATACCTTGAGGAAAACATGATCTCCTTCTTGAAACTCCAAAGGTCTACGCCGTTTATCTGCATAATTTTTCTGACGACTTTGAGTAGTTCTTAGTCTTTCCCGAATGACCTTAACTGCCTCGATTGACTGTTCT
Source organism: Syzygium oleosum (assembly GCF_021117445.2). Taxonomy (NCBI): domain Eukaryota; kingdom Viridiplantae; phylum Streptophyta; class Magnoliopsida; order Myrtales; family Myrtaceae; genus Syzygium; species Syzygium oleosum. Next base: position 2,565,832 of record NW_026607500.1, on the reverse strand, counting down.
ACCAATTCTGGACCCGTAATACTCCTTTCACCAACTTCATCCCAACAAACTGGTGTTCTGCATGCTCTGCCATATAACGCTTCAAATGGTGCCATTCTGATGCTTTGCTGATAACTATTATTGTAGGCGAATTCAACTAAATGTAACTGTTCTTCCCATCCGCCTTTAAAATCTATCACACAAGCTCGTAACATGTCCTCGAGTGTCTGAATCGTCCTTTCAGACTGACCATCTATTTGCGGATGATATGCCGTACTATACTGTAACTTCGTTCCCATAGCCGTCTGAAGACTCTTCCAAAAGGTTGCGGTAAACTTAGGGTCTCTGTCCGACGTAATAGTTACTGGTACTCCATGAAGACGAACTATCTGTCGCATATACAGCTCGGCATACTTATCCATTGCGAAATCCTTTCGCACTGCCAGAAAATATGTCGACTTAGTCAATCTGTCGACGATAACCCAAATGGAATCGTGACCTCTCTGGCTCCTCGGTAATCCCATAACGAAGTCCATGGTAACATGCTCCCATTTCCACTCTGGAATTTCCAAAGGTTGCAGCTGTCCACCGGGCTTACAATGCTGCGCCTTTACTTGTTGGCACGTCAAACACCGGGCCACATGCTTGGCTACATCCACTTTCATTCCGTTCCACCAGTAGTGCTGACGCAAATTTTGATACATTTTTGTGCTACCCGGATGAATGCTATAGTTGCTACGGTGAGCTTCTGCCAAGATTTCTTTCTTAAGCTCTACGTCATCGGGCACACACAAACGTCCACGAAACTTCAAGATTCCGTCCTCGGATACTTGAAAGTCAACCTTTCTCTTAGTTTCGTCCATTTGCAGAATCTTTTGAATATCGGGGTCCGTAGATTGTAATGCCTTAATTTTAGCCTGAATCTCTGGTTCAATCATTAAAGTGGCTAACAAGTTTGAGAGGTGACCCACCTCAAACTTAAATTCAGAATCTCGTACTCCTTCGAGTAAAGTCCACTCTTTAATCATCAAATGCGCGATGCTCGATTTCCGACTAAGTGCATCCGCTACTTTGTTAGCCTTTCCCGGGTGGTATAAGATGTCGCAGTCGTAATCGTTTAGAAGTTCCATCCATCGACGTTGTCTCATATTCAATTCTTTCTGAGAAAACAAATATTTCAAACTCTGATGATCCGTGTAGATTTGAAACCTTTCTCCACATAAATAATGCCTCCAAATTTTAAGTGCAAAGATGATGACCGCAAGTTCTAAATCATGTGTCGGGTAGTTCATCTCGTGAGATCTCAACTGTCGCGATGCGTATGCAACGACTCTTCCATGTTGCATTAAAACACATCCTAATCCCTTCAGCGACGCATCACTATAAATCTCGTATCCTCCAGGACCTGAGGGTATTATCAATACTGGTGCGGTAGTCAACTTATGCTTAAGCTCTTGGAAACTTCTCTCGCACTTATCCGTCCATTCGAACTTTGTTTCCTTCTTTAGTAAGCGAGTCAAAGGAGTGGCTATCGCGGAGAACCTTTCCACGAATCTTCTATAATAGCCAGCTAGTCCTAGAAAACTCCGAACTTCTGTCACTGTCGTAGGTCTCGGCCAATTCATAACTGCCTCAATCTTAGTTGGATCCACTGAGATTCCATCCCCAGAGATCACATGTCCAAGAAATGCTACACGATTCAGCCAGAACTCACACTTACTAAACTTAGCGTAAAGTGCGTGTTCTCTTAAGGTCCGTAGCACCATTCTTAAATGTTGCTCATGCTCCTCGGGACTTTTCGAGTATATCAATATGTCGTCGATGAACACTATAACGAATAAATCCAAGAATTCCTTGAATACCCGATTCATCAAATCCATAAAAGCAGCTGGGGCATTAGTCAATCCGAACGGCATAACCGTAAACTCGTAATGTCCATATCTTGTACGAAATGCCGTCTTCGGTATATCCTCCTTTTTAATCCTTAACTGATGGTAGCCCGTTCTTAAGTCTATCTTGGAAAATACCGAAGCCTCTTGCAGTTGATCAAACAAGTCATCTATTCTTGGTAATGGATACTTGTTCTTGATGGTCACTTGGTTCAATTGCCGATAGTCGATGCACAAACGCAACGAACCATCTTTCTTTCTAACGAACAACACCGGTGCTCCCCACGGTGACGCACTTGGACGAATGAATCCCTTGTCTAGCAGCTCTTGCATCTGAACTTTTAACTCCTTCAATTCTGATAAGGCCATTCTGTAGGGTGCTCTAGAGATTGGCTCCGTCCCAGGGGCCAACTCAATTACAAACTCCACTTCCCTTTCAGGTGGTAATCCCGGCAATTCTTTAGGAAAGACATCGGGAAAGTTACACACCTCGGCTATGTCCTCTAGCCTTGACTCCTTAGCCAATGAGTCAAATACAGCCGCTAGGTAACCTTGGCATCCTTCATCCAACAGCTTAGTCAACTCAAGCGACGAAATCCAAGGAATTGAGGCTCCTCCTCGGTTTCCAACAAATTCATATCGAGGATGACCAACAGGATTAAATTGGATCACCCTTCTACTACAGTCCATCACGGCCCTTTGTTTTACTAGCCAATCCATACCAATAATGACGTCAAAATCAAACATAGCCAACACCACCAAATCAATTAATTCCTCTCTACCACCAATGACTATCTTACAGTTCGAGCATCCTACTGAGATTAGCACTTTATCCTTTAGAGGAGTAGTAACATGCAACATTACTTCTAACGGTTTCGGTTCAATCCCGAGTCAATCTAACAAATTGTTCTGACACAAATGAATGCGATGCTCCCGGATCAAACAAGGCATAAGCAGCATGATCACATAAAGAGACCGTACCTGTGACCACGCCAGGCGCATCTTCCGCCTCTTTGCGAGCCATAGCATAGACTCTTCCTTGTGCTGGGGGTCGATTCTGATTATTCTGCGGAGCGGTTCCAGCCTGATTCCCCATCCGAGGTTGTTGTGGTTGAAATGGCGACCTAACTTGTCGATTCGGGCAATCCTTCACTTGGTGACCATGCTGGCCACATCCAAAGCAAGTTCCATTCCTGCCAGGGCAAGGGCCATTCCCATGCCTTCTTCCGCAAAATCGACACGGAGTTCCAGAATAGTAGGTCGGCTTTACGATATTCTTTTTAACAAGAGGGACAAATCGCTTATTCCCATTCATAGGTTTCTTTCCAAAGTTACGATTATCCCTAGCCGGTATAAACCGCGATCCAGATGCGGCATTCCTCTCGGTCATATCTCTCTCAATCATCTGAGCCCGCTCATAAAGCTCGTTGTAATCCCTAAGGTTCAGGGGTATCAGTCGGCTGCGAAGTTCCGGCTTTAAACCATCTCAAAACCTTCTTGCCTTATCCAAAGGATTCTCGATCATCCTCGGTGCAAACTTCGATAACCTAGCAAATTCCGCCTCATACTGATCCACAGTCGTTTAATTCTGGCGAAGCCGTAAGAATTCTGCCATCTTCTGTTCTTGAGCACTCTCAGAAAAGTACTTTCCATTAAAGGCATCGACGAAGCCGGTCCAGCTTCGGGCACAAGGCCCACCGGGAAAATTCTTTCTCGAGTGGCCTTCCACCAATCATTAGCATTATCTTGAAGTTGATACACACCAAAGTCACCTTTTCCTCCTCTGTGCACCCCAGAAGTGCAAAGGCCTTTTCCAATTCCTCAACCCAGCGAGTGGCAGCCTCGGGATCACCTTTCGCGTCGAACTTTGATGGCTTAAGTTTCAAGAACTGCTCCACCAACTTGTGCATTTGGCGATTCTCATTTCCATTTCCATTCCCCGGATTATTCTGAGCGGCGGCAGCAGCAGCAGCAGCAGCAGCAGCAGCAGTTCGTTCTTGAGTCTGCAAGCCTATTAACTGTCCAATCGCCTCTAGAGCCCTTAAAACCCCATCAACTCTAGGATCCTCTGTCGTTCTAGCTCGCGAACTCGATGCACCTCTGGTTCCTCTACCCCGGGTGTTCATCCTCACAGAAATCACTCCAAACACCTAAGCCTGCTATAATTCCACCATGGAATCAAAGACTTAAATCAACTACTCGGCTTAAGCAGTTCTAGGCAACGAACTACAGCAAGCAATTGTAAGCAAGCAATCACCCCAAATAAGCATCATAAGTACACACTTAGCAAGAGTATAGATCTTACCTTAGAGCGCCTGTAATGTTAGTAATAGCACTAAACCACTCAGCACTCATAAGCAGGTAACAGTATGATGCAAATTCAAGCCTACCAATCATAAGCACATATTCTCAAAGCACGCACAAAGCGTCACAAACTTGTTATCAAGGCAAGTCTCTCTAACCAGCTACCCCAAAATCATCGCTCCTTATCACTCCAGGTCTCGACCAAACATGGATCGAGCTAACCTTGCTCTGATACCACTTGAACGGGGATGTCACGCCCCGTATCCTACGAACACGTAACATCCCGCCGCGGTCGTTAACAATGCGACTCCCACGATTCGTCGCCGACCCGTTACCATCGAAATAAGAGAAAATACGCGGAAGCCAAACGAACACTCCATTCAACAAACATTCAAACGGGATAACAGAGAGAGAATTTAAACAAACCAACGAACTATTTTATAAACTTAACATCACATACAACGATAGAATATACAAGCCTTCCTAAAGGCCACAAACCCAGACCACGCATACTCAAAAAGGGATAGGGTGGTCGATCTGCTCCACTACTCTATTCAAAAGAGGAGCTCCTAAAAAGATAGGGATCTCTAACCCTATCAAAAACCTCCACAACATCCCGGCGGTGCTCCCCGGCGGCCGGCCGATGCCTCACTATAAGAGCCGGACGGCAAGGACTCCCATTCAGTGTTCCGCCACTCGATCCACGCCTGGGAGGCTCTGTCACCATCGGTTCGGGCTCCGGATTAACTACAGTTCCATCAGGGGGATCAATCTCCATAAGATCCCATAATCCTAAACCATCGTCATGGGGAACATCAAACCCCTCGAGAGGACCAATATTCTGAGCTCCGTCTCTCAGAAACCAAGCCATGTACTTATGAGCTGTCAAGTACTGCTCCCCATCGTCGACCCAAACCGTGCTCTCATACTTCCGATACTCCCTACCCTCACCTACTGGGTACTCAGTCACCCAATGCTCCATCTCCGTTGGTACCCCGAAACGTAGCGGAGGCTCAGTCATAATCAAGGTCGAGGGTCTGAAAATGTTTAACAACGGGAATGAGATAAAATCTCAATAAGTAAACTGCCTAAGCCTCGACTAGGGCAATACGTACCTCCGGCACCCTAATCATGCCATTCTAACCAAAAGGTTAAGTTCCTATCCAATGGACAATGGTACCACATACTATGCAAGTCTCAATTTGTATCACAACCATGGCAACTATCAATATGCATAACATCAATAATAATAATCCAGACATAATCAATCATTCACACGAGTCTCGATTATAAGATGAAATCACTTCGGCCCGTCCCATACCGTGCCTCACGATTTTATCCTATAATAAAGCTCAAAGCATACCATATGCACATAACACTCGAAGTTGTCCAGATTATTAACGACCCACCATAGGTCACACCGAACTCCCGCCGGTCTTCCGGCATAGCCAGGCATCACCCCACTACTTTGGGCGTGGCAACGTCGGGGATCGAACCCCCCCCCCCCCCCCCCCGACAAGTCGGGTACCGGACGGCATCCCATTTAGGAGCATCGATCCGGCCTCCACCGCGATCGGCAATGTCTGGGATAGAACCCCCCCCCCCCGACAAGTCGGGTACCAGACAGCATCCGAACTTCCACCGGGCATCGTCTAGAACTCGTCTTAGACGGAACTCATCATGGTCACACACGTAAATAACCACGCATTGCCAATTTTAATCTTCCTTAATTAGCCAATGCAAGTGTTTATGACGTGCAATGTACTACGAATAAATATGCCATGAATCGCACTCGTTTTCGTATCAAACATCGATATATGATCACGATACGCCATGCCAAGCCAACAATAGCCATAATTAACCACACGATCTTCGTTCTAGACCACGAAATCATCATCAAACTACACGACCAAGACATAGTCAACTAATCAGCCATGATTAAATAAATTAACCATACGATCAAACCAATTAACCATGCGATCAATATTAAACAACTAATCCACCACACGATCGTCATTAAACCTTTAATCGACACATAATCGACTAATTAGCCATGCGATTGCCAATCAAAGTCACCCGATCAATCTCAAATCTCTAATAAGCCATATGATTAACTTTTATCACATCTTAATTTAATATAAACCGTAGGATCAAAATTAGCACCTAATCATGATAATTAAGCCCTAAAATTAACCTTAACCATTCTAGAACCAATGGGGGCCATATGATCAAAGTCCAAGTCATCCAATTCAGCCACTACCACATGATTATTGCAGCCACAAGACTAACCCACGAATTTAATTAAAACAACCACTAAACAACCATAATTATCCAAATTAAGCACAATTAGCAACATTAAACATATGATCAAGCTCAAATAACATAATCTACCTATCTTAACATTCAAATCAGCCACATAATTATTAAATCCAGCCACCAACAATTTCTCAATTCAGCATATACCATAACCCCTAAATTAACCCCTAAATTACCCTAACAACCCCTAAACACTATCCATTGGTAACCTACTAACCTAATCAAGGTTTAGGGAGTTACTTACCACTAATATAAGCTAAGAATCAAGCCAAACCCAGCAGCACCAGTCCCGGCCAAGCCAAGAGCTCCGGCGAACGGCGGCGGCCCAAATGGCGATCCGGCGAACGGCCGCTGCTCCGGGTGTGAACGGCGGCTTGGGGGCGGGTCACGGTGGTCCACGGTGGTCCAAGGTGGTGGCGTGAGGGGCTGATGGGTGGTGGATGGTGGTGGGGAGTGTCTCGGCCAAGAGAGAGGAAGAGAGAGAGAAAAATGAAGAGAGAGAGAGAGCAAGGGAAAAGTGAGGAGAGAGAGTGTGTGAGCTGAACATATCTCACCAAAATGGAGGGCTAGGATGAGTCCTTGATGCCCAAGTATTGATCTAAGGGCTAGAAATGCATCTTGACAAAAGGCTTCTAGAAGGGTATTTTTGTAATTAACCAAAAAGGCAAGGGCAAAGTTGTCCATGAAGATTTTCGGCCACTAGGGTAAAAATACCAACAAGTCCTTCCACTCAACAAATAAACTCTAGAACACACAGGGGCAAAATCGTCTTTTCCAATTTCCGAGCCTAATTTCCCTTTTTCGCGAATTTCTGAGCAAATCGATAATAAAGCGAGCTTAATGCGGCGTCGTCCAATATAATAATTTTGATATCCTTGAAAGTTCGATACCCAAGTTCGGATTCCAATTCGTGGTCAAAATCGCTCAAACGCGACTTTCGTGTATCTCAAACTAACGGGCGGCTTTTAGGGTTTACGCGTGTCGACCCGTGGTTGATTTGATATCAATCCACGTTTAAGTTTACTCGAGCCATGGTGACTTCGGTTGTCATGTAATTACGAGGGTCAATCACTAGTTCCGAACGACACGATCGTTAGAAATTGATTTTGGAACGTTTGGAATGCATACAACGATTAAACGGAATCACCCGTGACTCAATTGTATAACATTGTTAAATTGTTCCATAATCATTCTTGGATCTGCCTAAAATGGCCCTAAATATCCCATCGTCAATTCTTATGGTCGAAGTATCGATCCAGGTTCGAGTTCTTGGGTCGTGCGTATCAAAATCCTAACTAGCCATTCCCTAACGGTTAGTATTCCCAAGAATGGCCAATTCCGAGTGAGATATAACAGAAAGTGCATTGATGATAATATCATTTCATAAATCCCAAAAGTGGGTCGAAATTCAGAATGTCACACGTGTGGTGGATTAATGAAGCACATGATAATCATTTTATTTCTTTGTTTTTCTATTTTTCTGTTCCAGGAACAAATTTGAAACAGAAATCCGTTTGGTAATGTAATTTCATTTTTCTATTTTTGGAACAAATTCTTAGTTCAAAAATAGGTTTAGAGCAAAAATGAAAAGTAAAAATTTTGTACTTTTCTATTTCTAGAACAAAAAAAGAAATACAAATTCTTCTCATCGCTCGCGATCGCCTCCCACCGACTACCGCCACCACTCCCTAACGGCCTCCTGTCGACCACTGCCTCCTGCCGTCGCCTGCCATTCGACCACCGCCACCTTCCACCAGCCACTACCCATCGATGAATGGAAAATAGCATAAAAGAGAGAAATTTTATGTCGTTATCAAATGTATATCTCTATTTAGAAATTCATCTAGAGACAGAAATAGAATCTATTTCTAGCTAGAAATCTATTCCTAAAACATAATAGTTAGCATTCACGCCCAATTGAGTTTGGCCAGAACACATAATTATATATACTTCATAGGTATGACTCTCAACTTCACCAAAGGCATACAATCTCATCACATATTTGAGTGATCCAATCGAGTTTAGCATTATGCCTTACTAGACCTATCAAACGGATAGGATCAGGTCCGTCAGGTCACAAATGGTCCAACCTAAACTAACACATTTAACCCATTTTAACCCATTTCCATGCAATACAAATCTAGTGATCTATACCCGACCTATATTGCTACATCACTTCCATATTTAACCCAATCTAGGAAAACTTGTTTCTTTTGATTTTTTTTTAAAAAATTATATTGCTAAAACACTTCCATGCAATACAAAAAACTAGTTGACAATTTTTATAATTTTATTTTAAATTGAGGCTTAGTTTGTTTCGTGGAAAATGTGACATTTCTGGAAAATGTTTTCAAGGAAGTCATTTTCCAAGAAAATAACAATAGTTTCCAGTTTTTTACCGAAACCTAAAAATGAAATGAAAAATATTTTTCGCCGTTTGGTATAGAAATATGATTTAATATTTTTTTTTCTTTTTTCTTTTGTCGCAACCTAATCTCGGCTAATGGATTATTAAGACTAAGCCTAACTCGAGCCCTCCCAAGCCCTATCAATTCGCGACTTAGGGTTAAAGTTCTTAACGTGCAAATGTTTTTATGCTTGGAGTCACCACTAATCTATTTGCGGTAGGTCGATTAGAAACCTATATAAAACATAGGGAGATATGTTATGTTTTATTTCTACGAACCAGAGATTTTAAGTTCGGGGACTTGGTTATGCCAGAGCTAGTCTAACACCCTTTCGGTACATTTTCTTTTCAAAAAAAATGTTTAAACAGGCAGTCTGGATGCATTTTATTACCTAGTTGCTAACATATGGGGGTGACCATGCGGGCGCACAATCCATCAATTTAACACCCAATAAAGAAAGCAGTAAATAAATTACTAGCTTAGGAGAACAACATACCTTTTAGCAAGGAACAAGGACACTATAAGTGCCAAAACTTGTGTATGGCGCTCACTTTAGTGCCAAAAGTTTCCGCCAGATCATTTAAGTGCTAAACTTTTTTTAAAAACGATTACTTAAGTGCCAACTCCGGTCAGTTCGGCTGGAAATTCAACGTGGCATTTTTTTATTAATTTGTAAAGCCGATGTGGCTCGCCAAAGGTTTAGTCAGCATGTACAGTCAACACTTTCTATTTTAAATAATTTTATTTTTTTTCTTTTTTCCTTATCTTTCTTTTTTTTTTCCTTTCTTTTCTATTTTTTCTTTTCTGATCTAACGGCCACCGGCGAGCCTGAGAAGGGTTGGGGAAGGGCCTCGCCGGCAGCAGGCGAGGCTGACCCTCGCCAACCATGGGCGAGGCTGACCCTCGCCAACCATGGGTGAGGCTGGCCCTCGCTAGATCTAGGGGAGGCCAGCCTCACTAGATGCCGGCGAGGGGCGACCTCACTTGTCGCCGGCGAGGGTCGCCTCGCCCAGATCTGGCGAGGCCAGCCTCGCCCAGATCTGGCGAGGCCAGCCTCGCCCATGGCCGGTGAGGGGCGGCCTCACCTGTCATCGGCGAGGGTCGCCTCACCCAGATCTGGCGAGGCCGCCCCTCGCCAGCAGCTGGTGAGGCCGGCCTCGCTCAAATCTGGCAAGGGCTGACCTCACCTAGATCTGGCGAGGGCCGGCCTTGCCCATGGCCGGCGAGGGTTGGCCTCGCCTGTCGCCGACGAGGGTCGCCTCGCCCAGCCCTTCCCGGGCTTCGCCGGTGGCCGGCCTGGCCACCGGCAACCGGCCTGTAGATTAGAAAAGGAAAAAAAGAAAAGAAAGGAAAAAAAAGAAAGAAAAGGAAAAAAGAAAAAATAATAAAATTATTTAAAATAAAAAAAATGCTGACTAAACCTCCGGCAAGCCACATCAGCTTTAGAAATTAATAAAAAAAATGCCACGTCGGATTTCCGGCCAAACTGACCGGAGTTGGTACTTAAGTAATCCGACGGAAATTTTGGTACTAAAGTGAGCGTTGTACACAAGTTTTGGCACTTGTAGTGTCCTTGTTCCCTTTTAGCAACGTAAGCATTTGCATTGTTAGCTAGAAAATCTCACAGACAACCCTAATATGATTTCTAATTAACAAAGCAATTCACACCATTTCTTCTTTAGGGTTTTTGCTTTATTAACAAAGCATAGCGACTATAGAGAAGATTGAATAGCGATTGTGCAATCAAACGCAATTTCGAGAGAGTAAATAATAGTCATCCAGAGAGGTCGTCCTTGAGATGTAATAGCTTTTATTGTCTCCCAAGACAACCCAGTGTGCTTGACTTTTTATCAGTGCCCCTCCTTCGGTATGTGCATGCAAGGGATGGAGAAGCAGCAACGGGTGGCCCCACGACCGCCTGGGAAGAAGATCTTTCTTTTCTCGTGAATTGCCTCTTCCCCCTCTTCCACCAAACTTTTTTCTTGTGGCCGTCAATCGCTTTCTCTCTCGCCCTCGTGTGGCCGTGTATAGAATTGTGTGGCCCCGTCCCAATTGTGAAGAGTTAAGGTCTATTTATAGTGCAAATTGGGTTATTCCCTAATCTTGATTATGGGTTTTTCCAATAAAAGGCTTAATCTTCATGGGCTCTTTAATCACAAAGCTTGTTTTAACTTTGACGGGCTAAACCCCACTCAATTGAAGCTTTACTTATTCTAATCTTGGGCTTGATTTTCAACCACTATGCCTCCATGGCTTGACCGAATTTCTCATGTAAAGTAGGCTCAGTCCACGTGACTGATTCAGGTCCATTCACCACCGCCGGTCCAATGCAATAATTAAACTACATGATCCTAAAAACTATATGGGCCTAATTAACTATTAGTGCAAATGTTCCTAATATCTATATGTTATGCAATTTTAATATTTTTGTTTAGGGGTTAAAATTTAATCCCTAATTTTCTATGCAATTAATCACTAAATGGTCGGTCGAAATTTAGGTGTTAACATCGTTTCTTTTTCTTTTTCTTTTTTATTTATTTTTTTCCTTTTTTAAAAAATCGAATTTTTATTTTTACTTTATTTTTAATTTTTTCTTTTTTCGTTTTTCCTTCTTCAACCGGCCATCGGCGGGGGATGAGCTCGCCAATCTGGCGAGCCTCGAGCTCACTGGCCTAGGGCAAGCTCAAGCTCGCCAATCCGGCGAGGCCTCACCAACGCTAGAGGTTGGCAAAGCTCAAGGCTCACCAGAGGCCGGCAAGGCCTCGGCCTTGCTAGATCAAAGCTCGAGCTTCGCAAGTCGGTGGCCAATTGAAGAAGAAGGAAAAAGGAAAAAAAGAAAAGAAAAAACAGGAAAAGACAAAAAGAAAAAGAGAAAAAGAAAAGAAAGCATAAAATAAAATAAAAAATTATAAAAATATTCAAACAATTAAAAAAAATTAAGTCACTTGATCTTGTTAAGTCAACCATTTATGACCCATTTAAGACCCCTTAAATTGTACGTAACCATTTTATGATCCATTTAAACTTGTTTTAAAATATAAGGCAACCCATTTATGACCCACACCATTAAATGAGTTAAAATATGAGTTCCAGATCCATTTTGCCACCTCTACATCTTACTAGGCTTAGGAGATTGGCGAAGCTTTTCACTACCACAAGGTTAACCAAAGGTTGTACCCTGAACGAACCGTTTGTGGAGCTTGTGGCTGTTAGATCACCAAAAGAAAAATAAGACCTCATTGGGTCATTAAAAATCTCCCAATATTTGCATCTTAAAGTTCGTTTGTATTTGAATTTTCGCAAAACTTACATCATTGCTACGTGTTACAACTTGGGAACCATTCCTTGAAAGGCAATATTCCTGAGGTTTACTTATCTAAGATGGATTTTTCCAACGTAAAGTGAGACATCAAATGTATCTTAATCGTAATTACCAAATATTCGGTCATTAATAATCTAATCCTACCCAGGTCTTTCTTATGCAGAATCGTCGGATTGAATCAGGTTTATGTGCTTTCTGTCGTACTATCCCAGATTCCATCAACCATCTCTTCTTCGAATGTTCTGTTACCAGCAGGCTGGCCTCATTTTGGGCAACCAAATGCAATCTGCCATGGCGCAATCGTCCGTGGCTGGAGCTTCTTTCGTGGGCCTTCAAAGTTTGTGGAGGCACTTCCTTCCGGCACCGAATCGCTAGATTCTCCTTCGGTGCTCTTTGTCACATCATATGGATTGAGCGGAACAACTCTCTTTTCAGAAACAAGAGTATCTTTATTCCGGGAATCCGCAAACACTTGCTCAAGCTGGTGAAGGATAAAGCTCTATCCTCAGGGAAAATTGCTGACACACCTACAAATAGGCGACTCCAAAGGAACTGGGAACTCTCACCTTCCATTTTTTCATAATTTGGTTGTGTAGTTTCTCTATCTTGTACCTAGCATTGTTGGTTGTTAGTTTTTCGTTTTTGCCTTGTTGAGTGCCCCCCCTCTTTCGGACTTCATGTAGATTCGGGATTCGGGGTTTTCTCTTGTCATTTCCTTGTATTTGGTGATTCAGAAAAGTAATACAAACTCTTACCTTTACCAAAAAAAAAAAATAATCTAATCCTACGCAAAAAAGCTAAACCAGTGAAAGCTAAACCAGAATTGGCAAAAAAGCTAGGTCAACTTCGTCACGCCCTGTCTTTGACCAGTGATTGCATACATCCTGACGTTGCATGATTTGAGTTCACACGCCTCTCGAGTTAATATTAGTTAACTTTTTTTTTTCCATATAACCCTACGCACAAGTTATCAACACGCCGCCACACGCACAATACTTTGTAAAATAGATTCTCAAGAGAGCGACGTCCTTTGTAACAAGCTGACCCATTTGTATGATAAAAAAGCAAATGGTATTTTATGCACTTTTTCGCTCAAAAAAGCTGATTAAGTCCATTTTTTCGGTTCGAGGAATCCCTTCTCCATGACTCGATTGCGTTTCGAGATTTGCATAGTCAATCGCTAGCATAAGTGCTAACGCAATTAATCTCTTGGGGTTGATAACTATATGCCTTATCTGAAAATATGTTATGAAAGTTAGCATATGTAATTAAACGGGAAAATTCTAAATAAGGACCTGAAGTGCTCTCATTTTCTCAAATAAAGGCTTGAGGTAGATATTGTCTCAAATAAGAACCTGAAGTGGCCAAATCGTCTCAAATAAGGGCCTTTGGCCGGCCGGCCAACATGTAACTATTCCGGCAAGGGTATTTTAGTCAAAAAATTTATAAGTATTATTTTTTTATTTTTTTTACTTTTATTTTCCTTTTTCTTTTCTTTTTCTTTTTCATTTTTTTTCTCTTTTCTTTTTCCCCCTTCCCTCCCCGGCCATGCCGCGCCTCATCGATGGCCGGCGGAGGTCGCCGGCCTTAGGCGAGGCTGCCCTCACTTGGGCAGACAAGGGCGAGGGTTGCCCTTGCTGGCGTCGGGCGAGGGGCGCCCCCGCCTGAGTCCGGCGACTAGTCGACAGAGGAAAGAGGGAAAAAAAAAGAAAAGGAAAAGAAAAAAGAAAGAAAAAAAGGAAAATAAATGTAAAAGATGAAAATGCCCTTCGGTCAGATAGGTCAGGCCCTTATTTAATACAGATATGGCCACTTCAAGCCTTTATTTGAAACAAAATCAACTTCAGATCCTTATTTGAGAAAACGATGGCACTTTAGACCCTTATTTGAGACAAAGTCAACTTCAAGCTCTTATTTGAGAAAATGAAAACACTTTGGGCCCTCATTTGAAATTTTTCCTAATTAAACACACTATTGATTCTATTTTCCTTTATTCGAATCCCTGCTATTGTCAACATCTAATTTCGTCAACCATGACAATAACTTGTGTATTACAAGAAGACCAACTGAGAAAAGAGTTTTGCTTAACCATCGCCATCAATCCCTGGATGAGAAAATCAGGGCATCCTTGAGGAGTTTATATGAAAGCGGACGTAAATTGCATAACCGAAGGCAATTTTCAAATTGTATAATCAGGGTATACTTGAGGACGTTATATCTTGTTGATGGGTTTTCTGATCCTCTCCGTTCTAGAAAAGTCATTCAATCAATTTATCTGCATGAGATCATGATGTTACTGCAGCTCAAACGCGTCTTTCTTTCTCTTCTGCGGAAGAGCTTCAATGGGTGTGATCTCTTGAGATAAACTGAGTCAATTAATTGAAAAGATCCCAATCTCTATCAGATACAGCCTATATAGCTCGTATGTATCATCATCCACTTTATGTTTTAGAACCTAATATGCATCATCCTTCGTTTTTAAATAACCTAATCCGCTGCCATATGTTACAATCTGAATGGTTTTTCAAAATTTGCATATATTCAATCAGACTTTGTAGGGCTTGCAATAGGGCAAGGCACAAAGTAAAATAAGAAACGCAAAGAAAATCGAGAAGTGAGGAGACAATATAGCCAACACTAGGGGGAGGTTGCAACTGATCTCTTGAGACTTCGACAAGATACTGCAAAAATTGAATAGTGAGGAGGCAACTTGCCAGAAAGTGCCAAAATCTAAAGGGCAAAATGTAATTTCTCACATTGTCGGATGAATTATCCCTCTTAAAGAGAGTAAAAGTAGTTGGGCGATAAGTACATGGTTGGATCTTCAGCTAAAAAATAGTCGGAGTCAACGTTGAGAGGGGACTGTGCAACCGATTTCAAGACTTTAGTAGGGATGCAAAATTCGAAAGGCTGGAAGATAATTTGCAACAAGTGTCAAAATCTAAGCAACAAAATGTAATTCCCTGTCTATGTCGTCTATCTTGGGTGTCCCCAATTTCGTTCTATCTTATTCTTGCTCTATTTCCGTTCTAAATTGCCGCTTATTGATAGTTGCACTCACCTATTAAGGTTAAGAAGTCGAGGCGAGATGGCCTGCTACTTGTGTTTTTTAATCTACGGAATCATTGGGGACGTCCCTAATTTGTCGTATATTACTCAAATTTCTAGAATTAAAGCAAAGGATTCTAGTCAAACCGCAGCTTGAAGATCCACTGATTCCGCAGCTTCATCGACCTTCAATGAGGAAAGCATGTGCAGGACTGTCATCATACTTTGATTTTCCCAAGTAAAACATATGTGTTACTTCTAGGTAAGTCATCGAAGTGTGGATCCTGTTGTCCTTTATTTGAAAGGGAAATTTGTCGAATCATTACGTACAGTATTAGTGTAATATTTGAAATTATGAAGACACTAGTCAATAAGTTCCAATGTAATAAGTAGTGTATCCGTTATTTACTAATAATATATGTTATTAGTATTACTCATCTAGCATATCGACATGCACTATATTACAATTTTCGGGAAAGTTTTAATTTAGAGATACCTTAGATTTTATAGCATGGATAGATTCACTTGCAAAAATTCATTTCTTCGAGGTTTGAATTGGACAAATTTATCATATATGTTAGCGCATTAAGATGCGTGCGCTATTAGAGACAGAATTTGAATTTAGCATTGGAGCAAGATGATAAGTTTCTCCAAATTATGAATTTAACATTGAAATCTAAAACAAGGAACAAGTCCCTTATATGTTATCATTGCAAGAAAGAAGGGCACATTATGAGGGGTTCCCCAGAGCCAAAGAAACTGGAGAGATCGAAGAGTGACATGAATGTCGCACAAGCCAGCGGGGGGGGGGGGGGAGTCAAGACTGTTTTTTGTGTGTCTGCCAATTCGATTGGAAACAAGTAGATCATAGATTATGGACGCACATAATACATGACATCATATAGGGAATGACTTTCAAATTATCAGTCTATTGAGAGTAGTGCAGTGTTTAAGGGAAACCGCGGTGTGCACAGGGCCATTGGTATTGGCCAATGCATATATGGACGCACGATGGGATCATCAAAACTTGGTGAGATGTTCGACGAGTTTTGGAGCTGAAGAAAAATCTAATTCCTCTTGTTAGTTCAATTCGCTAGGATGTCAGTATACTTCAGAGTTTAGGACTTTGATAAGTCATGAAAAGAGCACTCGTGGTCATGAAGGGAAGAGAAAAAATAGTCTGTACTACTTTCAGGGACAAATAGTTACAAGCTCAGCTGCTACGATTCTATCCACGCTGTCAAAGCCAAATCACATAAGGTCATGGCACAGGCGACTTGGAGACATCTTAGAGAGATATGAACTTTTTGAGTGAGCGGGGTCTTCTGCTAGAGTAAAAAGTCAGGATGCTGGACTTTTGTGAACATTGCGCGGTGGCCAAGTGTTTCACCAGAAAATGCTCCCGCGGCGAAATATAATTCACCGAAAGTCGTTCTTCGGTTCTTAATGTGAGGAGACCGGGTTCCGTGGCGACTCTGGACAGGAAATATCCAGGGAGACAAGGAAAAACGGCGAACTTTTACTCCAAACTTCAAACCGGACTATATATACAAACCGTGCCGGAATTTAATCGACGACAAAGCTTGAAAATACAGCCGCACACGTACACAAAGATGTAACGCCGGAATTTATCGACGACGCAACACTCGGGATAGAGATACACGCTGGAATTTAATCGACGACGCGAATCGGAAAGCTACAGCTAAGGAAAGAAAAAGTGTGGTACATGAAAGTAACGATAATTGAAAGATAACATGTTTGATTTTGTCGGGTTCCTCTCTCCGGTAGATGGCCGGTGATATTTATAATGGTCGTGTGGTAACTGCTCCTTAGCAGTTTTCAACAGTTGTGCCCATGTTCTTTCATTCCGAAAATCTTGTCTTCATGTCCATGTGATGTCATGATTCTGCTTTCAAGATAACTGTTTCACGATCTTGTTCACAAGTGATAACTTCCTCATAATCATGGTTCCAAGTAACTGTTCTCTCAAAATACGCATGTATGCTCCTTAGTAGTTTCCAACAGTTACGTTGAATCCACTACCTTGACGGTTTTTTTTTTACTCCATTACGTTGGCGGTTGCTTTGACTCCACTATGTTGATGGTTACTTCTTCTTTCTGCATCTCCAACCAGTCACAACCGTCGACTTCCTCTTAATGGCGAAAACTCTACAGTGATTTTCTGAGTAAACTCGAAACATAAAAGTTGTAGATCCAGGAGTCTTCGTTCTTTTGGCTTTGGAATCAAGTCAATCCGATCTGTTTCGAAGAAGTTATGACCATTTTCCCGAACTAGCGCAGAACTGCAATTTCGTCGAAGTCATCGACAAGATGAAGTCACGACCGTCGACTTCCTCTTAATGTCGAAAACTCTACAGTGATTTTCTGACTAAACTCAAAACATAAAAGTTGTAGATCCATGAGTCTTTGTTCTTTTGGCTTTGGAATCAGGTCAATTTGATCTGTCTCGAAGAAGTTATGACAATTTTCCCGAACTAGCGCAGAACAGCAATTTCGTCGAAGTCATCGACAAGATGAAGTCGTGACCAGTCTTGTCAATAATACAAAAAATTGTTCATTTTTGGGTGTAAATATATACACATAACACATGTCTCTGACATGTGTCCCTTATGTTGGCAACTTGATGATATTTGCTTCCACGTTACCTCAAGTCTCCGCCATGTGTCCCTCGATGATTGTCACGCCCCGAGCCCCATCGAGCTCGCGACATCCCTCTTCGGTCGAATTAGTGCGACGTCCCAGGAAACGTTGCCGACCCAAACGAACCCATCAGAGTTTAATCGCGGCGAAAACAACAAACACCCAGACAATGATTTACCGGGGGTACTAGGGAAAATAAATTGCCAAACCACCAAATCTTATACTATACCTCGAATTAAGTACAATGTCCAATTACAACATAAACTTATGCCACAACCGCCAATTTACAAATCACAAAGCAAAATATGCACATTGAGCTACTAAACTGCAAACCACCGATATCACAAAAAGTTTAGTAGCCTGGATAAGCACTACACCAAAAATGGGACACTTCCAAAGTCTTCCTCAGCTCCAAACTAATCCCTACGCCCTCTAGATGGCATCCACTCTGACTCACTCTCTTCGGAATCATCATCCGAATCCTCATTAGACACATGCTTATCCGACGACTCTGATTCGGCCTCAATCTCGATCGGATTATCCTACAACATCATGATCAGAGTGCATAACAGCCCCAAAACGTTGCGACGACGGCGGAGGATTCATGGTTCGGGCGGGTGCTCTGAAATGGTTTGGTGGAAACAACCATGAGACACTTCTCAATAAGTTCACAACCTAAACCTTACAAAGGCTACCACGTATTCCAGACAAGTCCAGACACCGAGTCAAGCAACACACAAACAACGTCCACACAATCGTACTCACTTTATTCTCAATACACGCAACTTGCACGTTAGTCTTACAATAGCACTATTCCACTCACATGCATGTTCTAATGACATTTCATGCATTTGTTCCTATTTCATCACATCTTTTCCACACTCTCGCTAGTGGCCCGCGTTACAGTACACGCCTCAGGTCCACTGCGACCAACTTATCACAACACTTCAAGGGCCCGCGTTACAGTACACGCCTCAGGCTCAACATCCATTCTCCTAGTGCACAACCCGCGTTGAAGTACACGCCTCAGGTTGGCCATGTTTCCAGCACTCCTCGGCCTACGTTACAGTACACGCCTCAGGCCATGTCTCTTGCCCGCGTTACAGTACACACCTCAAGCTCAACACCCACCACCTACGGCACAACCCTCGTTGAAGTACACGCCTCAGGTTGGCAGTCTTCCGGTAATACCGGGCATCGTCCCGCGTTGAAGTATACGCCTCAGGACGGCATAATTCTCACGATCGCACATGCCACACCAAATTCACTCTCTTGTTCATGCACATGCTCAACAATCACTTGCCACACACAATTGGCCCATCACACGTGGCCCGTGCACGTATCAATACTCACACAATTCATGCTCAGCAAGCATTCTATATGGGCAATTTAACAATTAACTCAATCTGGCCCAAGCGTGCACACAACAAAGCACATTTCAATCCATCAAATCACGGTTCAATAAACACACAGGGCCACTCATGGGCCCACAAACACAGCCACGTTCATAGGCATAAATTCGACATTTCCAAGCATATTAAACACCACACTCCAGCCATACTACCACACACCAAACCGACACCATTTGTCCTTAAATCGAGTCCTAAGCTCGTCAATTCCATCCCACAACGTCCGACACTCTATTCAGTCTCACTCCAGCCTCGAAACATCCTCATTTCATCCTCAAATCAACTCATATAACACACATTCAAGCATAAATTCTGGTCACGAGGCAGCAACTAATCAACCTCGACACCTCCACCATTCCGCTCATAAAAATGAACATCCAAAGAATCGGGGTAAAATTGGGCAGTTTACACAGTGACCGAAATCCCATCAAAATAAATAGTAAAAAAACTCCAAAAATTCTAAATTTTGGATATATCATAAAAAAACATCTTGATAAACATTTCTTATGAAGAATACGAAATCCGGTTCAATCTGCAACCATGCTTTTTTGTCCCTCGAAGTCAGGCCAAAATCAGTGCGCTATAACATACCGTTTTGTCCTCAAAATACATTTCTTTCAATACCCAAATCACCTTGAAAAGCCTTGAACTTTTTATATGTCATAGAAAAGAAAGTCACCAACAACTTTTGTGAAGGAAGTTTCTTGAAAATAGCTCTGGAAAAGTTTATAAAAATTCGGCAAGACAAAAAGGTCGGGATGAACAGTGTTCCGGCAGTTTCAACATGGTCTGAAAATGGGTTTTCGTGCGACCCAAATGACCTCCAAAAATTCCAAATTTAAAATATGTTATACTTCAAGATGTTGGGAGTAACTTTCATGAAGGAAACTTCCTCAAATTCGGCCCAAAAAATTCTCTACAAAAATAGGAAACCGAATGGGTACAGTAACCGCGAATCCGAGAATCACACCAACCTCAAGGATTCAATCCCGAATTGATTTCTACCGAATTTGAACCGCCAAAACTCATTCCCAGACGTCTAATCCAACACGTAACAGCCACTAACAGTCATGATCAGCCACCAACAACCACGATCAACACCGTAATCAACCCCTAAACTACCCTAAACCGCATCTAAACGAGTCCGATAATACCCGATATCCTAGGCAAGGGTTAGATTGCGACTTACCGGACTCTAGACTAACTCGGCTAGAGTGGAACGGGGCGACGATCGGCGCGGCGGCTTGGCGGCAAGCGGCAAGCGGCTCGGCAGTGGCGACGGCAAGCGGCGGTGGCGAGCGGCGGCGATGGCCTCCTTGCCGCGGCTCACTCACGGGAGAGGGAGAGGGGGACGGCGGTGGCACGGTGAGGGGAGGGGGCTGGTTCGGTGGGTGAGAGAGAGAGAGGCGACATGAGATGAGAGAGAGAGGAAATGAGGAGAGAGAGAAGTCTTGGACTCAAATAATGCCATTTTGACCCAAATTGGCAATTTACCATCTTGCCCCTCTCTAATCTTTTTAATCAACGGCCGAGATTTGATCTTATCTTGGAATCAACGGCCGAGATCGAATCTTTTCCAAAAATATCCAAGGGCAATTTGGAAATTTTATAAAATTCCAAGGGCAAAATTGTCCAACCAAAAAGTTAGGGCAAAATGACCAAAATGCCCCTCCGTCTTAAAACTTGCCCTTTATAACCTTTCAAGGGTAAAATGGTCACTTTTCCATTTTCTTGTCAAAATCGAATTTTTCTGAAGGAATCGGGACAATCCAAAATTACACGTTGCAAAATTGTCCAACCAAAAAGTTAGGGCAAAATGACCAAAATGCCCCTCCGTCTTAAAACTTGCCCTTTATAACCTTTCAAGGGTAAAATGGTCACTTTTCCATTTTCTTGTCAAAATCGAATTTTTCTGAAGGAATCGGGACAATCCAAAATTACACGTTCCAACCGCAACGTCATCCTAACGTCCCGTTGTGACTTCCTAATTTCCGATGTCCAATTTGGGCTCAATTAAATAATTAACTTTTATTAAACGCAACTCGAGCGTTTCTTAAACTAACGGGTGGCTCGCTGGGGAAATTCGCATATTCGACCCGTGACTGATAATAAATCGAGTCACGTGCAAGTTCGTTCAGTTCGTGACGATTTCGGTTGTCATTTAAATCGCGAGGATCAATCACTAGATCCGAGGGGCACGATCGTTTGGTATAAGTTCAGGATCGCTCGTCAATTCATTTCGTGGTCCAGCAAAATCACCTGCGATCCACTACTATGACAGTGGTGAACTGACCCCTAGTTACCCTCAGATCGGCCAACAGTGGCTCCAAATATCACCTTGACAATTTTATGGTCGAAAATCAATTCACGGTCGAATTTTCTCTTCGTCGTACAAATTGAAATCCTCCATTAGCCTTTCCCTAATGGTTAGTATCCCAGGGATGATCAGTTCTGGGCGAGAACTAACTACGAGTACATTCATAAAATCCAGTATTTCATAAATCCCAAATGGACCAATTTTCAGGATGTCACAACTCTTCCCCCCTTACAAAAATTTCGTCCTCGAAATTTACAATTCCCACTACTACTCAAACAACTGGGGGTATTGACGTTGCATCATCTGTTCACTTTCCCAAGTCACGCCTTCTGTCCCGTGGTGCTCCCATATAACCTTGACCATCGGAATTGTCTTGTTCCTCAAAACTCGCTCCTTCTGATCTTCAATTCTTACCGGTCTTTCAACATAGAAAACCTTGTTATTGACTTCTATCTCCTCATAATTTAGTACATGAGTCGGGTCCGGTTCATACTTCCTTCTCCAACTTCATCCCAACATATGAGCGTTCTACATGCTCTGCCATATAGCGCTTCAAACGGCGCCATCCCAATACTCTGCTGAAAACTGTTATTATACGCAAATTCTACTAAGGGCAATTGTTCTTCTCACTTCTATTGAAAATCCTGCGCACATGCCCGAAACATATTCCTCTAAAGTCTGAATCGTCCTCTCAGATTGTCCATCCGTTTGCAGATGATAAGCTGTGCTAAACTGCAGCTTTGATCCTAATGCCGTCTGTAGACTTTTCCAAAAATTGGCGGTGAACCTAGGATCACGGTTCGACGTAATCGTCACTGGTACTCTGTGCAATCGAACTATCTGTCGCATGTGCAATTTCGTACACCTTTCCGACTAAAAGTCCTTTCGCACTGCAAGGAAGTGCGTTAACCTGGACAATCGATCCACTATCACCCAAATAGAATCGTGTCCTCTCTGGCTCCTTGGTAGTTCCGTCACATAAATCATATTTATATGCTTTCATTTCTATTTTGGGATTTCCAAAGTTCGCAATAATCTTCCGGGCTTATAACGTTGCGCCGTCACTTGTTGGCACGTCAACACTTGGCCACATTCCTTTTCAGATCACTCCACCGATAATGTTACCGCGAATTCTGATACATTCCCGTACTATCTGGATGAATACTATGACTACTCTTATGAGCTTCCGCCAAAATCTCTTCCTTAAGCTCCAAATCATAGGGCATGCACAAACGTCCTCGAAACTTCAGAATTTCATCCTCGGACACTTGAAAGTCTGGTTTTCCCTTAGCGCCATCCATTTCTAGACTCTTTTGAATCTCAAGGTCGGTAGACTGCAACGCCTTAATCCTTGCTTGGATCTCCGGTTCGATTCTCAATGCAGTCATTAGATTAGACATCAGACTCACCTCGAACTCAAACCCTGAGTCTCTTAGCCTTTCCAACAAGATTTACTCCTTAACCATCATAAGCGCTATACTTCGACTTTCGACTTAGGGCATCCGCTACTCGATTCTCTTTCCCGGGATGATACAGGACGTCGCAATCGTAATCCTTAAGAAGTTCTATCCATCGGCTCTGCCAACTCTAAATCATGCGTCGGATAGTTCATTTCATGCGGCCTCAACTGACGCGATGCATATGTAACTAATCTTCCGAGCTGAATCATTACACATCCCAGTCCTCTTAATGACGCGTTACTATAAACCTCAAATCCTCTTGATCCAGACAGAATAGTCAAGATCGGGGCAGTTGTCAGCCTATGCTTCAACTCCTAACAACTCCTTTCACATTTTTCATCCCACTCAAACTTAGTTTCCTTCATACACAGTCGCGTCAACGGCCTGGCTATTGACAAGAATCCTTCTACCAAACGTCGATAATAACCGGCCAAGCCTAAGAAACCTCGAATCTCTATCACTGATACCAGTCTTAGCCACTTAGTCACGGCCTCAACCTTTGACGGATCCACAGAAATTTCATTTTCCAACATTATGAGTCCAATGAACGCTACCCTGCTAAGCCAAAACTCACGCTTACTCGACTTGGCACAGAGTGCGTGTTCTCTTAAGGTCCGTAGCACATTACTCAAATATACTTCATGTTCCTCGGGGTTTCTTTCGAATATTCTAGTATATCGTCACTGAAAACGGTGACGAACTGGTCTCGAAGTTCCTTAAACACCCTACTCATTATATCCATGACGGCAGCAGGGGCATTGGTTAGACCAAAGGGCATCACTGTGAACTTATAGTGCCCGTACCGCGTCCTAAAAGCAGTCTCGGAAGATTCTCTTTCTTGATCCATAACTGATGATATCCAGTCCGTAGATCAATCTTAGAGAACACTGGGGTTTCTTGCAATCGATCAAACAGATTATCAATCATCGGCAGTGGTTACTTATTCTTATTCGTCACCTGACTCAACTGCCGGTAATCCATACATAACCTCATTGTCCCATTCTTCTTCCTTACAAACAGGACCGGCGCTCTCCATGAGAACACACTAGGACGACTGAAACCCTTGTCCAGTAGTTCCTGCATCTGGACTTTTAATTCCTCCAATTCTAACAACGACATCCTATAAGGCGGCTTCGAGATTGGTTCAGCCCTAAGGCCAACTCAATAGCAAACTTTGCTCCTCTTTCTGGTGGCAATCCCGGCAATTCCTGAGGAAAGACATCGGAAAATTGCACACCACTGCTATGTCCTCTAGCCGCACTTCCTCTGTCGTCAAATCAACCACACTTACTAGGTAACCTTTACAACCCTCATCCAACCATTTAGTTGCTTTTACTGGTAAAACTAATGGGATCGAGGTTCCTCCTCGACTCCCCATTAACTCGGGTTTAGGGTGTCTAGCCAGACTAAACTGAATCACCCAGCCACTACAATCCATCACGACATTTTGATTAACTAACCAATCTATGTCCGCAATTACATCGAGGCCATACATAGCCAGAACTGCTAGGTTTATCCTTTCTTCTCTATCATCGATCACAGAAGTGGCAGTCCTTTCTATCACCTCATAATCATTTGCCTTGGCCCACTCATAAATCTCCTTATAGTCCTTCAGACTTAGTGATATCGTCTAACTACAGAGGTCCGGCTTCAATCCATCACGGAACCTCTGGGCCCTATCTAATGAGTCCTTCATTATTTTTGAGGCAAACCTAGATGACCGAGTGAACTCAGCCTCATACTGGTCCACTGTTCTCTACCCCTGACGAAGCATCATGAACTCCGCCAACTTCTGTTCCTGGGCACTCTCAGAGGAATACTTACCATTAAAGGTTTCCACAAACATCGCCCAAGTCTGGGCGGTACCAACCGGGAATACTCTTCCTCTGGTGGCTTTCCACCACTCGCTTACATTTCCTTGCAACTGATACACTGCTAACGTTACTTTCTCCTCATCCGCACACCCCAAT
This sequence comes from Syzygium oleosum, assembly GCF_021117445.2. Classification (NCBI taxonomy): domain Eukaryota; kingdom Viridiplantae; phylum Streptophyta; class Magnoliopsida; order Myrtales; family Myrtaceae; genus Syzygium; species Syzygium oleosum. The sequence goes on along the minus strand of NW_026607500.1, from coordinate 2,540,749 downwards.
ACCTCAAAGGCTTTTTCTAATTCTTCTATCTAAAGTGATGAAACCTCAAGATCGCCTCTACCATCAAACTTAGGGGGCTTTAACTTCAGAAATTGCTCGACTAGCTGATGCATTAGTCAATTCGCATTTACCTGCCCCTGTCCCTGATTTCCATTGTTGCCATTAATGGCAACAGCTACAGCGGCCTCAACCGCTTGGGCAATAGTGGCATATCGCTCTTGAGTCTGCCTGCCCATCAAAGTCCCAACTTCCTCAAGGGTCCTTAAAATTCCATCCACTCTGGGGTCTACTGCAACTCTAGCGTTAACCCCGAGATCTTCTACAGCTCTAACATCAACTCTAGGGTCCTCTACAGCTCTAGCTCGAGTACCACCTCGACCCCGTACTTCTCTTCTTACGCCCCTTCCTGTATCTCTTCCTGTTCCTCTTCCTACACCTCTTCCTTCGCTGCTCATTATCCTAATTTCTATCACTCTCCTACCTGCTATAATTCCATACGGGAATTAGAAACCTAGGCCAACTATACCAGTCTAGTCCTAGGCAGTGAATTACAACAATAATTCACTTAGCAGGCAATCCACCATCACAACACCAAATCACAATCAATGAGGTTCGAGCACATACCTCAGGTCCAGACGCACCTGCACTTCAATCATTACAACACTCAATTCAATCAGCAATCACCACAACAGTCTGGAAATACGTGTAGCGCTAGACACACCTATGGCTCACAAAGGTCTCATTAGCCAACTACAGCTACCCTAGATGGCTACCCCAGGGTTCCCACTCCTTATCACTCCAGGCTTCGACTGACTTAGATCAAACTGTCCTCGCTCTGATACCAATTCAAATGCGATGTCACGCCCCGAACCCCATCGAGCTCGCGACATCCCTCTTCGGTCGAATTAGTGCGACGTCCCAGGAAACGTCGCCGACCCAAACGAACCCATTAGAGTTTAATCGCGGCGGAAACAACAAACACCCAGACAATGATTTACCAGGGTACTAGGGAAAATAAATTGCCAAACCACCAAATCTTATACTATACCTCGAATTAAGTACAATGTCCAATTACAACATAAACTTATGCCACAACCGCCAATTTACAAATCACAAAGCAAAATACGAACATTGAGCTACTAAACTGTAAACCACCGATATCACAAAAAGATTAGTAGCCTGGACAAGCACTACACCAAAAATGGGACACTTCCAAAGTCTTCCTCAGCTCCAAACTAATCCCTACGCCCTCTAGATGGCATCCACTCTGACTCACTCTCTTCGGAATCCTCATCCGAATCCTCATCAGGCACATGCTTATCCGACGACTCTGATTCGGCCTCAATCTCGATCGGATTATCCCACAACATCATGATCAGAGTGCATAACAGCCCCAAAACGCTGCGACGGCGGCAGAGGATTCATGGCTCGGGCGGGTGCTCTAAAATGGTTTGGTTGAAACAACCATGAGACACTTCTCAATAAGTTCACAACCTAAACCTTACATAGGCTACCACGTATTCCTGACAAGTCCAGACACCGAATCAAACAACACACAAACAACGTCCACACAATCGTACTACCTGATTCTCAATACACGCAACTTGCACGTTAGTCTTACAATAGCACTATTCCACTCACATGCATGTTCTAATGACATTTCATGCATTTGTTCCCATTTCATCACATCTTTTCCACACTCTCGCTAGTGGCTCGCGTTACAGTACACGCCTCAGGTCCACTGCGACCAACTTATCACAACACTTCAGGGCCCACGTTACAGTACACGCCTCAGGCTCAACATCTATTCTCCTAGTGCACAACCCACGTTGAAGTACACGCCTCAGGTTGGCCATGTTTCCAGAACTCCTCGGCCCGCGTTACAGTACACGCCTCAGGCCATGTCTCTTGCCCACGTAACAGTACACGCCTCAGGCTCAACACCCACCACCTATGGCACAACCCGCGTTGAAGTACACGCCTCAGGTTGGTAGTCTTCCGGTAATACCGGGCATCGTCCCGCGTTGAAGTACACGCCTCAGGACGGCACAATTCTCACGGTTGCACATGCCACACCAAATTCACTCTCTTGTTCATGCACATGCTCAACAATCACTTGCCACACACAATTGGCCCATCACACGTGGCCCGTGCACGCATCAATTCTCACACAATTCATGCTCACCAAGCATTCTATATGGCCAATTTAACAATTAACTCAATCCGGCCCAAGCGTGCACACAACAAAGCACATTTCAATCCATCAAATCACGGTTCAATAAACACACAGGGCCACTCATGGGCCCACAAACACAGCCACGTTCATAGGCATAAATTCGACATTTCCAAGCATATTAAACACCACACTCCAGCCATACTACCACACACCAAACCGACACCATTTGTCCTTAAATCGAGCCCTAAGCTCCCCAATTCCATCCCACAACGTCCAACACTCTATTCAGTCTCACTCCAGCCTCAAAACATCCTCATTTCATCCTCAAATCAACTCATATAACACACATTCAAGCATAAATTCCGGTCACGAGGCAGCAACTAATCAACCTCAACACCCCCACCATTCCGCTCATAAAAATGAACATCCAAGGAATCTGGGTAAAATTAGGCAGTTTACACAGTGACCGAAATCCCATCAAAATAAATAGTAAACGAACTCCAAAAATTCTAAATTTTGGATATATCATAAAAAAACATCTTGTTAAACATTTCTTATGAAGAACACGAAATCCGGTTCAATATGTAACCATGCCTTTTTGTCCCTCGAAGTCAGGCCAAAATCAGTTCGCTCTAACAGACCGTTTTGTCCTCAAAATACATTTCTTTCAATACCCAAATCACCTTGAAAAGCCTTGAAATTTTTATATGTCATAGAAAATAAAGTCGCCAACAACTTTTGTGAAGGAAGTTAATGAAAATAGCTCTGAAAAATTTTATAAAAATTCGACAAGACAAAAAGGTCAGGATGAACAGTGTTCCAGGCAGTTTCAACACGGTATGAAAATGGGTTTTTGTGCGACCCAAATGACCTCTAAAAATTCCAAATTTAAAATATATTATACTTAAAGATGTTGGGAGTAACTTTCATGAAGGAAACTTCCTCAAATTCGGCCCACAAAATTCTCTACAAAAATAGTAAACCGAACAGGTACAGTAACCGCGAATCCGAGAATCACACCAACCTCAAGGATTCAATCCCGAATTGATTTCTACCGAATTTGAACCGCCAAAACTCATTCCCAAACGTCTAATCCAACACGCAACAGCCACCAACAGCCATGATCAGCCACCAACAACCACGATCAACACCCTAATCAACCCCTAAACTACCCTAAACCGCGTCTAAACGAGTCCGATAATACCCGATATCCTAGGCAAGGGTTAGATTGCGACTTGTCGAACTCTAGACTAACTCGGCTAGAGTGGAACGGGGCGACGATAGGCGCGGCTCGGCGGTGGCGACGGCACTTGGCGGCGAGCGGCGAGCGGCGGCGGCGAGCGGCGGCGATGGCCTCCTTGCCGCGGCTCACTCACTGGAGAGGGAGAGGGGGACGGTGGTGGCACGGTGAGGGGAGGGGGCTGGTTCGGTGGGTGAGAGAGAGAGAGGTGCCGTGAGATGAGAGAGAGAGGAAATGAGGAGAGAGAGAGGTCTTGGACTCAAATAATGCAATTTTGACCCAAATTGGCAATTTACCATCTTGCCCCTCTCTAATCTTTTTAATCAACGGCCGAGATTTGATCTTATCTTGGAATCAACGGCTTAGATCGAATCTTTTCAAAAAATATCCAAGGGCAATTTGGGAATTTCATAAAATTCCATGGGCAAAATTGTCCAACCAAAAAGTTAGGGCAAAATGACCAAAATGCCCCTCTGTCTTAAAACTTGCCCTTTATAACCTTCCAAGGGTAAAATGGTCACTTTTCCATTTTCTTGCCGAAATCGAATTTTTCTGAAGGAAACGAGACAATCCAAAATTACACGTTCCAACCGCAACGTCGTCCTAACGTCCCGTTGTGACTTCCTAATTTCCGATGTCCAATTTGGGCTCAATTATATAATTAAATTTTATTAAACGCAACTCGAACGTTTCTCAAACTAACGGGTGGCTCGCTGGGGAAATTCGCATATTCGACCCATGACTGATAATAAATCGAGTCACGTGCAAGTTCGTTCGGTTCGTGACGATTTCGGTTGTCATTTAAATCGCGAGGATCAATCACTAGATCCGAGAGGCACGATCGTTTGGTATAGGTTGAGGATCGCTCGTCAATTCATTTCGTGGTCGAGCGAAATCACCCGCGATCCACTACTATGACAGTGGCAAACTGACTCCTAGTTACCCTCAGATCGGCCAACAGTGGCTCCAAATATCACCTTGGCGATTTTATGGTCGAAAATCAATTCACGATCGAATTTTCTCTTTGTCGTACGAATTTAAATCCCCCATTAGCATTTCCCTAATGGTTAGTATCCCAGGGATGATCAGTTCCGGGCGAGAACTAACTACGAGTACATTCATAAAATCCAGTATTTCATAAATCCCAATGGATCAATTTGCAGGATGTCACAATGATCTTTGGCACAAACGAACCATGTCGACAAGTTGGCCATTTTTTGGTGTAAACATATGCCTCCTTTAAAAGAATGGAATGATTATCAATCATTCGATTGTTTTAAATTAGGTAAGCAAGAGTCATCATATGCCCCCTTGTCATCGGCAAATATGAATTTTTTTTTTGGCCAAATTTCATATTCTCATATGGCTCATATTTTTTTCTCGAAAGACACGTCGTCAGTAAAGTCTTCATGTGGCCCTCTATCTCCGTCCTTAAGTAATTGCTCATATTGAGACACTCTCGTTGCCAATTGGAATAAATCGGCAAAATTTTGGCCTTCAAATTTTTCTCTAAAATTGAAGCTCAATCTATTGAAAGCCAAATTTGTAAATTCTTTCTCTGGGAGTGAAGTAAGACATCTATTTCTAGCTCTCTTGAATCTAGAAATGAACTGCTCGACTGATTCATAATTATACTGCTTAATATCAGCCAAATCAGCAATAGACACATTGGGAACTAACCTGTAGAACTGGCTATGGAATTTTGTCTCCATTTGCTCCTATGAATGTATAGAATTAGCCAGTAAAAATGTATACCACGTGAAGGCTGTCTTAGATAATGACAAGGGAAATAGCCTTAACTTCCAACAATCAGCATGAGATGCATCACCGCATTGTGCATCGAACCGACTAACATGTTCCACTGTCGATTGATCATCTTCGCCAGAAAAGAAGGTTGAAATCAGGAATTTCAAAACCTCTTGGATATGGTACCGCGTCCATCCACTCTGGATATGGTTTCTGTATACGGCTCTCGTATTTACCGGATCATGTTCCATGCGTGGCACCGTTTGGTCTAGTATTACCTCAACCTGTTGAGGATCTTGACTATGGATCACTTGAGTAGGATTATCCAGACTCGCCTGCACTTCAATTGAACCACTTGATGTTCCAAGCCCGTGCATGACCTCTTGGAAGGTGTTGACAATTATGGGCTTTATCACATCGATGACGCATTTTATCATATGGTTAATCGTTTCCTTCTGTTGTTCGTAGAGAATCCTCCTCATAGAAGCAAACATCATAGGATCTAGCTGTAATTGCATTCTCTGCTCATCAGTGAGTTGTCTTGGATTGTCAACATCTTCACCTTGCTCTTGTTCTGCTACCGGTTATGCAGTTGATGACTCAGAACATCCCAATTTGTCATTTTCACGTTGTGGTGATGAGTTGTTACCACTAGCGTAATGGGGATCAACTTGTTTCCTTGCTCTCGGCAACGTATCTCCTCAAATCAACCACAATGGTCCCACCGGGCGTGCCAAAATTATGTTTCACCAGAAAATGCTCCCGCGGCGAAATATAATTCACCGAAAGTCGTTCTTCGGTTCTTAATGTGAGGAGACCGGGTTCCGTGGCGACTCCGGACAGGAAATATCCAGGGAGACAAGGAAAAACGGCGAACTTTTACTCCGAACTTCGAACCGGACTATATGTACAAACCGTGCCGAAATTTAATCGACGACAAAGCTTGAAAATACAGCCGCACACGTACACAAAGATGTAACGCCGGAATTTAATCGACGACGCAACACTCGGGATAGAGATACATGCCGGAATTTAATCGACGATGCGAATCGGAAAGCTACAGCTAAGGAAAGAAAAAGTGCGGTACATGAAAGTAAAGATAATTGAAAGATAACATGTTGTTTGATTTTATCGGGTTCCTCTCTCCGGTAGATGGCCGGTGATATTTATAATGGTCGTGTGGTAACTGCTCCTTAGCAATTTTCAACAGTTGTGCCCATGTTCTTTCATTCCGAAAATCTTGTCTTCATGTCCATGTGATGCCATGATTCTGCTTTCAAGATAACTGTCTCACAATCTTATCCACAAGTGATAACTTTCTCATAATCATGGTTCCAAGTAACTGTTCTCTCAAAATACGCATGTATGCTCCTGAGTGGTTTCCAACAGTTACGTTGAATCCACTACCTTGACGGTTTTTTTTTACTCCACTACGTTGGCGGTTGCTTTGACTCCACTATATTGACAGTTACTTCTTCTTTCTGCATCTCCAACCAGTCACAACCGTCGACTTCCTCTTAATGTCGAAAACTCTACAGTGATTTTCTGAGTAAACTCGAAACATAAAAGTTGTAGATCCAGGAGTCTTCGTTCTTTTGGCTTTGGAATCAGGTCAATCTGATCTGTCTCGAAGAAGTTATGACCATTTTCCCGAACTAGCGCTGAACAGCAATTTCGTCGAAGTCATCGACAAGATGAAGTCGTGACCAGTCTTGTCAATAATACCCAAAAATTGGTCATTTTTGGGTGTAAATATATACACATGACACATGTCTCTGACATGTGTCCCTTATGTTGGCAACTTGATGATATTTGCTTCCACGTTACCTCAAGTCTTCGCCATGTGTCCCTTGATGATTTTTGGCACAAACGAATCATGTCGACAAGTTGGCCATTTTTTGGTGTAAACACCAAGCAACACAGAGTGCAGTTCAGCACGGTGGTTCATAGGACCAAGAATACAATCGAGTACATCCATTCGGACTTATAGCAAGGAGACTCAGGCAGTATAGACTAATAAATGAGTCGAGAGACAGGTGGAACTTGAGGAGGAGGCTCAGTGGGTAACACGCGCAAGTAGTGATGACATCGAGCCAAGTGCCAATGAAGGCACGAGTCAACCTGGAGTATTGGCGGGGAGATCGAGCTCACAGAGACGTTGTATTCCATATTGACGAGCAAAGAACGCAGAGAGATCAGAGAACAACAAAGGTATGGTTATGCAGATTATGCTACTCATAATAGTGTTACTTATGCATTGTCTACTTAAGAGGAGACCCAGGACCCACTCTAATATCCAAATGCGGTGTTGGGTGTAAAGGCCCAATAGTAGATTGGTGCTACGGGAAAGAAGATGGAGTTACTTCTGTAGGGATGCATTGGCAATTACAAGGTGATTACAATCATACAGTGCTGAGGCAATTTAGTATTGAGAGCGCAGGACTGGTGACTACTTCGCTAGCTGCGCACTTCAAGCATTCAACCGATCTTACCCTACAGTCAAAGGAAGAGATGGAATATATGTCATGTTCCCTATGCTAGCGTTGTTGGTAGTATTATGTATGTTATAATTTGCACATGGCTAGATATTTCGCATGTTATTAGTGTTGTGAATTGGTATAAGAATAATCCTAAAAAGAAACACTGGGAAGCTATGCAATGGATTGTGAGGTTTTTGAGGGCAAATACGAATGTCGGTTTGACTTAGGGAAGAGACAGGCTTCAAGAGGTGTAATAGGTTATGTGGACTCAAAATTTTCCGGTTACTTGGATAGATAGAGGTTTTCACGGGTAGTGCTGTTAGTTAGGAAGCGCAATTAAAGTTGGTAGTTGCTTTGTTAACTACTAAAACTGACTATATGGTGTCAATCGAGGCAATCAAGAAGGCTATTTGACTCGAAGATTTGCCCAATGATCTGGGATTGCTACAAGAGAAGATTGTTATATACTGCGACAATCAAAGTGACATATATTCGATTAAAATTTGGATGTCTCGCGAGTTGAAGAAGCATATTGATGTCAGGTACCACTTTATTTGTGCTTTTGTGTGACAAGGAGCCGCCTCCATTGAGAATGTGCACTCGACGGATAATTCAGCAGATGTTGACAAGCCTATTCTATATATTGACCAAGTTCTAATACCGTTCAAACAAGGCCAGCGCCTGCCGCGGGGGAGGAACCCAGAGAGCTCGAGAGAGAGAGAGACAACGATTGATGAAAATGAAGTTGGACTTCTCGTCAAGGTGGAAACTTGTTGATTATGTCTCAAAGTTAGTCTCAATTGAGTCAAAGTCCGACTCACAATTGAATTGTAAAGAAATCCCGTCCATATCAGGAATGTTTGAATTTAACTTTTGCTGACATGATTGGAGTGATGCAAAAAAAGGAGATTTAATTTCTTACAACACTTTTTCCTTAGTGAAGTTAAAGTCCGTGTGGACGTCAAAAGAGGGCTTTTTGCATAATAATATTATGTTATAGAGTTTGGTCTCTAGTATATAGTGAGTGCGCTTAATATATGTACAACATATGTAAAATTTACGAGAGAAGCAGAAGTGTTGAGAGACGTCATTCAAGAGAGTTGAGAGTGTAAGAAAACTCCATTTTGATGATTGATTCTCGTGATTCGGATTTGATCTAAGATTAGAAAGCAATTGTGAGTAAGTGTGATTGAGTAATTATAATATCATCTTTACCGAGTGGAACTATCTCATTACTCTTTTTTGAATTACGTCCGCGGCAACTTCCATCAACGGACCGTATTCCATTATCAAACAAAAGAAGACATCCATGCGGTGTTAACCAAATAGTAGACAGAAACATGACTCTTTATGCATTGCATAAAGAGTCATGTTTCTGTCTACTATTTGGTTAACACCGCATGGATGTCTTCTTTTGTTTGATAATGGAATACGGTCCGTTGATGGCTCTCTTTTAATTGAGCAGGAAGTTGCCGCGGACGTAATTCAAAAGATGGAGTAAACACACTGCCGAATCTCGTAAATCTGATGTGTTCAAGTTTTATTTATGCAATTTATTTCTTGCTCAAATCGTTTCTATTATTCATGCTTCCCTATTAGTCATAACGTCATGAATGCTTGGATTATCTTATCTCGGCATGAGTTTTTACTAAAGTTCAGCAAATGAGCCACATTTAATTATTGTGTTAGTGTCCTAATACTTTATAGTTCATTCGCAACAACCAAGACAACTGGATCTAATTCCTAATCTTAATTAAAATACAATTAATGAATACTCAAGTGAGGAGTTTAAAAAGTACAATTGATTGGTACGAGATCCTTGACCGTTCAAAGTACCTTCCGCGTCAGTAACCATGCATGCAAGATCACAGCAGTAAACAAATCTAGTCAGTCGTACAATTCAATATAAAACATATCTAGTTCTGATCATCTCAATCTTAAGTCGCGACGTACTAAAAAAAAATTTGAGCCATTCTTTTTTCCTAGTGTGAAGATGGAAATGGCAAAGGAAGAAAACAGAACGAGAGGAATAAATAAGTGAAAGTGTCCTTCTGACAAAGGAAAGAATGAAGGGAGAAAATGCAATTGCTAATTAGAATAAGTTTTGAAAATGACAAGTCACCCACCAAATAATCAGTAGGGACTAACGTGTCGAAATAAGGAAATAATACAAACATGTCTGATCCAATAAGGACACTTTTAATACAAGTGCCGAACTGTCTGGATCGTGTTCAAACAAATGATCGGTTAACATGTCAGTTTATGACTAAATGGGTTAAGCGGGTCAACCAGCATGAAGCATGATTTTTATAATATCATGACACGAACCCATTCATGTCCAACCCAAATTTGTTTAATTGTGTGTCATGCCGTATCGCGCAGATGAATCATTTCGAGAATTATGGACCTTAGGATGATGCAATGCAAATGTCACGAGGGGGCCCAAAAATTTGATCCCACCATTTTTGTCTCCCCTCATGTTTGTTCTCTTCCACAAAGAAAGCATAAAATAGTTATTTTGTCAACTTAGCCAACTAATCCGACCCAAAAAAAAGAATCTTAGTCAACTAAACTTGTGGATATAGTGAGGATGACGTTAAGAATTAATAGCTTCATATATGTATTGAGATGTACTACCTACACATATTTTCCTTTTTGTAGGTTAGTAATAATTGAAGTAAATTACCTAGACACTCTGCATATTATACCCAACGACCCTCTCTACTTGTATTGTTGCTCATCGTCTCTCCAGGTTCTCACTTGGAGCCCTTTGTCATATAATATGGACTGAAAGAAACAACTCTATCTTCCGAAACAAGAGTATTTTCATCCCTGGTATGCGCAATCATATGATCAAAGTGGTGAAGGATAAAGCTTCAACCCTTGGAAGAATTGCAGACACGCCATTGAATAGGAGATTACAAAGGAGTTGGGGGCTATCACCTTCCATTTTTTCTTAATTGGGCTGGTTTGGCCTTCCTTTGTATAGCTTTTCCTTGCTTCCTTTATCTGTTTGTGGTTGAGCTTTCCGTGTTCCCTTGGATTTGTATAGTCCCTTTGGAACTTGGTTAGTCTCTTGCTTTCCTTTGTATTTGGTGATTTGAAAGTAATATATACCTTACCCTTACCAAAAAAATAAAATAAATAAATAAATGGGTGAATTTAGTATGTCCGACCAATACTCTCTAACGTCCTTATTGAGTTTCGACGATTAATAATTAGGTATTTCGTTTAAATAAACATAAATCGAGACTAAGACAAAAAATGATGGGATAATAAATGCTTATGTGAATGTCTTGTTTATCATCACATTATGAACTAGTCCATGGTGGAACTTCTGATGTGTATTTTTCTCTTCTTCTTTTTTATTGGTACGTATATAACTGAAGAAAAGTTTTAATTTTATACAGCATGTCAAAGCGTGTACCAAATATGCATTCCAATTCAATTTTGGATGATTGATTTTGATTTGAGAAAAGTAATGCATAAAGGAGCGCGTATCATTTGTTTCGAAGCATAGTCCAAAACAAAATCTTTCACGAGCTGGTCAACGAAATGGAAATCGTGTTGCTATTAGGTATTATCTTGGATCGCGACCCTGGACACGAAGCTAAAGCTATCGTGTGAATGCTTACTTTTTACGATCTGTCGTTCTCAATCTCAAGATCCGCTACTCCTATAAACTGCAAGAGCCCAGTTTCTTAGATTAGGGCATACTGCAACCCCTCTTCTTGTTCTTCTTGTTCTTCTTCCTCCCTTTCTTTCTTCTTCTTCTTGAGGAAGCCATGGAGTCCCCTAAAAAGTCCAATAAGATCAGCGAAGTGGTTCGACTCTGGCAACTCCTCAAGAAGTGGAGAAACTTTGCAAACTCATCGAAAACCGCCATAAGTGCTGCTGCCACGAGCCCGAACTGCAGCGGCATTCACAAGAGCATCACCTTCCTCAAAAGAACGATCTCTTCTTTATCATCGGACGACAAAAAGGGCAGCAACAAAAAGCAGCACAGCAGCGGCAACAGCAACGCTGTCCCAAAAGGCTACCTTGCGGTCTGCATCGGCAAAGAGCTTGAGAGGTTTGTCATCCCGACGCACTACTTGGGCCACCCGGCGTTCAGGTTCTTGCTGCAAGAGGCCAAGGAGGAGTTCGGGTTTCAGCAGACGGGCGTCCTGAGAATCCCATGCGACGTTCTGGTGTTCCAAAGTGTTGTGAAGATGGTGGAGGGGAAGAAGAAGGCGGCTGTAAACAATGGTGGGTTGGTGGCGAAAGAACAGTGCAGGCTTGGTGCAAACGAGACGTGTGGAGGTCTCCTGTTGGACGGTGGTGAGATGGATCGTCGTCATCTTCATCACTCTCGTCATCATCCTTGGAGCCCTGTATGCAGATGAATCTGTCTTCCCCTCCGTGTTTTTGCTTAGGTCTTACATGTTTATACCAGAGATGTTGCTTCTTAAGAGATATATAGGCTATACTCTATATTCTATGTCAATAGATAGACAAATACAGAAAGCATGGAGAAGAAGGGGATGTAGTATTGACCTGTTTTGAAATGGAGATCTTGACCTTTTAAATTTGGAGATGCATCTTAAACTTGCTCCCACCAAGTATCTTGACTCATCCTAAAGTTAAATTAGTGCAAATTAAGTCACATGACCTTTTTAACCTATATTTCCAAAATAGAAAATGGCCCTGCATCTTCCCACCCTCCAAACTTAACACCCGAGATTGAAAAATTGATATGATTCAACCTACAAGCCATTTGATTGTAGCGAATAACAACGGGACTCGAGAATTAATGTGTATTAGAATCGCCTCTTCCAGCCTTTTCACCCAGCACCATCACCACACTCACCATTGTCATCGCTCGTATCTCACCGTCTCTCTCTCGAGTGATCTTGTAACAGAACCCACCCATTTTACGGCGCCAAACCTCTATGAGTAACCTTACATGATTATGATCATTTGAATGCAAATCTTTCTTACGAACATGAGGCCTCGCTCATCCCCCGCGAGACAAAATATGTCTAAAACTCTCCCACTTAAACTCCCACTTACAGCACCGATGTCTGAATGAGTGCGACCCTCACCGCCCAGGGATGTTCCCTTTATTTAATACGTGGTTCAGTTCACTCTTGTCCCCCTCCGCCGTCCTAAGAATTTGTCAAGAGCTAGACCTTATTTGAGCCTTCTTGCTCCGGCGATCACTTTTTGTAATTGCTTTGAAACCGGCACACCTAGCGGCTCGTGGGTCGATCAATTCAATCCATTTGTGCACTTTTCATTCCAATTAATTTGATTTATTAACTAAAATATCTTCCTAAGAAGCATCCATCGCGTAGCTGATGATGGTGGCCCTGTATTCACATTTTGGAGGTCAGGATGTCGATCCCATCATCTTACTTATGCAAGTTCACTTATTTAAATAATAAATAAGATAACTTGTAGATATTAAACAATAAAGAGATGTCCCCCCTGTGGAGAACGCACACTCTGTTCAAGTCTACATAGGATCCATCCTTGCTCGTGCAAGATTGACATTGTTTTTCTTATAATGTCTAAAGAACCGGTCAAATCGTTGTCCGTGGAACACCGAGTCAATCGGGCTCTCGCTGGATTTGAGCAGCTCTTGAAAATCCAGTTATTTCCCCAAAACCAGACCGAATCATTGTCCAGTTCTACCTTTTGAATCGGCTGGTTTGGTTCGGGTTTGAAAACACTGCTTTCCGCTCTCATCGGATTGGGTGTCCTGACCAAATCATGGACCTGTTCTACGGTTTGAACTAGCTAGTCCTGTCCAAATTTGAGAACACTACTTTCCGCTCTCATCGGGTCGGGTTTGGGCCAAGTCCCTAAAAAGAATATTCCGAATGTAACCACACAAGATGATGACCATTTAAAATGGATCCGATTTCAAAATAACATCACAATTCTCCACCCATCTGATGTAGAATTTGGGGTATCCATATCTCATTTATTAAATATTTCTGAAAAAAGAGAGAGAAGATTCAGTAAGCTTGTGAGTTTGTCAATTTACGAGCTCAAGCTCGATTCAACAAGATACTAAAGTAGCTCAAAAAATTGGCAAAAGGACACTATAAGTGTCATAACTTGTGTACGGCACTCACTTTAGTGCCAAAAGTTTTCGCCGGCTCACTTAAGTGTCAAATCGGAGGAAAAACGATTACTTAAGTGCCAAAAGTTTTTTTTGGATCACTTCAGTGCTAAAATTTTTGAAAAACGATCACTTAAGTGCCAATCTCCGACGAGCCACGTCAGCTTCAGAAATTAATAAAAAAAATGCCACGTCGGATTTCCTGCAAAAAAATGTGTACGGCACCGAAGTTGGCACTTAAATGATCGTTTTTCAAAAATTTTAGCACTAAAGTGATAAAAAAAAACTTATGATACCAAAGTGAGCTCCGTACATAACTTATGGCACTTGTAGTGTTCTTTTGCCTCAAAAAAATAGTCCCTGGATTTGCTAGCAACACATGCTGCAAAGTACATAAACAGGAACTGATGCCAAAGCGCGATAGAAAAATTGACTGAACAAGAAAATTCGACAGAAGAACAATTCGTCCTCCAAATATGATTATCAAATCAAAAATATCCAAGTCTGCTGAAAAGAAACCCTAAAACAAGTTTATATAACCCCAAACCAAGCCCTACTAGGATTAGGAAACATCAAAACGTAAAATTACGAAAATACCCTTTACTAAATTAACCCATAAAAAATACTAAAAAAATAGAAAAACCCATCTAAACAATCTCGAATCGCGAAAATCCATCGTTAGTCATAGCCAAAGGCATTGAGTATTGATCAGCACGTCGTTTCGCTTCAGCCGACCAAATTTGAGCTCAATCTGATATCGTTGACTTCAAACCCGCCGATTCGTCTAGTCGCATAACGAGTCCGCCGGTCCCCCTTAGGTGCATCATCCTCCCCTGCTAAAGAAAGATTCGTCCTCGAATCTGCTTCGCCTTCATTGTTGTCGTCAATCTCCTCAGGATCTTCTTCCTCTTCAGGGTAGTAAGGTGACAAATCTGCTACATTAAAAGTTTCGGATACATTTTACTTACCCGGCAATTCGATCTTGTAAGCATTGTCACTAATTTGCTCCAAAACTCTGAAAGGTCCATCAGCTCTAAGTTGAAGCTTGCCAAACCTACCCGCTGGAAATCGTTCCTTCCTAAGGTGAATCCAAACTAGATCACCTTCCTTGAAGACAACTCTTTTCCTGCGCATATCCACGCGTTGCTTATACTTCATGTTCTGCCTGTTGATCTGATTATGGACCTGGGAATGCAGCTCTTTGATATGCTTTGCATGTTCTTCAGCTTCCGAACTAAATTGCTTGAGAACTGGTATCGGTGTGAGATCTAAGGGAGTAATTGGATTACGCCCATAAACCACTTCAAAAGGAGTCTTGCCAGTAGTTCGGTTCTCTGACCTGTTATATGCAAATTCCGCCCGAGGCAATGCCAAGTCCCACTGTCGCGGATTATCTCCAATCAAACTCCGCAGCAAATTCCCTAAGCTTCGATTGACAACTTCTGTTTGACCATCAGTCTGAGGATGATGAGATGAACTAAACTTCAAACTTGTACCCATGTACCTCCAAAGAGTGCGCCAGAAGTGACTCACGAATTTCACATCACGATCTGAGGTAATGGACTTAGGAATTCCATGCAGCTTAACAATTTCCCGTAGAAATAATCGAGCAACCTGTGAAGCATCATAGGACTTGCTACACGGGACAAAGTGGGCCATCTTCAAGAATCTATCAACAACCACCATTATTGATTCCTTACTCCGTTGCATTCTTGGTAAACCCAAGACAAAGTCAAGACTGACATCCTCCCACGGCGCAACTGGAACAGGTAGAGGCATATACAATCCTGCATTAGTACTCTTGGTCTTTGCCACATGACATACCCTGCACCTCTCTATAAAACGTGTCACGTCACGCTCCATCCGAGGCCAATAAAAGTGTTCACTCAACAAGGCCTTCGTCTTATCCACGCCAAAGTGCCCAGCTAAACCGCCCGCATGTCCCTCAATAATAATAGATTCCCTCAAAGAACATTGAGGAATGCATAATCTGTTACCTTTAAATAGGTAACCCTTCACGATCTGAAATTGCTGAAAAGGCTCCGTTTTGCTCTTCCTCCAGATATCCCCAAAATGAGGATTATCAACATTTAAATCTTTAAAAGTGTCAAAGCCTAGAACTTTTACCTGCATCGTAGACAGCAAAGAGTGTTTTTTGCTCAATGCATCTGCCACACTATTTAGCACTCCTACCTTATGCTTGATGGAAAAACTGAAAACTTGAAGGAACTCCACCCACTTTGCATGCCTTGCATTCAATTTGTGTTGCCCATTGATATATTTCAAGGTTTCATGATCAGAAAATAAAATAAACTCTTTCAAAATAAGGTAGTGCCTCCAATGCTCCAAACTCCTCACAATAGCATAAAATTCTTTGTCATAAGTTGAATATTTCCTTTTCGCCTCATTCAACTTCTCACTAAAGAATGCCACAGGTTTACATTTTTGACTTAGGACACCCCCAATACCAACACCTGAAGCATCACAATGCACCTCAAAAATCTCATTAAAATCAGGAAGCACGAGAACAGGTGCTTCAGTCACCTTCTTCTTTAATAATTGAAAGGCAGCTTCTGCCTCCTTAGTCCACAAAAATTTACTTCCTTTCAGACAATCCGTCAGAGGTGCAATAATAGTACTGAAATCCCGAATAAATCTCCGATAAAAAGACGCAAGCCCATGAAAGCTACGTACCTCATGAATATTTTTCGGAATCTCCCAATTTGTAATAGCCTCATTCTTAGCTGGGTCCATATGAATGCCTTCCTTAGTTACTATATAGCCCAAAAAGGTCACACGATCAGTCAAGAAGTGACACTTCTTGGTATTAGCATATAATTTCTGTTCCCTCAATGTCTCGAACACCATTCTCAAATGCTGCAAGTGTTGATCAGTCGATACACTATAAACCAAAATATCATCGAAATATACGACGACAAACTAGCCAATAAAAGGACGAAACACCTTATTCATCAATCTCATAAAGGTGCTCGGTGCGTTAGACAACCCGAAAGGCATCACCATCCACTCATACAGACCATCTCGAGTTTTAAAAGCGGTCTTCCACTCATCTCCAGGACACACCCTAATCTGATGATATCCACTCCTCAAGTCTATCTTCGAAAAGATAGTCGCTCCATGCAGTTGATCAATTAAATCATCAAACCTCGGAATAGGAAAGCGATACCTGATCGTGATCTTGTTAACAGCTCTGCTGTCCACGCACATTCTCCACGACCCGTCCTTCTTAGGAACCAACAAAGCTGGCACTGCACAAGGGCTCATGCTCTCTCGAATTGCACCTTTTTCTAATAGTTCCTGCACTTGCCTCTGCATCTCCTCATGCTCCTTAGGATTCATTCTGTAAGCTGCCTTATTAGGAATAGTAGCTCCTGGAACGAGATCTATACAATGCTGAATGTCCCTCATGGGTGGCAATCCAGGTGGCAATTCGTCTGGTACGACATCAGCAAACTCCTCAAGTATAGGCAGAACTTGAGTTGAAATTTCTGGACTATCAAGATTCTGCTCCACGACTACGACAAAGAAAAAGCTCCGGGGCATTTACCGCCTCCTCCCGGAACTCGATTTGGAAAGCGATTACTTTTCCTTCTTTTCTCAAATCGAAGGACCCGGAGTAATGGTCCGGCCATCCTTCTTGAAGGTGTATGTATTTTTGAATCCATCATGCTGTGTTTTTCTGTCAAACTGCCAAGGCCTCCCTAACAGAATATGACAAGCATCCATTGGAACTACGTCACCCCACACTTCATCAGTATATTTCTTCCCAATCGAGAACTGCACTAAACACCTCTTGCTCACTTTTACCTCATTCCCCTTCCTAAGCCATGACAGCTTATATGGCTGAGGATGTTCGACAGTTTTCAACCCCAACTTTTCTACCATAGTGGTAGATATTACATTCTCACAACTTCCCCCATCAATGATCATACTGCACACCTTTCCCCCACTAGTGCACTTAGTATGAAATATATTATGCCTGAGCCACGATTCATCATCTACCTCAACAATATTTAAAACCCGACGCACAACTAAAGACTCACCAGAATCGGCATGGACAATGTCCTCCGGATCTGGATCTGCATCTGCTTGCTCGCCTTCAGATTTATCATAAATTGGGTCTTCATCAAAAGTTGGATTATCTACAAGTGTCACAAACTGTCGGTTCGGACAATCAGCAGCAAAATGCCCAAGTCCTTGACACTTAAAACATCGCTTGCTTGCAGCTCCTCCCCTGCTAGATCCAGCACTACCCTGCTCTCCTTTTGTTGCAGATTTTGAACCAGCGCCCTTAACTGCTGCCGGAGCTGAAGAACTCCCTACTTTCCCCCGGGACTCTTTATCTGACCACTTGGAACTGCTGCCTGTCCACTTAGAACCGCTGCTAGACCACTTGGACTTACTGCTTTTTCTTTTAAACTGCCCCTCCACCTTTAGGGCTAGTCTGCACACATCCTCATATGTCCAATACTGCTGCAATTGGACAACATCAGAGATCTCATATCGCAGCCCTGCCAGATATCGTGCAATCGTCTGCTCGTCTTCCTCTGCCACATCACAACGCATCCGCAAGCGATCAAATTCTTCTGTGAATTCCTCAACTGTTTTATCATCTTGCTTGACGTTATGATATTCGATAAACGCCTCTTGCCTATAATGGGTAGGCAAAAGTTTTTTCTGCAATAACTTTTTCATCTTCTCCCAGCGATCCACCTTCGGCTTGCCCTCTCTAGCGCGCTGCTTTTTTACGTGTTTCCACCAATTCGAAGCATGTTTTCGCAGCCTGATAGCCACTAACTTCACTTTTTGCCCCTCAGTTAGGTCTTTAAGATCAAAAATCCGTTCTATCGTATGCAACCAATCAATAAACTCATCAGGATGAGCCTTACCATTAAACTCAGGAATCTCGATCTTCATTCCGAAATTTTGTGAAGAACGCTGATTTCCAGGTCGTACTCCTCGATTCCGCCCCTGGTTCAGAACCCCGAAAGGGTTTACGTCCTCCTCTTCATCATCGGATGAATCCTCACATTCCGCTCCTTCTTCGGATTGAACGCCCAACCTCGCCTCCGCAAGTTGTCGCTCCAAATCCTGGATTCGTCTTCTCTATTCTTCAATTTCTACGTCTCGCAGATCTCTTAGATGCGGTTGGTCGTCTGCTTCAGGAACGCCTCCACGCCCTCGGCCACCACGAGCCCGCCGTCCACGACCGCGATTCTGTTCAGCCATTGATTCAAGCAACCTGTGCTCTGATACCAATTGATGCCGAAGCGCGATAGAAAAATTGACTGAACAAGAAAATTCGACAGAAGAACAATTCGTCCTCCAAATATGATTATCAAATCAAAAATATCCAAGTCTGCTGAAAAGAAACCCTAAAACAAGTTTATATAACCCCAAACCAAGCCCTACTAGGATAAGGAAACATCAAAACGTAAAATTACGAAACTACCCTTTACTAAATTAACCCATAAAAAATACTAAAAAAATAGAAAAACCCATCTAAACAATCTCGAATCGCGAAAATCCATCGTTAATCACACCCAAAGGCTGTGAGTATTGATCAGCACGTCGTTTCGCTTCAGCCAACCAAATTTGAGCTCAATCTGATATCGTTGACTTCAAACCCGCCGATTCGTCTAGTCGCATAACGGGTCCGCCAGTCCCCCTTAGGTGCATCAGGAACGACATGAATACCCCCACTTCACCCTTTTGATTCTGTGTATAGCCTGTTACGGACAGTGACCCAAGACATAAAACTATGCTTAGAAATATTTGGACAAACCCAACTAATCTTGTCCAGGTTACGTCAACAGGGTCATGTCTCGATAGCTCTCAGGCAGATTTAACAGAAGAAAGACACCAGAAGAAAGGCTTCCAGCTAACATGATCAAGAACACTAGGATTCTGAAAGGTTATTTTGCAAATGGCAGCTTTGATATCAACCATCTTATCAGTTTCTTGCAGCAGGCCAAACCCAAGCTGCATCTCCCAATAGTATCCGAAACCTCACTCCAACAATGCAAACGATATTGTTGCAGTTTTCAGAGAAAATACGTGGTAAAGCGCCTAAAAGAGGCCTCGAACAAAAGCAACATCGCCCTTAGAAAAGACCGGCGCATTGCATCGTCGGCAAAGCATGAATGCGTTGATAAGTCTGGAGCACAAAGGCTGATAAGAGAGTGATAACACTAATAACCAAAAGAAGAAGAAGACAAGGTGACGGAGGGTGGTCTTCTCGTTGCAAACCCTTTTTTCCCCTATGAACAGCCTTCAACTCCCTCCACCATTAATGGAGGCCTACAATTCAAGGAGGTCAACCTTCAACCCCCGAGGATAACCAACAGCCAAATCTACCGCATTGCGGCCACGCCAGCTTCTTCATCACGAGCTCCATCACAATCGATTTTTATTGTTCCTTATGTTAAAAAATAACGTAATATACATAACGCGATACTTTTTATTATAATAAAAATATATATAAAAAGAAATAATAGCGACACCAATTTTAATATAATAATGATCAAGCCAATGTTTATATAATTTTTAATATGCTGAATTGTTTGTTTTTTATAAAATTGACAGAAAATTCAACAGCTAACCAAATCTCCTTAAAACGATTAGTTCATATCAATGGTGCAAGGCAGCTTCATGAACTATGTCTCCTAATCATGATAGAGATCAAAATGTACAAAATTGGAACAAATGGAACCAAGGATTGAACCGGTTCAAACTGGCCAAACTTGGGACAAACCGGTTCAACCCGGTTTGATTCGAATTGAGCCGGTCTGATCGGATTGGCTATTTTCCGGTCAAAAATCTGGCGATCGGCGATCTATTCCGACCAGCCAAGGCCGGCCACATCCCTTTGAGCCCAAAAATGAAAAAAATGCCCTTAATTGAAAATTACGAAAATGCCCTTAAGTGAAATTACTAAAATGCCCTTCCTTAAGGATTAAGCAAATTAATTAGGGGTAAGCAATTTAATCATGGCCATTCATTCAGAATTGATCATGGACATCCATAATGCCATGTCACCTATCCTTTGTCCTTAAGGAATATTTTTAATCCCTAAGGATGCATTCTAGGCTATTAGATCAATCTAAGGGCTAGGATTCAAGGTTAAGGGGAGTATATAGGCTTTTTTCCCTCCAAAATTTTAGAAGGATTCCCATTTTCAGATCTGTTTTCTCTCTCTTCTCTCTCCCTCTCTCTCTAAATCACGTTTCCTCCTCCTCTCTTGGCCGTGAGTTTTCCTTTCTCACACCGGCCACTTGCCGGCCGATTTCTGGCGCACCACCGCCACTCCAGTAGTCCCCCGGACATCCTAGAGCCAGTCGCAAGGCTGGGCATAGCTGCTGGTAACCGGAGCATCTCCGATCGGCTCCATCTCTATCTCGATTGCATCACCGGCAGCCAAGCCGGTGATCTGTCCAGCCGGTGATTCCGGCGATTCCGGCATTTCGGCGTCCTTCCTAGGCGGTCCAAGGCTTGCAATCATCATCCTTAACCTCATCTCGAAGTTGTGGTGGCCGGCTTTCACCGGAAAAGCCACCGGAGTTCAACTTTGAGCTTGATTTTACTTCTCTTTCTTTAGATCGCAATCTTATGCCAATCTTCTTACCTTGTGACGTAGATATCGGGAGCTATATTTGGCGCCATTCCGGAGTTCATTGGTGGCCAAAATAGCTCGTTTGAGCTCAGCAACACTCTCGAACAAGGTAAGTACACTTGGATGTTATTCCGTAAATTCGTGTACACAGAAACCTGCATGTTTGAGATGCTTATTTCAGCTCTTTAGTGTCGAAATCTTGCAAAGTGATGGACTAGAGAGTCGTAAAACATGTCTCAAGCTTCGATTTGATATATTGCATGCCTCAATCAGACTTAGTTTGCTAGGTCAAAACTCTTTCGGAAGTTAGGATCAGAATCTGGAATGTGATGTTCAAGTCTGTTCTGATGATTTCCTGATTGATGTTGCGCTGTTCTATGATTTTTCTGATTTTCTACGATCATTGTTTGAAGAAACTTCCCTCATAAAAGTCGTAGAATACATCTTAATCTGTTCATCATAAAATTTTCATAAAATTCCGACTATGTTAGGATTGTACGATCTGCAACGCCATATATGCATAGATCTGGTGACAGACTAGTTTCTGACTGACCTTCATGTGTTCTTCGATTTTTATAAATTCATGTGTTCAAAATATGAAAAAAGTTTCTTCAATAAAGTTCACACTGAGATCGAGATCTTTCCAGTGAGACTAATTTCATCAAAATTGGAATTCATTTAAATTTTTAAAAGGAATTTTTATGATCTAATCAGTATCTGTGTTCAGATATGATTTTCATTCTTTTGGAATCCAAAAGATGTTTCTCCGAATTTGATAAAGTTAGAGTCCTCCTTTACGAAAAATCCAAATTATAAAATTGTTCCTTGGGGTCTCATTATATAGACTGGAAATTTTTAGGGCCTAATAACAATTTTTAGGGGGTTGATTTGCTAAAAACCTCAGATAAGGCCTTCTCGGGTTAAAATTCGATTTGCAGTTGAGTCCTTTGTGAAAACCGAATTTTATAAAAATTTGGAGGACTTTTCAGCAAAACCTCAAAATATGAAAGTTGTCACAAACAGAGATTTATAACTACCTAAAAATGTTCACATGGTTTTGATAAGGTTTTTTATTTTTCCCGCTATTATTTTGAAATCCCTAACAGAACTGGGTCTAGTCTGTCACCGAGAGTGAAATTGTCTGTTTCGTGAAAATCGGTAGGGATTTAGAAAAAATGGTCTTCTTAACTTTTGATCCTCATGACATAAGATTTCTAATGACACCTGAATCACTTCATTTGGACATCATTAGGTTAGTTAATCACATCTGAACAGAAATGATCAGAATTAGATAATAATTGAATAAGTGGTCTTCTTATGAAGCCCACTTCACATTGCTTTATTGGTTGAGAAACAAGGCCCATGGGCTTGAATGCATGTTTTACTCATTGCTATGCATGTGTTTGTTAGATGGATGATAGGCCCGGTGCATGTTCGGCGGGTAGCCAATTATGGTCATTTAGAACCCGACTTTAGGGGTTAATTGATATGAGTTGCCGTTTTGTGAATACAAATGGTAGCCCATTATCGTTAACCATTAATCAAATAATGTTAGATGATTAGGTGGGTTGTGAATCGAAATGCATGAAAAATAAAGGCCGATCCCGAGGCCCGTGCTTGATTAGTGAATTGTTTGCACCATTGCTTTTCTTTGGTTATTCCTTTGTATATTGTTTGTCGTGAATGTATGTTGTGAATCTAAGGGCCCGTTTGGTAACGTGCTAAACAGTAAAAATTTCTATTCTTTTGTTCCCAGAAATAGTTTGGGAACAGAAATGCGTTTGGTAAACTTTTTGTTCCCGGGCATATTTTTGCAAAAATTTGTGCCGAGAAACAGTTTTGGAAGAGAAACAAGAAGTAAAAAAAAGTTGCTTCTTGTTTCTCGACACAATTTTGAGAATCAGTTTTTTTTCTTCTTTTTCTTTTTTTTCTTTTCTTCTTTTTGTGTTGCTCTTCTTGGGTTATGGCCGGTCGCCGGCGGCCGACGACCGGCCACAGCCCAGGGCCGGCGAGGGCGTCACGGCCCTCGCCGGCCGCCGGCGGAGGCGAGGGTCCCCCTTGCCGGCGAGGGCGAGGGCTGGACCCTCGCCGCCTAGGCGAGGCGGCTCGCCGTCGGTCATGGCGAGTTCGGCCTCGCCCGGTTTGGCGAGGCCGAGCCTCGCCGTCGCGACCCACGGCGAGGTCGGCCTCGTCGTGGGTCGCGATGGCGAGGCTCGGCCTCGCCAGATCTGGGCGAGGCCGACCTCGCCATGACCGACGGCGAGGCTCGGCCTCGCCGGATCGGGCGAGGCCGACCTCGCCATGACCGACGGCGAGGCTTGGCCTCGCAATATCTAGCGAGGCCGAGCCTCGCTGTCGCGACCCACGGTGAGGTCGGCCTCGCCCGAGATCCGGCGAGGCCGAGCCTCGCCGTCGCGACCCACGGCGAGGCCGACCTCGCCATGACCGACGGCGAGCCGCCTCGCCCGGGCGGTGAGGGTCCAGCCTCGCCCTCGCCGGCAAGGGGACCCTCGCCTCCGCCGACGGCCGGCGAGGGCCGTGACGCCCTCGCCTCCGCCGACAAGGGCCGTGACGCCCTCGCCGGCCCTGGGTTGTGGCCGGTCGTCGGCGACCGGCCATGGCCTGGGTAGAAAGAAAAAAAAATAAACAATTCAAAATATTATTAAAATATTATTAATAACAAGAAATTTTGTGTAGTTACCAAACGCATTTCTGTTCTTTTCTATTCCAGGAATAGAAATTTTGGACAGTTACCAAACGCCTTCAAATGCTTAGAAATTGTTTCCGGGCACAGAATAAA
This sequence comes from Syzygium oleosum, assembly GCF_021117445.2. Taxonomy (NCBI): domain Eukaryota; kingdom Viridiplantae; phylum Streptophyta; class Magnoliopsida; order Myrtales; family Myrtaceae; genus Syzygium; species Syzygium oleosum. The sequence continues at coordinate 2,516,565 of NW_026607500.1, read as the reverse complement.
AAAGAACCATTTTTGAGTAAAAATAGTTCCCCGGCATAGAAACATTGTCATGCACACCCTAAATGCTGACACTCGAGAGGCGGTCCATGGGGGGATAATCCAAAATTGTAAAAGACCAAGGCGATAGACCGACGTCCAATCTGGTCTCAATTTGTATTGACTTGACGGTGGCGATAAATCGATGTCCGATCCGGTTTCAATTTGTATTCAATTCATTCGTCCCCGATCATGTCTCGGGTTTTCAATTTGTGTTTTAATAAACACCCGACGAGTTGCGGGTTTTACTTTCTCGTACTTAGAATTAGCTCGTCTTTTCAATACTTTGAGTGTTTACCTTACGAAATGTCTTTCAATACAATTGATTGTTTCTTTCTTTTTCTAGATTAAGATAGGATTAGTTTAGAATCTTAAATGAAAATATAAAAACAAGATGCATGATCACTTAGTGGATTAAGGCTTTGACGTGAAAATGGTAAAAAATAAATGCATGACGACTTAGATAATAACCATGATAAGTTTAGCGATACCGAAAGGGCGTTAATAGAAATATTAACATAAGCTCGTCCCCGAATTCATGATCTCTGATTTTCGTAAAAACCGAAACGAAACTCCCGCGTTTCGGTTGGGTATTCTAGCCGACCCCCGACCTAGGCTAGTGGCGACTCCTAAAAAAGATAAAATCGATCCGCTGTCACGTGAGGTATGGATTTAGGGAAAATCCACGTTCATGATCAATGGATCATATGGATGACTAAAAGATTGACGCTTTGGCAAGCCGTCTTTTATGATGTGCCATACGGACCATATGGATGACGAAAAGGTCGATGCTTGGGTAAAGCTATCTTTTATAATGTGCCATATGGACCATTTCATGAACACTTATCTCTAAACCCGCCTTATCGAGTTTGGCACTCGTGAGGTAGGTCGCAACAGGCTTGACGACTCCGCTGGGGACTAGGTTACAAACCTAAGTGGATTAAAGCCGTAATAAACTTGTTGGTTGTTATCTCACTTGTCTATATTTTGTCGACTACATGTCAAAGTCGCGTGGAAAATAAGGTTAGTCCACTAACCATGTGTTAAATGGTTTTGTAGGTGGGAGATATAAGGGGTGGAGTGAGTGCAAATCCCTTGTTTTGTAGGTGGCGTTCGGATGTATGTCGAATGTAAGAGATTATATTGAAGTGTTGTTTGCTTTAAATTCAAACGCATGTTTACCCGCTTTAGCACGACACAATACACCCATGTCCCGCAGTCTAAAACCCCAGATCGCTTTTAGGACACCTTTAGGAGGTTTTAAGAGTGGAATCCGCATGTGAATGCATGCGGTAATCCATTTTTCAATACCGCTCATCTTGATTAGTAAGAAGTGCACCGACCGACATTAATAGCGGTAGCTAAACTCTTCTTATTTAATCAATGTGGGGAACTTGAACCTTTAGAATCCTACCCTTAGCGTCAAACCTCACATGTCCTCATGCGATGTGTCAATGTGTTTGCCATCATGTCGCGGTAAGGTTGATTGTATCGTTCTAATATTTTTACCGTAATTACGTCATTTCAATTCCATGTTATATTACTTTCTATAATGCGTGGTGATTAATCTCGATGCTCCAAATTAGGGTTAGTCAAAATGGATGTGTCAGAGATTCAAGTCACCCCCATACCTAGAGCTCTCGTGGCCATGTGGGAAAGTCTTGAGCCAAAGCACAAGGATTACGTGGAAAAGAGGATCGGATATCTTCCCGCTTTTTTATACATCAAGCCTCGTGTCGCCATGATCAAGGCATTGTCACATTTTTAGAACTCAAACACATCCACTTTTGTGTTTGGTCGAAATGAATTAACCCCTACAATTGAGGAGTACGATATTGCCATTGGAAGAGTCGGTTCTTTTGGTCTAGTTATTCCTCCAATAGATATAGATCCTATAACTCTTTTGAGCCAATTCTTAGGAGTTGACATTCTCCAAATCAAAGGCATTCTTAGAGGAAATTCTAATGCACTCCCTTTTACATTCTTAGAACGACATTTTTCTAGCTTGCCAAAAGAAGTGGGCAATCAAATTCCTCGCGTCTTTCTCTTAGCATTTCTTGGTTTTGTGGTCTTTCCATACACCAAAAAGACTATAGATCCTTTGATAGTCCATGCCACGCCCCGCACCCTACGGCGCGGCACATCCCTGCCGCGGTCGATTCAAGTGCGACGTCCCAGGACGCGTCGCCGACCCAACGCCCAACACAGAGATTAAAGCACACGCGGAAGCAATATGATACCCGAACAATTTAAAACCTCATAACCAGGGATAGCCACACCACAACGAACATGAACAAATATACACTTGCATTAACATCGGGAAACATATACAATATTCATATACAACATGAACATCAAAAGAAAATCAAAAGCGGGTCAACGGCCACTACTGACAAAAAGGGGTAAGTGGCCCGGGCGGTCAGGGGCACTAAAACTAGGAGGGGCTCCGGTCAAAAAGGTACTGGCCCGACCTATCTACAGCTAAGGCTGACCTAAGGGACCCAGTCCGGGTCAGATCCCGATGACTCGGAAGAGCTACCAGACAGCTCAAACTCAGAGTCTAGAGAATTCGGCTCGGACTCGGCCTCAGCTGGCTCCTCCTCCGAATCCATCAGCTCGACCTCGCCCTTCTACTCCATGTCCTGCTCCATGAGCTCTGGTTCCTCATCCGCCTCCATCGACTCCGGTTCATCCATTTCCCAGACAACAGGCTCGTTGCCAGAGTTCGAGCTCCCCTCGGTCGCAGCTGCGGAACTCGCTAGCTCTCCATCGGGACATTGGGGATCCAGTTCGCCCAGCCCGCTAATCGGGGCATCAAAAGTCTGAAGAGGCCCATGCTCTCCGAAGCGGTCCCTAAAACACCAGGCTACGTACTCGTGGTGCTGATAGTACTCCTCCCCCACATCGACTAATACTACAGAATAATACCTAACATATATATCCCCATTCTCTAAGGGGTACTCGGTCGCCATCCGCCCTAGCTGGTGCGGAATCCCAAAACGCACGGGAACATCTGGCATCCTCAGGTCCGGGGGTCTGAAAGGTTGGGGTTTAAGCACAAGTGAGAATAAATCTCAGCGAGTAGGTCCCCTAAACCTAAACTAGGCTAACATGCACCTCCTGACAAGCACTAATCAACACACAACCCAAAATATAAACGACTTAGGCCCTCGGGCCCAATCCAATACTCAATTGACCCTGCAGGTTAGGCACTTTATATATATTTGCAATAATGGCACATAACTCAACCACGGCACATATACGCATATCACTTAGCCACGACGCATGTCATGCATATGCTCGTGCTCACACTCATGCTCATGTCTCATCAATGCACCTTCGCACACTTGCACTCTTGCACACTTGCAATTTATCAAATTCACCGACCCGCGTAAAACGCATCAGGTCTATCACTTTAAGATCGATCTCCAGCCCACGTAAAACGCATCAGGTTTGTCATCTTCCGGTAGTCCGGGCATCGTCCCTCGTAAAACGCATCAGGACGGGTTTAATACCCCGCATAAGATGCATCGGGGCTTTATGTGATCACACGTATACAATCACCAATTATTATCTGAACCCCACGTAAAACGCATCAGGGCGATTTAGGTGATCACAAGCTCATGCCGTTCGTGCTCACACGCATAATGTACATGTTATGCCAATACTCAGTATGCACGCTCATGGCCATAATATCCACACTCGGCATTCGTGAAATTCACACTGGGCACTCAATATGATTTTGCTATTTATTCAAATAATGCCACCACAAGCTCAATTCACATTTCAATATGCCCAAAAGACTAATTAGCCCAAATCAATCACAACATGCAATTTGGCACCCAATTTCACGCAATTAAAACACCAAAACTACTCATGCCGATAGTCTACCAAGCGTCTCATGAATTGGCCACGCCAAACACATCATAGGGCATTACACAATCACAATCAAGTCATACTTAATTTAGCCTCTTCATGAATAGATCACAATTCTCTTAGCGATTCACACTAAAACCCCGATTAACCAATTATGGCCCGAACCAAACCAATACCGAATCAGCCATGAACAGTCCACCCTAGGCCATTAAGTCACTTCCAAATCATCACCTTAGACCCTAAAAATCATCATGAAAACAGCCACTACTCGGCCCACAATCTATGCCCGCCAAATTCACATTTTCGCCCAAATCAAGGTGCCTATGCTCAGTCACCACACAGCACGATATGGGCCACTAAACCTCCATTAAATTATCGCACTAAGCCCCCAAATTAGTCACAATATCAGCCCCTAACATCCTCCACAAGTTAACCCCTAAATTACCCTAATTAACCCCTAAAACTCATCTAGAAATGTACATTAGCTTAATTAGGATTTAGGGTTGTACTCACCGGAATTCCTAAGCTCCGTACAAGGTTGAACAAATGGGGAAAATGGGCGGTCCAAGGTGGCGCTAACGGCGGTGGCAAGCGGCGGTCCTCGGCGGCGCTAAAGGCGGCGACGTGCGACTATTCCGGCGAACGGCGATCCAAGGCGGGGGCTGGTCCTCACGCGGCTGGGGGAAAGGAGAGAGAGAGAATGGGACGGCTGGATGGTGGTGGTGCTAGGCGTGGAGCGGCAGCACACGACGGCGGCACCGGCGGGCGGCATCAGCGGCTCTCCGACGGGCGGCACACAACCGAGAGAGGGAGAGAGAGAGCTCACGGGATGGAGGGGGAGGGGGAGTTGGCCGGCTAAGGTGAGTGTGAAATGAGGGAGAGAGAGAGACATTGCAAGGTTTAATCAAAATGGGCTTAGTGGGGTTAGGTGACCAACCTTCCATAGTGACCATCATGTCCTCACAATCAAGGGTTGGGATTAAATCTATCTAAAATATCTAGGGGTAACTTTGGCCAATATTTCCAGCATTATTGGGCTGAGATAAACCCATTTAAAACTCTAAAATTCGGAATCCAAGCTTAGGGGTCCAGGGGCAATTTGGTAATTTTCCGGTCCCAGATCAAATTTCCAATTTTCGACTCCACTGATCCCAAATATGATTGGCCACACAAAAATGACGTCGTCCTTGCAAAATAGTCGCATATGTCCACGAAATTCGACACCGAAGTCCGGACTCAATTCCACGATCAATTTCGCTCAAATGCAAATTTTAGCGTCTCTCACTAACGGGTGACTGTTTAGGGGTTACGCGTATTTACCTAGGGTTACTCGAGTCATGACAGTCTCGATTTCCCAGGGAACACGAGGATTTATCACTAGTTCCAGGGGTCGCGATTGTTCGGATTAAGTTCGGGATCGTTCGCCGCGCGTACTCTCGGTCATACGGAATCACTCGCTATCCGATCGTACGTCGATGGCCAAACCAAATCCATCACTCTCCTTGGATCGGCCTACGTCGACATAAAATATTCCCTCGTTGTTTCTCGGAATCGGACTCAATTCACGGTCAAGTTCTTGGGTCCACGTACCATTTTTCCTAGTTAGCCATTCCCTACTGGTCAGCATCCCAAGAATGATCAGTTCTGGGCGAGACTCACTAAAACGAAATGAGGAATACATATCCATTTTATTAATCACAAAAATGGGCCGAATTCAGGACGTTACAACTCTTCCCCCCTTACAAAAATTTCGTCCTCGAAATTTACAATCCAAACCCGACTACTCAAATAAATTGGGGTGCTAACGTCGCATCACTTCTTCACTTTCCCAGGTGCCGCCTTCTGTCCCGTGATGTTCCCAGATAACTTTGACCAACGGGATGGTCTTATTCCTCAGAACCTGCTCCTTCCTGTCCTCGATTCGCACTGGTCTCTCCACGTGCGACACCCTGTCGTCTACGTCTATTACCTCATGATTCAGCACGTGGGTCGGATCCGGTTCGTACTTCCTCAACATTGACACGTGGAAGATGTTATGAACTTGCGACAAATTCGGCGGCAAGGCGAGACGATAGGCCAACATTCCAATCCTTTCCAAAATCTCGAACGGGCCTATATACCTTGGACTCAGCTTCCCTTTCTTGCCAAACCGAGATAGTCCTCTCATCGGCGAGATCTTAAGGAATACATGGTCACCAACTTGAAACTCCAACGGTCTACGCCTTCGGTCCGCGTAACTTTTCTGATGGCTCTGAGCTGTTCTTAGTCTTTCCCGAATAATCTTCACTATATACATCGGCTGCTGAACCAACACTGGACCGTTATACTCCTTTCCCCCACTTCGTCCCAACACAACGGTGTTCTACACGCTCTGCCATAAAGTGCTTCAAACGGTGCCATCCCAATACTCTGCTGAAAGCTGTTATTGTAGGCAAATTCCACCAAATGCAACTGCTCTTCTCACTTGCCCTAAAAATCTAATACACACGCTCTCAGCATATCCTCTAAGGTCTGAATGGTCCTCTCAGATTGGCCATCCGTCTGAGGATGATAGGCCGTACTGAATTGCAACTTGGTTCCCATGGCTGATTGTAGACTTTTCCAAAAATTCGCAGTGAACCGGGGATCACGGTCCGAAGTGATTGATACCGGTACTCCATGAAGACGGACTATCTACCGCACATATAACTCTGCGTACCTTTCTAGCTCGAAGTTCTTTCGCACTGCCAGGAAGTGCGCTGATTTGGTCAATCTGTCCACTATCACCCAAATAGAGTCGTGTCCCCTCTGGCTTCTTGGCAATCCCATTACAAAATCCATTGTAATATGCTCCCATTTCCATTCTGGGATTTCCAACGGCTGCAACATTCCACCAGGCTTACAATGCTGTGCCTTCACTTGTTGGCATGTCAGACACTTGGCCACATGCTTGGCCACGTCCACCTTCATTCCGTTCCACCAATAGTGCTGTCGAAGGTTCTGGTACATCTTCGTGCTGCCCGGGTGGATGCTATAATTGCTCCTATGAGCTTCCGATAAAATCTCTTCCTTAAGCTCCAAATCATCGAGCACTCACAAACGTCCTCGAAACTTAAGAATTCCTTCCTCGGACACTTGAAAGTTCGGTTTCCTCTTAGTTCCATCCATCTCCAGAATCTTCTAAATCTCAGGGTCCGTAGACTGCAACGTCTTAATCTTGGTTTGCACTTCCGGTTCAATCCTTAACGTTGCCACCAAACTGGAAAGGTGTCCTACCTCGAACTTAAACTCTGAGTCTCGCGCTCCTTCCAATAAAGCCCACTCTTTGACCATTAATTGCGCGATGCTCGATTTCCGGCTTAAGGCATCCGCTACCCGGTTGGCTTTCCCGGGATGATACAAAATGTCACAGTCATAGTCCTTCAACAACTCCATCCAACGCCTTTGCCTCATATTCAATTCCTTCTGTGAAAAAAAATACTTGAGACTCTGATGGTCCGTGTAGATCTGGAACCGTTCTCCACATAAGTAGTGCCTCCAAATCTTAAGTGCGAAAATGATTGCTGCCAGTTCCAAGTCGTACGTCGGATAATTCATCTCGTGAGGCCTAAACTGACGCGATGCATAAGCAACCACTCTTCCATGTTGCATTAGCACGAATCCCAATCCCTTAAGCGAAGCATCGCTATAAATCTCATATCCTCCCGGTCCTGAAGGGATCGTTAGCACTGGCGCAGTCGTCAATCTCTGCTTCAATTCCTGAAAACTTTCTTTGCACTTTTCCGTCCATTCAAACTTCGTCTCCTTGTTAAGCAACTTTGTCAATGGAGTGGCTATCGCTGAGAATCTTTCTACAAACCGTCGATAATAACCTGCCAGTCCTAAGAAGCTCCGAACCTCAGTAACTATCGTCGGTCTCGGCCAATCCATCACGGCCTCAATCTTTGCCAGATCCATGGAGATTCTTTCTCCGGAAATTATATGTCCAAGAAACGCCACTCGGTTCAGCCAAAATTCGCACTTGCTAAACTTAGCATACAGTGCGTGCTCTCTTAACGTTCGAAGAACCTTTTCCAAGTGTACCTCATGCTCTTCGGGACTCTTTGAATACACCAAAATATCATCTATGAAGACAATGACGAACTGATCCAAAAACTCTTTGAATACCCGATTCATTAGGTCCATGAAAGCAGCAGGGGCATTAGTCAGCCCAAACGGCATCACCGTGAATTCATAGTGTCCATACCTCGTCCTGAATGCCGTCTTTAGGATATCCTCTTTTTGGATCCTCAACTGATGATACCCTGTCCTTAGGTCAATCTTAGAAAATACCAAGGCTCCTTGTAACTGATCGAACAGATCGTCAATCCTTGGGAGGGGATACTTATTCTTGATTGTCACTTGATTCAGCTGACGGTAATCGATACATAGTCTCAACGATCCATCCTTCTTCCTTACGAACAATACTAGCGCTCCCCATGAAGACGCACTCGGTCGGATAAATTCTTTGTCCAGCAGTTCCTGCATCTGAACCTTCAATTCTTTCAATTCCGACAACGACATCCTATAAGGCGGCTTCGAGATTGGCTCAGTCTCAGGGGCCAACTCGATAACAAATTTCACTTCTCTTTCTGGTGGCAATCCCGGCAATTCCTAGAAAAGACATCGAGAAAGTTGCACACCACTGCTATATCCTCTAACCGCACTTCTCTTGTCGTCGAATCAATCACACTTGCTAGGTAACCCTGACACCCCTCATCTAATAACTTGGTTGCTTCTACTGAAGATACCCAAGGGATCGAGGTTCCTCCTCGACTCCCTACACACTCAAATCTAGGGTGTCCAGCCGGACTAAACTGAATCACCCTGCTACTGCAATCCATCACAGCATTCTGTTTAACTAACCAATCCATGCCCACAATCACGTCAAAATCATACATTGGCAAAACAGCTAGGTCTATCCTGCTTCCTACGCCACCAATTACTATCTCACAATCCGGGCATCCTAACGATATGCATATCTTATCCATTAATGGTGTAGTCACACACAACCGTACTTCTAACAAGACAGGTTTTAATCCAGCCAATTCAACAAACTGAGCAGATACAAAGGAGTGCGACGCCCCCGGATCAAACAAAGCATATGCGACATGATTGCACAGAGAAACCATACCTGTGACCACGCCTGGCGCATTCTCAACTTCCCTTCGCGCCATGGCGTACACCCGTCCTTGTGCCGGCGGCTTGATCAAATTAGCTGGCGGGGGATTCTCAGCCTGATTCCCAACTCGGGGTTGTTGTAGTTGCATCGGGGGTCCTGCGGGGCGTTGCTGGGGGCAACTCCTGATCTGATGGTCCATACTCCCGCATTTGAAGCAAGCCCCAAATCTGTTCTGCTGGTGGTTCGGCTTTCCGATATTCTTCCTGATCGGTGGGACAAATCGCCAGTTTCCCGCCATCGGCTTCTTTCCAAGACGGCGGTTGTCCCTAGCCGGGGCGAACCGCGATCTAGATGCGGCTGTCCTCTCCAACTGGTCTCGCTCTATGGCTTGGGCCCGTTCATACATCTCCCCATATTCCCGGATATTGAGCGATATCATCTGGCTCCTAAGATCCGACTTTAGTCCGTCTCGAAATCTCCGAACCTTGTCCTGCGGGTTCTCCACCATCCTAGGTGCAAATCTCGACAACCTAGCGAACTCCGCTTCGTACTGATCCATGGTCATTGATCCTTGGCGGAGCCTCATAAATTCTGCTAGTTTCCTTTCCTGGGCACTCCCTGAGAAATACTTTCCATAGAAATTCTCGGTAAACACAGCCCAAGTCTGGGCGATCCCCTCTGGAAATACTCTGCCCTTGGTGGCCTTCCATCAGTCATTTGCATTGTCCTGAAGCTGATATACCACCAGTGTCATCCTTTCAGTCTCGGTGCACCCCAGAACATCAAAGGCTTTCTCTAATTCTTCTACCCAACGCGGTGCAGCCTCGGGGTCACCCTTCCCATTGAACTTCGGCGGTTTCAATTTTAAGAACTGCTCGACCAACTTAGACATCGGCCTGATCGCATTTGCCTGTTCCGGAATTGGATTCTCGATATTCCCCTGGTTCCCATTATTTCCGATATTCCCATTGGCCCCATTGGCAGCAGCAACGGCGGCCTCAACAGCAGCGGCAATAGTGGCATTTCTCTCCTGGGCTTGCCTACCCCCTAGAATTTTGGCTTCCTCTAGAGCCCTCAAAATACCATCTACTTTGGGATCTTCTGCAGCCCTCACTTGCGGTTCTACACGGTCTTGCTCACGACCCCGACCTCTACGACAGCCTCGACCTCTACCTCTTCCTTGGCTACTCATCTTTCCAAACTCGCACGCTCACCTACCTGCTATAATTCCATTCAGGAATTAGAGACCTAAACCAAGCTAAATCGGTCTAAGTCCTAGGCAAGGAACTAACACAACAGCAGTCAATCACTTAGCGTGCGGCCAAATACAAACAGCATGAGACCTCAACCAAGGAGATACAAGTACTTACCTCAGGTCATGCCGCACCTGCACTTTACGGGTCAATTCAAACAACTAGTCAATCAAGACACGAACAGTCAGGAAGTACACGTAGCACACAAAGTCTCCCTATTGGCTACCCAAGGTCATCGCTCCTTATTACTCCAGGCTTCGACCGAATTGGACCGAGCTGACCTTGCTCTGATACCAAATCAAACAGGGATGTCACGCCCCGCACCCTACGGCGCGGCACATCCCTGCCGCGATCGATTCAAGTGCGACGTCCCAGGACGCGTCACCGACCCAACGCCCAACACAGAGATTAAAGCACACGCGGAAGCAATATGATACCCGAACAATTTAAAACCTCATAACCAGGGATAGCCACACCACAACGAACATGAACAAATATACACTTGCATTAACATCGGGAAACATATACAATATTCATATACATCATGAACATCAAAAGAAAATCAAAAGCGGGTCAACGGCCACTACTGACAAAAAGGGGTAAGTGGCCTAGGCGGTCAGGGGTACTAAAACTAGGAGGGGCTCCGGTCAAAAAGGTACTGGCCCGACCTATCTACAGCTAAGGCTGACCTAAGGGACCCAGTCCGGGTCAGATCCCGATGACTCGAAAGAGCTACCAGACAGCTCAAACTCAGAGTCTAGAGAATCCGGCTCGGACTCGGCCTCAACTGGCTCCTCCTCCGAATCCATCAGCTCGACCTCGCCTTCCTGCTCCATGGGCTCTGGTTCCTCATTTGCCTCCATCGGCTCCGGTTCATCCATTTCCCAGACAACAGGCTCGTTGCTAGAGTTCGAGCTCCCCTCGGTCGCAGCTGCGGAACTCGCTAGCTCTCCATCGGGACATTGGGGATCCAGTTCGCCCAGCCCGCTAATCGGGGCATCAAAAGTCTGAAGAGGCCCATGCTCTCCGAAGCGGTCCCTAAAACACCAGGCTACGTACTCGTGGTGCTAATAGTACTCCTCCCCCACATCGACTAATACTACAGAATAATACCTAACATATATATCCCCATTCTCTAAGGGGTACTCGGTCGCCGTCCGCCTTAGCTTGTGCGGAATCCTAAAACGCACAGGAACATCTGGCATCCTCAGGTCCGGGGGTCTGAAAGGTTGGGGTTTAAGCAAAAGTGAGAATAAATCTCAGCGAGTAGGTCCCCTAAACCTAAACTAGGCTAACATGCACCTCCTGACAAGCACTAATCAACACACAATCCAAAATATAAACGACTTAGGACCTCGGGCCCAATCCAATACTCAATTCACCCTGCAGGTTAGGCACTTTATATATATATATATTTACAATAATGGCACATAACTCAACCACGGCACATATACGCATATCACTTAGCCACGACGCATGTCATGCATATGCTCGTGCTCACACTCATGCTCATGTCTCATCAATGCACCTTTGCACACTTGCACTCTTGCACACTTGCAATTTACCAAATTCACCGACCCGCGTAAAACGCATCAGGTCTATCACTTTGAGATCGATCTCCGGCCCGCGTAAAACACATCAAGCTCATGACACAACCCGCATAAAACGCATCAGGTTTGTTATCTTCCGGTAGTCCGGGCATCGTCCCGCGTAAAACGCATCAGGACGGGTTCAATGCCCCGCGTAAGACGCATCAGGGCTTTATGTGATCACACGTATACAATCACCAATTATTATCTGAACCCCGCGTAAAACGCATCAGGGCGATTTAGGTGATTACAAGCTCATGCCGTTCGTGCACACATGCATAATGCACATGTTATGCCAATACTCAGTATGCACGCTCATGGCCACAATATCCACACTCGGCATTCGTGAAATTCACACTGGGCACTCAATATGATTTTGCTATTTATTCAAATAACGCCACCACAAGCTCAATTCACATTTCAATATGCCCAAAAGACTAATTAGCCCAAATCAATCACAACATGCAATTTGGCACCCAATTTCACGCAATTAAAACACCAAAACTACTCATGCCAATAGTCTACCAAACGTCTCATGAATTGGCCACGCCAAGCACATCATAGGGCATTACACAATCACAATCAAGTCATACTTAATTCAGCCTCTTCATGAATCGATCACAATTCTCTTAGCAATTCACACTAAAACCCCGATCAACCAATTATGGCCTGAACCAAACCAATACCGAATCAGCCATGAACAGTCCACCCTAGGCCATTAAGTCACTTCGAAATCATCACCTTAGACCCTAAAAATCATCATGAAAACAGCCACTACTCGGCCCACAAACTATGCCCGCCAAATTCACATTTTCGCCCAAATCAAGGTGCCTATGCTCAGTCACCACACAGCACGATATAGGCCACTAAACCTCCATTAAATTATCGCACTAAGCCCCCAAATTAGTCACAATATCAGCCTCTAACATCCTCCACAAGTTAACCCCTAAATTACCCTAATTAACCCGTAAAACTCATCTAGAAATGTACATTAGCCTAATTAGGGTTTAGGGTTGTACTCACCGGAATTCCTAAGCTCCGAACAAGGTTGAACAAATGGGGAAAATGGGCGGTCCAAGGTGGCGCTAACGGCGGCGGCAAGTGGCGGTCCAAGGTGGCGCTAACGGCGGCGGCAAGCGGCGGTCCTCGGCGGCGCTAAAGGCGGCGACGTGCGACTATTCCGGCGAACGGTGATCCAAGGCGGGGGCTGGTCCTCACGCGGCTGGGGGAAAGGAGAGAGAGAGAATGGGACGGCTGGATGGTGGTGGTGCTAGGCATGGAGCGGCGGCACACGACGGCAGCACTGCGAGCGGCGGCGGCGGCTCTCCGGCGGGCGACACACGGCCGAGAAAGGGAGAAAGAGAGCTCATGGGATGGAGGGGGAGGGGGAGTTGGCCAGCTGAGGTGAGTGTGAAATGAGGGAGAGAGAGAGACATTGCAAGGTTTAATCCAAATGGGCTTAGTGGGGTTAGGTGACCAACCTTCCATAATGACCATCATGTCCTCACAATCAAGGGTTGGGATTAAATCTATCTAAAATATATAGTGGTAACTTTGGCCAATATTTCCAGCAGTATTGGGCTGAGATAAACCCATTTAAAACTCTAAAATTCGGAATCCAAGCTTAGGGGTCTAGGGGCAATTTGGTAATTTTCCGGTCCCGGGTCAAATTTCCAATTTTCGACTCCACTGATCCCAAATATGATTGGCCACACAAAAATGACGTCGTCCTTGCAAAATAGTCACGTACGTCCACGAAATTCGACACCGAAGTCCGGACTTAATTCCACGATCGATATCGCTCAAATGCAAATTTTAGCGTCTCTCACTAACAGGCGGCTGTTTAGGAGTTACGCGTATCGACCTAGGGTTACTCAAATCAGGACGGTCTCGATTTCCCAGGGAACGCGATGATTTATCACTAGTTCCAGGGGTCGCAATTGTTCGGATTAAGTTCGGAATCGTTCGCCGCGCGTACTCTCGGTCATGCGGAATCACCCGCTATCCGATCGTACATCGATGGCCAAACCAAATCCGTCACTCTCCTTGGATCGGCCCACGTCGGCACAAAATATTCCCTCGTTGTTTCTCGGAATCGGACTCAATTCATGGTCAAGTTCTTGGGTCCATGTACTATTTTTCCTAGTTAGCCATTCCCTACTGGTCAGCATCCCGAGAATGATCAGTTCTGGATGAGACTCACTAAAACGAAATGAGGAATACATATCCATTTTATTGATCACGAAAATAGGCCGAATTCAGGACGTTACAGTCCACATTGTCAATCAAGTGTGTATGTTCAAAAGATTCTCCAATATGATCCTAGGTGAGACCTTCGTATCACTCAATAGGTTTAAAACAAAACCAAAATAGTACTTTTAGAGCCCCAATAGGTTTACTCCAAATTTGGTTGGTCTCTCACCTTAAAGATTTTGGTTTGAGCTTGAAAATCATAGGTGTATCCAAAGATTGTCATCCTATCTCACTTTTCCGAGAAAAGGAAGAAATCTTTCCCTATTGGTCATTCTCAACTTGGTTTAATTTTTTGAAGAACCTTATTCCATATCAAATCCAATGGCATGTTCGTTGGCTTGGAAATCCCGAGGTGCGCCTTAATAACGGATACGACAACCCAATCCCACTTTTGGGTCTCACGGGGTCTATGTCATATTACCCTTTTAGGGTGATCCGTCAATATCGCGTGCTTCAAAAGATTCCGCCATTCCTCAAGTTGGGGTTATATCATTTTAACTATCGCAAAGATGTCATCCAAAAGGACCAAATGGCAGATTTGAAGAAAATGATCAAGCGCATCATTGACATGTGATACAAATGCCACCCGGAGCCAATTCTCATTACCGACGAGTCGGAATTGGAAGGTGAAATGAGGATACACCATGCATTGCCGGAGTATTTATACCGTCGCCTCGAGCCTGAGCTTAAAGTGGATATCCCTAATGTCCCCAAGAAGCCAACTCAACAACAAGCTATAGCCGCGAGAGCTCTTAGGGAAAGGGATGAAGCTTTAGCCGAGGTTGAACGTTTAACCCAAGAAAAAAAACAAATTCGCCTCACACCTAAAGAAGATCCATTAGGAGTTTGGCTATATTCCATGAGGAAATCTCCTTTCATGTAATTTTCATTTTATAGATTTGATGTATAGGGTTTCCTTTTTACTCATTTTAGTAATGATGTAATAGGATTCTCTTCTTGTTTTTAGATTGATCTATAGGGATTATATTTCACGAATTTCGTTGTAATTAGTGAAATTTCCCTCTTATGTGCTTTGCCGAGGATTCCAATGGAATATAGATGTGGCATCTTGATTAATCATCGCATGTTTCCCCTTCAATTGTATAATTTCTTGTGAAGAAATTTTGATAAGAGATTGTTCACATGAGAATATTTCTTATCCCTATTTCATCCAAAGAAAATATAAAATTGAAGGGTTTTACATTTTCGTTTCAATTTATTTTCCACTTACTAACTTGATCTTCATTTTGTTTACAAGGTATTTGGAGAATGCCCAACCCTACTTGCGCAAAGGATCTTCAAATGGATATCGAAAAACAGAACGATCGAATTGCCGATCTGGAAAACCGAATTGATGAAATAACTGCCACATTTGCAGACTTTGAAGCATTCATAAGTCCACTGCTTCCGACCAAGATTATGCCTACTCTTGAGGATCTTCATAATCAAGTTAACGAAATGTGTGGCATGTTGATACGTCTCATGGATCGTGTGAATCAAATTGCTATGGAATTATCGTCTAGTACCAGATTGGAGACAAATAACATTAATTCAAAGGGTGAGGGAAAACGAAAATACAAAGAGCAAAAGTCTGAAATCAAGCAATCTTCTAGGAATGAAGAATGTAACCAAGGACGTGCTGAGAAAATGAACATGATTTATATTCAACCACATCATGAGTCCAATAAGAAGCCACGTAAGCATAACCCGCTTCGTCAGTTTACACCTTGACCAAGACCGCTATCAAAGCTTCTACCCATGCTTCTTGAGAGGAGAATGGTTACAAAAGAAGTCCCCCGAGATAATACTCCAAAGTTCGTTGGGTTTGACATTACGAAATTATGTGAGTACCACATGGGCGAGAAAGGCCATAGCACCGATAATTGCCTAGTATTGAAAATTAAGGGTCAAAGCTTGATTGACAAAGGGATTTTGTCTTTTAAGTATCCCGAACCAAATATACAACAAAATCCATTGCCCGATCATACCCAATGTATGAATATGGTAGATATGAATGAAGATAAGAAGTCTTTTATGGCGGATGTACCAACGTTGTATGAGATCTTGATGCTAGCTGGGCATTATGACAAAGGAGGTGACATCTCGAAAGAAGAAAAGTTGATATGCATTTCCAAATTAATTGACATGGGGGTTATCCGGTGTATGAGAGAAGAATCAGATGCCACAATGATGACGGCTATGATTGATGTATCGTCCGAGAACTTCCTTTATGAGTTAGAAGAAGAGGAGAATGGAGATGAATCCGTCAAAGTCTTGACCAAAGAAATAGAAGCTTTAGAAGTTATTGACGATGATTTTCTATTCGAAGAAGATGAAGAAATCGTTTCCGATGTGGATTGCGACCTCGATGTCAAAAGAACCCGTTGGGACTATAAATTCATGAAGACTGCTCGTGAGTACGAAGAAGTAGTAGATACCTTAGGCCAACCAAGCGGGAAGTATGACTTCTATGTCAAATACACGCCACCTCCAAGCTTCTTCATTGACCCAAAGGATATCGTTCCCGATGGATGGGGAGGCGTGGATGATGAAAACGTGGATCGCACATCTAAAGTCTTTGAACCTATACCCGTTAATGAAGACGAAGAGCATGTTTCTGATTCGGATTTCGAGCTTGGTGCTAGAAGAGCTCATTGGGATTGTGAATTTGTAACAGCCGCTTGTGAGCGTGTTGAAGTGGTTGATACTCTAGGTCAACCAAGTAGGAAGTACGACTTTTTTGTCAAATATTCACCTACGCCAAGTTTCTTTATTGACCTGAAGGATATTGTCCCCGACGGATGTGGAGGAATGGATGATGAAGAGATGGTTGCTATGATCACTCCCGTTGCGATTGACCTCTCCAAAGAGAATGATCATAAGAGCAAACTGATGGGTATTGAACCCGTAGTAGTTAACTTGTCTAAAGAAGCCGCGTATTACGAAATCAAGCCGATGGGTGTGGAACCTATGGTTATTGATTTGTTAGTTGAAAACTTTGAGTCAATTGAGATCACAAGGGATGATTTTGAGCCCGTTGTGATTGAATTACCACCATTATTGGAAGGCGAAAAAATAACTGTTGAAGTTACTCCCAAGTTTGATAAAAAAGCTGTTCCATGCAAGTACGGAACAAAAGAAATTGATGCTGTCACTCGATCGGGTCATTGTTGTCTACCCAAGGAAGGAATTGAAAAGAAAGCCATGACTGAAGAGGATGCTAAACAATTTCTAGTCGTAGTGAAGACTAGTGAATTTAACGTGGTGAACCAATTAAGGAAGATGCCCGCCCAAATATCCTTATTGGATTTATTCAAGTCATCCGAGAAACATAAGAATGCCTTGCTCAAGGTGTTGAATGAAGTGCATGTACCCGATTTCATTGATGATGCTCAACAAATTTGTTAGGACAATCCTTTTGAAGGATCAAATCTCTTTTTCCGATGAGGACTTCCCTCCCGAAGGATGTTCTCATTCTAAGGCATTATACATATCCGTAAAACATCGTGACACGATTTTGTCGCGAGTTCTCATTGATAATGGCTCGGCCCTAAACATATGCCCATTGGCTACGTTACGACGATTGGGAATAAATGAAGATAGACTCCTTGCCGTTAAGACGCCTGTGCGAGCATTCGACGGAATGAAGAAGGAAACTATAGGCGAGATTGAGTTAGAGCTCATGATTGGGACTATGCTATTTTCGCTCACTTTCCAAGCACTAATATACTAAGCAACTTTAGTTTGCTCCTTGGTAGATCGTGGATTCATAATACCGGAGCTGTGACCTCAAGCCTTCACCAAAAAGTGAGATTCATGGTGGATGGCAAGCTCATAACCATACATGCTGAGATGGATTTCAAGGTGTTCCATGACACCGCCATTCCATATGTTGAACCCGAAATCAAGGAAGAATCGAGTTACCACTCAGATGAGTTGGTTTCGATTGCACATGTACTCGTTGGGACAATGATGGGAGTTCCTCAAATGTCAAAGCCCCCAATCATGTCAAGTAAAGTTTTGCTTGAAAACGGCTACACTCTCGAAAAAGGCTTGGGGAAGCATTCCCAAGGCATCTTGAAACCAATTGAAGCTATTATGAAGAAGAACAAGAAAGGTTTAAGTTACCATGGAAGCCATGAGGACCAAGGTCATCGCAAATACCAAAATAAAAAGACAAACAGTCGATAGAGGCTGTTACCTCCATCTTTGAAAGAGACATTTTCCGGACCTCCCGTGATGTTACAAGAAGAAGAGATTTCCTTCGACTTTATGGCAGATCTCTTTAATAAAGACTTTAGTGACGCTATCTTAGCCCACAATAAAGCTGAATCAACCAAAGCACCTATCAACCTTGCTGAATAGGGATGCTTCTTACCCTTCTTCTAAGTCTGTTGCATTCGTTATCGCTTCATTTGTGTGCCCCTGCGTGGAATCAATTTGTTAGTTCAATTGATTCTTTCAATTCAATCTTTGATTTGTAATGGATACTTGGATCTTGAGCCGTTGGTCCAAGGTAGTATATATATTGTAATACGGCCTTATCATTTGAATTTCAAAAAGAAAGCATATGCACGTTTTATTAAGGACGTGTGGAAGTACACCAAACCAGTCCTGTGATGATACTTTGAGGATTGGACTTCCGCACGCTTCCTAGTTTCAAAGATTTGTGGAACAAGGATGTCCGAGGATATGAGGACTAAGTTCCTAAAATATTTTCTGGCATGGTTTCAAAACCAATTTTTGGGGCATATCATGAATGTGTGGTTGACCCCCCAACAAATTTTGAAGATTAGATTTTTAAATCAAAATGGACCAAAGGATTTGAGGGTTAGATTTTCAAATGACTTTTGAAATTGTTTTCAAAAATGATTTCCAAACAATCATGCATAAATTTGGCTTCTATTTACCTAATCAGAATGATCTCAAAGAGCAGTGTCTCAAAAAGGTAAAAGTACTCGTTCCAATGAGAATATCTCATATCTGATTTGACTTGTTCATCCGTTTATCTTGTAGATAAGGTGTCAAAACGGTTGAATAATATGGACGCGACAAAAGGACGATGTCATCATCAAAGAGAGCATTTCATTTTTAAGCTCAAATTTATTTAGAATCCAAATTGACATATCTTTTCTTGACATGAAGGTGAATAAAAGAAAAGATTCAAACAATAGACAATGGAAATCAAACAAGGAAGAGCATTGAACATACAAGATTCTTTGAACGCAAAAGTGTCCAACTGGGGCAAATGGCTTTAGTACAATCGATTAAGTTGTCAACAATCAAGAAAGCTCAAAGAGTTGTTTACATAGACTCAAATGAAGGGTAAAGCTATATCGGTTCCAATTTACCTCTTCTGATATCATTTATTGACTCAATTTCCTTTCTCTTGATAGGAGGACATCGATCAATGGAAGGAAAATACAAGGGTAAAGTTGTGTTGTTCCAAGTTGTCATCTTTCAAAGGATATTCATTGACATGATTTCCTTTATATTCCAGTAGGATCAATTGTCCAACACAGAACAAGTATCCTTTTCCTCAAAGATCTTTCAAGAAAAAATATTTCGAATAATTTTAAAAAATGAGCTTTCAAAGCCATTCCATTTCAAAACCTCTTGGATAAAAATTTGGTTTCATGATCAAGGTAAATTTGAAACCATTGTCTTCAAATGCTTTATAAAACAATCAAGTCCTAGATGCGGAATCTTAGACACATTGTTTTGAACTAAAAAGATGTTCCAAGTTCAAATTTCAAACAATCGTAAGAGAAATTTGAAATCATTTTTTTCAAGAGATCTCAAATGACATTCTTCAAATTGTTCATTCACGCATTGGTAAGTACATCATGCATCAAAAATCCCTACGGAGGATAATTTGAGCAAATGACTTTTGACAAAACATAAGGGAATGTTAGTCATGCCAGGTCGAAGCACCTAAGATGGCGAAATGCAAGCCCAATCCAAACACGTCCCTATACACTTTTGAGAGTTGATCGAGAAATAAAACCATGTCCTAGGACGTAGGATTCGTTCACATTGAATACATGGATTGAAATTATAAAAGACATTTCACTTCTCTATCCTAAACACTCATTTTATCCTTTGCTAGCCACTTTGAGCCAAATAAGGAGAATTTTCAAAATACTCCTGTCAAGAACCACCCCCCAATGGGGTAAAATAGGAGGTTTTGGTTGATCATTTTTGGAGCAAAAAGATTAAGAAAGATTTAATTGCTTTCATTTGCATTAATCTTCTTGTGTTAGCTCCAAATGAATTCTGGCAAAAGCTCGAAGCATCCCGAAGTAAAGAAGAGCATTCATTTCTCTACCCAAACACAATTATCCCTTGCTTAGCCAATTTGAGCCTAATTGAATTCTTTTTGAAACCCGAGTGGTGATTACCTCCTCACGTTGGGGCAATACATGTGATTTACCATCAAAGCAAAATGCTGGTGAAAAGATAGAGGCATCTCGAGAGTCTTAGATACTCAAAAGAAAAGCAAAAGAATTGAAAAAAATATAAAATAAAATAAAGGGGGCTTACAAAAGCAGTGCGGCTGGTAAAAGCAAAGCCTAAGCCCACGCAAAAATTACATCAAAAGCAAGAAAAGTATTGCAAGTTCAACAATATTCATTGCAACTGCCAAAATATCCATTGCAAGTATGATCTTTTTCAGGAAAAAGAGCAAAGCTCACATGTGTATTGATTAAAGGACTCTCGAGATAAGTCAAATTTCAAGAGTCACACCATTATGAAGTTGTGTGATGGTAATGATGTCAAGATAATCACCGATTCCTCAAACCCTTCCTTGTATGAAAAATTTAAGCCTTTTAAGCCTCACCCGAACCGACATTGCAGCCCACATCCGAAAGTCTCTTCTGATTGGGATAGTTCGAGTTGAAGTGAGAATCTCAAGTGGGAGCTACTGCTAGAAGGAGTGGAAGTAATTATATCTTATCTTAACTTCAAGGTTCTTAACTTGTAAACCCGCTGAAGATGTTGATGGTATATTTCTTTTCTTGGCCTCAAAGCAAATACCCCTTGTGTAAGCTCATAACCAAGCCTATATTACAGTCCTTTTGAAAGACCTTTTTGATTAATCAATTTGTATTCAATGTGAACGTTTCCGAAAACCTTTGACATAGGTTCGTGAGGCATCACCAGTGAGAATTGAATAGCTTTCCCACATCAATGGATGGGAATCAAAACCTTTATGAGAGCCAGTGCGAAAGACCTTTTTGATTAGGTTTTTTCCAATTTGGCATTTTTTATCTAACCTCTTTAGATAGTTATTCAAAGATCATTTTGTTAAAATTTCCTCTTAAGGATTTTGATAATCAGTGTCTTTTACCAAAATGTGAATAATTCTGTTTGATTTGTCGTTAAACAATCTTGGAACTTCTTTCAAAATATCTTTCCTCAGTGGATCAGTTTTTGGTCAGCCTAAACCATATCCCTCATTTTCAATTTTTGGTCAGCCTAAACCGTATCCCCTATTTTCGGTTTTTGGTCAGCCTAAACCATATCCCTCATTTTCGGTTTTTGGTCAGCCTAAATCATATCCCTCATTTTCGATTTTTGGTCAGCCTAAACCATACCCTTCATTTTTGGTTTTTGGTTATCCTAAACCATGCATTGCTTTCGGTTTTCATACCGTCCCTTTGGTTCTTAAACCTTGTCTTAGGTTCCTGGTCATCTTTAAACCTTACCTTAGGTTTTAGGTCATCCTTAAACCTTGTCTTAGGTTTTTGGTTATCCTTAAGCCATAGATTTCCTGCGAAACTCTTTCTTTTTTTTTCTCCCTTCATTCCACCCCATGAGAGAGAGAAGAACACGTGAATGACCTAACAATCCAACGGTAAGTGCTTCAAGTAAGACTCTGATCAAATGTCTTTATCTTTATTTTCTTTAATTTCCCAAGTGGAGTCGACTAAAAATTTACAGGTGCCAATTGGTCTTTGAGCAGAACCTCTTCGAACTCCCACTCAAAGAGGGGCAGCTGTTGACAACTAATTTTTAGCCGACGCATCATTAAAAGCAGAAAATGCAAGATTAGGGTTTCCGATCGTGATAGAGCCCGTTTCTTGAACAAAAAGTGACGTTTTTTAATTCTGTTTGTTGGCCTAGCTTCTATAGATAATTTTCTACTCATTTCATACAAAATTCGAAAAATCAAAATGTTAACTTTCGAGTTGACTTTTTGGTCAACCCTTTGACCAAAAGTCAACCCCAGGTCAAATTGGGGATTTTTACATAAAAAGATTCCTTTCAAGTTTAATTTCACTTTAGAAGTGGAAATTCCAGAAAAATTCAAAGATTTGATCATAAAATCAAGCTCCCAGTAAAAAGTCAACTAGGGTTTGACTTTTGGTCAAACCTATGACCAAAAAATTGAAAAATACAAAAATCCAAAAATCATCTTATTTTACATTCAATTTGACTTTGGCATATGAAATTTTACAAAAATCGGTTTAGAATCAATTTTTCCTCAATTTACGGAATTTGATTCAAATCGGCCAAAAATGAAATTACTTCATTTCTAGTCATTTTTTATGTTAGTTTCCTTTATGACATTTGATCTAGAGGTTGTATTACTTTCAATTTTGGAACCAATTGTGATTCCAAGCCAAATGCAAAAATCCACAATTTAGGCCCTAATCAGTGATTTTGATCAATTCTTCATGATTTGCGCAATTGAAACACGAATGAGCCTAATTTCTTATATGAAATCCAAATTCGAAATCAAATTTGGAAGATTCACATGAATTTGAGTCAATTTGATCAATTTAGTGATCCAATGATTGAGAAGTCTAAGAGTAATTGGTCCAATTAATGCAATTCAACTTGACCCACTCTAAACTAATATTCAATTTGATGAATTGAGACTCAATTTGGCTAATTGGACTTCAATTAAATTCGTTAGTCTAGCTTGGCCATGCAATTAACTCAAATTCAAGAACAATTGAGCTAAACAAGTTAAATTGGATCAATTTGTGCATGAATTTCAAATCGGTTCAATCCAATTTAATCGAATTCAATATTAATGGGGTCAATTAATCATGATAGAGATCAAATTATACAAAATTGAAACAAATGGAACCAAGGATTGAAGCGGTTCAACCCGGCCAAACTCGGGACAAACCGGTTCAACCCGGTTTGATTCGAATTGAACCGGTCTGATCGGATTGGCTATTTTCCGGTCAAAAATCCGGCGATCAGTGGTCTATTCCGACCAGCCAAGGCCAACCACATCCCTTTGAGCCCAAAAATAACAAAAATGCCCTTAATTGAAAATTACGAAAATGCCCCTAAGTGAAATTACTAAAATGCCCTCCCTTAAGGATTAAGCAAATTAATTAGGGGTAAGCAATTTAATCATGGCCATTCATTCAGAATTGATCATGGCCATCCATAATGCCATGTCACATATCCTTAGTCCTTAAGGAATATTCTTAATCCTTAAGGATGCATTCTAGGCCATTAGATCAATCTAAGGGATAGGATTCAAGGTTAAGGGGAGTATGTAGGCTTTTTTCCCTCCAAAATTTTAGAAGGATTCCCATTTTCAGATCTGTTTTCTCTCTCTTCTCTCTCCCTCTCTCTCTAAATCACGTTTCCTCCTCCTCTCTTGGCCGTGAGTTTTCCTTGCTCACACCGGCCACTTGCCGGCCGATTTCTGGCGCACCACCGCCACTCCGGTAGTCCCCCGGACGTCCTAGAGCCAGTCGCAAGGCTGGCCATAGCTGCTGGTAACCGGAGCATCTCCGATCGGCTCCATCTCTGTCTCGGTTGCATCACCGGCAGCCAAGCCAGTGATCTGTCCAGCCGGTGATTCCGGCGATTCCGGAGTTCCGGCGTCCTTCCTAGGCGGTCCGAGGCTTGCAATAATCATCCTTAACCTCGTCTCGAAGCTGTGGTGGCCGGCTTTCACCGGAAAAGCCACCGGAGTTCAACTTTGAGCTTCATTTTACTTCTCTTTCTTTAGATCGCAATCTTACGCCAATCTTCTTACCTTGTGACGTAGATATCGGGAGCTATATTTGGCGCCATTCCGGAGTTCATTGGTGGCCAAAATAGCTCGTTTGAGCTCAGCAATACTCTCGAACAAGGTAAGTACACTTGGATGTTATTCTGTAAATTCGTGTACACAGAAACCTGCATGTTTGAGATGCTGATTTCAGCTCGTTAGTGTCGAAATCTTGCGAAGTGATGAACTAGAGAGTCGTAAAACACGTCTCAAGCTTCGATTTGATATATTGAATGCCTCAATCAGACTTAGTTTGCTAGGTCAAAACTCTTTCGGAAGTTAGGATCAGAATCTGGAATGTGATGTTCAAGTCTGTTCTGATGATTTCCTGATTGACGTTGTGCTGTTCTATGATTTTTCTGATTTTCTATGATCGTTGTTTGAAGAAACTTCCTTCATCAAAGTCATAGAATATATCTTAATCTGTTCATTATAAAATTTTCATAAAATTCAGACTATGTTAGGATTGTACGATCTGCAACGCCATATATGCATAAATCTGGTGATAGACTAGTTTCTGACTGATCTTCATGTGTTCTTCGATTTTTATAAATTCATGTGTTCAAAATATGAAAAAATTTTATTCACGAAAGTTCACACTGAGATCTAGATATTTCCAGTGATACTAATTTCATCAAAATCGGAATTCATTTGAATTTTCAAAAGGAATTTTTATGATCTAATCAGTATCTGTGTTCAAATCTGATTTTCATTCCTTTGGAATCCAAAAGATGTTTCTCCGAATTTGATAAAGTTAGAGTCCTCCTTTGTAAAAAATTCAAATTATAAAATTGTTCCTTGGGGTCTCATTATATAGACTGGATATTTTGAGGGCCTAATAACAATTTTTAGGGGGTTGATTTGCTAAAAACCTCAGATAAGGCCTTCTCGTGTTAAAATTCGATTTGCAGTTGAGTCCTTTGTGAAAACCGAATTTTATAAAACTTTGGAAGACTTTTTAGCAAAAACTCAAAATATAAAAGTTGTCACACGCAGAGAGTCCTAACTACCTAAAAATTTTCACACGGTTTTGATAAGGTTTGTTATTTTTCCCACCATTATTTTGAAATCCCTAACAGAACCGGGTCCAGTCTGTCACCGAGAGTTGTTTCGTGAAAATCGGTGGGGATTTAGAAAAAATGGTCTTCTTAACTTTTGATCCTCATGACATAAAATTTCTAATGACACCTGAATCACTTCATTTGGACATCATTAGGTTAGTTAATCACATCTGAACAGAAGTGATCCGAATTAGATAATAATTAAATAAGTGGTCTTCTTATGAAGCCCACTTCTCATTGCTTTATTGGTTGAGAAACAAGGCCCATGGGCTTGAATGCATGTTTTACTCATTGCTATGCATGTGTTTGTTAGATGGATGTTAGGCCCGGTGCATGTTCGGCGGGTAGCCCATTATGGTCATTTAGAACCCAACTTTAGGGGTTAATTGATATGAGTTGCCGTTTTGTGAATGCAAATGGTAGCCCATTATCGTTAACCATTAATCAAATAATGTTAGATGATTAGGTGGGTGGTGAATCGAAATGCATGAAAAACAAAGGTCGATCCCGAGGCCCGTGCTTGATTAGTGAATTGTTTGCACCATTGCTTTTCTTTGGTTATTCCTTTGTATATTGTTTGTCGTGAATGTATGTTGTGAATCTAAATGCCGACACTCGAGAGGCGGTCCATGGGGGGATAATCCAAAATTGTAAAAGACTAAGGCGATAGACCGATGTCCAATCCGGTCTCAATTTGTATTCACTTGACTGTGGCGATAAACCGATGTCTGATCCGGTTTCAATTTGTATTTAATTCATTCGTCCCTGATCATGTCTCGGGTTTTCAATTTATGCTGTAATAAACACCCGACGAGTTGCGGGTTTTACTTTCTCGTACTTAGAATTAGCTCGTCTTTTCAATACTTTGAGTGTTTACCTTACGAAATGTCTTTTAATACAATTGATTGTTTCTTTCTTTTTCTAGACTAAGATAGGATTAGTTTAGAATCTTAAATGAAAATACAAAAACAAGATGCATGATCAATTAGTGGACTAAGGCTTTGACGTGAAAATGGTAAAAAATAAATGCATGACGACTTAGATAACAACCATAATAAGTTTAGCGGTACCAAAAGGGCGTTAATAGAAATATTAACGTAAGCTAGTCCCCGAACTCATGATCTCTGATTTTCGTAGAAACCGAAACGAAACTCCCGCGTTTCGGTTGGGTATTCTAGCCGACCCCCGACCTAGGCTAATGGCGACTCCTAAAAAAGATAAAATCGATCCGCTGTCACGCGAGGTATGGATTTAGGGAAAATCCACGTTCATGATCAATGGATCATATGGATGACTAAAAGATTGACGCTTTGGTAAGCCGTCTTTTATGATGTGCCTTACGGACCGTATGGATGACTAAAAGGTCGATGCTTGGATAAAGCTATCTTTTATGATGTGCTATATTGACCATTTCATGAACACTTATCTCTAAACCCGCCTTATCGAGTTCGGCACTCGTGAGGTAGGTCGCGACAGGCTGTTTTGTCTTGAAGCTTCTTTTGAATGATCTTCTTCTGTTCTAATCCTGAAGTCCATATTCTATGTAGCCTGAACATAGTTCAGCTGTTTAGATTGCAGAGGCTAGTGACTTCTTGTCAGTTGAAAGCCAACGTCGTTGGATCGGTATCAGCTGTAACGCCTAATCACGTTTGTGAGTTGGTTGATGAGTAGGGGTGTGAGTGAGTTAATCTACTTGCGGACTACTCGAACTTTGTTCTCCATACTCAAGCTTGACTCACCTATATGCCGAACTCAACCCAACCATTTTCGAGCTGGAGCTACTTGAGTAGCTTCTTGAGCAGAGTTTCGAGCTAATAATTACTTGAGTCGAGTGGCTCGGTAGCATAGTAGAGCTTCCAAAGATCTGTTCCTCATCTTAATTTTGTCTTGGTAGAACCATGACCATGAAATCTAAGAGTTTTTGAAACTTAAACCCTTTCAAGAAGGTTGTTTCTTGCCCTAATGAAAAAAAGTCCTCTCTCTCTCTCTCTCTCTCTCTCTCTCTCTCTCTCTCTCTCTCTCTTTCTCTCTCTTCACACTTTCGCCCATTGTTTTTCTTTTGTCTTTCTCAATCTGAAGTTTATTTTGTCTGTGCATCTGATGCATAAGGTAAGTACCCAGTTGAAATCTTGGATCCCTGTCTTGTATATGTTCTTCCACCAACAGTCATAATTTTTTTCCATTCATTTGTTATATCTAACGGCATAGCCCAAAGTATTGCCCAATCCAAGTGGGCAATAGATGTCCAATGTCGTGCCTCAACTTGTTACTTTCTTTCTCTTTGGGAATAATCAAAATTTTTACGTTCCTCCATCTTGAAATGTTCCAGATCAAAGCTGTCATTTCTTCCTAAATATACACTTATAAAGAACAGATGTTTGGCCGAATTAAGTGAATGTTGTTGTTTTGGTTCGTTGTGCATCAATGCTAATTTTGCTCTCCAGTGCGGTGATGCTCTGAAAATGAGAGTGTCTTTCAGTATGTAGAGTCCAAAGAATTCTTATATTTAGGATTTTTGGATAGAACTATCTTGCAATTTTGGAATGATACTGGCAAGATGATCTGGATTGAAATAATGCATTACATATTGACGACATCTAATAAGGAACTGTATATGCACTGGGGAGCCATCAATTAATGATATGCAATTGATTATTGATGTAGAAAGGTGCCTTTGGCCCCACTTCTAGATTAATGTTATCTGTA
The DNA here is from genome assembly GCF_021117445.2 of Syzygium oleosum. Taxonomy (NCBI): domain Eukaryota; kingdom Viridiplantae; phylum Streptophyta; class Magnoliopsida; order Myrtales; family Myrtaceae; genus Syzygium; species Syzygium oleosum. The sequence goes on along the minus strand of NW_026607500.1, from coordinate 2,488,624 downwards.
GATAGTCCTTCATTTTGGTACAGCAGGTTTTACCATGTATCACTTATATCTGAGTTGAAATTCTGGCCTAATTGCATGCCCTTTTTTATGTGTCAGGACCACATGTGCTTGGCTTCTTAAAACACAGTACAACTTCCTTAGTAATATTTTGGCCTTGTAACTAAATATGAATTTGCTTCACAAGATGGACGTAAGATTTAGCTAGCTGTAACTTAACGCTTTTTCTTGCCAAGCTGTATCTTTAATCAAGTTAATTGGACACTTGCAGGATTCTTCAGATCGTTGTTCAGATTGCTGGATTATGTAGAGTCATCAGTCTAATAATGGGATCTATTATTCATGGAAGGGGAAAGTTGGATGGCTGCTCATTTTGCTCAAGGAATGTACTTATCCATATCTTCTAGCGACTGAATGGAAGAACATAATTTTGTTGTTGGTCAAGAATTCACTGATGTCAAGGCATTTAGGAATGCCATTCAGGAAGCTGCGATTGCACAACACTTCGAGCTTCGCATCATCAAAAGTGATCTGCTACGATACTTTGCAAAGTGTGCATCAGAAGGTTGTCCGTGGCGAATACGTGCTGTGAAGCTTTCCAATGCCCCAACCTTCACTATAAGAAGCCTTGAAGGAACCCACACTTGTGGAAGAAATGCTCACGATGGTCACCATCAAGCTTCAATAGATTGGATAGTGAGCTTTATAGATGAAAGGTGCGGAGTGATATAAATTACAAGCCAAAAGATATATTGCATGACATCTATAAATAGTAAGGGATAAAGATATCTTATAAACAAGCTTGGCGTGCAAAGGAAAGAGGGCTTGCAGCGATTTATGGCTCTTCTGAAGAAGGATATTGCTTGCTTCCTGCATATTGTGAACAAATAAAGAGGACTAACCCTGGAAGTGTCGCCAAAGTATTTACAATTGGTGCTGATAATCGCTTTCACAGACTCTTTTTTTCTTTCTATGGATCCATATGTGGATTCCTTAACGGTTGCTTGCCAATTGTTGGGCTTGGAGGAATCCAGCTCAAAAGCAAGTACCTTGGGACCTTGCTTTCAGCTACTTTTGATGCTGATGGGGGTTTGTTTCCACTGGCCTTTGGTATTGTTGACGTAGAAAATGATGAAAGTTGGATGTGGTTTCTTTCAGAGTTGTACTCAGCACTAGAGATGAACACTAAGACTATACCTAAGGTCACATTTTTGTCATATGGACAAAAGAGCATTGTGGATGCTGTGAGAGAGAAATTCCCAACTTCAACCCACGCATTTTGTGTGCACTATCTTAGTGAAAAGATTGGGAAAGAGTTTAAGAATATGAGGCTCGTTCATCTACTTTGGAAAGCTGCATATGCTGCAACCACAATAGTTTTCAAGGAAAAGATGGCTGAAATCGAAGATATCTCTTCTGATGCTGCCAATTGGTTGCATCTATTCCCTCCTCAGCACTGGGCTTCAGTATGCTATGAAGGAATACGTTATGGTCATGTCTCTTCAAATATTGAGGAACTGAAAAGGTGGATTCTAGAAGCTCAGGAGTTGCCTCTTATTCAGGTAATCAAACAGATTCATGCTAAACTGATGATTAAGTTTGAGGAAAGGCGATTGAGGAGTAGTTCTTGGTTTTCTGTACTTGCCGTTTCACCCGAAAAGCGCATAGTAGAAGCAATTGCCCTATCCTCTACTTATCAAGTCCTCCGTTCGGATGAAGTAGAATTCGAGGTTTTGTCCACTGAGAGATCAGACATTGTGAATATCGGTATGCATTCCTGTTCCTGTCGTGATTGGCAACTCTATGGAATTCCCTGCTCACATGCCGTGGGAGCTCTCGTTTCATGTCAAAAGAACGTGTATGCTTTCACAGAAAATTGTTTTACCGTTGCTAGTTACTGTGAAACATATGCACAAGAAATACACCCAATTCCTGGAAAAATTGAGTGGAGAAAACCAGGTGATGCCCTGCAGGCTGATGACACTCAAGTTGTCCGACCACCCAAGTTTTGTCGACCACCAGGACGTCCAGGAAAGAAAAGATTATGTGTGGAGGAATTCAATTGCGAGAAACATACCGTCCATTGCAGTCGGTGTAACCAAACTGGACATTATAAGACCACTTGCAAAGAAGGAAGAGTGACTAGTATACAACAGTTTAGGTTTCTAATTTTGTACTACTCACACGTTTTGTTGTTGTAAAGTAGATAATGTGCCATTCTTATAGGATGGTACTTATAAAAACAAAACAGTGGCTAGGTGAATATTCAACTTCAAGTTCTTGGTTGGTTATTCCATCTTTGAATATAAATTAGTCTTGTTACATTAAGGACCACGATAATGAAATCTAACTTCGTTCACAACTTTACTCCTTTTAAGTAGGATTTTCTATTGCCTGTGACTTGAGTTAAATTCTTGTATCTTTTGTTTTGACTTATATATCTTCTTCCACTAACCCTGATATTCTCTCTCAATTCAATTGTTAGATGCAGCGACATAGCCTATAGTATTCCCCAATATATACACGAAATAATTAAATTAGTTTTGGGAAGATTTTTAGTCATTTCTTCGTTTTTGGCTCTATTTTTCTGGTTGTCATGGCTCTTCTTTTCCTACGATTTCTTAACAGTAGCACATCGGTTTTCATAGATTTTGAAACTCTACTCTGTTGAATCTCTTTAAGTTCAAAAATTCAGGCTTGCGTTTTTCTTTCCTTTTGTTTTACTCTCAGATTTGTTTTGATTGGACCTTTGGCTATACGTATCAATAGAGAAAGTTCGATTTCTTGTTTGAATGGGGACATAATGAACAAAGCCCAAGACTTTGGAGTTGGGATAGGCACGGTATTGAAGAGACAAGGATCAATTTCTTTTTTTATTTTATATTTATTTTGAGATCAGATTTACTTTTCCTGTCTGCGATTTTGAGCATGTTAGTTTGACAGTATTATAGGTCAAGTTGAATCTGACTTCGAGCATGCCGGGTATCTTTCCAAAGCCAAGTTGAAGCCTTAAAACTGGTACTTCAGAGTTGAAAGTTTGTTAATCAAGTTGAGTTCGAGCTTTACATGGTATTTGCTCGATTCGATTACAACCCTATTGTTGAGCTTATAAGTAAATGTATTACAAGGCGGAAACAGAATGTTGGACATCATATATATTTGTGTATCTGAACTTGCATTTTTCTTTCTTAGCTATATGATTATGTCATTTAGGAAGCATCCAACTAAACATGAATGATGAAGTTGTGAAAGGAGATGGCTTTTTGCTTCTGGAGCACATGTACTGCTATTATCAATTTGTATAGTTGCAACTAATGAATTTGTCAATCTGTTATTGCAACCAACAAACCAGGAATGTCTTTCTTGGAGATATTTCTCGTTCGTTTTATCAAGGCCCTCTATACCTGTGGGGAAAATTTTATCAAGCATTTGCATGCTCTATAGGTTTTTTGATTTTGATATTGTGCTCTCTCTTTTTTTCTCTCTGAGAATGGTGTCATCTCTTATTGTATCCAACTCAAAGAACAAATGGAACTTTTCTGCACAAAGCAAATGATGCCATTGGGGTGATGTGATTTCTTGCTATGTGTTTCCTTTTCCTACCATTTTGTACTGTTAAAGCAAAGTTAATGGGGAGTGTGCTCTGCCCTGCTCTTTGCATTATGAATTCTCTGGCATCTCTATTTTGTAATAATTCGCTTTTGTTTAGACTTCTGTTGATGTCTGCTTGAGTTCATGGCGTTTTGTCTGTTGGCCTATAAAGCTGTGGAAGTAAATGAAATGCAACGACTGCAACCGAAGAAGCCGACTCAAAGGAAGATGAAGAGATGAGAGCAGCAGTAGAGGGCACTAAGTAAGCACTCCTGTATTCACTCAAAATCCAACATTTCTCTCTCAATCTCTCTCTTTTTCTTTCTCTTCTCTCTTCCCTATTTTTCTCTTCTCACTGTGGCCGACCATCTCTCTCTCCATCTCTGATCTTTTTATGGTCGACGACCACTTGCTGCTTCTCCATTAATCATCCTACAGTGGCTTGCACCGGCCTACTCTGCATCCTTGACTTTTGTGGGTGTTTTAGGCCGGTGCAGGGTGGGGTGCTCTGCTCCTCTACCTCTCGGTGTCCACGACAAAGAAGAGGGGAAGAGGAGAGAGGGAGAGGGGCTGGGCTGAGCACGGGCGAGGGAAAGAAATGGCCAGGCCGTCAGTCGCGCGAGGGAGAGAGAGAGCAGGCAGGCCCTGCACGGGCGAAGGGGAAGGGGAAGAGGAAGAGGGGGTCAGCTCGCACGAGGAAGGAGGTGGAAAGGCTGGGTTGGGCCGGGCCGGGCCCTGTCCCACACGGAAGCGAGGAAGAAAAGAAGGTCGGGTCGGGTCACCCTTGGCCGGCCCGATCTGATGATTTTTTTTTAAAAATAAATATATTCTAATAATGAAAAATACACCTAAAGTCTACATGTCATGCAATTAAATGAAATATTTTTGTTTTAGGAATCAAAAAATTAATTCCTAATTTTGGGTAATTTAATTGGGCAACTAAGAATAGGTGTCAACATAGGGGTTAATAATCACTTCGCATTAATTAATTAACCCCTAGCTTTATGAGGTGGAAGGGTAATCGAATCGTTTGATCAATATCAAATTCTCGAACCAAACTCAATTCTCTTGATCGACGATTGAGTGAACTTGCTAATGCTTGGGTTGAGTGATTACATGAATGAATGGCATGATTAACTTGGAAGACTGGTGGCCGAGAGTTCAAGGAGGCGGTCCAAGGCATCCTAGGCGGTGATTAGACTTAGGTTTATTAGCTTATCTTAGTATTAATTAGGCTAGCCTAGTTAACAATCATAGAAATTAATAATCAAAGTAGGTTAGAATTTGGTTCAAATGGTTTAGATAGGAAATAAAAATTCATTTAGACTTAGATATTTTAAAAGTAAACGGTGATCTTTGGAATCAACTTTATTCAATCAACAAGTTTACAAAAGCCTCTATTTATAGGCTAGAGGGTACATGAATAATATAGGTACATTGTACATATGTGTTCATGTATATTATTAATGGTGGAGGTGATCATGCACATGTATAAAACTATTCGTGGAATGGTGAAAAGTGATACATCCACATCATACAATGTATTTATAACACTCCCCCTTGGATGTTCACCTTTTATTATATGTTGTTTAGACTGTCTCATTAAAAAAAAACTTTGCCAAGAAAAACCCAGTGTAACAAAAACTTGGCAAAGGAAAAAAAGAGTACAGTGCATATAATACTCCCCCTCATTTTAATAGTCATTGCACGTAAGCTGCCTCATTGGAAACCTTTGACAAGTAAAACCCTGTGGGAAAAAAAACTTGGTAAAGTAAAAGAGTACAGCCATAAGCTTTCTGGGTTCCATCCTTCAGGGATGGTTAATTCGCTTCCCTTGATTGAAGTAGTCGTCCGAACCGACACATTCCTATTCCATATACAAGTTTTTCAAATGTGGAAGTAGGTAGGGATTTAGTGAACAAATCTGCAAGATTGTCACTAGAGCGAATTTGATAGATATCTATTTCACCTTTTTCTTGGAGTTCATGCGGGTAAAATAACTTAGGTGAAATATGTTTAGTTCTGTCACTTTTGACAAATCCATTGTGACATTCCGAAATTTCCGCCAATTGGATATTATGAAATAACTGAGTTTTATGAAATGTGCTCGCAGTAAATTCTCGTCCGGAACTGATCATTCCTGGGAATGCTAACCATTAGGGAAAGGCTAATAGGGGAATTAAATTCGCGCGACTAAAGAAAATTCAACCGTGAATGGACTTCGACCATTAAATCGCGTAAGTGATATTTTGAGCCACTGTTGGCCGATCTAAGGATAGTTAGGGGTCAGTTCGCCACTGTCCTAGTAGTGGATCGCGGGTGATTCCATAGGACCACGAAACGACGTGACGAATGATTCCGAAATTATACCGAACGATCGTACCCCTCGGATCAAGTGATTGATCTTCACGATTTTAATGACAACCGAGGTCGTCACGCACCGAACGGACTTGCACGTGACTCGATTCAGTATCAGTCATGAGTCGATTCTACGAATTTCCCCAGCAAGCCGCCCGTTAGCTCGAGAAACGCTCGAGTTGCGTTTAATAGAATTTAATTATGGAATTTTTGCCCAAATTGGACATCGAAAAATTAGGAAGTCACGCCGGAAGGTTAGGACGACGTTGCACGTGACACGTGTGAATTTTTGGTGCGCTCAATTCCTTCGGAAAAATTCGATTTGGACAAGAAACGGAGAAAGTGACCAAAATACCCCTAGGATTTATTAAAGGGTATGTTTTAAGGGTAAAGGGCATTTTGGTCATTTCTGCATTTAGAAAGAATGTCATCTTTCTCACCTAATTTTTCTATTCCTTTGCCGTGAAACACCTCCCCCAAAATTGCCGTGAGCTCTCCCTCTCTCTCCCGTGAATTTCCTTGGCCATTCTTCTTCGTGCCAGCGCCACCGCCGCTTGCCACACTGCCGGACCGCCACCTTGCCGTCGCCGTGCCGCCCTCCAACCTCACCGTCTCTCTCTCTTTCTCCTCTCTTTCTCTCTCTCTTCCCGTGACCCATTTCCGGCCGTGCAAGACCACGCCGCCGCCGGACCGCCGCCGTGCAAGCCGGAAACCACCGTGAGTTGTTCGCCTTCGCCGTAGAGCGCCACCGCTTTCCGTTCTAGCCGTTTTAGCCTAGAACGCGGTAAGTCATACTTTAATCCCGATTTAGGATTTTGGGTATCGCCGAACAATTTGATTTTGGGTGAAATTGGACTTGTGCGGGTGCGAAATGTTGGGGCTTTAGACCAGGAATGTGTGGAGGGCCTTAAGGAATTAATTTGGAATTTTTGGAGGACGATTTGAGGGAATTTTAAGCTAAGAATCACTGTTCACGAGCTGTGATTCACTGTTCACGAGGCTGTGATGCTCGGTTCGGGACGCAAGTTGGATTTTTAGAACCGGTATTTAACGGCGAGGAAGTCCCATGAAGGACTGGAATCAATTTGGCGTCGTTTGGTGGGAGAAAAATAGAAATTTATGTGTTTTACGTGTGTTTTAATTATAATTGAGTTGTGGTGGTAGAATTGTGTGTGCATCTGTGCAATGGGCTGGTGTAAATATGTTTGATTCGTGCACGTTTGGGTTCAATTGAAATGATTGTTCAATTGACCATGAGATATGCTGAGTTAGCCAATGCGGGTAAGTCGCGCCTAAACCTAATTTAGGACTTTGGGTATCGACGAGTAATTCCGGACAAAATCAATATGAAATTAGGTGCGGAATTACATGGATATGGAGTGGAAATTTTATGGCGGGCCTTAGGAATTAATTCGGGTAATATTTATTGGAAATTCAGAAAATGGGGGCTGCGAAATACTGTTCATATGCTGCGTGTTCACTGGCTGTGGATTACTGTTCACGGGGTTGTGATGGTCCGATTGGGATGCAAGTTGAATTTTTGGAACCTAGAAATTATGGCGAGAAAGTCCCGTGAAGGATCGGAATTAATCCGACGCCATTTGGTCGGAGAAAATTGGCAATTTACGTGCTCTGGGCATGTTTGAATTATTCTGGATGGGGTTGATTTAATTGAGTATTTGTTTGTGTGTTATATGAGGTAACTCGAGGATGAAATGAGGATGTTTCGAGGCTGGAGTGAGACTGAATAGAGTGTCAGATGTTGTGGGATGGAATTGGCAAACTTAGGGCTCGATTTAAGGCCAGGTAGTGTCGGTTTGGTGTGTGGTAGTATGGTTAGATTGTGATGTTTAATAGACATGGAAATGTCGAAATTATGCCTATGAACGTGGCTGTGATTGTGGGCCCATGAGCAGCCTTGTGTGTTTATTGAACCGTGGTTTGATGGATTGAAATGTGCTTGATTATGTGCACGCGTGGGCCAGATTGAATTAATTGTTGAAATTGGCCATGTCGAATGCTGAGTGAGCATGTTTTACGTGTTAATTGATGCGTGCACGGGCCGCGTGTGATGAGCCAGTTGATTGTGGTAAATGCTTGATGAGCATGTGCATGGGTAAGTAAGAAAAGTGGTGTGGCTTGTGATTGTGGAAGTCATGTGAAGGTGTGTAAGTGCGAGAATGGGATCGGGCCGATTATCATAAGCTCGGGCTGCGATCACGTAGGTCTGTTGCATTTGGCACAGGCTGAGGCTTGAAAAAGCAAGAATGAGAATCGGTCCGAGGCACGATCAGCTCGGGTGAGACTGGGATTGGACCGAGGCATCCTAAGCTCGGGTTCCAATCACGTAGGCCTGTCGCATTTGGCGCGGGCTGAGTTGGGATCGGGCCTAGGGCGTGTGATGCTCAGGTCGCAATTGGGGCCTGAGGCGTGAACGGGTACGCGGGCCGAATGTGGTGAATGATCGCAGTGTACCTGAGGCGTGTACGTTTACGCGGGTCACTGGCGAGTGATGTGGGAAAGAGGAATTGAGAACGGAAAGAATGTGTGCGAAATGAGAATTGTACATGCGTGTGTTTGCATCTGATGTAATTGTGATCGAGTGCGGGTGTGCGCATGATCAAGCCTAACCATATTAATTGATGTACCTGTGTTGTGATGATTTGATGTGTGTGAATGTGTGTTTGTGCTATTGTCTGGAGGTACGTGATAGCCTAGGTTGGGTTTAGGGGTGTACTTACTGAGAAGTGTCTCACGGTTGTTTTCAACCAAATATTTCAGAACCCAAACCTGAGCCGTGAATAATCTGCCACCACCTCCATGACGTTTTGGAGTTCCGGTGCATACGAGTATGAGACAGCTGAGTTTCAAATGGGAGACGGGATGATGTGGAGTTAGATTCTGAGTGGATGCCAAGCAAGGGGTGTTAAAGGGTGTTACGGGTTGGATGGCAGGTCATCGGTTTTTGTTCTTACTCTTGAAGGGTTCAAATGTGTGCACCGGTAAACTAAGGCTTGTATTTTGTAAATATGGTGGTACAAGTTTGACCGAGTAATGGATATGTATATATTCTCCCAATGTTTCCCCAGTTAAATTTTTGTTCGGGTGTTTTATGGATTCCGTGTGCGCAATTAAATCTCTGATGTTTAGATGAGGTCGGCGACAACCTGGGACGTCGCAACTGATCGACCGGAGGCGGGATGTCGCGGGCTCGACGGGAGCTCGGGGCGTGACATCCATCAAGTATTTGTGCAATACAAGCCGCATTATCCTCAAAAAGTATAGTGGGGGCATCATGAATTGAGGATAAGCCACATGAATTTGAATGTGATGTATCAAAGTTCTTAACCAAACACATTCTTTGGCAGTTTCAAATAGTGCAATAATCTCAAAATGATTTGAGGAAGTAGCAACCATACTTTGTTTTTCTGACTTCCATGAAACTGCCGTGCCTCCACAGAGGAACATATAACCAGGCTGTGACTTGGCGTTATGAGGATCAGACATATATCCAACATCTGAATATCCCATCAATGTTAAATCTCTGTTTCTTTGGTAAAATAAACCAAGATCAACGAATCCTTGGAGGTAACGTAGGATATGTTTAATGCCATTCCAATGTCTTCAGGTTGGATTGGCACTGTGTCTAGCTAGAACATTTAATGCAAATGCAATATCAGGCCTAGTGCAATTTGCAAGATATAACAGTGCTCCTATGACGCTAAGATAAGGAACTTCAGGTCCTAACCTATCCTCGCTTTCCTCTTTAGGTCTAAATGGGTCTTTGTCCACTTCAAGTGAACGGACCACCATTGGTGTGTTGAGAGGATGAGATTTATCCATATAAAATGTCTCCAATATCCTTTTTGTATAATTAGATTGGTGTAATAAAACTCCTTCTGGGAGGTGCTCGATCTGCAGGCCGAGACAATACTTGGTTTGACTCAAGTCTTTCATTTCAAATTCCTTCTTTAGGCAGGAACAATCTTCTTCCAGTTCTGTTGGAGTTCCAGTTATATTCAGGTCATCAACATATACGGATATGATGGCAAAGCCGTGTGGTAACCTTTTTATGAATACACAAGGACATATTATATTGTTTACATATCCCTGCTTCAGGAGGTAATCACTTAACCGGTTGTACCACATGCGACCGGATTGTTTAAGACCATATAATGATCTTTGTAATTTAATACCGTACATGATGTGATTTTCATTCTTTCCCATCTGGGGAATTGAAAATCCTTCAGGGACTTTCATATATATATATATATATATATATATATATCAGTGTCAAGTGACCCATACAAATATGCAGTTACAACATCCATTAAGTGCATATCTAGATTCATACTTACTGCCATACTGATCAAATAACAGAATGTAATGTTGTCCATTACGGGAGAATAAGTGACATCAAAGTTTATACCGGGTCTCTGTGAAAACCCTTGGGCAACTAGTCTCGCTTTATATCTTGTCACCTCATTCTTTTCATTGTATTTTCTTACAAACACCTATTTATATTCAACAGGGATAACATCTTTGGGTGTTCGGACAACAGGTCCAAAAACACAACGTTTATTAAGCGAGTCTAGTTCTGCCTTAATTGCCTCCTTCCATTTATTCCAATATGAACGCTTCTGGCATTCAAGAATGGATTTTGGTTCTAGATCTAGATTATCTTTTGAGACAGTGAGCGCTACTGAGAAGGCAAAGGAGTTGTCGACGACAGTTGTAATTCTATCATATCTTACTCTCGTATTCATATAATTTACTGCAACTTCTATGTTAACATCAACCGAATCCTCTTCGTTTCCCAGATCAATAGGATTTGGCCGTTCCGTATTCCCAGGATTGTTATTTGGAGCAGCTGCACTAATTTCACCGGGATTGCTTTCCTCTGCAGAAGGTGCATTGGATGACTGAATATTTTTTCTTTTCCGCGGATTTATGTCTTTAGCCCCTGTGGGTCGTCCACGCTTCCAGCGTTGACTAGGCTCATAAGACATTTTTGGTCCCAAAGGGATCTCCACTCTAGGTGGTGCGTTTTCTGCAGGAATATGGGACTTAGTCACTCCTTTATGATCAGTAAATGCATCTGGCAGTTTACTTGCTAAATTTTGCAAGTTAATAATCTTCTAAACTTCAAGTTCAATCATGCTTGTACGTGGATCAAGGTAATTCAATTGATCTTCCTTCCAGAAAATTTCACAGCATTCTGTAAGCTTCAGGCTTTCTCCCCCTAATGCAGGGAAATATGCCTCATCAAATATACAATCAGCGAACCGGGTAGTAAACAAGTCGCCCGTCTAGGGCTCCAAGTATTTTATAATAGATGGAGACTCATATCCCACATAAATGATAAGTCGACATTGAGGTCCCATTTTGGAACGCTGTGGAGGTGGTACAAGAACATATACGGCACAACCAAATATTCGCAGATGGGAAACATCAGGTTCACATCCACGTACAAGTTGAATCGGGAAGTATTCATGATATGCAGTAGGTCGAATTCTAATCAGTGCTGCAACGTGCAGTATCGCATGTCCCCATAAACTAAAGGGTAATTTGGCCCTAAACAGCAATGGTCTAGCAATCATTTTCAGGCGTTTAATTAAAGATTTTGCTAGGCCGTTCTGTGTGTGAGTATGTGGCACAGGATGCTCCACGTCTATTCCAATGGCCATACAATAGTCATCAAAAGCCTTAGACGTAAACTCACCAGCATTATCTAACCGGATCTTCTGGATCGGGTAATCAGGGAATTGTGCACGTAATTTAATTAGTTGAGTGAGTAATTTTGCGAAGACCATATTACGTGTTGATAACAGGTCGACGTATGTCCATCGCCTTGAAGCATCAATAAGAACCATGAAGTATCTGAAAGGTCCACATGCAGGGTGGATAGGCCCACAGATATCTCCTTGAATTCTATGCAAAAATATAGGAGATTCCACCCTTACTTTAGTATGAGACGGCCGTACAATTAATTTACCCTCAGCGCATGCATCTCATACATAATCAGTGGGTGAAGGGAGCCCACGATTTGTTAATGAATGCCCAACTGAATGTGTTAATATTCGGCGCATCATATTTGACCCTGGGTGGCCTAAACGGTCATGCCATAATTGAAAACCTTCTGGGTTTGTGAACTTCAGGTTCATCGCAATATGTTTTTTACTCACATGTATGTAAGTATAATACCCAGAGGACAATGATGGTAACTTTTCCATAATTTGTTTTATGTATCCACTCATCTGGGTTAGATATAAGTATTCTTTACCACCTTCGGTCTCGGTTTCAATGTGAAACCCATTGGAACGAATATCTTTAAAGCTAAGTAGGTTCCTTTTAGACCGTGGGCAAAATAAAGCATCATTAATGAAAATTTTTGTGCCCATTGGTAGTATTATACGAGCTCTTCCAGAGCTTGTAATTATGTTACTATCGCTTGAAATAGTGGTAATATTCCCTTCACATTTTTTTCAATGTCTCAAAGAACTTCCTCTGCTGGAGGATAGTATGTGTAGCACCACTGTCTACAAGACAAAGAATACCATTGTTCTTCTCGAGGTAATTGCTTAGCATCATTGATTACTAACATAAAAAGAATAAGAAATGAAATTATAATATTAAACATGAATATTATTAAAAAATAAGAGAATACATGCGAATAAACTAAACTTATAATATATATATAGCTTAATCTAAATCACCAAAATGATCACTATTAAGAGATGTATTGTCAAGAGACGATTCTTTATTCTCTATTGAGGGCTTGGTTGCAACGTTGGCTTCCCTTTTTCTCGCATCTTGTTCTCTTTGATAGTGGTCAACCAGGTGCTTTGGGGTGCAACAAGTGCGAGACCAATGGCCTGCAGAACCACATCTATGACAAACATTGGCACCAACCTGGTTAGGCACTTCTAGACCTTCTTTTCTTTGTGGACCACGTTTAGGTCCTTGTGAACCTCTATCTCGGTTCTTATAAGGCTGATTTTTCAAGTTACGCCCTTTGCCCTTCCAACGCCCATGGCTCTTGTTATTATGACGTGCAATATGTGCTTCAGGCACAGGTGTAGATCCAATAGGATGAGAATTATGGTTTTGCATCAACAACTAGTTGTGCTTTTCAGCTACAAGTAATGCAGAAATTAACTCGGAAAGCTTGGAGTAATTCTTTTCCCTATATTGCTGCTGGAGTACAAGGTTATTGGCATAAAAGGTGGATAATGTTTTTTCCAACATTTCAGTCTCTGTGATCTGTTGGCCACAGAGTCTTAGTTGTGATACAATTCGGTCAATAGCAGAATTATATTCTGCTACGGACTTAAAATCTTGAAAGCGTAAGTTGATCCATTCAAACCTGGCATGAGGAAGGACCACTTCTTGTTGATGATCAAAGCGATCCTTCAGGGATTGCCATAGAACTATAGGGCCCTCCTCAGTTAGATACTCAGTCTTTAAATCTTCATGTAAATGGTGGCGAATGAAGATAAGAGCCTTAGCCTTATGGGCTGGAGTACAATTCGATTATGGGAGGATAGATTGACTAAGATCTAATGATGTTAAGTGTATCTTGACATCAAAAGCCCATGTTAGATAATTACTTCCGGTAATATCTAACGTTGCAAACTCTCTCTTGGTAATGTTTGACATACTTAAAAACAATTGTAGAGATATTAGATGATGGAGAGGTAAAGGTATGTTACCTTGAGTGATATCCAAGATTCTAATCGGCTCATGCTGATAACGTATTTTAAAAGTAAACGGTGATCTTTGGAATCAACTTTATTCAATCAACAAGTTTACAAAAGCCTCTAGTTATAGGCTAGAGGGTACATGAATAATATAGGTACATTATACATATGTGTTCATGTATACTATTAATGGCGGAGGTGATCATGTACATGTATAAAACTATTCATGGAATGGTGAAAAGTGATACATCCACATCATACAATGTATTTATAACATTAGAATCATTCTTTCAATAAATGAGTAGCTTAGCCTAGATTAGTACCATCATCCTTAATAAGATGAGTAGAAGTTAGGCTCATTTTAATCTAGTAAATTTAGAAATTACGATTAATCTCTAGCATCAAGCTTGTGGGGTTCATGTCCCAAGACTTAGAACAAGGAAATGTAATATTTTTTTTGCCCGACTTGGTACGGGTCAAGCTCATGGGGGATCATGTCCTAGAGCTTAGAACAAAGCCATATATATTTTTTGCCCGACAAGTATCGGGTTTTCTTTTCCACACTTTTATTTCAAGCTTTCAATGCTTGGGTGTTTAATTCCCACAATTTAAATACATTGGTTGTTCTTGTCTTTTTAGAATGGTTAGGATAACCGTTAGGACCATAATAAATCCAATGTATGGACATGTAGCAATTTGAATGACCTTTAGGATTCATAATCGATAACAAAGAATGTTAGATCATTTAAATGAACATACCAACCAAGTTAGAGGCACCTAAAGGGCGCTAATTAGACTATTAGCGTAATCAAATCCCTGATCCTAGATTATCTCTGGTTGTGTAGGAAGTGAGACAAAACTCTCATGCCTCATTTGGTCTCTAGCTAACCCCAATAAGTTAACGGCGACTCCCGTCTCACATAGAATCTTTTCAGATTAATCAAAACTTAAAATGAACACAACGTCACGCGAGGTAAGGGCTTGAGAGAACCCATGCCTAATAGAGGACCATTGGTTTGCTTTTTAGACATTACCTTTAAACTTATTCCTTTTTCCCCGCTGGAAAAAAGATGAGTTGCGACACTAAGTAAGCACTCCTGACCTCCAATAAGATTGTTTTTATGGTTTTAGTTAATAAATTAGTTTTGGGGCGCACTTTTCCACTCCCACCATGGCTAAAACACTCCCTGTTATAGTGTTTTGACAATATTAACGCTTGTGGATCCAATCTTTTTTAAGAATCATTTTTTGTTTGGTTGTGGTGTCTCGTTTGTTTTCCTCTTAATTTTTTCTCGTGTGTCCCATTTTCCTCTTTCGTTACTTCTCTCCATTTTCCTCCTTCGTTACTTCTTTCCATAAGTTCTTAAATTTGGTCATGGTTCAAGCATTAGTGGTATACAAAAAAAATATAAAACTCTCTTTTGTGGTTCGTCTATGTCACTTGTCATCCAGACCACGTCGCACTCATCAGTTTTTCAATCATTAACCGGAGTTTGATACATTGGCTCCCGCATTGAACTTTTCGCCTATCAGAACACAAGGATTTGAACAATTGATGGGCAATAGGGCCACCTCATCGCTTAAGGGCTCGGACTTAAGAGTTGAGTTCGCAACTACCTCTTCAGTCCTCTAAATTACCAGCGGTGGCAGCTTGGTAATTAAGATCGGCGCAAAGTAGGAGAGACCACAAGGGCAAGGAGGGGCAAATCCTCGCCAATTGCATTTTTGGTTTCTGTAAAAAACTTAGGGGGGGGGGGGGGGGGAAGATTCGAGCCATGTATTTGGAGGCTAGTGGCGAATCGGTGCTAGCGGTGACAATTAGACTAAGAAGACAAAGACGAAGAAGCAGAGATTGCTTATGAGCTTGATGAGTTTTTGAGCGAGGGCTTCAGCTATTGGATTTGAATCTTTAATGGGTTTTTTTCTTGTCTTCGTGATCGATCAATTGAAAAGTTTGATGCGAAATGGGATAATTCAAATTTGACATGAGATGGAAAAGGACTAGTTGGGTGAAGAGGAGGTTTTTGCAAATCTAGCCTTCAACACAAATTATTAACATGAGAGGGATGTTTTAGAAAGAAAGAGCACAGAGAGAAAAAAATGAGAAGAAGGAAAGTGGCCCTACCAGAAAAGAGAAAGAAGAGAAGCAGTTGAAGAATGCTTAAAAAAAAGGGGACTCACAAAGGTTAATATTGTCAAAACATTATAAGATAGAATGTTTTACCTATAATAGTAGTGAAAAAAGCGCGACCCTTAGTTTTTGGTGTCTTTCAAAAGTAAGAAATCATAAAAAGAAATCCAAATTCTATCTTTTAACTTGCAATTTGGCCTTCAGACTTTTGGCACAAATTAATTTCCGGTGGGAGCCTTTTTTTTTCAATCATCACTATTAATTACCATAACTTGGCCATTTGATGCGTTTATATCAAAACAAAAGGGGTCTAGTAACGAAAGAAAGGCATATCATTAGAACCAAAATTTAATTTAGAAATTAGTAGGCACATCATCAAGAACATATAGTATTTTTCCGTATTTTTCCTTAATTAGAATAAGTTCTGAAATTGTGAAAGTACTTGTCTCCCTTTCATTTAACGGTCCTGGAAATAGGCATATTAAACAACCATTAACATAATTAAGAGCATTAATTGGAGAAAGGACTTACATTAACAAAGGCAAGTAAGTTCGAGGTCTAACTTGCACAAAAAAAATATTGAAGACTCAATTACAAATGGGTTAATACCATGAAAAATCCCAAACTAGTACACATGTGATAAATTTACCTCGAGCTAATTTTTTTACCACCAAAAATTGCGAACTAATACACCTGTGATAAATTTACCCTTCGTTAGTTTCCATTAAATTATATTGTCAAATTGCTGAGTTGGATGACATGTGACAATTAATGGGTATATCTATTTGGGGTTTTACCCTCCGTTTGTCATAAGCTTATCAGTTTATAATTTTTTGTGATATTAATCCAATTAAACAAAAACTAACGGACGATAAATTTATCACAAATGTATCAATTTGGGGTTTTTGTTGGCCAAAAAATTAGTTTTGGATAAATTTGTCATAAGTGTATCAATTTGAGATATTTTGTGGTCAAAAAATTAGTTTTAGGTCAGGTGTACCACTTTGGGGTTTTTTGTGATATTACCCTATTACAAAATACTCAAGTTAGAGGACTAAATTTGGATAACTATAAAAGATTTACAAACTAGAAATTCAACATTACAATCAAACTATAAAAATGCAAGGTTAGTTACATTACTTGTGGATTGTTGCTCAAGATAGACCTGAACTAATGTATTACACTCTTCGCCCTCACACCCATCAAGCATAACATTCAACACTTGATCAAAATGTGTCTATTGTTCTATTTACTATTGCAATTATGTCAATTCAGTATCAAACCTTTTGATTTTGCCAATTTAATTCTAAACTTTTTTAAAATTTGTCAATGCTGTCCATCCGGCTAATTTTTGTAGGAAATGGTTGACATAGATGTCGATCATCCTAAGTGGCATCGACGACGCTAAAGTGGACAATCTTTGTAATTTTTTCAATTTTCTTTCTTTCTTCCTCCGCAGTCGCCGATCACAAGCGAGAGCCGGTACGAGCTGACGACCAGCCTCGAGCAAGGCTTGCCCTTGCCAGCTTCGCGTAAGGTGGCCTCTGTCGACCCTCGCTGGCCTCTGGTGAGGCTCAAAGTCGCCAAATCTAACAAGGGCAAGCCTCGCTCAAGGCTGGCGAGGTTGAGCTTAAGATTTCTGACTCTGTCGATGATGACCTCATTTTAAGTCCATTAAAGCAAATTTTTCTATAATCATTCTGTTTAAATAGGAACAACCTTAAATCTTGACATTTACCCTCCTCTCTTTGGTTCCCCTTTCCCTTCCACTCGAAGCTCTTTCAACTGAGAAATAACTATCAGTCGAGGGAGGCTCTACTTATCAACTCGAGTTGAGATTATCTCTCCTGATCTGATCCAAGAGTATTTTATTATTTTCATCTAATTTTTTTGTTTTTTCCTTTGCTTGCTGCGCAAGCTTTTCTTTGCTCGCTGGTCATATTTTCTGATTTCATCGTTAGGAATCAACACACTACTAACCAAGAAGTCCGACATAATCGAGGAGGATTACGGTGAGTGCCTATTGTCCTGGAAGCGGTTGTACGACTTATTTGAGTTTTGGAAGCTCTCATCTCCCGATCTAAATCTAGATCCGAGGGCTCTTTTCTCCTAATCTAGATCTAGATCTTGGAGTGCCTTAAATGTGTTCATGTGCTCGTCCAACCTCTCCCAATCTAGATCTATATCTAGATCTAGGAGCTTTTTCAACCTGTTTTTGATGTCTTTGTATGGTGATGGTGTTGAGGACTTTGAACACTGGCGTGCACCACCCACTTGGCAAACCATAGCTATTGGAAAAAGAGAATATAATATGTGCTCATCACTGACGTTGCGAGATTCGATGATTGGCCACCATTCATTCGATTTTGATAGTGATACAGATCCGTTCTTGTGGAATGAGAGTGTGCTTATAATGGTATTTTGTGCTTTGATATTCTATTTTACCATTTGGGATTTGTTTTGTTTTCAACCTCTCATATATCATCTTGAGATATCAATAAAATATTCACTTTCAACAACAACAAAAAAATCTTGACATTTCTCTCAATTCATCTAGAATTTGAAAGGATGCCTTTTTTTATTCATATGGAATTAGAACTAACAATTTTTTACATGACATGTAGCAACTCGTGTTTGGTTTGAGTTTAATCATGTTTGCATCATTAATGGTTCACTTCGCATGAGACATGTCAAAATGAGTTATAAACTTTTTTCTTAACCAATATTTGATGGGCTAAGTTGTTGTTGGGTTAGTTATATTCAGTAAATGGATCATAAATGGGTTTATAATGGTAAAGTCCAAAATAATATGGGTATTAGATAGGTTCACAACTTACTTAGACCTAACCCACCTCTATGGCTCTCTCTTCACTCTCTCTCAACCTCACTCAATCTCGCACATGTTCACTCCGCAATCTCCCCTCAGTGTGGGTATAAGTTGTTGAATATGGAAGTGTTTCAGCAATATGGGTTGAGTCGGGTATGAGTCACTATATTTGTATTGCATCGAAATTGGTCAAAATGAATTAAATGAGTCAATTTGGGTCGGACCATTTTCGACCCGACCTGACCCACTGTTTGATGGGTCTACTTAGTATATACATAAGTAATAAATGTGTCATTCGCAATTGTAATCAAACAATTAATGAAAATATGTTTCAAATTATTCATTAAGTATTCTAATGAAGGGACCTAATTTGGCTAATATCACTCATCAGCTATGGCTGACATCACCATTAGGTCAAAAGAAAATGTCAATTTGTAGTTTCATTGACAATTTGCTTGTGTAGCTACGACCGGGTTAGATAAACCTCGAACGATTTCCATGGACAGCCACAAACCTGCATTTCCTTATGTTTTTTCCGACCTGCCGTCTTTTCTTCGACGGGAACCATATTATCAACTTGTCATCTAGAAAGTTAAGTTATATTTTTCCGACCTGCCGTCTTTTCCTTGACGGGATCTTAATATATCTCTCAACTCAATAATTTAGGACTTGAAATGATGCATTTTCTTTAAGGATTAATACCACAAAAAACTCTAAACTGGTACGTCTGTGTCAAATTTATCCCAAATTAAGTTTTTTACCACAACAAACCCCAAACTGGTACACCTTTGATAAATTTACCCCAAATTAATTTTTTTTACTACCAAAAATCCCAAACTAGTATGTCACGCCCCGAACCCTACGGCACGCGACAACCCTACCGCGGTTGATTCAGTGCGACGTCCCAAGACGCGTCGCCGACCCAAAATTCGAAACAGAGAACAATGCACATGCGGAAGCAACATAACACCCGTACATAATATAACAACATGACCAAGGATAGCAATGAATACAATAAATACACTTACATTAATAACAGGGATTTGTAATATCTATTGACGGGCATATACACCGACCAAAAATGGATCAATAGCCACTAACTTCAAAAAGGGGTATGTGGCTCGGGCGGTCAAGCACTATCTAAAAGGGCTCCTCCAAGAAGTGTCGGCCCTATCTAACTAAGGTCAAGGCTAAACCCTAGGGCAACCAGTCCGAGTCGGATCTCGAGGTCTCGGACGAACCGCTAGATGACTCGGACTCGGAATCCATCGAATCCGGCTCGGACTCGGCCTCCACTGGCTCCTCCTCGGAATCGCCCTCCAGCTCCGGCTCCGGCTCCATCGGCTCCAACTCGAGATCGAACTCCCACTCCATTGGCTCCTCCTCCGGGTCGAAATCCATCTCAAAAATGATTGGCCAGGGATCAGAATCCTCCTCGGACACGGCCTCAGGGCTGGTTACCTCCCCATCAATATCCTGCGGATCCCATTGGCTAACCCCGACGATCGGGACATCAAAGGTCCTAAGGGGTCCATAAACTCCGAACGGGTCCCGGAAGCACCAACCCAAATACTGATGAGCTTGGAACTGCGGCCCACCCACATCGACCCAAACTGTGGTAAAGTGTCTAATATAAGTCTCCCCGTTCCCCACGGGATCCCAAAACAGATCGGTACTCCTGCCATCTCAAGGTCGAGGGTCTGAAAAGTTGGGGTTTAAACAACAGTGAGAATAAATCTCAGCGAGTAGGCCCCCTAAACCTAAACTAGGCTAACATGCGCCTCCGGATAAGTATAAACCAAACACACAATGCAACAATCGAACGACTTAGGCCCTCGGCCCAAATCAAATATATTCTTGACCCTGCAGGTTAGGCATGTGACACCCCGACCTCGGGGTCATTAACGTGACGTCCCGTTCATTATTATCTTTCTTTACACACAAGCGGAAGCATATCTCGGGACAATCACATTTTATACAAACAGCGGGATTTAGAAAAACAGCACCATGAGCAAACCTTGTATTTATAGGACACGCAAACATATTTTACAAGCCAACTTAGTCGATTTTAGCCATTTACACAACAATAACAAGTGGCTTGGGTGTCCTAAGCCCACTTCTTCGGATTCACAGCTCCGAGCTTTCCCCGAACTCCAACATGGCTCAAACTCCCCCTGTCGCCGCTGTCCGTTCGACCATCCTATGAACCTGAAAGGGAAAAACGGGGGATGAGTCGGGGAGACTCAGCAAGTGAAAACACTAATATCAAGCGAGGACGAGACAATCGTCGTTCACACAAGTCAATTCTTACCGTACCGGCATCAATGGCATTTAAAATAGCAAAGTCATGCTACAAAACCAACCAAACAAACATCAAACGTGAGTATCACACGTGAACATCATTAGATGAGAAACAACGAACAACCATGAAACCAGGAAACGGGCCAACCAACCCATGTTACAACGTATCGCAACTTCCTTTCCCGATATTAGGGAATTCACTTACTCAACGACAAATAAAACTAGGGAACGGGGGTCGAGACGGGTGAGCTCGGGAAATTTCGGACTCTTTCCTTGCTTCCTCCTTGTTTGGCCGACCAAAACGAGGCCTACCAAGGCCAAACCGTGGTTCTTGGATGGGAACGAGTAGGAACATGGGCCAGTTCGGGGTTGATTTGGGCGTGAGCTTCTCAGCCAAAGTGAGAAAAACAAGAAACGAAGGAAAAAGAAGATGATGGTGAGGTTGGCGTGAGAGAGGAGAAGGGGTGGGGGGGGCTTCACGTGAGGCTTCTTGCTTCCTTATAGACAAATAGGCTTGGAGAAGAAGCCAATGCACAATAGTCAAAAGTCATGATGGTTTGTATTTAATGCCATTAAAAGCTATTAATGGACTAAAATGATGAAGAGGCTAACATTATCTCTTCCTCATTGGTTCTCCTCTCTCTCTCTCTCTCTCTCTCTCTCTCTCTCTCTCCCCTCACGGCTACTCCCTCTCTTTCTCTCTTGGCCGAATGGCCTCTTCAATTTATCAAACCCCAAACTTGCTCCTCACTCAAGACTATTAATGCTTGTCATGATGAAGAGACCTCCAAAGTCTAAGGTCATGATGGATAGCATTAAATTTCATTAATGAACTATAGCCAAAGGATCACGATGAAGAGAGCACAATGAATCCAAGCCACTAATGATTTCTCTCTTCCTTTCCTTCTCTCAGCTCTCTCTCGGCTCACTCTCGTTTTCCCCCTGAGACGGCCTCCAATCAAAGCATAAAATATATCATTTGAAAGCTCAAAATGTATGCTTTAAGTCACCAGAAGACACCAAGTCCAAATTCCAACGTTCTCGTATAGAAAATGCTGAATCTTTGAAATCTGACAAAACCGGACAGCTTTGTACTGTTCATGAAATAGGCCTTGAAAATATAGTAAATGGACTTCAAAAATTCTCAAAATTGAATATGTCATAAAAAAGGCCTTAAAAAACATTTTTCATGAAGAACATGAAATCTGAATCTCTCTGTAAACACCATTTTTAGTAGCTCAAAAACAGACTAAAAACAGTTCGCTGGAACAGCATTCTTGTTTCTCAAAGTATGCTCTGTCCAGAATCCAAATCATCTCAGAAAATTCCCAAATTTATAAAGGTTATAGAAAAGGACGTTCTCAACAACTTTTGTGAAGGAAACTTTTCCAAAATCGACCCAGAAAAGCTCGTAGAAAATCAAGAATGGGTGAACATCACCGAAATACCCATTCTGGGCAGTTTCACACGGTCCGAAAATCAGGCCATTGTACCACTCATATCAACTCCAAAAATTCTGAAATTAAAGTATATAAAACTTCAAGATGTTTGAAACAACTTTCAAGAAGAAATTATTTGGAAATTCGGATCACAAAACTCTCCCCAAAAATAACAAAACGAAGGGGTACAAAGGATCCGAAATAGGTTTTCCAAAACAAGAGTAAAAATTTTAGTACCCATTGAAAAACCACCAAACTTAAACCATAGCCATTTCCCAGGGACTGAAATTGAGGATGTGACAAGGCACATAAGACTAACCATAATAGTACAGAACCCAACCATGACACGTGCGCAATATCACTTGGCCACAACGCATGTCATGCACATGCTCATGCTCATACTCCTGCTCATGCCTCAACAATGCACTTTTGCACACTTGCACACTTGCCAATTTACCAATTATTCACCGACCCGCGTAAAACGCATCAGGTCCGACCCGCGTAAAACGTATCAGGTCCTTTACTCATCGACCAATCTCCGGCCCGCGTAAAACGCATCAGGCTCATAACACAACCCGCGTAAAACGCATCAGGTTGGCCATCTTCCGGTAGTCCGGGCATCGTCCCGCGTAAAACGCATCAGGACGGGTTCAATACCCCGCGTAAAATGCATCAGGGCTTTATGTGATCACACGTACACATCCACCAATTATTATCTGAACCCCGCGTAAAACACATCAGGGCGATATAGGTGATCACATGCTCATGCCATTCGTGCACACTCGCATATTGCACATGTTATGCCAATGCTCGATATGCACATTCATGATCCGCCAAGCATCTCGATTCTCGGTCACATCAATCACACAACATGGCATCTCATAATTGATCTCAATTCATGCCTAATTCGGCCACCACATAAGCAAATTAAGGTATACTCGGCAATTCACAATTAGATCACAAATTAATCACACATAGCCCAATTCGGCCCGTCATGATCAGCCCTTAAACAGTCCACTCTAGGCTACTAATCCACCTCCAAATCATCACATTAGGCCATTAAATCACCACAAAATCAGCCACTACTCAGCCCGCACATTGCACCTCTTTTAATCCACATAATTGCCCAAACTAAGTCCACGGTAATCAATCCACAACCAGCCCATTCTAGACCACCAAATCACATTTAAATCATCACACTAAATCATCAAAACAGCCACAAAGTCAGCCCTAATCATCCGCCACTAAACAACCCCTAAAATACCCTAATTAACCCCTAAACCTATCTAGAAATGCATAATGGCCTAATTAGGGTTTAGAGTTTGTACTCACTAGGTCTCAAGTTCCAAATGTGGGCTGATCGCGAGAGAAAATGGGCCGGACGACGGCTGGTTCAAGCCAGTTCAGTGACGGCGCTCCGGGGTCCTCACGGCGGCGCTCGGCGGCTCACGGCAGGCTGGGGCTCTCACGGTTAGGCTGGGCGGCGAAGGAGGGTGGTGGTGCTGGTGGTGAGACGGAATTGAGGAGAGAAAGGTTAGGGGTGGCGGTGGTGGTGAGCATGAGGCGGACGGGTGGCCAGAGGCGTTCCAGCGAGCGGCGGCGCTCCGGCGTGGCTTGGCTTCTCACGGCCGGGGAAGGAGAGAATGGGGAGAGGGTGAGCTACCGAGAATGAGAGGGTGAGGGGGAGAGAATGACCGGCCAATGTGAGAAATGAGGGGAGAGAGAGAGATTGCAAGAGTTTTGTAGAGAATGGTTTGAGTGGGGTGGTTGAACAAACCACTAAAAATTACCATCTTGTCCAACAATTAAGGGCTAAGATCAATCAAGGCTAAAATATCTTGGGGCATTTTGGACCTAGGATTTTCGGCCACTTAGGGGGCTGATCAAGCCTAATTAAATCCCAAAAATTCGGAATTAACACATAAGGTCCAAGGGCAAAACGGTAATTTTTCACTCCCGGTCCGAAATTCCATTTTTTGACTAAACTGATCCCAAATATAATTGGCCACATAAATACGACGTCGTCCTTGCAAAATAGTCGTGTACGTCCGTGAAATTCGACACCCAAGTCCGGACTCAATTCCACGATCAATTTCGTTCAAATGCGATTTTAGCGTCTCTCACTAACGGGCGGCTGTTTAGGGGTTACGCGTATTGACCTAGGGTTACTCGAGTCACGAGGGTCTCGATTTCCAAGAGAACGCGAGAATTTATCGCTAGTTCCGGAGGTCGCGATCGTTCGGAATAAGTTCGGGATTGTTCGTCACGCGTGCTCTCGGTCGTGCGGAATCACCCGCAATCCGATCGTACATCGTTGGCCAAACCAAATCCGTCACTCTCCTTGGATCGGCCCATATTGGCACAAAATATTCTCTCGTCGTTTCTCGGAATCGGGCCTCGATTCACGGTCGAGTTCTTGGGTCCACGTACTATTTTCCCAGTTAGCCATTCCCTATTGATCAGTATCCCGAGAATGATCAGTTCCGGGCGAGACTTACAAAAATGAAATGAGAAATAAATATCCATATCATTAATCCCGGAAGTGGGTCGAATTCAGGATGTTACATAGTACACCTGTGACAAATTTAGTCTCCGTTAGTTTCCGTTAAATTGGATTAAAATCCCAAACCGGTACATTTATCAACTGCCTTGTGTCATCCAACTTAACAAATTGACTATAAAATTTAGCGGAAACTAAATGAAGGTAAATTTGTCACAGATGTACTAGTTTAGGGTTTTGGTGGTCAAAAAATTAATTTTTTAATAAATTTGTCACAAGCGTATCAGTTTGGGATTTTTCGTGGTATTAGCCATTTCTTTAATTTATTTAGAATTTGGACCGACAACTTTTTACAGACCCGCTTATACAACACGTATATGACACGTTATAAAGGCATGTTTCGTTCAAGCTTACTTCTGATCGTGCCATGAATAGACCACTTCATTGCTAGTTGATCCTCTAATTGTCATTTGGCAATTATTAAAATATATTTTATATTACTCATTGACTATATAGTTTAGGATCTTAAACCGACTGCTGCTATCACTAATATTACATTCTGTTTATGAGGCCTCCCATCTTTTCTTGACGAGATTTATTTCAATTTGTAATTGTAGAAAAAGTCAATTATCTTTATAAGAAAAAAATTTGAAGTTGGTTATTGAAGTGCATATGACCATGGACACCTTTTTGTTCATACGGTCTCAAATATTTTAGAAATTTAAAAAGGTTCGTTGTTTTTAACTCGCAAATTATCTTGTCGATCTTGCCAAACATGTTGCTTGAAAACAAAATTTGACTAAATTGTTAAGTCGAGACGAAAATCCACGCTCCCCACCTCCCATCTTGAGATTTCTAGCTCCGTCACTAATGGCGTCTCATCAAGTCTATGAAAGCAAAATGTTCTAAAACCTTGTGTTGAAATAGGAACATCCAAGATCTTGACATTTTTCTCGATTCACTAAACTATTTTACGGATGTCAATTTAGTCCTAAATTTTTTAATTTTGCCAATTTAAACATAAACCTTTTTCGCGTTATTCCAATGTATTCCTTCTGGTAAATTTCGTCGGAAATCACTGATGTGACAGTCTAGTCGTCGCTAGTCATCCTACGTGGCATATCACCACGTCAACGATTACCGTAGAATTGGCCAGAAGGACTACAATGAAATTTCGCACAAATATTTTGGACTAAATTGACATCTATACGATAGATTTAAAACTGATTGAACAATTTGTCCATATGCCTTCTTATATGATTCGTTCGGTATTAAGACTAACAATTTCTAATTAATATGGAGACGTATAAAGACTATCAATCCCGAAGCGGTTTGTTGCAATGCTGCAGAAAGAAAGCGTGTAAGGATTAATTTTTTATGTTACAAGTTCGACTCTCTACTTCACCGAATGCATAAAATTTCGTCATTTTTATAGTTCATACAATTGAGTTTAGCCTTGTGCTCTATTTGGCTCTGGAGATTGGCAAGGCTTTTCACTACCACCATGGGGTTTACAAAAGTTCTACCCTCAAGAATTTATAGCTCACAACATACTATTATTCTTACAGTGGCCTATAAACTATTATGCTAGTAAAACCTATTAAAAAACGCTTAGTATTTGAATCTTAAAGTTTGTTTGCATTTGAATTTCCACAAAATGTGCACCGTTGCTACATGACCCCGAGATTTACTCATCTAAGACGTACTTTTTCACCGTAAAGCGAATAAACAAATGTATTGTAATCATAATTACCAAAAGTTGGATCATGAATAAACTATGCATCTACAAGCGAAAGCTGGACCAGAATTGGCAAAATAGCTAGCTAAACTTCGTCACTGACTTGCGTATATCTCATGCGGAAACATGCAATAAAAAACAATGAAACTGTGTTCCGATAGAGATGCTGTCCCCAGCCAACGTCCTGTCTTTGACCAGTGATCGCGCTCTTCCTGATGCCGCGTGATTTCAAGTTCGCACCCTCTTGACGGGTCGAATCTTTTCCGTGGTTCAGATGCCATCGGCATGCCGCCGCGCACATGCACGCACACACTAACACTTTGGGAAATAGGTTTCTCAAGAGAGCGACGTGGTGTGTGTCACGCCCCGAACACTACGGTTCGCGACAACCCTACCGCGGTCGAATTAAGTACGACGTCCCAGGACGCGTCGCCGACCCGAAACCCAAAAGAGAGAACAATGCACATGCGAAAGCAAGCAAGCACCCGTACAATTTAAAACTACATGACCAAGGATAGCAATAATTGCAATAAATACAACTTGCATTAATAACAGAGATTTACAATATCCATTGACAGGCATATACACTAACCAAAATGGGTCAACAGCCACTAACTTCAAAAAGAGGTATGTGGCTCGAGCGGTCAGGGTACTAAACCTAGGAAGGGCACCTATCAAAAAGTGTCGGCCCTATCTAACTAAGGTCAAGGCTAAACCCTAGGGCAACCAGTCCGAGTCGGATCCCGAGGTCTCGAACGAATCGTCAGGCGACTCGGACTCGAAATCCATCGAATCCGGCTCGGACTCGTCCCCCACTGGCTCCTCCTCGAAATCGCCCTCCGACTCCGGCTCCAGCTCCATCGGCTCCAGCTCGGGATCGGACTCCCACTCCATCGACTCCTCCTCCGGGTCGGAATCCATCTCGAAAATGATCGGCCGGGGATCAGAATCCTCCTCGGACACGGCCTCAGGGCTGGTTACCTCCCCATCAATATCCTGCGAGTCCCATTGGCTAACCCCGACGATCGGGACATCAAAGGTCCTAAGGGGTCCATAAACCCCGAACGGGTCCCGAAAGCACCAACCCAGATACTGATGAGCCTGGAACTGCGGCCCACCCACAACGACCCAAACTGTGGTAAAATGTCTAATGTAAGTCTCCCCGTTCCCTACGGGGTACTCGATCACCGACCGCTCTATGCGGTGCGGGATGCCAAAACGAATCGGCACACCTACCATCTCAAGGTCGGGGGTCTGAAAATTGGGTTTAAACAACAGTGAGAATAAATCTCAGCGAGTAGGCCCCTAAACTTAAACTAGGCTAACATGCACCTCCTGACAAGCATTAAACAACGATAGCACGGTACACAAAGGATTTAGGCCCTCGGGCCCAAATCAAGCATTTTAGTAACCCTGCAGGTTAGGCACATAACAATGGCAATAATAAGGCAGAATCCCATCATGGCATACACACGCAATCACTTGGCCACGGACACATGCCATGCACATGCTTGCGCTCGTTAATGCACTCTTGCACACATGCCATCACTATTCAAATGCTCAAGCTCATTTCTGCACACTTGCACACGTGCCAACTTTCCAATTAACACCGACCCGCGTTAAACACATCAGGTCCGACCAGCGTAAAACGCATCAGGTCCGACCCCCGTAAAACGCATCAGGTCTATCACTTTTCGATCGATCTCCAAAGCATCAGGCTCATGACACAACCCGCATAAAACGCATCAGGTTTGCCATCTTCCGGTAGTCCGGACATTGTCCCGTGTAAAATGCATTAGGACGGGTTCAATACCCCGTGTAAAATGCATCAGGACTTTATGTGATCACACGTACACATCCACCAATTATTATCTGAACCCCGCGTAAACGCATCAGGGCGATTTAGGTGATCACATGCTCATGCCATTCGTGCATACTCGTATAATGCCCATGTTATGCCAATGCTCGATATGCACATTCATGACCCGCCAAGCATCTCGATTCTCGGTCACATCAAGCACACAACATGGCATCTCATAATTGATCTCGATTCATGCATAATTCGGTCACCACATAAGCAAATCAAGGCACACTCGGCGATTCACAATTAAATCACAAATTAATCGCACATAGCCCAATTCGGCCCATCATGATCAGCCCTTAAACAGTCCACTCTAGGCTACTAATCCACCTCCAAATCATCACATTAGGCCATTAAATCACCACAAATCAGCCACTACTCAGCCCGCACATTGCACCCATTTTAATCCACATTTAGACCGTAAAATAGCCACACCGAGTTCAATCAATAGCACATTAACCAGCCAACAACCAGGCTTGACTAGGCCTCTTAATCACCTTCAAATCAACTCGTTAGGCCACTAAAATCATCACATTAGTCAGCCTAATCACCAGCCAACACTTAACCCCTAAAACACCCTAATTAACCCCTAAAACTTGTCTAAAGTGCACATAAGCCTAATTAAGGGTTAGGGTTTCCACTCACTAGGTTTTGAGCTCCAAATGTGGCTAAAGAACAAGGAGGAGGAATGGGCTGGATGGTGGCTGGCTCAGGCCGGTTCAGCAGCGGTGCTCCGGCGGTCCTCACGGCAGCGAACGGTGGACGGCTCTCGGCTGGCTTACACGGCGAGGGGGCGACGGTGATGGTGATGGTGCCGAACTGAGGAGGAAGAGCGAGAGAGAGAGAGAGAGAGTCGGTCAAATGGGGGTGGTGATGAGGCAAGATGGTGGCGAACGGGCGGTGGCGAGCGGCGTGCGGCACCGGCGGGCGGCGGCGGGCTGCTCCGTCGTCTCCTTCGCGCGGCCGAGAGGGAAGGAAATGGAGAGAGTGGCGAGAGGGGGACGAGTGGCCGAAGGAAGATGGTGAGAATGAGAGGAGAGAGAGATTGAGAGGGAGTTTTAGAGAGATTGGGTGAGTGGGGTGGTCGAACTACCCCACCCAAAAATGTCGGGGGAAGAATAGCATTGGTGCCAAAACTTGTGTACGGAGGCCACTTTGGTGTCAAAAGTTTCATTTGGATCACTTAAGTGCCAAAAGTATACGCCGGCGATCACTTAAGTGCCAAATTGGAGAAAAAACGATCACTTAAGTGCCAACGGCGAGAAATTCCGACCAAATTTAATACGTGGCTTTTATATTTAAATTTTAATGACACATGGCATTTTCATGTGTATAATTCAATTTTTTAAATATTTTTTTCTGATTTTTTTCTTTCTTTTCTTTTTTCTTTTTTCATTTCTGTCTTCTTCTTCTTCTACCATGGCCCGTGGCCGGAGGCCAGCCACCGGCCATGGCCGGCCTCGCCGGGCGTCGCCTTTCTCCGGGCGAGGCCCGGCGAGGCAGCCGTGGCCCGCGAGGCCGGCCTCGCTGGATCCGGCGAGGCGAGCCTCGCCCGGGGCTCGCCCGCCCGACGAGGGTCGAGGTCGCCCGGGCGGGGCGAGCCCGGCGAGGCTCGCCTCGCCGATCCGGCGAGGCCGGCCCTCGCCGAGGCCACGGCTGCCTCGCCGGGCATCGCCTTCCTCCGGGCAAGGCTCGGCGAGGCGATCGTGGCCTCGGCGGGGCCGGCCTCGCCGGATCGGCGAGGCGAGCCCGAGCCCGGCGAGGGCTCGCTCTCCAGATCCGGCGAGGCCGGCCCTCGCCGAAGCCACGGCTGTCTCGCCGGGCATCGCCTTCCTCCGGGCGAGGCAGCCGTGGCCTCGGCGGTAGGCCGGCCTCGCCGGATCTCGGGCGAGGCGAGCCCTCGCCGGGCTCGCCCGCCCGTGCGACCTCGACCCTCGCCCGGAGGAAGGCAACGCCCGGCGAGGCCGGCCATCGGAAATAAGAACAAAGAAAAGAAAAAAAAAAGAAAAGAAAGAAAAGGAAAAAAAAAAATGCCACATCAGCCTCCGGCGAGCCACATCAGCTTGAGAAATTAATAAAAAAATGCCACGTCGAATTTCCAGCGAAGTGGCACTTAAGTGATCGTTTTTCACAACTTTTAGCACTTAAGTGATCCGATTGAAACTTTTGGCACCAAAGTGGCCTCCGTACACAAGTTTTGGCACCAATGCTGTTCTTCCCCCGTCCATCTTACCCAAGCTTCAAGGGTTAGGATTGGTTCAAGCCAAAATATCTAGGGGTAATTTAGTCCTAGGATTTCGACACTAATAGAGGCTGATCAAGACTAATCTAAACCCCAAAATTCGAAATTAACACCTAGGGCCTAGGGGCAAATCGGTAATTTTTCACTTCCGGTCCGAAATTCCATTTTTCGACTATACCAATCCCAAATATAATTGGCCACACTAATACGACGTCGTCCTTGCGCGTATGTCCGTAAAATCCGACATCCAAGTCTGGACTCAATTCCACGATCAATTTCGATCAAATGCGATTTTAGCGTCTCTCACTAACGGGCGGCTGTTTAGGGGTTACGCGTATCGACCTAGGGTTACTCGAGTCGTAACGGTCTCGATTTCCAAGAGAACACGAGGATTTATCACTAGTTCCGGAGGTCGCGATCATTTGGAATAAGTTCGGGATTGTTCGTCCCGCGTACTCTCGGTCGTGCGGAATCACCCGCGTTCCGATCGTACGTCGTTGGCCAAACCAAATCCGTCACCCTCCTTAAACCGGCCCACATTGGCACAAAATATTCCCTCGTCGTTTCTCCGAATCGGGCCTCGATTCACGGTCGAGTTCTTGGGTCTACGTACTGTTTTTCTAGTTAGCCATTTCCTATTGGTCAGTATCCCGAGAATGATCAGTTCCGGGCGAGACTTACTAAAACGAAATGAGAAATAACCATCCATTTCATTGATCACGAAAGTGAGTCGAATTCAGGATGTTACAACTCTTCCCCCCTTACAAAAATTTCGTCCTCGAAATTTACAACCCAAACCCGACTACTCAAACAAATAGGGGTATTGACGTCGCATTGCTTCTTCACTTTCCCAGGTGGCACCTTCTGTTTCATGATGTTCCCAGATAACCTTGACCATCGGGATCGTCTTATTCTTCAAAACCTGCTCCTTCCTGTCCTTGATTCGTACCGGTCTCTCCACATACGACACCCTGTCGTCCACGTCTATTACTTCATGGTTCAGCACGTGGGTCGGATCCGGTTCGTACTTCCTTAACATTGACACGTGGAAGACGATATGAACTTGCGATAAATTTGGCAGCAAGGCAAGACGATAAGTCAACGTTCCAATCCTCTCTAAAATCTCGAACGGGCCTATATGCCTTGGACTCAGCTTTCCTTTCTTGCCAAATCGAGACAGTCCTCTCATCGGTAAGATCTTCAGGAAAACGTGGTCACCAACCTGAAACTCCAACGGTCTACGCCTTCGGTCCGCATAACTCTTCTGACGGCTCTGTGCTGTCTATAGCCTTTCCCGGATAATCTTTACCGTTTCCACCGACTGTTGAACCAACTCTGGACCCGTTACACTTCTTTCTCCCACTTCATCCCAACACAACGGTGTCCTACACGCTCTACCATAAAGCGCTTCAAACGGTGCCATCCCAATACTCTGCTGAAAGCTGTTGTTGTAGGCAAATTCAACCAAATGTAACTGCTTTTCCCACTTGCCTTGAAAATCTAATATACATGCTCTCGGCATATCCTCTAAAGTCTGAATAGTCCTTTCAGACTGGCCATCCATCTGTGGATGATAGGTCGTACTAAACTGAAGCTTCGTCCCTAAAGCCACTTGCAAACTTTTCCAAAAATTGGTCGTAAACCGAGGATCATGGTCCGAAGTGATCGTCACAGGTACTCCATGTAGTCGGACTATCTGCCGCACATACAATTCTGCATACCTTTCCAACTCGAAGTCCTTTCGTACTATCAGGAAGTGCGCTGACTTAGTCAGTCTATCCACTATCACCCAGATAGAATCGTGTCCCCTCTGGCTCCTTGGTAATCCCGTTACAAAATCCATCGTAATATGCTCCCATTTCCATTCTGGGATTTCCAACGGTTGTAACATTCCACCAGGTTTACAATGTTGTGCCTTCACTTGTTGTCACGTCAAACACTTGGCCACATGCTTGGCCACATCCACCTTCATTCCATTCCATCAATAATGCTGTCGAAGGTTCTGGTACATCTTCGTGCTGCCCGGGTGAATACTATAATTGCTCCTATGAGCTTCTGATAAAATCTCTTTCTTAAGTTCCAAATCGTCGGGCACGCACAAACGTCCTCAAAACTTCAGAATTCCATCCTCGGACACTTGGAAGTCCGGTTTCCTCTTAGTGCCATCCATCTCCAGAATTTTCTGAATCTCAGGGTCCGTAGACTGCAACGCCTTAATCTTGGTTTGCACCTCCGGTTCAATCCTTAACGTCGCCATCAAACTGGAGAGGTGTCCTACCTCGAACTTAAACTCTGAGTCTCGCGCTCCTTCCAATAAAATCCACTCTTTGACTATTAATTGCGCGATGCTCGACTTTCGACTTAGGACATCTGCTACCCGGTTGGCTTTTCCGGGATGATACAGAATGTCACAGTCATAGTCCTTCAGCAACTCCATCCAACGACGCTGCCTCATGTTCAATTCCTTTTGCGAAAACAAATACTTGAGGCTCTGCTGGTCCGTATAAATCTGAAACCTTTCTCCACATAAATAATGTCTCCAAATCTTAAGTGCGAAAATGATTACTGCTAGTTCCAAGTCGTGAGTCGGGTAGTTCATCTCATGAGGCCTTAACTGACGCGATGCATAAGCAACCACCCTTCCATGTTGCATTAGCACGCATCCTAATCCCTTAAGCAAAGCATCGCTATAAATTTCATATCCTCCCGGTCCTGAAGGGATTGTTAGCACTGGCGCAGTCGTCAATCTCTGTTTCAATTCCTGAAAACTCTCTTCGCACTTTTCCGTCCATTCAAACTTCGTCTCCTTCTTAAGTAACCTTGTCAATGGAGTGACTATCGCTGAGAATCTTTCCACGAATCGACGATAGTAACCTGCCAAACCTAAGAAGCTTCGAACCTCAGTAACTGTCGTCGGTCTCGGCCAATCCATCACTGCCTCAATCTTCGCCGGATCTACGGAGATTCCTTCTCCGGAAATTATATGTCCAAAAAAATGCCACTCGGTTAACCCAAAACTCACACTTGCTAAACTTAGCATACAGTGCATGCTCTCTTAACGTTCGTAGGACCTTTTCCAAGTGTACCTCATGTTCCTCGGGACTCTTTGAATACACCAAAATATCATCTATGAAGATAATGACAAACTGATCCAAAAACTCCTTGAATACCCGATTCATTAAGTCCATGAAAGCAGCATGGGCATTAGTCAGCCCAAACGGCATTACCGTGAATTCATAGTGCCCATACCTCGTCCTGAATGCCGTCTTAGGGATATCCTCCTTTTGGATCCTCAACTGATGATACCCTGTCCTCAAGTCAATCTTAGAGAATACCGAGGCTCCTTGTAACTGATCGAACAGGTCGTCAATCCTTGGGAGGGGATACTTACTTTTTATTGTCACCTGATTCAGTTGGCGATAGTCGATACATAGCCTCAACGACCCATCTTTCTTTCTTACGAACAAGACTGGCGCTCCCATTGGAGATGCACTTGGGCAGATAAAACCTTTGTCCAACAACTCCTGCATCTGAATTTTTAATTCCTTTAGTTCCGACAGGGACATTCGGTATGGCGCCTTCGAGATTGGCTCAGTCCCAAGGGCCAACTCGATAACAAACTCCACTTCTCTTTCTGGTGGCAATCCCGGCAATTCCTGGGGAAAGACATCGGGAAAGTTGCACACTACTGCTATATCCTCTAGCTGCACTTCTTCTGTCGTCGAATCAACCACACTTGCTAGGTAACCTTGACACCCCTCATCCAACAACTTGGTTGCTTCTACTGATGAAACCCAAGGGATCGAGGTTCCTCCTCGACTCCCTACAAACTCGAATCTAGGGTGTCCAGCCGGACTAAACTGAATCACCCTACTACTACAATCCATCATAGCATTCTGTTTGACTAACCAATCCATGCCCACAATCACATCAAAATCATACATTGTCAAAACAGCTAAATCTATCTTGCTTTCTACGCCACCAATTACTATCTTACAGTCCAAGCACCCTAACAATATGCATACCTTATCCATTAATGGCGTAGTCACACATAACCGCACTTCTAACAAAACGGGTTTTAATCCAACCAATTCAACAAACTGAGCAGACACAAATGAGTGCGACGCCCCCGGATCAAATAAAGCATACGCAACATGATTGCACAGAGAAACCATACCTGTGACCACGTCTGGTGCATTCTCAACTTCCCTTCGTGCCATGGCGTACACACGACCTTGTGCCGGCGGCCTATTCAAATTAGCCAGCGGGGGATTCCCAGCCTGATTTCCAATTCGGGGCTGTTGTGGTTGCATCGGTGGTCCCGCTGGGCGTTGCTGAAGGCAATTCCTTATCTGGTGGTCCACACTTCCGCACTTACAACACGCCCCAAACCGGTTCTGCTGGTGGTTTGGCTTCCCGATATTCTTTCTGACGGGTGGGACAAATCGCCTATTTCCCGCCATCGGCTTCTTCCCGAAGCGGCGGTTGTCCTTAGCCGGGGCGAATCGCGATCCAGAAGTGGCTACCCTATCCACCTGATCCCACTCAATAGCCTGAGCCCTCTCATATAATTCCTCATAAGTTCTCAAATTCACCGGTATCAACTGACTGCGAATGTCGACTCTCAGTCCATCCCGAAACCTTCGCGCCTTGTCCTCAGGATGATTTACCATTCTTAGCGCAAACTTAGACAGCCTAGCAAATTCTGCCTCATACTGGTCCACAGTCATCTGTCCTTGACGGAGTCTCATAAATTATGCTAGCTTCCTTTCCCTAACACTCTTAGAGAAGAATTTTCCATAGAAGTTCTCAGAAAACACGGCCCAAGTCTGGGCGGTACCCTCGGGAAATACCCTGCCCCTGGTGGCCTTTCACCAGTCATTAGCATTATCTTGCAATTGATACACCGCCAATGTCACCTTTTCAGCTTCGGTGCACCCCAGAACTTCGAATGCTTTCTTCAGCTCCTCAATCCAACGGGGTGCAGCCTCAGGGTCACCTTTTCCGTCGAACTTTGGCGGCTTTAACTTTAGAAACTGTTCGACCAACTTAGACATCGGCCTGATCACATTTGCTGGTCCCGGAGCTGGATTCCCATTATCCCCCTGATTACCGTTATTTCTGTTATTCCCATTGTCCCCGTTGGCAGCAGCAACAGCGGCCTCAGCAGCAGCGGCAATAGTGGCATTTCTCTCCTGGGTCTGCCTACCCATCAGTATTCCCACTTCCTCGAGTGCCCTCAAAATCCCATCTACCCTAGGATCCTCTGCAACCCTCACTTGCGGGTCTGTGCGACCTTGACCAAGGCCTCGACCTCTACCACGGCCTCGACCTCTACCTGTTCCTTAGCTACTCATCTTCGCAACTCGCACACTCGCCTACCTGCTATAATTCCACTCAGGAATTAGAGACCTAGGCCAAACTACACTAGGCTAAAGTCCTAGGCACAGAATCATAATAATCAATCACTCAGCAGGCGGTCAAACACGAGCAGCAGAGGTCTCAACCAAAGGGATAAGTGTACTTACCTCGGGTCCTGCCGCACCTGCACTTTACGGGTCAATTCCAGCAATCACTCAATCAATCAAGTCAAACAGTCTGGAGGTACATGTAGCACACAAGTCACCCTATTCGGCTACCCATGGTCATCGCTCCTTATCCCTCCAAACTTCGACCGAGTTGGATCGAGCTGACCTTGCTCTAATACCAAATCAACAGGAGATGTTGCGCCCCAAACCCTACGGCTCGCAACAACCCTACCGCGGTCGAATTTAGCACGACATCCCAGGACGCGTCGCCGACACGAAACCCAAAACAGAGAACAGTGCACATGCGGAAGCAAGCAAACACCCGTACAATTTAAAACCACATGACCAAGGATAGCGATAATTGCAATAAATACAACTTGCATTAATAACAGGGATTTACAATATCCATTGATAGGTATATACACCAACCAAAATGGGTCAACAGCCACTAACTTCAAAAAGGGGTATGTGGCTCGGGCGGTCAGGGTACTAAACCTAGGAAGGGCACCTATCAAAAAGTGTCGGCCTTATCTAACTAAGGTCAAGGCTAAACCCTAGGGCAACCAGTCCGAGTCGGATCCCAAGGTCTCGGACGAATCGTCAGACGACTCGGACTCGGAATCTATCGAATCCGGCTCGGACTCGTCCCCCACTGGCTCCTCCTCGGAATCGCCCTCCGGCTCCGACTCCAGCTCTATCGGCTCCGGCTCGGGATCGGACTCCCACTCCATCGGCTCCTCCTCCAGGTCGAAATCCATCTCGAAAATGATAAGCCGGGGATCAGAATCGTCCTCGGACACGGCCTCAGGGCTGGTTACCTCCCCATCAATATCCTGTGGGTCCCATTGGCTAACCCCGACGATCGGGACATCAAGGTCCTAAGGGGTCCATAAACCTCGAACGGGTCCCGAAAGCACCAACCCAGATACTGATGAGCCTGGAACTGCGGCCCACCCACATCGACCCAAACTGTGGTAAAATGTCTAATGTAAGTCTCCCCGTTCCCTTCGGGGTACTCGATCACCGACCGCTCTATGCGGTGCGGGATGCCAAAACGAATCGGCACACCTGCCATCTCAAGGTCGGGGGTCTGAAAAGTTGGGTTTAAACAACAGTGAGAATAAATCTCAGCGAGTAGGCCCCCTAAACTTAAACTAGGCTAACATGCACCTCCTGACAAGCATTAAACAACGATAGCACGGTACACAAAGGATTTAGGCCCTCGGGCCCAAATCAAGCATTTTAGTGACCCTACAGGTTAGGCACATAACAATGGCAATAATAAGGCAGAATCCCATCATGGCACACACACGCAATCACTTGGCCACGGACACATGCCATGCACATGCTTGCGCTCGTTAATGCACTCTTGCACACATGCCATCACTATGCAAATGCTCAAGCTCATTTCTGCACACTTGCACGCGTGCCAACTTTCCAATTAACACCGACCCGCGTTAAACGCATCAGGTCTATCACTTTTCGATCGATCTCCGGCCCGCGTAAAACGCATCAGGCTCATGACACAACCCGCGTAAAACACATTAGGTTGGCCATCTTCCGGTAGTCCGGGCATCGTCCCGCGTAAAACACATCAGGACGGGTTCAATACCCCGCGTAAAACGCATCAGGGCTTTATGTGATCACACGTACACATCCACCAATTATTATCTGAACCCGCATAAATGCATTAGGGCGATTTAGGTGATCACATGCTCATGCCATTCGTGCACACTCGCATAATGCCCATGTTATGCCAATGCTCGATATGCACATTCATGACCCGCCAAGCATCTCGATTCTCGGTCACATCAAGCACACAACATGGCATCTCATAATTGATCTCGATTCATGCATAATTCGGTCACCACATAAGCAAATCAAGGCACACTCGGCGATTCACAATTAAATCACAAATTAATCGCACATAGCCCAATTCGGCCCATCATGATCAGCCCTTAAACAGTCCACTCTAAGCTACTAATCCACCTCCAAATCATCACATTAGGCCATTAAATCACCACAAATCAGCCACTACTCAGCCCGCATATTACACCCATTTTAATCCACATTTAGACCGTAAAATAGCCACACCGAGTTCAATCAATAGCACATTAACCAGCCAACAACCAGGCTTGACTAGGCCTCTTAATCACCTTCAAATCAACTCGTTAGGCCACTAAAATCATCACATTAGTCAGCCTAATCACCAGCCAACACTTAACCCCTAAAACACCCTAATTAACCCCTAAAACTTGTCTAAAGTGCACATAAGCCTAATTAAGGGTTAGGATTTCCACTCACTAGGTTTTGAGCTCCAAATGTGGCTAAACAAGGAGGAGGAATGGGCTGGACGGTGGTTGGCTCAAGCCGGTTCAGCGGCGGTCCTCACGGCGGCGAACGGTGGGCGGCTCTCGGCTGGCTCACACGGCGAGGGGGCGACAGTGATGGTGATGGTGCCGAACTAATAAGGAAGAGTGAGAGAGAGAGAGAGAGAGTCGGTCGAATGGGGGTGGTGATGAGGCGAGATTGTGGCAGACGGGCGGTGGCGAGCGGCGTGCGGCACCGGCCAGCGGCGACGGGCTGCTCCGGCGTCTCTTTCGCGCGGCCGAGAAGGAAGGAAATGGAGAGAGTGGCGAGAGGGGGAGGAGTGGCCGGAGGAAGATGGTGAGAGTGAGAGGAGAGAGAGATTGAGAGGGAGTTTTAGAGAGATTGGGTGAGTGGGGTGGTTGAACTACCCAACCCAAAAATGTCCATCTTGCCCAAGCTTCAAGGGTTAGGATTGGTTCAAGCCAAAATATCTAGGGGTAATTTAGTCCTAGGATTTCGACACTAATAGAGGCTGATCAAGACTAATCTAAACCCCAAAATTCGGAATTAACACCTAGGGCCTAGGGGCAAATCGGTAATTTTCCACTTCCGGTCCGAAATTCCATTTTTCGACTATACCAATCCCAAATATAATTGGCCATACTAATACGACACCGTCCTTGCAAAATAGTCGCTTATGTCCGTGAAATCCGACATCCAAGTCCGGACTCAATTCCACGATCAATTTCGCTCAAATGCGATTTTAGCGTCTCTCACTAACGGGCGGCTGTTTAGGGGTTACGCGTATCGACCTAGGGTTACTCGAGTCGTAACGGTCTCAATTTCCAAGAGAACAAAAGGATTTATCACTAGTTTCGGAGGTCGCGATCGTTCAGAATAAGTTCGGGATTGTTCGCCACGCGTACTCTCGGTCGTGCGGAATCATCCACGTTTCGATCGTACGTCGTTGGCCAAACCAAATCCGTCACCCTCCTTAGACTGGCCCACATTGGCACAAAATATTCCCTCGTCGTTTCTCAGAATCGGGCCTCGATTCACGGTCGAGTTCTTGGGTCCATGTACTGTTTTCCTAGTTAGCCATTCCATATTGGTCAGTATCCCGATAATGATCAGTTCCGGGCGAGACTTACTAAAACGAAATGAGAAATAACCATCCATTTCATTGATCACAAAAGTGGGTCGAATTCAAGATATTACGGTGTGTAACATTTTGACCCATTGGTTGGAGGACACAAAATGCTGCTCATTGAAACCTACATGTAAATGCAGCTTCTCATCCCCTCGCATAGCTATCGGGTGGTATTTCGTACAAGTTTTCGCTCAAAAGAAATGATTAAGTCCATTTTTTTTGTTTCGAGGGATCCCTTCTCCGTGACTTGATTGCATTTCGAGATTTGCATAGTCGATCGCTAGCATAAGTGCCAACGCAATTAATCTCTCGGGGTTGATAATTATATGCTCTATCTGCAGGCGAAAATATGTCATGAAGATTACAATATGCAATTAAACACACTATTGATTCTATTTTCCTTTAGCCGAATCCCTGCTAGTGTCAACATCTAATTTTTTTTATTTTTGGTCGGGAAAAACAACTTCATTCATCAAACATTAAAAGGATAACAAAGGCTTTGATTTTCTCAACATAAAAGTTTCCATAAAGATAGAGCCGGATTAGACATCCAGTCAGGTGGTAGGACCTTCCTGCGGTGAGCTTTCGCTAGCCAATCTGCTCTAATTTGGTCAACCAGGACAATGGCATGCGCATTGCGCATCGCAAGAAGACCAACTGAGAAAAGAGAACTTTTTCTTAACCATCGCTATCGAATCCCTGGATGAGAAAAGGACGGCATCCCTGAGGACTTTACACGAAAGTTGACGTGATTTGCATAACTTAAAGCAATTTTTAAGTTGCATAAATCAGGGTATCTTTGAGAACTTTATTTCTTGGAGATGGGGCTTTCTGATCCTCTCCATTCTAGAAGAGTCAATTCATCTGCAAAAATTGAATAGTGAGGAGGCAACTTGCCACAAAGTGCCAAAATCTAAACGGGCGATATGTGATTTTTCGCATTGTTCGATGAATTATCCCTCCTAAAGAGAGTAAATTAGTTGCGCGATAAATACATCGCAAGATCTCCAGCCAAAAATTAGCCGGAGTCGATGTTGAGAGCTGGACTTTGCAACTGATTTCAAGACTTCGGTGGGGACGATCCGCAAAAATTAGCTGGATGAACAAAATTGGCATAATTACAATAGATTTATGACTTTTTTGTTAATTTTGCCCATTTATTTATGCTTTGCACAGTAGTGGCAACAACGTCAATGCTTGGATTATCTTATTCTTGCAAGAGGTTATCATCTAAGTTCAGCAAATAAGTCACATTAATTTATTAGGTCAATGTCTTTACAGTTCATTTACCACAACCAAGACAACTGCATCTAATCCCAATCTTAATTATATTACAATTAATGAATATTGGAGGGAGGAGTTTGAATAGTACAGTCGAATGGTACGAGGTCCTTGACCGTTCGAAGCCCCATCGGCATCAGAAACCACGCAT
The DNA here is from genome assembly GCF_021117445.2 of Syzygium oleosum. Lineage (NCBI taxonomy): Eukaryota > Viridiplantae > Streptophyta > Magnoliopsida > Myrtales > Myrtaceae > Syzygium > Syzygium oleosum. The sequence goes on along the minus strand of NW_026607500.1, from coordinate 2,447,519 downwards.
GCAGGATCATCGTAATAGATAAATTTAGTCAGTCTAATATCTCGATTTGCGACGCGACGTACTAAACAAAAAATTGAGTTGTTATATTCCCCTATAATGAAGATGGAAATGGAAAGGAAGAAAAAGTGAAGGAGAGCCAAAAAAAGTGAAAGTGTCCTTCTTCTTATAAAGGAACGAATGGAGAGAGAAAATGCAATTACACTTTAGAACAGGGTGTGAAAATGACACCATCACCCGCCAAGCAATGATTAGGACTCATAATTTATGTCGGTCCATGTGGCTTGCGCAGCAGCCACCACAACGCACAACAGCCGCGTAAACATGAGATTATTTATAAATTTTATTAGATAATTATCAAAGATATAACATATTAAGTTTGGTTTTCACACGCTTTCTCAAAGCATATGACAAATAGTGAATTTGAATTCGATTTTCGATAGTTGATGTTGATTTGAAAAAGTAACATTCATAGGGGCACGTGCTATTCGTTTTGGAGCATATTCCAAAACTAAATCTTTCACGAGCTGGTCACAAAATAGAATTGGGTTGCTTAGTATCTCACGACTCACAACTCCTATAAATTGCAAGAGCCCAGTTTCTTAGATTAGGGCATATTGCAACCTCTCTTCTTATACAACTTCTTCTCTTTCTTTCTTCTTCTTCTTGTGGACGCCATGGAGTCCCCTAAAAAGCCCAACAAGATCAGCAAAGTGATTCGACTGCGGCGGCTCCTCAGGAAGTGCATGTCGAGAATTGTCACAACCGCCGCCACCATGAGCCCAAATCGCGGCAGCATTCCCCAGAGCATCAGCTTCCTCAAAAGAACGATCTCTTCTCTATCATCAGACAGCGACAACAGCAACAACAACAAGAAGCACAGCAGCAGCAACAGCAACGTCGTCCCGAAAGGCCACCTCGCGGTCTGCGTTGGCAAAGAGCTCGAGAGGTTCGTCATCCCGGTGCACTACTTGGGCCACCAGGCGTTTGTGCTCTTGCTGCGAGAGGCCAAGGAGGTGTTCGGGTTTCAGCAGACGGGTGTCCTGAGAATCCCATGCGACATTTCGGTGTTCCAAAGTGTTCTGGCGATGGTGGAGGGGAAGAAGAAGGCGGTCAAGAATGGCGGTTTGATGGTGAAAGAACAGTGCAGGCTCAGTGCAGACGATACGTTTGGATGTCTTCTTTTAGACGATGCTGAGATGGATTATAGTCATCTTCATCACTCTCGCCATCGTCCTTGGAGCCATATATGCAGATGAATTATCTTCTCCTTTGCGTTCTTGCTTAGGTGTTATATGTTATACCAGAAATGTTGATACGTAAGAGATATAGGCTGTACTGTATATTCTATGTCAATAGATACAAAAATAGAGAGCATTGACTGACTTGCATTTCCTCTTGTTTTTAGACCTTCCATCTTTTCTTTGACGAGAACTACATTGTCCATTGTCATCTAAAAACGTTAAATTACCGTTTATACGAAAAATTTAGAAGTTCGATTGATTATTAAAATGCGTAAGGCCATGGATACCTTTTTGTTCATACGTGCATCCCACAATCTTGAGATTTCTAGCTCTGTCACCAATGACCTCACTTCGAGTTCATCAAAGCAAAATTTTTCAAAAAATTCCGTTGAAATAGGAAAAATCCAAGATGTTAATATTTCACTCGATTCGAGTATCTGAATTGATGCCTTTTCTTTGATTCATTTAAGATTAGGACTTGACAAATTTTTGCACGACCCGTTTCTACGACACGCACATGACACATTACAAAGCGTGTTTGCTTTGAACTTTAAGTTATAATTTGCTAGTTGACCCTTTCAATTTTCATCCGACAATGATTAAAATAAATTTAATATCACTCATTAAGTATTTTAGTTTGGGATCCAAATCTGACTGCTACTATAACTAATATTGCCTTTTGTTTGTAAGGCCTTCCATCTTTTCTTGACAAGATTTATATTATCAATTTATAATCTCAAACTATTTCAATTACCATTATACGAAAATATTCGAAGTTGGTTATTGGAGTTCGTACGGTCATCAATATTTTAGAAATTTTGAAAAGTTCCTTGTTTTATTTTCTAAACTTGGAAATTATCGATAGATCTTGTCATACATGTTCATTATTAACAAAATTGACTAGATTGTTTAAAACCGAGACAAAAGCAAAATACATCATACATGTTTCATTAATAATGTCGCTGATGATGTCAAATCGAGTCTACCAAAGCAAAATTGTATAAAACAAACCGTTGAAATAGGAACAACCCAAGATCTTGACATTTTTCTCAATTCACTAATCTTTTATGCCTTTTATTTTATTCATTTGGAATGAGGACTAACAATTTTTTACACAATCCATTTATACAACATGAACATGACACGTAGTTAGCAAAATACATCATACATGTTTCATTAAAAATGTCGCTGATGATGTCAAATCGAGTCTACAAAAGCAAAATTGTATAAAACAAACCGTTGAAATAGGAACAACCCAAGATCTTGACATTTTTCTCAATTCACTAATCTTTTATGCCTTTTATTTTATTCATTTGGAATGAGGACTAACAATTTTTTACACAATCCATTTATACAACATGAACATGACACGTAGTTAAGCATGTGTCTTTTAACTTAATCATGTTCGTCTCATAAACATTAAACTGGTCAAAATTAAGAAATCATCAAAAACATAATGAGATAGGTCCCGATACAGTCGTGTAATTTATGCGGCTTTTACGATTGGGCCCTCAAACTTATTTGGTGCAAATCAAGTCCTTGACTCTATTTTTCTAAGGGATAATGACACGAACAGTTGCTAAAATTTGGCCCAATGTGCAATATGGTCCCTGAACTTTTAATTTGTTCAATGTAGTTCTTGAACTTTTAATTTGTTCAATGTGGTTCTTGGAATTTTGATACATGTTCAATGTAGTCCCTAAACTATATGGAAATGTTCAACGTAGTCTCTGAACTTGAATTAATGGAAGGACTACATTAAATATTTTTATATAGTTCAAGGACTAAATTGAACATGTATCAAAAGTTCATGGATGACCTTCAACAAATTAAAATTCTAGAGACTACATTGCACATTGGGTTAAAGTTCAAGGACCACATTGCACATTGGGCCAAAGTTCAGTAACTGTTTGTGTCATTTTTTTCTTTTTCCAATGAAAGTCTTCTTTAGTTATCACTTGTCACAAATAAATACATTAACTTGGCCGTTTGATGTGCATATATTGAAACAAAAGGGAGAAACATATTTTTAAAATTATTATATTTAGTCTCATGGTGAAAAATAGCATATCATTAGGCCCAAATTCAATTCAGAAATTGTAAGCACACGTTTAAGAAAATATAATACTTTTGCCGTTTTTTTTCCCTTAATTAGACTCAGTTCTAGAATTTGAAAGTACTTTTCTCGCTTTCGTTTGGCTGTATTGTAAACAGCCATATTGAACAAACATATCAACATAAATAAGTGTGAATGATGATTGGAGAAAGGACTTACATGGAAAAAATCAAGTGTTAGATAATTAGGCCCCGTTTGTTTCGCGAAAAATGAATGATTTAAAAAATATTTTCTAAAAAATGAAAATATTTGAGGACTCAGTTACAAAATACTAAAGTTAGAGGACTAGATTTGAACAAATGAAGAAGATTTACACAACAGAAGTTTAACATTTCGACCATACTTTTTAAAACTCAAATTACTTGTTGATTGATGCTCAATATTACGTTCTTCACCCTCACACCCATCAAGTATAACATCCGACAATTGATAAAAATATTTTTGGGATATGTTCATTGGAAGTGCTAAAAACTTGTCACGAAAATGCAATTAAGTCATAAAACTTGCAAAAAGTGCAATCAAGTCCTAAAATTGATCAAATTGGTGCAATCGAGTCCTTCCGTTAACTCCGTCCAACTTGGCTGGCGGAACACCCAAAATCTAAAATAGTGTGTTGAGATAGGAACACCCAAGATCTTGACATTTTTCTCAATACATTAATCTTAGAAAATTACCCAATCAGTCCTAAACGTATTGTACGGATGTCAATTCAATCCTAAACATTTTAATTTTGCTAATATAATCCGAAACATTTCTGCAAAATTCCAATGTAGTCTTTTCAATCAATTTTCATCGAAAATCACTAATGTGGTGGTCTAGTCATCACCAGCCATCCTACGCGGCACACCGCCACGTCAGTAATTTCCGATGAAAATTGGCCAAAAGGACTACTTGCATTTTCGCGCAAAGGTTTGGACTAAAAAATTGGCAAAACTAATAAGTTTATAACTGAATTAGTATCTATAAAATATGTTTAGAACTGATTGAATAATTACCCCCACTAATCTTTGATGCCTTTTATTTGATTCATTTGGAATTAGGATTAACACAATATGTACATGACACGTAGTTAAGCATGTTTTGTTTGAGCTTAATCATGTTCTTCTCATAAGCAAGTCATTTCGTTTATACATGAACAATAAATATGTCATCCGCAAGTTGATCCTTGCAACCCATTTATTGCACGTTGAGACATGTTTAATTATTTTTTTTTTGGTCAAAGAGACATGTTTAATTAAATAGGTTAACATGTTGCTCATATCGACATGACACATTTGAATACCTTTATTCAAGTTACAATACGTTTAATTCACATGTTTACTTACGAGATTGTATCTTGAACATGTCAAATTAATCGGATCATTTGACCCATTTAGCAAATATGTCATCTATGGGTTTCAAGAATGTGATGAAATTATTAAACATAATGTATCGTACTTAGATCTAAAGTTCATATGACATGATTAGGAAACTAAAATGGGAATTACCAACTTTAAGAATAATCCAATATCCAACCATTAGTTCTTATATAACCTTTCTAGTGAATTTGGAGATGTATTATGATTATCCATCCTAAAGGGGTTGTTGCAATGCTATGCAAAGAAAGCGTGTGGTGAATTAAGGACGCACATGATAACCATTTTGTTTCTTTATTTTTCTATTTTTCTGTTCCAGGAACAAATTTGAAACAGAAATCCGTTTGGTAACGCAATTTTATTTTTCTATTTCTGGAACAAATTTTTAGTTCAGAAATAGGTTTGGAGCAGAAATGAGAAGTAAAAACTTTCTACTTTTCTATTTCTAGAACAAAAAAAGAAATAAAAATTCTTCTCATTGCTTGTGATCGCCTCCCACCGACTGTCGCCGCCACTCCCTGATGGCCTCCTGTCGACCACCGCCACCCGCCGTCGCCCGCCTTTGGACCGCCGCCGCCGGCCACTGCCCATCAATGAATGGAAAAGAGCATAAAAGGCATAAATTTTGTGTCGTTATCAAACGAATATCTCTATTCAGAAATTCATCCAGGGATAGAAATAGAATCTATTTCTAGCTAGAAATCTATTCCTAAAATAGAATGGTTAGCATTCACGCCCAATTGAGTTTGGCCAGAACACATAATTATATATACTTCATAGGTATGACTCTCTACTTCACCAAAGGCATACAATCTCATCACATATTTGAGTGATTCAATCGAGTTTAGCATTATGCCTTACTAGATCTATCAAACGAATGGGATCAGGTCCGTCGGGTCACAAATGGTCCAACCTAAACTAACACATTTAACCTGTTTTAACCCATTTCCATTGTCGCAACCTACCTCACGAGGGCCGAACTCGGTGAAGCGGGTTTAGAGGTAAGTGTTCATGAAACGGTCCATACGGTACATCATAAAAGATGGTTCATCCGTACAGTCCATTATTCATGAACGTGAATCTTCCCTAATTCATACCTCGCGTGACAGCGGATTAATTTTATATTTTTTAGGAGTCGCCACTAGCCTAGGTCGGAGGTCGGCTAGAATACCTAACCAATACGTGGGAATTTCGTATTGGTTTCTACGAAAACCAGAGATCAAAGGTTCGGGGACTAGCTTACGTTAATATTTCTATTAACGCCCTTTCGGTACCGCTAAACTTAACATGGTTGTTATCTAAATTGTCATGCATTTGTTCTTTACCATTTTCATGTCAAAGTTTTAGTCCACAATGTGATCATGCATCTTGTTTTTTGTGTTTTCATTTAAGATTCTAAACTAATCCTATCTTAGTCTAGAAAAGAAAGAAAGAAACGATTGTATTAAAAGGCATTACGTAAAGTAAACACTCAAAGTATTGAAAAGACGAGCTAATTCTAAGTGCGAGAAAGTAAAAACCCGCAACTCGTCGGGTGTTTATTACAACACAAATTGAAAACCCGAGACATGATCGGGGATGAATGAATTGAATACAAATTGAAACCGGATCGGACATCGGTCTATCGCCATCATTAAATGAATACAAATTGAGACCGGATTGGACATCGGTCAATTGTCTTGGTCTTTTACAACTTTGGATTATCCACCCATGGACCGTCTCTCGGGTGTTGGTGTTTGCATTCACAACATACATTTATGACAAACAATGTCCAAAAGAATAACCAAAGAAAAACAATGGTGCAAACAATTCACTAATCAAGCACGGGCCTCGGGATCGGCCTTTGTTTTTCATACATTTCGATTCACCACCCACCTAATCATCTAATATTATTTAATCAATGGTTAATGATAATGTGCTACCATTTGCATTCACAAAACGGCAACTCATATCAATTAACCCCTAAAGTCGGGTTCTAAGTGACCACAATGGACTACCCGCCGAACATGCACCGGGCCTAACATTCATCTAACAAACACATGCATAGCAATGAAATAAGCATGCATTCAAGCCCATGGGCCTTATTTCGAAGCTAATCAAACAATGAGAAGTGGGCTTCATAAGGAGACCACTTGTTCAGTTATTATCTAATTCGGATTGCTTCTGTTCAGATGTGATTAACTAACCTAATGATGTCCAAATGAAGTGATTCAGGTGTCATTAGAAATATTATGACATGAGAATCAAAAGTTAAGAAGACCATTTTTTCTAAATCCTCACCGATTTTCCCGAAAATGTCAAATTTACCCTCGGTGACAGGCTGGACCCGGTTCCGTTATGGATTTAAAAATAATGGCGGGAAAAATAACAAACCTTATCGAAATCACGTGAAAAATTTTAGGGAGTTAGTATTCTCCGTGTGCAACAAATTTGATATTTTGATTTTTTGCTAAAAAGTCCTCCAAATTTTTATAAAATTCGATTTTCACAAAGGACTCAACTGCGAATCAAATTTTTACCCGAGAAGACCTTTTATGAAATTTTAAGCAAATTGATCCTCCAAAAATTGCTATCAGGCCCTCAAAATTTTCAGTCAACATAATGAGACCTCAATGAACAACTTTTTAATTTTTATTTTTTGCAAAGGAGGACTCTAATTTTATCAAATTCGGAGAAACATATTTTGAATTTCAAAGGAATGAAAATCAGATCTGAACACAGATACTGATTCGATCATAAAAATTCCTTTTGAAAATTTGAATGAACTCAGATTTTGATAAAATTAGTATCAATAGAAAGATCTCGATCTCAGTGTGAACTTTCGTGAAGAAACTTTTTTCATATTTTGAACACACAAATTTATGAAAATCGAAGAACACACGAAGGTCAGTCAGAAACCAGCCTGTCACCAGATTCATGCATAGATGACGTTGCAGATCGTACCATGCTAAAATGATTGGAATTTTATGAAAATTTTATGATGAACAGATTAAGATGTGCTTTACGATTTCATGAAGAAATTTTTTTCAAAAAATGATTATAAAAAATCAGAAAAATCATCAAACAGCACAACGTCAATCAGGAATACATCAGAACAGACTTGGACATCACATTCCAGATTCTGATCCTAACTTTCAAAAGAGTTTTGACATAGCAAACTAAATTCGATTGAGGCACGTAATATATCAAATCGAAGCTTAAGACGTGTTTTACGATTCTCTAGTTCATCACTTCGCAAGATTTCGACATTAATGAGCTGAAATCGGCATCTCAAACATACAGGTTTCTCTGTACACGAATTTGCAGAATAACATCCAAGTTTACTTACCTTGTTTAACGATGCTCCGACGCGAAATCGAGCGATCCGGCCTCTGTATTCAGATCAAGAACAACACGGAGAAATCTCGGAAAGCTCGACAACCTATGAGAAGAGATTGCACAAACTATAGTGAGAATCGATTCGATCTCGCACTAGTGAACTAGTAACGGAAAATCAAGTCAAAATAAACGATCCGGTGGCTGTTCAACGAGAAGCCGGCCACCACAGCCACATGAAGACGCCGAGGAACGCTGCTGGAGGTTCGGGATCGCCGGTGGGAATGCCGATCGGCTGGTTCAGCCGCTTGAACCGGCTGATCAAATTGCTGCCGGTGATGCTGCCGTGGGAAGAATCTCGCCGGAATGAGGAGCTCCGGCCACCAGCAAGGTTGGCTGAACTTGCGACCGGCTTTGTCTCACCGTGGGGGACGACGGTGAGGCGGTGATTCGCCGGAAAATGGCCGGCGAGGAGGCGGGATGACCGGCGGCCGAGAGAGAACGAGAGAGAGAGAGATCGTGAGTTTAGAGAGAGAGAGAGAGAGTGAGGAGAGAGAATTCAAATCTGAAAATGAGTGTCCCCCCAATTTTTTTAGGGAAAAAAGACTATATACTTCCCTCAACTTTGAATCTTAGCCCTTAGATTAATCCAATGGCCTAAAATGAATCCTTAATGATTAAGAATATTCTTTAAGGACTAAGGATTGGTGACATGGCATCATGGATGGACATGATCAATTCTAAATGGATGGCCATGATTGATTTGCTTATCCCCTAATTAATTTGCTTAATCCTTAAAGAAGGGCATTTTAGTAATTTCACTTAGGGGCATTTTCGTAATTTTCAATTAAGGGCATTTTTGTCATTTTTGGGCTCAAAAGGATGTGGCCAGCCTTGGCTAGTTGGAATGGACCGTCGATCGCCGGATTTTCGATCGGAAAATGGCCAGTCAGATCAGACCGGTTCAATTTGAATCAAACCGGGTTGAGCCGGTTAGCCCCGAATTTGGCCTGATTGAACTGGTTCAATCTTTGATTCCTTTTGTTCCAATTTGGTACAATTTGATCTCTATCATGATTAATTGACCCCATTAATATTGAATTCGATCAAATTGGATTGAACCGATTTGAAATTCATGCACAAATTGATCCAATTTAACTTGTTTAGCTCAATTGTTCTTAAATTTGGGTAATTGCATGGTCAAACTAGACTGACAAATTTAATTGAAGTCCAATTAGCCAAATTGAGTCTCAATTCATCAAATTGAATATTAGTCTAGAGTGGGTCAAGTTGAATTACACTAATTGGACCAATTACTCTTAGACTTCTTAATCATTGGATCACTAAATTGATCAAATTGGCTCAAATTCATGTGAATCTTCTAAAATTGATTTTGAATTTGGATTTGATATAAGAAATTAGGCTCATTCGTGCCTCAATTGCGTAAATCATGAAGAATCGATCCAAATCGCTGATTATGGCCAAAATTGGGGGTTTTTGCATTTGGCTTGGAGTCACAAAATTGGTTCCAAAATTGAATATAAGATTACCTCTAGATCAAATGTCGTGAAGAAAACTAACCTAAAAAATGACTAGAAATGAAGTAATTTCATTTTTGGCCGATTTGAACCAAATTCCGCAAATTGGGAAAAAGTTGATTCAAAACCGATTTTTGTAAAATTTCAAATGCCAAAGGCAAATTGAATGTAAAATAAGATGATTTTTGGACTTTTGTATTTTTTAATTTTTTTGGTCAAAGGTTTGACCAAAAGTCAAACCCTAATTGACTTTTCACTAGGAGTTTGATTTTATGGTCAAATCTTTTTATGCGAAAAGCCCCAATTTGACCCGGGGTTGACTTTTGGTCAAAAGATTGACCAAAAAGTCAACTCGAAAGTCAACCGTTTGACTTTTCGGGTTTTTGCATGAAATGAATAGAAAATTGTTTACAGAAGCAAGGCCAACAAACGGAATTAAAAAACAACACTTTTTGTTCAAGAAACGGGTTCCGTCGCGATCGGAAACCATAATCTCGAATTTTCTGCTTTTAATGACGCGTTGGCTAAAAATTAGGTGTCAACATCCATGCAATACAAATCTAGTGATCTATACCCAACCCATATTGCTATATCACTTCCATATTTAACCTAATCTAGGAAAAATTGTTTCTTTTGATTTTTTTTTTAAAAAAATTATATTGTTAAAACACTTCCATGCAATACAAAAAACTAGTTGACAATTTTTATAATTTTCTTTTAAATTGAGGCTTAGTTTGTTTCGCGGAAAATGTGACATTTCTGGAAAATGTTTTCAAGGAAGTCATTTTCCAAGAAAATAACAATATTTTCTAATTTTTTACCGAAACCTAAAAATGAAATGAAAAATATATTCCGCCGTTTGGTATAGGAATATGATTTAATATTTCTTTTTTCTTTTGTCGTGACCTAACCTCGGCTAATGAATTATTAAGACAAAGCCTAACTCGAGCCCTCCCAAGCCCTACCAATTCGCAACTTAGGGCTAAAGTTTTTAACGTGCAAATATTTTCATGCTAGGAGTCGCCACTAATCTATTTGCGGTAGGTCGATTAGAAACCTAAATAAAACATAGGGAGATATGTTTTTTTTTTACGAACCAAAGATTTTAAGTTTGGGGACTTGGTTACGCTAGAGCTAGTCTAACACCCTTTCGATACATTTTCTTTTCAAAAAGAATGTTTAAGCAGGCAGTTTGGATCTATTTTATTACCTAGTTGCTAACATCTGGGGATGACCATGCGGGTGCGTAATCCACTAATTTAACACCCAATAAAGAATACAGTAAATAAAATACTAGCTTAGGAGAATAACATACCTTTTAGCAAGGAACAAGAACACTACAAGTGTCAAAACTTGTGTACGGCGCTCACTTTAGTGCCAAAAGTTTCCGCCAGATCACTTAAGTGCTAAACTTTTTGAAAAATGATCACTTAAGTGCCAACTCCAATCAGTTTGGCCGAAAATTCAATGTGGCATTTTTTTATTAATTTCAAAAGCCGATGTGGCTCGTCGGAGGTTTAGTCAGCATGTACAGTCAGCATTTTTTATTTTAAATAAATTTATTTTTTTTCTTTTTTCCTTTTCTTTCTTTTTTTTCCTTTCTTTGCTATTTTTCCTTTTCTGATCTACTAGTGACAAGCGAGCCCGAGAAGGGCTGGGCAAGGGCCTTGTTGGCGACAGGCGAGGCCGCCCCTCGCCGGCCATGGGCGAGGCTAGCCCTCGCTAGATCTGGGGGAGGCCAGCCTCACCAGATGCAGGCGAAGGGCGACCTCGCCTGTCGCCAGCGAGGGTCGCCTCGCCCAGATCTGACGAGGCCGGCCTCACCCAGATCTTACGAGGGTCGGCCTCGCCTATAGCCGGTGAGGGGCGGCCTCACCTACCACCGGCGAGGGTCGCCTCGCCCAGACCTGGCGAGGCCGCCCCTCACCGGCAGCTGGCAAGGCCGGCCTCGCCCAAATCTGGCGAGGGCCGGCCTCGCCCATGGCCGACGAGGACCGGCCTCGCTTGTCGCCGGCGGCGGTCACCTCGCCCAGATTTGGCGAGGCCATCCCTCGCTAGCAGCTGGCGAGGCCGACCGCGCCCATGGCCGGCGAGGCCCTCGCCCATGGCCAACGAGGGGCGGCCTTACCTGTCGCCGGCGAGGCCCTGGCCCAGCCCTTCCCAGGCTTCGCCGGTGCCCAGCCTGGCCACCGGCAACCGGCCGATAGATCAGAAAAGGAAAAAAAGAAAAGAAACGGAAAAAAGACAAAATAATAAAATTGTTTAAAATAAAAAATGCTGACTGTATATGCTGACTAAACCTCCGGCGAGCCACATCGGCTTCAGAAATTAATAAAAAAAAATGTCACGTCGGATTTCTAGCCAAACTGACCGGAGTTGGCACTTAAGTGATCGTTTTTCAAAAAATTTGGCACTTAAGTGATCTAACGGAAACTTTTGGCACTAAAATGAGCGTTGTACACAAGTTTTGACACTTGTAGTGTCCTTGTTCTCTTTTAGCAACGTAAGCATTTGCACTGTTAGCTAGAAAATCACATAAACAACTCTAATATGATTTCTAATTAACAAAGCAATTCACACCATTTGTTCTTTAGGGTTTTTGCTTTATTAACAAAGCATAGCGACTATAGAGAAGATTGAATAGCGATTGTGCAATCAAACGCAATTTCGAGAGAGTAAATAATAGTCATCCGGAGTGGTCGTCCTTGAGATGTAATAGCTTTTATTGTCTCCCAAGACAACCCGGTGTGCTTGACTTTCTATCAGTGCCCCTCCTTTTGTATGTGCATTCAAGGGATGGAGACGCAGCAACGGGTGGCCCCACGACCGCCTGGGAAGAAGATCTTTCTTTTCTCATGAATTGCCTCTTCCCCCTCTTCCACCAAACTTTTTTCTTGTGGCCGTCAATCGCTTTCTCTCTCGCCCTCGTGTGGCCGTGTATAGAATTGTGTGGCCCCCTCCCAATTGTGAAGAGTTAAGGTCTATTTATAGTGCAAATTAGGTTTTTTATTCCCTAATCTTGATTATGGGTTTTTTTAATAAAAGGCTTAATCTTCATGGGCTCTTTAATCAAAAAGCCTGTTTTAACTTTGACGGGCTAAACCTCACTCAATTGAAGCTTTAGTTATTCTAATCTTGGGCTTGATTTTCAACCACTATGCCTCCATGGCTTGACCGAATTTCTCATGTAAAGTAGGCTCAATTCACGTGACTGATTCAGGTCCATTCACCACTGCCGGTCCAATGTAATAATTAATCTACATGATCCTAAAAACTATATGGGCCAAATTAACTATTAGTGCAAATGTTCATAATATCTATATGTTATGCAATTTTAATATTTTTGTTTAGGGGTTAAAATTTAATCCCTAATTTTCTATGCAATTAATCACTAAATGGTCGGTCAAAATTTAGGTGTTAACATCGTTTCTTTTCTTTTTCTTTTTTATTTTTATTTATTTTTTTTCCTTTTTAAAAAGATAGAATTTTTATTTTTACTTTATTTTTAATTTTTTCTTTTTTCCTTTTTTCTTCTTCTTCAACCGGCCATCTGTGGGGATGAGCTCGCCAATCTGGCGAGCCTTGAGCTCGCTGGCCTCGACCATGCTCAAGCTCGCCAATCCAACAAGGCCTCACCAACACTAGAGGTTCGCAAGGCTCAAGGCTCACCAGAGACCAGCAAGGCCTCGGCCTTGCTAGATCAAAGCTCGAGCTTTGCAGGCTGATGACCAACTGAAGAAGAAGGAAAAAGGAAAAAAAGAAAAGAAAAAAAAGGAAAGGACAAAAAGAAAAAGAGAAAAAGAAAAGAAAACATAAAAATAAAATAAAAAATTATAAAAATATTCAAACAATTAAAAAAAGTAAGTCACTTGATCTTGTTAAGTCACCCATTTATGACTCATTTAAGACCCTTAAATTGTACGTAACCATTTTATGATCCATTTAAACTTGTTTTTAAAATTTAAGGCAACCCATTTATGATTCACACCATTAAATGAGTTAAAATATGAGTTCCAGACCCATTTTGCCACCTTTACGTCTTACTAGGCTTAGGAGATTGGCGAAGCTTTTCACTACCACAAGGTTAACCAAAGGTTGTACCATGAACAAACCGTTTGTGGAGCTTGTGACTGTTAGATCACCAAAAGAAAAATAAGACCTCATTGGGTTATTAAAAATCTCCCAATATTTGTATCTTAAAGTTCGTTTGTATTTGAATTTTCACAATACTTACATCATTGCTACGTGTTACAACTTGGGAGCCATTCCTTGAAAGGCCATATTTCTGAGGTTTACTTAACTAAGATGGATTTTTCCAACGTAAAGTGAGAAATCAAATGTATCTTAATCGTAATTACCAAATATTCCGTCATTAATAATCTAATCATCTACGAGTGAAAGCTAAACCAGAATTGGCAAAAAAGCTAGGTCAACTTCGTCACGCCCTGTCTTTGACCAGTGATTGCATACATCCTGACGTTGCACGATTTGAGTTCACACGCCTCTCGAGTTAATATTGGTTAACTTTTTTTTTCCATATAACCCTACGCACAAGTTATCAACACGCCGCCGCACGCACAATACTTTGTAAAATAGATTCTCAAGAGAGCGACGTCCTTTGTAACAAGTTGACCCATTTGTATGATAAAAAAGCAGATGGTATTTTATGCAATTTTTCGCTCAAAAAAGCTGATTAAGTCCATTTTTTCGGTTCGAGGAATCCCTTCTCCATGACTCGATTGCGCTTCGAGATTTGCATAGTCAATCGCTAGCATAAGTGCTAACGCAATTAATCTCTTGGGGTTGATAACTATATGCTTTATCTGAAAATATGTTATGAAGGTTAGCATATGTAATTAAACGGGAAAATTCCAAATAAGGGCATGAAGTGCTTTCATTTTCTCAAATAAAGGCTTAAAGTAGACATTGTCTCAAATAAGAACCTGAAGTGGCCAAATTGTCTCAAATAAGGGCCTTTGGCCGGCTTGCCAACATGTAACTATTCCGGCAAGGGTATTTTAGTCAAAAAATTTATAAGTATATTTTTTTGTTTTTTTTTACTTTTCTTTTTCGTTTTCTTTTCTTTTTCTTTTTCATTTTTTTTCTCTTTTCTTTTTCCCCCTTCCCTCCCCGGCCATGCCACGCCTCATCGATGGCCGGCGGAGGTCGTCGGCCTTAGGCGAGGCCGCCCTCACATGGGCGGACAAGGGCGAGGGTTGCCCTTGTCGGCATCAGGCGAGGGGCGCCCTTGCCTGAGTTCGAAGACTGGCCGGCAAAGGGAAGAGGGAAAAAAAAAAGAAAGAAAAAAAGGAAAATAAATGTAAAAGATGAAAATGCCCTTCGGTCCGATAGGTCAGGCCTTATTTAATACAGATATGGCCACTTCAAGCCTTTATTTGAAACAAAATCAACTTCAGACCCTTATTTGAGAAAACGATGGCACTTCAGACCCTTATTTGAGACAAAGTCAACTTCAGGCTCTTTTTTGAGAAAATGAAAACACTTTGGGCCCTCATTTGAAATTTTTCCTAATTAAACACACTATTGATTCTATTTTCCTTTATTCGAATCCCTGCTAGTGTCAACATCTAATTTCGTCAACCATGACAATAACTTGTGTATTACAAGAACACCAACTGAGAAAAGAGTTTTTCTTAACCATCGCCATCAATCCCTGGATGAGAAAATCAGGGCATCCTTGAGGACTTTATATGAAAGCTGACGTAAATTGCGTAACCGAAGACAATTTTCAAATTGTATAATCAGGGTATACTTGAGGACGTTGTATCTTGTTGATGGGCTTTCTGATCCTCTCCATTCTAGAAAAGTCATTCAATCAATTTATCTGCATGAGATCATGATGTTACTGCAGCTCAAACGCGTCTTTGAAGCTCTTCTGCGGAAGAGCTTCAATGGGTGTTGATGTGTTATGATCTCTTGAGATAAACTGAGTCAATTAATTGAAAAGATCCCAATCTCTATCAGATACAGCCTGTATAGCTCGTATGCATCATCATCCGCTTTATGTTTTAGAACCTAATATGCATCATCCTTCGTTTTTAAATAACCTAATCCGCTGCCATATGTTACAATCTGAATGGTTTTTCAAAATTTGCATATATTCAATCCGACTTTGTAGGGCTTGCAATTGGGCAAGGCACAAAGTAAAATAAGAAACGCAAAGAAAATCGAGAAGTGAGGAGGCAATATAGCCAACACTAGGGGGAGGTTGCAACTGATCTCTCGAGACTACGACAAGATATTGCAAAAATTGAATAGTGAGGAGGCAACTTGCCAGAAAGTGCCAAAATCTAAAGGGCAAAAACATAATTTCTCACATTGTTGGATGAATTATCCCTCCTAAAGAGAGTAAAAGTAGTTGGGCGATAAGTACATGGTCGGATCTTCAACTAAAAAATAGTCGGAGTCAAACGTTGAGAGGGTACTTTGCAACCGATTTCAAGACTTTAGTAGGGATGCAAAATTCGGAAGGTTGGAAGATACTTTGCAACAAGTGCCGAAACCTAAATGACAAAATGTAATTCCCCGTCTGTCGTCCATCTTGGGTGTGCCCAATTTCGTTCTATCTTATTCTTGCTCTATTTCCGTTTTAAATTGCTGCTTATTGATAGTTACACTCACCAATTAAGGTTAAAAAGTCGAGACGAGATGGCCTGCTAGTTGTGTTTTTTAATCTACGGAGTCATTGGGGACGTCCCTAATTTGTCGTATCTTACTCAAATTTCTTGAATTAAAGCATAGGATTCTAGTCAAACCTCAGCTTGAAGATCCATTGATTCCGCAGCTTCATCGACCTTCGGTGAGGAAGGCATGTGCAGGATTCACTTCACTGTGATCATACTCTGATTTTCCCAAGTAAAACATGTGTTAATTCTATGTAAGTGCATCGAAGTTGGATCGTGTTGTCCTCTATTTGAAGGGAAATATGTCCAATAATTACGTACAGTATTAGTACAATATTTGAAAATTATGAAGACACTAGTC
Organism: Syzygium oleosum; assembly: GCF_021117445.2. Classification (NCBI taxonomy): domain Eukaryota; kingdom Viridiplantae; phylum Streptophyta; class Magnoliopsida; order Myrtales; family Myrtaceae; genus Syzygium; species Syzygium oleosum. The sequence continues at coordinate 2,430,949 of NW_026607500.1, read as the reverse complement.
AATAAGTTCCAATGTAATTAGTAGTGTATCTGTTATTTATTAATAATATATGTTATTAGCATTACTCATCTTCTAGCATATCAACATGCACTTCACTACAATTTTCGGGAAACGTTTTGATTTAGAGATACTTTAGATTTTATAGCATGGATAGATTCACTTGTAGAAATTCATTTCTTCGAGGTCTGAGTTGGACAAATATGTCCGCAGAAATGATTTTAATCTGCCAGCGCATTAAGATGTGTGCGCTATTAGAGACAGAATTTGAATTTAACATTCGAGGAAGATGATAAGTTTCCCCAAATTATGAATTTAGCATTGAAATCTAAGACGGGAACAAGTCCCTTGAATGTTATCATTATAAAAAAAGAAGGGCACATTACGAGGAATTGCCCAAAGCCAAAGAAAGTGGGGAAGATCGAAGAGTTACGTGAATGTCGCACAAGTCAGCGGAGAGGAGTCAGACTGTTTTTTGTGTCTGCCAATTCGGCTGGAAACAAGTAGATCATAAATTATGTTACGCCCACAACACACGCGACTTGGAGATGTCTTAGAGAGATATGAACTTTTATCTGTTTCAAGCAGTTACCTCTTGACAAAAGATCAAACGGGTAAGAAAATGAAGAGGCTTAGAAAATACAACAGGTTAGAGCTCCGTTTAAATAAGTTTGATGAGTTCTGCAGAGAAAACAGAATTGACAAGCATCACACTATGCTTGGAAAACCACAACGAAATGTAATTGCAGAATGGTGGACACAACTTTGCTTCGGAGAACCCAATGTGCTCTCTAATACTGGTCTATCACGAGATTTTTGGGCTCGGGCTGTGACTTTGGCATGTCACCTAATTTACAGATCCCTAACATCTGCCATCGAGTTCCAAATTCCAAAGGAAGTGTGGACTGGTCAATCTACTAATTACTCGAGCCTGCAAGTGTTTGGATGTCCCATATATGCCCATGTTAGGGACGGTAAGTTGGAGCCGAGGGCGAAGAAGTGCATTCCTTGGCTATGCATGAGGTGAAAGGTTACAGGTTGTGGTGTCCAAATCTTAAATTGCCGGATACATCATCAAAGAGATGTCCCCTTTTATGAATCAACGATGCTACATAATAGCAAGGAGACTCGGGCAGTATAAACTAATAAAGGGGTCGAGAGACAGGTGGAACTTGAGGTGGAGGCTCATTGGATAACATACACAAGTAGTGATGACATCGAGCCAAATGCTAATGAAGGCACTATTGGGGAAATATCAACATGAATCGGGAAGAACAATGGAGTCAAACTTTGAGACGTGATAACACTCTTTTTAAGGAATTATTTTCCCCACAACGTTGCTAATGATTACCAACAAAAATCCTTCAGGATACAACAAAGTCTCGAATAAGAATGCTATATAGCAATTATGGTACTTCTCCAGGATCTCTCAAGGGAAATAATTGGAAAAGATGGTTGCATATCTCTTGTAAGAAACAAAAATGGTAAATCTTTATCGTGAGCAAAAACGTAGAAATATTATATATGTTAAACAAACACAACATTTCAAATGTGAAGAGGTTATGTCCGAACAAACACAACCTTTCAAAGGTTAAGAAATTATGTCCCAATAGACAAGCTTCCAAAGGTTGTAAAAGCGCCTAATAACCGTTAGGCAGAAATAATAAATTCGAAATTAAATTATTAAAAAATAACCACCACTCTATTGCAAATTGTCACACTGTTTCAGTAGGACAAAACAGTTATTTTATAATAATAATTTCGAAATTTAATAAATAAAAAATAATGATCGTAGATTAGTGCCAAATTTCGTCCACTAGCGCATTCACATCCTTTCGATGTGGAATAAGGCACCTCTTAGTTTGTTTTACAAACAAACTACCAACAGGCACAAGTCAACCTGGAGTATTGGTGGTGAGATCGAGCTCACAGACACGTTGTATTCCATACTGACATGCAAAGAACGTAGAGAGATCAGAGAACAACAAAGGTATGGTTATGCAGATTCTGTTACTCCTAATAGTGTTACTTGTCATTGTCTACTTAAGAGGAGGCCGAGGACCCACTCTAATATCCAAACGCGGTGTCAGGTGTAAAGGCTCAATAGTAGATTGGTGTTATGGGAAAGAAGATGGAATTCCTTCAGCAGAATCAAACATGGCAATTGGTAGTGCCTCCATAGGAGTAGAAGATAGTAGGATGCAAGTGGGTCTTCAAGAAAAAGCATGACAATTTCGGTTCAAAGGCAATCGAATATAAAAGCACCCCTAGGAGCAAAGGGGTTCACACAGCAAGACGGTATTGACTACCATGAGATATTTTCAACTGTGGTCAAACATAGCTCAGTCAGGGTGCGGTTGGGATAGGTTCGGCGGACAACGTGGAGCACGAACAGCTAGATTTTAAGGCAGCTTTTCTACTCAGAGAGCTAGAGGAGCTGATATACATCCAGCAACTAGGTTTTGTCGTGAAGACAAGGTATGCTTGCTGAAACGATCACTCTATGGCCTAAGCAATCTCCAAGGCAATAGTACAAACGATTTGACTCCTTTATGACTATTGAGCAGCATAGTAAGAACGCCCACAGTAACTGCATGTAATATAGGAGATTAGGGGTTGGTAACTTCATTTATTTATTGTTGTATGTTGATGATATGTAATAGAAGCTAAGAGCATGTTTGATATTGATGTGCGGAAACTGCAATTAAGTAATGAGTTCGAGATGAAAGACTTAGGTAATTAAGATCAAGATACTTGGTATGAAGATCAAGAAGGATAGGTATGTAGGGATGCATTGGCAATCACAAGGTGATTACAATCATACAGCGCTGAGGCGATTTAGTATGCAGAGCGCAAGACCGGTGAGTACCTCGCTAGCTGCACACTTCAAACATTCAATTGATCTTCCCCTACAGTCAAAGGAGAGATGGAATATATGTCATGTTCCCTATGCTAGCGTCGTTGGTAGTATTATGTATGTTATGGTTTGCACTAAGCTAGCTATTTCGCATGTTATTCGTATTGTGAATTGGTATAAGAGTAATCCTAAAAAGAAACGCTGGGAAGCTATGGAATGGATTGTGAGGTTTTTGAGGGCGACAACAGACGTCGGTTTGACTTTGGGAAGAGACAAGCTTCAAGAGGTGTAATAGGTTATGTGGATTCAAATTTTGCCGGTTACTTGGATGGATAGAGGTTTTCACGGGTAGTGCCATTAGTTAGGAAGCGCAATTAAAGTTGGTAGTTGCTTTGTTAACTACTAAAACTGAATATATGGTGTTAATCGAGGCAATCAAGGAGGCTATTTGACTCGGAGATTTGCCCAATGATTTGGGATTGCTAAAGGAGAAGATTGTTGTATACTGCGACAATCAAAGTGACATATATTCGACTAAAAATTGGATGTCTTACGAGTTGAAGAAGCACATTGATGTCAGGTATCACTTTATTTGTGATTTTGTGTGACAGGTGTGACATCCTGAAATTTGCCCATTTGGGATTTATGAAATGAGTGGTTTTATGAACGTACTTGTAGCTAGGTCTCGCTCGGAATTGGCCATTCCTGGGATATTAACCGTTAGGGAAGGGCTAATTATGGATTTAAAATTCGTGCGACTAAAGAAATTCGGTCGTGAACTGACTTTCAACCATAGAATCGTCGAGGTGACATTTTGAGCCAATGTAGGCCGCTTTTAGGATAGTTATGGGCCAGTTCGTCATTGTCATACGAGTGGATCACGGGTGATTCCGTTTGACCACGAGATGAGTTGACGAATGATCCAGAACCTATACCGAACGATCGCGCCCGTTGGAACTAGCGATCGATCCTCGCGATTACATTGACAACCGAGGTCGTCACGATTCGAACGAACTTGCACGTGACTTGATTTAGTATCAGTCACGGGTCGAATATGCGAATTTCTCCAAAAGCCGCCCGTTAGTTTGAGACACGCTTAAGTTACGTTATTTAAAATTCAGTTATTAAATTAGAGACCAATTTGGGCATGGAAAATTTAGGAAGTCACGACAGGACATTTGGACGACGTTGTTATTAGCATGTCTAGTCTTGGATTGTCTCGATTCCTTCAGAAAAATTCGATTTCGGTGTGAAATGAGGAAGTGACCGTTTTGCCCATAAGACTTTTTAAAGGGTTAGTTTTATGAGGCAAGGGCGTTTTGGTCATTTTGCCCCAAAGTTGGAAAAGACACAATACCCTTGGATATTTTAAAGTAAGATTCGATCCGGGCCGTTGATTTCAAGATTAAATCGAATCTCGACCGTTGGATTAAAAAGGTTAGAGAGGGGCATTTTGGTCATTTTTGCATTTGGGTCAAAACTTGGTCACCAAGATTGACCAAGCCTTATCTCTCTCTCTCTCTTCTCTCTCCCCATTCGCCCCCCCCCCCCCCCCTCACCCACCGAGAGCCCCCCCCCCTCCAATCACACTCTCCCTCCCCTCGCCGCGCCGCCGCACACCGGTCATCGCTCGACCGGATCACCACCGCCGCTTGCCGTCGCCACCGCCGAGCCGTGCCGCCGCGCCGATCGCCGCCCCGTTCCACTCTAGCCGAGTTAGTCTAAAGTCCAGTAAGTCGCAATCTAACCCTTGCGTAGGACATCGGGTATTATCGGACTCGTTTAGACGCGATTTAGGGTAGTTTAGGGGTTGATTAGGGTGTTGATCGTGATTGTTGGTGGCTGATCAGAGCTGTTAGTGACTGTTGCGTGTTGGATTAGACATTTGGGAATGAGTTTTGTGGGTTGGAATCCATGGGTGTGAGCTAGAACTTGAATCTTGATTGTTTGGGGTGATTCTCGGATTCGTGACTACTGTACCCGTCCGGTTTACTATTTTTGTGGAGAATTTTGTGGGCCGAATTTGAGGAAGTTTTCTTCATCAAAGTTGCTCCTAACATCTTGAAGTATGACATAATTTAATTTGAAAATTTTTGGAAAACATTGGAGGCCATTCGGAAGTCCATCTTTGGACCGAAATTAGTGTGCCGGAAATACTGTTCCTCCGACCTCTGGGTCTGTTCGAATTTTTATAAATTTTTCCAGACCCATTTTCAAAATACTTCCTTCACAAAACTTGTTGGGGCCATTTGTGACTATGAAATATAAAAATTTCAAGGTTTTCCAAGGTGATTTGGGTACTGGATGAGATGCATTTTTATGGTCAGGCGGCCTGACCGGACGGGTTGATTTTAATCTGATTCAAGTGACCAAAATAGGTGTTTACAGTTAGAACTGGGTTTTGAGTTCTTCACAGAAAATGTTTATCAAGATGTTTTACGCAATATATCCAAATTTCAGAATTTTTGGAGTTCGTTTACTATTTATTTGAATGGGATTTCGGTCACTGTGTAAACTGCCCAATTTTACCCCGATTCTTTGGATGTTCGTTTTTGTGAGCGGAATGGTGGGGGTGTCGAGGTTGAATAGTTGCTGCCCTTGTGACGGGAATTGATCCTAAATGTGTGTTTGTATGTGGATGGTGTGTTTGTAAAGTGGTTGTAGTTGTTGGTTGATTTCTGAATGATTGTTGAGCTGAATATTGAGTGGTCGTGTGCCCTGTGTGTATGGCCGTGAGGTGTGTGGTGTGATTGCGAAATGAGCTCACGTGTCAAGCATGTGTGATTGTGTGGTGTTTGTGTGGCAAGGATGTGCATTTGCGAAGTAAGTGTGAGGCGTGAGATTGTGTGTGGCCGTGTGTACGTGTGGCCGTGTGATACGTGTGAAATGAGTGGAACGAAGGTATGGGAGTGTAAGATTGGTTGGAAAAGTGATACCCTGAGGCGTGTTCGTTTACGCGGGGTAAGTTCTTTCCTGAGGCGTGTTCGTTTACGCGGGAATATGCCATCCCCGACGAGGTGACGATGCCCGGCCCGACGGGTTGATGATGCCTGACGAGGTCAGAAGACCGTTGGCCTGATGCGTTTTACGCGGGCGCGGTAGAGAAGGAAAGTTGAGAATGTAGGATTCCGTCCTGAGGCGTGTTCGTTTACGCGGGACGATGCCGTCCCTGACGAGGTGACGATGCCCAGCCCGACGGGGTGACGATGCCTGACGAGGTCAGAAGACCGTTGGCCTGATACGTTTTACGCGGGCGCGGTAGTGGTGGAAAAGTTGAGAGTGAGCCAGATTTGGTTTGACGCGTGAGGTTTGTGAAAGTCGACGCATGGCGTGAGTTAGTGTGTGAGTGTGGTTTGCCTCGCGTGATATGGTGCTGGATGAGTATGGATATAAATGAATTGGCTGTAATATTGTTTGACATGCAGGGATGTGCATGATGGATCCCAGGTAGGAGCACATGTGATTGTTAGTACGATTGTGTGGATGTTGTTTGTGTGTTGCTTGATTCGGCGTCTGGACTTGTCTGGAATACATGGTAGCCTAGATAAGGGTTAGGTTGTGTACTTATTGAGAAGTGTCTCATGGTTGTATTAACCAAACCATTTCAGATCAACCGCTCGAGCCATGAACCTTCTGCAGCCGCCGCCACCGCGTATTTGGGATTGTTATGCAAATTTTAGCATCTCTCACTAACGGGTGACTGTTTAGGGGTTACGCTTATCGACCTAGGGTTACTCGAGTCATGACGGTCTCGATTTCCCAGGGAACACGAGGATTTATCACTAGTTCCAGGGGTCGCGATTGTTCGGATTAAGTTCGGGATCGTTCACCGCGCGTACTCTCGGTCATACGGAATCACCCGCTATCCGATCGTACGTCGATGGCCAAACCAAATCCGTCACTCTCCTTGGATCGGCCTACGTCGACACAAAATATTCCCTCGTTGTTTCTCGGAATCGGACTCAATTCACGGTCAAGTTCTTGGGTCCACGTTCCATTTTTCCTAGTTAGCCATTCCCTACTGGTCAGCATCCCAAGAATGTTCAGTTCTGGGCGAGACTCACTAAAACGAAATGAGGAATACATATCCATTTTATTAATCACGAAAATGGGCCGAATTCAGAACGTTACAACTCTTCCCCCCTTACAAAAATTTCGTCCTCAAAATTTACAATCCAAACTTGACTACTCAAATAAATGGGGGTGCTGACGTCGCATCACTTCTTCACTTTCCCAGGTGACGCCTTCTGTCCCGTGATGTTCCTAGATAACTTTGACCAACGGGATGGTCTTATTCCTCAGAACCTGCTCCTTCCTGTCCTCGATTCGCACTGGTCTCTCCACGTGCGACACCCTGTCGTCTACGTCTATTACCTCATGATTCAGCACGTGGGTCGGATCCAGTTCGTATTTCCTCAGCATTGACACGTGGAAGATGTTATGAACTTGCGACAAATTCGGCGGCAAGGCGAGACGATAGGCCAACATTCCAATCCTTTCCAAAATCTCGAACGGTCCTATATACCTTGGACTCAGCTTCCCTTTCTTGCCAAACCGAGACAGTCCTCTCATCGGCGAGATCTTAAGGAATACATGGTCACCAACTTGAAACTCCAACGGTCTACGCCTTCGGTCCGCGTAACTTTTCTGACGGCTCTGAGCTGTTCTTAGTCTTTCCCTGATAATCTTCACTATATACATCGGCTGCTAAACCAACTCTTGACCGTTATACTCCTTTCCCCCACTTTGTCCCAACACAACGGTGTTCTGCACGCTCTGCCATAAAGTGCTTCAAACGGTGCCATCCCAATACTCTGTTGAAAGCTGTTATTGTAGGCAAATTCCACCAAATGCAACTGCTCTTCCCACTTGCCCTGAAAATCTAATACACACGCTCTCAGCATATCCTCTAAGGTCTGAATGGTCCTCTCAGATTGGCCATCCGTCTGAGGATGATAGGCCGTACTGAATTGCAACTTGGTTCCCATGGCTGATTGCAGACTTTTCCAAAAATTCGCAGTAAATCGGGGATCACGATCCGAAGTGATTGATACCGGTACTCCATGAAGACGGACTATCTACCGCATATATAACTCTGCGTACCTTTCTAGCTCGAAGTTCTTTCGCACTGCCAGGAAGTGCGCTGATTTGGTCAATCTGTCCACTATCACCCAAATAGAGTCGTGTCCCCTCTGGCTTCTTGGCAATCCCATTACAAAATCCATTGTAATATGCTCCCATTTCCATTCTGGGATTTCCAACGGCTGCAACATTCCACTAGGCTTACAATGCTGTGCCTTCACTTGTTGGCATGTCAGACACTTGGCCACATGCTTGGCCACGTCCACCTTCATTCCGTTCCACCAATAGTGCTGTCGAAGGTTCTGGTACATCTTCGTGCTGCCCGGGTGGATGCTATAATTGCTCCTATGAGCTTCCGATAAAATCTCTTCCTTAAGCTCTAAATCATCGGGCACGCACAAACGTCCTCGAAACTTAAGAATTCCTTCCTCGGACACTTGAAAGTTCGGTTTCCTCTTAGTGCCATCCATCTCCAAAATCTTCTGAATCTCAGGGTCCGTAGACTGCAACGTCTTAATCTTGGTTTGCACTTCCGGTTCAATCCTTAACGTTACCACCAAACTGGAAAGGTGTCCTACCTCGAACTTAAACTCTGAGTCTCGCGCTCCTTCCAATAAAGCCCACTCTTTGACCATTAATTGCGCGATGCTCGATTTCCGGCTTAAGGCATCCGCTACCCGGTTGGCTTTTTCGGGATGATACAAAATGTCACAGTCATAGTCCTTCAGCAACTCCATCCAACGCCTCTGCCTCATATTCAATTCCTTCTGCGAAAACAAATACTTAAGGCTCTGATGGTCCGTGTAGATCTGGAACCGTTCTCCACATAAGTAGTGCCTCCAAATCTTAAGTGCGAAAATGATTGCTGCCAGTTCCAAGTCGTGCGTCGGATAATTCATCTCGTGAGGCCTAAACTAACGCGATGCATAAGCAACCACTCTTCCATGTTGCATTAGCACGCATCCCAATCCCTTAAGCGAAGCATCGCTATAAATCTCATATCCTTCCGGTCCTGAAGGGATCGTTAGCACTGGCGCAGTCGTCAATCTCTACTTCAATTCCTGAAAACTTTCTTCGCACTTTTCCGTCCATTCAAACTTCGTCTCCTTGTTAAGTAACTTTGTCAATGGAGTGGCTATCGCTGAGAATCTTTCTACAAACCGTCGATTATAACCTACCAGTCCTAAGAAGCTCCGAACCTCAATAACTGTCGTCGGTCTCGGCCAATCCATCACGGCCTCAATCTTTGCCAGATCCATGGAGATTCCTTCTCCGGAAATTATATGTCCAAGAAACGCCACTCGGTTCAGCCCAAATTCGCACTTGCTAAACTTAGTATACAGTGCGTGCTCTCTTAACGTTCGAAGAACCTTTTCCAAGTGTACCTCATGCTCTTTGGGACTCTTTGAATACACCAAAATATCATCTATGAAGACAATGACGAACTGATCCAAAAACTCTTTGAATACCCGATTCATTAGGTCCATGAAAGCAGCAGGGGCATTAGTCAGCCCAAACGGTATCACCGTGAATTCATAGTGTCCATACCTCGTCCTGAATGCCGTCTTTGGGATATCCTCTTTTTGGATCCTCAACTGATGATACCCTGTCCTTAGGTCAATCTTAGAAAATACCGAGGCTCCTTGTAACTGATCGAACAGGTCGTCAATCCTTGGGAGGGGATACTTATTCTTGATCGAGTTGAGGCCGATTTGGAGTCGTCGAATGAAGCTGTGCCTGATGAGGATTCGGACGAGGATTCCAAAGGGAGTGAGTCAGAGCGGACGCCATCTAGAGGGCGTAGGGATTAGTTGGAGCTGAGAAAGAGTCTGGAAGTGTCCCATTTTGGTGTAGCGTTACCCAGGCTACTAATCTTTTATGATATCGGTGGTTTGCAGTTTAGTAGTTCAATATGTATATTTTGCTTTGTGGTTTCAGAATTGGCGGTTGTGGCATAAGTTTATGTTGTAAATTGATATTGTGCTTAAATTGAGGTATAGTATATGATTTAGTGGTTTGGCAATTTATTCTCCCTAGCACCCCAGGTAAATTATGGTTTGGATGTTTTATGTTTCTGCCGCGATTAAACTCTGATGGGTTCGTTTGGGTCGGCGACATTTCCTAGGATGTCGCACTAATTTGACCGAAGAGGGACGTCGCGTGCTCGATGGGGTTCGGGACGTGACAACAGGGAACCGCCTCCGTTGAGAATGTGCAATCGAGGGATAATTCAGCAGATGTTGACAAGCCTATCCTATTGACCCAGTTCTAATACCGTTCAGACAAGGCTAGCGCCTGCCGCGGGTGAGGAACCTAGAGGGCTCGAGAGAGAGACAACGATTGATGAGAATGAAGTTGGACTTCTCGCCAAGGTAAAACCTTGTTGATTATGTCTCAAAGTTAATCTCAATTGATTCAAAATCTGACTCATAATTGAATTGTAAAGAAATCCCGCCAATATTAGGAATGTTTGAATTGAACTCTTGCTAACATGATTGGGGTGATGCAAAAAAAGGAAATTTAATTTCCTACGACACATTTTCCTTTGTGAAGTTAAAGTCTGTGTTGACGTCAAAGAAGGGCTCATAGTTTTTGCATTATAATATTATGTTATTGGGTTTGGTCTCTAGTGTATAGTGAGTGCGCTTAATATATGTACAACATATGTAAAATTTGCAAGAGAAGCAGAGAGTGTTGAGAGACGTCATCCCAGAGAGTTGAGAGTGTAAGAAAACTCCTTTCTTATGATTGATTCTTGTGATTCGGATTTGATCTAAGATTAGGAAACAATTGTGAGTAAGTGTGATTGAGTAATTATAATATCATCTTTACCAATCGTTGTGAAACTATCTAATCACTCTCTTTCTTGGTGGAGTAAACACACCGCCGAACCTCGTAAATTCGTTGTGTTCAAATTTTATTTATGCAATTTATTTCTTGCTCAAATCATTTCCATTATTCACGCTTCCGTATTAGTCGTAACGTCATGAATGCTTGGATTATCTTATCTTGGCATGAGTTTTTACTAAAGTTCAGCAAATGAGCCACATTTAATTATTGTGTAGGTGTCCTAATACTTTATAGTTCATTCGCAACACCAAGACAACTGGATCTAATTCCTAATCTTAATTAAAATACAATTAATGAATATTTAAGGGACGAGTTTAAAAAGTACAATCGATTGGTACGAGATCCTTGACCGTTCAAAGTACCTTCCGCATCAGAAACCATGCATGCGGGATCACGGCAGTAAACAAATCTAGTTAGTCGTACAATTCAATATAAAACATATCTTGTTCTGATCATCTCAATCTTAAGTCGCGACCTACTAAAAAAAATTTGAGCCATTCTTTTTTCCTAGTGTGAAGATGGAAATGGCAAAGGAAGAAAACAGAAGGAGAGGAATAAGAAAGTGAAAGTGTCCTTCTGACAAAGGAAAGTATGGAGGGAGAAAATGCAATTACTAATTAGAATAAGTTACGAAAATGACAAGTCACCCATCAAATAATCAGTAGGGACTAACGATTTATCTCGTGTAGAAATAAGGAAATAATACAAACATGTCTGATCCAATAAGAACACTTTTAATACAAGTGCCGGACTGTCTCGATTCGTGCTGAAACAAATGATCGGTTATGTAACAGTCTGAATTTTCGATCCTTTTCCCGGGATTTATGAAATGAATATTTCGACCAATGCACCTATAGTGAGATCTCACCCGGAACCGCGCATTCTCGGGATGCTAACCTTAGGGGTAAGGCCATTACGGGACTGAGTTCGCACGACCAAAGAACTCGACCTTGGTTCGACCTTCGACCATAAGGATTGACGAGGGAATGTTTTGGGCCGGCAAAAGAACACTACAAGTGCCATAACTTGTGTACGGCGCTCACTTTAGTGCCATAACTTTTTTTTTTATCACTTTAGTGCTAAAAATTTTTTAAAACGATCACTTAAGTGCTAAAATTTTTGAAAAACGATCACTTAAGTGCCAACTCCGGTGTCATACACAATTTTTCGCCGGAAATCTGACGTGGCATTTTTTTTATTAATTTCTGAAGCTGACGTGGCTCGCCGGAGTCTCGTCGGAGATTGGCACTTAAGTGATCATTTTTGAAAAATTTTAGCACTTAAATGTTCGTTTTTCAAAAATTTTAGCACTTAAGTGATCGTTTTTCAAAAATTTTAGCACTAAAGTGATCCAAAAAAAAGTTATGACACTTAAGTGATCGTTTTTCCTCCGACTTGGCACCAAAGTAATCCGAAAAAAAGTTATGGCACCAAAGTGAGCGCCGTACACAAGTTATGGCACTTGTAGTGTCCTTTTGCTGTTTTGGGCCAACAGAGAGCGATCTATTTGATTGATCGTGTCCGAAGGGAACTAGCGATAGACCCTCGCAATTACATGACAATCGAGGTCGCCCTGGTTCGAGCAAACTTAAAGGTGATTTGACTTAGTGTCGGTCACGGGTCGAGAGCGCGTAATCCCAAAGGGCCACCCGTTAGCCAGAGATAAGCTAAAGTCGCAATTGTTTGATTCTAGTCATTTCTTGGAATTCGGGCCAGGGAATCGAGAATTTTGCAAGTGACAATTTTGAGCGGCCGATGACGTTTTTGGCTTGGCCAACCTTGGGGCCACCCATTTCTGCAAAAAAATGGATTTCGGTCCGGGACCGGAAAAATGACCATTTTGCCCCTGGGACCGCGAACGAATTTTAAGGACTGGATTAAGTCGGGGGACTGAGAATAATCCTGTGTGGCCGAAAATAAGAAGACAGGATTGCCCCTCTTCCTTTTTGAGTAATTACTCTTTTGCCCCTGTATTATTAGATAAGGACAATCGTGGGCCGTCGGATTTGGATAAGATCAAATAGTGGCCATTGGATCGGAGGGTAGTTAGAGGAGTGTTTTGGTAATTTCCGGGGTGCAATTATTGGGGTTAGATTATAAAATTCATTTTCTCTCTCTCTCTCTCTCTCTCTCTCTCTCTCTCTCTCTCTCTCTCTCTCTCTCTCTCTCTCATTTCTCACGTTCTCTCTCTCTCCTCACCCCCACCCCCACCGAAGCTCTCTCTCTCCCCTCTCCCCGTGCGTGAAGCCCCCTTGGCCGGCCACCAGCTCGCCGCCGCCGGTCGCCGCCCAGCCCAGCCGTCCGCGCCGCCGTCTCCTCCTCCCTAGTCGCCCCTCACCGTCCGTCCGCCTCTCTCTCTCCCTGTTTCGCTATCCCGCTCGGCCTGGACATCACCGAGCCACCTCTGGCCGACCTCCCCTAGCCCATACGTCCCCACCACCACCCCCAGCAAGCCGATCGCCGCCCGCCAGCCCCCCGTCCTCAGCCGCGCCGCCGCTCGCCCACCTGGCTGCCGGCGCCCCTGCTCAGCTGCTGCTGCTGTTCCGGTCATTCCCGCCTCTGTCCAGCCTTGTTTGTCTCGCTTTTTAGGGTAAGTGACTTCCCCAAACTCTCCCTAGGACCTCGGGTATTGTAGGACGTGTTTAGGACTCGGTTTGGGTAGTTTAAGTGGCTGTTTTGGGGTTGAGATAAAGGCTGGATGTTCAGATGTCGTGCACTGATTTGGGGGTTGAATATATGTGGTTTGGTAGGCTCGGATAGGGCTGAGGTGATGTGGAATGATTGTGGCTGAATTGCGTGGTTGTTTGATAATTTCTTGCCTTGAATAAGTTCGTATATGTGACTGTGTGACGGATTATTGCTAGTTGCTTCTGAATTGTGTCTCGGGCTGATTATTGAGTGGCCGTGTGCCCGTGTGTATGGTCGTGAGGCGTGGTGGTGTGATTGCGCATTGAGTTTGCGTGCCAAGCGTGTGTGATCGGGTGGTGTGTTCGTGTGACGAGGACGTGCATTATGAAGTGTGTGTGAGACGTGAAATTGTGTGACCGTGTGTATGTGTAGCCATGTGGTACGTGTGGAGAGTGTGGAACGAAGGTACGGGTTTGTAGGATTGTTTGGAAAAAGGTCCGTCCTGAGGCGTGTTCGTTTACGCGGGACGATGCCGTCCCTGACGAGGTGACGATGCCCGGCCCGACGGGGTGACGATGCCTGACGAGGTCAGAAGACCGTTGGCCTGATGCATTTTATGCGGGCGCGGTAGAGAAGGAATTGGGAAGGTAGGATCCGTCCTGAGGCGTGTTCGTTTACGCGGGACGATGCCGTCCCTGACGAGGTGACGATGCCCGGCCCGACGGGGTGACGATGCCTGACGAGGTCAGAAGACCATTGGCCTGATGCGTTTTACGCGTGCGCGGTAGTGGCGGAAAGGTTGAGAATAAGTTGGACTTGGCCAGACGTATGAGGATTGCGAAAGTTGACGTATGGCGTGAGTTCGTGTGCGAGTGTAGATGGTATCGCGTATTGTGGTGCTTGACTATGAGGTAAAAACTACTAGGCACGGTATGGGACGTGCCGGGTGGGTTTTGCCTGATAATCGAGGCACGCGCGCGACTGTGATGCATTGCTGTGGCATGTTGCTGTTATTATCTAACGTGCAGGAACGTACATGATGGGTTCCAGGTAGGATCGCATGTGATTGTTAGTTTGGTTAATTGTTGTGTGTTGTGCGTGTTCCGTCTGGCGGTACGTGAGAGCCTATGTGGGGTGGCGGTACGTGAGAGCCTATGTGGGGTTTGGGGTTGTACACTTATTGAGATTCGTCTCACGGTTATATAACCACCACTTTCAGACCCCCAGCCGTAAACCCAGGAGTCCCGCCTCCTTGTTTTTGGAATATGAGCAGCTGCCCATGGTGCCCAGTGGAGCCGCAGGCACTGTCCAAGTGATTTTCCGGGGCTCGAGCCAGAGGACGCTGAAGCAGAGTGGAGCAGGGTGACTAGTAGGTTTCCCTTAGGGTATTTTAGGGGTTGTGTAGAATAGGTCTGACCAATCACCTTTTGTCAGTTAGGTCGACCTATAGGGAAGCTAAGTTAACCGGGCCATCTGACCTATTTGTTATGTCGGTGGTTCGAATGCTTGTCTGTTAAGTTTGCTGTAATACCCTGTTTGTATGCGTGGTGTAATAGCGTTGTATATATAAATGAATGTTGTTGTTGTTATTTGACTGTCCCGTTGAGCTACCCCATCGTCGTCTTTTTAGTCAGGGGTTTTTATATTCGTTTCCGCATGTGTTTCTGATGTTTGGGTTGGGTCGGCGACGTTCCTGGGACGTCGCAACTATTCGACCGCAGAGGGATGTCGCGTGCTCGATGGGGCTCGGGGCGTGACAGGTTAACACGTCAGTTTGTGACTAAACGGGTTAGGCGGGTCAATCCGCATGAAGCATGATTTTTATAATATCATGACACTAACCCGTTCATGTCCCACCCAAATTTGTTTAATGTTGTGTCATGCCGTATCGTGTAGATTAATCATTTCGAGAATTATGGACCTGAGGATGATGCAATGCAAATGTCACGAGGGGACCCAAAAGTTTGATCCCACCATTTTTGTCTCCCCTCATGTTTGTCCTCTTCCACAAAGAAAGCATAAAATAGTTATTTTGTCAACTTAGCCAACTAATCCGACCCAAAAAAAGAAACTTAGCCAGCTAAACTTGTGGATATAGTGAGGATGACGTTAAGAATTAAAAGCTTCATATATGTATTGAGATGTACTACCTACACATATTTTCCTTTTTGTAAGTTAGTAATAATTGAAGTAAATTACCTAGACACTCTGCATATTATACCCAACGACCCTCTATACTTGTATTGTTGGTTTTAATCCATGTAAATAAATGGGTGAATTTAGTCTGTCCGACCAATACTCGCTAACGTCCTTATTGAGTTTCGACGATTAACAAATAGGTATTTCGTTTAAATAAACATAAACCGAGACTAAGACAAAAAATGATAAGATAATAAATGCTTATGTGAATGTCTTGTTTATCATCACATTATGAAGTAGTCCATGACGGAACTTCTGATGTGGATTTTTCTCTTCTTCTTTTTTATTGGTACGTATATAACTTAAGAAAAGTTTTAATTTTACACACCATGTCAAAGCGTGTACCAAATATGCATTCCAATTCAATTTTGGATGATTGATTTTGATTTGAGAAAAGTAATGCATGAAGGAGCACGTATCATTTGTTTCGAAGCATAGTCCAAAACAAAATCTTTCACGAGCTAGTCAACGAAATGGAAATCGTGTTGCTATTAGGTATTATCTTGGATCGCGACCCTGGACACGAAGCTAAAGCTATCGTGTGAATGCTTACTTTTTACGATCTGTCGTTCTCAATCTCAAGATCCGCTACTCCTATAAACTGCAAGAGCCCAGTTTCTTAGATTAGGGCATACTGCAACCCCTCTTCTTGTTCTTCTTGTTCTTCTTCCTCCCTTTCTTTCTTCTTCTTCTTGAGGAAGCCATGGAGTCCCCTAAAAAGTCCAATAAGATCAGCGAAGTGGTTCGACTCTGGCAACTCCTCAAGAAGTGGAGAAACTTTGCAAACTCATCGAAAACCGCCATAAGTGCTGCTGCCACGAGCCCGAACTGCAGCGGCATTCACAAGAGCATCAGCTTCCTCAAAAGAACGATCTCTTCTCTATCATCGGACGACAAAAACGGCAGCAACAAAAAGCAGCACAGCAGCAGCAACAGCAACGCTGTCCCAAAAGGCTACCTCACGGTCTGCATCGGCGAAGAGCTTGAGAGGTTTGTCATCCCGACGCACTACTTGGGCCACCCGGCATTCAGGTTCTTGCTGCAAGAGGCCAAGGAGGAGTTCGGGTTTCAGCAGACGGGCGTCCTGAGAATCCCATGCGACGTTCTGGTGTTCCAAAGTGTTGTGAAGATGGTGGAGGGGAAGAAGAAGGCGGCTGTAAACAATGGCGGGTTGGTGGTGAAAGAACGGTGCAGGCTCGGTGCAAACGAGACGTGTGGAGGTCTCCTGTTGGACGGTGGTGAGATGGGTCATCGTCATCTTCATCACTCTCGTCATCATCCTTGGAGCCCTGTATGCAGATGAATCTGTCTTCCCCTCCGTGTTTTTGCTTAGGTCCTGCATGTTTATACCAGAGATGTTGCTTCTTAAGAGATATATAGACTATACTCTATATTCTATGTCAATAGACAAATACAGAAAGCATGGAGAAGAAGGGGATGTAGTATTGACCTGTTTTGAAATGGAGATCTTGACCTTTTAAATTTGGAGATGCATCTTAAACTTGCTCCCACCAAGTATCTTGACTCATCCTAAAGTTAAATTAGTGCAAATTAAGTCACATGACCTTTTTAGCCTAAATTTCCAAAATAGAAAATGGCCCTGCATCTTCCCACCCTCCAAACTTAACAACCGAGATTGAAAAATTGATATGATTCAACCTACAAGCCATTTGAATGTAGCGAATAACAACGGGACTTGAGAATTAATGTGTATTAGAATCGCCTCTTCCAGCCTTTTCACCCAGCACCATCACCACACTCACCATTGTCATCGCTCATATCTCACCCTCTCTCTCTCTCTCGACTGATCTTGTAACAGAGCCCACCCATTTTACGGCGCCAAACCTCTATGAGTAACCTTACATGATTATGATCATTTGAATGCAAATCTTTCTTACGAACATGAGGCCTCGCTCATCCCCTGCGAGACAAAATATGTCTAAAACTCTCCCACTTAAAGCACCGATGTCCTAATGAGTGCCACCCTCACCGCCCAGGGATATTCCCTTTATTTAATATGTGGTTCAGTCCACTCTTGCCCCCTCCGCCGTCCTAAGAACTTGTCAAGAGCTAGACCTTATTTGAGCCTTCTTGCTCGGGCAATCACTTCTTGCGATTGCTTTGAAACCGGCACACCTAGCGGTTCATGGGTCGATCAGTTCAATCCATTTGAGCACTTTTCATTCCAATTAATTTGATTTATTAACTAAAATATCTTCCTAAGAAGCATCCATCGCGTAGCTGATGATGGGGGCCCTGTATTCACATTTGGAGGTCAGGATGTCGATCCCATCATCTCACTTATGCAAGTTCACTTATTTAAATAATAAATCAGATAACTTGTAGCTATTAAACAATAAAGAGATGTCCCCCCTGTGGAAAAATAACCCACTTACTGTTCAAGTCTACATAGGATCCATCCTTGCTCGTGCAAGATTGACATTGTTTTTCTTATAATGTCTAAAGAACCGGTCAAAGCGTTGTCCGTGGAACACCGAGTCAATCGGGCTGACGCTGGACTTGAGCAGCTCTTGAAAATCCAGTTATTTCCCCAAAACCAGACCGAATCATTGTCCAGTGCTACCTTTTGAATCGGCTGGTTTGGTTCGGGTTTGAAAACACTGCTTTCCGCTCTCATCGGATTGGGTGTCCTGACCAAATCATGGACCTGTTCTACGGTTTGAACTAGCTAGTCCTGTCCAAATTTGAAAACACTACTTTCCGCTCTCATCAGCTCGGGTTTGGGCCAAGTCCCTAAAAAGAATATTCCGAGTGTAACCACGACCATTTAAAATGGGCAAAAGGACACTATAAGTGCCATAACTTGTGTACGGCGCTCACTTTGGTGCCATAACTTTTTTTCGGATCACTTTGGTGCCAAGTCGGAGGAAAAACGATCACTTAAGTGTCATATCTTTTTTTTGGATCACTTCAGTACTAAAATTTTTGAAAAACGATTACTTAAGTGCTAAAATTTTTGAAAAACGATCATTTAAGTGTTAAAATTTTTGAAAAACGATCACTTAAGTGCCAATCTCCGGCGAGACTCCGGCGAGCCACGTCAGCTTCAGAAATTAATAAAAAAAATGCCACGTCAGATTTCCGGCGAAAAATTATGTACGGCACCGGAGTTGGCACTTAAGTGATCGTTTTTCAAAAATTTTAGCACTTAAGTGATCGTTTTTCAAAAATTTTAGCACTAAAGTGATCCAAAAAAAAGTTATGACACTAAAGTGAGCGCCGTACACAAGTTATGGCACTTGTAGTGTTCTTTTGCCATTTAAAATGGATCCAATTTCGAAATAGCATCACAATTCTCCACCCATCTGATGTAGAATTTGGGGTATCCATATCTCATTTATTAAATATTTCTGAAAAAAGAGAGAAGATTCAGTAAGCTTGCGAGTTTGTCAATTTACGAGCTCAAGCTCGATTCAACAAGATACTAAAGTAGCTCAAAAAAATGGTCCCTGGATTCACTAGCAACATGCTGCAAAGTACATAAACAGGAACGACATGAATACCCCACTTCACCCCTTTGATTCTGTGTATAGCCTTTTATGGACAGTGACCCAAGACATAAAACTATGCTTAGAAATGTTTGGACAAACCCAACTAATCTTGTCCAGGTTACGTCAACAGGGTCATGTCTCGATAGCTCCCAGGCAGATTTAACAGAAGAAAGACACCAGAAGAAAGAGGTTTCCAGCTAACATGATCAACAACACTAGGATTCCGAAAGGTTATTTTGCAAATGGCCGCTTTGATATCAACCATCTTATCAGTTTCTTGCAGCAGGCCAAACCCAAGCTGCATCTCCCAATAGTATCCGAAACCTCACTCCGACAATGCAAACGATATTTTTGCAGTACATTTTCAGAGAAAATACACGGTAAAGCGCCTAAAAGAGGCCTTGAACAAAAGCAACATCGCCCTTAGAAAAGACTGGCACATCGCATCGTCGGCAAAGCATGAATGCGTTGATATGTCTGGAGCACAAAGGCTGATAAGAGAGTGATAACACTAACAACCAAAAGAAGAAGAAGATAAGGTGACAGAGGGTGGTCTTCTCGTTGCAAACCCTTTTTTCCCCTATAAACAACCTTCAACTCCCTCCACCATTAATGGAGGCCTACAATTCATGGAGGTCAACCTTCAAGGCCCGAGGATAACCAACAGCCAAATCTACCGCATTGCGGCCACGCCAGCTTCTTCATCACGAGCTCCATCACAATCGATTTTTATTGTTCCTTACGTTAAAAAATAACGTAATATACATAACGCGATATTTTTTATTATAATAAAAAAATGCAAAAAGAAATAATAGCGACACCAATTTTAATATAATAATGACCAAGCCAATGTTTATATAATTTTTAATATGCTGAATTGTTTGTTTTTTATAAAATTGACAGAAAATTCAACAGCTAACCGAATCTCCTTAAGACGATTAGTTCATATCAATGGTGCAAGGCAGCTTCACAAACTATGTCTCCTAAGATACAACACATCGAACATGTTTGTATTAGAACTATACAAACAGGACTCTATCAAGCACTTTTCAAAATCGGCACACTTATAGGTGTGAATTTTTAAAGAAAAAATCTTATCCTGAATAACTCTATCTCGTTGGCTATTGAAGAAGACTTCAAACCCATTATTGTGATCTAAAGAAATCCTCTGAAAAAACTATATCACGAGAGCTGAAGAGATGCATCCTTTAACGCATCCACAAAACGATTGTAAGAGGGCTGAAGAACGTCCATTAACTCGTTCATTAATTCATCCATTAAAGTGTCCACAATACTGCTACACGAGAGCTTAAGAGAGGCGTCCGTTAACGCATCCATTAATTCATCCATTACCTCATCATAAAATTGTTGCACCAAAGCTGAAGATATGCGTCAATTTAACGCGTCCATCAAAACTGCCGTACAAGAGCTGAAGAACGTGATTAATGTTGAGTCATTAATAATGCATAATTAAAAATAATCCCCCACATTAATGGCTCAATAGAACATTTTGACTCAAAGAATTCCAAGTGTGCTTGTGGAGATAAACTATATCAAGATAAGTAACTTTCGTTTTGAACCTTCTTTAGTGAAAGCTTATTGGACTTACTTAACAAGTTGATGGACTAAGCCTTGAATCACTAGTTGTTGATGTAAGCCCAGACAATAAACCTCACACAAAGTATCACCGATTCAAGATTGCTTCTCGGTTGTGTCCATTTTTTCAACCCTGAACCTACCGGGATTCATGCATGCTTTAGGAAATCTAGCCTTTGAGATTTTTATAGAGTCAGCCAGTTCCACGCATATAGGTGCATTCCTATTAAAGGTATCCTATCATATCTTACTATGATTTTGAAATCCAAGCTATAAGAATCATTAAACGCATAGCGTATCCTTAAAACGTTGTAGGAAGCATTGTTGCATCATAGGAGTGGGAGACAATGCACATACTAGAGTTTCCAAAATTTGCATTTGAACCTAGTCCATGGGATCTCCAATCGCTAAGTTAGATTTCCACCTTGGAACCTTTTTTATTGAGTTAAGGCTTTGAACCCCATTCCCATCGATGCGCAGTTTATCTGCTCTCTCGACGGACCTTTTTTCAGCGAATCCACAATGTTTTTCTTTGACTTTACAAAGTCTACAAAATAATTCCATTCGAGAGAAACTACCTTATGGTATTATGTCTACGACGAATGTGCCTAAACTTACCATTATATATCACATCATGTGCCCTTACAATCGCTGTTTGATTGTCACACTGAATGCTTATATGAGGCGTAGGTTTTGGCCACAATGGTACATCCTCTAAAAATTGTCGAAGCCACTTTACTTCTTTAGCAGTTTTATCTAAAGCAACAAACTCTGATTCCATCATGGAGCATGCTATAAGAGTTTGTTTTGAGGATTTCCATGATACCGCGGCACGTCCTAGCGTAAAAACTTATCCTCTAGTAGATTTCGATTCATGTGAATCCGAAATCCAGTTGGCATCACAATAGCCTTCCAAAACAGTTGGATATTTGCCATATTGCAAAGCATAGTTTTTTGTTCTTTTCAGATAACCTAACCCTCTCGACAGAGCATTCGAATGCTCGTGATTGGGATTACTTGTTTATGTGCTTAGTTTTCCTACTGAGTACGCAATATCTAGTCTGGTGCAGTTCATGATGCACATAATGATGTCGATTACTTAAAAAAACTCAAGCTGTCTGATACTGTTTCTAGTATTCCTTCCTAAAGTTAGGTGTGGAAGGAAGGGATTATTCGCATCTTTGATGTTAAACCCTTTAAACAACTCAAGTACCTTCTCAATGTAATGAGGTTGTGTAAAACCCTAGACCATCTAGAATTTTGATGCTGAGTATAACATCCACAACACCTAAGCCTTTCATCTCAAAGTTCTTCTCAAAAACATTCTTGATGTTTTTGATAATCTCAGAGTTATCTCCAAGAATCAACAAAACATCGACATATAAAGTACATAATTAACCATCGTGGTTTTAGTGTCTACAAATTTGTCACATTCATTGATTATATACCCATTTTGGATCATCACATGGTCAGGCTTTTCATGCCATTGTTTAGGAGCTTGGTTAAGTCCATACAATGATTTGACAAGTCTACACACTATGTATTCTTATCTTTTAACCTTGAATCCTTCATGTTGTTCCATATAAATCTCCTCATCGAGATTACCATTCAAGAACGCAGTTTCATCCATCTGATGTACTTGCAAATTGTATAGCAAAGTTATAGCAATCATCATCCTAACTGATGTTATTCTTGTTACAGGTGAATATGTATCACAGTAGTCTAGACCCTTTCTTTGTTTGAACCATTTGACAACAAAATGTGTTTATACTTATGAATGGAACCATCAGCTTTACGTTTCCCTATGAATATCCATTTGCATCCAATTGATTTATTTTGAGATGGAAGATCAACCAATTCCCATATATGGTTACTTATAGCTGAATCAATCTTATTGTCAACAGCTTCTTTTCAGAAAGGAGCATCTGAAGATGTCATTGCTTTTTTAGACGTTTGAGGTTCACCTTCCAATATGTATGTCAAAAAATCAGGTCCGAAAGATTTCTCAATCCACGACCTCTTGTGTCATGTCCCGGCCAAGACCGTGACACATGGTGTACTTTGCGACGTCCCGTTCATTATTATCTTTCTTTTACGAACAAACGGAAGCATGAAATCGGGACAATAAAAATTAGAACAACATCAAGATCAAGACAAGCATCATGAGCAAACTTTTTTACATGATAGCTTATATATACATTACAAGCCAAGCCCTTTATACAAGCCCCTTCTTTTTAAGAGCCGATTCACATACATACTTGTACCCGCTATAATAACGCCTAGCACCTCTACCGTGGTTATCTAGCCAAGCTCCCAGAAAGTTTCTTTCAAAACTTGCTCGGTCCCTCCCAAGCGGAACCGCCGCCTAGGCTTCATTTGCGGTGCCCCTGGGTGCTGATCCATTGGAACCACCGAAAGGACCATTGAACCCGCGGAATGGTCCGAACAAGCCTTCGCTCATCCACATGTACCATGCTTCATACTTGTGGAGAACGGGATTCTCAAATCCCTCATCTACCAGGACCTGTGAAATCACCTTCCGGTAGGCATAACCCATTTCCACATCTACCACATCCAAGACGTCCACTACGAGTTCTACAGGTACACCAAAACGCACCGGCGGGGCTGCCATCCTATAAGTTTGGAAAAACAACAGGGAGTGAGTGTCGCGCCGCGTCTTTTATTCTTTTCTTTTTTTGGGTTCCGGGATTTGCGCGCTAAGGAGGTATTTCCGTGTAAGAGTCTCTCCCAGACCATACATGTAACATTCTGAATTTTCGATCCTTTTCCCGGGATTTATGAAATGAATATTTTGGCCAATGCACTTATAGTGAGATCTCACCCGGAACCGCGCATTCACAAGATACTAACCTTAGGGGTAAGGCCATTACGGGATTGAGTTCGTACGACCAAAGAACTCGACCTTGATTCGACCTTCGACCATAAGGATTGACGAGGGAATGTTTTGGACCAACAGAGACCGATCTATTTGATGGATCGTGTCCGAAGGGAACTAGCGACAGACCCTCGCAATTACATGACAATCGAGGTCGCCTTGGTTCGAGCAAACTTAAACGTGATTTGACTTAGTGTCGGTCACGGGTCGAGAGTGCGGAATCCCAATGAGCCACCCGTTAGCAAGAGATAAGCTAAAGTCGCAATTGATCGATTCTAGTCATTTCTTGGAATTCGGGCCCGGGAATCGAGAATTTTGAAAGTGACAATTTTTAGCGGCCGATGGCGTTTTTAGTCTGGCCAACCTTGGGGCCACCCATTTCTGTAAAAAAATGGACTTCGGTCCGGGACCGGAAAAATGACCTTTTTGCCCCTGGACCGCAAACAAATTTTGAGGACTGGATTAAGTCGGGGGACTGAAAATGATCCTGTATGGTTGAATTTAGAGAGACAAGAATGCCCATATTCTTCTTTGGTCAATTACTCTTTTGCCCCTTGAATTATTGGATAAGGACAAACGTGGGACGTCGGATTTGGATAAGATCAATTCTTGGCCATTGGATTGGAGGGGTAGTTAGAGGGGTATTTAAGTAATTTCCGGTGGGGTTTTAGAGGCCAATTATTGGGGTTAGAATATAAATATCTATTTCCTCTCTCTCTCCTCAATAATTCTCTCCCTCTCCCTCTCCTCACCCCCACCGAACCGGCGCTCTCTCTCTCTCCCTCCCCATGCGTGAAGCCACCTTGGCCGGCCACCAGCTCGCCGCCGCCTGGTCGCCGCCCTCCCGCCGTCC
This sequence comes from Syzygium oleosum, assembly GCF_021117445.2. Taxonomy (NCBI): domain Eukaryota; kingdom Viridiplantae; phylum Streptophyta; class Magnoliopsida; order Myrtales; family Myrtaceae; genus Syzygium; species Syzygium oleosum. Next base: position 2,406,479 of record NW_026607500.1, on the reverse strand, counting down.
GCGCCGCCGCTTCTCCCTTCTGGTCGCGCCTCACCACCCGCCGTTCTCTCTCTCTCTCTCTCTCTCTCTCTCTCTCTCTCTCTCTCTCTCTCTCTCTCTCTCTCTGTGTTCGCCTATCCTGTTCAGCCCCGCCACCACCGAGCCACCCCTGGCCATCCTCCCCTGGTCCATACGACCTGACCGCCACCCCCAGCCGCCCGATCGCCGCCCGCCAGCCACCCGTCCACGGTGGTGCCGCCATTCACCCGCCTGGCTGCCGGCGACGCTATTTGGTTGCTGCTGCTGGTCCGGTCGTCCCAGCCACCCATCCAGCCCGTTTTTCATGCCATTTTCAAGGTAAGTGACTTCCCCAAATGTTACCTAGGACCTCGGGTATTGCTAGGCTCGTTTAGGACTCGGTTTGGGTAGTTTAGGGGTTGTTTGAGGCATGTGAAGGAGGGGCTAGTTAATGGTTGTTGTGGACTGGTTTATGGGATGAAAATGCGAGGTTTAGGAGGCCCGAATAGGGCTGTGGTGAAGGGGCACGACGTTGGCTGAATTGTATGTTAGTTGGAAATTTTATGACTTGAGTGGGTTTAATTGAATGATTGTGTGATTTGTAATTGTTGGCTGGCTTGGAATATGTTGTGGGCTGTGTAGGTGTGGCCGTGTGTGCCATGTGTGCCATGTGTGTGGCCGTGTGTGCCATGTGGCCGTGAGGTGTGGTGGTGTGATTGTACAATGAATTCGCGTGCTAAGTGTGTGGTCGTGTGGTGTGCTCGTGTGACGAGAATGTGCATTTGCGAAGTGTATGTGAGGCGTGAGGTTGTGTGTGGCCGTGTGTATGTGTGGCCGTGTGGTACGTGTGGAATGTGTGGAACGAAGGTACGGGAATGTAGGATCGGTTGGAAAAGCGATACCCTGAGGCTTGTTCGTTTACGCGGGGTAGGTTCCGTCTTGAGGCGTGTTCATTTATGCGGGACGATGCCATCTCTGACGAGGTGACGATGCCCGGCCCGACAGGGTGACGATGCCTGACGAGGTCAGAAGACCGTTGGCCTGATGCGTTTTACGCGGGCGTGGTAGTGGTGGAAAGTTGGGAATGAGCTGGACTTGGCTTGACGTGTGAAGATTGTGAAAGTTGACGTATGGCGTGAGTTAGTGTGCGAGTGTGGTTTGTATCGCGTGATGTAGTGCTCGATTATGGGGTAAAAACTGCTAGGCATGGTATGGAACGTGCCTAAGTGGGTTTTGCCTTATAATCGAGGCACGCGCGATTGTGAACGCATTGATGCATGTGAATTCTTAGTACGGGTATTGGTTTTGTGATATGGATGATGCATTACTGTGGTACATTGGCTATGTTATTATCTAACGTGCAGGGATGTGCATGATGGATTCCAGGTAGGATCGTATGTGTTTGTTAGTTTGGCTGACCGTTGTGTGTTATGCATATTTCGTCTGACGGTACAAGAGAGCCTATGTGGGGTTTGGGGTTGTACACTTATTGAGATTCATCTCATAGTTGTATAACCACAATTTCATACCCCCAGCCTTAAACCCAGGAGGCCCGCCTCCTCTTTTTGGGGTTTTGAGGAGCCGCCCATGGTGCCCCAGTGGAGCTGCAGGCTGTGCAACTATTGCAGGTGATTTCCCCCGTATCGTGTTCAAGGGATCTTCCAAGGGCTCGAGCCAGAGGATTCAGTAGCAGAAACGGAGGAGAGTGACCTTTAGGTTTCCCTAGGGTATTTTAGGGGTTGCGTAGAATAGGTCTGACCAGTTATCTTTTGTTCGATAGGTCGATATATAGTGAAGTTAAGTTAGCCAAGCCACCCGATCCTTGTGTTATATCGGTGGTTGTGAATGCTCGTTGGTTAGGTTTGTTTGTATTATGATGTTTGTATGCTCGGTGCAATGGCGTTGTATATAAATGAATGTTGTTGTTCTTTGACTGTCTTGATGATCTACTCTGTCGTCGTCTTAATAGTATGGGTGTTTGTATATTCGCTTCCGCATGTGTCTCTGATGTTTGGGTTGGGTCGGCGATGTTCCTGGGACGTCGCAATAATTCGACCGGTGCGGGATGTCGCGAGCTCGATGGGGTTCGGGGCGTGACAATACCTCACGTGACAGTAGAAGGTGATTTCTTATTTAGTCTAGGTTTGTGATTTTGGAGTCGCCACTAGTCATTATTGGTAGGTAGACTAGAAACCTAATCGAGGTACAGGAGAAATACCACGATTCTACGAACCAGAGATTCTGAGTACGGGAACTCGGTTACGTTATTGATCCCAAATCGAGATCCCTAACACCCTTTCGGCACCTAAGAACGATACGATGTTTAACGTGTCATGCGAATTTCCGAGGCTTACCCACTAATCCTATCCGTTCTAATCGCAGGAAAAACCAAACAAGTATTAAACGCACAATCAAAGTCAATCAAATCAATCAATCCTAAGTAGTCTCTAAAACGAAAATCAATCAAAACACCCAAACCCTAATGAAGCTCCAAAAGCTTGTTCATTTCATGATTTAAACATTTTTTAGAGTTTTGGGGTTTTTTAAGGGTTATAACCCCTGAATTTGGAATTTTCTAAAAATGTCACTTGGGCACTTCCGAAAATTTAAATTTCACTTTTTATGGCTGGCCACGATGTTTTTGGACCATTCTGTGAATATTCAAAAAAAATTATTTTTTTTCGAAAATTTTATTAAAATCGAGAATTGATTTTTTTATGATTTTCTCAAAATTTTTATGAATTTTCCGATTTTTTCAATTTGTTTATTGATTTTCCAAATTTTTTATAATTTTTATTTGTATTTTCTGAATTTTCTGAATTTTTATGAATTTTTTGAAACTTTTTGAATTTTTATAAATTTTCTATTTTTTTTTTGAATTATCTGTTTTTTTTCTGCATTTTATTTTCCAAAAATTTTATATTTTTCTGATTTTTTATTTTTGCTGTTTTCTAGGTTTTTTTATTATTTTTTTTTGTTTTTTTGAATTTTTTTCTATTTTTCCCGCCAGGAGGCGAACCGGACCGGCCCTGTTCGGCTTGGCCGAACTGGGAGTCCCCGGCGCCGGGGCCAATCATCCTCTCCGGCGGGCACGACGCCAAACGGAGCCGTTTTGCCCGCTGTTCATTGGGGCATTTCCCCGAACAGGTGATGGGCATGGTCAAGTGTTCATGGTTCTCTATGTTGCCGGTTTGAGCTTGCCGCCGATGACCTTCCAGTCAGTATTTTGCCATTCCTTTTTGCTCCGATTAAAGTCCATGTTATCTAATATCATCATAACCTATTCGGAACACCGCCAGACATTTGCCGGCCGGCAAAAAATCAACCTAAACAACCTAACTTGCAAACTGTTCTTAACTAGCTATTCAAACTTCCAAATCACAATACAGAGCGCCCTAACCGTCTATCTCGATCAAAACAGGTATCAAATCATCACACAAGGTAAGGGAATGCTAACTTGACTGGCCTATGGCCACAGTGACACTCCGGCGAGGACCTCCGAGCTCCGGCGAAGTGGTTTTCATGCATGGCCGACTCGGTTTATGCAAGTTTAACACCCCAAATGCAATGAGACAACACCAAATGTGATTTGAAACAAGTTTTAACACAAAAATGCTTAAAATCATCAACGAGATCGCATGAACATTCACTTTGGAACTAAACGCAATTCTAGAAATTCTGGAAAAACAGTGACCATGAGCGATATTTACCTGCTTCATCGGACAGTCAAACGAGGTTTCTGAGTTGATCTGCAGCTGTGGAGAGTTTCTTCGACACCCAGGCTTCAAGTTGGTGGTCTTGGGATCACTGGAAAGGCTTCGGATACGCCGGCCGAGCTCAAGTTTCAGGCCTTCGCGATCATGCTTTCCCAAGGAGGAAATCTCCTTGTTTGATCGATTTGCCGGTGCCGTTCAATCAACCAGCGCCGATCACTCAATCCAGGGATCTCTACTCCTCTCACTCTCTCTCAACCTCGCGCTCTTTCTCCCTGTTTCTCTCCCTTCTTTCTCTCTGGCAATCTATTGAACACCTTCCTTCCAATGTTCAGTTTTTCCTTCGTTTTTGTTGATAAAAAATCCCGCCCAAAGTTTGTTGGAACCGACCTTGAATCGGTTAGGGTGATTATCTGGTGCCAACTGGATATTTTCCAGCTGGCCAAATCGATTAAAACGTGCTAATTTGATCGGGAATGATCGGTGAAGTCGCGGGCACAGGAATTATTTTCTGGGTTTATTGTGCTTTGGCTGAGTCGGGTAAGGAAGATGAGTAACTCGGGTCAGGTCGACCCGGCAAACCCGAGTTGGTCTAAATTCGCCAATTAAGCTCAATTTCGACCCAATTTTCAAAATTAAACCCCAAAATTGAATTTCCCATCACATTCCGAACCCAAATATATGATTTGCTCCAATTTTTATTATAATTATGTCCAAGATTTTCTAATTTTTATATTCGGGTTAATAGGGTTTTGTTCAATTTGATGTCCTAATGACCTGATTAGGTGAAATTGATGCCAAAATTGAATTACCCACATCTGATTAACCCTAGGAATGATGGTTTCATGTTTTGATAATTTCATATTGGGCACGATTCCCAATTTGGGTTCAAAATTCTTAATTTTCAATCTAATTTTGGGGATTTTTTATTTTTATGCCAAATTGTGCAATTGGACCGACCATTATGAAATTCAAGGTCGCAGAATCATTTGTTGTGAAGACACTATGACTTAAAAATGACCAGAAAAAATTTAATTGGATTTTTGGTTCAATTCGGGTTTAATTTTGCCCAATTTTGGGAAAAACATATATCCTATTGAGATTTTTCAAAATTGATGATGTATTCATGAAATTGGATTTAAAATAAGACTAATGACTATTTTTATGGAATTTTCTGATTCCATTTGCTATTTTTCTTGATTTTCTTACTTATTTTGACCAAAAGAAATTAAGGAAAAATGCAGAAAAATGGTAAAAAAATATTTTTTGGTTTATAAATAGGTTTCTAGGTTTGGCCAAGATTCCTAATCCTAATTTTGAAATTTTTAAAAATATGAAAAAAAAAATGAGCTAAAAATTAGGTGTCAACAACTGCCCCTCTTTGAGATTGAGCTCGTTAGAGGTTGATCTCAAAGATAAGGTGACACCTGAATTTTTAGTCGACTCACTGAACAAGATAAGATAGAAATTTCACAACAACTGATTAGGGTCTTGCTTTTGAAATCCATGATCTAATCCAAAGGTTCTCTTTTCGGAACACATTTTGAAAGGTTCTTAATGATTGAGGGAGAGAAACTTACCTGTTTGTGAGAGTTTCTTTGTTGCTTATCCAAGAGCATGAATTGATGGTGATGATGATTATAATGGTTATTCTGATTTCGTGGTTTAAGGACGAACTCACGAACCATGAACGCCTGAGGCTCTTCGCCTAAGGATTTTGGAGACTTGCCAAGTGGTTCCTCTCCCGTAGGATTTTGGAAATTGCTTAGAGGCTCCTCGCCTGTAGGACTTGAATTTGCCTAGTGGTTCCTCACCAGTAGGACTTGAATTTTCCTAGATGCTCCTCGCCTATAGGACTTGAATTTGCCTAGTGGTTCCTCACCAGTAGGACTTGAATTTGCCTAGAGGCTCCTCGCCTATAGGACTTTGGATTTGCCTAGTGGTTCCTCACCAGTAGGACTTGAATTTTGGAGACTTGCCAAGTGGTTCCTCACCCGTAAGATTTTGGAAATTGCCTAGGGGCTCCTCGCCTGTAAGACTTTAGATTTGCCTGGTGGTTCCTCACCAGTAGGACTTGAATTTGCCTAGGGGCTCCTTGCTTGTAGGACTTTGAATTTGCCTAGGGGGTCCTCGCCTGTAGGACTTTGGATTTGCCTAGTGGTTCCTCACTAGTAGGACTTGAATTTTGGAGACTTGCCAAGTGGTTCCTCACCCATAGGATTTTGGGAATTGCCTAGGGGCTCCTCGTCTGTAGGACTTTGGATTTGCCTAGTGGTTCCTCACCAATGGGACTTGAATTTGCCTAGGAGCTCCTCGCCTATAGAACTTTGAATTTGCCTAGGGGCTCCTCGCCTGTAGGACTTTGGATTTGCCTAGTGGTTCCTCACCAATAGGACTTGAATTTTGAAGACTTGTCAAGTGGTTCCTCACCCGTAGGATTTTGGAAATTGCCTAGGGGCTCCTCGCCTGTAGGACTTTGGATTTGCCTAGTGGTTCCTCACCAGTAGGACTTGAATTTGCCTAGGGGCTCCTCGCCTGTAGGACTTTAGGAAGACTTCAAACAATGAATGCATTGACCATGAGTTATGTGATGTTGAGGTTTCACCGACCTTTGTATGGTTTTTTAGTTGATCAAAAACTATTTTGAAAGGTAGTTTTGAAATTAATCAAAACTGTTTGAAATGTGATTTTTTCTTAGGTTACCACAAACTGTTTTGAAAACTTGATTTTAAGTTGACCAAAAACTTTTGAAACCTGATTTTGAAATATGCATTCTTTATATTAAATGCATTTCGGGCAATCAAATTTCCTTTTCAAGGAATTATTTGAACAAAATGCTTGCAATTTTTCAAGAAATACTTGAAATGATCGTTTGGAAGACCTTCATTAGAAAGGATTTGTTTCAATCCATGAACTTGGTCTTTTCTTCATTTGATTGAAAGGAGACTTGTCTGATATCCCTCAATTTTTCTCTCATAATCAATCCTTAGGTGTTCGGAAATGTTCGCAATGTATACAATCCAATTGATCTGATAAGGTCTTTCGGAGGACTGTAATGTTGGCTTGGTCAATGGCTATTCAAAGGATAGGCATTCTAAGGCCAAGAAAAAAGATTTCATCATATCTGACTTCGGGTTTACAAGTTAAGAACCTCGAGGATAAGACAAGATATTATCGCATACACTTCTTTAAGTGATGACTTCTTGTCATAAAGTCATGTTTCTACTCTCAACATCCCAATCTGAAGAGTCTTTGGGGAGAGGTTGTATTGTTGGTATTGGGTAGGCTCAAAAGGCTCATTTATTTGAATTCGGGATTTTTTATGAAATTGATGATCTTCTTGGCATCACCACTTTTCTTTTCTTCTTTTTTTTCTCTAGAGATCTTTTCTTCCATGAACATCAGAGTCCTCTAAACATTCATCACAATCTCTTTTCTTTTGCTCATTCTCATTTGTTGTGATCTATGATCTCTCATGATCTTGACTTTGCTTTGTCACGACCTTTTTTGTCGTTTTGAGCTTTCTTTTGCACTCTCTTTTCTTTTTCATTTTTCTCGGGCATTTGGCCTTGCTTTTACCAGGCACACTGCTTTTTCATACCCCAGACTCTTTTGTCTTTGATCTTTTTGAATTCTAAGGACTCTGTGTTCTGCCCTTTTATTTCCTATCTATTAAAGTGGATCATATGCTCATGCTCCAGTGTGAAGAGATGATTACCAATTTGGGGTTCTAAAATGAATATTCAGGCTCAACTGGGCTTTGCCAAAGGTAATGTGTTTGGGCATAAGAAATGAAGTGCTCTTCTTCCTCTTGAGATGTCTTGAACTTCCATATGACTTCATATGAAGTTGTCATAGAAAGATTGATGCAAGAGTATGCAATAAAATCTTTCTTGATCCTATTCTTCATAGCTATCAATCCACAAACCTCCTGATTTGCCCCAATGTGGGGTGGTTCTTAACAGGGTTATTTTGAGAAAACTTCTCTACTGTTTTGGCTCAAATTTGGTTTGCAAGGGATAAGCATGTGTTTGGGATAATGAAATGATTGCCTTTCATCATTTCAATCCATGTAATCATTGCGAATATCCCCTATTTCCTTCGGATGAGTTTTTCTCACTCACTTCTCTATTTTGACTTTGAGTGTATAAGGGACGTGTTTGGATATGGCTTACCTTTCATCATTTGAAGGTCTTTCCATTCGATTTGATCCAAATTTTTTCTATGAAATTTTTCAAAGCATTTTGTCAAATTATCCCTTTTAGGGAATTTTGATGCTTATTGCATTTTCAAAGAAAGCGTGTTTCAAAATTTTTGATTGAAACATTTCTCAGGTATTTTTCTTTTCAAAACAATTAGTTTTGTTTTTGCTCAGCCTTAGTGTCATTCCGCTTGGGGAAGAAAAAGTTTGATTTTTCTCTTAGAGAGGCAACCTCTTTAGCACATGCCCACACGATTTAGGGATACATGTCTAATCAATTTTTCAAGATCCCTCTTGTTTGCATGTTTTTGCTTTAGTTACAGTGGGGATTCTTCTGCTGTTGCTCCCTTTTCTTTATCTCTCTGGGGATGATAGAAAGGAAAGCACATTAGAGGATATCAATGGAAAATAGAATTGGAAGTGATACTTCCCTCTACTGTTTGATAACTCCATTGGGAATTCTGAAATCATCAACTGGTTCAGATTCTTTTTGCTTTCTTCTGCAAAACAGATAAACATGTTCATGAAATGTATGGTATGCATGATATGCATGATATGCACATGTTCTAAAGTGACCCAAATCTTTTCTTGAATGTTCGTCTTCATTTCATGGGTAGAAAATTTTGACAACATCTGCATTTACAGGACAGGCCAATTCTGTTCCTGCCATATCTACAAGAATCAATACTCCTTTAGGAAGAACCTTCTTGACAATACATGGACCCTCATAATTCGGAGTGAATTTACCACGAGAATATGAATTGTTGAAGATGACTTTCCTCACTGCTAAATCCTCTGTTTTGAAATTCCTCGGTTTCACTTTTCAATTAAAGAATTTAGCCACTCGTCTTTGATAGGCTTATCCATGGCATATAGCTCTTAATCTCTTTTCATCGATCATGTTGAGTTGTTCATATCTTTGTTGGATCCACTCAGCTTCTGAAAGCTTTAATTGAGATAGTATCCTTAATGAAGGAATTTCTACTTCAATAGGTAGCACTGCTTCTATTCCGTAAACCAAAGAAAATGGGATTGCTCCAGTTGACGTTTGAATTGAAGTTCGGTATGCCATCAGAGCATACGGCAACCTTTCGTGCCAATCACAATAATTTTCGGCTGTCTTGGCCAGTATCTTCTTGATATTTTTATTTGCCGCTTTAACTGCTCTATTCATTTGTGGACGATATGGAGATGACTTCAGATGTCGGACATGGAAGTGCTCAAGTAAATCATCTATAATTCTGTTGTTTAGATTTGAGTCATTGTCCGTAATTATTGCTTATGGAACTTCATACCTAGCAATGATGTCTCGCCTGATAGATCTTGCGACATTCTTGGCAGTAACATTTGTGTAGGAGTTTGCTTCAATCCATTTAATGAAATAGTCAATAGCAACCAGGATAAACCGGTGTCCATTTGAGGCCTTGGGGTTGATTGGACCAATCATATCAATGCCCCACATTGAAAATGGCCATGGCTCGGACATTTGATGTAGCTCATTTGGCGGTGCATTGATTTTATCTCCATAAACCTGACATTGATGGCAACATCTCACATGTTGGATGCAATCTGATTCTATTGTCATCCAATAATATCCCAATCTCATAATCTTTCGGGCTAGCAGATGTTCATTCATGTGCGGTCCACATTCGCCTTCATGAATTTCTTTCATGATCTGTTCAACTTCCGTAACATCCACACATCTTAACAGAGTTGAATCAAATGATTTCTTGTAGAGGGTTTGACCACTGAGGAAGAATTTGTTGGCTATCTTCCTTATAAATTTCCTGTCACCTGGTTGGCTTTCTTCAGGAAATTCTCCTGATTGAAGATATCTTTTGATGTCATGATACCATGGTTCGTTGTCGAACTCTGCTTGGACCATCATGCAATGAGCTGGTTGTTCAAGAATATTGATTCTCAATAGTTTTATATCCATACCATCTTCAGCTTATAGTAAGGATGACAAAGTTGCAAAAGCATCTGCAAAATGATTCTGAGCTCTTGGAAGATAATCGAATGTTACCTCTTCGAAACTTTCTATCATCTCTTCTAAATATCTATGATAAGGAATCAGCTTGGCATCTCGAGTTTGCCATTCACCAGTTGTTTGCAATATAATGAGCATAGAATCTCCATATACTTGCAACCTTTTTACCTTCATTGAAAGGGCTAATTGTAAGCCGAGAATGCATGCTTTGTATTCAGCGACGTTATTGGTGCATGGAAATACCAATTTCGCAGATACCGGATAGTGTTGGCCTTCTGGGGAGATCAGTACTGCCCCAGTTCCTGATCCAGATAAGTTGGTTGCACCATCAAAATACATGGTCCATTTGTCGTCGACTAATGTCAATATGTGGTCATCAAGTCGTTCTTCAGAACTGGCAATATTCTGCAAATTTTCTGCCAACATGTCTGCTATTGCTCGTCCTTTGACTGACTTTTGGGATGAACTTCTGATGTCGAACTCAGATAACAAGACTTGCCGCTTTGCTAATTTCCCGACCAAAGAGGATTTCTCAAGAAGGTACTTGATCGGATCATTCTCGGTCACTAGCAAAATTTGGTGATAAAAGGTGTACTGTCTTAATCTGTGTAATACCCAAATCAATGCAACGCATGTCTTCTCAACTGCTGGGTAATTCACTTTTGATGTTGTGAATTTCTTACTCAAGTAATAAATGGCTTGTTCCTTACCATCATTTGGTCTTCTTTGTACAAGCACCGCTCCTAACGACTCATAGTGAATCGTCAAATATAAGATCAGTGGGACTCCAAGAATTGGTGGTACCAACACTGGTGGGCATACCAGATATTCTTTGATCTTGTCAAAGTCTTGTTGACATTCCGCATCCCTCTTCACTTTGGCATTTTTCTTCAACAGTTTGAAGAATGGTTTAGCAGTCTCAGAAAGCTGATATATGAAACGGGCAATGTAATTCAATCGTCCCAACAAGCTTCTCACTTCTTTTACCGTAGTAGGAGTCTTTAAGTCGTATATTGCCTTGATCTTGGAAAGATCTATTTCGATGCCTCTGTTACTAACCACAAATCCTAGCAGTTTGCCAGATTTTGCCCCAAATACACACTTGTTGAGGTTCAGCCGCAACTTGTACTTTCTAAATCTTTCGAACAATTTGCGAAGCACCTCAACATAATCTTCTCCTTGTTTGGATTTTGCAATCATGTTATCTACATATACCTCGATTTCTTTGTGCATCATGTCATGGAGCAAAGTTACCATTGCCCTTTTGATATGTGGTACCAGCATTCTTTAAACCGAAAGGCATCACCTTGTAACAAAATGTGCCCCATGGTGTTATGAAGGACGTTTTCGCCTTATCCTCTTTCTTCATGAGGATTTGATTATATCCTGAGAAATCATCCATGAATGAAAATGTTTCGAACCCAGCAATGCTATCCACTAATATATCGATATGTGGAAGCGGGAAATCATCCTTAGGGCTTGCTTTATTTAAATCATGATAATCAACGCACACCCGCACCCGACCATCTTTCTTCATTATGGGCACTATGTTGGCAACCCATTTTGGATATGGCACTACCTCGATGAAACCGACTTTGAGTAATTTCATCACTTCTTCTTCTATTTTCTTCGCCAATTCTGGCTTTGTTCACCTCAGTTTTTGCTTCTTTGGTGGAATACTTGGATCAATTGGCAAAGCATGTTCAATTATGCTTGGATCAAGGCTTGGCATGTCAGCATAAGACCATGCGAATATATCTTGATATTCCTTGAGCAAATCTGTGATTTTTTTTGCTTCAGCTGAGGGAAGACTTTCTCCGATCTTAACCTCTTTGGGATTCTCTTTATCGCCCAAATTAACAGTAATCGTTTTTTCTAACGTGAGTGACTTTGATTCTTCATGACGGATCCATTCCCTTCTGACCCATTCCTCATCTTCATTATCCATTTCAATATCGCAAGTGATCTTCTCGGAAAGATTTGGGTCACATATGAACCTATTATGGATATGTGAATGCTCATGCCTGACATATAACAAACATGATTAGTATTTGCATACAAAGTAAGTAACACACATGGTCCTATGAAAAACTTTTTGAAATTCATTTTGAAATTTGTTTTGAAAGAACATAAAGACAGAGCTAGGCCTCGTATCATCAAACTTCCTTGCTCTTAAAATCATTTTCGCAATGAGGAGCAATATAGAAACCCAAAGCCTCAAGCCTCACGAATGAGGATAATGTTCATCATAGGTTTGGTTTTGTTTCTACATGTCCTTAACAAAACATTTGATCAGTTTTATTGAATTGAAAAACGCAATTACATCTACATCAAAAGGAATGTAAATCGCAACTGAATTGAAATTGCAAATGAAATTACAGGAAACTTAAAATTGTAATCAATAAAATGCAATGGAAAAAGCTAGTAGCAAAAGTTCAAGAAAATCTTCCTACTCCAGTGCGTAGGTAACTTCCGCCTCAGTTATGATAACGTTGATAGTATTCTCCTCGAATAAGATTGGCAGAACAAATTCTTCCTCTGCATGTAAGTCTTCTTCTTGAAGTAACTTGGAAGGTCTAGGAAAAGTTTCCTTGATGTGGATCTGATGATAGGGAAGCTCTTTAGCTTTGCCCTTCCATATGGATGGATTAATGAGGCGATCACCTCGGCCTCTACAACCTCCATGGTTCTTTCGACCTTAGCCTTGGCCTCCATGGTGATCTTTAGAGTTATTTGGAATATAACATATTCCGTACTTCATCTTTGTAGCGAGTGGAGTGATAGGTTCCTTGATTCCTTGGGATTTCGATCCAAGGCCATTACCAGGAGTAAATCCATACTGGCATAACATCCTTCCAGACATAATGGATGGTGTTGAGAACTCCGGGGATTTTATGATACAACCAGCAGGAATTTGCACCATTGAGATCATTTCGAAGGAATGATAACTTGGTTCTTCTTTCGCTTCGGGTTCGACATACGGTATTGCACTCTCCTTGTAGGTGGTGAAATCTGTCTTCCCGTGTACGGTGATCATTTTTCCATTAATGACAAATTTGACCTTCTGATGGAGAATTGAAGGAATGGCGCCAGCCATATGAATCCAAGGTCTTCCGAGTAACAAGTTGAAAGTCCTTGGAATATCCACTACTTGGAAATCAATCAGAAAGGCACAGGGCCTATGTTTACCTCGAGCTCGATATCGCCAATAACGTCGTTCTTCATTCCATCGAACGAGCGTACTGTTACCTTAAAAGGCTTGATGAGCTCTTCAATAATCCCCAAGCGATGCAGTGTGCTTAGTGGACACAAATTAAGTGCGGAACCATTATCGATCAGTACCCGTGACATCTCCTTACCTCGGCATTTGACGACAATATACAGGGCTTTATTGTGGGAACGCCCGTCAATTGGGAAATCTTCATCAGAGAAGGCAATTTGATCCTTCAGAAGAATAGCGCCAACAAAGTCTTCCAATTACACTTCATTAATCGTCTCCGGGACGTGCATCTCATTGAGAAGCTTCATAAGCACCATTTTATGGCTTTCTGAAGTCTTAAAGAGATCCAACAGAGAAATCTGTGCCGGTATCTTTCTTAGCTGTTCAATTACCTCAAATTCGCTCGACTTCATGACTGAAAGTAACTGTTTAACATTTTCTTCGGTTACTCCTTTCTTTTCGTGTTCACTTTCCTTCGGGACATTGCATCTTCCTGACCAAGTTATGGCATCAACTTCCTTGGAAGAGTAATCCCAAGGTACACACTTAGTGTCAAACTTCTCTTTTGGAGAGAGAGTGATGATCACAAGCTGCGCTTCTTCTTCTTCGATCCTTTGCTGATTAATGGGAAGTTGAATAGTGGTTGGTGTGACGGAACCTTCCTCCTCCTTATATTTATCTACCTCATCAAGCTTGATTAGAAATGGTGTAATCATGGATACCATGCTTCTATTGGCTTCATCAGCATCCATTCCACCCCAACCATCAGGCGTGATTATTTCATTTTTGAATGCCCATGAAGGAGGTGTATATTTGACACGGTAATTGTATTTACCGCTGTCTTGACCCAGATAATCAACAACTTCACCTTGTCTTCGTGCTTTTTGAACAAATCGACTATCACCTCGGCGAGTCTTTTTCTTCTTTTTATCTTCCTGATCTTCATTCTCCTCGAGATTCAATTGACTGATCGGGACCTCATCCATGCCACCCCATCTGTCCGGTATAATGTCTTCATTTTTGAACGCCCATGGCGGTGGTGTATATTTAACACGGTAATTGTATTTACCGCTGTCTTGACCGAGTAAATCTACAGTTTCGCCTTCCCTGGCCGATTTCTGGGTGAAATGCCTTTCACCCTGACGGATCTTTTCTTTCTCATTTTCATCCTGATCTGTTTCATCTAGAAGCATTTCTTTCTTGGGTAGAGCTTTTTCCTCAGGACTGGTTTCATCGTCCATACCACCCCAGCCATTAGGCACAATTACTTCATATTTGAATGCCTATGGCGGTGGGGTATATTTCACTTGGAAGTTATATTTTTCGGAGTCTTCTCCCAAGTTGTCTACAATCTCGCCTTTTAGGAGTGTTTCTTGACGAAAGCGAGCATCTCCTAATCGGGAAGCTTTAATCTTGATTTCATATTCATCTTCATCATCGGACTCGATCACTGTTTCCTCATTCTTGATCATGTTTACTGTATTATGCTCAGGAAGAGGATTATGATGTACATTTGGCTCGGGCTCTTGGAAGTTTAATATCTTCTTGTCAATGAGCTGTTGAACCTTATACTTTAAAATGGGACAATTATCTACATCATGTCCCCTTTCTCCCATGTGATAGGTGCAAGTTTTTGACTCGTCATACCAAGAAAATCTCGCTGGATTGTCTCTCGGTACTTCCTTGGCCATCAAATGCCTTTCTAGAAGCATTGGTAATAGCTTTGACAAGAGTCGGGGCAACGGTGTATATTGCCTCACGGACCTTTTATTTGGCTCGAATTGCCTCGGATTTTTCCAAGCAACATTTGATTGCTTCGAAAATGATGCTTAATGAGTACTTGGGCTTGACACCATAGCCACTTCTCGGATGGGTTCTTTGTCTTTTTTCCCGGGGTAAGGCCTTCGTTCTGCTGTTTCTTGAGCCTTCGTTTCTTTCAAACCCCATTCAATTCTCTCTCCCACTTTGACCAACATGGTGAATGTCTGACAGCCTGATACATGAAGCTTGTCGTAATACTCAGTTGGCAATGATTTTAGAAAGAGCTCAATGAGCTCGTTGTTGAGGAAAACTCCTATTGATTTTGAAGTTGACAAAACCTTAGTGTTATTGTAAATCTGATACTTATTCTGAACTATTTTATTCCAGGTATGTATATATATATATTCTGGAAGCTCAAAAGGAAGTTTTTCAGACTTTACAAGCTGGCAAAATAAAAAGTTCATATCTTATTGAAGACCCACATAATCTTAGTTCTGAGAAGCAGACGCAGAAGTTATTTAGATGCAGACGCAGACGTAGAAGTTATTCAGACGCAGACGCAGAATTTCTTTAGACGCAGAACTCAGAACGAAACATAACAGCTAGTAATCTGGTATGGATTTCACAGAAGGAAAGTTTTGATTGTTTCAATCTAAGGCTATAATTGATTGACAATCAAATACTACGACAAGTATGCATTACAACGGATAAAGCTCTACTTATGGAAACCAAGATTCTGATTGTATGGGTGACCAGAATCAGCGGAATTCAGAATCTGTCATCCAACGGCTACTCAATCCTTTTTATACAAATCTGTCCAAGGTGAAAATTGGAAGTTGATCCTCTGAAAGCTGTCCAACGGCTAGTTTGGAAGTAGAGGAGTATTTAAGGAGATCAACGAGCAGCAGAAGGAAGTACATAATCAAGAATCAACAAGTCCAAAGTCTGAGCATACTCCGATCATTTCTCTTGTCTTTCTGAGCCAAAAATTAAGATCTTGAGGGACACTTTGTAAGAGTGATTGTGTGAGATAGAGAGTCCTATCATACACAAGAGTGCTGTCACTCAGAAGCTGTAATTCCTCTTGATTACATAGTGAAATCCAGCCGGTAGGCTGTCAGCGTGGGAGAGTGGACGTAGGCTTGCTATAAGCCGAACCACTATAAATTTGTGTGCAGTTTTTCTATCCCTTATCTCTTATCTTACATACTGCACATCAAGAGCACTGTTTATAAACTGACTTGAATCTGAATTTTATTCAGACTCAACTGTAATCTTTCATTTCCGCATAAATTATTTAAGATCACCTATACAATCCCCCCTCTAGGTGATCCTTGCTAGCTACATCAATTGGTATCAGAGCAGGTTGCTCATTTATTGAAGTGTTTTACTTCTAAGCTAACGATCTATATGGCTAGCTTGAGTGCTCCAGGGCTCATTGAAGGATAAAGCAACAACATACCACCATATTTCGATGGCAAGGAATATAGTGTCTGGAAGAATAATATGAAGGCATTCATAAAGTCAATTGATCACATGCAATGGGGTGTCATCATCAGAGGAGTCAATCCAAAATCTTCCGATTCAAAAGAAAAGGCAGATGCAAGCAAAGTAGCAGATCCTCCGTTATCTCAAACTGAGATATCTAAAAGAGAAGCATTAGATTCCAAAATAATTTATTCTTTCTATTGTGCCTTATCACCTATTGAATATAAAAAAATTGCTGCTTGTGAATCAGCTAAGGAAATCTGGGATACTCTCCACACTACTTATAAAGGAACAGATCGAGCCAAGGAAACTCAAATCAATCTTTTGCTTGGTCAATATGAAGCCTGAAGAATCAGCTGCTGATATATATGACAGATTTGCTGACATAGTAAACGGTCTTGCATATCAAGGATAATCAGTCCCAGATGCGATGAAAGTCAACAAACTACTGATAAGACTGACAAAGCAGTGGGATAATATCAAAACATCTCTTCGAGAGACATAAAGGATCAAGCCTCTATCAGTGAATGAGTTAATTGGAACTCTTCAATCATATGAGACTGAGCAACGGAATGAGAAAAATGAATCCAGAGGTAATAAGTCAATTGCATTAAAAACTAACATTGATTCTGATGCAGATTCTAAAGATGAAGATGTTGATGATGAAGAACTGGCCCTCTTCATAAAGAAGTATAAGAAGATGAAAATCAAAGGAAGAAACCTCAAAGGGAGGAAGCCTTTTGAGAAGAAGAAGACTATTGATGAAACATAAAAGTCAAAGGAGGTGATTTGCTTTAATTGCAGGAAACGTGGACATATTAAGCCAAATTGTCCACTTCTGAAAAAGAAGACCAAATTTGAGAAAGCAAAGAAAGCCTTAAAAGCAGAAACCTGGAGTGATACAGAGTGTGACGACAGTGATGAAGATATCTCAAATTTATGTCTAATGGCTAAGTCGGACTCAGACTCAGATTCAGATTCTGATCCTAAAGTGGAAATTGAGGTAAAGCATTCTGATATGCCTATTGAAGTATCAAATTACATTGATGAATTATGCTTTGAATTTAAGACTGCTCTTAAAAGAATCTCTTCTTTGAAAAAGGAAAATTCATCACTAAGGCAACAGGATGTTTCTCAAAAACAAAAAATCGATTTCCTTCAAAAAGAATTTCATCAAGTCAAGGAAAGTCGAGATTTTCTTTCCAAAGAAAATGCTGTTTTGAAAAAAGAAGTTTTAGAAATTACTTCCAAGTTCTCAAAAGGTTCAGAAACCTTGAAGCATATCCTTTCTTTCCAAATTCCTTACTACAACAAATCTGGTCTCGAATTTGTGAAGGAAAGTGATAGCTTAATTGATTTTCCAAAGGTCAAGGAGAGACTAAGACAAAGACCTCCTCGACAAGCTTATAAAAATCATTTCAAAAGGAATTTTGTCAAACCTGTTGGCCGAAGTGCTCTTAAGTGCTCAAAATGTGGAGATCCACAACATTTTAAGAATGAATGTCCTAAGGTCTGGAGACCTATTCGAAGAGACTTTGTTAAGACAGCCTATACTAATGCTCAAGGACCCAAACAAATTTGGGTACCAAAGAAAACTTGAGATGTTGTGACTTTTGTAGGTTACCACAAAGAGAAAAAGAAAGTGGTACCTAGACAGTGGATGTTTTAGACACATGACAGGAGATCCAAGCATATTCGTTGAACTACAAAGCCTGAATGGTGGAAAAGTTTCCTTTGGAGGAAATAACAAAGGAAAAATAGTTGGCAAAGGAACGGTTGAAATTGGAGGACTCACAATCAATGATGTTTCATTGGTAAAAGCACTCAACTACAACTTGATAAGCATAAGCCAACTATATGATATTTTCATAATCAACTTTCAAGAAGATACATGCTCAGGAACAAGCAAAGATTCTTCTCAAACATTCACAGGAAGAAGACATGGAAATATTTATCTTCTAGATGTCAATCCAAACTCCACTCATTGCTTGATCTCAATCAAAGAGGATGAAGATCTATGGCACAGAAGATTGGGGCATATCAGTATGAAACAAATCTCGAAAATCTCAAACAAGAATTTGGTTCGAGGTCTGCCAGATTTGAAATACAAGAAAACAGAGTTATGCAATACCTGCACTCTAGGAAAACAAGTAAGAAACTCTTTTAAGTCTATACATCATGTATCCACTAATTTGCTTTGCAGCTTCTTCATATGGATCTATTTGGACCAACCAGAACACAAAGCATTGGTGGCAAGAAATATTGTTTAGTTATTGTTGATGACTTCACAAGATTTACTTGGATGTTCTTCCTTGCTCATAAAAATGAAGCATTTTCATATTTTTCAAAATTTGCAAAAAGAATTCAGAATGAAAAGGGCTATACCATTTCTTGCATTAAAACTGATCATGGGGGAGAATTTGAAAATCAAAGTTTTTCAGAATTCTGTGAGGAAAATGGTTTTCAACACAATTTTTCTACTCCTTATACACTAGAACAAAATGGTGTTGTGAAAAGGAAAAATTGTTCTTTGCAAGAAATGGCAAGAACTTTGTTGATTGAAAGCAAGATTCCTTTTCATTTCTGGGCAGATGCAGTTTTTACAGCATGTTATATCATTAATAGAACTTTTCTCAGACCCATTCTTGAGAAAACCCCCTATGAGCTTTACAAAGGTAGAAAGCCCAATATTTCATATTTTCGTGTGTTTGGTTGTAAATGCTTTATTCTCAAAAATCCAAACGATCGCCCTGGTAAGTTTGATGAGAAAGCAGATGAAGGATTTTTCCTTGGATATTCTACTACAAGTAAGGCATACAGAGTCTTCAATAAGAATTCTCAGGCTGTGGAAGAAACAATGAATGTAAGGTTTGATGAAAATATTCAGACTCACAAAAATGAATCTGAACCATCTCCCAACATTCAAGAGCTATCAGAAGCTCAACAAGAATCTCCAAAGATCGTAGAATCTGTAGAAGAAGCAAAAGAAGATACAATACAGACTCAACCAGAACCTTCAGAGTCTGATGATATTCAGAAGGAAAGATTTGACAGAAACTGGAAACATAAATCCAGTCATCTGAAGAACCTCATCATTGGAGAAATAGAAGATGGCATCAAGACAAGATCTAAACACAAAGAGAACATCAGCAACTTGGCGTTGATATCAGAAATAGAACCAAAAGAAGTTGGTGAAGCATTATCATATGAAAGCAGGATCGAAGCTATGCAGGAGGAACTTCAGCAGTTCAGAATCAACAAAGTATGGGAACTTGTGCCAAGACTCAAAAATCATCCAGTAATTGGAACAAAATAGGTATTCAGAAACAAACTGGATGACAAAGGAAAAGTCACAAGAAACAAAGCAAGACTGGTTGCAAAAGGCTATTCTCAAGAAGAAGGCATAGATTATGATGAAACATATGCACCAGTTGCAAGGTTAGAAGCCATTAGGCTACTATTAGCTTATGCTTGTTTCCATAACTTTAAATTATTACAGATGGACGTGAAAAGTGCCTTCCTGAATGGATATATCAAAGAAGAAGTATATGTGGAATAACCACCTGGCTTTGAAGAACCAAGGAAGACTGATGATGTCTATAAACTCAAAAAGGCCCTTTATGGTCTGAAACAAGCACCCCGTGCTTGGTATGAGAGGTTAAGTAACTTCCTTATACAAAATGACTTCATAAAAGGTAAGGTTGATACAACGTTATTCATTAAGAGAAAAGGTAAGGATTTTTTACTTGTTCAAATTTATGTTGATGATATCATTTTTGGATCATCTAACGAACTGCTTTGCAAAGAATTTACTAAGAATATGCAGAATGAGTTCGAAATGAGTATGATAGGCGAATTGATATTCTTTCTCGGCCTACAAGTGAAACAAACCAAAGGTGGTACATTCATTTGCCAAGAGAAGTATGCAAAGGAGATTGTTAAGAAGTTTGGATTGCAGAATTGCAAGAAAACAGATATTCCTATGTCTCATTCATCCAAACTGGACAAAGATGAAAATGGTAAAAAGGTTTATCAGAAGGTATATAGAAGCATGATAGGATCATTGTTATATCTTACTGCATCTAGACCTGACATATTATTTAGTGTCTGTATGTGTGCAAGATTTCAATCAGACCCAAAAGAATCACATCTTTCTGCAGTTAAAAGGATAATCAAATACATTGGAACTTATCCAATGTTAGGTCTTTGGTATTCCAAAGATTCAGATTTTACTCTTACTGGTTATTCTGATGCTGATTTAGCTGGATGTAAAGTGGACAGGAAAAGTACTTCAGGAACATGTCAACTACTTGGGAATATGTTGGTGTCCTGGTACTCAAAGAAGCAAAATACAGTTGCACTTTCTACAGCAGAAGCAGAATATGTGGCTTTGGGAAGTTGCTGTGCACAGATTCTGTGGATGAAGCAACAGTTGCGAGACTTTGCTATTGAAGATTCAAATGTTGCAATCAAATGTGACAACACAAGTGCTATCAATTTGACCAAGAACTCAATTCTTCATTCACGTGCTAAGCATATTGAAATTAAGCATCACTTCATTAGAGATCATGTTCAGAATGGTGATGTGAATATTCAATTCATTGATTCTAAGAATCAATTAGCTGATATATTCACAAAACCTCTTGATAAGTCTTCATTTGAATATATTAGAAATAAATTGTGCATTACTTATCCATTTTCTTGAAATATTTATTAGACAGGAATTTTTCAGACTCAAATGTTCTGAGTCTGAATGTCTATCTCAGACTCACAAAAAAAAAAGGTACGTCCTTAAATTCAAATTTTGGCGGGTATATTTTTTTTTGGCATTTCTGGCAGGATATATTGGTACATATTTTTTTTGGAAGCAAGTCAGGTATGTACTCTAATTTTATTTCATTTATTGAAGTGTGCTCAAAATATCTTCTTTCTCTCCTTCCCAAATTCCTAAATATTATGATCCATTTTTATAATTTCTAAAAGTGTCTTTTCTTTCTAAAAACTGTACTCTACTTTTTCTAAAACCCTAACAGTACGAACCTTTTCACTTCCGACTCATACCTTCTCAGAACGGTCTCCTTCTCCATCTTCCTCCTCACAAAGATCAAAACTTTCTGTTCCAAACATTCTCGCTCGATCATCTATGGCTTCCAAAAGACGTTCATCGAGAATTCAGAACAGAGTTTCACAGTACTCAAGGCCACCAGAGCTCATGGAAATCACTGATTCAGAGACAGAATCGGAGCAGAAGACTTCTTCGAACAATACTCCTCCAGCATCATCACAAAGGACTACTGGTAAAACAGATTTCTTTTTTAAAGATCTGAAACATGTTTGGAAAACTTACCAAAGATTGAAAAGGGGTAATGCTTCAGAATCTGTTTTATGTGCCTGTTTAAAGGACAATGGCTTTAGGTCAGAATTGCAACTTGTGGAAAAATATTCCTCACTTCAGAATGTATCTACTTCTGAACAAAGGAAAAGTTCTTCTGAAAAAGGGAAAGCAAAGATTGGTGAATCTTCTCAAAAGAACACTTCTGTCTCAAGCCCTAAGTCACCGAGCCGATTTTCTAGTTTTTGGAGAATAAGGGAGGATGATAATGCCCGGCTTGTTCATCATTTTGAAAAGAAACTGGGGATTGCTTATGGAGTGAAAGGGAAAGGCAATCTTTTTAGGAATCGACAGCATAATGATTTTTATAAAACGTTGCTGTCAAGAGGAATAATGAACCATCGAAGCGTTGATTTCGATTCTCTAGAAAAGACTGGCATTTTTGTCAAACATTATTTTGACAGGTTGGGATTGACTGAATTCTGTCGTCAATCTGCGCATATGAATGCAGAAGTGACTACATATTTCTACTCTAACTTGTCTATTTTGTCCCCTGATTGCATCCAATTCTCTGTTGGGGATAAGAACTATACACTAACTGCTGCTCAATTGGGTGATATTATTGGAGTTCCACATCGTCAGTTTCTTCCTATAGAGGTCAGTGAAGAAGAAGCTTCTAAAGTTGCCTCAGAAAATCCAAATTTTTCCAGAGATTCAAAAAGGCTGATTTCTTATCCATATTTGACAAAGAAAACAGTGATCTTACATAAGATCATCATCAATTGCCTTCGGCCCAAAGCATCATCAAAGACTGATTTGTCCAAATTTGAAGTCAAACTTATTTGGGCAATTCTGAATGAAGTCTCATTCTCTCTTCCACACACAATTATTCTTCATATGTACAGAACTGTGCTAAAGGACAAAGGTCAGCTTCCATATGGTGCATTAATATCCAGAATATTTGTTTATCTACACATTTCTGTTCCTGATGAGTTGTGCAAGACATTTGTCCCTTTAATGTTTGTTGGAGAGAAAATGTTGGCCAAGATGAATTTTCAGCAGTTTGCTGTCAGAGACAATAGAGAGATTCCAGGACAAAGACCAGTCAAAACCCTTGGATATCATTCTGAAGCATCATCTCCTAGAGGAAGACCAGCAAGGAAGAAAGAAGGAAGTAGCAGAGGAAAAGAGAAAGTCTAGGAAGACTCCATTTCAACAAGACCTGTTCAAGTGTACAGAAAACGTTGAAGACTTGTCCTCATAGATGAAGAGGATGAATCAGAAAATTTTAACCTAGGACAGAATGCTTGTCAGGAATATGTTCAGAGACAACAAGTTTCTTCGGAACCTGCTACTCATATGTTAAAACCAACATCTGAAGACTCTAATCTGCTTCAGATAGTACCATACATTGCTCCTCCACGGACAAATGTAAGTCAGTCTTCTCTTGGCACTGAAGAACATGCTTCTGCAGATCATGCACCTTTTCAGGGGGAGATTCCAACAGAAGCGGAAACTGGGTTCGATCAGATTGAACAAGTCAATGTCCAGGAACAGCCCTCAGAAAATCAGACCATTCTCACTCTTCTGCTCGAAATCAAAGATAAGCACGCTGCACTTGAACAAGATGTAAAGAATCTACAGAAAATTGTTGAGGAAAACAACAAGACTCAACATCTTCAGGCAGCAAAAGACAAAGCAGAACTTGAGGAAGCTATTGCTCTATGCTCAACCAACATGGACAAAGCTATGGGTGAATGTTCTTCGAAGATTGAGGAAGCTGTCTCCATATTGGAAAATTTTCAACTCATTCGAACCTCTTCCAAGAAATAGCCTGCTTTTTTAACATTTTTCTCAAAAACTATCTTTTTCTCACTTGGTCTGTAATATTTTAACAATTCTTATTGTTAGACTGTTTGGTTAATTTATATCAATACTTTATTCTATCTATTATTATTTTTGCTGATGACAAAAAGGGGGAGAAATTATATGCAGATTTGCCATACTAACATTAATATGTAGATCATATGCAGGTTATATACAAAAAAAGAAAAAGACACAGATCTCAATGGAGTTTGCTCTTTCAATTTCAATCTGTGCTTCATGCGCTTAATATGCTTATTTATTTCAAATTAATTTCAAATTGATTCAATCTATAAGGAAGTTTTGTCACCGTCAAAAAGTGGGAGATTGTTGAGGAAAACTCCTATTGATTTTGAAGTTGACAAAATTTTCCATGTTATTGTAAATCTGATACTTATTCTGAACTATTTTATTCTAGGTATGTATATATATATTCTGGAAGCTCAGAAGGAAGTTTTTCAGATTTTACAAGCTGGCAAAATAAAAAGTTCATATCTTATTGAAGACCCACATAATCTTAGTTTTGAGAAGCAGACGCAGAAGTTATTCAGATGCAGATGCAGACGCAGACGCAGAAGTTATTCAGACGCAGACGCAGAATTTCTTTAGACGCAGAACTCAGAACGAAACATAACAGCTAGTAATCTGGTATGGATTTCACAGAAGGAAAGTTTTGATTGTTTCAATCTAAGGCTATAATTGATTGACAATCAAATACTACGACAAGTATGCATTACAACGGATAAAGCTCTACTTATGGAAACCAAGATTCTGATTGTATGGGCGACCAGAATCAGCGGGATTCAGAATCTGTCATCCAACGGTTACTCAATCCTTTTTATACAAATCTGTCCAAGGTGAAAATTGGAAGGTGATCCTCTGAAAGCTGTCCAACGGCTAGTTTGGAAGTAGAGAAGTATTTAAGGAGATCAACGAGCAGCAGAAGGAAGTACATAATCAAGAATCAACAAGTCCAAAGTCTTAGCATACTCCGATCATTTCTCTTGTCTTTCTGAGCCTAAAATTAAGATCTTGAGGGACACTTTGTAAGAGTGATTGTGTGAGATAGAGAGTCCTATCATACACAAGAGTGCTGTCACTCAGAAGCTGTAATTCCTCTTGATTACATAGTGAAATCCAGCCGGTAGGCTGTCAGCGTGGGAGAGTGGACATAGGCTTGCTATAAGCCGAACCACTATAAATTTGTGTGCAGTTTTTCTATCCCTTATCTCTTATTTTACATGCTGTACATCAAGAGCACTGTTTATAAACTGACTTGAATCTGAATTTTATTCAGACTCAAGTGTAATCTTTCATTTCCGCATAAATTGTTTAAGATCATCTATTCAACCCCCCCTCTAGGTGATCCTTGCTAGCTACATCACTCGTCTTCACTTATGGTGGGCTTTACTTGTGAAGCAACAGCTTTCCATCTCTGAGCATAGGCTCTGAACCCTTTATTCTTCTGTTTCTCGATTCTGACGAGATCCTCTCTAGTTGGGAGTACTTCAACATTGAACTTGTACTGGCGAAGAAATTCTCCCGCCAAATGATCCCATTCAGTAAAGTCTTCTATGTCGAGAGCTGTATACCATGCAAGGGCCGCCCCTTTCAAACTATCTTGAAATGTGCTGATAAGAAGTGGCGTGTTGTCCGAATATCTTGCCATCTTACGGAGATAATACTTCAAATGGCTTTTGGGACAACCAGTGCCATCATACTTGCTCACGAACTCTGGTTCCTTGTAATTTTCTGGAACAAGCACCTTTGCGTATGGTGAGAACTTGTCGAACCTTTGAAGCTCATAACCTTGACTTGCTAAGCATTCTTCAATTTTGGCCAATCTCTTGGCCTCTTCTTCATCCTTTGTTTTGGATGTCTTTTTGGTTTGATCATCCTCTTTCAAATTCACTACCTCAGGTGTAGTCTTTGGAGGATTTTCTTGAACTAGTTCTTTGTTTCTGACTGGGTCTTCAATTGGTGTTTCGGTAGCGTTTGAAGTTCCTACATTTGGAGTAGTAGGATAAGATCCTCGAGATGCGAGAATAAAAGCCTTCATTTCCGCCATCATTGCAACCATTTGGGTCATTTGATTCTCGACTTCAACTAGTCGAGCACGGGTTTCTTCTTCCGCCATTCTAACTTGTAGGCGAGTTCGAGGTCTTTTACCTTCCGTTGCTAAACAACCTGCTTTATAAAAAGACCCAATATTAGCATAGCAAAATGATCACGAAACCCTACATTCTTTTAATTGTATGGTTTTATGAGATTGTCAAGGATAAGAAATTCTATACAAGTCTTAGCCTTGTATAAAATTTTTCATTAATGTCTTTCTCAAGGAATCATATAATTCAAAGAATTGCAATCCATGGTGATTCCTTTATGTTTTGAAATCGTGTTCTGAAATTATCTATGCATGTTTAGAAAATGATCAATCCATCATTGCATATAAAATTTGAAATTGTTTGACATCATGATCTTAAACTCAAATGGGAATCTAAATCATCCAATCATAGGCTTCTTGCTAGTTAAGATAGCTTCTGCCTTTTGGTATTCTTCCCATTCCTTGGCTCGAGACTCCCATTCTTCCACATCGATCACGACCTCTTCAGGGACGTAGGGTTCCACTCCAAGCATGCTTGGAACAATGTATTCCGAGACATACTCATCTACAGGATCTGGTACTACGCTCAATGGGACATATGGCTCGACATCAATTGGACGCTTATTTTCTATCCATTTGATGTATTCTTTAGAGGCCATGCAAATCTTCATGTCTTCTTCCAAGCTTTTTGGCCACTCGATTATTTGTTCGAGTGGGTTATCCAAAGATAAGATGATCTTGTGAATTTTGGCTTGAAGGACATTCTTCTCCTCTTCGGGTATAATCCCACCTGGGATGTCAAAGGTGAACTCTTCGGACTACCATACCGGTGGTACTTGCTGAAGTATCCCAAATTGTCTAATAACCCTTAGAGGGCAATAAGCTGCTCCTCCACTCAAACCAAGCAATGGTACCGCATTTCCCTCTCGGCTCATGATCTTTACCTTATTAATCTTTGGCCAATTGATCCGCCATTGGATTTTATCAGGAGTTAAGGCTCTAATGAAATTGGCCCAATCTAAGAAAGATTATTTGGATAATTTGCTTTGGAGACGAAGATATCGTTCAATTGGATTTATCCCCAAACAAATTTCGCGAATGTTCATGAAACGACACCACGGTCAAATGTGTGAAATGAACCATAATGACAAAAGACCAGTAGAAGCTTGAAAGATACCCTTCCCATGATTTTGGTATGTGTTTAAGGAGATGACGGTTTGGGCAAGAAGCATATTAGAGAAGTCCCATTTAAGACATGCTTGTCTTGCGATCACAGCTACTAAAGGGTCTAACCTCGTTCTAGACACAGGGAATAGAACAAAGTCGAAGAAAGCTAGAATGAATATCCGGGCTGAAGTGTTTCCCATTTCCTTAGGAAGTTTTGAAAAGTTGTCTACTATGAAGGATAATGGAAATCTACCCGTGTTTGATTTGATTAACTTTTCTATTTTGGAAGTTTTAAGGTTAAGAAATTCAGCTAAAAGGCTCACAGGATTAAGTCCAACAGGTGGCTCTACGACCCTAGGTTTAGAATTAATTCGAATGGCGGCTTGATATTCTTCTAATGTTGGTACCAATTCATGCTCTCCAAGATGGAATGTGGCGGTGGAAACCTCCCAAAATGCACCAAAGCTTGGACTAAACTGACTTGATTTTCCACATGCATAAGTTCGAGAAGGTATCCAAGCCTTTCTTAGACATAAGTTTGATTGTCCTTGGACATGCCTTTCCACCAAGCAACAAGTTCCTTTCAAGGAATGGGAATTTCTTGGATGTCTAGTTTTCCCATTGAGCCTAATCATACAAAAAGATTTGTCATTAATCACCATGGATTGCGAATCAATTTTAATGCCTCCATTTCAATCATATGTCCTTTTGGGGTAAAACGGAGGTAAAGTACGCTTGTATGCCTCGAAAGTAATGCAAATGTCATTTTGAGTTCGTTTAAACCTTAAAAGAGCATATAGTTGAAATTATTGACAAATTCAATGTGTGATGTAAATGCCCATTCTGTCATACTCCATTTAGACCATAAAGTCCTAAACTATGGTTTACAACTTCGAATACATGGAAATGAACAAATAAACATTTGAATTACATGAGAAATCCGCCATGGACCTATACACTTCATCTAAAAACGAAAGAATGGTCAAATGGAGTATGATACCTTAATCATGCATTCTAAAATGAAAGGGCATTTAGACCAAGCATTGAATGTTATTTAGACATTTTTTAAGAATGTGCCAACTAACATACATAATTGTAAAAGAATGGAATGGAACGATACTTGCTTACCATGATATTTTGGTTTGGTTTTAGGTATACCAACCACAAAGACAAGCGAATGCAACTAGTGAAGTTTTGACGCCTAAAAGGGTAGGATATACTAAAGGTTTAAGGTCATCACCTTAATGGACAAGGGATTCCATTCCAATAGGCAATCGGCCTAAAGTTATGAAACATTATTCCACCTCAGTGATCGGCATTGTATTTAAACGATCCCATGAGCAATCGGCCCATAGTTTCGCCTAAACACATACCTCCTAAGGGTAATCCTAAATGTAGCCGGGGTTGGGTCACGGGTGGTGTGTGCTAATGGTATAGTGCTAAAGCAATTTAAAGACATGCATAGCAATTAATGATCAAACAGCACTTCTAAAATTCATTCAAAACACATTCAATCCCAACACCATCTTGCAAAACAAGAGTTAGCAAAGACAACACCCCTTATAACACCCGCCTGCAAAATTATTTAACACTACCATTAGCGGGACGTACCTGGGATCCTTGCAAGCACAAAACACAAGCATATCGTTCTATCTAGGCCTAAGTCCACTTAGAAAAGGTTCTTTGGTCCCTAGTGGAGTCGCCAAGCCTGTCGCGCCGCGCCTTTTATTCTTTTTTTTTTTGGGTTCCGGGATTTGGCGCTAAGGAGGTATTTATGTATAAAGGTCTCTCCCAGACCATACCTCACGTGACAGTAGAAGGTGATTTCTTATTTAGTCTAGGTTTGTGATTTTGGAGTCGCCACTACTTATTATTGGTAGGTAAACTAGAAACCTAATCGAGGTACGGGAGAAATACCACGATTCTACGAATCAGAGATTCTGAGTACAGGGACTTGGTTACATTATTGATCCCAAATCGAGATCCCTAATGCCCTTTCGGTACCTAAGAACGATACGATGTCTAACGTGTCATGCGAATTTTCGAGGCTTACCCACTAATCCTATCCGTTCTAATCGCAGGAAAAACCAAACAAGTATTAAATGCACAATCAAAGTCAATCAAATCAATCAATCCTAAGTGGTCTCTAAAACGAAAATCAATCAAACCACCCAAACCCTAATGAAGCTCTAAAAGCTTGTTCATTTCATAATTTGGAATTTTCTAAAAATGTCACTTGGGCACTTCCAAAAATTCAAATTTCACTTTTTATGGCTGGCCACGATGTTTTTGGACCATTCTGTGAATTTTCAAAAAAAAAAATTTTTTTTTTGGAAATTTTATTAAAAACGAGAATTGATTTTTTATGATTTTCTGAAAATTTTTATGAATTTTCCAATTTTTTCAATTTTTTTATTGATTTTCCAAATTTTGTATATTTTTTATTTTTATTTTCTGAATTTTCTGAATTTTTATGAATTTTTTGAAATTTTTTGAATTTTTATGAATTTTCTATTTTTTTTTTGAATTATCTGTTTTTTTTCTGCATTTTTTATTTTCAAAAAAAATTTATATTTTCTGATTTTTTTATTTTTGCTGTTTTCTAGGTTTTTATTATTTTTTTTTTTTTGAATTTTTTTCCGCCAGAAGGCGAACCGGCCCAGTTCGGCTTGGCTGAATCGGGCGTCGCCGGCGCCGGCGCCGATTGTCCTCTCCGGCGGGCACGACGCCAAATGGAGCCGTTTTGCCCCCTGTTCATTGGGGCATTTCCCCGAACAGGTGATGGGCATGGTCAAGTGTTTATAGTTCTCTATGTCGTCGGTTTGAGCTTGCCGCCAATGACCTTCCGGTGAGTATTTTGCCATTCCTTTTTGCTCTGATTAAAGTCCATGTTATCTAACATCATCATAACCTATTCGGAACACCGCCGGACATTTGCCAGCCGGCGAAAAATCGACCTAAACAACCTAACTTGCAAACTGTTCTTAACTAGCTATTCAAACTTCCAAATCACAATACAGAGCGCCCTAACTGTCTATCTCGATCAAAACAGGTATCAAATCATCACATAAGGTAAGGGAATGCTAACTTGACTGGCCTATGGCCACAGTGACGCTCCGGCGAGGACCTCCGAGCTCCGGCGAAGTGGTTTTCATGCATGGCCGACTCGGTTTATGCAAGTTTAACACCCCAAATGCAATGAGACAACACCAAATGTGATTAGAAGCAAGTTTTTAACACAAAAATGCTTAATATCATCAACGAGATCGCATGAACATTCACTTTGGAACTAAACGCAATTCTAGAAATTCTGCAAAAACAATGACCATGAGCGATATTTACCTGCTTCGTCGGACAGTCAAACGAGGTTTCTGAGTTGATCTGCAGCTGTGGAGAGTTTCTTCGACACCCAGGCTTCAAGTTGGTGGTCTTGGGATCACCGGAAAGGCTCCGGATACGCCGGCCGAGCTCAAGTTTCAGGCCTTCGCGATCATGCTTTCCCGAGGAGGAAATATCCTTGTTTGATCGATTTGCCGTCGCCGTTCAATCAACCGGCGCCGATCACTCGATCCAGGGATCTCTACTCCTCTCACTCTCTCTCAACCTCGCGCTCTTTCTCCCTGTTTCTCTCCCTTCTTTCTCTCTGGCAATCTGTCGAACACCTTCCTTCCAATGTTCAGTTTTTCCTTCATTTTTGTTGATCAAAAATCCCGCCCAAAGTTTGTTGGAACCGACCTTGAATCAGTTAGGGTGATTATCTGGTGCCAGCCGGATATTTTCCGGCTGGCCAAATCGATTAAAACGTGCTAATTTGATCGGGAATGATCGGTGAAGTCGCGGGCACAGGAGTTATTTTCTGGGTTTATTGTGCTTTGGCTGAGTCGGGTAACGAAGATGAGTAACCCGGGTCGGGTCGGGTCGACCTGGCAAACCCGGGTTGGTCTAAATTCGCCAATTAAGCTCAATTTTGATCCAATTTTCAAAATTAAACCCCAAAATTGAATTCCCCATCACATTCCAAATCCAAATATATGATCTGCCCCAATTTTTATTATAATTGTGTCCAAGATTTTCTAATTTTTATATTCGGGTTAATAGGGTTTTGTTCAATTTGATGTCCTAATGACTTGATTAGGTGAAATTGATGCTAAAATTGAATTACCCACATCTGATTAACCCTAGGAATGATGGTCTCATGTTTCAATAATTTCATATTGGGCACGATTCCCAATTTGGGTTCAAAATTCTTAATTTTCAATCTAATTTTGGGGATTTTTTATTTTTTATGCCAAATTGTGCGATTGGACCAACCATTATGAAATTCAAGGTCCCAGAATCATTTGTTGTGAAGACACTATGACTTAAAAATGACCAGAAAACATTGAATTGGATTTTTTGTTCAATTCGGGTTTAATTTTGCCCAATTTTGGGAAAAACATATTCCCGATTGATATTTTTCAAAATTGATGATGTATTCATGAAATTGGATTTAAAATAAGACTAATGACTATTTTTATGGAATTTTCTGATTCCATTTGCTATTTTTCTTGATTTTCTTACTTATTTTGACCAAAAGAAATTAAGGAAAAATGCAGAAAAATGCTAAAAAAACATTTTTTTGGTTTAGAAATAGGTTTCTAAGCTTGGCCAAGATTCCTAGTCCTAATTTTGAAATTTTTGAAAATATGAAAAAAAAAATGAGTTAAAAATTAGGTGTCAACAGTGAGTCATTGACTTAGTAAGTAAATCCTCTAATTTCAAGTGAGGAGAAATCAATCGTCGCCGAATACGCGTCCTACCTTATCGCCCCGGTTGTCGATGGCAGATCAATAGCAAATGTGTTTCTTACCTCACATATGTACTATTCATGGTGCGTGCAATAGCCAAGAGAACATCAAGCATGATATTTACATGATGCATGCTAAATATAACACACGGGATTTATTCATTCATTCTTAATCGAAATCCATCGGTTCTTCCGAAATCCATCGGGCATTTGAAATCCATCGGGCATCCGAAATACACTGGGCATCCGAAATCCATCGAGCAACGTCTCGAAATCAGCAAAAGGACACTATAAATGCCATAACTTATGTACAGCGCTCACTTTAATGCCAAAAATTTTCGCCGACTCACTTAAGTGCCAAAAGTTTTTTTTGGATCACTTCAGTGCTAAAATTTTTGAAAAACGATCACTTAAGTGCTAAATTTTTTGAAAAACGATCACTTAAGTGCCAATCTCCGGCGACCCATGTCAACTTCAGAAATTAATAAAAAAAAATGCCACGTTGGATTTCCGGCGAAAAATTGTGTACAGCACTAGAGTTGGCACTTAAGTGATCGTTTTTCAACAATTTTAGCACTTAAGTGATCGTTTTTCAAAAATTTTAGGACTAAAGTGATTAAAAAAAACTTATGGCACCAAAGTGAGCGCCGTACACAAGTTATGGCACTTGTAGTGTTCTTTTGCCTCTCAAAATCCATCATAGACGGCTTTAGTCCTACGTGTGTTCATGCGTTGCAAGCACCAAGCAAATCGATTTTTATCTTTCTTTTATAGCCATACAAACAATATTGCCTGAAGGCGTGGGTGCAAATGTGAGACTCATGATCCTTGATTCTAAATTTTCTAATATGTCGGCTATGGTCCAAGGCCCGTGACTTGATCCGACATGCCAAGCGATAAACCAAACCGACTTAGTTCGGATCCAATACGCCTCAATAGAGAACCTTTGTCAAGCAAGTTTCGGTCCGTGCACCATAGCGTGCATACAAGACATACGTTCCTTATTTCGTGGCCAAGTCGTGTATCAACTCAAGCTTATAGCATGCAAAGAATGACGCGACCAGCAAGCATCACGCAAAGTCCAAGCACGGATCGAGTATAAACACTAGCCAAAAACACATTTTATCATCCTATCCCATGATTTATCCCATGATTAGAGAATCTACTTACGCTACTTGACAAAAGCGAGATTTAGTGGGGACCAAGATGAGAAAGTGACGTGAGGGAGAAGACGATGATCGGCGTGAGAGAGAGAGAGTGGCGAGAGAAGAGAGCGTATGGCGTAAGCAAGAAGGGAGAGGGGCTGGAAGGTGGGGTAGGCAAGGGAGAGGGAAAGTGGCGTGAATCATGGTGGTGTGAGGAAAAAGGAAACTAAGTGGGGACCAAGCTTATTTATAGTGTGGTCTACTAAAGGTCCTTAATGAAGATGAAGCCAAATGTAATAATGGATGGCCCTAAAAGTCTAAGTTGATAATGAAGAGGTCTTGAAAGTTTTTGGCCTTTTTGGCCATCATTAAGCTTCCTTATCAAGCTTTCAACTTGGACCACTCATTTTCAACTTGGTTTCCAAGTCTCTAATCTAAGGTCATTATGTTCTAGTTTTAGGGCTTGTAACTCATCTTCTTCATTAATGTATAAGAAGACATCTAAGCTCTCCTAATAATGGCTCTTCACTGATTCATTGTCTTATTCTTCCCTTTGGGCGTGAATGACCTAGTCTTGGTCTCCAAGACATAAATTATTGGTGTTTTTCTCTAGACACCTCAATTATTGTCCCTCTCTTCATTATTGGCGCTTTCTTGGATAATCTCCATTATTGACAACTTGCTAAGGCTCCATTATTGACAACTTGCGAAAGAAGTTGTCCATTTGTCTCTTGTTCATGAATATCCTCTCTAGACATGGACCACTCCTTAGGATTCTAACATTATTGGTTCAAGTAAAGACAATACAATTATTGGTACCAAGGTTCCATCATTGGGGTTGGTCTTCATCATTTGTGCCAAGGCCCTATTATTGGTAACTTAGTCTTATCAAGTTGTCTCCTTATGCAAAGGCTCCTAGGCATGAATCATGTGCCCAATTGCAAGGACACTCTATCATTGGGGTCCTTACTAGTGCTAATGACACATTATTTCTTGAACATCCAAATTTTCACTAAAACTTGGCTTAATAAGAAACTAAGGTAATTTAGGGGTTCTAAAATGCCATAATCGATTGGAACCAAAGTTCGGTGTAAAAATGTCCTAATATGCTTGGACACAACCAAGCCAAAGACCGGGCTGAACGGCGAAAAGCTGAACCAGCAAAATTATCCTAGCACATGGCCTAGTTGGTCGAGTTTGACCGGGGCACAAGGTCTAATACAGGGCCGAGCCACACGAGCACAAGGCCAAGCTCATGGCGTGCCACACAAGCGCCGAGCCTGCTACACTGGCTTAGGGCCGAGTGCATGAGCAAGATTACCGGGCTACACGAACGGTACACCGAGCACAAGGCTAGGCCACACGAGCGAGGGGCCGATTCTCGGGCCAAATACACACCTTGGCTCATGGACGTGCACAATGCACGGCCCATAGCCAAGTCCAATGGACACGAAACTAGGTCTGGGCCGGAACTGACGAGCACAAAGCCTGGCACAAGTATCAGGCACAATGACTGGCACACGGACGGGTACAAGGCCGACTCATGGCTTGACTAACGGCCACACTGCTGGTCCATGGCCGGGCGCAAGGCTTAACACATGGCCTATTCATAGTCTACCCAATTCAACGCAACGATCCATGGCCAATTCGCGATCGATCCATGTTCGAGCATCAACGATCCGCGGTCAACCCTCGGTTGTCATGTAGCCGTGTAGAATAGAGTACCACGGGATCGATCCATGGTCACCCGCGACTGGTGCATGGCCGTGCGGAATCACCCACGACTGGCACATGCCCGCACGACACCAATCCACGGTCGTCCCAATTCATCCCACTAACGACCCTTATAGTCGAAAGGTTGTTCCATGGTCGAATCACTCTAATCAATTACGTGACTGGGAAGTCGTTTCATTGTCGAGCCCTTGGCCTATCCATCATGGACGATCTTTCGATCGAGCCATGATCGATCCTCTAAATACTCGTTCCGACCATACTAGCCTATCCATAATCGACCCTCAAATGGTCCTCACACTAAATCGATGGCCATCTTCCCTTGGTCGTTTCGGTCACAATTGAGGATATCACATCTTACTCCTTTGAAGTTTGGCTCATTTGGCATCAACTTCATTATTCTCAAATTCTGATTTTCTAAATCGCTTATGAGATGATTCACCCTGATTTCTTTTTGCAGGATATATATCCTCAAGAAATTCAGCACCCCTTGATTCTAGGATAGTATTGGCATAAACTTCCGCATTTTTATATTTGGGAGCCAAAAATCTATATACAATACTATTTTGAGCATAACTGATGAAAATGCAATCCACCGTTTATTTAGGAGAAGGAATTGCCACCTTGGCTATGCATCCAAACACTTTCAAAAAAATTTAGGATGGTAACTTTCCATTCTACAACTCATACGAGGTATTACCCATCTTCCTGTGGGGCACTTTATTAAGAATATAGTTCACAGTTAGTACTGCCTCCTCCCACAAGTTCTGAGGTAAATCCGAACTTAAAAGCATAGCATTAGCCATTTCCTTTAGAGTTATGCTCTTCCATTCAGCAATTCTGTTTTGCTATAGAGCATAAGGTGCGGTTATTTAAAGAACTATCCCCAAACTAGCACACAATTCCTTTAAATTGGAAGAATTATATTTTCCTCCTCTGTCAGGCCTAAGCACTTTCATTTGTCTATCAAGTTGGTTATCGACCTCATTTTTATACTTAATAAACATGCTCATAGCCTCATCTTTGCTGGTTAACAAATAAACATAGTAAAATCGAGTACAGTCATCTACAAAAGTAATGAAATACTTCTTTCCACCTCTACTTTCTATAAATTTCAAATCACATAGATCACTATGGATTAATTGTAGAGGTTCACTTGTTCTTTCAACTGATTTGAAAGGTTTTTTAGTAAACTTAGCCTCAATACAAGTCTCACACTTGTAACAGGCATCCGACTCAAACATTGGAATTAACCTCAAGTTTGCAATTTTCTTCATTATATCATAATTTACATGTCCTAATGTACCATGCCATAGATAAGGAGACACAACAGTATATACTAAAGGCTTCTCTTTATTAATAGTCTTTGGGTACAAGAATTTCGAGTTTACATCAATGACAGTCCCATTGGCTTTAAACAGGTCATTATACAAGTACACTTTCCCCACATACATACCCCCTTTAGAAAGTACAAACTTGTCAAACTCAAAAACAATTTTGAAACCCTTCTTAACAAGTATGAGACCAAAAATGAGATTCTTACAAATCTCTGATACATGCAGCAAATTTAACAGGGTAATCTCTTTGCCAAAGGTGAACTTCAAGATCACATTTCCTCTCCCAGCAATCTTTGTTGACGTAGAGTTAGCCATGTAGAGCTTCTCTTTTTCCTCGACTTTCTCGTAAAACGAGAACATGTGTTTATCCACACAAATGTGATTTGTGGCGCATGTATCCAACCACCAATCGGTATTATTCAACACCAAGGATACCCCATACACCACCACAGCAGTCAATCTCTCATTATCTTCCTGCTTTATCAGATTCAGCTGCTTGGCTGCATCATTACCCCTGTCTTTGTTTGGGCACTTCTTGAAATCCTTAACCCGATAGCCAAACTTATTACAAACAAAATATTGTCTCTTGGAATTTCTGGGACTGTTTCTTCTGCTTGCCTTTTCCTTGAAAAAAATTCTTCCTCTTCCTATTTTGCTGGGAATTGGAGGACTCAATAATGTTGGCCTTTGGTTCAGTAGAAGGGTTAGCATTCCTCCTATTGTCCTCATCGATTCTGAGGTGCGAAATGAGATCTTCAAAAGCTTATCTTTCCGTTTGTGCTTCAAATAATTTTTTAAATCTGACCAGCCCGGAGGTAGCTTCTCAATAATAGCTGCCACTTGGAATGATTCACTAAGTAACATACCCTTAGCAAAGATGTCGTTATTTGTAATTTCTTAACTTGATTTATGACAGATTTAGAATCCACCATCTTGAAGTCTAGGAATTTGGCAACCACGAATTTCTTGGTGCCTGTGTCCTTAGTTTTGTATTTCTTTTCTAAGGACTCCCATAATTGTTTAGCAATTCAATATTACAGTATATATTATATAAGGAATTCACTAAACAATGAAGGATATAGTTTTGGTATAGAAAGTCCCCATGCTTCCAA
Source organism: Syzygium oleosum (assembly GCF_021117445.2). Lineage (NCBI taxonomy): Eukaryota > Viridiplantae > Streptophyta > Magnoliopsida > Myrtales > Myrtaceae > Syzygium > Syzygium oleosum. The sequence continues at coordinate 2,369,532 of NW_026607500.1, read as the reverse complement.
GCGTCCATTGCCCCAAGCATCGTGACATCTTGCTCATTTGGACTAATTATCGGGCACATCTCCAATAAGTACTCGACCAGATTCAGCGTGGTCAAATAAAAGAACATCTTCAGTCATCACTGCTTAAAGCCCACACCAGTGAATTTCTCCAGTTTCTCATTCGATGTTACTAGAGGCGGCAACATCAAATTAGGCAAAACCCATTGAACCATCCCTCCAGGAATTGAACCTTATGCCATTTGGCCAATTCTATTTTGAAAAACAATCCCTAGTATATCAGTCAAGCGACTTGTACCCATTCCACCATAGATGGTTTTGGCCCGAAGGCATGCAGCATTTATTACCACAACACCAGATCACGAAGTCCGAACCTCACCGGTCAAAACAACCATAGGAACATCTCCAGCAATTCTGTACATCATTGGGTACTTAATTGTTATTAGCCATCACGAATTTCTAAAGAAAAATAGTAAGTTAATCGCCTTAAGATTGTTAAAAATAACGTAATATTCATAATAAGATATTGTTTGTTGTAATCAGAAAATATAAAAAAAGATAATAGCGACACCAATTTTAATATAATAATGACCAAGTCAATGTTTATATAATCTTTAATATGTTGAATTGTTTGTTTTTAATAAAATTGACAGGAAATTCAATAGGATGTGAGGTACTGCTAATTGAATCTCCTTAAGGCGATAGTTCCTGCCAATGATGTTAAGCAGTTTTACGAACTATGCCTCCCAAGATACAACACCTCAAACCCATTTGTATTAGTATTATACGAACGGGACTCTATCGAATACTTTTCAAAACAGGCACAATTAGAGGTGTGAATTTCTAAAGAATTCTTGTCCTGAATAACTCTCTCTCATTGGGTATTGAAGAAGACTTCAAACTCATTATCGCGAACTAAAGAAATCCTCTAAAAAAAACTATATCACTAGAGCGGAAGAGATGCGTCCTTTAATGCATCCATTAATTAGTCCAGTATTGCATCCACAAAAATGTTGCACGAGGGAAAGAGTGACGTCCATTAACTCGTTCATTAATTCATCCATTAATGCGTCCATAACACTGCTACATGTGAGTTGAAGAGAGGCTGTGACATTCTGAATTTCGCATGCAACGTCAGATCATCATCTTAGTCATCAGACGCAATCATCTGACAACAACTTACATACAAGTTTGTAATTAGCACGTGACATTCTGAATTTTGACCCACTTTTGGGATAAATGAAATGTGTACATTCTTCAATGATTTGTAGTTAAATCTCGTTCGAAACCGATCATTCTCGGGATACTAACCTTTAGGGAATGGCTACCTAGGGAAATGTACGTGGACCTAAGAACTCAACCATGAGTCGACCTTCGGTGACGATCGAGGTCGCCATGACTTGAGTAACCGTAGGTCGATACGCGTAAACCCTAAAAAGCCGTCCGTTAGTCAAAGATACACTAAAGTCGCATTTCAATGAAATTGGCCGTCATTTGAATCCGAACTTGGATGTCGAATTTTTCGAAGTGTCACGACTTATTTATTTGGACGATGTCATATAAGAGTGGCCAACCTTAAGGTTTATTAGATTTGTCGGAAATTTGGAATTTGGACTGGGAGTGGAATATGACCGTTTTACCCCTTGGATTATTTGAATTCATTTGAAAGGTTGAAGGGCAATTTGGACTTTTGAACTTTCCCTCCTTTGGCCGAAATTCTTGGACAAGTTTGCCCCTCCCCATCTTGCTTATTTATTTTTGTTGCCATTTGTAATTTTGGGAAAATAATGTGAGGAATTATGTGACCCTTGGATCTTGACTTGGAGAAGGGGATGGAATGTGAGCCCTTGGATGTGTGAGTTGGGGTGGGTGATGGGGTTTTTAGTGGGGTTAGTAGAGAAAAATCTAATGAAGTCTTCTCTCTCTCTCTCTCTCTCTCTCTCTCTCTCTCTCTCTCTCTCTCTCTCTCTCTCTCTCTCTCTCTTCTTCTTCTTCTTCTTCTTCTTCTTGGCTTCTGCTGCTGCTTCCTCCGCTGGTTTCTGCTGCTGCTTCCCCCACCGGCTTCTGCTCCGCTGCTACTGTTCTAAACCTTGTGTTGCCCTTCTTGCTTGGTCTTGCTTGCTTAGGCTTTTCAGTAAGTGACATTCTAAACCTTGTCTAAGCTAAGGGGTTACCAATGGGCATATTAGGGGTTGATTAGTGGCTGTGGTTAGTTGGTTTAAGGGCTAGACAAGTAGATTTGCTTGTTGGTTGTGTTCCCGGATTTCGTTACTGCTATGTCGCCGAGTTTTGTTATTTTTTTGGAGACCTATGTGGGCTGAATCTGGGGTAATGTCATCATTAAAGTTGCTCAAAACGTCTTGAAGTATAACATAATTTAATTTGGGAATTTTTGGAAGTCATTTAAGGCCATTCGGAAGTCCATCTTTGGACCGAAATTAGTCTGCCGGAAATATTGTTCCTCCGACCTTCGGGTCTGTTCGAATTTTTATAAATTTTTCCAGACCTATTTTCAAAATACTTCCTTCACAAAACTTGTTGGGGACATTTTTCGATACGACATATAAAAATTTCAAAGCTTTCTAAGGAGATTTGGTTACTGCTTGAAATGCATTTTGAAAGCCGAATGGCCAGTCCGAATGAAATATTTTATGTCCGACTTGGGATGACAAAAAGAGGTGGTTCTAGACAGAATTGGGTTTTGTGTTCTTCATGAAAAATGTTCATCAGGATATTTTCTAAGACATATTCGAAATTCATAATTTTTGGAGTTGATTTACTATTTATTTTAAAAGTAATTCCAGAACTGTGCACTGGCCCAGATTTGCTCCGAATCTGTGTATTTGGTTTTCCCTTGTTCCTTGTGGCTGAGTTGTGGTGCTTGGTGGCTGAATTGAATGTTGAGATGTGTGGATTTATGTCATTGAGTGTATAGCTTAAATTGTGGATTGAAAGGTGTTGGAATAATTGGGTGATATGGTTGAGCTACATTGCTACCCTTATGAATGGATTGGCTAGGCTGAGTTGTTGATTTGGAATTGAGCATGTTTGTGTGTGATTAGGGCATGTGGATGTTGTGTGAGGGGAATGAGATATGTATCGTGTATGATTGATAGGCCCTGAGGCGTGTTGACGCGAGAAAAGGCATGAAATTAAATGAGAATGTACGTTTGATCCTATAATCCTTGAGGCGTGTTTACGCGAGGAATTGGATTTGTCTTGAGGCATGTTATGCGAGACAATGCCCGGATAAACCGGAGGACCGTCGACTTGATGCGTCTTTACGCGAGTCATGCCGTAGACTTGATGCGTGTTACGCGAACCGTACGATGAGGTGGGCCTGAGGTGTGTTACGCGGGTCGGTATTGATCAGGGTGGATACATGTGCGTGTCGGAAGTTGAAAGATGTGAGCATGTGTAGGGATTGAGATTGGAATAGCTTGGAATGTTATTGTGAATGCATGTGTAGAAAATTGATTGTATCTTGGAGGGCATGTGCATTGAGAAGTTGGCTATGTTTTTGCGATCCAACTAACGTGCAGGGTTATATATGCATCGAGGTAAGGCTAGAGAGTGCCTTTGAATGTTATCGCATGTTGATTAAATGTGTTGGGTGTTATTCTATTTGTTTGGAGGTACACGTTAGCCTAGGTGGGGTTTAGGATGCTTGCTTATTGAAACTCGTTCTCATGATTATTATATAACTATTTCAGACCCCTGACCACGACCATGAATGGTCCGTCACAGCGTTTTGGGATCCCGAGGAAGAGCCAATGGAGCGAGACCCCGAAGAGGAGCCCATGGAGTTGGTGGGCCCTTTTTGTATAGCTAGGCTAGCCTACTCGACCACTTGTCCATTTTTTATGATGGTGGTTTTAACCTTAATGGCCTTTTGTACATAAGGTTGGCTTTTGTAAGTACGTGCCGTTAAATGAAGTATGTGGTTGATTTGTTCAAGTATTCTCCTACTACCCTTGGTCTTTAAAACTTGTATGGGTGTTATAATTGCTTCCGCGTGCGTTCTATGCTTCAAGTTTCGTTTGGGTCGACGACAAGTCCTGGGACGTCGCATTCGAAATACGACCATGGAGGGATGTCGCAGGCTCGATGGGGTCCGGGGTGTGACAGAGGCATCCATTAACGGATCCATTAATTCTATCCATTAACGCGTCCATTAACATGTCCATCAAAACCGCCGCACAAGAGTTAAAGAACGTGAACTAATGTTGAGCCATTAATAACGCATAATTTTCAACACCTTATGGCGAATTTCCGTTTGATATACTTGGCAAATCTTCTTGACATTTGGTGTTGAACTACTCTTTCCAATTTGGGGGATATTGTCAATTTACTACTGAAATGCATCATTCATTTTACTAAAGTGTAGATTCTATGGAACTGCTCCATTTTTCTCATCCTAACTATTACACCTTCCTAAGAAAAACCTCTATATTAGATATTTGACAACTCGATTTTAATCAAAGACTTTATTAAAAGTAAAATTTTCACGAAATTTTTAGTAAGTTGAATTGCTAAAACCCACCTTTCCTTTCTCATCCTCAAGCTGGATTTGTTTGGGAAAATGGCACCGGACATCCCATATCTTATTATATGCAATCGAATCATAAGACTTTCAATTGGTACAAATAGGTCCTAAACCTTTTGTGAAAAGTACAATTGAATCATAAAATCTTATATCAAGTTATGAACTTTTTACAAAAAAGAAAGATACACAATCAAGTCTTAAATCTATGATGAAAAAGTACGACTCAAAACTATTCAAGTGTCGCATAGGCAATTTCAAAAGCTGTACAAGGACTTGATGATCAAATTTTTAGAAAGATTTTGAACTTTTTACATTGATTAAAATGTTTTGGTCTCGATTGCGCATTGTACCAAGAACATGCTGAAGCTTGTGAACCAACATGGTTGATTTCTGTGTTAAAAAAACAAAAACATGGTTGATTTCGGGCGTTTCTCCTATTTAAGTCCAACTCGCGGTGAATCCAAAGGCCAAGCCCCGCTAAAGATGTCTCGTGAACCTTTCGGTCTAGTCATAGATAGCCCACCCATCATTTTGACAAATAACTCTAATAACTGTTGTAATCTCATATACACACCTGGCTATCAATGACTACCCTTAGGAAAATAAAAACGTTGGTACCAAAATTTGGATTTTACTGAAAGAGGTACTTTTGCTATCAGAGTTCTGCTTCTTTCGCGAAAAATGAATAACTTCAAATACGATTTCCTAAAAAGATAATTATTTGTATCGCTTAGGAAAATTAACCGATAGAAGATGTTTTCATTATTATCGACGGTCTTTGTCTAAACATTTTCATTAATTAAGGAAATATTATTTCTATTAATCTTAGCCGGTGACAATAGCCGATTGTCTTTAGGAATATATTTTGAGTAAGGCGGCTTGCTCATACCCCTCTACTTGGTGGTGATCAAGGTTAATTAACCCTCCACCAGTTACTAAATAGAGTTTTATTTATTACATACACGTTGCTGATGTTCAAATTTCATCAACATTTCTTTTTTGAGTCTCTTTAATATTTTTTATATTACTTTGATTATTTCTTTGAATTAAACTCCTTGAGCTTCACAGATGTCCCGAATTCTTCAAAAGTTGAGCTCAAAATACGTGGGATTAGTCAAAGCCTAAAAGGGTGAGAAGATTGAGCTGATTATATTCCCTTCGGCCCGAAATAATCACAAATTAATCAAATCAGCATACTTCTTTTTTCTTTGCCATGGAGATACTTAGTTTACTATTTTGATGTAATACGTCGATTACTATTTATGTATGGAAATAATTATTATATAATTCATAACCATAGATTCGTAGGCAAAATAACAAAGAAATGCACAACATTCAATTACAAATTTAACGTGAAATTTCAAATTTATTATATATTTACTCGATATTTTACCACTAATAGGACTTTTTTATATGTGACCAAAAGAATATGTACAAAAAATATACACAATCTTTTACCATTCCGGCAAAATAGCATAATACACTTTCATCTTAATATTTATTTCATGATTTCTCTCCATCGTTCTCTTTTCCTAAAATCCAGAGTAGGACCTTTCAATTAAAAGTCACTTATATAGAATTGTTTTGATATGTGCAAACTTTTTCGTGATAAAAAAAATGAAGAAATTTCCAAATAAAGGCTTAAAATGTTCTCGTTTTCTCAAATAAGAACATGAAATGAACATTATCTCAAATAAGAGTCTGAAATGTCCTAAATTTTTCAAATAAGGGCCTGAAATTAATTTTATCTTAAAAAAGGGCCGGAAGTGAAGTGGTCACATATTAATATCAAAAAAGGGCACGACCTTACTGGCTAAAGGGCATTTTCGTCCTTTTATTTTTTTGAATTTTTTTCTTTTTCTTTTCCCTCTTTCGAAGGTCACCAAACTCATACGAGGGCCAACCAGGCATCCGACGTCGGCGTGGTCGTGCCGACCCAACCCAGGCGAGGGCGACCCTCTCCCGAACTAGCAAGGCCAAGGGTTACCCAACGCCGGCAAGGGGTGAGTAGTCAGATGTGGCGAGGGCAACTCTCGCCCGACGCCGGCAAAGGCAACCTCACCCTCTCGTCCTTACCTGAGCTAAGTGCGGCTCTTGCCTCGACGCCAGCCTCTCTTGCCTCAACGCGAGCAAGGACAGCCCTCACCTGAGGCAACAAATTAAACAAATATACTTCAAAAGAAATTTGCCGCGCCGACGCTAGCAAGGACAGCCCTCACTTGAGGCAACAAATTAAACAAATATACTTCAAAAGAAATTTGACTAAAATATTCCTTCTCCAATGGCCGGGTGAGCAAGAAGTCCTTTGGCCACTTCAACTTATCCCTTATTTGAAATTTTTGTCAAAAAAAAAATGTATTTTCTTGAAATGTAACCAATAAGAATCTAGTTAAAATACAACAGAATCATCAGAAAATTATATTCGCATAGCAATCGAGGCTAGTCATGGCCACGGTTCGAAATCGGCCGGTTCCGGTTCGAAACCGGCGGTTCTGGTTCCGGTTCGAAACCGGCGGTTCAAGTTCGTGGCCATGTGTGAACCGGAACCGGAACCGACCGGTTCCGGTTCGTAATTTAAAAATTAAAAAAATAAATTATGAAATAAAAAAATAATTAATTATAAAAATATGAAATAATGAATTATTCAATATAAATTATAATCAAAATGAAAATTATAGGGGTGATCGGTTCCCTGTCGGAACCAGGAACCGAACCGATAAGACCGTCCTTTTAATTTTAGAAATAGGAACCGGACCGGCAAACCATAGAACCGGAAACCGGACCAATGGTCCGGTTCTAGGCGGTCCAATGGAACCCTTTGCTCTTAACTAGCAAAGGATCGTAGCCACAAAAAGCATACAACTTCACATGCTCATGACTTGGCTTGGATTTTATAAACATCCCCTTTGATGGTCTCTTCATTCCCATTCGATGTGGGACTCTCTTGACATTTGCATGAAGACAAGGCAAGAGTCTCATATTGAAGGCGTTCAAGACAAACCGAAAGTCCCACATCGAATGAGAATGAAGAGACCATCAAAAAAGTTATTTATAAAACCCAAACCAAGCTTTGTAATTAGAGTTCAATACACCCAAGCCAAGCATTGCAATTGGAGATCAATGCACTTACAATGCATGTCAATTAGAGTTCAATTTGTTTTATAAAAAAATTTATTAATTTTTTTTAAAAAAATTTCATTATTATTTTTTTAAAAAAAATTAATTTGGAACCAGAACCGGAACCGTGCCCATAGGGCACGGGCCGGTTCCGGTTCCGAACCACGGGCCCGGTCAACAGGTCGGGCCCGGGTTTGACCGGGCCGGTTCCGGGCCAAAACCAGCCCGTGGCCATGACTAGTCGAGGCTAATTGAATTGCAAGAGAAGAGAAAATGCAGAGCAAATAATTCAGATGCAAAAGAAGAGAAAATACAGGGCAAATAATTCAGGAATCGCTCGCAGAAAACGCGAAATCCCAAATCGGAAATCACCCTCCATGACAAGATCGGAGATGACCGGAAAACTTTTGCGTCCAGATTTCAGGCCAGGAGAAGAAGCAAGGAAACGACATTTTCTCAAACATGTAGGGGGTCGAAAATTCCCAGGAAAAGACGCGAGAACAGATCCCATTCGATCGGGTAAAACGTTAGCCTCGGGTCCGAGAAACTTGCGGCCAGCTTTTTGTTTGTATCTCCGAGGATGTACTTGGGCTTACTAGACCGGCTTCAGAGACATGGCTGTCTCAGCGAGTCTGAAGAGCGAAAGGCATCGATGTCCGAGCAGTTAAACGCCCCTCTCGGCGCACCGCCGTACCAGAGAGGCTGCCTGAATCACCGCTCGTTTGTTCCCTCCCCAAACAAAAACCCAAAACCCGAAACCCAAAACAAACAAAATACGAAAAATTAAAACGGAGATTTCAGAAGAAGGGAGTGGGTGCGTTTTGCGTGCGAGCATGTCAGCCTTCCTCCCCCCAAGAAATCCGCCAGAGCAAACGAATCGTAGCGAACGACGATCGGGGGGGAGCGAAGGTTGTGTGTATCTTCGGTTTAGGAGCTGTATTCATCTCGAAGGCACTGGCGAATTTTGATTCAGCCCAAGAGGCAAACTTCAGCTCCCCACCCACCACCACCACCATCGATTGTGGAATCACCCGGTGAAAAAGAGAAAAAAGAATCGAACGAACCAGCGAAAAGGCATCGAAGCTCGCGCTCGCAGCCGATCTTGAAGAGGAGGAGGAGGAGTAAATCCGCCGCGCTGCAAAACCCTAGAGCGAGAGACACAGGAGGAGGAGGAGAACGGAGGGCTATTTATACAGGCACTCGGGGGATCCGGACCGGGCCCGAGGTCGGGTCGGGTCGGGTCGGGTCGGGTCGTAAACCGGGACTCGACGTGTCGGGTCAGTTGGTTGGAAAAAGGAGGGAGGGAGGGAGGGAGGGAGGGAGGGGGGGGGGGAGAAAATTGAGTTGAGGAAATTTTACGATGCGAAACAACGAATTTTCCTTTTTCTTTTTAGGGAAAAAACCACCAAAAATCCCAAACTTTGTCATGTGCACATTTATCACGAACTTTTTTATGGCCTCCACTTTCTTTTTGTGACATTTACTCTAATGTATTTAGTCCATGGGCATTTCGTCTTTTCTCTTTTTCTTTTTTTTCTTTTTTTTCCTTTCGTGAGGGGCTCGCCGGATCCGGCGAGGGCGCCCATCGCGGATCCGGCGAGGGGGCCTCGCCGCGTCAGCGAGGGCGGCCCTCGCCGATCCGCGAGGCGGCCCTCGCCGGCGTCGGGCGAGGTTCGCCCTCGCGCGAGCGAGGAGGGCCCTCGCCCGACTCGAGCGAGGTCGACCCTCGCCGGCGTCGGGCGAGGTCGACCTCGCTGAGTCGGCGAGGCCGCCCTCGCTCGCCCGAGCGAGGGCGACCCTCGCCGGCGTCGGCGAGGTCGCGCCTCGCTCGCCGAGGCGAGGCGAACCTCGCCGACGCCGGCGAGCGGCCCCTCGCCGGATCTGGCGAGGGCCGCCCTCGCTCGGGCCGGCGAGGGTCGACCTCGCCGGATCGGGCGGAGCCGCCCTCACTCGCCCGGGCGAGGCGGACCTCGCCCAGACGCCGCGAGAGTCGCCCTCGCTGCGCGAGCGAGGCGGCCCTCGCCCGAGCTCGAGCGAGGTCGACCCTCGCCGACGCCGGCGAGGGTCGACCTCGCTTCGAGTCGGCGAGGGCCGCCCTCGCTCGTCCCAGCGAGGGCGAACCTCGCCGACAGCCGGCGAGGCCGCCCTCGCCGGATCCGGCAAGGGCCGCCCTCGCTCGACGCCGGCGGGGCCCCCTCGCCGGATCCGGCGATGGGCAGCCTTGGCCGAATCCGGCGAGGCCCCCCCTCGCCGGAAAGGAAAAAAAAGAAAAAAGAAAAAGCAAAAAAGACGAAAATGCCCATGGACTAAATACATTGGGGTAAATGTGTCACAAAAAGCAAAGTTCGGGGTTTTTGGTGTCACAAAAAAAAGTTCGGAGTAAATGTGTCACAGATGGCAAAGTTTGGGGTTTTTGGTGGTTTTTTCCCTAAAATTATAAATCACAAACATAATTTTTGCAAAGGCTCCGTTCGTTTTGCAGAAAAAGAATGATTTGCAATGAACTTCTAAACTTGTAAAATTTTTCTAATCAAGTGACGCAAATGCGGAGTCGACGAATAGGTTTTCAGTGATTATGGATCAAATGTTATGAGTGGGGATGGATAAATATAAATACATGATAGGTTTCTATCACTACCAACTCGAGAGTCTCGATTATGAAACTACTGAAAAAGCATATTCAACTCGAGACCCGAATCATATTCTTCAGCTGTCTAAATTTGAGATCTCAGCTTCGAAATATAATCCTCAAGTTGGACACGAGTCTTTTTCAAAAAGTATGTTTCAGAATTTTTTCCAATATCATAAAAAGAAATTTATCTTATTTGCAAACGGATAATAACCAAACCCAAGAAAATCAAATGTTTCAGTGCTTTTTCATTGTTGAAATTGAAAATAATAGTTGAGGTACTAGGATAACAAAACCCGAAACGAGAGAAACCTTCTGTCATGCATGCTCGGTTTTCCTCATCCCCTCTTCCCGCACGGGTCGTCAAGCTTGCGACCCATCCGTAGATTTCGAGAAATGACCCTGAGGATTCTTTAAGATTCGAAAGCAAACGCGCCGGAAATTGAGACTCGGGTTTTCTGTGCAACGGGAAGGAACCAAAGAGGGACTGTTTGGATCCTTCAATTCTTGCTCTTTCCAAGCTGATCGGTTGGTTTGATGGGTGAGTTGCTATTTTGTTCTCCCTTTGAATCATGGGTAATTGTTAAGAAAGCGAAGTAGATTGAAATTCGGAGGCTTTTGTTATGCTTCGGATTCCTAGCGTGTTCTGTGTCGTTCAGTTTGTTTTATGTAGGCTCTGTGAATGGGGTACAATGTTGTGGTTGTGTTCCCATGATGTTGAGTTGTGAGATATTACAAGAAAGTGATTGTGCAGTATTAATTGAACGTCAAGATTGTTGAAGTTGACGTTGGATGGCTATTGGCCTTTCTGTAATAGTTCCTAGGGAGAAAGAAAAGATTGAAAGTCTTTGGATGTTTTGTCTTGAAGCTTCTTTTGAATGATCTTCTTCTGTTCTAATCCTGAAGTCCATATTCTATGTAGCCTGAACATAGTTCAGCTGTTTAGATTGCAGAGGCTAGTGACTTCTTGTTTTATAAGCGAACGTCGTTGGATCGGTACCAGCTGTAATGCCTAATCCCGTTTGTGAGTTGGTTGATGAGTAGGGGTGTGAATGAGTTAATCTACTTGCGGGCTACTTGAACTTTGTTCTCCAAATACTCAAGCTTGACTCACCTATATGTGGAACTCAACTCAACCATTTTCGAGCTGGAGCTACTTGAGTAGCTTCTTGAGCAGAGTTTCGAGCTAATAATTACTTGAGTCGAGTGGCTCGGTAGCATAGTAGAGCTTCCAAAGATCTGTTCCTCATCTTAATTTTGTCTTGGTAGAACCATGACCATGAAATCTAAGAGTTTTTGAAACTTAACCCCTTTCAAGAAGGTTGTTTCTTGCCCTAATGAAAAAAAGTCGTCTCTCTCTCTCTCTCTCTCTCTCTCTCTCTCTCTTCACACTTTCGCCTATTGTTTTTCTTTTGTCTTTCTCAATCTGAAGTTTATTTTGTCTGTGCATCTAATGCATAAGGTAAGTACCCAGTTGAAATCTTGGATCCCTGTCTTGTATATGTTCTTCCACCAACAGTTATAATTTTTTTCCATTCATTTGTTATATCTAACGGCATAGCCCAAAGTATTGCGCAATCCAAGTGGGGAATAGATGTCCAATGTCGTGCCTCAACTTGTTACTTTCTTTCTCTTTGGGAATAATCAAACTTGTTACATTCCTCCATCTTGAAATGTTCAAGATCAAAGCTGCCATTTCTTCCTAAATATACACTTATAAAGAACAGATGTTTGTCCGAATTAAATGAATTTTGTCGTTTTGGTTCATTGTGCATCAATGCTAATTTTGTTCTCCAGTGCGGTGATGCTCTGAAAATGAGAGTGTCTTTCAGTATGTAGAGGCCAAAGAATTCGTATATTTAGGTTTTTTGGATAGAACTATCTTGCAATTTTGGAATGATACTGGCAAGATGATCTGGATTGAAATAATGCATTACGTATTGATGACATCTAATAAGGAACTGTATATGCACTGGGGAGCCATCAATTAATGATATGCAATTGATTATTGATGTAGAAAGGTGCCTTTGGCCCCACTTCTTGATTAATGTTATCTGTAGATAGTCCTTCATTTTGGTACATCAGGGTTTACCATGTATCACTTATATCTGAGTTCAAATTCTGGCCTAATTGCATGCCCTTTGTTATGTATCAGGACCATATGTGCTTGGCTTCTTAAAACACAGTACAACTTCCTTAGTTATATTTTGGCCTTGTAACTAAATATGAATTTGTTTCACAAGATGGACGTAAGATTTAGCTAGCTGTAACTTAACGCTTTTCCTTGCCAAGTTGTATCTTTAATCAAGTTAATTGTACACTTGCAGGATTCTTCAGATCGTTGTTCAGATTGCTGGATTATGTAGAGTCATCAATCTAATAATGGGATCTTTTATTCATGGAAGGGGAAAGTTGGATGGCTGCTCATTTTGCTCAAGGAATGTACTTATCCATATCTTCTAGCGACTGAGTGGAAGAACATAATTTTGTTGTTGGTCAAGAATTCACTGATGTCAAGGCATTTAGGAATGCCATTAAGGAAGCTGCAATTGCACAACACTTCGAGCTTCGCATCATCAAAAGTGATCTGATACGATACTTTGCAAAGTGTGCATCAGAAGGTTGTCCGTGGCGAATACGTGCTGTGAAGCTTTCCAATGCCCCAACCTTCACTATTAGAAGCCTTGAAGGAACCCACACTTGTGGAAGAAATGCTCACGACGGTCACCATCAAGCTTCAATAGATTGGATAGTGAGCTTTATAGATGAAAGGTTGAGGAGTGACATAAATTACAAGCCAAAAGATATATTGCATGACATCTATAAACAGTATGGGATAAAGATATCTTATAAACAAGCTTGGCGTGCAAAGGAAAGAGGGCTTGCAGCGATTTATGGCTCTTCTGAAGACGGATATTGCTTGCTTCCTGCATATTGTGAACAAATAAAGAGGACTAACCCTGGAAGTGTCGCCAAAGTATTTACAACTGGTGCTGATAATCGCTTTCATGGGCTCTTTGTTTCTTTCTATGGATCCATATGTGGATTCCTTAACGGTTGCTTGCCCATTGTTGGACTTGGAGGAATCCAGCTCAAAAGCAAGTACCTTGGGACCTTGCTTTCAGCTACTTCTTTTGATGCTGATGGGGGTTTGTTTCCACTGGCCTTTGGTATCGCTGACGTAGAAAATGATGAAAGTTGGATGTAGTTTCTGTCAGAGTTGTACTCAGCACTAGAGATGAACACTAAGACTATACCTAAGGTCACATTTTTGTCATATGGACAAAAGAGCATTGTGGATGCTGTGAGAGAGAAATTCCCAACTTCAACCCACGCATTTTGTGTGCACTATCTTAGTGAAAAGATTGGGAAAGAGTTTAAGAATATGAGGCTCGTCCATCTTCTTTGGAAAGCTGCATATGCCACAACTACAATAGTTTTCAAGGAAAAGATGGCTGAAATCGAAGATATCTCTTCTGATGCTGCCAATTGGTTGCATCTATTCCCTCCTCAGCACTGGGCTTCAGTATGCTATGAAGGAATACGTTATGGTCATCTCTCTTCAAATATTGAGGAACTGAAAAGGTGGATTCTAGAAGCTCAGGAGTTGCCTCTTATTCAGGTAATCGAACAGATTCATGCTAAACTGATGATTGAGTTTGAGGAAAGGCGATTGAGGAGTAGTTCTTGGTTTTCTGTACTTGCCCCTTCACCGGAAAAGCTCATAGTAGAAGCAATTGCCCTATCCTCTACTTATAAAGTCCTCCGTTCGGATGAAGTAGAATTCGAGGTTTTGTCCACTGAGAGATCAGACATTGTGAATATTGGTATGCGTTCCTGTTCCTGTCGTGATTGGCAACTCTATGGAATTCCCTGCTCACATGCCGTGGCAGCTCTCGTTTCATGTCAAAAGAATGTGTATGCCTTCACAGAAAATTGTCTTACCATTGCTAGTTACCGTGAAACATATGCACAAGAAATGTACCCAATTCCTGGAAAAATTGAGTGGAGAAAACCAGGTGATGCCCCGCAGGCTGATGGCACTCAAGTTGTCCGACCACCCAAGTTCCGTCGACCACCAGGACGTCCAGAAAAGAAAAGATTATGTGTGGAGGAATTCAATTGCAAGAAACATACCGTCCATTGCAATCGGTGTAACCAAACTGGACATTATAATAAGACCACTTGCAAAGAAGGAAGAGTGACTAGTATACAACAGTTTTAGGTTTCTAATTTTGTACTACTCACATGTTTTGTTGTTGTAAAGTAGATAATGTGCCATTCTTATAGGATTGTACTTATAAAAACAAAACAGTGGCTAGGTGAATATTCAACTTCAAGTTCTTGGTTGGTTATTCCATCTTTGAATATAAATTAGTCTTGTTACATTAAGGACCACGATAATGAAATCTAACTTCTTTCACAACTTTACTCCTTTTAAGTAGGATTTTCTTTGGCCTGTGACTTGAGTTAAATTCTTGTATCTTTTGTTTTGACTTATATATCTTCTTCCACTAACCATGATATTCTCTCTCAATTCATTTGTTAGATGCAGCGACATAGCCTATAGTATTCCCCAGTATATACATGAAATAATAAATTCGTTTTGGGAAGATTTTTTAGTCATTTCTTCGTTTTTGGCTCTATTTTTCTGGTTGTCATAGCTCTGCTTTTCCTACGATTTCTTAACAGTAGCACATCGGTTTTCATAGATTTTGAAATTCTACTCTGTTGAATCTCTTTAAGTTCAAAGATTCAGGCTTGAGTTTTTCTTTCCTTTTGTTTTACTCTCAGATTTGTTTTGATTGGACCGTTGGCTATATGTATCAATAGAGAAAGTTTGATTTCTTGTTTGAATGGGGACACAATGAACAAAGCCCAAGACTTTGGAGTTGGGATAGGCACGGTATTGAAGAGAAGACAAGGATATTTTTGTTTTTTTATTTTATATTTATTTTGAGATCAGATTTACTTTTCCTGTCTGAGATTTGAGCATGTTAGTTTGACAGTATTATAGGTCAGTTGAATCTGACTTCGAGCATGCCGGGTATCTTTCCAAAGCCAAGTTGAAGCCTTAAAACTGGTACTTCAGAGTTGTAAGTTTGTTAATCAAGTTGAGTTCGAGCTTTGCATGGTATTTGCTCGACTCGACTCGACTCGATTACACCCCTATTGATGAGCTTATAGGTTAATGTATTACGATGAGGAAACAGAATATCTGAAATCATATATATTTGTGGATCTGAACTTGCATTTTTATTTCTGAGGTATATGATTATGTCACTTAAGAAGCATCCAACTATAGACAGAATGATGAAGTTGTGAATAGAGATGGCTTTTTGCTTC
Source organism: Syzygium oleosum (assembly GCF_021117445.2). Classification (NCBI taxonomy): domain Eukaryota; kingdom Viridiplantae; phylum Streptophyta; class Magnoliopsida; order Myrtales; family Myrtaceae; genus Syzygium; species Syzygium oleosum. The sequence continues at coordinate 2,353,897 of NW_026607500.1, read as the reverse complement.
TGGAGCACATGTATTACTATAATCAATTTGTATAGTTGCAACTAATGAATTTGTCAATCTGTTAGTGCAACCAATAAACCAGGAATGTCATTCTTGGAGATCTTTCTCGTTCGTTTTATGGAGGCCCTCTATGCTTGTGTATCATTGCATTGCATGCTCTATAGGTTTTTTAATCTTGATATTGTGCTTTCTTTCCTTTTTTTCTCTCCGAGAATGGTGTCATCTCTTATTGTATCCTACTCAAAGTACAAATGGAACTTTTCTGGACAAGGCAAATGATGCCATTGGTGTGATGTGATTTCTTGCTATGTGGTTCCTTTCCTACCATTTTTTTTTTTTTTGGTTAAGGCAAAGTTAATGGGGAGTGTGCTCTGCCCTGCTCTTTTCATTATGAATTCTCTGGCATTTCTCCTTGGTAACAATTGGCTTTTGTTTAGACTTCTGTTGATGTCTGCTTGAGTTCACGGCGTTTTGTCTGTTAGCCTATAAAGCTGTGGAAGTAAATGAAAGCAACGACTGCAACCGAAGAAGCCGACCCGAAGGAAGATGAAGAGATGAGAGCAGCAGTAGAGGGCACTGGGAGGATACTGGTTCTTCAAGCAGCACAAGCCACAGGTTGTGATGTGGATTATGGTAGTACTGAACCTTAATGTTCTTCAAGTAGACGTACACATGAGAGTAGCCAAACAAAAGTAAATGAAGAGATTGAAGAGTTTCTACACTGAAGGTCACAGAATCTCTCTCTCTCTCTCTCTCTCTCTCTCTCTCTCTCTCTCTCTCTCTCTCTCTCTCTCTCTCTGCTTGTGTGTGTGATTAAGAGTTTCTTTTTGCCATAGTCAAGCGCCGCCGAGGTGCTGTGGGGTTCATTCGATGTTGGTCGAGTAAGACGTAGAACCGTAATACTTCACAGACTACTTCACAAGCTGTCAAGCATGATTTTCATTCAAAACAATCCTTCTCGAGCCCATTTTCAAGGCGCTGATTGCATTAGTAGCATGAGTACAAAGACATGGAGATTAGTTGGCCACAATTGACATGTAACCTAATTCCTTGAATGGTACAAATCCATGCCTTGACGAAATGATGATATGAAAAGGAAAAACCAAAGCTATATAATGAATTCTTTCAAAATTTGTCTAATCTTTTTTTTAAAAATTTATTGGCAAAATGGAAATTTTCTAATCTGGGTCGGTACATGCACCATGATCAGAAGATACAATTCAGATCATTTCCTCATTTGGTACTCTTTTGTCGGTATTGTTTTAGGGACTTGAGAATGTGACTTTATACCTAAATCTTTCAATTATGATGATACTTATCAGTATGATATCCTGCAAATATTTGAGAAAGATTCCTTTCTATATCCCATCAACAATTAAGTAATTAAGCAGAGGATTTTCTTTTACAATCGTTCCTCGCGAGGAATTTATAACTGTCGGATCTCAAAATTATATTTCTTAGCCATAGGTAAATGTTTTTGTGCCGTCACGATATTTTGTATTAGAGTTGCGACGAAATACACATGATTATTATGAGTTACGATTGGAAAATCTGTCTCTTAGATATGATAGAAGTCCCTCACGTAACCAATATCATTTACGGCTTGTGCCGATCTATGCGAATCATGGGTTTCTACCCCTTTAAAAGTTATATAAAAGCCCGATTAAATGCCTTCGCTTAGATAGAACATAACAACATCACAAAATCACGAGCCTAATAATGTCTATGTAATTCGAATGGGGGCTTCATGTGACAACTTTAGCAAAGTGTCAAAGAAGGATGCGATTGCATAAATCGAATAAAGTTGTTTCTCTTTTAAAGAAGTGATTGCATTAATCGAAATTTGTAATGTATTTTCATTTTTTAACCCTTAGAAATCTTTTAACTCACTTAGCAATAAAAAGACGTGAAAGTGCTTTTATTTGAAAAGGTGTTGCGTATCGTCGCAATTCCGACTTTTCCCCATTCCATCAAGGCACGGAAGTGAGTTCCTTAATAGCGGAAGAAGCGTAGGGGTTGTGAGGTGGATGATATAATTGGATTGTGGGAGTAATGCCAGGGAGTTTGTGTTAGAAATCACATAATAAGAGGAATCTATGTAGAAGATGACCGGATAGTGGGGGTAGCCGACCGTCCACAAACTGGTATGGAGTTGATGGTCATTCTCCCGATGATTGCTACCATAAGCCAAACTTGAATTGAAACACATACCATACTCAAAAAACGAGATGCCCTAGTTAAAGGGTGATGTGGGACAATTAGTGACAGTGGGGTGTTTGACAATACAAAAACACGAGTTCCATCTTTGGAAAGGAAGGCTGGCCTGCTGCGTTAGGTGCCGCGCGATCCCATGTCCGAAGCCAATAAGGTCAGATCGCGACACATATGCACTTTCCAACGACCCCTGTTTCTTCCTCGCTCACTCTTAACTCCGTCACTCCCCCTTATGAACCCCTCTCTTTATTCTCACGACATGAACGTGTAAATATGCGCTCAAATTTTACTAGTTCAGAAAAAGGGATACCAACATAAATAATCAATGAACTTTGGTCCAATATGCAATGTTGTCATTGGATTTTTAATTTGTGCAATGTGATCCCTATACCTGTTAAACGGGTGGGTCGGGTCGAGTTTGGGTCGGGTCATAAATGAACGGATCCAAATTGACCCATTAACCCGTTTATGACCCATTTATTCATAGTGTAAATATCCTGACCCATACCCGACCCGACCCATACCCAACCCATACTCGACCCGACCCATATTGCTAAAACACTTTTATATTTAACATAATCTAGGAATACTTGTTTCTTATGATTTTTTTTTAAATTATACTGCTAAAACATTTTATGCAATACAAAGCTAGTGAAAAATTTTTATAATTTTTTTTAAAATTGAGGTTCTGTTTGTTTTACGAAAAATGCAACATTTCTAGAAAATATTTTCCATAAAGTCATTATCCAAGAAAATAAAAAAATTACTAACATTTGGCTGAAACTTGAAAATAAACTAGAAAATATTTTTCTATATTTGGTATATAAAATCTGATTTGATTTTACTTTGTGCATTCATTTTAATAATATTAATATTTTTTTATTTTTAAAATCGAATTTTTAATTCTTTTTTTCTTTTTTTCTTTTTCCTTTATTTTTGGCCGATCACTGGCCGCCGTGGCCGGCGACCGACCACAGGCGAGGACGAGCTCGCCGGAGGCCGGCGAAACTCGTTCTCGCCGATCTGGCGAGGCCGAGGCCTCGCCGGCCTCAGGCGAGGCTCCAGCCTCGCCGATCTGGCGAGACTCGAGTTCGCCGGCCTCGGGCGAGCTCGACCTCGCCGGATCTGGCGAGGTGGAGCCTCGCCCGAGGCCGGCGAAGCTCGAGCTCGCCAGCCTCGGGCGAGGCTCCAAATCGCCAGATCCGGCGAGGTCGAGCGCGCCTGAGGCCGGCGAGCCTCGAGGTCGCCAGAATCAGGCGAGCTCGAGGCTCGCGGATCGGCGAGGCTCGAGCCTCGCCCCGAGGCCGGCGAGCTCGAGCTCGCCGGCCTCCCGGCGAGGTCGTCCCGCCCCGGTGGCCGGTCGCCGTGGCAAACCACCAGCCGAAATAAAAAAAAAAGAAAAACAAAGAAGAGAAAAGAAAAAATAAAAAATAAAAGAAAAAGAGAAAAAAATAATTAAATTTCGATTTTTTTTAAATATTTTTGTAAAGAGGGAGAGAGAGTATGGATGGGTTTAGTGGGTGAGTTGGACATGGATTCCAAACTCAACCCATTTAGACCCATTTATCTTTAAGCTTTAAAATTTAAAACCCATTTAAGGTTGACTCTTTAAAATTAAAGTGACCCATATATGACCCATTTATTTTTAAATGGGTCATATATGGGTTTAAGACCCATTTTGACACTTCTAGTGATCCCTGAACTTTGATCCGATTTGCAATATCGTTCCCGAATTTTTAATTTGTTGAATGCGGTTCCTAAACTATTGGTAAATGTTCAATATAGTCCTTTCATTTGTGTCATTTTCACATAATCTAGGGACTAAATTGAAAATTTATCAATTGTCTAGGATTCACATTGAATAAATTAAAAGTTCAAGGACGATATTGCATAGCGGGCCAATCTTCGTGGATCATATATAAGACTACTTGAGTAACACCAACGTGTGAAATTTGCTTATTCGCCAAGCTATCTCGAGATCAAAACACTTATCTATCTTTGTACCACGCAACAACTATCTTGTACACATATTTTTCATTTTAAAACTCCTTGCGTGATTGAAAAATCTATGATCGGTGTATGATGATTAATAAAAAAGTACATGAGGCCCACATTTGGGGGAAACAATTTCCTTTTTCCCACATTTAGTGGTTATACTTTTTTTTATTGATGAAATTTTGGACTATACATCTACCACATAACTTTTTCTTTACACAAGCACCCTGAAATCAAGATATGTGCCTATTATCATGTTATATAAAAGTTTATGTGTCCATTCGACATCACTTGACGGATTCTTCTATATAAACTTTCAATAATCCTATATAATGTGTATTGCATTTGTTGTTTTATTTTATTTTAGGTATAATTGCTCAAAACATGTAAATCAGGGACTATTTACAACCGTACTAAAGTTCATTGGGTATCCTGTGATTTCTAAAAGTCTGGGATTGATTGTGTGATAGTACCAAAATTCAAGAGAATTTTGAATAGTTATTCCTTCGTTTTGTTTTCTCCGGCCAAGTGATAATAGAGTCATAAAAGTGCAAGAGATGGACTTAATTTACATGATCTATAGTTAGAGTTGGCAATATGGGTTGTAGGCTCACTTTTGAACTCGTTTTCAATGGGTCAGGTGGCCTATCGGTTTCCTGAATTTGTTGTTACGAGTTTGAATGTCTCAAAAAATAATAATAATAATAAAGCCAACCTGAATTTGGGCTAGAATGGGCTTGAAGCAGACCCATTTTCTAACCCATTTCAATAAAAAAGTGCCTCTGGGGTCCATTTGTTATATCATTCAAGAAAGGAAGAAGGCCACCAGACGATTTTGACCGAAAGCAAAGGAAGAAGACCACGATGCCTTCCTTTTCCTTTTTCAATTTTCAATTTGTTAAATTTCCAGAAATTGCTTTTGCAGTGATATATTTGGACAAGATCTTCTAGATTTTCTTTTCCAATATAACTTGTTATTTGCAAAACATGAAGCTAATGTCAATTTAATTAACGAAAAAGATCTGATTGGATTTAGCCTTCAAAACTTAACATAAAAACATATGCCAATAAGTTTAGTGAAGGAGTTCCGATGGGTTAATTGGGCGGATATGGATTATATTGGTCATGTCGAATCAGAGTAAATACAAATATAAATAGTTCCATTTGGATTAAATGCGTTAAAATGAATCGATCGTTTGCAATATGGTCTAAAAACCAATCTTATCCACCCATTTGACTTTCTACTTTTCATGCATAGGTTTGAGCTACTTGATTACATAGAGTTGACTTATTACCTAGAGAAGTTACTGAATTACAAAAAATAGTGATACTTATAAGCCAATAATATAGGGTTAATATCACGAAAAATCTCAAACTGATACACTTCCGACAATTTTATCTTAAATTACTTTTTTGGCCACAAAAAACCTCAAATTGGTACATCTGTGACAATTTTATCCTCAGTTTGTTTCCGTTAAATTTTACTGTCAAATTGCTTTGTTAAATGACACGCGGCAGTTGACTGATGTGCCGATTTTATGTTTTACTCTTCGTTTCTCATAGGTGTACCAGTTTGTGATTTTTTATGGTATTAATCTAATTTAACGGAAATTAATGTAGAGTAAATTTATTGCAAATGTACCAGTTTGGGATTTTTAGTGGTCAAAATATTAGTTTTTGGTAAAATTGTAACGAATGTACCAGTTTGGGGTTTTTTGTGGCCAAAAAATTAATTTGAGGTAAAATTGTCACAAGTATACCAGTTTGAGGTTTTTCGTGGTATTAACCCAATAATATATATGAAGAGTTACTAGTTGCACATTTTAGTTGAAAATTTATTGCTCGTTATCATTCTTCAAAAGAAGTTACATTTTGCATGAATAAAATACTAAATATGCCGATACTTAATGTTCGATAGGGATGCCAAGAAAATATCTTTTTTCCCCAGTGCCCTGGAAGTATTTCAATCTTCAAGTTTCTTTTTTAAATTTTTATTTACGTAACATCTTTATACGTTATTAATGTACCTTTTCAACTTGATATATTTGACCAAAAAAAAAACTTGATATATAATTTTATATTCACGTGAATAAACTTAAAGGGCATCAAATGGCCGAGTACGGCGTATCATAAATTGGATTAAATACGGAAAGGCGTTTAATCTCGTGTCAGCTTTCGGATATGGTATTTAAAGTCGCATCGCATAAAATAAAAAGAGAAACAGATCGAGCCGAATTCGGGGGGTCATGCCAAAGCTCCCTAAAGGCTAAAAAGAAAAAGGAGGAATCAGATGCAACGGAGGCGAGGGTCCCACAACGACGGCGACGGCAACTAAGGGTGCGAATGGTAACCATTCTGCTCCAGAAATCAAATTCTTGCCAGAAATTGATTTCTGGAATTCTTGCCAGAAATTGATTTCTGGAGGAGAAATCTGTTTGGTAAAACATGACTAATTCTGCTCCAGAAATTGATTTCTGGAACAGAAATCTGTTTTAATTTGTTGATTTTTTTTTGCACCTAAAAAAATTTAAATTTTACTCAAAGTGGGTAGCCACATGTATTATAAGCCATTCTGTAAAGTTTTGAAATTTTTGATTTTTTTTAATTTTTTTTGGGCACCTAAAAAAATTTAAATTTCACTCAAAGTGGGTGGCCACAAGTATTTTAAGCCATTTTGTGAAGTTTTGAATTTTTTTATTTTTTTTATTTTTGGGCACCTCAAAAAATTTAAATTTTACTCAAAGTGGGTGGCTACAGATATTCTAAGCCATTCTGTGAAGTTTTGAAATTTTATTATTATTTTTTATTTTTTTGGGCACCTCAAAAAATTTAAATTTCACTCAAAGTGGGTGGCCACAGGTATTTTAAGCTATTTTGTGAAGTTTTGAAAAATTTTATTTTTTTATTATTTTTATTTTTTTTGGGCACCTCAAAAAATTTAAATTTCACTCAAAGTAGGTGGCCACAGGTATTTTAAGCCATTTTGTGAAGTTTTGAAATTTTTGATTTTTTTTGGGCACCTCAAAGAATTTAAATTTCACTCAAAGTGGGTGGCCACATGTGTTTTAAGCTATTCTGTGAAGTTTTGAAATTTTTGATTTTTTTTTTTTTTTTTTTAAAAAAATTCATCAAATTTCATATTTTCCCGAAATCTGACTTTTTTTTATTTTCTGGAAATTTTTATGAATTTTTCTAGAAATTTTCAATTTTTATGCATTTTCTGAAAAAAAAAAATTGTGAGAAAATGGGGAGAATGCATTCCGGAATCAAGAAGCTACAAAAAGTAGCTTCTCTTTTTCTTGCCAAAAGCTCATTCCGGAATCAAGAATGCATTCTGGAATCAAGAATGCATTCTAGAATCAAGTATTTTTAACAAACACATTTTTATTCCAGAATGCAAAAATCGCTCCAGAATGCATTCCGGAAATTTTTTAACAAACGCCATTCTATTCCGGAATGCATTCCGGAACAGAATTTTTATTCCGGAATGCATTCCATGCGCACCCTAATCCGTGGCACCGAGCAGAAAGTCTCCCGAAAAACCCTTCCCCTCCTCTCCGCCGTCCGACGACATCCGAAAACGACTCGTAAAGATCCGACCCGATCCCACGGTACTTTGGAGCAAAACGAAAATTTAATTTTTTTTGTGGGATTTGAATCCTACGTGGTACTTTTGCATCATCTGGTCACGCTGCTGACTCGACTCCAGTGCCACCACCTTCCCTCTTCGTCCTCGTCCCTATCCTCTCTATCTCTCTCTGTGATCGCGACCTTTCTCTCTCGTCGCTTCCCATCCCCTTTCTCTCTCTCTCCCTCTCTCTCTCTCTCCCATCCCGTCTTCAAAACCCCACCTCCCCATCTCCTTCCCCAACGCCCCCCCCCCGCTGACCAAAGGAAGCGCCTTCGCAAGCAAGCAAGAGAGCAGAGAGAGCAGAGGGAGAGCAGAGAGGATGAGGGTGGAGGAGCAGGAGACCAACGGGGTGTCGTCGTCCCGCACCCGCCTCGTGCTCGCCTACTACGTCACCGGCCACGGCTTCGGCCACGCCACCCGCGTCGTCGAGGTCCGTCCGGTTCCTCTCTTCTCTCCTCTCTCTCTCTCTCTCTTCCTCTCTTCCTCTTTCTTTGGGGGAATTCGTTCTCCGGTGAATTCGGATGCCTCTCGCGGTCCCCCCGATCTCGCCCCGCTGTTTGCGGGAGCGTCCCAGATTGTTGGGTCCGAGATGGTGTTCGGAGCGCGTTTTCTTGTTGTTGAAGCTCGTCCGGATCGGTCAGTGCTGGCTTTGACTCTCCCGTCTCTCTTTCGCGCTCTGTGCGGCAGGTGGTTCGGCACCTGATTCTCGCGGGCCACGACGTGCATGTGGTGACCGGCGCTCCCGACTTCGTCTTCACTTCCGAGGTTCAGTCGCCCAGGCTCTTCATCCGCAAGGTTGGCCCCCCCCCGCTCCCGCTCTTTTTACTCGAGTCTTGGGTGTCCGATCTCCGATCAGCTGCGAATTGTTTGGTAGCTTTCCGCTGACGGATGCTGGGGACGTTGTTGGTGGATCCGCATCGTTTTTCTTGGAACGAAAGGATGAAATTTTGTGAAATCAACAGAAGGCCTTCAGCATTCTCACTTTCCTTAATGAATGCAAGATCATGAATTGTCATTTCGCTTTACTTTTTGGGTAGTTGATTTGATGTTGCGGCTTCTTTAACTAAGCAGCCATTGCAAGAAAGATTTTATTTTTTTTCTTTTTTTCGCGTCGTGGGTTGCGATGCCGCGTGAATCTCGGAGTCTAGTTTGCAAGTTCCTGTTCGTTGAACTTGGATTGCGTCTTTCATGTTGTTTCCCTGATCCTTTTGTGCTTAAGTATAGGCAAATTCCATGACTAGGCTAGTGGTCCGGCATTACCTTCATTTCAAAGGAGCTGTCTTCTTGTTGAGCTTATTTTTTGTAATCCGTGAATTTATCAGGTTTTGCTGGACTGTGGGGCAGTTCAAGCAGATGCATTGACAGTAGATCGCCTTGCCTCCTTGGAAAAGGTACAGAAAACTCACTTGAGTCTTTCCTAAGGCGCGATGTTTTCTTAGTTATGATCATCTATTTGCAGTTGATACTAGTGTTTTTTTTGGGGCCACTATACTCATGTAATTTAAGAATCGATGATATATCATTTTTACTTTTTTATATTTACGCCGCTCACTCTTCTATTGTAATGTGACCGCCTAGTACTCCGAGACAGCCGTGGTCCCTCGTGCTTCTATTCTGGCAACCGAAGTAGAGTGGCTGAACTCCATCAAAGCTGACTTAGTGGTAACCTGTTGACTTGTCTTCGTCTATCCTTGAGTGTGAATTCAATCTCTGATCTCTCTACTGATTGCTACAGCTTGAGATGTTGACTGTTCTTGGACTGCTTGTTTTCTCTAGAGATAGTATTTTGTTTGGATCATCCACGTAACATGGAACAGTAATGATGATATTTTTGCTAATGAACAGGTTTCAGATGTTGTTCCAGTCGCATGCCGTGCTGCAGCAGATGCTGGAATTCGCTCTGTTTGTGTCACCAACTTCAGGTATACCCGAATGCTGCCTTCTTTTCCCTGGATATCAGTTCCTTTCTCGATTATCTTTCTACAATCGGTTTTGAATTTTTCACATTTTGGTTCTTTACTCTTTCTATTTTGGGGGCATGCTCATCTCTATCAGCTACTGGCTAATCTTAATGGGTTTGAGGTCACTTCAAATTATTAAGGACTTTCTGGAAAATTAAATGCTTATTTATCGGAGATGATTGGCTTATTTTTGTAATTTACATAGTTTTCCTGTGAAATTTTGTTCTACATGTCTAAATACGCTAATTTATAAAAAAAATATGGATTTTTTTTTTATCTTGGATGTAATTTGATCTTTATCTGATGGGATCTGCGCAGTTGGGACTTCATCTATGCGGAATACGTAATGGCTGCAGGAAATCATCATCGTAAGATAGTTTGGCAGGTATTTATGATATTACAAATGTTTCTTAACACCTCTTTTTTGCCTATTAGGAATTACCAATGTTATGCATGTACAATCAGATTTTTTGCTTTAAACTTGTCTTTTCTGGAAATCCTTGCTGAAAATTCAGTCCTTTTCATATTAGTGAGCTCTTAGTGTTAGGATCTCGCGCGCGTGACCCTCCCCCCCCCTGGCCCCAACACACACACACACACATCTCTCTCTCTCTCTCTCTCTCTCTCTCTCTCTCTCTCTCTCTCTCTCTCTCGAGTGAGAGAGAGGTATTGTTCCATTAATTTTTTAAATTGAATGACAGAATTAGATAAATTATACAGAAGAAAGTAAACATTGGAGGCGTGGGCAGCAATAGATTTTGACCTGTAACTTTGCAGAACCAATCCTGTTTAGTGGTTCAATCATGCTCAGGCAGAATAAAATTTCCCTAGTTAGTTAATTTCATCATTAAGCCTCTAATTACTTAGAAGAGAGAGGGAGATTGCCCTTTCGTTTTTGGGAATTCCTCTTCCTCCTCCTCTTGCTGAACAAAATTCGTACACCATAACCTTTTACTAACAATGATAACTCTATCTTACCAAGTTGAAAAACAAAGTGTACTCAATGTGGACTATATATAGTTCTTTGTGGTTTTCCGTTCTTCAGTTAGAAGGCCCTAATAATATGAAACTGAAGGTGACAATTATGGTTGCTCAACTTTTCTTCACAAAGTTTAATTTTCCCCCTTTGAACTTTTGAGATAGTGAGATAATTTAATTCCGGAACTTGAAATTTTAATCTTCGCTAAATTATGACTTTGTACAGATAGCAGAAGACTATTCACATTGTGAATTCTTAATCCGGCTCCCAGGATATTGCCCAAGTAAGTTATTAAATTGATTAGTCATAGTGATGGGTGTTTATGTTTATTTATCTCAGTTAGAGCTGGACATTGTCCACATTGTGAATTTTTCTTGACATGCCATTTTTTTACAGTGCCCGCTTTCCGCGACGTTATAGATGTACCGTTGGTTGTCAGAAGGTTGCACAAATCCCGTAAGGAGGTTTGATCGCCAAAACTCAAATTGACATCCTTTGTAGTCCAATATTGTGTATAATGCAGTATCTCAATGTAGGTGAGGAAGGAACTTGGAATTGGGGATGATGTGAAGCTAGTTATCCTCAATTTTGGTGGACAGGTGAGCTTAGTTCAAGTGGTTGATAGTTTTGTATACAATAATTGGGTTGCTTTAAGAAGACAGATACATTTATTGGAAACTAAAAAATTTCTTTAGATTAAAGGGTGAAGTATTGATAGTTGTAACTGGTCTGTTTCTTCAACTACGTGACAACAGTACTTCCAACTTGAGGTTTCATGTGATCTTGTTATTATCTTTTCACTGATGATTTTACATATTCTGCATTATGTGTTCATATGATAATAGTGAGAATATATTAGCAATTTGTGCTTTGGACCATGCTGATATGTCACTTATGTTAAGTAGGAATTTTTACTTGTACCAGCAGCATTGTTTGTTTCCTGAACTATTGCTCTCTCATTCATTTGTGTCAAAATCTGCCTTACCTGCAGCCATCAGGCTGGAAGTTGGAGGAAAAGTACTTGCCTCCCGGTTGGTTGGGCTTGGTATGTTCTGTTGCATGTCCTTTAGAGCCCACGTTATGCAAAAGCCACTTACATTGTGGCCCTAGTTCACCTTCTTACGACTGATATAATATTTGATATAGGTTTGTGGTGCATCTGAGAACGAAAACCTTCCACCGAACTTTGTAAAGCTTGCTAAAGATGCATACACACCTGATCTCATTGCGGCCTCTGATTGTATGCTTGGTGAGTAGGGAACTTGTAGTGACATCTGAAGTACATTATTTTGCGTATCTTAGTTATCTTATTTCTGTCATTATATCAGGAAAAATTGGATATGGTACTGTCAGTGAGTCTTTAGCATACAAGCGTCCTTTTGTGTTTGTGCGGCGTGATTACTTCAATGAAGAACCATTCTTGAGGAATATGCTGGAGGTACTTCTCACTGCTTCTCTGTATATGTATATTTATGTGGAGTGGGAGTGCTGTGTCTATGTTCACTTTTTGCATTGATTTCTGCAGTACTATCAAGCTGGAGTAGAGATGATTAGGAGGGACTTACTCACTGGCCATTGGAAACCTTACCTTGAACACGCGATCAGTCTGAAACCATGCTATGAAGGTGGCATTAATGGTGGCGAGGTAACATTTCTAGAACTTACGAGACTATCAGGTAGGACAATACGTCTTTGTAGGGAACTTGAAGGGAATTCACAAGGAACGACCCCTCAAAACATATAAATCTCTTTAGGCATCATACCTAAACCTTTTAAAGCTTCACACTTAGGGTTTCTTAAGCATATCACAGTTAAGAGAAGGATTACATCAATTCAAAGCAAAACTTGCTAATGATCTTCATAAACTCTTTTGATAGAAGAAACATTAAATTCCACTCATAATGAAAACAGGAAATATAATAATATCCTAATAGTTCTCAAATGCTAAATGATAAGACTGTTAATTGAATCAAAAGAAGAATCCTCATATTTTTAGGACTCTTATTTTAGTTATGGATAAATGCAACACCCCTATCCACCAAAGTTTGGTAAAACCAGTCATTTGTTTGAACAAATATCAACTTGTTAGCTGCATCAAAGTATTTGTATTTCTTCCAACTTTTTGTGGCTTCCATCATGCGTCGAGCTAAAAGAGCACATCCATATTGTACAATGCTCAATGCAATGATGCTTTTTGAGCATTTTAATCTGTTCCAGCTGCATGCCAGTGAGATTCATCTAATTGAATTAATTCCTGATATTTTGTGATGCAAAATTCCAGGAAGCAGCTTACATATTGCAGGAGACAGCCACTGGGAGAAATTATGCATCAGATAAAGTAATCATAATTGAACTGTTATTTCTTAACCCTAGGTTATTCTTCTCTAGCACAGTATTAATCTTGTTCTTCTTGCTGACAAAATGTAGTTTAGTGGGGCAAGTAGACTGCGTGACGCTATAGTTCTTGGGTATCAGCTGCAAAGAATGCCTGGAAGAGACCTATGGATCCCAGATTGGTATGCAAATGCTGAAAATGAACTGGGCCTTAGCGCTGAATCACCAAAAGTTGGAATGAGTGAGAAAAGTTCCCAAATGACTTTGTGAGTTGGTTTCACCATTTGCCATATACTCGATCAATTTTGGACTTAGTTGGCAGTTGTTGACACGATTTTTCTACCTTTTATAGATGCTCTGATGATTTTGAAATTCTTCATGGAGATCTTCACGGGCTCTCTGATACAGTGAGTTTCTTGAGGAGTTTGTCAGAAATTGTGAGTGAAGGTGGAAGGGATCCTGAGAAGAGGCAGATGCGGGAGCGTAAAGCAGCTGCCGGACTCTTTAATTGGGAGGTCTGATTATCTTATTTGGATTAGTTTCTGCATTTTTATTCCTCTTCCTGTTTGATGGATCAAACACTTGTTGGAGTTCTTTGGAAATTTCATGGGTGGGATGTGGAGGTAAATGTTTGTGTATCGATTCTTTTAAAAAGGGTTCCAATTGTGGCAAAAGTAATGAATCCTTCTGACTTTTGATTTTTGGCAAAAGTCGGTGAGAGATACTCTGCAAAGGGTCCCGTTTTTAGTTTCAGTAATTTGTTAGTGTTGTTTAGTTGAATTTTTGTGTAGTGAGTGGAGCTGTAAACTGATCGTGGCCATTTTTTAACATTTTTCTTGCTTCTACTGTATATGTGGAGTGGGTTGGTGCTTCAATATGGGACTTGGTGGCAAATGTTGTAATTTTGATTTGACTGTTTTCACAATAATTAAACAGGAAGAAATATTTGTCACAAGAGCACCTGGAAGGTTGGATGTAATGGGTGGAATTGCTGACTATTCAGGAAGCCTTGTGTTGCAGGTTAGAATGTCCTCTTTTTACTACTTTTTATGATCCGACAATGGTTTTAGTCAATTATGTAAGCGGAATCTTACTGGGAAGAGAGCATTAGTCTTTGTTGCCTTCCTTTATTTCAGTAACATTCTATTTCTCACGTGATTTTTTTCACATTACATGTGATCTTTCCACATTGTAAAACTACTTCCGATCTGTCATGGCAATTTAGACATTAATAATAGATAGACAATAGATGATCTAAATTGATGGATGCTGAAGTTTTTTCCGATTATTCAGAATAATTGTGCTTAGTTGACGACTATCAATTGGCTTTCAATGTGGCTGGTGCTTAGATGTTCATGAATGATCAGTTCTCGCCAGTTGTGAGTGCATATACTTGAATTGCTCTAATAATTTTACTTTACCCGTTTCTTTTTCTTTCCCTCTTGCTTGTTTCAATCTTAGAAGGACGTTGTGGATCAGCCCCATGGAGAAAATGCCAATTAGGTCTAGACTTCTTGATGATACATAATTGTTAAAAGGGTTCCAATGGGGTAGGACTTCATGATCTTTCATAATTGTTAAAAGGATTTCCAACGGAAGCATAATTGTTTTATAGAGGGAGAGGCTATATTGTGAATGAATTGCAGATTATCAAATTGGATGAATAACATTTTGTGTAGTGAAGCAGCGATAAAAGGAGATGGTGAGGTGCTAGTTTATGCAAGAAAGCATTTGTGTGTTGCTTATCTGCTTGGCCTTGTAAATATCTTGATGTCCCATGCATTTGCTTTCCATACTGCTAGTGTTTTCTGCTTTGCCTTGCCTTTTCAGGTCATACCCCCTTTCATCACCATAGGGATAGAGTTATGGAAGGCATCCCTTTGCCAGAGTTCCTTTGTTTAAATGCTTTGACTTTCATTTTCTTACGTTCAATTGAGCAGACATGCGTCAAATATAATTGCATTGATCCTTTTACTGCTGTCTTCTTTTCTTATGTTTTCACTGGCTTTCAGTATAGTGTAGTTTTGTCAAACTATACCTGTAATTTGTATCAAAAGTGACTATGTTTCTAAGCTCGTGTGCATATGCATTTAATTGTTTAAGCCTTGTCACTTTTATGTTCTCTATGCCCAGAATATGTTTTCCTTCTGTTCAGTTACAATTTCTCCATCTCCTGTTGACATGTTTACTTACCGGTGCCAGTCTACTTCCCACCTAGAACTTGAAGCACTCTCACTTTTAATTTCACATTCACCAGTTGAAGCTTGTCACGGCATGAATAGTTGGTCATTCTCCAAGTTGGTTGCTTTGTCATGGGTTTTTATCGTATGCCATCTATTTGTGGCTTGGTGGGGAACTTTTTTATTTTGCCTAGGCATGAGTGAACTTGGATGTATTTGTATCCTTTTCTTTTCTCACCTTTTCTTTTTTCTTTGACACTACCATTTGCATTCTCATAATCGTAGCCATTCTGCCATTTGCTATAACAGGTCCCTCCTAGTTTGAGAAGTATTACTTTCAGTTGCTAACCTTTTCTCTATTAATCAACTCCATTAGAAATTATATATCTCTCGGGTCGAATTTCACAAACTTCCAAAATTCTGTATGTCGTGTTTTATGAGACTTTTTCCCCACTTCTGCAAGGTTTACCACTACAGTAGACTAGTGTGAGGTATCTATATGTAATTTAGTCTAATAACATGCTTCAGCACTTACTGCATTCAGATGCCTATTCGAGAAGCCTGTCATGTTGCTGTTCAGAGGAATCATCCAAGCAGGCACAGACTATGGAAACATGCTCTGGCTCGCCAACAAGCCCGAGGACAAGGACCAACTCCTGTTCTTCAGATTGTAGGTTTCCAGTTGACAATAAATACGTTCTTTCAAATTCTACTTGTTGTTTAACTTGTATCTTTTCCTTCTATTTGAGGACCTGAAGGAGACTTATCTTGGATTTTTCTTATATAGGACATTTGTTAGCCTTTTGGGACTTTATCTCTAATTTTGAACAGAACAAGTCTTAGCCTTTCAGGAATTTGTCTATAATTTTTAAGCGAACAACTCTTTAAGTGTTATTGTATTTAGGAAGTACCTGATTTAATCTTCTTCTTTTGAAAATGTTTATCTTAGGTATCATATGGATCAGAATTAAGCAATCGTGGACCAACTTTTGACATGGATTTGTCTGACTTTATGGATGGCGGGAAACCAATTTCATATGTGAAGGCAAAGGAGTTCTTTGCCCGTGATCCATCCCAAAAGTAAGTCTTAGGTCCCATCTGATCTCCTCTTCTTTTTCATCTTCTTTCTTTTTGGGTGTTAATATGCATTGTACTCACATAAATTCCCATTTCAGGTGGGCAGCTTATGTTGCAGGCACTATTCTTGTTCTAATGACAGAGTTGGGTGTATGCTTTAAGGACAGTATCAGTTTGCTTGTAAGGAACCACATCTGTTCAAGATATATTTAGTCACATATGGTTGTTTCACCGTTTGAGTGTTTTCTCAGCTATTTTTCTTTCTTCTACTCTTTATTTGTTCTTGTCCATTTTCTTATTAATTCGGCATAGCTAACTCCTTTATGTTTCTCGTATTAGTTGGTTGGAATCAGCTTATGGTTCTGGACATGATTTATTGTCCATTATGGTTGTTGTCAACTTTCTTGTGAGCTTTCCTTGTTTGGAAGTTCTTTTTTTTAATACTCAATGCCCAAAAGCATTTCATTGGTGTAGCATGGATACTTACCTTTTACTACAGAAGTACAGAGTCTACTGTGATATCGGCTATTACACACTGTATTGTTGCAAATAGTTTTGACTGTAAGAATTGTACATTTGCAATGTGTCAGATTTACATGCATCCCTGCTACGCGGTCTAGACTACTGTAGACTTTTACTACATTTCAACTGTTCTCGACTAACTTAGTATTGCGTACATGGCACATGTCAACTGTTTGTTCAGATTGTTATTAGAGTCATTATTGTGGTAAATTTATCTTATTTCCCTGATTTTCCTGGGGATTTATGATTATGATATCGCTTTTTGTTAGAAATTTTATCATCTATTAAGTATGATATTCTTACACAATGCTGATTTCCCTATCCAGATACTGATTATTAGAATTTTGCACTTTCAGGTTTCCTCTGCTGTTCCAGAGGGCAAAGGTGTATCTTCATCTGCCTCTGTTGAGGTTGCTAGCATGTCTGCTATAGCTGCTGCTCATGGTAAATTTCTTTAGTCAACATGTCATCTATGATTACACTTAAAATGTCGATGTTTTTATGTTTTCTCGATGGATGATAATTATGACTGCATCTCATTAGGATGAGGAATTTTTTTCCCCTTAGGATAGGTAAAGAGAGTAGAGGAACCAAATCCAAGACCTCTTGGATCTTGGATGAAAATATGGATGAAAACAACTCTTAAAAATTTCTTTGAAGTACCCATGTTTGCACATACCAGTTTGGTGAGGAGTTCCACATTTCTTACCTAGGGCTTTATAGCAGGCCTATACACACGTAGTCTCTTCCATTTAATAGATTAATCTTGGGAAAAATGGTATGTCTTTTATGGTAATAGAGTCACAGGTCACATGTTTGAATCCCGTTACTTACCTGTTGAACTATGCTTGTTTTCCTGCCTCCTCTTGTTTGTATAATGTTGTTATGTCCATTTCTTCTTATTTACGTGAAGTTTCCGGCTTACACGCAATTGTTGATAGTTAAGAAGTATGTTATGTATTCTGCTGGAGTGTTACTTGAGGATAAAAGGACAAGGAAAGATGCAATTGTTTTTAAACGCATCAATAAGAAGACAAAACTATATAGAGGATGAAAGGATAAGGGACTATTCAAGGAGACATGGTAGAAAACATTGGGAGAATACTTGAATAATTGGATCTTACTGACATCTGATAGTGATGGAGCAGAATTACATTGAAAATATTTTAGGATTTTGAGGAGAGAGGGAGAGAGAATCAATAAAGAAGGCAAGGGTTTGCACAATCTGTGACATCACTGTTCAGCTTTTCCACAAGTGCACATATAACAGGGGTTGTTGATCATATTTCATGTTGAATTTTGTATGAATTAATGTATTTAATGATCTTCTAAAACATGGCAGGGTTAAACATTAGCCCACGGGATCTTGCTTTGCTTTGCCAGAAGGTGTGACTCACAGAACGATCTTCTAATTAATTTGTTATTCAATTTCTTGATTTTCAGTTGAGTCATTATTTCTATATCTTTTGGTTCCGCTTGTAATTTTGGAAAAGCATATGCAATAGGTAGAGAACCACATTGTTGGAGCTCCGTGCGGTGTAATGGACCAGATGACTTCTGCTTGTGGGGAAGCAAACAAGCTTCTTGCCATGGTCTGCCAGGTAAGATTTTCAGGTTTGAACTAAAGATCTTCCGTGCTTGTTGAATGAAAAGTGATGTGAGAATTGTGCTGTGCAGCCTGCTGAGGTAATTGGACTTGTAGGAATTCCCAGTCATGTCCGATTCTGGGGAATTGATTCAGGAATTCGTCACAGGTATAAGTTGTGTGGTTGTTTGGATTCTCTGATTCTGGTTTATCACTCAGCCACCTTGCTTGATGCAAGCTTGTACTGTTTTTTGGCCGAGCCGCCAGTTGTCTTTTAATTCTGTTCATAATTGTGGGTTTTGACAGAAGATCTGCTTTCTTATCACTGGCTCAGGTTATTTCAAGTCTAGTCTGTTTCTTCTCCAAGTGTTTTTACTTTTTCCTCATTAGATCAGGATTGAAATTTGCATTTAAATCATGCTTTCTCAAGCTAATTCCCCCCACCCCCCAAGCAACAAAAGAAAAACCTCTATAATCGCATTTTCAGTTTCATTTTGGAATCTTTATCCCTGAAAAATGTAATGCTGAACTTAAAAAATGTGTACCTTTTCCCTTCTTGCACGAACCCTTATTTCATAGCTGCTTGAAGGGGTTCCTGTCTATGACTGTGATTAGCTCCTTGGCTTTCCCTGGAGAATGACTTTGGGTCCTCATTTGTTGGCCACTTTTTCCTGTGGCTCACAACCTTTCTACTATGTCCACGGCCCTTTCTTTTGAGGCACCATGTCACCCTTAATCGGTGCTTATGGTTGTCCCTAGCTTGTGCGAGTTTGCTCAGTCTCTATTATGTTTTAGCTTTGGATAAATTGGTCTTTTCTATTGGCAGTATTGGAGGTGCAGATTATGGATCTGTCAGAATTGGTGCCTTTATGGGTCGAAGGATGATAAAGTCCACAGCAAGCACTATGTTGTCTGGGACTCTATCGAATGGAAATGGGACAAATCAAGATGAAGTGGAGGAGGATGGTCTTGAACTTCTTGAATCTGAAGCTTCATTAGATTATCTATGCAACCTGTCACCTCACAGGTGTCCTTTAAATATATGCTTAGAAACTTTGGTCGCCACTTGTGCTTAATGTGATATGTTACCATTGTTCCCTAATTGTCAATCTTCTCTCTAAACTGCAGGTATGAAGCTCTGTACGCTAGTATGCTTCCTGAGTCCATTCTGGGGGAGACATTTGTGGAAAAATATGCTGATCACAATGATCCAGTCACTATTATCGATAACAAGCGTACTTATGGAGTGAGAGCCTCTGCTAGACACCCCATTTATGAAAACTTCCGGGTCAAGGTAAGGAGTTGATCTTTTCTGATGCATCTTTCCTCATTTACGAAGGACAATTGCGCTACTATCTTTCTTCCTGATTTTTGCTATCTGCCCGAAAAAGGTAGAAAAAGGAGATCAGATTATGACCCTCATTAATAAGGCACCACGAAAACCAGTTTCAAGATGATGTAAACTCATATCTGTTACACAAAAATATGAAGTAGAATGATATCTTATGTAAATTGTCACCCGTTTCTCTACTCTGTATCGCCCGTAGCCATTAAACGAATCACTTGAAGAGGTTCTGCTCTCACTTTACATGTACAAATCTGTCCCTAGCCCCTGTATCCCTCCTCCACTCGTTATTACTCCTGAGATTGAAATAGGCATGCTCCATAATTTGGTTGTCCCGGAACAAGGAAAGGATTCTAGCTTCCTCCATAGAAGAAAAATTAGAGCTTAAAGCTGCATCCCCTTAGCAAAATAGAATAAACTCTAAAAACTGAAAATTTAGCGGACTTGACCACCAACTTTCATGCCAAAAGAATTGAGCTTATCAGCCCACTTAACAAGAAATAAAAAAGGTGGTATTTTCCGAAAAGTCAGTCCAAGATCGGGTATTCCATGTACACAAGCTCACTCTATGAGCTCCTTGATCTTTACTTGCTTTGAACCCAGCCGAGATGGTCATCACCATACTTTACAGATTGCCTGAGTGTCTCTTCATGGCATAATTTAGTACATCTCCTAAAAGGATATCCGTGTTTCATATATTGCTGTTGGACACCATAATTTCTACGAGCATATGTAGAGCGCCAACCAACCCTGGGGACACCTGGGCACCTAGACAAACTGAATGCAGATGTACCTTGCTTTTTCCCTTGTGTAAGCTTTTGCTAATGAATGGATCTAAACATGTTTGATGATTCATGTGTAGGCTTTCAAAGCTTTGCTTACATCTGCAAGTTCAGATGAGCAATTGACAGCACTTGGAGAACTACTATATCAGGTACATAAAGAATGTCAAGATTGCATGGCTTGTTGATTATGGCCTTGACTGTTGAATTCCATATAAAAAAACAAAACTTGAAAAAAGAAAGAGAATGCAGTGATGTTTGTCAGGCTAATCAGTTTGTCTCTAAGTGAAGACATTCATACGTGAATCTTCATGATATAATAGATGAGTCTGAATTTTTCTGTCAAGGTACTAAGTAGAATAAGGCATTTTGCTTATTGAACATATATCAAAAAAACAATCACGATGCATATTTCAGAAGATTGTGGTTTATAGCCCACTTT
Source organism: Syzygium oleosum (assembly GCF_021117445.2). Lineage (NCBI taxonomy): Eukaryota > Viridiplantae > Streptophyta > Magnoliopsida > Myrtales > Myrtaceae > Syzygium > Syzygium oleosum. The sequence continues at coordinate 2,332,850 of NW_026607500.1, read as the reverse complement.
CTCCGCAGCATTAGATTGTTTCTTTTATGATGGAATTTTTCTTCAAGCATGTTATATGAAGCCAGGTTCCTTTACTCTGATTTTTGTTTCTGGTGCATGATCTCACACTTATTTCTAGAGAAATTGAATAGTATTGCTGCTAAAGAAGCAAATAAATCACCATCAATATGGATCCGTTAATTTGGTATGAGTTCCAGATAACAATGGCATGCTCCCTGCTAGAGTTGCGCTTCATTACCCTTGTCAATGTGGTGTATGGTTCTTTATGTGGGGACTGGCGTCAAAGGACTTCACGTCATTTTTGGATCATGGAATTGCTTGATGCTTCCACTTGGTAATTTTTTTTCGTATTCAGCGAGTATGTGGCTAATCCTGGATCTTAATTTTTCTTTTGCAGTGCCACTATAGTTATAGTGCATGTGGACTTGGCTCAGATGGAACAGATAGACTTGTGCGGTTGGTCCAAGAGATGCAGCATAGCAGACGATCCAAACATGATGATGGAACCTTATATGGAGCAAAGATTACTGGTGGTGGTTCTGGTGGTACAGTCTGTGCAGTCGGCAGAAATTCTCTGAGAAGCAGTCAACAAATTCTCGAGGTAGTATTCCTTTCCCACTGTCAATTATTATGATGGAATCTTTTGTTGTGCCAATTAGCAGCATTCCAATGTATCTGTCGGTTGACTTTGCAATTATAGCCATGGTTGGAATCCTTTTTCCTGAACCTTTCACGTGGTCTGGAAATTTATAATAAAGGATCATCTGTTTGGTAGAAAAAGAAGATCAAGGTTATATTTTCACAACCTGAACTGGATTTCTGATCTGTTTCCGCATAAAACAATCCCAGCTTAGGTCCCTTAGTGCTCAATTTTGTTCTCTTTGAAACCGTCTCATTTGTGACATCTTAATCTTTATAAGTTTTCTGCTGCAAGTGCACTTGTACTCCAGCTAATAAGGGAAAGGTTTTCTCTGCTCCCCCAAGATTTAAGCTGGGCAATACTGGCACCAAGCTCCGTTGGCTATTTTTAGTTTAATAATATGGACTTTTTCCATTGAACAATCATGTTTTTCATTTTCTTTTCTATTGCATTTTCCACAACGTGCGTGGAAATTTTAGTGCAAACCTTTCCCTATCTGTCGTGAATTCTATGATGTCTCAAAGCTCAATCGACATGCTAATGTGATTTCGGTTGTCCAGATTCAACAGAGATACAAAAAGGCCACGGGATATCTGCCATTTCTCTTTGAGGGTTCGTCGCCTGGTGCCGGGACGTTTGGGTACCTGAAAATTCGCCGACGCAGCACTGCCAAGTCGGTTGATTCTTGTTAGCCAATGGCTATAGTAAAATTTAGACAGCCTTTACTAAATAGTTATATCCCGGCTGTGCTGGATTTTCCACTGTGAAGGGTCAGCTCGAAGTGGCATCCGTGGACTTGTCCTCTGCCTCTGGACATCTCCACTAGTCAAATCAGTCACTGCTACGAAGTCAATTTGATCGGAACTTAGTGCCCCCCTAATCATATTTCATGTAAGTAAGAAATAAGGTGGGGTTTAGAGATTGAATAGCTTAGCAGAAGCTGCTCTTCAAGCAGGATATGGAATTTACTTAAAGAATACCAGCATCAGAGGGAGACTATACAATTGAGAAAGGAGCGGCAATTTGGATCGCTATTCGCGGTGCCGTTTCCGTTTTTCTTCTTCTCTTTTACTTAGATGCTTCTCTTCGCTGCGCAACTTAACTTTACATTGCGTCCCATTGAGATGGATTTGTCGTACCAGTTCGATGAAAGAAGCGCTCTCTCTTATCTTAGAGCGATGGGAGACGTCTCTTTGTTCTCATCTCTTTTTCTGTTTTAAATTAGCTGCGTCCTCCATCATTTCGTGGGAAAAAAAGTTAAACTCTGTGATTCATTTTGTCATTTCTGAAGTTGCTTACAGCATGGAAGGATTATAGAAGATGGGCTTTCGCTTCTGTTGACATTGATTTGATCAATGGGGCTCAAAGCCAACATGTTAGGGAGGAATATCTTGGTTGAATTCGCAAGTTTACCTAGACATAAGGTGGTTTCAATGATTTACGGTATGTCTTTAGGTAATGAAAAGACTTTACCTTGCTTGACATAAGCTTGAAATCCGGATTGCACGCGATAGGGGTGTTGAAATATTGATGCACACCATTTAATAATGGATTCTAATTGCTCTTTATATTTATAGGTCTTCCTCCATTTATAAATTTAAGTTTTTAGGTTGGATTTTCTAACATATAAAGTTCTGAGTTCAAATCTTTTCAGATATCATTTATCTTTTCAATTAAATATGTTCATGCTTATTATTAAAAAAAAAAAACTAGACTAAGCGTGAGGAGAAGCGATAAAATATAATCAAATATGTTCATGCTTAGTACTAAAAAAAATACTAGACTAAGCATGAGGAGAAGGGATAGAATACAATTAAATATGTTCATGCTTAGTATCAAAAAAAAAACTAGATTATGCGCGAGGAGAAGTGATGGAATAATTAAATATTAAAGCACGTCTTCATATATTAACTTAAGCTTTCAGAACAATTAGCAATGGTCTCATAAAATCTAATATCTTATGCATAATTGCAGTAAAGGTATCTGGGGGAGAAAAAAAAAAGAATTTGGATTAGAGTGCACGTGAGCAAATCTTTTTAGATAGTTTGTTTAGTGAAAATTTGAGGTTTGCCTCACCATCTTCCTCCATTTTTTTTAAACGACATGACACCATTGATTTCCAAAGTTTTCTTTGTCATGCCATTCCTAATATGCTTTTAAATGATACCCATAAACTATGAGTTCGCTATCCATGGTATAATGTGAATCATTATGCTAAAAGAATCGACGAAAGTGGTGATGTCGGTGCCGATGTTTCCATTGCCTAGTTATCGGCAAGAGATTTTAGAGGTACAGTATTGCACCGTACCACCTCATTTCTACGACTCTTATATTCTTGGTTACAATGAATTATCGTAAATGGCTTTTCTCTAAGTGCTAATGTTCTCTCGCAAAATCATCTAATTTGGAACCCACCAGATGATTGGTTGAGTGATCCAAGACTGCGTTTGCAAGTTGAAGGTGACAGAATCAATCACTTAGGCTATTCTCGATCTTGAGAGACCTTGATTAGTTTGCGAAAGATAAGTTTGGACTTAGATGTATTGTTGGTATTGGGCTTCTCCACTTGTGCCCGATGGGATTACAATAACAGCCCCGCCCATTCCAATAGCTGGTAAAGGTAGGTCTCAATCCCATCCAAACCCTTTTTTTTGGGCAAAAGTAGCATCATCTAATGTGAAAAAACTGAGATATCTTTGCAAGATGATCATATATCGAATTGTTGTAATTCAAATTTACATCCAAAAAATCGGTTGGATTATTTTTCAAAAATGCATCACTTAGGAAGAAAATTTTTAGCACATCGGATTATTGAAATTAAGTTTCAGTGACCTGATTGTAAAATCAACTATAATTTAATGACCACAATTGAAGCTTATTCAACGAGAAAAGGAAAAAAAAAAGGACAAGTTTCAAATCTACCAGCAGAAAAAAAATACCTAAAAAAATAGTTAAAGGCTGATTGGCTGGGTTTATAGAAACAATTCCTTTTGTTTTTTAAAAGCAAAAGAACAATTTTTCACATGAAATTACCGTATAGAATTTGATAGAATTTGATAATTTCAAAAATTCAAAAATTACCGTATGGATAGAATTTGATAATTTCAAAAATTCAAAGAATAACATAAACTATTCTCTTGAAAGCAGAATTTTTTTGTTTCTCATAATCAGAAAAGTGATTTGTACATCTATATTAATTGATTAATAGGAAAATTCCAAATAAGGACCTGAAGTGGACTTTGTGTCAAATAAGGGCCCGAAGTGGTTATTTCTATGTCAAACAAGGGCCTAACTTTATGAATGGTGAGGGTATTTATGTCTTTTTAACTTTTTTGAATTCTTTTCCTTTCTTTTCTTTTTTTCCTTTTTTCTTTCTTCTTTTTTCTTTTTCTGGTTTCTCTTTGTGCTTCCCCGGTGGCCGGCCGGCTGGCCACCGACAAAGCCCGAGGAGGGCTAGGCGAGGGTGGCCTCGCCGGCAACAGGCGAGGGACGACCTCGCCTGTTGCAAGGCTGCCCTCACCGCCCATGGGCGAGCCGGCCCTCACCAGATCTGGGCAAGGGCCACCCTTGCCCTGGGCGAGCCAGCCCTCACCAGATCTGGGCAAGGGCCACCCTTGCCCTGGGCGAGGCCACCGTCAAAAGCCATAAGCGAGTGCCAACCTCGCCTGGGTGACGGGTGGGCGGTGAGACCCTTGCTGGTGGCTTTCAAGGGCAGTCTCGCCCCAATTCGGTGAGAGTGGCCCTCACCCAGCCCGTCCCGGGCTTCGCCAGTGGTAGGGCGATCGGCAACCGGCGACCGGCGAAACAAAGAGAAGATCAGAAAAGGAAAAAAAAGAAAAGAAAGGAAAAAAGAAAAAAAAAAAAGAAAGGAAAGGAAAAAGAAAAAAAAATTATTTTTGGACGAAAATGCCCTTGACCTTGCTGGTTGCCAGCCGAAATATTTCGCCGTCCGGTGACCGGCAAAATCAGGCCCTTATTTGAGACTCTCATGATCACTTCAGGGCCCTTATTTAAGATTGGCATGTCACTTCAGATTTTTATTTGACACAAAGTCAACTTCGTGCTTTTATTTGAGAAATGATGGCACCTTATTTGGAACTTTCTCTTGATTAATTGATCATTTTGGCGCCAGAAGATCACAAATCATTTCCATATAGAAACTCTTCCTTTTCATGACAAAATTAACTGAGATTTCTCAAAACTATTTTCAAGATCCCTAAGAACAAGTTGTGTTGCGCTTTTTCATTGAATTTACAAGATCGCTTTGTAAATTTACGGACTTGTGAAATTACCAAAAAATATGGATCTAGAATCTAATATCAGTTGCATTAAAATTCACAAGCTTCCCATAATTCTCTTTTTGATCTTGTCCTTAAAATACCATGAAAAGCATTGTTTAATGAAAACATCGTTAAATAAAAATTTATTATTATGTTTAACCAAACATTGCCTTCAATCAAGAATAGTTTGAATAAACTAAAAGTAAGTTTAATATTTTTATTGTTCCACATATTCAAGTCTAGATATAATGAAACGCGGTCTAGGCGATGCATTTGTCATTCATTTTACTTGATTCACTATAGCTCTCTTTAGTCATCATAGCCCACATAATCAACAAAGCCATCAGCAGCCAAGCAACTCGGATGGAGTTTAATCATCAATGAGACCACACAGGAAAAGATATTTCATGTGCTAAAGACACAGGTTGCTGTATACAGTCTGCAAAGAGTTGCATGGAGATCCTGCTTTAAGAACAACAGGGGAAAAAGAGATTCAACATAAGTTAAGTTGCATCTGGCTCTCGGCCACTTTTAGGTGCTCATTGGCTCAGGGCTCGGAGCACTCAGAATATCCAGCAGTGAGTTGTGCGCTGGCAGCTCCTCGTGCCACAACGGAAGGGTGTCACCAGGGTAGAAGTTTCTCGTCACTCCCTCAGAATTTATCTGAAAGTGCACCCAATGAAACGAAAGGCGCTTTAGCAAATGGGCCGTATTTGCGTTGCAAGAGTTAAGTTTGGTTGGGAATGGTTGAAAGTACGAAGAATAAATCTTACAATAACAGTGCGAACAACACCGCCGCTAGCACCATCTCGTGCAATGGCAAGGGAAACAGCCTTGACCACCAGTTGCTGCAAAAGGGTAGTGCAAGGAACTAAGTGACGATGAGCGCAGAAAATAAGGACAAATCAAAACGGCCTCTTATTCTTTTGCTGACTCTTGTTTATTTATGGGCTACCCGCTTTTCCTTTATCCCTTATCGATTAGGAATATGAATACACAACTAAAAGAACAGCTCTCAATAGCAATCTCAGAAATCATTTGCAAAAAACAGTAGCCAAATTTGCTCTTTAAATATTAGCCTTATGAGAATGTCAGCGACGACACTCTTGTCAACATGCAATTCTGCATATGAAAAGTAACCAAACTTCAAGGCTTATCTATGAAATGGTTCATCATCATCTACATACCTCAGCCTCATCCTTGGTCATCCCTTCCCTCCAAGCTTGATCAAAGAATCCATACAAGTAGCTGGAGCCAGAACCTGAAGAAGTCATCCTGGTTATACATTGCCAAAAGATAATAACTTCCATATAATGTACTCTTGAAATTTGACACTAGAGCATCCAAAATTTTTAAAAGTCTCTGCCACCAACGTAAGCGAGAATCAACGGCGTAATTACAGAAGTAAAAAGCTCACTTCCTGAGAATTGCCAATAAAAGGAAGATGGGAGTCTATGACTAAGCAGCAAAGGATATAACAAAAAGAATCAAACTAGTGGATAAGCCATAAATCCAAAGCAGAATTTAAAGGACTTCCGGAAATGACATTTTTCCAAAACATTGCATTTGAAAACCACAAAACAACCTTCACTCCTGCAACAAAGCAGAAAAGGGTCCACCTTCAACCAAGGGCAAGAGAACTGAATGGTACATTCATAGGAAAATTTCACACTGCTCGTATTCCAAGCTCATTAGACTGACCAACAACGAAAAACTGACAAATTGACTATGCTCTATCAGAAAGGAGAAATACAAGTTGCCAAAATGGTCATGTTACACTCAGTAAAAGATTGTCTGATAGTTTTAGCAAACCAGAGAAATTAGGTCCATGAACCCTGTCGCATTTTCATTAGTGATTTTAAATAAAAAGGAAGCGATTCAATTATAGATATTAAAGTACCTCCAATAGAAAAAGGCTGCTCTATGATTGTACCACCAAGAGGAATTCCATAAATTTTACCACCTTCGTACTGGTCCCATCCGCCAACAATAAGTCCAGTTTGTAACATGTTCTGCAATTGCCCAAAAGTTCAATCTTAGCCAGTGTAGATGCTCATGTTCAAATCAGGAATATTAAAGTCTAATGATAAAATCCACAAAGAAATTAAAACTAGTACAAATTTTGCTGTTGTTTAAATAACTTCCATGTGTATCCATATTCAAAAAATCAAAGAACTTAAAGTCACTCTCTGTTAAATATGTACTATATTTAGGCTTCTAAAGATTTCATCCAAGATAGTCCCCAAACTACATTGGAATCAAGTCAAACAAATTATGTAACGTCTTCACTTAACTACTCCTGTTAAGCAATACCAAAAGATGAGCTTTGTTACTGAAGTAGCTCAAAAGAAGAATAGACTCGAGCATTGAAGCATGTTTTAAGTTTACATTTAGTGGACTGCCAACTACCAATGCACCCTAGATAACTTTTATGAATGATTTATCAGAAGAATGTGCTACTCTAGCATTCTCAAATATAAAATATGAAGAAAATTTATTATTATCAAGCATAAAATATTTCACGGCAGCTTAGCACAAAACTGATCAAAGAATGCACTCATGAGCTGCTGATGTCCTGTATGGCTATATGAAGCTGTGAAACATCTTCCCATCAACAAAATATGACTGCAATCCCATGCAGATGGTAAGATCAGAGGACTTCAATAAGAACTCATGCCTCAAGCTCAGTTTGGCAGAGCCAGTGTCAAACTGAACCGGCTTATTCATCAATAATTCCGAGTTTCTCAAAGCAGCCCATGCAAATCATATTCCAATATGCTAATTTGTGAAAAACCCAAATAAATTAATAGACTGAAACAGTATATGAATCGATAAAAGACGATTTAAAAGAAAAACCAACAACTTTATTGTCCTTGAAATGAAAAATCAAAAAGAATTTTCCCTACAATGCAGTAGGAGGGCAGTAAGAGGGATACAGTAATTAGCAAACTTCTGAGTTACAATTCATCAATTACCAATACCACTGCTTCTGCACCTATATGCATGCTATCAATTTGGCGCCAATGAACAAGCTACAATTGCACTCATAAATTCAAATTTGTCACTGTATTTCGTCAACAACTGCCACCTCTATTGTCTTAGCACAAAATTAACTCCCAACTCTGGACTTTGCGACCAATGCTTGATTCCAACTAAGGTATTCATTCAAGGAAAATGAAAATGGACACTAAGTTTTAGCATGACAATGAACTTAGAAATTACGGTGTATAAGCAAAAATCAATGCTAGTACCAGAAACCTAGAAGATACAATAAGATCTAAAGTATGCACCTTGTTATTGTAAGATATCAGCCTCACAAGATTTGCAGCAACCTTGACAGTTGCAGGCTGACCCAGCTGTATACTGCATGAAAAGAAAAATATCATTACACTGCAAATAACATAAAATCCATATCATAGATCATATACAAGAACTCGAACTGTCAACTAAAGCAAATTTTGATGCATTTGTGGAAAACTCAAATTGATATTCAATGTGTCTGCATTATCAAACAAAACTGAAGGATGTTTATCAACTCGACACGCATAAAAATGGAGCGAATTAACTGCTGGCCACCAAACATATCTCTATATCAGCAGATGAAACTAAAGAGTGTTATTAACTAGACGTAAGCATAAATTGCAAAAAAGTGACAGCTTGCCACCATAAAACAACCATATCTGGCTGGATTACTAAAAAAAAAATAAGGAAAAAATTCCAAGATGCCCATCAGTATCTCAACCACTTCAACATGAATATGTAAGAATGACTTATGACAAAGAGAAGAACTTCCATACTTCTACTATCTGAGGGTTTTTCAACTTAGCCTTATATGCTAGTACTGACTGATGACAATGGTCGTATTTTGTTGATGCCACATAACCAGGAATGCTCATTCGAGAAAAGTTAGCCAACGTTAACAACATGGAAAGACATGCGGGGACTTATCATAGGATGAGTAAACTGAGACAGTACACATAACCAAGTAATCTACAGTTCCACAGAAGCAAAATGAACAGCAAAAGCCCCCCCTTATGAGGCATGCTGAAAACTAAGTTGCACGCTCCACACCACAAACAATATACATCCTTCCGTCCACATTCCAATACTTAATTATATATGCATCAAAGCATATCCGAATGTTCTACAGAAAGCCACACCTTCGAAGTCTTAAAGGCACCAATAACAACTTCTAAGGGATAATATGATGTACAGGAGAGCAAGCACAAAACGATCACTCACGTGTGTTGATGGAGGAAATAACGGACATAGTCAGAGACAATCTGAGAATCCGCCGCCTGCAAAGAACAGAAACTAAATCTTTTTGAGTATCTTCCCGTGAGTGGTCGACAACAGCAACCAAAAAAGATAGTTCGTCATTTCTAAAGAGACTGGAGAGATTATCGGCTTAAATTTCGGACCCATTTGAGAATCAGGGAAACAGGGAACAACGGCAGTTAATTTTCATTCCAAGAGTTCTCAATATCCAATTTTCTCCACAAGAAAGCACTTCAACTCAAGAACGACGAATTGCACGAACACACGCTGCAACACTCCGACATCAAAAGATATCTTCCGACAGCAGACCAACACAAAAGGGTACAATAAATCAACCCAAAAAAAAACAACGTCCAGGAGAAAAAACATAAACGCAGCATAGAAAAGGGGGGGAAAAGAACACACCGATCCAGAGCGGCAAACGTACACATTGTCCGTGAGCTGCGTAATCTTGTCCGACGCTCGGTTGGCAACATACATCCCTACCAGCAAACACAAACCCAACAAAGCAAATCAAACGTGCGTTCACAAGCGCCGCCAGTTCAGCCCGAAGCAGCCGATTCGCATCCAGATCCATCAAAAAAGAGACAGACCCACGCGAATTCGAGGCATCCTGCGAACAACCCATCACCCAAAACTTCCCCCCCCCCCCCCCAAAACCCGCCGCAGTACGGATCGGGGATCGGCGGGCCTTACCGGTGCTGGTGCGAGAGTCGGCGCCGAGGACGACGCCGCCGTTGTAGGTGACTCCGATGATGGTCGTGCCCATCGAGTGGGGCTCGTTCAGGCTGGGCTCCATTGTCGGGTCCCGATCGAAACCCTAGCGGAGGCGCGGCGCGGCGCGGCGGCTTCGAGGTGGTCTCGCCGGTCGCCGGAGTTGGGAGTTCTTGGGGAATGGAGAGAGTCTGTGCGTGTGTGTGTGAGAGAGAGAGAGAGAGAGAGCAAAGGCGGAGGCTTTTTGACCCTTTTTCAACTCGCCCTGGCGTTGAGCGCAAGTCAGATGGTTTTATTGCGAAAATGTATTTTTCTCTTCTGATTTTTCATATTTATTTATTAATTTTCCTTGTTTTAACCTCCTCATCCATATATTAGGTTAATACCACAAAAAACCCCCAACTTATACACCTACGATGAATTTACCCAAAGACACCTCCAAATTGATACATTTATGGCAAATTTACCCTCTGTTAACTTTCGTTAAATTTTACCGTCAAATTACTGAGTTTGGTGACACGTGGCAGCTGACGAATGTACCAGTTTGAGATTTTATCCCTACGTTTGTCATAAGTATACCGATTTGTGATTTTTCGCGGTATTAATCCAATTTTATGGAAACTGACGAAAGGTAAGTTTGTCACAAATGTACCAGTTTGGGATTATTAGTTCGGGGTAAATTTATCAGAGATGTATTAATTTAAGATTTTTCGTGGTATTAACCCTCCTAAATTTCATATTAGGGCTCGAGTGGGATCATTTTCTCAAAAAAGAAAGATTCAAAGTGGCTTGAAATGGCTAAGATAGTCTCAAATAAGGATCTAAACTCGTTGGATGGCTAAATCTTTGCCAGAGAACTTTTTTCCGGTGATTAGAATAGAGGCAATTTTGTCTAAAAATTGTAATTGAGTAGAAATAATTGGATAGAATCCCCAAATTAACTTAGGCAATTTTGGCGTCGAGCGCAAGTCAGATGGTTTTATTGCGAAAATGTATTTTTCTCTTCTGTTTTTTTCTTTTTTTTGGTGGAAAAAAAAAGACTTTCACAATTATTTTATTAATTTTCCTTGTTTTAACCTCTTTATTACCCGTATACTAGGTTAATACCACCAAAAACCCCAAACTGATACATCTATTATAAATTTATCCAAAGACACCCCCAAATTGATACATTTATGATAAATTTACCCTATGTTAACTTTCGTTAAATTTTACCGTCAAATTGTTGAGTTTGGTGACACGCGGCAGCTGACGAATGTACCAGTTTGAGATTTTATCCCTCCGTTTGTCATAAATATACCGATTTGTGATTTTTCGTGGTATTAATCCAATTTTATGGAAACTGACGGAGGGTAAGTTTGTCACAAATGTATCAGTTTGGGATTATTAGTTCGGGGTAAATTTATCAGAGATGTATTAATTTAAGATTTTTCGTAGTATTAACTCTCCTAAATTTCATATTAGGGCTCGAGTGGGATCATTTTCTCAAAAAAAAAAAAAAATTGATTCAAAGTGGCTTGAAATGGCTAAGATAGTCTCAAATAAGGATCTAAACTCGTTGAATGGCTAAATCTTTGCCAGAGAACTTTTTTCCGGTGATTCGAACATAGGCAATTTTGTCTAAAAATTGCAATTGAGTAGAAATAATTGGATAGAATCCCCAAATTAACTTAGGATTAGGGTTCTCCCTTCTTCTTCCTCTCCCACTGCTCAAGTAAATTGCTCTCGGACGCTTCACGCCAATCCTCGTCACTCCTCTCTCGCTTCTCACGATCTTCTATCCGTCATCTGCCGTCGTCTCTCCTTTCTAGTGCTCTGTCGTTGCAAGCTTCAAGTCCGTTGACCTTCAATTTCGTCGCTTTAAGTCCTCATGCTTGATAGATATAGGTAAAATTCTCCCCAAGTTAGATGAGATTTATGTGGGGATATTTCATTCGATGCTTGCCTTGTTTCCCATCAATTTTGGCAGTGGTCAGGCACATATGAAGCAGAGTTCTTCGAGAAACACAAGTAGGAATTGTTTTTTTCTAGTTTCTTCCTAGTGCTAATAATCTGATTATCGGTTATCAGAGATCGTGATCGTTTTATTTTGGGGGAATTTACATTAGGGATAATGGCACAAATAGTTTCTGAACTTTGGTCCAATGTGCAATTTGGTCCCTGAACTTTTAATTTGTTCAATGTCGTCCCCGAACTTTAGCCTAATGTTCAATTTGGTCCCTCAACTTTTAATATGTTCAATGTGGTCCTTGGACTTTTGGTACATGTTCAATTTAGTCCTTAAACTATATGAAAATGTTCAATGTAGTCCCTGAACTTGAATTAATGGAAGGACTACATTGAACATTTTCAAATAGTTCAGAGACTAAATTGAACATGCACTAAAAGTTCAGGGACCACATTGAACAGATTAAAAGTTGAGGGACCAAATTGAACATTAGGCTAAAGTTCAGGGACTACATTGAACAAATTAAAAGTTCAGAGACCGAATTGCATATTGGGTCAAAGTTCGGGGACTAATTGTGTCATTTTCCCTTTACATTAGCTAAGCCACGAAAATAGAAGTTTTCGGTTATTTCTTCCCCTCCTATTTCGGCGATTACGAAACTTGGTTTTGCATGTGATGGCAATTCTTTGGCTCCTCACATTTTTCAATTTTCCCACTATATATGGAATCGTGAGTGCTGGGATGGTCGATGTTGTTTTTGTTGACTGCTGAGTTATGTTGAGAGGAGCTTGCGGGGCAAGACACAAGAAAGTTTTCAATTGAGATATTGAGTGAAATAGTGATAGGAAAATAGGCCGTGTTTGTGAGAGCATTTGGTCAATGTTGCTTTTGTTTGGTGAAATTAATCTACTACTTTGTATGCCGTGAGCGACCATTGAAATAGCTTTGTACTATTATCAAATACAATGTGTTTATTCGCCTCTTATAGTTCTCCCAAGTCTCCACCACCACGCTTGCTTCAAACATGTGTAATGATGAGGTTTAAAGTCGTGTAAATATATTCAATTTATTTGAGAAGATAATAAATAATCATTTTATAAATTTGAAGGAAAAAAATAAAGTAATTTTAATATGTAGAGCAACTTACAAGGAGAGAACTTATATCGATTACTCATTTGGTTTAGCTTCAAAAAGAAAAACGAAAATCTTTTTTTCTATGAAATTTGAAAAAGGAAAAAAATAATTCCTACTTTAGAAAGAACTACGAAAAAAATTTACATCTGATCCTATTAACATGTTTTGAAAAAGTTAATTGTTTTTAAAAGGCAAATTGTGGGAGTCGGAAAATTTAAACAAAAAAAAGCGAATTAAAACAAAGTAAAAACAATATCAAGAAAACATTTAAGTTGCCCTAAGCGACTGTACACGTCCAATCTCAGAATTTTTTTTATTACTTTATTGTACCTGAGGCCCTTAGGATCTTCCCTTACTAGATTAAGCTTGCTGATTAGAATGCCTAAATTTTTAACACTCACGCTAGAGATTCTAGAGGGCAGACTACATCTTGCCACTAGATCTTTGGCACATGTTGCAAGTAGGCCCGACAAATGGGTGTGTTGGGTCAGGTTTAGGACCGGTCAAAAAAGGCCCGACCCAAATTGATCTATTTAACTCGTTTTGACTCATTTCTATGCTATACAAAGATAGTGATCCATACCCGACTAAATTCATACCCAACATATACTCGACCTAACCCATATTACTAAAACACTTTTATATCTAACTCATTCTTGAAAATCTCATACCCAAACTATATAACAGCTTAATCCATAGTTGCAAGTTTACGCGTGACCTTTCAAGTTCCAAATTATCCCCCTTGAAATACTAAAATTCGTTGTGATATCCTGCTAACTTTAGCATTGACTAATTTTTCTTCATAAACCCTGTCGCAAGTTTGTCACGTGACTAATTTCCTCCTCCTTTTGAGGGCAAATCCATCCAGCAATAGAATATAGGGAAAATACCACCAAAAATTTCAAATTATGCAATTTGTGATAAATTTACCTTGAACTTTTTTTGTGACACGAAAAATTTCAAACTATGCCACTTGTGACAAGTTTACTCTGAACTTTTTTTTGTGACACGAAAAACTCCAAATTATGCTATTTTATGATGTATTTACCCTACAATACTTTGCCCCAAAGGCATTGTTGTCTTTTTTTCTTTTTCTGTTTTTTTCCTTTCTTCTCTCTTCCCTCCGCCGACCATGGCGGAGAGAAGTCGGCGAGGGTCGCCCTCGCCCAACCCCAACACTGGCGAGGACCGCCCTTGCCGACTTCCCTCCGCCATGGCCGGCGGAGGGAAGATAGAAGAAAGGAAAAAAAAAAAGGAAAAAAATAGAAAAAGGAAAAAGACGAAAATGCCCTTGGGTCAAAGTATTGTGGAGTAAATGTGTCACAAGTGGCATAGTTTGGGGTTTTTTTGTGTCACAAAAAAAAGTTCAGGGTAAATTTGTCACAAGTGACATAATTTGGGGTTTTTTGTGGTATTTTCCCTAGAATATAAAATGAAGAAAGTCGTTATTGATAGAACCGTTGCGCGATCGACCCACCACGGCAACCTCACCGGAACGCAAGGTGGCAATTATGGCTACCTCCATAGAAGGATAATTACCATAAAAAAAAAAAGTCCTTAATCTATTGCACGGTTGTCAATTCAATTTAAAAAAATTTCAATTTAACTAAATTAGTCTTAAACATTTTGACAATTTGCCTATATAGTCATTCCGGTCAATTTTGACTTAAAATCACTAACGTGGAAGTTGGCTATCTCACGTGGCATAGCCACGCTAACGTGAACAATTTTGGTTTTTTTTTAAAAAAACATTTGAATTTATTATAAATTTCATTGTTGGCTGACGAGGGCTAGCATGCCCTCATCGGCCGTGGTTGAGGATCGACAGCTGGCGTATAGGTCGAAAGGACTATACTGGTAAATCGTGAAAAAATTTATCACTAAATTGACTAAATTAAAAATTTTATAACTGAATTTATATCCGTACAAATAAATTTATGACTTGTTTTGTAATTTTCCCCCTTTACATATGGACACCATCCCAATCCACGATGATGCTTTTTTCATTTGTTTTGTTCTTTCTTGTAATTTTCCTATCAAGTACTTTTTTGTTTTGAAATTTTCCCCCTGCTGAAAAGTGATGTGACAGAATGTGGGTGAAGATTCGGTAATTTTTCCCCGTTTCTGAGTAGATTTCATGTCAGAAACCTGAAGCCCACCCAATTAGAACTAATTCTCAAATTTTGAAACCTGAAACGTATCTTATTTGTCTGTCTTGAATACTGCCTTGTTTGTCCAATCCAATTCCGAGGCCTATCTATAAATTGGATTCTGTTTTTTTCTTTATTTAAAAAAAAAACCAAGAAAAATAGCGGTTACAATAAAAAAGTATCAATACAAAACAATCAGAAATATGAAGCAATAGAAAAGTTAAGCTCATTTAAAAAAAATTCATTTTCTTCCAATTTCATAAAACAGGAACCTACCCGAACTTGTTTCCAGCGGAATCGGGAATCGGATCTATTTCAACCCCTAGTAGAAATGGAAGGGCACTTAGTTGATGTAAGGATTTTTGTGTCCCTTTACGATGTATTAACTCTTTGGTCCATGGAACAAACGATTTTATCCATAAAAGGGCCCTCGTGAGGGGAGGGAAGAGCCCCCTGCTTATAAGCCACAACCGTCAATATGGGGGTATCTCCCGCTGACATCGGAATTTGCATGTTGTTTCATGAGATATCGTTCGCTTTGATCCTAGCTGACCCGTTAGGATTTGCATGTTGTGGGGTCAATGAGATTTGCATTGATCCTAGCTGACCCGTTAGGATTTGCATGTTGTGGGGTCAATGAGATTTGCATGTTATGTCGCGAGATATTGTTCACTTTGACCCGTTGGCTTTACACAACGTGATAATGCGCACGACTCTGCACTAGAGTTCTAGTAATATGACAGTACAGAGGAGATTGGACATGATGAACAATTGAGTCTGTAAAGTTCAGTGCAATATACAGTCAGCCCTCGTCATTTGATGTGCTCAATGGAGTTCGGTTTCTATTTCATGTAGTATGCAACATCTCGATATCTTTACTCCTAATGTGATAGTATGCAAGACTGTCTATCGTTGCCAATTCCGTGAACAGACACCAGGATTGAAATGAAAATGAAGATACACGCAATTCGCTTGAACAGAAACATGACATAGTCTCTGGCAGCATTACAACAGATTGAAACATTCTAATGCGTCCTCTTTGAGACCACCATTTCTCTCCGTGGCCTACAATTTGAGTTTATTGATTCCTAAAACCTTGGTCCTCAGAAGTTAGACCTAATCTAGGCATGTTAACAGAGTGGGTAAGATTAAAAGTCTGGTTTGAGTGCTGAAAAAAATACAAAAAAAAGTTTCGAGTAACGAAGAGTCGATGAAGACATTAGTAATCAAGTTGAGAAAGCCTCCGAGCGACACTCAGCTCCGATTGTCGGCTTTCGTTCATAAGGAGTCCGTGGCTATGGCTTCCTGAAGCGGACGCAGTTTCAGGGACGGTACGTTGTCCTTCAATGGGATGCGGGACGGCCCAACCAACTTCTTATCAATCTTCCCTGCAGTTCCGAGGACTTTCCTTACTTCATTTGCGAGTTCGATAATATGGTCATCTTCATGCCCTGTCCAACAGTCACCCAACATCAGTAAGTTCGATCCTGCTAGGAACGGTGACAATGCATAGCTATTCGAGCTCAAGAATGTGCGTGAATGCTCACCAATATCAAACAAGGCCTTCTCCATTAGGAACAGATAGTCTCTATTGTTTCCACAAGGTCCAAAAGCAGTTGCAATTTGCCTAAACAATCCAATCAGAAAGGGATTAAGAAAAATGTTGGAACCCTACCAGAAAGTGACATGTAAAAGTTTGCTGTTTTACTTACCTTGCCATGTCCTCCAAAGGAGCAGGACCCAAATAATATTTGTTTGATATTTTGTCTGGAGTGGACGTAAAGCTGCAAAAGCAGATGATTCTACCGTCATATAATTGTGACATACTTAATGCGTTTTGCTTCGAAGAATTATAGCATATAAGTTAAAACAAGACACATAATGCACCAAAAATTGCATCTTCTTTAAGTATGAATACAACAATCTGAAAAGAAACGATTCAACAAAGGATTAATTGAGATAGAGATAGAGACATAATAGAGATACTTACACTATAACTCCTTGCAAGGTCGGTTGTGACATATCCTCTTTCTGGTTCAAGAATCATGCTCCAGTGAGATTGATATTAAGAGAATCCAGATGCAGAGAGCAGAGATTGTGCGACTTCAGAAAAGAAACATGATAACAGTAGAAGAAAACACACCCTTACATTGTAAAAATCAACCAGAGTCTTCTTGTCGTACTCGCATTCTCGCCGTTCCAGATACTGTGAGCACAAAGAGAAAAAAAAAATGCTATTCTTAAGGTGCTTCCAGATATAACCTAACCTACTAACATGCAACTTCGTCTATTTCATCCTGCCCAACACACACACACACACACAGAATAAAAACGACAACACGAGTGGGGAGATAGAAGTGTAAGGGTGGTCTTCCATGGAGTACTTTGTCGTCGGTCAACAAATTTTAAGGTCATAGCAATCACCAGTACGAACCAATTCGATTGCAAATTATGGTACCACTGTGAGGGGAAAAAACTGAATGATATGGAAGTTGCAAAGACAAACCTCCATTGCTGCTCTTTCCCTTTCAGGGCCACCGCTCACACAATAAGCAACACCCCACTGAACAGGAGGAGAAACAGAAGGAAGGAGAGTTTTATCAAAAAACATAGAAGGCAACTGCTTTCATAAGAGGATTCAGTATTTATTCATACAAAAATGGCATATGAGCACGGCATTTTGATTCGCTTTTTCAAGTTGAGCTGTACATTGATGGTCACTTGAACTCCGTATGAAAATGCATTGGATCTTGCAGGGACACTATACTTACGCAGATGGATCCTTCAGCTTCTTCCAAAGTGCATGTCCTAGCAGGATGGTCAGGTGTACCTCTATGATCAATGCACGCTGTCGCAACAAAACATCAAGAGTAAAAATACTAATAAAGCACGGTGGTATGCAAGCAGGTATACAAGTTAAAGCTGTTCTGAAAAGGATGCAATGATTCTTTTGTAATCAACAAAGGCTTACCAAGATCAAACACACGCTTATAATTCTTGATAAAGCCCATAATTTTCTCATCGAACTCAAATCCGGGGTTCCACACCAGTGAACCATAACCAAAAACCCAGAACACCATACTTGTAGACCCTGCAAGTAAACTCCAGTGATTAATCCTTCAACAAACAACGCTCAAGACAGGATGCTAGAACTATCAAGCATTAATGCCTGTTTTGGCAGAACAAAAGGGTAGGTGACCATTCTATAAATAATCTCATGGTCATTACACTGAAGGCAAACTTCCAACGACAAATGGGTACGCAAAAAAATATTCAAATGACAACAGGGAAAACCATAGAAGAAACCCAAAACTAAGATATGGTAAATTTAACTGCGCCCTTAAGTCTCTTCAACTCCGCGCAAGAATCAACATCAGGTTCCTGTAAAAACTAATGGAGCTACACCTACTATGGCAATGATTAACTAATGAAAGGTTTCTGTCACTGAGAACCAAGAAAATTCGTCCAAAGTTCAAAACATATACAATCAACCTCCAATTTCGAACATTCCACCGGTTCCTCGTAAAAACGGGCTTCAAGACTAATTTCTCGAGAGCTCATAACTTACGACATTGTTTGCAGTGTACTCCACGAACAGAAACAAGAAACTCTGCCACGAGATTAATTGCCTAAATCATCAGACTTATAAGTTCGAAAAGTTAAACATACCCGTCAATCGACACATGCTCTGTGGACCACAAAATCGACAAACACATGGGACAAAGGAAGGGAAAGGGTCACAGGCTCACACAAAGCAATCACAAAAAAATTGGATGTATCAAGCATCAATGCACGGTACAATCTCAAACTGCCTTCACTTCATACGGACAGAGCTCCACCGCAAAAGGCCAGGATCCTAAGGAAAACACAGCTTAAAGAGAAACAACGTGTTCTGCCTCGGATGGAGCCGGAATGGGCAGCCGTCAGCTCATCATCAGTACAGCCCAACATTTCCCTTCGAGCTCGGCAATGTCTAACCTAGCCAGCGAAATTACAGCGACCCAGAACGACGGCAACTACTTCACAGAATTCACTGGCGGATCGACACCAGAACAATCGACCCAATAGCCCGAAAGGCCGACCCGAGCCGCGGGAACCAAAGGGAAATGCAGCAAGAGGAAGCGAAAGGAGAGCGAGCTCTTACGGGTTCGGGAAATTCACAGGCGATCTCTTCTCTTCTCCCCTCTGATCCGACGAAAGCAGGAGGAGGAGGAGGAGGAGGAGAGGAAGAAGCAGAGGATGAAGATGGTGGTGATGATGGTGGAGAGAGAGAAGGGAAGAGAGATTCGGGAAGAAGCTGAACAGGGGAACGCGCCAAAGCTTCGCAAAACTCAAGAAACTTTTTGGTCGGCGCTCCTCCCTCTCTCCCCTCTCTCTCTCTAGTTTCTCTCTCTAAAGTTGCGTGCGTTCACGTTGCAGGGGCGTTGAGGAGAGAGAGGGGCTGGCGAGGCGGAAGAGGAGGAGGAGGAAGGCTATTTATACGCGAGGATGACCCGTGGGGGTGCACTTTGCATGCCATCATGGCCATGTGCATCATGTCGTTGTCATGATCCATGGAATCATAAAGTTCTTTTTAGGCTAAGAATATGAACAGTAAATAATGGCATAAATAATCCCCGAACTTTGACCTAATATGTAATGCGGTCCATAAATATCTAATTTTATTCGATGCGATTCTTGAACTTTAACCTGATATTCAATGTGGTCCCTTAACTTTTTGTACATGT
The DNA here is from genome assembly GCF_021117445.2 of Syzygium oleosum. Lineage (NCBI taxonomy): Eukaryota > Viridiplantae > Streptophyta > Magnoliopsida > Myrtales > Myrtaceae > Syzygium > Syzygium oleosum. The sequence goes on along the minus strand of NW_026607500.1, from coordinate 2,312,979 downwards.
TCAAAATAGTCCCCTGACTGCATGGAAATGTTCGATGTAATCCTTCCGTTAATTTAAGATTACAGACAACATTGAACATTTTCATAGAGTCCAGGGCTTAAATTAACAAATAAAAGAGTTCGGGGACGACATTGCACGTTGGATTAAAGTTCATGGACTATATTGAGCAGATTAAAAAGTTCGGGACAATGTGATCCTTGAACTTTTAATTTGTTCAATGTGGTCCTCGAACTTTTGGTACATGTTCAATTTAGTCCATGGACTAGAAAATCCAGGGACAAGATTGAATCTAGGGATATAATTTTTTAGGAACTAGATTGAACATTTACCAAAAGTTCAGGAACCACATTGTATAAATTAAAAGTTCAAGGACGACATAATAGATTGGGCTAAAGTTCAGGGGATCATATTAAACAAAGTAAAAATTCAAGAGCCACGTTGCATATCGAGCCAAAGTTCATGGATCATTTGTATAATTATATGACCCGTCTTGCTTTAGCGAGTGTTTTAAGGCACCTGTTAAGCATGCTTAATGGAAAAATACACGATTTTTAAAGCATCGCTTGTTAATATCACGATGACGATCGATGCGTTGGGAGATTGCAATATCTCCTTATTTAATTACTTATTAAGGTTCAATGGTTACCTTTTAACAAAATCTTGATAAAACTCATAACTATAGTTATATGAATAAAGAGCTTAGACATTATTTTCTTTCTTTTTACTCCTATACAAAAATTTCTAAAATGAAAAAATTGGATCCACATTTCGCTACTTTTGGAACAATCGTTTTCGAGAACTTTTATTTTTCAGGTCGGTGATCGTGTCGGTGATCGTGAATGATTGATTTTCTTTTTCAATATTTTCGACCTTGGTAATGTTATTATTAGATTAAGACGCGCGCATCCAAAATTTAAAAAGATCGACCATTATTTCTCCCGAACACCCTTTTAGCTGCGCATCTCAATTTCTTAGCACTACTTTTGAAAATGGTTTTTTTTTTCTTTACGAGAAAGTGAAAAGGACCACACAATAGATAAGGCAAATTTCAGCATACACTTTCTTCACTAGGAGTAATCCATGTCGTTGAGTTAAAGATAAGAAGGTAGCCAAGCGGTGACCAAGTAAAAATGGTCCTTTTTTGCTTCATTACGTGTGCTAGACAGTTGATACACATTCATTGATGTGGTCCAATATTGAAAACGCTTCTGTAATCTCACCTAATTTTTTCTTAATTAGGGCTGGACCAAATTCTTAAAGGGATGAGCCGGTTCCATTCCAATCCGAACGCAACGTGTATGTATGCTGACGGAGTACTAAAGGATGATGGGTCTAGGTCAGGAGTAACAATTTGAGTAACGGGACAAAAATTAATTTGGGGTAAATGTGCCGTATGGTACTAATTTGGAATTTTTAACGGTATTAACTCCTCTTTACATTACATACATGATGTTTCGACTAAAATTATTGCCTCGCGCTCCTCTCTCTCACGTTCAAATTCTCAATCCTCATTGCTAAGCACCGATCTAAATAAAGAAAGGGACAGGTGCACCGAAAGTCCTAAAACTTGTCACGAAAGTGAAATCGAGTCCCGAAACTTTCAAAAAAACGCAATTAAATCCCGAAAAGCTTGTCAAGTCGGTGCAATCGGGTATTTCGATCTGTCAACTCGGACGGCGTTAATGGAAGGACATGATTACACCGACTCGACAAGTTTCGGGACTCGATTGCACCTTCCGAAAGTTTCAGCACTCGATCGCACTTCCGTAACAGGTATATAGGATTCGACCGCGCTCGTCTGAAAGCTCCGAGACTTAATTGCATTTTCGCGAATAAAACTTACGGACATGCTATGGATGTCATGGTATGTTTGTCGTGTCATGCATGGCATGTGACTTGGTCTAAGGAAGGTACATTGAACGTGGACAAGTCTTGCCATTCTAGAAAAACTGAAAAAAAAAAAAAGGAAGGAAAAAAAAACTTGGACCGAGTTGTTGGGTAGTGACGTTGTTTTCCGCGTTGCATCAACTTGCGAAGATCAGTTCATAACCAGCAGTTTTCAGACTCGTAAGCGTGACGGCAAGTAGTAAAACCCGCTCTTCGGGAAGGGAATCGAGGTTCAACGGACGTGGACGGGAAATCGAACTCCCCCTCTCCCTTTTCCTTTCTTTGGTGGGGCCTGTCTTCATTCGTTTTTATTAAGGGTGAGCAATTCTCAGTCCGGTCCGATTCAATCCAAGAATCAGAAATCGGACCGGGACGACCGGCTAATCTTGAGACCGAGGACCGGTTTCAATGGGACCAATCACTTATTGGTAAAGATAAGAGGGAATTCGAGAAATTAGATTAGGTTTTTTTTTTTATTTTTTTTCAAAAATTTTAAAAAGTAAATAAATATATATGAAAAAATTAGAAAAATATGTATATTTATCGGTCCGGTCTGGTTCCCATCTTAGAACTTGGAACCGGACCGCCCGGAAACCGGTTCCACTTGTAGGAACCGGGAACCGGACCGATATTCCCGAGAACCGGACCAAACCGGTCGGTCCGGTCCTGGTTTGGGCGGTCCATCTTACTCACCCCTAATTTTTATCTCGGTGTCTCTATTCATTTTACCTGCGATTTTTTATGTTAGGTAACAAAAAGGGAATTAATCGGACTTATTTTCGCAAATTAATCTCCACTCGTTCCTTAAACAAAAAGGCGACACCCGCCGGTTTGCCCCCGGTAACGAGATAGTAAGGACACCCCCAGATGCCGTACGAAACCGTAACTTTCGTACGACGCTCGCCGGAGCGCCGCCGTGTCTATCGCGCGAGCGCCGGAGATCCGACGTGGCGCGGCACTTGTGGTGGAGGTTTTCAGTAAAAGTTCCGGCGCTTTGCGCGAACGTTTTTCAAAGTTATGGCGCTCAAATTGTCAGGATAATTAAATATTGAACCACGCCTACATCTGACAGCTTAACCTTTTAGAACAATTCGTAGTGTGTCCCGCCAAAATCTCACATGATATCAGAGCTGGAGATTCCGAATTCAAATCTTTCCAGACCCCATTTATATCCCCGATTAAATATGTCTATGCTTAGTACTAGGTAAAAATAACACCACGTCTTCATCTAACAGCTCAATCTTTTAAAACAGTTGACAGTGATTCTATCGAAATCTCACACGAGGCGCATGCTCGAGTGCGTGCTAAGATCATTGGCGCCTCGTTTCTTTGACTCCGACTCAAGATAACACAGAATTCTAGTAATTTATTCTTGATTCGCGATTTCCTATTAAATCGTGATTGTTTTTTTACGTTATTTCCACGGGTCAGCAACGTGCGGTGTGCCGTTGAGGAAATTGAGGTGGTCAGTTCATCATATCTGTCATCGATTCACTACACACACATATATATATATATATATATATATATATTTTAATGTTCAGCGAATCTAAAAGTTATTTATGTTCTTTTTGTTTTTTGGAAAACTCTCTCGAAATTTGTGGCGTTCAATGAAGCACAATGTGGTGCTGAGTCAGGCACGCGTGCCTTCTAAAAATAAAAAAGAATGGACCAGATGTCATTTTCACCATAGTTTGCGTAATTCCAAGCGGATCAAAGCATTGACCGTCCGGATTTTTAGTAGGGATAAAATTATACGAGATAGGATAAGAAATCTCCGAGATTTTATCATATCCGATTTATTATTTGATAAATTATAGATTTGAAGTCGGATATTTTTGAATCATATCCTATTTATTGTTTGGTAGAAACTGGATATCAATGTAAACGACATATAAGCCCTTACGAAGTCCCCATGAAATAATATCGATCTTATCATCATAAATAACAAAATACCGCACTTCCTTTTGTCGATATGTTTACGAGAGCAGTAATTTTTTTTTTTTGTTTTCAAGCTCGTGTCGGAAATTAATTCAAGAGCCGAAATAACAATTGGTAGTCTTGAAGCAATGGATTAATAAGGTTTGCAATGCATTGTCAGCATCACCTTCCATAGTAGAATAAGAAATTCATTGTCAGCATTTTGGCCGTTATGATCGTATTTCTACGTGTGCAACACATCCTTTCCCCCCCACAAGATGCCCTCACACCAAAACGATTGTGGTATGTACACTTTGAACACCTCATGCTCAACAATATATCCACAGGGCTCTCGGTTTAGACTACAATTCGATCACGTACCACAATCAATAGTTAATTCACTTGGAGAAAGTAAACCGACCAATCGGGGGAAAGAAAACTCTCATGGACATTTCATCGAATAGATAACGTGCACCTGGTTAGAGAACCAGGCCTGGGTAACTCAAACTCGGATTCGCGACCTGACTCTATCTAAGATCAATACACGGCGTTTGCAATTGAAGCAATAAACTCATACGAAGTAGAATTCGATCCTAGCAAAACATACAATATCTCGGCTATTTTACTCAAAACAGAGTTGTACATGAGGTTCGATCTTACCTGGTTAATGAGCGAATCCGAGACTACAAATGGCGGCCGAAGGAAAAAAAACCGCAACAAGAATGTTGAAATTCTGGAAAATGAAGAGCAAAGTTCAGCGACAAAGATTTTGCGGATTGAAGCTCGAACTCGCCGGAGATGGGGCTTGAATTTGTCGGATTAGAGCTATGGAGAAGAATTTGTGAACTGGTTTCGTGAAGCTTGGATATGAGAGGAGTTGTGTGTGTGAAAAATAGTTGGACAAGAAAAATCCTATCCGGGTCTATCTCGCCTCCCCCTTTAGGTTTTTTTTTTATCTGGGTTATATCCCTTCTATATCCGACTTTATCTTATTTTGAACAACTATCAAATACAGGATAAGATAAAAATGTAATGTGATTTAATTAGTGAAATTTGTGAATTTTAACAATTATGCCAATAATAGGAGGCGTTTTTGCTGTTTTTTTTTTTCCAATAGGCACTAAATTGTGCAAATTCGCTACCCCTCCATTACGATATTCTAATCGTGCATATAGGTTGCGAAAATGAATTTTTTTTAGGCTTCATTTTTTCCGTAGAAACTGAGTCTATGGAAAACATTTTATTGAAAATGATTACTTATATCGCTTAAAATAATTAGTCAGTAAAACATATTTTCATTATCGACAACAATTTTTGTCTAAACATTTGCGTAGACGACAAAAATACTTTCATTAATTCATTTTTGTAAACGATATAATGGATCATTTTTAGGAAAATGTTTTTCAAATCATTCATTTTCCGCGAAACAAACGGAGGCAAAATGTTTGAATTACGTATCTTATTTCTTTATTAGTTATTATATCGATTGAACTATTATATACTCGGGTAAGAAAATTTTTGTAATATTGAGTTGGCTTTTGTTTTGTTTTTTATTAAAGATTCCGATGAATGAATGGAAGAAAGTTAGTATATATGGCATGTAAATCCCAAATAAAGAAACAAATCTATCTGTCTATCATTTATCTTCATTTTCCATTTAGCTCTTATATAAATTAATTATTCTTATATAAAGCAAAGAGGATAAAAAAAAAGCAAAATTGACCCAAGAAAATGGATAAAAAGATAAAACAAAGAAATTAACTACCCACTTTTTCTCTCAAGAAGGTAAATCCCATAAAATCACTTAAAGGTCCTTATAGCGCAATAACCAATCTCATCCTTAATTTTATGTGAGAATTTTTTTTGAGCTTTAAACAAATATCTTCTTTTAATTACTGAAAAAAGCAAAAAATATTCACGTAATGATTTATTACTAGATTAAAATCTCTAGAGTAGTAAAAAGATTGTAAGCCCTCTTTTGAATAGGGTGTAATAAAAACTATCGGACTCAATCCGATCTGCTCATTCCTCAGGAGATTATCTAGGTGTCGGTTCGTTAGCTCTTTCTCTGTCTCCATCCCCTCGCAATAGCCCTGAATCGCGCGCTATGGCGAGCCTCGATCTCGCTCAGTAAATCCCGCTTTCACCATCCTTAAAAAAGGTCGTGCCCTCTCTTGGATCTGGTGTGCCGACGGTCGAGCTCCGACGGCTCGAAACCCCCTCAGTTGTTCCTCGAGCGATCGCTCCGCCGTCTCGTGCGTGATTTATCGATCCCCCTAAAACACAATTTCCCAAGAAAAAAAAAGAAAAAAAGGAAAATAATGGGCCTGGTGCCATCTTTCTGACAACTTGAAGCCCAAGCCCATTTGGCATTGAAGCCCAACAAAGGCCCAGGGCAGCCCAGACGAACCGCCTCGACGCGGTTCAGGCTTACGCGAAGGTGTCTCTGCAGGTGTCGGCATTTTCGAGCATCGAAGGAGGCTTCGAGGGGCTCGTGTTCGTTCTTCGTGCCGTCGCGTCTCAACTGGGTCGGCATGAACTCGGGTAAGCTTCGTTCCCCGAAATCCCACAATTTGCTTGCTGATCGACCTCCATTTGGCCGCCTTGCTCTTGCTGGGTTCCTTGCATGTTTGGTTTCTTGAACGGCGACGGCTCTGGTCGGCGCCGAGAAGCCCCTGGACGTGAAATTGGAAATGAACATTTGTTTTCGCGCCTCTTGTTCCTTTTCTGATGAACCCATCGTTGGCTTTTAGATTATCGGAGTGAGCCGCGAAAGATGCGAGTGGGTCGCTGAAATTGGAGATGTACATTCGTTTTCTCGTCTCTTGTTCTTTTTTTGATGAACCCATCATTAGCTTCTAGATTATCGGAGTGAGCTGTGAAAGCTGCAAGTGGGTCGCTGTTCTTCACTGATTTTTTTCCTTGCTTAGTTCATGGAAGCCTGTGTTTGATTGTGTCCGAGGCTTACTTAGTTTGGTTCTTTTCTTCAACGACGATGGCTCTGATTGGCGCCGAGAAGCTCTGGACATGAAATTGGAATTGTACATTTGTTTTCACGCCTCTGGTTCTTTTTTTGATGAGCCCATTATTAGCTTTTAGATTATCGGAGTGAGCTGCGAAAGATGCGAGTGGGTCGCTGTTTTTCACTGATTTTTTTCCTTGCTTAGTTCATGGAAGCCTGTGCTTGATTGTGTCCAAGGCTTACTTAGTGTGGTTAGTTTATTTAGTTTACTTAGTTTGGTTCTTTTCTTGAACGACGATGGCTCTGATCGGCCGCGAGAAGCCCTGGACATGAAATTGGAATTATACATTTGTTTTCACGCCTCTGGTTCTTTTTTGGATGAGCCCATTATTAGCTTTTAGATTATCGGAGTGAGCTGCGAAAGATGCGAGTGGTGGGTCGCTGTTTTCACTGATTTTTTCCCTTGCTTTAGTTCATGGAATCTGTGTTTGATTGTGTCCGGGGCTTACCTAGTTTGGTTAATTGCTGCTTGCATACGATCATTTGATGTTGTGTCGTTTCTAATTGCCCTTCCTGCAAGACTATGTGGTGTATGTACATGTCTGATTAATGATTCGATATTATTTTTTCTATTAGCCCGATAGAGTTTGTTGTTGATCTGTGGAGTCCTTGGAAGGGAAGAAGCCGAGCATGTGATGAAGCAGGAAATGGGTTCGGGATCCCGGTGCACGCGATCTCAGGCAGCTCCGGACTGGAGCGCTGGCGATTTGCTAATACTCGTGAATGAGATTGCGGCTGTCGAAGGGGATTGCTTGAACGCGCTCTCTTCTTACCAGAAATGGGAAATTATCTCAGAAAACTGCACCGCGCTGGATGTAGACAGGACTGCGAATCAGTGCCGCAGGAAATGGGAATCCTTACTTGCTGACTACAGAAGGATTAAGCAGCACGATTCACGGTCCGGTGTCAATTCATATTGGTCTCTGGGACATGATAGAAGAAAAGGTTTTGGCCTTCCTGAGACTTTTGATAGAGAATTGTTTGAGGCCATCAATAATCTTCTTATGGTGCGGGAAGATAGAGCAGATACAGAGCCAGACAGCGATTCAGAAGCAGAAGGTGACACGCGTGATGCTGCTGCTTCCGAATCTGGTATTCTTGTCTTTGCTTTTTACGTAACTTTAAGAAGTAACATTAAGATTTGCCAGTCATACATTATGCTTTTGGAAAAGTTGGCATAATTGCTTGAGGTTCATATTCTAGTAACGATTTCATTCCATAGAAATCTCATGCAAGTCTTCAATCTGATTACCTCTTTTGTTACTTCACTCTTGGAGCTATAACGGTTTCCTCCCACATGCAGTTCTCCCGAATGTCTGTATAAATAAGCTTGATCGTTTGATGCACGTGGGCCATGGTGCAGTTGCCTTTCTTCCATTCGTCCTTTGTTGTTTCTTTCTTTTGGTTTATACTGTATCTCATACTTGTCAGAAAGGTTCAAAGCGATTTCCAAACTTTTGAACATTCCTTAATATTGATAATTGCATAGTTTAGAAGTCAGTCGAGAATCTCTTTATTTTTAATCCAGAAGACAGTTGATGGGCATTATTTTGGTCGGAGTAGAATCTTTTCTGTTCAAGATGTTGATCAATAATGGACATTCACCATGAAGGTCAATTTACTAAGTTGTACCTCTGGAGATGCAGCGCTCCACATTCCAAAAACTTGCGAGAGGACTCAGTGCCTATGCACATATAAGGTCGTCTATATGCAGGGCTTTTAATCTTGGTCAATCGATCATATTTTTTATCTGCATGGTCTTACCAAAGTAATGAAATTGAGTTGATTTTGTCACAGTTAGGTATTAATAGTTTATAAAAATTAGAATGAAATGTTTCCTTAAGAAACACATTTTGAAATGTTTTCCTTAAGAAACATATGTAAAAGGCTTTAAATGGGCTGTGAAGGGGGCTGACTATTTTCAAACCCACTTGCTTGGGATTTTTCATATATGCATGATCTTAACTAACTTCGTGGTGAAATTGGTGGAGTTTCCAGGTGGTTGGTCCACTTACCTTATTCAGCTCAATATTATGGAAATAGCAGTGTGGAAAGAATATTTTGCATATACAGGTTGTAGGGCCATACACCACATTCAGCCTAAAATTTAGAAATAGCATTAGCTAAAGAATGAATTATACCAACTTTATCTACATTAATTGGTTAATAATCCCTTGCTAACTTAAGCTTCCTTTCTTCGAGTTTGGTCTAACTTGTTATCCCTCGTCTAACCTGAATGATTCTATACTACACATCAAGCATCAGTAATTGCAGTATGGGGTGAAATGAAACTGCCATTTTCGAACTATGTTATTATTTTAATTTAACTAGATGTTCTGGAATTTCATTTATAGAACATGTAACACAACAACAATTTATCTTGACAGTTCTTTTGCTGGTTCATTGCGACAGAAATATATTTAGGGAGTTTAAGTGATACAATTGAGCAGATGTGCATGTGATATCATATTACCTTTTTGTCTACTAACTAGTGCTTATCTATGTTCAATTCATAGGTGATAAATTATGTTGATAGTATTCGTGAGACTGTTTTATATGAATCATCAAACTTATGAGCCAACTTGAGTTTTGTTTGCACTCTACATGATCATTCATGAACTATTTAATACGGTTGGTAGATGGATTTGAGACTTCTAAGCGTATCTGTACAACATTACATCTATGAGTTATTATAATTAATTTGATGGGTGCAATGTTCATGGTAGACAGAGAGTACTCCTAAAATAAGCCCAAGCCCAAGCGACCTCATATGGCTGCACTGATGATTTTATTAGTCAAACTAAGTATTTCGATGGATATAATATGATATGTCCAAATTTATGGTGTATCCCATTTACTCCATGGATGTGCGTGAGTGGTCTTGTGTATTTGCTTTGCTAGATGTACGCCTAAGTGTCACACCGTTAGATTTTATAATTGAATGTGTGACCTTATACGAGTTTTATGATGTGTCAGCTACAAATGAAAGTTACAAGGTCTCATTTATTATATCGATAGGCTCAAGAGATTTCGTGCATCTTTACTAATGTATTCAGTCGAACTTTTATGTTAGGTCTAAGTGCGTCTCATCTTGATTCATGATGGAAATATCGTACTTAACATAAGGAGTCAAGACTCAAGTGCACAGATGTGTCTCACTTTTTCAAATTTCTAGGGATAACTAAAGTATGTTGATGAGCTCTAACACAGTCTATCTGAATATATGATGTTTCACATGCAATCCATGGATGAGATTGAGTGGTGTATCGCATCTACACTAGCTGAGATTGAGTGATTTAAGATTCAATTGTATCAATAGAACATCTAATGTACTCCATGAGTTAGCTCAAGAACTCAAATGTACACACATTAGAATTTGTGAGCTTTTCTACATTTTGACGAGTCCAATGAAACTAATTGCAATTTATGGTGGTTTGATTTACTTTTTAGATAAGCTTAACAGGCTTAGTGAATTTGCACTACTGGATTATTAGTTAAACAAATATCAATGGACCCATTTTTTTTTTTCTGTTTCATATTCCTACTTTTATGAGCTCATGTGGTTTTGATGACGCATGGAGTGTAGTTTGTCTAAGTTCGTGGTCTTGTGTACTCTATGCACGAGCACAAGAGACCTCATGTATCTAGACTGCTAAATTTATAAGTCAATCTAAGTAACACAATGGATTTAATGTAATATATCTAGATTTATGTATAACTGGTTTTGTTTACTCAATGGATGTGGTAAGATGAATAACTGTATGTCCACCAGTCAATTTATGAGCTTATATAAGTTTTTATGATGCAACCACTTTGATCTATCTACATTTATAGCAAGTCCACTTGTTATATGGATGATTTAAGAAACCTAGTTGTATTTGTATATTTTTTTTTTGTGAATTAATTTGGTTTTTACAATGGGTCCAATATAACTGACCAAAACTTGTGGTGGACAAACTGTCTTTGGTATATAAGCAAGAGCACATGTGTGTTAGCCTTTTACTAACTTATTGTTATTCTGTTTTTGTTATAAAGTTGACGTTGATAGGTAGAGTGCGAAACCGCAATATACATGGAAAGATAACTCTCAGATGAGTTTATGTATTATTTTAAAAATTGTAGGTTAAAACATGTTGAGTAAGTAAACAAGGGCAGTTGAGCATGGGAGCTGTGCGTCAACGCATGGGATGGTTACGTTACCTTTACTACTATTATAAGATTTTAAGATTGTAAGAGATTAAGTTATGGTTCTTTTTAAGTCAGAGCTTTCTCTTATGTTTGTTTTATCTAGCACATCTATCTGACGGAGCTGTTTAGATGGTATGAAATGGCTTGACTGAATATAGAAAGTCAAGTTAGTCATACAAAGTTGCGGGGACAGGTTCATATGAATTAAATTTAATAAGAATAATTGATTTCGGTAAAATAACAACGTAGCTGGAAGCAAATTGTATCTGGAATATGGTTGTGCGGGTTGGATAGAGACAATAGCAGTACCTTATACAGGCTTAACTTCTACTTGAGCCAAACAAAACTGAAATATGATGACCCTAATTTCTGAAATGGCAGATCCGGAAATACCTGACTCTAATTTTAGCACCGTGTCGGAATCCAGTGGTGGATGGCTGTGCCATAGTTAGCAGTAGAGCTTGGGTATCGTTATCAACTGTAATTTAGAAAAAATGCAAATTAGAGATACACCATAAAGTAAAGTTAGATGAAACAAAGTGATTATGCTTTGTTTGATAAATATATATACTTGTCCTTGTACAGGCTACATGGACTCATGAGCTATGACAGGTGTTGTTTCAAGGGGACAATTTATGATTATCCCAGTGCTTAGTAAAATCCAAGGATACTGGACACATTAGTGTTCTTGGAGTCGTATATACTTCTCTGTGCTGAATATCGTCATATCCTGCCATAGAATGTGGTCTTCCTTTTCCATTTCTGGTTTTGTATAAAGATGGTTCCATAATTGTTTCGTTTTTGGCCAGAGCTTGTTCCATAATGTTGAAGAGAGAAATATTACCTTACACAGCTCAAGTTTCTCCTGGACTATGTACCAACTTAAAACTTCACTCACGTTTAAGAAATTATTACCTTACCTGTCAAGTATGATGTCAGATTCTGTCAAGATGATGGATCAAGCTGGGTGAAAGACATGTTGCTGTGGTCAGAAAAATGCCAGTTAAATTATCATTCATGAAATTGCTCATGAAAACTTCTTTTCTGCGACCTGAAAAATACTCACCACACTATTGCCACCAGACAAAGAAGTCAAGCTACACATTTTAAGTGAAGCTACTGTCACGCTTGTTTGTGAGGTTAAGGTCATTGATGAATTTCCAGTTTATGTGTTACAACAGGTTTGGCCATTCTGCTGCTCTTTATATTAATTTTGCCATAGTTATTGTCTGTTATATTGCCTATAACACGCCTTAACTCGATTCAAAAAGATTGTGTATGATACTCATGTTCCAGAAATTGTTTAGTCATCTTTCTTTCATTCTTCTGGTCACTGGTATGTGCATGGAGTCTGAAACTTAATGTTTGTAGAGTGTCAGAGCATCTATGTTCCTATTCTGTTGTGTTGTGATAGTGACCATTGATTTCTTTGATTTGGTGCCAACAGGTTCTAAAAGGAAAAGAAAGAAACCTGGGCACATCATTGTGCAAGGACTCCCCACAACGAGCCCATTAAAGGATCAAAGTACAAACTTCGGTGTCCTGAAGAAGCGCAGTGAAAATCCCTCAGGTGTGTGCATGGAGTCTGTAAATTTAAGAAGCCTGTACCATGTCGAAGCCTCTGTGCTGTTTGTTTTATTTGTTTCCTTTTATGTCATGTTGTGTCGTGCTTTGGTAGTTCATTTCTTTAATTTGGTATCATCAGGTTCCAAAAGGAAAAGCAAGAGACGCAAGAAAAGCAAGAGAAGCAAGAAAAGCAAGAAATCTATGTCTCCTAAAATCGTTGTGCAAGGACTGCCCACGACGAGCCCACTAAAGGATAACATTATGGCACTGCCAGCTGCGAGCCCATCGAAGGATAACACTATGGAACTCGACATCCCGGAGAAGTGCAGTGAAAATATATTGCAAGAAAGGCCTCAAATGTGTCTTGCGGATGCTGACGTCATGCCTGTGGAGAACTGTGAGGGAAAGAAGCTCGAGGAAAGCTGCTTCGAAGAAACGGGGAAAACAAGTGAAGACGAGCGGGAGCAGATGATGGCCTTGACGTTGCGAGAAAATGCTCAGCTGATCCAACAAATCGTGAATGGGGGTCCGGCGGATCCAGGGTGTGGATATGTAGATGTAAAAAGTGTCGAGAACTCGAAAACCGAGTTCATTAGAGGGCAAGGCGATAAGCTAATTGCGTGTCTTGGAACCATCATAGACACCCTTAACCAGCTCTGTGATGTAGTTCAAGTCAAAGAATGCGACTAATTGCTACATGCTGAATGTAGTTTGGGACTCTGCATTTGGATGCTTTTCATGTGAAGATGATTCAGAGGCTTCCCTCCTGCAGAGCAAAATCAGTGCTATTCCAGTAGCAAGAATTTTGACGTCTGACGTCTCATTCTCTCTCCAGTGGTTCAATCATTGCCGTCACGCCACCACCACGCTATCCTATAGTAACATCTATGCCGTCTCTGGCAGTGCTTGGCCTCGCTCTATCCCCTAGCGTCTCCATTGCGGGTCTCGTTTACCACAAGGAAATCGTTCACCACCAGGACGGAAGCTCGACCTGCCTCTGTTATGGCCAAATCCCGACCTCAATGAAAGATTGCACACAACAATGAGATCGCCCATGGAAGGACGCGCAACAATGACGACCATAGACCAAGATGGATTTGTGGTAGTGGACTTCATATTGTCGGCTTTGTGGTGTGGTCGGTCGCGTCTTGGGGAGGCCTGTGGCAGCTGGTGAGAGGTTGGCGGCGGTTGGCCTTGTGGTGTGGTCGGTGTCGTCTTGAGGAGGCCTGTGGCGGCGCGGTGAGGTTGGCAGTGGTTGAGGTGGAGTTGCGACTAATACGGGGAAAATGACCCTAATTCGTGCAACGCTCACTTTGATTTTACAACTTTTTAACTGATCACTTACAGGGTCATAACTTTTATTAAACGTTATTTGAGCGACTCCGGCAACATACTTCAGGCAACGAATCCTACGAGGATTTATTTTAATAAAAATATATTCGACACGTCCTTTTAAAAAAAAAAAAAAAGAATAAAGTCCATAGTGGAAAATCGCCCAAATGACGTGGTTTCCCGACCCTAAAACAACGCATCGAAGAAGAATTGACGAAGGGGAATAACTAATCCTGTCTCTCAAGCGGGAAAAATGTCACAATTGAAGTATTCTCTGTACCTGTCGTATTCATTGACCTGCAATTTTTTGAAACACGAGCTGTGATTACCTGGTAACAAACGAACACAGAGAAGAAGAAGAAGAACAACAACCATCTAGTTAGGAACGGAATCAAATGGATCTTGTTAGCAACTCCAACAAATCATCAGTAATTCTCCATTGACAACACCGGATCACCGTGGAAACCTGAAAAAACTGCCTGACGCATGATCGTGTCAAATGACTCTCCGATCGTAGTAGACAGACTTGGAAGAATAGGATGTTCAAGGGGGGTTTTTTTCCCCTCGGGAATCGAAAGAAAACACCGTGGTCGTGTGATTGGGGGAGGAAAAGAAAACTCACCGGTGAAACAAATTGGAGGCACCAAAATAGCGGGCGCAAGTAATCACCTGCAATTTTACTAGTAGTTTTAAAAGCAACTTCTCATTGACAGTGCAATTTTTTATTTGCAAATGAAAATGGGGTTCGGGTGACTTAATTTAGCCCCAATTCATCAATTTAGGCAAGGAAAGGGCTAAGCAATGCCATTCTATACGCATTTGGAAATTTTGTTTCCCTGGTGATTTATGTTGGACAACTATATATCATATTAATGCCACATCAAATTTTTTTGCAAGAGAATTTATCAAGGTCACTCAGGTAGACTTTTTTTTTTGTTGAACTTGGCGACGTTAAAGTAATCGGTTGAAAAGTTATGGTATTAAAACGAGTGCTGTGTGAAAATAATAGAATTATTTAGACTCCGTTTGTTTTGCGGAAAATGAACGGTTTGGACAATATTTTCCTTAAAATGATCTCTTTTATCGCTTTAAAAAATGATAGAACGAAAAATATTTTCATCGTCTACGAAAATGTTTACGCATAAATTATTGCCGAAAATGAAAACATTTTTCATTGACTAATTATTTCAAGCGATACAAGTAATTATTTTTAGGAAAATATTTTTCAGATCATTCATTTTCCGTGAAACAAACGGAGCCCTAGTATAATTTTCCCACTAACGCGAGAGAGGAGGGGAAAATTACTAGTGGTGAGAAGAATATTACTAGAGACGGCTCATAAAATACTCTCTAATGTTGTAGGAAATTTTTGGCAAATGCGCTTAGTACGGCAAGCTACTTGGTGAACAAATCCCTACCGAGTGCGATTGGATAAAAGTATGATTAGGTAATGTTGTTGCTAATTATTCTATTCTTATAATATTTGGTTGCTCGTGTTACGTTTGAGTGAGTGATGGTAAGCTTGATGGGAGGGCAAGAAAGTACACAAGGTGAGCGGGGCTATCGGTTGTGGTGCCCGGAATTAAATTCACCTATTATTAGTAGAGAAGTTACATTTGATGAGTTTCCAGTACTTTTGGATAAGAGCGATTATAGGATTGTTTATACGGATCTGGACGGTGTTCGGTTGAAGGTGGAGTTGCAACTAGAAACTCCTAAGGGGGTGAGTACTTGCAGTGTAACATTCGGAATTTTTCACGTTTTGTAATAATATTCAGGATGATTTTCCGT
This sequence comes from Syzygium oleosum, assembly GCF_021117445.2. Lineage (NCBI taxonomy): Eukaryota > Viridiplantae > Streptophyta > Magnoliopsida > Myrtales > Myrtaceae > Syzygium > Syzygium oleosum. The sequence continues at coordinate 2,297,273 of NW_026607500.1, read as the reverse complement.
GATCGTCATCACTCGGAGTCCGATATGATAGAATGTTGATGCTTAATTGATGGTGTAGTGTGACGGTAATTAATTGCCACCATCTTAGTTGTAGAAAGGATTGATATGCTCCGAGTTTCATATTGGATGATTTTCAAGTTTTAAAATATACCGAGTTGAGATTTTCCTAACATCCGTTATTTTCACTTATGTTTTTAGTGAGTTCAAAACATTTTTTTAATTTATCAATGCTTGGAAATGACACTGATTTCCTTGTTTACATACTGATTTACTAGATATTTTGATAGCTTCACACATAACTACTTTGGAACCATATGATTATACCACTTGTAACTTTTTTATTTGAACACCTCTTTAACTCTTTAATGCTCTTTAAGCTTGCAAGCCAAAAGTCCTCATTAATTGTGTCACATTTCTCTCATTTTCAATCATAAGTTTCACTTACAGAATTACATTATGCATGACCTAACCTTTTTGCTTCAATGATTACAAATCGAATAATGATTCTTATTCATGCATCTACTTAGGTGATCTTATGTCCTCTCTAATCATTATCTTCAATTAGCTACTTAAAGTATGCTACTTGTAATCTTTTAATTTACACATCTCTCTCATTCTCTACCAAGTGTTTTTAACCCTAATGTAATCATGGCTTTTAACAATAGTTGACTAATATGTATTACTCATGGGAAACCCAAGTCAAGGTCTTCTCTATCTCTATCATTAATGCTTGAATGATTACAACTCAAATAATGTGTCCTCATTCATGCATTTTACTTTGCCAATAATGTTCTCTCTATTTCCAATCAAATATCTTCATCTTTCTATCCAAAATCATTTATTTTACTTGTCACTGAAATAATAACTCGTGTGCTTTTAAACTGAGATATTTAACCTAGCTTAGTAATGATATCATGCATTACCTCATTCATTACATCATTCACGAGAACCTTAGACTAAGTCACCTCTTGCGACCCTTCCGTTTGGAGTATAGTTTTTCAATTTCGAAACACATTGCTTGTGTTCCAAATTGTCATTAGTCGAGCTAAAGCGGCTTTTCCCCTGCAAAGCTACGTAATTTTGCTGGGATACTTGTCTAGGTCTATTATCTAAAAGCAATTTTCCACAATCAATTAGACTCAAGTACGTCTCTAACTCATGCTTAGACATGTCATGCATTGAGCGGTACATGCCCTAAATCGACTATTTACTTAACGAAGCCGCATTTCTTGTGGGGTGACTTGATCAAGTTATGTTTGCATTTTGATAGACCATTTGAAACTTTAGTATTTATCTTGTGTGTGCGTGTTTGTGTGTATCGTGTACTGTTTTTCTTTAGCGTTTATTTTGTGCACTACTAGTGGAAACAAAATTGCGTTTTGCGAGCTTTGATATATAGTTGTGTGTACGGTTGAGATATGGTAAGCCTCAAAATCGATTTCAATTTCTCACATGGTTAGACGCAGTGGTCAGAGTGAAAGCCAATGTCTTCTTAGCTTGCCTAGAGTATCTAGAATGAGCGAGACATCTAACGAAGGACTGACTCTTGCGACCAAGCAGGGAACAAACACTTGTGCGGGAAGCCTCTTTCCCCGTGCAAATCGTCCAAGAAGAGCGTCGGGAAATGAAACAACGTGGGAAAGGAGAGGCTCTATGAGCACACGAGGAGGTTTTGGGAGTCTCGTCTCACCCTTACTTGCTTCCTCTAGCGGCTTTCCTTTTACAGGAAAGAGGAAAAGCTCCTGATGTCGGATTTTGAAACCAGAAGACAGTCTATATGGCTGCACATAAACTAGTTTCTACCAGTCATCTTTTCCTGTGAATTTGGTCGGAGTAGAATCTTTTCTGTTCACGATGTTGATCAATAATGGACAATTGACCATGAAGGTCAAGTTACTAACTTCCACATCCCGAGATACAGTGCTACAATCTTTGCTAGTTAACGTGTTATCTCGTATAGTATCTGATATGGTTTGGTATAACAATACGGTTAATTCTCTATCATTTATATGTTTTTAGAGTCGTATAATACGATTGATCAATAATGGACATTCATCATGAAGGTAATGTTGATTAAGCCCACCCCTCTTTTTTCTTTAGCGGTTCAATTAAATATAAGAATGCGGAAGAGAGAGTTGAGGAATTTTAGTATATTTTGATACATAGAAAAGAATACATAGAGAACCTATTTATAGATTTAGATGGAGGAAATCAAAGGAAATTAAATCTGATATGCATAATCATAATATATATTAAAAATCAAATGAAATATCCTAGATATTTCTAAGAGATATCTAAATATCCTAATATTGCTAACAGGTTCGATCATTGCTGTCACACCTCAACTCTCCATCCTATAGTCGCATCCCGCACCGTCTCTGGTGGCAATAGGCCTTGCTCTGTCCATTAGCGTCTCTGTTGTGGGTCCTGTCCACCACGAGGAAATCGTTGACCACCGCGACCATAGCTGGACCTACCTCATTTACGGTCAAATCCCAACCTCAGTGAAAGATTGCACACAACAATGGGAAAAATTACCAAAAAAGTCTTAAACTTAATGTACGGGTGCCAATTCAGTCATATTCCTTTCAATTTGCCAAATTAGTCATAAATCTTGTCGCAATCCTCTTTTTTGACACGGTTGGGGAAAAGGACGAGTTTAGAGTTGATGCCAAAAAGGCGAGTTGACGGCCCTCAATTAGGCACGAGCTCTCCTAAGTCCTTACCTCGAGCGATGTTGGGTTCATTTTAAGTTCAAATTAATCCTAGAGGATTCTATGTGAGACATGAGTCACCACTAACCTTTCGGGGTCGGCTAAAAACCAAATAAGGCACGGAAGATTGCCCCACAATCTATGCAATCAAAGTTTTCTAGGTTTGGGAACATGATTACGCTAATAATTTCTATTAGTGCCCTTTTGATACCTTTAACTCGGCAGGATTGTTAATCTAAGTGATCAAACGGTCTTTGTTACCAATTATGAACCCTAAAGGTCATTCAATGTCGCTAAGTGTTGATGCAATGGTTTTTTAAGAGTTTATTATGATCCTAAGGCTTATCCTAACCATGCTAAAAAGAAATAGAACAATCAATGTATTGAAAGCGGGGGAAGTAGACACCTAAGTATTAAAAATGACTAAAAATAGGAATGAGAAATAAAACCCGATACTTGTCGGGCAAAGAATATACATGGCTTTCTAATAAGCCTTGGGACATGATCTCCCATGAGCTTGATTGGATACTTAGTAGAATAAAGAATATACATCGCCTTATGGTAAGTCTCGGGACATGAACTCCCATAAACTTGATGCTAGAGTCTAAGCCTAATTCCTAAATTTGAGTTAGATCAAGGCGAGACTAACTTCTACTTTTTATTTATTTGTTAAGAATGATGGTACTGTTCTAAATTAAGCTACTCCTTTATCAAGGAAGTGATTCTAAGTCTAAGTTTGATTTTTTATTTTCTAAGTAGACTATATTAACTAAAACCTAAGCTATTTTGATTATTAATTCTTGTGTCTATTATTTAATCTAAAGCGAAATCTAACCCCCACCTTGGACCGCCACTTCGAGCTTCTTGGCCGCCAGTCTTTTATTGTCAATCACGCCATTCATCCGTGCATTTACTCAATCCACCCGTTAGCAAGTTCACTCAATCAATCATTCACCAAGAAAATCGAGTTTGATTTGGGAATTTGATATCAATTATATGATTCGATTACTCCTCAACCTCGTAATCAACCAGGGGTTAATTAATTAATGCTAAGTGATTATTAACCCCCACTTGCAATTTCCTCAAGTAGTGGGATAAGTCACAAGCACCTAACTAAAGTCTAACCCCATTCTTAAGCTACCAGAATTCATCACTTATCAATATTAATAACAATCAATCATTAATTCAATTGAAAACAAGATCAATTAAGATGCATATAGGCTAACTAGCTTTATAAACTATAAAATCAATTAGTTGACCAAAAGGGCAACTTCTTTGTTTTACCCCTGATTCTGATCTTGTAAGTTTTAATCCAATTGAAAGCCTAAACGAATTCCAACTTATATAATTCCAATTTCCAATTAAAGCTTAAGATGCTGTCTTCAACTTTCATTGAGACCACATTTCCTAACTGTCACGCCCCGTACCCAATGAGGTGCGAGCATCCCACCTCCGGTCGTTTGTGATGCAACGCTCCCAGGATGCGTCGCCGACCCAACACCCAATCAGAGATAAGGCACATGCGGAAACAACGTATATAAATATATATATATATATATATATACACCCGTACAAAACAACACACGTGAGATCAAGGTAGAACAGCCATTAAACAAGAATATACACTTGTACTCTTATAGTAAAAACCCTTTTTACACTATCCTTTTGAATAACTCCAAAAACCTACAGCAGTCAACTGCCACTATATCAAAAAGGGTAAGTGGCACTGGTGGTTAGGCTAACTAGGGTATGAACGCTATTCAAAAGAGACGGTATTCGCTTCCCAGGGTACCGGCCTGCTCTAGGGCTCCCAGTCAGGGTCTGAGGACTCCGATGAATCGCCCGATGGTTCCTTTGAAGACTCCTCCGAATCCATGGCTTGGGCTCGCTCATCCTCGGCTGCGATCCTCTCGTCCTCCGAATCTAGCTCTAACTCTGGGTCCAGATAAAGACCTAACTCGTCATCTTCCTCAGCTCCTATCTCCACATCGGACCCTACCTCGGCGACCTCTCCAATCTCTTCCTCATCATCTATGTCCATGTCTTCAAATTCCTCTTCTTCGTCTTCAAGCTGATCAGGATCTTCGGCGATTACTTGAGGCTCCCCATGCATGGGCTCATCCACGCCGTCTACGTCATACACATCCTGAGGATTGACTATCTCACCATCAGCCATCCGTGGAATCATCAATCCATTTTGGTCGACCGGCACATCAAAAGTCCTAAGGGGTTGCCCTAGGTTTCCGTTTGCATCTCGTAAGCACCATGCCACGTACTCCTGGGTCTGATGAAAGTACTCTCCCACATTTATAAACACCACAAACCGGTATCTTACGTATGATTCCCCATTTCTGCGGGGTAGGTGCTTGGTATACTTGGTGTATCTGTACGAGTATTCCAAAAGCGGCGGGTTCGGCATCCTTACGGTGGGGTGCGAAAAGTTTCGGTTTACACAACCGTGAGACGAATCTCAATGAGTTCAACCCCTAAACCTAGGCTAGGCTAGCATGCAATCTCCTGACCGGAAATAAATATTTGAAACTATAATGCAACAACAATCAAATAATTCTCTGACCCTGCAAGTTAGACAGTTCAATATATAATAATCACGGCACGTACGTGGCACACATTACCACACGTACGCCAATCACATGCTCATGCACCGAGTCTCACACACTCGCATGCCAGTCCATGCATGTTCATGCATGCAAATGTCGTCGACAGGTCACGTGCATTTCCCGGCCCACTGGCCCACACTGGCAATCGCCCAATTTATTATTTATTACGACGACTCGAGTCAACAACATTCACGGCCCGGTGCGTCTAGCCTGCTTCAAAGTGCATGAGGCGCAGCAACCGATCTGGCCCAGTGTCTCTAGCCTGCTTCAAAGTGCATGAGGCGCAACACTGATCTCCTTACGAACCATAGCCTGCTTCAAAGTGCATGAGGATGGTCGTCTTCCGGACGTACCAGGCATCGTCCTGCTTCAAAGTGCATGAGGACGGTATCGATCCGAAGGTCATGACCCGAAGGTCTTTAAGTGATCACGCAACTCATTATTATCCGAACCCAGCGTATGACGCTTCAGGGTATTTTAGGTGATCACACACTCATGGCAGGCACGCATTCTCGCACAATTTCTCCACATGCCTCACACTAGGCATACATAATGCGTGTCCATGTTATGCAATGCAATGCACCATGAGCACCAATGAAATTCAAACACTCAATATCACAACACGTACTCAATTGGCCCAATTAATACCATGTGGCCCGATGTGCGATTCACAATTCAATAATTAATTACAAGCCAAACAGTGGCCAGTCGCACTCCACAAAAATCAGCCACACCACATGCGACATAGCAGTACTCAATCAATCACAATTAAGCACGAATTACATACAATCAGTCAACCCGGACATACCCGGCAATTCCACCAATGGGCTCCTAAATTGGCCAATCAATCCAATTACTCTCCCCAATAAATTCTCATTGATCCATTACATTTTTCCCGATAATAATTTCTACCAATCGATACACTAATTCCTCTCAGCATGTACTAGTATTCCTAAACCAGTCCAGAAAAATGCACTATCAGTCCTAATCCGGGTTTAGGAATTTTACTCACTTAATCCAAGGTCACGACGACGAGGAACGGCGGCCGATCACTGGTGAACAGTGGAACCGCGCGGCGGCATTCCTGGCGACGGCGTACGGACGGCGACGTACGGACACTGTACGGACACCGTACGGACGGTGGTGAATAGTGACGTACGGACGTCGGGGACGTCACAGTGGCAGCAGCTCGGCCTTACGAGCTCCGGCGCGGCGGCGGTGGGGGCTCCGGCGCGGCGGCGGTGCTAACCAGGGAGAGAAAAAGGGAGATAAAGAGAGAGAAAGGGAGAGGGAAAGTAGTCGGACAGGGGCACAGCTGAAGCTGGGAACTGAGGTGGTCGACGGGGAGGCACGGTGGCCGGCGGTGGCGCTCCGGTGGCCGGCGGCTTGCTCCGGCAAGGCTTAGCCGAGAGAGAAGATGAGAGAAAGAGAGTGATCGGGAAGAGAGAGAGAGATCTGGCCGAGAGTGAGGGTGAGGAGAGAGAGAAACATATTTAATTTGGTCAAATTTTAGGGTCTAGGGTGCCAAGTGTCACAAATCTAGCCCAAAATGACCATTTTGCCCCTCATCCAATGGCCACCATTAAATCTTATCCAATAATTCAAGGGCATTTTGGTCCTTTGCTGCAATAATTAGGATAAGTCCAATTTTAATTAATTTCCTTAATTATCCCCCAAAATTCGGAACCAAAAATAGCCCAGGGGTAAAACCGTCATTTTTCTGGTCCTGGGACGAAGTTCCATTTTTCGCTAGTACCAACCCTCCATATGCGTGGCCAACATAATGTGGTGTTGGAATCGCGAAAACAGCCCTTTAAGCCCTCAAAAATCGACTGCAAAGTTTCGGGAATAAAATAATATTATTTTTCACTTCCGAGTCAAAATTCCAATTTTTGACCGAAACCACTCTAAATGTGTGTGGCCACCCCAAAATGACATCGGTTTCGAAAAATAACCTCAAACGGCCTCAAAATCCAGCATCGGTGTCCACAGGGGCAAAATCGTAATTTTTCACCCCCGGACCGAAATTCTAATTTTCAACCATACTAACTCAAAATATGCGTGGCCAGCATAATATGACGTCAGATTCCCAAAAATAGTCTCTTAAGCCGTCGAAAATCGACATCGAAATCCGGGCCCAATTTCGTGATCAAAACTCGCTCAATTTCTAATTTCAGGATCTCTCACTAACGGGCGGCTGTTTAGAAGTTACGTGTATCGACTTAGGGTTATCCGAGTCATAACGGTCCGATCATTGAGAGAATGAGAAATTATCACTAGTCCCAGAAGTCACGATCGTCCGGTTTAAGTTGAGGACTGGTTGGCCACGTACACTCTCTGTCATGTAGAATCACCCGCGATCCGATTGTACATTGTTGACCTTGGCCAAACCAAATCCGTCACCTTTCCTAAGATCGATCCACATTGGTTCATAATATTCTCTCATCATTTCTCGTGATCGGTGTCCGCTCCGCGATCGGGTCCTTGGTCCACGTACCGTTTCCTAATTAGCCATACCCTATTGGTTAGTATCCCAAGAGTGATCAGCTCTGGGCGAGACTTACTAAAATGAAACGCGAAATATTGTCAATTTTATTGATCTCGGAATTACATCGAAATTCAGGCTGTTACACTAACTATGGCCCAATTATTACTAAAAAAATCAATTTAACTCGAATGTTCCGGATTATGCCCTGTTATGACCCGAATCTTTCAAAATTGGGGAAAAATATCCAAAAAATTTCATATCGCGCCAAAATTTAGGGAGAGACAGCTTATTATGAGCCTAAAATGGTCATTTTTGAATTTTATTAGACAAACTTTCCAACTATATGAAATTATACAATTACCCCAAGGACTCAATTGGTATCAGTTTTATAGGCCAATTCCAACTTTGACCTTATTAATTCAAATTGACTGACCTATTATTGATAGAATTTGATGAAATTTTGAGTATTTGCAATTCAGGAGCTCTCATACAACTTTCATTTTTTGAGTATTTGAAAAATAATTCTCCAACTATTTATTATTTTCAAAACAAAATCAGTCGATGCTGAAACATATTTTTTCAGATCTAGCCCTAGTTTTCTTCGATAACTTCCGACTCAAAGTTCCCAGGCTTAACAATCATAAAATTTTAGAAAACTTATCTTAAATTAAATCTATGAATTTCAACTACAACCCTTTAGAAGATAAAATTTCCAAATTCTAAACTAATATTTCCGTAAAAATGATTGAATAGCTAAAGGTCAGAACAACTACGAATTTCCAAAAATCATTCAAACATTCAACTCATGATCCCATGCATTCATCTAAGCCTAGAACACCTTTAAGTAAGCTCATTTAATAGATTCAAACATACCTTTAACATGCAAGCATCAAAGTTTAATATCCATCACTCAAATGAATCACAAACCTCAGAAGATCATCATGAAACTATCTTAAATTGCTGCAAAATCATTATCTATGCAACATATATCAACCTAGAAACTTGTGCTAGAAACTTACTATTATTGGATTTCATCACATTCTACCTTAAGGTTCAATCAGACATTGAAGTTGTGACTTCAATTGGACTTTAATTGAGTCAAGATTTCTTGGATCATCACAAATTTGTAGTAAACCAACCTTGAACTAGGAATCGGTGAGCAATCGTCAAAATCTGATGAGATTGTGCGACCGGCGTGGCTAGCTTAAGGACGGATCAACGAATACCGTCGCAAAACAACGGAAGATGGTGCTGGAACTTGGCCGAAATGTCGCTGGAATGGAGAGAGAGAGAGAGAGAGAGAGAGAGAGAGAGAGAGAGAGAGAGAGAGAGAGAGAGAGAGAGAGAGAGAGAGAGCTTTTATTTTGTGTTCTCCCTAAAGGTAGTTTTTTTCTCTAATTTTTTTTATAAGAATGGCCAAATTATTAGAGAAAATTCAGACCTAGTGATTAGGAGAGAAATTTTGGAGAAAAAAAAAAATCAAATTTGGGAAAGAGTAAGGAAAGTGGTAATTGACCCTTGTTATGTCACATGGATGGGTGCCATGGCATATCCTAAGGTCTAGATTAGAGGGGAAATGAATGGCTAAGGTTAGTGCTCTTAAAGATTCATAACATTGAATTTAATTTTGATAATTGAGGGAAAATGGCATTTTTGTAATTATAAAGAGAGGGGTCAGCCAAGGGTCTTGTGGGCTGAAATTAATTGACATTTGGGTTCACTTGGGTCAACCTTGGTGAAACCGAGTTGACCCTATTTCTCTTCAAATTAGCCCATAAGCTTGGCCACGCTTGTTTGTGCTGCATTGGGTTGAATTGGGCTTCAGCCTGTTGGGCCGAATCGGGTACAGTCAACTGGGTTGATCCAGCCCGACCCTGTCTGTCCTAATGTGTTGTTTCATGCTCACTTCCTCAAATTATCCTAATTGTGTCTTGATATTGAAATTGAAGTAATTTGGGCTAAAGGGAGATGAGTTCTTTGACTTTATTGAGAAAAGTTAATCATAACCACGCTTGATCAATGTTCTTCCTTAGGCGTCTTGTCAATCTCCTTTTATACTCCTCAGCATCCACTCTTCTCATTGGACAATCTTCAAAAGGATCAATTTCCAATCTATCCGTTGGATAATTGTTGAGGAAGATCAAAATAGCCATTGAAGTGTATCAATTAGAGTTCCATAGATTTGGTCGCCCATACAATCAAATCATTGTTTTTAAAAATAAAATAGCTCAACTATGAAAAGTATCTTGCCTTTAGGACGATTATCAATCAATCAAAATATTCACGTGGTTAAATATTTTGCATTGATAATCTTTAAGATTGATGGTCAGTTAATATCTTCTAAATTAGGAATCCATAATAGATTGCTAGCTGTCAAAGGATGAGATAAAATATTTCAGAATGATAATCTTGAAGATTGTCACAAAGTTGCTATCACAGGTAGTATAGGTGCTCCGCTTATATCAAGCTTGCCAATTATCTAATAATATGAGACTTTTGCCAATTTTCTGCTTATGTTAGACTTTGGTTATATCAGACTGCTGCTTATTTGGCACTTCGAGTACAATAGTGATGTAGATCTTGTATGCTATTCATCATGGTACCTCCAAGTCTTTATGAACTTCCAATTCGTTTAGACTTGTTCACATAGGTCCTTCCAGCTATTTAGAATATTTTGACCCATCATCTTAAAGTCCCCTTTTATGCGGATATTACTTGAAACATGAACAACTTCATGCATATATCATGATCTCAATAATCATGGATAGTTTTGTCAACTTCAAAATATATTAGGAGGCTTTCTCAACACCAAGTACAAATGGAATGGAATGCTCTCAATTCTATTTACACATGGGACTCTAATGACACTTAAATGACTCTTTTTGGCCGAGAAATGAATCCTGTTGCGATCAGGAATCCCGAGTCTTGAGGTTTTTTTTAAACTTTATCAGAAATGTCGGCGAAAATTTAATGTGTCAACAAACATTTTGATAATTTGCAAATATAGTCATTTGGGCCAATTTTGGCTAGAAATCGTTGATGTGGATACTAGCCGTCCTATGTGCATGAATGACGTCGATGTGGACAATTTTTCCATTTTTTGCAATTTTTCTGAATTTTTATTTCTTTCTTTTCTTTTTATATATATTTTTTTTATTTTTTGTTCTTTTTTTTTTTTTTTTAAATTATGGTTGACGAGGGCCTGCAAGGTCTCATTGGCTGCAAGAGAGGGCTGTGACAACAAATTTAGCAAGGGCGGCTCTCGCCTAAGTTGCGCGGGTCGAGCCCTCACTGAATCTGGGGAGGGCATCGCGACCCTCACCCAAGTTGAGCCCTCACCAAATTCGACGAGGGTGTCATAGCCCTTGTTTGTGGCCGGTGAAAGGCTCAATGACTGGCAGAGAGAAATAGGAAAAAAGGAAAATAAGACAAAGGAAAGAAAAGAAAAGAAAAGAAACAAAAAATTAAACGTTATGTCGGCTTCGTGGAAGGACGAGTGCTGATGAGTCCCACAGATCAAGACGGATTATTGGCCATCAACCTCATAATGTTGGCTTCGTGGTGTTGTCGATACTCGATAGCGTCTTGGCGAGGCCTGTGGGATACGACAAGATTGGTGGTGGCTGGGATACGGTTGTGACTAATGCGGAGAAAGGGACACTAACTCGTATGATGCTTATTTTAATGTTATAACTTTACTACTGATTTAAGTGTCATAGCTTTAAAACAACTTTTACTTGAGTGGCTCCAACAACATATCTCAGGCAATGAATTTAAGGGATTTATCTTGATAAAAACAAATCAGACGTGGCTTTTTCTTTTTTTCTTTTTTTCTTTTTTACTGAGAACTAACTCTAAAGGGGAAAATCACCCAAATGACGTGGTTTCCACTTTCCCGGCACTAAACAAGGACACATCGAAGAAAAATTCATCAAGGGGAATAACTAGTTCTCTCTCATTTTCATTCTCTCTCACTCTACAGATAAAGTGAAAGTGGGAAGAAGGTCACAATTAAGTATTCTCTACACCTGACGCATCCATTGATAACACTAGCTGTGATTACTTGGTAACAAAGAAGAAGAAGAAGAAGAAGAAGGAGGAGGAGGAGGAGGAGGAGGAGGAGGAGGAGGACGATCTCTCTAGGAAGAAATCAAGCAGACTGTAATTTAGAGCATTTAGCCGCATAAAAACGGCATCATCCACGAACGAAAGACTTAATTTTCAAAAAACAGTAAAAGAAACCGGAGAAATAACGTGAAAGAAATCGACAAGCAACACCAACCAATCATCAGTAGTTCTCCGTTGACAACGCCGAATCATAGTGGAAACCCAAGAAAGCTGTCTGGCTCGTGATTGTTGCGAAATGACTCCAATCTACTTGATTGTAGAAAGACTTGGAGGAATTTGTGGAGCTTTCTTCTTCGGAAATAAAATCTACGAAACAAAACGGAGGCGCCGGAAGAGCACGCGCACGTATCACCTGTAAGTTTGCTAATAATTTCGGAATAAACTTCTCATTGACTCGCAATTTCTTATTTACTGATAGAAAACCCAGTTCCTCAATTTGGGGTAAGGAAAGAGCTAAACAATGTTGTTCTATACACATTTGATAACATCATTTCCCTGGCGAGTGACGTTGGATGATTTTATATAAAATTAATGCCACGTCAGGTTTCCGATTACGAAAATTGTCGAGATCACTCAAGTAAACGTATTTTAAAAAGTTATGATACCAAAATGAGTATTTTATAAAAATGATAAAATTATGATTGTCCTTTTCCCGTTTATGTGAGAGAGGAAGGGAAAAGGAGGAAGAGAGAGAAATATGGTTTTGGCTTTGGTTTTGTTTTTGGTGTTTTAATTTAATGGAAAAATTACATAAATAATTCATGAATTTTAATCCAATGTGAAATATTGTCTCTGAACTTGTAATTTGTGCAATTTGGTTCCCGAATTTTGTCTCAACGTGCAATTAAGCTTATCAAAATATGTCATAAACCAATTTCTTAATCCATATATGATGGACTGAGTTGTTATATGAGTTAATTATATTCTATAAATGGGTTTAAACATAATATGTGTATTAAATGGGTCATAAATGGATTTACAAATTACGTAAACCCAATTGACCTCCATGACTCTCTCTTCATTCTCTCTCGCCTTTGCTCGATGTCGCGTTCACTCACTCTGCACTCTTGCATCAGTTTGGGTATGGATTTTCCTAGATTGGGTTAAATATGGAAGTGTTTTAGTAATTTGGGTAATATTACATGAAAATGAGCTAAAACAGGTTAAATGAGTCTATTTGGGTCAACTGTGTTCGACCCGACCCACCCATTTCACAGGTCTAAGTGCAATGTCATCTCTGAATTTTTAGTTTGTTCAATGTGCCATTGAACAGTTGGTAAATGTTTAATTTAGTCCCCATACTATATGAAAATGACGCAAATTGAAGGATTACATTGAACATTTATAAATAGTTTAGAGATCACATTGAACAAATTAAAAGTTCGGGGGTGACATTGCACATTGGATCAAAGTTTATGAATCACATTATAGAAATTAAAAGTCCAGGGATGACATTGACCAATATTCAAGAACTATTTGTGTTATTATTCCTAATTTAATTGAGTGGTTGGGAGTCACTTGGATTAAGACTGCATAAGAAAAAAAACCGGCTAATGAGTTGATGGAGATGGAAAGTAGAAAAACACATACATTTACTAAAATGTCCATTTGTATGAAAAATCTGAATTTTTTTCTAATATCTTCAAGATTGGACAACTTTGCTAAAAATCTTGATATCACATGATTGTTTCGTTAGATTTGTCAAATTGAGTATTAGTGGAAATATCTTGTTAAGCGCCACAAAATTATACTTTTTGATAGAATATTTGATGAATTGAGACTGTTGAGGTAGAAATTGTTATATATATTCATTAAGCTTAGGTGGGTATATACCATACATTACATTCTAGAAGATTTGGCTTGCAAGAAAAAAAATACATAAAAATAGAAAACTTTCCAATTTCCAAAGATAGGGTTCAAAAACTTTTTAAACCGATAATCCTATACTTGGTTGATACACCTCCTCAAGTGGAAGAGTCGAGACCGCAAGTCTTCAACCTTGATGGGGAAAGAAGCAAACCAACGGCCTTGAATATTTGAGATAGCGCAATATACATTTCATCATTTGCTAGCGGTCTTCAATTGGTGTATGCATGAATTGACAGGCTTTATTAACGGCAAAGGATAGATATAATCTTGTCAATGTCATATATTGGAGGGCACCAACTATAGACCAGTACAGAGTAGGATCAGACATTAGAGTGAGGGACAACCTCTATCCCAAGGAAAAAGTGTAGTGGGTCGAGATCCTTTAATAAAGAACTCTGCAGACAATTTTTGTAAAATTGCATTGATAGTAGAAGACGCATTACCTGTAACTAGAATGTCATTAACATATATTAAAAAATAAAATACATTAGTGCATCTTCAATAGATAACAATGAGGGATATGTTTGTGACGTCGAGAATCGCAAATGAAGCAAAAATTGTAAAAGTCGTTGAAACCAGGCTCTTGGAGCCTACTTGAGACTGTATAGAGAATGATGCAACTTGCAAACATAGTCACGACGAGTTGGGTCCTCAAACCCAGAGAGCTATTCCATGTACATCTCTTTAGAAAGAACCTTGTGTAAGAAGGCATTGGGCACATCTAGTTGTCACACTTGCCACCCTTAAGAGACAGCAACTAAAGGATTCTGTATAATCCAAGCCTTGTTATTGAGTTTTTAGCGAGCTTTATAGGGTTGAAGATTGCCATCTGCTTTCCGCTTAACTTTGTAAACCCACTTACACCCAACGAGATTCATTGAGGAAGTGCAAGGGACCAAAGACCATGTGTCATTTTTTAACAAGACATTAAATTCATCATTCATAATTGCACGCCTCTCAGGGAATTTATTGGCTTGGGTGAATGAGGTTGGTTCGGTGAGGGAGGTGGTGGCAATATTAATTTGAGGAGGACAAGAGAGAAGTTGCATGATGTGGGCGTGTGTTGGCCGAGGTGGGGGCGGCGGCGGCGGCGGTGGATAGGCCGATGAGGAAGGGAATGATAAAGGTCATAAAGAGGCCTGGTTCTTAGGGCAAGGGAGGTGGATGAATCAGTATTAGACGACACTGTGGGAGCCAATGTAGGACTCTAAGATCTCACTATAGTGGTAGGGGGAGGACACCAATAGGGGTTGAAGCCCACGGTATCAAGATAAGTGTAGGAAGTGATCACTAAGGTGGTGGACTGAGAATGGAAGGAGTTGCAAAGGGAAAACATGTTTCATTGAAACGAGCATGTTGGAAAATGTATAAATGATTGGTGACAGGATCAAAGCAGTGGTACCCTATGCAAGAGGGGAGAAATTACAGGGAACCAAGTGGAAATCCATCTTATGGGCGTTATAAGGTCGTAGATATGGAAAACAGTGACATCCAAAGATTTTTAAGAAAGAATAATATGAAGGTTGATTGTAAACCATTTCAAAGGTTAGATGCGATTAGCGACCTTGGATGGCATCTGGTTGATGAGATAGACCGCCGTTTCGAATGTGTAGTGCCAGTATTGGTGAGGGACAGAGCCATGTGTTGGGACTAACTATGTAACCTAAAGGAGGGGTGAATAGATTGCTTTGGAAGATTTTTCAAACTTTTACGGAAAACAATGTGAAACAAATAAGTATTATGTTTCGTTGGATGTACAAGAAACAATGTATCACTCGTATGCTAGAATTGATAAACAGAGGAATAATCAACTGCATACAAGGATATATGGTGGTTCAGCTTTGATTCCAAGCCTACGTCCACTCTCACCACTAACGGCCACAAGTTGGGTTGGATTGCACTAGTAATTTGCTGAACAAGTTACACTTAGCATGCACCACTCCTATCAGTTTGTAGATCACGCTACCAGGAGGTGGATGCATCTATCACTTGATACACTTGAATTTTCAACACAATTACAATGCGGCAAGTGCTATCGATAGACATGAGCTTTCTACTCAGTATACAACAAGAAGTGAATTTCGGAGAATTACAAGCTCACAATCTCTCTCTTTCTCTTCGGCTTTAAGGACTTTCTCTTTTATAAGCATCTTTAAACTAGTCGTTGCTTATGTCTAGTAGAGCCAGGGTAGCCGTTAGAGTCGTTAGTGCTGCTGTCCTCGGAACTGACCGCCCATACAGCCTATTCCTAAACTTCTGCAGACTTTTTTGAAATAGCTTCTACTGCTATACTGTAGCTGTGAGTCTGACGACCTATCAGACTAACTGTTCTCATTCCTGTCGGAACTTCTGCTTTGCATGTCCAGTCCCTACGGCTACATTAGTGAAATAACGGTCATATTAAATGATCCGTTACTTAAACATTACCAATTACTTGATCTCTTTAGCTTTAATGAAACATCGTCATTTAGCTGATCTTTGTGATTGATGATGCTGTTTATATGATCCTTCAAGGACAGTTTCTTCAATGAATTCATCATGGATATCACTCAGTCCTTTGGATATATCTGCACTTAAACAATATAGATATTATACCAAGGATAGTTTGGGTATCATCAAAATTCATTTGGAGATGTTTCTCCAACACCATGAGCAAATAATATTGAACCGGTTTCAACCATATGGCCATGACGACCCTTGATTGCCCCTCGGTGAGCAATACCAATTTTTGAGAAAAAGGAGGGAGGGGGGGGGGGGGGGGGGGGTTGCGAAATTCTCCACCCCAGTCGGTTTGAACGGATTTTTTTTTTTGTGAAAAAAGACGTTCAACAAGAGCTTGGAAAGTAAGAAAAAACAAAATAAACATCCGACTTTGCTTTAAGAGGATAAAACCAAATAAATTTTGAGCAATCATCAACAAAAATAACGAAATAACGATGAATATCACTATAAATTAAATCCAACGAAAACTAATTACGAGTTGGAGACAATCCTAAGGATTGACGACTAGCTTGCCGAATTGATAGGCAATACATAATTGACTCAACCGTGTGGACTGACATGACAAATTACTCTTTTTGATCATAAATCGAAATAGATGTTCATAGGTATGGCCAAGACGTTAATGCCAGCCATCCATGGAAGTTCATTCCGTAATACAGGCAGTAGGCATCGAAGGTTGTTGCGGTGTGGTGTAAAGACCATCACTACTCGGGCCCGAAAGAAGAATTGCCTTGGTCACTAGATCCTTAACAAGAAAGAGGGTAGGGTTAGGGGTGTGCAAAGGAACCGGGAACCACTCGGACAGCCTGAAACCAAACCGAACTGGTGATTCCCATGGGGATCGGTGCGGTTTCCAATTCTAGAATGGAACTGCCCACCTGAACCATCTGGACTAGACCATTATACACATATATATACTAATTTTTATATTTTTAAATGAAAACCCTAATTCCTAGTTTCCTACCTCTCTCTGTATCTTGCCTCATCTCGTGGCCTCACCTCCCTCTCTCCACTCTTGCTCTCGGTGGCCTCCGACCTCATCGCTTCCTCCCTCTCTCATTCTCGCTCTCAGTCGCCTCTCGGATGAAGCATATCAGGGTGTGTCGGCGGATGTTAAGGATCTTCTGAGGAAGATAATATGTCGGGACGTTAATAGGTGGTTCTCTGCAAAGCAGGCTTTGAGTGAGTCCTCTGTCTTCCACTTTGGTCCCTTTTTCCCCCCTCTGCTCTGTTTCAAGTTTCACTTAATCACTAGAGGGTGATATGTGACTGTGAATCAGATTTGTTTGTTTTTTCCGCTTGGGGAGTTTGGGGAGAGGTCATCTTGAGTTTCTTCCGGTTTGGATTTCGTTCGTTGTGGTTCTAAATTGGTTCGAAATTTATGATTTTTTCTTAATAAGATGCCTGAAGAATGGAAAGGGGATTTGGATTTTGAATATTTACTTCCGGTTCATTTGATTGGATATCTATAGATCATTTTAAGATGCTGTAATTTTTCTTTCACTGTAGTTTGCGAGTGATAGTAATAGCATCTGAAGTTTTTCTATTTTTTGGTCATAGCATTTGAAGTTCAAAATGTGCTGGTGCTCCTCCTTTGTACTCAAGAGTGTTTGTTCTTTGTAATGCATAGGGCATCCATCGATTCTGAATGGAGGTGAGACAAACTCATTGGTTGATCTGACTTGAATAACTAGAAGACCCCCTCTCTCTCGAATCAAATCCAAAAGTTAAAACTACTGGGTTGGTGATAGAGGCAGATCCCGTAAATAACGCCCACCGTTATGCTTTCCCCAATGTAAATTCCTTCATCCGTTAACTCCCTTCCCCTGCTTTGCTTGTTTGCTTGAGAACGTGACTCTCCAAGGCCAAGATGGATTCTATTCCAAACTTAGAGACAGAGAGAGAACATCTGGAGGCCACCGATGAGAGACCGCAGAGTTTTAATTTTGGGGGTAACAAAAGTGATGCAAAGATAATTTGCTTATGTAGATATTAGGTACTAGACCGGTTCTATGGACTCATCCAGTAACCGATCCCCAGTCCATGGAACCAACAGGCGGTTCTCGATTCCCATTTTGTGGAATCGAACTTTAGCGGGTGATTCCCGATTTTAGGATGGGTGGTTCAAAGGTGGGAACCGTCCACCTTGAAACTGATCACCCATAGATAGGATAGAATTTAAAGAAGATATTATTGTCAGTCACAAATTTTTTAACCGAAAGTAAACGCTTAGAGATATCACGGACATGACAAATATCATTTAATTGTAAAGAAAGATTTGTAATAGAGGAGGGAATAGAAGAAATACTATTAACTAGTGATATTGAGATCCTTCCATTTCTTATGTGTAGTTGATCCGATCCATTATAAGCTTCATAGGAAAAGAAGGATTGTATATCAGGCGTGACATGGTGGGAGACACCTGTGTTAGGATATCAATGTAGGATGTTGGAGGGAGGTGTGGTGGGTGAAGGTAGAAAAAGGGGAAGGGCATTGCTTAGGTTGGAATTGGGAGATTAAGAGGTTGGTAAGATGAGGTATACGAGGGGTATGTGTGGGGGTGGGTAATAAGGCATACTAGGAGAGCAATAATAGCATGTGGTAGCGGTGTGATTTGTACGTGGACAAATTGAGCAGCACGGGCACCACGACCATGGCCAAATTGAGGGAAAAGTACACCATAAGTATTATAACTTTTGTATGGCGCTCACTCAAGTGCTATAATTATTTTTTGATCAATTAAGTGCTATAACTTTCGTACGAGTGCTATAATTTTTTTTCAATCACCTGAGTGCCATATAATTTTCATTCAATAATTTGAGTACCATAACTTTTTAAAAACATTTACCACAAGTGTCATGCCACGTCAGATTTCCGACACTTGGGTGAACTTTTTATTTTATTTTATTTTAAATTTATGGTACTAAAGTGATCGATTGAAAGTTATGTCACTCAGGTGAACATTTCTTTATATGTCATGGCACTCAAGTGATCAAATAAAGTTATAGCACTCAAATGAGCGTCGTACAATAGTTATGGCATTTGTGGTATTCTTCTGCCACCAAATCGATTACTGTGACCCCCATGACCTTTGGATTGACCATAGCCAGAGAAAGACGAACTAAGAAGGGTAGAGGTGAAGGTGGAGGAATCTCGTTGAGTAGAGTTGGTTGTAGCAGAATTAGCCTGAGAGGATGGCTTGGAGATCTGCCACATTTGGAATGCCTAAATACTCTCCTAACTAAGGAGAAGACCATGAAGATCCATAACGAGATTGGTTCGGAATGGCCAAGTAAGGTAGGAACAATGTCCTAGAGATCAGATCAAAGACCACATAAGATATGAACATTGAAATCCTCTGGTGCAAGAGGCTTGCCTGTAACTACCATCTCATCGGCAATGGACTTAGCACGCTAGAGGAAATCACTAACTGATTTGTCCTGTTTCTGTTGTAGATGTTGTAGACTAAGATGAAGAGAGAGCATAGGCGTAGCAGAAGCTGAGCCAAAAGAGATATTGAGAGCATCCTAGATGACTTTGCTAGTTGGTTTATCAAGAATGAGAGGTATACCGATTTTGAGAGGGATGCAATTAGGATACTCATGATGGAGTCATCTTGTTGTTGTCAAAGAGCTACTTGGGCTGCATCAGAGGGACATGGTTTGGTCCCATCGACATTACCATAGAGGTTGTGTCCCTTGAGAAATAGGATAATCTGTGCTTTCCATATCAAGTAATTGGATGCTATGAGACGCAGAGAAAGGAAGCGGTGAGCAGATCCTAATGGAGGAAGTGTAGAAGAAGGGTTTGTAATGGTGGTCATGGCGGCGGTATTCTCAAGAGCCATGCCGACCATCGTTATTGCAAAAAAAAAAAAAAAAAAAAGGGGAAGAAGAAAGCTAGGATTGAAAAGGGGCCATGAGCCCTAGATGGCTCTGATATCATGTTAAGATAAAAATCGTTATATATTTCCATTAAACTTATGTGACTATTTATATACTCAAGAGTACATACTACAAGATTTGACTTGCTAGAAAAGAAATACATAAAATGGAAAACTTTCCAACTTCCAAAGATAGAATTCCAAAACTTCCAAAACCAATAACCCTATATTTGGTTGATAGAGACCTTGGGTTAAGTTGGGTCGAACTTTGTAATTTCTTGGACAAAATATGAAGTGCTTACACGATTTGCTTATCAATTTACAATTTATATCTTGAGTCGCTAAAGTTTGACCAAAACTTTGACATTTGATATGTCATCCGTTATAAGTTCAATCGATATAGTTCTTAACGCATCAAAAGATTTTTTTACTAGAATTCTAGGAAAACGTGGTCTGATTTGGGAGTTTCCTAAGATATTTCATGAAGTAAGGCGTCAAGTCAAACCTGGCTAAACATTAAAAATCTTAGATGAAGCATCAAGTGTCTAAACAATTTGTATCTCAATTAGACAAGTAAGATAGATGGCTTGGGGCTTTTCACTCGGCGGATCAATGCCGAACTCGAATCGCCATCACTTCGCTCCCAGGCTTACCCGACGCCAAGGGTAGGAGCCCTTTACGTGCCCCATCGAAGGATTTTACCGGTCCCGATCGGCATAAGCAAGGACAGCGCGTATTTTCTCACGCGAATTATCGTAATGGTGGAAGCATCTTCCACCGGGAAATCGTATGCTATAAACATATGGACCTCAGGTCAGCGAAGAGTCCAAACAGCAACGCCATCACCGGCACCTGCAAGCTTATTGCCTCCGCGGTCAGAAAACAGCTCCGTTGAAAACCCAACGAAATGGTATCTTATACGTGCGTTCGTGACGATCAAGAAAGCAACAAAACTCCCACAATTAACAAGAAAACAACAGCTGCAAAGCTCCTCGCATAACACAGCAAAGTAGGGATCAATAAAATCATATACAAAAGCGATAAAATTATAAAGAAAAATTTGAATTATCAAGACTCGGCCGGCCAAACAGCTAAGCAGCTCTCATTGTTAGCAAACACATCGTCAGTCTCACCCCTCCATTTGTCCACTTTCATCTGCTCTTCACGTCTTTAGCCCTCTCCCTATTCTCCATCCCTCATCCGTTCCCTCTCTCTCTCTCTCTCTCTGTCCCCCTTCCTTAACCCTAGCTAGATCCCGTATGTTCATGCATATCGACAGTCATTCTCTCCTTTCATGACCATGGAGCGTGAGAAGCCCCACCGGTTTGTGGTCGCGGCCCTCGCGGTCCTCGTCCTGGCCGCCCACAATGTCGTCACCTGCAGTGCCGGTGAGACCCAGAGCCTGATCAGGTTCAAGGGCTCCCTCTCCAACGCTACCGCGCTGAGCAACTGGGACAGCTCCTCCGACTCCCCATGCAATGGCAACAAGACCGACTGGGCCGGCGTGTCGTGCCTCAACGGCAACGTATGGCAGCTCAGGCTCGACGGGATGGGCCTCGGGGGCCTCATTGACGTGGACTCACTCACCCAGCTGTCCTCTCTCCGCGTCCTGAGCATCAAGGGCAACGGCTTCGAAGGGCCGATGCCGGAGGTGAAGAAACTGCCGGCGCTCAAGATGTTGATGATGTCGAGCAACCAGTTCACGGGGGATATCCCAGATGACAAGTTCGACGGGATGAAGGCGCTGAGGATGGTGTACCTGGACGGGAACGGGTTCTTTGGGCCAATTCCGAAGTCGCTGGTGAACCTGCCGAGGCTCGTGAACTTGAGCCTGGAGGCGAATCAGATGGGAGGGAAGATACCGGATTTTCGGCAGATGGAGCTGCAGATGGTGAACTTGGCCAACAACCAGTTCGAGGGGAAGATACCTCCGGGGCTTAGCAAGATGAGCCCCTCCTACTTCAAAGGTGATCACTATTTTTCTCATCTTTAACGATTTTTTTGGCATACACCATCAACTTATGATTGTAGACGAGGCCGTTCGTGGAGAATTTTTTGACGATGACTCTTAAGCACCCGACAAAAATTCGGCACGTCATTTAGTAAACTCGTTTAGTATATAAGTCTTGATACCTCCCACGTTATTAATCATATTTTGGAGGTAAGTAGTTTTAAAATGAGTAGACTAGTTGGAAAGGAGACGCCTAAGCAATGTCTTTGTTCTCTAATCCCTTTGGCGATGTTGGTTGGGGTATTGGGTATTTTCGACTCGGGAATTGGAGGTCATTTGTTCGAATACCACCAATTTCGTGCAAATTGTGTAGTGTCAGGGTTGTTTGCACAGGTCAAAGGATTGGATTTAACCGGTTCGCGGGGTTTGCAAGGTATTTCATAAGTCTCCTAATAACCAGATCTCCTCCCTGTGACCTTGGATTATCAAAAAGAAAGATTCTTTAGATTTTAGTAAATCCTTTTCGTCTTAACGACAAACAAATATTGAGGTTTTAGACTATTTGTGCTATATATAACGATTACATAAAAAACTTTCAAGACTAAGTCACCTCTTGCGATCCTTTTGTTCGGAGTATAGTTTTTCAATTTCAAAATACATTGCTTGTTTTCCAAATTGTCACCAGTCGAGCTAAAGCGACTTTCCCCCCCGTAAAGCTACATAATTTTGCTGAGATACTTGTCTAGGTCAATTATCTAAAAAGCAATTTTCCGCTATCTATTAGATTCAAATACTTGTCTAACTAATACTTAGACATGTCATGTATGGAGCGCTACATGCCCTAAATCGATTCAAAGCTTCTAATTGATGATGGTTTTATATTTTGGACCGTGAAGCTTCTTAGTAATAGCTGAATCAACGTTTATATGCAACGACAGCTATGCAATAAAGAACAAAAAAGAAGAAGAAATCCTCTGCCCTTGATGATGAACGCCAAATGCTTGCAAGAGGTTTTTTTTTTTTTGCTAAAACATGCTTGCAAGAGGTACTTCATGCATTGCACGTCGTTCAACATATATATATATATATTTCCTTTCTTTCATTGCTTATATATATATCATCGACAAAGTCGACTATTGACTCAACAAAGCTGCATTTCTCGTGGGGCTTGTAACGACGACCTCGTGCGACTTGATCAAATTAGGTTTGCATTTTGACGGACCACATGAAACTTTAAGATTTATCTTGTATTTATTTATATATATCGTGTACTATTTTTCTGTAGTTTTTAATTTTGTACACTGTCAGTGGAAACAAAATTGCTGTTCAGAAGCTTTGATATATAGTCATGTGTACGGTCGAGATATAAGAAGTCTCCAAATCAGTTTCAATTTCACTCATGGTTAGACGTAGTGGTCCTAGTGGATGAGTGTAAACCAATTTCTTCTTAGCTTGCCTAGAGTATCTAGAACGAGCGAGACATGTAACGAAGGACTCTTGTGATCAAGCAGGGAACAAACACTTGTGCGGGAAGCCTCTTTCCCCGTGCAAATCGTTCAAGAAGATGCTCTTCATCACCGTCGGAGTCGCCGTTGCACTCGTCGCCTTGGTTGTCATCGGTATCGTCATGTACAGGAAGAAGTCGAACTTCCATGGGACCCACCACCTGAAGCCTGAAAGGGGATTCGGGGCCTACGACGCCGGCTTGAGGGACGCCCAGATAAACGACCAGCAGCCGCAGATGAAGAAGAGAGGAGGAGATCACCAAGGGAAGCTGGTCTTTGTTAGGAGCGACCGGGAGAGATTCGAGTTGCAAGACCTGCTCCGGGCCTCCGCGGAGGTCCTGGGCAGCGGGAGCTTTGGGTCGTCGTACAAGGCAGCGCTGCTGGGCGGGCCCGCGGTCGTTGTGAGGCGGTTCAGGCAAATGAACAACGTCGGGAAGGAGGGGTTCTACGAGCACATGAGGAGGCTTGGGAGTTTGTCTCACCCTAACTTGCTTTCTCTAGTAGCTTTCTTCTACAGGAAAGAGGAAAAGCTCCTGATTTCGGATTTTGTTGAGAATGGAAGCTTGGCCAGCCATCTTCATGGTATGTACTCGGTTGCATTAATTAGAATTCACTTATTAATTCCTCTGGGACAAACAAATTAATTAACTAGAAATTTATTTGACGTCTACTATGTACGGTGAAACTAAAGTTTTTATGTCTTCTTGGTTCTTAATGAGCATCGGATTATCATTACATAGGCCACTCAAGACAGTTTATTTCTTCATGTATGGATGTATATAGCCCCTAGGAATGATGATAAATGAGTAATCTCGTTGACCCCTATATAAATTATGTCTTTAAATAGATAGTGTTGAACATGTATTTATCCTATTTAATCTTGACAGCATTCGCTTTTGGTTTTTTGTAGCAAATCGTAGTCCAGGACAACCCGGGCTCGACTGGCCGACCCGTCTGAAGATCATCAAGGGAGTCACAAAGGGTCTCGAATACCTCTACAAGGAGCTTCCCGGCCTCTCCTTGCCCCACGGTCACCTCAAGTCGTCCAACGTTCTTCTGGACCGAAACTTCACGCCTCTCCTGACGGACTACGGCCTTGTGCCCGTGATCAACAAGGACCACGCTCAACAGTTCATGGTGGCATTCAAGTCTCCTGAGTTCAACCACAGCGACTGCACGACCAGAAAGACCGACGTGTGGAGCCTCGGGATACTGATCCTGGAGATCATAACCGGGAAGTTCCCGGCAAACTATCTGAAGCAAGGGAAAGGGGCGAACGCCGACTTGGCAACGTGGGTCAACTCGGTGGTGAGAGAGGAGTGGACAGGCGAGGTGTTCGACAAGGACATGAGGGGTACGAAGAACGGGGAGGGCGAGATGCTGAAGCTCCTGAAGATCGGCATGTGCTGCTGCGAGTGGAATGTGGAGCGGAGGTGGAGTTTGAGGGAGGCCATGGACAGGATTGAGGAGCTGAGGGAGAGGGATAGCGATGAGGAGTACTCTTCCTCTGCCAGTGAAGGAGACTTGTACTCTTCTAGGGCAACGACGGTGGAGGACTTCTCCTTCTCGGTTACCCATTGATGGTTTCACTACAGCGCTTGACTCTTCAATCATTTCTTACCATGTTGTTGCGAAATTCATATTGGACTTGGAGACGATATTACAATATGCATAGAAGAGTAATTTCATAGAGAACTCAAACTTGCATGTGTCGTTTACTCTCAAAATCTCAAGCATTTAAATTGGATTGGTTTTTTTGTTTTTTAGATTTAAGAGTTACATTTTCATTTTAAATGAACTCCGTTCACGAAGAGAACAAATTAACATAAATTGAATTTCAATGAGCAAGATGTACTCTTCTCTTTATTTTTGAATTTTACTTTTTTATTTTCAATTTCCACCCTTTTCTTCTTCTTCTTCCCCGTCCTCGACTTCAATGCGACATCTCACCACCATCCAGCGCCGCGCAAGTTGTGGCAGACTCCATTCACCATGAGTCATGACCCTGCTGCCTCCTATCTCTCTCTCTTTCTCATCCATGTACACACGCCGATGAGGTTACTTGAGCCCTGCTCCTCCTTTCTCGCAACCTCCTCCGTGAGCTATTCGTGTGATGATTGTGAATTGCTCGTGCAGAGGTAGCTGGACGTAAGCAAACAATACAATAATGGAAAATAATAAATGAAGAGATCATTATATATTACAAGAGTTGTCACATCCTTCATTTTAGCATTTCCAAGAATCAACTTGTGATTTTGATTGATTCTTCCTTGATTGATATATCAGTGCCTTTACTCCCCTCAAATTAGGAATAGGAGAATCCCAAATTCCCAATTGGCGACATAAGTTTCCAAATGCATTTCTAGGAAATGATTTCTTGAAGAGATCAACAATTTGATGCACAAACTGAACATACTTAGTCACAAGTGTTCCAAGAGTCACTGTTTCTTGCACGTAATGATAATCTAATTCGATATATTTAGTTCTTGCATGAAAAGCTGATTAATCGACATATAAAGTGCACTGATATTATCATAAAATAATATTGGTGGACTTGACAAATGAATACCCAAATCTCTCAAAAGGAATGATATCCAAGTAATCTCTACAGCTGTAGACACCATTGCACGATAATTTTCCTCGGCACTAGATCAAGCAACTGTTCATTGCTTCTTAGCACTCCATGATAGGGGTGAGCATGGTTCTAGGGTAGAACCTGGAACCCGAGAACCTGACCGGTGGGAACTTGTAGGTTCCAAGTTCTAAGGTATGTGTGACATCCTCAAATTCGACCCTATTCGGAATGTAATGAAATGATGATTTTAATCGATGCACTATTAGTAATTCTCGCTCTGAATTGATCACTCATGAGAGACTAACCGATTGGGAATGGCTGTTAAGGAATTAAATATGCACGACCTGAGAACTCGATCAGGGATTGATAATTCGACCATAAGGATTGACGAGGGACAATTTTGAGCCATTATAGACCGATCAAGGGATGGTTATAAAATGATTCGCCAATAGTATATAATCGGATCGCGGGTGATTCCGCTTGACCGTTGTATGTATTGCGAACGATTCTAAACCCATTGACTGATGATCGCGTACTTTGGAACTAACGATTGATCCCTCGCAATTACATGACAATCGAGATCATCCATTGTTCGAGAAAACTTAAACGTGGTTTGATACCGAATCAACCACGGGTCGAATTCGCGTAACTCCTAAAAGCCGCCTGTTAGTTTGAGATATACTAAAGTCGTAATTGATTGATTTTTACCACGAATTAGAATCCGAATTTGGATGTCGAATCTTCGAGGATTTCAAAACTAAATTATGGGACACCGCCTCATTGATTTGCTCGTTTATCGGTTTACTCGAAATTCTCGGAAAAGGATTTAGCGGGCCGAGAATTGGGGCCCACAAGGAAGTGGGCCGGATGAAGGCACATTGGGCCTCAAGCCCAATGTGATTCGGCCACATGGGCCCAAGGCAAACCCAAGTGGCCCAATTTAGCCCATTGAACCCAATTTCAAGCCCAATTTCA
Source organism: Syzygium oleosum (assembly GCF_021117445.2). Lineage (NCBI taxonomy): Eukaryota > Viridiplantae > Streptophyta > Magnoliopsida > Myrtales > Myrtaceae > Syzygium > Syzygium oleosum. The sequence continues at coordinate 2,270,065 of NW_026607500.1, read as the reverse complement.
ATTTAAGCCCAAGTTTGAGGCCATTAGCATTTTCAAGCCCATTCATAATCCGTTTGAGCCCAAATTTGATTATACGAGCCCGTACGAAATTCTAGCTCGTATACGCGTATAAGTATTTTTATACCTTGTGAAATTACCAAAATGCCCTTCTTGCATTTATGACAAAGAAACCAAAGAAAATGATGAAGAAGACTTTGGGGGTTTGGCATTTATGTGGGGGGAATGATGATGAAGACTTATAGGGCATGCATTAAAGGAGAGAAATATCTCTCTTGTTCCCTCTCTTCTCCCTCCCGCGTCCATTCCTCTCTCTCCTTTTTCCTCTTCCACGACAACTTCCCCTTTTCTCTTTTTTTGTTGTTCCTTCGGCTAAGCAAACAGAACAGCCCCCTTGCTGTTGTGTTGCTGCTGTGTTGCTGCCGTGGAGCAACCAACAACCACGCCGTGACTCCCTGCCGCCGTGCGCAACCCGTCCGTGCCGTTTTCCGTCGCCAAATCGCCTCACTGAAGCCAAACCGGTTCTGTGGCTGCTGTCCAGCCGAGACCCAGTCGTCGTTGTCTTTCCGTGTCAATTCCGGACCGTGCAAAGCATAGCCCTCGCCGCCGCCGACGCACCGGTGTCTCCGGAATTTTAAACGGGTGAGTTTTCGCACTAATCCCTTGCTTAGTAGGTTAAACTTGATTAGAGCGGATTAGTTTAAGTTAATTGTGCTTAGTACTAATTGATTAGGATTAGTGATAATCTATTGGATTAATTATATTATTAATTTATTAATTTTCGGAAATTAAATAATAATATTTTATTAATTTTCGGAATTAAAAATATTATTATTTTATTAATATTTTTATGGAAATTCCGAAATTAAATTGTGTTTATTTTAGGCTTAAATTGTGATGCCTAAGCTAGAATTTGGCTTATATATTGGTTTGTATGCCAAATTGAATTGTTTGGTTAATTTTAAGTATAGCATGTCGGGTACTTAATTAATAAACCCTGAGGTGTCGGGTTTATTTGTTAAGTTTTATGTGAGAAATATGTTGTGGATACTTGAATATAGAAGCATGCCAAGTTTGGGAATTTATTGATATGTGCATAATCACGTGTGAATATTTTAGTACATTTTTATGTGTGAAAGTTGGATATTTCAACGTATTAGCACGGATTATGTTTGCATCGGCTATTAAAAATTATAATGATGGAACCTGAGTATTGCTATGTGTGCATGATCACCTAAAGGTTCCTTTCGTGCTCGGTTATATCGGAAAACCGTATACCGGATGACCGCCAACCTAGGGTTTGGCCGTGGCCCTAACGGGTGTCCCCAATTTGGTAATTGGAAGCCGTCGCTGGTAGCAGGGGAGACGTAGTCATTCGCGAATCGGATTCTGAATGAACCCATTTATGGGATATGCCGTCATTGTGGTTGGGTGAGACGATGCCGTGCCCGACGGGGCGGGACGATGCCCGGTTATGCCGGAAGATCGCCAACCTGATGCGAATAACGAGGGTTGTGCCGTAGCCCCTGGTGTGGCTGTAGTAATTGGAATACCCGTGAAAAATTGTGGTAGCATTGCGCTTGATTATGGAATGAAATTGTTAGACACGTTATGGGACGGGCCGAAGCGGTTTCACTTTATAATCAGGACACGTGTGAATGCATTGTACTTGGAAAAATTGATGCGTATTCTGATTGTATTATATGCTCATTGCATTATTATGGCATACGGTGAATCATAACGTACAGGGCGTGTGCATGTGCCCAGGGCAAGGTAAGGTTGCCTGTGATTGTGTTGTGAAGTACCTGTATGTTCTATATTGAGTTGTCTGCCATCGATGTATCGTTGCATGTGTTAGGTACATCCGAGATGAGTTGACCTCCTAGTCGAGGCTTAGGTCGTGAACTCGCTGAGATTTATCTCATTCGTTGTTGTTAACCACTTTTCAGGTCATCCGATATGAGTACACGTACCGTTCCTTGGGAACCGGCTTTTTGAGGGAGAACACTTTTTGAGGTTATCCTCGTAGATAGAGGAGCTAGGTTAACCCGTACCTGTTCTGGTTGTAATCGGGAAGGTCCGCGTGGTGTTCTTGTAATATATTAACCCGATGTATTGCTGATGATGTTGTTTGAATTGAGGTGTGTTTTCCTGACTATCCCTGTTGCTATGATTGGGAGTTTTTAATTCGCTTCCGCATGCGTTTAATCGTTAGTAATTCGATTGGGTCAGCGATGCATCCTGGGACGTCGCATTTATAACGACCTTGGTGGGATGTTAGTGCGCTCGAGGGTCGGGGCGTGACAGTATGCATTGCAGGTTCCAAGTTTTAAGGTATGCATGGTAGGTTCCAGGTTCCAAAAATTGGGGAACCAGTTTCGATGGGTAGGTTCCAGGTTCTAGGTAGGTGGAACCTGGAACTTAGAACCTGAAACCTTAAATAATTTTTTTGTGTTTTTTCTTGATTTATGTCTTTGCGTGATCCTGCGATATTCCATGGCGTTAGATGATGAGTGTTTAATCTGGAACCACTAGTCAAAACTTTCATTTTATGACTTGTTAATGTTTCATATTCTTCATGTCTCTAAATATAAATTGTGGTCAGTGGATCGTAGCGGCAAGCAATGGTCATTAAAGATGAATGTTTAATTAATAATACAGGTGGGTAGATCCTGTAACCGACCCTAGAATCTGTGACAGGGTAGGTCCCAGGTTCCAAGGTATGTATGGTAGGTTCCAGATTCCAAAAAAATGAGGAGCCTGTTCTCATGGATAGGTTCCACGTTCTAGGTGGAACTCGTTCGGAACCTGGTAGAACCTGCAACCGCTCACCCATACTCCATGATATACAATTGCTACCTAAGAAAGTACAAAATCTAGTAGTTGATCATCAAGTCAAGAGGCAACTAGTCCAATCTACATCACAAAAGGCATACATGTCCAAAGTTGACATGGACAAGATTTGCATGCCTCGATCTGTTGAGCTACTAACATAACGTAAAATGTGCTTTACAATTTGAAAAAGACTCACAGTAGATTGATGAATAAATTTACAGACAAAATTGATTGCATATGAAATATCCGGCCATGTAATCGTGAGATATTGAGCTCCACTAATACTTCGATATAGCATAATATCCAAAAATAGTCTTGCATCTGTACTAGAATGAGAAAAAGTGGCCATAAGTGTGAAAACTAGCTTGCAACCTTCCATTTGTGCAATTTTAAGAATTGACAAAGCATATTGTTGTTGGCACAAATAAAGGCCACCAGAGAATATCCTAACCACCACACCTAGAAAATAATGTAACGGCCCATATCCTTCATTGTGAACTCGCTACTCAATGTAGAGACGAACCCATCAAGTAATTTTGGACCATCACCTGTAACAATCATGTCATCTACATGTAAAAGTAGAGCTAGAACGCCATGATATGATTTTTGAATAAATAACGAAGGATTGCAATGTTGCAAAAGAACTAGATGCCAAAAGAAATGAGCTAAAGCAATCAAACCATGCTCTTGGTGCTCGCTTAAGGCCATATAAAGCTCTCTCCAATTTGCAAATATAAGACGGGTGATTTTTGTCCTTAAAATCTAGCAATTGTTCCATATAAACAGGCTAAAATAAAAAACCATGTAAGAAGGCATTTTTAACATCTAATTGTTTGATGGGTCATCCTTTAATGATAGCAATGGTGAGGACCGTTTTTATACTTCCTACTCGAACAACTGGGAAGAGAGTCTCAAGGAAATCTACTCTTGCTACTTGAGTATATCCCTTGGGGACCAATCTTGCTTTTAATCTTTCAAATGTATCATCGGCTTTTGACTTAGACTTAAAAACTCATCTACATTCCACAATATTAGTATTTGGAAAATGTGGTACAAGAGTCCAAGTTCTATTGCAATGCAGTGCCTTTAGTTCCTCTTTCATTGTCATCGACCACCCTGGATGCTTTAAAGCAGAGCGCACATTGTTTTCTCCATATATAATCCATCATATGTAAATTGGCATATTTTGGATTAGGCTTCACAATATTAGCATGTGCTCGAGAAATCTGCTCGGTTGAACTGTCCTCCTCCATCAGATTGACATATTTTAAATGCCCTCCAAATTGCCTTTCCAAATATTTCTCAAACTTGAGAAACGTAAACGTAAAGTCAGATTTTTGCCGTAATGGAAACAACCAATTATATGGCTTATCATCCACAAAGTAAACATGATACCGAAACCTTTGAAATGAGATTATCATGACCTTTCCCCTCAAATCACAATGTATCTTTTAGAAGAGCTTAGTAGTACTAGATTTGGAAGGCAAAAAAGAAAGTTTATATGCTCGACCTATTTGACTATTACATATGGCAATAGGTTTATTCTAAGTAATAACACTAATATCACCTTTATTTTGTAGATGACTAATTGTTGTCAATTGTGGATGTCCCAAACTTTGATGCAAAGTACTTTCATAAGCTTTTGCGAACCGATTTGAAAATAGTACTTCTTTTGGCGACTACAAGGTATATAGATCACCTTCACGGTTTCCAACTATTAGAACCTTTCCCGTCTTCCTGTCCTTCATCACAAAAACAGTGGCATAGAACTAAAAATTTTGAGGATAGTCAGTTGTGACCCTCACTGATATTAAATTCTTTTTCATTTGAGGAACAAGTAGAGCATGCATTTTTTAAGTCAATGCTCTCTTGGCCCAAATTGATCTAAGCATCGCCAATATGCGTTATTTTAAGTGAATTACCATTTTCAACCAAAGCCCTGTCTTTCCCAATATATGGTTGTAAGTTGAAAATGTTATCTTCATCTCCGGTCATGTGATTTGAAGCTCTAGTGTCAGTGAACCATTCTAAATCCTGACTATCTCTGTAGTAAGTGTGGCAAATGCCTTTGGCACATCTGATGGGAGGAAAGACTCATTGAACCGATTAAAGCAATTTAAAGCAATGTGTCCCTGCTTGGTACATATTTGACAGGAAACGACTTTGTCTGCTCCTTTCACAAGCTTCTTGATCTTGCTTTGATTGAATTGTGGCTTGTGACCATAAGAAGGCATAAAATAAGCCCTAGATGTTTTCATTTTTGGACCATTGTGAGAAAACCCTCTTCCATGCGCAGAAAAATAATTGTTGCTGGAATCTTGGAATTATTTTCCCTTGTTGTTGCTCTTAAAATTACTTCTTTTACCAAAGAAAGCTGTCCCATGTTGAATTACAAGGGAACTTTTATTTGTGAGCCGACTCTCAAAGTTGTGAAATTAGTTTAGAGAGTATTGGCATTGGAAGCTTCAACATGGAAGTTGTGAATGAATCATATTGATCACCTAAGCCATTCAAAACAAAAGTCCGTTCTTTTTGTTCTCAAGGAGACATCCAATATTAGATAACTCATTAAAATATTTTTCAAAAGAACCAAGATACTCGTGAAGTGATGAAAAATTATCTCTATGACATTTTTAGATATGTAGAAAAATCAAAACTTCACATTCCTCATATACCTTGGCAAAAATATTTTGTAAAGCTACCTCACTACCTCAGCAGATGTCTTCAAGTCTACAACTTGAGCAATAACTTCTTCGGAGAGCGTCGCAATGATCCATCCTGGCAAAAGGCGATCTAACCTTCTCCATTGTAAAAATTCTGGATTTGTTACTTTCTTTGGGACTCTAACTTCTTTTCCAAAAGCATAAATTAATCTATTTAAGAATGGTATTATCATTTCCAGCTATATATAACGAAAATTATCGAGCTTGAGGCCACATCTGCCCATTTTTAATATGGTACTATTACAAGTATAAATAAATGCAATTGTGCGCCTCGCGGTTCACTAGGTTTGCTCAAAGCTTAACTAGACCCGATAAAGTCGACAGTACAAATATTTAATATCTTTATTATCATGGGTATGGTCGAGCATGGGCGATCATTTTTAGGCATAACACTAGGCACAACATACACAAGCCCTTCTATTGATTAGTTCTACTTGTAACTTATATATCTGCGGTGAACACATGATTTAGTTTTAGGGGTGAGATAAGTTGAGGCGAGCCAGATGGAAAATCATGCTAAAAATTCTTTTATAAGAAGTGTATAAGAGCAAATTTAAGGTGAATTTAAGTGCATGTCTAGCGGGTGAGAGAGCGGCAGCCAGCCGCTACCGTCCCTCCAACCCCTCCTACTTGTAACTTATATATTAGCGTTGAACACATGATTTAGTTTAAGGGTGAGATAAGTTGAGGCGAGCCGGATGGAAAATCATGCTAAAAATTCTTCTATAAGAAGTGTATAAGACCAAATTTCAGGTGAATTTAAGCGTATGTCTAGCGGGTGATAAAGTGGCAGCCAGCCATTATCGTCCCCCCAACCAATTTAGTCCGAAACCTTTTGACGATTTGCCAATTCGGTCTTTAACTTTTCAATTATGTCAATTCAGTCATAAACCTTTTGAATATTTGTTAATTTAGTCCCAAACATGTTGACGATTAGCCAATGCAGTCCTTCCGGCCAATTATCCAAATAATTTAGGACTAAAATGACACAATTGAAAAGTTTAGGATTGAATTGGCAAATCGTCAAAAGGTTTAGGACTAAATTAACATATATTTAAAAAGTTTAGGACTAAATTGACACAATTAAAAGGTTTAGGACTGAATTAATAAATTGTCAAAAGGTTTAAGACTAAATCGGCACCATTGAAAGGTTTAAAACTGAATTAGCCGCTGTACAACAGATTTACGACTTTTTGGACAATTATCCCTTGATTTGCCATGACTCGAGTAGCATCTAATAATTTTGCATGTTTTGGCTGGTATTAAGTATAAGATATGTTATACCATTTGGCTAGTGTTTCACAATGGCATATCGTACCCGAACAAACACTAAAAAAATAAAGAATTAATATTAATTAGATTGGAAGAGATATGACTTTAGAACTTCTCTTTTATTTTGTCAAAATTCTCTATTCTATAATCAATCATTAATGACTATTCAATAATTAATGTTTATTTGCTTGGAAAATGATACCAAGTGTTATAACTTTTGTGCGGCACTCAATTTGGCACCATAATCACTTGAGCCCCTTAACTTTTATATATATACATACATATATATATTTTGCGTAACCGAGGATCCGCCACCATTCCCCGGGGACGAGCCCGCACGAGTAATCAGGGCGCCTATACCTCGGGGAAGACTAGCCCAGCAATCCACCGCCAGGGCCTCCTACTTAAATTACGGAGTCGAGTGGGGATTCGAACCCAGAACCTCTAGGAGGGAAGGAAAGCGCCCACCAACTCAGCAATGCGCAGGTGGGTAACTTTTATATTGATAACTTGAGTATCATAACTTCTAAACCGTTAAGCACAAGTGCTGTACATCCTGATGCCACATCACATTTCCGGCGAGTAAAATCTTCCTTATGATATTCAAATGATCGATTGAAAAAATTATGACATCAAAATAAGGCAGTATGGAAGACACGACACCTATTATGGTGTCCATTTCTCAACTAGTGTCCGATCCTTATCCCACTGAAAAAAAAAAAAAAAAACCTTCCCATAACCAAAGGAGAATCAAACCCTTTGTGATTAAAAGAAACACAAGAAGAAGAAAATTTTTTAAAAAAATGTTTCAACAATCTAACACAACTCGTCATTAACTGTAAACAGACACAAACAACTTTAACAAAACATCAAAACCCTCGAGTCATTTCGCTATGGAAATCACAGTAACTAATCGCGAGAAAGAAGGTGTCACCTCAGGTACCAATCACACGAATTAGACGCGGGCGTGCAAGAAGATGCGTCTTCCCACAGCGGTCTGACCGACCGAAACTTCATAACGGAATGCCTTGCTTTCATCCTGAGCTCATGCAGCGTGCGCATGCAGATTGCCGATGGCACCTGAAACAGACCGAAATGCATGCTCTCTCTCCTGTATTGAGGAAGAGAAGGTTAGCGGGTTCTCTAGTTTGAACTGCCCAACGCCTTCGGTGCCTAATTCGAGGAGAGAGAGAACCGCGGAGAGGCAGAGAGAGAGAAAGAGAGCGAGAGAGAAAAGTGGCGGTTCATAAATAAGAGCGGAGGAAAAACGGAGAGAACGTGGTGAAATCGCAAGGAAAAGGGTCGAGTTCAATCCTCCGTCGTCTCTCTTTCGCCTCTCCGAGAGGCGGAGAAGTGCCGTCACCGAGTCGGAAGCGGGAAAACGCCGTGATCTGCTAGAGGTTCGACCTGTTCGCCCGCGGGCGATGTTGGATTCTGTTTTGGTTTCGGTTCTGGTCTTCTTTCGATTCGAATTATGTGCCGATCTTCGTCTTGCTGATTTTCCAGGGTTTCAGACAGAGAGAGAGAGAGAGAATGTGGCTCGCGAGAGAACAGTCGGACAAAAAGGGAGGGAACGGGTTGGTGGCCGTGGCGATCGATAAGGACAAAGGAAGCCAAAACGCTCTCAAGTGGGCCGTCGATAATCTTCTCCAGAGAGGCCAGACCGTCATCCTCGTTCATGTCAAGGTCAAGTCCCTCCCGGTCCCTGCCATGCCTTCGGGTCCTCCCCCTCGTAAGTCATCGAACCACGTCGAATTTCAACGACGAGCTTTCTAGCTGATGCATGTCCATGTCTAGATCGAGAGATCAATGTGTATGGACCAATGTATGCGGATTATGCTTTTCAGCACAATAATCACCTTAAGTTATTGAATGTTTAACGTGTCTCTATGAGAGTCGGTTCAAACTATCTGATGCCGACGAGGCTCTTCGTATGGCAGGACATGACCTCGATACTAAAGAACTCTTTCTTCCGTTCCGATGCTTCTGTACACGCAAGGATGTAAGTTGGATGCTATGGCTTCGAAATTCAATAGCAATGCACAATCTATTTGGTTAAGTGTTTACACATTCATTTTGACGCCAGATACAATGCAAAGATGTTTTGCTGGAAGACACGGACGTAGCAAAAGCATTGATTGAGTATGTTTCCCACAACGCCGTTGAGAATCTGGTTGTCGGTTCTGCATCAAAGTCTGGCTTTCTAAGGTTTGTATTGCTTGTTTATCGATGTTGCAGGAATAATTACTAGAATCAGATAATTTCTTCACGCGTTGACCCCCTCGCAATAATCTTGCACGCCAAATTCATCTTTTGTTGCTTAAAAATTCACGTATGTGGCGTCTGTGTTTTCATAGGCCTTTATGAACTATAAGTTTCTAATGAGCTATAGAATATTTAGCAATCTTTCTTTTAGAAACAGAAAAAACCATCTGCATTGGTGTAAGCACATAAATTTACTTGATTCGAGATAATAAGTTGTTCGCAAAAACTTGCAACTCCACAGCTACCTTGAACACTTAACAATGGCTATTAAGAAATGACAGACACATTCTTGTGACATTGACACAAAGGTAACTGGATAAACATATCAATGATCATATAGATATGCGAGGTACAGATTTAAACGAAAAAAATACACTCAAATACCTAGTTAAAGTGATTTCGTAAGCTGATTATTTTTGGACTTAACTTGATAGCCTGATGAGCGCTTATCGACAGAACCTTCAAGACGACAGATGTCCCGAGCAATGTGGCAAAAGGAGCACCGGACTTTTGTACGGTTTACGTCATAACAAAGGGAAAGATAACAACCATGCGCTCGGCTACCCGTCTGGCTCCGATGGTCTCACCACTGTCTAATCAAATTCACAATCAATCGGTTCCACGGGCAAATCAACCAGAGCCGCGCGTCCCCCAAACTAACAGTATTGGAGGTAAGCTTTTTTGCACATTAAATCTTCATTTCAGGTTCCCCTTCATCTCACATCTTTTGATTTCTACGAATGGATTCTTCAGCAGGACTCGCAAAGGTGATGAATGAGGTGCCTTATAAATCGAATGACAGCATGGACTTTATAAGGTAAGTCAATCTTATTTGAAACGACCTTTTCCCAATTAGAGCAAAAAATGACTAAAATCTTTTGCAAACAGATCGCCATTCACGAGAGGAAAGGGTTCTAACGGCAGATTGTATGGGGAAATTGGTGCTCCGGATACTGATATATCCTTTGTCAGCTCTGGTAGACAGAGCATTGACCGAATGTTCCCGTCGTTTTATGACAATCTGGACAGTGGCTACTCCCCAAGGTTGTCTAACACCTCCAACATAGACCACAGACAAAGCTTCGATGCGACTCTTTTGGCACAGAGGTTGGAATATGGCAGCACAGTTCATGAAGTGTCGTCTACATCGCATATTTCGGTGGATAGCGAGAGGTCTTTTTCATCCTCATCACTCTCTACGGTAAGAACAGGACAGGTGTGACGTGCTTTTAGGATCAATTAAACAATTCTCAGAAGACAGATGTAGTCGAAAACATTTTGAAACAAAAGTGAAGAATTCAAAATTGCAGGATGATGTGGAAGCTGAGATGAAGAGGCTAAAACAAGAGCTTAAGCAAACAATGGATATGTACAGCAAAGCTTGCAAAGAAGCACTCTCTGCTAAACAAAAGGTAAGGCAGATCGAGTTTCGCTGGAGGAATTACATTTCCCTGTTCGAGACTTTAAAGTGATTGATTGCCTTCCAGGCAAAAGAGCTCCAACATTGGAAAATAGAAGAAGAAAGGAGGATCGAGGAGGCGCGACTGGCCGAAGAAGCGGCTTTAGCGCTTGCGGAGAAGGAGAAAGCCAAGTCCAAAGCAGCGATGGAGGCCGCTGAGGCTGCTCAGAGGATTGCTGAACTCGAAGCCCAGAAAAGGATTAATGCGGAAATGAAAGCGCTCAAGGAACAGGAGGAGAAGAAAAGGGTGCTCGATGCTTTCGCACAGTCAGAAGTCAGGTACAGAAGATACACGATCGAGGAGATCGAAAACGCCACAGAGTTCTTTTCGCAGTCTCGCAAGATTGGTGAAGGAGGTTATGGCCCCGTGTACAAGTGCCACTTGGATCACACATCAGTCGCAATCAAGGTCTTGCGACCAGATGCTGCTCAAGGCAGATCCCAGTTTTTGCAAGAGGTATGCCATCAGGAAAAACATATGCAGTGTGAATGCAAGTGTTAACAACAAGGGTTATATTGCCATGTGATCAAACATAATCGATAGTAAGCAACCTTATCATGCCCAAGCAATAACCATTTTTGGCATTTGGGTGCTAGAAAATGTGATTTGAGAATACTAGTGGAGATGAATCCAATTAGTAGTGACTCAGGAGTTTATTATGCTTTATATTATTTACCTTTGAAGAGGCTTACATAATGTCAGTCAGCCACTTTCAACTTCAACTGCTGTCCTTACTTCTTTATCCATCTCTGTGCTCATGGTTATAGGTTGAGGTGTTGAGCTGCATAAGGCATCCAAACATGGTCCTTCTCCTAGGAGCTTGTCCAGAATATGGATGCTTGGTTTACGAGTTCATGGCAAATGGTAGCTTAGAAGACCGCCTCTTCCGTCACGGAAACACCGCAGCGCTTTCTTGGCAAATCAGGTTCAAAATTGCAGCGGAAATTGGAACTGGCTTGCTGTTCCTTCACCAAGCGAAACCTGAACCACTCGTGCATCGCGATTTAAAACCAGGAAACATTCTGCTCGATGGCAACTATGTCAGTAAGATCAGTGATGTCGGTTTAGCTCGGCTTGTCCCGCCTTCCGTTGCTGACAGCGTGACCCAGTACCGCCTGACGTCCACGGCTGGGACATTTTGCTACATAGATCCCGAGTACCAGCAGACAGGAATGCTGGGGGTCAAGTCTGATATATACTCTCTAGGGATCATCTTTTTGCAGCTATTAACCGCCAGACCACCCATGGGATTGACCCACCATGTCGAGCGGGCAATCGAGAAGGGGACTTTCTCTGAAATGCTAGATCCAGCGGTGCCTGATTGGCCCATCAATGAGGCTCTAAGCTTTGCCCAACTGGCAATTAAGTGTTCAGAGTTAAGACGGAAGGATAGACCTGATCTTGCGAAAGTTGTTCTCCCCGAACTCGACAGACTGAGAGCATTGGCTGAGAATAGCATGAATCCCTTGTCGCCTAGTTGTGACTCGAGCGACTCACCCAACCACAGCCAGGTTTCTTTGCAACTGGTAAGTTTTAAATTTTTTATGTAAACAGACGTTCCGAGAAACAGCCAATCTCACACCAGTGCATGTGCACGCACACAAACAAGAGTATGTTTAGTACATTGGAAATCTCTTGATAGATCCTAAATAGGGGCATGAAAAATGACCAAGCTCACTTTTTGTCATTCATATTCTTAACATCTTTCTTATGCAATTTCCACCAGGGTTCAATGAGTCCTCCATCAGGGGCATCGCATGGCAGTTAAACTACCCATCCCTTGTTAGAGTACCTGGAGCAACGGAGACACATAGCATGAGAAGATAACAAGTTTTGGATCGGCGATTTAGCGCAACCATCTGATAAAATCTATGCGGTGTGATGAAAGATAAATCGCTGCGGGACCCACATCTCTTCGCTTCCATTTCACCATCCCTATTCTTAAAGGTTGGCCAAGCGTCTTCGACCGAGGACTTTTTATCTATTTGACGACCAATGAATCGAATGAACATAACTATTGGACAAGGACATTGAAGAGCCACATGACCTTGGGACAGTATTCGATCACGAAGGATGCTTCCCTCAATATTTGGCATCGACCTTCGTTTGGGTGTGATACCTGTTTGTAGATTGTTGTTATGTATTGATACTAAAGTAAGTCAGATACTATAGTTATGACGGACTTTGATTTCTTATCAATCATCCATGCTGAGGTAGGTATAAACTGAAGCACAGAAATGATTAAAGTCATTGTCCTGAAGGCTGGGAGATTGCTATGTGAGTGTTGGCAAATAAGAGAGAACAACATAGTAATCAATGGCCGATTTTTCTAAGTTGGACATATTTTAGAAAGAACATCTTCATTACAATATGTGTTGCCAATGATAATTTTGAAGACAAGTCAACTGCTTTTTATATTTGCCTTTGATTGATAGCATAATCAGCAGAGTCAGCATACAATTCGAAGTCAAGCTGGATGTGAAGATTTGGACACAGGCGGGAGCTGTCATTGTTGTTCTAAATTACAAAGTCTAACTGTATGTAAGGAGCTATCTGTACAGTACGTATGATAGGAGGCATCCCATGATACAATTTCCGTTTCGATTTGTTGTGACTTTTACTCGATTTACACTTTCCTCTGCTGCATCTTCGTTTGATTTAGTACAGTTAGTTTAGTTTGCAACAATTTTTTGACAGAAACTTCACAAACCCAAGTTGAATTGGTGATTCCTTTCTTGATATCAATTGTCTTTTTCACGAGGGACAAAGGCACCGGAGGTTTCTCAACTATTGTAAATTATTCAATCGGGTCCTTAACCTTTTTTCTTTTATACAATTGAATCCCTACATCGTGACCAAAAAAAAATCCCTACATAATTTTTTGCTAAATTGTCCCTTTCGTTGAAAAAGAAACAAATATGCAGACATTGCTGTTAAGTCTCCATCAAATGCCAAAGTGCCTTTAGAAAAGTTAAAAAAATTCTAATATAAGGAAAATTGTTGAGGCTAACTATGCAACTTAGAGAGGGTGAATATGTTGTTCATAGATTATGAAAAACTTTTGTGGAAATTGAGAGTCAACACTTGGAAATCAACTTAAACAGATAATATTAGGTATGGGTGGTGCTATCACTAAGATATAGATGATAACCAACAAGTAAAGACAGCACACATCAAATTATAGTGACTTGGTTTTATCCTCAAGCTTACGTCCACTCTACATACTAACAACCTTAATGCAGACCGGAATTTACAAGTAATCTCCAAAAGAAGTTTACAATCAGCAAGTACTAATCCTATTTATGATAGATTACACTATCAGGACTCAAGGCTGCTATTACTATTGTACACTTGATCTTATTACAATTACAAAGTAGCAAGAATACCACACTAGAAATTATAGATGAATATATCACAATTTGATCAACACAGAGAGTAACAATGAGCAATACCAACTTTCTCTATTTTCCATCGCAACCCTTTGGGCTTCATTGATCCTCCTTTATATAAGCATCTTCAATATTCTCGTTGGAGATGGTCTCAAAGAGCAAAGAGCTCTTAAGAGCTGTTAGGAGCTGTTGTTTGAGAATAGGATCATCCATACAACCTTTTTTCTCGAACATCAACAAGGTTTCCCAAAATGGAATCTGCAGGATCTATCCTATCGCCGGACACTCTGACAGTCCGACCAAAAAGCTATCAACTGTTCTCTGACGATTTCCGATTCTCCTGCTGTGGTCTTCCCAATTGCTAATGGCTATAGTTTTGTCTCTAACAATCATCTTTAGATGGACATATTAGCAACATCATCACGACTCGATATCAGCATGATGCGTTGCTCGTAACCAGCATGTGCACATTATCATCAGTCTGTTGATACTGTCCATAGACAAACCGCATGAAATGACTTGCGATTCAATTTCCAACGATATCTCTAAGCATATCAACTTCCAAAGACTTCACAAATCAACCATGGTTCTTCCAAGTTCTCATGAACAGCTCGTCATATCTGACTTTTTCACCTCCTGTCGAAATCATCAACGTAGCTACTCTTCGCCTAGCTCTTTAGCTATCTAGATATAATCACAGTCTTTCAGATATCACCACCTACATATAAATAGTAGCATAAGGGGAAGATAGGATAGCATATATCATATCACTCAGTTTCTCTTTCAATTTGTTACGGCTTTCCTATAATTTACGCTTCCCTTTACTGCAACTTCGTTTGATTTAGTTCAATTAGTTTAGTTTGCCACAATTTATTGACAACAACTTCACGAACCCAAAAATAGAGTGGTGAATCCTTTGTCAACTGTCGATCATCTTTTTTTCACAAAGATCGTAATTGTCTGTTTCCAAATTATCCGGAAAATTTATAGCAATAGATGAGAATGAGAATTATCCAAGATTTCGCTCTCATTTTCAAAAGGAAAATGAAACACATTGAGAAATTGCATTTTGTGAACCTTTAAAAAAAGAATTTCAACATCTCTTTTGTGCTATGCCATAAGGTTTCACCTTTTTCTTTCTAAGACTAATTAACCTCATGGACAGAGATGGAGTTCCTACATATTGAGTGCGATCAGTTAACGCCACTCAAATTTTTAGTTTTTGTATTACTACTGCAAATTCAACCTCAGTTGAACTAGTAAAATCCATTTTACGAGGAAAAGTAGTTCATGAATCTAAATATAAGTAAATAATTTTTTGATTGACGAAACTAAAAAGAGATGAAAAGGACAATACTTATGGCATGCTTAGTATTTAATGTAAATAAAGGCAAACGAATTTTCTCCCTTCTCGGTTTTATTCGAAAGAGTTTTCTAATGTATATCTTAAGACACTTAAAGAGAAAAATCGACATCAACATGTGTGCTTAGTTTGAGTTTGAAACCTCAAGGGTTGCTCAAGAGATTAGCGTGTTTGCTTTACTCATTCAAGGCTCATGTTTGAATCACGGTATTTTTGCATTCTATTGTGGCCACCCCCAATGAGCATAGACCTACTTGCCTTTGGGGATTAATCGGAATGTGCGGAGTCAAGGGACTATTGCACTAGGTCGGAATTAGGTGAGTGTTCAAGGAGCACTGCATATCTCATTGTTAGTTGGAAAAAAAAGATTAGCTAAGTACAAGGAAACACACAAGTTCACGAAGCCAACTAGCCAAATTAATTGGACAAATAGTGAATCAACATGTGTTTCTTGGTAGATGAGATATGGATGGGAAAATTACCAAAAGGGTCATAACCATATTGTAGTTATACCAATTCAATCATAAACCTTTTAATTTGGCCAATTTAGTCATAAACCTTTTAATAATTAAGTCTTTTCGACCAATTTTGGCCAGAAATGGCTAACATGAATGCCGATTGTCCTACGTGGCATGGTCGGCGCTGATGTGAATAATTTTTGCAATTTTTTTTAATTTTTTTGAACTTTTGTTTTCTCTACTCTTTTTTTTTCTTTGTGGTCGCGACCCTGTTGGCTACAAAGGCCTCGCCTGCGCCTATAGGGCCAAGATGGCCTTGGGCGAGGCCATCGCGGCCTCACCAGCACGGACGAGGGTGCAAAGGCCCTCGCCAGATTTGTAGGACTTGAGGGACTTAGGAAACCACCCTCCAGCCTTGACCCAGTCGAATCCGTCTTTATTCTTCAACTTCTACAAACTGCAACTTGGAGGCCTTCTCCGCAGTGGATCCACTGGATCATGTCATGGCCGGACTTTTCTTTTGCTTGCATAAATATCAAATGGACTTGGTTGATTCATCAGATTTGACATGTGCTCGTGAGTTGATTATCTTCAATGGAATTTGACGCTCCCGCATCAAGCGTTAACTAAACTTTATCAGTATGACACCCAACTTTATATAATTAAAAAAAGCCAACTGTATATGTAAAGAAATTGAATTCAAAGAAACTAATAAATCATACCTCATTGGTGGATAGAACCCAACAAGTGCTCTAGGGACCTTTTAATGAAGGGATAATGACACAACTAGTCTCTGAACTTTGGTATAATATGTAACATGGTTCATGAACTTTTAATTTATTCAATGTAGTCCCTAAACTTTTAACCTAATGTTCAATGTGATCCTTGAACATTTAATTAGTTTAATATGGTCCATGGACTTTTGGTACATGTTCAATGTAGTCCCTGAACTTGAATTAATAGAAAGACTACATTGAATATTTTCATATAGTTCATGGACTAAAATGAACATGTATAAAAATTTCAGTGACGACATTGAATAAATTAAAAATTCAGGGGCCACATTGCACCTCGGGTTAAAATTTGGGGACTACATTGAACGAATTAAAAGTTCAGAGATCACATTGCATATTAGCCCAATGTTTATGGACTATTTGTGTCATTTTCCCTGAACTAATAAGGAAATTTGTCTTTTTTGGTAAACTGAGTTGTCAATACAATCAGTCTGGACTCCATCTGTTCGGGTTTTGGGTATGTCATTATCTCCAGTTCAAATGATGGGAAATGGAATGAACGGTCCAGATGAAATAATCAGATCCAATGGTGGGAGATTCACGGCATAGGGCACTTCAAAAGGAGACTTCACTCCACAACAAATAGGCAGAATATACAATTTGTTTGGTAGCTAAAATCCATACTCTAGAGAAGAGTGCAGAAGCTCTCCATAGCTTTGAAACTTCTGTTAGGGCAACTGATTTTCTGCAGTGTTTACATTGTTTGTGGCAAGACCAGCATTTTCCAAGATGATTTGGAGCTAGAGAGACAACTGAAGACTATGAATAAGTCACCCATCAAGACATTTGTGGTAATTATATGCTTTCTGCTCTGTTTCTTTTTTGTTTCATTTTTATGTTTTTATTGCAAATTAGCCAGCTTGAAATCAGGTGATGTTGATTGGATAATACCATAGGATTTTTGCGTTCTTTTTTTTTTTTTTTAAAATTTCAAATATTGCTTCTACAATGATCTTTTTGTCAGCTATTGATGTTTTCTACAAATTGTCCTCCGTAGCAATATAGATGTTTTCCCGGATCGATGATTATTTTTATAACCGGCAATAATTGGAGATTCTATTTTAATAATCCCTAATCTGTTATTGGAAAAAACAAAGAAGAAGAAGAAGAGAGTGTAGGAGTATGTGGGAATTATGAATTTTGTGAGATAACTGCCAACTGTTTTATAAATTTAAGCTATTTGACGAAGGAAATAGATGATAAAATATTATAGAAATAATGCAGAAAAATGTGAAGGAAAGTCAAATTGTGTTCGAAATCTTAAGCATCTCGCATTTTGAAGCCATGAAGGATTTTTCCAAAATACTAAATGTCTTGCACTTTTCCTTTGTGAAGACTAAGGAAGGGGAAACAATTGAATGTATCGATAAGAACAAGCAGCCGTCACTTGATCATCCTCTACCGAAGAATCACAAAATCCAGGTAAATACGCATCTTTACTCTTCGATCAAAGGAATGTATGGATAATTGAGCGTTAAAATTATAATATATATGCTGTGGCATTTAATTCCTCTCTTATATCCCATAAACTTTTAAAAACCTTATTTTTTCATAGCTCGTATTACTCTATCCGAAATTCCATAACCATCTGGAATTGTTATTTTTTTTCCTCTTTTTAAATCATTTACTATTCCTTTGATCGAAATTTTAATGAAGTTTTATTACTAGTCAATTTTGGTCAAATCTTAGATAAAAAAAAAAAATAGGTGTCTACAAGGACTAATTCTGTATTTGATGTCTTTAATATTTTTTTTATAACTATTTGTTTGGTTAAAAGTAGACTCATTAACTCACTAACTAAATAAATTAGGATAAGCACAATAGTCTTAAATATACTGCTTGTTGTTCCATTGAGTCTTTAGCGTTCTATTTTGATGCATTGTTTACCATACTTTTCAACTTCAGTCCAATCTTCATGGTAAAATCTTTTGTCTTGATTGACCAAAATGAAAAACTTTTAGGACTTAATTGATCAAAACAAGCCATTAAGGATTCCATCAATCAATATAGTCAAAATGTTAAGGAAGAGCAACTAGTTTTTTTTTTTGTCCTACTTTAACTCTCAATTCACTCTCATACTTTTACCCTATCTCTTTGCAGAGCGTGAGAGTCGAACCCACATCTGAAACTAAACATCCTTACCCCTAACCCTCCTAAAAAGGTGGGGAATCGAACTCCTCGCCTCCCATTTCTCAAGTAGGAAGGGTAGCCACGGGACCCATCCCTGTGGTTGAGTAGCTAGTTTAATACTACCTAATGTAAATTTTTTGTTTTGTTTCTAATGGCATGCGATAAAACATGGGTCACTAAGTCAAAGTTCTTAATAGAATTCTAACCATAGTTCCATAATTGTAGAAAGAGTTTTAAGGATGTGTTTGGTTGCATATTGCATAAGAAACTGTTAGTTCTTTTAATTTTTCATTTTTTAGAGGATGTTTTTGGCATGTAGTTTTAAATTTGAACATCTTGCATTTTTTTTTCTCATTTTCTCCTAACTGTGTTTTTCAATTAGCAAACGCGAAAATTTTCGCATTTGATGTAGATTTGATTCATCGTATAGCTTAACACCACAAAATTTCCAACGATGTTCGCCTTTTTCTTGTAGAGAAAGCCAAGCATGCATATCATCAACTCACCAACATCTTCCTCTACCAGCAAGCTTGTCACGTTCGGGCCA
Source organism: Syzygium oleosum (assembly GCF_021117445.2). Taxonomy (NCBI): domain Eukaryota; kingdom Viridiplantae; phylum Streptophyta; class Magnoliopsida; order Myrtales; family Myrtaceae; genus Syzygium; species Syzygium oleosum. The sequence continues at coordinate 2,250,832 of NW_026607500.1, read as the reverse complement.
AGGGAACCGTGTCCTACCAGGACGGTTCCGATACCTCGAGTTCGAAAGGAAGATTTAATAAGGGCTAGATCTCCTCTTAAGAACTTTTCTCCTATTGCTGGCATGGACAACGATTTTCAGTCGCATCATGTAAGTTTCATATGTTTTAATAGATGTACATAGGCATATGCTCTCATAATCGCTCTAATTTCCATCCAAGTCAACGATTTGTTTTGGCAGCTGGTCGCCATACTGGTGAACGATGTTGAGACCAAATATGGAGTCGATGCACATCTGTCCATCTACAATCTGACGGTTATGGAAGATCAATTCAGTGCGCATAGATTGTACATCGAGAATGGTCCGTCGGATCATGTGAGCGTGATCTATGCAGGATGGGCAGTAAGTCTAGCTTTGATTGCTTTGGAATAGAGTTCAATATTCATTGTAGATTTTCATGAAGACCGAAAGTTCATGAAGAAAATTGTCTGAAACGTTCTAAATTTACCATACATCGGTTAAATTAGTCATAAACTTTTCAATTCCATCAATTTATTCCTAAATCTTTTAAAGATTTACCAACTTAATCATTTTAGCCAAAATTAGCCGGAAGGACTACATTAGCAAACCATGAAGATTTAGGACTAAATTGGCAAATCGTCAAAAGGTTTAGGATTGAATTAGCAAAAGCGAAAAACTTATGACTAAATTGGTCGCCGTACAATAGATTCATAACTTTTTGAACAATTATCTCAAAGTTGGTGCTACATGTGTATTGCTTTTGTTTTCCTATTCGACTTGCTATGTTGCTCTCCTTTTGAACGTGGACAATCTTTTACATGTCTTATCTGGTTAGGTTTATCCAAGCTTAAATGGTGATGGTCTCACACGGTTTGTTACGTATTGGACGGTAATAAATTAAACCCTAAGAATACACAATCATCGTCATTTCTTGTATGAACAAATTTTTGTGCAACAAGCTAAAGTATGTCAAAGTGAATTTTTCGAATTGATCACGTAATATGAGGGTAATAGGGGGACGGCCATCACGACGGGTGCTTCAACATCCTATGTCCAGGGTTCGTGCAAATACACCAGACATTCACTCCTAGCAGTCCCATCACGCTGACGTCTACGTACGGCGGACAACAGTACGAGATCAGAATTGGTGGCTCGTCGTGAACGGAGACATCGCCGTCGGGTACTGGCCGAAGGAGCTGTTTGTCAACTTACGCGACGGTGGCAAGAGACTGTCTTGGGGAGGAGAAGGATTCTCTGGGAAAACAAAAGTTTGCCCTCCGCTGGGGAGCGGGCACATGCTGTAACGTTTTCCTAATGTGGGTTACATTAATTGAGATTGTTATTACCCGCTTACGGGTTTGGTCTAATAAGTTTGGATATAAGGTTTCTTAATTAGTCGGATATGGGCCCGGCTTGTGTGGGCCGAGTTCGGCCCGGCCCGTTATGAGAGGGCCTGGTTGGAAACTCTATAAATAGAGCTGCAGGTCCCTCCTCTGCTCCTAACTCTCTTCAATCTCTCTAAAACGCTCTCAAACTCACCTAAGGCTTCCGTGAGTTGGCTGAGACGGGCTGAGGCGGTCTCATAGCGCCGGGACTTCGGGGGCGACAGGGGAGAAGACCTATGGCACCGGATCGTCGTTATTTCCATATCCAGAGACGATGGAATCCAAATCAGGTGCACAAATTCTATCCATTCTTTTACCGTACCGTTAATATCTCGCTATGGTGATCCTAGGGTGCTCGGCCGAGCCATACGGGCCGGCCAACACGTGGTATCAGAGCCGCCATAGTCGAGAAACGGGCCGGTACTGTTCGTGTGTGATTTTATTTTTTTTCATCCGTTGAAAGTTAGAATAAATCACATAGATAGATAGATCGTCGCGAGATGAGAAAAATCAGTGGTCGCCGGCCACCGGGGACCGCTGGAAATGGCCCCACGAGTCGCCACGTGCCGGGGCGTCGTAGAGCCCCGGCGGCACACGCGCGGCCACGCGCGGGTGTTCCCAGGAGCGTGCAACGCACGCGCTAGGGTTTCCGCGAGCCGAGTCGATCCGGCTGACCCGACCCGACTCCGGATCCGACCCGTGGACCCAACCCAGGGTCCGACCCGACTCCGGACCCAACCCAGGATCCGACCCGTTGACCCGACCCGAACCTGACCCGTTGACCGAACCGGTCAACCGGTCGGACCGGCAAGCGGTCGGACCGGTCGGCGGTCGGACCGGTCGGACCGGTCGGCGGTCGGACCGGTCGGACCGGCCTTTTTGGCCGGATTAGGCGCCGGCGCGTGAAGTCCACACGCCGCACCTTCAGGAGGCGCGTGAGGGCGCGTCCGGCCTCCGATTGGAGCGTGCAAGGTACCGGCGTGCTCATATGAAGATTCTCTACACTGTGGTATATTTATTTTACATGTTTGATACTATTAAGGATGTGAAAATACATACGGAACCCTATATATGCATATTTTTAGGGTATATTTTCGTATTTTCTTGTATTTCTCTATGTTTTAAGAGATACAGATTAAATCTTACATGTTTATGATACCATAAGGACGTGTAGATCATGTTTCATTGATAGTATGTATAAGGTTCGACATATATCAATGTGTAGAGCAATGTAATTAGCATGGTATGTAATTTTAGAGAAATTGCCCATATCTTCCGGTCTAGAATTACATCTATATAGTATATGTGAGACATAAAGTTTATATCCTTAGTATGAGAGAGTTTCAATGATTCAATTTGGTAGTGACCGCCAAAGTGGCACACTTGATTGAGTTTGAGAAATATCAGTCTCGTATTGTTAGGATGTCTCCTGTTCTAATGTGTTATTATACTCCCAAAGGAGGTGATTATATATTGATTCATGGAGGGATGCATATACAGCATACGTGAGGAATGACTGATCCTAGTGGTTCATACACCCAAAGGTGGTGAATTCATAAAAGATTGGAATATATTCTCATGGCCGTTGTAATGTAGAGGGTATACAATTGCATATCATGTATTCTGCCCAAAGGATATGATGATATGTGTAATTCTCAGGAAAGTACTCACATGATGCTGATTATAGATATTGCTTGTTTTTATCAGTCACCTTCTCCCTGAACGGCAACTCCATAAGTATTGAGGTTCTTACTGGTTTAAACTTTAAGAAATGGAAAGAGGATTTTCTGTTTGGTATGGAGCTGGCAGATATTCATATTGCTCTTACTGAGGATAAGCCAGCAGATGTCACTGCTGAAAGTACGGATATGGAAAAGGCACTGAGTGCCGCCTAGGCAAAGAGCAATAGGATTTGCTTGTTACTGATGAAGCGATCCATTAAGGACCACTTAAAGAGTAGTTTGCCAGCTGACTGCACTGCTAAAGAAATGATGGAAACCTTGCAAGCAAGGAACCGTGACTCGTCTAATGCTGAGGCTGGGACATACATGCAGTTACTCAATAATATGAGGTATGATGGTTTAAGTGGGGTTAGGGATTACGTCCTTAGGATGGTAGACCTCCAGACGAAACTAAAGGTTCATGAGATTATCCTTTCTGATGCTTACATTGTGCATCAAGCCCTGAACACCCTTCTTGCTGAGTTTGGAATTATAAAGACCAACTATAATTCCCAAGATGAAAAGTGGTCGGTCAATGACCTGATAGTTAGGGTAGTGGCAGAGGAAGAGAAACTGAAGAAAGATAAAGGGAATCTTGCTTTCTATGCCTCTAGTTCCAGTAGCAGGAAGAATAGTAAATTCAAGAATCGTACTCAGAAAGAAACTCCTGAAACCACCGGTCATGTGGACCATCTGGGTCTTGAGAAAACACCCTTGAAGAAGAATGGTGTTCACTGTTACTTTTGTAGGAGGAAGGGTCATATGAAGAAAGACTGCAATAGATATAAAACTTGGTTGTCCAAGCGTCAGCAGTCAGGTATTGATTCTTTGGCACTTGTTTGTGAATCCAACCTATCAGAAGCTCCATCCAGTTCTTGGTGGCGAGATAGCGGTGCAACTAGTCATGTTGCTTATACCATACAGGGATTCACAAATAGAAAGAAGCCAAATCAGGATGAATCAAAGCTTATTGTAGGAAACAACAAGAGAGTCGACGTCGAGTTCGTGGGAGATGTCATATTAATTTTGGATTCTGGTTTTAATATGATGTTAAGAAACACTTTTTATGTGCCTTCCTTCAAACGGAACTTAGTTTCCGTATCAAGTTTGGATGTCTGTGGCTACTCTTTTGAAATAAAGAACAGTATGGTTTCTATGTTCTTTGATTCAAATAAGGTTGGGTGCTGTAACATATCGAATGGATTGTACAGATTGTGTTTATCTTCGAATGATATATACGTCGCTTATACAGCTGAAAGGGTTGTTTCTAAAAGACCTCTACCTAAGAAACAGTCTTATGCATTATGGCATAAACGACTTGGTCACATTTCTAAGGAAAGAGTGGAAAGGCTGATAAAGACAAACATCCTGCCTACTCTTGAAAGTGACCTAGATACTTGCGTAGACTGTTGTAGGGGTAAGATGACCAAGATAAAGAAGAAAACTGCAGTCGGTAGTTCTGACCTGTTGGAGGTCATTCACACTGACATCAGTGGACCCTATACGGCAACATTGTGTAGAAATTTCTATTTCATCACATTTACAGACGACTATTCCCGATATGGTTATCTATTCTTGATTAAGGAGAAGTCTGAGTATCTTGACAAGTTCAAGATTTTTCGGACTGAAGTCGAGAAACAACTGGGAAAAGTTATAAAGGTTGTCAGGTCTGACCGAGGTGGTGAGTATTATGGCAGGCATGGCGATGCTGGACAGCTGAAAGGGCCATTTGCCAAATACTTAGAAGATTCTGGAATAGTGGCTCAATTTACTATGCCCGGGAGTCCTGAACAAAACGGTGTGGCCGAAAGGCGAAATCACACCCTTATGGACATGATGAGGAGTATGATTAGCAGGACGAACTTACCTGATTTTCTGTGGGGTGAAGTTTTGAGGACAGCTCTCTACATTCTAAATCGTGTTCCTACCAAGGCTGTTCCAAAGACTCCTTTTGAATTATGGACTGGACGTAAACCTAGCCTAAATCATCTTAAAGTTTGGGGGTGTCCTGCAGAAGTAAGGTTATACAATCCAACATTGAGCAAGTTGGAATCCAGAACCACTCGATGTTACTTCGTATCTTACCCAGATCATTCGAAGGGGTATCGATTTTACAGTCCCCATGGAGGTACAAGAATTGTTGAATCACAGATAGCGAAGTTTCTGGAATTTGATGTGGCCGAAGGAGGTAGTTGCTCTCAGACTATTGAGGATAATAATATGGTAGGTACTACAGTGTCGATTTCTCTACCTGTACAGACGATAATGGAGACCCCTACACCACAAACTGAGCCTGTTGTGGTTCAGGATCCTGTTATTGAAACAGCTCCTGATGAAGTACTTCAAACCCCTCAGGTGCAGGATGAGGAAGTAGTAGCTCCACTCAGGAGGTCTATCAGGCAGAGACGATCGGCTATACCACCGGATTATATGGTCTATCTGGGAGAGCATGACTACGATATAGGCTGCATGGTTGATCCAGTAACTTATTCAGATGCAATTTCTTGTCCTCAATCAGATATGTGGGTGGATGCAATGAAAGACGAGATTCAGTCTATGAAATATAATGGTGTTTGGGAGCTTGTTGAATTGCCTAAAGGTTACAAGCCCATTGGTTGCAAATGGGTATACAAGACTAAAAGGGACTCCAAAGGAAAGATTGAGAAATTCAAAGCCAGACTGGTAGCCAAGGGTTTCACTCAAAGAGAATGAGTAGATTATGAGGCGACTTTTTCACTAGTATCTTCTAAGGATTCTTTTAGAGTGATCATGGCATTGGTAGCTCATTTTGATATGGAATTACACCAGATGGATGTTAAAACTGCCTTTTCTAAATGGAGACCTTGATGAGGAAGTCTATATGGTGCAACCCGAAGGTTTTGCAGCTGATGATTCAGGAGAGCTTGTGTGTAGATTGAAGAAATCTATTTATGGCCTTAAGCAAGCTTCCAGACAATGGTATTTGAAGTTTCATAGTGTTGTCACTTCATTAGGTTTTGTTGAGAACAAGTTGGATCAATGTATATACAGCAAGGTCAGTAGGAGGAAATTTATTTTTCTCATACTCTATGTAGATGACATCTTGCTTGCGAGTAGTGATATTGGATTACTACATGAGATAAAGCGAATGTTGTCGAAGGATTTTGACATGAAGGACCTTGATAAGGCGTCTTTTGTCCTAGGCATTGAGATCCATAGGGATCGTTCTCGCTGAGTATTGAGTTTGTCTCAGATAACATATGTTAATCGTATTCTGGAAAGATTCAGTATGCAGGACTGCAAGCCAGGAATTGCTCCTGTCATAAAGGGTGATAAACTGAGTCTGTCACAGTGTTCTCATACGGATGTTGAGAAAACCCAAATGAAGGATGTACCTTATGCTAGTGCACTTGGAAGTATCATGCATGCTCAAGTTTGCACTAGGCCAGACATTGCTTTTGCAACAGGACTTCTAGGCAGATATCAGTCAAATTCAAGACACGATCACTGGGTTGCTGCCAAGAAGGTGATGAGGTACTTGAAGAGGACAAAAGACTATATGCTGATCTACAGACATGTTCAAAACCTACAGCTGGTAGGGTATTCGGATTCAGACTTTGCTGGCTGTCAGGATGAAAGGAAGTCGACAACGGATTACATTTTTAAGTTAGCAGGAGGTGCAGTATCATGGAAAAGTTAGAAACAGAAATCAATGACATCCTCTACCATGCAAGCGGAGTTTGTAGCATGCTTTTCGGCAGCTACTCAGGCAATTTGGCTCCGGAACCTCATTAGGGAGTTGACCGTATTTGATTTTGTGGATCAGCCCATTCAGTTGTATTGTGACAATAACTCTGCAGTGTTATTTGTTAACAACAACAGAGGTCTCAAGGGGTCTAAGCATATGGAGGTCAAGTACTTGACCATAAAGGAAAAAGTCAAGGATGGTGACATTACAGTAGAGCACATTTCCACAGATGATATGGTAGCAGATCCACTAACTAAAGGCCTTCGCCCTTGTATTTTTGAACGACATGTCGTTAGCATGGGCTTAGGAGTATCATGGGATACTGTTGTTTAGTGGGAGCTGCTTTTATTTATGCTCTAATAAAGTTTACATCTGTGTTCTGTTACTATTTGTAACATTTTGGATGTTTATCAACTCATTTGCATTCAATAAGGTGTTTCTGAATGCATTATTGTTATGTTAAATACACATATAAGGTGAAAATCTTAAGGTACTGTATAAACCTTGAGTAAAGGCTATGGGCATTCAGTTATTGGCCTTAAGGATATGTCTTATTACACATAAAGTAATGTTAACAATAAGGATAAGACATATGTAGGTTCATTGGAACAATAAAGATATTCTCTAGTGGCACATCAGGTTTTTGTGACACTTAAGGAAAGAGAATGAGGACTGACAAAGGGGATGACACATGATGTATCACTCTTTATGAGGTGTCATCCGTTTGCCACACAACCATATCGAATCCATATCAGTAAAGTCTAAGACACTTGTGACCATGGAAGACTCTGTGTGATTACATGCAGTTACCGCCATGATACGGTGTTTGAAACTTTATGAGATCGGATTGACTATTAAGAATTATCCATAGACCAAATAAAGGTGCACATAAGGTACGATTTCAATTAATATAGCCCAAGTGGGAGAATGTAACGTTTTCCTAATGTGGGTTACATTAATTGAGATTGTTATTACCCGCTTACGGGTTTGGTCTAATAAGTTTGGATATAAGGTTTCTTAATTAGTCGGATATGGGCCCGGCTTGTGTGGGCCGAGTTCGGCCCGGCCCGTTATGAAAGGGCCTGGCTGGAAACTCTCTAAATAGAGCTGCAGGTCCCTCCTTTGCGCCTAACTCTCTCCAATCTCTTTAAAACGCTCTCAAACTCACCTAAGGCTTCCGTGAGTTGGCTGAGGCGGGCTGAGGCGGTCTCATAGCGCCGCGACTTCAGGGGCGACAGGGGAGAAGACCTACGGCACCGGATCGTCGTTATTTCTGCATCCAGAGACGATGGAATCCAAATCAGGTGCACAAATTCTATCCATTCTTTTACCGTACCGTTAATATCTCGCTATGGTGATCCTAGGGCGCTCGGCCGAGCCATACGGGCCGGCCAACACATGCCCGACGGCAAGTACGACCACGCCGCGTTTTATCGTCAGATCTATTACATGACGGGGTCCAACGCGAACCAAACTCCATCGGCTGCCTTTGAAAACGTCGATAAGTCGCAGGTTTATGGTCTAAAGAATGACATGTATATACCCGTAGAAGGATTTGGGTATAGCTTTACATATGGAGGTCCAAGGGGTGCTTGTGATTAGCTGATGTCTAGTTAGAGAAGAGGCTGCATATTATATTAAGCTGTGTGTTATCAATAATTTGTGACATTGCAAAGTTGTGTGGTTATGTAGATATTAGTCAGTGATCTTGAAGATTGGCCATTTTCGGCCATGGATTTTGTTGATTGACAATCGAAGGGTGAAAATCTTTCTGTGGAAAAGGTATAATCGAGTCGGGTCAAAACCGATATAGCGCTAGCTCAAGCTCAAGCTTGACTCATTTCGTACACACAGTATTGGAAACTTGACTCGGCTCGCATACCCGACATTCAAAATTTCTACTCGAACTCGATCAAGTATTAGAATTTATTCTCAAGCTCAACTCGATAAAAATTCATGATACTCGAGTTCAACTCGCCTCAAACTTGGTTACGATTGACTTATAAAGGGAGTTGAGCTTGAGCTCAAGCTCGATTTTAAATTTTCCAAATAATGTGGGTGTATTAGGTAGTCTTGAGGATTTCCATATCCATCTTTATAACTATTATATGTTCTTTAATTATAGCAAGAAATTGACTAGGCTAGCGAGGCTGTCGAACTGAGCATTGGGAAACTTGAGTTCGACCCAACAAAATATTTGAGTAACTTGAGTTTGAGCTCAACTTGGAATTAGATAAGTCAATCTTAAACATGAGTCAAGCTCAAGCTACTCGCGAGTAGCTTGACTCTGGTTCATACCAAATCCAATTATGTTGGATAGGATCGAGCCTACAGGAGCTTTCCAATCAAAGTTTGGGTTTGGCCGATCTCGAGAATTGGCTCATATCTTGGGATGATGACACAAATGGTTTCTGAACTTTGGTTCAATGTGCAACGTGATCCTTAAACTTTTAATTTGTTTAATGTGGTTCCTGAACTTTAGCCTAATGCTCCATACGATCCTTGCATTTTTAATCTGTTTAATATGATCTCTAGACTTTTGGAGCATGTTCAATTTAGTCATTGAACTTAAATTAATAGAAAGACTACAAACATTTTCATATAATTCAGGGATTAAATTGAACATGTATCAGAAATTCATGGACGACATTGAACAAATTAAAAGTTTAGAGATCACATTGCACATTGGGTTAAAGTTTAGGGACCATATTAAATAAATAAAAATTCATGGACCACATTGCATATTAGGTCAAAGTTCAGGGATTGTTTGTGTCATTTTTCCCCCATATCTTTTATGTCACAATCCAGCCATATCTCTACTATCTATGCAGCACCTCCCTTTGCAAATTGGGGTCACCAACTAGTAGCGTCTCGGTTCCTAGGACTCTCCTAAATCCTAGGTTTGGGTAACCTAGAGGATGCAAAAATAATCACAAACATAAAATATCGGACTAAAGTCAGATACCAATTAGTTCGGGTAACAAAGGCAATAGCACACCTAAAGGCTTAGGTAGTGATGCAAAAGTCATCTTCTAAGTGCATGCGCGAAGGAAACTAGTCTACAAAAACTAGAGATCCTAAGCACAAGGGTCCGGTGACGTGTGGGATGGATTAGCGTCCCATGACATCCTTTCGATACTGCACCTCTATATTTGGTTAAGTCCTAAATCACTCATGATGTAATTTCTTATGAAAATATTGTCAAAACACTTAACTCGACATCTCTATTCATTAGCATGGTAGTTTTCTCGTGTAGTGGCGTGAATTCATTTGTGTGTGTGAGTGCTTATGCAAATGTCGATTGGATGCAAAATTCATCCGTGATTTGAGAAAATGACATAACACAGTAACGACATGTCAAGCATAACGAGAAATGACTAGCATGTCAATATTCTCGTGTAACATGAAGGCAATTTGGATTCAAAATAGGACCACAAAATGACATGACATTGCAATATTCACGTGTGGCATGACATGGCAAATCATATTCAGATCATGACCATGACATGATAATAATCACATCCATCATGACATGAGAAATCAAGTTCAAAATATAACAATGAATGGACATGACATGGCAATAAAAACATCCATCATGACATGAGAAATCAAGTTCAATTTTAACAATGAATGGGCCTGACATGGCAATATTTACATGCACCATAAAATTACAAATTAGATTTAAAATATAATAAGGAGATGACATGACATGGCAAAACTTACATGCATCGAAACATGTAAAATCAGATCCAAAACATGAAAAGGAGATGTTATGGCATAGTAAGTAAGATTCAAAGTGATGATATGACATGTCAATAATCACTTGGAGCATGACAAAAGGAATTATATTTGAAACACGATATCGAGATGACATGACCTGTCAATAATTTCATTTGGCATGACATGGAAAATTAGATTTAGAACATAACAACGAGATGACATGACATAACAATATTAAAATGCAACATAGCATGGCAAATTAAATTCATAACATGATAGCTAGATGACACGACACTACACTAATCACATGCAATATGATATGCAAATCATATTCAAAACATAACAATGGTTTAAGTTTGTAATCTACACTATTTGAGGAGTCATTTCATTCAATTTGTGGCTTTTCTTAGACATGATAACGTTTATGTAGAAACGCATATTTTCTGTTCGGCCTGCTCAAAACAAAAACATAATTCCCTTTTCATGAGTTCAAATCGCCATGGTTATTGGCTTTTCACTATTAGCCCCATTATGGTAGCCTATCCCACAGATGAATCCAATCCCTTCGGCACATCACTTACATGTTAGTGCACAGCTAAAAGGGTGTATTCTAATGCAATATTTCAATATATCCACCACCTTATATCCCTTTCAATTTTCACGGTTTACAACATTAACAATAGCAAAATATATTCTAGCATAATTTCAACACGACTAGTGTCGCAACAGCCTAATTTATAACGGCTTAGTAACTTGCAAATCTTCTAGTAAAATTTCGGTAGCATAACATTGTATCGTATGACTCAAGATTTCGATTCGACATCATGATGCCCTAAAAGCATATGCATATGACTATTGAAACGCCAGCATAACAACATATTCTAGATTTTGAGATTTCATTTTAGTATTGTGACGTCTCATAAACCTGTGTTTTCTATTATTTAAATGGACAACATAAGGACATATCATTAAATCTATGATTCTAAACGGGCATTGTAACATCTTAAGGTGCTTCTCTATGTAAAATTTAAATGCGAGAACCTCAGTACCTACGAAGACAAGAAAGTACACGAAGAGACAGAACGCAAGAACCGTGGTCAAATTGAGAGAATTTCAAGATAACACGATCAAAGCAAGGACCCACCGTGACTGTCGGGTGAAAAACTTTGGAGTAAGCTTTATTTATTTTGCGAAAAATAAATAATTTATAAATCACTCATATCGCATAAAATAATTAGTTAAAGAAAAATATTTTTATTACCGACACAATTTATGTCTAAATATTTTCGTGAACGATAAAAATATTTTTCATTCATTCTTTTTTCTAAGCGATACAAACGATCATTTTTAGAAAAATATTTTTCAAATTATTTATTTTCTGTGAAACAAACGAAACCATAGTATTGATTTTAACAAACAACTATAACTTGATTAAGTACCATCGAAATATCAAGTGCGGAGACATATGAAGGAAAGTCAAAAAGGCAAAGGAAGGAGAAATAATTGACAGTGTTGATATAAACAAGCAACTATATCTTGATCGTCCTCTATTTTATTTTGGTCGAAAGATCGTCCTCTATTAAAGAATCACAAAATTACGAGTGATTATTATACAATTGAAGGAATATAAAAATAGCTGAGTGTAATAATTATAAAATATATTGTGATATTAAAATCCTCTCATACATCTCCCGACTTTCAAGACACCTTATTTTTTTTATGACTATTCTTGGCAAGATTCCACGACCAAGATGACGTGACTCCCATGACTTTATATTGCTCTCCACCTTTTACAAATGGACTAACAAACATAGCCCAGTTGACCATTGTATTACTTTTTCACCTTTCTTTTTCCTGCCTTTCACAAATGGACTAACACACATGGCCCAATTGACAAGTGTAACACATGCAAGATTGACCTAAAGAAAACCTTTTGGTAGGCATCCAAAAATACTTTTTCCATTATTTTCAATAATTAGAAAACATTGTTGGGTGTAGTAAATATTTTTAGAAATAATTGCTCAAAACTCCCTTAAAATTTGACACTGCAACATCTCGAACTTTGAAAAATTACAGATATTTACTTTCTAAACTTTTGGTAGGCATTCAAAAATGGTTTTCCCATTGTTTCCAATAATTAGAAATTCCATGTTGGGTGTGGTAAATATTTTTAGAGATAATTGCTCAAAACCCCCGTTAAACTTTGACACTTCAACATCTCAAACTTTGAAAAATTACAGATATTAACTTCCTGAACTTTCATTTTTGTTGTCCCGCTATTTTTTCTGTCTTGAATCTTGATAGCTCATAAGTGTTATCTGAATATGTATCAATCTATTTTTTCTTGACCAAAATAATGTCTAGCTGATTTTCTTAACTACATTAACCGTTCGTCGTTCTTTATTTTTTTTTAACGCCATTAATTATATAGTATAGGTTATTTTGGTAAAGAAAAATAAGTTATTCCAATTTCAGGTAACTATACCAACGAAAAAACCAGCACCTGCAATAAAAATGGGAAGAAGGACACTAGAAGTGCCAAAAGTTGTGTACGGCGCTCCCTTTAGTATTAAAAGTTTTTTTTTTCGGATCACTTAAGGGCCACTTTAAAAAAAAAAAGATCACTTAAGTGCCAACTCTGATATGGGTTGTCAGAAATCCGACGTAACCATATTTTATTAATTTCTTAGTCCTACGTGGCTTGCCGGCATGCCTAGTTAGCATATAACCCCTAAACGACGTCGTCTAAAAGTTATAAATAGTGATCATTTGAGTGTTAAATTTTGTTTAAAGTGACCACTTCAATGTCAATTGTTGTTAAAAAACGATCATTTCGGTGCTAGTTAGATTGTACGACGTCGTTTTGGATGTCCACGTGGATTAGATTTTTAAAAAAACATGCCAAGTCATATTAATAATTTTAATTTTAAATGCCACGTAATTAATTTGGCTGGAATTGACACTTAAGTAATCGTTTTTTCTCTAATTTGGCAGTTAAGTGATCTGAAAAAAATTTTTGGCACCAAAGTAAGTGCCGTACATAATTTTTTACACTTCTAGTGTTCTTCGAAAGCTCGGGAGGAAGGAAGAATATGTAATTTTCCAAAGTTGAAGCCTAATTGTTCAATATATCGAAGGTCACATGGATAATCTGTAACTTCTCAAAGTTCGAGAGTTAATAATTCTGTTGTTCGGGGTGGCTTTGAGCAATGATGAGTTTCTTACATTTTTGTCCTTTCCTGTTTCTGCCTTTAACCATTGTAAATGTGGCCCGTGGCCCTATTGACAAGTGCAACACATTCAAAATTCACCTTAGAAACTACTTAATAGGCATTCCTGAATATTTTCTCCATTTTTTCCAATGATGATTAATTTCATGTTGGGTGTCATTGGTATTTTTCTTTTCTTTTTTTCCATAATGAGTAGTTCGAGTGAAAGTGAACTCATTTAATATCTCATTTATTTAATAAACTAGGAAAAACATAGGCTAAAAACTACCAATTTTAAGGAAAAGTGAAAAAGATAGTCTTCAAAGTTTTACAGGTTGGTCAATTGAGTCCTTAACATTTCACTTTGACAATTAAACCCTAAAAGACATCGAATTTGAAGAAAATAATATGATAGATCACAAATCGTGCTTCATTAATGCTCGGAGCCCAAATAACTCATAGAACTTTTCAAAAGTGAGTTAGTAGCGGAGGCATTTTATGAAGTAACTAAATAAGAAAACTTATCATATTTACATCTATTGAATTGTCTTCATGCTATATGTAATCAATAACTATGACTAAAACAATTTGAACTTGAGATAGGTCAACTATTTCAAACTTATCCTACTGCCATTCCTGGGTAAAAAAAGATGGGAAACGGAATGAACGGTTGAGATTAAAGAATTAGGTTAAGTGGCGAGTGATTCATGGAAAAAAGCAATTCAACTTTAGAGGGACATGTTTATCTTTCTACTAGCTGAATTCATACCTAAAAGAAAAGAGTATATAGAACTCTCCATGGCTTTAAAGCTTCTGTTGGTCTTTCTAAGTTTGTGGAGAGTTTACATCGTTTGGGGCAAGACCAGCATTTTCGAAGATGATTTGGAGCTGGAGAGACAACTCAAGATCTTGAATAAACCACCCATCAAGACTTTTGTGGTAATAATGTCTTCCTTTTCCTTTTTGTTTTCATTTTAAGGTTGTCTTTGCAGTCTAGCCAACTTGAAAACACATGCACGATGTTGATTGAATAGTACAATAGGGTTTTGCATCCTTTTCGTAAGTTTCAAATATTGGTTTTACAATGAATTTTTTTTTGAGTAATTGTTATTTTCTCCTATATCCTCCTTATCGATGTTTCTTTTTTGTATTTGACAATTTCACTTGTAATAATTGGAGTTTCTTTGATAAATGTCGAGGTGCGTTATCTTTTTTTTTTTGAGAAAATTAGAAAACAAAAGATTATCGTTCCTTCCATGATGATATTGAAAATACTATTGAAACATCAAACGCGGAAATATGTGAAGAAAAGTCATATTTTGTTTGAAATCTTTAGCATATTTTAAAGATTTTTAAAGAGGAAATTCTCTATTACAATATACGGATTTTCGCTAACGAGCACTTTTTTCTTTCTGAAGACTAAGGAAGGAGAAATAATTGACTGCATTGATAGGAACAAGCAACCATCACTTGATCATTCTCTATTAAAGAATCACGAGATTTAGGTGAGTATGCATCTTTATTCTCCAATTGAAAGGATATATGAATATTTTAGTGTAGTAACTATAAAATGCATTGTGTGATATTTAATTCCTTTCATATATCTCATGACTTTCAAGATATCTTAATTCTTAAAACTTTGTATTAATATTCGCAAAATTCCATAACCAATATGATGTGTTTCTAGAAAGAGACGTTCTTACTTTGTCTCCATTTTTTCCGCCCTTAATAATGGGCTAACACATATGGCCCATTTGACAAGTGTAACACATGCGAGATTGATGTTACAAAACCTTTTAGTAGGCATTCATTGTCACGCCCAGAATCCCATCGAGAGCACGACACCCTCTACTGATCGATTTATGCGACATCCCAGGAATATCGCCGACCTCAAATAACCATCAGAGATTTACATCCACAGCGGATACCACAATTAATCCCGGACAATTTAAAACTGGGGAAACACTCAGGGAGAATATACACATATTCGATTCCATTAACAAACTTATAAAATATTTACAATTTACAAAACCACCACATATACAAGCACACCAAACTACGATCCACCAATTTACATAAGCACACCGTACTACAACCATCGATATCAAAAAGGACCGATGACCTGGATATCCTATCCCTAAAAAGATGCTCCTCCAAAGACCTATCTTCAAATCCCCTATACTAGCCCCTACGCCCCTTACTCGGCGTCCACTCTGAATCAGACTCCTCATCATCCGAATCTGAGCCTCCCTGATCAGCCTGTTCTTCCGAGGACTCCGACTCTGCCTCTATCACGATAGGGTGATTGATGTCGCCCGACTCAGCTGGAACTTCATTATGATACTCCTCAGCTAGTACATCGAAGAAATTGTACTCAGGCACGAAATTGGGATCCATATATCGCTCATATGGGAGTATATACTCCGGTTCCTCCTCAGGCTGCTCAGACTTGTCAGGCTCGTTCTCAGATTCTATCTCGGGCTCCACTTCCTCTGGTTCCTCTTCCTCTGATTCTTCTTCGGGGATTGGTTCTAAGTCTATGTCCATCGGGTCATCTTCCGCTTGCGATGCTTCGGGCTCGGGTTCATGCTCCGCCTCTGAAGATCCTTGTGCTGCGGATGATGGGTGCAATCCAGACTGAGCTAAACTAGTCTCCACACTGGTCAACTCTCCATCTATAGGGGGTATGGCAGATGGGTCCCAATCCCTAACTAAGTCAAACGGAACATCAAAACCCCTGACAGGCCCGAACTCATCCCCTGCCTGATCCCGAAAGAACCAAGCAGTATAAACATGGGATTCCCAAAGAGGTAGTCCTACTTCTACAAAAACGGTCGTAGTATGCTTAATCCAGGTCATTCCATTACCCATAGGAAATTCTGTAACCTCAAACTCGGTGTGCACTAGTACCCCAAAACGCTCTGGTGGCGGTGGCGGAGGATTCATGGCTCAGGTCGGGGTTCTGAAAATTATTGGTTAAAATAACCGTGAGACTACATCTCAGCAAGTACACCCATAAACCCCACCTAGGCTACCACGTACCTCCAGATGATCACACAAAACACAATCACACACATACCATTATCACATAGCAGGCACATCATTACAATCACAAGCATGCACAATTCTCATGTCATGCACTCATTCCGTTCTCATTATCTCTTTTCCCACATGCCTCGCCAGTGACTCGCGTTACCGTACATGCCTCAGGTACACTGCGACCTCTTTCCACAACACTTCTGGGCCTGCGTAAATGTACACGCCTCAGGTCATGTTTCTTGCCCGCGTTGAAGTACACGTCTCAGGCTCAACATCTACCACCTACTGCGCAACCCGCGTTGAAGTACACGCCTCAGGCTGGCAGTCTTCCGGTAATACCGGGCATCGTCCCACGTAAACGTACAAGCCTCAGGACGGCACAATTTCCACAAACTCATGTCATACCACATCCACTTTTTATTTATGCACATGCTTAACAAGCATTTACCACACTCAATTGACCAATCACACGTGGCCCGTGTACGCATCAATTCACACTCAAACATGCTCACTAAGCATTTGACATGGCCAATATTGACAATTTAAATCTGTCTGGCCCAAGCGTACACCCAACATGCATAATCAATCATGTAATTACACAACCACGCACTCAATTTCATCATCACAATTCAATCACAGTTCAAACACACAATAAACGCACAATTTGCCATTTTTCTCCAACCAAATGGCGTCAAATCAATTCCGACCCTTCACGGCACTTTCTCACAATTAATTGCCGGTTCTAAAAATCCAACTTGCGTCCCGAACGGCCCATCACAGCCCACGGAACAATCACTCACAGCCACTGTTGTTCTTGAAATTTCCATTAAAATTTTTTCCAAAATCAATCATAGGCCCGCCAATTGGTTCTACACCTAATCCGTGCAATTCCATACCCAACTAAACCCGATTTCCACCACAATTACCCGTCGATACCCAATATCCTAAGTCGGGTTTAGGGCGCGACTTACCGAGTTCTAGACTCACGCAGCTAGAACGGAAAGCGGCGGCAATCGACAAGGATGGTGGTGAATGGCGACACGGCTCGCGGTGACCGGCGGCGTGCGGCGGCGGTGCGGCTCCCTTGGCCAAGACCCACGGCCACACGGGGAGGAGAGGAGAGAGAGACGGACGGCGTGGGGCTGGCGGTGGCGAGGACGGCGCGGCACGGCGGCGGTCCAGCGGGCGTACGGACGGTGGCCGGCGGTGATGGCTCGGCGGCGATCGGCAAGGGGAGAGAGAGAGTCCACGGTGGGGGGGGGGGGGGGGGTTCACGGTGGAGGGGGGGCCGAATGAGGGGAGAGAGAAGAGAGAGGGAGATAAGGCTTGGACCAAATTTGACCAAAATGGCAAATGACTAAAATGCCCCTCTCTAACCTTTTTAATCCGACAGTCGAGATTCGATCTAATCTTAAAATCAACGCCCCAGATCGAGTCTTACAAAAAATATCCAAGGGTATACTTGTAATTTCTCAAAAAGTCCAAGGGCAAAATTGTCTTTTCCGAATTTTGAGGGTAAAATGACCAAAATGCCCTTTGCCCATAAAACTAGCCCTTTATTAATTCTCAAGGGTAAAATGGTCACTTTCCCATTTTCTTGCCGAAATTGAATTTTTCTGAAAGATTCGGGCACATCCAAAATTACATGTTCCAACCGCAACGTTGTCCTAACGTTCTGCCGTGACTTCCTAATTTTCCGATGCCCAATTTAGTCTCAATTTAATAATTGAATTCTATATAATGTAACTTGTGCATATCTCAGACTAACGGGCGGCTTTCGGGGAAATTCGCAGAATCGACCCGTGACTGATACTAAATCAAGTCACGTGCAAGTTCGTTCTGATCGTGTCGACCTCGGTTGTCAATAAAATCGCGAAGATCGATCACTAGTTCCGATAGGCACGATCGTTCGGTATAGGTTCTGGATCGTTCGTCAATTCACTTCGTGGTCAAACGGAATCACCCGTGATCCACTAGTGTGACAGTTACGAATCGGCCCTTCACTATCCTAAGATTGGCCCTTGTTGGCTCAAAATGTCACCTCGACGATTTTCTGATCGAAAGTCGGCTCACGATCGAATCTCTCTAGTCGTACGAATTTAAATCCCTAATTAGCCTTTCCCTATAGGTTAGTATCCTAGGAATGATCAGTTCCGGGCGAGACTAACTACAAGTACATTAATAAACTCAGTATTTTATAAATCCCAAATGGACTAATTTTCAGGATGTCACATTCATATGCACTTTGATGTTTGAAAGAGTGTGGGATCGTAGATTTTCAGGAACCGGGCTGAACGAACGGTGATGGTAAAAAGTTATAATGTTTTCTTTGTTAAAAATTCGATCGATGTGATTCTTATAGTGTTGGAGCCTATGAGTCGATCTGTAAGGTGGAATTAATCCATTATATCAAACCATAAAAAATCGTGACATTCACAATTAGAAGGTCGTGGTTAAAGTTATGATATGTTGAGCTACGGTCGTCCGATTTTGGCAAATTAGGTATTAATAGAAATCTCTTGATAAGTACAACCCAATTGTACTTTTTAATCGGACTTTTAATGAAGTTTTATTCCCGGTCAATTGACAAGTATAGGTAAAAAAAATTAGGTGTCTATAATGACTAGTTCCATGATTGATGTCATAGATATTTCCTATTATTACGAGTTCTTGGTTAAATGTTGACTCTTTATATAATTCACAAACTGAATAAATTACTAAAAGCATATGTTGAAACTCGAATGAGTTTCCCAATTGAGGGAAAAATGAGAAAAAAAAATAGCCTTAAATCTACGATTGATCGGTTGCGTCCTTAGCGTTTTTTTTTCACCCATTATTTACCGAACTTTTTCATCTTAGTCCATCAATTTCTATGGTCAAATCTTGTGCCTGACAAAAGTGATGTGGATTGTCATAAGTGGCCATTTGTGATTTTTCGACATGAACATTTCACCATCATTTAGTTTAGCTATTGATTGACCAAAAATAAAACTTTTAGGACTTAATTGATCAGAATAAGTCATAGAGGATTCAATCAACCAATGTAGACAGAACGTTAAGGACGGGCAGCGAGTTTAATAATACCTCAATGAGATATTGGTTGCTTTTGATGGCATGCGATAAAATGGAAAAATTACAAAAAAAGTTCTAAACCTATTACAATTATCTCAATTCAATTCTAATGGGAAAATTACCAAAAAAGTTCTAAACCTATTGCAATTATGTCAATTCAATTCTAATTTTTTTGTGCTAATTCAGTACTAAACTTTTTATATTTGTGCCAATTCAGTCCATCAAGCCAATTTTGGTATGTCGGCACTAACGTGGACACCAGCTAAGGCCAACGCTGACATGCCAATATTTTAATTTAATTTAATTTAATTTTTCTTTTTCCCTTTCCTTTTCTTCCTTCATTTCTTTTTCTTTCCCCACAATGGCCGGCGAGGCCATGGCCGCCTTTGCCTCGTGATCTAGGTGCGAGGCCTAGGAGTTGTGTGCGAGGCGGCCTCCCCAGCCGTGGGCAAAGTCAGCCTTGACCACGATTGGCAAGGCCATGGCCGCCTTTGTCTGTAGTTGGCGAGACCCTAGCAATGCGGGCAAAGGCGGCCATGGCCTCGCTAGCCATGGGCAAGGCCGACTTTGCCCGCGACCGCCTCACCAACCACTGTGGGGAAAATAAAGAAAAGAAAAAGAAAAAAATTTATAAAAATATATATTTAAAAATTTTTGCGTCAACGTTGGCTAGATGGTGTCCACGTCAGCGTCGACCAGCCAAAATTGGCTAGATGGACTGAATTGGCACAAATGCAAAAGGTTTAGAATAGAATTAGCACAATTGTTATAGGTTTAGGATTTTTTTGGTAATTTTCCCTGATAAAATCTGTGTCACTAAGTCAAATTTGTAAGGTAACCATGTTTTTGCGAAAAAAATTAATTGCTCGTTCGACATACTTTAAAATTCTATGACCTAGAAGATCATATAAATCTGACGTGAGGCGTATTGTGTAAAGTATAAGATTTTGGTAGAAAAAGAAACTTTAAGGATGTGTTTGGTTTCGGAAAATGTGTCCAATTTTTTTTAACTATAAATATAGAGAAAAAAATTACTTCTTTTAGTTTTAATTTTTCAGATAATGTTTTTGGCAGAGAGTTTCAAAATTGAGCATTGCGTACTTTTTCTCATTTTCTCCTAACTACGTTTTCCAATTAACAAACAGTAAAATTCCGTAATTTGATGTAAATCTGAATCTTCATACATATTACACTAATTTCTGCTTTTTTCCTGCAGAGAAGGCCGAGCTTACGTATTGCTAACTTTCCAACATCTTCCCCTACTAGCAAGCTCGTCACATTCGGGTCGAGGAAACCATGTTCTACCGGGACAGTCCCAATACCTCGAGTTCGAAAGGAAGATTTGATAAGGGCGAGATCTTTGAAGCACCCTTCTCCTATTGTTGGCATGGACAGTGATGTTCCGTCACACCATGTAAGTTTAAAATCTTTTCGTAGATGTACATAGGCATATGTTCACATAATTGCTCCAATTTTTCTTTTTGATACCTTAGATTGATCGACATTTGATGAAGAGAATGAATTTCATCGAAAGTACCCCATTTGTCTTGACAGCAGGTCTCTGTAAAGGTGGCGGATGATGTTGAGACCAAACACGGAGTTGATGCACATATGTCCGTCTATAATCTGACGGTTGTGAAAGATCAATTCAGTGCTCACAGATTGTGCATCGAGAATGGTCTGTCGGATCATGTGAGCGCGATCTATGTAGGATGGGCGGCAAGTCAAGCTTCGAATTGCACTTGTGTGCATTTCGTCCGTGACCAATTCATGGGTTTTTCTAAACACAACTTTAGGCTCGCCTATTTTCACGTTCTAAACAGTTTAACACTCCCTAACTTATTAGGTTGACGCAAATTGTCATGAAAATACAAGAATATCCGTATTAATCAAAACAACAATGTTATGTTCTAGAGCCTTATATATGATATTTTCTGTTTGTTCTTATACAAACTTAATTTCCTCTTTTCTACTTACTAATGTGATCAAGCTGATTTCTATAAAGGACCTTTTGTGATGAACTTGAACCCGGTCGGTAATCTTTTTGTTAATAACATATCTTATATACAAATTATAATCATAAAGAGCTCAAGTTAAACCATAAAATTCCCCTAAAAGAAACTTGAACTAAAGAATTGTATATTATAAGGAGTTACTAGAGATACAACTTTAGAGACATGTTGTAGATAAAATGTACTTTATTAAGATTCTTTTAAATTAGAATCCCGTTCACGAAATTAATTAGAAACTCATTTCTTAGACGATTCTCATTAAAAAAAACATGAGCATGTGAAACTTCTCCAATTTGAACACAAAAGAAAAAAAAACAAAAATTTAGGAAAGTTTAATAAAAAATATGAGATTGACTAATCCTCATTAAAAAGTGTATTTTTTCTATTCCATTTATGGGTTAATACCACGAAAAATTCCAAACTGATACACATGTGACAAATTACCCTCCGTTAGTTTCCATTAATTTTTTCTGTCAAATTGCTGAGTTAAATTACATATGACAATTGACGGATGTATCAGTTTGGGGTTTTACCCTCCGTTTGTTACATGTGTATTAATTTGTGATTTTTTTTTTGTATTAATCCAATTTAACGGAGGGTAAATTTGTCACAAATGTACCAATTTGGGGTTTTTGGTGATCAAAATTTTAGTTTTGGGTAAATTTGTCCCAGGTGTACCAGTTTGAAGTTTTTAGTGGTCAAAAAATTAATTTGGGATAAATTTATCACAAGTGTATCAATTTGGGATTTTTCATGGTATTAACCATTCATTTATCTTACCATTAATGAGGTCCCGGTGAGGATTCTTTTGGACCATTTAAAAATTTTATGTTGTGGCTAAAACTATCAGAAAGATGGAAGTAGCGTGAGCCTTTCTAAAATTGCCTACCTTCGTGGTTTTCTTTTTTATTTCCCTTTTCGACTTTCTATGTTGCTCTCCTATTGAATGTGAACGATCTTTTCTATTGTCTGATCTGGTTAGGTTTATCCAGCCTTGAATGGTGATGGTCTCGCTCGACTATTTACGTACTGGACGGTACGAAATTAAACATCAATAATACAATGATCATGATCTATGAATAAAATTTTGTGGAATAACCTAAGTGTACCACGTGAATTTTTCCAATTGATCATATATTGGGGTCTACTAGGGGGATGGCTTCCGCAACGGGTGCTTCAACATCCTATGTCCAGGGTTTGTGCAAATACACAAGACATTCACTCCTCGCAGTCCCATCACGCTGACGTCCACGTACGGCGGACAGCAGTACGAGATCAGAGTCCATGTCGAGCAGGACCGTCCTACCGGGAATTGGTGGCTCGTCGTGAACGGAGACATCGCCATCGGGTACTGGCCGAAGGAGCTTTTCGTCAACTTGCGCGATGGCGGCAAGACAGTGGCATGGGGAGGGGAAGGATTCTCCTGGAAGACGAAAGTCTGCCCCCCGATGGGGAGCGGGCACATGCCTGACGGTAGGTACAACCACGCCGCGTTTTTCCGCCAGGTCCATTACATGACGGGGTCCGACACGAACAAAACTCCTCTGGTCGTGTATGAGCGCGTCGATAAGTCGAGGGTTTATGGCCTAAAAAATGACATGTATATACCCAAAGAAGGATTTGTGTATAGCTTTACATACGGAGGTTCAAGGGGTCCTTGTGATTAGCTAATGTCTAGCTAGAGAAGAGGATGCATATACATTAAGCTGTGTTCTCTCAATAATTTGCCAATGCAAAGTTGTGTGGTTGTGCAGAAATCAATAGACTTCACCATTGATGAATGATCTTGAAGATTGGCCCGTTTTTGGTCATTGATGTGGTTGATCAACAAAGGAAGGGTAAAAACATTTTGATGGAGATGGCTTATCTTCTTTCCTCATGCAGATTCATTTGAAAGGTGGATCATCCTTCAAATCTGGGTTGTAAAGTGCCATGTTCACAGCTCAAGCTTGACTTGAGTTGCATATTCATCACTAAAAACTCAACTCGACTCACAATTTCGGTGCTTGAAATTTCTACTCGAGTTCAATCAAGTATTAAAATTTATGATTAAGCTCAATTCATATAAAGAATCATAAAACTCGAGTTCAATTTGTCTCAACTTGATTATGATCAACTTATAAAAGGACTCGAGCTTGAGCTCGAGCTCAATCTTACAGTTTTCAAATAATGTGGGTGTATTAGGGAATTTTGAGGATTTCTACTTATATCTTTGTAACTATTAAACATTCTGTAAATAATAGTAAAAATTGATTACGCTAGTGAGTCTGTCGAGCTGAGCATTGGGAAACTCAAGTTCGACCCAACAAAATATTTGAGTAACTAGAGCTCGAGCCCAATTTCAAATCAAATGAGTCGATCTCAAATAATCATGCAGTCGAGCTCAATCTACTCGTGAATAGCTTGATTCGATTTTATCCCTATTCCAAACCAGATTATGTTGGACATGATCAAGCCTGCGAGAGCTTTCCAATCACAGAAGTTTGGGTTAGGTCCATCTCGAGTATCAACCTATGCCTTTTATGTCACAATCTAGCCATATCTCTATTATCTAAACAGCATCTTGAATTTTACAAATTGGGGTCACCAGCTAGTAGTGTCTCAACTTCTTTGATCCTCAGAAATCCTAGGTTCAGGTAACCAATGGGATGCAAAGTAATCACAAACTTGAAATACCGGACTAGAGTCACCCCCATTCAATTTGGAAAACCTAGGTCGATTGAATACCTAAAGGCTTAGGCAGTAATGGAAAAGTCAGCTACCTAAATGCACATGAAGCAAAGTAGTCTATAAAAAATAGAGATCTTAAGCCCAATGGTTCGGTTACATGTGGGGTGGAGTAGCGTCCCATGACGCTCTTTGTAAATGTTTTGCTAAATTCTAATCATTCATCGTGTAATTTTCGAAGTACACATGATGTTTCATTTAAGATTCAAAATATCACCAAAACACTTATTAGACGTCTCTATTCATTAACGAGGTTGCCTTCTCGCGTGCAGTGGTGTGATATCATGTGTGATTGAGGGCGTATGCAAATGTCAATTGGATGAGAAATTAACCATGATTTGAGAAAATGACATAACACACTAATGACATGGCAAATTTAACATTCGAGCATAGTGAGAAATGACATGACATTACAATATACACATACAAAATGACATGGCAAATCAGATTTTGATCATGGCAATGAAATGACATGTATTTCAATAAACACATCAGCATGACGTGGGGAAATTACATTCAGAAGATGACAACAAAATGCCATGACATTGCAGTTTTGACATGCAGCATGGCATGACGAACTAAATTCAAAACATGATAAGAAAATAACGACATGACAATATTCACATGCAGCATGACATAAAAAATCATATTATATGACATGGAAAAATTCATTTGCAGCAATACATGGCAAATCAAATAACATGACATGGAAATATTCACATGCGGCTGGACTTGACAAATCACGTTCAAAACATGATAAAGAGATCACGTGACATGGCAATACTTATATTGAACATTACATGGAGAAACCAGATACAAAGAGATGACATGACATGATAATAATCATATGGAATATGAAATGACAAATCATATGTGAAACAAAGTAAAGAGAAGACATGGCATGACAATAATCACACATAACATCACATAACAAATCAGATTCGGAACATGAGAACAAGATGACATGACATGCCAATATGAAAATGCAGTATAACAAGACAAATTAAACTTTGAACACGATAGCGAGATGATATGATAGCAATAATCACATAAATTATGACATGACAAATCAGATTCAAAATATGAGAATGATATATGTAATTAACACTACATAAGGAGTCATTTTCATTCAATTTGCAGCTTTTCTTGGACGTGGCAACAACTGTGTAGAAACACTAATTTCCCGTAGGGCCAGGTCAAAACAAAACCCTAATTCAATTTCAAAATCATGAAATGAATTATCACGTGTAGGGGACCTCAGTTCATGGGTTCTAACCGCGATGGCTATTGTATTCTAATCCAATACTTTAATATAGGCAAAAGTACACCAGAAGTGCCACAACTTGTGTACGGCGATCACTTTGGTGCCATAACTTTTTTTCGGATCACTTTGGTGCCAAGTCGAAGGAAAATAGATCACTTTAGTGACTCCGGCCAAAATTCCGGCCAAAAAGCTGACCTGGCATTTATATTAAAAAAAAATGGTCTGACTTGTACACGTGGAAATTATGTGGCTTTTTTCGAATTTTTTAATTTTTAGAAAAATAATTAAAATAAAAAAAAAGGTTGCAGCAGCGGTGAGGGAGCCCTCGCCGCTGCAACCGCCAACCCACCACCTCCGGGAAGGGCCGGCGGTGGTGGGCGCAGTGGTCGCCGGCCCCTGGCCGGGGCCCGGCGACCCTCGCCGAGCCCGGCGAGGGCCGGATCCGCGCCGCGCCTCGCCGTCGCGACCCGGGCGACGACGAGGTCGGCCTCGCCTCGAGCGAGGCGAGGCCGACCTCGCCGTCGCCCGGGTCGCGACGGCAAAGTCGGTCTCGCCTCGCCCGAAGAAAGGCGAGGCCGGACCTCGCCGTCGCCCGGGTCACGACGGCGAGGTCTCGCCTCGCCGGATCCGGCCCTCGCCGACCATTGCGCCCACCACTGCCGGCCCTTCCCGACAGTGGTGGATTGGCGGTGGCAGCAGCGGCGAGGGAGCCCTCGCCGCTGTTGCAGGCTTTTTTATTTATTTATTTATTTTAATTTAATTTTTTTAAAAAAAAATACATGTCAGCGGGCTAAACGGCGTCGTTTTTTGTTTTTAATGCTGACTGGACCTCTCCGGCGAGCCGTGTCAGCGCCACATCGGATTTCCGGCGAGCCACGTCAGCATTGGCACTAAAATGATCGTTTTTCAAAAAAGTTGGCACCAAAGTGATCCGAAAAAAAGTTATGGCACCAAAGTAATCGCCGTACACAAGTTATGGTACTTCTAGTGTACTTTTGTCCTTTAATATATGTGCCACTTTTTATCCCTTCCAAACTGCACGCTTTATATCATCAACGACAACAAAATGGATTCTCGCATAATTTTCTACACAGCCAGCATCGTAACGACCAAACTCAGATCTAGGAATCCAAACGATCATCATGACAGCCTTATAGCATGCAAAATTTCTAGTTAAATTTCAATGACATAATAATTTATCATATGACTTGAGATTTCAGTCCGGCGTTATGATAGCCTATGAACACACTATTTTGGCTATTGAAATGGCCAACATAAAGACATATTCTAGACTTTGAGATTTCATTTTGGCATCATGTCAGCTTTAAAACATGCGTTTTTCTACTATTTACGGACAACATAATGGCGTATATTTATTCTAAATGAGCATTATAACATCCTAACAGGCTTCTCTATTTGAAATTTAGAGCAAGGGTGTCGCGAAATGACCTCTAAAATGTGAATGCCTCGATACCTATGAGTACAGAGGAGAGCCTATGAACACACTCTTTTGGCTGTTGAAACGGTCAACATAAAGACATTCTAGACTTTGAGATTTCATTTTGGCATCATGACAGCTTTAAAACATGCATTTTCTACTATTTACGGACAACATAATGGCATATATTTATTCTAAATGAGCATTATAACATCCTAACAGGCTTCTCCATTTGAAATTTAGAGCAAGGGTGTCGCAAAATGACCTCTAAAATGTGAATGCCTCGGTACCTATGAGTACAAAGGAGAGCCTATGAACACACTCTTTTGGCTATTGAAACGGTCAACATAAAGACATTCTAGCCATTGAGATTTCATTTTGGCATCATGACAGCTTTAAAACATGCGTTTTCTACTATTTACGGACAACATAATGGCATACATTTATTCTAAATGAGCATTATAACATCCTAACAGGCTTCTCTAATTGAAATTAGAGCAAGGGTGTCGTGAAATGACCTCTGAAATGTGAATGCCTCGATACCTATGAGTACAGAGGAGAGCACGCGAAAAGTGAAAACGTAAGAACCGCAGTCAAACTACGAGAATATCAAGAAAACTGCAAGGCAATAACTCACCAAATTACTACCGAAAAATCAAATGCAAAAATATGAGAAGGAAAGTCATATTTTGCTAGAAATGTTAAGCATCTTCAATCCTAAAGATTTTTAAAGAGGGAATTGTCGATTACAACCTATGGATTTTTGCCGATGAGCACTTTTTTCTTTCTAAAGACTAAGGAAGGAGAAATAATTGATTGTATTGATATAAATAAGCAACCATTACGTTAACATCCTCCTTTGAAGAATCACAAAATTCGGGTGAGTATGCTTCTTTATTCTCCATAGGAACGAATATATGAATATTCAAGTGCAATAATTATAAAATATATTGTTTGATATTTGATTCCTCTCATATAGCTCATGACTTTCAGGATACCTTAATTTTTAAGACTTCGTATTGCAAAATTCCATGACCAATCCGATGTGTTTTTAGATAGAGAAATTATTATTGTTTCTCCTTTTTTTTTCCGCCTTTTACTAATGGACTGACACGCATGGCCCAATTGACAAGTATAACACATGTTTACTAATGATTCATAATTGATTTCCCATTATTATCAATGGTAATTAGTACCATGTCGAGTGTAATAAATGTTTTAGGAATAATTGCTCTAAACTCCCTTGAACTTTGACACAGCAGTATCTCGAGCTTTGAATAGTTACGGATATTTAATCACCCCTACGCTTTCATTTTTGTTATATCCACTAGTTTTTCCGTGTTTATAGATGATAGGTGTTACCTGAATATTTTTCTTGATCAAAATATAATTTTCGTAAATACTTTAACCGTGCATCATTCTTTAGATTTTTTTGTTAACCATATAGTATAGGTTTGTGGAAAATCTGATTTGATTTTCCTCCTTGCACTCATTCTAATAATTTTTTATTTTATTTTTAAATAAAATTCGATTTTTAATTTTTTTATTTTTAAATATTTTTTATTTTTTTTATTTTTTTCTTCCTCTGCCGGTCGCCGGCCACCATGATAGCTAGCCACCAACCACAGGCGAGGGACAAGCTCACCCAAGGCCAAGGAGACTCGACCTCGCTCGAGGCTGGCGAGGCTCGACCTCGCTGGCTTTCCCGAGGCCTCGCCTCGCCGGCTCAAGGCGTCGGCCACAACCGAGCTCATTCCTTGCCTACGACTGGTCATTGGCCGTCACCGTGGCTAGCAACCGGAAAAGAAAAAAAGAAAAAAAATAATTAAAAAGAAAAGGAATATGAAGGAGTGTAGAGAGAAAAGAGATTCGAGAGGAAATCATTTTCCTTACTTTTGAAAGTATTTTTTTCATTGAGGGAAATTGTTTTCCTTGACTAGTTTATTTTTCGTGAGCTGAACGCTGGAAAATGTTTTTCTGAAAGTTGTTTTCTGCGAAACAAATGAAGCTTAAAGGCTTTGCCTAACTTTTCGCTAAATTCCATGATCAATAATATTACTTTTTCTCCATTTTTCTGCCTTTAACCAATGGACTTATCGCCGATGGCCCTATTGACTTGTGTAACACATGCGAATTCACCTTGGAAACCTCTTAATGGGAATTCATGAATATTATCCCCATATCTTTCGATGATGATTAATTCCATGTTGGGTATCATACGTATTTTCCTTTTTTTCCATGATGAGAGTAGTTCGAGTGAAAGCGAGCACATTAAATAACTCACTAATTTAATTAAGGGTTAATACCACGAAAAATCCTAAATCAGTATATCTATGGTAAATTTACCCAAAACTAATTTTTTGACCACCAAAACCCAAAACTGGTTCATTTGTGATAAATTTACCCTCCGTTAAATTGGATTAATATCACGAAAAATCACAAACCGGTAAATTGTGACAAATAGAGGGGTAAAACCCTAAACTGGCACACCCGTCAATTGCCACGTGTCATACAACTTAGCAATTTGATGGTAAAATTTAATGGAAACTAATAGAGGGTAAATTTTTTATAGGTGTATCAATTTGAGATTTTTTGTGGTATTAACCCTTTAATTAGTTAGGAAAAACATAGGCTGGAAACTATCAAAATTAAAGATAGCCTAGTGGTAAGGGAATTAAGTGGGGGTGGGGACATTTAGTTTCAAATAAAGGAGAATTAGAGTATGACAAATAGAAAAAATACTTTTAAAAGTTTTGCATGTGGGTCAATTGAGTCTTTAACGTTTTCTTTTAACAATTAAAACTTATAAAACATCGAATTCAAAGAAAATAATAGATCGCTAATTGCACCCCATTTATGGTCAAAGTTCAAATAACTCAGAGATTTGTTAAATAGTGGGTTAATAGCAGTGGTACTTAGTAAGTAACTGATCAATAAAACTTATCATTTTTCAGTCCATTGACTTGTCTTGACGCTAAATGTAATCAATTCCTATGACTAAATCAGTTTGGACTTGAGATGGGTCAACCATTTCTAGGTTAAAAGGATGGGAAACGGAATGAACGGTTGAAATTAAACGATTAGGTCGAGGGGTGAGTGATTCATGGTTAAAAGCATTTCAACTTTAGAGGGACATGCTTATCTTTCTACTAGCTCAATTCACACCCAAAAGAAGAGTATATAGAGCTCGCCATGGCTTTAAAGCTTCTGTTGGTCTTTCTAAGTTTGTGGAGAGTTCACATCGTTTGGGGCAAGACCAGCATTTTTGAAGATGATTTGGAGCTGGAGAGACAACTCAAGATCTTGAATAAACCACCCGTCAAGACGTTCGTGGTAATGATGTCTTGCTTCTACAATCACTTTCTCTAATATCCTCCTTATCGATAGATCTCTCTTGTATTCGATAGTTCTGCTTGCGGTAATTGGAGTTTCTTCGTTGGATTTTTCTATCTAGAGATATAGAAAGTACGAGATGATCGTTCTTTCCATGATGAAATTATATGATAAAATGCTACCGAAACATTGAATGTGGGAATATGGAAAGGATTGTCATGTCTTGTTTGAAATGATTAGCATCTTCTATAGATTTTTGAAGAGGAGATTTTCGATTACGATTTATGGGTTTTTTCTAACAAGAACTTTTTTTCTTTATGAAGACGAAAGAAGGAGAAACAATTGATTGTGTTGACATAAACAAGCAACCATCGCTTGATCATCCTTTGTTGAAGAATCATAAAATTCAGGTGAGTATGCGGTCTTATTCTCCAATCGAAGGAATAATCTGAATATTTGATGCAATAATCATAAAATATATTGTGGGATATCTAATTCCTTTCATATATCTCATGACTTTCAAGATACCTTATTTTTGTAAGACTTTCTATTAATCTTCGCAAATTTGGATGACCAATACGATGCGTTTCCAAGAAAGAGACATCATTACTTTTTCTCCCTGTTTTTTTCTCCGCCTTTTACGAATGGACTAACTAACACGGATGGCCCAATTGACAAGTGTCACACATGCGAGATTGACCTTAGGATACCTTCTAGGAGACATTCATAAATGCTTTTTCTCATTGTTTTCAGTGACAATTAGATCCAGGTCGAGTGTAATAAATGTTTTAAAGGATAAATAGCTCAAAACCCCCCTTTAAATTCATCAAAGCGATCTCGAACTTTGAAAAGTTTCAGATGTGTTTTTTTTTTTTTGGTGTAAATGTAAGTAGTATGTATAAGATGACGTACAGGAGCTGAGGGGCATTCCCCAGCATTACAAATAGAACTAAGATTACAAAAAAATGGAGTGGGGGAGTCTCCATATAGTAGCCAAAGTTTCATTTGTTCGGGACGGTCTAAAAGATTTGTAGTGCGAAGCTCGCCCTCTAACAAGTTTGCGAACTTTAGCCAAAATGATAAAGGCATCATTTGACTTTTGTTGGAAGCGTCTACGATTACGCTCCATTCAGATGTGTTATATCTACTAATATTTCAATTTTCATAACTTATAATACTTACCTGATTATGCGCCAATTCTTTGTTTGTTTTTTTTTTTTGACAAAAATAATCTCCACTTAATTTTCTTGACCGTGCATCAATATTGACAACTTTTCGACGTCACTAACCATATAGTATAGGTTATGTTGGTAAAAAAATAGTGTTAATATCACGAAAGACCCCAAATCGGTACACCTGATAAATTTACCCCAAATTATTTTTTTGACCACAAAAAACTCCAAACTAATACACCTGTGATAATTTTACCCCGAACTATTTTTTTTACTATTAAAAATCTCACATTGGTACACCTATGACAATTTTACCCTGAACTAATTTTTTGACCACCAAAAACTTCAAACTGGTACACTTCTATTTTTGTACATCTACTAGTTTTTCCGTTTTCATAAGGGTTATCTGAATAGGGACTAATTCGTTTTTCTTGACCAAAATAATCTCTACTTAATTTCTTTACTATAATAACCGCGAATAATTTCTTTATGACTTTTTAACGTTACTAACCATATAATATACGTTGATTTGATAAAGAAAAATGAGTTGGTCCGTTTTCATATGACACTTAACAACCATGTCCACAAAGAAAGTAGCATTTGGACGAAAGCTCAGGAGAAGGAAAAATTTGTAACTTTTCAAAGTTCGAGGGCTGTCGCCTAATGATACCAAAGTTCAGATGAGCGATTTGTCACTTTTCAAAGTTCTAGAGTTACTATGCAAAAGTACTAATGTTGAGGGTGGTTTTGAGCAATAATTATCCCAATTTTTTTACTTTTCTTCGATTACAAGTGGTTCAAGCGAAAGGGGACTCATTAAAGAGTTCGTGTAACTCACTACAAAAAAAGCCGGGTTTTGCCACGAATTTTGCCACGAAAAATTTCGACAAAATTCGTGGCAAAATGCATTTGCGACGAAATTGGCGACGGAAAAAAATTCGTCGCTAATAGGCCGTCGCAAAATTTTGCCACGGAAAATTCCAATTTTCGTGGCTAATTTGCGACGAAAAAATTCGTCGCAAAATTCGTCGCTAATTATCCGTGGCAAAATTCGTGGCTAATTTTGCAACGAAAAATAATTCGTGGCAAAATTCGTCGCTAATTATTCGTGGCAAAATTCGTGGCTAATTTGCCACGAATAATATTCGTGGCAAATATCCGTCGCTAATTTGCCACGAATAATATTCGTGGCCAATATCCGTCGCTAATTTGCCACGAATATTTTTCGTGGCTAATTTGCCACGAATATTATTCGTGACAAGAATCCGTCGGTAATTTGCCACGAGATCTATTCGTGGCAAAAGTCGTCGCTATTATTTTGGTCGCCAAAGTGCAACGAAAAATTTTCATGGCAAAAAGTCGTTGCTAATTATCACGTGGCTAATAAATTTTTTTTTTCGACTAGTTTATTCGTGGCTAATTTGCCACAAAAAAATTCGTGGCTAAATTCGTGGCTAATTTGCAACTGGAATTATTCGTGGCAAAATTCGTGGCTAATTTGCCACTGGAATTATTCGTGGCAAAATTCGTGGTTAAATTCGTAGCAAAATTCGTGGCTAATTTGCCAGGAAATTTTTTTTTTTTATCAGTATTTTGCCACGAAAAATTTTGACTATTGCGGCCGACATTATTCGAAAACAAATTTGGCGACGAATGTTGTTTAGGAACGATTTCGATTTGAAATCTGATTAACATTGATAGAAAATCACAGTCAAGACAAGAACAAACCCCAAAAAGAAAGAAATGAAACAATGTTCTAAATTAGCGAGTTCGCAAACTGTTGTGGCAAACTATTGATCTTGCCAAGAAGTTCTTTCACGTTGTGGCAAACTGTTGCGGCAAACTATTGATTTCCAAGAATCGAAGTCCTGTCCATCTGCAGCGCAAACATCACAATATCAAACTCCTAACCCCTGTTAATTTTTTCACATCTATTCAACAGCAGAAGCACAAAGATATAAGTACCTCTTGGAAATTTAAACTAGCAAGGATCATCATCATCATCAGCAGCATCAGCATCAGCATCATCATCATCATCATCATCATCATCGGAATCGACTATCATCATCATTGTGGCCATCACCTACTTGGATTAGTAGGAGGTACGGAGGACCGCCGGTCATTAGCTTCGAGGTTGAGGTGTTGCATGATCAATTGCAAACGTTGGTTCACTCCTTTCATTTCTTCGTCCTTCTGTACAAGTAATTGTTTCATTTCTTCGTCTTTCTGTACAAGTAACTGTTTCATTTCTTCATCCTTCTGTACCAGTAATTGTTTCAAGCGGTTCAATTCTTGGTCCGTTCGCTCCTCGTGTTGTGCCCTTAAAAAAGCCGCCTTGGAGGATGAAGTTGCGCAGCCGCATTCACATCCTTGACAAGGATCCCATCCCAAATATTTGACCTCTTCTCATTCCACCCGATGCCTCCATCCATAATGCCATATCACAACCGATGGCTCGGACGCAGCAGACACTATCACCATCACCATCACCATCACCATCACCACTAGCAGCAGCCGTGCTCATTACAAGTTCATCATATTTGTCCTACATTAACAATATTAATAAAAAAAAAAACTTCATATATATATAAATACAAAATATAACCTTATATACCTTAATAACTTTTGCTCGATTGCCGGTCCATGTCTTATCTTTTTTCTGAAAGGTGCGTTCAAATGTAGCCATAAATGTTGGTTCCGTCCCCAATTCATCTGCCTACAAAATATAAACATAAATGAAATGAGTAATTATTGATTTAACTTTACAACATGTTTAAAAGACTTACCATTCTTTTTCTATGCTCCCCGATATTAATAGAGACCCCAGCATATGTGGCAGACCCTTCACTAGAACTAGAAGCTCGATTCTTCTTATTAATTTCACTGATTTGCTGATGCTTTTCGGTGTCCCAAATTCTTTTGATTTCCGCCCAATTGTCAGCTGTAATAAAATCCGGCTTTTCTTGTCTTCTCTTTGCTCTATTCATCACATTTCGCATGTGATCACCGGCTTTCTTCTTAAAAATTCTTTTAACTTCTTTCTCTTCCGCTTCATCCCACTCGAACTTCCGCTGCAAGCAATCAATAGAAAAATAATTGTACGCTCAGTATGTTAAATCGAACTTAGTTTGTGAGGAAATAAAAGGACAAAACTTACCTTGAACTCATTCCACCACAATTCCTTTACTTCTTTTGGAGCAGTGGTCCAACTACTAAACTGCCCCATCCAATAGTTATCGATTATTTTATTAAGTCTCCTCACAACACGCGTAGAATCCATGAATCTGCAAACAGGTTATAACTTATTTCAACATACGTAGCATCCGTAAAGCATACAGACAATTCAGTTGACATCCATAATAATTCACATATATTTAAAAAAATGAAATACTTACGAATCTCCAAATGGGGCTATCATGAAGCGGGTATCTTCTTCATAATTCGAGTGTTGCGTTGAAGAAGAAGGTGGAACCGAAGGCGATGGAACTGAAGTAAATTCAGTTCGCATTTGAGGGTCGGAGGAAGGGCCAATGTGTCCATGTACTAGTTGAGAGTTAGATAAAAGGGCAGGGGCAGGGGAAGCGGAAAGGGATGGGGATGAGGACGAGGAAGAGGAAAGGCCTGATCTTCTTTGTGAAGCATCATCACGACGCATGTGACCTCCACGTTTATACTAAAAGGTGCAAGGTTAGACAAAAATAAAGAAAATTATGGACATATATTAAGGACACATAATGACGTACGTCGTGAAGCTTACCATTTTGTTATTGAGAGCAAGAGAGATGGCCCCTGAAAAAAAGGAAGCTGTCCGGAAATGTCTACGAGCTAAATTTCGGGTCCTACAACGATAAAAAAGGAAGAACTCATCTAGCCTTAGAACTTAATAAGTTACACTTTCACAACAAATGTTATGATGCAAGTAAATCACTAAGTTCTGTTCAAAATGAATATATCAATAAATTTTTACCTCGAAGGGAGCCACTCCAGAAAACGCAAATGTCACGGAAATAGTTTTACCCCGATGGCCAAACCTTCAACCTAGGCCAAAAAAGGTTTGGAAATAGTTTTCAAACCTAGATAATGATAAAATGACTCCGAAACGAAAAAAAAAAAAGCCCAAATGTCGCGGAAAACACTATTCACCAGAATCAATTTTTGGCAAAAAACCCATCTAAACGACTCCAAAAAGCCAAAAAATGGCTTGCGTCACGGCCATAGGCCGTGAATTTCGATCAGCGGGCCGTTTCCACTTGACCGACCAAATTTCAGCTCATTCCGACAACATTTCACCTTATTTCGACCAAATTTCAAACGAATTTCAACTAAATTTCAACTAAATTTCAACCTAAATCCGACCAAATTGATTATGTTTCGTTCTGTTTCGTGGGCGAACGAAACAGATTGGGTCTGTTTCACCCACGAACAGAATCAAATTCGTGGGCGAAACAGAAACAGAACCATTCTGTTTCGCCCACGAACAGAATCAAATTCGTGGGCGAAACAGAATGGTTCTGTTTTTGTTTCGCCCACGAATTTGATTCTGTTCGTGGGCGAAACAGACCCAACAATAATTACACACAGAAGCCAACACAACACCCAACACAGAAGCGCCCACGAAAGCCAACACGAGCGTGCCGAAGCACGGGCGCCCACGAACGGTTTGTTTCGCACACGAATAGAACCAAATTCGTGGCGAAAGAGACAACTGCTTCGTCCCACGAACGAACGAGCGAGCGAAGGCGGACCCAACACGAAGCGAGCGGACCCAACACGAAGCCGGCCAACACAGGCACACAGACGCAGACCCAACTCAGAAGCCAGCCAACACAGATGCAGAAGCACAGAAGCTTAGCAGAAGAAGAAGCGCGAGGCGAGAAGACGTAGAAGCACGGCGAAGCATAGAAGCGAAGCACGGAGCGTACGGACCCAAACGTAGACCCAACACATACATTGAACAGAAGCATAAGCAGACGCAAACGCCTAGAAATAACGGCGAAAAGCAGACCCAACAGAAGCATACCGAATAGAAGCAGACCGAACCGAATAGAAGCAGACCGAACACTCGCGGACGCCGCCGAAGAACCCAACAGAAGCAGACCGCGCGCTGGGTGTCCTCGCTTCCCACCGTCCGTCGCCGAAGAACGCCAAGAATCGCGCCGAAGAACGCCAAGAATCGCGCCGAAGAACGCCGAAGAACTGCAACAGAGACAGAGAAAGAGGGAGAAGACAGAGACAGACAAGAGACAGAGACAGAGATAGGTTCGATCGTGAGAACAGAAAAGAAGAACCCTAATTTGTACCCGCTCATGAAGACGACGCCGTATGGTGACTTTTCGCTGAAATTAGCCACGGATTTAAAATCGTGGCAAATTTGCCACGATTTTAGGATTCGTGGCTAAACTCGTGGCAAATTAGCCACGAATATTATTTCGTGGCTAATTTGCCACGATTTCCAATCCGTGGCTAATTTGCCACGATTTTAGCCACGAATTGTTATTATATCGCGGCAAATTCGAACCGAAATATAAAATTGTCGCGGTAATTTTGGGGTCTTTTTCAAATTCGTGGCTAAATCCGTGGCAAATTTGCCACGGATTTTAGCCACGGATTTCCTAAAAAAGAATAAATTAGAAATTTTTTTTAAAAAAAATCCGTGGCAAATTTGCCACGGATTTCCTAAAAAAGAATAAATTAGAAATTTTTTTTAAAAAAAATCCGTGGCTAAAATCCGTGGCAAATTTGCCACGGATTTCCTAAAAAAGAATACAATAGAAATTTTTTTTTAAAAAAATCCGTGGCAAAAATCCGTGGCAAATTTGCCACGGATTTTTGCCACGGATTTCCTAAAAAATAATACAATCGAATTTTTTTTTAAAAAAATCCGTGGCAAATTTGCCACGGATTTTAGCAATGGATTTCCTAAAAAAGAATAAATTAGGATTTTTTTTAAAAAAAATCCGTGGCAAAAATCCGTGCCAAATTTGCCACGGATTTCCTAAAAAATAATACAATCGAATTTTTAAAAAAATCCGTGGCAAATTTGCCACGGATTTTTGCCACGATTTCCTAAAAATAATACAATCGAATTTTTAAAAAAATCCGTGGCAAAAATCCGTGGCAAATTTGCCACGGATTTTTGCCACGGATTTCCTTAAAAATAATACAATCGATTTTTTTAAAAAAATCCCTGGCAAAAATCCGTGGCAAATTTGCCACGGATTTTAGCCACGGATTTCCTAAAAGAATAAATTAGGATTTTTTTTAAAAATCCGTGGCAAAAATCCGTGGCAAATTTGCCACGGATTTTTGCCACGGATTTCCTAAAAATAATACAATCGAATTTTTAAAAAATCCGTGGCAAAAATCCGTGGCAAATTTGCCACGGATTTTTGCCACGGATTTCCTAAAAATAATACAATCGAATTTTTTTAAAAAAAAATCCGTGGCAAATTTGCCACGGATTTCCTTAAAAATAATACAATCGATTTTTTTAAAAAAAAAATCCGTGGCAAATTTGCCACGGATTTTTGCCACGGATTTCCTAAAAAATAATACAATCGAATTTTTTTTTAAAAAAATCCGTGGCAAATTTGCCACGGATTTTAGCCACGGATTTCCTAAAAAGAATAAATTAGGATTTTTTTAAAAAATCCGTGGCAAAAATCCGTGGCAAATTTGCCACGGATTTTGCCACGGATTTCCTAAAAATAATACAATCGAATTTTTTTAAAAAATCCGTGGCAAAAATCCGTGGCAAATTTGCCACGATTTTTGCCACAGATTTCCTTAAAAATAATACAATCGATTTTTTTAAAAAAATCCGTGGCAAAAATCCATGGCAAATTTGCCACGGATTTTGCCACGGATTTCCTAAAAATAATACAATCGAATTTTTTAAAAAAATCCGTGGCAAAAATCCGTGGCAAATTTGCCACGGATTTTTGCCACGGATTTCCTAAAAATAATACAATCGATTTTTTTAAAACAAATCCGTGGCTAAAATCCGTGGCAAATTTGCCACGGATTTTAGCCACGAATTTCCTAAAAAGAATACAATATAAATTTTTTTTAAAAAAATCCATGGCTAAAATCCGTGGCAAATTTGCCACGGATTTTAGCCATGAATTTCCTAAAAAAGAATACAATATAATTTTTTTTTAAAAAAAAATCCGTGGCTAAAATCCGTGGCAAATTTGCCACGGATTTTAGCCACGGATTTCCTAAAAAAGAATAAATTAGAAATTTTTTTTAAAAAAAAATCCGTGGCTAAAATCCGTGGCAAATTTGCCACGGATTTCCTAAAAAAAAGCCTAAATCATGCGTACGGCCTTTATTTACGAAATCCGTGGTAAATTGCCACGGATTTTTGCCACGAATTTCCTAAAATTAATTTTTGGCTTTTCATGAAAAATTACTTGGCCTTGTGAGTGGGATTTTTTCATGAAATTCGTGGCTAAATTTCGTGGCAAATTTTCCACTGATTTTAGCCACGAATTTCATTTCTACTATCCCACACTCGCGTAATTTTTTTTTTTTTCCGGACAATGACGTTTCATTAACAATAATAGCAATAATAATATTCAACAACAATTACAATAATAATAATAATAATAATAATAACTACCACAACAACAACAACAACAACAACAACAATACTAATAATTACGGCAACAACAACAATAATAAATATGACAACAACAATAAACTTTGTCATAATAATAATAATAATAATAATAATAATTACGACATAATTAGTAAAAAGTCTAAAAAATCTAAATCTTCGCCTTCGCCTTCACCTTCGTCTTCATCTTGATCTTAATCTTCTTGTTCAGCATCATCGTCATCATCGTCATCATCGTCATCGTCATCATCATCGTCATCGTCGTCGTCATCATCATCATCATCATCATCCTCTGTCTGAAAATCAGCTTCTGCAACACCTTCTAGATCTACATCTATCATTGCTCCACATGGATCTCGTAGAGTAGGAATGTTATATTCCTCAGTTTGAACCGCATTATAAACTTCCTCTTGTTGATATGCTGTATCCTTCCAGTGTTCCTCGATTTTTCTTCGTGCTTTGATTTTACATACAGCCCACCAATCAGCTTTGTCACGTTTCAAACTAGGATATGATGCATAATATACTTGAATTGCTTGTTGGGCCAACACAAATGGTTCATATTTCTTATACCTTTTCTTATGATTTATTTCAACCAAATTAAACTTCGTATGTACCTTCGTTCCTTTGACGGGGTCGAACCACATGCACTTAAATAACACAACCCGCATTGATGGTCCGGGGTACTCTATCTCGATGATTTCATCCAACAAGCCATAAAAATCATCTTTTGAACTACCATAATTGGATGACCGAACACACACACCACTATTCATTGTGGCTTTTTCCATTCCATATTCTCGAGTGTGAAAATTGTACCCGTTTATGAAATATGCTGGCCAACTTCGTATGCTTGACTGTGGACCCCATGACAGATAATATAGTAATCCTTGCTCTTCAACTTGATCATGATTACTGTGAACCTAAGATTACACACGCAAAGTCAATAATATATATTTAAATGATGTATAAAATATTAATAACTTGGTTTTGGTCTATAGGCAACTTACATATGTTTTGAACCATGCTGCAAATTGTTTATCGCACAAACGGTCGAACTCATTTGGTGGTAGTCCATACATTGAATTTTGAAAAATCCTATTAACAATTTACATTTAAATATTAGTAAATATTTGACACGCAATACATATATTTGCAAAAGTATACACTTACTGGAAGTATGGCTCCACTTCTGGACAGTTCAGTAAAATATAGGTATGGGCGGCCTGCCGTTCTTCGCCTGTTAAGCAACGAAACTGACATGCGCCGCTTGGTCGACCGAGATAATTGAAAATAGAGAATGATTTGCAATTGGGATCGATGGGACCCTCATCATTTCTTCCTGCTCTCCGCCTCTTGCACTGCACGTGCGGCTCAAAATAGTATGATGCAAATGTTGTCACTTCTTCCACAATATATGCATTACAAATTGAAGCTTCAACACATGCCTTATTCTTCACTTTT
The DNA here is from genome assembly GCF_021117445.2 of Syzygium oleosum. Taxonomy (NCBI): domain Eukaryota; kingdom Viridiplantae; phylum Streptophyta; class Magnoliopsida; order Myrtales; family Myrtaceae; genus Syzygium; species Syzygium oleosum. The sequence continues at coordinate 2,209,928 of NW_026607500.1, read as the reverse complement.
TTCTTCAAATGATATAAGAACCTTGTTGCAATAGAAAGAAGTTTATCAGAACATAATATATAATAAAGTATTTTGAATTTTATTTTGAAAAAAATTTTACCTCTCAAATGGATACATCCATCGAAATTGGACAGGACCTGCAACTTTAGTCTCATAAGGCAAGTGAACTAGGAGATGCTCCATTGAATCAAAAAACGCTGGAGGAAATATCCTTTCTAAATTGCAAAGAATAATTGGAATGTCTCTCTCCAGTTTCTCCATGTGTGATACTGTTAACACTGTTGAGCAAATATCATGGAGGAAATTACTTAACTCTGTAATGGCGCCCCATACAAAGTTTGGTAGAAGTTCCTTCAAAGCTATTGGAATTAGTCTTTCCATAAATATGTGACAATCATGACTCTTTAATCCTGTCAACTTGCATTCGTTCAAATCAACACATCTCCCGATGTTCGAAGCATATCCATCAGGAAACCGCACAGATTTCAACCATTGACAAACGACTCGTCTCTGCTCCTTATCCAATGTATAAAGCGCTTTTGGTTTTGGTCCCCTGCTTCGCTTGCATCCACATCTAATGTTGGCCGATCACAAATATCTCTCATATCTTTTCTTGCATTCAAGTTGTCTTTTGTTTTTCCCGTAACATCCATCACAGTATTTATGACATTGTCGAAAACATTCTTTTCAATGTGCATAACGTCAAGATTATGATGAATAAGATGAGCTTTCCAATATGGTAGATCCCAAAATATACTGCGTTTAGTCCACTTATGTCCACTTTCGTACGCAATAGTTGTGCCATGAGGGTTTTCAACAACAGTTGGAAAGTCCTGCACTCGTTCCCATATTTGATCACCAGTCAACCTCAATGGTGGAGGAGTTTCTTTCAATCCTATTCTTCATGAACTCTTTTTTATTCCTTCTGAATGTATGATTCATCGGCAAAAATTGTCTGTGACAGTCAAAAATAGCAAGGCTTCTTACCATGTCTTAATCTGAATGACTTCGACATCTCCAAACATATCGGACATCCTAAGATCCCAGCTGTACTCCATCCAGATAACATTCCATAAGCTGGAAAGTCATTTATCGTCCAAAGAAGAGCAGCCTTCATTACAAATGTTTGATTAGTAGAAACATCATACGTAACGACACCTTCATTCCATAGCCGTTGTAACTCTTCAATCAATGGTTGCATATAAACATCTATCAACTTTTTCGGATTTTGCGGTCCGGTCACGATCAATGTCAAAAACATATAAGGTGTCTTCATGCACATACCGGGTGGAAGATTGTACGGAGTTAAGATAACTGGCCAACATGAATAACTTTTCCCTGATTTTCCAAATGGGGCAAATCCATCAAACGAGAGACCTAACCTAATATTTCGAGGCTCTATCGCAAATTCGGGGTATGTTCTATCAAAATGTTTCCATGCCTCTGCATCCGAAGGATGACACATTAGACCCTCTTCTCGTTTCATGATTTGCATGCCAAGTCATGTGTTCAGCGAGTGGCTTGAGACGCATAAAGCCTTTGTAATCTGGGGATTAAGGGCAGATAAAACATTTGCTTGCATGGTCTACACTTCTGATTACGACCTTGCCTCCGCATTCTGTTAATCTTGTACCTAGGTTGGCTACGAAATTTGCAAGATTCTCGCATTTTCATCATCTCTTCAATATAACATACAACCCCTACTACATACATCAATCCTTTCAACTGGAAGACCTAAGTTATCCACTAACTTCTTCATATCGTAAAAATCACTTGGCATTATGTTATCAGGAGGCATTGCTTCTCGCATTACTTCAACAAAAGAGTTAAAGCAATTCTCAGACACATTATGCTCTGCCTTGATATTTAACAATCTTGCTGTCGCCGAGGTCGAGCGGCCATGGCCGCCGCTCGACCTCGCGGCGACGACGAGCGGCCATGGCCGCCGCTGGACCTCGCCGCGAGGTCCGGCGCCAGGCCCCATGGCGAGGCCGCTCGGCCTCGCCCGGATCCGGGCGAGGTCCAATGCCTCGCCCATGGCCGGCGAGCCTCGCCGCAGCGGTCGCCGGCTGTCGGACCGGCGGCGCGGCGACGAAGTCAGAAAAAAAAAAAAGAGAAAAAAAAAACTCAATAAAATAACAAAAATTTAAAAATAGTTTTGCCCAAATTAATCACACCACTTACCAGTAGAAAAGGTTCACCGAGATAGATTTTTGCGCGTGCGGAGAGATTTATCGAGAGGAAGGGATAACAGCGAATAGAGAGAGGAAGGGAGAACAGCTAATAGGGATAAGAGGAATTAGCAGAGAGAGAGAAATTGGGTCTACAAGTAGAGGAAAATTAGCGACGAATTGTTATTCGTCGCTAATTCCGTCGCAAAATAACCACGAATTTTTTTTCGTGGTAAATTTCGTCGCAAATTAGCGACGACATTTATTTTTCGTCGCAAATTAGAAACGGAAAAACATTCGTCGGCAATTTCGTCGCAAATTAGGCACTAATTTTTTTTCGTGGCAAATTCCGTCGCAAATTAGCGACGGATATTTTTTCGTGGCAAATTCCATCGCAAATTAGCCACGAATTATTTTTCGTGGCAAATTCCGTCGCAAATTAGCCACGAATTTTTTTCGTGGGAAAATCCGTCGCAAATTTTCCACGAATTTTTTTCTGATAAATTTCGTCGCAAATTTGCGACGATTTTTAATCCGTGGCGATTCCGTCGCAAATTAGCCACGAATTTTTTTCGTTGCAAAATTCGTCGGAAATTTGCGACGAATTATTTTTCGTCGCTAATTTGCGACGGAAAATATATTCGTCGCAAATTGCGTCGCAATTAGCCACGAAAAATAATTCGTCGTAAATTTCCGTGGCTAAACCCTTGTTTTTTTGTAGTGACTTTTCGCTCAATTCAATGATCAGTATTATGTGTTTCTAGAGAGAGATTTATTACTTTTGCTCCGTTTTTTTTTTCTCCAACCTTTTAACCAATGGACTTGTAGCCCATGCAAAAATTTATCTTAGATACCTCTTAATAGGCACTCATGAATGTTTTTCCCGTTTTCTCCATTGATGATTGATTCCATGATGGGTGTCAAAAAGATTTTTCTTTTTCTTTTTTCCATGGTGAGTAGTTCAAGTGAAAATCAACTCATTAAGGTTTAGTTTGTTTCGCGGAAAATGAACGATTTGAAAAATATTTTCCTAAAATTGATCTCTTGTATCGCTTATAAAAGTAAATGAACGAAAAATATTTTCATCGTCCATGAAAATGTTTAGATATAAATTGATGTCGATAATAAAAATATTTTCCATTAACTAATTATTTTAAGCAATCATTTTTTGAAAAATGTTTTTCAAATCATTTATTTTGAACAATGCTAGCCTAACGGTGCCATATGTGCTTTAAATTAACTCATCTAATTAAGAAAAACATAGGTTGAAAACTACCGAATTTAAGGATAAGAGAAATAAATAGTCCTAAAAAATTTAACAGGTTGGTCAATTGAGTCCTTAATGTTTCGTTTTGGCAATTAAATCCTTAAACATTTTATTTCAATTGATCAAGCCTTAAACAAAGCGTTTAGGACCAAGAACTAATTTAGGGTGTGTTTGTTTTGGTGAAAGTGTTTTCCCAAAAAGTGTTTTATGGAATTTCATCCGTTTGGTTCTTTGAAAATGATTTGGTCCACGGAAAATACTTTCCGGTCAACACAAATATCATGTTTAATTTTAGGAAAGTGAATTCCCTATTCTAAAAAGATGAAAACATTTTCCAGAATTGCTCATCTTGAATTTATTAATATTTTTTCTTTTCCTTTCTTTCTTTTTTTTCTTTTCTTTTCGTTTTCTTTTCTTTCTGAGAAAGAAAACATTCATGTATTTTCTTTTCTTAATAAAAATAATTTTAAAATAACAAATAATTTTAAATAATTTTAAAAATATAAAATTTTTTGATAATTTTCACCATCAGATTTTTCCTCACCAAACAACTGAAAATACTTTTTAAGTCTTTTTTAGGTTTTAGCCAAACACCGAAAAATAAACTCATGTTCCTGGAAAATGATTTTCTGGAAAGTATTTTCAAGAAATTGTCTATTTTCCGCAAAACAAACACACCCTTAGTACTTACCCAAGCGTTATATCATCTTTTTTTCTAAATGGTGCGAGAAAATAAAACTGCCAAGCCAAATCCGGATGGTGAATATATTTTTTTCTATCTTAAAGTATAAAGTCATGCATTTTCAGTGACACAGAGTATTAAATGGCGATACCAAGTATGAACTTTCCGTAGAATGAATATTCATAGAGATAACATTTTTATTTCTTTAATTATGTCTTTATCTTCTTAATTTTTTCTCTTACAGAGAAGACCGAATTCACGTATTGTTAGCTCACCAACATATAGCCCGCCGAGCAAGTGCGTCACCTTCGGGTCGAGAGAACCATGCCCTATTGGAACGGTTCCGATACCTCGAGTTCGAAAGGAAGATATGATGAAGGCTAAATCCATTCTCAAGAACCCCTTTTCTCTTGTTGGCATGAATGGTGAATATCCAGGACACCATGTAAGTTTCATATATATTTTGGGCAGCGCTGTTTCCACTCCCGTTTTAGTTAAAACAATCCTTTTTTTCAATTAACTAACCGAAATACCCTCCCCCCCCCCCCCCCCCTCGCTTTAATTTATTGTTTCTTTTTTTATTAGGCTAATCAATAAAACCGTCTTTATTTCTATCATCTCTCTCGTTAGTTTCACAGCACAAATGCTCAATTTCACCCGAAAAAATTTCATCTTATCCTACATCTTGTTATCACTTTTCCTAGAACATGTAGTTAATTTTAATTTATAGTCTCATATTTCTAATCACAAAAGTTACATAGAAGATCATTTTTTTTTTATGATGGCTTATGAACACAACTATTTTCCTATTTTTATCAAATAGTTTAGTGAAACTTTACTTCAAAGTTGAAAATAAAATTCAATCTAATTATCTAGATGATCTTAATCTTGTGGGTGTTATTCGAAATAAAAAAACGCAATTAATTGTGTACACATAAGCCGTCATAAATAAAAATTTCTAATATTCTATGTATATTTTGTGATTAGAAATATGAGACCATAAATTAAAATTAACAACCTTCTCTAGGAAAAGTGATAAGAGGATGCAGAATAAGATGATTTCTTCTTAGGTGTAATTGAGCATTTATATTGTGACACCAACGAAAGAGTATAGAAATAAGGGTAGTTTTGTTGATCAATAAATTGAAGAGAGAAGGGTATTTTGGCCAGTTAATGAAAAAAATGAGTGTCTTAACCAAAGTAGGGATGAAAATAGCGTCGCCCTATATTTTTCATAGGCATAATTTTATGAAAAATCTTAAATAATTTTCATAATCTTTTGTTCCTTAAATAATTTCATCAAAGTGCCCACTCCTTTTCCTGACAGAAGGTCTTTGTACTAGTGGACGACGTGGACACCAAATATGGAGCGGAGGCACATATGTCGGTCTATAACTTGACTGTCCCACAAGATCTATTCAGTGCACATAAACTGTCCATTGAGAATGGCCCAGATGATCATCTCAGCACGATCCATGCAGGATGGGGAGTAAGTAGACTGTTGTTTTTTTATGTAATCAAGAGTTATATATACTTAGAATCCGTTTATTTTACGAAAAATGAATAATTCGAAAAATATTTTTTTGAAAATAATGTATTCTTGAAAATAATAATTTCATTATCGACAACAGTTTATATCTATACATTTTTCGTGGACGATAAAAAAATATTTCATTCGTTTGTTTTGTAAGTGATGCAAGCGATCGTTTTTAAGAAAATATTTTGTGAATCATTCATTTTTAGCGAAACAAACGTAACTTTAATGTATAAATGTATTTGAAGATGAAAATTGGTTTTGGAGAGAAGTTTAAATGATTTATAGATTAGAATATATGAGTTCAAATTGTCTCTACCCTTTGGCTCAATGTGCAATGTGATCTTGAACTTTAAATTTGGTCAATGTAGTTCGTGAACTTTAGCCCAATGTGCAATGTCGTCCATGAACTTTTAATTTGTTCAATATGATCCCTGGACTTTTGGTACATGTTCAATTTAGTTCAAGAATTGTACGAAAATGTTCAATATTGTCCCTGAACTTGAATTAATGGAAAGACAACATTAAACATTTTCATGGAGTCCGGGATCTAAATTGAATATGTATCAAAAGTCTATGGAGCATATTAAACAAATTACAAGTGTAGGGACAACATTACACATTAAGTTAAAGTTCACTGATCATATTAAACAAATTTAAAGTTCAGGGACCACATTGCATAGTGGGTCAAAGTTTATAGACCATTTGCGTCATTTACTCAAGTGACACAATTATCTTGATTATTTAAAGTTTGATTTTGTCCATTCTATTGTACCATATTCATGTATTAACAAAAGACGCAAGCATTTCATGGAATTTGTGCACAAAAGATTGAACTTGAAAATTCTGGGCAATTTTTTGTTGCCTCTTCAACTTTCTATGTTGTCTCGCTGGCGAACGTGAACAATATTTCGATCTGTCCTTGGCTAGGTTCATCCAACCTTGAAAGGCGATGGTCTCACGCGGTTGATCACGTTTTGTACGGTAAGAAACATCAAGAATACATATGATCATGATCATGTCTTCGATTGATGAAATCTTTTGTAGCAAGTCCGTTTTTCGTCACATAATCTACTAACAGACATTAAGTTCGGTCCGATCGATCTAATTTTGTTGTAATTGGTTAGGGCGACGGCTTCCGTAATGGGTGCTTCAACACCCAGTGCCTGCGTTCGTGCAAATACACAGGGAAGTGACCCCGAACTACCCATTGAGCCCCACATCGACTTACGACAGGGACATATATGAGCTCGTCGTCCACGTCGAGCACGACCCTCGCACTCGAAAATGGTGGCTCGTCATGAGGCACGACATCGCTATCGGGTACTGGCCGAGTGAGCTGTTCGTCAATCTGGCCGGCGGCGCCAAGAGGGTGTCTTGGGGAGGAGAAGGGTTTTCCGGGAACGCCGGAACTTGCCCTCCGCTGGGGAGCGGGCACATGCCGGATGGCCATTACAATCACGGCGCGTATTTCCAGCGGATCAATTACATGACCGGAAGCACCAGAAACCAGACTCCTCTGGCCGTGTTTGAGCACGTCGATAAGTCGAAGGTTTATGGTCTCAAAAACGACCAGTATATACGCAAAAAAGACATGGGGTATAGCTTCACATATGGAGGTCCAGGGGGTGCTTGTGCTTAGCTGTGTTGAAACAGGCTTTACTATTAATAAATTATATTAACGATTGGCGATATTAATGGTCGCCACGTTAGCAATTTCCGACGATAATTGGCTAGAAGGACTTGCAACTTCGCTCAAAGATTTAAGACTAAAATGCAAACTTGAAAAGTTTAGGATTGAATCGGCATCTGTATAAAAGGTTTAGTAGCGATTTGATAATTATATCCTAGTGGTTCACTTTAGCAATTCCATCAATCGAAAGAGACCAACGGGGCAAAATTACTAAGCTACATACATAACAATCACTCCGAAGAGGATTTGCATACCTTTCTTATTCCATGGCAAGAGAAATCGGGCCATGTATCATTTTGATAGTCTATCAACAGTTCATAATATCGATATCTCATCTTTTGAATTTTTGAATGTGTGTCGCAACGTACATATTGTGCCGAATATACTCGGGATTTTCAGCTTCTTTAATTTTTTTTTTTTTGAAAACCTTCTTGAGTTTTTAATGAATCTAAGTCCCATCTGATTTTGTGCCATCTATACGAGGCTCGCATAGTTGTTGACTTGTTAAATGTAGATAAATTTTTGTCATCATTTCATGTACATATATATAATTACTCTCATCTCGACATTATGGAAGTCCCAAGCGATTATTTTTTTCTAATTTAAAGCTGGCACTACAAAAAAATAAGGATTTAGCCACGGAAAATTAGCGACGAAAAATTATTCGTCGCTAATTGCGACGGAATTTGCGACGAAAAAAAAATTCGTCGCTAATTTGCGATGAAAAAAAATTCGTCGCTAATTTGCAACGGAATTTGCGACGAAAAATTTTTCGTGACTAATTTGCGACGAAAAATTTTCCGTGGCTAATTTGCGACGGAATTTGTGATGAAAAATTTTCCGTGGCTAATTTGCGACGGAATTTGTGACGAAAAATTTTCCGTGGCTAATTTGCGACGAAAAATTTTTCGAGGCTAATTTGCGACGGAATTTGTGACGAAAAATTTTCCGTGGCTAATTTGCAATGGAATTTGCCACGAAAATAAACTCTTGCTTCACTTTCCCGACTATTTTTTTTTGTGGCTAAATCCGCGGCTAAATTAGTTGTAAAATATGTCTTGAATTTTATGTACTCGATTCGGTTCATCATTCGACCCGACATATTTTTTGTGCGACCCCAACCCTCTGCGTCACGAACAAATTTCTATGGTGGTTTGCCCAAGCTGGAGTAAGCGAGCAAATGTTGCGGGGGATTCGGGGGCGTAGCCCCTGAAATATTTTTTTTGGGGAGCCCTATTTATACTACGGCTAGGTTTTTTCATTGATTTAGCCACGGAAATAAATATAGTAAGAAAATGCCGCGATACTTAATTTTCATGGCTAAATCCGTGGCTAATTAGCCACAGAAATAAATATAGTAGGAAAATGCCGCGATACTTAATTTTCGTGGCTAAATCCGTGACTAATTAGCCACGGATTTAGCCACGGAAATAAATATAGTAAGGAAATGCCGCAATACTTAATTTCCGTTGCTAAATCCGTGGCTAATGAGCCACGGAAATTAATATAGTAAAAATTCGGCGCGTGTGGGCAATTCGTGGCTAAATTCGTGGCAATCATGGTAAAAATAAGAACGTCACGGAACCATTTGAAGAAACCACGGTAAAGTTTTCTCTTCCTTCATAATGATTATTTTTACTAAATAAATTATAGAGAAGTTTGTCCATTTACGTTCTGACATTAACAATGTTTTACAAATGCAGGAAGGAGGCTTGCGATGACAACTGTTACAATGAAATTACATAAATCAATTTCTTTAAAATTCTATTTGATAGTATTCAACCACTGATAATGAATGTTCTTAAAAAGTTCTAAGTTGCTAATCTGTTTAAAAATATGATATTTAAAAAAAAAATCCTTTGCAAGGTCCCAAGGTATAATAAGAGTAAATACACTTTTTGATATATTTTCTTCATATTTTGTATTTTATAAATACCTGAATTTTCACTACTATTTCCATGGATTATGATGAAAGTAAAGATTAAGGTTGAGGTATGAAAGTAAAGATTAAGGCTAGTAAACATGAAATTCGTGGCTAAATTCGTGGTAAAAATTTGCCACGGATTTAGCCACGAATTTGAAAAAAAATGAATTAGGCGTGTGTGGGCAATTTTTTTCAAATTCGTGGCTAATTAGCCACGGATTTAGCCACGAATTTGAAAAATAGGCTAGTAGAAATGAAATTCGTGGCCAATTTGCCACGAATTTAGCCACGAATTTGAAAAAAAATGAAGGATTAATACCACGAAAAACCCTAAACTAGTACATTTGTGACAATTTTACCCCAAATTATTTTTTTGACCATAAAAAACCCCAAACTGGTACACTTGTGACAAATCTACCCCGAACTATTTTTTTGTCCGCCAAAAACCCAAAACTGGTATATATGTGACAATTTTACCCCGAACTAATTTTTTAATATTATTTTTTATTTTTCGAATTTTTTTATTAATTTTTTTAATTTTTCTTTACTTTATTTTTTCCTTTCTCTTCAACCTCTGGCCGGTCGCCGGACCGGCGACCGGCCAGAGGCGGAAGCCGGCGAGGTCGGCCCCGCCGGCCACTGCCGAGGTCGACCTCGCCGGCGTTAGGCGAGGTCGGCCTCGCCTTGCAACGGCGAGGTCGAGCCTCGCCAGATCTAGTGGGGGCCCGGCCCCGCTGGCTGCTGGCGAGGCACGACCTCGCCGGCGTTGGGCGAGGTCGGCCTCGCCCTGCAACGGCGAGGTCGGCCCCGCCCAACGCCGGCGAGGCTCGACCTCGCCAGCGGCCGACGGGACCGGGCCTTCGCCCTGCAGGGTGAGGTCAGCCTTGCTGGCGTTGGGCGAGGTCGGCCTCGCCCTGCAACGGCGAGGTCGAGCCTCGCCAGATCTGGCGAGGGCCCGGTCCATTCGGCCGCTGGCGAGGTCAGCCTCGCCCAACGCCGGCGAGGTCGAGCCTCGCCAGTGGCCGGCCGACCTCGCCGGCTTCCACCTCTAGCCGGTCACCAGTCCGGCGACCGGCCAGAGGTTGAAGAGAAAAGAAAAAAAAAAGTAAAGAAAAAATAAAAAAATTGCTTAAAAAATTCGAAAAATAAAAAATAATATTAAAAAATTAGTTCGGGGTAAAATTGTCACATGTATACCAGTTTGGGGTTTTTTGTGGACAAAAAATATTTCGGGGTAGATTTGTCACAAGTGTACCAATTTGGAGTTTTTTATGGTCAGAAAAATAATTTGGGGTAAAATTGTCACAAATGTACCAGTTTAGGGTTTTTCGTGGTATTAACCCAAAAATGAATAAGCCGTGTGTGGGCAATTTTTTATGAAATTCGTGGCTAAATCCGTGGCAAATTTGCCACGGATTTAGTCACGAATTTGAAAAAAAATGAATTAGGCTTGTGTGGGCAATTTTTTTCAAATTCGTAGCTAAATCCGTGGCAAATTTACCACGGATTTAGCCACGAATTTCATTAAAGGCTAGTAAAAATGAAATTCGTGGCTATATCCGTGCTAAATTTGCCACGGATTTAACCACGAATTTGAAAAAAATGAATTACGCGTGTGTGGGCAATTTTGCCACTGAATTTAGCCACGAATTTGAAAAAAGGCTAGTAGAAATGAAATTCGTGGCAAAATCCGTTGCAAATTTGCCACGGATTTAGCCACGAATTTGAAAAAAATTGAATTAGCCGTGGGCAATTTTTTAAAATTCGTGGCAAATTTGCCACGAATTTCATTAAAGTCTAGTAAAAATGAAATTCGTGGATAAATCCGTGGCAAATTTGCCACGAATTTAGCCACGAATTTGAAAAAAATGAATTTTAGGCGTTTTTGGACATTTTTTAAAAATTCATGGCTAAATCCGTGGCAAATTTTTAAAAAATGAATTTTAGGCGTGTGAACATTTTTTTTAAATTCGTGGCTAAATCCGTGGCAAATTTGCCACGGATTTAGCCACAAATTCCATTTTTACTAGACTTTAATGAAATTCGTGGTTAAATTCGTGGTAAATTCATTTTTTTAAAAATTCGTGGTTAAATTCGTGGTAAATTTATCACGAATTTAGCCACGAAAATAAACTCTTGCTTCCCTTTCCCGATTTTTTTTAAATTTCGTTGGTAAGTCCGAGGCTTTGTTTAGCGACGAACTCTTATGTCCGTGGCAAAATTCCCTAATTTTTCTCCCCGCGCTCACCCCAATTTTTCTCTCTCTCTCTGTTATTCCTCTGATCCCCCCCTTCCGCCAAACACCTCTCCGTCGCTCCCTCCTCCCCTCCACCAGCCATGATGGCCACCCTCACCGCCACCGCCGCCGTCGCCTCCTCCTCCTCCGTCGCCATCCGCCCGTTCCGCTCCCACAAGCCCTCCCGCGCGCCCGCCGGGATCCGGTGCTCCGTCGCCGAGGGCCCCGCGATCTCCCAGCCGAGGGCCGCCGGCGGGGGACTGGTTGATTGCGTGGTGGTCGGGGGCGGGATCAGCGGGCTCTGCATCGCCCAGGCGCTCGCCACGAAGCACCGCGACAGGGCCCCCGACGTGGTCGTCACCGAGGCCAGGGACCGCGTCGGCGGCATCATCACCACCGTCGAGAGGGACGGCTACCTGTGGGAGGAGGGCCTCAATAGTTTCCAGCCATTCCGAGATTTGTACGTTCCCATTCCGATAAATATACGTTCCGTCGGTCCCATTCCGAGATTTGTACGTCCCGTCTACTCTGATTTTGTGACCTTCTTATTGAAGTTCTCGAGTATGCTCGTGTGTCAACTGATAGATACATCGTCAGATTATTGTAATGGTTGTCGTTGCTCTTGTTTCGTTAGAATTGGGTATAGTCTTGATCGAGAAATGGAGATGATGTTTGTGAGTTTATAGGGTAAATGGGTCAGGATAGGGTGCTTTGCAAGTGTTTGATGAATGACCCAGTTCTCCAATTTGAGAATAGACGTGCAATTTTGGACCTTTTTTTATGCTGTTGCGAATAGCGGGGCGAGGCTCGAATCGGCGTGAGTTCTTTCTTGGGTGTTCTTCCTTTTTTTTTTTCTGGGGAAAAGGAAGAAAATGGAGAGGACAAAGCAATCGTTGGATAGATGCTCAAGAACACTCAGACTTCACTTGCAGAAGGTAGTGCTTCATGTGTTAATTTTTGTGAAGCTTTCGTTGGATAGATGCTTGCGACCTTTTTTAGCCAGGTTATGGCTGCTATTGGAGGAAATACTGCAGGTCGAGGTAGGAGGACTTTAATTTTAAGTCCTTGAGTTAATAACTATTTTAGTTCACATTTCTATTATGGTATTGATTTTCATCTTTTGTTTTTATGTGCACAGGGGATGCTGTTGTCAATGTTTACATAAACCATGAAAAAGTTTGCTTTTGTGGAAATGAGATCTGTTGAGGAGGCAAGCAATGCAATGGCCTTAGATGGCATTATCTTTGAGGTAAGTTCAACTACATTTTTAACATAATTCTACATTTTTTCTTGCGGTGGATCTGCCCCCTTTTTTCAAGGACATTCATATATCTACAACATTGACAAAACGTTAACTAGTTTGAATTTTTGTGCAGGGAGCGCCTGTGAAGGTCAGGAGGCCCAGTGATTACAACCCCTCCCTTGCAGCAACTCTTGGTCCTAGCCAACCTATTCCTAACCTAAATCTTGGTGCGGTTGGTTTAACCCCGGGTTCTGCTGGTGGGCTTGAAAGGTCCTGACCGCATTTTTGTGGGTGGATTACCATATTACTTTACAGAAGTGCAAGTGAGGGAGCTGCTGGAATCTTTTGGTCCTCTTAGGGGTTTTGATCTAGTGAAAGACAGGGAGACTGGAAATTCCAAAGGCTATGCTTTTTGCGTTTATCAAGATCTCTCAGTCACGGATATAGCTTGTGCAGCTCTCAATGGCATTAAAATGGGCGACAAGACTCTCACTGTTAGGCGTGCTAACCAGGGTGCAAACCAACCAAAACCTGAACAGGAGAGTGTTTTGTTGCATGCACAGCTGCAGATAGCTCTGCAGGTGAAAGGTTTTTACATTCATCGTTGAGGAGTGCTTTTGCATGGTTATGTTTTTCTACAATTTCAATTTTTTGGCTAATTCTTGCAATTTCAGTTCCGTGAATTATAGCAGCATTGTTGACATATTCTCGAGTATATTCATAGTAGTTTTTTTCAGCGTCATCTCCGCTTTTATTTTATTTTGCATCTGTGAGTTGGAACTTTAACTGAGATGTGGTTCATTGAATGTGTGGCATTGGTTTCTTCTTTTTAATTTGTCTTGTTACGATTATGTCCTCAAGTCTAAATTACCAAGGCTTTTTAACTTTTGCAGAAGCTTATGTATCAACCTGGTGCACTTGCTACTAAAGTGGTATGTCTAACAGAAGTAGTTACTGAGGATGAGCTTAAAGATGATGGGGAGTATGAAGATATATTGGAGGATATGAGACAAGAAGGCGGAAAATTTGGTAAGAACTGTCTATATAGTTCTTGTTAATTTCTGCTCTTATTTTGAGGTTTTTGACTCGCCAAAAGTATATTAATATTTTTGTTCTTTCTTTGTGCTGTATCTCTGTTTTACAGCCTTTTCTTGTTCCACATTCTGCTTAAAGAATCGGGCCTAACATTCAAAAAGAAGTTTCCAAAGCCTTATATCTTCACCTAGATTTCAAAATCTAAGCTCTTTTCTTCGTTCTAATGATACTTGTTTTGCAGGTAATTTGGTGAATGTGGCCATACCTCGTCCCAGACCAGATGGAGAACCTTCCGCAGGTGTTGGAAAGGTAATTCTACCACCTGCTATGGGCAATGCTCTTCTGCCTCCCTGGGTATCTGCGTTTGTCTGCATTTTTCTCCCTCTGGGTGTTGGGAATACATGGGTGCTCATGTGTCTTTCTGCTTTTGGTTTTTTTATGACGTTTGGAGGAGGGGGTAAGGGGTGTTGGCTGCTACCATGTTACAATACTCTCCCATTATAAGTTGCAAATTATCTGTTATATTATGATTCGTTGTCTCTGATTCTTTTCTATCCTCTGTGGCCAATGTGCCTACTGTGCAAGACTTAGGAAATGATGGATTTGGGGGTTGATAATGTAGTGCTTTGTTGCCATAAAAGACCTGACCGCAAATTAATAATTGTAGTGCTTTGTGGCCAATCCTTGGTAATGGACCATCCTCTACTGAAAATTGTAGATGAGGGTCGAGATCATGTCTCCTTTGGTGCCCTGAACCAATGTAATGAAATGTATGAAGTGATATTAAATTGCCAATCCAGCATTCTTATCACTGATGCAATTGCTGGATTCCAGAAAATGCTCTGCATGGATCCTAGAAGAAGCAAGATGCTCTGCAAGAACTTCACGATCTTATTACCTCGAAGAGATCCCGAGCATGGCAAAATACCCTTGAGAGGATTATGTTCAAGTACATTGAGCTATGTGTTGATATGCGGAGGGGGAGATTTGCCAAGGATGTTCAAGTACATTGAGCTATGTGTTGATATGCGGAGGGGGAGATTTGCCAAGGATGTTCAAGTACATTGAGTTATATGTTCAAGTACATGGAAAATGTAGATGAATGTATTTCATTTTCATATTATTATAATAGTTTGATCACATTGAGCTATATGTTCAAGTACATGGAAAATGTAGATGAATGTATTTCATTTTCATATTATTATAATATTTTGATGTTATTAAGTGCTTAATCAATATTAAATACATATTCTAGAAATTAATTTTGCTTTAAATTACATTTAAAATCGAATAAGAAAATGAAATACATTCATTTTGGTGGGTAATTTAAATTACCCACGAATTTTGCAACAAATAAGTTCGTCGCAAAAAACTGACAAAAAAAAAATTTTGATGGCAAATTAGCCATGAATTTTGCCACGAAATGTGCTCGTCGCAAATTAGCGATAAATTTTGCCACGAATAATTAGCAACGATTTTTGCCACGAAAATATTTCGTCGCAATTTCGTGACCAACAAAAAACAATTTTGAAAAAAATAGCGATGAATTTTGCCACGAATACACTTCGTGACAAATTAGCGACGAATTTTGCCACGAATAATTAGCGACGAATTTTGTTTCGTGGCAAATTAGCCACGAATAATTAGCCACGAATAATTAGCCACGAATTTTGCGACGAATTCTTTTTCGTCGCAAATTAGCGACGAAAATTGAAATTTTCCGTTGCAAAATTTTGCGACGGCCTATTAGCGACGAATTTTTTTCCGTCGCTAATTTCGTCGCAAATTCTTTTAGCGACGAAATTTTGCCAAATTTTTCGTGGCAAAATTCGTCGCTAAAACCAACTTTTTTTGTAGTGTGGTCTCTTACTCGCACTTTTTTTCAAAAGGTATCGAAGACACCAAACTTTGAAGGAGTCGATAGATTCGCGCTAGAAAGACTACTTTTCATCAATGTTTTTTTTTTTAATAGTCTCTCGATAACCGATGATTGTTTTTTTTTTTTTTGGTAACCCAGGGAACCCCGCACGGCCGACAGCCGGGAGGTAAACCCTGGGGGCGACACGTGCTAGCCACCACACATGTGCACCGGTTAAGTCACCCTGCGGCGCCCGGGATTCGAACACTTAACCTTTTGCGAGAGGAAGAGTGCCCTTTCCAGCAACGCCACCCAGGTGGGTGGTGATAACCGATGATTGTTGATCACGACTATTGCCAAAAAGTCTCAATGAAAATGAATATTCACGCGGAAGAGCATGCATTTGTCCCGGTTTCAATGAGGTCGAACGCACCCGATCTTTAAGGGTTTAACCAAAAGGACAAGTACCACCAAATACCATAGACTAATACTACTCGGAAGCATATATCTCGAACTAATTTTTCACTCTCATAAAAACCCTCAAGATGGTACCAGCCGAACACATTTACCCCCAATTACACTTCCGTCCAAATGAGCCGCCAAACATGCTAAGTATAATCCGACGTGGAAGACCCAGGCTCGACGGATCCGACATGCATTGTTAGCACGTCAAGACTCCCACAAAGGGCACTGTTTCACCCGTTAGTTAGACGAAATTCGGGCTCATATTAGGGTTCTCAACTGAAATTTGGGGCAAATCAAAATTTAGGGTTCTGCGCTAATTCCGCCAAATTAGGGTCATCCATGGCTGCAATTGATCGTAATAGAAGGAGAATCACGTAATGTAACGGCTCATGTAAATGAAGCAAAAACATTATATGATCAATTTTTGTATACTCTTACTTCTTGTTATTGTTGGTCAACCAATTTCCCTACACCCAAAATTGTAACCTTTGTCTGTAATTGTCTCCAAACGCTTACAAAGGTTGAACACAAATAGGCCCTTAGGACACCGCAATTCAGCTGCTACAATTATGCATATATCCAAATGTGGATACATCTCTGTACACATTCTCTCATCTTCTACATATCCCCGGTGCCATCACGGTTCTAACGTCATCTCCCGCGACCAATGACAAGGGATCAGAAGGGAACCAATCGGCACAATAACTTCTCGAAATGGTCAATTGACCAATGCATATCTGTGTTCTTTCTGATTTTCTTTTTCCCAAAGCTAAAAGACCTCCAGAGCTTCTTCGCTTTTCGGCTTATTCTTAGGTCGGCCACTGCGTCTTACATCCTTCCCTGATAATAGCTCTAAGGCTTTCTCCATAGTGACATCCGCTGGCTTGAGGTTCTGCATAGTTTTTAACATCCACAATGAGGACTACCAAGGCTCTATCTCACTCAAGATCATCAGAAAAAAAATAGAAAAGCAAAAAATCTGCCTCACATGACGCGTTAAGCAATCTAATCATCTATCATTTGATCAGACAGTTAAACCAATAAAAGGTGAATGAATCAGAAGCAAGATATACAAAGTTTCAATGATGAAAGGAAAAAGCAAAAATCTGAATTTAACTAAGTGAAGAGGAAATGACATAGATGAATGCGTGGAAAATATAATTTAACTTGCTTTTATGAACTTCATTTCAAGATTACACCCAATAATGCTATATAAATCAACAAAGAAATATGCAAAGATCTTCAATGAGCTTCATAAAACCTGAGACCAAATAACCTAAGACTGTAATTGCTAAACCATATGCCCAAAAACTGGCCAAATATGTGAGCCCAATTTAGATAAAATGACTCCATGAAATCTATTTCCACTGCTTAAAGAGCAACTACTTTTCTGGATATGAGGTAAGACAAGCTTCTTGTTTCTTATTAACAAGAACCAAGAAGAAAGACATGTAGTTGTCCAGCATCACTTGTAAGTCGCAATACACCGATAAAATAAACAGGTGCTAAAATAGATAAATCATCAACATCCTTCATTTGAAAAAATTGAAACCCTGGAATCGTGATGTTCTTGAGATGAAAAAACTAGTGAAAGAGGAGCAATGACGAGCTTTTCGTCACCAAGTGAGGTTGGCTACTTTGCTACTTCATTAATTCCACGTATTCAAATGCCTTCAGCAACAATCTTCTGGCAAACTCATAGCTAAAGAAACTTTCTGCAATGGCCTGGTTGTGAGTTTGTTGAACAAACTTTACCAAAGTATTTTTTGTTATTCTCAGTGAACATACTTGCCGATGCGGTTAATGAATGAAATTACTTCTCAGATCTAAAGGAAGCAGAAGCAATCCTAATTGTGTGAGTCTATTGGGCTCCATGGATTCATCCATCTCACATGGGTTTCCCCATGCCGGGAGCAACACCTTCTAAAATATGGAGAAAAAAATTTCCAAGCCAGTTAAACCTTATTTCTGAGAGTGGAGGCAACTTACATCCTAATGATATGAAATAATTGACATATTGCACTAAGAATATTATCATCTCGCAATATAAGAAACAGAAATAGATGAATCACTAGACTCCCAATCTTGACAGTATTATACTCAATTCAGAGACTTCTTCACTGCTTTTATTGCTTCTCCATAATATGCTAGACTTAATTAAGACCAGGAAAGCAACCCATGCAAAGAGAGAATGAAAATTGATTGGGATCACCAAACAACAGAAGAGTAAATTAGAGACAATGATCACCTTAGGAACAGAAGCCATTGTGCGTCTATGTCTGACGGTAAATCCAACCTTTGAAAGCTTCAAAATCACAGGCTGCCCATCCTTTGGATGGTTACCCTGCATAATCACACTTAAATTGCGCATATTTGTAACTAAGAATATAAAGAACAAATGTTCCAGTAATGAAGACATACCAACGTCACAGGATATCGAAACAGCTCAAGAGCATCCTCGATGGTAATAGAATCCACCTCCTTTGTCTGAAGAAGACAAACTATAGTTAGTCCTAACACATAGATTACACATCCATCTATATCTGTATGGATTTGGCCGTGAAGTCTAATTATGTGCAGACATACTGATGTAAGACAACCAAAAAACTAAAAGGAAGCAAAAAGAAAAGCTCTGACATATTAAGAAAATACAAACAGACTTATCGACTAGATTATCATCCAAGTCAAATGTGCAGTAAGACAAACATAAGATGATTTTTAAACCTCAATGGCAATTATAAAATAGAGAGATATAAGCTGGATTCAATGTCTCAAATCACGTAAGATGAATCTTTTGGTAATTTATTTTGATATTTCTTGCTCAATTCTGCGGTCACAGAATTTTGAATCAAATAGTTGAATTGCAATTCAATTTAAGATATTGCCTTCTGTAAAAGCCTCTCTTGTTAGCTATATATTTAATTTGTACTTTAACTTCCATCGGGAAGTCCTTTGACACTTTATAGGCTCGTGAAATTCTGGCTTGTAAGGGCAGCCCTTTTGCATGTCCTGGTCAAATCTTGTCTGCGCCAAGGTTCTACAGACTCCAGGCATACTGGTGCTTAGTAGTCAGTACCCAGGCCATGGAAATTTCAACGTTTTGCTCGAACAAGTCTTCTTTCGGACTCTAGGGTTTTTATTCTTTACCTTCTGCCACCTCTCTCTCTCAAAAAGAGAAAATACATGGGAGAGAGCTTTGTCCCAGTGGATTCACCATAGAGCACAAGTCCAAGGGCATTTGGATTCGTCCAACAATGACGGGTACCAGTGTCATGTCATGTTGACCAGTATTTCCTGGGTACACAAGCCTGCGAAATAACCTTACAAATACGGCTATCTAATCAATTTTGATTGGTCTGGATCAATGTGTGACTGGAGGCCTACACCGAGCTATTGTACATTTGCTGGAAATTCAGCTAGCAAACAGATGGTAGTCTCACGATTTAGTGCAGAGGCCGAGTTATATAGCTAGAAACATGGGACATCATTGTTAAGTGATTCGAGTGAGCAAATTCTGGCAAGCAAAATGACACTTTTGCAGCACAGGCACAATAAAGCATCAATAAATACTGCTCTCGATGTCATAACATGACACAGCAAAGGGTACTACTATGCACTTCATCAAGCAAAAGCAAATGACAAACACATATTGATTGCCTCAGATAAACCAAAGGATCAGATAGCTGATTTTTTTCACTAAGAGGCTCACTAACTCAATAGGCCACTCCTTTCCAAGATGGGAATCAATAGTGGCTCCTGTTATTTGGAATTAGGTGTGGTAACACGGCAAACATGTCTAATTCTATAAATATAGGGCAGGACTCAGCTGAAAATGATTGAAAAAAGGGGGGCTTGACAGTCATATTGATAATAAAAAGAGAATATTTACTTTTCAAGGAAGCTAAGATAAATATTTCTAGCTTCATTTTTTCCATATATTACGTACATTGAAGACACTAATTTATTTTTCTATTCATCAACTAAGTTGCTTTAGCATTTGTCTTAAGAAGATATGAAGGTAATATAAACTGAGGGCCTGTTTGGAAAAAAAAAACATTTCCTTTAATCTATGCTTACAATTCTTAAAATTTTTAACTATAGCTAACTAGGGTGGCCCTAGATGCTTATATGAGGCAGGAGACTTAGGCCTAGAAAGAACATCATTTATAATCCATGTAAAGAGTGCGAAGTTCATGTGAGTTTTAATCGCACATGACTCAGTGTGACCATCATCTCTCTATGTGTGTGATTTCTCTTTAGGTGACCAAGACAACACAGATCCTGTGACCAAGACCAGAATCCCCTCATGTCTATAAGGGTATTCCCAGCGGAAGAGACAATTCCGAGCATCAGGACATTGTTCCATCGCCGCAGCGGAGAAGTGAAAAACAGCCAAACAATTAAGCCAAAAAAAAAAATCAAGGGCTAGAATCAAGACAAACTGCACCTGGAACAGAATAAAGAAATTCTTGGGTTTATAGAAACCCAGGATGTTAATTGAATGAGGAAAAACCAGTGACAAAGTGCCTTAAAGGCCTATTTATAATACGATTACAGATGTAAGACAATCTCAAGCCTTCATCTAACATAACAACTTCTAATCTCAATCACTGGGGCTCGTTAAAAGTGAAATGACTGCACATGACTATTTATTGACCTCATAAAGAAATAAAAGAAAAAATAAAAAATAAGATACTTAAAAACAAAATAACTAGAATTATACTACTGCATGACTCATCTTCGATGTGAATCTTGACAGACAATGCCGTTCTTAAATACTATGGGATGATAATAACCGGAATGGAATAATCATAGCTTGCTCTCAGCTGTGTCAAGCGAGGAGATCAAGCTGTCTAATTATGAGTGATTGTAGCCACAAATATTTGCATCAACTAAGAAAAAATTTATCAACCCTTTCCACATTCTTTTCTCTGTCTCACAACTGTTAACCTCTCATTTTCCACTAAGCCTATGCAAACAAACTATTCCCCACCACTCCAAGGGGAAAATAGAATGAAAATGGAAAAGAATGACAGTGGATAAAACTACCTCTGTATACCAATCGGAACAAAAAAATCATTACAAAACTTGAACATTAGTATGAAGATAGCTTTGAATTAGATTTATTTGAAAAAAAAAAATAGTACCTGAGAAATAGAGGCTCTTTTCGGAATGTACCCCTTCCTATCTTCACCAAGTTGTACATAATATCCATATGGACCATTCTTAAGAAGAATCTAGAAGCATAAAAGGATTTGAAGAAAAAAGTTAAGTGAATGTATTGAGCGATTACCTATCAATAACAAAGGCCATACAAGCTAACCTTTTCATTGGAACCTGGATGAAGACCCAGAAGTTTTGGCTCTTCGATTGAGTTGTTAGTCTGAGGAGTAGCATCTTCTTCTTCTTCATCACCGTATAGTGTCTTAGCAATATACCTATTTATCAAACCAGAGAATATTATTGGCAGCAATGAACAAAGTGGAAGACAATATTAGTTGTGCTTTTTGCATTCATAAATGAGAATCCCAATGGTGAAGCAGATGCAGAGGAATTCCTTTTACTACTATTGACAGGACAAGTGGAGAGAAAGTCTCAGCTTGTAGTTTCACTTGTATAGCCGGAGATGGGCACAGAACACTGCTTAACGTTTAATAAGCTAAGCAGCTAACAATTCCATATCCATAAACAGCTAAAACAACAAAATTACCTATGAGGGAATAAACAAGAGGGCACACTCAGGTACATGATTCGATTAAGGACTCAACTTTAAGAAAATAGCTATTAAAGTCATTTCTGAAATTTGAATCTTAAGTTATGGTAATGCCAGCAAACAATACAGAATTCCTCACACTAGCTGCAGTATTCAATTATTATTTTTACATAATAAAAACACATTGAATCAAGTTGTTTCAGGTTAACTGTCATACTAGAGTTTCTTCTTGTAACAAAAGGCAGAGGAAAGGAATTACAACACAACACCTCAATCATTCATTTGGTAAGTTATTAGATTTTGAAAAAGGTAAATTCCATAGGCATCAAAGACAAAGATCCTAAACATCATAAGAAGAATTTCTTGCAAAAATACTGATGTGATCAAACTAAAAAACCACAATAGATACAAGTACATCACTGACACCATTGAGATACTTCAATTAGTATTAGCACCAAAGAATGAAAATAGCAATACAAAATAAGATCCTAATAGACCTATGCTTAACTAGAATTGGATCAATGTCAGCTACATTGTGGTATGCTAGGGGTCCTGGTACGAGGATGGGGATGTAGTACAACGGTTGTCAATAAAGCAGCATCCAAGGGGTAGGCTTAATTTGCCATATATTTGAAGCATTCATTTGGATTATTTGCCGTATTATATAGGAAGTAAAAGTTCTGGTTCATAATTTCACTTTGAAAGTACAAGTGGGTGCAACATTGACAATACATAAAATTAATGCACTAAAGAGAAGGTGTGTTTGGAAGTGTTTATGGCAAATGCTTATTTTGCTTTCCCTCCAAACTTGATCCCGCCAAAATGAGGAAAAAAAAACATTTATATTCTTTTTAATTTTAAAGGGGAAATAACTTTTAAATAACTTCCCATTTCAAGCCTATAGGATCTTAAGGTTTCAAGCCTTCAGAAATTAATAACAATCATATTTCAAATGTTAGTGTAAAAGGCTAAAGCACAAAAGAAAAAAATAACCCACACGTCCAACTTATTTTCCACGAATGAAACAGCCTAAATTAGATAATAGAATGCGGACTATGTTCATATTTTAAGATAAGGTAGCCTCACTATACAAGTAATTGGAAAGTGATTTCTGGAGCAAAAGTATGGTGGTAAAGATTGGTTTCGCATCTTTTCATATTAATAGGAGCAAGGAGGCACTTGTGGAGGATTGCTACCAATTCAATCTTGGAGGGCTTTCCGGGGAGATTGATTTTTCGAGACGAGCCCGAGATTGGGAGTTAGAAGCTTTTGCTGATTTCTTTAATTGTTGATTGATTCTCGCAAACACTGCGACTCTAATATGTAATGGTTTAGAATTGTGTCAAAGATGAATTATTGTCGGTAAGATCCTTTTACTGCCTGAAAGAGAAGACCGGCGATTGTGGTAGGATAAATTTTCCTTAGAAAGCTATTTGGAAAGAAAAAATTCCATTACTGGTTGCTTTCTTTGATTAGGAAGCTTTTTGGGAAGACATTCCTACTTTGGACAATCTGAAGAAGAGAAGAAGAACAAAAGGAATAAAAATACCATGACGCGTCTTCTTCTTCATTATCCTTGGATGAGATCTTGTGGCAATTGTTATGCCTCAATGAGGCTATGCTGGGTTACAGCTGGATCCAGTTAGCAAGAGCTATGGGATTGGCAGGGTATTCAAATCCGTCTGGCAGGGTACTCAAATCCGTCTCCATAGGATACTCAGTTCCTCCTACTTTTGGGTTAGTTTGGACACATAATAAGTAATTAAAAGTTTGTTTAAAGTTTTAATTTCTTTGATGGAGTGGGTATTAACTTTTGGATCTAAAAGCTTTGATTAACAATGTGAATTAATTGTCGTGTACATGACGTCCGTTTTGGCTTTGAGCTCTTTCTGTACATCTCTTGGCAACACCACCCACCCCCAAGTAAATTAAATCACTTAATTTACCACCAAGAGATATCACTTGAAACAGAATCAAAAGTTGAATCCTTTTCAGTAATTTGCACCTCAGCCAATCATTTCTTTTTTAATGATATAACATTATTTTTTAGGTGAATTGACCAATCATATATTGAAAAGATTTATATCCTATACTACTACAAGGTAGAAAGTTATGATTTTTTTTAGGTAAGCAGAACATAGAGATGTCAGGCCAGTTAATATTAGCAAGTGGAACTCTAACTAGAGACAGGTGACACAATGAAGGATTACTAGTTGACAAATCTGGAAGAAACGCGTTTTACAAGCTTATTTGATCATGATGCCACGTCATGCTCAATAATAGGTCAAACGTCCTAACGTCGACAATAATTTGCATAGTTAAAAACACAATCCATCACTCAAATGTCTTGTGCTCTCAGTGAGACACTAACGAAATATTACAATTAGGACAATCGATATTTCCAACCATTGTTAAAAACAGAAAAGATCCGGAAAGAATACAATCTAGAACATATCTAATTACAGATCAAATCTGTGAAGCCTGAATTGGGTCAACTTTTATATTAGGTTGATAATTCATGTTGGCATGCCATACACTCGTTTCTACTTTGCATCATTCTTGTTAACAAACCAAAACAACTAAGTTTTATTTATCACATCCATGTGGTGTTCTGGTGAAATGCATTATGTCATGCCTCCCAAGCCACATTGGAAATTTCTCTAGTTGAACGCATTGCGCTGTGCTGTTTCAGGTCATGTAATGGAGTCATATCTAAATTTGCCAACACTGAGTAAAATATCTTATGCTCAACAGAGTCTTATCTGCTGGCCAAAAAAGAAAAGGTCCGATCTATCCGCATTCAAGTCATAACTTTGGCCCAATTTAGACATCGTGTAGTAAATTCAGTCTAACCCATCAGCATTCAGGTCAAGAACATCTGAATTCCAATCTTATGTTCTCATGAAGAACCATTACTGGCAAGATGCAAAAGATAATATGAGATAGGCATGCAATCATTGATACCTCTGTATAGTAGAGAGAGAGAGAGAGAGAGAGAGAGAGAGAGAGAGAGAGAGAGAGAGAGAGAGAGAGAGAGACTCACTTGCACTTAGGGTGCTGATCACAACCTATAAAGTAGCCAGCACCAAACCTGCTTACTTTAAATATCAAAGTGCCCTCCATACAACTGAAAAATCAACGATTATAGATTAACGACTATAAAGGACATCATAACACCTTCATATAAGCAAAAAATACCACAGCTTTTTCCAATAGATGAAACTCCATAAATTTCCATCTAGCAAGCAAAAGCACATACAAACTGTCCACCAGATCAACCGACTAGACCAATCATTTTCAAAGAACAGTATATAAGTTGCAAACTCAGACAATAGTCATGGTTCAACTTCTATAGACGAATTAAGAAAAAAAGATAGATCGGTAAATCCAATGACAAGCTAGTTGTTCAAGTAAATCAAATTTGGAGGATAAAACTAGATGCTTGTTACATTTGACCATCAACACAAATAAGTAATGTTTGCGTATACCTTGGACACTTCCTACTTTTATCAGGAAGAGAAGCAAATAAAAAGTCCCCAAATGTCTTCTCCAACATCTTCTCCACCTGCCAATTTGAAAGCATTCTATTGAGATGAAATTACTAGTAGGCTCATGTGGGGAAAAAACCAAAAGAGCCATACCTGATGAATATGAACAGTAGCAGTGCGGTTGCAATATGAGCTAAATCGTGCCCAATAATCTTTCAGGAGACCTTTCCACTCTGTTAAACCAGCTGACACATTATCGAGCTGAACAGTGGTACTTATTAGACAAGGTCAGCCAAAATCAGCAGGCATACCGAAAATTGGAGTCATCATTGACAGAAAAGGCATTTTATGATTTAAAAGAGTTTACCTCAGTCTCCATATCAGCAGTAAAGCTATAGTCCGTGACCTCAGAAAAATGGTGAGAAAGAAATGCTGACACCTAAACATCAAAAGCAGAAACAGATAAAAAGTCAGGCATAGACAATTCTTTCAGCTGAGGAGGGCCAAGCCAAGAAGAAAAACAGACTCTAACCCATTTTTCGTCTTGATGACATTCAGAGTACAAAGATAAAACAGAATAAACCGCACATAGAAGCTTTAAATAAGTGAACAAACAATTATCAAAGCCTTATGATTACCTGTGTCACTGTGGAGCTTGGGACATTCAGCATTCAATAACTAAATGCATATCGGTCAAATCAATGGTGATTAATAGTAAAACCCAGTTCTTATTAGATTTTAATCTTCATTCAACACTAGAATCAAAAGATCCATCTCCAAGTAAGTCAAAACAATTAATCTCTTTCATCGACAATCTCCTACAGACCTGGCAAATGCCTAGTCTAGATAATGACCAAAGAAACACTTCTTATTTTAGGGGAAAAATGACAAACCCCAGTAACAGACGATCTCTTTCACATTTCCCAAGAAACTCTAACTTAATCATTCTTGCTGTCTATGGATGCAATTTCTTAAGTGACTCATAATACACCTTTGCATTTCCGTGATTTCAAGAATCAGACCATCGCAGAGCATTCTTGACAGCTTCACAGGTAGTATCATTTTACCAGAATCATTGAACCATGTTTTACTGTAAACAGCCTTTAACTCTTAAACGCAGACTAATTCGAGCTGACATTTGAATATATCAACAGAATTTTGATTTCCATCTCTTTATCTTAAACCTTTACTAAAATCTTTCAAGTTGCTTTCAACTTCACTTAAAGTAATGCTTAAAATGAAAATCATGTGCTAATGATCAAACAACAACTGCTAAACCTTTTTACCCCCTATCATACAATTTAAGGGATCCATCTACATCCTACAATACGTACTTGCAATTCCACAAGTCCCAGTTCAGCACTTCCTAATTTCATCTAAGGCCTTCTCCCAAGTCCTATTCTCTTGATATGAGCTCATTCGCTAAACCTCCTCCTCTCACTGAAACATCTTAAGTTCACTGTCTAATCTGCCCAAAACCACCACAGACAAGTCAGACATCATAGATGGAAGTCCTACTTTCCAAATATTATTCCAGTAACATGCCACAACACAAATCATAGTAAAAGAAAGAATCTGTTCATTCCTATAGTCTAATACCTGAAAAACAAACGTACATGATTTTTTTTTTCCAATTATACACAAAAATTCATTAAGAAGGTACCATTCATTAAGAAGGTACCAAGGGGTATCACCTCCATAAAGAATGGCTTCAAAAGGAAAGCCACCCATAAACAAATTTATGGATAAAAATGTTGCTCCTAACATTCCAACAAACTAGAAGTATGTCATTTCACTTTCCCAATATACCAAAATTGAAGGTGTTTAACCAATTAATTCTAAAACAATTCCAAGAGAATTCAACTCCTTGAAACGCCCTCTTGTTTCTTTCCTTCCAAATGAGACATAAAATGGAGAGGAATCATCTTAGTTAATTTTCTTCTTTCCTCCATTCCTAACAAACATGCTGCATGATATCATGTCCTCAATTCATGTCTTAAACGGAAGCATACTCTAGGCCCATAATTACCTCATGGAAGATTTTTTTTTAAATAAACCTACCATATATTGGAAAACTTCTCATAAGTGGTTTTCTAATTCAGCTTCGCTTAAATAACCACTTATGTCTTCGGTCATCTTAAGCAATCTTAATGACAATGTTCTCTCACCACTGCATATATTGGAAAACTTTTTATAGGTGGTTTCTAACTCAGCTTTGCTTAAGTAACCACTTATGTCTTCAGTCATCTTAAGCAAACTTAATGATAATGTTCTCTCGCCACCGCATAAACGAATGCTTTTGACAAGGCTTTACCACCAAACCTTTTTTACAGAATCTAATTTGGGTTACTATTTGCGAAATTTCAAACATAAGTTTCCTATTTCATCCACTCCCCCAACTTCTTTAACTTTTACGGACAAATAAACTAAATTTTTTATCAACCATCATAATAAAAATCTCTCTAGTTCTCTGTCAACATACCTATAGCGACAGAGACAAGGTTCATTAACAAGTACTGAGTCATCCTACTGTATCTATCAACACGACATGATAACCTATTCTCCACTTATGTTGCTAAGAACCTATTCTCATTTGTTTTGGGAGATAGGCACAGTTTATTGCAAGAGCACCAAGGGCATGCATCCTCGGTGCAGACCAACAACAAGGAAAAAGATTCTAAATGTCTAGAAAAATGTCTGAATCAAATACCCAAGACCAACAAAAAGAAACACACAGCAATTCGCCCTTAACAATGCTTAAGGAGCTTTCTTTGTTCTCCAGAGCCCTTGAATAAATTTCTTCCCCAACCAACCAAAAGAAATGGAACGAGATTCTTTACAAGCCACTAAAAGCTCAGTCCTTCAAGGCTATAGCTCATCCAACATAGAACTGACCACAAACCCATTAACACCAACGAGAGCAAGAGATGAGCTTCAAAATTTCCAGACCTCTGAGCATAATCTGCACAACTACCGCAAATTAAGGGATAGCTCCATCATTAAAATGCTATGTGGACAAGCATCAGTATGCTGACAGGATTCCATCCATTACTGGAAGCCCTCTGGTTTCTACATGAGAGATCCAGCAGTCAATCTATGGCAAAAGATGAGCCATTTTGAGGAGGTGCTGGCAAGTAGGAATAATTAAGGAATAAATGGTTCTTTTGTGACCTCACCATTAGTACTGGCTGTAGGCCTATCTGGAATTTCTTCCTACATCCGACATGATCCAAGTTTCTACTTTTCTTACCTCATTGTATCCATCTAATGTCACATTCAAACAATTCAGAAGAACCTCACACAGAAGAAAACGGTCCACAAAATTCATTTCTGAAACTCATCATATATTACAGTCTATGACTATGTAAGTGATTTCCATGATTGAAATTGAATTTAGCAATGACTACTGTGTAGACAGAATTTTCATGATGTTATTCAGTAAACAGCAACATACCATGCGGCCCCGAAATTCAGGATGTAGGACACGGGCTTTTACCGTCACATAATTTCTGTCCTGAACCACAGAAAAAAAAAGCACATGATTGATTTGCTGCTACGATAGCAATGATAAGGATTTATAGCTGACAACTGCAATCGCAGGAAACATTATTAGAGGAATGTCTTTTCTCCACTTTTGGACAAATGTGTCTCCCATTAAGAGGCAAATTAAGCATGAAAGACTAGTACAAGTTGAATTTGTAGTGATCAGTGTCCGTCCAACTGGACCAGACCTGGAACTGTCCTATTGACCAGATAGCAATTCAACCATTTGAATTATTTAACTGACCACATCTTATAAGCTCTTTTAGTCAAAGTACTATTACTTCATGGTGATTCGAGAACTCATATTTTCCTCATATGATACAACACCAGAGAATATGCTGTACCACTGTTTGACCAAATTTGTTTTTGCACACAAATCTGACAAATAATATCCCAATCTGACAACTTTAATCTGAAGCGCCATATTTCAGAGGCGACATCATGATTCACAAGATCACAAAATTCACCAAAATGAAGATGGTAATTTTTAGCTTTGCAATTAATTCAACAGCTTTCAGTTTAGTCATGTAAGACGAGGACAAAATCTGCAGCTGTTATGAAAATCCAATTTTGAAAGGATACCGTGCAATAGCAAAGTCAGTTAAAATTTATTGCTTCTGCCAGGATAAATGGAAGAAGGCTAGACAAGCATAGCCCATCAACCACAGAAGGACCAAAGGCCCTGATGGAAAAAAGAAGAGCCATTACTTGCATTCAGGACCACTGTTTCAAGAAGTCAGATCAGCCTGGAGTTTGGGAAATCAAAAGGGGATGACTGGTCTACGTTTGTCTTCCTCCATTAACTCAAATAAAAACTTGAATATAAAGAAGTAACTCGAGATGATTTTCAATATTCTCTGTTGGCTAATTTTGAGAAATGTTCAGAATTCAATCAGTGAAAGACACTGCCATTTAAAAATCATGCAAAGGCTAATATACTTCTTTGGAAGTTAATGAAAATCTGAAACTCTGCAACATTCTTTATCTGCCTTATTTTAATTTGTAACAGCCTCCTGGGTTATATCTTGACATAGACAAGGTGATCATTGGATAAAACACTGCATGTTACAAATTTAATTTGACTAAAAGTCTCAACCCCACTCCTGTTGATGATTTCTATATTGAAATGAGATTCATAGAAAATCACCCTATGCACATTCATGATTCTCAAATCTCAATGCTATCTGCCATCATGAAAATTGCACAATATCAGAACATTCACTGCCTTCTGCATGCAATTCTAGGCATTTACCTGCAGCACTTTCAGTGTGCTCGCGTATGTAGACGGCCTCCCGATTCCAAGCTCTTCCAGCTTCTTAACCTTTAACACTTAAGATTGTAAAGATGCAGAACAATGCATCCAAAGGAAAAAATTACAAAAACTAGCATCCCCAGTAACATAACTCAGCCACTACTTTAACATAACTCAGCTACTATTTTTCTAATCTCAACCAGAAGATTACTCTGAATCCAGTCAAAGGGATAACAGCTATATAGACCCCTCCCTCCCAATCTCTATGGAAAAACCCTCGTGAAAACTCGAAAACACCAAATGAATATAAATATATCACTCTTAAATCCTCCTGAACACCGTCGAAAACACCAAACACATACTGTTACAGAAAGAACAAAACTTCTCAATGATGCATGTTGCAAGTAAATCAACGAAACAATAACCTCCAAATATAAAATCTTTCTAATGAACTTCAGCTTTTCAGAATCATTCCGAACATGAGAAGATGGAGTCCTTGCCGATATTAGGCACTTCGTGAAGATTACCCGAAACCATTTAGAAGAGTTCGATTATATAGATAAAATGACAGTAACTTACTAATGCACCCTCTGAGTAGCGCGATGGAGGCTGAGTGTAGTGTTGCTTGGATCGCACATCACTGAGAGTCAGTAAATCTCCAACCTACTAAACAAATATACATTAAAATCTTGATAGAACTTGAAAGTAAACTGGCAATTATAAGCAAAAGATCATCATGAACAAACTCTGATATAGTTCCATCTCCTTACACGGATTTACTTAGCAAGACAAACATTAATTCTTCTATATCGTCTTAATGATGGTTCTATACCTTCAGAGAGCTCAGTACTTCAAAAGCTTCATCACGTTCATTCCCTTCATTTTCTTTAGACCTCACTGTTTCTGCTTCCACATCCTAAAAATAGAAATACAGCAGTATTAAAAGTAGCTTGGCAAAAGAAAAATACCCATCCACAAGAGTTGATCCAATCGAAACATTGGCTCTCACCGAAAACAAAGCCTCAAACATGACTCACCTTGTAGACTTAAATGTTGCACTATAAAAGAACATGCAAATGCAGTCAAAACACGTTTTAAAACTCAACTTTCTAAACAAACATAAGCAGATTCCCAACTACACAATATTACTCAAATTTATCATTGACATCTAGCTCTCTCGTTTGAAGTAAGGCTTCTTCCTACTATGGATTCGGCTCAGACATTTTCTGTGCAGAAGCTGACTAACTAAGATGCTCTTCTGCAAAATCACGGTTCCATAGACCAAATTCACATTGAGATATATAAACCGATAAAAAACTATACTCCTTGTCCTTTTTTCTCCATTAATCATCTATAAATGCCTGTTATGATAAGTCAGAATACTGGCAAGAAACTGGTTAATACACATGGAAGTAGGATAACATTTAATTATAAATGATTGCTTACACTGCGAATCTCCACGTGGTTATCTTCATTTAAGATTTCAGTCAGCTTCCAATTCGGGAGAAACACTTTTAGATTCTATTTTAACCACTTGTAAAATCCAGCAAGACTCCCTCACTCAATGTAGGTTCAATTTTACTTTTTCTCGCACTAAAAACCATGAATCCACAGATACTCTTGAGTGCACCGCTATATCTATTTGAACATCCTCCATATGAATGTTATTCCTCATCAAATTCCCAAATAAGCTTGTTGGTCTTTCGGAAATTACCAGTACCATTTCTTACATTTGATAAGCATGCTTGTTAAACTCTATCCAATCTGAAATAATGATACTTTACCATAACAAACTCAAATGGCACTCACAGCAATGAGCTGCTTGGAATTTCACACATTTTTAACATAGAAGCCATGACACAAGTGTACTGAGCACAAACATGCTGATAAAGATTTTATACCTTGAAAACTGCCTGGTAACCAAGAAATCCAATTTTTGAGCTTGAAGTATTCAACACAATAGACCCATCAGCATTCTTAATCTCCACATGAATCTGGATTAGAAGAAGACTTTAGTCCTTGAGTCAACGACCTTTATGAACAAGATAAAAGCAGGTACCGACAAAGTTGATAAAAGCAACAAAAACTGAGAACACTGTTATAGTTGAACATGCTTTAAATCTAATTCATAATGTTGACTGGGGAAGCATAGAACCTCTTCCATTTCCATAACTAATTGATTTATGGTTTATTACTCCTAAATTTCCAGAACTGAGGTCTAGTACTCTCTCATCCAGAACAAATTTAGAGTAAAAGTTTACAAATGGTACTGAATTTAACTTGAGTCGCTATAGCAACTTCTCTTAACCATGATTATCAACATTGACCAAGCATGCATTCCACTTGTCAGCAAAGGGATGTTAGAGAAAATTATCAGATACACTTCATCCTAAAAATTTTCATCCGAGGAAGAGACCATGGGAACACATTGATAACCCTTCGCAACCTATTCCAGGGCTTTTCGTTCTTTGTAACTTTTGGCTTTTTCTTAGGGCATTTTTGGAATTAAATAGGACAAAGCTACTGCATTCTCGTGCTTGAACAAACAGAAAAGGCCTCACTAATTGGGGAGAAAAAGAGAAGGAAAGAAAAGCTCTATAGTAGAAACTCGTGAAGCTTATCATATCCTTACCTGATTAATTACAGCAGGTTCCATTTGGCATGCGATAGTACGAGACCAGATAAGAGTGTACAACTTCAAAGAATCTTCATCAAGTATATTAACTAGCGATGCTACAAGACAATAAAAGAACATTAATAGCATGCCTCAATCTGTAACACATTAGTCAATAAGTCTTGGAAAGTTGGTAACATTACATGGCAACCTCCGGATATCAGTTGGTCTAATTGCTTCATGAGCTTCTTGAGCATTCTTCACCTTCTTAAAGTACTTGCGTGCAGCCTCTGCTGCAAAATCTGACCCATACCTACATTACAAAGCAATTTAAGCATATTAGACCTGCTATCTTCGTGGTTTTCATTAATTT
This sequence comes from Syzygium oleosum, assembly GCF_021117445.2. Taxonomy (NCBI): domain Eukaryota; kingdom Viridiplantae; phylum Streptophyta; class Magnoliopsida; order Myrtales; family Myrtaceae; genus Syzygium; species Syzygium oleosum. Next base: position 2,176,837 of record NW_026607500.1, on the reverse strand, counting down.
CATAGTTTTATTTCACAATATCAAGAGTCAACTTGATGATTTAACTACACGCCATTCATTGGAACATCAAAAAATTTAGCGGACTGTCAAATTGCTGACACACACATGTGCATTACTTCCTAAATTCCTCCAGCATCATATACTTTAATACTTTCTCAGAACCAATTGCACGGTACAATATATTAATCTCCAAATGGTAAGGATGCTTTGGTATGGAACAATGAAAGAGATTGAATCTTTTCTGTAAAGTCTTACTACAAGCTGCTAGATAGGGAGGTCGGCAGTGGTACAATGGATTGTCCTTGGAAAGCAATTTGGAAAGTGAGGGTTCTGGACAGAGTTTCCTTTTGTTGGTTTTTTTTTTTTTCTCTTGGGAAGCAACTTGAGAAGAATCCTTACTTTAGATAATGGTTTGGACGAGAATGGTCTGGACAATTTCCTATGCTTGCACAGGGTTAAGTTGAGTTATTTGAGGTTCCATCGAGCAAACTTTGGGCTTGGCAGGGCATTTGTTTACAGTGCAACAAGAAAAGAGGGATTATTTCAATTCCTCTCCCTCTGTTTTTTGGTTGATTTTGGAAGGCGTGGAACAAGAGAGCTTTAGATGGAGAGGAATCTTCCATTTCTTTTGTTATTGAAAATTGGCTTGAAAGTTGTACACCTATGGTATAGTGGGTAATTGCAAAAGGATGTAAATTCCTTTGTCGATATAGCTCACTATTTATTTTGACAACTTTTTTGCATATAGCTTAAAGTTATACACTTTGGAGAACTGTTCTGCATACGGCTTTAGTTTTTGGGCTTTTTGTATGAGGGTTTGCACCCCCTTAGTGCCTTATCATTGAACTTTTTATGTATAAAAGAAAAGGTAATAACAACCTCAAAACAGTGAAATGACCACTATGCCGTGTGATAGAACCTCATATCACAGGTGGTTGAACATTAGTGTGACTCACACAAAAGCCAATACGCCACTCTCTTAGAAATCAAAAAGAGTCATAAAATTAAAGAGCTAGCTAACAAGCCCCAAACAGATATCCGGTTCAAAAGCAACCCAGGAACCTGTATCAGTGTCAAACACATTAGAAAAGGCATCAACACTCGGATGGCTCATTTATAACTTCCCTTCAACTCCCGCAGACATATGCTTGGTAAAATCTCTTCCATGTGCAATAGAAGTCACTCTTTGACAAAGATGCAAATTTTTAGCCAATTGTTTGAAAAGTGGACCTTGATATGAGCGAAATCAACTGTAGGGTGACAACATCAGCATTTGCAAATTCAGACTGACTATATTTGCAGCAGCATCTAAATAACCAAATTGAGAGGAAATGAAACATTTTCAAACCTTAGAAAAACTTTTCGCACAAAGTCAACCACATAAAGCTTAGACACTCTCCATCCCTTCGATTATACTATGTATAAGAAATAAAAACTAACCCAATTTAAACCCTTCCCTCAAAAAATAAGAAGTCAAGAAAACAAATCAAAATCCAGCTAATGCAATAGAAATAAGAAACCTTGAAAATACTTCACACAAGACAGTTATTCAAGGACTTGAAACTCAAATGAAATTCTCTGTTAAACTTTTAACAAGATAAATGGTAGAAAACCAGCTTTCACCTAAAATAAGTAATAATGAAGACTGCACATGCAAGATCCAACCTTTCAAATATTCTAAATGCAAAAATCATCATCTTACCTGTCAATCACCAAAGAGCGTATATCCTTCACAGCCTCCTCAGATATCTAAAACAAACTCAAAAAAGGTACTGTCAGAGCAAATTGTCAGAATCTGACCCCAAAGAAAGAACAATTTATCACAAAGATAAGCAAATAAACTAGACAATGCCAAATCACTAGAACAAAGGGAGTGCAGATGCCAATTGACTGAAATATTACAACCTGAAGCACAAGCTCCTTAACAGTTCAAACTTGAATCAAGACAAGAATAAATGTAAAACAGCTAAGCACAAAATATTGCACAAGGTCCATTAAAATGGTATCTCCAGGGCGCAGAAGTTCTATATAAGCTGAGTTTCGAATTTGAAACGTGAGAACATGACTTCAGTTGGGAGAATAACTAAATTTGATACCATATAGCAAGTAAGATTTTGGCTGGGGGGAAGACATTTGCCTCTCTAGAAGATGCAAGTCTTTTGCAATGAAAAGAAAATAAAAAAGTAATAAAATTCCCAAGTAAATCTCCAGTCCCACTTTTGAATATATATATTTTGACACCCTCTTAAAATTAATTTCCTCAAATGGATCAGCACCCCCTTGATGGCCTTTCCATGAAACACCTACCCTCCTCTTTTTCCCTTTCTAAACAGGAGATGAAAGCCACAACGTCACAAAAACTCAACATGGATTAGCCCATTGGAACCAAAACTTATTCACAGGCCAAGCTTCGATGACATCCAGCTTTCCCAGTTTTGCAAAAGAATAAAAATCTAGCCAGAAACATATCAAAAACTTGTATGTAAAAGTACAAGGACTTTTATTTCAGGAAGGGCAACACAAATGCACAAACCAGCACAAGTATGATAATCCAAAAAAACTGTCAAGACATCAAATCCACTATGAGGCAGCAAGGGTTGCCAACCCATGTAAACAAAGATCTCAAAGCCAAAATAAGAGCTCAATGTTGAGCCAAGGATGGAAGAACCTTCCGCACTGTACAAAAAGCGTGGAACTTCAAACCAATGTTCAACAAGTGCCTGGATAGAAGACACTTTTTTACTTCAAAAGACATCTTTTCCATTCTTCTCCGACCAACCAAAAACATAGAAAGAGGAATTGAAGAGACCCACTTTATGATAGGATATTTGAATACCTTGCCATGCCCATAATTCATGCTCAACAGACCTCACTATAACCCAGCTTAGCCCAACAGAGCCATAAGCAGTCTAAAATAGAACCGGCAACAACACTACCAGAAAGAAAGTTTAGGGGGTCAAAAGTTACAAATGACAAAGTACGAGGATGTTCCAACACTTCACCCCAACATCAGTGCACATTATCACTGCCATGAAAAAATAACCGATCCTATCTCCTTCACTTCCCCAGAATAACACATCATTAAGTCTCCAAAGATGTCACTTTTGTTTTTCAAAGATGTCACTCTCAACATTTACGTAAGCAACCAATATAAAAAGTCCACACTATGGGTCGAGTGCTTACCTGCTAAAAGGGGCTGAACGTAACTGTTAGTAAATATCAACAAGTAATTTCAAAGAACAACAGTGTTGCCACTAGAGTATGTAAAAGCAACCAATTAACTTCATGACAATCTTACAGAAAGAACAGCACCTACATGTAAACCATCAGTTCTGATGTATGTTATCAAACCAACTGCCTTGCCATCTGATAACTGTACCCCTTCGTAAAGCTTTTGTGCAAGCTGCATTCAAGAACTAATGTGAATACCGTGATTAAAGCAGCTCCAATCATTTTGTTATTTAAGAACAAACTCATTCTGTTTCTTTTTTCACTTTTAACCAACCAATAGGCAAAGTAGAGTTTTGGACTTCTAGAGTTAGGGAAAAAATCACACATACTCTCAAATCATAAAGTTTTTTAAAATAACAAAACATTATCGATGACAAACACTTGAAAATGAAATTCCAACTTAGTTGTGGCACTCGATAATAAATATCTACATAAACTACATATTATGAGATAGAAAATGTTCGTTTTCAGCAAATTTTCGAAGTAAAAGTGTTATCTTTTATTAGCCAAATTCATTTTCTTATTGGTGAATATGGTTATCAATAATAGAATGTTCAGAGTGATATTAGGACTTTGTAAAACAAGAAGAATAATATGTCTTCTCTAAAATCATTAGTCCGATAAAACTACTGCAGTCGGAGGGAAAGAGAGAGAGAATCTCATTATACATAACTTGAATTAAAAAAATGAAAAAGATTAACTTTAAGTTAGATTCAAAATTCAAATTCATGAGACTTCATTTTTTTAGCATAATTCTCTTAAAATATAGACGAGTAAAATGCTAAAATCTGATAATATAAGTGCCAGCTTGTAAAGTAAAATGAGATTGAATAGAAGAAGAGATACAAACAATAAAGTAAAAAATGGAAAAAGAAAGAACAAAAATCAATTCTCCCCGCACTTCTGCTGTCACCCGTGTAAAGGCTCAATCAGACTGGGCCGTCTACCTTCTTTAGCAACTTTTGCACGACCTATAAAATAGCTCATGTGGTTTGGCAGCCAGCCGAAGAGTGACAAGTCATGTACTCTATGAGAGTCTTCAGCAGGGATCACACTTTAGTGTTTCATGGATGCGAAAACATATTAGCCTTCAAAATCAATCTCTCGGACACTCAGGCAAGCAAACAGCTGAACACTTCCACATATATTACTATCCACAGCATCATTTCCCCAAACTAGGCTTAAAATTTATGCACTTGGAAGTAAAATGCATGCTTCTTAACTATCAAAAACTGTTTTTGCTGGTCAAATTATGCAGGCATCAGTTGAGAAGGTCATCAGCATTTTAAGAAACAAACCTTCATAGTGTATGTGGCTGGAAAATGTAATTTATTGGCAGCATCTTGCTGAAGAGTCGACGTGATGTAAGGTGTCGGAGGATTTCTTCTCATCTTGTTACTTTTAGAGGCAACAATTTTGAAACCTTCAGATCTAATCTTCTCTTCAATATCTTTTGCCTCTATATAGGAACCAACTGACAACTGGTTCAATTTTGTCGAAGCAAAATATGTCAAGCGGGATGGGATAGAAATGGATTTTAGGGAAGGATCCAAACTTCTTCTCTCAAAGTCAACCTCCAAACTCCAATACTCTTGTGGAACAAACTGGTCAATTTCCATTTCTCGATCACAAACAAGTGCTAAAGCAGCAGATTGGACTCGCCCAGCTGACTGGCAACCTGGTAGTTTCCTCCACAATATAGGAGAAATATTAAAACCAATCAGATAATCTAGAGCGCGGCGTGCAAGGTAAGCATGCACCAAGTTTGCATCTATTTCTCTTGGTGCCTTCAGAGCAGCCTTGATGGATGATTCAGTTATCTCATGAAAAACAACTCTTGCTATAGTCATGTCATCACGTAAAGCATCCTGCTGCTGCAACATCTCAATGATGTGCCAAGCAATAGCCTCGCCCTCACGATCAGGATCTGAAGCTAGAATTAGACTATCTGCTCTGAGAACCAAGACAGGAAGAAAGTATTCAGAAGCATAGTTAAACACCAAATTATTTTCCTTTTATACATTGACAGATGTCGCAGATAATAAACAATAACACATAACCTACTCACACTGGCATGGTTTTCATATTCATAGATAGATACTTTATTATTTTGGTAGACTAAAATCCGGTTGAATCAAGTTCATGAACTATTCACTGAGCTCCTGAAAAGTCCCCTAAGCAAAAAACTAGTATTTTCACTGAGATTTCTCATGAAGAAGTAAGTGGGACAGAAATCAATACCCGCTTAGGGCAACCTTGATACTCTTCAGATGGGTCCAAGCAGCAGATGGCACCTCCCAGACCATACTAAAGTCATCATCAGGACGAACGGATCCTGATCGTGCAGCCAAGTCCCTTACATGGCCATAGCTTGGAATAACTTCAAACATATCACCAAGATAGCCTTGAATAACCTTTGCTTTTGTAACAGATTCTACAACCACAACAGATCTCCCCTCAGGAGGATAAAAAGACTTCAAAATCCTCTGACTTGGCGAACTCACTTTGTTGATTGCTTGATCTTTCTTTTCTCCCATTGGCTCAACAGATGTCTTCACAGATTTTTGTTTAGAATTTCGCACTTTCTTGCCCGAACTTTTTTTTGCAGAAGCAGGAGCCTCTAGGAGTTCCTTCGAGTCAGGATGACTTCCGCCTGACTTAGCCTGCAAAACTAACATCAGTTAAGATATCATAGCATGATTAAAAAAAAAAAGTACTCCTAACTATTTCCAGATTTGCAATCACCAACCTTCAAATTCGATGCAGACAAGGATTCACCTTTCTTCTGGTCTGACACTTCTCCTTGAGCAGCACTTTTAGAATCTTTCTTCAAAGGATCACGCTTTTGTTCTTTGCTCTTTTTGCTCCGTGCAAGCTCTCGTCTCCCTATGCTCTTATCCTGTTTAGCACCACTAGCAAGTGATGTCACAGATGATGAACTCAAGTTTACTTCTTTTGCTGTATCAGCAATTTTTTCTTGGACATCTACGGAGATATCCTCTTTCGAAGATTCTGATACAATGGGCGAAGAAGCAGCAGACTTTTTACTTTGAGCAGCCAACTGCTTTGCCTTCTTCCAATTTTTTTTGAAACCCTTAAAACCCAATCCAGTGACACCTCTTATCCCATCCCTTACGGAGGCATCATCATTTTGATTAAATGGTCGAGAACTTTGAGAGTAAAACCTGGTAGCCAAAGCTTCATTACCAGGGAATTTCAATCGAATGCTAAAGAATGAACTGTCTGCTGCAATGCTCGAAAGTACAGGTCTAGCATGTAAAAGGCCAAAAGACAGACCGCCATGAAACCTTGTAAAGCCATTAACAGCTTCCTGATTTTTAAGATGTTTAGTCATGAGCGCACTAGGTGTGCTTCGAGTTTTAAGGTTAAATGACCTCGTAAACAGTTCTCCAGTACAAAATGAAGTTGAGCAAATCGACATTCCCCGATGATTAAGAAGCGTCCCCTGCTGCAACTGCAATAACAGTTACAAACAACAAGTCAAATTAGTATAACCAATCAAATCAAATGACAGCACATTCACAACCACACAAACTTAACATGCATATGTATTGCTAAACAAATCAATTTTCGACCCTTTACTCAAAAAGCATCCACGGTTCTCATTTCTACTCGCACTCCACTTCTCTTTTGGTCAGCAAACGAACACGTTCTTACCATCTCCGAAGCACAAAATACAAAAGAAGGGAAACTCTAGGATCTGCAGACCAAGGTAGCAAGTTAAGACCCCATTCCACATAACCTCCCCATACCCACCATTCTCAAAAACAGAAAATCTAACCAGCACAATGCAATGCCGCCTAGACAAATTAAGGGTCAAATTCTTTTCTGTTCTTTTTTTTTTTTTTCATATGGGGTCAAGAATTCAATTCGGCAGCTGAAATTGATGAGCAAGAACCTGAGCCATGGTGGTCCGAAGACGGCGGAGCGAAGACAATCGTGGGTCGGCGGCCGATGACGATAAGCTCCTACTCAGTCGGAGACTCATTGCAATGGCGCTACCATTGGCCTCCTGGCTTGTCACCGCCCCCCTCCTCTCGCTCCTCCTCCGGTACGCACTGGGGTCGACGTGCAAAGCGTCGGGTGTGTTGAATTCGTAGGGAGAAGCAGGGTGGAGAGCGGCAACGAAGCCAAGGACAGAGGCTGTCGAGGTTGAGGCTGGTCGGTGAGGGTTAAGGATACAAGAACGTCTCGTTGGGGAGGCTTTAGGCGCCTTTCATAAGGGTTAAGCTTCACCGTCCGCTTTTCAAGATATACCGTCGGGTCGGGTCGGGTTCCTACATTGCCCAGATTAAGTGGTAGAGGGCCGCAACAATTTGGTCAGGTAAATCATACCGCGAACTGAACTGATGAACTGAACCGGCCGGACCTATTCGAGTTGGGATCGGGAATCCAAACTTGAAGCAGGAGCCGACAGCACCAAGCATAATGCAAGAGATACTAAATCCGGTATGTTGGAATGGTTTACAAGATGAGGATGATTTTGTGTCACAAGCGGTTATTCAAGTTAAGGGACATCTAAGCACCAAAGAGGAATTCATCTTTTTAAGGATAGAAATTTCTGTATATCTTGGACGGCATAATTCAAACAAAATACAAGTAACGAGAAATATATTGAGATTGGTATTATGGATCGGTTTACAAAATCACATGACCAGTCATAATTGATTATTTAATTCACTAGATACGTGTAAAAATCCGACGGAAAACTCAAGTCTCTACATAAACTTCTTGTGTATTGTTGGTAGTGTCTCTAATGCTATTCTACATAACAAGTCTCTTTTGTAGTTTATGGTGGGCTTCCAATAGACCTGTCAAATGGTGAACTTGGGATCTCTATTGACCACCAACCGATGAACCTAGAAACCCAGCAACCCCCACACAAAAAGAGAGAAAAGATTAGTCAACAAAACACCAATTCCCCAGCACAAACCCAAACACCCTCGAAAACAAAATTGTAGGAAAACTCGACAAAAAAGGAAGCAAATAGAGAAAACCCAATACCCGGAGACAAAAAAGCCAGTCCCTTCGAGCCCCGCCGAGTACAAGAAGCTCGGCTCGTCGCTTATCGGCCTCCCTTTGAGCTATGAGACTCGATTCGTCAAGGCAAACAAGACGAAGACCAAGTACTCGATCGTCATCGGGGGAGCGAACTTCGTGAGCACATACTGGAGGCGCTCGGGACGGCGGGAGTCGAGGCGATGGTGGCGGAGTCGTAGGCTCAGATAGTCCTCAGGAATTTAGCGGCGATCGGAGAGATTTAGCCATAAGAAACGAAGTTTAGGGTTTGCGCGTAGTGCAGGACGGGCGATATTGAGTCGTCGGAGAACCTCGGCTATGACGGAGATGGGCGGCGCATCGGAGATGGGCGGCGCAAAGTCGGCGATAGCGGCGGAGGTCGCGGAAGCAATCAACGAAGAAGACGGAGAGAAGATCGTGAAGTGAGAGGGAAATAATGAGGCGGGCATTTTTTTCATAATGGGTTATTAAAATGGGTCGTAAATGGGTTCAGAATATACCCATTTAAGGCCCATATGTTTTGGCCTTCTTTTATTTAAAACTCATTAAGACTGATCTGGAAAAAAGAGAATGACCCATTAGCGATCCATTTAAACAAACGCGGGTTCATAAATAGGTTTTGGACCCGTTTGACAGGTCTCGCTTCCGATAAGCCATCTCACACACATCCATGCTTCTCTCATCTTCACTTTAGATTGGGGATATCAACTTCATAAAAGTGTGTTGGCATCAAATTGGCCCTAAAGGGGCTTAAGACCAGATATTTCCTAATCCATTATCATCGTTGTGTGAGTAGATTGGTTATTATTTAGAAGAAGGTATAATGGCACTAATGATTCATTCATTTTTACTAGAAGTTCAAAAATCATCTCGGTATTTTCCTTGTCCAGAAACCGTTCATGTACTTCATAAAAAGTCACACCCAGTCATCCTTCTTCTGTTCCGATGACGGATTTGTTTTACCGACGGGGAACTTTTGGTTGTTTTGACTTACAAGGACTCTCCCCCGTTCCTCTCTGTTTGTGACCATCTCTTCCTTCTTTCTCCTCTCTGTTCTACACCTGTTTTCTTCTTTATTCTCGCAGCCACCATAGCCATGGATTTCGAGCTTAAGCCCAAAGCTAGCGGCCGCAGAGCTCAAGGTCATGGTAGCCACGACAGCTCAAGATTCAAGATCGCGAGCAAGGCCGCTCCACTCTCTCCTCTTTTCTTTCTATTGTGCCATATCGCGGTATTCATGGCCTTTCTCTCTCTTCTATTCTTTCTATCAACGCCTCTCTCTATCTCTTCTATTGCCACCTCAAGCTTGCGGCCATGGTCGCTTGAGCTTCAAACTTATGGCCGTATTAACCAGAGCTTCCTCGATCCAGTTTCTTGCAACCCCCGGCTAGTGCTCAAGCTCTCACGACGATGGCTGTTCCTGACGTTATTAGTCATGGCCGCTCAAATGCTTGAGCTCAAGCTCTTCAAACTCAAGGCGATGGCGGCTAGATAAAAGACTCATGGTCAGGGACACTCTATGCAGAGTCTCGGAGCCACCACGGACACGGAGCGGCATGGTTGACATATCTAAAGCCCGCGGCCGTGGATGCTTGAGCTCGAGCTTGCGGCAACCACAGTTGCTTGATCCCCGAGCTCATGGCCTTGTGTCATGGAAAAAAGTTTGTCACGTCATCAATCCAAAGGATCGCCACATCATCGATCCCAAAGGGGTTCTTTAAAATCGTTAGATTGACAACGGAATTCGATCTCTACCATTAGATTTATTTGACAAGGATTGATGCCTTCAACCGTTGGATAGATTCAATCTCCACTATGGACTAATGTAACGATGATCAATATCCAACACCGTCGATCAAGTGGATCTCTTCCCTCATTGAAAGAAGGACCATTCTGAGCATGCATAAGAATGGCTGATCACTGTCTAGTAAGTGGTAGAGCGCCGCCATTCCTCCCATACCAGTGCCTGATCCTCCGCCAATACCAAGACCACCCCCAAGTCCAGACTCATCCAGTAATAGAGCTTGAAGCATGGCAACTGACTTCTTTACCAATGGAAGTTCAATCCAGTTTCCATTTGCATCTTTTTCCAAAGCAGACTTCCAGCATTCCCAGCCACTACCTCCACCACCAAGGACAGAGGCTTTTGATGGAAGGCCGACACCATACCATATCTGGCTCCTAAATTTCCAACCCTCCGCTAAATCAACTGCACAGCTACCGTAAGACACAAAAGCACAGGAAACAGATTCATAAGGCTCAGCTGCAGCTGCAGCAGTCAGACGCTCCATAACTGCAGCAGATAATTTGACCATTAGCATCAGCCATAGAAGCAAGCACCTGAAAGAAGATAATTGCCAATTCCACAATAAGATATAGGAATGTGTCCACAAAATAACAGGAAAGAGACAGAAAACTAATTAACGACAGTACTCCTTTTCAGCGTACACCGAGGTAGAGAACTACTATTCACAGAAGTAACAGGAAAGCTGATACACTCAGTAAAGGTTCCTCCTACATTTGGAGAAAAGAATCAGGAAGGATTCTTGCAGCATGACTTCTTACATTTTAGTAAAACAAAAAACTAACAGGCAAATGGTTAGAAGAACAGCTCGTTTTCCCCGACTTTCCAACAATTCACTTGATTTATGGAAAACGACTGGATTCGCAGCTTTTAATAAAAACTATTCAATTTCACAAATAAATGAAAGAGAAAGGCGCAAAAGAAAATAAGTACATAAACAGATAACATATACAAGTGAAAATAGACCGTTTGTTCTAGCAAATCTTGACATAATACATACATCAAGAGGGAGTCCAGCAGAATCACTGAACAATGATCAACGGTCATCCATAGGTTCTGATGACTCTCCAATATTTGTTGATGAATTTGAGCAATTACCCAACGGAGATACAAGAGAAAGGGGAGCAGGGGAAATATCAGTGGCCCTTGATGCATTAGATAATTTGCTTTGCAATCGTAAATGATCTTCAACAAGCATCAACATCACTATTGCATTCTCTACAAGAGCCACAGAGAGCTGTGCAGCATTCTCTGCTTCCACTTTTGCCTCTTTTGGGGATAACCCCTCGGCTGCAACACCAGCAGCTGCTGCAGCAATAACTTGAGTCTGTTGCACAAGTGACACATTTAGGAAAGATGTCAGACTTTTCACCCTATTTTTCATCAAAAGGTCTAAAGCATATATAACTATGCTAGAGGAAAAGCAGCACAAAAACATTATCAGTGAATTCCACAAGTGGCATGAAAAACCAAGACAGAATGCTTGAGATGAGAGACTGAGGTTATGGCATATCACGTCACGTTAATTAAGGAGGTCTTTCTAGTCAACAGATAATGACTGACTTCAGCTTATCAAGAAAACTTAAATGGAATGATGAAACAAACTTCTAGGCTTTACCTGAACTTGTAATTCTCTAGCAGCAAAGTCCAGCAAACCACACAGAAGCCTTCTCTTGAAAATAGGCAAGGATTCCTCACGTCTTCAGAGAACCATGAAAGTTACACATTGCATGCAAGGGAACCAATAAGTATGATTTGACAAAAAAGATAACTAAGTGTTTTGTTATTAAACATATTCAGGCCATTTTCCATTTAAGTTAAATCATACAAACAAATTAGATTAGCCTATATTAGTATGAGATGTGTTCAATCAGAGCTTAAGTTAAACCAGTAAGATTTTTCTTTGATCTACAGTGACTAATTTCTTTCAGATAATGAAAACATATAATCTCGGTCCTGTACAATTAAAAATGAATATTTAGTGCACTTTACACTAACTCATTGATGATTTTCCTACTCTTGTAAGCTACATCACAAGACTGAGAAACAATTTGTTTTTTAAAGAATAATACACATTTCATAAATCTCGAATTGCACACGAGTCTAAAATCACCAATAACTAGATAAACGTTTGAGAAGCAGAAAATTACTGAAATAGTTAATTGATCGATTAAAATGTGTTAAGACCACTCCCTACCAATGAAGTCAAACCAAAAGGCGAAAAAGCAGCTACATAAAAAGAGCATTGTGACTTTATGCATGAGGTGTGAAAGTAAAGTTATTGCTGCCATTAGAAACGACGCTAATTTGTCATTTCAAGGATAATCAACTGTAAATCCTCCATTTTAGATACTTAAAAAACAAAATAAGTACGAAAGCAACAACCAGTAAAATACTGATACCTAATTCGTTGATCTCCTGTACTAGAACCACCAACTATAGAGAGCCATTCAGCACAGTGAATTGTAGCTTCAATATCCTGCAAGAGAAAGAACTACTAAGCAAACTGCACAACTGAAACTGCTTTAAGTCATAAACATGTAAAATACACAAATCCGCCAGTCAACAAAGAGAAACACTCGTCTCTTGGTAGCAACACAAACAAATCACCTTGGCATGCTATCTACGTTACTATAGTTCATGGCAGGCCATTTCTAAAGCACCACCAACCAAGCAAGTCATAAAATAGGTCGTCTTGCAACACAAGTATGAAAATATCATCGATGAAGCTTTACAATAAAAAAAGTGACAATCCCAGAACAATCAAATATTCTTAGGAAAAGATTACTTTTATAATAAACTCATGTAAGCGTGCATCTAGGTCAGATGTCCACATCCTAATTCACTGCCCCAGAGTGAGAAAACTGGGGCAAACCATGTGGACTATCAGCAATTTATTGGCTGAGGATTCTACGGTTAGGGAAGAACTTTGGGTTTGGAATGGGTTTGTTATGTAAATAACAAAGAGCGAAGAACAATGTTTTCTGCAATCCCTCCAGCAATGCTCTGCCTTACTTGGAGGGAGAGAAATGCGAGAGGTTTTGAGAGTTTAGAATCAAATTTGGGATAAGTGCATTCAAAGTCCTAAAACTTGTCACGAAAGTGCAATTGAGTCCTAAAACTTTCAAAAAGAGTCCTAAAACTTGTCAAAAAGTGCACTTGAGTCCTAAAACTTTCAAAAAGTGCAAACAAGTCCTAAAACTTGTCACGAAAGTGCAAACAAGTCCTAAAACTTGTCAAATTGATTCAATCAAGTCCTTCCATTAATTGTACTTTTTGATCAAGTCCTTCCATTAATTGTACTTTTTGACAAGTTTTAGGACTTGTTTGCACTTTTTGAAATTTTTAGGACTCAAGTGCACTTTCGTGACAAGTTTTAGGACTTGTTTGCACTTTTTGAAAGTTTTAGGACTCAATTGCACTTTCGTGATAAGTTTTAGGACTTCTAGTGCACTTATCCCATTTTCTTTGATGTACAGAATAGTTGGCAACATGTTTTGAGTTATTGAGTTTCCATAAAACCACTTTCCAATTTGGATAATAGGTTAGACTTTGAAGTTTCTTCTTAGTTTTTTTTACAGTTGTAGTACCGCCTTGGTTCCTTGCTTATTGTTTCTTTTTCACTTTGAAAGGGGTAAACGTTGTTTCTGCAGTAAATGAAAATTCGAAAGTAAATGATGCCCTAAATAAAATAATGCTTGACATCTTAATTTACACTTACGTTTTGAATGGAATTTAACTTTTTTAGTTATGTGATGCTATTTTTCTGATTTGAACCCGAAGGAATAAGGGTATATGATGTTATGGTTCTTTTTTGCATGTGTTATGGCATGGTTAGGGGAACTGATTCTATGAGAATTGTGAAATTAAATTTGTCTCTTGATCAATTTTTAGTTTGGAGTTTTCTGAAACATTCAGTTTGGTGAAATTTTAGATAGGACCTCACCGTCCTTGTTAACAAAGCAAGTTTGACTACCTTGATGGTAGTCCCTTGCTACATTTTAAATACAGTACACCACATTTATTGAATTAAACATCTTGGAGGGAGTCAAGTAAATTAAAGAATTATCAGAATTACAGTTTAACCAAAGAATCTGTACATACTCTACAGCATAAAAGGCCTAGCTGTAGTGATCATTCTAGTCAATTACTTTGGCATACATTCAAGTCAATCTTAGAAAAGGGTTCTGAAAATGGAAGCAAATTTCATATATTGAAGCTATAATGAAATGCCAGTCTTTGGCTGGGTCAAATTAAGTAAAGAACCGCCACCTGGAACAATAAAGATCCAGTATTCTGTAAGCTCAATGTGCCATAGCACGCCAAGAAACAACAGCAAGGATGCAACTATCAAGGACCACTGGCCCCAACAATGAAATGCCACACAACATCAACATCAAGAACCTTATATTAAGTTGGAAAAAAGAGGTATCATCAGGTTACATAAAAAGACAAACCTTCCAACCATCCTTCTGGCGCATTGAATACTCTAAGTTGATTATCAAGAAGTTGTGTATAAGATCCTCTATATCTACTAAGCTTGGTGAAGTAGAGTGGTTAACGGCACCCATCTCAAAAATCAAGTAATTATGATAGGCATCACCTCCCAAAGAGAAGGCATCTCTTGTAACAAGAAATACTGAACTAGAAGTTGAAAATATGTCTTTCTGAATACTGAAAACTCTTACATTCTGCAAATACCTACATTTTGTTTGTTGTTTTAATTTTTTTAAAACTCTAATTCTACTCATTTGACCACATCAGCTTTTCTATCGCCAACCCATCTTTTGTGGCTCTAACTTAGCCAATGGTCCACGTCGGCCACAATCATTTGGAAAAGAAAAAGAGAGAATTAACCGAAAATTCAAAAAATAATTTTTTTCTTCGTTTGCTCTTGCTGGCTATTGATATAATGTGAAGGTTCAAAGCAATCTTAGTTGATAACTGAGAGCAAGATTTAACTAAAGCGTGTAGTCAACTTCCATGACCAACTTCCCAGTGATCTTTCAATTTTGCAAGACATGGGAGGAAACAGCAGCTTCCGGTCAAGAAAGACCCTCTAGTCAAGCAGACAACACAGTGTGTAATAAATCTCTGCAAAAAGTTGGTAGACTACTGGCTTCATTTGCCTTTGTTATGTTACATGAATCATCTCGACATGGTTAATTGGTAATGAAAGTATATGACTCAACACAGCATTGCCTCTGGTACATGATCATTCTATCATTAGAACCAGACCATGTTTAATGACACTAAAGGAGGTTGTGGCCCAAGAGGTTTGCTCGATGATATCCCGGTACTCGCCTCTGTGAGTTGTGTCCAGAAATATCCAAGGTCTTTAGCGGCTTCAAATCCAGGACAAATTCACAACAATCTCTTACTAACAGTTGCTCTGGATATTCAAATTTTGAGTCGTGTCGTTCAACATTTAGCTTTTCACAGTAAAGAGAAGCTGATGTTTCACTTTTTTAAGGTGTCAGAGCAAGATAACTCTGGTAATTTTTCAATGGCCCTGTACCAAGAGATATCCATCTCTTCCGAGAAATCCAAACTATCAACACCTCGAAAATCAGGTAGATTGTTGCGGCCTTTAGCAATTAATTCTAAGATGTTTTAATTGTTGAAAACTCCAATCTTTTGATGGACGAACAACAAGCGATATGCAGTTCTTCCATGAACTCCAACTCATAAAGGCCTCAAATCTCAACTAGATTAAAGTAAGATGTGATCTCTAGTTGCCTCAGACGATTTAATACTAAAAGGTCCAGTAGAATTTTAATGGACTTGCACAAACTGATACTCAGTTCTTCCCGGTAATTCAATCTGTCAAGCCCTCAAAAGTAAGCTAACTCTATCAGTCCCAATTTATTTGTTGGAGATATCAGTACTTCAGGACCATATTTCAATCAGCTCATTAGCATTCTTTTAGCTCCAATTCATTCGAACTTAGCACGTTCCCAAATAAGAAGCTTTATTAGTCTCGGGGAATTATCTGGGAGGCATGCCAGCCATGAGCTTGACTGAAGAGTCCGTTCCTTTAAATGGATTATACGAGATAGCTACAAATGGGCGACTCTTGCAGGTGACTAGCAGAAGTGTTTAACCCTGAAGGAAGCTCCGGCAGCAATTGAAGCTTGTAGCAGTACCCTAAACCAAGATTATAAAGAGAAGAAAGCTTATGGATGCTTTCCGGAAGCAACTGAAGTTCCCTGTAACACTGTACAAAGTGTTGGAGAGAAGAAAGATTTCCAATGCTTTCTGGCAAGTCGGAGATGGGTGTATACTCTAACTCAATCCTATTGAGGAAAGACGAGCAACTGATTCTCTTGAAATTCCCCTAGCAATTTAACGCAGAGCAAGGCACTAAACTCTTGAAGCTTGACCAACCTTCGAAAAGTATTGGGTAACTTTCTTATCTTTGTAAATTTTCTAAAGATTCAGGTAACTCATAATGCTCGAACTGGACAAGTTTAGTTTAAAACATCCCCATTGAGTCAAAATCTTTCTCAATGAATTTTATAATGATAAATGGTGCAGTTTCATGAGGAAGCCAATGGCCTCCAGAAGTTGAGTGAAATTTGTACAGAAACTCAAGTCAAGGGTTGACAAATTTACAAGATTGCTTATTGAGTCAGGAAGTCCAATAATGACTGATAATACTTGACATTAAGAGTCTCCAACTTCTTCAGAGAACCTGAAAATGTAGAAATTTCTCGTATAGCTGATCTATCCTCCGGATTCTTACAGTCCCTCAAGTACAAGGAAACGATGCTCTTGACCTTTCCGATAGAAGAGTGAATTCGTTCCCATGAGTTGCATCGTTTGAAGATTTGAGTCTCCAAATTTGTAAAGGAGTACACCCTGAATATGCACAACCAATAAGCTTGAGAACTTTTAGCTGCTTTGCCATCTAGAGGAATGAAGATATTTTGGGATTAGCTATTGAAAACAAGTGGACTTAAAAATATAGAGAAGAGGATGTGCTTTTCCATCTTACCATGACCAAAATCCATCCTCCGCTGAGCTCTGAAGTAGTGCTCCGCGACAAATCTGAGTACAACTAATTTTCCGATATGAAGATTGTTTGCGACAAAAGATGTAGGGCAAGTCATCCACAAAAGCCATCTTAATTCAGATGATAATTTCTTCAAATCTCCACTAAAATTCTCACCTCTTGCTTAAAGGAACCTTAAGTTCTACAAATTTTGAAACTTTTCACTTTTGTATACTCGACACCCGTGGTCAACTATATCATATGTGCCATCTCTCTCAAAACAAATGGCCTGAACCTTTTTAGAACCCTACAAGCAAAACACTGGATATCATTAATATTGCATCATATGTTAGAGAAAAAGTTCAGGCCAACACAATGTATATGACATATTACTTTACAATTTCCTCGCATATGAAGCTTTACACATGAAACCATATTTGAACGTTAACACATCACACAGACAACTGCAGACCAAAAAACAAGCACAATAAAAACAGTAACAGACATAACAAAAACAAGGAGTGCCAAGATTAGAACTTGTGACCCGTTCTGATATCATTCTAGACAAACCTTTTTTCTTTAAAGGTTAAGCTGTTAAAAAACAAGCCAATAATATACAGTAACAAAGCCAACTAAAAGCGAACTGATTATCTACTTTTCTCATAATATCACGATTAAGGACTCTCATTGTAAATTTTGCGATATGGAAAAAGAGCCACTAGTTAACATCTTTTAATGTGCTTATCACATCAAGCATCTGTTTGGTAAAGCTGTGGCTGTGTTGTAGTTGTTCGCGTTATGACTGTAGTGAAGCATTGTAATTTATGTGCTTAGAAATACATGTTTTAAAGCTGCAACATCCCTCCAGCTTCTTTACATTTACTACTAGAAATTTTTTATAAGGGCATTTAGAAAAGAGGTCAGGAAAAATAGCCTAGAAACAGGAGCGCTCTTGCCATTATGCAATTTAATAGGTAAGAAGTATTAAATAACAACAGATGTTACATATTGGATTGAATAGATACATTAGAGCTAAAAGAGCAGGGATAAATGTTAATGTAGAAGGTTACCTTATTCGCTTCTCGTACTTTCAAGGCTTCCTCAAAGATCCATAGACCATTTTTCCTGCACACCCTTCTAGGCACACAACGTCCTTACCAAGATCTCTTGATTGACTATATCATTTACTCACCACCACATGTTAAACCTTCTAGGCAGACAACATCCCATCTCAGATCTCCTAATTATCTATATTCTTTACTCACCACCATATTTTATCCAAGCTTCAATTCTTCAATTATCAAACTGGATAAATGCCTCCATACTTCGACAAATTTACTATCCATGCCGAGGAAGAAACCAGCAATGTTGAGAAAAATTTGTTGATATCCATGTTGTAATGCGTCATAGCTTATCTTCAATATCTTTTGGACATCTCTATGAGGTTCTTCAAATATTTTCTTATTAGATTAAACAAACAAATATGAACCTATAACCTCAAGAGCTAAAGGAAGTCCTCTAGATTTACCCTAAGAGGCACTTTGAGGATAGTAATACTTGCAGTCTAATCCAAATTCCACCTTTGATTAAATACAGCTTCATATCCAGACGTGACAATGATCCTGCTTCCCGACATAAACCAATTATGTTCTTTGGTCGAAACAAGCAGTTGACACTTATGATTTACATCATGGAGAAGAACGTTTAATTCTTTCTTGAATATCTGGAAGGAAGCTGCAATGCACAAATTCTCCGAAGGTGAAAGTGATTTTGCCAATGCCACCAATGCCGTAAATTCCAGTTGTTCGGATTCTGTTGGAAGTAGTGTCCAGCCGTCCGATAATCTTCTTCATATGATCATCAATTCCAACCAAAGTCTCAGGAACATCTACCCGCAAACCTTGTCATAACTCACTCAGAACCGTCTCAACAACTATCCTTACAAATTCTCCTAGGTGCCTATCAAAAAACAGGACAAGATAAATTAAACGATTCTACCGCCATATCAGCAACATATCGCAAAGGATTATAAACAAACTATATTTCGATTCTACCAATGAGGAATTTAGGAATACAGCAGCAAGATCTCATATAAAGAAAGTCAAAAAGTTTAGATGGAGATGAAATCACATACCCATTAGTGATTTTCTCTGATTCCCATCCTTTCAAGAAGCTGACATCTCTGAGCGCCTGTTGCCCTGCCTCCACATCCCTTTGCTCAAAGTACATCTTGTGTGAATGGA
Source organism: Syzygium oleosum (assembly GCF_021117445.2). NCBI lineage: Eukaryota > Viridiplantae > Streptophyta > Magnoliopsida > Myrtales > Myrtaceae > Syzygium > Syzygium oleosum. The sequence continues at coordinate 2,157,525 of NW_026607500.1, read as the reverse complement.
AGGCCTCCCCCAACCGCCCCGTCAGGTGTCCCGTGCTCTTCCTGTTCTCCACCGTCTGAACGAGCTCGCGGAGGCACCATTCGCTGGAAGCATGGCTCTCAGATAGGACAGGGATCGAAATCTTGGACCATGCGATCGCGTGCAGAAGCTGCAAGCCGAACTGGCTGCCCATCGGGTGTTCTTGATCTGCGATGCCCTTGCGAGTATCCAAACCTCTGAAGCTCAAGAACACGTCGTACTCATGCTCTGTCGACCCCCAAACTCGTGCTGTCGGCGCTCATCTTCCTCTCGAGCAAAGAGGTGTCCGAAACTAGTGGGGCGTTGCATTTGGTTGGCAACTCTTGGGTTTTCCAAGAAACCATCCGGTTCTCTCTGTGTTCGGAGAAGAAACCCTAGTCTTGGAGGGCGAACTATATAACATGGGAGAATATATACTACAAAAATAGCACCGTACATGATATTTTTAACATTTTCTCCGTCGATCCTTTTGCGAGTTGGAATAATGACGTGGCTGAAATCCAACTATTTTCTTCAACTTCAATTGTAGTCCTATTCGTATTATTCATCTCGCAAGCCCTTTCATCTCCCTAGACAAAACTCTTCGGACCCGTTTGGTTCAATTTTGCAAATGAACTTTGAGAGAATGCAAATACCTTTAGATTAAAATCCCTTGTTGAAATGCAAATGGCATCTAAGGGCGCGTTTGGTAACGCTTCTGTTTCTCTATTTTTCTATTCTTCTGTTCCCTGGAACAAAAAAAGAATAGAAATCCGTTTGGTAACGCAATTTATTTTTCTATTTCCTGGAATAGAAAAGTGGCCAAGAAATAGATTCGGAGCAGAAATAAGAAGTAGAAAAAATCTACTTCTTTGTTCCTAGAAATAGAAATAGAAATAGAAAGGTCCGGTCCTCAAGTCGCGACCTTAGCTCCTCCTCCATCCTCCGTCGTCTACAAACCGTCTCAAAGCACCGGTCCGGTCCATTCTCGGCGGAAATAATAAAAAAATTATAAAAAATTAAAAAATTCCAAAAATTCATAAAAATCAGAAAAATTCTCAAAAAATCCATAAAAATCAGAAAAACTCAGAAAACCCATAAAAATTTGCAAAATTCCGAAATTGAAAAAATTTTAAAAAATTCATAAAAAGCCTTCTGGAAAATAAAAAGAGACAAATTTCGGGAAAGTAAAAAGTTTTAATAAACTTTTCCCCAAAAAAACAAAAATAAAAAATTCACATAATGGCTTAGAATAAATTAAAAAATTCCGAAAATTCATAAAAATTAGAAAAATTTCAGAAAAATCCCATAAAAAATTAGAAAATTAAAAAATTCCCAAAATTCATATAAATCAGAAAAATTCTCAGAAAATCCATAAAAATCAGAAAACTCAGAAAACCCTTACATATTTGCAAAATTCCGAAATTGAAAAAATTAAAAAAAAAATTCATAAAAAAATTTCGGAAAAATAAAAAGAAAAAGATTTAGGGAAAGTAAAAATTTTTAATAAATTTTACCCCAAAAAAATATAAAAAAATTCACATAATGGCTTAGAATACCTGTGGCCACCCACTTTGAGTGAAATTTAAATTTTTGAGGTGCCCAAGTGGTATTTTTGAAGATTCCTTAGTTTAGGGATTAAAAGGGGTTTTAAACCCATAAAAAGGATTAGACAAACCAATAAATCATGCTTATTGATTTTTTTCACTTATAAATTGTACTTATAGTTAAATAAAAGATATAGATTTGAATGCAAAAAATTGGAAATAGAAATTTTGTGCAGTTACCAAACGCATTTCTGTTCTTTTTCTATTCCAGGAATAGAAATTTTGTGCAGTTACCAAACACATTTCTGTTCTAGAAATAGAAATTTTGTTCAGTTACCAAACGCATTATTTTGCTCAGAAACTCTTCCAGGAAATAGAAATAGAAAAAACTATTTCTGAAAAGAAATTGTTCCCAGAAATAGAAACGTTACCATACGCACCCTAATAAAATATTCTTTGTGAAGTTATTTTTGGGCCAAGTAGTATTTGGTTTTTTTTTTTTTTGCAAAGGGCTTTGAGATCCTTTTTTTATTAAAAAAAAAGTTACCCTTCGCCGGAGCCGGCGAGCCAAATCTGGTGTCGGCGGTCGTCATCCGAGGTCGGGCGACCCCCGGCGAGGGTTGCGTGACCCAGGCAGCCCTCGCCGAGGGTCGCTCGACCTCAGGTGACAAGGCCTGAGGTCGCGCAACCCCAGGTGGGCGTCGACCTAGGTGGAGCGACCTCAGGCTGCCGTCGCCTGGGGTCGCTCGACCCAGGTGACGACCGCTTGGGATCGCATGACCTAGGCCGACGACGCCTGGGCAGTCGCGCGACCCCAGGTGGCCGTCGCCGGGGTCGAGTGACCTCACCTACCCCTCGCCGGCTCTTTGTCGTCCAGATTCGATGTCGTTAGCCATCCTTTTGTGAAGCTCAAATGCTTGAGCTCAAGCTCTTCAAACTTGAGGCGATGGCGGCTAGATCAAGAGTCTCATGGTCAAGGACACTCTATGCCGAGTCTTGTAGCCACCATGGCCATGGAGCGGCATGGTTGACATATCTAAAGCCCGCGACCGTGGATGCTTGAGCTTGAGCTTGCGGCAACCATGGTTGCTTGATCCTCGAGCTCCTGGCCTCGCGGCATGGCCACTCAAGCTCTGAGCTCGTGGCCTTGTGTCACGGAAAAAAGTTTTTCATGTTATTAATCCAAATGATCGCCACATCATCAATCCAAATGAGTTTTTTAGAATCGTTAGATTGATGAGGGGATTCGATCTCTACCATTAGATTTATTTGACAAGGATTGATGCCTTCGACCGTTGGATAAATTCAATCTCCACTATAGGACTAATGTAATGATGATCAATAGTCAACACCATCGATCAAGTGGATCTCTATCCGTCAAATTGAGTAGACGATGATTAACATCATTTACCGTAGATATCATGTAATTAGAGGAACTCTTGTATAAATAGGGGAGCTCTTCCCCTCACTTATATCATTCACTTTTATTTGAACAATAAAACCATTCTCTAAATTTTTTCTACTTTGTGAGAGTAAGGCTTACTTAGGCCAAACAAAGTGATTTAAGGTCTACGTGCCGCACGGTTCACAATCGAAAGCATCGTCCTATGACATATGGATGATGCTCGAGCGCAAGGTCGTGTCAAGTACTGTGACAATCAATGTCATTAATGTCGACGGCCAGGATTTTGTTTGTTGTTTTAATTTTTTTAAAACTCTAATTCTACTCATTTGACCACATCAGCTTTTCTATCGCTGACCCATCTTTTATGGTCTCAAACTTAGCCAATGGTCCACGTCGGCCACAATCATTTGGAAAAGAAAACGAGAGAATTAACCGAAAATTCAAAAAATAATTTTTTTCTTCGTTTGCTCTTGCTGGCTATTGATATAATGTGAAGGTTCGAAGCAATCTTAGTTGATAACTGAGAGCAAGATTTAACTAAAGCGTGTAGTCAACTTCCATGACCAACTTCCCAGTGATCTTTCAATTTTGCAAGACATGGGAGGAAACAGCAGCATCCGGTCAAGAAAGACTCTAGTCAAGCAGACAACACAGTGTGTTAATAAATCTCAGCAAAAAGTTGGTAGACTACTGGCTTCATTTGCCTTTGTTATGTTACATGAATCATCTCGACATGGTTAATTGGCAATGAAAGTATATGACTCAACACAGCATTGCCTCTGGTACATGATCATTCTATCATTAGAACCAGAACATGTTTAATGACACTATAGGAGGTTGTGGCCTAAGAGGTTTGCTCTATGATATCCCGGTATTCGCCGCAGTGAGTTGTGTCCAGAAATATCCAAGGTCTTTAGCGGCTTCAAATCCAGGACAAATTCACAACAATCTCTGCTAACAATTGCTCTGGATATTCAAATTTTGAGTCGTGTCGCTCAACATTTAGCTTTTCGCAGTAAAGAGAAGCTGATGTTTCACTTTTTTAAGGTGTCAGAGCAAGATAACTCTGGTAATTTTTCAATGGCCCTGTACCAAGAGATATCCATCTCTTCCAAGAAATCCAAACTATCAACACCTCTAAAATCAGGTAGATTGTTGCGGCCTCTAGCAATTAATTCTAAGATGTTTTAATTGTTGAAAACTCCAATCTTTTGATGGACGAACAACAAGCGATATGCAGTTCTTCCATGAACTCCAACTCATAAAGGCCTCAAATCTCAACTAGATTAAAGCAAGATGTGATCTCTGGCTGTCTCAGACGATTTAATACTAAAAGGTCCAGTAGAATTTCAATGGACTTGCACATACTGATACTCAATCCTTCCCGGTAATTCAATCTGTCAAGCCCTCAAAAGTAAGCTAACTCTTTCAGTCTCAATTTATTGGTTGGAGATATCAGTACTTCAGGACCATATTTCAATCAGCTCATTAGCATTCTTTTAGCTCCAATTCATGCGAACTTAGCACATTCCCAAAGAAGAAGCTTTATTAGTCTCGGGGAATTATCTGGGAGGCATGCCAGCCATGAGCTTGACTGAAGAGTCCGTTCCTTTAAATGGATTATACGAGATAGCTACAAATGGGCGACTCTTGCAGGTGACTCGCAGAAGTGTTTAATCCTGAAGGAAGCTCCGGCAGCAATTGAAGCTTGTAGCAGTACCCTAAACCAAGATTATAAAGAGAAGAAAGCTTATGGATGCTTTCCGGAAGCAACTGAAGTTCCCTGTAACCCTGTACAAAGTGTTGGAGAGAAGAAAGATTTCCAATGCTTTCTGGTAAGTCAGAGATGGGTGTATACTCTAACTCAATCCTATTGAGGAAAGACGAGCAACTGATTCTCTTGAAATTCCCCCAGCAATTTAACGCAGAACAAGGCACTAAACTCTTGAAGCTTGACCAACCTGCGAATAGCATTGGGTAACTTTCTTATCTTTGTAAATTTTCTAAAGATTCAGGTAACTCCATAATGCTCGAACTGGACAAGTTTAGTTTAAAACATTCCCATTGAGTCAAAATCTTTCTCAATGAATTTTATAATGATAAATGGTGCAGTTTCATGAGGAAGCCAATGGCCTCCAGAAGTTGAGTGAAATTTGTATAGAAACTCAAGTCAAGGGTTGACAAATTTACGAGATTACTTATTGAGTCAGGGAATCCAATAATGACTGACAATACTTGTCATTAAGAGTATCCAACTTCTTCAGAGAACCTGAAAATGTAGAAATTTCTAGTATAGCTGATCAATCCTCCGGATTCTTGCAGTCCCTCAAGTCCAAGGAAACGAGGCTCTTGACCTTTCCGATAGAAGAGTGAATTCGTTCCCATGAGTTGCATCGTTTGAAGATTTGAGTCTCCAAATTTGTAAAGGAGTACACCCTGAATATGCACAACCAATAAGCTTGAGAACTTTTAGCTGCTTTGCCATCTAGAGGAATGAAGATATTTTGGGATTAGCTATTGAAAACAAGTGGACTTAAAAATATAGAGAAGAGGATGTGCTTTTCCATCTTACCATGACCGAACTCCATCCTCCACAGACCTCTGAAGTAGTGCTCCGCGACAAATCTGAGTACAACTAATTTTCCGATATGAAGATTGTTTGCGACAAAAGATGTAGGGCAAGTCACAAAAGCCATCTTAATTCAAATAATAATTTCTTCAAATCTCCACTAAAATTCACACCTCTTGCTTAAAGGAACCTTAAGTTCTACAAATTTTGAAACTTTTCACTTTTGTATACTCGACACCCGCGGTCAACTATATCATCTGTGCCATCTCTCTCAAAACAAATGGCCTGAACCTTTTTAGAACCCTACAAGCAAAACACTGGATATCATTAATATTGCATCATATGTTAGAGAAAAAGTTCAGGCCAACACAATGTATATGACATATTACTTAACAATTTCCTCGCATATGAAGCTTTACACATGAAACCATATTTGAACGTTAACACATCACACAGACAACTGCAGACCAAAAAACAAGCACAATAAAAACAGTAACAGACATAACAAACACAAGGAGTGCCAAGATTAGAACTTGTGACCCGTTCTGATATCATTCTAGACAAACCTTTTTTCTTTAAAGGTTAAGCTGTTAAAAAACAAGCCAATAATATACAGTAACAAAGCCAACTAAAAGTGAACTGATTATCTACTTTTCTCATAATATCGCGATTAAGGTCACTCATTGTAAATTTTGCAATATGGAAAAAGAGTCACTAGTTGACATCTTTTAATGTGCTTATCACATCGAGCATCTGTTTGGTAAAGCTGTGGCTGTGTTGTAGTTGTTCGCGTTACGACTGGAGTGAAGCATTGTAATTTATGTGCTTAGAAATACATGTTTTAAAGCTGCAACATCCCTCCAGCTTCTTTACATTTACTACTAGAAATTTTTTATAAGGGCATTTAGAAAAGAGGTCAGGAGAAATAGCCTAGAAACAGGAGCGCTCTTGCCATTATGCAAGTTAATAGGTAAGAAGTATTAAATAACAACAGATGTTACATATTGGATTGAATAGATACATTAGAGCTAAGAGAGTAGGGATAAATGTTAATGTAGAAGGTTACCTTATTCGCTTCTCGTACTTTCAAGGCTTCCTCAAAGATCCATAGACCATTTTTCTTGTTCACCCTTCTAGGCACACAACGTCCTTACCAAGATCTCTTGATTGACTATATCATTTACTCACCACCACATGTTAAACCTTCTAGGGAGATAACACCCCGTCTCATATCTCCTAATTAACTATACTCTTTACTCACCACCATATTTTATCCAAGCTTCAATTCTTCAATTATCAAACTGGATAAATGCCTCCATACTTCGACAAATTTACTATCCATGCCGAGGAAGAAACCAGCAATGTTGAGAAAAATTTGTTGATATCCATGTTCTAATGCGTCATAACTTATCTTCAATATCTTTTGGACATCTCTATGAGGTTCTTCCAATATTTTCTTATTGGATTAAACAAACAAATATGAACCTATAACCTCAAGAGCTAAAGGAAGCCCTCTAGATTTACCCTAAGAGGCACTTTGAGGATAGTCATACTTGCGGTCTAATCCAAATTTCACCTTTGATTAAATACAGCTTCGTATCCAGACGTGACGATGATCCTGCTTCCCGACATAAACCAATTATGTTTTCTGGTCGAAACAAGCAGTTGACACTTATGATCCACATCATCGACAAGAATGTTTAATTCTTTATTGAATATCTGGAGGGAAGCTGCGATGCACAAATTCTCCGAAGGTGAAAGTGATTTTGCCAATGCCACCAATGCCGTAAATTCCAATTGTTCGGATTCTGTTGGAAGTAGTGTCCAGCCATCCAATAATCTTCTTATGATCATCAATTCCAACCAAAGTCTCAGGAACATCTACCCGCAAACCTTGTCGTAACTCACTCAGAACCGTCTCAACAACTATCCTTACAAATTCTCCTAGGTGCCTATCAAAAAACAAGACAAGATAAATTAAACGACTCTACCGCCATATCAGCAACATATCGCAAAGGATTATAAACAAACTATATTTCGATTCTACCAATGAGGAATTTAGGAATACAGCAGCAAGATCTCATATAAAGAAAGTCAAAAAGTTTAGATGGAGATGAAATCACAAACCCATTAGCGATTTTCTCTGATTCCCATCCTTTCAAGAAGCTGACATCTCTGAGCGCCTGTTGCCCTGCCTCCACATCCCTTTGCTCAAAGTACATCTTGTGTGAATGGAAGGCCTCCCCCAACCTCCCCGTCAGGTGTCTCGTGTTCTTCCTGTTCTCCACCATCTGAACGAGCTCGCAGAGGCACCATTCGCTGGAAGCATGGCTCTCATATAGGACGGGGATCGAAATCTTGGACTGTGCGATCGCGTGCAGAAGCTGCAAGCCGAACTGGCTGCCCATCGGGTGTTCTTGATCTGCGATGCCCTTGCGAGTATCCGACCCTCTGAAGCTCAAGAACACGTCGTACTCATGCTCTGTCGACCCCCAACTCGTGCTGTCGGCGCTCATCTTCCTCTCGAGCAAAGAGGTGTCCGAAACTAGTGGGGCGTTGCATTCGGTTGGCAACTCTGGTTTTTCCAAGAAGCCATCCGGTTCTCTCTGTGTTTGGAGAAGAAACCCTAGTCTTGGAGGGCGAACTATATAACATGGGAGAATATATACTACAAAAATAGCACCGTACATGATATTTTTAACATTTTCTCCATCGTTCCTTTTGCGAGTTGGAATAATGATGTGGCTGAAATCCAACTTTTTTCTTCAACTTTAATTGTAGTCATATTCGTATTATTCATCCCGCAAGCCCTTCATCTCCCTAGACAAAACTGTTCGGCCCGTTTGGTTTAATTTTACGAATGAGCTTTTGTAGAATGCAAATACCTTTAGATTAAAACCCTTGGAAAAATGCAAATGGCATCTAATAAAATATTCTTTGTGAAGTTATTTATGGGCCAAGTAGTGTTTGGCTATTTTTTTTTTTTTGCAAAGGGCTTTGAGATCCATTTTTTATTAAAAAAAAAGTTATCCTTCGCCGGAGCCGGCGAGCCAAATCTGGCGTCGGCGGTCGTCGCCCGAGATCGGCCGACCCCTGGCGAGAGTTGCGTGACCCAGGCGGCCCTCGCCGAGGGTCGCTCGACCTCAGGTGACGAGGCCTGAGGTCGCGCGACCCCAGGCGGGTGTCAGCCTAGGTGGAGCGACCTCAGGCAGCCGTCTCCTAGGGTCGCTCGACCCAGGTGACGACCGCTTGGGGTCGCATGACCTAGGCCGACGGTGCCTGGGCAGTCGCGCGACCCCAGGTGGCCATCGGCGGGGTCGGGTGACCTCACCTGCCCCTCTCCGGCTCTTCGTCATCCAGATTCGGTGTCTTCGGCCATCCTTTTGCGAAGAAGATGAACAGTAACAACAAGGGTCAAAACTGGAATATTAAAAAATAAGTAAGGGTAGTTTGGGAAGAAAAAAATTAGGTTCAGCATTTGCTAAATGCTAAGAGCTCAAAGTTGGTCTGGACCATCTTTGAACTTTGAGCATTCCTAATACTTGCTTTCGGCCGAAAACCCATTGGGAATGCTTGCCAAACGCCCTAACATTTCCCCAAGAAGCTTTCAAGGACGAAAGCCCCGTGGGAAAGCTGAACCAAATGGGACCTTCATCTCCCAAAACACTCTTCCCTCTTTTGAAGCTCTCCTGTAGGCTCTCAGTTGCCTTTACTTTTCTTTTCTTTGTTTTGATTGTTTTTTTTTCCTCTCCCAATCTGTTTTGGAAGATTGTATGTGTGAATAAATTTCTGCAGTTGATGTCGGGTGAATGTGAAGTGTAAACGTGAAGTGTAGTTTGGCCATTCATCCAGTTGATAGCCATCGAGGAAGATGTCCGTGACGTAACTTCATAACCTCTCCACGATTAAGCTACTCTTCTCTCTCAATTTAAATTTAGGTATAGATACAGGGGTTTTACTCTCTTTTTAGATTTAGATTTAGGTTTAGATCTAGGAATTCCTTAGAGGTATTTGATCCGTGTTCTCTCAACATATTGACGTTGGTGTATCTGCATGGCAATGGTGATGAGGACGTTGAACCTAGACGCGCACCGCAAGCTGTTGCGAATGAAGTGGAAGATCTCGGTGTGTGCTCATCATTGAATCCGATCTACTGTTGAGGGATGAGAGTGTGCTTTTAACTGCAGACTCTGTTTTGTGCTTTGTTATTTGAATTCTAGTCTTTGCTTTGTTCCATAATTATTTGGGATTTGCTTGGCTTGTATGCCTTCTATGTACCTCTCAGATATTATTATGATGAAATGAAATCTTTCTTTCGATCTAAAAAAAATGAAATCCTAAATTATTATTATTTTTCAATTTAGTTCATAAACTTGAAAAACCCCACTCAATATGGTCCTTCTATTAGAAATTTTAACACAGTTAGCTGACATGACCGTAATACGTTACATTTGCCATACTGATACCAGGGTGGCAAACGTAGTGTTTCCACGTCAACTCTTTATCGGCCCAAAAAGAAAGTTAAAAATAAGAGAGGAAGAAATATTTGCTGACTTAAGACAATGGTGTGACAGTTCGCATTATTATTTTGGTCTAATAGATGTCGACGAAGTGGTCCATTTCTGAAAAATTAACACAGTATGGCGATACGCTTAACAAAATGACTATATGGAATGGAGTGTACATATTCAGGGATTAAATTGAAAAAAAAAAGTTCAAGGACTATATTAAATTATGGAAAAAAAGTTTAGGGACTGCCCCATGTCATTATCTATTGGGTTAATACCACGAAAAACCCTAAACTGGTACACTTGTGACACATTTACCCCAAACTATTTTTTTGACCATAAAAAATCACAAACTGGTACACCTGTGACAATTTTACCCCGAACATACCACAAAAAACCCCAAACTGGTACACATGTGACAATTTTACCACGAACTAATTTTTAATATTATTTTTTTATTTTTTTGAATTTTTTCTTTTTTCTTTTCTTTTCTTTTTTTTTCCTTCACCTTCAACCTCTGGCTAGTCCGGCGACCGGCGAGAGGCGGAAGCCGACTAGGGCCGCCCTCGCCGGCGTCGGGCTGCCCTCGCTCGACGCAGGTGAGGGTCGCCCTCGCCGGATGCGGCGAGGCGACCCTCGCTGCGTCGAGCGAGGCCGTCCTCGCTTGCCCGGGCGAGGGCCGTCCTGCCCGGCTCGGGCGAGGGCGGCCCTCGCCCGAGCAGCGAGGTCGCCCTCGCCAGATCCGAACGTTGGGCGAGGCGGCCCGGCAGCCGGCGAGGGCGGCCCGGCGGCGCTATGCCGAGGCGGCCCTCGCCGATACCGGCGAGGGCGACCCTCGCTGCGTCGGGCGAGGTCTCCCTTGCCACGGGCGGGCGAGGACGGCCCTCGCCCGATGCCGGCGAGGGCGGCCCTCGCCGACGCGCAGGCGAGGGTCGCCCTCGCCAGATCCGGCGAGGGCCGCCCTCGCCGGCTTCCGCCTGGTCCGACGACTGGCCAGAGTTTGAAAATGAAAAAAAAGAAAAGAAAAGAATAAAAAATAAAAAAAATTCGAAAAAAATAAAAAATAATAATATTAAAATTTTAATTCAGGGTAAAATTGTCACATATGTACCAGTTTGGGGTTTTTTGTGGTAAGTTCAAGGTAAAATTGTCACAGGTGTACCAGTTTGGGGTTTTTAGTGGTCAAAAAAATAGTTTAGGGTAAAATTGTCACATGTGTACCAATTTGGAGTTTTTTATGGTCAAAAAAATAGTTTGGGGTAAATGTGTCACAAGTGTACCAGTTTAGGGTTTTTTGTGGTATTAACCCTTATCTATTTCAAGTTATGCTTAGTTGGCAAAACAAAGAGGCATTTTATAAGTAGGGATGAGTGGACTAGAAGTCCTAAAACTTGTCACGAAAATACAATTGAATTCTCAAACTTTCAAAAGTGCAATCAATTTCTAAAATTTGTGTAATCATATTTTTTCATTAACACCGTTCAGTTTGGCTAGCGGAAATTACTGACTTAATTTTTTTTTCACTCTCTTACGTAGCTAAAACATAAAGGATAAGGCTAAAACGACAATGGTGAGGCAACGGCGGTGAGGGAGTTTTATGTCCGTCTTCTTTTTTTTTAATTTTTAAATTTAGGTTATTTTTTAGGGAAAACACCACAAAAAATCCAAAACTATGCCACTTGTGACAAATTTACCCCGAACTTTTTTTTTGTGACACGAAAAACCTCAAACTATATCACTTGTGACACATTTACCTCACAATACATTTGTCCATGGGCATTTTCGTCTTTTTCTTTTTTCTGTTTTTTTTCCTTTTTTTTTCTTCTCTCTTCCCCTTCGCCGTGGTCGGCGGAGGGAAGCCGCCGAGGGCGACCCTCGCCCAAAGCTAGCGGCCGCAGAGCTCAAGCTCATGGTAGCCACGACAGCTCAAGATTCAAGATCGCGAGCAAGGCCGCTCCACTCTCTCCTCTTTTCTTTCTATTGTGCCATATCGTGGTATTCATGGCCTTTCTCTCTCTTCTATTCTTTCTATCAATGCCTCTCTCCATCTCTTCTCTTGCCACCTCAAGCTTGCGGCCATGGTCGCTTGAGCTTCAAACTTATGGCCATATTAGCCAGAGCTTCCTCGATCCAGTTTCTTGCAACCCCGTGACCGCAGAGCTAGTGCTCAAGCTCTCACGACAATGGCTGTTCCTGACGTTCATAGTCATGGCCGCTCAAATGCTTTTGAGCTCAAGCTCTTCAAACTCAAGGCGATGGTGGCCAGATCAAGAGTCTCATGGTCAGGGACACTCTATGCAAAGTCTCGTAGCCACCACGGACACGGAGCGGCATGGTTGACATATCTAAAGCCCACGACCATGGATGCTTGAGCTTGAGCTCGAGCTTGCGGCAACCACAGTTGCTTGATCCCCGAGCTTATGGCCTCGCGGCAAAGACACTCAAGCTCTGAGCTCATGGCCTTGTGTCATGGAAAAAAGTTTGTCATGTCATCAATCCGAAGGATCGCCACATCATTGATCCAAAGGGGTTCTTTAAAATCGTTAGATTGACAAGGGAATTCGATCTCTACCATTAGATTTATTTGACAAGGATTCATGCCTTCAACCGTTGGATAGATTCAATCTCCACTATGGACTAATGTAACAATGATCAAGATCCAACACCATCGATCAAGTGGATCTCTATCCGTCAAATTGAGTAGACGATGATTAGCATCATTTACCGTTAGATCACATAAAGATCAATGGTTGTAATTAGAGGAACTCTTGTATTAATAGGGGAGCTCTTCCCCTCACTTATATCATTTGCTTTCCTTTGAACAATATAACCATTTTCTAAGATTTTTCTACTTTGTGAGAGTAAGGCTTACTTAGGCCAAACAAAGTGATTTAAGATCTACGTGCCGCACGGTTCACGATCGAAAGCATTGTCCTATGACATATGGACGATGCTCAAGCGCAAGGTCGTGTCAAGTACTGCGACAATCAATGTCATTAATGTCGACGGGCCAGGATTTTGTTTGTTGTTTTAATTTTTTTAAAACTCTAATTCTACTCATTTGACCACATCAGCTTTTCTATCGCTGACCCATCTTTTATGGTCTCAAACTTAGCCAATGGTCCACGTCGGCCACAATCATTTGGAAAAGAAAACGAGAGAATTAACCGAAAATTCAAAAAATAATTTTTTTCTTCGTTTGCTCTTGCTGGCTATTGATATAATGTGAAGGTTCGAAGCAATCTTAGTTGATAACTGAGAGCAAGATTTAACTAAAGCGTGTAGTCAACTTCCATGACCAACTTCCCAGTGATCTTTCAATTTTGCAAGACATGGGAGGAAACAGCAGCATCCGGTCAAGAAAGACTCTAGTCAAGCAGACAACACAGTGTGTTAATAAATCTCAGCAAAAAGTTGGTAGACTACTGGCTTCATTTGCCTTTGTTATGTTACATGAATCATCTCGACATGGTTAATTGGCAATGAAAGTATATGACTCAACACAGCATTGCCTCTGGTACATGATCATTCTATCATTAGAACCAGAACATGTTTAATGACACTATAGGAGGTTGTGGCCTAAGAGGTTTGCTCTATGATATCCCGGTATTCGCCGCAGTGAGTTGTGTCCAGAAATATCCAAGGTCTTTAGCGGCTTCAAATCCAGGACAAATTCACAACAATCTCTTACTAACAATTGCTCTGGATATTCAAATTTTGAGTCGTGCCATTCAACATTTAGCTTTTCGCGGTAAAGAGAAGCTGATGTTCCACATTTGTAAGGTGTCAGAGCAAGATAACTCTGATAATTTTTCAGTGGCCCTGTACCAAGAGATATCTATCTCTTCCGAGAAACCCAAACTATCAATACCTCAAAAATCAGGTAGATTGTTGCGGCCTCTAGCAATTAATTCTCAGATGTTTTAATTGTTGAAAAATCCAATCTTTTGATGGACGAACAACGAGCAATATGCAGTTCTTCCATGAACTCCAACTCATAAAGGCCTCAAATATCAACTAGATTAAAGCAAGATGTGATCTCTGGCTGTCTCAGACGATTTAATACTAAAAGGTCCAGTAGAATTTCAATGGACTTGCACATACTGATACTCAATTCTTCCCGGTAATTCAATCCGTCAAGCCCTCAAAAGTCAGCTAACTCTTTCAGTCTCAATTTATTTGTTGGAGATATCAATACTTCAGGACCATATTTCAATCAGCTCATTAGCACTCTTTTAGCTCCAATTCATTCGAACTTAGCATACGCAAATAAGAAGCTTTATTAGTCTCGGGGAATTATCTGGGAGGCATGCCAGCCATGAGCTTGACTGAAGAGTCCGTTCCTTAATGAATTAGACGAGATAGCTACACATGGGCTACTCTTGCAGGTGACTCGCAGAAGTGTTTAATCCTGAAGGAAGCTCCGGCAGCAATTGAAGCTTGTAGCAGTACCCTAAACCAAGATTATAAAGAGAAGAAAGCTTATGGATGCTTTCCAGAAGCAACTGAAGTTCCCTGTAACCCTGTACAAAGTGCTGGAGAGAAGAAAGATTTCCAATGCTCCCTGGCAAGTCGGAGATGGGAGTATACTCTAACTCAATCCTATTGAGGAAAGACGAGCAACTGATTCTCTTGAAATTCCCCTAGCAATTTAACGCAGAACAAGGCACTAAACTCTTGAAGCTTGACCAACCTTCGAAAAGTATTGGGTAACTTTCTTATCTTTGTAAATTTTCTAAAGATTCAGGTAACTCATAATGCTCGAACTGGACAAGTTTACTTTAAAACATCCCCATTGAGTCAAAATCTTTCTCAATGAATTTTATAATGATAAATGGTGCAGTTTCATGAGGAAGCCAATGGCCTCCAGAAGTTGAGTGAAACTTGTACAGAAACACAAGTCAAGGGTTGACAAATTTACAAGATTGCTTATTGAGTCAGGGAGTCCAATCATGACTGATAATACTTGACATTAAGAGTCTCCAACTTCTTCAGAGAACCTGAAAATGTAGAAATTTCTCGTATAGCTGATCTATCCTCCGGATTCTTACAGTCCCTCAAGTACAAGGAAACGAGGCTCTTGACCTTTCCGATAGAAGAGTGAATTCATTCCCATGAGTTGCATCGTTTGAAGATTTGAGTCTCCAAATTTGTAAAGGAGTACACCCTGAATATGCACAACCAATAAGCCTGAGAACTTTTAGCTGCTTTGCCAGATATTTTGGGATTAGCTATTGAAAACAAGTGGACTTAAAAATATAGAGAAGAGGATGTGCTTTTCCATCTTACCATGACCGAACTTCATCCTCCGCTGAGCTCTGAAGTAGTGCTCCGCGACAAATCTGAGTACAACTAATTTTCCGATATGAAGATTATTTGCGACAAAAGATGTAGGGCAAGTCATCCACAAAAGCCATCTTAATTCAGATAATAATTTCTTCGAATCTCCACCAAAATTCTCACCTCTTGCTTAAAGAAACCTTAAGTTCTACAGATTTTGAAACTTTTCACTTTTGTATACTCGACACCCTTGGTCAACTATATCATCTGTGCCATCTCTCTCAAAACAAATGGCTTGAACCCTTTTAGAACCCTACAAGCAAAACACTGGATATCATTAATATTGCATCATATGTTAGAGAAAAAGTTCAGGCCAACACAATGCATATGACATATTACTTAACAATTTCCTCGCATATGAAGCTTTACACACGAAACCATATTTGAACGTTAACACATCACACAGACAACTGCAGACCAAAAAACAAGCACAATAAAAACAGTAACAGACATAACAAACACAAGGAGTGCCAAGATTAGAACTTGTGATCCGTTCTGATATCATTCTAGACAAACCTTTTTTCTTTAAAGGTTAAGCTGTTAAAAAACAAGCCAATAATATACAGTAACAAAGCCAACTAAAAGTGAACTGATTATCTACTTTTCTCATAATATCCCGATTAAGGTCTCTCATTGTAAATTTTGCGATATGGAAAAAGAGCCACTAGGTAACATCTTTTAATGTGCTTATCACATCAAGCATCTGTTTGGTAAAGCTGTGGTTGTGTTGTAGTTTTTCGCGTTATGACTGTAGTGAAGCATGGTAATTTATGTGCTTAGAAATACATGTTTTAAAGCTGCAACATCCCTCCAGCTTCTTTACATTTACTACTAGAAATTTTTTATAAGGGTATTTAGAAAAGAGGTCAGGAGAAATAGCCTAGAAACAGGAGCGCTCTTGCCATTATGCAATTTAATAGGTAAGAAGTATTAAATAACAACAGATGTTACATATTGGATTGAATAGATACATTAGAGCTAAGAGAGCAGGGATAAATGTTAATGTAGAAGGTTACCTTATTCGCTTCTCATACTTTCAAGGCTTCCTCAAAGATCCATAGACCATTTTTCTTGCTCACCCTTCTAGGCACACAACGTCCTTGCCAAGATCTCTTGATTGACTATATCATTGACTCACCACCACATGTTAAACCTTCTAGGCAGATAACATCCCGTCTCAGATCTCCTAATTAACTATATTCTTTACTCACCGCCATATTTTATCTAAGATTCAATTCTTCAATTATCAAACTGGATAAATGCCTCCATACTTCGACAAATTTACTATTCATGCCGAGGAAAAAACCAGCAATGTTGAGAAAAATTTGTTGATATCCATGTTCTAATGCGTCATAACTTATCTTCAATATCTTTTGGACATCTCTATGAGGTTCTTCCAATATTTTCTTATTGGATTAAACAAACAAATATGAACCTATAACCTCAAGAGCTAAAGGAAGTCCTCTAGATTTACCCTAAGAGGCACTTTGAGGATAGTCATACTTGCAGTCTAATCCAAATTCCACCTTTGATTAAGTACAGCTTCATATCCAAACGTGACGATGATCCTGCTTCCCGACATAAACTAATTATGTTCTCTGGTTGAAACAAGCAGTCGACACTTATGATCTACATTATCGAGAATAATGTTTAATTCTTTTTTGAATATCTGGAAGGAAGCTGCGATGCACAAATTCTCCGAAGGTGAAAGTGATTTTGCCAATGCCACCAATGCCGTAAATTCCAATTGTTCGGATTCTGTTGGAAGTAGTGTCCAGCCATCTGACAATCTTCTTCGTATGGTCATCAATTCCAACCAAAGTCTCAGGAACATCTACCCGCAAACCTTGTCGTAACTCACTCAGAACCGTCTCAACAACTATCCTTACAAATTCTCCTAGGTGCCTATCAAAAAACAAGACAAGATAAATCAAACGTTTCTACCGCCATATCAGCAACATATCGCAAAGGATTATAAACAAACTATATTTCGATTCTACCAATGAGGAATTTAGGAAAACAGCAGCAAGATCTCATATAAAGAAAGTCAAAAAGTTTAGATGGAGATGAAATCACAAACCCATTAGCGATTTTCTCTGATTCCCATCCATCCAAGACGCTGACATCTCTGAGCGCCTGATGCCCTGCCTCCCCATCCCTTTGCTCGAAGTACATCTTGTGTGAATGGAAGGCCTCCCCCAATCTCCCCATCAGGTGTCTCGTGTTCTTCCTGTTCTCCACCATCTGAACGAGCTCGCGGAGGCACCATTAGCTGGAAGCATGGCTCTCAGATAGGACGGGGATCGAAATCTTGGACCGTGCGATCGCGTGCAGAAGCTGCAAGCCGAACTGGCTGCCCATCGGGTGTTCTTGATCTGCGATGCCCTTGCGAGTATCCGAACCTCTGAAGCTCAAGAACACGTCGTACTCATGCTCTGTCGACCCCCAACTCGTGCTGTCGGCGCTCATCTTCCTCTCGAGCAAAGAGGTGTCCGAAACTAGTGGGGCGTTGCATTCGGTTGGCAACTCTGGTTTTTCCAAGAAGTCATCCGGTTCTCTCTCTGTTTGGAGAAGAAACCCTAGTCTTGGAGGGCGAACTGTATAACAAGGGAGAATATATAGTACAAAAAAAGCACCCTACATGATATTTTTAACATTTTCTCCATCGATCCTTTTGCGAGTTGGAATAATGATGCGGCTGAAATCCAACTTTTTTCTTACTTCAATTGAAGTCGTACTCGTATTAGTCATATCGCAAGCCCCTTCATCTTCTTGGACAAAACCCTTCGGCCCGTTTGGTTCAACTTTACAAATGAGTTTTGGGGGAATGCAAATACCTTTAGGTTAAAATCCCTTGAAAAAATATAAATAGCATATGGTAAAAAAATCGTTTGTGAAACTATTTTGGCCCAAGTAGTATTTAGCTTTTTTTTTTGCAAAGGCATTTGGGACCCTTTTTTTCTTAAAAAAAAAGTTACCTTTCGCCGCCGGCGAAGGGCTACAACTGCCGGCGAGCCAAATATGGCGCCAGAGGTCGTCGCCCGAGGTCGGGCGATGACAATCGCTTGTGGTCACTTGACCTAGGTGACGACCGCTTGAGGTCGCGTGACCTCGGCCAACGGCGCTTGGGCGGTCATGCAACCCCAGGTGGCCGTCACTTGGGTTAGGTGACCTCGCCTGCCCCTCGTTGGCTCTTTGCCGTCCAGATTCGGTATCGTTGGCACCCTTTCGCGAAGAAAATGAACAGTAACAACGAGGGTCAAAATCGAAATATTAAAGAATAAGTGAGGGTAGTTTGGGAAGAAAAAAATTAGATTTAACATTTGCTAAATGCTAAAAGCCCAAAGTTGGTATGGACCATCCTTGAGCTTTGAGCATTCCCAATACTAGCTTTCATCCGAAAGTCCATTGGGAATGCTTGCCAAACGCCCTAACATTTTCTCAAGAGACTTTCGAGGCCGAAAGCCCTTTGGGAAAAATGAACCAAACAGGGCCTTCATCTCCCAAAACACTCTTCCCTCTTTTGAAGCTCTCCTGTAGGCTCTCAGTTGCCTTTACTTTTCTTTTCTTTGTTTTGATTGTCTTTTTTTTTCTCTCCCGATCTGTTTTGGAAGATTGTATGTGTTAATAAATTTCTGCAGCTAATGTTGGGTGAATGTGAAGTGTAAACATGAAGTGTAGTTTGGCCATTCATCTAGTTGACAGCCATCGAGAAAGACGTCCGTGACGTGACTCCACAACCTCTCTACGATTAAGCCATTCTTCTCTTCCGATTTAAATTTTGGTATAGATATGGGGGTTTTACTTTCCAATTTAGATTTAGATTTAGGTTTAGATCTAGGAATTCCTTAGAGGTATTTGATCGGTGTTCTCTCAAAATATTGATGTTGGTGTCTCTACATGGCAGTGGTAATGAGGACGTTGAACCTAGATGTGCACCACAAGCTGTTGTGAATGGAGTGGAGGATCTCGGCGTGTACTCATTACTGAATCCGATCTACTCTTAAGAGATGGGAGTGTGCTTTTAGCTATAGACTCTGCTTTGTATTTTGTTATTTGCATTCAAGTCTTTGCTTTGTTCCGTAATTATTTGAGATTTGCTTGGCTTGTATACTTTCTATGTACCTCTCGGATATTATTCTAATGAAATGAAATCTTTCTTTCGACCTAAAAAAAATGCAATCCCAAATTATTATTATATTTAATTTAGTCCGTAAACCTTAAAAACCTCACTCAATATAGTCATGCTATTAGAAATTTTAACACGGTTAGCTGACGTGACCGTAATACGGTACATTTGCCATACTGATACCAGCGTGGCAAACATAGTGTTTCCACGTCAACTCTTTATCGGCCCAAAAGGAAAGGAAAAAATAAGAGAGGAAGAAATATTTGCTGACTTAAGACAATGGTGTGACAGTACGCATTATTATTTTGGTCTAATAGATGTTGACGAAGTGGTCCATTTCTGAAAAATTAACACACTATGGCGATACGCTTAACAAAATGACTGTGGAATGGAGTGTACATATTCAGAGATTAAATTGAAAAAAAAAAGCTCAAGGACTGCATAAAATTATGGAAAAAAGTTCATGGACTGCCCATGTCATTATCCTTTCATGGTATGCTTATTTGGCAAAAAAAAAAAAGAGGCATTTTATAAGTAGGGATGAGCGGACTAGAAGTCCTAAAACTTATCACGAAAATACAATTGAATCCTCAAACTTTCAAAAGTGCAATCAAGTTCTAAAATTTGTATAATCATATTCTTTCATTAACACTGTTGGATTTGGCTAGCGGAAATTACTGACTTAATTTTTTTTTTCACTCTCTTACGTGGCTAAAACATAAAGGATAAGGCTAAAACGACAATGGTGAGGCAACGACAGTGAGGGCGTTTTCGGTCCGTCTTCTTTTTTTTTTTAATTTTTTAATTTAGGTTATTTTTTAATATAATTTAAGTAAAAACTGTGATAAAAATATGATTTTGATCATAACGGCATCGTTTTAGCTTTCAGTCATCTAGGAACGGAAGAACTTGATTGCACCAATTTAACAAGTTTTAGAATTTGATTGCACTTTTTGAAAGTTTTAGAATACAATTACACTTTTGTGACAAGTTTTAGGACTTTCGGTGCACTTATTTTTTGAGAAAATACAACCAAAAATCCCAAACCATGTCACTTGTGACAAATTTACCTTGAACCTTTTTTTGTGACACAAAAAATCTAAAACTATGTCATATGTGACACATTTACCTCATAATACTTTGGCCCATGGGCATTTTCGTCTTTTTCCTTTCTTTTTTTCTCTCTTCCTCGGCGAGGGCTGCCCTCGTCGAATCTGATGAGAGCGACCCTTGCCGGCGTCGGGCGAGGGCAACCCTCGCCCGCCCAGGCGAGGGCGATCCTCGCCGACGTCGGGCGAGCGTCACCCTTGCCTGAGTCGGGCGAAGTCGCCCTCGCCCAACGCCGGATCTCGCTTTGGGCGACCCTTGCCGGCATCGGGCGAGGTTGTCCTTGTCCGCCCAGGCAAGGGCAACTCTAGCCCGACGTCGGCGAGGGTCGCCCTCGCCGGATCCGTCGAAGGCAACCCTCGCCGGGGAAGAGAGAAAAAAAAAAACAGAAAAAGGAAAATGACAAAAATGTCCATGGGCCAAAGTATTATGGAGTAAATATATCACAGGTGGCATAGTTTGAGGTTTTTCGTGTCACAAAAAAAAGTTCATCGTAAATTTGTCACAAGTGTTATAAGTATTCATAAGTATTATCTAAATAAAAAAATTTGTAAGTGCTGAATTGTAAAAGTTAAATCGTTTGTTTTGTTCACAATTTTAAGTGGCGAATCAATTTGACTCGTTTAATAATCATCACAATCAAAATATCAAGTTTTAGCGGTTCCACTCCGTTGTTCCATTGACAGCAAATGGTAACCGAATGAGATTGAACGATAAACAGAACTATGAAACAATTAAGTTCTAGTTATATGAAAGCATGTTGGTCATTGAATAGACAAATGAAAATCAATTCCTTTCACCCCACCCGTAACATGAAAAATCAAACTCAAAGCCGAAACATGTGCTTTTTGAGACATATATAGTAATAGTCTGCAATGTTTTACCCGCCGATCAATCAATTCTCAACATTTTATTCCGACAATCAAGTCGTGACTGTTTTTTCTATTCGGTCGTTGAAAAAATTGGTGTGATTGTTGTATCATAGCAACAATTCTAGTACACCAAACTCTCTCTAGTTTGAAGGCCTTCATCTTCCCTTTTTTTTTTTTCAGAAAATGATTTCATTTTCATTTTTTTTTTGTTTTCAGAGAATGATCCATCCCATCTTCCTACAGAACGAATAATATGCTTTACTTGCTTTACCTCAAAATTTGAATGCTGTGAGCTGGAAAGAAAGAAGAAAAGACTTGAGAGCATAGAAGGCCTTTTCTGTGGATTAAAAGCGACAAGACCGTGTAAAAGAGGATTCGATAGTAGTTGGAAAAAAATAAGAATATATTGGGGCACAGTATCCAAAACTATATATGGACCCACAAAAGGCATAAATCCGTTCATACTACTTTATGTTAGTGATTTTCTTTGCCCATCTACGTCGCCGAAAATTATCCCAATTGACGAAATATCTTTCGCCAATAGTTAATTTTCAATTTTTATTAGATTTGGGTTCAGTGGCGATTCGGACAGGAATATAAAAATGTGACAATGATCTAAATTAACTAATTCTAAAGCAAAGATAAGTGCAAAAATTATAAACTAATAAATTGATAGATTAAAAGGTATAAAGTTGTGTTCATATTTGTGGATTCCTTTACAATGATTCGACTGGGCTTTATATAGCCAATACATAATGTTACTGCTTTTAAACGGTTAACATTCAAATTTGAAATTACAACCGCATACCCTTGTTTTTCGTGGGGTTGGGTCATATGCCTATGGATCGGGTCCTAGCCCACGTTGTGTTCCTTTTTGGTCTCCCTCGCAGATGGAAGGCCTCATTGGACCACTATTCTGCTGGAAATGTTTTGGTGGGAGTACAACAATATGGTTGGCTAAATTTTACGACGAACCAAACCGAGCGGACCAACTTGAACTGATCAATTCGAGTTGGGATTGGGAACCCAAACCTAAAATGAGAATAGCTATCATCAAGAGTTATGCAAGAGATGCTCAAAGCGGTATATTAAATTGGCTTACAAGGTAATGTGGCACATTATTCAAGTAATAAGCTAGGGTACATGTAAGCACCATAGAGAAATTCATCATATCACCATATAAATCTATTAATTATATAAGTTTTAGTATATCATGGACGTCATAATTCAAAAAAAAGTAATGCGAAATATATTGAGATTGGTATTCCGAATCGATTTACAAAATGATGTGACAAGTGTAAGTGGTTCTTTAATTTACTGGACCCATTTAGGTATCCAACTAGAAAATTTTAACATCTCTGTATGTACTTAATTAGCATTGAGCAATAATGAAGGCATTTGAAATGATTGTTTCTGAAAAGGAGAAATTATCTCTAATTCCTAGGAAGTCACATTATCATGATTTTTCAGTTATAATTAATAGTTTCAACAATTCTCTCATGTTATGATATCGCTTCAAAAACACTACGTTCATATATATTATATATCATAAATCAAGTGAAACACTCGTTACTGTTCGATCATTAATATAATTTTTTATATCATTTTCTGTATCGCAATAGTAATGGTTAAGAATAAAGAGGAAATGATAAATTAAAATAACAAAGAAAAAGAATATGCCGTCAATGGGGTTAATATGTTAATCTTCCAATCAGTGAACATATAATTAGCAAGAACTCATTTTTTTTTCATTTAGATTAAATTTGACGTAATTTGGGATAATTCTATTCAACTTGTCTACACAAATAAGCACGAATATCCCTCTTCGTGTTTATTTTACTTCCATATATGATACGGATATACAAAAAGAAGAACGGGAGTTCAGAAATATTAAAGGAAATTCAATTCTAAGTGATGACAAAAGAAATTTTAACAAACGAAAGATATAAGCTACACTAAGGTAAATTATATGATAGTGGAAGAATCTATTAAAAGATAATGAAAACACAACTATGGGAATTAGGGAAAAATAATCAAAGCCACTTCATCACTATCCTAGCTGCACTTCTCTCCCTTAGAAGAAATTCTCCTTAGATTGAGGATCTTTGTTGATCAAGAAATTGTGTTGGCATCAAATTGACCCTAAAGGATTAAAACAAGTTATTTCGTTACCCATCATTATTCAAGTAATAAGCTTGTAATTATTCAGATATAATGGTACCAAGTGTCCCTCCACTTTTATCTGAAATTGAAATTTTTTTCTTTTGATCTTTTTTTATAGGCAAAACTGCCCCTATACTTTGTAAAAAGTTATACCGCTCGTCCTTCTTTCGTTCCAATGACTTGTGCAACCAAGCGCCAGAAACAATTGAGCATGTCCTCTTGATTTGTCAATGGACAGCGGCAATTTGGGTGTGTTGGATACTATTGTTAGTAATAAGGGTAGATTAATAATCTATGTTTTTAGTAGGGTTAAGCGCACATATATATAATTGTCATCCTATTTTAATTGAATAATAGAAAGTAATTATCTCGTCAACGTTATATTCGAACCAATAAAAAAACTTAGGCTGCGCATTACAACGATTTTGTGCCCGGGAACAGATTCTGCTTAGAAATGATTCTTTTTTATTCTGTGCCCGGAATTGATTCTGAGCATTTTAAGGTGTTTGCTAACGGCCCAAAATTCCATCCCTGGAATATAAAAAGAACAGAAATGCATTTGGTAACGCCACAAAATTTCTTTTTATTAATAATATTTTTAAATATTTTAATATTTCTTTCTTTTTTTCTTTTCTATTTTTCTTTTCCTTCTTCTTGGCCATTGCCTGGTTGCCGGCCATGACCGGTAAAATATTTTTTTTATTAAAAAAAATATATATATATATTTTGGCCATAGCTTGGTTGCCTGCCATGGCCGGTAAAATATTTTTTTATTAATAATATTTTTTATTAAAATATTTTTATTAAAAATATATATATTTATTTTTTTTGGCCATGGCCTGGTTGCCGGCCATGACTGGTAAAATATTTTTTTATTAATAATATTTTTATTAAAAAAAATATATATTTTTTGGCCATGGCCGGTAAAATATTTTTTTATTAAAAATATACATTTTTATTTTTTTGGGCCCTGGTCTGGTCGCCGGCCATGGCCGGTAAAATATTTTTTTTATTAATAATATTTTTTATTAAAATATTTTTATTTTTTTTGGCCATGGCCTAGTTGCCGACCATGGCTGGTAAAATATTTTTTTTATTAAAATATTTTTATTAAAAATATATTTTTTTCTTTTTTTTGGCCATGGCCTGATCGCCGGCCAAGGCCTGTAAAATAATTTTTTTATTAATAATATTTTTTATTAAAAATATATATTTTTTCTTTTTTTGCTATTGCCTGTTCACCAGCCATGGCAGGTAAAATATTTTTTTTATTAATAATATTTTTTATTAAAAATATATTTTTTTCTTTTTTTTTGCCATGGCCTGGTCGCCGGCCATGGCCGGTAAAATATTTTTTATTTTAATAATATTTTTATTAAAATATTTTATTCTCGTCAGATCCGGCGAGGGCGGTCCTCGGGCCGGACATTAGAAGCTACATTAAAAACCAAGAAAAAGAAGAAAAAAAAATTGATTCTCAAAATTGTTCTCAGAATCAAGAAGCTACTTTTTGTTTATACTTGAAAACTAATTCTGGGAACAATTTTTGACAAATTTGTGCCCAGAATCAAAAAATTAAACAAACGCATTTCTGTTCCCAAACTGATTCTGGAAACAAAAGAACATAATCAAAAACTGTTTGGCAAGTTGTCATGCGTAGCCTTAGTCTCTCAACCTTTACCTAGTCGCCAAAGGATATTGTTGCATCACAAGAGAAGCCACTACCACGGGCCTCGGACTCTTATCCGCAGTCGGCGACACCCACGACACCCGTCGATTCACCAAGTCGATGGCTCGTTACCGTCGCCCTGTGTTAGTCATGGCCACGGGCTGGTTTCGGCCCGGTCAAACCCGGGCCCGGCCCGTTAACCGAGACCGCGGTTCGGAACCGGAACCGGCCCATGGCCTACGGGCCCGGTTCAAAAAAAAATTAAAAAAAAAAAACAGAAAAGCACAGGGGGCGCACGCTCCGAGCCTGCTGCTGCTGCGTTGCCGGGACCTTTGCGGCACCTTGCAATGGGCAAAAATAAATAAATAAATAAAGAAAAAGATAACTGGAACCGGCAGGAATCGGAACCGGAACCGGACCGGAACCGCCGGTTCTGAACCGTGGCCATGACTACCCTGTGTCACCCAATCCTGTCGACCAAATTCGGCGGCGTATAGCCCATTCTGGCATTGCCCAACCTTACCCAGCTCAGATCCGGCATCGCCAAGCCTTGTCGAACTCAGATCCACCGTCACCAGCGTCGACCAGCCCCGTCGAGCTCACATTTGGCGACATTAAGCCAAGATCCGAAGTTGAAACCCATTGTTCTTCACCCAAGATGTTGGCGTCTCTATGTTTTCCACTAATTTTTGTTGCTGACCTCATTGCCTCTGTGTGATGATGCATTGGGTCGAAGGAAATATTGAGAATGAGGTTGATGATTAGGGGTGAGCGGTTCTCGGTTCTCGGTTCGGTGTGGTCCAATCCAAGAACCAGGAACCGGATCGGGTGGACTAGTTCCCAGTTTCTAAGACCGGGGACCAGACTGGGTAGTCTTGGAACCGTGGACTGGTTCCAATGGTCCAGTCCGGTTGCATAGGAAGATGATAGAAGTGTGAAAGCCAGCTTTAAAGCGTGAAAGCCAACTTTAAAGCTAGCCAATCTACATTGCTTCCATCATCTTCCTATGCAACAATGGCCATAAGAGAGCTGCTGAAACAAAGGACTCTGTCAATGGTCCGATCCGCTTCCATCATTTTCCTATGCAACATTAATTTTTAACCGATGTCAACATTAATTTTTAACCGAGTATCAACATTAATTTTTAACTAGTTCCAATGGCTCGGTCTGGTTCCCACCCTAGAACCAAGAACCGGACCGCCCGAAAACCAATTCCACTTTTAGGAAACGGGAACCGAACCGATATTCCTGAGAATCGGACCAAACCGGTCGGTCCGGTCCGGTCCGATCCGATCCCAGTTTGGGCGGTTCATCTTGCTCACCCCTACTGAAGATCTTTTAGTGATTCATATTGTTGCTCACTATAAATGGCATCTGTACACCTGTCTGACGGAACTCTTGAGGAGACAAATGCCTTGTTATTTTATGTTTAGGCGTTGCATATCAATTAAATGATTTTATGAAGTTTCAGTGAATTGTTGCAATTAGTAATGAGTGGATTGAGCTCTATTTTTTTTTTCCAGAAATTACTATGTGATTCACTAGATTACTGGATTTAACTGTTGGTTGCTGTGACGTTCATTTTTTAGGCTCAATCACATTCTTTATTCACTAATGGCGACTTCTAGATCGACTTCTGGATCCCTTTTTGGTCATTTTCAATTAACCTCTGTCAAGTTGGATGAAAGTAATTATCTGTTCTGGTCTAAAGCAATCGAGGTCTATCTTACTGCCACCAAGCAACTTGACCATCTTACATTTACATTACCATCTGACAAGAATAAAGCTATGATTGGATTGCAGGATGCGATGATTCGGACTCTTTTATGGAATAGCATGGACCCTAAGGTTAGTATAACTTTACTCAATGTGACTCTGCCAAAATAGGTTGGGAGAAATCTGCATTGCTTTATTTTGGACAAAATAATATGACGTAGGTATGTGAAATGTAGGAAGTGTTATTTGATATTCAGCATGGAGATTGATCTTTATCCGATCATTAGACTCAGTTCAAGACCCTTTGCCAGCAATTGGATACTTATCTTCCTACCTCAAATTATCTACCTATTTTGACCAAACGCCAAGAGGTTTTGCGGGTGATATTATATCTCAAGTAATTAGGGCCTGAGTATTCATCTCTTCGCCAACATATTACATCTTGCTCTCCTCCTACAATGGATGAAGTCTTCTCTCAGGCTCTCCGTTCTACAATCACTAAGAAGATTTCTTCCACACCAGCTTTGGAGATAAGCGCTATGCTTTTTCATGGTCCTAATGGAGGTGGAGATCAAGGTCATGTAACCCGGTTTTGTTCATAGTGGAGGCCGTGATGGAGGGGTTGGTACGTATGGTGCCATTAGTTCTGGGAATGGCCATGCCTCATGCTATTGCCATCATTGTCAAAGAGCTGGACATACAAAAGCATATTGTTATACTCATTACCTATTGCTCGAACCAACCCTTTCTACCTATGCAGAGGTCGAGGATTCTTTTGTTCCTCCCCCACCGATTCCACCAAGTTCGACTGTTGTACAGAATATAGGCAATTCCGTTACATTGACACAAGTTGAGTGTGATATTGGTTTGCTCTCAACAGGTGACAGGATCTTCAGCTCCTACTACAACTTTGGCACAAACCTCCAATGCAGTGTCTGACTCCTAAATTATAGACTTAGAGCTACCAATCACATGATTGGTAACTCTAACCTACTGTCTTCATTTCATTCTATATCTCCTTTCTTGTCGAACTTGGTTACATTAGCGTAGTCATGGCCACGGGCCGGTTTTGGCCCGGAACCGGCCCGTTGACCGGGCCCGCGGTTCGGAACCGGAACCGGCCCGTGGCCTAGGGCCCGGTTCCGGTTCCAAATTTTTTTTTTAAAAAAAAATAATAATGAAATTTTTTTTAAAAAAAAATTCATTATTTAATTTTTTTTATAAAACAAATTGAACTCTAATTGCCATGCATTGTAAGTGCATTGATCTCCAATTGCAATGCTTGGCTTGGGTGTATTGAACTCTAATTACAAGGCTTGGCTTGGATTTTATAAACAACTCCTTTGATGGTCTCTTCATTCCCATTCAATGTGGGACTCTCGATTTGCCTTGAACGCCTTCAATATGAGACTCTTGACTTGTCTTCATGCAAATGCCAAGAGTCCCACATCGAATGGGAATGAAGAGACCATCAAAGGGGTTGTTTATAAAATCCAAGCCAAGCCATGATCATGTGAAGTTGTATGCCTTTTGTGGCTACAATCCTTTGCTAGTTAAGAGCAAAGGGTTCCATTGGACTGCCTAGAACCAGACCGGACCAATGGTCCGATTCTCGGTTCTATGGTTTGCCGGTTCGATTCCTAGTTCTAAAATTAAAAGACCGGTCTTACCGGTTCGGTTCCCGGTTGGAAACCGGGAACCGATCACCCCTACAATTTTCATTTTGATTATAATTTATTTTGAATAATTCATTATTTCATATTTTTATAATTATTTATTTTTTTATTTCATAATTTATTTTTTTAATTTTTAAATTACGAACCGGAACCGGCCGGACCCGAACCGGAACCGCTAGGGGCGGTTCCAGTTCCGGTTCACACATGGCCACGAACCGGAACCGGCCGGTTCCGAACCGTGGCCATGACTACATTAGCGAATGGCTCATAATCTCAGGTTACTAGTACAAGAGTTGCTCATTTGAGTCCCTCTCTTTCTTTGTCATTTGTCCTTCACCTATCAAAATCTCCTTATATTTTGATTTTTGTTAGTTCGTTAACTAAAGAATTGAATTGTTCTATAATCTTTTCCTCTTATCGCTACATCTTTCATGATCTGAGGACTAGAAGATGATTGGTGGGTGATATGAATCAAATGGCATGTACTATCTTGATAAGAAGGTGTTAGCTTCCGCAACTGTGAAGCGTCTACATATGTATAATGGATGCAATGTTGTGCTGGTCACCCGCCACAAACATTCTTTGGCGTTTGTTTCGTGAGTCTGAGTTTATGAGTCCCTTTCAGTGTGGAGTTTGTCAGTTTAATAAACATCATAGAGCCTCTCTTTTTCCCACATTCAGAGTTGTGTCTCTAGTCCATTTGAATTGGTTCACTCAAATGTATGGGGTCCGTGTCATGTGTCTAATGTCTCTGGATTTAAATATTTTCTTACATTCATGGATAATTTTTCCTGAATAACTTGGTTATTCTTAATAAAAGACTATACGAAGATTTTTCATTGTTTTCGATTATTCTATTTTGAAGTGTTGAATCAATATAATATCTCTATCAAATATTTATGGTCAGATAATGCTAGAAAATATCTTGTTGCAACTTCTGGTTTGTAGCCATTTCTTGATGCTCATAGTATTATTCATCAGACTTCCTGCTCATACACCCCACGGCAAAATGGCATAGCCGAAAGTAAAAATCACCATCTTCTTGATGTTGCCAATTTTCTCGTGTTTCACATGCATTTACCTAAAAATTTATGGGGCCATGTTGTTCTTATAGCGTATTATTTAATTAATAGGCTTCCAACTTCTATTCTTCAGGGGGAGACACCAATCTCTATTTTACATCAAATCGTCCTCTCTTTTCTTTACCTCTTTGGGTCTTTGGGTGTGTCTGTTATGTACATTGTCTTACTTTAGGTCTTGAAAAGCTGGATCCTCGTGCTGATAGTCTTTGTGGGATACTCTCGGAGTCAGAAGGGCTACAAATGTTACAACCCTACTCGCCATCGTATGTTCGTGTCCGCAAATGTGATGTTCTTTGAAGACCAACCACATTTTACTTCTCTGGCGGTTCCCATGGCATCTTGTGATGGTTGTGTTATACCGACTCTTCTACTTCATTCATTTCCTCCAGTTACATCCACAGGATTTCAGTTTACTGACTGCACCTATCATTGGCACAGTACAGTCCCTACTATGAGAGTAAAGTTTTTACCAGCACCAGATTTATCTGTGTCCCCATTAGATACAGTACCAACCTTTGATTCTGATCATCCCATTACTTTTCGAAAAGGTACATGCTCTTGTGTTGGTCGTACTATTGATCATTATGCTCCTTATTCCGGTAATTCAATTTGTGTTCGTACGCATCATCCTATTTCTAATTTTCTATTATATGATCATTTATCTCGTACCTTCTCTGCCTTTGTCTCATTGTTGTCTTTTGTTTTCGTGCTTAGCAGTATTGTTGAAGCTCTTACTCATCCAGGATGGCGTTGTGCCATGAAGGATGAAATGCGGGTGCTAATTGAGAACCGAACTTGGCAGGTTACTTCCTTTCCTACTAGAAAGAAACCTATTGGTTGTTGTTGGGTTTTGACTGTTAAAGTTCACCCGGATGACACTCTTGACCGATTGAATGCATCGGTTGGTTGCAAAGAGGTATACTCAGACTTTTGGTGTCGACTATGATGACACCTTCTCTTTGGTGGCCAAAATTACATCTCTTCGTTATCTATTTCATTGGCTGCGCGATTTGGCTGGCTACTTCATCAGCTGGACGTGAAAAATGCCTTTTTACATAGTGATTTGGCTGAGGAGGTCTACATGAAGCAACCACCTAGGTTTATTGCTCAAGGGAGAATGTGATAAGTCGTTTACACAAGGTTTGTTGCTCAAGGGAGAACATGGTAAGTCGTTTACACAAGGCTTTGCATGGACTTAAACAATATCCTCATGCTTGGTTTGGTAGATTTAGTGATGCAATTCTCATACTTGGATTAAAGCGGTGCAAGGCAAATCATTCAATTTTCAGCTCTATCTTTTCAGCTGGTTATATCCTTCTACTTGTATATGTGGATGATATCATCATTATTGGCGGTGATTCAGATGGTATTAAAAAAACTTAAGCAAATTCTGCATATAGATTTGATACTAAAGGTCAGAGACGTCTTCGATATTTTCTTGGTATTGAAGTAGCATTCTCACATGTCGGTATAACTTTATCGCAACGAAAGTATGTACTTGACATACTTGGTGAGGTTGGATTTCTTGGAGCAAAGCCAATCTATACCCCTATCGATCCCAATGTAAAACTTGATGCAGAACGTGGAAAATTTTACATAATCCAACGAAGTATCGGAGATTAGTTGGTAAGTTAAATTATCTTACCGTCACAAGACCTGATATATCTTTTGCTGGTAGTGTAATAGGCCAGTTCATGAGTTCTCCTCGTACTACTCGTTGGGATGCTGTGTTTCGAATTGTCCAATACTTGAAGGGAGCACTAGATAAAAGACTTGTTTAAGAATTATCGTCATCTAAACACTACATGCTTCTTTGATGCCGATTGGGTTGGATGCCCTATGGGTAGGAGATCTACTTCGGACTATTGTGTTTTTCTTGAAGGTAATTTAGTAGCATGGAAGAGCAAGAAACAATATGTATTTTCCCGATCAAGCACTAAAGCTGAATATTGAGCCGTGGCACATGTGACAGGTGAATAACTATGATTGAGGATGTTTCTATCATATATTAGGATGTCGCTGTCAAATCCACCAGTGTTATATTGTGATAATCAATCCATTATTCATGTTGCGTCTATTTATGTCTTCCATGAGCAAACTAAGCATATTGAGGTTGATTGTCATTTTGTGTGAGAAAAAGTTCAAAATGGGGAGATTATTCTTCAACACGTAAAGACAGAGGATCAACTTGTTACTAAATCTCTACAAAGGAATAGAATGAGTTTGTTATGTAATAAGGTGAGATTATTTGATAACTACATTTCAACTTGAAGGGGAGTGTTGGAAAGTATTGTCAGTAATAAGGGTAGTACAGATATTCATGTTTTTAGTAGGGTTAAGTGCGCACGCACACAAAAATATATATATATATATATATATATATATATAATAACCCTATTATGATTGAATAATAGAAAGTGATTATAACCCTATTATGATTGAATAATAGAAAGCGATTATCTCTTCAACATAGTGAACTTGTAACTAAAGCAGCAATTTTATGCCACCCTATTACTCATCTGGGCATATAGAGATCTCCCAATGCTTTGGATTAAACACAAACCTGCTGTCAAATGAGGAAATCGCGGGCATTCTTTGGTCAATTTAGCACAAGTTATAGACCTCGCAATCACGCTGGCCAAACCCAAGCAGGATAATAGACCTCGCAATCACAATTAGCACAAGTTTCTTGAGGTGGAATCTTGGAACGAAAAGAAAGAAAGAACAAGAAATTTGACTACCTCGTACTTGGTAGCCACTAGCAAGGGAGTCTCTCAAAATCAACATTGATTGCTAAAAAAGGAAACGCTCGCTGGATGCTGCTATCGCCAGTGTGGTGCACAATTACAGGTGTGTTCTTATTCACGCTTTGCGATCTCAGTTATTGCTAGATCAGTCATGGCGATCGAAACCCTAGCGTTACTCAAATGCCTTCCGTTTGTGGAGGAAGCATGCAACCGAGATGAGATTCATGTGGTAACTGTGGAAGTACAAAGTAACTGTACTTTGTTGGTTAGCTGCCTCGGGTTTGTTTGGCAACTTGCCAAATAGTGTTTGATTCTATTCTTTTGTTCTCAGAATCAGTTTGGGAACAGAAATCCGTTTGTTAAAATTTTTGTGCCCAGGCATAATTTTGCCAAAAATTGATCCCAGAATCAGTTTTGGAATAGAATGAAGAATAAAAAAAAAAAGTAGCTTCTTGATTCTGGGAACAAAAATGAGAATCAAATTTTTTTTTCTTCTTCTTTTTCTTGATTTTTAATGTAGCTTCTAATGTCCGGCGCGAGGGCCACCCTCGCCGTATCTGGCGAGATTAAAATATTTTAATAAAAAAATGTTATTAATAAAAAAAATATTTTACCGGACATCAAAAAAAAAATTTATTTTACCAGCCATGGCCAGCGACTAGGCCATGAAAAAAAAATATATTATTAATAAAAAAAAATTATCGACCATGGACGGTGGCCAGGCCATGGCAAAAAAAAGGAAAAAAATATTTTCAATAAAAATATTTTAATAAAAGAATTATTAATAAAAAAAATATTTTACCGGCTATGGCTGGCGACCGGGCCATGGTAAAAAAAAATAAAAAATATATTTTCAATAAAAAAATATTTATAAAAAAAATATTTTACCGGTTATGACCGGCGATCAGGCCATGGCAAAAAAAATAAAAAAATATTTTCAATAAAAATATTTTTTATTAAAATATTTTAATAAAAAAATATTTTACCGGCCATGGCCAAAAAAAAGAAAAAAAATATTATTAATAAAAAAATTTACCGGGCATGGCCAAAAATAATAAAAAATTTATTTTTTAATAAAAATATTATTAATAAAGAAATTTTTTACCGGCCATGGCAAAAAAAATAAAAAAATTATTTTTAATAAAATTATTATTAATTAAAAAATATTTTACCGGCTATGGCCAAGGAGGAGAAGAAAAAAAGAAAAGAAAGAAATATTAAAATATATAAATATATTATTAATAAAAAGAAATTTTATGTCGTTACCAAACACATTTCTGTTCTTTTACTATTTCAGGAATAGAAATTTTGGACCGTTACCAAACGCTTTTAAATGCTCAAAATCAGTTCCTAGTCACAGAATAAAAAAGAATCATTTTCTGACCAGAATCTGATTCTTGGCACAGAATGGTTGCCATGCACAGCCCTCTTGAACGATGAGCAAGGCCCATCGGTCTCGGACTGATGAATGCAAAGCAAAGTCGGCCCGTCTCGATTTTATGTGTCTGACCTACTACTCAAGAGAGTCAAACAAGCTGGCATATTAGGTGGTAAAGGCCCAGAATAAAAAAGAACTTCCTACTAATTGGCTAGCTTGTCCCCAAAACCTATGTCGGATATTTTAATTTATGATATCATAAACGTGGTATGAGTTAATAAAATTTTCAGTATACTAGACAAAAAAAAATATTGTCAATGATTGTTATCCTCAGCTATCAATTTTTCCCACGAATCTCTAGATGTCATGATATGCAGAAGAATATGTAATTCCATTAGACTCGAGTATCAAATCATGCAATGATTTTTTAAGAAGTAGATTCAAACGCAGAGGCTGAAGGGTCCTAATAAGCAATTAGATGCATCGATATAGGTACAAGAACAAGTTCCTCGAATATCATATAACAATTCTGACCCCAAAAAAACATAATAATAAAATCTTATCACAACATCAAACTACAGGCGAAAGCATTCAAAATTACAAACTGTTCAGACACCCAGAGCAAAAGTAACAAAAACTTCCTTCTGCTTTTACAGATTTCCCTAAATGCTGAATGAAAAGAAAAATTTCCGTGAAGTTTGTTTGGCCGAAAAAAGACGCAGCCAAAGAACAACCCATCCAACTCACAGTTACTGTCACAACACTACCAAATTTCTTATAGACCACATTGTTTCAGTGTAGATAGATCATAGACTTGAATTTCACACAAGGAAAGGAAAATCCTACTCCAAATTTAGACAAGAACCTCATCCCAACCCTACTGCACAGGCTTACATTCTAACTACTCACAGTATGGAGTCTTCACAGTAAAAAGACACCAAATTCCAATTTGCTCACCCCTACTCGTGACCCACCTCACATTAGAAAACCAAAAAACAGAAAAGTTAAAGAAAAGAGAGAGCACTGAGAGTTTTCTTTTGCCCCTGCATGAAAGCCTTGTCTTGAGTTCAGCTGCCACGGTATCAACAAACTCTTCGGTGTTCAGGTATTGATCCCTAGTAACCCTGCGCAACTCATGAGGAATTAATACAAACTGTGCACAAATTATTTCACAAAAGCAGGCGTTGAGGGCTCCGGGGGAATGAGGCACTTGAGTATGTGAAAAACTGTTCTGAACAAGTATACGAAAAAGTCTGTCGCCATTGAAATTGTATTAACACCTCTGATAAGTATTGATCTCCCAGCTTATACCCATTCTCTGGCTCCATTAAAGCATCCAATCCACCTTTATCAAGAACAATATCAAACGTTTCGTCCGAGAACTAGTGCAAATGCTAACGGATAGAATCAAGATAATGGAGGACCCCAAAACAAAAATGTAAACAGCATTCTAAGTGAAACAAACATATAAAAAAGTCAAAAGAAAGAAATCAGACAGAGACACAAGACACTGAAGTAGAAAACCAAATATGTTGATGGAAGAACCAATATACATGCACAGCAAAACTGAAGACTAGCATTAGTGCATTATCCATCCCCTCCACTATGAACAAATACATCACCGTCACAGCAACAAATGGACAAAACAGAGGACTGACTATGCTCCAAATTAATAGAAGTTAAAGACATGAAGG
The DNA here is from genome assembly GCF_021117445.2 of Syzygium oleosum. NCBI lineage: Eukaryota > Viridiplantae > Streptophyta > Magnoliopsida > Myrtales > Myrtaceae > Syzygium > Syzygium oleosum. The sequence goes on along the minus strand of NW_026607500.1, from coordinate 2,121,926 downwards.
ATAACTAGGTAACTACACAATTACCATCATTCTTGAAATTCCCTCTCAAAATCTCCTAGTTCGTCAATCATCAAGAGAAACCAATATTCAGTTCGGCTCCTTGTTTGTAGTTGACAACTCTGCAATAAATTCACAATGAAAATGAGAATTGAAGTATCCATTGTAATATCGAAGGGTATAAAATATTCCACGGTAATGTTTTCTCACCTGACTAAAAAATTTCAACTTCTTCCAAGACCTTCTCAATCGAAAGTGAAAGTGGTGCAGATTGTAGCCAATCTTGAGCACATATAAAAGCCTCCACTATGCTTGGGGTCTACGAAACACATCAAGTACACGGCCTCCTGTGCTAAAAGCAACCTCTAATGCTACGGCTGAGACAGGCAAAGCCAAAATATCTCGAGCAATAGAAGAGAGGTTAGGATATCTCGAAGAATTGACTTTCCACCAATTCAAGATATCAAAGTTGGGGCTATAGCGTTCACATCCTTCCTCCAAATACTTATCTAATTCAAAATTTTCTTCCAAATATTGTTGTTCCGTTGAGCTAAGATACTTTGTAGACGTAATGTCTGCACTAACCACGAGACTTTGACACGCTCATTGCCCTTGTACCCTTTAACCTCAAGTTGCTTTGGAGGTTGCGATATTGCTCAAACAATAACATCAAAGACGTACTTTATCTCGTAAAGTTTCCGGCCACTTACTTATAAACATCATTAATCATTTATTTCACGTATTCCAACTTATGTCGAGGGTCAAGTATGCAAGCAATGAACAAAGTTAGATTGATATTGTTCACATTGCCAAAATACTTATTAAATTTGATCTTCATTCTCTTAGCCATTTCCTGCAAACGCTTGTCCTCATTCTCATAATATTTGTCAATCATCATATGTACCCCATAGACATCTTCGCCATATCACTACTAGTGACATAGGAAGAACCCGATACTTTTAAAGTCGTAACGTAGAATAGCTTCCGGAAAAGAAGAAATCAATGGGCATTTTCCCAATCATCACTAGTAGGCAAAACTTTCGCCTTGGAAAGCTCTTCAACAAATTTACTATCCTGAATATATAATAACGTAAAAGCCTTTTGAAGCTTCAAACCGGCTTCCAACATCATGTATGTCGAGTTCCGACGAATCTCGAAATCCAAACATACAAGACTCTTGAACTCAATATTTTTTAGCTCAATGCACCTCTTAAACTGTTGCATGAAGGCCTCACATAACACACAACCAAGCATATTCTAACAATGAAATCATCATATCCTTCGACCCCTCTCTTACAATCAAACTCAATATATGAGCACAACATCTCACATAGAGTAACTCACCTATCAATACAAAAGATTACCGAGAGTTAAGTCTTTTTTTCAAGTATTGAACTCCCAAGTCATTTGACCTCGCATTATCCACGGTGATGGAAAAAATGCTTTTAATCCCCCAACCACTAAAGCATTTCTCAACCGCTTTTCCTATAATCTCAGCAGAATGTCCCAGGATTTGACAAAAATTCACATTTTTCTTTTGCAACTTCCGGTTAGCGCCTACAAAATAAGCAATGAGACACATGTAACTCAAATTTTGAAGACATCTATCAATCATTCTATCTATGACAATTAGAACTTGAAAATATTATTACAATAAAATATAGTGTCAGAACATTTTTCATCTACATACACATGATGCAATATCAAATAGAGTCACAATTCATGATGTAAAAGCAAAAACCAGAATAAAATCATCTTCAAGCCCTAAATTAAATGCCACGGAGCATATAGAGAAACTCTACCAAAGAGCTAACGAATAGTATAGCATAGAAAAAACAGAAAGATTATAGTATGGAGTCAAGAATAGCATTCAAAAGAGGAAATAAATTGAATGAAATGCCATGGTGTCCCCTCATTCTCTTGGGTCGACAAGCTATCTTTTACTTGTAGGCCATCCTCCCAATCCATAATATATAACCGCCTGGGGTAAACCCATCACCTAGTGCCTATGATAAAACTAAGGTTGTGCTTGTGATGCCACCCAGAAATGATAACCAGATAAACTAGTGGGCCACTAAACTGCTCAACGAGACAAAACACCAACTATTTGCAACAACTCGCAGCAAACCACATCATAGGCCTTTTGAAAATGAAATCCCGCAGCTCAGCTTAACCTCAATCAGCATACTAAACAAGTTCTCATCAGACACTTGTGAAGTCTCATTCTCTCAGTTCTGCTCAATCGAGCAAGATTTGTACAGGTTGTGTGCCCTAAACAGACAGCCGTTGTACACCATGAATTGCACCAGGAAAAGCTAACGACAAGAGATCAGCACACAAAATCGAGAGATGAAAAGTTTGAGGATCAAAGACTCACGAGCTACGCATGAAAAACCTAAGCACAGAGAGAGCAAAATCAATTACCGGGTGCTGGCACAAGGAGGAAAAGACGGGGTCAGAGCAGATTAAAGAGCGAATCGGAGGAATTGATTCGAAGGAGATGAGGAGCGATTTGAATCGCTAATGAGAAGTGCTTCTCAATTTAGGGTTTGAGATTTTAGAGAAGCCGTGAGCAACTAAGTGGAGCAAGCATGGGTTATTATGTTTTGGCGGTTTCAGTTCGGGTTATGAATCAAACCGAACCGGTAGAAAAAAGTTATTTTTTCGTTACCCGAACCGAACCAAAAATAATGGTTCGGTTTTGACACCCCTACTTCTAGAGGCACAACACCCTTACCGAGATCTCTTAATTATCCTTTATTCACCTTCAACATCCAGATCTCTTAGTTGATTATATCCTTTATTCACCTTCAATTACCAAACTGGATAAACCCCACCGTCCTCTGGCAAATTTGCTATTCATGCCGATGAAAAAACCAGCAATTTTGAGAAAAATTTGTTGATATCCACGTTCTAGTGTCATAACTTATCATATTTTCTTATTGGATTATACACACAATACATGTTGGAGCACGTATGAGATACGTTTTGCACATCAGAGGCAAAATGGGCAACATATTTGTGTTCTTATCCTCAACCATCAAAGCCAGCTGCTCGATGAATAATGATTTTCAGACAGTATGGGACCTAATATTGGAAAGACCATTACCTGCAATGCAAAAATTCTCCGAAGGTGAAGGTGGCTTTGCCAATGCCGCCCATGCCGTAAATTCCAATTTCGGGTACAGTTGGAAGTAGTGTCCAGCAATCCGATAATCTTCTTGACATGATCATCAATTCCAAACAATGTCTCAGGAACATCTACCCGAAAACCTTGCCGTAACTCACTCAGTACCGTTTCAACAACTATTCTAACAAATTCTCCTTGGTGCCTATCAAACAAACAACACACCAGAAATTAATTGATTCCACCAGCCATATTAGCAACATATTAAAAAGGATTATAAACAAACTACATTTCGATTCTACCAATGAGGAATTTAGGAATACAGCAGCACGATCTCATTGAAAGAAAGTCAACAAGTTCAGATGGAGATGAAATTACATACCCATTAGCCATTTTCTCTGACTCCCATCCTTTCAAGAAGCTGACACCTCTGAGCGCCTGTTGCCCTGCCTCCATATCCCTTTGCTCAAAGCAAATCTTGTGTGAATGGAAGGCCTCCCCCAACCTCCCCGTCACGTGTCCCCTGCTCTTCCTGTTCTCCACCATCTGAACGAGCTCGCAGAGGCACCATTCGCTGGAAGCGTAGCTCTCAGATAGGATGGGGATTGAAATCTTGGACCGCGCGATCCCGTCCAGAAGCTGCGAGCCGAACTGGCTGCCCATCGGGTGCTCTTGATCTGCGATGTCCTTCCGAGTATCCGAACCTCTGAAGCTCAAGAACACGTCCTACTCATGCTCTGTCGACCCCCGAGAGCTCCGACCTTCTCCGGACCTCGTGCCGTCGGCGGTCATCATCCCCTCGAGCAAAGAAGTGTCCGAAACTGGTGGACGTCGCGCTCGGTCGGCGACTCTGGTTTTTCCCCGGAAACCTTCCGGTTCTCTCTCTGTTTGGAGAAGAAACCCTAGTCATGAAACGACCGGAGGGCGAACTATGTGGGTTGAGGGAGAATATATACTACAAAAATCTCACCTTACATGGTATTATTTTCAACATTTTCTCCATTGATCTTTTGGAATTGGAACAATGATATGGAGGATCCCTAACTTTTTTTCTTCTGCTTCAATGTGATCCTAAAAAAATAGTTGTTTAATTTAGTCTCAGAACTTTAAAAACATCCATTTAATACAGTCCTTCCATTAAAAATTCTAACACTATTATCTGACATGACCATAATTTACGTTATCTACAAATTTGTCATACTGATACCCACATGGCAAACATATGGTTTTCACATCATCTCTCTAGGCCCAAAAGGAAAGGAAAAAAAAATGGGGAAAAAATGTTTGCTAACTTAAGCTCCGTTCGTTTCACGAAAAATATTTTTTAGGAAAATATTTTCCGAGTTTTCTAGTGTTCGGGGGCAGAAAATAAATTACCCCCGAAAAACATTTTCCCTCAATGAGTGAAAACATGAACAAAAGTAAGGAAAATGTTTTCCTCTTTTCAAAAGAAGAAAATATTTTCCCCCACCTTCTTGCTTCATTCATTATCTTTTTTCTTTTTTCGTTTTCTTTTTTCTTCTTCTTTCTCTTTTTTATCTTCTTCTCCGGCCGGTTGTTGGCCATGGAGGTGGTTGGCGATCGGCCACAGGCGAGCTCGAGCCTCGCCACAGGCCGACGAGGCCCGAGGTCGAGCCTTGCCTCGCTGGCCTGTGGCAAGGCTCGAGCTCGCCTATGGTCGGTTGCCGGCCGTGGCCGTGGCCGGCGACCTGCCGGAGAAGAAGAAGAAGGAAAAAGAAAAAAAAGAAAAAAAAGAAAATTAAATATATTTTTAAAAAATATTAAAAGTACTGCAAAGGGAAAATTCTTTTCCATATCGAACAACGAAAAATGTTTTTCGAGACTTTTTCAGATTTCAGCCGAACATCATAAAATTATGTCATTTTCCTAGAAAATGACTTTCCAAAAAATATTTTCTAGAAATGTCATATTTTCCACCAAACGAACGGAGCCTTAAGAGAATGGTGTGATAGTTCACATTATACGTTGATGCAATACTTCACGTCATAAAAATGCACATACTATAGCAATACGCTTAATTGAATGACTATGGAATGAACTTTTAAAATTTCGGGAATTAAATTGAACAAAAACAAGTTCAGGAACCATATTGAATTTTGAAAAGATGTTTAGGGTCCACCCATGTTATCCGCCCTTTCAAGTTATTCTTGATTGGCAAAATGAAGAGGCCTTTTATAAGTATCGTATAAATTAAAGGAATAAGTGCACGAGAAGTCCTAAAATTTTCAAAAAGTGCGATCAAGTCATAAAACTTGTCGAAACTGCAATTAAATCATATAGCTTTTAAAAAGGGCAATCAAGTTCTAAAACTTGTCAAGTTTGTACAATCAAATTTTAAATTATCTGATTTGTTCTTTATTTTAAGCGGTAAATCAATTTGACTTGTTCAATAATCATCACAATCAAAACATCCAGTTTTAGCGGTTCCACTACATTGTTCCATTGATAACAAATGGTAACCAAATGAGATTGAACAATGAACATAACCGTGAGAGAATTAAGCTCTAGTCATATGAAAGTGTCATGGACCAAATTCTCCCGTATTCAAGTACCCTTGTGAGTAGAGCTATGTGGCGTCAGGGTGAAGGGAGAGTAATGCAGAAGTGATAATACAACTGATTTATAGAAGCAGCATCAGGGCATTTGTGCTAGGAGTTCTAGGATATAACGATTATAACTATTAGGAGCTCTGAAGGCGGGGTTGGCCTCTTGTGCACAAACTGGTCGGGAGCTGATGTCGATTTCATGATGAGGCCATGGCAAACCGAAACCAGTTGTTGTGCCTAAAGTGTTTTGTGTATCTCGCTCGAGAGATTTGATGTCCGAGCTAAACTAACCGTGGTATGATCTGATATGAGGATTCTATTTGCTATACTTTTCTCTAGAACAACTATAGAAGGAAGGCTGACCCGGTGTCATCTCAACTCGCTGGGCATCACACAGGCTATTTCGCAGCCAAGATTTGTTGGCTCGTGACAAATGGTATCAGAGTAGGATCCCTCCAGTAGATGGGTGATTTAGGGAAATCCTGTGGTCTACCTGGTCCTATGAGGGTGGAGAGTGATCGTCGGGGCCAAGAGAGCTCAGACAATGTTCGACTCTCATTTAGCTTCTAGGATGGCAATGGGGGCACTAGAAGGAACCGAATTGCTCACTGAATAGGGAAAACGTTCCTTAATTAATTAGCGAATCTCAAGAGGAGGTATGTTATCGCGTTTCCAACAAGAGATCAAGAGAAGCCCAATAGGCGAGAGAATGTGCTGCCGACGGAGTGCAGTTGGCTAGGGGTGCAACACTCGTCAGGAAGCACAAGTGACTTGAGATTCGCAAACAATTTTGATCGAGGGAAGCAATAAGTGGAGTGTAGTGGCATTTTCTATTGGGCGAGCATTGCCATTCATGTAAATCCTGGGGTAGTGGCGTTGATGGTTGAGGAATACAAGGAAGCGATAGAGCAGCCCGCAACGTGGGCGTTGCGGAATTGAGTGGTGGAAAATGTCATGGACCGAATTCTCTTGTACTCAAGTACCCTCGTGAGTAGAGCTCTATGGCGTCGGGGTGAAGAGGGAATGATGCAGAAGTGATGATACAACTAGTTGGTAGGAGTGGCATCATGGCGTTTGTGTTAGGAGTTCTAGGATAGAATGTTTATAACTATTAGGAGCTTTGAAGAGGGGGAGGAGGGGAGGGGAGGGGAGGAGGGGGAAGGGAGGGAGGGTTGGTCTCCCGCGTACAAACTAGTTGGGAGCTAGCTAATGCTACTCTTTTGATGATGTCATAGCAAGTCAAAATGAATTGTTGTGCCTAAAGTGTTATGTGTGTATCGCTCGAAGGACTGTATACCCGAGGTAAGCTGGTCGTGGTACAATCTCAATACGAGGATGCTATTCACCAAATTGTTCTCTGGAATAACTATAGAAGGAAGACTGACCTGATGTCATCTCGACTCGCTAGGCGCCGCATGGGCTATTCCGTGGTTAAGTTCTGTCGGCCAGTGACAAAAGCATGTTGGTTAGTGAAAGCTGAAACATGTACTTTTTGAGACGTGCAAGAATAGTTTGTATCTTAGCAGCAATTTTAGTACCTGAAACTCTCTCTCTAATTTGAAGTCCTTCTTCATCTTTCTTTTTTTTTTTTTTTTCAAAAATGATTTCATCTTGCTTTTTTTTTTTCCAGAGAATGATTCCGTCTTCTCGCAGAACGAATACTATGCTTTACCTCAAATATTTGAATGCTGTGAGCTGGAAAGAAAGAAGAGAAGACTTGGGCATGGAAGGGCTTTTCTGTGAATTGGAAGTGACAAGACCGTGTAAAAGAGGATTCTACAGTATTTGGAAACCATAAGAATGGAAAAAATATTGCATAGACCTGTCACTTCATGTCAGCAATCCATCACTCCATTTATTGATCGCCATGTATCTATAGTAGGGCCCACTTCTCACTTTTACTTGAGAAAATATTTGATACCTCTTGTGATTCAACCGTGGAAAAATTCTAGCCCTGAGGTCGCGACACATGTCCAAGGGGACCCATAGTGTCAGATCCTAGTCCTCTCCCGTTGTCTTTCTCCTATGTTTCTCATCTTCTTCACCGTTTCTTGCCCCTTTCGTTCTCTCTTTCTACAACTCTCGCTCAACCTTCGTCTGCCTCTCATATTCTCCGACGACCTCCTGGCTTCCCACAACGGCGCTCCCAATGACGGCTGCTGCGACGGCGACTTCGTGGACGCCGCCCCCTGGGTCCAAGAACATGCCAAAGCCCCTGTCGTCATCACCCGCGACCCTGAGCCCTCCCACATCCCCTGCATCCTCGAGGTCCCTTGCGGCTCCAATGTCATCGCCTCCTCCAAAGTTTTCGGATCTAGCGAACCCTCGCCAAAACAGTGAGCGTCCAGCCCTCGCCAAATGCCGCGAGGGCAACCCTCACCTTGGCAGTGAGAGTCAAGCCCTCACGGAATTGGGGAAAGCGAGGGCCGGCGAGGGCCGCAGCACCCTCGCTTGTGGCCGGTCGCCGGCCATGGCCGTGTCCCGGCCACAAGCCAAAGGCCGCAAGGGCGACCCTCGCTGAATCAGGGAAAGAGACCCTTGCCTGAGGCCGGCGAGGGCTGCGACACCCTCGCCTGTGGCCGGTCGCGCGGCCATGGCCGTGTACCGGCCACAGGCCAAAACGAAAGAAACGAAAACAAATGTGCAGAAAGCGTGCGGCGTCGGGAAGCAGGGGAGAGAGGAGAGAGGAGAGAGACAGAAGGAGGGAGGGAGAGATTTGACAGGTGGGCCCATAAGCGACTTGTGTCGCGTGATAAATGGACTTGTATTTTGCTGACGTGAAATCACAAGAGGTACCCAATATTTTCTCCTTTTACTCTCTCCCCTTCGTCCCCCTCTCTTCTCCGTTATCTCTCTCCACCTTCCCTCTACTGCGAGAAAGTATTCGGTGGTTGCTAAGCGCCACGTCATGAGAAAATATTGGCTGAATTTAATACTCCACGTAGCCAATGCAGCAAATCATCCATGGGTTGACACTTGGCGAAGCGGGCCCACCAGTCAGATTTCTGAAAAGTCTCTGACTCTCCCGTCTCCCTTGCTCCGTTAACGCCATTGCTGCTCGCATTCTCTCACTCATCGTCACGACATCTCTCTCTCCCTTCCTCCTGAGAAAACTTCTCTCCACACGGCTAAACTTCTCGCTCACTCTCCGCCCTACTCTCTGTCTTTCCTCCGCAAAGGCGCTCCTCTAGTCGTCAACCACGCTGCCGTCTCCACATGTTGCCTCCGCTGTGGTCGGGATCGGAGCCGGAGGCGGCGGTGTGGTTGACAGCTAGAGGGGTGCCTTCGCGAAGGAAAGGCAGAGCCGATGTGGCTTCGGGACGCGGCAGCATAGGCGGAGGCGGCGGCGTGGTCGGGATAGGAGCCACCTATGGTGCTCCGGGAAGCAACCGGCGGAAGGCAAATTCAAAGTGCGTGTGTTTGTCAGAGAGGGGTGTTGAATAATTAAACCCCAAGAGAAATTATCATATCACATTAATCAAAACTACTGATCAGCACCAACATTCACAAGCAACCCTCCACTGCACAAGACGCAATTAACGTGAATGTGGAGAGAATGAAAACTTTTGCACAAGACGCAATTAACGTGAATGTGGAGAAAACGAAGAAGATGGCTTGTGTAAAAGATCAGTTACCGTCGAATTGAAAAAAAGAATTCAAAACCCATTTTTAAGTAAACGCCCCCAAAGAACACGACTTTTCTCAACTCGCTCTCCTCCTCCATAATGGGATTTTCTGTTCGGAGTCAGCGTGCTGTCCTGGGTTTCTTGTGGGGATATTGGTAGGATAAGAGATGTCGTCCACGACCCAGTCGGAGCTCTCGGATTTCGGTAGGCTCGCCGGGCCGAACCTGTCTAGATCGCCGGAGAAACCCGCCATCAACTTCTCCCAGACGTGCAGCTTGCTGAGCAAGGGCACTCTCGGTGGGAGAGAGAGACATCGTGACGAAGAGTGAAAGAAGGAGGGCAGTAACGGCGTTAACGGAGCAAGGAGACGGACGAGTTAGAGATTTTTCAGAAATCTGACTGGTGGGCCTGGCTCACCACATGTCGACCTATGAATGGTTTGCTGCATTGCCTACTTGGAATATTAAACTCACCTAATATTTTCCCCCACGTCATAGGCTGACATGGCATGCAATTTTTGGCGAAACCCAATAAAAAAAATTGACACGTGGCAGTGACGTGAACAAATGTAAAAAAAATAAAATTTTATCTAGATTTTTTTTCTCTCTCTTCCTCTCCTCCTCCATCCACAATGGCGAGCTCAGTCACCCACCGCCGTGAATGGAGGAGGAGAGGAAGGGAGAGAAATATCTGGACAATTTTTTTACATTTGTCCATGTCATTGCCATGTGTTAATTTATGATTGGGTCTAAAAAAACATGCATGCCACGTCAACCTATGATGTGGCACTTAGCACCCACCGAATACTTTCTCACCTGGGGACTCTCTCTCTTAACCGAGAATGCAAGAAGACAAAATTAAGATCCAAAAAATCTAAAAATTCGAGAGGGACCTCGAGAGAGAGCGACGATGCAGAAAATCCAGGAGAGTTCCTGCAAATGAAGATGAGCCCTCGTGAATAGAGTCCAAACTGAGAAAGAAGACGAAGGAAAGCTACTTCGGTTAAGATAAATTTGGAAAATGGCCCCATCAGCGGGATCAGAATCGAGAAGAGATAGAGAGGGAGAGGGCTTGGCTCGCTAGTCAGCAATCTGGAAAAGCTTTAGCTAATGGAGAGGGAGTGACGGGGGCCGAAAACGAAGAGGAAAAATGCAAGCGTGAAAGAACTCGAGAAATGGAAGAAGAGAGGGAGAGGGTGATGCTTGGCCCTAATAAAAAATTCTGGAAATCTTACTTTGCGTGCTGGAGAGAGAGAGGGAGAGCACGAGCTTTGGTCGTAGCAAAACAGAGAAGAGGGAGAGAGGGACTATAAATTGGGGTATTGGGGTGAGCATGGTCCAGGTTGGGCCGATCCAGCACCTAACCCAAGGACCAATCCGCACAGTATTGGTCCCCAATTTTTAGGACCGAGGACCGACCCTGTTGAGCCTGGGATCGAGGATCGGGCCAACCCTATGGGTCCGGTCCGGTTCCAAGGTCAAATCGGGACCAACCGATTATTTTTTTGTTTCATTTTTTGTATTTCTTGAAAGGACAAACATACCATTTCAAATTAAATATCCGTCAACAATACGACATTGAGCAATTGTGAACACAAATAAATGTCAAACATAAATATAAGATAAGATAACATCATAAATTTTACACTTGCTAAAAGCAACAAACCATGAAAACGAACATGTGAAATACAATTGAACCATAAAAAGTTCAAAATACGTAATATAAACCATGAATTATATAATTTCATATCTTGTTTATTCTTAAATAATCGCTTCAACTTCCGAACTTCTGAAAACAAAATGAACAACACACACAATTAATATTTAACATAGTATATTTGTCCAGCTAAGCTACGCTCATGCGGCAAGAGAGGAGAGGCCAGAGGCAAGCGAACAGAGCGAAGAAGGTTTCTATATATATATTTTGTCGAAGTAGGATTGTGTTTCTTTCTACTTTCTAATTTGCACGGCAAACTAAACCACATATGAAAGAAGAGAACATAGGAGGAAGCGCTAGGGCTTAGAGTAAACAAAATTATATAATATATAATATCTAATTTACATTATTTTTAATATATAATATATACAGTGTTGGTCCGAGTTAGACCAATCCTACATTGCTAGGACCGAGGACCAACTAGCACATTGAAAGGTCTAGGGGTCCATGACCAAGGATCGACCTAGTCTCCCTAAGAATCGAACCAAGACCGGACGGGTTAGGCCGGTCCAGGGTCGATCCAGGGTTGACCCAGGACTAACCCTGGACCGATGCTCACCCCTAACTGCAGCAAAGGAGAAGGTGAAGACAGAGAGAGAGAGTAACGGAGTTGAAAGAGAAAGTAACAGAAAATAGAGAGTGACGAAGGAGAGAGAGTAAAGGCGAAAAGTGGACCCAATATGGACACGTGGCAAACAATGAATGGAATGGTGGGTTGCTAACATGGAGAGACAGGTCTATGCAATATTTTCTCCTTATCCTTCGGATGACACGATGAACAGAGTCAATCATAATATACGGAAGTCGTGCGAGACCTTGTGTTTTTCAATTGGATCCAATGTGAATCACATTATCTCTTGATATGTGATTGGCGGCATGATCTATTATATCGACCCTATATAACAACTTGCTCGAGCAATGTCAATCATTTTTCTTTCTTTTGCGCTTTAAAGGGAAACGCATTGAACATGGCAACCTATAACATTACCTAGTGTATAACATGAAGCCGCGATTAACTAATGCAGTTCACTGAATACAGCTTCCCGCATGAATGAAGGGGTCGTGGAAATCGTAATAATTTTCTCTGAAAAAAACATCGCAACGTGTTCTATAATCACCTAGAGATCTATAATAAATTTAATAATGGTCGACAAAAATTCGAATTTTGCAAAAAGTAGGAATCTTGACCCATAATAATCACGGACATAATTATTTTTCTCTTGGAAAATTAATTTAGCGAGGATCGAGTGTGGCTCCATTTAGTTCGTCCGAAACCCTTCAAAACAAAATCATTTTGGTACTCGTTATTTATCGGTGCATCTTTCAACTTAGGGAAAAGAAAACAAGACCAATCATTCCTATACTCTCATCCGAAATTTTATCATGAAAAAGGGGAAAAACCTCCAAAAATTCCAAATTTTTATTTATTGCAGCACATTTATCCTAGTTTTTTTGTGACACAAAATATACCAACTTTGTACACGTGTCACTGTGTGACACATTTACCTTATATCAATATTCCGTTAATGAATACCGTGAAAAATTTGCCTACATAGACGGTGGAAGGCAAACTGTGTTGACATGATGCTTACGTGGCTTAGGTGAAACAAAAACGACGTCATTTTGACTAAATTAATGGATAGTAAATGTGTCACACATGTTCAAATTTGGGGTTTTCGATGTCACAAAAAAATATTTACGGTATACGGTGGGTATAATTTGGGGTTTATATGTCCTAAAGAAAATTTAGGGTAAATGTGTCAGACATAATTTGGGATTTTTTCCTTATGAAAATCATTAACACCAATTTAAGAGGTTAGAAAGTTCCAATCATCCGAAATCCAATCTACGTTGAATCACATGACACTAAGGGCCCGTTTGATTCGACTTTGGGGGAATGCAAATACCTTTGGGCTAAAGGGGTTTTCCGAAATGCAAGTAGCGTTTGGTAAACGTTTTATAAAATCAACTTGGGCTAAAGGACTTTTGCTATTTTTTTTTTAAAAAAAAAAAGCTCCGGTGGAGCTACACTGCCGGCCACCGCCTCCGGCCAGATCTGGTCGCCGGCCAACCGTTGACGGCCAGATCTGGTCGCCGACGACCACCGCCTCTTCGCCTGGGTCGCGAGACCCAAGCGACGCCCGAGGTCCGACGACCCCAGGCGGCGGTCGCCGGGGTCGCGCGACCCTCAGGCGACCACCGGTGGAGCTACACCGCCGGCCACCGCCTCCGGCCAGATCTGGTCGCCGGCCAACCGCTGACGGCCAGATCTGGTCGCCGACGACCACCGCCTCTTCGCCTGGGTCTCGCGACCCAGGCGACGCCCGAGGTCCGGCGACCCCAGGCGGCGGTCGCCGGGGTCGCGCGACCCTCAGGCGATGGGCGTCGCCTGGGTCGCGAGACCCAGGCGATGCCCGAGGTCCGGCGACCCCAGGCGGTGGTCGCCGGGGTCGCGCGACCCCCGGGCGGTGGTCGCCGGAGTTGCGCTAGCCCTCAGGCGGCGGCCGGACCTCGGTTTAGGGAAGATGAACAGTATCGATGAATAGTGTAAGTTGCATTCCGAAAATGCAACTTCCCAAAACACCTTCAGAGGTGCATTGGCCAAAGGTCCCTTGAGGAGCATTCCAAATGCAATTGCATTTCCCCAAAGTGAGTAAAAAAAATTGCCAAACGCCATTTGCATTTGGCCAAGGGACTTTAGAGGTCAAATGAGCATTGGGAATGCTGAACCAAACGGGGCCTAAGAATATGCGTTGCGATGTCTTTGCATGGTTGCTGACTCACTCCTTTCCACATTTTGCCACGTTTCCTATTTTCATATACTAAGGGTTCGTGCCATTGTCCACGTCATCCTATCGCGAGCAGCTATCGGACACGTCATCTATCTGTTGAGCTCGAGCACTTCACGTGCGAATAAACACAAAAAAAAAAAAAAAGCTTAGTTCAATCCCACTAAAGCACACCCACGAGCTGAACCAACTTTCAATGCGTCCCATTCATAGTCTCACTAGTATATTCACTCCGTTTGCCGAAATTGGAAGATGCAATTATTTGATTAAAGTTGGGTATTATGAGCGTGCATGATAAACATTCTATTTTTCTATTTCTCTATTTTTCTATTATCAGGAACAGGTTTAGAATAGAAATCCGTTTGGTAACGCAATTTTATTTTTCTATTTTTTGCACAAATTTGTACTCCAGAAATAGATTTGGAACAGAAATCAGAAGTAAATTTTTTTACTTTTCTATTTCTAAAACAAAAGATAGAAATAAAAACTCTTTTCATCGCTTACCCTCACTACTAGCCGGCCACCACTCGCCAACCGCCTCCTGCCATCCTTGGTTGCCCGACGTTGGTCACCTCCCACCGTCGGCCGCCGCTGTCTACCGCCATTCGCCGCCACCCGCTGACCGCCTCCTGCTGTCCTCTGCCACCACCTGATGCCGGTCACTTCCCACTGTCGGTTGCCTCCTGCCACTGTCCTCCGCTGTCATCCGCCGCCGGCCACCTGGGAAGGAGAAATTTTATATCGTTATGAAACGAATTTCTATTTCATAAACATAAATATTTTGTCGTTATTAAACACGTATTTTGGCTCAAAAACTCCTCCATGGAATAAAAATAGAAAAATCTATTTCTGGCTAGAAATTGATTTCTCAAACAGAATGATTATTATTCGCGTCTTAGGTCTCTTTCGTATAGATGCGGTTTCACTAGCTCTCTCACTCAATTTTTATTTTATTTTATTTTATTTTATTTAATAATCTTTGCCGTAACTAATTCACGAGTTACTTCTTGGAAACCGGCCTTTATAAATTGGCCGAAAAGGAATCAAAGAAAAAACAAAAACCGAGGCATTTATAAGCAAATAGAGCCTCGCCTACGTAAAGGTCCATCCTGATGTCTCCCTCTCCCTCTCCCTTTTTCAAGTTCATGCTCATGCATGCTATTGGCAGAGTAGTGTGATCCTTCTGTTTGAATAACTCGGTTTGTCTTTGTACTCACGCCTCTTATATTTGTTTATGTTAAAACATGTCTCGAGTTTGAGCTAAATAGATAAAACCCGACCAGTGATTAGTTATTAATTGTGGAAGTTTGAATATTCCGAATTGGATATTTTACGAACGTCCGAAATCGATCAATACATAATGCAGAAATTGTATCCGTATCGATGTGGCGATCAAGAGCATATTTCTTTCCTTCTTCAAGTTGGACTCGGTCAACATGTGTCAATAAAGGAAATAACAGAAGTCAACATTTCGTGGGACTCGGCAAAGGGCAGTATATACTGACTGATATATATGCACATTTTACAAGTCAGGGGAGGCTTCTTCACATAGACTTGAAGTGCCCATTGTACGAAGTCTTGGTGGCCGCCGTTGATGTGAGAATATTTAAGCGCCGTCATGAGTGCTTGGCATTGGATTATTCTCGTGGGTTTTGTCCGTGAAATTACATTCAAGAATTCAATTGTTTCAAGCTGATTAAAATCTTATGGTAAGATTTATGTATGATTTCTTTGTGAGATTATTTCTTGAGGAATTGTGTAGCTAAATACTGTGTGAGTTATTGGATGTAATTGGGGGCTTAGGAAACACCGAGAATGTTTAAGTGACTTGAGTGTGATTGTAATATCTATTGTATCGCTTGATCTATAGTGGAATTTCGTATTATTCATCCCATGGACGTAGGTCACTACGATCGAACCATGTAAATCTGATGTCCGATTTATTTTCTTATTCTGTCTATTTTATTGTTCAATCGCTTGCTTCTACAAGAGTCCATTAATTTTTTGGATGATGTGTCCTTATTTAAAGGGTAAGTCAATTTGTTTCATAATCCTTGTATGAAAACTTTATCAAGTAATTCCTATGGCTGCGCCTTTAATTCCTTTATCTCCGTTAATGCCATCTGATAGGGAGCCTTGGAAATAGGTCGGTTTTAAGGGCTAACTCAATGACAAATTCGATTTCACGCTCCTGCAGTAACCTTGGTAATTCTTCCGGGAATACATCAGGAAATTCTTAAACTACAGGGATTTCTTCAAGTTTCGATTCTTCCTTTGACCAATCCACTACAAACGCCAAGTATCCTTGACAACCATCGTCAAGAAGATGATGTGCCTCGAGTGCAGAGATGAGCAGCATTGAGGGATTTGCACCATTTCCGAAGAATTTAAAATTAGGACAATTAGGGGGATTGAACTGAATTATATTTCGATAGCAATCCACATTGGCTCATTGTTTACGAAGGAAATCCATTTCCTTAATAACATCGAAGTCATACATAGTCAATTTGATCAAATCTACTATTTGATCATGTCCACCTATGGTGATTTTACGGTCTTTACATATTAGCGTGGACATCATTGTATCTCTTAGCGGCGTAGATACACAAAGGAATATTTCAAGTGGCTTAGGGCTTATTCTAATCAATTTCACGAACCGTGCAGATATGAATGAATGCTTGGCACCCGTATCAAATAATGCATAAGCATTATTGTCGCACACATAAATAATACCGGATATAACTGGCTTGGAGGCTTCAGCTTCCTTCTGTGTGATTGCATAAACTCGACCTTGAGCTGGTGGCCTTTGGAAATTTCCTTGTCGCGGGGCCTTATTTTGTGACGACTATTACAACTGTCATAGAGGCATGATACGTTGTTTTTGCATCACTAGACACTCTCTTAATATGTGACCTTGCTGTCCACACCAATAACATTCTCTTACAGCCGAGTATGGTGTACCTCCATGTTGCTTGCCACAAGTGCGACAGACATTATTAGTAGACTGCATCTACATCGCTGGTCGGTTGTTCCGTGCAAATTTAAGCCGTCCAATATTGTTCCTTTTATTTGGAATAAATGGCCGCTTTCCAATTTGCATAGACCTTTTGTCATGACGAAAATTAAGTTGGAAAGTTTGACAATTAGGCCGTGCTTGAAAAGTCGGTGTTGTCTCTGCTAACTTCGCCAAATCTTTTTCCACAAGTTGCGTGCGTTTGTATAACTTATTATAATCTTTTAGATTCAAGGGCACTAGCTTACTTCTAATATTTTGCCTTAAGCCATCATGAAATCCCTTAGCTTTGTCCTCCTTGTCTTCAACCAACCTAGGGGCAAACCTCGAAAGTTATGCAAACTTCGCTTCATACTGATCCACTGTCAAATCATTCTGTTTCAATTGCATAAACTCCATCACCTTCTTATCCCGGGCACAATCCGAGAAATACTTCCCAAAAAATGCCTTGACAAAGCCACTCCAAGTCATAGTAGTGCCAATCGGAAACACAGTTTCCTTGGATGCCTTCCACCAATGTCTGGCATTTCCTTGGAGTTAGTACTTCGCTAGTGCTATTTTGTCAATGTCGTTACAAATTAGCATATCGAATATCTTTTCCATCCCGTCGATCTACGATTCCGCCTCTTCAGGATTTCCTGCTCCAACAAACCGCGGTGGTTTCAATTTCGAAAATTGCTCGATCAAACCTTACAAACGACGTTTGCCATTCCTCGAGCTAGAGGCAGCTCGCTGTAGTTCCTACTTCTCCATTAGGCTTTCGACATTGGCAAGCGCCTGAAGGATTTCTTCCATCCAAGGATCCTTTTCTGAGTTACTACTCGAACTCATCTTGCAATACCTACACGTATTGCTTAATTTAGCCGCTAACTAATAAGTAACAAAAGTTACTTGTAGCACAAAATCAATCAAGAGCAAGCACATGCACTTGATTTTCTACACTTGCGCGGTCTAAGTCAAGAGTACTACTCCAAATTCTAAGCGCACCTTATCACTATATGGGTAAAACCTGCTCTGATACCAAACAAGTTGTAATGTCCCAGAATGTCACGCGTGACACATGTCCCTTATGGTTATTAAACCTTATTAATAATTAGGCTAGCGGAAGTTAAAAGAACATTTCTTAATCGAGAAATTCGCACAAGTATAGTCAAAGTACTTATACTTCTTATTAGCATTACTTATCAGATTTACAACTCCATTCCAAAGTTTATATAATCACAAAAAACAAAAGTTCGGGTAGGTCGAGGTAGCATGTCTCCATACTAGATTATACTCCAAAAATCTGCCTGTACGAAAGACTGATGACGTCAAGGATTGACAACTTCACCCTCCGTTGCGTGACCATCATCATCAATGTCGAAGCCCCTCAACAGACCAACTAACTCACCGTCGAGAATACAGTACCATGAGATGAATCGATAGGGAACCCACTCCATAAAACCCACGTCGATCCACATAGTAGAGCTACATTTAGTACTTCAGACTCGGATACAAACACCGTTTCATAGACACCTTCATAATACATGGGAACTCAAAAAAGCAAAAGCAGTGGAACATCCATCCTACATGTTTGAAAAATAAAGGAATGAGTTGAGGCCCAGTAAGTGAAATCTCTAATTTTAAGTTAGGAAAATCATCTTACCATTGCACCTGGCGTAAAGAATATTAATGCATAACAGCCAATAAGTATGCAGAGAATTTGAACAAATGTTATACCTTTCGCATTTGGATATGCCACATTAATCAAATCACTTCATTATTCCACAATATTTTAATTTAGACGCAAGCATATGATAAATAACACTCATACTCATGCGACCACTCCCAGGGCATCCTGACCAACAGGGCATCTCAACTCCGATGCATCCCTATTTACCCTTCGGGGCATCCCAACCTATGGGGCATCTCGACTCCTGAAGCATCCCGATAGACCATCTGAGGCATCCCAACCTATGGGGCATCCCGACACACGGGGCATCGTCACTGTTGGTTTGTAGGTGACGAAAAATATATTATTCTTATGCAAGCCATGATTAATAAGTATTTGCACGCATATACTCACCTTCTTTTTACATCATATATCCCTTAAAGCAATGAAATATATTATTCAAGTAAATAAGTATGAAGCAATATGTGATCAGATTCAAAAGGCAAAAATCCACTCACACGGGTAATTGCCTCTATTTACTTTGTGATAAATAGAAATGAAACAATTTTTAGCTTATTATCTATGAGATAATTGAGAGATCAAGTTTAAAATATAGATGTCGCCTTAACAGAGTGTTAAGATGATGTCATAATATTTATTATGTCCGAAAGTAAAATAACCCATATATTTTACTTTATCTGTCTTTAATGCTAGATGTGAGTTCTGATAGATTCTTTAAAAGAGCAACCTTGTAAACTCAAGTAAGATATTGGGAATGTCTGAACTATCATCTATATGGTATTAAGTGTAAAGAGATATGCTCCATGGGAAAGGAGAAAATACCGTAATACGTATTTCATATCACGAATGCATGAAACGATCAATAAGAGATAGCAAAAGTTTTTATCTCAACTTTTTAAGCCGTGTGAGACTCTTAAGGATGTGTGTTCCTCAATTATGTGCCCTTACGACTCTTACTTATTCTCAAAATTTTATTCAGTGTTTGCTATCTTAGAATGTCGCCAATGATCATGGATGATTTGATATAATGGGACATTAATGGAAAAGCAAATTGAATAGAGATTGAGAGATTTAAGGGAAGATAAAGATCAATTTGTTATTGATGTCGCATTCTATTTTTGCATTCATAGGTCGACCAATTATGATTATATATGTTCAATTGTAATTGTGAATACGATATAAATAACATACTTAAAGAGATCAATAGAGTTATAAATGTGATTGATTGATCTAGGGTATTGCATACAAGATCTACTCTTCATGATAATGTCCAAATTTGAGCTGTTATATTTTCCTAACAGATGTTTGGCAACGAGCTCTCGATGTATGCTAGTTGCTATATTTTCCTAACAGATATTTGGCAACGAGCTCTTGATGTATGCTGGTCACACAGATTATTTGCTTATATGAACTTTGCAGAGAAGAGAGAAATAAGCATAAGCCATCATGAGTGAGTGGGAGATGATGGATTATGGGTTAATGTATGTCGGTCGCCCATGTTGGGCTAACTCAGCCCATGATCCATCATGAGGGCCCATTTCAAGTAACTGCTCTGGCGGTTACTTGTGGATCGTGTAAATGCTCCTAGCAATTCAAATAAAAAAAAGGGAAAAGATCGTTATCTCTATCTAGAGAGAAGAACGTAAATTTAAGAAAAGAGAGAAGAAAATGACGTTCCTCTCTCTTCCCTTACGTACGATCCAACGAGAAACTCTTGCGCTTACAATTGATAGCATTTAATATGTGGAAACAAGATATGTTCGTTGTGTGATATATCTATTCGAATTAGCAATTGTAGATTTTCTCGGGCATGTTTCTCGATTGTTTGAGTTTCAGTATTTCTCGACTGTTTGAGTTTCGTTTACTTAGGAATCCGTTTCCTTCAAGTCTTATTCCCAAGATGGTCAATGTTCATTTTTTTGTTTGTCTAGTTCTAATTGGTCTTAAGTGATAGCTAAATTTTTTTTAAAAAATTAAGTTACATCGCATCAAAAAGATTTGTCGACTCTAAAACTACTTTTTCTTTTTTTTTGTTTAGCGTGGACGTCATGACTAATTAAAGGATAAGTTGGAGTTAATTAAAGGAAGTAAATCCAACTACGATCGAAGGGGCCTATACGTGGAAGAAATCTGGTCAGCATGAGAGGTAAAGTTGGCTTGCCGTGTACTTTCATGCGATGCTCCTTTTGGTCGCTTTCTTACGCGTGAACCGCTTTGGATTCCCACCTCTCTTTAGGGTCTTTTTCTCTACTTTTGCTTTTGGAAAGTATGACACTAAACACGGTATTATGACTTTTCCTAATTGGGTTTTTGTTTATTATTCCTTGATTCCAGGGAAATAAGAGAAAACGAAAGGTTGGACAGACTAAACAAATTGACCTTCCCACGACTTTTCCCATGTGAACCGTCTTGATTACGACCTGTCAAAAGACGAAGAAGAAGGAGGAGGAGGAGGATCGTTTACTTGACTAGACTTTAACTGTCGCACTTTTTCAATTAAATATCATATGCCAACTTCAACTTGTTTACTTTTGTGACGAGCTAGATACGTTTGGGATTAAATACATGCCTAGTTTTTCATAATTCCAATAACTTCTTAAATAACAATGTGACTATATTAAGATGTTAAAGATCGTAATATAATAGCATGGGCCTTGTTACTATCGATTAATTATTCATCTATAAGTACTCAAGAAGCAAAATGTAATTTGCATATCAATATAACAAGTTAAATGCCGGTACAACATTAATCTAAGAGGTAATTTTTTTAAATAAATTCTTCTTCACCATAGTAGAGATTTTGCTCTCTTTTATGTATAAGCATTATTTTCAATTTTAATAATAACAAGGGTTAATACCACGAAAAACTCCAAACTGATACACCTGTGACAAATTTATCCCAAACGAATTTTTTGACTACCAAAAACTCCAAATTGGTACACCTTTGACAAATTTACGTCAAATTAATTTTTTGACCACTAAAAATCTCAAAGTGTTACATTTGTGATAAATTTACCTTTCGTTAATTTCCGTTAAATTGGATTAATATCACAAAAAATCACAAATTGGTACACCTGTGACAAATGAAGGGTAAAACATAAAACTGGTAGATCAGTCAACTAACGCGTGTCATTTAAAAAAGCAATTTGACATTAAAATTTAACGGAAACAAACCGAAGGTAAATTTGTCACAGGTGTACCAGTTTGGGATTTTTTGTGGTCAAAAATTAGTTTAGGATAAAATTGTCACGAGTGTACCAGTTTAGGATTTTCGTGGTATTAACCCTAATAACAAACAACGTTCCAAAATGTATAATTTATAGAAAAGATTATATTTTAATTGACAAATGGAAGTAAAGTTGATTATAAATTGTGAAATAGGCCTACTTACCTGTACGATTAATATTGTTTTGCTTCCGAGTTGTAGAAAGTCAAAATTTTATATGCGCGGAAAAGACTGAAGTCGTCGCCCTTACTAAACGGCCCGAAAATTCAGGGATCGGAAAGACACAATTGACAATGAACAAAAGTAGGCCCCATGGTGTTTTCAGCTTTTATTGACTGACTTGATCACCATTAGTTACCTTACCTATCACGGCCTTGTAATTTTCTCAACTCGAGAGGACCATAAAGATTTGTCATGACTATTCTTGCATTAATGACATCAACATGTTTCAGTATGGGATAACATGTTGCCCGCTATTATATATTCCCGAATTATATGGAAACAACGTCACAAGAAAACCAAAAGAGACTTGAGCTGAGAGTGCTTTGCTACAAATCCTCATGAACCTTCCCAATAGAGATTGGGCTTTATCAAGGTCATTCTCATGCTTAACTACCGTCATTCTTATATTAGGAAGTATCCTAGCTTTGGTAGAAGCCGGCGGGGACAAGACTGATCGGCTGGCTCTGCTGGAATTTAAGGCCTGAATAGCTTATCCTGGCGGGGTTTTGAGCTTGTGGAATGATGCTAGCCACATGTGCAAGTGGTACAGTGTCACATGTGGTCGTAGACACCGCAGAGTCACCGTGTTGAACCTCAGCTCCAAGAACCTGGCTAGGGTCGTGCAACCCCATATTGATAACCTGAGCTCTCTGAGAGAAGTCTATTTATAAAACAACAGTTTCCGCTCCGAAATTCCCCCGCACTTCGGCCGTTTGTTTCAGTTGCGGAAGTTGTTCCCTTAATAACAACTCGTTCAACCGACAAATCCCTTCAAATCTCTCCAATTGCTCTAATTTGCTCAATCTTGACTTAAGAGTCAACATGCTCGAAGGAAATTTGCCTATAGAACTCGGCTGCTTGTCCAAGCTCCAAAGACTCTAGCTTAGAATCAACAGCTTGACGGGAAACATTCCGCCGTCATTTGGAAACTTATCCTCTCTTCAAGTCTTCACAACATATTTCAATAACCTCGGTGGTAAGATCCCAGAATCTCTCGGCTGGCTGAGAAATCTAACTGTCCTCTCTCTCGGTGGAAATAAATTTGTCGGCACGATTCCAATCTCAATCTTCAATATATCTATTCTGACAGTGTTTGTAGCAATTATAAACCAATTAGAGGGGGGCTTACTCAGAAACTTAGGCTTCACTCTTCCAGAATCTACTTCTCTTGAACCTTTC
This sequence comes from Syzygium oleosum, assembly GCF_021117445.2. Classification (NCBI taxonomy): domain Eukaryota; kingdom Viridiplantae; phylum Streptophyta; class Magnoliopsida; order Myrtales; family Myrtaceae; genus Syzygium; species Syzygium oleosum. The sequence goes on along the minus strand of NW_026607500.1, from coordinate 2,098,792 downwards.
GACCAACTACCGCAGTGGTAACATACCCTTGCAAATTATGGGCCTCTCATCTTTGTCGTTTTATCTTGACTTGTGTCAAAATAGTCTTATCGGCTCCCTTCCAGGAGAAGTTGGAAACTTGAAAAATCTCGACGAATTACGTCTTAACGAGAACAAATTGTCTCAACATATTCCAAGTAGTATTGGCAGTTGTATAGTCATGGAACGCCTATATGAATAGGATAACTTTTTTGAAGGGCCACTACCATCGACTATGAGTTCCATGAGAGGCCTTCAAGTTTTGAATGTTTCCAACAACTGATTGTCTGGCCAAATCCCAGAATATCTAGAGTCGTTGAATCTGACAAATTTGAGTCTATCTTACAATGATTTTAAGGGTGCATTGCCTACCGAAGGAGTTTTTGGAAGTGTCATTTCAACATCAGTCGTTCGAAACAAGAAGCTTTGCGGGGGTTTGCCAAATTTTCAACTACCGAAATGCGACTACAAAGAGTCAAAATGGACAAGAATAAGTGGAACTGCAAAAGTTCTAATATCCACGGTCTCTGCTCTTGTAGGAGTGGCCTGCATGCTCTCTTTATTATACTTCTTCCAGTATAGACACAATAAGAAAGCATCAGCTTCAAGCTCTTCTGTAGATGGGCTTTTGCACGTTTCTTATCATAGTCGATTAAAAGCGACGGGTGAATTCTCCTCCACCAATCTTCTCAGCGTGGGCAATTTTGGGTCCGTGTATAGAGGGCTTCTTGATCAGACTCAATCTGTCGTGGCCATCAAGATTCTCAACCTTACACGTCACGGAGCTTCCAAGAGCTTCATAGCCGAGTGCAAGGCCTTAAGAAGAATCTGACACCATAATCTCGTGAAGGTACTCACGGTATGTTCTGGGTTTGATTTTAATGGAAATGATTTTAAGGCACTGGTCTACAAATTTATGTCAAATCGGAGCTTGGATGAATGGTTGCACCCAAGTGCATCGCAATTTATGGAGAGAAGCAAGTTGAGTCTACTTGAGAGAGTGAATATTGCCATTGATGTTGCTTGTGCACTAGATTATCTCCATCATCACTGTGAAACGCCGATAGTTCATTGTGATCTAAAGCCGAGTAATGTCCTTCTTGACGATGAAATGATTGGAAATGTAGGCGATCTTGGGCTTGCCAATTTCCTCCCAGAAGCAACGCATTAGTTATTAGTTGATCAATCAAGCTCTGTCGGAGTAAAAGGATCTTTTGGCTACATAGCTTCAGGTAATGATGCAGAAGTTTGGCCTTTAAATTTATTTCCTTATATCGAACAAGCAATTGGAGACCGATCCTTAAACTAAAAGGCATAGGCATGAAACATCTCCGGTCTATATTTCAATCTTAATTATTCACTATGCATCACTATGCTCTAGGGGTGAGTGGTTCTAGATTCCTTACAGGTTCCACATGGAACTTGAAACCTACCCTCGGGTACAGATTCCTCATTTTTTGGAGCGTGAAACTTATCCGTCAGAATTTGGAACCTGTAATCTACCCTGTCACACGTTCCAGGGTAGGTTCTAAGGTCTAGTAGGTTCTTTTTTTTTTTTTTTCCATTTTTAGTTAAACAAAATGAAAATGAACGCAACAATACTAAACAAGCTTGTCGTTCACTAAAGAGAATACAAAAGACTAGTTTTCCTATCATTACAGTTTAAATAAATATAATTAAAATGAGAAGTTATTGCATGAATCAATACTAGGGGTGAACGGTTCCATGTTCCGTATAGGTTCCACCCATGATAATAGATTCCTCATTTTTTGAAACTTGAAACCTACCCTATTACAGGTTCGAAGGTCGGTTTCAGGGTCTACCCAGGTTCCATCTGTATTATTAATTGAATAATTGCAGTGAATCATCATCTTTAACAACCACTATTTTCTACTATAATCCATCAACCATAATTTATATTTGGACACTCGAAAATATGAAACATTAACAAGTCATAAAATGAAAGCTCATATTAGTGGTTCCAGATTATACACTCATCATCTAACGCCATGAAACACTGTAGGATCACGCGAAGACATAGACCAAGAAAAAACAAAAAAACTTGTTCAGGTTTCAGGTTCCAGGTTCCACCTACCTAGAATCTGGAACTTACCTATCGAGATAGGTTCTCAAATTTTTGGAACCTAGAACCTACCCTACATACCTTGGAACCTGGAACCTACAGATTCCCACTGGTCAGGTTCTCAGGTTCCGGGTTCCCACTTTCGTATAAAAGTTGAATAATATTTAAATTTTATTAAAGCATATGAAAAGGAATATGTAATTACATATATCAATATTTGTTCTTCTTATATCTATAGATAAAGCCGGAGCCGATAGAATATTCGCTTTTGTAATCGCCACATGGAAAACTTTACCTATATGATTGTCCCGTGGCCACATGGCCTATATTGGTCCGATTAGCATTAGTTTTGAAATTTTTCATCCGCAAGCGTCTATAATTTAGTACATTCAAATTTAAACTTAGGGATGGATAAAAAGCAAGTATATTATTCTTAAGCGTAATCTTCCAACAAAGGAAATAATAAAAAAAATCTTGAAATACATTTCAATTATTCTTCCCAAATATTTATCTTCTTTCGACTCATTATTGATTTGAGAGTAAGCCATCAAGGCCCTCAATTTTTCAAGAGCATTTAGTTTTCAATTTTACTGATGTTGAAAATGAAGATAAAATATTTTAATAATAATTGAATATTGGATACCAAATAATACTAGTTTATTAATTAATCAGGAGCACTTTTAATAAGTTTTTGCAAAATAATTAGGGTTAATACCACGAAAAACCTCAAACTGATACACTGTGACAAATTTATTCCAAACTAATTTTTTGATCACAAAAAATTCAAAACTGGTACATATATGACAAATTTACCCAAAACTAATTTTTTTACCATAAAAAACCCTAAACTGGTACACTTGTGACAAATTTATTCTCAATTATATTAGATTAATACCAAGAAAAATAACAAACTGGTAAATTTGTGACAAACAGGTGGGTAAAACCCTAAACTGGTACACCCGTCACTGCCACGTGTCATCCAACTCAGTAATTTGATGGTAAAATTTAACGAAATCTAATGGAGAGTAAACTTGTCACAGATGTACCAATTTGGGGTTTTTGCTGGTAAAAAAATTAGTTTAGGGTAAATTTGTGACATGTGTATTAGTTTGGGGGTTTTTTTGGGTATTAACCCAAATAATTATCATGATTCTTGTGCCAATAATTATCTTTTTCTATTAAATAAATTTAGTGGCCTTTCCTTACCTAGAAATTTTCTGACTTAATTAAACCCGTTAAGCTTAAACTAGTCATGAGTATCACATGTGTTTAATTTTATTGAGTTCTAAATATTTTAGTTTTCAAGACTTAATCGAGTTATCAAACAATCTGTAAATTTTGGTAACTTACATAAAATTTAAATGCAAATCGGTAAGTTACTGATCACCTTGACATCGAAATTCAAATATTAGATAATTTATGCAGACTTTAATAAACTTAAATGTGTGATAGTAATTTCTTTTATCGATAAAAAGGTGAAAATAGGCAATCAGTGGTTACCCCTATGGACATTAGGTCTCGTACTTGTCACGGAATATTGGATTTCAGTCCTGACTTTTCAAACCACCCGTAAGTAAATAAACACTTCGAGCCATGATTTCTTTCATAACATTGCTTGATTGTGATAAACTCTTTTATACCGGGCTACCCTGTTCGGCGGTATGTGAGAAGTATCTCGTTGATAAAAACAATCAACTTATTAAATGTTTTCTCACTTATTTTATAAATAAATACCATATGTATTGAACATTACCAATCCTAGATAATTATCATGTATTGAATTTTGCATTTCTTTTATAATCGATGTTTTTAAACAGGTCGATCTATTGACACCATCAGTGTGTGACCATGTTCATCTCCATGCTTCCGTCCGGTGGCTGCTTAGACTGAGAGGCGGGCAGAGAGAGAGAGAGAGAGAGGGGACGAGCATCGACGGAGTCAACCATGTCCAAAACTCTCTCTCTCTCTCTCTCTCTCTCTCTCTCTCTCTCTCTCTCTCTACTCCATCCTCCCTCAACCCCTTCGTCTTCCGCCTCCACTGCTACGTCGCCAGGTCTATGCAACGACACTGCCTCCCGTCTCGGGTCGTCGCCCACAGACTCTGCTGCATTTACGCTGATCGCATCTGCAGTCCGAACCTCGCTTTGGTCTTGTCTTTGTCTCCTCCGGCTTCCGCGAGGTATTGTTTGCAGTGCGTTTCGAGCTCCGCTGCTCATTTTGGTGCCTTCGGCTAACATGGCGGCGGCGGCAGTATTGGCGGCAGAGGAGGAGGCGGTGGAGTTGACGGTGAGGATGGGAAGGCAAAATCGGTCGTGGATGGGGCCGAGAAGGCCTCAGTTGTCTTCTCTGATGTCCTAATTCTCGACGTCGGAGTAAGCCCCTCTCTCTCTCTCTCTCTCTGTCTATCGCCCTTTATGTGAAATGTTATTATGTGGAAATGACTTGTGGGGGATGTGCTGCAAGTGTGAAGAAGAATTTTAGAAAATCAAGTGAATTTACCATTGCTTTTGTCTTTACTGTAATTCGTGAAGAGTGTTTGCTATTCTATTCTCAAAGGTAAGGTAACTATACCTTAGTCCAACATGGTGCTTGAAATAACTATACCTTTTCTGTGTCATCTTGACTCGAGTTTCGCGTCATTGGTCAGCCTTGGCTTTTTGAATCTCTGTTGGCCATTGAGGTTAGTCCACAAATTCTTACTTCCACTGCGCTCGACATGGAGGTGCAATCTCTGTTGCTCATTGAGATTTTGGGGATTTAACAAGCTACAGAATGCCATCATCATGTGATACAGCAAATACAGCAGGTTTACTTCCACTGTCCCCTGTATTTTGTAATTTGATCGGTAAGGTCTAGTTCAGTGAGTATGGGCAACAACTGCTCTAGCATTATGGTTAGTTTGTATGCTTAGGATCAATTAACTCTAGAAACCTAAGCTTCTCAATTTTTGTAACATGAGATGCTTCATTGCTGCAATTTCATGAACATTCATTTGGTATCATTACTATCCTTGATATTATATTGTGGTGATGAAGGAAGCATGTTAACATCATAGAAGCGTAATTGCAAAAACCATCGTCAATTTTGCTCTTCACATCAAATACCCTCCTCACATTTCGAAACTACATCGTGCATCTTCCCAACCTAAATTGACCTGTTTTCCCTCGTGCACGCCTGAGATCTACACCCAGAATGTAAAATCCCTAGTTGAGGATGGGGTAATTCAAGAAATATGTGTGAGCGGGAGATGCAACTTGAAATCCACTAAAAAAAAAGAATGAGAATATGAAAATTGTTAGTTTTTGAAATGTGAAAGTGGGGTCTTTGAGCAGCAGAGTTGAGCATAATATCTGTAATTGTACCTGTCATATAATACAAAATAACTCTGTGAAGAATATTTTTAATGCAGGAGTTCTGGACGCTCCTGTTGATTTGGTTTTGCAACTGTTGATGGGAAGCAAGCAATGGATGAGGCAAATGAGGCTATGAATGGGATAGAATTGGATGGGAGAAATATCATTTTGGAAAAAGCTCAGCCTCAAGGTTTGGGTAGAGACCGAGATGGTGATCGCAGTCGTGATCGTGGTCGTGATTGCGGCCCTAATCGGGACTATGGTGTTAGACATGGAGGTGGAGGTGGAGGTGGAGGTGGAGGTGGAGAGTGCTTTAAGTGTGGTGAGCCTGGGCGTTTTGCAAGGGAGTGTCCTAGGGCAAGCCCACGGCAACCCCCATCCCATGCGGCAGAGAAGTGGGTCAGGCGTCGATGCAGGCGGCAATTGCAGCGGGGGCGAAACATGGACTGTGAAGGGCCGGGGAGGGGGAAGAGAGAGAGAGGAGGCTGACTATCTGGGATTTCTTCTGTGTTAGTAAGTAAAGTCGCAAGTTTGTGACACCATCTGATGAAAACATACAAATCAGAGGTTCGGTTCGGCTGAAGCCGATCAACAGCAGCCAAACTTAGTCAAGTCCCAAAGTCCTAATTCCTGAAGTGATGGAGTCGCTACACAAGCATTTGAATACGATGGCCCCAAAAAAATTTGTAGTTGAACACTTGTGACCGAAAAAATAATGTGGGAATCTGCTTTTTTCCGCCTTTGAGATGCACAAGTGTCTACAAACACAAATCAATCAAAAGGGAAATACAAAGTACATTGACCATCACCTCCACGAGGTCATGTAAGGAAGTGAGGAAAGCAGAGTGAATAATGCATGTTTACAGTCATTCCACCTCTGTTCCGTACAATACCAAAACTCTAAAGTCCCTTTAAAAATGAAAAATAGAAAGGGCTTTGAAGATCATTTGGAGAAAGACAAGAACGTAGAAGCATAAAGCATTTAAGCTTTCTTCTATGACAATTAATGCTAACAAGATGCGGTCTAAGATTGCTCCTTAGCTTATTAACCGACTCTAGAGAAAAAGATCCATGAAAATCATTCGAATTGATTTGCCTCCCATAATTAACAGTCATCCAACAACAAGCAGAGATTTTCATTCTCTGGCTTATGATTCAAAAAGCTTTCAAGCATAAATTGCATTATCACTCCCTTACAAGCCATATATGTTCTAGTGTGCATAACTTATCTCGTTGGAAAAGCTTCCTACTTTGCAAATGGCTGGAATCATGAAGGTTCTAAAATCACATCAGTGCCACAAAAATGAACCTGCAGATAATAGAAAGTGCTAAATCATGAGCTCTAAAAATTATTAACATACCAAAGAGGCAACATGAGTTTTTTTTTTTTTTCCTTTTTTGAAGTACAATACAGCACAAAGCTCTTTTATTTGACACAGCCATTCCATATCAGCATCACAAATTATCAAAGTCTGCAACTGCAATGGATCTATTGAGATCACCAAGAAAATGAAATCTAATAAGGTGATGGACCTAGGATTCGAATTTGAACTTTTTTCTTGGTTAAGACTCGAGAGGGGGGCTCCATGTTATTCAAAAAACTTAAAAGAGGGACATCTGTATAAAGTATATTATTGTGAGCATGCGCACGCCCACAAAGAGAGAGAGAGAGAGACAGAGACAGACACATTCCATTTGATTCCAGGTGTTTCATTCTATGACTTGAATGACCATCAATAGAAGCACTCAGCAGAAAGCATGATATATCTAAGTGCATCAGATCTCCACAAAAGTTAGTTCCTTTTGCTCATTTTCACTTAAAGAAAACCAGAAGGGAAGGCTCTCTGTGTGTTTGTGTGGGTGTGTGTCCGTGTTGTGTGCGCGTAATTTGAAATAAGATTGTAGTTAGTCATCCCTCTTGAAATTTTCCTGACACCCAAGGCTCCCCTTCTAAATCTAAATCCGAAGGCCATTACTGGTAAGGATCCCATGAAAAAAGGAAGTAATTGGACCCAACTGCTCAGTAATAAAGTTTTGAATGAAAATCAGCAAATACGACAGGTTTTCTCCCACGAAACACTAGGAGTAGAACTGTTGATTGTGCTCTGCTTTGCCCCTCTAAGCAGGTGTAAAGATTTGCCCTGATGTTTGCAACACTGGTCATGCATAGAAACTGAATTCCGTTAATGATGTTCAAACAGCTGCTATGACTCAAGTGATCAAGAAATATTGCTAACACTTCCAAACGGGGCAAAAATCAATCTTGCTTCAGGTTCAGAAGCAGATTCATTAACCCAGAACTAAGATTTTAGCCGACTGGCAAAGTAATATCTGGACATCACCTATAAGCATTCTGACCGTTAAAAGTCAACTACAACTACAAAAGCCGGGGCCATCCTCAGAAGAAAAGGCAAAAGAGCGGGACATACGACACGTTTTCTCAACTTCAAATGGCTGTCTTAAGTTTAGCCACATCAAAATGATACTTTTCCGAAAAAAAACTTCCAGGAGAGGGGAATATATTATCCCATCCACAGTTCTACAACAGACAACAAAAGCCATTGGCTTCTTTCTTCCTAGACCAAGAATCACACGAAACAACCGATTGATTCATCAAACACTCGTACAGAGAAGTTAAGTTAAAACTCAACAGAGCTACTTACTCAATTGCAATTCATCCGAGCCTGAAGATAACCGTCATCGTCACGTCTTTTAGCCGGTGATCATGGTTCCAGCTCCTACATCCGTCATGATCTCGAGGAGCAACGAATGCGGGACCCTTCCATCGATTATACTCGTCGTCCTCACGCCCTGCGCCAACGACCTCACGCAGCAATTGACCTTCGGAATCATCCCTCCCGCAACCAACCCGTTCTCTATCATCTTCCTCACCCCCTTTATATCAATCTCCTTCACCAAGCTACCGGGATCGTTCCGGTCCCGAAGAATCCCCGCGACATCTGTCAACAAAATCAGCTTCTCTGCACCCAATGCAGCCGCCAGCTCACCTGCCACCGTGTCGGCATTGATGTTATACGACTGCCCGTCCTTGTCGGCCGCCACGGATGCAATCACGGGAATGTGGCCACTGTCCGTAAGGGGTCGTAGCACGGTGGGGTCGACGGAGGCCACCTCCCCGACGAACCCCAATTGGGCAGCGTTCGGGGCCGGGCGGGCGGTGAGGAGGCACCCGTCCATGCCCGAGAGCCCGACGGCGGTGGCCCCCGCCCTGTTGATGAGCGAGACGAGGTGCTTGTTCACCTTCCCGACGAGGACCATGGAGACGATCTCCATGGTGGAGGCGTCGGTGACGCGGAGGCCGTCGCGGAAGACGGGCTCGATGCCGAGGCGGGCGAGCCAGGAGTTGATCTCGGGGCCGCCCCCGTGGACGAGGACGGGGCGGAGGCCGACGCAGGCGAGGAGGACGAGGTCGTTCACGACGGAGGCGCGGAGGGCCTCCGACTTCATGGCGGCGCCGCCGTACTTGACGACGATGGTCTTGCCCCGGAACTTCTGGATGAAGGGGAGGGACTCCGAGAGCACGTCGACCCGGAACTGGCCCGGGGGCGAGGCGGCGACGGCGGAGGCGGCGGCGGACGCGGAGGAGGAGGAACCGGCGACGGCGAGGCGTGGGGTCCGGAGGGAGAGGGTGTTGGGGGTCTTGGGGCGTAGGGTTCTGGGGAGCGGAGGAGAGAGGTGGTGGTGGTGGTGGTGGTGGCGGAGGCTTCTCGTCAGTGTCATCTCCATTCTTCTCTCTCTCTCTCCCTCTCTCTCTCCGCCCTCTGCTCCGCTCTTGATGGGTGGTGGTGCGCGGCGGCGGCGCTACGGAGGCGCGACGAGAGGGATTGCTGGTAGTAGCGGCGGCGGCGGCGGCGGCATCTCGCGGAGCGCGCGACTTAGGCTTGGGAGCACGAGCGAGCGCGCGTGCGGCCGGTGATGACGTCGCGCGGGTCTTAACATTTGTGGGTGGGTCGCGCAATTTTTTATTTTTAGGGTTCTCTTTTTTTTTTTATGGATTAATACCTAAACTGGTACATTTGTGACAATTTTACCCCAAACTATTTTTTTGACCATCAAAAACCCCAAACTGGTATAATTATGACAATTTTACCATAAACTAATTTTTTAATACTATTTTTTATTTTTCGAATTTTTTTATTAAGTTTTTTTTATTTTTTCTTTACTTTTTTTTTCCTTTCTCTTCAACCTCTGGCCGGTCCGGTCCGGCGACCGGCCAGAGGCGGAAGCCAGCGAGGTCAGCCCCGCCGGCTGCTGGCGAGGCTCGACCTCGCCGTTGCGGCGAGGCCGACCTCGCGCGCAAGATTGGGCGAGGTCGGCCTCGCCGGCGTTGGGCGAGGTCGGCCGCCATGCAACGGCGGGCCGAGCCCTCGCCGATTTGGCGAGGCTCGACCTCACCGCTGCGGGCGAGGTCGACCTCGCCCAACGCCGGCGAGACCGACCTCGCCGCACCGGCGAGGCCGAGCCCTCGCCGGATCTCGTGGCGAGGTCTCGGCCCCCCGCTGCAGGCGAGTTCTCGGCCCCGCCGTTGCAGGGCGAGGCCGACCTCGCCCAACGCCGGCGAGGCTGACCTCGCCCAATGCCGGCGAGGTCGAGCCTCGCCAGATTTGGCTGGGGCCTGGTCCCGTCGGCCGTTGGCGAGGCTCGACCTCGCCAGAGGCCGGCGGGGCCGGGCCCCCGCCAGATCTGGAGTGGCTCGACCTCGCCGTTGCAAGGCGAGGCCAACCTTGCCCAATGCCGGTGAGGTCGAGCCTCGCCAGTGGCCGGCGGGGCCGACCTCAGAGGCGTGGTCGCCCAGAGGTTGAAGAGAAAGGAAAAAAAAAGTAAAGAAAAAATAAAAAAATTCAAAAAATAAAAAATAATATTAAAAAATTAGTTATGGGTAAAATTGTCACATGTATACCAGTTTGGGGTTTTTGGTGGTCAAAAAAATAGTTCAGGATAGATTTGTCACAAGTGTACCAGTTTGGGGTTTTTTATGGTAAAAAAAATAGTTTTGGGTAAAATTGTCACAAGTGTACCAGTTTAGGGTTTTTCGTGATATTAACCCTTTTTTTATTTGGTTTGGGATGTCCGGTTTGTTTTCTCCCTTTTGTCTTTTCTTGTGGGTCCCATTTTCTACTGTTCGTTCTTTAATTCTTAATTCTGATAATGGTTTTAGACTAAGGGCGCGAATGATAATCATTATATTTTTTTTATATTTTTTTATTTTTTTGTTCCTCAGAATAGGTTCGGAACAGAAATCCGTTTAGTAAAATAATTTCATTTTTTTTTATTTCTAAGACAAATTTTGGCTTATAAATAGATTTGGAGCAGAAATGAGAAGTTAAAATTTTTTACTTTTATATTTCTAGAACAGAAACAGAAATAACGACTCTTTTTTATTATTCACCCTTGCCCCTCACCGCCGTCCACTCGTTGCCGACCGTCTGCAGCCACCAGCCACCGCTCGCCAGTCGACCGACCGTCCGCTACCGCCACCTGCCACCACTCGCCAACAGACTGTCCGTCGTCGTAGCCTTTCGCCGGCTGTCCACCGCCACTGCCACTTGTCGTTCACCAGCCGTCCGCCGCCGCCCGCCGCCCCCCACCGTCGCTCGCTAGCCCTCCACCGTCGCCCGTTGCCACCGCCTTTTGCCAGCCGTCTATCATCTTTCACCAGCCGTCCGCCGCCCCCCACTGCCGCCTATCGGCCCTCCATTGTCACCCGTTGCCACCGTCGCTCGCTGGCTGTCTGCCTGTGATATCCTGAAATTCGACCATTTTCGAGATATATAAAATGGTTATTTCATCGATGCACTGTTAGTTAAATCTCGCTCTAAATTAATCACTCATGAGAGGACTAACCAATAGGAAAAGGTCGTTAAGGAATTTAGTACACACGACCTGAGAACTTGACTATGGATTGATAATTCGACCATAAGGATTGACGAGGGACAATTTTGAGCTATTATAGACTAATTAATGAACGATTATAGAATGATTCACCAATAGTATACAATTGGATCGCGAGTGATTCCGCCTGACCATTGTATGGATTGCGAACTACCCTAAACCAATACCTAAACGATCGTGTACTTCGAAACTAGCGATTGACCCCTCACAATTACATAACAACCGAAATTACCCATGATTCGAGAAAGCTTAAATGTGGTTTGATATCAAATCAATCACGGGTCGAATACGCATAACTCCTAAAAGTCGCCCGTTAGTTTGAGATATAGTAAAGTTGCAATTGATTGATTTTGACCATGAATTAGAATCCAAATTTGGGTATCGAACTTTCAAGGATTTCAAGACTAATCTATTGAACATTGCCTCGTTAATCCTTCGATTTATCGGTTTGCTCGAAATTCTCGGAAAATGAAATTTTGGGCCGAGAATTGGAGTCCATGAGGAAGTGGGCCGAGCGAAGGCCCATTGGGCCTCACGTCCAAAGTGTGCTTCGGCCACTTGGGCCCAAACAAGTTCAAGTGGGCCCAATGAGGCCCAATAAGCTCAATTTACCATTTTCAAGCCCAATAGCAAATTTAAACCCAATTTGAGCCCGCGAACTTTTCAAATCCATTTCTATTCAATTGGGCTCGTTCCAAGGCCCGTCTCTTGACTTTGGCCCAAGGGCAAAATGGGAAATTTGTGCCAAAATGTGAAATGACCAAAATGCCCTTCTTGCATTATTGAGCAAAGAGACAAAGGGAGATTCAGCATTGATGAGCGAAGACTTGGGGGAGTTGCATTGATGAGTAGAGACTTTGGGGAAGAAAAAAATATCTTCCAAACTCTCTCTCTTGTCTCTCATTTCTCTCTCTCTCTCTCTCTCTCTCTCTCTCTCTTCCTTCTCATTTTCCGCCTCCTCTCTCCCTCCTCTTCTTTCCTTCGGCCAAGCTCAGCCCCACTGCCCCCTTGGCTGCTGTTTTGCCACCGTGGAGCCACCGCCACCACCCGCTGAGCGCCGTGACCGGCCCTTTGCCGTGTGCCATCCATCTGAGCCGTTTCCTCGTCAGTTTGCCTCCATCGCAAGCCAAACTAGTCCCACCGAAGCTGCTGAGTTGTTGTCCATGCCGTCGTCACCACCTTGTGTCGTTTCCGGACCGAGCCACGCGTAGCCCTCGCCACCACCGTCGTGCCCTTGTCGTCAAAATTGTTAACAGGTGATTTAACGTTCTAATCCCTTGATTAGTACGTTAAACTTGATTATGATTAGTTTATATTAAGTTAATTAGGTGATTAGTGATTAATGATGATTAATTAGTTGATAGGTTATCAACTAGCAATAGGTTATCGGAAAGTTGGATGATAAGCTATCGCTAATTAGGCGATAAGCTATCGAAGTTTTGGTGATAAGTTATCGCCAAATAGGCGATAGGCTATTGAGGAAATGATGATAAGCTATTGTAAAAGGAAAATAAGCTATCAGCAAAATGATGATAAGTTATCGTCAAAAGAACGATAAGTTATCGGAAAAAAGGGTGTTAAGCTATCGTCAAAGGGGCGATAAGCTATCAATATTTGGGCGATAAGCTATCACTAATTGGATGATAAGTTATCGCAATTAGGGCGATAAGTGGATTTTGTATGGGTGTTTTTTGCTTGAATTAAATATTGAATTATACTCGTTTTATGCTGTTTAATGCCTGCTTTGCCCTGAAAAATAATTGTCCCATGTGAAACCTTGTTATTTAATTTTTAAAAGGGTTTTTGTGGATATATAAATAGTAAAACCCGGGGTGTTGGGTTTATTTGTCATGTTTTATAAGTTCAATAGGGCAAGGGTGTTTAAAAAGGGAAGCATGGAAAGTTTGGTGGTTTAATTGTGTGTATGTGATCACGTGTGAATTTATAACTGCATTTTTAAGCATGAAAGTTAAAGTATTTTGATGTGTGAGCACAACCACGTCTGCTTTGGCTAAATGAGGAGAAATGTAATTGGCTTGAGTGGTTTAGGTGCTTGCGTGATCACATAATGATAAATTGTTACCCCCGCCTGATTGCTGGCGTGCCTTAAATGGCCGATGAAACCCCCACCTGATTGCGGACATGCCTTCAATGGCCGTGATGAGACCCCCGATAGAATTTCGGGCGTGCTCTGAGTGGCCGTGATAGATGTCAGTCATGTTGGAAGACCACCAAACTGTAGGGTTGTGTCGTGGCCCTGAATGATTTTAATAATCGGAACATGCATGGGTGCATCGTGCATGGAAAGTTGTTATGTGTTATAATTATGTTATATGCTTATTGCATTATTATGGCATATGATGATTTATAACGTGCAGAGCATATGCCAAGACAAGGTAAGAATGCCAGCGATTGTGTGATGGCGTGTTTGTGTATGTTGTGCTGAGTTGCTTGACACTGTGTATAACTAAGGCAAAGCAAGGGTTTGCATTGCTATTGATCTGCCATCATTATATCACTGCTTGTTTTAGGTGCATCCGAGACGAGTTAACTTCCTAAACGAGGCTTAGATCATTAACTTGCTGAGAGTTATATCTCATTTGTTGTTGTTAACTGTTTTTCGAGGCCTTAGCATGACGGATCACCCGATGGGGTTTGGGGTGCCCCAGGATATTGATAGTATTATTACTACCCATCGTTTTCTCTGCAAGCCGTATCTTTTTGAGCGCCACCTATCTACTGTGTGGGTGGATGAGAGCCTAGCTTTGTGGGTCCCTCATCAGTTCCAAGCATGTTTCATTCGTGAGGGCGAGGACCTGTACGGTCCTTTGGGGGGATTTGATGGTCCTCCAGATGAGGGCCTTGGGCAGGAGATCTGGGATCCTATGGACATTGATCCACCTGACGAGTTAGTAGAGAACCCCGAGATCAAACCAGATCCTGTATACCCCGTTGGATCACAACCCGTTGAAGCATGACCCTGACTTGCCCTATTTTGACTCGCCGAACCACTATATTGATAGTTCTTGAAGGATATGCCTAAGATCGATTCTTTTTAGGATGACCTACTTTTAGGAAGGAGTAGATTGACCCCAGCCCAATATCTTTTTGGTAGGCATGTAAGGAAGATGCCCTTGAAAGGCTTGTAAATGTGTTTTCTTGGGGTTAATCTAGTAAATAAATAAAATGACATTTTAGCATGACTGTTGTTGATTGTTATTATTATCCATGCTATTTATTGTTATGACTGGGTAATTGTTGTCGTTTCCGTATGCATAATTGAAAGATAAAATAAAAGGTCGGTAATGAGTCCTGGGACGTCGTATGCAAATGACCTAAGTGAATAGGGGTTGTTGCGTGCTCGAGGGTCGGGGCCTGACACTGCCGCCTTTTGTTGGCCATCCGCCGCCGCTTGCTGCCCCCCACCGCAGCTCGTCGGCCATCCACCATCGCCTGTTGCCACTGCCGCTCGCCAACCGCTGCTCGTTGGCCGTTCGCCGCCGCCGGGCATGCGCCGTCACCCGTCGCCTGTCGCCACCGCCACTCGCCGGCGGGGATATAAATTTTGCATCATTATCAAATAAATTTCTATTTTGGGAGCAAAAATTTTGTGTCGTTATCAAACCCTACTTTTTGCTCAGAAACTCGTCCGGGAAAAAAAATAAATTTTTTAATTTTTAACAAGAAATAGGGCCAGGGAAGGGAAATATTGTCATTTGCGCCCTAAGTACTCGGTCAATTTCTGAAGAGACCGGTACGAAGAACCACCATCCTTGAGACACTCGTCCACCTTCCTCTTCAAAGCCTTCATTTTCTCCCTCATCTCCTCTCCCTCATCGCTCACCATCAGTCTCTTAATCGCATCCTCAATCTCTCTCCTCTCCACCTTGTATTCCAGATGCAATCCAACTCTCCACTCGTTGCATACGTACCTTGCATTCACCCTCTGGTCCCCGAAGAACGGCATGCACATCATCGGCACGCCCTCGCAGATGGCCTCTAGCGTCGAGTTCCACCCGTTGTGCGTCCAGAATCCGCCGACCACGGGGTGGGCGAGGACCTCTTGCTGCGGGGCCCATCTCACAATGTGGCCCCTCCCGTCCAGGCCCTCTAGGAACCCGCTCGGCAGGGCCTCATGCCATTCCGACCCGTGGACCGACCCGGGCCGGACCACCCAAAGGAAGTGCTGGCCGCTGTTCACAAGGCCCCAGGCTATTTCCAGAAATTGGGCCTCGCTGAGTATTGAGAGGCTCCCGAAGCTCACATAGAGGACCGATTTGGGCTTTTCTTGCTTATCAAGCCACGAAATGCAGCTCCTATCTTGAGGCAACAAGCTGCTTGATGGCTCTACGGACTGCTTGTGGAATGGGCCGACCGTGAAGATCGGGACGGGGAAGCGTTGGCGGCATTCGGCCAGTTTGGTCGGTTCAAGCTCTTCGAAGGTGTTGAAGATGAGGCCGGAAGAGGCCAGCATGGTTTCGGCCATGGCGATGATGAGCCTGAGGACATCCTCGGGGTCTTTTGAGTTGATGACGTGAAGGTCTTTCACTTTGAGCGGAGGAAGTTCGGGCACTGCTTCCTCTAACCGGGAATCTGTGAGGAAGGAAATGCTGAAAACAGTAAAACTCGAAGGCACATTAAAGCTGTTTTAAGTATACATTTGTCTGCTTCCTGAAACACAAAAGCTGTTGCTCTACAGTTTTTCACAAATCAGCTAAGGGCGAAAAAGCATTTTTGACGTGGCACTCTCCATCTCCCACGATCACATGGCCTAAGAAGCCAAGAAGCATCTTATTTCTTCGCAAAATGACAAGCAGTAACGCCGGAGATAACGACACAAATGAGAAAGACCGTAATAGTTTATGATGACAGTCAGACAGATCATCTTATTCCACCCAAGTACGTGAGATCTTGATTCACGTGGAAATGCATTTCAACCGCATACGAAAATCTATTAAAGTGTCTCGTCATGATTACTGTATCTCATGAAATATTTACGCCCAATGGCGACAGACCAAGATGTTGAAGCCAAATCGTGCACAAGGGCATATGAATTTTGTTTTGTCCGTCTTCTACAATTTCTTGACTGGCAGTAGAAATGTCAGGTGTGATGCGATACCTCGCAACTTAATGAGTTAACACGGCACAGGTAAAATTACCAAAAAAATATTAAATTTATTACACTTTTATCAATTCAGTCTTAAACCTTTTAATTGTAACAATTGAATCATAAAATTTTTCACGTTTTGCCAATTGAGTCCATCTGGTCAATTTTGGCAAAAAATCACTGACATGGACTCCAGTCATTCTACGTGGCATGACCGACGCTGACGTAGATAATTTTTTTTTTCAAAATTTTGTTCAAATTTTTTATTTTCCTTTTTTTATTTTCTTTTCTTTTCCTCTTTTTTTTTTTACTGAGGCTGGCGAGGGTCGTCGGGCCCTCACCAGTCGTGGGCAAGGGCCATGACACCCAGATTTGGGCAAGGTTGCCTGGCTCGCGGCCGACAAGGCTGCCTCGCCCATACCATCGCGACTGTGGGCAAGGCCATCTTGTCTAGATCTGGGCCCAAGGGGCGAGGTCGGGTAAAGAAGGAAAAAAGAAAAAAGGGAAAAAGGAAAAAGAAAAGAATTAATAAAAAATATATTAAAAATTATTAACGTCAACATCAGTCGTCAACGGTCGACGTTCCTGTCAGCGATTTCCGATCAAAATTAGCTGAACGAATTTAATTGATAAACGAAAAAATGTTTAGAACTAAATTGTCACAAGTGCAATAATTTTATCACTGCTTTTGGTAATTTTTCCAACAACACATGTGCTTTCACCAAAATCTGACAAGTGGAGGGGACAATCTGATTGCACCGATGCAAGTTGATTCTATACCTGTGGAGCATCAAGACAATGTTCATGATGTTTCTACTGGGCCCCATTGAAAATGACCATCCAATTTTTTATGAAACAAATAATTGGTGTTTTTTTCTTTCTTCAACAGGGGAAATAGTTAATCCTCGAACATTCAAGTGGATGTGAAGATAACCATCCTATGCTTGCTCAAACACTTATATGATGATGGTTGAAGGCTTAATAAGCGGATATTCTGCAAACTGAAAGAGTCTGAGAGACCACTCGTACATCAGAAAGAATCATGCTCTGGCTTAAAATTTCGTGTTCTGCAGAAGAATAATTGATCTATGGCCTGCCAATTTGCTATATAGTCATTTAAACTCAGTCACATATGACACAGTAAAAACTAGTACACATCATAAGCGAACTGAGTTCATTTGTCTAGGGATTTATGTGGGGGGAGATGTGGAAGAAGCTTACCTCGGAGCGGGAGATAACCCTTCTCTTGCATGAGCGGCAACGCGCAGAAAGCGAGAAAAGAGGAGATGCTGCTAGTCCGCAGCACCATCCTCGGGACGTTCAGCTCGTCGGCAACCGCCTGAGGGAAGTGCCACACCGGGTCAGTTATCAAGCAGCACGGAATCCGATCCTTCGGAGCATCAGACAACAGCTTGGCCAAGCAGTCTCGGAACGGCCCCACGCAAGTAACGTTCATCAGCGTCACGAGAGCTATGAAGTCTACGGTCGAGGCCTGGCCCTCTAGCAAGCCGTCCGGGACCGGTTGGAAGTTGAAGTGAGGGTAGCTGGAGGACTTAGGAGAGTTGAAGTGGGTGTGGACTATGGTGATGGAGAAGCCGCGAGAGTAGAGGAGGTTTGCAAGCTGAAGCATTGGAGTTATGTGGCCTTGCAAGGGAAGTGGGAAGAGGACGATTTCGCGGCCCAATCTCGGCTTCACCGGACTGATTCTCGGATCCTCCATGATCAAATTTGTTTGCTGCTTTTTGCTGGTGTGTGTTGTGTCTTGTGTGCCTGTATGTCGATATGACACTTACTTTCTTTTTATATTGGTACAAGGGAGGGTCGTGGGACCCGAGACTGCCATTTTTTCAGAGATGAGAGCGTGGTAAGATGATAACTTGGTGACTCTTTTCTTTAGACACTTCAGAGTCTCATTTCATTACGTCTCTTCGGCTCTCTTGATCGGTTAAACTGAACGGGGGTCGAAGGAGTTTCCACGACCATGAGGACATAATGGTCGTGGAGAATTAACACGTTTTACATGCTGAATCAGAAAAATTAATACGTTCTCCCATTTTTGAATTCCAATGACATAATGAGATCGCAGATAAATCTTTAACCATATAAGATTCTCTGCAAGATAGTGGAAAAAACATCTCAATAGGCTAGTCATTACTGTTTCGATTGTCATGAGTTGCTTAGCATTATCTGTCTTTTCAGCTGAGATCTAGTCGTTTTTAGCCCGTTCAACTTTAGATGATGTGCCCGGTCTCGAACCTTCTTCGTTACCGATTTCGACGGGTCGCTCTACCATGTCTGTAATCACTACCAACTTTGAGGACGACATCAACTGTTTCTAACCACACAATACGGAGTTGATCCAAAGACGCAACTCCACACCCCATATACATCAGGAAGAAACTGATAACTATTTAAGGAGTAAGTAGTACAGTTGCCAGTTGCGGTCATTGTTTGGTCCAAAGGCCTCCACAGAGAACGGTTGCTTTCACTGCCAGAGTCCCATTATTTCACAATACTCTTGCTCATTAATGTGACCCAACGAATTGGCTTCCCTGCTGCATATTGAGGTTGTGGATCTTGTTGGATCATTGTAGGTGTTGTAAATTTAACGCAAAAACTGTTAGTATCTTGCAATTAAATCAATCCGAAATCACCACTAGAAATTTACGTGGTTCGGTTCGAGTGTCGATACTTACTCCACGGGAAGAGCCAACGGCAAATGATCCATAAATAATCGGAGAATCAAAATTATATTTGCTTACACGCTCGAGTGTTTTCTACACCTAGATTACACTCAAGTTCAAAGTATTTATAATTAAACAACTCAATTGAATGTAAAACTCCGAGCACAAATAGCCAGTGTACAAACCTAGACCTCTACGTACGGCTGAACCAAGAACTTTCAGTTCTTCCGAGAGAGAACTTCTCTGTGCATCTCTTTTATACTTCAAGTCGCGGCCAGAAGATCTCGACAAAACCCACGAAGTCCACATTCGTTTGGGTGCGGCTTAAAAGGAAAAGATATATGGGGCCAAATTTAATATATATAGTTAATACCATGAAAAATCTCAAATTGATATATTTGTGATAAATTTACCTCAAATTAATTTTTTAACCACAAAAAATTCCAAACCGGTACACTTGTGATAAATTTACCCTCCGTTAGTTCTTATTAAATTTCACTATCAAATTGCTAAGTTGGATGACGCGTGGCAGTTGACGGGGGTACCCATCTGGGGTTTTACCCTTTGTTTGTCACAGGGGTGCCGGTTTGTGATTTTTCATGGTATTAATCCAATTTAACGGAAACTAACGGAGTGTAAATTTGTCACAAATGTACCAGTTTGGAGTCTTTGATGGTCAAAAATTAAATTTGGGTAAATTTATTACATGTATACCAGTTTAGAATTTTTCGTGGTATTAACCCAAATATATATTAGGACACGTGCTCTGTACGCAATTGTTTTGATCAAACCCTTGGGAGACCGAAACAAACTCTCAACGGCACAAGTGAGTGTTCTGATCCTTTTCTTGAAAAAACAAATCCCTACAAATATTATATTTGTGTGCCCCTTCCTTTATGTAATTTAGAAAATTTAGGAAAATTATCAAAAAAGTCATCAACCTATTGCAATTGTGCATTTTCAATCCTAAACTTTTTTTTTTGCCAAATCAGTCTTAAACCTTTTACATTTGTGCCAATACAGTTCATTCGATGAATTTTAACTGGCTGGCACTGACGTGGATGTCGACCGACACCAGCCAACAGGCCAATACTGATGTGGCAATTTTTTAAATTATTTTTTTGAATTTTTTATTTTTTCTTTTCTTCCTACTTTTTTTTCTCACAGTGGCTCGCCGACCACTAGGCAAGGCCTAGGGTCGTGGGCGAGGTGGCCTTGCCCAGATTGCGAGGCGTGGCTGCGTTGAGGCCAGCCTTGCCCATATTTGGGTGTGAGGCCTAAGGACCACGTGCGAGGCCAGCCTTGCCATGGCCTTGTTGGCCGTTGGCGAAGTCGGCCTCCCCACAGCCTTGGTGACGTGGGTGAAGGCGGCCATGGCCTTGCTAACTATTGGCGAGGCCAACTTCACCCGCTGCCAGCCTCGCCCAGATTTGGGCTAGGCCAGGCGAGGGCCGCGCTCCTCGCCGGCCACTGTGGGGAAAAAAAAAGAAAAGAATGAAGAAAAAAAAAATAAAAAAAATAAATATATATTAAAAAATTGGCGTGTTAGCATTGGCCGGACAACTGGCATCTACGTTAGTGCCGGTTGACGAAAATTGGCCGAATGGACTGAGTTGACACAGTCCAAAAGGTTTCGGACTGAATTGACACAAAAAAAAGTTCAGAACTGAATTGATATAATTACAATAGGTTTATGACTTTTTTGGTAATTTTTCCTAGGAAACTTCTTCAACAAAGAAATTCTAATCCCTTTTAAGCTTTGCTTCCACGGATTCTCCGGTGGAGATTCAACATCTCTCCATTAGCGGCCAAGAAGTACGCGCCAGCTTGCAAAGTCCGTATTGGAATTGGATTGCTTCTTGAATAAATCCGACTTTGTTAAAAAAAAAAAAACGTAAACGACAAAAGTCCAGCTTGAATCTTTGTTCACATGTTGAAATCGGCAGAAAAACAGAAGTCCAAGTTGGTCTTCACATGTGAACGCAAGAGAAGCAATGATGAGCCACCATTTTAATAGTAAATCTTAGCCCATAAATAAGGCTATTGGCAAAGCAAAACAGTCAGGCCACAGAACCTCAGGCCAGAGAGGGCCTCAAGCCACCATAGCAAGGGTGAGCTTCACGGAAAGCCATGCACTGCTAGAGAGGCTGAGAGCAAAAGGTATGAGCTTCAGGAAAGCCTCCAGCAGTGAGAGCTTAAGAATAGAGGAAGTCACCAGATGCAAAGGTGAGCTTCAAAGATAGAGGCAAACATATTAGTTGAGAGAGAGTTACTCCTCTAAGAGTGTGAGAGATAAACATATTAGTTGAGAGTGTCTCTGTATAAGTAAATATTCCTTTGAGTGTTTTGAGTATGGTGTGAGAAAATAAATTGTAATAGCTGTGCAAGATAATCTTTTAGTGTTATACTTGTACTGCAGTTTGGTATGACAAGTGTGCCTTGAGTTGTCTATTATAATTCTCTCGTGTTACCACCACAACACTTCCCCATACCCTACAAGTAGTATTAGAATTGTGTCTCAATATACCCTATAATTGGTATTGAAGCAAGGTTGCGTCCTCTCAAAGTTGGCTTGAGAGACGTGTTCGAGGAACACTCTTGTATTTTGCGATAGCAATGACAAATTTTTCCCAAGACAAGGGCCTTGAATAGTTTGATCTTTAACCTTTTTTATGCAAGTTGACACCTCTTCGCTTGTTGCTGCCACTTGCGTGGCTTTCTTGGAAATTTGTGAACTTGGGCCTCTTATGTTGAGGAGCACCCTATGTCCCGCACTCCAAAGTGTTTTGTTCAACCCTAATTGCTCGATCCAAAACATCTTTGTACATTGTCAATAAAAAAAGGTGTGAGTATAGTACGGATGTCGAGTTGAAGCCCTTGCTAAAAGTTTTTAGCTCTACTTTATCACTAGCCATGAAAAATTCCTCAAATCTACTTAATTGATTAAAACGAGCCGCATACTCCAGAACCGTTAAGCTACCTTGAGCTATATTTACAAAATTGCTCCTCATTTTCTCATGGAATGACTCAAAGAAAAAAAAAATTGAGTGTTGAAAGCCTTTGTGAAGTCTCTCCATGAAATAATCGCATCTTTGCCTCCAAGGGCGGGTCTAGTCCCTTCCCACCGACATACGGCTTCGCCTTCCATATATTTGTCGCGCCGTGCTTTTTGGCACGCTAAGGAGTTACTTCCATTTGTCACGAATGGAGAAACTGTCCTCGAATGAGCTACTAGGGTCCGATACGGATATTTCGCTCAAATGTCCCACAGACATCCCATCACTAGACAAACGAGGGCCTCTCCCAGACCATACCTCACGTGATAGCGGATTGTAATTTTTATCTTTCTTTTCAATATATATTTTTGATTTGGAGTCGCCACTAGTCATTATTGGTAGGTTAACTAGAAACCTAATCGAGGTATGGGGGAAATACCACAAACCTGCGAACTAGAGATTCTGAATACGGGGACTTGGTTACGCTAATGATCCCGAGTCGAGATCCCCAACGCCCTTTCGGTACCTAAAATGATATGATGTGTCTAATGTGTTACACGAGTTTCCGAGGTCTATCCACTAATTCTAACCATTCTAATCGTGGGAATCCAATCAATCAATATAAGCAGCACAATCAATTGCAATCAAACAAAACAATCCTAATTGGACTTCAAAATGAAAATCAATTCTAAACACTCAAATCCTAGTAAAGCCCTAAAGGCTTATTCATTCGATGATGTGTATTGTTTTAGGGTTTAGGGTTTTTTGGGGGTAAAAAACCCATAAACGAAGGATTTTCTAAAAATGCCATTTTGGCACCTCTAAAAATTCTAATTTCACTTGCAAATGTTGGCCACAATGTTTTTGGATCATTATGTGAATTTTTGAAAATTTTGATTTTTTTCGAAAATCTATTTTCCTGGGAGCTATTTTTTACTTTTTGTTTTTCTGGAATTTCCAAAATTTTGAAATTTTTTATGGATTATTCGGAATTTTCAAATTTTTATCAATTTTCTGAAAATTTTATGATTTTTTCGATTTTTTTTAGAAATTTTTTGAATTTCTTTTTTTTTTTTATGAATTTTCCGAATTTTTTTTAATTTTTTTTAATTTTTTTCTGAATTTTCTATTTTTAGGATTTTCTGGAATTTTTCCTGAATTTTTTTATGCATTTTTCTGAAATTTTTAAAATTTTTTAATTTATATATTTTTTTAGAATTATTTATTTAAAATTTTCCCGCCGAGGGTTGAACCGGTTCAGACCAGTTCAATCGAGTCGGACCGGCCAGCACCGGCGCCGGGCAGCGCCCTAGCGGGCATAGTGCCAAAACGGCGCTATTTCCGGCGTTGTTCTCTTCGGCATTTTGCCGAACACCTAGTAGCGATGATTATGGGTTTTATTGTTATCAAGACCATCACTTCAGAATGAATTCCGACGACCTTCTGATGATTTTCTGGCGTCAATTTTAGGTTCTACATCAACCTCTCATCGCCCCCTAACCATCTAACCTCCTCGGTTCGTCACCGAATCACCGTCGGCCAGTGAAAACCGATCTTAAAGAACTTAACCAAGAACTGATCTAAACAAGCTTGTATGGCCTTCGGATCATCATGCGGTACGTCCTAGCCGTTTCTAATGCTTAAAACATTCATCGAAACATTAAGAAAGATTAGAAATCACTAACTTGGGTGGCCGTTGGCCACAAAAAATGCTCTAGCGAAGTCCGAGAAGCTTCGGCGTGGGTTTCATGATAGTCGACTCAGTCAAATGCAATTGCAATCATTCAAAATACAATCAAACCATAAAAACGTGATCAGAAGCTCATCTTAGACATCAACAAGCTCAAAATTGCACAGGAAATAATCTTATCAACATGATCAAGCTTTAACCTATAATCTGTAATTTTGTGTAAACTGTGGCGAGGATTGATCTTTACCTGCTTCAATGGAGGATCAAACAAGGTTTTCGAGGCAAATGGTGATGGTAGAGTCCTTCTCTGTCGCCTGAACTTCAAGACGGTAGCTCTGGACACGCCGGCCGAGCTTGATTTTCAGGCCTTGGCGATCAGCTTTACACCGATCGCCTAAGGAGGAAGTCCACCTTGAACGATCGATTCACCAGCGCCGTTCAATCAATCGGCGCCGGTCACTCGATTAGGGGACCTCAACTCCATTCTCTCTCTTTGATTTCCCTCTCTTTCTCTCTCTAGTTCTCTCTCTCTCTCTCAGAAAAATTGTCGAACACCCTCTATGCCTTTGATAATGTTTTTTTTCCCTTTTCTAGCTTGATTTCCTGCCCAAAGTTTGTTATCACCGGTTTTTGAGTCGGTTAGATTGAATCTCCGATGCCAGCTGGAGAATCTCTAGTTAGAATCGGAGTTTAACACATGCTCATTTGATCGGATTCAATCAATAAAGTCATGGGTCGGAGAAGATATTTTCTGGGTTTATCACGTTCTGGGCGAGTTGAGTGAAGAAGGAGGCCGACCCGGGTTAGGTCGGGTCGATCCGACCGACCCGACAAACCCATGTTGGTCTAAATTCGCAAATTCGACCCGATTTTGACCCTATTTTTTTTTTATTTTAACCCAAAATTGGATTCCTCATCACATTTTACACCAAAATATGAGATTTGCCCTAATTTTTGTTACAATTAAACCCAAAATTTTCAAAATGT
This sequence comes from Syzygium oleosum, assembly GCF_021117445.2. Taxonomy (NCBI): domain Eukaryota; kingdom Viridiplantae; phylum Streptophyta; class Magnoliopsida; order Myrtales; family Myrtaceae; genus Syzygium; species Syzygium oleosum. The sequence goes on along the minus strand of NW_026607500.1, from coordinate 2,073,961 downwards.
AAATTCGGATAATTAGGGTTTTATTCAATTTAACATCTAAATGACCTGATTGGGCAAAATTGATACCAAAATTGGATTACCCATGATTGATTAACCCTAGAAATGATGGTCTCAAGGTTCGACAATTTCAAATTGATCATGATCCCCAATTTGGGCTTGAAATCCCTAATTTTCAATTGGATTTTGGGGCTTTTCAATTTCTTTGGTAAATTGTACAATTAGACCGACCATTATGTAATTCAAGGTTCCAGGATCATTTTTTTGTGAAGACACTATAACCTAGAAATGACTAGAAATGACTTAATTGAATTTTTTATTCAATTCCAGCTTGTTTTTACGCAATTTTGGGAAAAGCACATTCCCAATTGAAATTTTCCAAAATTGATGCCGTATTGATGAAATTGGATTTAAAAGGAGACTAATGGAATTTTTATGGAATTTTTGGATTCCATTTGCTATTTTTCTTGATTTTCTCTATTATTTTGACTAAAAGAAAAATTTTAGGAAAATTCTAAAAAAATTATTTTTGGTTTAGAAATACGTCCCTAAGCTTGGTCAAGGTTCATAATCCTAATTTTATGATTTTTGAAAAAAATTTGAAAAATAAGCTAAAAATCATATGTCAACAATATCAAGTAACAAAGTTGACCTTCTAATTATCGCGAACATTTTCAGCTCTAAAAATTTCCTCCATATTTCTAATCCAACCATCGACCCTAATGAGATCTAACTTCCCCCATCATATTTTGGCGTCCTTCTTTCTGAACTGGGCGAATGTGTATTCTCTATACTTCCATATTCAACCACTCCATTTGTACTCAATTCTTTCAGCTAATGATGAAAATCAAGTGCTACTTGACAAGTTTCAATTAAATCAGCTTGGTGGTAGGCTGATGGGGTTCGTCCCTTGCATCCTGCAAGTCGGGACTCCTTTCACGTTGATCCACTTGTCCCCTTTTGAATCCATGCCTCGAGAACTTGGAGGCATATCTCGGATGTCGGATGTAATGACTCACTTGTCTTCACTATTCTTACGAAGTGAGGCAGTGTTTCTATGATGCCCCAAAATGTCACGCGCGACACTTGTCCTTTCCAATTTTTACTCATAGTTATTATAAGCATGCAGAAACACAACAAAACTTTTATAACACCCCATATAAGAAATCACACAAGTTTAACAAATACACATACTTCTTTGTATTAACAGCATTAGTTACCAACACAGATAATACATTACAAAAGTCTTAGGAAGAAGATCGGGTCCACTAGTACCACTACTCACATACTAAAACAAAAGAGAGCCTAAACATCAACCAAGTCACCATCCAACTCAAGGGTTGATGGCCTCTAGCATCATCCCGTCCCCTCCATCAACATATCTAGGGGACCATCCTACAAATCTAAAAAATAAGGGGTAAATCGAAACCCAGTAAATCAATTCTCTATGCCTAAGGTAGGGGATCATTTTACCACTGAACATGGTATCAAGAAACAACATGAGTTCAAGACAATACAAAACAACCATGTATGAAGCAAATACTCTATCTAAACTATCATGATATGCCAATGGAAACCAACAACAACATTGTATAAGATCATTCACTCAAAAGCATGTGAATGTCATAACATATTGTGATGCATGATTATCACCAATTAGTTCATTAATAGACATATATTACATTATTTACTTCTTTTCACAAACACTCCTGGGGCATACCAAACACACTCCCCCCTTTTTCGATTTGCAATTCGATTCATTCGTGCCTCATTCGCCATCCTAGAAGCCTGCCAGGAGTCGCTCCTTATCCGGACGCTCTCACCCTGGCGATCACTCCCCGCCCTCATCGGACCGAGTCGTTATAGCCCCACCAGCTTCCGCCTAGTTTGTCTCCAAACCACACGCCTTCCCAAGGGAGTCCCGCTTTGGCATCCCTGGATTGACTCATCTAAGGTAACATCCGTTTTGGCTCGTCCCATACCATGCCTCATGGTTTTACTCTTTCTCATGCAATTAATGATAATGACATACTTACCTCAATGCATTTCTCATCATGCCATTCAATGATCACATGCACTAATTAGAAAACGTGCGGAAATATGCATTTTTACGTACTCGTATACATGCATCATATTCATTATTAGCATATTATTCCATCCCGACTCCCGGGACATCCCAACTCCGAGCATCTCAACACACGGGGCATCTCCACTCCGAGGCATCTCGAAACACTCCTCAGGCTATCCCGACACACGAGGCATCTTCACTCCCAAGGCATCTCGAAACACTCTCCGGGGCATTCCAACTCCGGGGCATCGTCGCCACTAATACGTGGACAACGGAATTTACTTTTCATAATACTTTTCATAATTCCTTACATAGCAATAGTGTACATGATAACATCACAATCACGTGATCACCCTTGCATCAACAATGAAATCGACACTCATTTCAACAATCAACATCCAATTCACAACATTTTTTCATCTAAATCATTTCCGAAATAAAATTACCTCGCCTTTTCATAGATCACATAAAGACATGTTTACATCCTTTCATTTCCCATGCAAGCAATAATAACATACTCAAAGAATCGACAACGTGAACATTGATAACTCAAATGATCGACAAGGTGAACATCAATAATGCAAAGAATCGATCACGTGATTAAATGATAACACTTAGCTAGTAAATCGGTAAAATGATTAATCATCCAATACTTAATCAAAATCACGTGAATATCCTTGTCAAGTCTAAATTTCATGTTTTTAGGCCTTTTTCTTTTGTGTAAATGTAAGTAGTATTTATAAGATGACGTACAGAAGCTTAGGGCATTCCCCAGCGTTACAAATAGAACTAAGATTACAAAAAAATGGAGTGGGGGAGTCTCCATATAGTAGCCAAAGTTTCATTTGTTCGGGACGGTCTAAAAGATTTGTAGTGCGAAGCTCGCCCTCTGACAAGTTTGCAAACTTTAGCCAAAATGATAAGGGCGTCATTTGACTTTTGTTGGAAGCGTCTACGATTACGCTCCATCCAAATGCAGTAAATGATCGCTAGGAAAGATACCTTCAGAAGTCTCACCGCCAAGTCCTTACCTTTTGTAGCCTTGATCATCCAAACTAAATTAACAAACATCAACCAACAAAGTCAAGAGTATTAACTAGATCAATATAATTTAGCTCCTAGAGTTTTTACTTACCTCAATTAAAGACTTGGACAAGTCAAAGCTTTAACCACCTTCAAAGCAAAATAAACAAGAGGAAGGATTAATAGCCTTCAATCTTAAATAAAAACTAGTTTAAGAAATGGATAAAGTCCACGAGTCACCTTGTAAACACTTTGAAAGATGCAATTTTTTGAAACTTTGATAACATAATAATGAAATCTTTGCTTTTACTTGAAATATTAGAAAGTAAAACCAAATGAGAAAAGTGATGGAGTACCTCTTGCAAGAACAAGTTTGGATTCTTTTTTAAGCTTGAAGACATATGGAGACATATTTATAGGCCAAGGAAGGTAAGAACAAGTAACTCAAGTTAAGAGATATGATGACCTAAGGTTAAAAGAGTTAGGTGGAGAGTGCAAGAGATGTGTTCAAGTTAGAGAATCACAAGTGGTATATCCAAATATATGGCCAAGGGGAGTGAATGACAAGAGAGTAGAGTGGATGACAAAGGTTAAAAATAATGATGGCTTTAGGTTAAAAGCCTTAGGTGTAAAGAGGAGAATGGTACTTCAATACAAAGAATACAAGTGGCCCAATATGAATAGCTAATGAGAGATATTTTGAGAGGAAGTTTCTTGGCCAAGTACAATGAGTGAGTCATCAAGACATTAATGTGCTAAGGTTGTCATGAATGATGTAATGAATGAGGTAATGCATGATATCATTACTAAGCTAAATTCAATGTCGCAATTTAAAAGCATATGAGTTATTATTTGAGTGACAAATGGCATGATTTTGGATAGAATGATGAAGATATTTGATTAGAAAGAGAGAGAATACCATTGGCCAAGTAAAATGTACAAATGATGACACATTATTTGAGTTGTAATCATTCAAGCATTAATGATAGAGATAGGGAAGACCTTGACTTGTGTTTCTCATGAGTTAAAAATAATACATAATAGTTAACTAAGGTTAAATGCCATGATTTCATTAGGGTTAAAAACACTGGGTAGAGAATGAGAGAGAGGTGTAAATTAAAATATTATAAGTGGCATACTTTGAGTAGCTAAATGAAGATAACGATTGGAGAGACATAAGATCACTCAAGTAGATGCATGAATAAGAATTATTATTTGATTTGTAATCATTGAAGCAAAAGGGTGAGGTCACATATGATGTAATCCCGTAGATGAAACTTACGGTTGAAAATGAGGGAGATGTGGCACATTGAATGAGGACTCTTGGCATGCAAGCTTGAAGAGCATTAATGAGTTAAAGAGGTGTTCAAATAGAAAAGTTACAAGCGATATAATCATATGGTTCCAAAGTAGATATTTTGATAAGTTACCAAAATATCTAAGGAAATCAATGTTCATTCCAAACATTATCTGAAAATATTTTGAACTCACTAAAATTATTATTAAAAAATATCGGATGTTAGGAAAATCTCAACAAATTTAAAATTTGAATATCATCAATTATGCAATTTGATGACTACAAGTAATATGGCAGTAAATCAATTACCCCCACTCTACACCATCAACTTACATGTTAATATCTATCAATTCAATTCTAACACATCGGACTCCGAGCTATAACAGTCACAGAAAATCATCCTAAATATTATTATCAAATGTTGAAAATTCTGGATGTCACGGTCTCCTAGTAAGAACGCATGATAACCTAGATCTAAAACAAAACATAACTTTAACACCTAAAAGATTAATGCGCTAAAACTATCACACAACATCCCATAAAATCTACACCCAAATATATCATAACTTAAGCTCTAATATCAACAAATGTCACACCCTAAAACCAACAAGAATAGGGGATGACACAGTTGTCCTTCTACCCGCAAAACGTAGCCTCAATAAAAAACCAACAACCTATTATCAAAATATATATCTCCAAACATATATATATATATATATATATTTATATGAATGATAAACCAATAGATTTTGTGACAATATCAGAATTTCTATAATCCATCCAAAAGAATATTTACATTTTTAGCTAACAACTAAACCTAGCAACTATAAACGAACATAAAAACAACTCTCTCAGACCATACCAAATATCAAACTCCCAAAAGTCCCTGTCGAAATTGCTCTCGTACTATTTGCAGCTAACCGAGGTACCTGAAAAACCCAAAAATGAATGGGATGAGCAGTTACAGCTCAGTGAATTATACATCTCTTCTAAATAGATTGAAACTCAACGAGACATTTAAGACTCAAAGACATAACTCACCTATACCAATCCAGATTATAATAAACTTACAAGAATAAAACGAATTATATATTACTACAACATAATTATATTCATAGTAGAAATGCCCATTTAATCAATAATATTAAAAAAAGTATCAATGGTCCAATTCAATAATAAATCTTGTTAAGTCACATGTCAATAGTCCATTCCATGCTCAATATTCAACTCAAGGCTCTATAGATGGCTCTCACGAAACTTACATTATCGTGTAGCACCCAATCCTTGACCAACGTTTATCAATAGTACAAGACCCTATAGGTAACTCTCACAAGACTCACGTTGCCATGTATCACTTAGCCCTTGACTATGCATATCACTAGTACAAGGCTCTAGAGGTGGCTCCCATGAAACTCGCATCGCCATATAACACTTAATCCTTGACCAGTTTATATTACAATTGGTTTCACAACCAAAACATATAATCTTTCGCAACTTATTCATCGGTCAAATCCCCTTTTGTAAAGTATTTATCAAATCTTTTCAGGAGTTATCTCATAAATCAGATTCACAAAGTAGTACACATAACCTTTCAACAAACATTTACAAACCGTCTCACAATAACTCAAAAGTAATAAACATTTGATCCAGCTTTATGCAACAATTATGCTCTTCTTAATTCCAAATATATATCTTGAATTACTATTACTTCAAGATATGGATTTTACAAAACCAAAGAAGAGATCGACATCACTCATCTAGGAATGCCCAAAATCAAACCACATAGCTAATTGAGCCAACGATATTGTAATCCTAACAATTTAACAAGAATTGACGTGAAAACCAAGTAAAACGCTATCTCAATTACGAATCGGCTAAACTACGCTCAAACCCTAACAAAACAACTTATATGCGTCAACAAATCACGCACTCAAAGCGATTTTCAAGCCGTTCGTAATGCGGAGCTCGCACGCAAAACCCTAAAATTTCGTTCCGACGAAACCGTTGCTCCAAATCGACTCCCATCAAAACCCATAGCTTAAAAACGCTATAATTCACCATTTCCATATGTTTCGATAGCTCAACAACTCAAAAATCGGATTTCATGGGTCACCAAATCATTTCTCTTCAAACTCAAAATCATTTTGTGGTTCAAAAACCGGATTTCGTGGATCCCACAATATCAAAGGTTGTGGTGCAATTATTTCTCCCTTTTCCCCGTCTCTTCTATCTTCTTTCTTTCTTTCTTTTCATTTCCCTCTTTCCTTCTCTCTTTAATAAGCGGAGCCCCCAGTGTTGCTTTGTTTTCTGAGTTGACGTTCTGTTTTTTTCGGGCCCAACATTACACCAAGTTCAAGTGCCCTTATATTATGTGAATTTCACATGCAACTTCCCATCGAAATTAAGTATTTTTGTACGCTCAGTGCGTATGTTAAAATTTATCTTTTTTTTTTTTAAGATTCATTGAGATATATCAAGTGGAATAGGAGATGAAGGTGTGGTTGATGTCACCAAATCCATTGCATTTAACGGAAGGATTTTCTCGAGTTTAACAGTTAAAATTGAGTTTCTGGTAAGGAAAAGTCATCCGTCTTGGAACTCGAAGAAAACTATTGCAAATCTTGGTAAGTTAACAAGATTGCACTATATTTTTCTTCCAATAAAAGGTTAAACTATTCTTTTGGGCTATCAAAAATATATAGAAAATAAGCAATTGTTTTTTTTTCGCCGAAAAACATTCGAAATATACTTGAAGCTCTTGGAAACCCTAGAGATCTAAATCCAAAGCGCACGACAATGAGGGCTATGAAGAAATGGAAGGTCACCTTCACGAAGCACCTGAAGAAATGCAAAAGCGAGAGGGTTTATCGCTACGACTCTCTCTCCAAACTTCCACCGGCAAGGTAAGTGCGCTGCTACTTTTTTGTCCCTTTCTTAGTGCTCTCCTTTCAACCCTTTTCGCACAGCAATTTTGTCCTTGGTCCTTACTTTTTTTTCTTTTCTATTTGAGCATTATCAAACCCCTCGTTGCTCAATTTGTCACAAAAATGGACATAACTATATATGTTTTTTTTATGTATATGACATATTATATATTATATATATATGTATATATTAGTGCTATGTGCTTCACGTTTTCTTTTCTTTTATGCATGCTTCTTTCATACCCAAACGTACCTTTTACTTTTATACGTTACTATATCACAAAATTTATATATCGTAAGATTTTAATATTAGGGCTAGAGTGCTTCACTATTTCTCCTTTTTAAAACTTGTGCTTAGTTTGTTTCGTGAAAAATGTGACATTTCTAGAAGATGTTTTTTGGGAAGTCAGTTTTTAAGAAGATTACTATATTTTCTGGTGTTTGGATGAAACCTAAAAACAAACTGGAAAAATATTTTCCGTCGTTTGGTAAGGAAAATCTCATTTAATTTTCCAAAATAGTCATTCACTATTCGGAGGGCCAGTAACTTGAGTATGGGTAGCCAAGGAACCCGGTACAGGCTTTCGGGCATGGGCATGAGCACGAGCACTGGTCTTGGGTCCACCGAAACCAAGCTCAAGAACTCGGTGCTCGTATCCGGCTCCTTGGCACTCCGGCCCAGGTCTACAGAGGCCGAGCCTAGGTCCTGAGCACCCAGACTTGGGTCCATTGAAGTCGGGCCCTATACCCCAAAACATGCTGACTTTTCATTGTTTTTAATTAGGTGGTATGGTATGGATTAGTCTATAATATATAGAGCAATATACTAATTTTCAGTAGTCATAGTATAAGACATAGATCCATGGCAAACGGTCAAAACTTCTAACATTGAAGTTAATAAAAAAAGAAGAACATTCAAAAGGTCCAATCAAAGAAAAATTTCCCATTTTATAACTGGTCGTCCCCAACATATTGAAGAGACAAAAGTGTTCCTCCACTAGAAGACTAAAGTCGTCGTCCACTAAGCCGGCTCTTGGCTTCTTCTGTGGAATCATAGCATCATTTTGGACAAAAGTAGCACATCGATTTCAGGTAAACAGAACATCCCACGAAACACGTATCGATATGAACTTATGATAGTTCATAGGAAACTACCTGCAATCGCCGGTGCGCGTAGAGAAGCAGACATTTTGGAGGCTATATAACCCTTGTTTTCCTCATCATCTACACTACCACAGAAACTGCAATCCTTCTTCACTCACTCTTCAATGGCGGCTGCCAATCTTTTCCTCCTCCAATTGCTTCTACTCGCCCTTGTTGGTAGCTCTCTACTAATTAAAGGGATAGTCTCCCAAGATGATCGAAAGGCAAGGCCCCCCGCTTGCTCTCTCTCTCTCGAAAATTTTCTCTTGTTCAATATTTGTCGTAATTATGACGTGAAGTATCCTTTTCCTATCAACTAAATTCTTGCCTAAAGATCATTTCGATAGACTGAACAAAACCAACTTGAACCTTCCAAAAGAAGAATTCGTTGCGATTGATTAATGCTTGCTGCCTTTGATAGATAAAATGCTAGCATTGTGTTTTATGAGGTTTGACCCTAGCAATGTTACACCTGAGCTACTCTACTCAGCTAGCTAAGAGCAACATCTCAGTCAATTGCAGATTTTTCTTACATGCTTCAACTTGCATTACTTCCAAATTGACTGACCTTTTTTCTGTATATTGATTGGATTTTTCTTGTCTGACTAATATGCAACCAGGCCTTCATTGTGTACATGGGCAACCGGCTCAAAAATGATGTTTCCGCATCGTCACCTCAACACATTAGCATGCTCCAAAAAATCACCGGCAGGTCAGATAATTCATCCAATTTTAGACCTAGCTCATTTATAAGTGCTAATAATTTCTTGTGGTTGTACAAACCTGTCTGTAGCAACTCCACAGGCATGCAGAAGAATTTTCAGAATATGTGCAGGAATTACTATTCATTTGACTTTAATCTATAGCAGACCGAACCTTCATAAGAATTTTCAGCATATGTGCAGCGATGTTCCCTCAAAGCATCTGCTCCACAGCTACAAAAGGAGCTTCAATGGATTTGCAGCAATGTTAACCGAAGAGGAAGTGAAGAAGATGGCTGGTAATTAGCATCACAATTTACTCTATATGTTTCTCTCTTCTTGCTTGCACAATCTGAAAAAAAATCGGGATAAAAATACTAGGAGTGCTATAACTTTCGTACTACACTCATTTGAGTGCTATAACTTTTTTTTCGCTTACTTGAGTTTCACAAATTTGAAAAATTGATCACTTGAGTGTCATATGCGATTTGCCTCGTCGGAAAATCCGACGTGGACGCCGGTCGTCCTACGTGGCTTTGCCGGAGTTGACGTGGACAATTTTTAAATATTTTTTTGAAATTTTTGAATTTTTCTTTTTCTTTTTTTTTGCAAATTTTTTTTTTCAATGCCGGCGAGGGTCACTGGTGACCCTCGCCGGTTGCGAAGGCCTTGCCCAGATTGGGCAAGGGCCGCCTTGCCCTCAACCGCGAAGGCCCTAGCCGGTGAGGCCGCAATGGCCTTGCCAAGGGCCTTCATGGCCATACCGGCTGATGGCGAGGCGGCCCTTGCCCAATTTGGCCAAGGGCAAGGCCTCCAGTGAGGGTCACCGGCGACCCTCGCCAGCCTTGAAAAAAAAGGAAAAATAAAAAAGGAAAAGAAAAATTCAAAACAATTCAAAAAATTCAAAAAAATAAAATTAAAAAAACATTAAAAAAATTCATGTTTGATGAAAAATTAATTAAAAAATCCACATAGGATGATTTGCCGGAAATGACACTCAAATGATCGATTTTACTCCGATGTGGCACTTAAGTGAGCGAAAAAAAAAATTATGGTACTCAAGTGAGCGCCGTACGAAAGTTATGGCACTTGCGCTGTTCCTATCCCAAAAAAATCATTTATGGGACACAATTTACTCTATACGTTTCTCTCTTCTCGGCTTGCATAATCTGCAAAAAAAAAAAATCATTTCTGGGACACAATGCTCAGGACTGGAGGGTGTGGTGTCCGTGTTCCCCAATCGGAAGAACAAGCTCCACACCACAAAATCATGGGACTTCTTGGGCTTCTCACGACACGTGGAGAGATCGAAAACTGAAGGTGACGTCATCGTCGGAGTGCTCGACACTGGCATATGGCCGGAATCGGAGAGTTTCGGTGATCGAGGGCTGGGCCCGCCGCCGCGCAAATGGACCGGCATCTGTCAGAGTTCATCCAATTTCACCTGCAACAAGTACATAAATTATATGATATTCCTCATAAGAAAACTGCATAAATATATCTTACGCGTATATCGCATGCTTTAACGTACTACGACAACGATGTTTATGTTTGCGAGCAGGTAAAGAGAGTGACGTCACATAGACATTTTCTTAAAAGTAAGTACCTAAAGAAATCTTTTAGCAAAACAAAAAAAGTACCCAAAGAAATCAGAGTGAACAAATTTGGACGGACATAACTCGTTCTATCCATTGATTGATAGCTTTGTCTTGTAATGAGATGGTCATGTTTTTCTTGGCTTGTATAGCTTCAAGGTCAATTAGAACCCTATTTTCGATAGGCTCAATCTTTTCCCTTCATTTCTGCACAATCTCGGGAAAATAGAAAAGCAATAGAACTACATCCGGAAAATCACGAGGCTTATGATTAGAATTATCTAAAATTTGTATTGACTATATTAAAATTTTACATATTTTGAAGCCAGAGAGATGAGACCATAGAGTCAAGAAGAAATATGAAGAATATAGGTCTATCAGTTTAACAAAAAATTACCATGCATTCATTTCATATGATAATGAGTACGCTCATACGTCCAATTCTTTTATAGCAAGGTTATCGGGGCGAAATACTACCGAGCAGATGGAAAATTTGGTCCGAGCGATCTCCGATCCCCGAGAGACTCTAATGGCCATGGGTCGCACACGGCGTCGACGGTAGCCGGAGATGAAGTAAGCATGGCCAACCTATACGGCCTGGCTCAAGGCACGGCTCGTGGCGGAGTTCCATCGGCCCGCGTTGCGGTGTACAAAGTGTGTTGGTCCGATGGTTGCCAAGATGCCGACATGCTTGCAGCGTTTGACGACGCGATCGCCGACGGAGTTGATGTCATTTCCGTCTCGATCGGGTTCCCCATTAGAGACTATTTCAGAGATTCGATTGCGATAGGGGCTTTTCATGCCATGCGAAGTGGTATACTCACATCAACTTCTGCAGGCAATGATGGACCCGATCTTGCCTCCATCAATAACTTCTCGCCATGGTCTCTCTCGGTCGCTGCTAGTACTATCGACAGGAAGTTCTTCACGGAAGTGCTACTGGGTAGTGGCAAGACTTACAAGGTAATAAAAATAATATGTGTTACTAACATGTTCCGTTAATTTGTACAAAACTTTCTCCAAAGTAGCACCAGTAAAAGATTCGTTTTCTATGTACATAACATGTGGTACGTCAAATCGAATTGCCAGGGAATCTCTATAAACACCTTTAATCTCAAAAGTGACATGTATCCAATGATTTATGGAGCAAATGCTCCCAATGTCTCTGCTGGGTACAATGGGTCCATATCCAGGTAATCTTACTAATCACCAAAGTCCAGTAAATTTCACTAGCGGTCACCAAGTTCGGTGCATTTTGCAATCAAGTCACCCAAGACGAATTCCTATTTGAAGGTATTGCCATCGTGGTACATTGGATTCCAACTTGGTGAAGGGCAAAATTGTGTTTTGCGATGCTCTTACAAATAGTGGACCATTCTACGCTGGTGCTGTTGGTGCTTTGATGCAAGACGATGGACCCAAAGACAAGGCCGACTCTTTCCCCATACCCACATCTTACCTAGACCCAAAGGCTGGCAAGGATATTTACTTGTACATGAACACCACCAGGTCTTCTTCTTCTTCTTCTTTTTTATTCCCTTTCGTTCTGTATTTTTTCGCCTTTCGTAGCATCAGTTAATCCAAAATGCCAATGTCATGAACACTAAATTGATTTGAAATTATTATAAAACTCTCTTAGCAACCCAACGGCGACCATATTCAAGAGCTATGAGGGACCTGATAAGCTCGCGCCCTACGTGGTGTCCTTTTCATCGAGGGGTCCGAACCCAGCTACATTTGATATTCTTAAGGTAATTTTACACATTAGGTTAGTCCACAAGATTGTCAATGGAGAGTTGTATGAACTGAGACAGAACCAATATGCCTATAACAATAATATGTGATATCTTGTTTATTACAGCCGGATTTGGCGGCCCCAGGCGTTCATATTTTGGCTGCATGGTCTTTAGACAATCCGGTTTCGGGTGTTCAGGGAGATGACAGATTTGTACCCTATAACATTATATCAGGGACATCGATGGCATGTCCACACGCATCTGCAATCGCAGCTTACATTAAGTCATTCCACCCCACATGGTCTCCTGCTGCTGTTATGTCTGCTCTTATGACCACCGGTAATGTGCATTAAATTGTTGAAAGAAATCCATTTTCTAAACGCTAGATTGACAGTTTTGAAGCAGAACAAAAGATAATGTGGTAGAAAAAGATACATGAAAAGCTACTTGTGTCTTTGGCCGAATGGTGCGCCATTTGAAAAGCATACATCTAATGCTGCCATGTGATATCGAATGTATTGATTACTCGATGAATGATCTGATGTGAATACATTGACTAATCTGGTTTGATGATGGTACTATCAACTTGTCATCAGTAAAAATTAGGATCACTAACATACATTTGTTAGAATGCAGGTCTAGTTAGTAAGTTTTCAAATGGGGCTGTGCAAAGAGCACAATGACCTCCAGGAAGCTTTCAATTTTCATGTTTCAAAATATGGACGTCTATCGGGTCTGATTTCACTTTCATTTCTCGATAATTTCTAGCTCTTCCCATGAGCGCGGACATCAACTCTGAAGCCGAATTCGCATACGGGGCAGGCCACATTAATCCCATCCAATCGCTAGATCCTGGCTTGTTGTACGATGCGGATGAAACTGACTATGTCAACTTCTTATGCGGACAGAATTACACCACGAAGGCACTGCAACTGGTCACAGGTGATAATAGCACTTGCTCAGGATTAAACAATGGAACAGCAGCTTGGGACCTGAATTATCCATCATTTGCACTTTCTACTTCATCGAAGGCCTTTAACCGCACCTTTACAAGGATTGTGACAAATGTCGGATCGCCCACATCAACATACTCCTCTGTCGTTAAAGCTCCAACTGGGATCGAGGTCACAGTTATACCCAGGGTCTTGACTTTCTCGAGTGTTGGACAGAAACTGGCTTTCAGCGTAATGGTTGAAGGGAAGTTGGACAGCTTCATGCTTTCTGCCTCTGTAACATGGGCTGATGGGGTACATCAAGTAAGAAGCCCCATTGTCGCATTCCTAGTCGCATAATTGTGTTGTCATTTCGAGCCTTGTAATCTAATTGTGATGGAACATTCGATGTTCCAAAGAAATAAGAGGCAATAATATGATCAGTGATAGTATGGCTACGCATTCTATGGATTTTGATGACTTTTTGACAGGGTAACCTTGTATGTCAGTAAAAGTTTGATTAGCAAACTTTTCAAAATCTCACTCTGCATACTCTGTTAGAAGTGGGGATCGACCCCGACCAGTGGTCACTTAGCATTAGTTGTTTGATGTACTTGTCTTACTACCAAGTCCACGTAGACCTAAAAAACAAGAAAAAACGAAAATCGTTCTGCAAACTCGGAAGTAAGCAATGGATACTTCCTCTCCTTCGGAGACCAATTGCTTTTCTTGCCGCTGTCCCATCGTTTGCAATGCTGTTTCTCACTAGTACACCATATAAATTTGTGCTACAGGATACTAAATTGAGTTGAGTTCCTCGAATCGTTATAGGTGATTTCGCCTAAAGATTATTTTGCAGTGGCCTTGATTGCTTGCATTGAGCTTGCTTGAAGGACACGCTCAAGGACACAATATGTTCTCTTTAACAAAGATAGTACGATATATGCAATTAAAAGTGTAAAGCACAAACTATAACAAGTGTTTTCAAGAAATGAAGAAGTTTGATTCATAAAGCTGCCAGAGAGTTATGATAAAAAAAGCATAGATTCACTGAATTAAATGTTAGTCATAATCACCAGGTAATGGATTGATTTAGCTGCTGAATGTTTTGGCCATGCACTTGCATGGACAGAAAATTCAGCAACGACAAAGTAGGAAAGGAAGCGATGAACTCTTGTAAATGCTAGAGATCTAACAAAGGAAAAGCTAACAATTTCAATTCAGTACATAAACTGATGGAAAACTAAAGGTTACAATAATCTTCAAGATTCAAATTTTTACTTTTATGAAGGTACTAATATTCATGAAACAAAAGGCATGGAAATGCGAATTGAAAGACAATTCCTAGTAGGAGTTTAACCTCTAAAAGCAGAGTCCGACAATGACGACAGGTAACCAGTTAAGCTGTAAAGAGACCTATATGAGGATCCCCCTTCCTTAAAACACTGATCCACCTTGTCCTTCAAACTCACTGCTCTGTCCCTAATAGCTTCACCTGCTGGATCCGCCATTAATCTTCTAATGGTGCGCTCTATCTCACCTCTCTCAAGCTTATCCTCCAAATGCAACCCGACCCTCCAAAAGTCACTCACATATCTTGCATTCACCTTTTGATCCCCAAAAGAGGGCATACAAATCATCGGCACACCTTCACAAATGCTTTCCATCGTCGAGTTCCAACCACAATGAGTCCAAAATCCGCCAATGGCCTGATGAGCCAGCACTTCTTGCTGCGGTGCCCATTTCACAATATGACCCCTTCCATTTAACATCTCTAAGAACGAGCTTGGCAAATGTTCGAGCCAGTGCAACCCGCAAATTGATCCAGGCCTGACGACCCACAAAAAGGGCTGCTCGCTATTTACTAGCCCCAATGCTATTTCTAGGAACTTGGCTGCATTGATGGACGCAATGCTTCCCAGGCTCACATAGATGACTGACTTGGGCTTTTGCTTGTTCAGCCAGGAGATCGAGCTCATGTCTTGCGCCAGCAAGCTGCTCGAAGAGGCTATAAAGTACTTGTGAAATGGACCGATCACGAAGATAGGAATGGGAATGGCTTGTCGAGCTTTGGCAAGTTTTGTCCCCTCGAGTTCTTCAGAGGAATTGCAGATAAGTCCAGAGGAGGCCCTGGTCTCTCTGCCCATGTTTGCTAATATCTGTTGGAGATCCTCGGGATTCTTTGTGTGGACAACTGGAAGGTCTTTCATTTTGAGAGGTGGAACTTCGGGAACAGCCTTGTCCAGTTCGGAATCTAACAGAGAAACAAAAAGGAAGCGGTCAATACTCTTTCTTGAGTTGAAAAACATGGAAGGCCTATAATCCTACTTTTCCCTTTGCTATTTACAACTTGGATATTTAACGCAGAACAACATGGGATCAAGCATTTTCCAGTTCTAGATAAGAGATGAAAGTAGCACAGATATGAGTCTCAGAGTGACACCGTATGCATGGCACAATGAGCAACGTTTTCCAGTTCTAGATAAGAGATGAAAGTAGCACAGATATGAGTCTCAGAGTGACACCGTATGCATGGCACAATGAGCAGTGTCATCAGTTAGACTTCCACAAAATAAGCTGACTACAAATCAAACTAACATACACACATCGATCATCAATGCTTTTGATAAAATTTGTTAAATCAGAAAAGAATGAATCATATGTGCACTCTACATAACATGAAATACGGCAGCAAATTTGTAAAGATGATTATTTTTCTCTTTTGGTCGAAAACTCAACTGTTGAGGATACCTCAGTGTTGGCTGTTGGGTATTAAACCATTTTGGCACCCAGTGTTAGTTCTGTCCACTAAACCCACGGTCATCAGTCAGCTGAGTCCAAATTAAACTTAATCTTTATGTCTAATCTAAAGTTTAAAGTACGAATTTGTTGCTTAGTGCTGGACAAAGAAAGCAGCCCACCATACAGTATATAGAGAAGTTTCAAAGGCATACTGTTCCATTGAGTATCCGAAAAAGATGTTTGCAAAGCGGTAAAATTTAAGTGGAGAAAGATGGAAGTAAAACAAGCACATAAAATCTACTGAAAGCATACATGGTTGGTCATGTTGCACAGAATACAAATACCACTGCTGAGACATGCAGAGATTTTTAATAATTTAGCTAGGAGGCACACCTTTTATTGGGAGGCAACCCTTTTCACTCAGAGCGGATAAGGCAGAGAAAGCAGAAATTGAAGAGATACTAGTACTCCTCAACACAATCCTTGGGATCTTAAGCTCATCCGCAACTACTTGAGAAAAATACCAAACGCCATCAGTTATCAAGCAAGCGACAGGATCCTCTGAGTCATCACACAAGACCTTTTGCAAACAATCCCGAAACGGGACAGTGCAGCTAATGTTAAGGCGCGCTATGAAAGCTAGGAGATCAGATTCCGAGACATACTCGGTTTCTAGTAGACCATCAGGGAATGAGTTGAAGGTGAAGTGAGGGAAGTTGCGAGGATTGGGGGAGTTGTACTGGGTGTGCACAATGCAAATGTTGAATCCTTGGGAATGAAGAATGCTTGCAAGTTGAAGCATCGAGTTGATGTGGCCTTGAAGGGGGAATGGAAACAGCACAATCTTGTGATGACCATTCTCTTTCTTGAGCTGAGAACGAGACTGACTTCCTAAGTACCCCATGGACAGATCAATGCTTATGCTGATGCTTCTTTCTTATGGCTCTCTGTTCTTCTTGCATTTATAGGATTGGATTGGCATGGTGGAATTTGAAGGTTGGACTTGCAAATATGAAATTGAGCTTAATGGTTTGATGTGTTAACATGGGTCCATGCTATTGAATTGGGTGGGGCTAAAGATTTGATGGTGTGTAACATGTTGATTTAGTATTGGAGCATGAGAGAGACCAGTGTGTTCGACAAATCATCATTTCAATAGCCTCCAATGTATATAATAAAAAAACAAAAAACAAAAAACAAAAAACAAAAAACAAAAAAGGAAGTCCCCACTCTACAGCATTTAATATACATATCTATATATATATATACGTCCATCCATATATGTATAGTATAAATTAGTTGTTCAGACACTTAAAGAAATTGCCACGAGATTCGGGTGTTGAGATATAAAATTGGTTAAAGGACCGTTCCAAAATTGGATAATTTAGGATATTAAGCATAATTACACAGACTTGAGAAGCGGACAACAACGAAAACAAGAAGCGCCGACGTAGCTAAAAATCCATTCCATTGATTTAGGGTTCCTCCCTTGGATTTTTTCAAAGGCCACAATTTTAATTTGTTTTTTTCCAAAAGTACATCAATTCAAAATTCATATATATTAAGGCGCCGCAATCATAACAATTGAATTCTAGATATTATTCTGGCCAATGGGGAAAAAAAAGAATACCGATATTATTGCTCATATATTAGAAGTAAGCCCGCCCAAGCTCGAGAGGTTAATAGGCTGCTCCGTTCCATTTTTAGTTCAGGTGTGGCCTTGCCCAAAAGTTAGTATACAAATAATATGTGGGTGGACTTGGACAACACATTAGGCCCGAATCCGTCCAAAGGCCAGCTATCACATCAAACTATATAGTCACTTTTCAAAACTCGAACTCCTTGGACTGCAATCGATTCTGTCCACAACATCGCCCATAAACTAAGGTTTATATAACATTTTCTCAACTCGAGCAAGTATGTATAGGCGTACCAGATCAAATTAATCACGTTTCAAGGATTTGAAGAAAAACACGAATTCTCAGTACTTGATTGATACCATCCGATCTCTTTTCCACCACATCATTCATAAATATCATTCTCTCGACCGCAGAAAGTCGCAGTAGCAATCCTGGTGATGTTGCAGTGCGAGGTAGATTAAACGTGGGAAAGAGAAAGGTGATCCAAAGTGTCAATAATAGAGAGATATTAAGGTGAGAGGATGTAAGTGGAAGACCCTCATGTCCAGGTGCATGGCCAGGCATTTAGAATTGTAATTACTCCCAGGGCAATATGCCCAACCACCCTCATGAATCCAGAAGTACCTAACGGATATTCAGTGGGAACTTAGGTCGGTGACATGAATTTGGTTGCTTGATATCTATTTTCTGTGATTGTTATAATTGCTGAGCTACTGTTATGACTTGAGTTTTTTAGTCAACTGGAAGACATACATCATCATGTAAACTCAAAATGTCGAATAAGTAACTGAGAAAATCATGTGAGGTGTTGTGTGAATTCACTTGGGATGGGACTGAATAAGTATAATTAGCATTCTTCAGGGTTTACCTATCTGTATACATACTGTGGCTAAATGGAGGAAAATGTTTGAGGTTATTCATAACCCGTCTGTTTTATGAAGAGTTTGATGGTAGGGCTAAACTCTGGAAGCTCAGTGTGAGATTTTGTGGAATTACTACCAGCTGTTCTAAAAGCTTAAGCTGTTAGATAAAGACGTAATATTTAATTATTCTAATACTCTCTCTCATGCTTAGTCTAGTCTTTTTGCCTAGTACTAAGTATGGACATATTTAATTGGGGAGGTAAATAGGGATCCGGAAAGATTTGAACTCGGGACTTCCTCGCTCTAATACCCTGTAAGATTTTTGTAGAACCATTGCCAATTATTCTAAAAGGACGTGGATTAATATTTAATTATTTTAATACTCAAGAAGCTGAGACATCTTTCTTTAAGCAAAAATCTCGAGTGAACTGGGTGAGACAATGTCACCACGACACTCATTACATTAATGAAGTAGTCAAAGCTAGAAACTCCAAGAATTCTGTTAAGAGTTATCTATACTGTGGATGGAAGAAAAGCAAAGGGTCACAAGACAATTGCTGAAGTGGCTGTGAAATTTTTCTAGTCATTACGTGGCTCTCCTAACAATCTGGATGGTGATTTGTCTGAATTACAGGATCAATTAGAGTTCAAGCTCTTTAATGGCCAAAGGGATGTTCCTACAAAAACTGTTACTTTTCAGGAGATTAAGCAAGAGTAATGGTTCATGAATGGGGGACAAGTCTCCTGGAACAAGCGGTTTTATAGCGCCCTTTCGTTAGTCAGCTTAGGGTTTTGTGTTTGGGAGGACTTTTCTGCTGCGATTATGGAGTTCTTTAAAACTTCGAAACTTCTCTGAAAGGTGAATACAACTATGATCACTTTGGTTCCTAAGGATCCATTTATTTAAAGGAAAAGGATTTCTGAAATGTTGTTTTCTGACTTTTCATTATTTTGATGATGGAAAATTAATTAATTTACGGAAAAAAAATTTCATGGACTGATTAAACACAAGTTTAAATTGGGGAAAATTGACTTTCCATACTGGCAAAAAGGAAATTATTCTCCCCAAATAAATAAAAACTAATTATTTTCCTTGAAAATGATTTTCATCAAAGATATTTTCTTTTATTATGAAGTTTTCAATGAAACAAATACACCCTAAATTATCAAATGTCTCAAAGATTTCTCAATTCCAACCCCGGCATTTAGTCTAAATGGATACTTTAATAGATGTCAAATTTATGTCTCGAGTTTGAACCTAAAAAGGAAAATTTTCTAATTCAAGTAAATTTTTTATTTTAAATAGGTTTCCTAGTTGAATGATTTCCAAGTTGGAGAAAATTTCCTAGTTGGAGAAAGTTTCCTATTTCCTATTTTATTATAAAGTTTTCAGTGAAACAAATACACCCTAACAAGTAGATGTTCTTTGTGGCCGGTTCGACGACTAGCTAGAGAAAGAAAGTAAGAAAAAAAAGAAAAAGAAAAGGAAAAAATAATAAATAAATTCGAAAAATATTATTAAAATTTGTCCACGTTAGCGCTGGTCGAGCCATGTAGGACAGCTAGCGTCCATGTCAACACCGACCGGCTAAAATTGGCCAGATGGACTGAATTGGCACAAATACAAAATGTTTAGGACTGAATTGACAAAAAAAAAGGTTTTGGATTGAATTGACACAATTGCAATAAATTTAAAGCATTTTTAGTAATCTTCCCTATATATAAAAGGTGACGCAATCGTAACAATTGAATAAATAGATGATACGGATCTAGCCAATGGAAAATAAAAAGATTCTTGATACAATTACTTATACATTGGAGGTGATCAACACACAGGTGGTCCGCCCAAAATTGACTTTGAGCAATGCTCTTACATGGAAAAATTTTGGCCTGCCCAATTTTGCCGGGGCCCAGCCCACCCTAAGGTGCTATACAAATAATATGTGATGGGCATGCTCGGCAATGAATTAGACTCAACTTTCCGGTTCATCCTAGCCCGAGCCCCGTCCAAAGATCACTTTTATCGTTTTAACCTAAGGTAACATCTAAGCCTTCAGGCCAACCAACACACACTAGACTAAATTCACTTTTCTCGTCTCCAATTCCGTGGATTGAAATCATTCAACCACGACATCACTCATAGGCTAAGGTCTATACAATATTTTCTCAACTCAATCAAGTATGTATATAGATCAGGTGTACTAGATCAAGCTAATCACATTTCAAAAAATTGAGGAAAAACACGAATTCCCATACAAATCCAATAATGTTATTGATATTTTATAGTGTCCACCGCATCTTCCGTAAATGTTTTCTCAACCACGTAAAGTCGTAGTAGCAGTAGTGTAATTATAGGTGAGCAACGGTTGACGGTCAACCCGAAAACCGAACCAAATCGAACCGGCCGATTCTGGTCCGGTTCCCAGTTCGAAAATTTGGAACCCAGATATTACCGATCCGGTTTTAGGTTCAGGGTGTTGAACAGGACGGAACTAGGGAACCGGTGTAGTTCAATAAAGATGAATAAGCTAGATGAAGGGGGGGTTTCTTTTTCGGTTGAGAAAAGCTGCAGTGTGCTTCGTCTTCTTCATCACTGAGCTGAGTCCCGCTCCATCGTGGCTGTTCTTTGGAATTATGAATTATCTTAGGGACTTTGTTCTTAAAATCTCGAAGTTTATGTACCCACTCCAGAAGATGCTGAAAAAGAAGCCACCTCCTTGGGGCAAGGATCAGACTTAGGCCATCAAGTCCTTCAAAGAAAAGCTGCAGAATTTACCTTCTTACAAATCCAAGCGTATTCTGCAAACTAATAATTCTATTCACAAATATTGGCCAGCAGTCCTTTCTGAAGAAAAAAAATGGTAAGTGAAGAATCTGTGGACATAAGAATGGAATATTCTCGCAGGCAGAAAAATACTCCACACTTAAAGAAATTTTGGTTGTTAAGTACGAAAGATCATATTTTCTTATGAAAATGGAAATGTCATCATTTCCTAATATGACAAAATTCAAGCAAAAGACAGTTCCATGCCCACAACTCTTGAGATGGGCAGAATGGTTCTCGAAATATTCTTTTGAGACCAAGTACATTCAAAGCGAGAAGAATGTTCTCGCAGATTTCCTTTCAAGGCCCGAGGAGACAATACTGTCTATTTTCATGTTACGTAGTGGTGAAGGATCGTCATCAGCATCTGCATTGCCATCAAAATTCCGCAGAGACATCCCCCCATCAATCTCCTTTGCAAAGGTAAATAGGTTGTATGGATGCAGTATTGCAAATCTTGATTCTAAATATAGGGTAATCCAAAAGACAGCGAGAAAAATCAAACTATTCCTAAGGAGATTTGGCCTAGTGCTTTCCAAGAAGAAGTGCCTTGGGATTATATATAAACATAAAAATCGACCAAAGATGCCATCCGGCAAGCCCTATCTAAGCTCTATGCAAATAATCATCATCAGCCAGTACAGTCACCTCAGCCTCTCAAGGCCCTTGGGGTGGACCGCTTTCTTACAATCCGTTGGATTACAATTCCCCATCTAATCTCTAGAATATAGCCAACTTGCCGCAACCAATAATTCCTCTCAAGAAATCTAATGCTCCTCAAAGAGAATCCAATGTCAGCACCAACACTAGCAATTAAAGAGCATCTCCAGACTCCCCAAACATTAGAAGGCAGCAATATACTTCGGACATAAAGAGATGGATGTGTATAATAGGTCTTGAAGAAAACAATCCTGATGATATCCATTCGTCTGGCAGTGATATTTCAAAGCTCTCATTAAAATTATTGTACTGTTAAGAATAAATGCGCCAACTATTGGCCAAATATGTGTTAGTGTGCTTTGTAAGAGCATCTTTTAAATATGCATGTGAGTCTTGTATTGTTTCAATATGTGATTGTGATAAAAGTCTATAATACCCTTGGCACCGCCTATATAAGGGTATCGTCCTTCAGTTGTTGAATAAGACCAGTTTTTGGGGTAATTTCTATAGCGTACACATCTCGAATGTCTTTCTAAACTCTTTCCCTTCTCTTCCTCAAGGTCTGGTGTCATTCGATGTTTAGACCGGCATTGTTAGCTTGATAAAATGAATTGGTTGTGTGAGTATTCTCTCCACTTATCACTCTATAGACCCTGTGGATCAAAAAACTTTTGAGACTTGAAAGTTTTATGGAACAAATTCATGATATCTAGAGATTAGAAGACAGTCCCCTGTTTAAGGCCAAGGAGGGCTGCCCATTCTTATTAAAGGCAATTTATGGTCCACAAGCATAGCAACGTCCTACCTCAATATAGGCCAAAACTCTTCTAAGATTAATGATAATACCAAATTCTTAATGTGCGTCCAACACATGCGCAGTGAACGTGCACATGCCACACATAGGTCTTGTGCTTGCAAATTAAAAAAAAAAAAAACGAGCCAAATGGCATTGCATGCGACCCGCTACAATATGTTTAAATAATCCATTGATGTTAAAGAAAATTCATTGATATATAGTAACGAGATACCCTATTTTTTTTATTTTACCATTTTAAATTAAATGCCCAAAATTTTAAATATCTAATGATTTGTCGATGTTGTTGAGGGTAGAATTGGGAGACGAAATGTTTTAGATAAGATATGGTTAGGGTACAAGTGTTAATTTGAGATGTTTAAAAGCATGCTGATTTTTCGTTCTTTTATAGGCGGTATGGCATGGATTGGTGTGGAGAAAAGTACCAAAAAAGTCATAAACCTACTGCATTGGTACCATTTCAGTCCTAAACCTTTCAATTGGACCAATTTAGTCCTAAACATTTTCACACTGATACCAATTCAGTCCATCCGGCCAATTTAGGCTAGAAATCGCTGATGTTGTTGGCCGTCCTACGTGGCACAGCCGGCGCTGACTCAGATAATTTTTTAATATTTTTTTTTGAATTTTAATATTATTTTCCTTTTTTCCCTTCTTTTTTTCCTTTTTTTTTTTCCCTACCTTCTCCTTCTTTAGGCCTGTGGCCGTTGGCCGGTGACCGATGGCCGGGCCGGCAAGGGCATCGTGGCCCTCGCCGGCCACATGGGAGGGTCGCCCTCTCCAGTGAGGGCAAGGGCTGGACACTTGTAGCCTGGGATCTGGCGAGGGCGGCCCTCCTCTAGGCCGCAAGGGTCTAGGGCTAGACCCTCACGGCCTGGGCAAGGGTGGCCCTTGCCGGATTTGGCAAGTCACGGCCACTCTCGCTAGATCCAGTGAGGGCCGCCCTCGCCCAAGCCGCGTGACGCCCTCGTCTGTGGTTGGTGGCCGGCCATAGCCACCGGCCATAGGCCAAAAGAAGGAGAAGGCAGGAAAAAAAAAAGGAAAAAAATATTAAAAAGGAAAAAAAATATAGTTAGAAAATATTTAAAATTGTCCACATCAGCGCTGTCCATGCCACATAGGACGGTTGGCATCCACGTCAGCGATTTCCAGACTAAATTGGCCGAATGAACTGAATTTGTACCAATGTAAAAATGTTTAGGATTAAATTGGTCAAATTGAAAAGTTTATGACTGAATTGGTACCAATATAATAGGTTTAAGACTTTTTTGGTACTTTTCCCAATTTGTGTGACATAGGGATGATTGATTCTCGATCCAGTCTCACCTAGGAATCGAGAGCCGGACCAAAAGGACCGGTTCCCAGTTCTGGAACTGAGGACCGGTCCGGTTCCGTTCCCGGGCGATCCAATGGGAGATGAAATTGAAATTAAAATGCAACCCCTCACGCATATTCATATCCAGACATTGAGAACCCAAACTACTCCTTTCCAACGATAAGTTCATGAATTTGATCACATCACAAACCCATTATGATACTAATTGGTCGGTGTTGTACTCCCTTTAAGATTTTATAGATTATTCATAGTGGTTAATTTTATGAGCAGCTTACCGAACACATAGGACAAAGGTAGAAAACAAAGTAACTCCAAGCGGGATACGTGAGAAAGGAAGGGAAGAAATTTGCGTGAGAAATAAAAATAATAAATAAAATAAGAAATCATCAGTCCGGTTCAAGTGGTCCGATTCCCCCCCGGAACTAAGGATTGGACCGAAAATCATTGGTTCCAATTTTATGGAACTGGGAACCGGACCGACGTCCCTGGAAACTGCTCAGAATCAACCGGTCCAGTCCAGGTGGTTCCTAGTTCAGTTGGTCCGTGTTGTTCACCCTTAGTGTGTCATGTATAGAACAATGTGCAAGTTTTCAATAACCATAGGATAGGACGAGCATTTATAGAGAACAGTTGAAACTTACAATCATTAAATTAATGAAGAAAGAAGAGCATGCAAAAAAGTCCAATGAAAGAGAAGTTTCCCATTTAACTACTGGTCTCCAAAAAATTAGATATACGAAAGTTACGCAATTAGAACATTGAATGACAGCTATAAAGTTGGCTCTTTGACTTTTTTTTTTTTTGATATGTCATACTTTAATTCTCAACTCACTCTCAGACTTTTACCTTGCCTCTTTACAGAGTATGGAAGTCAAAACCTATGTCTGAAACTAAACGTCCCCATCCCTAGACCCCTAAAAAGGTGAAGAATCAAACTCTCCATTTCCCTATTCCCAAAAGGGTGGAACCCATTGGTTGGCTCTTGACTTATTGTGTGGAAACATTGGATGTTGGTTCAAGTGAAACCAGACATCACACACGAGTATCACATGCACGTACCGACATCAATTTTATTACTATATGATAGTACTTTGAAAAATTTACTGGTTCACATGTAGAAGGAGACGTTTTGGAGGCCATACAAGCCCTATTTTCTGATCATCTCGAAGCTACATCCTTTTGCACTTGCTCTTCAATGGCAACGATAAAGTTTCTCCTCCTCCATATCTTTGTACTCGCCCTTGTTGGTAATCTGTTGCTCAAATGGATGAAAGTCCCCCAAGATGATGATCGAAAGGCAAGTCCGCGCCCTCTCTCTCTCTTGAAAATTTCTCGTTCAATTTTTTGTCTTATTTTTTATGAGAAAAGTATCAAAAAAATTATAAACCTATTGCATTGGTACCAATTCAGTCATAAACCTTTCAATTGGACCAATTTAGTCCTAAACCTTTTCGCATTGGTACCAATTCAATCCATCCAGCTAATTTAGATCGGAAATCGTTGGCGTGGACGCTGACAGTCCTACATGGTACCGCCGACGCTGATGTGGATAAAATTTATAATCTTTATAATAAATTTTTTTCAGATTTTTTTAGTGTTTTTTTCTCTTTTTTTTTCTTTCTTTTTTCTTTTTCCAGAAACTATTGGCCTGGCGAGGTCGCTGGCCGACCATTACCGACCACAAGCTAGTTTGGGACGAGGGCTGCCGCGCCCTTGTCAGCCATAGGTGAAGGCGTCGGGCCCTCGCCCAGATCCCGGCGAGGGCCGAAACCCTTGTCTGTTGGCCGGCGAGGGGGCGATGCCCTCGCCTAGATCCAGGCGAGGGCATCGCGGCCCTCGCTCGTGAGGGCTTCGCCGCCCTCACCTGGATCTGGACGAGGGCTTTGCCTCCCTCACCTATGGCGGGAAGGGTTTCGGCCATCGCCTGGATCCAGGCGAAGGCGTCGACCCTCACCCGTGGCTGACGAGGGCACGACGGCCCTCTCCTTTGGTCGACAAGGGCACGGGGGCCCTCGCCCAAACCAGGTGAGGGTCGTCGGCCCTTGCCTATGGCTGGCGAAGGTTTCTAAAAAAAGAAAGAACAGAAAAGAGAAAACAACATTAAAAAAATCTGAAAAAATTATAAAAATTTGTCCACATCAGCGCCGGCGGTGCCATGTAGGACCGCCAGTGTCTACGTCAGCGATTTCTAGCCTAAATTCGTCGGATTGACTAAATTGGTACCAACGCAAAAGGATTTAGGACTAATTGGTCTAATTGAAATATTTATGACTAAATTGATACCAATGCAATAGATTTAGATTTTTTTGGTACTTTTTCTTATTTCTGACATGAAGTATTCTCTTTTGTTTAAGTAAAATTCTTGCCTAAAGAGCATTTCGATAAATCAAATAAATCTAATTGAACCTTTATTAATCCTATGAATTCCACACCTTAATTTGATAAATGGAATAGACATCAATAGGAATTATTCATAATGATCGATGGCTGCTTGCCGACTTTAATATATAGAATGCTAACACTGTGTTTTATGAGGTATGAACCGAATAATTACCAAAAATGTCCTAAATCTATTGTATATATGTCAATTCAATCATAAACTTTTAAATTTGGCCAATTTAGTCCAAACATTTTAATGATTTGTCAATGTAATCCTTTTGGCCAATTTTGGATGAAAATCGCAAACATGAACGCTAGCCAGCCAACCTATGTGGCATGGCCGGCACTGACGTTGACAATTTTTGCAATTTTTTTTCTTTTTTTTTCCTTTTCTTTGCTTTCCTTTTTTCTTTTTTCTTTTTTTCTTATTCCTCGGTAGTGACCAACAGAGGTCGTCGGTCACAACCCACAGTGAAAAAGAAAAGAATAAAAGAAAAAATCAGAAATTTTTAAAAAAATGCAAACATTATCTACATCAGCATCGGCCATGCCGCATAGGATGGCTAACAATCACGTCAGCGATTTCCTACCAAAATTGGCTGGAAGATCTATATTGGTATATCGTCAAAAAGTTTATGACTAAATTAGTCATATTGAAAAGTTTAAGACTAAATTGGCCGTGTACAATAGATTTATGACTTTTTTGGTAATTTTTCCGATCTGACTCTTTTTTTTTTTGTTTATCCTACTCTAACTCTCAACTCACTCTCAGACTTTTGCCCTGCCTCTTGCAGGGCATGGGAGTCGAAATCCACATTTGAAACTATACGTCCCCACCACTAGGCCCTTTATCTTACACCTGAGCAATTATATTCATTTGGCTAAGAGCACCTTCTCAGTCATTTACACATTTCTCTTACATGTTTCAAATGTCTCCCTAATATGCAACCAGGCCTTCATTGTGTACATGGGTGCCCGGCTCAAAAATGCGTTTTCACATCGTTGCCTCACCACATTAACATGCTCCAGAAAATCATTGGCAGGTCTGACAATCAACAACCAATTCATATTTTATGTTATGGAAGCCAAGCGATCGAACAATAAATTTCATAAAACAAGAAAATAAATCGGACACCAGATTTACGTGGTTCGGTCATAGTGACCTACGTCTACGGAGAGAGCAGCAACGAATTTCACTATAGATCAAGTGATACAATGGAGATTATAACCACACTCGAGTCACTCAAACATTTTATGTGTTTCCCAAGCTCCAATTACACTCAATAACTCATGCAGTGTTTAGCCCCACAATTCCTCACGAAATAATCTTTCAATCTCGCGAATGAATTATACACGAATCTTACCACAAGATTTAATCGTTATAAACACTTGAACTCTTGGTGTAATTCCATGAACAAAATCATGAACCCGCTGCCAAGCACCTAGCACCTATGGATGACCCACGGTACTCAGAGAGGTAATGGCACTTAAAGATGACTTCTCTGTTCAAAGCATCCCCTGAATAGGGGTGTCAAAACTGAACCGTATACCCAAATAGAAACACGAACTGACCCGAACAAGCCCGAAATTTTATGTTATTTTCGGTTCGGGTCTCATTATGTTCGGGTAACAGTTATAAAATGGGTATTGTAACATGTTTATGTTCGGTTTGGGTCCTAACACGTACTGAAACACGTTACTTTACCAAAAACATACTTTGTCTTCGCCACTCCGCAAGTTGAATCGAAGAGAGTTCTGGAGTCCAGAGAGTTGCCCATGACAGTAGACTTTGTCTTCACTTCACGTCTTTTCACGTGTCTCTCTCATCTTCTTGGGACTTTGTGAAGACTCTAGCAACCTACACTCTGTCTAGTCTCCCCCCAAACTCTCACACTCCCTAAAGCATACTCTCTTTAGTACCTAGTACCAAGCAGCCGGTCCTGCGCTGATAAGCCTCCACATCCCTCCATGCACTTCGAAATTCAAAATAGATGACCCTCCACTTCTCTGTCTCTTTCTCTTCGCTCTCCAAGAGCACAAAGAAGTCAGGCACAAGGACATTAACATTTTCAGTTTTAGTGACGGGGGATTGGGGACCGATGGTGCTGTCGATGCTACTCAGCCCGGGGCTACTGTTCTAGATCCCGGGATGCCACTGGGTGGTTGAGTTCGGCAACATGCAGACCAGTGTCGCCTTCGTCACCATCCACGCCATCATCGTCTTCGGCCTCATCACCATCTTTAAACAGGGAAAAGGGAAAAAAATCAAAACTTTAGCGGTCACCAACCTTGGTCAATCTTGGGTTCTTCCCGATCTGCTACCCTCCCCCCACTCTCTCCTCTCCATCATCGGGCCGAGGCTGAAGCCCAGGTCGAGCCGAGTCCCCCGACGGAGAAGGAGGAGTCAATTGAGGCGTGTGAGGAGAGAGTTGTCACGCCCCGAACCCTATCGAGCTCGCGACATCCCTCTTTGGTCGAATTAATGCGACGACCCAGGAAACGTCGCCGACCTCAAACGATCACATCAGAGTTTGCACACGGTGAAAACAAGAACATAAACCCTGACAATAAAATCATGGGGTAATACAGAGAGATAATTCACCAAGCCACCAAACATAACATTACACCTCGAGATATATACAATATTCATTCTCATCCATTACACAACCATTAGTCACTTCGAGCACTCACCAAAATTTACATCAACCTATAATACACATACAAACTAGCTTCTCCGGGTCACGTCATCAACTCCAAAAAGGTTAGTAGTCTAGGTATATTCTATTTTCAAAAATGGGACACTTCAAAAGGCTTGGCTACCCCTAGTCTAGCCCCTACGCCCTGTAGACGGCGTCCATTCCGATTCGGTCTCCCCAAAATTCGAATCTGAATCCTCCTCAGGCACGTGCTCCTCTGAAGACTCGGAGTCTGCCTCGATCTCGATCGGGGTATCCTCATCCCCCGACCCTAATGGCACCTCAATCCGTTCCTCGGATTCAAACTCTTCCTGCAAATTTTCCTTATGCTCCTCCCCTGGTTCTTCCTCTGGCTCTACCCCTAAGTCCACCTAGACTACGGTCGTATGTTTGATCCAAGCCAAAATTGTCGTCTACCGGATACTCTACAACTGAATGCTCGGTGTGCATTGGTATACCAAAACGCTGGAGCGGTGGTGGCGGTGGTGGATTCATGGTTCAGGGCGGGGCTCTGAAATAATTTGGTTAAACAACCATGAGACAACTCTCAATAAGTTGACAGCCTAAACTCCACTTAAGCTACTACGTATCTCTAGACAGGTCCAAACACCCAATCATTCAATACATACATAATACACACACAAATGTACTTATCTGGGCTCAACCTCCACATTAGTCTCAAATACACGAGTTTCAAACCACATGCACATTCCAAGCCATTCTCATGCCCAAAAGCACATGTCGTACACGCAACAATTCCGAACCCCACATTTCACACTCATTCATGCACTAACACACCATTTTCATTTTCCATCTCGTTCCTCGGCCCGCGTAAACACGCCTCAGGCCCCACATTCCTATCGCGACCCGCGTAAACACGCCTCAGGCCCGATCTCACTTTCCACTTGCCACATCACACAATCCTATCGCGACCCGCGTAAACACGCCTCAGGCCCGATCACATTCTCACTTGCCACATCACACATTCCTATCGCGACCCGCGTAAACACGCCTCAGGCCCGATTACATTCTCACTTGCCACATCACACATTTCACTTTCAATCTCTTTCCACGGCCCGCGTAAACACGCCTCAGGCCCCACATTCGTATCACGACCCGCGTAAACACGCCTCAGGCCGGTTCAATTCCCCGCGTAAACATGCCTCAGGCCGGTTCAATTCCCCGCGTAAACACGCCTAAGGGATTTAGTGATCACACGAACATGCCAACACGCCGTATTTTATCTGTACCCCGCGTAAACACGCCTCAGGGCTTTTTAGTGATCACACGCACATCACACGCCTCAAATCTCACACGTTCACATACTCGAACATTAATTAAATTCACCCAAATGCACCCAATTCAACCATATCAATTCAGCCCCTAGAACATACAAACACACATTCAAGCATTAATTCCAGTCACAAGGGCAGCAACTATTCAACCTCGACACCCCCACCATTCCGCTCATAAAAATGAACATCCATAGAATCAGAGTAAATCTGGGCAGTTTACAAAGTGACCGAAATCCCATCAAAATAAATAGTAAACAAACTCCAAAAATTCTAAATTTTGGATATATCATAAAAAACATCTTGATAAACATTTCTTATGAAGAAACGAAATCCGGTTTAATCAGCAACCATGTTTTTTCGTCCCTCGAAACCAGACCAGAATCAGTTCGCTCTAACAGACTGTTTTGTCCACAAAATACATTTCTTTCAACACTAAAATCACCTTGAAAAGCTTTGAAATTTTTATATGTCATAGAAAAGAAAGTCTCCAACAACTTTTGTGAAGGAAGTTTATTGAAAATAGATTTGGAAAATTTTATAAAAATTCGGCAAGACAAGAAGATCGGGATGAACAGTGTTCCGGGCAGTTTTAAGACGGTCTGAAAATGGGTTTTCGTGCTACCCAAATGGCCTCCAAAAATTCCAAATTTAAAATATGTTATACCTCAGGATGTGAGGAAAAACTTTTGTGAAGGACACCACCCCTGATTCGTCCTCCAAAAATCTCCACAAAAATAGTAAACCGGGAGGGTACAGAAAACACAATTCCGAGATTCAACCCAAACTTCAAGGATCCGAGTCCTTGTTGATAACCACCGAACTTCAGCCATCAAAATTTATTCCGCAAGGTTCAAACTACCATGCCACAACCATCATATAACATGCCATTTTTCATCACAAAAATCATGGCACAATGATCACGGCATTACACGGCAATTTCACGCAATTAATTGCCGAATCAAAACATCCAATCTACGTGCCAAACAGAAAATCACAGCATCCAATCCAGCCAATCACAGCCCTTATTTGGCCTCTAATTTACCACCAAAATACCACAATTTCATCCCTACGGCCCCTCATCCAAATCAGCCCCTAAAACTGACTAAACCGTGTCTAAACTAGTCCGTTAATACCCGATATCCTAAATAGGGTTTAGATTGCAACTTACTTAGAATCCTAAGCGCGTCCAAGTAAGAGAGAGAGGGTGATGAGCCGGCGGTCACGCGGTGGCAGCGGCGGTCCGGCTGATTGGCGGCGATCGGCGACGGCGGCGATGGCTTGCTCGGCCGGCTACTCACGGCCACGATAGAGAGAGAGAGAGGGAGATCGCCGAGAGGGTGGTGAGGGGACGGCTTGGTGACCGAACGGGCGGCGACGGGTGGACGGTGGCCGGCACGGCGGCGGTACGGCCAAGGGGGAGAGGAGGCGGTCGGTCGGTGGAGGGGGGGGGTGTGCCGAGAGAGAGAGAGGGAGAAATGAGAGGGGGAGAGAGAGAAATTGGTATATATAAACGAATAATTGACCCACTTTTGGCAAAATGACCATCTTGCCCCTCTCTCTAAAATCCAATCGACGGTCACGATTCGTTCTTATCTTGAGATCAATAGTCGAGATCGAATCTTTTCCAAAATATCCAAGGGTAAAATGGGAATTTCCCAAAAAGTCCAAGGGCAAAATTGTCCAAAAATTGTCATTTCTAAAGTGAGGGTGAAATGACCAAAATGCCCTTCCCCATTTATACTTGGCCTTAACAAACTTCCAGGGGTAAAACGGTCATTTTTCATTTCTTGCCGAAATTCGATTTTTCTGAAGGATTCGGACAATTCTAAGGCTGATCATGCCCATAACAACGTCGTCCAAATGATCTGTCGTGACTTTCTAAATTTTCAATGCCCAATTTGGTCTCTAATTAATGACTAAATTTAAATAACATAACTTGAGCGTATCTCAGACTAACAGGTGGCTTGTGGGGAAATTCACACTGTTGACCCGTGACCGATACTGAATCAAGCCACGTTCAAGTTCACTCGGGTCGTGACGACCTCGGTTGTCACTTAATCGCGAGGATCGATAGCTAGTTCCGACGGGCGCGATCGTTTGGTATAGGTTTAGGGTCATTCGTCAGTTCATCTCGTGGTCAAGCGGAATCACCCGCGATCCACTAATATGACAGCGGCGAATTGATCCCTAACTATCCTTGGATCGGCCTACATTGGCTCAAAATGTCACCTCGACAATTCTATGGTCGAAAGTCAATTCACGATCGAGTTTCTTTGGTCTCGCGAATTTAAATCCCCAATTAGCCTTTCCCTAACGGTTAGTATCCCAGGAATAATCAGTTCCAGGCGAGATCTAACTACAAGTACATCCATAAAATCATCAATTTCATAAATTCCAAGTGGGTCAGATTTCAGAATGTCACAAGAGTAATGGCGGACAAACTTGGTGAAGAAAGACCAAAAAAGGGAGGACAATCTCTTTCACTAGACACCTCTCACGATCTTCTTCTTTTTCTAAAATAGGAAATCGAGCTTGATTGTGCCCTAGAGGCTAGAAATGTAGATGCAATAAAAAACAAAACAAAACAAAACAAACCCGAAACCCGACCCGAGGTTTCAGCTCAGGTTATTTGAGATTTGGGTAATGTTTGGGTCAGCGAGAACACACATATCCTATGGGTCGGGTCGGGTCGGGTCGCGTGAAAATCCGACCCAACTCGACCCATTGACACCCCTAGCCCTAACCTGTATATAATATATGGTCAACGAAGTCAACCACGTAAAGTAAAAAAAAAGTAATCCACGTTCAGCATCCAAAAAGCATTCGGTCAACAAGTCAAACTTGATGAGCATCCCCCCTTCAGATAAACTTTAGCCGTGACTTCCACAAGAAATAGGAAAGAATTTATTCTTTCTACTTTCCTTTTCCAACGTGAAGTCCAACAAAAGGAAATCCCACTGCCAGGAGATATTCACAATTTGGTCCAATTCAAAATACACGTTGGACTTTCCAACTTCGGTGGCCGAAGATTGCAGCACATATCAGGAAACCTTATTTCCGAAACTTGGTCTTACATTAAATTAATATTTCTAAAATTCAGATTTTCGCTTCGGGCTCAAACTCGAGACATATTCGAACATTTTAGGTATTTTAGGTATATATAGCTTATAAATAACCAAAATTTTGGTGGAAAACCCGTTTTTGCTACATTTCCTTATATAGCTCGGTACCATCCGAAAAGAAATCATATCCACATTTATCCCACCTTTCATGTGAAATTTTTTCATCCGGATTGTATCCGTGTTTTATCCGGCCTTATCCTATCTTGGACAACAATCAAACATTGGATAAAATAAAATTTACCTTGTCCAGACTTTCACCCTGGTCACCAACCATGGCCGTAGTATTCATTTGGCTTTGATCTAGACCAGACCGAACCATTTCATAAGAAGTTTCAGAATATGTACAGCGAAGATCCCTCGAAGCATCTGTTCTGTAGCTACAAAAGGAGCTTCGATGGATTTGCTGCAATGTTAACGGAAGAGGAAGCGAAGAAGATGGCTGGTAATTAACATCATAGTTTAGTCTATCATAAATTTACATATATATGGATACATGTATTGCTTGTAACAAATACAAAATCGTTTCTGTGGCACAAAACTTAGGATTGGAGGGCGTGGTGTCCGTGTTCCCCAGCCAGAAGCAGCAGCTCCACACCACGAAATCACGGGACTTCATGGGCTTCTCACGACAAGTGAATAGATCGGAAACAGAAGGCAATGTCATCGTCGGAGTGGTCGACACTGCATATGGCCGGAATCGGAGAGTTTCAGTGACGAAGGGCTGGGCCTGCCGCCGAGCAAATGGACCGGCACTTGTCAAACTTCAAACAATTTCACTTGCAACAAGTACGTCATTATTTAACATTCTTCTTAACAAAATTACATGAATATATCTTATGTATATATATATTTTATGCTTTAATGTGCTACAACAACGATATTTATGTTCGCGAGCCGGTTGAGAGATTGTTGTCACATTGACATTTTCTTAAAAAAAGTAGATAAAAAAATTGAACAAACTTCTATTTGACTATAAATTTTGGTTGACTTGACTCGTTTCATCCAATGATTGATAGATTTCTCTTGCAATGAGATGGTCGTTTTTTAATTCGCATGCATAATTTCATGGTCAACTAGAACCGTCTCCTCAATGGGTTTAATATTTTTACTTCGTTTCTGTACAATCTCCAAAAAAAAAATAGAAAAGCAAAGAACTGAATCGGAAAATCAAGAAACGTATGATTAGAATTATCTAAAATTTGTATTGACTATATTAAAAAATTAAAACTATATATGTTATGAAGCTAGAGAGATGAGACGACAGAATCAAGAAGGAATATGAAGTATCACGTCAATATGATAATGAATACACTCATATGTCCAATTATTTTTATACCAAGGTTATCGGGGCAAAATACTACCAAGCAGACCACAAATATCCAAGGGATTTTGTATCCCCAAGAGACTCCAGTGGCCATAGATCGCACACGGCGTTGACGATAGCCGGAGGTGAAGTAAGTATGGCCAATCTATTTGGCCTGGCTCAAGGCACGGCTCGCGGCAGAGTTCCATCAGCCCGCATAGCGGTGTACAAAGTGTGTTGGTCCGTTGGTTGCGATGACGCTGACATCCTTGCCGCATTCGATGACGCGAAGCGTGTACTTCAACGCGGGTTGTGCCATAGGTGGTAGATGTTGAGCCTGAGGCATGTATTGTAACGCGGGCGCGAGACATGGCCTGAGGCGTGTACTGTAACGTGGGCCGAGGAGTGCTGGGAATATGGCCAACCTGAGGCGGTACCATTACGTGGGTTGTGCACTAGGAGAACGGATGTTGAGCCTGAGGCGGTACCATTACGCGAGCCCAGGAGTGTTGTGTATATGAGATGGTCGCAGTAAACCTGAGGCGGTACCATTACGCGGGTCACTGGCGAGTGAGGTGGAAAAGATGCGATGAAACGGGAACAAATGCATGAAATGTCATTAGAACATGCATATGAGTGGAATAGTGCTATTATAAGACTAATGTGCAGGTTGCGTATATTGAGAATCAGGTAAGTACGATTGTGTGGACGTCGTTTGTGTATGGCTTGATTTGGTGTCTGGACTTGTCTGGAATACGTGATAGCCTAGGTAAGGTTTAGGTTGTGTACTTATTGAGAAGTGTCTCATGGTTGTATCAACCAAACCATTTCAGAGCACCCGCCCAAGCTATGAACCTTCCGTCGCCGCCGCTACAGCATTTTGGGATTGTTATGCATACTAATCATGATGTGGTAGAGTTCCCGATCAAGATTGAGGCCGATTCGGAGTCGTCGGATGAGCCTGTGCCTGATGAGGATTCGGATGAGGATTTTGAGGAGAGTGAGTCAGAGTGGACGCCAGCAGAGGGCGTAGGGATTAGTTTTGGAGCTGAGGAAGAGTCTGGAAGTGTCCTATTTTGGTGTAGCGTTACCCAGGCTACTAATCTTTTGTGATATCGGTGGGTTGCAGTTTAGTAGTTCAATGTGCATATTTGCTTTGTGGTTTGTAAATGGCGATTGTGGCATAAGTTTTTACTGTAAATGGATATTGTACTTAAATTGAGGTATAGTATAAGATTTGGTGGTTTGGCAATTTATTCTCTTTAGTACCCCTGGTAAATCATTGTCTGGGTGTTCGTTGTTTCCGCCGCGATTAAACTCTGATGGGTTTCTTTTGGGTCGGCGACGTTTCCTGGGACGTCGCACTATTTCGACCGAAGAGGGATGTCGCGTGCTCGATGGGGTTGGGGGCGTGACAGTCCCAATCCACATCAGGATTGTCATCAAAATCAATGCTTGTTGCTGACTTGTTTCATAGTTCGACTTCTGCCTTTCTGTGAATACCGTTTCCGGAGCAATTCGGTGGGAGCTCTTATGATTCAAGTACTTCATTAGGAGTACGAAAGAGACGAAATGTATTTGCTACGGTTGCCTCTCATTGACAGTTGAGAATTGAAATGCCTGGCTGAAGGCCAATCTAAACCTGCTCTCAGAGTCAGCTGAATTTGTTCTCCTCAAGAATGACGATCACGTGGTATTTCTCAAACCATGGAGTCAGGTACTGCTCGATCTTAGTTTCAAAAAGAAATAATGGCCCCCTTAATCCTCAACTAAGTCATGACTTATAAGCTCTGGAAGCCACTGGAATATCATTAAATGCTCATAAACAAAGTCGACCTATGACTCTCTTTTCATTAGGATGCAGAGAAGTGGCAGCTTGGGACAAGAACAGTCTCTTATTACCTACAATCCGCGAACCATGCTCGGGAAAACAGAAAAAAAAGGCGCCAATGACATTAAATGGTCAAACCGCGGTAATGAGCTTATTGTTTATGCAGGAATGATTATTTTATCCATTTTGGGGCAATGAAAGAGTGCAATGCAACCAAGTAAATGTGAAGAACTTTGGTATTGGGTAACAAAGATGGGGACATCGATGACAAGAGTATTTTCGGGATGAAGATGGATATGGATATTGTTCTCCTTTTGCAATCTAGATAACCAGTTCAATCTTTTGGAGATATCCCATTGTCGCAGAAGAAATGGTCTTTACTTGATCAGGCTGCATTGATGATGCTAGACAGTTTACCTTTTTTCACAAGAAAAGTGAAGAAAAAACGGTACAAGGATGTAAAAGTTATCGAAGACCACTTCCATATCGGACGACGTGCCTTCTTCAAGCTGGAGGGAGAGGAAATCAAACGAATCACCAAGTTCTCGCAGTTGTTATGGAACGGTTCATCCTTGGACTTCAGAAGCGGGAAATAGATTCTACTTTGAAAACATGGTAATATGCAGGGTAACTTCCCCAATAAACTATATCTCCATATAATCGCACCTTTAATCATTAAGTAAGTCATGTCTTATAAAGAAAATGGAAGTAAAATCTTCTTTTCATTTGGCTGCTGACAAGTGGCAGCTTGGGAGAAGAACAGGATCTTATTTCCTACCACCCACAAACCTAGCTCGGGAAAAAGAAAATCTACTAAAATTATTATGATGCAAAATAAGAAAATTTGTATGAAATGATCAAATCATCCGCGTTGAGCTTATCATATCTAAAATACTGAGCTCATCAACTTTTGTGCGACAATAGAGTGCATTTCTAGATATTTTCAGTCTTTGTCAGATATTAAACCCTGCACAAGATATGCTCTTTACTTGGTAATCTTCTTTGAGTGGTAAAAGAGTTGTAAAAGAAACAAAGAAGAAATGGTACGAGGATTCAAAAATTCATCAAAGACCATTTCAATATCAGGTGATATGCATTCTTTAAGCTGGAGGAGAGGAAATGAAACAAATCGCCAAGTCGTCGGAGTTGTTATAGGGTGAGAAGGGGAAAATAGATAAAACCTCAGAAGACTTGGTAGTAATCTGCATGAAAACCTGCTGGCAAACTAAACACTGGGTCAAACATTTTCATCTATAAAGAGAGAGCATGTTGCCATGCAAGTCCTCACTCCTCCCTCAAGCAATACTAGTCTGTGCAAGGATTAGAACCTGCGATCAAGGCCCCAACTCCTGTTCACAACCACAATGAAGTTTCTTCCCATTAGCTTTCTCATATTGGCTTTAGCAACTGCCGCCGCTTTAGCTTACGACCCGAGTCCTCTTCAGGACATATGCGTGGCAACCAGTGATATGGAATCTGGAGGTTGGTTCCTCAATTCTTGCATTAGTCATGTATTTCATATCTGCCTTATGATGCCGAAACTGAGACGCCAATTTTTTTTCTTATGCAGTATTTGTGAATGGAAAGTTCTGCAAGGACCCCAAAGAAACCACAGCTGATGATTTCGTCTTTATGGGGTTCAGAACTCCTGGAAACACATCGAATCCGCTTGGATCAAAAGTCACACAGGCTTTTGTCGACCAATTTCCAGGACTCAACACTCTTGGAATATCCATGGCTCGCATTGACTTCGCTCCTGGCGGCCTAAATCCTCCCCACACTCACCCTCGTGGCACCGAGGTTTTGGTAGTGGTGGAGGGTACGCTACTTGTTGGCTTTGTCACGTCCAATCAATTAAACAACACACTCTTCACCAAAGTCCTGTACAAGGGGGACGTGTTTGTGTTCCCCATTGGTCTCATTCACTTCCAGTTGAATATCGGAAACACGTATGCGCTAGCCTTTTCCGGTCTTAGCAGCCAGAACCCAGGAGTCATTACCATTGCTAATGCTGTCTTCGGAGCGAAGCCACCCATTTCTGCTGATGTTCTTACCAAGGCCTTCCAAGTGGACAAGAAGGTTGTTGACTATCTCCAGGCGCAATTTTGGTACGACAACAACTAAATGAATCTATCATAAGTTACACAAAATAATTGAATTATAAGAGTTACAAGATTAATCTTATTTCCATAAGTGGTTGTGTTAGACACATAACTAAACTACATACCACATGTATTATTGATTTCGAGTAAATCATTGTTGCCTCTCTCTCGACTGGTATCCAATAAAAGATTGTTACCTCTCTCTCTCTCTCTCATGACACGATCAGGATAATTGGACTCATTCCTCAATTAAAATGTCTATAAATGGAAAATCAGAGTGCAATAACATTAAACTATGTACAATTCGGAACTGGGAAGGATGTTATCTAATAGTAAATATTGCTTCCCACATCAACGGAATTTGTACTCCAAAAAGGGTATCATGCAAAGAATGTCCAACCCTATTAAATAGTCTGATTTAAAACAGTCTTGTGATTGAGTACAGAGACTATTTAAAGAAATCATCAGGGCGATTGTTAATACATCCGGCCCTTAGGTGGCCAAAAATAAAAAAAGAACCGCTTTGTTTCCATCATTATCTTGAAAGGAGAAGTTCACCACAATGTGTCAATTTCCTTAGAGTATCAAATTCAAGTTTGATAAATTACTGCTGACGACATTTCTCATTTTTTTACCGACATACTAAATTCTGCAGATAACTTTACTTTTTCTTTAGTATGGCCAGAAGAAAAATCTTTCCTGCACTCATTTTCCATCTACAATCAAAATGTCGGGTTGAAACCTCATAATTTCGGCTGGATAATTATTTCCAGAATTGTCGTGGCCTACAATATCATTTATAAATGTGTATGCACGGACAAAGTCAAAACCTTGAATACGATATGGACGGCATTGATCTCTTTATTGAAGCAATCACTATTACAATCTCAAATAGACCATCGATGGACATAAAGGGGAAATATAGAGACACAAATGCGTTACTTCCTATGCACTTATTTTGACAATTTCCAAAAGAACGAGAAAGCTAAGTTGCTTCTCAACCTTAGCTTGGAATGATCTAAGACTCTATATAACAATTGAACCGAAAACAAACTTAGACATATCATGAAGATGGACATGAGTCTGAACAAAATCGTCGTGCAATTCAATTTGGTCTAACCGTTTAATTTCAAATATGGGTCCGAAGTGGCCATTTGGTCTCAAACAAGAGATTAAGCTCCCCGGTTGGCAAGTACATATGCTTATTCCGGTAGCACGAGTAGGGGCATTTTTGTCCATAGTCATTTTTTTTTCTTTTTTTTTCCCATCTTTTCATTGTTCATCTTCTTGATTCTTGGAGGGAAGTTGCAGGTCTCAAGCTCACCTCCAAATCTGGCCATCTTACATGACCACGGGCATTCAAGCGTCGCCTTGGCCCACTTTTCAGATAGCCGTCCATGGCCACCGGCACTAAACGAGCCGTTGTCTCTCTCTTTACACTCAAAAGCATATATTTAACTTAATCCCAAAACTCTTTGATCTCTTTCTCAATAACTTGATTTAGCCCCCCAAAAAGCCATGGGATAGCTCTGACAAGAAAACCATGAATTGCTAGTCCGGCAACCGCAGGTAGCACGGTTCCGACAAGAAGAAGAAGTTTGAGCTGGTGGCACTGCCCTCAAACGTCAGGCCGAAAGCAGCAGAAGCTGAAAGGGCCGGAGGCTGCTGTGAGGCCCAACCGTTACGCTGTTGACCAAGTGCAACCTTTGGCTATTGAAGTGATAGCAGAATAATGACTACCGGCTCATGGAGGAGTTCGTGATGAACGAAGATCAGCTCAAGCCATGGCCACATGCAACGATGGCTCGTTTCGTAGCCGATGGCCATGGATAGCCCGGTCTGAAGAGCTTGCCAAGAAGACGCCTGAATGCGAGCCAACAGCCATGGAAGACTTGAAGGAGGAAGAAGAGAAAAAAAATGAAAAGAAAAAAAAAAAAAGAAATGTTATGAAGGAAGGCCGTGGGTGACTTCCAGGCAAGTGGAACACAATAACAGAGTAATGGCAGTGGAACATATATTAAGTTGTCCAACACGTCCAACATCTATAGAGCACGCAATCATATAATATATTTCCGAGACGACCTCCTCACCTTCGAAGACTTTCACCAAATATTTCCTCAAACTTAGCCCTGTATTTGGTGCTAGTCTGAATGGTATTTTTTAACTGATGAAGGAAAGCCCCAGGTAACTTCCAAACAGGTGGAACATGATAACAAAATAATGGTAAGTGGAGAATATATTAAGTTGTATAATACGCCCAACATCCAACTAACATGCAATAATATAATATATTTTCGAGACGACCTCCTCCTCTTCTCTTCTTTTTCTTTTTCTTTTTTCTTTTTTCCTTTTTCCCTCTCCTAGCCATCGATCTATGACTTTCTTTTCATTAGGATGCAGAGAAGTGGTAGCTTGGGACAAGAACAATCTCTTATTACCTACAATCCACGAACCATGCACGGGAAAACAGAAAAAAAAAAAAAAAAAGGTGCCAATGACATTAAATGGTCAAACCGCGGAAATGAGCTTATCGTTTTGTGCAAGAATGCTTATTTTATCCATTTTGGTGCAACAAAAGAGTGCAATGCAACCAAGTAAATGTTAAGAACTTTGGTATTGGGTAATGAAGGAAACAGATTCCTAGAAATGCGGAAAGACAGAAACAAATTCCTAAACGACATAAAACTCGAACTAACGAGTATCGCCCAAAAATCGTATACGAAAAACGTACCCAGTATAAACTTGAATCACCGATCGTTAAAGTACATCACCAAGAGGGACGTACCTTGTTTTCCACGGATTAAATGTTCCTTTTGCAACGTCGAGAGAGAGAGAGAACAATCCTTAGATCGTTGAACAAAATCCCTTCTTCTTTGTCCTTCTGTGAGAATAAGTTTCTAATCATGAAAATATGCAACACCCACACACACTCTTACGTGTGTTCTCACTTTTTGTGTCTAGACAATAACTGCCAAGTGCAGTTATTTCCTTTCATGGGCTGAGGTAGCCCATCATGAGCGGCCCATCATTCACAAAGAAAACCCATCAGGTAACAAAGATGGGGGACATCGATGGCAAAAGTATTTTCGGGATAAAGATGGATATGGATATTGTTTTCCTTTTGCAATCTAGATAACCAATTCGTTCTTTTCGAGATATCTCATTGTCGCAGAACAAATGGTCTTTACTTGATCAGGCTGTATTGATTATGCTAGAGAGTTTACCATTTTTCACAAGAAAAGTGAAGAGAAAACGGCACAAGGATGTAAAAGTTATCGAAGACCACTTCCGTATCAGACGACGTGCCTTCTTCAAGCTGGAGGGAGAGGAAATCAAACGAATCACCAAGTCGTCGCAGTTGCTGTCGAACGGTTCATCCATGGACTTGAGAAGCGGGAAATAGATTCTACTTTGAAGACTTGGTAATATGCAGGGTAGCTTCCCCAATAAACTATATCTCCATATAATCGCACCTTGAATCATTAAGTAAGTCATGTCTTATAAAGAAAGTGGAGCTAAAACCTTCTTTTCATTCGGCAGCTGACAAGTGGCAGTTTGGGAGAAGAACAGGATTTTATTAATTTCCTACCACCCACGAACCTAGCTCGGGAAAAAGAAAATCTACCAAAAGTATTTTATGAAAAGTAAGAAAATTTGTATTAAATGATCAAATCATCATCGATGAGCTTATCATATCTGAAATATGAAGCTCATCAACTTTTGTGCGACAAGAGAGCGCATTTCTAGATATTTTCGGTCTTCTTTGAGTGGTAAAAGAGTTGTAAAAGAAACAAAGAAGAAACGGTACGAGGATTCAAAAATTCATCAAAGACCATTTCAAAATCAGGTGATAATTTACCTTACCAAAAAAAAAATCAGGTGATAAGAAACAAATGGCCAAGTCGTCGTAGTTGT
Source organism: Syzygium oleosum (assembly GCF_021117445.2). NCBI lineage: Eukaryota > Viridiplantae > Streptophyta > Magnoliopsida > Myrtales > Myrtaceae > Syzygium > Syzygium oleosum. The sequence goes on along the minus strand of NW_026607500.1, from coordinate 2,031,023 downwards.
TATAGGGTGAGAAGGGGAAAATAGATAAAACCTCTGAAGATTTGGTAGGAATCTGCATGAAAACCTTCTGATGAACCAAATACTGGGTCAAACATTTTCATCTATAAAGAGAGAGCATGTTGCCATGCAAGTCCTCACTCCTCCCTCAAGCAATACTAGTCTGTGCAAGGATTAGAACTCGCGATCAAGGCCCCAACTCCTGTTCACAACCACAATGAAGTTTCTTCCCATTAGCTTTCTCATCTTGGCTTTAGCAACTGTCGCTGCTTTAGCTTACGACCCGAGTCCTCTTCAGGACATATGCGTGGGAACCAATGATATGGAATCTGGAGGTTGGTTCCTCAATTCTTGCATTAGTCATGTATTTCATTTCTGGCTTATGATGTCGAAACTGAAACACCAATTTTTTTTCTTATGCAGTATTTGTGAATGGAAAGTTCTGCAAGGACCCAAAAGAAACCACGGCTGATGATTTCCTCTTTATGGGGTTCAGAACGCCTGGAAACACATCGAATCCGCTCGGATCAAAAGTCACACAGGCTTTTGTCGACCAATTTCCAGGACTCAACACTCTTGGAATATCCATGGCTCGCATTGACTTCGCTCCTGGCGGCCTAAATCCTCCCCACACTCACCCTCGTGGCACCGAGGTTCTGGTCGTGGTGGAGGGTACGCTACTTGTTGGCTTTGTCACGTCCAACCAATTAAACAACAAACTCTTCACCAAAGTCCTGTACAAGGGGGACGTGTTTGTGTTCCCTATTGGTCTCATTCACTTCCAGTTGAATATCGGAAACACGTATGCACTGGCCTTTTCCGGTCTTAGCAGCCAGAACCCAGGACTCATTGTCATTGCTAATAATGTTTTTGGAGCGAAGCCACCCATTTCCGTTGAAGTTCTCACCAAGGCCTTCCAAGTGGACAAGAAGGTTGTTGACTACCTCCAAGCGCAGTTTTGGTACGACAACAACTAAATGAATCTGTCATAAGTTACACAAAATAATTGAATTATGAGACTTGTAAAATTAATCTTATTTCCATAAGTGGTTGCTCTAGACACACATAACTAGACTACATACCACATGTATGCCTTATTTCGAATAAAAGATTGTTACCTCTCTCGACTGATTTCAAATAAAATATTATTACCTCTCTCTCTCTCTCTCTCTCTCTCTCTCTCTCTCTCTCTCTCTCTCTCTCTCTCTCTCTCTCTCTCTCTCTCTCTCTCTCTCTCTCTCCCGAGGCGTGTACTTCAACGCGGGTTGTGCCGTAAAATATGTGGGACTCACTGTTGGATGTTTGTTTATAAAACAAACAAAATAATGCTCTTTCCTTTGTCCCACATAGAAAAGTTTTGAGAAAGTGGGCCACTTTATAACTGTGAATATCTTCTTGCTCCTTAGAGTGAAGACAATGGGGTGTGTGCTAGTCCACACAATACCCGCATGCGGGTGCGCGATTGTGGCACTAATCCCTTTATATATATTTTTATTTTATTTTATTCCGAATTTTACATGTATCTTTTCAAGACAACTTTTGGAGATTATACTTGTTCAGTATTCAATCTTTCCCGAAGGGTTGTATTTGTTCAGTTTGCAACTTCTTCCGAAGGAATATCCTTGTTAGCTTTGCAACCTTTTGTGAAGAGTTGCCTATGTTCTTTAAGACCGATTTCTATATATGTCAATTTTTGGCAAGAAGGAAAAAAAAATCAATTTTTCAAGTCTTCTTTCGAAAACTACAGCCATCATTTTCAATTTTTTCCTAGAGAGACCCTGGAGAAATACTAGAATTGCTATCTAGTATTCTCATTTTGAGACTTTGTTGTATCCCGGAGGATTTTTGCCGGTGACCATTAGCAACATTGTGGGGCAAATAAATCTTTAAGGAAAGTGATATCACGTCTCAAAATCCGACTTGATTGCTCTTTTGATTCGAAGCCATTTATTTTTACAACACTCACAATGGTCCCCTTTGGAAAGCACCGGTTCCCATGCAATTATTCCACCATGATTAGTTCTGATTACCATATCGTCCATAAATTAGGATGTACAAGATTTCTCCTAAGTAGTAGATGTAAAAGATTTGTTTTCTATGTACCTAACATGTGGTACAGTAAATCGAATTGGCAGGGAATCTCCATAAACACCTTTGATCTCAAAAGTATGGTTTATCCATTGATTTATGGGGGCTATGCTCCCAATGTGTCTACTGGATTCGATGCGTCCATATCCAGGTAATTTACTGACCACCGAAGACTATAGTAAATTCCGCCAGCGGTCACTAATTTTCGTGCATCTTGCAATCAAGTCACTAAATTTTTTTAGGGATGCTAAACAAACTAAAGGCTTGAGTTTTTATCTGAAGAAAATGCTCTCTGGGAAAATTGGACCCCAACTTGGTGAAGGGCAAAATTGTGTTCTGTGATGCTCGAGAATAGAGGACCATTCTTTGCTGGTGCTATTGGTGCTTTGCTGCAAGACTATGGACCCAAAGAAAGTGCCAACTCTTTCCCCATATCCACATCTTACCTAGACCCAAAGGCCGGCAACGATTTCTACTTGTACATGAGCAACACCAGGTCTTCTTTTTTTCTAATTCCTTTTCTTTTCTTTTCTCTTTTTCGCCTTTCGCACAAAAAAGCTTCAGGTGATCCAATTATGGCAATGGCGTGGGCACTAAATTGTTTGAAAACTCTCTTAGCAGCCCAACGGCGACCATATGCAGGAGCTATGAGGGACCCGTTGAGCTTGCACCCTACGTGGTGTCCTTTTCATCAAGAGGTCCAAACCCAGTTACACCTGATATTCTTAGGGTAATTTTACATGTCATATTCGTCTACAAGATTGTGAATGGAGAGTTGTATGAACCAACATTGAACCTATATGGTATTCCTATAACAATAATATGTGATATCTTGTTAATTACAGCTAGATTTGGCAGCCCTGGAGTTCATATTTTGGCTGCATGGTCTTTGGTCAATCCGGCTTCGCAGGTTCAAGGAGATGTCAGATATGTACCCTACAACATTATATCAGGGACATCAATGGCATGTCCACATGCAACTGCAATTGCGGCTTACATTAAGTCATTCCACCCCTCATGGTCTCCTACTGCTATTAAATCTGCTCTTATGACCACTGGTAATGTTCATTATATTGTTGACTGTATTCGATTTTCTTATGGCCAGATTGACAATTTTGAAGTAGAACGGAGGAAAATGTGTTATAAAAAGATGCATGAAAAGCTATTTATCTCTCTGGTCGAATGCCACACCATTTGAAAAGTAGCATCATCTAATGTGTTGAGTACTCAATGAATGATCTGATGTGAGTGCATCGACTAATCTGGTTTGAGGACGATACCATCATTTTGTCATTGATGAAAATTAGGATCAATAACAGACATTTGTTAGAATGCAGGTCTAGTAAGTAATGTTTCTAACGGCATTGTGCAAAGAACACCAAGAATTCCAGGAAGCTCACAATTTTTCATATTTCACAATATGGACATATATCGGGCCCGATTCACTTTCATTTCTTGATAATTTCTAGCTCTTCCCATGAGTGCGGACATCAACTTTGAAGCCGAATTCGCATATGGGGCAGGCCACCTTCATCCCGTTCAATCGCCAGATCCTGGCTTGTCGTACGATGCCAATGAAACTGATTATGTCAACTTCTTATGCGGACAGAATTACAGCACGGAAAAATTGTGACGGGTCAGAGGTGATAATAACACTTGCTCAGGATCAAACAATGGAACAGCAGCTTGGGACCTGAATTATCCATCATTTGCACTTTGTACTGCAACGAGGGCCTTTAACCGCGCCTTTACGAGGCTCGTGACAAATGTCGGGTCACCTACATCAACGTACACCTCTGTTGTTGAAGCTCCACATGGGATCAAAATCAAAGTTATACCCAGTAACTAGTCTTTCTCAAGTAATGGACAGAAACTGGCTTTCGGGGTAATGGTTGAAGGGAAGCTGGACAGAGACATCCTTTCTGCTTCTCTAACATGGGCTGATGGGGAACATCAAGTAAGAAGCCCCATTGTCGCATTCTCTCGTCAAATAATTACATAGCCATCTTGAACCTTGTAATCTAATTGCAATCGAACATTCGATGCTCCACAAAAATAAGAGGTAAGAACATGATCAGTGATTTGATAGTACGGCTATGCTTTTCTGGGGATTTTGATGACGCTTTGACAGGGTGACCCTGTATTTCAATAAAAGTTTGATGGGCAAACTTCTTTTCAAAATCTCGTTCCGCATACTCAGATAGAAGTTGGGATCGACCCCAACCGTTGCTCGATAATAGCGTTAGTTGTTTGATGTTCTTCTCTTACAATGGGGTCCATGTTGTCCCAAGACAGGTCTCATCCCACAAAAAACGTGCTACAAACTCGGATGTAAGCAGCAGATACTTCCTATTATTGCGAGACCAATTGCTTTTATTGCCATTATCCCGTCCTTTGCAATGCTCTTTCTCACAAGTACAACATGAAAACTTGTCCTACTGGATACTTCATTGAAGTTGAGTGAATATTCGAAGGTGATTTCACCTAGATATCATTTTCCAGCAGAGCTTGTTTGATTGCATTGAGCTTGCTTGAACGACACGCTCAAGAAAACAATATTTTCTGTTTAACAAAGATAGTACGATATATGCGATTATTATGACCAATGCGGAAACTATAACGAAATTAAAACTAATAAGAGTAAAAGAACACACAGATTTATGTGGAAAACTGTTGTAGAAAAATAACGGGGAGAGGAGAAGCAAAATCTATTATGGAAATTCAAAGATCACAAAAGGTGTCTCAAAAACCTTAAGACTCTTCTAGTCTCTACTTCAAACCTAATAACTTGAGAAAAACAATATATATACAGTAGGACTAATAACCTTACGACTCTTCTAAGCCCTATGCTACCAACTCTAAGGCTCCATTTTTTTTTTTGCGAATAATGTGACATTTCTTAAAATGTTTTCCAAAAAGTCATGACAATATTTTTCGTCATTTGATAAGGAAAATTTCATTTGGTCGGAAATTTCCAACGTAGATACCAGCTATCCTACATGGCACGGCCGCTGAAGTGGACATTTTTTTGTAAATTTTTTAACTAATTTTTTAATTTTCTTCTTTTTTCTTTTTCTTTTTCCTTCTTCCTTCATCGGTCGCAGAGCCTAGGTGACAGCCAGCAATAGATCACAGGTGAGGGCCACTTGCTAGCCCCAAGGCGAGCGAGGTCAAGCCTCACCCGAGGCCGGCCATCGCCGAGGCTTGGCGACCGACAAAGGAAGAAGGAAAAAGAAAAAAATTAAAAAATTTTGGTTTCGATGGACTTGAGCACAAACATTGAGGACCCATGCACGAGCACAAACATTGAGGACCCATCAGCCTCGGGCAAGGCCTGGCAACCGACAGTAGAAGAAGGAAAAAAAAAAAATTTTGGTCTCGATGGACTCAAGCATGGACGTCGAGGACCCATGCACGAGAGTTGAGGACCTAGGCTCAGCCTCGATATCACCGGGCCTGGCATCCTAGGCATAGGCACTGGTGTCCTAGGCCTAGCCTCGATACACCCGAGTGCAGCCTAGATGGACTTGGGCCAAGCCTCGATGGATCCGGGCTTGGGCGCTGGGGACCTTACTCCATTGCCAAGGGCGTTGGTGTTCATGTACCCAACCACTGATGCTTAATCATATTTTGAAAAATGATTTCTGATTTTTTAAAGAGGAAATCATTTTCTTGAATTTAAGATTTGGTATAAAACATTTTTCGTTGACTAGGAAAACATTTTCCATTGGCTCATTTTCATAAGCAAACCAAACGCCGGAAAATGAGGAAAATGATTTCTCGAAAAATGTTTTCCTCGAAACAAATGGAGCCTAAATCTACATTTATTTTTCTCAAATTAGGTTGCCACAAATTTCAATACGGGTATCAAAACTCAATTTGGTCATAACATGCTCCACATATCCCCACCTTGGCTTGAATTCCTCAAATAGATATAAGCATCAAACAATCTTCTCCTCCTACTAAAGTAAAACTTAGTTGCAGTAAACATTAACCAAATCCAAGCAACACTTGAATTCGGCAATAGGCAAGGGTTTGGTCAACATATCAGATGGATTGTTCCTCTACCAATTTTCAAGACTTTGCTATAGCTATAAGCTAGAATGTCTCGAATAAAATAATACCACACATCAATATACTTTGTCCTCTCATGATATATCTAATCTTTAGTAAAATGTATAGCACTCTGACTATCACAGTGGACAAAATTCACACCATGATCCACACTGAGCTCTCCAAATAAGCCTCTTAAACATATAGCATCTTTAACTGTCTCTGTAATGGCCATATATTTTGTCTCTGTAGTAAACAAAGCAACCGTATGTTGTAAAGTATCTTTCCAATTGACTGCACAACCTCTAATAATAAAAATATACCCGGTTAAAGACCTCCTCTTATCAAGGTCACCGGCATAATCAGAATCAATATATCATGTAAAAGTATCACTAGTTTCCCCAAACTCTAAACAAAAATCAGAAGTACCCTTTTAAATATTTCAAAATCCACTTCATAGCTTGCTAGTGAACTTTGCATGGGCATAATAAATACCTACTTACCACGCTAACGGCATGTGAATGTCAAGTCAAGTGTAAACCATGGTATACATTAGGCTACCAACTGCATTAGAGTATGAAATATGTGACATATATTTATCTCTTCATTTGTATGTGGACATAAATTCTGTATATCAGATTTATCTTTTGTTGCAATCAACATGTCATCAACATATAATAAAAGATAAATGAAAGAACCATTTGGAAGTTTGCACAAATATACACAACTATCATATTTGCTTCTACAATAGCCAAGTTGCACCATAAATGAATCTAACATTTTGTACCACTCTCTCGGTGATTACTTCAAGCCGTATATAGACTTCTTCAATTGACCAACATGATCTTCCTTACCTTTAAACTGAAAACCCTCTAGTTGACCCATATAGATTTTCTCTTCAAGCCTACCATACAAGAAAGTTGTTTAACATCGAGTTATTCCAACTTTAAATCATACATAACAACTAATGCAAGAAAATCTGAATTGAGTTATGTTTAATGACAGGTGAAAACACATTATTAAAATCAACTCCCTCAATCTAACTATAGCCTTTAACAAGTAGACGAGCTTTGAACCTAATACTTTCAACTCTAGGATACCTTCTTTTCGTTTTAAAATCCATTTGCAACATACAATTTTTTTTCCTTTTGGTAGCTTGATAAGCTCCCAAGTCTTATTCTTTTCAAGAGATTTCATCTCTTCATTCATAGTAATTGACTACTTTGCTGAATCTTTTGAAGAGACAGTTTTCTTATAGGTTTAAGACTCACTCTACTAACTTTGCGACTAAAAGACTATAAGTAACAAAATCTGAGTACCCAAATTTCTGTGGAGGCTTCACTATCCTTCAATAGAATATTGCTCCTCTTCAGGTTCTTCAATCTCAATATTATTAGTAGACTATTGAACTGGTTGCAAAGAAATTACTTCAAGCTCCACCTTCTCCACAGCACTTTCTAGATTTTCATTGTCATGAAAAGACGATTCCTTAATAGGATAGAGCATAGCAGACTCATCGAAAGTAATACCTTTGCTAATGATAATCTTAGATGAATCAATAGACCAAAGTCTCTAACCCTTTACACCATAAGTATAATCAAGAAAATTGTATTTCTTTGCTCTAGGTTCTAGTTTCCCCCATATGTTAGACATATAAATACTTGAAAATAAGAATAATCAATAGGTTTACCTGATCATAACTCCTCAGATGTCTTGCACTCAATAGATGTGCAAGGAGAACGACTTACCAACCAGCAAACTGTATTGACTGCCCCAGCTCACAACTCTTTGCCCAAACCAGCATTAGACAACATGCACCTTGTCATTTCTAAAAAGGTTTTGTTCATGCATTATGCAATACCATTCGGTTGTGGTATATTCATTGTAGTATAATGCCTCGCAATGCCTTCATTTTTGCTGAATTCATTAAACTCGCCTCAATAAAATTCCAACCCATTATCTGTTCTTAGCCTCTTGATTTTTTTACTGGTCTACTTCTCGATCAATGTTTTCCATTACTTAAATGTAACAAAAACATCACTCTTTTATTTTAAAAAATAGACCCAAACTTTCCTTAAAAAATCATTAATGAAAGTTAGTAGATAACTTGAACCAAGGACTTTTGAAGGAACTTTTGCAGGACCCCAAAGATCACAATGAATACAATCCAAAGTGCCCTTTGTTGTGTGAATTCATGTTTTGAAATTGACCCTTTTCTGTTTCCCGAAAACACAATGCTCATAAAAATCCAGTTTTTCAATTTTCTGACCACACAGAATACCTCTCTTACTCAACACATCCATCCCTCTAATATTCATATGACCTAATCTCATATGTCATAATTTAGTGTTGTCTGATTCTGTCATGGCGAATGAGACTGTAGCGAACTAGTAACCGTAGTACCTTGCAACTGATACAAAGTGCCAGTTTTCAATCATTTCATTAACAAAAGTGAACTTCTCATAATTTTCATAACTTCACCTTCAACCGTAAACCTACAACCGTTAGCATTAAGTGTATCTAAAGAGATGAGGTTCTTCATCAAATTAGGAAAGTGTCTAACATTTTCCGAGGTTTTGATCACGCCGTCATGCATCTTAATGTTGATAATCCCAATCCCAACTGCTTTGCTTTTAGCGTTATTTCCCATTAGAATAACTTCACCATTATATCCCTTATACGTGGAGAACCAATCATGATTAGAACACATATGATATGAACAACCTGAATCAAGAATCCAACAATCACTAAATTTATCTTTATCGTCTACAACCAATAACCAATCTTCATTCTCTTCTTCAGCAACACCAACTTGAGCGGAATTTCCATTTCATTGATTTTATCTATTCCGGTCGTTCTGATTGTTTTGCCGATTAGTATTCCATTGATTTTGCTTATTCAAATTATTTTCTCTTTGCTGTTTTGCCTTCAATTTCAAACTTGATATGCCCCTTAGATTACAGTAGTTGCAAGTTGGATCCTTATGCTTTGATTTTGACCTGCTTCTACCACCATCGCTTATCTCAACAAACCTTCCCCTATTAACTAACAATCATGATCTCTCTAAAATTCTTGTAAGAGGGAGGTAGTGAAAATAACATCAAACCTTCCCCAGGCCGCGAACAGCAATGGCAGCTCTCACCAGCCTTGCTCGGGCGAGGGCCGTCGTCGAGGCTCGCAGCCTAGGCGAGGGCTGGACCCTCTTCGCCGCCCTCGCCAGATTCGGCGACGGCGGCCTTCGCCCAGGCCACGAGCCTTGAGGGCGGCCCTCCCCAACGAGGGCTGCGACCCCCTCGCTGGCTGCCGGCCACAGGCCAGGAAAGAAGAAGAACCTACCACAGGAAGGAAGGAAAGAAGAAAAAAAAAATTCTTTTATTTCTGCTTCTTGTTCCCAGAATCAATAATCAAATTTTTTTTATTCTTTATTCTTTTCAAAAACTGATTCTGGGAACAAATTTGTGCCTGGGAACAAAATATTTACCAAACAGATTTCTGTTTTTTTTTTTGTTTTCGAGAACAAAAGAATAGAATCGGTTATTATTTAGCAATTTACCAAACATACCCTTACCTTTCCCTCTCTCTCTCTTTCTCACTTTCTACTTTATTCTCTGTCTACCTCTATCCCCCTCTCTCTCTCTCTTTCCCTTTTCTGCTTTATTCTCTCTTTCTTCCCTCACAATATTTCCTTACTCCCAAAAAGTGAAAACACAAATTTCACCGAGCCGATGAACTCGGTCACCCCTTGATGCCCTCCACGGCGTGCTTGGTGAGCTCGCCAGGGAGTACAAGCTGGACATCCATCAAGATCTCCCAGGAGGTGATGGTCGGCTTCCTGTTGTAGTGCGAGACCAAACCAAACCGAACCGTATTTTCAATTCGTAATCATATCTGGTTCGTGTCACTTTTTTCGGTTCGGAGCAAGTGTACATCCAAAACAATTCGGTTCAATTCTCCTAAAAATCCGAATCGAACCATACCGTTGACACCCTACCTATAATGGCATTATTATTTAAACAAGTCAAAAGCCTAAAATTTATGGGGAGGTGAAAATTACCAAAGGCAGAACTAAGGAAGAGAATGAACCCCTTCGGGTGCGGCATCAAGTCCTGCATCGGAGTAGTGTGTTTGGGTCCGGACTCTTCGATTGAGCCAGATATGGCTCATTGTCACTAAACTCCTTCGAGATCCAGAGAGAGAGAGAGAGGCGCCGTGGTGGTGGCTTATTTGACTAGTGATGGCTTCATGGTGGCCGCGGAACAATGGATGGCAGCGGTGATGCCCGATGGGCACGGTGGCGAGCGACGGTCACGGTGAAAAACAGACTGAAGCAGAAAATGAAAGGACAAGAAGAGAAGGGAGCCTACAGAATAGAGACGATGGAGATGGGGGACTCGGGGGGACAAATGGGGCGTGTGTTTTGCCGGATCAATGTGAGGATTTGTTCATCTTTTCTTGGCTGAGAGAGATGCTATGGAGATTATTTTTCAAATTAAGCTCATATTTAACAAAAAAACTAAATAATTTAAAAAATATTTTTATAAAAATGAACATGCATTAAAAGTTAATTGAAATTTCATGAATTACATTCCATATTGCGTTACAGTTCATGGATCATATTAAACAAACAGTTAATACCACGAAAACTTCAAATTGATACAGTTGTGATAAATTTATCTTAAACTAATTTTTTGACTGCCAAAAATCCAAAACTGGTAGACATATGACAGATTTTACAGCCCTAAATTTGTACGTTTATGATAAATTTACCCTTCGTTAAATTCGATTAGTATCACGAAAAATCACAAAATGGTAAACCTATGACAGACGAAGGTAAAACCCCAAACTGGTACACCCGTCAACTGCCGCGTGTCATCTAATTCAGAAGTTTGACGGTAAAATTTAACAGAAATTAAGAAAGTAAAATTGTCACGTATATACGGATTTGGATTTTTCGTGGTAAAAAAATTAATTTAAAATGAAATTGTCCAAAGGTATGATCAAAGTGCAGGACTATTTGCCTTATCTTCTCCTGAAAAGAAAAAAGTGACCGATCAATATATTCGTTGGAACGAGCTCGTCCTCGAGAGAGAGAGATGGTGCGTACATGCTCCGACCAGCAACGCTCGCGCCTTCCCTCGTCCGCCGATCGCCGCTTCCTTCCAGCTCCCGTCGTGCTCCGATGGAGGCGATCGCAAGCGAAGAAGACGAAGCAGCAGCAGCAGCATCCTCCTCCTCTAACCCACCGCCTCCTCCTCCTTCTTCCTCTCCTGCACAGCTGAGCCGGTGGATCGAGTAGGTTCCCAAGGACGTCGGCGATCGGCGTCCTTCCCCCGTCGTCCCGGCAAGATTTCCGGCCGATTCTCATCGCGAGCCCGTCTCTCTCTCTCTCTCTCTCTCTCTCTCTCTCTCAGGGCCCAGGACCTGCTCCGCCGGAGGCTGATCGAGCGCGACGACTTCCCCTGGGAGCTGCCGGGAGGAGGCGGGGCGGCGGCGGGATCGGGGGAGGCGCTGAAGTACGTCGGCGGCGTCGACCTGAGCTTCGCCGGGGACGACGGATCGCTGGCCTGCGCCACGCTCGTCGTCCTGGACCTCTCGACGCTGCGGGTCGTGTACGAGGACTTCGATGTCGTCCGGCTCGAGGTCCCTTACGTCCCTGGCTTCCTCGCTTTCAGAGAGGTGATTCGGATTTCGAGCTGCTTCTGGGGTTCTGGATGTTGGGTCATTTTCGAATGAAACCTGTGTATATGTACAATTCGATCTTTGATCATTCGTCATTGTCTGTTCCTTGTTAGGCCCCTGTTCTTCTGGGACTTCTGGAGAAGGTCAAAAGCAGTGCGACGGATATCTGTCCACAGGTGAATGCTGTACCCATGATTTTCTGCTGCGTTGTGACTGGCTGGTTTGAGATCATTACCTTTCCATTCAAACCTCATGCTAGTTATTGAATAGTAGTAGGTCGTGATGATCACTGTTCTTTCCTTCTCATTTTAACATCTCTGAATTTTCTTTGACATGTTAACTTCAACAGTTGATAATGGTGGATGGAAATGGGCTACTTCATCCTCGAGGCAAGTGTTAAGGCTCACACAACCTTTCTTTGCTTCTGTAATTAGTTAATCATAACAAGTATTAGGGACTGGTATTAAGGAAAATTGCTACTGACCACCCGGAACTGTGGAGTTTCTGCATTGTCCTTTATGATCAATTTTACTAGCAACGAGCCACGAGTTCTCTGTTTTTTTTTTTTCAATTATTTATTGAGTCTGATGGTTTCTTCTTTTAGAAAGGGTCCTATGATTTTTCTTGATTTCCAGGAGAACCCCTTATCTATTAATGTCTCATTTTCTTTTCAGGTGTCTTAACTTTTTTGGAGTAGTTGCATGCTGCCAGTTTGTGTATAGGAGTGTCTAGATAGACTTTTAAATTTTGCCTTTTGCTTCATCTAAATTTTGCAACAGAAGCACTTTAAATTTGTTTTAACCCGAAACACCCGAAACTCAATGTATAAATGTGCATTATCTGCATATGTAAATTTTATGTCAATTCGTGTATAAAGACTTTGGTTTTTACAGCCTTTTGCACATAATATGTTGAAATAGTGTCTAATTAATTTTCAAAGCATGCTATCGCATTACCCAATTGCTCGAGTTCACTGATTCTAGGTAGACTGGCAAGGGATGTATATTTTCCTTGAACAAGAAGTATTCTAGGTACATATATACACTAACCATGAATAAAGGAACCGAATTGGTGATGGAGAGCTATGGCCACGACCTTTGAAAACTTACAAAAGGTGTGCCAAATGAAGATTAGTTGTTTTTTACTTTGATTAATTAGGAATCTTCCGTTAAATGTTTGGAGTCTATTAGGATTCTAATAAGTTTTCTTTCCCTAGTTGGAATTGGATTTAATTCCTTTTCCTAGTTGATAGTGGATATACGTGTTTCCTAGTTTTATTACGATATTAGAATTCCTACTTTGACTAGTTGTAGTTCTTTCTTTTCAATAGAATTGAGGATCAATTGTATTTGGCAATTTTTGTGCTTTGGGATTGTGTCATGCAAATTTTCTCAAGGTTTGATGCTTAAGAAACCCTAGGTGTGATGCTCAGGAAGCTTTGCGTACAAAGACCAAAGATTTATCCTTTGTTGTGGGACTCACCATCCTACATTAATCCGTTTGTGTAAACCTTTCCTTGTCAATAGAATGACATAAGTTCAAAAAATAGAATGACATTGCTATGATGAAAGATTATGATTTGCATTTTGTTTGACATGTTTCATTGTGTTTGATCAAGCAAGATACTTGGTTTTTCTTTTTAAGCTTTGTTAACCGGTTTGTCAAGCTATGTTATCATAATATATCCTTTGTAACTATGATGACTTAAACCAAAAGCTTTGTTTTGGTAGGTTTTGGACTAGCCTGCCATCTTGGTGTTCTAGCTGATCTCCCTACTATCGGTATTGGAAAAAATGTGAGTATAACCACATCCAGCATGGAATCTTGTGTTGTTGGTACTAAGTCGATGCTAACTATACTAGTCTACTTGAACATCACATCTCCAAGGATGAGAACTCTCAGTTTTGACTTCTATGAACACTCTGTCTACTTCTTATCTCCTAATATTACGTGTTTAGAAAAGAACTAGGATCTCACATGATCTTTCTAGACTCAAGTTTTGGCTCAATTCGTTATCATCTTCCTAAGCAAATATTTAAGAATAAATCTATGTATGGTTTATATCAGTTGCATCATGTGGATGGTCTGACTCTATCTGGAGTGAAGCAGCTTCTAGCAGCCAAGGATAACTTATCTAAAGATCTTCTCACTTTGACTGGATCCTCTGGGCGCATATGGGGTGTGGTAAGGATTTCGGCTTGAGTTTTTGGATTTGCTTGAGGCAGTTTCTAATTTTGTAAGTGCAATCCCTAATGTGCTTTGAAGCTGCCACTGGAAATACGAGTACTTTACATACAAACTGAAAAAAGAAAAAGACATATGCAGACAGTAATGGTGAAAAATACTATAGCTTCCCATGGTTAATGAAATTTCTCCTTGATTTCCTTGTTCATCATATACTCGTATAATCCAACACGTGTACTGAGTGATGCCATCAGAAGTTCTTGCCACTAGAAGTTCTCAGCAGTTGTCATGACTAGAATGATGATCCAGTTGACTGTGCTCCCCAAGACGTATGTCAAACACCTCATGTTGGTTCCCATGATGAAATCCAATTGCTCTTCGTGTCTTTTATGATGTCTCATCTCAATTTTCACCATAAATGCGGTACTGGCTTTTTGAAGAGGAAGTATTCATTCTTTTTTACTTGAGTAGTTATGAGGTTGTTCAAATGGAACCTGTATTTCCAAGCAGTCATACTTGAGACATCATAGGAAGTTGGCTCATTGTAATATTGGATTGTAATTGCTTATGATTATGAAGATCTATGATATTGGGAGAAATAAGATGGAAGGAAGATCATGCTAAGAATTTTGAAAAAAACTGATTGGTTTCTCCCAAACCATAGTTTGCAAGGTGGATGATAACTTCAATCATTGCGTATATACAAATTGATGTTGGATACCCAGTAGAAGTTTAGTGCCTTATACCAGGATATGAGGAGATGGGAATCCAAAGTTTGAGCCCATTAACTCATCTTGTTGGATGGAATTCCCCTTGAAACCATATACAGTTTTTCATGAGCCACGCTGATATATCTTTGTGATATATCCAAGACATAGTTGTGATGTTCTGAAGCAAGAGGCAGATAGCATGTTATGCTTGATAGGGAAACCAAAAAGGTGGTGTCAATGGATAGCTTCTCAGGATATTTTTATCTTGTTTATTGGCTTTTAGAAGTTTCACTTCAAGTAAATTTATTCTTTACAGGCGATGCGATCAACATGGAATACGTCAAAGCCTATATTTGTGTCGATTGGACACCGTATATCCCTTCAAACTGCTGCCAAAGTTGTTGGGATGACTTGCAAATATCGGGTCCCAGAGCCAGTGCGACAGGTAATCTAATTGATGTTAAAACTCAAACCAGTTTGTGTTTTGTTTGCTTCTTGTACCAGGACTCTACTTCACTAGAAATTTGTTGTTAAGTACGCATCGTGCTGAATCAGCTTATCACATGTTACTTCTGTGGTCTTGGCCCCTGATGGTGCTTTAACCACTCATTTTCAACAAGGATGGTATGCTATTTCACTAGGATGACAAATATCTGCATACCATTTAGGTAGGTGATAAATTTCATCGAAGTCATTTTTGTAACATGTCGAATTGCAGGCTGATATCAGGTCAAGAGACTTCCTTCGCAAGAATGGTTATATCTGTTAGGGAGCTAATCAGGTACTTCCATTTTGGCATTGCTACATGTTCTGGTTTCGTTGCCAATCTCTGCATACCATATAGGTAGATGAAATATTCGTAATGCTCATTCTTCCAATATGATAAATTGCAGACCGTCATAAGATCATTATTCTGAGAATGGTTATGTCTGTTCCGAGCCATCAGCCTGATACTTGCATTTTGACATTGCTATATGGTCGTGTTTGTTTTAGCAATGAATTTGGCAGTACATATGCACGAGTAATATGCACAAGTCTCATAGAGTAAGCAACAGTTGGTGCCATCAAAGGAGACAACTCTTTTAACTGCTGTATTATCGTTCTTCATATGTCTTATTGCAGGCTATGTTAACTTCAGAATTCTAACGCAAAGCATGGTTTTATCCATTGTCGTAAGTCCTACTTTCTGATTTTCCTAATTACTGTGACAGCACCAAGAATGCTTTAACAGCCATTTTTCTGTTCTTTTCTTCTCTCATTTTGACAGCAAAAAAGCAAGTTGTTTAGATTTGAATGTTGAAGAATATCAGTAGGCTCGTAGAATTAAGCTGTCAAATCAATATCCTTATGTCATTAGTATAATCGAAAAATAAAAGTGGCAGCCGAAGCAAGTTACATTATTCAGGTGTTAAGGTGTTTACTTGGCTAGTTGAATTAGGATGGCTCCTTTTGTATCTGTTTGCATAGAGAAGTACTTTAATAAAGTAGAATGAAGAAACATGCTGAGTACACTGTATATCATAAGGTAACAACAAAAGAAAACATAGAAGAGATATGAGAGAAAATAAACAAACCTAAAAAGAATATTATAACTTCAAACCAGCTTAATTTAGCTCTTGTTCCTCTCTAGCCATAAAATCCACATGACTGAAAAAGGAAGAGTTTTCCAAGTTTTTGGTGATGACGTTGGCCATTTCTTCACCCTTTTCAACTCATTAAAAGTAGTTTGATTTTAAGTGGTATACCTCATGCACGGCTATGAGACCAAACGATGATGGTATTGCCCAAAAACTCACTGTTGAGTTCGCTTGAAGGAAAAACATGTGCTATGTTCATGGCATGCTATATCTTTAGGTTGTTCAAATGTTATTTGAAGCTAATAAAGGGTGAAAACAGATTAATAAGTTGTGTGGAGTGCTAGAGGTACTACATGGTAAAATCAGGTCTATTTTTGCTAACCAGAATCATTCGATCTGTTCATCCCTTGTCCGAACCTTTTAGATCGGTAAATTTGTTGTCTTTTAGTCCTAAAAAAAGTCCTTTTGCTAAAAGAAAAGGGAGTTAAAGAGAAATTATTTAGGGAAAAGGACATTAGAAGTGCCACAACTTTCGTATAGCACTTACTTTAGTGTAAAAACTTTTCAAGCGATCACTTGAGTGCCATATCCGTGGAAAAACGACTACTTAAGTGCCTCCGGCAACAAATTCCAGCGATTTATCCTATGCATCTTTTTAAAGAAATTTGATTTTGACATGGCTTTTTAATAGAAATTTAAGTCTAACGTGGACGAAGCCCACATTCCAATTCATCCGCTGTGTCTGCATTCACTGGAAGTGCTGATGAGTTTTGTTTCTCCTGTTGTTGCTTTAGTTGTACTTTTGAATCAGTTGGTCGAGTTTTCATTCATCCATCTCTAAGCTCTCTGATCGTGTCCATGAAATGAGAATCTGAGATAAAAAGTGCTTCCATTGCGAAGAACAACAAGGGCAAATCTAACCAAAAGTGGCCAAGAAATCGTTTCATTTGTCATTTTTGTCTGGATTGGCAGTATGATTGTTGCTCGTCTACATTAGCCTTGACTATTCTTCATTTTGATTCATTTTAATTTTGAATATTATGGAGAATGAGATTGAGTGCAGATGATGTGTTACCATTTTTCTTCACTTTGAACTGATTGGAGATAGAAATTATCCATGTGGACATGGTCTTGACTCTGATGCGCTCTTCGAACATTTTCAACTCTTTGCCTCCATTAGTTTCAATTGATTTCTTGGGTATTTTAATTTGTTTTGTTTGATTCAGCCTTTCTTTAAGTTTGGTTTCTTTTATCTTCTATTGGATTTTTTGGGTTTAGCAATTTTGTTTGATGTAATGTATCAGCGATTTGTTGGGTTTAGTCTTTGTTCCTTTTTTCTTTTACTAATAGTACCAAAAGGGCATTGTTTCTTGTGGTTTTTGCTGATTGGATTGTTCCTGCGAGTCACGTAAATCGTCTTATAATAAAATAATGCCATGACAGATTTCCCAGCCATTCAAATCGTCGATAGCATCTAAGTGATCAATCTTTTTCCATACTAGCACTCAAGTAATCGCTTGAAAAGTTATTAGCACTGATCGCCGTATGAAAAATATGGCACTTGTAATGGCTATTTCCCAAACAATCTAAAATGATGAAGCCGGGTCTGATTTGGAGTTTTGGTAGATGTGGGTTGTGAATATGACTTCTAGAACTTAAAGCTTTTGTTTTTAAGTACCTTAACAGTTTCTGTAACTGATAAAAAGGTTAGCCAACTGAATAAGGAATGGGAGTCAAATTTCAAAGAAGAGAGAGTGCCAGGTACTTTAATGTGATTTGTGAAAGTGAGGGACTTATCCGGTCATTTTTAGAACTTAAAAGGAACTGATCCATACATGTTTTAGTTTAGTTCTTGATGGCCTATCGTTTTTTAAAGCTACTATGTTTTATGGATCATGCTATCAGATACGGCATTTTAATGAAACTTCATACTTGATTTTATCATAATATGAAGTTTTTTATGATTATGATTGCATGTGGCTGGTTCATTTGCAAGAAAGTATCTTTCATTTTGCTTTCTTGTGCCTGAATTCTCGTGCTTTTATTTTGACGCTTATGTAATGTTACACGTCATGTCATTCTAATGTGAGTTGGTGACATTACTAAAAATATATATTAGACATCAGATCATGCATTTTTCATATTATGCATAAAAGACTTCAAACATACTCTTAAATGGCTTGGACTTGTGGATGGATCTCCCATTCTCGAACCTCGAGGAGTCACTTTCTGAGCTTCCTCACTCATCCATAACATTTATCAGGTTCGAAGATGTTGCAACGGTTTTATGGATGGCTGGTTTGATATGAGACTGCTATAGCATACCGTGATCCATGGGAATTTGCACCTGTCTTTGGATAGACTTTGGAGGAACAGATTGGGTGGCTTGGGATTTTTTCAGTTGGAGGACCTTCTATGGGGAAACTTCGTTTGGCCCCTTATTCTAGGAGCCGACTAGTACTTCCCCTTCCGACCGCTTCGCTCCCCCACTGGAACCAGCTTATGTCCCTTCAGCGGAGTCTGTCTCTGCTCCCCAACCGCAGCTGTTATTATCATTTCATCATCAGAGTTGATCGAGATGAAGGAGTGATGTTTCTTTGGGATGGCTTAGTGAACCTTTTTGTAGGTCTCTTCCTACAATCTAAGGAACCCTTTTTACTTGGATCATGTATAGTATCGTTTCCTTTTCTCTCTTCCGCGTCCTTGATGTAGGACTTCTGGTTATTCCATGATATTTCTGATTTTGGTTGCTTTATTTATGTTTACTCTTGCTGCATGATCTAATCAAGACCTAATTATAATTCGAAGTGCTAGGATTGTTCTAAGATGGACTTAGTGGTATCTCGATGAGTCAAATCCTATAACATTAGCATGTTTCATTTGCTTTTGACACAACGCTCCTTTTCTGTTTAATCAAAACAGAGTTTTATACCTCGTATAAATTTCATTAGCACCCCTTGCTTTAGCTAAGAAATTTGCAAAGAGTTTAAATTAGTCACGCCTTTCCTTGGAAGCAAAAACTTACTAAAACTAAGGTTCCATTATATCTTCTTAGGAAAAGGAGTTTTTAAATATTTCTCAAGAAAAGAAACATATTTGAAGCAAACTAATTGTTTATCGTCCTTTATTTTAATATCCTGCTTTCTTTCAAGGGAAAAAATCACCAAAAACCCCAAATTTTGTCATATGTGACACATTTATCCCGAACTTTTTTTTGTGACACCAAAAATCCCAAACTTTGCTTTTTGTGACACATTTACCCAAATGTATTTAGTCCATGGGCATTTTCGTCTTTTTTGCTTTTTCTTTTTTTTTTCCTTTCCGGCGAGGGGGGCCCTCGCCGGCGTCGAGCGAGGGCGGCCCTCGCCGGCGTCGGCGAGGTTCGCCCTCGCCCGGGCGAGCGAGGGCGGCCTCGCCCGACTCGGGTGAGGTCGACCCTCGCGCCGGCGTCGGGCGGCCCTCGCCGACTCGGCGAGGTCGACCCTCGCCGCGTTGGGCGAGGGTCGACCTCGCCCGAGTCGAGCAAGGGCCGCCCTCGCTCGCCCGGGCAAGGGCGACCCTCGTCGACGTCCGGGCGAGGTACGCCTCGCCGGGCGAGCGAGGGCGGCCCTCGCCCGTCTGGCGAGGTCAACCCTCGCCGGCGTCGAGCGAGGGCCGCTCGGGCGAGGGTCGACCTCGCTCGAGTCGGGCGAGGGCCGCCCTCGCCGGATGGCGAGGGCCGCCCTCGCTCGGCGCCGGCGAGGGCCCCCTAGCTTGATCCGGCTCAACCTTGCCGAGTCGGGCGAGGTCGGCCCTCGCCCGATCCGGCGAGGTCGACCCTCGGGCGTCGGGCGGCCCTCGCCCGGATCGGGCGAGGGCGACCCTCGCCGGCGTCGAGCGAGGGTCACCCTCGCCCGATCCGTGAGGGCCGCCCGATCTGCGGCGAGGGCCGCCCTCGCTCGACGCCGGCGAGGGTCGACCTCGCTCGACACCGGCGAGGGTCGACCTCGCCCGAGACGGGCGAGGGCCACCCTCGCTCACCCGGCGAGGCGGACCTCGCCCGACGCCGCGAAGGTCGCCCTCGCCTAGACGAGCGAGGGCGGCCCTCGCCGACTCGAGCGAGGTCGACCCTCGCCGACGCGGCGAGGGTCGACCTCGCTCGAGTCGGGCGAGGGCGCCTCGCTCGCCCGGCGAGGGCGAACCTCGCCGACAGCCGCGAGGGCCGCCTCGCCGGATCTGGCAAGGGCCGCCCTCGCTCGACTCCGGCGAGGGCCCCCTCACCGGATCCGGCGATGGGCAGCCCTCGCCCGACGCCGGCGAGGCCCCCCTCGCCGGAAAGGAAGAAAAAAAGAAAAAAAAAAGAAAAAGCAAAAAAGACGAAAATGCCCATGGACTAAATACATTGGGGTAAATGTGTCACAAAAAGTAAAGTTCGGGGTTTTTGGTGTCATAAAAAAAAGTTTGGGGTAAATGTGTCACAAATGACAAAATTTGAGGTTTTTGGTGGTTTTTTCCCATCTTTCAAAATGAAAATTGGTTTTAATCAAATCAATGTTTTTGTACTTCACTTGAGTGATCGATCTCATCACTTCCTGACTGGAAACCCTAGCCGACACTAAACTAGGCCATGCCCTAGCTGCGCGCTTGTCGTCTTTTGCCTACCCAGGTCCAGTCTTGGGCATGATGCGGCACTGTTGCTGCAAGAAACGCTAGAAGTAGATTTAACCATAGAAGTAGTGTTTGGTGCTTGTGGATAATTGCACAAATCAGTTGTGATCTTTCTGTCTGGAGAGATCAGAGGATAGACGTAAGAAACGGAATTCGCTACATTGAGAGGGATGTGAATAGCATGGATTCCTTGGTAAGTGAAAATTTGGGTGTTACAACTCTACCACCCTTGTGGACTCGGGAAATGTACTGCACCCTTTGCACAACTACCCTTTTTCAAAGAGGATTATCTTCCTTACTAAACCTCCATAGCCATTTTTATCAGCAAATTTGATTGAAAGATCTTATGTTGTTCATACCCCAATTTCCCTGACAAAATGGTGAACAAAAGTCTTCCTCATCAAATCTCCATAACCATTACGTCTGCTCTTGGCTTCCCTGCAGAATTTATTTAGTGGACTAGAGAAGCTGTGTTACAACTGTTTATTTTTCTGTTTTTTCCAATGGAGGTTCTAAGAACTACTTCTAGGTGGCAAAGGTCTCTAGTAAGGAAATACTTCATCACTTTATCTATTTGTGATGTTAATAGACATGCTTTACAAGATTATTTTAAAGGCTGCTGAAGGGGCAGATTGAGATACCATTCCATGTGTTCCAATATTAAGCTAACACATTTGTACTAGATTCTAATAGATGGGACAATGGAGGCTTTGCAGGAAGTGATGAATATATTTCAGGCATTCGACAAAAGGTCTTGGTTGAAATTAATCCCTCTGAAGACTGAAATCTATACTTCAGGGGTTTGGAGCTCGCAGCTTCAACAAATGGTTGAAATGGGTGGTTATGAGATTGGGAACTCACCTGCTAGATACTTGGGGCTTTGTTTGATTTCAGGCAAGCTGTCAGATAGGGACCGTAAAGTCCTCACTGATAGAATATTGAGCAGGATACCGAGGTATAGTGCGAAACGACTCTTTTGCCGGTATATTGCAACTCATCAGTTGTGCAATTTACAACAGTCTCCTATTGGTGCGGGGTGTTCATCCTACCCAAGAAGTTATCAAGAACCTTGATAAGTGCTGTAATAATTTTAAGTGGTCTGGTTCTGATGAAAAAACAAGGGGCTGTAAAGGTGAAATTGGAGATGTCTGTTTGCTAAGGAGGAAGTTGGATTAGGGTTAAAGAGAACTTATGAAAGGAATGAAGGAGCTGCAAGGAAACTGATCTGAACCTTGCTTGTTGATTCTGGATCTTTATGGATTGCTTGGGTGAAAAAATATCTCCTAAAGGACAGGACTTTTTGGCAGATTAAAGCCCCTGAAAATATGTTCTACATTTAAAGAAAACTACTTAAGATGAGCGATTGTAAAGCTCATACTAAGTATGTAATAGGGGACAGGAAGGACACTTTTCTATGGCGATCATCCTGGAGGCATCTGGAGAATCATCCACTGAGAGGGGTCTGTTATGCTAAGCTGTCTTTCTAGGCTAGAGTGGCTACTGTGATAGAAAAAGGTGCTTGGATGTGCCCCGCAGCAAGATCAAAGCCCCTAATTTCTGTTCAAGCTTCATCATGTTGTGTTATTGATCCAAACCCAGCGTTGAAGGATAAAGTGATCTGGTTAGCTGCTCCTACACATAAGTCCTCACTTGGAAGTGACTGGAGTGTTTTAAGAATATAAGGTAGAAAAGTTTCTAGCCACGAACTCTTTTGGTTTTACTCCTAACATTCTAAACACGGTTATAAGTTGGGTGGCCATAGTGAACACTCTTTTTGCCGAAGATAGTATGATAGTCCAACCCAAAAGTTTAAACTAATAGGTGGAAGGAAATATAAGGTTCGTTAAAACTCCATAGACCAGTGATGTGAGATATTTGGTTACCCTTTGCACATGCAAACTGAATTGAGAATGTCACATGAAATTGATGAATGGGAAGCCTGACACAAAATAAATATGAGGCAGAATCTGACTCTAATACCATGCAATAATGAGAGAGAATTGGAGAGAAACTGTCATTGACAATGCACGTAAACTAAGTTCAACTATTACAAAATAGGAAACTGAAGATTGCGGAATATTACTCCATCAACATACACATTTACTATGATACTACTTCCTATTCCTGACAGATAGAACTGCTAAAGTGGTTCAACTCAATTGGCATGATTTTGTGCTCTCTAATGCTTGTGGAGATCATTTCTTCCAAAACTGGAGATAGCCAAAGATATTTGGCATCGAAATTATAGCAGACGCGGTCTAGAAAGGGATGCCGAATCCTCGAATGTGAAGTTGCAGTGGATGTCTCCACATGTTAGGGCCTTCAAAGTTGCTGGGTGTGCTCCAATTTGTCATCTATGGTCTTCCAGGAATTTGAAAATACACGATGCTGGTGTTTATGTTGATAGCGGTGCCTTTTTTTCTAGATTCATCCGGCATTTTGTATAGGCTGAATGATGTAAAGCATGGTGATTGTAGAGGATTACCTCAGCATGTGGAGGCGTGTAGGAACTGGAACTTGGTGCTGTTGCTGACTCACGCAACTATTCTCTGAACTTACAAAGTTCTAAGTAAAACACTGGCTTACTTAGCAGAAAAAGAAACCACAAAGAAGTCTTCAAATTCACAAATGACGTTCATGGGTGTTTACTGGATCGTCCCTTTGCTGTTCTATTATCTCAGAGCAAGATTAGATGGAATGGGAGAACGCTACTGCGAAATGTGGATTAGCTTGACTAGCCGACCGTCGTTCCATCTGCTCCAATGCCCAATTCCGAATGTTAAGATCCTTGTGAAGGTAAGGTTAGGTAATACAACTTGCTTTCTCAACATACTAGGAACGAGTAGACCAAAAAAAAACACATACTAGGAACGAATCACAGTACAGAAGTTGTATGCCAGATGAAACGCCAATTTACCAGTCTTTCATTCATTTCTAGATACATGTTTTTGTGATTTATGCTGGCTGGTCGGTTGTCCCCAGACGCAATGTTCGATTTCAAGCTTCCGTGTGATTCTGGGGTCCGATTAAAATCTCACGGAGGCAAAGAAACAGCCTGCCGCGGCTCGGCCTAGGCCGAATACCGATCGGTCGCACTTGGCTGCAGATGTCCGTCTTTCATGCTGGAGCAGGACAAATCAAGATCGATAATCACTTCGTCCGAGACAATGTTGCCGGGGGATCTATCATCACTCCCTTGTGTTGTCTCTCTACAACTCAAAAGACATCTTCACTAAACCGCTCGCTAGGACCAAGTTGTCAGCTTTAGAACACAAACTTGGTCCTTGGACTCTCTCCTCGATCAGTTTGGCAATATTGATGCCACCGATCCCAATTCATGTTTAACCGGAAATCAAACACGAAATCTGCCCAATTCAACTGCAGGACCCCACGGACTTATTTCCATAACATTCTATCTTCATGAAATTTTTATCTCTATTTTTGACTTGGTGTAGTTCAGATCCTTTTGTAATATGACAATAGTAGAAATTCAATGGGAAAATGACACAAATAATTCCTAAATTTTGGTTCAATGTGCAATGTCATCCCAGAATTTTTAATTTGTTCAATGTGGTATTTGAATTATTAGTGAATATTCAATGTAGTCCCTAGACTATATGAAATTTTTATGTCGTCCTTCCGTTAATTTAATTTAATGTGAAACTGCCGATGTGGCTCTCAATATGCTAAGTTTGAACGGTGAGCAACAAAAAAACAAGTTAGACTTGAATTATCCAAGTAAGATATTCATCTCAAATCAATATATAATAATCAACATTATCAAATAATGATCGACATGTTAAAGCCGTAATTATTTTTTCCTTTTCTAAAATAGATAGATGAAAAGATGGACGTGTTGACTCATTCTTTACAAAAGTATAACTCAATGTGCAATAATCCGTCATAAAATAACATCTAATATGTCATATGAGCAAACGAAAGGATTATATTGAATATTTATCAATAATTCAAAAACCATATTAAACAAATTAGAATTTCAAAGATAATACTGCACATTGGGCTAAGTTCATAGACTATTTGTGTCACTTTCTCAAATTCGATTTAGTTAAGATTTGTGTAATTTGCCGGTGGTAATCTCTTAAAGAGTAATCGATCAACCAAATAAAAGAATTGGAAAATTTGATCAACCAATGATTCCCTTTACCTTTGAGAGACCCAACCTGAATTTCCTGATTCGGGCAATCTTCTTTTGGCAAGTACTTAACACCGGTTCCAATATCAATTGACAGAATTCAACTCTTTTTCCAATTCTTGATAATGTCTATTTACAGGAAAATGAAGACAGGTATAACTGTGTACGAAACTGTTAACAGCACCTATAATGAAGCCACATTGCCTTCTTACAATCGTGTTCTAGTATATGAAATAACTGCGACATTCACAGAATCATGTACAGCAATGAGGACACCAATACAGCTGGAACAATACCTCTTCTCGGAGATCCGGCATTCGCAACCAAGCTCGAGGACTGCGTTTGGATCATGATGATGAATTTACAATCTCCGACAGACAGATCGCTGCCCGTAATGACTGATAGGTTGGGAAACTGACAGGCGCTGTCGAGTTGATTATTCTGCTGGTAGTAGCTATTGAACGCGTATGAGATGTTCCCTTGAGCACTCAAGTTGCCGCACGAAGTCCCATACCCGAGACTCGAGCAATCCGCAAGGGAACAAGCGTAGCTCACACTAGGTGCCACTTGCGAGTCTTGGAGGCTTGCTGACTGTGACATCACGCACCATTTCTTAGCCAGATATTTGACATCCCTTGCAGCTACCAAGCCATTTGAGCTTGTGGAACCGAGATTGAGCACGTACTTTGGCTGCCCATCGAAATAGAACAAACCCCAATGGCGCTCGAAGTTGCCAGGTTGAATGCTCTTTGCATCTTCATCAATCAGGCTGAACAAGTAGGCGTCCATTTGGCCAGGCCTCATGGGGGTCCCCTTTCCAGCCGAGTACCGAGTCATGAACCCTTGGTTGAACCGTTGAGCGTTCTTCGCATTCGCATTCTTGTCTCCATCTGTAGGCCATCCGACCTCTCCAACAATGATGGACATGTTTCCATAACCATTCTTCTGCAGGGCCCACACAAGCATGTCATAACTCGCATCGAACACATTGGTGTATATTGTGCCTTTATCGTTCAGTGTCGATGACGAGTTGTCGAAGAAGGCAAAATCCACTGGGAAGTTGGGGTCATTGTAGAGGCTGATGAAAGGGTAGAAGTTGATGGTGAAAGGAGCTCCATTGTCGCTGAGGAACTTGACAATCTCCAACATGAGATCGTGGATATCTGACCGGAAGTCTCCATCAGAAGGAAGATATGTCGAGCTCGCTAACACATCAGCATTGAGAGGGATGGTGACTTTGACCTGTGCGCTCAATCCGGCTTTCACAACAGCTGCCTGGACATTCTGGAGGGCAGGAAGGGTTGTATTAAGGTAGGTTCCGTTGTACGCCGATAGAAATGGCTCATTCCCTACTGCAACATACCTAGAAGAAGCATCATTCTTTGTCATTACAAGTAATGCTCGTTTAAAGTAGCTAAGATGAGTTCGGATACTTTGATCAAAATTGAGAGGACACTAGGTAAAATACCGGGCCGGCGGAGACTAAAACAGAAACCGATTGTTATATCTATTTTAACCACTATTAAAAGGACAGCAGTCCGAGGAAGTTACTTCCAAAGCTAGGGAATATGATTTGCATTCCCTCTGTAATGCATCCCAAGCCACACCAAGGATGGGTCCAAGACCCTACTCTTCAGACATTGCTTCTAACATTTCCTAGTTTGGTGTTCTCCTTAGTTTTAACATCGATGCACGCATCTATCACAGTTATTTGTCCATACACATGGCCTGGATGAGAAGATAAGTTGAATAAATATAT
This sequence comes from Syzygium oleosum, assembly GCF_021117445.2. NCBI lineage: Eukaryota > Viridiplantae > Streptophyta > Magnoliopsida > Myrtales > Myrtaceae > Syzygium > Syzygium oleosum. Next base: position 2,004,176 of record NW_026607500.1, on the reverse strand, counting down.
CATACAGATTGACGCATAAGGCAAAGGAACAAACTCAGAAACAAATAGGCATTTGATGGGTTCCGTCTAGCCAAAGGAGAGACAATTCCTTAATAAGCCATATTTGGAATGGAATGTCAAATAACTTCCTGCTTCAAAGAAAAGAAAAGTTCTACTTGCTGAGATTCCACATCTTTGCTGAATTGATTGTTGCAAACCTAGTTCTTTTATCAATCAAATGATTAAACTCTTAATGTAGAATTAGAACATAATTTTGCTGAAGTCAATCTTATCTGACAAAATTATTTGAATCTGTGCAATGAGGAACGCATAAGCTTGGTGGTTAGATAAGATTCTGCTTTCTACCTAAAATGGCAGCTGTTATCATCACTGTGCAAACTATCCTCCATTTTCGAGCAATCAGTTAGCAGGATCTTGTAGTTACGATTCTGTCTAAAGCACCAACTCCTCATCCTGTTATTTCTTTGAAAGCTGGAGATTTCTTGGGGCGCTTCCCTGTGGCAATCATCCATTCTCCCTGAAGAACAACCTTGCAAGAAACAGTTCAAAGGCCTTTCCATATGGCCTGTGTCTTCCTGATCTTCCAAGTGGTTTCGGAGTTCCATTCAGAGTTTCAAGAAATGAGGCCAGTATAGCCACTTCAAGATACCTTTTATTCGAAAGAACGATATCTTAAATAGGGAGATTTTGTTGGCCTTCGATTTACCACCAAAGGTAGGAGATGAAATATAAAGAAGACAGGAGTAGGAGCCTCAAAGAACTAGACTCAACACTCACGATCTGCGACTCCAACTAGCTAAACAAAAGGCAAATGAACTAGGATATTAGATAAGCCGCATATGATCAAGAAATAGACGCTCTAAACTGTTCAAGGAAAAGGGGAAGTGCCTTTATAAAGTAGGCCTTTTGAAGCTGCACTCATATTTTCATTTAAAATCACATCCTAGACAACTAAATTAGTATGTAAACACCACGCTGCAATCTGAAGCAGATGAAGACACACAGAAACAAGAAACCTAAGAAGACTCTGAACCAGATGGTCTCATAATCATTCTAAAACATAGATTTTAAATTTTGCAAGCGAATTTTGCAAAGGGCTAAAATACTCAGACCTCCTGGCTTGCAAGTTTCGACTTTGAAGCAAGAACATCTCAACTTCATCGCTAGCTTGTAATAGACAGCTAACACAGATTTTACCACCCAGCTTTGAAAATCATGCACCACATACGCACAATTTTGGAAGGTCCCCACCTCCCTTAAAAAGCAATGGAAGGTATGCAGATTTCAACAAGCAATACTATAGACAGACTACACAGCTAGACGCTTCTGCTCACGCAAATAACTTGGTATAAGCTTTTGGCATTAAGGAGGCAGGCAAGGTTAAGAGATCAACTCTAAGCTCAAATTGTGGTGCCATGCACATTTACCGACCATATTTCACCATTGACAAACAGTGATAGTGTCTACAATTCCCTAATGGACTAGGCCAACTTGAGCTCTTTGTGTCATTCCAATCAGGAGCATGTTATTAACCTAGATTACACTGTGCACTCAACTGATCAATCTACAACCCAAGTTTCCAAGAGCCTCAAAACATGTGCGGAGAGGATAATCGGATAGGCATCGAATTTGTGTACTTCCAGTATAATTGAAGTTCTGATTTCATCAATACCACAAAAGCAGTTTTATAAACATTTGAATGAACGTATCGTTAGTGACTTCATCTAAGTTAAACAGAAAAAAAAAGTGTGGAGAGGGTTACCGGATGTCCACTCCATTGGAGGAGATGTGCGAAGAGAGATTCTGCGCAACCCAATTCTCCGCCGCCTCAACGTTGCTCGCCAGAGAAGAGAGCATGTCATTCGGAATCCCCACCATCACCTGAAGCCCAGACTTACTCAGAGCACCCAAGAAGCTCGAATTGGCATCGAAAAACTTCACCTTCTGAATCCCATTGTCCTGCAGCATCCTCACCACCGTCGCAGGCGGCAGAGGATGGGTCGCCTGTATTCCCCAATTCACTCCAATCCCACCCACCGAGCTCACCAGCTCATCCAAGAATAACAGGGCAACACACAGCCTACTAAAAGCTATAAATTTAAAGAACCCCATATGCACACAATTCCAGCTCGATCCACTCAACTACTCAATTTACTCGGGTCCTCCTACAATTTACACCGAACTCGTCACTGAATTCGAGAAAGAAGCCAACTGTCAATGACCCAGAAACCTGAGCTGATCTTCTTTATTTTCAAGTACAAGGGAAAGAGAGAGAGAGAGATGATCCTGAGCTTGAGACAGACCGACTATGGATAGTTCCTTACAAGGCGCAATAAAGAATCATCATCAGAGAAAGAGAGTTGCGAGCAAAAGAGAAGACGATAAGCTACAATTAAAGAAGATGAAAGTGGACAGAGCATGTGTAAAGTATCAGCTAAAGCACATACCACAAACAGAGCAAAAGAGGGCGCTCCAAGAAAGCAAAGCGACAGAAAGATCACCAAGAACAGGGAAAGAAAAAAAAGCAAATGGAACACTCACAAGAGCGGAACAGCTCGAAAGTTCACAGAAAGACGAGGAAGATGTCCTCGCAATTCAACGGCCGAACTCGACAAGGAAGAGTGAGAGAGACACAGAGATAAAAACAGGGGGAAGAGATGCTTCTGATAAGCTCCAAAAGGATATATTTGTTTAGTCGTCACTTTCTACTTGATTGAGAAGTTGCTTCCACTCATCGTTATCAAAGAAGGCGACACTCGTCGCGAAATTGCGTTCGATTTTTAAATTCAAACATTGCAGCCTTAAATTATTGCGACTTCGATATACTTGAATCCTTCCATCAACTCTGTCAATTTTAAGTAGAAACACAAGCCGCGCCATTTTTCTCTTTATCGTATTTTTCAGTCTTACTTGACTGTAATAGAAAAAAATGCCACGTAAATGTCCCACCTATTAACATCCGAGAAAACTAAAAAAAGGATTAAAATGGACAAGCGCTGCAAGTTTAAGGATTCAAACGTACGAAATGAAAATTTTGGAACTCGATTGCATTTATTCTTATTCCATAATGGAGAGAGAGTGTTGTGCCTTGCTCAGAGAATTTAAAGTAATGTTAATGGTTTTTTTTAGTATAATTTGACCATTCATTTGGAATTTTTGTGTGAATCGCCATAGATTTAAGTATTGTTATGTTTTGAAATTAGTAATTATAATTGCTTCTGAAGTTCAAATAGTATTTTGCCTCACGTGTACTCACTATTTGTTCTGTCCTTGCTACTCTAGAAATCGAGTAATTAATTTAGGGAGAAAAGGGCAGAGCTAGTGTGGTCCTACTAACTGTTTGACTTCATTTACTGGTGTACCCGATCTTTGAAAAGGTGTTTCATCCAATTATTTGATATTATGAAATTTTGTGCCATCACTGTCCATTAGTCTAGAAGTTTAGACCATCAGGCACGAGTGATATTAGATACTATTCACTTACGGCTTTGTTTATTTCACGAAAAATAAATAATTTATAAAATATTTTTCTAAAAATAATCGCTCGTATTGCTTACAAAAATGAATAAACAAAAAATATTTTTATCGTCTACGAAAATATTTAGATATATATTATTATTAATATATAAATCATTTAATTATTTCTAGCAATACAAGCGATCGTTGTTAGGAAAATGTTTTCTAAATCGTTCAATTTTTATGAAACAAATGAAGCCTACATTTTACATTAGATTGCTGCTTACATGTGAGTCAAATTTCAAAAATATGTCTAGGCTTTTCTAACGAGTGGGTTGGATCGGGATTGAGTGGGTCAAAAAAAATGTTTGATTCATGTTGACCTATTTTTATGTAATATAATTTAAACGATTCATACTCGAGCTGACCCGCACCCAACCTAATTGGGGCTTTTTCTCTTAGCAGTAGATCCTTTAAATATGAAAAAGAAAAAGCATATTGAAGAAAACTAATTAACCAAAAACAAGTTAAACACGAAAAATATTAGCGCAAATAAAAAAATTTCTAAAAAAATAGACGAATCAAGCAATAAGAACACTCATGTTTTTGCTTCTAGCGCTAGAAATTTGATCTAATTTCAAATGGAAAACAAAAATCAAGAAAATGAAACTGTGACTTTTAGAAAATGATATTAGGAATGGTTGTGTTCGGGGAGCCTTTGTTATTAAGGATGCGTTCGTTTCTCGAAAAATAAGTGATTTGAAAAATATCTTTCAAAAAATCATCGGTTGAATTGTTTAGAAAAATAAATAAATGGAAAAATTTTTCATCGCCCACAAAAATAGTGAAGCATATATTGTTATCGATAATGAAAATATTTTTCATTGACTAATTTTTCTAAATGATATAAGCAATCATTTTTTGAAAAATATTTTACAAATCACTAATTTTCTGCAAAACGAACGCTCCCTATTACTTAAGAAGATCTTAATAGTGTTCGATATTTCAACAATTCCAGTGAACTATGTGATCTGTGTATTAAATATTAAAAACTCTTTTTATGTAGTATATTTAATTAATATTTTGAAGACATTCGTCTGGAAGACTCTTCTAAAAGATTCACAAATTCAGTAATTTTTCCTTTATAAAAGATTTAGAAATGTCGTTTGGTGAGACGATACACGTGGAGCATGACAATGACATACGTTGATGGTCATGCTAAGATAGTAGGACAACTGGCGAGAACCCAAAGCTTGATTTCGAGTTGGCCCAAAACGAAATGATTACTTAGAATTCTTGCTCCGGTCTCATCGATGGTTTATGTCCTAGTTTCAAATTCAACTAACTTACTAAGGTTGCGCATGACAATCATTATGTGATTAGAAACAAATTCTGCTCAGAAATAATTCTTTTTTATTCTGTACCCAGAAATAATTTCTAAAAATTTGAAGGCGTTTGGTAACTGTCCAAAATTTCTATTATTAGAATAGAAAAAGAACAGAAATGCGTTTGGTAACTACACAAAATTTCATTTTATTAATAATATTTTAATAATATTTTTGAATTTTTGAATTTTTCTTTTTTTTTTCTTTCTTTCTCTTCTCTTCATTGGCCAAGGCCGGTCGCTGGCGCCGGCGACCGGCCATAGGCCAGGGCCGATGAGGGCGTCGTGGCCCTCGCCGCCAGCGGTTGGGCGAGGCCTCGCCGTCGTGGCCCTCGCCAGCCCTGGCCCGCGAATGGTCGCCGGCGGTCGGTGGCCGCCGGGTGGCGGGCAGCAGGCCGAAGAATAACAACAAACCAAAAAAAAGAAGAAAATGAAAAAGAATCAGAAATGGAAAAAATTGTTCCAGAATCAAGAAGCTATTTTTTTTTTGCTTCTTGATTCTGTTCCAAAACTGATTCTGGGAATAATTTTTTGCAAAATTGTGCCCGGGCACAAAAAAATTTAACAAACGGATTTCTGCTCTAAAACTGATTCTGGGAACAAAAGAACAGAAATTTTTACTATTTGGCAAATTGCCAAACAGGCCCTAAAAATACCCAGAACTGTTTATCCAAACCTGTTCAAGAGTTTAAACATGTTTTAAATTCCTAGATTAGATTAGTTGAATTGAAGGGATTTGGGTTCACTCTTTCGAGGCCCGTACTAGGGCTGCCGGACATTCGATTCACGTGATATTTGCGCCGTTTGAATGCTCATGTCGCGAGCTTTCTAATGAGCCTAATGTTGCTACGTGAAATTGCCAAATCACAGACCCGAACCTTAGAACCCAAACTAGTGTCTAAGGTTCGGGTCTTTGGACTATGCCTTGTTTCGGTGACTCGTCATTTTCAAAGATCATCACTTACCTAAATTTAGAGGTCCGGAAAGTTTCGTTCGATTCCAAGACCTTTAGTTACGATTTCAGTTCTGGAATCTTTTTCAGGTATTGAAAGGTTCGATCAATTTTTGACCAGCGATTACTTTTTCATTCGACATAAGTTACAACTCGATTTTTGTTGTTTCGAAATGCTTGTGATCCCCGCTTCTAGGATGTGTAATCGTAATCGGGAAATCGCATGCTTCCCAACATCGAGAAAAGTGAACGATCCATTCTGAAGGGTTAAAAATGGACTGTTCGGATTCAAGGGGCAAAATGAGTGTTAAGAGATTCGTTTTGACGAGTACAACCAATCTTTTAGGTATAAAACCATATTTTGGGCTTTGTATCTTGTTGGTTAACCTTTGGTAAACTCTCGATCAACCTCGGTCAATCTTAAGGATTAATGGAGGCAATTTTTTAGGTGTCCACACTTAAGAAATTAGATGATAAATGATTAAGGATTAATAAAAAGTAGATTGTGCCACCGAAAGGGCATCGTGGGATGATATTCCCTTCCATACAAATTAAATGGTGAAAGGACTTGATAATATTCGCATACAACATAAAATGACAAATCTTATTCAAAACATAGTGATGGAATGACATGACAAGACATAAGAATAATCACATAAGATACGACAAAATCAGATTTAAAACATGATAAACAAATGACATAACATAACAATATTCACATGCAGTATGACACAACAAATCAAATTCAAAAGAAATGACGTGCAATTGCAATTTTCACATGCAGCATGACACTGGAAATCCAATTTAAACTATGATGATGAAATGATATGACATGATAATATTCGCATGCAACATGGCAATGGCAATGGCTCACAACATGAAGAAATAGTGTGGCATATGCAATTTACAATACTTAAGGAGTCGTTTTTATTCGATTTGCAACTTTACTCGGACATGGTAACGTCTATGCAAAAACGTCCCTCTTCCTTTTGACCCAGTCAAAACAAATACATTACTCAATTTAGATTTCATTACTCAATTCAAAATCATGAAATGAATGTCCACATGCACGGGACCTCAATTTATTGGTTGGAATCGTGATAGCTATTTACTTTTGATCTCCAATTGCATTGCATAGTCTATCCTGGACATGAATATAATCCCTTTGGTATATGACCTATGCGTTGGCTTACAAACAAAAAGGGTGTATTCTAATGCAATACTTCAATATATCCACTACTTTATATCCCCTCCAAACCACAAAATTCGTATTTTACTAACAGCAAGATGCATTCTAGCGCATTCTCAGCAAAGCTAGCATGTAACTGCCTAATTTAAGATCTAAGATTTAAAACAATCATTACAACGGTCTTTAAACATGCATAATTTTTAGCAAAATTTCGGCAGCATGACAAACGTATTTCATGATTCGAGAACTTATTTTGGCATCGCAACAGCCTGAGAATATGCATTTTTTACTTTTCAAATAGACAATCTAATGACGAATTTTGGACCTCGAGATTTGATTTCGGCGTGATGATGGCCAAAAAATATGCATTTTTTGACTTTCAAACGGGCAACATAACTTTCAACCAAAAAAAAAAGGGCAGCATGATGTATTCCTAAATCTAAGATTTAAAAAACAGGCATCACAACAATCCAACAGGCACTTCAATTTTAAAATTGAAAGAGAGGGGGTTGGTAACCGACCTTGAGAGTGCCACAAAGAAAGGAAAATTATGAGCAAAGATGAACGCCTCAAATTATTGGGAACGCGTAGCAGAAATCTAATACTTTCGTTTGGAGAGATTGCCAAGAGATAGCTCAAGTCAGAGTCTATCAACATATCTAATTAAACCTACATTCACTCAAAAAATTAAGTCAACTATGATATATTAACTGCTTCCCATCACACAAATTCTTTGATGTATGACTTTTCTAATACAACTTGCATGTCTATCTCAACAATCTCCCATTCACATGTGAACTAAGTGTTGGGTTCGCTCCCTCTTAATTCAGATATCCTTCTGCATCAATATATCTCAACTAAAATCTCCAATGCCCCACCTTCATCCCTAGTCTCTTTTTGCCCACCTACCCAGATATCGCATTGGTCAACCATCAAATCTGATACCATTTGTTAGAAGCACAAAGCACAAGGCGATACTTGCACCCGGGAATATTACCAAGTGGGAGCCTAAGTTTGAGCCTATCAACATATTCAGATGGACCAATTTTCACTTAAAAGTTTAAGTCAATAAGTTATGAGCCAACTAGAATATGATAATTATTCTAAACAACATTAATTCTCTAATGTGAGACTTTTTCTAACACAACTCATATGCGTATCTCAAAACTTAGGTTAATGAGTTATTGGTTAACTATAATACGTTAATTGTTTCACACCACAGAAATTCTCCAATTAGACTTAATCTAACACAACTCACACGTATATATCAACAGAGGCTGTCTCAATAAAAAGGTTTCTAATCTTGTAACTTTCGCGTTTAACGTTTGATTCATGCGATTTTTGCAACAGTGGAATGCTCGTGTCGAAAGCAAGGAGCCCAATATTGATAGGTAAACTCGCGAAATCACATACGCAAGGTTTTGACTCATATCAAGGCCATAGGCTCGGGATTGTGACCCAGACACTGCTTCAACGACTTAAAGATCATTGTTTACAATAAACTTGAGATCTGAAAAGTTTCAGATGATTCCGAAATCTCTAAGTTCGGTCTTGGGCTCCGGGACGTTTTACGAGTACATAAAATTATGACCGAAACTGGTGATAACTTCCTCGTCCGGCATCCAATTGACTATATTTTTGTTACATTAGTATGCTCGCGATCCCTGGTTTCATGATCTACAATGGACGATAATGCAGGAAACAAGCAATAGATCCCGAAAGGTAAAAATTAACTATCGAATTCGGGTGACAACATGGGTGTCGAAAGACTTTATTTTTACGAGGACAATCCATTTTTTATGCTTAAAATGTGTTTCATATTGACAAGCACAGTATGATTGGCAATTCGTGCTCAAGTACATTATTAGAGTATCTTGAACGTGTCAAGTAGTATGATCCAAAAACACCATATGTTCGTTAATCATGCTAAAAAAACTATGTATAGTAAGATTGTGTCAATTCTTGCCGTCGTTGGATTTGGTAAATTAACATGTTTAATCGCGCATCAATTCATGCCAGAGATTACCGGCCTACTTTCAAATTTATCCACTCAAGGTGATCTCGAATTTTTCACAAATTGTACAAATTTCATTGTACACTTCCATGGTCCCTGGTCACTGTTCTTCTTCTTCTTCTTCTTTCTAGAAACCAGTTCGCTGGTTTCCAAATTTGGAAACCTACAAGGCAGACCAAGTTTGCCCCTGGAGAAAAGTCAGAAAAACAGGAACTATGGAGGTGTAAGATGCCGCCTATAAAGTGAAAAGCAAGTGGCAAAGTGCTCGACATGGACCTTCCTTTGAACTCACGCAGTTGCACAGTTGTTCGGGTCCCTGTCATGAGTATCTGTGCTATCGCTAAAGATAAGAATTAAGAAGATTCGATCCGAAAGCATATCGTTGATGGGGAGACAACATGTGAAGATGACATGCCTCCTCCTGGCGTTTCATACAAGTCATGTTAATTCAATTATTGCTTTGTCTTGAGTGAATGGAATGTTCTGAGCGCTTTCTCAGGTTGTTTCCCAGATTGACTAAGGGATGAGCTAGTCCTGTCGTTCCTGTTCATTTCAGCCACATCTAGGACAAAAAACACATGTCATGAACTCAAACTAGGCTCCTTTTCTTCTAATGTATTAATTGTAGCTTATGTTGCAGAGAGAGAGAGAGAGAGAGAGAGAGAGCATCACCAAATGAGAGATACTCTTCTTGTTCTAAATTGGGAGGAAAATAATCTCCATTAAGCTTTACAGCAAGCATGCAAAGGTATTTCAAAACAAACCCTGACTTATCCCCTCTATGGATAAAATGAGAAAAAAAACAGGAAACTAAAACTCAGGAAAAAATTATAAGGGATATATCGGAACATAACTTACAACAAAATTTTCTAAACACTAACCCAGAAGAAGAAGAAAACGGAGAACAGAAATGCTTAGCATTCAGCATTTCAGCATGGTGAGATGCATCTAACTCCATCTGACACGTCAGTCATTTGCATCAAAGCAGATCCAGCCACATATTATCATGAAGACAGAATAAAATTTTTACTGTATGCCTGGTGGCTTTCAAAAAATTAGATCTTCTCAATCACCCTGAGTTTAGCACTCCTACTCCGGCGATTCAATTTCTCTTCCTTCTCAGATGGAGTTATTGGTCTCTTGGTTAAAATCCTACCCCTTTCACCTTGTATCATCTGTCTAATCCACACTTCCTTGTCATTGTCATTAGTGATAGTACTTGTAAGATCTCTCTTCATCTCGTCACTTATCTCTCCATCTTCATCAGTTCTCTCGCCTCTTACAATGTCAAGAAATGTCTGTTTCACGATCCTGTCCTCCAAACTGTGGAAGGAAATGACAGCGAGCCTACCACCAGGTGCAAGACACTCAAAACAAGAATAGAGAGAGTCTTGCAATGTCTTGAGTTCATCGTTGACTGCTATCCGTAAAGCCTGAAATACCCGCGTTGCTGTTTTTATCCAACCTTGTCTTCCTGCCATTGCAATATTATGATTAAGTGAGCATATGCACTGAATTAAAGGTCGGAGTAGTACAAGGGTTGCCAAATCTCCATGGGGCATTTACTAAATTTGCCATCAATCGAGATTTAGAAATCAGTGACTAAACATATGTTGTCATTATAGATTTTGTTAAAATAGTTACTCAAAATAGAAGTAATAAGGACATTGTCTATGCTAACCTTTTGTCCTGGGAGTTGATTTTTGGATTAGACTAACGAGGTCTCCAGTGGAATGCAGCCCACCATGAACACGAGATTTAACAATCTTATTCTGCAAGGAGAACCAATTGATTTCTTCACCATACTCCCGCAAGATTCGTCCAACTTCAGATTCAGGCCAAGAGTTTAAGATGTCTTCTGCTTTCAAACTTGCCTGCCAAGTTCCTGTTTCAGTCAGTAAAACACATTCTCATGTAATTGAGCATCAAGCAAAGGAAAAACATGTAAAGGACAATAAAACAAGCAGCAGGGTGCAACTTTGAGTAACATAGTCTTTCAGCATAGACCGAACTGAAGGCCAAAAGAGATTAACTCTGGGCACATCTACTGGATAAATAACTTTATTCACAAAAAGTCACATAGCATTTTCTCATTTACTTTTGTCTGATGGAGTTCATACTGCACCAAGCTACAAAAGAGGACAAATTATAGCCGGTTCAAGGTTGCATCCTTTGTAAACTGTGGGGGAGTAGAACACTCCTCTCAGCTGAAAAGCCATTGTGAAGACGGTGAAACAAATGAAGTTGCCGTGAAGGAGACAAATCATTCAGACACAATTATATCTAAATAAGTTCCTGTTCTGTTAGATGATCAAGAGCCGTAAGAGAAGTTTCAAGGAATCTGATGCATCTCATCAAGTTGGTAAACATGTTGACACCAACTATTATACTTAATGGATTTGTAAAGAAAGGACAAAGGGAAAGGCAAGGTGCAACTATTTTTTCATGAACTTCACTCCCATTACTACTACCCCTTGATGGAGAGACTGACAACAAATACTTTAGCCCATAGGTCAATTTTTAGCAGTGTATCTTTTCCAAGGCTATAGCTTCTCAGTTGAGATGAAAGGAAGAAGAGGTGTAGGTTAAGGAAACACACTTTTTTCTTTGGCCAGATTAACGGAAAACAGATTGCAACAATAGAGGATGACAAGACTTTAGAGGCAAATCGTGGTCCATTTTCCACATGATCCGGGACACGGGGGATCTGTTAAATGATTTTGGCTTGGGTTATTACTATGTCCTCGATTGCCACTGAGATCACGGGAATGATGAAGAAAAGATAGCTAATAGAGTGAGCCTTCTTTTTCTAGCTCTTTTCCGCAATTTCATCACAATACGTGCACCCCACATTCCTAAGATTTCCAAATAGCATAAAAACTTCTTTGAAGCTCCATCCACAGAGAGCTTAATGCAACATAAACTATCAAAATCTAAAATTTTATTCTAAAACAAGTAAAACCAATTGAAAATAAAAACAGCTCTCACCTGAGGATCCATTCTCATATCAAGAGGTCCATCATTTAGGACACTGAATCCTCTTTCAGCATTGTTGACCTGTAAAAACTTCAGTGAGGAATTTCCAAGGAAGTATTTATGGAATTAACAATAAGAAAAGGCTTCCCAAGATATGGAAAATAATCTAATAGATATGTTGAAGTCAACCTACATTAAAGAGAGAATGAGAGAAACACAAGGTAAAAGGTGGCTTGGATATTTTTTTTTTCTTTTCTTGTCTCAGCAGCAACTTTTTTGTACTTGGATGATGGAAAAAAACAATGGCATTATTCAAATTTCAGAGGAAAAGATGGTTTGCTTCGCATGTCTATGCCTTCGAATGACTAGGCTTACAGGGAGCTTGACTTCAACAACTCGAATATCCTCTCTTTCTCACCATTCTTCCATCCCAAATCACCATTAACTACATATCCACTAGAAGATTTGACCCATTCTCAGCGCCCGCATAATTTCTAAAAATTTAAAAGACAACCATAAAATTTGTACGAGGTGGAATGTAACATGTTTAGCCAGTTTCGAAAGAAGATGTCACGTCTTGCTTGTGCACATTTAGTATATTGTTCAACTGTCTACAGCTAAGGAATGTGATCAGGTCTGAAGAGAAGTTGAGGTGGAATTTTAGTTACTGTGAAAGATATTTATTACATGCATGGTGAATCTGAGCCCCAGAGTATGGTTGTTGCCTTGTTGTGAATATTTAGGTTCAAAAGAAGGGATGAAGCAGTGATTTAAAACTCATCTAGATTGGTAAATTTAAGTGGATAACAGAGCAGCATTTAAAGTGATACTTCTTATCCTTTCCAGCCTACCTTAAGTAAGTTGAGGCAGATGATTGGTGAAATAGAAGAACACACAAGCACCAATGCAAATTTTATAAAGTGACCAACCTGCATCGATGACACTCCCAAGTCCATTAAGATGCCATCAAATCCAGAGTCCATTAGCTCGTCACCAACCTCATCAACCACGGATTTTATAAATCTAAAGTTCCTCAAAAGAAAATATCCTCTTAAGTTTGAAGACGTGGACGAGGAATCACCACACAAAAGAGAATCGATCTTGGTCTTTGCCATTTGATGCGCCATAGGATCAACATCCAATCCAAGATAACACTTCAATTCTGGGTGTGACTGGATGATCTGGTATTAGCAAGAGACAAGAAAAGGAAAAGAATTAGACGTCTCCTTAAAGCAATAGTACAGAAGAAAATCCTAGAATCAGTGAAAGCCATCTCCAACAGAACAAGGTCATGAGAAAAGCGGCACACATTTTATTCATTCACAACATAAGCATACAAGTACTGCACATAAAATAAATTATTTGAATCTGAGCCCATTTTGAGAGCAGAATAGATGCATCCAGAAGATGTTTATTCCCTTAGAACCTATATGAAGCTTCTATGTGAGGGGACGGAATTGCAACTTCCCACTACAAGAAGTGAATTATAATCTGAGAGAATAAACAAAATAAATTTATTCTAGCAGCAAAATAAAAGGAATCCATTTGCTCTCACTATTTATGAGGACAGATAATCATCCTCATTAGATAATGGAATAAGATATTCAAGAACCTTAACAGAAAGTAATTTCAAATGCAACATGGACATTAAGGAACCCACCGATTTTATGTATGCTGCTACTACAATGCTGATGATTGCTTGCTCATATCACAAGCAGTGTCCAAAATCCATTCATGATGCTGATTATTGAGCAAAAGAGGTGTTATTAAGCTTCTCAAGAAAGGTAATCATTTCTTATTGCTGAGCCTCGAAGACTGAAGGTGGATGGAATATCTTATGGTTGGTAAAAGCAATAAAGCAGCTGACTCAGCTGCTAAATTCAGCATCAGCAATTCTACGCTAGTTTGCCAACACTGCAGTCATTCATCATTTTTTGAAAGAGATTTCCATTTAGCTGATCACCAAGGATCTCTCCTTCCCCATAATTTGTTCTCTAGCTCTTCCCTATCTGCTAAACTACTCACTACAAAAAAGGGTGTGAAGCATAGATAAACTGTTCTAAAGAGGGGTCCAAAACCCACTAACAAAATCCAGGATGGAAATCTTGAATATAAGCAGATGTCACTTTCCATGTCAAATAACCTGCCAATAAGTTCAACATCACACAGACCCCAAGTATCCATCTTCCCACAAACTTCTATGTAAACCACAAGCGAGTTTTGCTCAAAAAAGAACAAATTGAACTAACAGTACCAACGCGTAATAAACATATGCATACTGACAGCGGAAGAATGGCCGGCGGCGCCGAGAGTGCAATCGACGAAAGACCGGAGCTTCCGGCCTGAGAAGATATCCAGCACCTCGCCGAGCAGCACCGGTATGTGGCTGCTGACGCCGAGCAACTGCTGGACCGTCTCGTCGTCGAGCTCCCTCGACGAACGCGTCCTCCGCTTCACCAACGCCTCCATCGCCGTAGCTCCTCTCCCGTTCCCACCCTCCACCTCCCCCTTCCCCTTCCCCTTCTTCTTCTTCTTCTTCTTCTTCTTCTTCGCCGCCGTCTCCTGAACCGACGCGTCGCTCTTGCTGCTGCTGCTCCTCAAGAAACGGGCTCCGGCGCAACGGGACCGCGATTCGAGGGTCGGCGAGCGAAGCGGAATCAACCCACAACACACCCACGAAGGCTGGGGAGGTTTGAGCGCGGAAGGACACGACAGCGTCAGCAACTTCAGCGCTCTCACGGCCGCCGCCATCTCCAGTTCCGACCCACCAACCGAATCCCAGGTTGGTGTCGAGATCGAAACTATGCGGCGCTGAAGAAGATAAGTCCACTTCAGTAGGGGAGACGGAACTCTACTTCCGCCATGGAAACTCGTACGAGCTCACCGGTGGAGAAGAGCAGGGTGTTCAACAAAAATCCCGAATGCGAAAGCTCATATCCAAATATTTCGTTTTTGCGTGGCAGTCCCTCGTTTTTGATAAATTACACTTTTTGGCCCATGAGGTTTCCTAGGAGTTCAATTTTAAACCCTTAAATCTTTTTTACAATTCGAATCTTTATATGTCAAATTTAGCTCCTTCCGTCAAATTTTCATTCCAAACTTGTCACCGCCTCTTAGGGCCCGTTTGGCAACGTGCCAAACAGTGAAAATTTCTGTTCTTTTGTTCCCAGAAATAGTTTGAGAACAGAAATGCGTTTGGTAAACTTTTTGTTCCCGGGCACATTTTTGCAAAAATTTGTGCCGAGAAACAGTTTAGGAAGAGAATCAAGAAGTAAAAAAAAGTTGCTTCTTGTTTCTCGGCACAATTTTGAGAATCAGTTGTTTTTCTTCTTTTTCTTTTTTTTCTTTTCTTATTTTTGTGTTGTTAACTTCCCTGGCAAGGCACCGCAGCGCCGGCGGCACCGGCCACATACCCGAGGCGGCGAGGGCGTCACGGCCCTCGCCGGCCGCCAGCGGAGGCGAGGCGAGGCGGCCTCGCCCGCAGACGGCGAGGCGGCCTCGCCTGAGAGACGGCGAGGCCAACCTCGCCGTCGCGACCGACGGCGAGGCTCGGCCTCACCCGATCTGGGCGAGGGCTGGACCCTCGCCCTCGCCGGCGAGAGCCGTGACGCCCTCGCCGGCCCTGGACTGTGGCCGGTCGCCGGCGACCAGCCATGGCCAAAGAAGAAAATGGTAGAAAGAAAAAAAAAATTTTAACAATTCAAAATATTATTAAAATATTATTTGGGAACAGAAATTTTGTGTAGTTACCAAACGCATTTCTGTTCTTTTCTACTCTAGGAATAGAAATTTTGGACAGTTTATCAAACGCCTTCAAATACTCAGAAATTATTTCCGGGCACAGAATAAAAAAAATCATTTTTGTTCAGAAATAATTTCCGGGCACAGAATGGTATTCATGCGCACCCTTAACATTCCAAATCAATTTTATGGCACTTCCATCCCAAGTCTTGTGAAAATGTCAAATCAAGACCAACTACTAATTGGTGATTCCTATACGAATGTGACCAGTCATATTGTTCCGTTTATTTTGTAAAAAAATGTTACATTTCTGGAAAAAATTTATTTAGAAAGTCATTTTTCAAGAAAATGACAATATTTACGAAGTTTATTTGAAATCTGAAAAAATCAGAAAATATTTTCCATCGTTTGAAAAGAAAATTTGATTTGATTTTCCTATATAAATATACAATATTTGGGTGTTAGTGACTTGCACAAGGGTATCGGGGGAACCAGGCGCAGGCACTAGTCAAGTTCGGCCTTGATGGACTCAGGCCTAGGTCTCGGTGACTCGGGTTCGGGCGCTAGCAACTTGGTCCCGGGACATGGCCATGGGCATCGGGGTCTTGGGCCCGGGCCCAAGCGCCACGGACCCAATCCCCAGCTCGGCCTTAATAGACCTAGGCTCAGGCATAGGGAAACCTAGCACGGGCACTAGGGTCTTGAGCTCATGTGTCAAGGACCCAAGCACGAGTACCGAGGTCTTAGTCCTTGTCTCGATGGACCCAAGTCCAAGTGTCGTGTAGGGATGAGTGGTTCCAGGTTCCTCACAGGTTCCACTTGAAATTCGAAAACTACCCTTAAGTACATGTTCCTCATTTTTTTTAAATCTGGAACCTATCCTTCGAAATGTGAAACATGGAACATGGAACCTACCATGTCATAGATTCTAGGATCGATTCTAAGGTCTAATAGGTTCTTTTTTTGTCACTTTTAGTTAAACAAAAAGAAAATGTAGGCAATAATACTGAACAAGATTGTTATTCACCAAAGAGAATACAAGAAACTAGTTATTAAAAAGCCACATTTTTTCTTAATAGAAAGGAGAAATAATGACAAATAGTAATTGTTGGGATGCAACACATATGACTTTAAATTCCAAGACAAGATGCTACATTTTTCTCAACAAAAAGTACAAAACATGCTCCCCTCTAAGCTCCTCCAAAGTAGAAAAGTTTTTGTTTCTGGTCATCAAAGCAAGTTACTCCTCCACCACCTGCAATACTGAAAGGAAACAATAAAGATGAAGCTAGAAACTATTGCAAGGAGTGGAATCAATGTCCAATATATGCCTAAATTGTAGGAGAGCTACGATATGAAACTACTCCGACGTATTAAAGCTTGCCTCAAGTTGCATTTTGGCATGCATAGCACAAGCATGGTGCGAGTTCAACAACGTATTGAGGTCATAGGCAATAATGCGAAAAAACAAGTTAAAACCAGAGGCAATAACAGAAGGAAATCTTTAGCAGAGTTTGTCAGAGCAGCAATTAGTCGTGTAGTGGCAATCAAACCTCCAAAAGAACCACTAGCAACAAAAGCCAAGCAGAAAGAGGAGAAACTATTTGACTATGAAATAGATCAAAGCAGGACAGATAAGGTAAAGAGGAAAATAGAATTGCAAAGAAGAATAAATGACTTGAAAGAAAAGAAAATAAAAAAAAAAAGCAATCCCATTTTGAGGTTTTCAAATACAAAATACAAGCGCAAGTGTCACGGTCAAGAGGTTTTCATGCACCAAGGATCGTGCAACATCGACAAAGACTAGTCCAAACCCTAATGGAGCTTCTAGAACACCCCCAGGGACCGGCAATACGGTAATTGCACCGTATCCATAAATGCGGGTAGTTGGCGCATAGGATGATGCGATATTGGCCACTAGATCGATAGTCGATCAATGGATGTAATCCGAGGCCCTCTATAATATAAACGGGTGTCCTCCTTCTCATTTTCATCATCCAAGCAATAGAAGCAATTTCCATTCTCTCCCAGAGCTTATATTTCTTGATTCTCTCTCTATGATCCGAGTGAGTGAGTGAGCGATCGAGAAAAGACTTGGCCTAGGCATTCCAACGATCCAAGGAAGCCTAAGTCGCCGCACGAGTCGTTCCCAAACTATCAACCCGTGACAAGTGGTATCAGAGTAAGTAGAGAGTCCATCCAAGAAGATCGAAGAGCACACCAACTGGTCGAGAGAATGTCGAGCCAAGATCAACTCGCTTCGGTTGTTCTGGATGAATGGGCTCAATGAACCGGTTGCCCAAGGAAAGACTCGTGCAAAATCCAAGAGAAGGGATGCCTCGTCGAACGCCATGGCCGCAGTCGATGAGAAGCTCATGAGAATGAGGACAACAATGTTGGAGTTCATAGAAGAACTAGACGAAGTTAAAGGGCAGATCAATGAGGTTGAAGGAACTCTCTGCCACGAATTCACAAACGTCGTCAATCATGCGACGGCCCCTTTGTACAAGAAGGATGAAGCCCTCGAAGCATCAATCGAGGCCCTAAAGCTTGAAGTCATGGAGCTCAAGGAAGGCAACTCTTCCAAGGCTGAAGTCGAAGCCTTGAAGATGGACGTGCAAGAGCTCAAAACTGAGCTCGTCCTATGCAAAGCAGGCATCGCGAACGGTGTCTTGCCCATTCGAGCAACACACAAGTTGGACGTGCCAAAACCAAAAGAATTCAAAGGCAACTGGTCCGCCAAAGAGGTGGATAACTTCTTTTGGAGCATGGAACAGTATTTCAATGCCTTTGAAATTCAAGAAGAATTGGCCAAGGTATGAACCGCTTCATTGTTCCTTAGTGATAATGCAATACTATGATGGCGTAATAGATATGACGAGATGAAGCGAGGCGCCGATCCCATCAATACTTGGGATGGGTTCGTAGAGGAGTTTCGGGATTATTTCTTCCCTGAGTTTGCTCAACAAGAAGCCCGTAGCAAGCTCCATCGCCTTGAGCAACGAGGCACGGTCCGAGAGTATGTGAAGGAATTCACTGAACTCAAGCTCCAAATTCCTAACCTTGGGGAGGAGGAGGCTCTCGGGGCGTTCATGAATGGATTGAAGCCGTGGGCACTACTTGAGCTCAAGCGAAGGGACGTCTAAAGCCTCTCGAGGGCGCTAGTCATTGCCGAGTCTCTCGCCGGCTTCACCAAGGAGACCCCAAAGTCAAGAGGGAGCGGGTAGAGGTCGGATCGCCACCACAACGAAGAAGAAGATCATGCTGTCCGCGATCGAAAGGACTCGGATAGTGATCACAACCGTGGCCGAAGAGACCATGGTGGGCGTAAGAAGTCATGGGGAGAAGGATCGTCCAAGCAAAGCGATCCGAAGTGGAATCGACCCCAAGGGGACTACAAGAACAAATTCGAGGCTCCACCGCCATCCCCGTGCTTCATTTGCAACGATCCTCATTGGACTCAAAAATGCCCGAAGAAGAGCAAGATCAATGCTCTCCTCGCCATAACTGAAGATGAGGAGCCAAAACAAGACAATGAGAAACGCGAAGTGCGACTCGGAACCGTGAAGGTTCTCAACTCAATCAACTCCATAAAGGACAAAGCTCCGCCAAAGAAGAAGCCGAAAAGTTCGCATCTATCATTCGTTGAGGTCAAGGTACATGGCGAACCCCTCCTTGCCTTGGTCGATACAGGTTCTACAAGCTTATTTATGTCAAATGAAGCAGCCAAAAGCTTGGGACTCTATGTGGAGCCAACTGGTCAACGATACAAGGCCGTCAACTCCGAAGATGTACCGGCCGTGGGCGTAGCCAAAGATGTGGAACTCCAAGTTGATGGATGAAAAGGCAAACTCCCATTCGAGGTAATTCGACTCGATGATTATGATCTCATTCTAGGAATGGAATTCTTCGACACTGCGAGAGCCATGATAGATTTGAGGATTAATATGGTCATCATCACCGACCCGGAGTGCCTGTCCATGGTACCAATGATCCATGGATTGACCGAGACAAAGATCCTCTCCACGATTCGACGTGTGGACGATGTACCAAGAGTTGAGAAGTTCGTGTCCGAGCCCCGCATCGAGCCAAAGCCGAAGAAGGATCATCCCCTTCAACACCACATGCCGATCGATGTCCTATTCCCGAACGTGGCAAACTTACTGACCAACATGGAGGAGGCCAAACCAAAGAAGCTGAGTGTCCGACAAGCCGAGAAGCCAAAGGCCAAGAAACCTCGGAAGAATAGGAAGCGCTCCAAGAAGCCAACAAGCAACCCCGAGCCAAGAGCGCCGAGGGTGTCGCACAAATGGGTGGGGAGAATGTCACGGTCAAGAGGTTTTCATGCACTAAGGACTGTGCAACATCGACAAAGACTAGTTCAAACCCTAATGGAGCTTCTAGAACACCCCTAGGAATGGCGATACGGTAATTGCGTTGTACCCATAAATGCAGGTAGTTGGCGCATAGGACGATGCAATATCTGCCACTAGATCGATAGTCAATCAACGGATATAATATAAGGCCCTCTACTATATAAAGGGGTGCCCTCCTTTTCATTTTCATCATCCAAGCAATAGAAGCAATTTTCATTCTCTCCAAGAGCTTCTCTCTCTAGATTCTCTCTCTACGATCCAAGTGAGCGAGTGAGCGATCGAGAAAAGGCTTGGCCTAGGTATTCCAATGATCTAAGGAAGCCTAAGTCGCCGCACGGGTCGTTCCCAAACTATCGACCCGTGACACAAGCATCTAAATGTTGACACCTAATTTTTAGCTCATTTTGTCATATTTTCAAAAATTTCAAAATTAGATCTAAGAATCTTGGCCAAGCCTAGAAACCTATTTCTAAAACAAAAAATAATTTTTTAGCATTTTTCTGTATTTTTTCTGAATTTCTTTTAGACAAATTAAGCAAGAAAATCAAGTAAAATAGTAAATGGAATCAAAAAAATTCCATCAAAATAGTCACTGATCTTCTTTTAAATCTAATTGCATGAATACACTGTCAATTTTAGAAAATCTCAATCGGGTACTTGTTTTTCCCAAAATTGGGCAAAATTAAACCCGAATTGAACCGAAAATGAAATTAAATTTTTTCTAGACATTTTTAGGTCATAGTGTCTTCACAACAATTGATTCTGGGATCTTTAATTGCATCATGGTCAGTCCAATTGCACAATTTGGTGTAAAAATCAAAAATCCCCAAAAATTGATTGAAAATTAAGAATTTTGAACCTAAATTGGGAATCGTGCCCAAAATGAAATTGCCGAAATGTGAGACTATCATTTCTAGGGTTTATCAGGGGTGGGCAATACAATTTTGGCATCAATTTTGCCTAATCAGGTCATTAAGACCTTGAATTGAACAAAACCCTATTAACCCGAATATAAAAATGAGAAAATCTTGAGCACAATTATAATAAAAATTGGGGAAAATTATATGTTTGGGTTCGGAATATGATGGGAAATTCAATTTTGAGGTTGAATTTCGAAAATTTGGTGGAAATTGGGTTTAATTCGGGAATTTAGGCAAAACCAGAACTGCCGGGTCGGGTGGGTCGACCCGACCCGACCCGAACAGTTCTTCTTCCTCACCCGGTCACCCAACCTGCGAGAAACCCAGAAAAATTGACTCAAACCTGCGACTTTATTGATCATGTTACAGTTAATTAGCACGTTTTAATCAAGTTTTCCAACTGGATATTATCCAACTGGCATCATTCAATAACCTAAACTAATTAGAATTCGGTTCCAACCGAATTTTGAGCGGGAAATCAAGGATCAAAAATAGAAAAAAAACTGAAGAACATTAAACGGGAGCGGTTCAACGAATTTCCCGAGAGAGAGAAGAGAGAGAAAGGGGGGAAACCGAAGGGAGAAAACTAGAGAGAGAGAGGGTCAGAGGTCCCCCCGTGAGTGATCGGCGCCGCCCTAGACGGCGGAGCGCCGGCGAATCACGAGTTGGCCGTGACCTCCCCTCGCCGTACCAAGCCGGAAAGCTGACCGCGAAGGTCTGAAAATCAATCTCGGCCGGCGCGTCCGAACCTGTTCCGGCGAATCCAAGCACATCGGGAGGCAGAGAAAGTGTCAAGGAACAATCTCCGGGGCTCAGATCACTTCGGAAATTTCATTAAGACGACGAACGAAGCAGATAAATCTCCTTCGTGGTCACGGATTCCCAGAATTTCCAGAATGTGTTTTGGTTCAAACTTGTGCATTTCTTCGGTATTTTGCGATGTTTGATGCTCAAAACATGTTATGAATCCATCTTTATGGTTTGTTTGCATTTTGAATGGTTAAAATCGCATAAACCGAGTCGATCCATGCATTAAACCCACCTCGCCGGAAAACTTGAAGCTTCGCCGGAGCATCACCGTGGCCTCAGGCCATTCAAGTCAGTATCTCTGAACTTTGTTTGTTGGCTTGGTTAGTTGTTAGACTCGATCTAGACGGCTAGGGCGATCGGAATAGGGGTGAATGTTAGAAAAGTGGAAAATGGCAGTTTTGAGTTGGCATTTTTAGGCTCGGTTTCTGCCGGCCGGTGAACATCCGCCGGCGTGCCGAGTAGGTCAGATTGAAAGTAGAATATATGGACTCTGTTGTGGTGCAACCAAAATGACCAGAAGGTCGCCGGAGACTCGTCGACGGTGAGCTAAAACCGGCAGTCTTGAAAACTCAAAACATGGAATAATGCCCACCAATTGTTTGTGAAAATGCCTAAATGAAAATCACTCAAAACGGTGCCGTTTTAGGCATGTGCCCGCCGGAGAAGCTAATCGGCGCCAGCGCCGGCGAAGGCCGGTTCGGTCTCGGCCGAACCGGTCTGAACCGGTCCGGTCCGGTTCATTCTCCTCGGCGGGAAAATTCAAAAAATCAAAAAATAAAACAAAATCAACAAAAAAAAAATCAACAAAAATTAGAAAAAAATTCTAAAAAAAATTAAAAATTAAAAAAATCATAAAAAATTAAATTTTCTTAGAAAATTAGAAAATTTTGCAGAAAATTCATAAAAATTAGAAAAATTACAGAAAATCCAGAAAAATACAAAAATTTTCAGAAAATCCATAAAAATTTCTAAAATTCGAAAAATACAAATAAAAAATTTGAAAATTCTGAAAAATCAATAAAAAATTGAAAAATTGGAAAATTCACAGAAATTTCCAGAAAATCATAAAAAGATCATTTCTCGGTTTAAAGAAGATTTTCCGAAAAAAAAAATCAAAAAAATTCAAAAAATTCAACAAAATTGAAAATTCACAGAAAGGTCCAAAATCATCGTGGCCAGCCATAAAAAATGAAATTTGAATTTTTGAAGTGTCCAAATGGCACTTAAAAATAAATAAATAAATAAATAAACCAAAAAAATCAAAAATTTTGAAAATCCACAGAATGATTAAAAATCATTGTGGCCAGTCATAAAAAGTGAAATTTGGATTTTCCAAAATACCAAAGTGGCATAATTTGGAAAATTTCAAATTTAAGGCCAAAACCCCTAAAAAACCCTAAACCCTAAAAAATGAAATGAACAAGCTATTAGAGCTTTGTTAGGGTTTGGGTAGATTTTCATTTCTAGTGGCCAAATTAGGGTTGCTATGATTTATTTGCCATTGGATGCGCATTTGATTCTTGGATGCTTAATTGTCTGTTTATGATTAGATTAGTGAAGTGACCTTAGGGATCCGTGGGATACGCTAGACATGTCATATCGTTCTTAGGTACCGAAAGGGCGTTAATGGTCTCAATTTGAGATCGTTAACGTAACCAAGTCCCTTACCCAGAATCTTTGGTTCGTAGGATTGCGGTACTTCTCCCGTACCTCAATTAGGTTTCTAGTCGACTTACCGTAAATGACTAGTGGCGACTCCAAGTTTAAATTTAGATCAAATAAACCCCGCTGTCACGTGAGGTATGGTCTGGGAGAGGCCCGTATAGAAAAATACCTCCATCAGAAAGCACGCGAGAGCATGGCGCGACAGGCTTGGCGACTCCACTGGGGAATCTTAAATTTCTAAGTGAACTTAGGCCTAGATAGAACGATATGCATGTGTTTGTGATCGCAAGGATCCCAGGTACGTTCCACTAATCATGTGTTAAATGGTGATGCAGGTGGGAGGTATAAGGGGTGTAGTCTATGCTTATCTTTTTTTGCAGGGTGGTGTTGGAATTGAATGTGATTTTGACCAAATTTTTAGAAGTGTTGTTTGGTTATAAATTGTTATGCTTGCCTTTAAATTGTTTTAGCACTTCACTTTTCGCACACACTACCCGTGGCCCAACCCCGGCTACATTTAGGATCACCCTTAGGAGGTATGTGTTTAGGCGAAATTATGAGCCGATTGCTCATGTGATCGTTTAAATACAATACCGATCACTGAGATGGAATAATATTCCATTACTTTAGGCCGATCGCCTATTGGAATGGAATCCCTTGTCATTAAGGTGGTGACCTTGAGCCTTTAGTATGTCCCCACCCTTTTAGGTGTCAAAACCTCACTCGTTGCATATGCTTGTCTTTGTGGTTGGTATACCTAAAACCAAGCAAAAATGTGTCGGTAAGTAAGTGTCGTTCCACTTCTCTCATCTTTTCAATTATGCAAGTTAATTGACACTATTTTGCTAAAAATGCCCAAATGACAATCAATGTTTGGACAAAATGCCTTTTCGTACTAGAATGAATGAATAGGGTGACATGCTCCATTTGGTCACATTTTTCATTTCTAGATGGAATGTATAGGTCCATGATGATTTTCAATATAATTCAAATAGATTAAATGCTCAAGATGTGACAAATACAATCCCATTTGCCGAAAGTCTATTTTCGATGTATTCGAAGTTGTAAACCATAGGATAGGACTTTATGGTCAAAATGGAGCATGTCAAAAGACATTTGCTTTAAACATTGGTTTCATTCACATTTTCAAGTAAATGCTCTTTTAAGGCATAAATGGATTAGAAGTGGCATTTGTATTACGTCATAAGAATGCAAATGTGCTTCACCTCCATTTTATCCATAAAAGGACATATAATTAAAATGGGGGCATTTAAAATTAATCCATGGTGATTAATAATGAATTTTTTTTTTTGCATGATTAGATCGAAATGGGGAAACTAGACATACAAGTCATTCCGGTTTCAAGGAAAGAGCTTTCGGCATGGTGGATGAACATGACTAAAGACAACAAAGCCTACTGAGGGAAAGATTGGGATATTTGTTCAAACTCATCAATCTAGAGTACCAAGTGAGCTTGATTCAAGCGTTATCCCATTTTTGGGAAGTTACCACCGCCATATTCCAATTAGGCGAGCATGAGATGATACCTACATTAGAGGAGTATAAGGCGACCATTGGGATTGATTTCGAATCAAGAATCATTGAGCCCCCAATTGGACTGAAACCCACGAGTGTCATAGCCGAATTTTTGAACTTGAAGACTCCTCAAGTGGAAAGGTTGATCAAGTCAAACACCGGGAAGTTTCCTTTATCCTACTTGATGGCTAATTACTCCAAATTGCCAAAGGAAACTGGGAATACTTCCGCAAGAGTCTTCATCCTTGCTTTCTTCGGGTTCGTCTTATTCCCTACATCAAGGACCGGATTGAATCCTTTTGTTGCAGTGATTGCTAGGCAAGCTTGCCTAAAGTGGGATTTCTCCAATATGCTTTTAGCGGAAACCATCATTTCTTTGAACAAGTACCAACATCACCAAAAAGGCGTACTTCAAGCCTCAGCCGGGTTACTTTCTGTATGATTCATTTCCCATATCCGACCTTGGGAACGTCATATGCGCATTAAAGAGATCGACTCATCTACCAACCCTATTGAGAGGTATTTGAAGCTCCAAGACAAATTGCCAAAATACTCTTTTCATGAGTGGGCAAACTTCATTAGAGCATTAACTCTCGACCAATTCCAATGGAGAATTCAATGGCCAAAGATAGTGACAGCTCAAATCACTTGTCAAGAAGGCAACTTGGTGCCATTGCTTGGATTGAATGGTGGAGCCGCTTATTGCCCACTAAGAGTAGTACGACAATTTGGAATGATTCAACAAGTTCCACTTACTTGGCATCCCGAGGAGTTCACATTTGATATACCACAAAAGTCCCAATCGGAGAAAGAAAATAAGGAGTTGCAAATAAAGGTTCAGAAGATCATGTATTCCTTGAAGAAATCAACCAAGCAAATAGTGCAATGGCCTGAAGATTTACAAGGAGAAATGAAGCTCTTCTTGGCATCCAAAGAGTACATAGAATGGTTGAAGGCTAAAAGACCGATCGATGTCGAACCATATGTACCTTTGAGTATTATTACTCATCTTGATGAGCCATACATCCCGGAATACATTGTGCCGAGCACGCCAGGTGTCGAGCCATACGTTCCCGAGGAGGTTACAATTGACGTGGAAGAATGGGAGACACGAGTCAAGGAATATAAAGAGGCTGAAGCTACCTTAGCTAGCAAGAGGCCTAGACTTGTTTGAGCTAGTGTTCCCCCATTTTGATGTAAAGCATTGTAATATGAATCTTCAAAATTAAAACAATTACTTGATGCATGATTGTTTGATGAATGTTTTAAAGCACATTTCGCATAAAAGAAACAATTATCATGGATTATAATTCTTTGAATGGTATGATTCCTTGAGAAAAAAGCATCGATGAGAAGATTTATGCAAGGCTAAGGCTTGTGTAAAAGTTCTTATCCTTGTAAATCACAAGAAATCATACAATTAAAAGAATGTAGGTTTCATATTCATTTCACCAATTCTGATATCCTGTTGGTTTTTATGTAAGACAGGTTGTTTAGCAACGGAAGGTAGAAGACCTCGAATTCGCTTGCAAATTAAAATGGCCGAGGAAGAAACTCGCACTCGATTAGCTAAAGTCGAGAACCAGATGACGCAAATGGCTGCCACCATAGCATAAATGAAGGCCTTCATTAGGGCTACGAAGGGATCTTATCCTACAGTCTCAAATTCAAAAGCTGCACTTGAAATAATGGATCTGAAAGAAGACATTTGGGTCAAAAAGACATCTAAAGATGAAGAAGAGGCCAAAAGATTGGTCAAAATTGAAGAGTGCCTTGCAAGCCAAGGATATGAGCTTCAAAGGCTCACCATGTTGGTGAAGGACGGTGAAAGAGTTGAATGGTCGTTGAAAGAAGAGAAATCTCAAAAAACGACAACGCAAAGACCTTATCTTGAGAAGAAGGATAAAGAGCCTATGCGTAACGTGGCTATGGTGTCTAGACCCAATGTTAATCAGGCTTCGTTCCCAAAACAGTCAAACGTCCCTTGGAGAAATCCAAAATAGTTTAAGCCAAAGAAAAGACCCGTAAAGCAATTTACTCCGTTGTCACGGCCTCTGTCGAAATTACTACCGATGCTGTTGGAAAGGCATTTGGTGGCCAAAGAAATACCAAGAGATAATCCTGCAAGGTTCCCCTGGTACGATGAGTCAAAGGCTTGCACATACCATATGGGAGAAAGAGGACACGATGTGAACAATTGTACAGTCTTGAAATACAAAGTTCAGCAACTCCTCGACAAGAAGATATTAAGTTTTCAAGAGCAAAAGCCAAATGTGCATCAGAACTCTCTTCCTAAGCACAATGTGGTAAATATGGTCCTCACAGAGGGAGAAATAATAAGGCATGATGAAGAAGATGAATATGAGGCCAAATTAAAGTCAGCCCAACAAGGAGATGTTCGCTTTCGTCGCGAAGCATTCTTAAAAGGGGAAGTCATAGACAACTTGGGAGAAGATTCCGGCAAATACAACTTCCAAGTAAAGTATACTCCACCACCGTGGGCTTTTAAAAGTGAAGTGATTGTGCCCGATGGTTGGGGCGGTATGGACAATGAGCTCATCAAACAAGAAGAGATTCCTTCCTGTGATGAAAAGGATCAATTTGAAGAGCAAAAAGAAAGGATTCGGCAGGGTGAAAGGCGATTTACCCAAACTTCATTTGAGCAGGATGACACTGTAGACTTCCTTGGTCAAGACAGTGGAAAATACAACTTCCGTGTTAAGTACACACTCCCACCTTGGGCTTTCAAAAATGAAACTATTGTGCCCGACGGATGGGGAGGCATGGATGAAATCCCAATTAACAAATTAAGTCTTGAGGAGAAAGAAGATCAAGACGAAAAGATGAAGAAAACGGCTCGCCAAGGAGACAGGCAATTTGTTCGCAAAGCACGAAAACAAGGCGAAATTGTGGATTATCTGGGACAAGACAGTGGCCGGTATAACTACCGTGTCAAATATACACCACTCTCATGGGTATCCAAAGAAGAAAATATCGTCCTTGACAGTTGGAGTGTAATGGATACTATTAAAGCTGACAAAGGCATGGTGTCCATGATTACACCACTATTGATCGATCTTGATGAAGTGAATAGACTTGAGGAAGAAAAGCATCATATTGAACCAATTACCATTGAGCTCCCAATTGGTCAATTAAAAATCGAAGAGAAAGAGGTGCAGCCGGTGATCATCACTTTGCCTCCAAAGGAGAAATTTGATATCAAATGTGTACCATGGGATTACGTACCTAAAGAAGTTGATGCAATAACCGGATTGGGAAGATGTTATGTCCCAAAAGAAGGTGAGCATGAAAAGAAGGAAGTAATTGAAGAGGATGTCAAGCAGTTGCTGTCAGTCATGAGGACAAGTGAATATGTGGTAATTGAACAATTGAGAAAGATGCCAGCACATATTTCCTTATCGGATCTTTTCAAGACCTCAGAAAGCCACAAAATGATGCTTATGAAGCTTCTTAATGAGATGCACGTCCCAGAGACGATTAATGAGGTACAACCGGAAGACTTTGTTGGTGCCATTCTTTTAAAGGATCAGATTGCCTTCTCTAATGAAGATTTCCCAATTGATGGACGATTCCATAATAAAGCCCTGTATATTGCCGTCAAATGCCAGGGCAAGGAAGTGTCACGGGTGCTCATCGATAATGGTTCCGCACTTAATTTGTGTCCTCTAAGCACACTACATCGCTTGGGGATTAGTGAAGAACTTATCAAACCTTCAAAGGTGACCGTACGTTCATTCGGCGGGATGAAGAAAGATGTTATCGGTGACATTGAGCTGGAAGTAAACCTAGGCCCCGTGCCTTTTCTGATTGATTTTCAAGTGGTAGACATTCCAAGGACCTTCAACCTACTGCTAGGGAGGCCTTGGATTCATATGGCTGGCGCCATTCATTCTTGTCTCCATCAAAAGGTTCGATTCGTTATCAACGGTAAAATGATTACTGTACACGGGGAAACGGACTTTGCCACCTACAAGGAAAGTGCCATACCTTCTGTCGAGCCTGACACACTTGGCTTATTCGAAGAAGACATTATCAATGTCATTATAACTGAGGATGAAGACACCTACGCACTGGAGTAGGAAGATTCTTTTGAACCCTTTCCTTATTGTTGCTTCTACAATTTGTCTGTTTCATATGGATGTTGTTTGCAATTTCAATTCAGTTGCAACTTACATTTCTTTCATATAGATGTAATTGCATTCTTCAAATTCAATAAAAATGTTCAATGTTTTGTTAAGGACATATGGAAACAAAACCAAACCAATGATGAATATTGCTCTCACACGTGAGGCTTGAGGCTTTGGGTTTCCGTGTGATTCCTAATTGTGAAAACGGTTTTGAGAGCAATGATGTCCATGGATATGAGGACTAGCTCTATCCTCTTGGTCTTCTCAAAACTGATTTCAAAATGATTTTTCAAAATGGTTTTTCATAAAACCTAATGCATCAAATTCATTCCGAATGCTATCAAGACGTTCTACTCATGAAATGAAGTTGAACATTTCGAAAACAAGATTGGCACCATTGTAGAACATGTGCATATCATGCATGTCATGCATTCCATAGAACATGTTCGTTCATTTTGCAGGATATGACAAAAGGGAATCTGAGATGACTCAAGACTTCTAAAATTCCTCGACGGAGATGGTAAAAAGTAAAGGAAAGTATCGTTCCAACTTACTCTCCTACATGACATTCTTTGACATATTCTTTTTTTTTTGGTAAAGATTCTTTGACATATTCTTCCTTTTTATCATCCCCAGGAAATTGAAAGGAAGGAAATTACGAAAAAAAACAAATCCTCAGTGGAATCAAATTGGAAGCGCATAAAAGTTGGCGGTATTGTTCCAATTGATGATGAGGATTATGCAAATAAACTCTAACACTCGATTTTTATCCTTGCAGAATTTTCGCCAATCCAAAAGGTGAGTTATCATTCAAAAGGATTCCAATTTCCCCCAAGTGGGGTAAATCAAAACAAGAGATCAAAAGAGATAATCTTTCATGAATTATCAAGACAAGACGAACAAGAGGTTGGTTGTATCGTTTCAATCAGAAATGAACAATGCTTGAACCAACGTTAACACTGGGTTTTAATTTTACAGGGATCTCATCAAGCCGATCAGGTAAGTATCCCTAACCCATGAATTTGAGCTCGAACATCTCATTTTCAAATTTCCAGTGGGGCAAATTAATGCAGAAATTTGAACAAATAATTTTTCTTGAAAAATCAAATCAAAACAATCAAGAGGGATATTGACAAGCCAATCATGTAAGTATCTCTAACTTGTAAATTTGGGTCTTAAAGAGGTTAATTTTCTGGAAAAATGAAACTTCTTTTCCCCAAGCGGATTAACATGAAAGTTTGTTTCAAAGATTACCTCAAAAGTGCTTTAAACAAAAAGTTTTGAAACGCACATTCTTTGAACATGCATTATGCATCAGAATTCCTTAAAAAGGAAGTTTTTGACGAAAGCCATAAAAAATTTCGGAGAAAAAGTTTGGATCAAATCAAATGGAAAGACCTTCAAATGATGAAAGATAAGCCATATCCAAACACGTCTCCTATACACTCAAAGTCAAAATGTTGAAACGAGTGAGAAAAACTCATCCGAAGGAAGTAGGGGATATTCGCAATGATTACATGGATTGAAATGATGAAAGGCAATCATTTCACTATCCCAAACACATGATTATCCCTTGCAAACCAAATTTGAGCCTAAACAGTGGAGAAATTTCCCAAAAACAACCCTGTTAAGAACCACCCCATACTGGGGCAAATTAGGAGGTTCACGATTGACATTTATGGAGAATAGGATCAAGAAAGATTTTATTGCATACACTTGCATCAATCTTTTTGTGATAACTTCATATGAATTCATATGGAAGCTCACAACATCCCAAGAGGAAGAAGAGCATTTCGTTTCCATATCCCAAACACATTATCCTTTGCAAAGCCAAATTGAGCTTGAATATTCATTTCAAAACCCATATTGGTGATCATCTCCTCACACTGAAGCATGATATATGATCCACCTAGATCAACAAAAACCAAAAGGCATGACAAAGAGTCCTTAGAGCTCAAAAGGTCAGAAAGCCAAAAGAATTAGAAATACAAGTGCAAAAGAGTCTGGGGCATGAAAAAGCAGTGTGCCTGATAAAAGCAAGGCCAATGCCCAGAAAAACGAGCAAAAGCAAAGAAAGAAAAGCATTCAAAAGAAAGAATGGCAAAAGTCAAATCAAAAGAAAAGCAAAGGTTGTGCAAAATCAAAGATCACAACAAATTAGAAGTTGAAAAGAAAAGACCATGATGAGCATCTAAGGGACTCTTGTGGTCATGAAAAGAAAAGATCCCTAGTGGACAACAAAAAGGGTGGTGATGCCAAGAAGATCGCCAATTTTATGAAAACCCTGAATTCAAAAACAATTGAGCCTTTTGAGCTTACCCAATACCAACATTACAATCTCTCCCCAAAAACTCTTCAGATTGGGATGTTGAGAGTGAAAATATGATTTCATAACAAGAAGCCATCACTTAAAGAAGTGTGTGCAATATTGTCTTATCTTATCCTCCAGGTTCTTAACTTGAAGACCCGAAGTGAGTTGAAAGATGATAAGATCTTTTTCTTGGCCTCAGAATGCCTATCCTTTTAATAGCCATTGACCAAGCCAATATTACAACCATTTGAAAGACCTTATTGGATCAATTGGATTGTATATATTGCGAATATCTCCGAACACCTAAGGATTGGCTAGGAGAGATAAAATTGAGGGATATCAGATCAGTTCCCTTTCAACTAGTGAAGAAAAGACCAAATTCATAGATCGAGACAAATCCTTTCTAATGAAGGTCTTCTAAATGATCATTCAAAACATTTCTCGAAAGATTTCGAGTCAGTTGCTCAAATACTTCCTTTAAAAGGAAATTTGATTGTCAAAATGCATCGACACGAAGAATGTTGTTTTTTTCAAAACCACATTTCAAAATAGTTTTTGGTTAACTAAAAAAAACCATACAAAAGTTTCATTTTGTTAAAATAGATATTTCAAAGCAAATTGCAACTTCGTAGCCTCTGAATGATGATTCTCATGAGTGATCGCGATTTTGCAGCTTTGAATATGGTGATTTTTACAATTTTCTCAAGTGATTGCAGGATTGTAGCTTCGGAGCTATCACCCTCCGAGTGTTCGCAACTTGTAGCCTTGGATAACTCTTTTTGGCCTGAAGAATGGCCTATTCATGGTGATTTTTATGGTCTTACCAAGTGTTCGCAGGTTTGTAGCTTCGGAGCTATCACCCTCCGAGTGTTCGCGACCTGTAGCCTTGGATAACTCTTTTTGGCCCGAAGAATGGCCTATTCATGGTGATTTTTATGGTTTTCTCAAGTGATCACAGGATTGTAGCTTCGGAGCTATCACCCTCCGTGTGTTCGCGACCTATAGCCTTGGATAACTTTTTTGGCTCAAAGCATGGCCCATCCAAGTCCTATTGGCAAAGAAATCTTTAGGCAATTTTCAAAATCCTACGAGTAAATTACATGGCAGATCTCCAAAATTTCAAGTCTATTTGGTGAGGAGCCACTAGACAAAACAGGTATTCTAAAGCAAATTGCACTTCGTAGTTTCTGAGTAATGATTCTCATGAGTGATCGCGATTTCACAGTTTTGAATATGGTGATTTTTATAGTCTTGCCAAGTGTTCGCAGGTTGTAGCTTCGGAGCTATCACCCTCCGAGTGTTCGCGACTTGTAGCTTTGGATGACTTTTTGGCCCAAATAATGGCCTATTCATGGTGATTTTTATGGTCTTGCCAAGTGTTCGCAGGTTTGTAGCTTCGAAGCCATCACCCTTCGAGTGTTCGCAACATGTAGCTTTGGATGACTTTTTAGGCCTAAAACATGGCCTTGTTATAGTTCTTATGAGTGATCGCGGATTTGTAGCCTTAAAGAATTGACCCTCTGTAAGTGATCACAAACCGTAGCTTCAGAAAACTATTACACAAATCCTATAGGCGAGGAGCCCCTAGGCAAATTCAATTCCTACTAGCGAGAAACCACTAGGTAAAACCCAAATCCTATAGGCAAGGAGCCCCTAGGCAAATTCAATTCCTACTGGCGAGGAACCACTAGGCAAACTAAAATCCTATAGGTGAGGAACCCCTAGGCAAATTCAATTCCTACTGGCGAGAAACCACTAGGTAAAACCCAAATCCTATAGGCGAGGAGCTCCTAGGCAAATTCAATTCCTACTGGCGAGGAACCACTAGGCAAACTAAAATCCTATAGGTGAGGAACCCCTAGGCAAATTCAGGTTCTACTGGTGAGGAACCACTAGGCAAATAAAAGTCCTATAGGCGAGGAGCCCCTAGGTAAATTCAAAGTCCTATAGGCGAGGAGCCCCTAGGTAAATTCAAAGTCCTATAAGCGATAAGCCCCTAGGTAAATTCAAGTCCTAAGGCGAAGAGCCGCGGACGTTCATGGTTCGTGAGTCTGTCCTTAAACCGCAAAATCAGAATAATCATCATAATCATCACCACCATCAATTCATGCCCTTGGATGAGCAACAAAGAAACTCTCACAAATAAGTAAGTTTCTCTCTCTCAAATTATTAAGAACCCTTTCAAAATGTATTCCAAAAGAACCTTTGGATTAGATCACGAATCTCCAAAAGCGAGGACCCTAATAAGTTGTTATGAAATTTTCATTTCCATTTTGTTTAGTGAGTCGACTAAAAATTAAGGTGTCACCTTGTCTTTGAAATTAACCTCTAACGAGCTCAATCTGAAATAGGGGCAGCTGTTGATACCTAATTTTTAGCTCATTTTGTCATATTTTCAAAAATTTCAAAATTAGATCTAAGGATCTTGGCCAAGCCTAGAAACCTATTTCTAAACTAAAAAATAATTTTTTAGCATTTTTCTGCATTTTTTCTGAATTTCTTTTAGATAAAATAAGCAATAAAATCAAGAAAAATAGTAAATGGAATCAAAAAAATTCCATCAAAATAGTCACTGATCTTATTTTAAATCCAATTGCATGAATACACTGTCAATTTTAGAAAATCTCAATCGGGTACTTGTTTTTCCCAAAATTGGGCAAAATTTAACCCGAATTGAACCGAAAATGAAATTAAACTTTTTCTAGACATTTTTAGGTCATAGTGTCTTCACAACAATTGATTCTGGGACCTTTAATTGCATCATGGTCAGTCCAATTGCACAATTTGGTGTAAAAATCAAAAATCCCCAAAAATTGATTGAAAATTAAGAATTTTGAACCTAAATTGGGAATCATGCCCAAAATGAAATTGCCGAAATGTGAGACTATCATTTCTAGGGTTAATCAAGGGTACGCAATACAATTTTGGGATCAATTTTGCCTAATCAGGTCATTAATACCTTGAATTGAACAAAACCCTATTAACCCGAATATAAAAATGAGAAAATCTTGGGCACAATTATAATAAAAATTGGGGAAAATTATATGTTTGGGTTCAGAATATGATGGGAAATTCAATTTTGAGGTTGAATTTCGAAAATTTGGTTGAAATTGGGTTTAATTCGGGAATTTAGGCAAAACCGGAACTGCCGGGTTGGGCGGGTCGACCTGACCCGAACAGTTCTTCTTCCTCACCCGGTCACCTAACCTGCGAGAAACCCAGAAAAATTGACTCAAACCCGCGACTTTATCGATCATGTTCCAGTTAATTAGCACGTTTTAATCAAGTTTTCCAAGCTGGATATTATCCAGCTGGCATCATTCAACAACCTAAACTGATTAGAATTCGGTTCCAACCGAATTTTGAGCGGGAAATCAAGGATCAAAAACAGAAAAAAACTGAAGAACATTAAACGGGAGCGGTTCGACGAATTTCCCGAGAGAGAGAAGAGAGAGAAAGGGGGTAAACCGAAGGGAGAACACTAGAGAGAGAGGGTCAGAGGTCCCCCCGTGAGTGATCGGCGCCACCCTAGACGGCGGGGCGCCGGCGAATCACGAGTTGGCCGTGACCTCCCCTCGCCGTACCAAGCCGGAAAGCTGACCGCGAAGGTCTGAAAGTCAATCTCGGCCGGCGCATCCGAGGCTTGGCCTCTGCGAACTTTGGCTAGAGCATCAGGGACCTAGCCTTAACCACCAAGGTCCCGAGCACGAGCGCCGGTGTCCCAAGCCCCAACTTTGTTGATCTGAGCCTAGGCATCGGGTTCTGGGCCAGGCCCCTTTAGACTCGGGCTTGGCCTCAATGGACCCGGCCTTGGCCTTTAGACCTAGGTCCGCTACAAAGGGCTTTGGGAATGAGTGTTCGGGTTATCGTATCCAAACGCAGAGTTTCGGGTCCAAGCGCCAATTTCTAGTCAAATTTTGAAAAATGATTTTTGATAATTTAAAAAGGAAATCATTTTTATGAATTTAAACATATATTTTCCGTTAATTAAGCAAACATTTTTCATTAACTCATTTTCCTAGGTGATTCAAACATCAAAAATGAGGAAAATGTTTTCTGCGAAATAAACATCTCCTATTCTATTCAGATCTATAACTAGGACTACTAGTGTAGTTAACTTTAAATCTTCTAAACAAAACTAACTCGCTAGCTAATAGGCAAAATAGCTTAGATAGATTATAGGAATTTTTTTGGATTCTAGCAATACCAACAAATTCGCGTAATGCTACCCACCTGCACATGGCCGAGTTGGTGGACGCTTTCCTTCCCTCCCCAGAGGTTCTGGATTCGAATCCCCACTTGGTTCCAGTAATTTAAGTGAGGGGCCCTGGCGGTGGGTTGCTGGGCTAATCTCCCCCGAGGTATAGGCGCCCCAATTACCCGTGCGGGCTCGTCCCCGGGGAATGGTGGCGGATCCTCGGTTACGAAAAAAAAAAAACAAATTCGTGTAATACTGATTGTAAGAACTTTTTTGAGTAATGAGATAGTTACGTCATGAGTATCCCAACTATTGTATATTAAATGATTTAAAAAAAAGTTCCGTAAGCTAATTTCTAATAAATGACATGAGTATTAAGTATAAAAGACTCATACCCATATATATCATGTATTAAATAACATCCAATCATAATTTAAGCCTATTTTGGAATATAGATGTGACAAATCGTACTTAAAATTTCATATATATGGTACACTAGCAAATATTGTTGCAAAATCAGAGTAAGTCAATTAAATTCGAAAACTCCAAAAAGTATAAGGAGTGTAATTTAATTTAGGGTTAATACTACGAAAAACCCCAAACTAGTACACTTGTGACAAATTTACTCCAAATTAATTTTTTGACCACAAAAAATCCCAAACTTGTACATATATGATAATCTTACCCTCCGCTAGTTTCCGTTAAATTTTATTGCCAAATTTCTGAGTTTGATGACGCATGTACATTTTGTGGTTTTTAATGATATTAATCCAATTTAACAGAAAGTAAATTTGTCACAAATGTACTAGTATGAGGTTTTTGGTGGCAAAAAATTAGTTTAATCTATCATAGGTGTACCGGGTTGGGGTTTTTTACTGTCAAAAAATTAATTTGGGATAAATTTGTCACATTGGTACCAGTTTCGTATTATTAACTCGTTAATTTAAAGACTTGAACAAGTAGGAGCCTCGAGTTGATTGCTGGTGGTGACTCAACAATTTTGAGCACAATTATACAAAAATTTAATTGGATAACTTAAATTATTATTAGAGAGTGATAGAAGCATCAGTAGTATAACCAAACAAAAGTATAAGAACCAAAAGTGAACACCCCAAAACTACAATAACGAAGATGTGATTTCCTTCTTTTCAATCGTGTATTTGCTAACTAAAAGAATAGAACATATGTGGAGAACATGAGAGTCCTTTTAAATATGTTGGTCCTGTCATCAAATAGATAGGTAGATAGATAGAAATATTCACATGTACGAGTGTCTGTGATGGAGGGTGGCAACCATTGCCTAAGCGCAACAGGGGTTGTCCATCCTCACCTATGGTTAGGAGGGGACACAAATGCTCTTCGTTAGCGATCCCTTCTAAAAGAGATTTTGTTTTCATATTGTTATAAATATTTGTGATACAGTAAACTCACAATTAGATTAGTATAACTATACATCATAGAAAAGGGAGCAGCTTCCTACTTTTAAGTGCTCGATATATCTTGAGAAAATGACACGAATAGTCTGTAAATCTTAACCCAATGTGCAATGCCATTCTTGAATTTTTAATTTATCCAAAGTGATCATTAAACTATTCCTAAACATCTAGTCCCTCAAGTTTCAATTTGTTTAATTTAGTCCTTCGAGACCATCACAAGTTTTCTTAATTATATATAATTGCCCAGATTTTAGACCTTTTCAATTCAATCCATTTCCTAAATCAACAAAAAATAGTCTATCATTTTATGACCTTTTTATCTTTATAAATATCACTATAGTTCCAGTTAAGTATATTTTAACTTAAGATTTCTATAAAAGTAAAAAAGATAACATCATTTAGGGTTATATGGATTCATATTCATTTTATTTTAAAAATAAGTTTTTTCATAAAAATATTTAATTACGATATTAATTTATATATATCTTGTACTCATATTAATCTAAATCTTGTTACTAATTTTTTAGATAGATAAATTTTTCAAGCTTTTGTGTTTCATGTTTTCTTATTAAAATTAGTTGGAACTTAAATTAAGAAACTTATATAGCAGGAATATCAACTCAACTCAAAAAGAGGTTATACTGTTACTGTTATAGAGATTACAAACTAAAATGTACTTAAATGGAACTATCGAGATATTTATAAAGATCAAAAAGGTAAAAAAAATTCATAAAAAGATAAACATATATTTTTCTATTCAAGAAATGGATGGAAATGAAAAGATATTCTAAAATTTGGATAATAGTGTAATTATGAAAACTTTTGACTTTTTCATGTAAAAGTTGAGGTACTAGATTGAACAAATTGAAAAGTTAGGGACTAAATTGAACATTTAGAAATAGTTCAAATGCCACATTAAACGAATGAAAAATTCAAGGATGATATTTCACATTGGATCAAAGTTAAAAGACTATTTGTATCATTTTTCCATATATCTTAACTAATAATAGTGGTTGAATGAAATTCACACACATACCAACAAATATCACACTCCGATTCCTATATATATAAGGGAACGATATGGCCATCCTCTTTCTTAAAGGACACAGCCTCAAACACAAACCAACATATATCTACTATAAAAAATGTATAAAAATAATATCTATCTAAATATCACATAAATCAATAAGTTGGTTACAGGATCAAAGTTTTTATAATCCATTAAAAAGAATGTATACCTCTGCAAGTCAACTAAAACCAACACATATTATCTCACACATATACAACTAGCTAAGTTCATACCTAAAAATCCCACTATCAAAAGTTCCCCGCTGATAGCGTTCCATCTTACTTGCCGCTAGCGAAATAACCTGAAAATGATTTGAGATGAATGGTATGAGCAACCACAATGCGGTGAATAATACAAATCTCTTCAAAGCAGATTGAGCATCCACTATGCATATTTATAAATAAATACCATAACTTGTCTACCCCAAATCCAGTATAAAATAAATGTACGATATTAACGAGTTATATCATTACAACAAAAGTTTATAAAGAAACATAAATGGTTTATTTTATTGATCAATTTCTATCAAATCACGCATTAATGGTCGATTCATTGATCAATCTAGCACTCGACATTCAATTATGGTCATGCTTGATGCCTCGTGACAAAGGCGACCAAGATTCTCCCCTTGGTTTGGTCTTCACCAATATTAGTCGATGGCTCGGTCTAGAAGGATATCCTTAAACAGTATGCTTTCTCAACCCCTCAATGGGTTGTTCTAAACGTAGCAACATGAGCATCAAATCGCTATCTCATCCTCCAACAACCCACAAATTAAATCTTCATAAATCAGAATATATTTTACAAATCAAAATGTATACCATTTGGCAATTCAACTCAACAAACAAAATTCATTAATAAACCAGGTTCTTAAATCAATGCATATAACCTTTCACAAAGCATTTTTCAAACCATTCAGTGATAGTCAACTAAAACCATTTCAAAAGATATTTGCCAATCAAATAACCAAAAGCTAGTTAATGTCTGATTTAGTTTAATGCAATAAATATGCTCTTTCATAACTTGTTATAAAAATTGAAGCCCCTATCATTTTCAAGACACGAGTTTATAAGGGCACGAATGGTAGATTTCTAGCTAGAAATAGATTTTTCTATTTCTATTTCATGGATGAGTTTCTAAGCAAAGAAACGCTTTTGTTAACAACCCAAAATTTCCTATTTCTATAACAGAAATACGTTTGATAACTGCATAAAATTTCTTTTCCCTGGAACAAAAATTCGCTTGATAACAACCCAAAATTTCTATTTCCAAAATTTCTATTAGAGCAAATTTGATGCCAAAGAAAAATGTGAAAACTCCCTTGTTGCACCAAATCTCTCAAAATGACTTTGCGAAAAATGTCCAATAAAGAAACCACTAACTATTAATTTTTGTTCTCACGAATCACACATTCTTCAGTACACCAGCAAAAAGAGCATATAGCCGAAGTCTCCCCCAAGTCAAAGACTTGCAACCTTCGCCTAGGGCAGGGGAATCATAACCGATCAGCTAAGGCCAATCGACATTCGAAAACCACTTTATCAGATCAACTCAGTGAAGTAGAAGTTTCCTCCTTGCCCCTCTCACAAATCCGACCAAAGACAGGAACAAGACAGGCATATCCCATGACTTCTTGAAATGAAATTTCTGCTTCGCAAAAGAAGATGGAACTTCAGCTTCCATTTGAGAGTTTATAGGGAACACACAAGCCTTGATCGAAAGAATGAGGATAGAGATGGGTAACAGTTCCCAAATAAGGCCAGTGAGAGAGAGCAAGACCAACTCACATTGCCTAAACACCTATTGCAGATTAAACAAGAACAAGCACGTAAATGCATTTGTGATGCTCCTTCAGTTTCACATTTACATTTAAAGCAATAAAGATAAAAGGTTCTAAAAGTTACTGATCTCAAAGAAAGAATGACAAATCCTGGAACTCTACTAAATACCAAATACCACGTCATATTACAAGAGCCAACATAGGAGATCTCTAAATACCACGTCACATTACAAGACCTAACATAGGAAATCATCAACTACAAAATAATTAAAATACATTACAAAAGTCAAAAACAAAATTTCATGGAATCCCCATCATATTATGATCTCTTGCCATCTTATTGGCAATATTTTTCCTAAGCAATTTGATCTCGGTTCCCTCCCTAGTTGATGTATCGTCTATAAGCTCATCTTGTGTAGGTCCAAATGGGTACTCCAGATCACCATATAGGGAAAAGTTCCTATCCATCTTGCTTTTATCACGGATATAATTAAGGATAGCATAACATGCAATTACAATATGTGCTTGCTTTCGCATTGTAAATGGAGGCAAGTGTTTCAAAATGAAGAAGCGATTCTTTAATGCTGCAAATGATCTCTCAATGACATTTCTTAGTGAAGAATGCCTATAGTTGAACAATTCTCTTACTGTTGTTAGTCATCTCGCGGGAAAAGTGCCAAAGAAGTCATAAACCATTTGCATTTATGTTAATTTAGTCTTAAACCTTTTTTTGGTGCCAATTCAGTCCTAAACCTTTTGCATTGGTGCCAATTCAGTCATAAACCTTTTTATGGTGTCAATTCAATCATAAACTTTGTATATTTGTGCCAATTCAATCCTAAACCTTTTGTTTTTGTGCCAATCCAGTCCTTCCGGCCAATTTTGACCGAATTTTGCTAACGTGGATGCCTACCGGCCGGCGGTTGGTCATCAGCACTGACGTGGACAACTTTAATAATATTTTAATAATTTTTTTGAATTTTTTCTTTTTTTCTTTTTTTCTTTTTTTTCCCCTCCCCTCCCTCTTTCCTCTAGCCGGTCGTCGGACCGGCGACCGGCCAGAGGCTAGAGGCCGGCGAGGCTCGCACTCACTGGCCACTAGCGAGGGTAGCCTCGCCCAACCGCTAGCGAGGCTCGCCCTCGCCAGCGGCCGGTCGCCGGATCGCCGACCGGCTGGAGGAAGGAGGGAGGGGAGGGAAAATAAATAAATAAATATTCAAAAAATATTATTAATTTTGTCAATGTCAGCATCGGTGACCGGCCGCCAGCCAGCCGACGTTCACGTTAGCAAAATCCGGCCAAAATCCGTCGGAAGGACTGAATTGGCACAAAGACAAAAGGTTTAGGACTAAATTAGCACAAATGCAAAAGGTTTAGGATTGAATTGGCACAAAAAAGTTTAAGACTGCACCAATACAAAAGGTTTATGACTGAATTGATATTAAAAAAAGGTTTAGGACTAAATTGGCACCAATGCCAAAGGTTTAGGACTTTTTTGGCACTTTTCCCGCCATCTCGCTCTACCCCTATAATCATTTAAATGATACCGTTTGTCTTTGAAAGGAGTCAAAAATCCCGGAGCTGCAGCATAACTAGAATCTGCCACGTAGTATTTGCCTATCACAAGGTATTGTTCGTCATGATTTGCAATCGAAATACAGTTATAAATAAATTTATCTCATGAAGAATAAGCAAATATTTGGTGGTGGTCAAGGAAATTCCAAGCGAGGAGTCTCGAGTGCTACCGATAGGACCCGGCAATCGTTCGTAGAGCCTTCCTAATAGCATACACAAAAGTAAATTTCATATCAAACGAACAAACACGCATCACATTCTGAGTGGTAATTCCTTTCCTGCCTCTAAATGGGATATGTTTCGACACGGGTATAAAGCCATGAACATGGGTGTCATCAATAGCACCTACGCAGCCCTGTCATTTTAGCAAATACTAGTATTATACAAGATTATCAACAAAATGAAACTGATGGTATAAATGATTATATGAAAATTCTACCTTGAAGTAACGTTTTTTATTTTTGGGTAAGGACCTTGAAGTAACGTTTATGGGTAGGATTCATAAGAATCTCCTCTGGGACAATATCAAAGGAAAGTGGTACGATAATCTCTCTTGCCAGTTTGAGAACTGCCTACAACACTATAGCGAAGTACTTGTTAATAGTTTGTCCCGACTATTGGAATCTCTCACATAAATCTCTATTCAAGTTCTTATGACAAATCATAGATAAGAAGATCTCAACTTGTTCATCCACCCCAATTTATGAACCTCTTACCTTCATAAATT
The DNA here is from genome assembly GCF_021117445.2 of Syzygium oleosum. Classification (NCBI taxonomy): domain Eukaryota; kingdom Viridiplantae; phylum Streptophyta; class Magnoliopsida; order Myrtales; family Myrtaceae; genus Syzygium; species Syzygium oleosum. Next base: position 1,961,913 of record NW_026607500.1, on the reverse strand, counting down.
CACAATGTTGAGAAAGACATATCTCTCCATTCTAAAAGATTCATATTGTATATCTGAATGTCCATAAAGAACATCCCTTACCCATTCCGGTCCTAACAATACGCTGTCCCTAATAGGTTCTCTCATGTGCATGGAGATATCTAACGCAACAGTGTGCAACCATGCTATTAGTATGTCAAAATCATCAAAACCTTGTTCAACTGATGCTACTTGATTAATACTTACGCTACTTTTACCCATTTTCCATATAACCTATGCCATCACACAAACTAAGAACATAAACACAATAAATAAGTACGGAATCCAATAGCAATCAACAATAGCCACAACGTCATCGTAATTGCATAATAAAAAAAAAACAAAGCTTCTCAAGTACATAAGTCATAGAGTGACAAATAAACCAAATATAAATCCGCATATGTTTCTCAACTTAAAGAGATTCAAGAAGATCACGTCTCCTTTAAGGTAAAGATATGATGAAAGCCTCTCTCTAGGTGGCATTAGGGCATGCCTGGTTCACAGCATTGTTGTAAAAATTCTGTTATAAGTCAGGCATGCCTAGGATAGCAACCACAGCCCCTATAGAATAGGCGTCCTCGGGTGGTGAGGCACATGAGGTGACGGAGCCACTTGTTGATTGACCCGCCCTGAATTTTATCATATCTTGAATGGCTTTGAAGGTGCCAGAAACATCATATGTGTTACTCTTTCTCCTCCTCTTGGAATTTGGAGTTCTATCCAACTTGTGCTTCTCATGAACTAGCGTGGCAATCACGTCAAGTGCAAAGACTCCTTCACCATTAGGATGTTCACTAAGTTCCTCCGGATCATCTACCGCACCATCACCACCACCGTTGCCGCCGTCACTACCATTGTCACCACCACTATTGTCTTTCCCCTCCAACACCACCAAGCATTCTACATTTCCTACTGCATACTCCCTAGTAGCATATATATCACTGAACACACTACACATATTGGGATACTGAGGAAACCCATCCTTTCGGAATTTAGCACATTCATTGTTATATTGCAATTTTCACAATAGTGACATACGTCAGCAACATAATTGAAACTTACATCCACAAAAGAACAAAATAACCCAAGTAAAGTGATATCTTGATGTGAGACTCCCGTATACTTGGGATCCTCCTCAGCAACCATTTTGTTAATATTATCCCATCCAAATTCAAATTGCGAAATGAACTTCTTAAAACTACCATACTATCTCTTTAGTTTATTTACCCTATTCTTTAACTGAACTACACTAAACTGAAATGCTGTTTGTTTATTGAATTCAGTAAGTATGTTATTCCACCTTGCTTTGTTGTAGGTACCACTGGTGCGATTTTCGTTTTTCACCTCTTCTACCAATAAGCTTACAATCAGATTGGTTAACGACTCGGTCCATTTTGCCATAAATGCCTCTTTGTGGGATGCCATTTAACCTTAACTGGTTGAGCATCAAATGAGCTATATCATATGGTGTACATAAAAGATTTGATGTCAAGATCACATCTATCTAATGTTCAAAAAACTATTAATAAAGCAAAATGCACGAAGAAAATTGAAAGAGAACATCCGCATATCATATTGTACAAGCAAGCATATTTTGCAAGCATATATCATCTTTAGAAGTATCATTGAAAGAAGCATGTTTGATATTAAAAGTAGAAGCAGAATTATAGAGCAAAGAAGCAAAATTCCAATTGAAGATTCAAAGTAAACTAACTTAGAAAGGATTTTAAAGCATTCCCAAAATAAAAATTGAAATTGAGGCAAAGTCATCCATAATGCAGCACAAAACCCCTGGGTATGGAAGATAAAAAGTTCTGGTTCAGTAAACAATCTGGTTCTAGTTGATTATCAAGCCTTGAATATTCAAGTTGAATCAAGCTCAAGTATTAAATTGTGTCAACTCGACTCAACTTGATTACACTCCTACACACAAGTCCAGCAACTCATCAAGGATATCTTTTATCTTTTCTTACATGAAAAGCAAGAAGAAATCTACTTTTTTCCAATTCTTTTCATGATTGACTAAGAAACATTCCTGAATGAGCAAAGTGAATACAATGGTGGCACATAACAGGAAATAGCATAAGGAAGATGATTTAATTTGTCGCTATGAGATAGCCCTTTCCTGGGCATTAGGCATTGCAAATGAAAGTTGCCTTATATAGGTAAAATACACCTTGTATCTTGTGTATTCAAATCATCCATGCATCCTGTGTTCTTAAAATAACAAAAGCTTTATATCCTATGCTAGGTACCATAATGGAACATTATAACCTATTTACCACAATAACACTATAAGCTGCAAGATCAGGTAAGGAATCAACTTCATTGAAGAGTCCATACGATGGTTTAATGGCTCGTTGTAAACTCAAAATGTCGAAGCTATGTACAATGGCATCAAAGGGCTTATTGATGTTGAGGTTACAAACAAGCTTTGTCAAAACAAATTTGGGATAGTTATTTTGAGGAAACCTCCTAATGGATTTTGAAGTTGACAAAACTATCCATGTTAATTTTGTAAGTCTGATATGTGCTTTGAAGTATTTTGATCCAGGTACACATATTCTGAAAGTGGTAACTTTAATACTTCGAGATAACTAAACTTTCTGGACGTTTAGACTTTAGGAAGACCAGAAGGAAAATTTCAGACTTTACGGCTTTTAGAACGAGTAGTTCAGACTTTACTGAAAAGTCACTCAGATGTTATATCAAGCAGATGAAGAACTTCAGGCTTTATCTCTAAAAGATTCAGACCTTACTGAAGACCCATACCGACCTAAGTTCTAAACCAGAAATTATTCAGAACGAACATAATGGCTAGTGATTTGGCGAGGATTTCACAGAAAGAAAGTTTTGATTGACTCAATCTTAAAAGGCTATAATTGATTGACAATCAAACATTAAGATAAGTATATCTCACAACGAATAATGCTCTACTTATGGAAACCAAGATTCTGGTTGTATGGGCAACTAGATTAGCAGGATTCAGATTTTGTCAACCAACGGCTACTCAATCAATTTTATACAAATCTGTCCAAGGTGAAGATTGGGAGATAATCCTCTGAAGACTGTCCAATGACTAATTTGGAAGTGAATGAGTATAAAAAGAGATTAGCGAGGAGCAGAAGGTATTGAATGAAATCAAGAATTAACAAGTCCAAAGTCTGAGCATACTCCGATTTGACTACTTGTCTTTCCTGAGCTAAACACTGAGATCTTGAGGGACATTTTATAAGAGTGATTGTGTGAGATAGAGAGTTTTATCATTCACAAAGTGATATCACTTAGAACTTGTAATTCTTCTTGATCACATAGTGAAATCCAGCCGATAGGCTGTCAGCGTGGGAGAGGGGACATAGGCTTATTCTAAGCCGAACCACTATAATCTTTTGTGTGCAGTTTTTCTATTCCTAAACTCCTATTTTATATATATACTGCACACTAGCACATTTATCACAAAGTCTGATTGTTTTTCAGACTTTAATATTGATCATTTATTTTCGCTTTAAAAATTGATCAAAAAGTTTTAGATCACCTATTCACCTCCCCCTCTAGGTGATTCTTGCTAAGCTATGTCAAGTTATAGGAATGTATCATGATAGAAATATAGTAATTGTATTCATAGAAGTGAAATTACTTTTCCTTGAACTGGATTGAGATATTTACTGAAAACTCATGATTGCTAAATTTTATCTACGCCTTGTTTAGACATATCTTGCTTTCTAGCTTCGTTTGTCAAAGTCTATGATACAAAAAGTACAGCAAGTTTGTGTTATGTGTGTGCATGTGAAGAATTACATGATGAATGGGATGCACGGTAGATTTCCGCTATGTTTTCGACTTTGAATCTGGTTGTTATTGTGTAAAGAACTCTTCGCAATCTGTAATTGATAGAGACATGGCAAATTGAACAAAATTGACAAATATTCTTCCTCGTATTGCTCATCTAAATACATGAAGGTGGTGATTGTGCATCTGCAATTACTGTTTTTCAGTATGACCATTCCAATCCGATCAGTCATCTCCGAATAGACCAAGCATTAGCCATATGTAGCATAGATCCCTGAGTTTCATGAGCATGATTAAGAATAGAGGGGAAGCCTTAATAGAAAGACCCCAAAACTCACACCACCGGCCTTTGACCCCAAAATTAAACTTCAATGCGCTAATTGAAAGACAAAAAATCACACCCTATTCACAGCACAAGCAAGACAAAGAGGGGAAGCAAACCGATTGCGTGAGAAAGCAGGTCAATCATAGTTACCTAGAGGCATTGAGAAGAGAGGCTTGCGCAGTCGATGAGGGCATTGTCTCGTGAGAGTAAACAAGGAGGACAGAGTCAATGCCAGTGAGGAAGACAGAGTCGGAGTCGACGCCGACAAGGAGGACAAAGTCAGATTCAGAGTAGATTGTGTGGGAAAGCCTGTAAATCACACTTACCTAGAGGCGTCAAGAAGAGATGCTCGTGCAGTCAATGAAGGCATTGTTCCGTGGGAGTCGACGAGGAGGACAAATTCGACGTCGGCGAGGAAGACAGAGTCGGAGTCGACTCCGACGAGGTGGATGAAGTCAGCTTCGGAGTGTAGGTGAGCGACAGCGTGTTTTGGCCGAACTTTGTTGAAGAGATCGTGTTTCTTTGTTGAGCAATGGCATTGTTCCTTTTCTATTTTATTAGGTCAACAACGAAGACCAAAAATTATTTTACTGTTGAAATTATTTCTATTTCTATTTCAGAAATAGAAAAGTGGATTTTTTTTACTTCTGATTTCTCTGTTCCAAACATATTTCTGGAGTAGAAATTTGTTCCAAAAATAGAAAAATAAAATTGCGTTACCAAACAGATTTCTATTCCAAACCTATTCTCGAGAACAAAAAAATAGAAAAACAGAGACACATAATGGTTATCATGGGTGCTCTAAATACATAGATGAGATAACCATCATTTACCTAGGGATGCCAAAACTAAACAAGGAAAGCTACTCGAGTCGACAAACTCGAAATCTTATCAATTAAACGAGAAGCAATATCAAAACTCAAGCAAATAACTAACTAAGACTTGACTAAACTATTATTTGGCAACCAAATGACTCCTACGTGCTAACAAAAAGCTCGCTTAAAGTAGTTATTTATTGTTGTCAACTATGCACAGCTCAAGCACCAAAACTTCAAAAATTCGCTTTGACCAAACCATAACTTTGAATTGATTTTCATTAAATCCCACGGCTTCACAACACCCTAAACTCTTTGTTATCACGTAATTTCACAACTTAGTAACTTCTAAATCGAATCCATCAACTTGAATCTACATAGATCTGAATTTATGGCTTAACTTCGAAAATTCCTTTGATTAGATGAGCAAAAGGTTTGAATCATTACCAAGCGCTATGAAACAAAATTAATCCAGCTTGTTGAAGTCTCCGAAGCTTGTACACGCAAAACCCCCTTCTCTTCTTATTTTTCCTTCTTCCTTTCTTTTTCCTTTTACTTCTTTCTTCTTTCGTTTTTTTAGGGAGAAAGCCACAAAAAAAAAAAACACCCCAAACTATGCCTACTGTAACACATTTACCTTGAACTTTTTTTGTGACATCAAAAATCCCAAACCACGCCCATTGTAACATATTTACCCTAAACTTTTTCTTGTGACATAAAAAAACCCAAATTAGTACCTGTGTGATAGATTTGATTTTTCAACCAAAAAAAACAACGTTATTTTTATTTCACTTAAGCCACATGAGCGCCATGTCGACACTATTTGCTTTCCGGCATCCATGTAGGCAGATTTTTAATGGTTATCATTTACAAGACTTTTACGTACAATAGATGTGTCGCACACGTACAACTTTGAGATTTTTGGTGTCATGAACAAAAGGTTTAAGGTAAATGAGTCACACCGTGCATAGTTTAAAGTTTTTGGTGGCTTTTGCCTTTTTAAAAAAAATTTTGTTACATTCTTCCCTAAAAAAATATTTCGTCCTCGAGATTTGAAATTACCTCAAATTTCAAACAAGTGAGAGTATTTGCGCTTTGCCTTCTCCTCAAGCTCTCAAGTGACCTCTCTCTTGGTGTGATGAACTTCACATATGGAATAGTTTGGCTTTGCAACACTTGATCATTCCCATGGACGATGTGAATAGGGTACTCTTCATAAGTTAAGTTCTCTCTCAACCTCAATGGTGTGAAATCTAGCACATGTCAAGATTTGGCACATATATTTTCGTAACAATGACACATGGAACACATTATGTACACCTGATAGCTCTGGTGGCAAAGCTAAATTAAGCAATTATACCAATCTTCTTTAAGATCAAGAGCGGTCTAACGTATCTTGGACTTAACTTTCCATGCGTGTTGAATCTCGTAACGACTTTCATAGGAGACAGTTCCAAGAATACGTGATCCCCCACATTAAATTCCACCTTGCATCTTTGAAGGTCTACAGAACTTTTCTGACGACTTTGTCCCATTTTGAGATGCTCCCGAGCCATCATGACTTTCTATTTTGGTTGCTGAATAAACTCTGGGCCAATTAGTCTCTTTTCACCAACATCATCCACTTATAATATTTTAGTCGAGTAATCCACAATTATGCTAATTATATTAGTAATATTATTATCGTTAACATATTATTAGATATTATACCTATATCCATATGATATTAGCACATAATTAGTACTAACTTATATTTCATAATCAATATAACAAAGGATATATATATCATAATATGCTAATAAAATGTCTATAGCAATTAATCATTCATCATTCATTTTATATAACGCGCAATCATTTTAACATAATTTTATGTTAGTAACAATAATTATAATTGTTCTAGTTTTAAGAACCATTGCATCTTTTCAATATCAAGTTTATCTTAGAAATTTATATATAACAATCTAAATAATTAGCGATTATTTTAGTTATAAAAATTTATTAATCCTACACAATGTTCAACTTTTTGTAGAAAATTTTTTTTGTGCTATTACAAAGGCAAGTCTTTAGATATTCTCTTATAGATTGAGATTTTAAAATTGAAAAATCAAGGAAAGGCCACATAAGTGCTCTCATTAAAGAATAAAAGTGCCCTCTTTCGGGAGAAAAAAGGCTTGTTAAAATGTGGATTTGGAAAACGAAAGCCAATAAATTGGATAGGTGCTCAACTTGTTCTGTTGAATGCATAATGAACAAAAACTTCTGTAGAAGTTTTTTCTATCAGATGTAACACCTTTTCAAGATTCTAAGTAGCCAATCGTCCCTTGCCATTTATCGCAATTCGGGTTGTTATTGTTAGTTCACGAATCGTGCGCATGTAATATCCTTTCTGACGAGTATTCACGCCACATATTATAAAGCAAACTAAATCACACACAACAATGTAGGCAATCGTGCCATCCTATGGGGTCAAACACGTTATAAATGCGGACATTACTCATGTTATATGAGGCCATTTGCCGAGATACAGAAGAACAGCAATGCCGGACATACGAAAATCGGTCCACAAAATTTATTTACTAAGTGATGTGTTAAACTGTAAGTGACCTTTAAACAAACGGATAATCTGACCCATCACTTAAGAAATCAGTATTTTAAGTTACCCTTACTAAGTCTAAGAGGAATTCAATCGATTGTATAGCATTCCATGTTGGCCCACCAATCCATGCTTACCCAACTCGGATTGGACATGGAATTCAATAAAGAAATGCAATAAAATAAAGAAAGAGAAAAACTCTTGAAATAGTTCGGAAATCATATGTCAACCGTTAATTTTACGTACCAAAAATCATTATTTGTTCTTTAACATATGTCAATGCCGAGAACTTCCTCATCTCATTAGAGGCAAGAAAGACATACATGCAGATGGTATCCCCAACTCCTATACGTACATACTAGAGAAACACACAAAAGCATATCTCTTTTAGCACTTGAATCCTTTTACCACAATAACGTTGTACCCCCTTCCTCATACTCCTCCAAATGTTATAATTGGCATCATAAGTATGAAGCAAATGATACTACACATTATCAGAGGATTACACCATAAAAGATGTCTCTCCATATATGTTGCATCCTTTTTAAGTTCTAATCGAGTTGAATGCGTCGCATCTACTTCTGATCTCACCTTTCCGACCGGTCTTGACGCCATAAACACTGAGCTTCTCCATGGCACGCGCAAACGCCATGAAAAACGCGCTTTGGTCCTTGGCGTACAGCTCCACGAACGGCCTTGTCCTAGGGCTCGCGTACATTGCATGGTCTATGGCCAATAGCCCTAATCCGCGTGGCAGGTTCTGGTAATACATGTTGTCGAACTTTCCGGGCGTCATTATATCATTGAAGGCGGCCATGCCGCCATCACGAGTGTAATTGGAGCACATCTGCCTTAACCCAGCGGCGAACTTGGGATTTAAAGCGGGATCAGGGCCCGAGGTCCTGCCATAATTGAAGATCCTGTCGCTGAATTCCTTGCAATGAGAGAACCCAATGGTGTGTCCGCCCATTAGAGCCGCGAATTCTTGCACGGTGAACCCTTTGGACTCGAAGATCTTGATGGATTGATCAATGGTCATGGTAGTTCTCGGAAGATTTCCTTCGACCCTGGATGCCTTCGAGACCAAGCCATCCTTCCTACCAAGCTGAACCGTGTAGAACGGACCGCCAACCATGGTGATAAGGTCCCGGGTGGCTTGGGCCAATATATCGGCACATGAGACCGTCTTAGGGCAAGAGAGCTCCAAGGCAGTCTTGGCGCGAGTGACCACCTCGAACGCATCCCCTGGGAGAGACAGGTTGATGTCCTGGTCACGCTCAGCCTGGTTGAAGGAGTTGGAGGACACGAGGACGGAGGCGTCGCAACCCTCGACCAAGCAGTCGTGGACGAAGAGGCGGAGCGTGCCGGCGGCCGTGGTGGGTGTGGACATCTGCTTGTCAGTGATGGTCTCACGGACGATCCTCTCGAAATCGGGGCATGACTTCTTGTAATAATTGGGGTTGAGCTTGGCTTCGGAGAGAGAGATGGAAGAGAGGAGGAGGAGGAGGATCACATGGTGGAAATCCATGGCGATTCGGATTGGGAATGAGAGAGACGAAGGAGGGCTGTCCAGCTTCCTCCTTCTCAAGCTGTTCCCTACGATGAACAAGGAAGGAGAGCGGTCGGGAAGAAGAAGACATGCAAAATGGATCAACCAAATTGAACAGAACGGGAATGAAGAAGGTGGAAAAGAGTGGATGGGAGGGATTTTAGGGTTTGTTTTGATGATAGGGGTGTGATGGAAAGAGAAGCAAAGATTATGTCCATCCGTCGAATTTATTACTTTATCTTTCGTCTTTTTTTGCATTGTTAAATGGAAAAGAAATTCCATCTGACGTTGCAAGGCATTGATGTTCTTTTTTTCTAACTTTAAGAGAATTTATTGGTTGATTTTTATATTTAATGAACAGCATCGATATGAGATTATTCTTATTTCTTCCCCATATCGTATTGTAGCTTCAGTTTGCTTGTGAAGAAATCTTAATCGAAAAAGACATTTGCAAGATAAAGATTCAAACACTTATACATGACCCCTTGTGGATACTCAATGTGAAATGAAATTCCCTCTCTCAAAGTGGGGTTGAGAACGCCCTTTTCATATGTAGTTAATAAATGCATTTATTTATATTGTATTAAATAAAGAGAACCGCATACTTCTACAGAATCTCAATCAATTTTCCTTTCCTTTCTAAAGTATCCTCAATTATTTGTTGTACAAATAGAGAAAAAGTCACAAAAAACTTCAAATTATGTCCACTATAACACATTTATCCTAAACTTTTTTTTGTACGATCAAAAATCCCAAATTATATCAATTGTGACATATTTACCACAAACTCTTTTTATGACATCAAGAACCTCAAACTTATATCCGTATGACACATTTACCTTCCGTCAAGATTCTGTTAGATAATTTTTCAATCAAAACGACGTAGCTTTTGTTTCATTTAAGCCACGCAAGCACCATATCCACACCGTTTGCCTTCCATCATCTATGTAGACAGATTTTTAACGATACTCATTGACGGAATCTTGATGGAGGATAAATATATCATACATGTACAAGTTTAGGATTTTTGGTATCACAAAAAAATGTTTAAGATAACTGTGTTACAGTAAGCATGGTTAGGTTTTTTTTTGTACAAATGTTATGTCCATGACAAATGAGTAAATTGCTAATTTTATGTTAAGTTTAAAGCTTTTCTATTGTATAGTCACCTTCACAAAAAGTTCAAATTTTAAAATAATTCTCTCTTTCCATATGTATGCGTTTACAATTTCTTTTCGATGTGTATTTTGGTATCGTGTATTTGTATCAATTCCTATTTTTCAAATATTTCTCAATATGGTGACTTTTGCTTAATCCTTTTTTTCAAATATTTCTCAATATGACGACTTTTGTTTAATTCTTCAAATGTCTTACCTTCTTGCGCGACACAAAGCACATGTGCATAATTGCTAGTACGTTCTAGAGAGAAGAGAGTTTCCTACTTTTTAGGTATATCTATAAAACAAAAAGGTCACCGCTAGTGCTCAAAAACTCATTTCTATATATGCAAGGTTTTTGTTAACATGCAGAGAACTAATTAAGTTAATTGAAAATAAAAAATTGCAATTTTTTAGACACCTTGAAAACAAAAGATCTATACACTTTCAACAAATTATTTACTTGAGAATTCTATATTTTCAAAGTATATGTAATAAAGCTAGACAAATTCTCTTGTGGGCACTCTCTAACGTTCATATATAAATACTTGTGGGCACTCTCTAACGTTCATATATAAATATATATATATATATATATATATATATATATATATATATATATATATATATTGTTCTTTAGTACTTTTTATGCGACTTCTCATCAATGAGACAATATGTTTGTAAAATACTGATAATTTTACATAAACCATAAGTATGTATTTGAATTTCAATAAAACTTCCGTCTCTCACATATTTGCTCATGTCAAGAAAAAATACTCCTTCTTTTAAATTAAAATGCATTATAAAAGTATGAGAACACTCTGTATTATACTTAGGTAAAAACACTTTAATTTTTTACTTAGCCCATATCATTTCATTAGTCACTTACTCATGTAACATGTCAATTATCATATATGTACCAAATATGATTATATAATGTCATATTGACATAAAAAAAACATAATATCTTTCCAATAACATCATTAGATAGCTTTATAGAATAAGAAAATTTAGTTGTCCGATGCGATATTTTCATAAAAATTTCCAATCCAAATAGGGGTACTTCGTATGTAAATTTTGCTTATTTGTAACATATTTAGTGAAGACTCATGATAACAAACAAAAAATTATTTTAACATACTAATGCCAAGTCTCCTACACGTAATTTTAACAAAAATGACGGTAGATACCCGTCTATGTCGCATACCATTTAATTTCCATCCCGTATATTATTAATAGAGCACGATATAACTTCGTATAAATTTCTATAGATTTGTTTATTTTGATACACACATCTTCAAATTAGATTTGATTTGGGCCTGGTGGCCCGCCTAGGAAATGGTTAGGCCTAGGAAAATACTCTACACGTAAAGCCTGGTCCCATATCATTTTACTTATGCTTATCTTGTAGGCCTCTAGTCAGTTCTTTGCTTTCACTTGAAAATGTACAGAGTATATCATTTACAAGACTATATATAAATCTATTGTCCATATATTACAAAGTATCCTGCAGACAATAATAGTAAAGAAACTTGTTTTGTTTTAAAAATTGCTACAAAAAAAGATACACATAATGAGAAAATTTTCGCCACCCCATTAGGAATAAATTTTTGAAATATATGCGACGCGTTTTAGTTATATCTAATCATGGGTTGGACCGACCGACGGGCTCTACTATGCCCACCTCCAAATAATCATGTTGGTCCCTAATTTTGTTGTGTGGGCTTACCCCAATTATTTAGGGCCCGGCATGCCCATCATATTTATCAAGAAAGAACTAAAACTTTCAATAAGTGAAATATGTAAAACCTTATATATATACACATTTTATTTTAATTATACAAGGTTATTTTGCCTTTTATTTCTTTTTTATATTTACTTTGTAAAAGTCTTTTAGCTTAAAATTTCAAAATTGAAGCATATTTCCCGCGGCCGCTGGTCTAACCTGCCCATCCTTATTCTAAGAGGACTAGGCACTTAATTGGGCTCGAAAAGTTCGGGTCGGGTGGACCCGGTTCACGCAATCGAAGTTTCACACGCATCAATGTGCAAAACACTTTAAAAAATTATCTCATTTCATTGTCAGACATAGAGAAACATTTGAATAGGTACTAGAGAAGACCTAATTCACTAAACTAGAAAACCAAATGGGATAGCTCCTAACAATAACTAAAATTCTATAGATAAAGAAGGAAGCAAATGAAATCGCAAAGATGGATGACCCCGATCCAGCGTCGCCCTCCTCCTCTTAGAAAACTCGACTTTGGCGAGCTGTTTAGACTGCACCGATCTACTCCGATTAGAGAACACTCACCCCCGAAATCTTAAGGGTGGGACAATGATCGTACCTTTTTGTGTTGTCAACCACAATGATTCTTCATGATCTGCACATTTCTCCCAATGGAAATTTCCAAATTGTATTTTGGCTTTTGTTCGTGAAAAATGAATGATTTGGAAAGCATTTTCCCAAAAAAAATTGCTTGTACTACTTAAAATAATTAATTAATGAAATATGATTTCATTATCGACAATAATTTATGTCTAAATATTTTCATAAACGATGAAAATATTTTTCTTTCATTTATTCTTTTAAGCGATACAAGCAACTCTTTTTGGAAAAATGTTTTCCAAATTATCTATTTTTCACAAAACAAACGAAGTGAATTTTTCCAAAGTTTTCCCTCCACCACAGTACTCTCTATCTTTCAATTCATGCTTTATCAATTTCAATTTCTCAGTCTCCTGGATATCCATGTAATAAAAAATATAATCCTTCTTCGCAAGCCAATCCATAAGTTCCTCAATCGAAATTTATTTTTTGCACGTATTTTGACCTCCATGTTGATCCCCACCTTGGGAAATCTCTCCAACCAAAACTTTCCTGCTTATCCCCTTATGATTTGTCATTCTCTGGGTACGCTAGACGCTGGTTATTCAGCATTGCCGGAATCACTTTACCGAATGGTTGGCCGGGACGTGATTCTCCCGCGTCACCATTTCCTTTCCTCAATCAGGTTTTATCTTCAAGAGCTTCCAATCGAGTAGTCATTGCCTTTGGCCTTCCAACCGAATAGTCATCGCATGTCACCATGCCGAAACCAGTTTACCAAACGGTTGGCTGGGATGTGATTCTCCCATGTCGCCCTTGCCTTCCCTCAATCGGGTTTTATCTTCAAAGAGCTTCCAATCGAGTAGTCATTGTGTTCGGCTTCCAAACTGAATAGCCATCGCATGTCGCCATGCTGGAATCAGTTTACCAAATGGTTGGCCAAGGCGTGATTCTCCCATGTCACCATCTCAATCGGGTTTTATCTTCTAGAGCTTCCAATCGAGTAGTCATTGCGTTCAGCCTTCCAACCAAATAGTCGTCACATTCGATTGTTCTTTCATCTAGCCTATCGAGATACTTTGAAACTATTGTGAAAGAGCCTACAACCCCCGCTTTTTGTTGACAACATGGTTGTCTCCAAAAGGGTCGATGTGGAGCTCGTGTTCTTGCTTTGATACCACCTGACGCAGTGGAAACAGGATAAAAAACCTAAATAACATTAGATTCACCCTATAAAAGTTGCATGCACATCAAAGCGCAAAGCAAATTTTGAATATATACTGGAGAATCAAACTTCACTAAATAAAAAAAATATCCTAATGAGATAACTTCTAAACCAGTAAATAATTTTTACTTGAATAACATACTTGGATTTTTCATACCGAATCTGTAATTTTCTATGTCAGATCCATCTTACAATTATCTTCCACATGTGTTGACACGAATGTATCTGAACGGAATATTTGACAAAATGCTAATAGAGATTTGGGTCAAGAATAATTTGGGGGTAAACGTGTCATGTAAAATCGATTTAAGATTTTTTGTATGACGAAAATTAATTTTGGCTAAACGTATCATAAAAGAACCAATTGGGAAACTTTTATGAAATAAAAATTATTTTTTTTTATAAATATGTCATGTAATATTAGTTTGAGATTTTCAATGATAGTAATTCTTCTATATACAAAGTAAATTTTTTACTTTTCATGTTTAAAGAACAATATTCCACCTTGAAGGGGAGTTTGATTTGAAATGAAGGTGGGGAGAGAGAGAGAGAGAGCAGGTAGGAAAAGGGCGGGCGGGAAGGAGGGGGACAAAAGGCACGTAATTAAGGAAGAGAGAAGGGATGTTCCTGAGATGTTCCTTTCTCATTCCTCCCCTGAAAACCCCCCCTTCCCTCCCTCCCTCCCTCCCTTCCCTCCTTTCGTTTCCATTCATTTTGTATTGGTTTGAGAAATCGCATAGGGAAGAGTGCAGTGCCAAACTCCAAGACAGAAAGAGAGAGAGAAGGAAAGGAATAGTCAAGAAGAAGACTGATGATGCAGAGAGGGAATGAGGATTAGTCAAGTCATCTTCACATGGATGGGATGTGTTGGATGGATATGGAGAGAGAGAGAGAGAGATGGCAGGGAGAGAGAGAGGAGGGGTGTGTGTGTCTCATGGTGTTGGCACTGTCCAATAAATGCTGTGTGCATTCAGTGATCCCCAAATCGCATATCTTTTCATTTCGAATAGAACAAATTGAAATTTGGTGGGTTTTTGTTCTGAAAGATTGAATAGGAATCGTGGGGTCAGAGGGACACCCCGCAATTAATGCTAGCTTTTCTTGCTTTTGCTACGTTCTAGCTCCGCCCCTTGTACTGCTCCTCTAGACTCCCCCCGATCTTTTTGCCATTTATATATAATATATATATATAGGAAGAGAGAGAGTATGGTGTGCATCATCTTGACATAGCAATACAAAAAAATCAACTCCATATGCGAAATTTTTATTAAAAAATATGTATTTATATGGGTCTCGATCAATTTGCTTCTCTTCATGCGTTACGATTACACGGTATAACAAGAGCATAAGGTGTTTTCCCATATCCATAAACGATATATAGATAAACGGTACTTGGTATAATATCGATTATGGGTGATACGCAGATGTATTTGTGCATGATCTTGACATAGCTAAATGAGCGGTCAATTACTTCGTTTATAAAGCAATAAAAAATTAACTTTATACACGGAATTAGGAAATATTGAATTTGTAATAGTCTTTGTGGATGTGCTTTTCCTCATGGGTTACTGTTATGTGGTACGATGAATGCAAAAGATGCTTTCTTGTATTCGTAAACAATATAGAAAATCGTTATTTAATATAATGTTTATTATGGGCGATACAAGAAAGTATATACATGATGTAGTCCATATCAAACTTTGTATAATTAATGGTAACGGGTGATGTATAACCAATAATAGGATCGTTATACAAATTCAATGCGTAAAGTGTTGCAACACAAATATAATCGAATACTTAAAGAAAATAATTTACGCACTTATGATTTATTGATATCATTTTCAGTTTTTATAGATTAATCATTACATCTTATCGTTCATAACTCTTATTTTAATCGGCCTAACACAGCAACTCACTGGAACTTAAGTGCTCAACTATGATTAGTGAAGCAATAACTATACCTTAGGTGAACCAACATGAACAGTGCATAGAATTCATCGAGTTTAGGTGCATACTGTACAACAAGTTGTGTTTGTTTTTGTATCTATATGATTATGAAAGAAATTCAAAACCTAAATTTATCACAATAACCCTCGACCTAAACCATTGCCATTTGTTTAAGGCTCCGTTCATCTACCCCATTAGTGAACTAATCTACATTGAGTTATGTAGTTTAATTAGGTTGGCTTTACATGTCTTATTGATAACGAGATCATAAAAGAATATCACGTGTTATTTAGGGGGCGTTTATTAGGTGGAAAATGGAAGATTTGAAAAATATTTTCTTTTAAATGGTTACTCGTATCACTTTCAAAAATGAATAAATGGAACTATCTTTATTGTCCACGAAAATATCTGATATAAATTGTTATAGGCAATAAAAAAAAATCATCAACTAATTTAATTTAAAAAAACAACGAATCTTGATTTAGTGCTTCGTCGATCTCATGTTGAGGTCGTCTTGTCCTCCCGGTGGCCGTTGTCTGAGGAGATCAAGCAAGATATATATGGCACATAACTTCAATACCCTACTATACCAAGTATAAGTAATTTTATGTACGAAGGCTAATTAGATTCTTCGCGGTTCCAAGTTTACCTCCTTAAGGTAGATTTTAGAGAGAGAGAGAGATGGTTGTAGTGGCAGCAATAACCGGCGATGGCTTCGTCGAAAGTTGAGGTAGAGAAGGGGAGTGAGCTAACGAGGCATTATTCGATTTGAGTGATACACATGTAAGGTACGGTCCTAACAACCCTTTGATTGAGCGGGTTGCATATATAGATATCATTCATATACAAATTTCATTGAAAATAATGTCAAGTGATGTCCACATGTGTAAACACCAATCAAAAAACTCCTCAAATTGAAAGAAACTACAAGTTCCCGAGATGCCTGCATACATATAATAAAATAAGGATATATGCGATGAACACAGGAGATGGGTACACGCCTTTCAGATCCTCATAATATAATTAATTGTTCAGGATAATTTATTATTTTGGATACATTTTTGACTTAGCACATGTCCTGAAACACGAATCATTGCTCCTTCTCAAAGCTCATTCAACAATATCATATTCGAAATAGAGAAAATATAATCTCACAAATTTAAAATGGATTAATACCATGAAAAACCCCAAGCTGGTACACCTGTGATAATTTTACCCTGAACTATTTTTTTTACCACAAAAAACCTCAAACTGGTACATATGTGACAATTTCACCCCGAATTATTTTTTTGATCACCAAAAACCCCCACACTAGTACACCTGTAATAATTTTATCTGGAACTAATTTTTTGACTACCAAAAACTCCAAAATGGTATACCTGTGACAAATTTACCCTCCGTTAGTTTCCGTTAAATTTTACTATCAAATTGCTAAGTTTGATGACACGTGGTAGTTGACAAGTGTACCAGTTTGTGGTTTTACCGCTCTGTTTGCCACAATTTTACCAATTTATGATTTTTCGTAATATTAATCTAATTTAATGGACACTAACGGAGGGTAAATTTGTCACAAATATACCAGTTTGGAATTTTTAGTGGTTAAAAAATTAGTTTGGGGTAAAATTATCACAGGCGTACCAGTTTGAAATTTTTGGTGATCAAAAAATTAGTTCGGGTAAAATTATCACAAGTGTGCCAGTGTTGGATTTTTTGTGGTCAAAAAAATAGTTCGGAGTAAATTTATTACAGGTATACCAGTTTGGAGTTTTTGATGGTCAAAAACTTAGTTCGAGGTAAAATTATCGTAAATATACCAGTTTAAGATTTTTCGTTATATTAACACTTTTTTTTATTACCTTGAAGTGAAGTTTCTAACAATACAAATAATAACTCTTAAATTGTGAATTCATCCTTTTTACTCTCGGATAGAAGTGCAAGATGAGGTCACATCAATCAACAGTCTAGAAAACCCTCATGCCTTACCAAGAACTCAAGGCAAGATTCCCAAGGCTCAAGGACATAATGCAGATCATTTAATAATTAAAACTTTTTAAACAAATAATATCTCCAAAAAGATTTTAAAAAAAAATCTTCAGGTCGAAAGTATCAGGTAAGAAAAGTCCACGATTGACTTTGGGGCAATGTGCTATTTTTCTAGATTAGGAAGAGTGACTCTTCATAGACCAATCATGGTTCTTCCATTCTGACAAATCATGCATACTTTAGAACACAGCCCGTTGCCCCGTCTCATCAAAATCATAGCTGATCGTAAATGCACTCTTTTGGCAAAAATGAAAAGGGAAAGAGAAGAAAATCACATCATGCCATCACAAGAAAAAAAGGACATTCCCATGTCGTAATTTATTTTTTGATAATTTCTATGACTAGTCAGTTATTTTGTCAAATAGTTTTCCATAATTATAATATCTGAATAACCCTTCTCTTTCCTTTTCTGTAACGTTTTCTTTTATGCATTTTGCCCTATTTTTTGGGGGTATAATATAGGTTAATTCAACCTTCCGATATTGAAAACATCTCTATAAGGTAACTTGATGTGATCCGCTTGTCACAGCTGTAGAATACTAATACCAAGCTGGTGATTTACAATAATGATCTTGAGATTAAACCTTTATCCAACTAATTATGGAGAGAAGTTTATGTTTTTTTTTAACAATTATCTCTTCATGGAAGAAAGAATTAATCTATTTCCATAGAAAACTAGAAAATTGGGAGGGGAGGTTTTAATCTACTTTATGTATATACATGTATGATTTTTCGGAAACTTTATAAGGTATAAGTTAAAATACACTACACCATATCGATTACAGTGTTTACATAGGCTTGTTCGCAAATGCACTATTCAAACCTTAATAGCATACTACAATAATTTGAAGGCAAGCTTATTTTTGTTACTAATGTGTAACGTGACCATGTCTCGCTTGCATCCGATTATACTGATTCTCGCGGATGCATGGGAGCTGTCTCGTTCACATGTGCAGGAATAAAGGTTTCACTCACAAAACGAATGGTAAACTGGCCTCAAGAGTCGCACGAAAACTGAGCTCTTGACTCTTAACCCTAATTACCCTCTCTTAAGATTAGGAGTAAACGTTAATGGGGTAGATTACCCGAAGGGAATGAGCACGGATTTGTGCCTCCATGGCTAGAGAGAGAGAGAGAGCTTTTGGTGAGGGCGATGGCGTAGAAGAAGGGTACCGCGTGCGCAGGGGAGCTGATCCTGAACAGTGTAAGGGACTCTGCCACCGCATTTAAGGCCCTAGCATCATTACCCAAGTACGTCATCATTGTCGTGCTAAATGCCATGTCTCTCTTCTCTCCTCTTCCTTCCCTCTCTCTCTTCCTTCCCCTCTTTGAAATGCAAATTCCCTTTGTCCAAACACTGAATCCACACCAGACATCTCGCAGCTCCGCCAGCCACACAACATTGCCATCTTCATTTTCGTATGGGACAGATAGTCAAATAGGTCCGGGGAACACTTGTCCGGATATTTCATGGATTCGTGATTTATTTGATTGAATCAAACTTTCCCACATCCGAGATCGGAGAATAGATGGGAGGTTACAAGTGATGGACATCACCCGCGAGTAAACAAACTTAAAATGTATGTGTAAACAAGGGTCGTGTCCACATTTGTAACTTCCGATGAGAGGAGTGGTTGGAGAAAGTTTTCTCTGATCACGGATGGACGGATGGAGATTATGAGTTGAAGATTGCAAATGTGGACTTTTGGTAAGTTGTCTGAATAAAATACTTTGTAAAGTTGATACACGCACATGTGACCTGCGTGAAGATAGTTTCTATAGATCAAACTTTATATAATGATCCTTCAATATACGCATATTACTTATAATGCGTTTATTTTGCGAGAAATGAATGATTTAGAAAACTTTTTTCTAAAAAAATCAATTGTATTGCTTACAAAAATAAATTAATGAAAAATATTTTAATTGTCTACGGAAATATTTAGACATAAATATTTTCGATAATGAAGATATTTTAATTGACTAATTATTTCAAGCGACATAAGTGATTATGTTTATGAAAATATTTTTCAAATCATTCATTTTTTGCAAAATAAACGGAGCCTTTGTCGTTGAACCTTTTAAAAAATCCAAGATTCATTTGGTTAAGATGGACCTTTTCATAATAAAAGAAAATTAGTATGTGCTTTTGAAGTTGTTGGAATCATATGGTTTTCAAACTTAATTACACACTTGACTTGCACCTAGACAGTTTGTACAAATCGACTTTTTTTTTTATAATTCAGGAACACAAGTACAGTTTAGAGGGCTACGGAACACCTCATGATTCTTATGACCCAATTAAGTCTATACCTTTAACATATACGGATGGCCTTGGCCTAGAGTAATTTACATGCAATTTGTGGAATTTGAACGCCCATAGTTCTTAAGCTGAGAAATATTCCCTAAAGTCTTAACCTGCTACCCCAATTCAAGGTTAATATGTAATCAGTATATTGAAATTGAATTTTTTTTTATTAAGGCTTTGTTTATTTCACAAAAAATGAATGATTTGGACGATGTTTTCCAAAAAATAATCGCTTGTATCGCTTAAAATAATTAGTCGATAAAAATTATTTTCATTATTAGCAACAATTTATGTCTAAACACTTTTGTGGACGATGAAAATATCTTTTGTTCATTTATTTTTGCAGGCGATACAATCAATCACTTTTAAGAAATTTTTTTTCAAATCAACCATTTTTCGCGAAACAAACAGAGCCTTAGGGCGAGTTTATTTTTCGAAAATTGAATAATATGGAAAATATTTTTCTAAAATGATCGCTTGTATCGTTTATAAAAATGAATTAATGAAAAATATTTTCATCATCAATAAAAATATTTAGACATAAATTGTTATCGACAATAAAAATATTTTTTCATCGATTAATTATTTCAAATAATACAAGTGATCATTTTTATTTCAAATTTTCTATTTTTTGCGTAACAAATAGAGTGTAGATATATAGTTAATAATTGTCTCGGTCGGTGGCACTCGCCAACAAAATATCTCTTGCTTGTTTTTTGGGGGGGCTTTTCCTTTGATCATCGACTCTTTTTCTCTCCCACATTTTCTGTACTCTCTCCCCCACCCCCCCTCTATGCATCGGATTTTGAGAATATTTGCAGCACAGTGATCCCATTAAATGACTCTATCTCTCTCCTCTTTCCTCTCCCTGTGAAGAGAAGAGAAGGGAAGAGAAAGAGAGAGTGAACTTTGGGGGGTCGTGGCCAGGGGACTTTAATTATTCTCACCCACCCCCACCTTCTGTAGCCAGCACGTTCCCTTCGCTTTGTCTCTTTAGGTCGTCGTCTGTTCGACCAGCGAGAAAAGAAAACGCAGAAAGAAATGGCCCCAAGAAAATCGAGCCGAGAAAGAACAAATCGAGCTCTGTTTGCTGTTTTGGAAGTTTTCTCTCCGAAGTCCAACCAAGCTGTCGTGTCTCCTCTCCAGCACTGTTTCCCAGCTGAAGAAACTCTCTCTCTCTCTCTCTCTCGTCTGCATGCATGGCCCCGGAAGGAATATGTTAGCATCCGACGATGCTTCATGCTTTGTTCCCCTCGCTTTTTGCATGGCTCTTTTCGGGGAATACAGCAGCAGCTCCTCCCCCCAACGATGCATTATTAAAAATCATGTCAGCTGCCCCAAAACAATAGAATAAAGAGAAAGAGTGAGTGAATGAGGTCAGATTGGACCTTTCTTTTGGCCGTCAATGAGATGATGGAGGCCTCCTTTCTTCCTCCCACACCCTCCACATCTTTGAGCTCCAATCATGAGATTTATAAAAAGATGTTGTGAACGAGGGCACCCGACATATTCTTTCAGTAGTTTTTGCTTGAAATAATTCAATTTTCAGGATACTAATGGTGCATAACACAATAGCGATTGATGCATTAAGAATTGTCAAATTTTTTCAATTGGCTGGTTAACAAGTATCTCCGAGATGCTTGTTAATAAAATCTCGTATACAATAGAAATGATGGATAGATATCACAAAGAAAATAGCATAGGATTCTTCAATACAATTAAGGTAAAATCCAAGAAAATATCGTGTTATATGATGACTTTGATAAGATATAACCAATACAATTTGAATTTGAGTTCACTGTTTGATTTTTATCATTCTTATATTTTCTTGTGATCTCTAAACCAAATCTATATTTTTTTTATTAATACTATTTTAACCTCTATTAGAGACTAGAAAAGAGATCATACACCCCTTGTTTGGGAAAAAAAAGCAAGAAATAAACAAAATTTTCGATTACATTTGGAGAAGATAATCTGAAGATCTTACTCTTTTTTTTTTTGGTAAGAGATAACATCTTTTATTGGACTTAAGAGCTGTCATGGGTCTCTTATCTTACCAATCTACATCTTTGCCCAATATAAACAATATCTAATTTAATCCATCTTTGATGGAATTTTGAAAAAAGCTTGAGGTTGAAACTAGAATGGATTTGCTAAATATACTAGCAAAAGAGCACCCGCTTCCCGTGTGACTACAAAACAATTAAATGAAAAAATAAAATTTTTAAACAAAAATATCATGATATCAACTTACCAAAGGTATGGTGTAAGCCCAAAAAGAAAAATTACCAAAGGTATGAACAGTTTCAATTTAAGTTTGGAAAGTTTTAGAGATATAAGGTATCGCGATATCAAAAGCGTTAGAGATTCAATTTACTTTTGAGTTACGATTTTGTTTGTCATTTGATATTATACCGTGATCAATCATTGATTGTAGGTTATTAAACAAAATTTATGAGGAAAATTTTGAGGTTGAATCATCTTTAAAATTTGTATTATTATATTTTTTTTGGGAGCAATCTATTAAGCATGGGACTTTACTCACCTCACCATCAACTATGTTCAGCAACCAACTATTTCCGCTACCAACAAGCAACTAACTTGTCCGGACAATGAACTAGCTGGGTAATTATGAATTCTTTAGTTTTTTTTTTCAGACTTATCATTTTTATTTAATTTAAAACCCCAATTTAGAAACTTTAAAAACTATAATTTTTGATCTAGCTAAAATATATTTTTATCGACGTCAAGCAGGTACAATTACGGGTTTTTATCTTGCTATGCTGATGGTGGAAACATGTCCTATAATTTTGTGGTGAAGTGATCATTTTTAGGAAATTGTTTTTCAAATTATTCATTTTATGCGAAATAAACGGTGCTTAAATCTAAATGAGGTAGCTTTAGTAAACTGTTATCAACTACTAAAACAGTAAGGAGTATGTCAAGCATGGACTCTTTTCTATTGCTGTAGTTGTTATTACAAAAGAAAAACAAAGTCCAATGGAATGTCTAAATACATAGGAGATGATTAAGTGATAGTACATCCACTTTTTTTGCAAGTTAATACAAAAATGTATATGGTATTTTAGGGGCAATATTTCATTTTTGTACTTTTAGTTCTGTGTTCAAGGACTACATTGAACATTTTCATATAATTCGGGGACTACATTGAACATATACCAAAAGTCCATGGACCACATTGAACAAATTGAAAGTTCAGGGACCATATTGAACATTAGGTTAAAGTTCAGGAACTATATTGAATAAATTAAAAGTTCATAGACCACATTGCACATTGGGGCAAAGTTCAAGGACTGTCCGTGTCATTATCCCTTCAAAAGCAAGTCGTTCACATCGAAACATAAAGACTTAACCGACACAATTTATCTGTTATTTCCTAGTCTTTTGAAAAAATTGCATTCCCACCCCTCTCAAATAAAATAAACCTAGATTTTGTCCCATGAAAATATGTTTGTCATATATCCTCTTTCAAGAATAGAACATTCCGGATCTGTGACAATTACCTTATAATTTTTGGTAATTAACTGAAAGTATGCTTTTAACAAAAAAAAACGCAATATGGGAAGTGCTAAGCACTAATACCTATAAGTTACGTAGGTATATATTGATTTTTACCTCGTTATTTTGTAGGACTGGACCACCCCACTAGATCATTTAAATAACAAATTTGATCCTAATAGAATTTTTTTTTGACATGTCCCTAATAGAACTTAAAAAGCGCAAATTAAGACAAAAAAGAGAGTATAAACCACTTTACTATTTGTATGCTTAAATAGAAAGACAAGTAATAATTGAAAGAGAAAAAGTCCCAAAAAATCCCTAAACTATGCTAGCTAGGACACATTTACCCTGAACTTTTTTTGTTATATCAAAATCCCAAACTATGCTCATTGTAATGGATGTATCCTAAATTTTCTCTTGTCACTAAACTTGTATCTATGTAACATATTTACCCTCCCGTCAACGTTCTGTTAGATGATTTTTCAGCCAAAACAATGTCGTTGTTATTTCACTTAAGCCACGTGGGTGCCATGTCAATATTGTTTGCTTTTTGGCATCCATGTATGTAGATTTTTATAGTGGAGGGCAAATGCGTTACACAAGTACAAGTTTCGGATTTTAGTGTAAAAAAAAAAGTTTAAAGTAAATGTGTCACAGCGGACATAGTTTAGGATTTTTGGCTGCTTTTTCCCTAATTGAAAATGGAACTTCTTAATCCCTAGATTTGTTTATTTTTTTGTCTGATTATGCTATTTAAGCTTCATTTACGTTGAACTTGGGTCAAAAGCCTTGCCGATGATCTAAACTTCTATATTTTTGTTATTTTTGCATTTGTTTTTACGCTTATTTGCTCAAGGGGGTCACAACATACTCGCATTGCGCATAAATTTGAGTTTTCTAACAACTGCTCCATTCGATCAAATGAAGTTAAAAGAGGTAAAAATAACAACAACATGAACTATTCTTGAAACCCTAAACGTGGTAATAATGTTAATGAAGATCCTCGTTTCTTGTGAATATGATCTTCGGAAATCACCATTTGGTTTTTTTCTTAATTTAATTTACTTTTCACTACGAGAAAGCATTTGTTAATTTTTTTTATTATTTCTTGGTCATACTCTCGATTAAAATTTTTATGAGAAATGTACCCGAAGAAAAAGTGAAAAAGCGATATATGTAGTAAGTCCATCTCATTCTTATTCTTATCGACAAGTTCTTCTTCTTAGTCTAATGAATTTATAATTAACTAGTTTTTATACCTCGTAATCTTGCAACCTCGGGCGTAAGTGTTTTGATTAGGAGACTGTTAAATTAATTTAGGGTTTTGATGCTATTGATTTTGGATGTACAACTGATCATTACTCTAATATCGCACGAGATTTAGAAAAAAAATTATGAAAATTTCGCATCGAATAAACGGAGACTAGTCTCCCACATGCTTGTGCTAAGGAAGAAATCCCGGGAAGCATTGAAAAATATTATCATAAGTATTCATGAATTCCTATCATTAGTCAACCGGTTCCCAACAAAAGCGTACGGCACCCCCAGCTTATATTAAAAGAAAATTCAATACCTTCAAAATGCCACGTGGCTCGATTAGGCTATAGTCGGTCCAAATAAAATAAAGTAAGAAGAACATTAAGATGTAACAAGAAGTTCTCCCAAAGTAATAAGGATGCCAAAATTACATAATTCTTTGAAACCCTAGATATATTGACTGAGGTGTCAACAGCATCAATAGCAAGGTCAACGAGAGAGAGAGAGAGAGAGAGAGAGAGAGAGAGAGAGAGAGAGAGAGAGGGGTGGAGAGAGAGGGCGGGAGAGCTGGAGAGATCTTTATGCAAATCTCGCACACAAAACCTTGCTGACAGTAAGCAAAATTAGGTATGTTTTTCTTTTAACCTATTGCCGATGATTAATCGAAAACCATCAACAGATTTCTTGAGGAAGGGAGGAGAATAATTTAGCTCCATACTCTAAGAGGGGTCGATGTTCCGGCGATCGTCTCCGGTGGCAGCCCTGGGCTGGTGGAACTGGCCCAATTGTCCGATGCTCGCGGAGACGTTCATGGCGAGGAGGCCTGCGTCGTAGTTGGCACCCGCGTCGAAGCCCCGGATCATCTGGTGCTGGTGGTCGCGGGGGAAGAACTGGTGGTGGTAATGGTGGTGATCCCGTGAACCAGCGGAGCCAAGGAGGTTGATGCCGAGGTTCTGGGGGTGGTTGTGGGTGGTGGCCGCGGCGGCGGCGGCGGCGATGAGGCCATGGCCGGCGGCAAGGCCGAGGCTCTGGTACTTGGAGAGCTCGGACTTGGCGCAGGTGAGGTCCATCTGGAGCTGGCGGAGCTGGTGCTGGAGGAGGGAGATGACCCCGACGCAGCCGTAGACTGGATCCCGCAGGCGCATGTCGGCCTCGTAGGCGAGCGAGTTGACCGCGTCCTCGCGCTGGTGGGGGTGGAGATCGTTGAGCAGCTTTGTCACGTTGCTCGCCCCGAACACCTTGTGGACGTTGGCGAACTTCTGCGGCTGGTCCGGCGGGAAGTAGGGCGCGAACACGCACTCCGGCTGGCACTTGCGGCGGAGGAACTTGCACGCGGCACACGGGGACGTGGACGACGACGCCATCCTAATTCGTTCCCGAAATCCCCCCAGTAAATGCTGAAAGCGAAATAGAAACCAAAGAAAATTAGTGTATCTGCTCATTGATCTTCTTCGTCTTGTTCCTCTTCTTTTTCACTTTAAGAAACACAAATTAAAATATAATTTTACACATACAGAAGTTCATCCATCCAATTACCTTGAACGATGGCTGTATGCGAACTAGCGAAGCTCCGGATCCTGTGTTTATCGTCTTGTGAACATAAGATTCAATTGTAAGAAATGGAGAGCAAAGAAGTAAAATCAACTATAAGCGAGGAATTATGTGGGAAAAAAGAGAGAAGTGCTGTAATACAAGAGAAATGGATAGGATTATGGTGTTACAAAGAGATCAGAGCACCAGTCTATGAAGGACCTATGAATGAATTAGGTTTTTGCTGCATTAAAACAACAAATAAGAGGAATTATTCATGCAAGAAGAAGGAAAATCTTTCTTCTTCTTTTTTTTTTATAAACTTTCGAAGAGTATAAATATACGAAGTGATACTATCCCGGCAGAATAGTCTCTTTGTATTTCGACCGAAAAAGAGAAGAAAGAAAGAAAGAAATGACCTAGCAGGATCTGCTGAATGATTACATGGATTTCATTTCTGATTCTCTTACAAAAATGCAATTTTTAAGGAATCAATCAAAATGAGAAAAGGGATCTCCTCGCTTTCCTCGAGCTCGGCAGATCTAGCGAGCTGCAAAAGGAAAGCTTCGCCTGCCCACCTCAACATATTCGCGAGAAGATAAAAATGTCAGCAGCTCAAGAAGAAAGATCAGTCTTGGCTTTATGGAAATGGTGATGATGCAAACACCCATCTCTTTCTATGCCCCTTTTCGAAACGTGTCAGTAATAAAGAGAAAAATGAAACGAGAATGAAAAAAAAGGGAGGAGTACCTGGGCAAAGAGATTTCGATCGTAAAAGCTGCTGAAAAGAGAAGGGTAAGAGCCAAGAACAAGAAGTAGGAAGAGAAGAAAAATAATGATATGTTATTTGGGGTTTGGACTTTTGATGGGGGGAGGTGGGGGGGTTTGAAAATTGGATCTTGTGAAGCAAGGAACTTTTTGCAATTTCGCTTCTTTCGAGAGAGAGAGAGAGAGAGAGAGAGAGAGAGAGAGAGAGTTTTCGTAGCAGATCTTGCTCGAGCTCTTATTAAAATGACTTGAGCACACTGTCTTCTCCAAAAGACGAGCCTTCTGGGAGTTGAACACACACCCAGTTAAAGAGTGGGATCGATGAAAGGAACGCACAAAGCAAGACCATCATTCAAAAGCGTCGCTACATGCAGAACAAATAGATAAATAAGCAAGAAAAAGAGGCAAAGGAAATGATTTGTGAAAAGGGATTGATGGAGAAACCAGCTTGATGTGATTTGGACTGTGGGGCTTCCGTTTTTTCTCGGGATGGAGAATCATCGATCTGTAATAATTCAATTATTTCTCATTTGGCTTGGGGATCTTAACTAGTCAACACCAACACACACCAACACACGTAGTCTCTCCCCTTTTCTTTTATCTTTTTCCAGAAAAAATAAGGGAGAAAATGGTGCACGAGGAAGGAAGAGACCTAGAAGAGAAGACTACAGCAGTAGAAAAAGTGTATCCATGGCATGTGGCCTTGGCTCAACAGTCAAACCTTTTTATTTCTCCAACTTTTCGTTTCTTTGCCTCCTTTCTCTCCCTAGATCACGTTGACTCGTGCGGATGGTTGGATCTCCCCGAGGCCTTGAAGCTTTTTCACACCCCTCCCTCCCTCTCTCTCCCTCCCTCTCTCCCTATCTCTCTGTTGCTGGGCTTCTTTTCTTCTCTTTTTCAGCTACTCGCTTGCGGTTGAATCAGAATTTCTCGAGTTCAACCCTTTTCTTCGTCTTGGGTCACTTTCTTTAGTCCACCTTTTTTTGGCCCCTTCGAAATCTTCTGGTGTGGGGATATACTTTCAGGGTTCATGCAAAATTGGCTTCTTCTCGGCACTGTCGCTGTTGCTGTTGCTGTTGCTGCTTCTGCTTGTTCGGAAGAAAACAAATTGTTAAGAGAATGAGGGACATAAAGATCATGAAGAGAGAGAGAGAGAGAGAGAAGATGCCCAGGAAAGGAGGCTAAGGAGACGGGGATAAAGCAAAGAAAGGGAGTGTTTCTGATGAGGGTCTGAAAGTGAAGGAGGAGATTGGGGGGGGTCAATTTAAAATAGGGTTTTCTCTCTTTTTTTTGGGTTCTTTTGTCGGTTCTTTTTTTCAGGGTGCTGGGGTTATTAAGAAGGGGTGATGTTCTTGTTAGTTGTTGTCGATGTTGTTAGCGGCGAGACATGTGGATTCTATGTTTTGTGTCGTGACACGATAGCCATTGATGTGAATCATAGTTTGAAGTAGCATCTTCTTGCTCCTCTCTCTATCATGAGAGAAACCCTTTTTTAATCTTTCAGGTTGGGCATCTGGTACCCTACTATATGGGGCTATTCCATCTATCTTAATGTCAATTAAGGGATTTCATGATTGCTGCTTTCAGATCGCTAGTTAGCCACAAAATGAAAAGTGAAAGAGAAGGAAGAAAATCACGAGAGAAGAGTTGACAGCCCACCACATCAGTTCCGATGGGTTTGACCAGTTGGTTAGGCATTTAAAGTCGCTAGGGGGAGATACCCAGAGGCACATCTAATTCCATGACAGGCCTGGCCACATCTTGTGTTTTTGGTTGAGGTTTGGCTTGTGATAGTGTAACCCAATGACAAATTCTGTCTAAACACATCATTCCACGAATTGTCTTATAAAACATGGTATTCAAAAAGCATATGCACAGCGATCCATTGGTTCTGTCTAAGTCAATAGTTAGAGTGAAACATCTTTTGTTGGACTTCTGGGGTAAGTACTAAGTATAAAACTTCGGTAGTCATTGCTCATGGGTGTCACAGGTTCTGGTTGGTTTTTTGTTCTTGTTTCTATTATAGTGTAGGTAGAAGATACAGATGCTGTGCAGTTACCAATTGCTTTGTTCCATGAGCAATGACTACCGAAAACCGACCAGAACTAATTTACTTATGCGCATCGTGTTTACCGTTCATTATACGGAAATAGTATTTACTAACAAGCTGGTGGCCCGACCCAAATTCACCCAAAATAACATACCTTTGAACTTATTGCTGGATTTGCTCGATCTTTGAGAGTGAGCTCCGACTTTCAAGCAGAAAGTTTGCTTGGAAACCCTAAGACTCAAGTTCATGATGTAAGAAAGTTTGCTTCTAGAGTCCGATAGTTCTAATATGATAAGTGTCGGTAGGGCTCGGATCAACCACCTTGCGATGCGAGTGCACTTATAAAAGGATGCAAGGAATTGCTTATCAAGTTTTCATACCTCCAAATAACCAATTGCCCAAGAGAGTCCAATAGAGTAGTGGATTGGATTGTAAAAGTCCAAAGATGAAAAGGCCTTGAAAAGTGCCACAAAAGTCCTAAACCTATTGTATCTATGCCAATTTAATCCTAAACCTTTTAATGGTGTCAATTTAATCTTAAACCTTTTGATCTAAAGCCAATTCAGTCTTTTCAGCTAATTTTGGCCCGATAGTGCTAATGTGGACGTCGGTTGGCCTACATGACACGGCAGACGCTGATGTAGATAATTTTTTATAATATTTTTTTTGAATTTATTTATCTTTATATTTCCTTTTTTTTCTTCCCTTCCTTCTTCCTCTAGCCGATCGCCAGACCTCAGCGACTGGCTAGAGGTGAGGCTGTGCCTCGCCCAGCCGCTGGCAAGGTTGGCCTCGTGCTGGGCTGGCGAGGTTGGGCCTCGTCCTTGGCCGACATGGCTCGACCCTCGCCAACCCATCACGAGGCCATCCTCACCTCTTGCTAGTTGTTGAGGTCCAGTGACCGGTTGGAGGAAGAAGGAAGAGAAGGAAAAAAAAAAAAAGAAAGAGAAAGAGAAGAAAAAAATTAAAAAAATATTTAAATATTATAAAAAGTTGTTCACGACTATCCAGCGTACACGTCAGTAATATCCGGTCAAAATTAGTGAAAAGGACTAAATTGGATCTAGGTCAAAATGTTGAGGACTAAATTGACACAAATACAATAAATTTAAGATTTTCCAAACACTTTTCCCCCCATAATTGGTTCTCCTAACGCCCTCAAGCCCTATGAAAGTTACTGTGTTCTCGAGCTTTGTTATTGTCTGCCGAAGTTATTCCTTAATGAACTACAATGATGTTTTACTTACAAGAAAGACAAAAAGGGGGTGAGCACGGCACGATTTTTATTCGATCAGTCTGGTCTTCAAATTGAAAGAAACAACATGAGTACCACTTGAAGAAAAATGAAGCAAAACTGTAGCTTGAAACCAAAATGAATGAAAACCATTTCTCATAATCCAGTTCGGTTAAGCATATTATCATTGAATTGGGCTCAAAGGTTGCAGTTTAACATGCTAATGAGAAGAAGGGATGGTGCCCACATCCACAACTCTTTGCTTAAGGAGATTCACAATTTTGGCAAGGATGATTGTCCAAAAGATCTTATACCTATTGTACGGCGGCCAATTCAGTCATAAACTTTTCAATTTAGCTAATTTAGTCCTAAATTTTTTGACGATTTACCAATGTTGTCCTTCTTGTCAATTGGCCGATTGTAGTCCTTTCGGCCAAAGACTACATTGGCAAATCGTCAAAAGGTTTAGGACTAAATTGCGCAAATTGAAAAGTTTAGGATTGAATTGGCAGTTGTATAATAAGTTTATGACTTTTTAGACAATTTTTCCCAATTTGGTACACTCCAAGTAAATAGTCAAGCTTCAACACGTGCTTAGGGAAGGTAACAAGCTAGCGGATTGGTCTGTGAACTACGGATTTCAGGCAAAGAAGGGTTTATGATTTCATGTCTGTGCCTCTACAGGGGCTTTCTTTGTTTCTTTCAGAGGACTACAGCTAGTGCAGTTAATCTTAGATTGTAAACTTTGTTAATGTCTAGTATCTAACAAAAAAAAGAAGAAAGAATGAAAGAAAGTCACAACTATATTCCATTAGCATTGCGAGTCTGAAGTCTTAACAAAAGAGTTGTGCAATTTGTGAAATTTTAACAAAAACTTCGAGTTGAATTTGTTTTGTATACAAGAGATTGCACCATGACATGCAATAATCTTATTGTCTTCTTGGCTTTGGACTAGGGCATTGTTTCTTTCCCATTTTTTTTTCTTTTTTTTGGGTGCTAAATAGGAAATATATTCATGAAAAATCCAATTTATATAGGCAAGACAAAGCCCCCGTACAAAGCCCAAGCCCAAACCCAAGACCAATCCCACTATCTTGGGCTTTGACAAGACATGGAGACCATCGACTAACCCTTCGCAGGCCAAACACAAACGGAGAAACTCTGCATTTTCAAGTGGAAACTGGAAAGCCGGGGGGAAGATGAGCACGGCGACAACGGCGGCGCCGCCGGCGACGGCGACGGAGACGGCGACGAGGGTATACGTCGGAGGGGTAGGAGAGAGCGTGGGGGAGGAGGATTTGCGCAAGATATTTGGGGCTCTAGGGACGATTGGCGCCGTGGAGATCGTCAGGACCAAAGGGCGCGGCTTTGCCTACTTCGATTTCGTGCCGGCGACCCAGAACTCCCTCAACAAGCTCTTCAGCAAGGTCACCTCTCTTCGTCGTGCATACCCTTTTCCTGACTGATGATTCTCCTTCTGATGTCACCCTTGTCTGAATTTCATACTGTATTGAAAGCATTGGATTTTGCATGAAGTTGAAGGCCGGTGGTACACATGTTATTATTCATGTGCTTTGATTTTGGGGATGCAGAATGATGGGATTCAATAGTGGGTTATGCTCACAACAAGGTCTGATCTTGGCTTGTGATGCTAGTGGTACTTGGGAGTTTGTCTGACCCAATTTAATGTGTAGTATCTTGTGTCAAGATCCTCTAAAATGAGGTGAGAGGATGTTGTTAGCATGTGTTGATGAGTGGAAATATAGACAACAACCTCTTGAGTTGAAGATATGGAAGAATTGTTGGGTAAGGAGGAATGTTGCTCAAGGGAGAATCTACGAACACAGAGAAAAAGATGTAGGAGAAATTTGTTTATCCGCAGATACTGAGAGAAATTTTTAGCGTGAAGAGTGGGTGGGACCATGATAAGAGTCCTGCTGAAAGGAACTTTTGCCTTTTGCGGTGAAATTTGGGATTTACAAGGCCATGCGTGACACTTTTCAGTCACTACCGGCTTCAGAGAAGAGCCTTTGGAAAGTGCTCTGTTTCGTAAAGCTATAACGATGCTTACAAATGTTGTTCTAGCAACAGCCATTTGAAGTGCTTTCTTTGGTTGTTCTCACTTGGTAGAAGCACGCTTAAGACCATCACCTTAATTAGTAAATATCCGGTTTTTCAATGATTACTTGTCCAAACTACTGTAGAGGCATAGCATCAAAAAGCGCTTTGGTCATAAGAAACAATTTTGCGCAACCCTTCATTAATGGCAATGGTGTTTTCTGTTCCTATTAACTCTACATGGTCATTTCTGATTACAATTTGGTTATGAGAAAATTAGATACAATTTATATTGTAATTAAGTTCCTATATCCTTTGCTAAATGTGTTCGTACAGCAGCTTCCTACTGTAGATATTCAACTAGCGTGTTATTTATTTATTTATTTTTTTTGAAGCAACCTCTCTCGTCTTCATAGAGATCCCATCAGAGTCACTTTCTGGAATTATCAATAAAATTGTTTTTCTATGAGAAGATTCAGCATTTCTCTCTGCTGTTCAGTTTCTCCTTTGCAGTTTTTTAGAGTCTAGCCAGACTTTCAATTTCAAGCGAAGTCTATAGGATTGATACAATTCACAGATAGATGTCTCAATTCACAAATTAACTCTTGATTATTTCATGTCAAAACTATTGTTTTAAACTACTATGGTTTGCATAATAACTAAGAATTTTATTGTTGTAGAGATCATAGGCTAATTTTCAAGTCAAGCTGAGTTATGGAGTACATATGTATAATTCCTCTTATTTTAACCGCTCCTCTGCTGAGAAGGAGATCTTCTATCAAGCTACTTCAATTTGCATTTACACCACATGATTAGACAGGTTTCAGATTTATTTTTTTGTCCTTTTCCTTCTATTGACCAGCAGTCCTCTCGTATATCAATGCTCACTGAAGTTAGGATTTCTCCAGTAAATGTTTTCTTGCCACTGTAATCACTCTGTCATAAGCCCATATGATATTACTAGCATCAAGCTCCCTTTGCATTTTCTTTGTGCATTGGGTTCAGATGGGTTGGGCAAGAGAACATATTTTTTCATCCCTCAAGAACCAGCCGGTCCACTAGAGCTGGTATATCTATTAAGGCTCCTATTTTCTTTATGTTCATTGATAGCAGAATACATTGAAGAATGAGAGACGGAAAGAATATGTGATTGTATGTGGAAAAGCAATTTATGTAACAATTTGTCCTGATCAAATGGTGCGTTTCTTTCCTGGATAAAAGGGCAACTGTCTTAAGAGCAAAGGTGGCCCTTTTTGTGCTTTGTCCATATGACGATGTCTTCGCTTTTAAATAGGTGTATAACGCTGCATTACTTTTTTGCTGGTTAGGTTTCAGTCTGAAAGGTACTAGTGCTGTCCTACTACAAATGTAGATACTAGAATGTTGATATCACATATTCTGCACCATCCAAGTTTCTTGCACTTTGTATTGTGTCCCTATTTACCTAGGTTATACAGGAGGCTCCTTTACCTGCAATAACATATCGCAGGAACAGTCCCAATTCAAAAGCATCCAATTTTTCTCCAGATTGTGTTTTTTCTGGAAATTAATTGAAGGCCAAATTCTTTCTCATAATTGTAACTGTTTCCTCATTAATCTTTTGTCCTAGGTGTGTTGCCTTATGTGGATGTATAGTATATCCATTCTATTGCTAAGAGAAAAAGGGAGCATAGGAAAACCTAGCACGTGCATATGCATTGCTTTTCATGTTGCTCTTGCATATGCCCATCCTCTCTTCTCATACGCAGGCTGTTTTGGATAGTTCTGCTTACTTTTTAGTGGGGATGATTGCTTATTCTACATGTTTTTGTGAATTGGAACTGCAGTATAATGGTTGTGTGTGGAAAGGGGGTAGGCTAAGGCTTGAGAAGGCAAAAGAACATTACCTTATTCGACTGAAACGAGAATGGGAAGAAGATGCTGAACAGAATATCGCACCTTCTGATGCTCTTGATGCAGAGAAAGACCCAGCAGCTCCAGTAAAGGCCAAAAAGTTTCTTGATAAAGAGAAGCATCTTCATATTTTCTTCCCTAGATTGAAGAAGGTGAGCTGTATAAAGTTTCCAGAGGCGCCTTGCTCTTACTCATTGATTACCCGAAGTTGTTCCTTTTCTATCTCCTTGTTCAGTATGTGAGGTTGGGTTTCACTAGATCAATTAACCATGGTGCATGCATCCTGACCGATGTGATTAGATTGTTCTAGTATCTAGCTGTCAACGTCTCATCCTTGAGTTGCTTCTCAGGTGAAATCTTTGCCATTGCAAGGAAGTGGCAAGCATAAGTACAGCTTTCAGAGGGTTGAGGTTCCTCCCTTCCCAAAGCATTTCTGTGATTGCGAAGAGCACTCTGATCTATCTCATTCCTTAAAAGTGGAAAAGACTCATGAACTTGACTCTCAAGGTGATGGTGGCATAAATGCTGAAGAGCTTGATATGATGAATTCGGTGATGAACAAGTTGTTTCAAAGAGAAGCAGATTCAATCCCCACACGCAGTGGGAATGAACTGATTGAGGATGAAAAAATTTCTTCAGCAGGGTTTCTGGAACCACAGCTGGAAGAGGACATGGTAGATCATGACGAAGATGACGATAACCTCATGATTAATATGGTAACAGGAGTGGGAGATGGAAAACCACAACTGGAAGAGGAGATGGTAGATGATGACGAAGATGATGATGACCTCGTGATTAATATGGTCACAGGAGTGGGAGATGGAATTACTGGGGGCCATATTGGCAATTTCTCAATGAATCAGGTAAGTTTGATGGGTCTTATGTTCACTGACTGAAACTGTTACAGCTTGTCTGCGTTAAAAGGCAGCATTTCTTATTTATTTTTTATTTGCAGGAAAAATCTCACAAAAGACAAACTTCTGGAGATGGACTGGCACGAAATAGGCTTCCTATTCAGAAAAGGGACAGCGCATTGCCAAATAAGGAAAATATGTCACTTTCTCATGGACATGGTGTGGGAAAGGAGTCATTTTCGTCTCCCAAAAAGCAACATGATAGTTTGCCTGTTGATTCTGAAGTATCACGAAAAAATCAGAAACT
The DNA here is from genome assembly GCF_021117445.2 of Syzygium oleosum. NCBI lineage: Eukaryota > Viridiplantae > Streptophyta > Magnoliopsida > Myrtales > Myrtaceae > Syzygium > Syzygium oleosum. The sequence continues at coordinate 1,926,342 of NW_026607500.1, read as the reverse complement.
CCAACCTGTAGTTTCAGAATCAAGGACCCAAAATCTGAAGAAGCATCCCTTATGGTCCCAGAAGTCCTCATGGAAAGAACTTCTCGGGGAGAGAAATGAATTTGCCTTCTCTGTGTCACATGTATTGCCTGGCGGTGGCACTTTGGGGGATGAGCAACAGCTTTCTGATAACTCGAATGTGCTCAACAGTGTGGACCACAAAAATCAGCATGGCGATGGTCAGCATGAACATTCAGAAGACAAGATTACTGAATCAACGGAATTAGAAGATAAAACTGAAAGTGAGTCCGCAATACAAAATAAATCCTCAGCGAAGACAGGAAGGGGCAGTTCATGGCTCCACAAATCTTCATGGACACAATTGGTAACGGACAATAAAAGCAAGTCATTCAGTATATCGCTGATTAAGCCAGCTCTAAATTCTGAACATGAGCTTCCAGCTGATAATACTGCTGAGAGCAAGCAGCATGATGAATCTATACAAGATGGTTCAAATGGCTTGAGAGGTGGAATGGAGGAACCATCAAGTGCTGCTTTTGACTCGAGCATGGCTCCCCGAGTTATGGAGCAGAATCTTCCACAACCGGAAGGTTTGGAAGGGGCTTTGAATTTCAGTTCGCTTACTGATAAAGACAGCAATAAAGCTGCTGCTGCTTCATTGCCCAAGGAAAGACGCATTTCAGTTCCAAATCAGTCAGTCATTAGAGTGGATAAAGAATGCCCTTTTATGAGAAATGAAGCTTCTCTACGAGACTGGGCAATTAGCAAAGCAAATCTTGCTAAGTCGCTTAAAAGAAAAAGATAATCTGCAAATTTTGGTGCTTCAAGTAAGCTGCTCTACAGGGCTGATATGTATTGTATTGAGGCTGTCAGATTTCCTCAAACAGGTAAAGCTTAAGGCAGGATTAGATCAAGGATGAGTTCATTGTAGTGCTTTTAGTTGGGAATCCCTTGGTAATCCTTTTTTGACTTTGTGAGTACTCAATAGTTTCTCGACCTTTGATTAATCAGTAACAGACCTTATGTTGTTTTCTCCAATTTAAACGAGTAGGAGAGTTGTTGAAGAATCGAAGCATGGTATCAAATGGTTCTGGTATGAAAGAGTGATTGTTCCACTGTGGTGAACCTTAAGAAAATGGCTCTGATGAAATGTACTTTGTTCTGCATTTTTTCTCAAAGTAACTTTTACTTCTTTTGTAGGGAGAATTGATTTATTTTGCTCATTTGGCCATAACTTCCGTGTCCAGACCTGGTCCCAAGTTCGAAAGTCGAATTACTTCACAGTACATCCTGATGTATCTTGATGTGGACAGGTCGGATCCAAACCGAAGCTGGAATCCTTTGTATCCTTGGGGGCAAAAGTCTTCCCAAACATCTTCATTGGTTCGGTCTGAAACTGAACTTTTGCAAGCATTCACATAGGTAATGGTAATCAACGGCTGATTAGGCAAAGCATCATTAAAATGCAAAGGACAGACTGTGGGGAAAATTATTGATTTAAGCTCCGTTCGTTTGGCGGAAAATATTTTCCGGGTTTTCCGGTATTCGGGGGGCGGAAAACGTTTTCCGTGGGAAAATATTTTCCTTCTCCCCCTCACAAAATAGCCTAAGTCTATGGAAAATGACTTCTGCTTCTTCAAAAGCGGAAATCATTTTCCGGAGCTTCTTCTTCTTCACTAAGGTCGCTGGCCACCGCCGCCTCAGCCGCCGGCCGCCGCAGCCGCCGCCGCCGCCGCCGGCCCCGCCGCCGCCCGGCCGCCGCCGCCGCCCGGCCCGTCGCCGGCCGCCGGCGAAAAATATTTTCAAAACTTTTTCATATTGATCGCCGAACACCGGAAAATTATGTTCCGGGAAAATATTTTCCAAAAGGAGAATATTTTCCGCCAAACGAACGGAGCCTTAGTTCTAAACTTATTATACGAATGCTAATTCAGTTATAAACTTTTTAATTTTGTCAATGTAATCTTTTTGGCCAATTGCCTTCGGAAGTTGTTGAGCGATTCACAAGTTGTTTACGTTAGCGTACCACGTAGGATGACCGGTGATGATTGGGTGCCATGTTAATGATTTTCGGTGGTAATTAGTTAGAAGGACTATATTAAAATTTTGGGCAAAGCTTTAGGATTTCATCACGTCGACGATTTCTGGCGGCAATTGGTTAGAAGAACTACATTGGCAAAATTGAAAAATTTAGGACTAAATTGGCATCTGTTCGAAAAGGTTTGTAATTGATAGGGTAATTATCTCCACTCGTGTGATATGTCAATAATCGGGCTTCCTTTTTTAAGGAAAAAAAAGGAGTTCCAAGATTTCTACTAAAGATTGCACGGGGAGAGAGGCAAGATAAAAACAAAATGAGAGTTATCCGACAATCTCTTTCACCAAATTATCACGTTGGTCACATTTCAACCTTACGGCTTTGACAAAATAAGTGGTTTCAATGTCTAAATGCTGCCATTCTTGTCAATTCATTATCATTCAAGAGGTGATTGTTTCTCATTCAAGACCTATTTATACGCACCCGATGATAGAAGAATAAGGGCCCGAAATACATTCACTTAAGAGCTCTGTTAGTTCGTGATTACTGCAAGAAAGGTGCATGCCCACACGGTTAGGTATCGGAATAAGATCTTGCTCTGCTATGCTCAAATGATGTGCTGCTTTTGCATCCATAGCGCTTTCTTTTTGGTTTCTAAAAATGATTTTGAGAGGATTTTACTGGCTGAATATATCGTTTGGCTAGGAAAAGCTTATATACCTCTCGAATGAATTTGAGAGAGATTAGTGGGACTTGCTTGTTGAGCGACATTGACATTTGATTTTATTCATCAAAATCAAAATTTAACCTTTGGTCACCCATTTTCATCGTAACCACTAATTACATGTGGTTATATTGATGATTACTCAATTCAAAAGTGGGGGGTGGGTGGGGGGGGGGTGGGTTTGAGTCTTGTGAATAAAAGTTGAACCAAATTCGCGCAAAGATCGGGTAGTAGGCATGAAACAACACTACAATAAATTCGGTATCGTCTAGAACTCGAATAAAATCCAGCATCAATGACGAACTTCCTTGGGTAATAAATTTTCTAGCCGTTATACACGTTTTATTTGCCTTATTTAGGCTTGTCTCATCATTTCGGTCTATCGACGGCAATATGTCACTACCATCCATAGCTTCAAGTAATTGTCATCTCGGACTTGCCAAATGGGCGCAACTAGGTTAAATCGTGCCCGATGTGCAGCCTATAAATACCTTTGAATGCTCGATTGGGGCTCGCCATCTCAAGTTAAGCAGCCTGTATGGTGGTGGTGAAGCGGTCTAGCGGCGCATCCAGAGCGATGGCAAGAGTAGGAACTAGCATCTGGGTCCGCCATGTTTCATGGATACCTCCCGTGGAACCCGATGCGTGGAAGCTTAACTTCGCTGCCTATTTTATAGATGAAGACATGGTTGCCGGCACCGGCTGTGTTCTTCGAGATCAAAATGCTGTGTTTGTGGCTGCTTGCGCTGGACCGGTGAAGAAGTGTAACAACCCAACTATGGCCCATCTGGTGGCACTAGAACAAGGTCTGAATGTCGCTATGAGGCTCGGAGTCGACTATCTCGAAGTAGAGGGTGAGCACCCGGACGTGATACGAATGATCCAACGTACCCTTATGCCATCAACACCTTCAATGGCAACCCTTCTCGACCGATGCTTCGATTTGTTGGATGGATTTCGCAAAGTGATGGTGAGGCGTATCCATCACCTATCCAATGAGGCTGCAAATGTTCTTGCATCAACAGGGAGGCGACTTGAGGAGCCGGTTCACTGGACTGACGAACCGCCTTCGGATATCGTTACCATTTTGGTCACCGACGTGATCGGGCAATGGGTTCATCGTCGTGATCAGTGACTGGTCTTCGTGCATTAGTGTTAAGTTTAGTGAGAATAAATGTAACTAGGACTGTGTCTGGGAGGGGGGAGGGGAACTTCATTTGTGGATGCAGTAACAATTTCCTTTGTTGTGATAATGTACTGAAAGCTTTGGTGAACAATGTTATCTTCTTTGATTATCATAAGAACTGAGAAAGCATCTGAAGTATGCTTGGATTATATTTTATTCTTGGCGACAGGCTCTAAAATTAAGGTTCGATTTCGCGACCCACGATGGATTGACATCCAATCCTTGTTGAGTCCTCTCGTTTATGTTGTAATGTTCGTGATATTGCCCTATCTTCGCGGCTATATATTGTTGCATAATCTCTCGAATCGAATGCCCGAAATAACAAAATTGCGTACTCTCGGGCTTCATTTACATTGTCTAACTCTTCTTCTTCACTTAAACCACACTTGATTTTTTTCTCATCGACCTTTCTCTTCTTCTAATTTCCCAATAACCATCCAATGCGAGGTATAGTCATCTTGAAAAATACAATGTTTAATATCTCTTGCTAATCTCTTTACATCTTCAGATAAATTGGAGTTCAGGTTATGTATATCTGCATTAGGATTACATATTGCAATGAATTCTTCATCCTCCTTCCTAGTCCTATGCAAGTTTTCGAGCATTCGCTTGCGCCTCGCCCTTTTTCTTCTTTATGTTCATGGCTTCTTTGCTTGGTAAAAATTGAAAAAACAAGCTCTGAAATTTGAACTGCTGAATCGGAAAGTGTGGATATTCTCTATGAAAACAAGAAAAGTTGTTTGATGATGATTGGAACTTGATAGCTGAATATGATTTGATTTCTTAGCAAACATAGAACGGCAATTAGCATCGATCGGTTCTCGCAATATATTATCTAAGTTGCCATCAATTATTTCTTTCCAGTTTAATGAATTATGTAACCCTCTCTTACTTATCATATTAAGTGAATTATCGACTTAAATGAGTCTTTTAAGTCGATACTAATCAAGGTTATCCATCGAGTTTGATATCATTGAAAGTTGAATTTTCAACTTCGACACTCAATTGGGTTATCATACACTCTCAATTTGTATTTCACCAATGACAATGTTAATTAACAATTTTGGCATAAATGAACATGGATAGAGAATTAGATGTTGGATAAAGACTGCAATTAAAGCTAGCTTAATGGGGATCTCGACTGATATTAAATGAAATGCACATATATGATACATACTCAATTAGATTTGTTTACTTAAAAGTGTATGTGCCATTTTGACCACAAAAAAAAAAGAGAGTATGTGCCATTAATTTGTAGCCGGTCATTTGACTAGGTAACTTGCCAATTGCGAACTGGGTAATCCCAAAAAACATTGATTTAATTCATATGTGTTGTAATCTCACCAATTTTGGGAACTCAGTTAATGAAATTTTTTGTTAATACTACTTAGTATTAATTTGAATTAAGTGTACATATCAAGCCAACCCATACATCTTGATATAGAAACTGTTGGAAATATGGGATAAATTGATGGGTGAATGAATGAGAAATTTATGCTCAAAGAACACCCTTGAGTTGGAAGTGGAAAGTGGAAAAACACTAGTCCCACATTGGAAAAGAAAGAAGGCTATGGAGTGCTCATTTGAAGTGGCAACTATCATAGCACAAACACTATGCCTCGCGCGCAGGTGCAAGGGGGGGTGCAAATCCGACGCCCAACAAGCTGAAACTTGGGCGCGAGCGCACATCCCGTGTACACGATTACAGGACCGAAAAGTGGGCCTCACGACGAGCCCAATTTTGCCTTCTGATTTATTTTTTCAACTCAAACTGTTACGAATTTCGTAACATGCGGCAGATTTAATCAGCCATTATTCCTATGCGTATTGATTTTGTAACGGCAGATTTAATCGTTTGTTATTCGTGTTGATTTTATAACGGCAGATTTAATCGTCTGTTATTCGTATTGATTTTGGAACGGCAGATTTAATCAGCCGTTATTGCTCTCCCATTCTATTTTATCGAAATCATTCTTCCTCTGTTTTAATAGTCTTTGCATTTGCACTGTTTTTCGGAAGTGTTCATTTCGAGTTTGTTCAAGTTCGCCGGAAGCTTGGAAGTGCCGTGATCTCTTCTTCGCTGTCAACCGTTGTATCCTGGGAGACAGACGTTCACGAAACCTCAATGGCGTAATGGAGGGAACGAATCTGTTTTAAGGAAACTGTGTCAAACACAGGCCTCGGTATTCATTTGTATCGATTTCAACTTTGTTATTGCAATTTCGTTTCTTTACGATTCTGTATTATTTGTAATATTTATACTAATGCCGATTTGAATTTCGCAACAATCTTAAAACAGATTCGTGGTTTTAAAATTCAAATGGCTACTGGAAACGAAGTTGTGGATGTGGCTGCTGACAATATCACCAAAGACTCTACCAATGCCTCAGCTGTCCAACTGCCTGGCTCATCCTCTGTTCCTTCGGCGGTTTCTATCCACCATGGTGAGAAACCTGAAAAGTTCGACGGATCGAACTTTAAAAGGTGGCAGCAAAAGATGCTGTTTTATTTAACAACTTTGAATCTTGCGATATTCTTGACTGAGGAAGCTCCTAAGTTATCCGATGGAGAAACGGATAAGTAAGCCTTCAACGCTGTTGAAGCACGGAAGCACTCTGACTTCCTGTGTAGGAACTATGTCATGAATGGCTTACATGACTCATTGTACAATGTCTATTGTGCAAAAAAGACGGCAAAGGAGTTATGGGAAGCCTTGGACCGGAAATATAAAACAGAGGATGCCGGAGCAAAGAAATTTGTTGTCGGTCGATTCCTTGACTATAAAATGGTGGATTTTAAGACTGTGATCAGTCAAGTGCAAGAAATTCAAGTGATATTGCATGAAATTCAGGCTGAAGGAATGAACTTGAGTGAAACCTTCCAAGTGGCCGCTATTATTGAAAAGCTACCTCCTGGGTGGAAGGATTTCAAGAACTATCTCAAGCACAAGCGAAAGGAAATGAACCTGGAAGAGCTGATTGTTAGACTTCGAATCGAAGAAGACAATAGAGGATCTGAACGCAAAGGGTTCAATCCTAATATAGCTAAGGCAAATGTTGTGGAGCTTAGACAAGGCCACAAGAACAAGAAAATTGCCAAGCCAAAGTTGGGACCAAAAGGAGGAGTTTCCAAGAACAAGTTTTAAGGAAAATGCTTCAACTGTGGCAAAATGGGACATAGATCTGTGGATTGCAGACTTCCGAAGAAGAAGAGTTATGAGACAAATATGGTGAGTGGCATCGCTCAAGACGTGTCAAACATAAACCTTTCTGCAATGATTTCTGAAGTAAACTTAGTTGGGTCCAATTCGAAGGAATGGTGGATTGACACTGGTGCCACTAGGCACATATGCTCTAACAAGGACCTGTTCACAAATCTTGAACCAATTAATGGGGAAAAGGTTTTTATGGGAAACTCTGCCTCTTCTGCTGTCGAAGGCCAAGGGAAGGTGTTGCTGAAGATGACATCTGGAAAAGAGCTTACTCTGAACAATGTCCTATATGTGCCAGAAATTCGAAAGAACCTGGTCTATGGGTCTTTGTTGAACAAGCATGGATTTTGTATGGTGTTCGAGTTAGACAAAGTTATTTTGTCTAAATCTGGAATGTATGTGGGGAAGGGATATGTATTTGATGGGCTTTTTAAGCTCAATGTAATGACAATTATCAATAAAGGTAATAAGTCTTCCGTTTATTTGCTTGAGTCTTCCAATTTATGACATGATAGACTAGGACATGTTAATTATGATACATTGCGTACATTAATTAACTTGGAACATATACCTTCATTCCAAATTGATTCAAAACATAAATGTGAAATTTGTGTTGAGGCAAAATTAACGAGATCATCATTTCAAACAATTGAAAGAAACACCGAACCCCTTGAATTAATTCATAGTGATGTCTGCGATTTGAAATTCATTCAAACGAGAGGTGGTAATAAATATTTTATTATTTTTATCGATGATAACACCAAATACTGCTATGTGTATCTGCTTAAAAGCAAAGATGAAGCCTTAGAGAAATTTGTTCTCTATAAGAATGAAGTTGAAAATCAACTCAATAAGAAAATTAAAAGATTGAGAAGTGATAGAGGTGGCGAGTATAAAGTACCAATTGGTGAATTCTGTGCACAACACGGAATTATACATGAAGTAACTGCGCCTTACTCTCCTCAATCAAATGGTGTTGCTGAACGTAAAAATCGCATATTGAAAGAAATGATGAATGCGATATTACTAAATTCAGGTTTGCCTCAAAATATGTGGGGAGAAGCTATTTTGTCAAGCAATTACCTTTTAAATAAGGTACCTCGAAAGAAAGAGGATAAAACCCCTTATGAGTTATGGAAAGGTAGGAGACCATCCTACAAACACTTACGAGTGTGGGGGTGTCTTGCAAAAGTGGCGGTTCCAACACCAAAGAAGACAAAGATAGGTCCTAAAACGGTGGACTGTATCTTTATAGGCCATGCACATAACAGTAATGCATATCGATTTCTTGTACATGAATCTAAAATTCCAGATATACACAAGAATACGATCATGGAATCTAGGAATGCATCATTCTTTGAAAATGTATTTCCTTATAAATCCAATGATGGATCAAGTTCATCTAAACAAAAGAATGAAACTATGAATGAAGAAAGTCATGATTCAGCTCATGAAATTCATGACTCAAATCATGAACTAGAACCGAGACGTAGCAAAAGAGCAAGAGTGGAAAAATCTTTTGGAAATGATTTTCTAACTTATTTGTTAGAAAAGGAACCATTAAATTATGCAGAAGCTATGAATTCTTCTGAGGGACCTCTATGGAAAGAAGCAATAAAAAGTGCAGTTGATTATATTTTGCAGAATCATACTTGGGAGCTAGTGAATCTTCCTCCTGGTTGTAAGCCTTTAAAGTCCAAATGGATTTTTAAAAAGAAAATGAAAGCAGATGGCTCCATTGATAAGTATAAAGCCAGACTTGTGATCAAAGGATACAAACAACGAGAAGGCTTAGATTACTTTGATACTTATTCTCCTGTGACGAGAATAACCTCCATTAGGATGATAATTGCAATTGCAGCATTGCGAAATCTAGAAGTACATCAAATGGATGTAAAAACAGCTTTCCTAAATGGTGATTTGGATGAAGAAATCTACATGGAACAACCTGAGGGTTTTATAGTTCCAGGACAAGAAAGGAAAGTCTATAAATTAGTGAAATCATTGTATGGCCTAAAACAAGCACCAAAAAGCACCAAAGCAGTGGCATGAAAAGTTTGATAATGCAATAATTACCAATGGTTTTAAGATCAATGAATGTGATAAATGTGTCTACATTAAAGAGACAACAAATGGCTATGTCATTTTGTGTCTTTACGTAGATGACATACTAATTGTTGGTAGTGATGATAAAATGATCAAATCTACCAAGAATATGTTGAATTTAAGATTTGACATGAAAGATATGGGACCTACTGATATGATTTTAGGAATTAAAATCACAAGAACGTCAGAAGGTCTTATTTTAAACCAGTCACACTATGTGGACAAGATTCTTGAAAAATTCAACATGAATGATTATGTTACTGCTAGAACACCATTAGACAATAGTCTTCATCTGTCCAAGAATAGAAGAGAGGGTATTTCTCAAGTAGAGTACTCTAGAGTTGTTGGAAGTCTAATGTACTTAATGAGTTGTACTAGACCAGACATTGCCTATACGGTTAGTAAATTGAGTAGATATACGAGCAATCCGAGTGCTGACCATTGGAAAGCAATAGTGAGAGTATTCAGGTACTTACGATATACTCGGAATTATGGCCTGCATTATACCAGATACCTAGCTGTTCTGGAAGGATATAGTGATGCGAACTGGATATCTGATATAAAAGACTCAAAATCTGTGACATCCTGAAAATTGGTCCATTTGGGATTTATAAATACTGAGTTTTATGAATGTACTCGTAGTAAGTTCTCACCCGCAACTGATCATTCCTGGGATACTAACCATTAGGGAAAGACTAATTAGGGATTTAATTCGTGCGACTAAAGAAAATTCGATTGTGAATTGACTTTCGACCATGAAATCGTCGAGGTGATATTTTGAGCCACTGTTGGCCAATCCAAGGATAGTTAGGGGTCAGTTCGTCACTAACATAGTAGTGGATCACGGGTGATTCCGCCGGACCACGAAATGAATTGACGAATGATCCTGAACCTATACCAAACGATCGTGCCCCTCGGATCTAGTAATTGATCCTCGCGATTAAATGACAACCGAAGTCGTCACGAACCGAATGAACTTGCACGTGACCTGAATTATTGTCAGTCACGGGTCGAATATGGGAATTTCACCAACAAACTGCCCGTTAGTTTGAGAAATGCTCGAGTTGCGTTTAATAAAATTTGATTATTTAATTGAGTCCAATTTGGACATCGGAAAAATTTGGAAGTCACAACGGGACGTTAGGTCGACGTTGCGGATGGAACGTGCATTTTTGGATTATCCCGATTCCTTCAGAAAAATTCGATTTCGATAGGAATGAGGAAAGTAACCATTTTACCACTAAGAGTTTGTAAATTGCATGTTTTATGGAAGAAGGGCATTTTGCCTAACTTTTTGGAATGGACAATTTTGCCCTTGGAATTTTATGAAATTCCCAAATTGCCCTTGGATATTTTGGGCAAGATTCGATCTCGGCCATCGGTTTCAAGATAAGATCAAATCTGGACCGTTGATTTGGTTTGTGAGTAAAGGGCAAGATGGTCATTTGCCATTTTGGGTCAAAATTGGACTATTTGAGTCAAGACCTCTCTCTCTCTCCTCACTCTCTCTCTCCCCCAAGACTCTCGGCCATCCCTCTCTCTCCTCCTCCCGATCGTCGATCGTCCCCCCTTGCCCGTGCGCGCGCGCCGCTCACCGCCCGCCGTTCGCGCCGCCTCGCCGTCGCCGTACCGCGCCACTGCCACCCCCTCGCCGCCGTTCCCCTCCCTCTCTCCCTCCCGTTCGAGTGGCCGAGAGCCACGGCCAAGGAAGGCCGCTGCCGCTCGCCGCCACCGCCGCTCGCTGCCGCCGTTCGCCACCACCTTCGCCGTCCACACCGCCAAGCCACGCCGCCGCTCGCCACCGTCCCCGCCGTTCACCGCCGCTTTCCTTTCTAGCCGCGTTAGTATAGAACTCGGTAAGTCATATCCTAAACCTAACCTAGGACGTCGGGTATCGACGGATAATTTTTGGGGTGAAATCGGGTTTATTTAGATGCGGAATTGTACGATTTTAGGAGCGAAATTATGTGGCGGGCCTTAGGAATGAATTTGGGAATTTTGGTGGAAGTTTGAAGGTCGGAAGTGGGCTGTGATGCTCGGTTTGGTACGCAAATTAGATATTTAGAACCGGCGATTAATTGTGTGGAAATGTCGTGAAGAGCCGGAATTGATTTGGTGTAGTTTGGGTATAGAAAAATGCTGAATTGCGTGTTGGTTGTGTGTTTGTATTGTGAGTAAATTGTGGTGATGAAATTGGGTGCGTGGTTGTGTAACTGATTGATTGAAATATGCCTATTGTGTCCAAGCGTGTGCCGGACTGAAATAATTATCAACTTGGCCATGTGGAATGCTTAGCGAGCATGAAAAATGCATGTGAATTGATGCGTGCACGGGCCACGTGTGATGGGCCAATTGTGTGTGGCAAGTGATTGTTGAGCATGTGCATGAGCAAGAGAGTGAATTTGGTGTGGCATGTGCGATCGTGGAAATTGTGCCGTCCTGAGGCGTGTACTTCAACGCGGGACGATGCCGTATTACCGGAAGAGCGCCACCTTTGAGCGTGTACTTCAACGCGGGTTGTGCGTGAGGTGGTAGATGTTGAGCTGCGGCGTGTACTGCAACGCGGGCAAGAAACATGGCCTGAGGCGTGTATTGTAACGCGGGCCCTGGAGTGTTGTGATAAGTTGGTCGCAGTGGACCTGAGGCGTGTACTGTAACGCGGGTCACTGGCGAGTGATGTGGAAAAGACATGATGATAACGGAACGAATGCATGAAATGAGATTTGTACATGCATGTGATTGTATATGATGTGATTGTGACTAACGTGTAGGTAGCACGCGTGATAGGCCCAGGTAAGATCAATTGATGTGCCTGCTATGTGATGATTGTATGTGTGTGATTGTGTTTTGTGTGATTGTCTGGAGGTACGCGATAGCCTAGGTGAGGTTTAGGCGTGTACTTACTGAGATGTAGTCTCACGGTTGTTTTAACCCAACATTTCAGAACCCCGGCAGGAACAATGAATCCCCCGCCACCACCTGAGCGTTTTGGGGTACCAGTGCACACCGAACAGGAAGTTTTAGATTTTCCCATGGCTGATAATATGACCTGGATTAAGCATACTACTACAGTTTTTGTAGACGTAGGTGTACCCCTGTGGGAAGAGCATAAGTATACCGCCTGGTTCTTCAGGGACGGGGTAGACGAGTTTGGACCCGTTCGTGGTTTTGACGTCCCTTTCGATTTAGTTGGAGATTGGGACCCGACTGCCGTACCCCCTCCTGACGGCGAATTAACTAGTGTGGAAACTAGTATGGCTCAGTCTGGACTGTATCTAGCGCCTGCGGCACAGGAATCTTCAGGGGCTGAGCACGAACCCGAGCCCGAAGGATCGCAAGCAGAATTCGACCTAATGGATATAGATCTAGAGCCAATTCCCGAGGAAGAACTAGAAGAGGTAGAGCCCGAGGCGGAACCCGAGAATGAGCCTGCTGAGTCTGCAGAGCCTGAGGAAGAACCGGATTATATACTCCCATTTGAGCAATGGATGGACCCTAATTTCACACCTGAGGACGATTTCTTTGAGGAGCCAGTCGAGGAGGAACAGATCGAGGTTCCAACAGAGTCTGGGGATATAGACCACCCGATCGTGATAGAGGCAGAGTCGGAGTCCTCGGAAAAACAGGCTGATCAGGGAGGCTCAGATTCGGATGATGAGGAGTCTGATTTGGAGTGGACGCCGAGTAAGGGGCGCAGGGGCTAGCATTGGGGTTTGAAGATAGGTTTTTGGAGGAGTACCTTTTTGGGGATAGGACATCCAGGTCATCGGTCCTTTTTGATATCGATGGTTGTAGTACGGTGTGCTTATGTAAATTGGTGGATCGTAGTTTGGTGTGCTTGTATATGTGATGGTTTTGTAAATTGTGAATATTGTATAAGTTTGATAGTCAGAAATGAATATGTATATTCTCCCTAATTATCCCAGTTTTTAATTGTCCGGGAAATTCGTGATTTCCGCTGTTGATTTAAATCTCTGAGAATGATAAGTGAGGTCGGCGATACCCTGGGACGTCGCCTGAAGAGACCAGTAGAGGGTGTCGTGTGCTCGATGGGTTCGGGGCTTGACATCCCCGTTTGAATTTGTATCAGAGCAAGGTTAGCTCGATCTAATCTGGTCGACGTTTGGAGTGACAAGGAGCAGAGACCCTGGGGTAGTATTTAGGGAGACCTTAGCGAGTAATAAGGCGGAATAAGCTATACGTACCTCCAGATTGTTTGTGGTGATTGAGTGAATTGATTGTTGTGATGATTGAAGTGCAGGTGTGTCTGGACCCGAGGTAAGTGTTCAGACCCTGTTGATTGTGGCTTGTGTTGGTAGTGATTGATTGCCTACTGGGTGAATTCTTGCGTTAATTCACTGCCTAAGACTAGACTAATCTAGTTGGCCTAGGTTACTAAGTCCTGAATGGAATTATAGCAGGTAGGAGAGTGGTAGAATTGTGGCGATGAGCAACGAAGGAAGAGGTGTAGGAAGAGTCCCAAGAATGGGCGTAGGAAGAGGAACAAGGGGTAGAGGTCGTGCTCGAGCTAGAGCTGTAGAGGACCTTGGAATGGGTACAGGAGCGATAGAAAATCTTGAGGTTGATGCTGGAGCTGCAGTGGACCCCCGAGTCGATGTTAGACCTGCAGAGGACCCTAGAATGGAAGAGGTCATGAGGACCCTAGAGCAGATTGGTAATATAATAGGACAGCAGACTCAGGAACGAGCTGCTACGATTACCCAAGCTGCCGAGGCCGCTGTGGCCGCTGCTGCTAATAATAATGGAAATGAAGGGTAGGGCCAAGTGAATGTAAATAGACCAATGCACCAGCTAGTCAAGCAGTTTATGAAGCTAAAACCGCCTAAATTCTCTAGGAAAGGTGACCCTGAGGCTGCACCTAAATAGGTAGAGGAACTCGAGAAAGCTTTTGAAGTATTAGAGTGCACTGATAATGAGAAAGTAACCCTAGCAGTATACCAGTTATAGGATAACGCGAATGATTGGTGGAAGGCCACTAGGGATAGAATATTTCCGGAAGGTACTGCCCAAACTTGGACTGCTTTTACTGAGAGTTTTTATGAGAAATATTTCTCGGCCAGTGCTAGAGAAAGAAAGTTGGCAGAACTTATGAGACTCCGCCAAGGCCTGATGACGGTAGATCAATATGAGGCGGAATTTGCGAGATTGTCTAAATTTGCACCGAGAATGGTAGAGCATCCCGATGATAAGGCGCGAAGATTCCGGGATGGATTGAAAGCCGACATCCGTAGCCAGTTGTTACTGGTAAATTTGAGGACTTATGAGGAAATATTTGATAGGGCTCAAGTTCTTGAGCGGGATCAGGTGGATAGGGTCGCCGCTTCTGGATTGAGATTTGTCCAGGGTAGGGACAATCGTAATCCTGGGAAGAGGCCGATGTTGGATAATAGACGTTTTACTCCTTCCGTTAGAAGAAATATTGGGAAGTCAGCCCGAAATCAGAATGGTCCATGTAGGATATGTGGAGGAAGGCATGGAAATGGACCTTGTCCAACCCGGGGCGAAGCGTGTTTTGGGTGTGGAGGTTTTGGTCACCATATAAGGACTTGCCCCAATCCCAGACAGAACAAGCCGCCTGCGTTGCCGCCACCTCGAATCGGGAATCAGACTGGAGCGGCCCAGACAGCAAACCAGAATAGGCCTCAAGCGCAAGGACGAGTGTATGCTATGGCCAGAAGAAAGGTTGAGAATGCACCAGGTGTTGTCACAGGTACGATTTCTCTGTGCAACCATGCTGCGTATGCTTTATTTGATCCTAGAGCGTCACATTCTTTCATATCGAAACAGTTTGTTGAGTTGATTGGATTGGAACCGCAATTGCTTGATGTTGTGTTATGCGTGACGACTCCCTTGAATGATAAAATGCTGGTCTCAATGGGGTGTCCAGACTGTAAGATTGTGATTGGGGATAGGGAGGAAAATATTGATTTAGCGGTTCTAGTTATGTACGATTTTGATGTGATAGTAGGAATGGACTGGCTATCTAAGCAGAGGGCCGTAATGGATTGCAATAGCAGGGTGATCCAATTTAATCCTGTTGGACATCCGGAATTCAAGTTTGTGGGAAGTCGAGGAGGACCCTCGATTCCATGGATTTCGTCGCTAGAAATGTCGAGGCTGTTGAGTGAAGGGTGTCAAGGATTTCTAGCAGCTGTAGTTGATTCGACAGTTGAAGAACCGAGGCTTGAGGATATAGCGGTAGTGTGCGAGTATCCCGATGTGTTTCCTTAGGAATTGCCGGGATTATCGCCGGAAAGAGAAGTAGAGTTTGTAATAGAGTTGGCACCTGGAACTGAGCCAATCTCGAAGGCACCTTATAGAATGTCGCTGTCGGAATTAAAGGAATTAAAGGTGCAGATACAAGAATTGTTAGACAAAGGATTCATTCGTCCAGGTGCGTCTCCGTGAGGAGCACCGATTTTATTTGTGAGGAAGAAAGATGGATCATTGAGGTTATGTATTGATTATAGGAAGGTGAATCGGGTAACGATCAAAAATAAATATCCCTTGCCGAGAATTGATGATTTGTTTGATCAGTTACAAAGGGCTTCGGTGTTCTCTAAGATTGATTTGAGAACGGGATATCATCAGTTGAGGATTAGGAAGGAGGATATACCGAAGACGGCATTTAGAACAAGATATGGACATTATGAATTTTCGGTAATGCCGTTCGGATTGACAAACGCCCCTGCTGCTTTTATGGATTTGATGAATCGGGTGTTTAAGGAATTCTTAGATCAGTTCGTGATCTTTTTTATAGACGATATATTGGTGTACTCGAAGAGTCCAGAGGAACACGAATTCCATTTGAGTAAGGTTTTACAGACTTTGAGAGAGAACGCACTGTATGCTAAGTTTAACAAGTGCGAATTCTGGCTCAGTCGAGTAGCATTTCTTGGGCATGTGATTTCTAGAGAAGGAATTTCAGTGGACCCATAAAAAATTGAGGCAGTAATGAAATGGCTTAGACTGACGACGGTAACAGAGGTTCGAAGTTTTCTGGGTTTGGCTGGATATTACCGTCGTTTCATGGAAGGATTTTCGGTAATAGCAACTCCGTTGACCCATTTATTGAAAAAGGAAATGAAATTTGAATGGACTGATAAATGTGAAAGGAGTTTTCAGGAGTTAAAACATAGATTGACAACGGCACCAATATTGACGATTCCATCAGGACCCGGAGGGTATGAGATATATAGTGACGCGTCGTTGAAAGGATTAGGGTGTGTACTCATGCAAAATGGGCAAGTAGTGGCTTATGCGTCAAGGCAGTTAAGATCGCATGAGTTGAATTATCCGACGCATGACTTGGAATTAGCCGCAATAGTATTCGCCTTGAAGATTTGGCGACATTATTTATGCGGAGAGAAATTTCAGATCTATACAGATCATCAGAGCCTCAAATATTTATTTTCTCAAAAGGAACTTAATATGAGGCAGCGTCGGTGGATGGAATTATTGAAGGATTATGACTATGATATTTTATATCATCCCGGGAAAGCTAACCGGGTAGCCGATGCGTTGAGTCGAAAGTCAAGCATAGCGCATTTGATGGTCAAGGAATGGACATTGTTAGAGAAGGTACGAGACTCGGAGTTTAGATTAGAAGTAAGTCAAGTCTCGAGTTTGCTGGCTACGCTTAGAATTGAACCGGAAATTCAGGCTAAGATTAGAGTGTTGCAGTCTGCGAATCCAGAGATTCAAAGAATTTTAGAGATGGAGGAGACCAAAAGAAAGCCAGATTTCCAGGTATCTGAAGATGGGATATTAAAGTTTCGTGGATGCTTATGTGTACCCGACAATGCGGAGCTTAAGGAGAAAATTTTATCGGAGGCGCATCGTAGTAATTATAGTATTCATCCGGGGAGCACGAAAATGTATCAGAATTTGAGGCAACACTACTGGTGGAATGGTATGAAGGCGGATATCGCTAAACACGTAACTAAGTGCCTGACGTGCCAGCAGGTGAAGGCACAGCATTGTAAGCCTGGAGGATTATTGCGACCCTTGGAAATTCCAGAGTGGAAATGGGAGCATATAACTATGGATTTTGTGACGAGGTTGCCAAGGAGCCAAAGGGCCCATGATACTATTTGGGTGATTGTCGACAGATTAACAAAGTCGGCACACTTTCTGGCTGTGCGAAAGGATTTCGCGTTAGATCGGTATGCTGAATTGTATGTGCAGCAAGTAGTTCGTTTGCATGGAGTACCAGTGCCGATAACCTCTGATCGTGATCCTAGATTTACCGCCAGTTTTTGGAAAAGTCTGCAAACGGCTTTCGGATCCAAATTGCAGTTCAGTACAACTTACCATCCTCAAACAAATGGTCAGTCTGAAAGGACGATTCAGACTTTAGAGGATATGCTTCGGGCATGTGTGCTGGATTTTCAGGGTAAGTGGGAAGAACAACTGCCCTTAGTGAAATTCGCTTATAACAATAGTTTTCAGCAGAGCATAGGAATGACGCCCTTTGAAGCACTATATGGCAGGGCTTGTAGAACGCCTGTGTGTTGAGACGAAGTGGGAGAAAGAGCTATAACCGGGCTATAGCTAGTCGAGCAATCAATTGAGGCTGTCAAAGTGATTCGCGAAAGGCTGAAAACAGCTCAAAACCATCAAAAGAGTTATGCAGACAGAAGGCGAAGACCTTTGGAGTTTCAGGTAGGGGATCACATATTTCTTAAGGTATCGCCCATGAGAGGACTATCCAGGTTCGGTAAGAAAGGCAAGTTGAGTCCGAGGTACGTGGGACCTTTTGAGGTTTTAGAAAGGATCGGGGATTTAGCGTATCGACTTGCACTTCCGCCGAATTTATCGCAAGTGCACAATGTGTTCCACGTATCGATGTTGAGGAAATATGAACCAGACCCGACTCATGTGTTGAATTATGAGGAGATTGAAGTCGATGATAAGGTGTCCTATGTTGAGAGGCCAGCAAGAATTGAAGATCGAAAAGAACGAGTTCTAAGGAACAAGACAATCCCGATGGTCAAGGTTATTTGGGAGCACCACAGGACTGAAGGCGCAAATTGAGAAAGTGAAGAGATGATGCAACGTCAATACCCCAAGTTGTTTGAGCAGCAGTAAGAGTTGCAAATTTTGGGTAGTAGTGAGATTTGTAAATTTCGAGGACGAAATTTTTGTAAGGGGGGAAGAGTTGTGACATCCTGAAAATTGGTCAATTTGGGATTTATAAATACTGAGTTTTATGAATGTACTCGTAGTAAGTTCTCACCCGGAACTGATCATTCCTGGGATACTAACCATTGGGGAAAGGCTAATTAGGGATTTAATTCGTGCGACTAAAGAAAATTCGATCGTGAATTGACTTTCGACCATGAAATCATCGAGGTGATATTTTGAGCTACTATTGGCCAATCCAAGGATAGTTAGGGGTCAGTTCGTCACTAACATAGTAGTGGATCGCGGTTGATTCCGCCGGACCACGAAATGAATTGACGAATGATCCTGAACCTATACCAAACGATCGTGCCCCTCGGATCTAGTAATTGATCCTCGCGATTAAATGACAACCGAAGTCGTCACGAACCGAATGAACTTGCACGTGACCTGAATTATTGTCAGTCACGGGTCGAATATGCGAATTTCACCAACAAGCCGCCCGTTAGTTTGAGAAACGCTCGAGTTGCATTTAATAAAATTTGATTATTTAATTGAGCCCAATTTGGACATCGGAAAAATTTGAAAGTCACAACGGGACGTTAGGTCGACGTTGCGGATGGAACGTGCATTTTTGGATTGTCCCGATTCCTTCAGAAAAATTCGATTTCGATGAGGAATGAGGAAAGTGACCATTTTACCCCTAAGAGTTTGTAAAGGGCATGCTTTATGGAAGAAGGGCATTTTGGTCATTTTGCCTAACGTTTTGGAATGGACAATTTTGCTCTTGGAATTTTATGAAATTCCCAAATTGCCCTTGGATATTTTGGGCAAGATTCGATCTCGGCCGTCGGTTTCAAGATAAGATCAAATCTGGACCGTTGATTTGGTTTGTGAGTAAAGGGCAAGATGGTCATTTGCCATTTTGGGTCAAAATTGGACTATTTGAGTCAAGACTTCTCTCTCTCTCCTCACTCTCTCTCTCCCCCAAGACTCTCGGCCATCCCTCTCTCTCCTCCTCCCGATCGCCGATCGTCCCCCTTGCCCGTACGCCGGCGCCGCCGCTCACCGCCCGCCGTACCGCGCCTCCTCGCCGTCGCCGTACCGCGCCACCGCCACCCCCTCGCCGTCGTTCCCCTCCCTCTCTCCCTCCCGTTCGAGTGGCCGAGAGCCACGGGCAAGGAAGGCCGCCGCCGCTCGCCACTTCCTTCGCCGTCAACGCCGCCAAGCCACGCCGCCGTCCTCGGCGTTCGCCCCCACTTTCCGTTCTAGCCGCGTTAGTCTAGAACTCGGTAAGTCATATCCTAAACCTAACCTAGGACGTCGGGTATCGACGGATAATTTTTGGGGTGAAATCGGATTTATTTAGAGGCGGAATTGTACGATTTTAGGAGCGAAATTATGTGGCGGGCCTTAGGAATGAATTTGGGAATTTTGGTGGAAGTTTGAAGGTCGGAAGTGGGCTGTGGATGGCTGATTAGTGGGCTGTGATGCTCGGTTTGGTACGCAAATTGGATATTTAGAACCGGCGATTAATTGTGTGGAAATGTCGTGAAGAGCCGGAATTGATTTGGAGTAGTTTGGGTATAGAAAAATGCTGAATTGCGTGTTGGTTGTGTGTTTGTATTGTGAGTAAATTGTGGTGATGAAATTGGGTGCGTGGTTGTGTAACTGATTGATTGAAATATGCCTATTGTGTGCACGTGTGGGCCGGACTGAAATAATTATCAACTTGGCCATGTGGAATGCTTAGCGAGCATGAAAAATGCATGTGAATTGATGCGTGCACGGGTCATGTGTGATTGGCCAATTGTGTGTGGCAAGTGATTGTTGAGCATGTGCATGAGCAAGAGAGTGAATTTGGTGTGGCATGTGCAATCGTGGAAATTGTGCCGTCCTGAGGTGTGTACTTCAACGCGGGACGATGCCCGGTATTACCGGAAGACTGCCAGCCTGAGGCGTGTACTTCAACGCGGGTTGTGCAGTAGGTGGCAGATGTTGAGCCTGAGGCGTGTACTGCAACGCAGGCAAGAAATATGGCCTGAGGCGTGTACTGTAACGCGGGCCCTGGAGTGTTGTGATAAGTTGATCGCAGTGGACCTGAGGCGTGTACTGTAACGCGGGTCACTGGCGAGTGATGTGGAAAAGACATGATGATAACGGAACGAATGCATGAAATGAGATTTGTACATGCATGTGATTGTATATGATGTGATTGTGACTAACGTGCAGGTAGCACGCGTGATAGGCCCAGGTAAGATCAATTGATGTGCCTGCTATGTGATGATTGTATGTGTGTGATTGTGTTTTGTGTGATTGTCTGGAGGTACGCGATAACTTAGGTGGGGTTTAGGGGTGTACTTACTGAGATGTAGTCTCACGGTTGTTTTAACTCAACATTTCAGAACCCCGGCAGGAACAATGAATCGTCCGCCACCACCTGAGCGTTTTGGGGTACCAGTGCACACCGAATAGGAAGTTTTAGAGTTTCCCATGGCTGATAATATGACCTGGATTAAGCATACTACTACAGTTTTTGTAGACGTAGGTGTACCCCTATGGGAAGAGCATAAGTATACCGCCTGGTTCTTCAGGGACGGGGTAGACGAGTTTGGACCCATTCGTGGTTTTGACGTCCCTTTCGATTTAGTTGGAGATTGGGACCCGACTGCCATACCCCCTCCTGACGGCGAATTGACTAGTGTGGAAACTAGTATGGCTCAGTCTGGACTGCATCCAGCGCCTGCGGCACAGGAATCTTCAAGGGCTGAGCACGAACCCGAGCCTGAAGGATCGCAAGCAGAATTCGACCCAATGGATATAGATCTAGAGCCAATTCCCGAGGAAGAACCAGAGGAGGTAGAGCCCGAGGTGGAACCCGAGAATGAGCCTGCTGACTCTGCAGAGCCTGAGGAAGAATCGGATTATATACTCCCATTTGAGCAGTGGATGGACCCTAATTTCGTACCTGAGGACGATTTCTTTGAGGAGCCAGTCGAGGAGGAACAGATCGAGGTTCCAGCAGAGTCTGGAGATATAGACCACCCGATCGTGGTAGAGGCAGAGTCGGAGTCCTCGGAAGAACAGGCTAATCAGGGAGGCTCAGATTCGGATGATGAGGAGTCTGATTCAGAGTGGACGCCGAGTAAGGGGCGCAGGGGCTAGCATTGGGGTTTGAAGATAGGTCTTTGGAGGAGTACCTTTTTGGGGATAGGACATCCAGGTCATCGGTCCTTTTTGATATCGATGGTTGTAGTACGGTGTGCTTATGTAAATTGATGGATCGTAGTTTGGTGTGCTTGTATATGTGGTGGTTTTGTAAATTGTGAATATTGTATAAGTTTGATGGTCAGAAATGAATATGTATATTCTCCCTAATTATCCCAGTTTTTAATTGTCCGGGAAATTCGTGGTTTCCGCTGTTGATTTAAATCTCTGAGAATGATAAGTGAGGTCGGCGATACCCTGGGACGTCGCCTGAAGAGACCAGTAGAGGGTGTCGTGTGCTCGATGTGTTCGGGGCGTGACAAAATCTACTAGTGGATATGTATTCACACTAGTAGGAGCAGCCGTATCTTGGAAATCCTGTAAACAAACTGTTATAGCCAGATCCACAATGGAATCTGAATTTATAGCTTTAGATAAATGTGGTGAAGAGGCTGAATGGCTACGCCATTTCTTAGTGGATATTCCAAAATGGCAAAAACCTGTGCCACCAATAAGTATACATTGTGATAGTCAATCTGCGAATGGAAGAGCACAGAGTAATATGTATAATGGTAAGTCTTGACATATACGTCGTAGACATAATACCATTAGACAACTACTCTCAACAGAAATTATCTCTATTGACTACGTAAAGTCAAGGGATAATATTGCGGATCCGCTAACCAAAGGGTTAAACAGAGAGTTAGTTGAGAAATCGACAAGAGGAATGGGACTGAAGCCCATGAAAGAATAAGTTGGTATAAAGGAAACCCAACCTAGTTGACTGGAGATCCCAAGATTTAGGTTCAAAGGGACAACCTAATTATATAAACTTAGTGATGTCACTGTGGGGGTTATCCCTAAAACCATTCCTATATAAAATATCGATGATATTGTAAAGAAAAGGATAGCAATTTTGCTTTAATGATTCTTAAGTGGAGTAAACAAATTACTCAAAAATTAAGTAATCACCTATGTGAGAGAGAAGTGGCGCCGCTTCAAAGGAGAATTATTTAAGGGCTAAATTCTTTAGAAACTCTTGTGGAACCAGGTTGATGTTCATGGCCAAAACGAACATAACTATGAGAACTGAACAAACGTTTAGATGATTCCTGTGTGAAGTGTATGGTTCATTTACATAAGAAAGCTGGACAGTTCAAGGACATCATGTCTATTGGACAATTAGTAAAGTAAATATACTTTCACAAGGGAAGGTTCAAAGGGTAACACCTACCTATCATATGCAGGTTTTAATTGTTGAATACTATCACAGAGTCAAAACTAAAACAATTTTCATTTATGTGGGGGATTGTTGGAAATATGGGATAAATTGATGGGTGAATGAATGAGAAATTGATGCTCAAAGAACACCCTTGAGTTGGAAGTGGAAAGTGGAAAAACACTAGTCCCACATTGGAAAAGAAAGAAGGCTATGGAGTGCTCATTTGAAGTGGCAACTATCATAGCACAAACACTATGCCTCGCGCGCAGGCGCAAGGGGGTGCAAATCCGACGCCCGACAAGCTGAAACTTGGGCGCGAGCGCACATCCAGTGTACACGATTGCAGGACCGAAAAGTGGGCCTCGCGACGAGCCCAATTTTGCCTTCTGATTTATTTTTTCAACTCAAACTGTTACGAATTTCGTAACATGCGGCAGATTTAATCAGCCGTTATTCCCATGCGTATTGATTTTGTAACGACAGATTTAATCGTTCGTTATTCGTATTGATTTTATAACGGCAGATTTAATCGTCCGTTATTCGTATTGATTTTGTAACGGCAGATTTAATCAACCGTTATTGCTCTCCCATTCTATTTTATCGAAATCATTCTTCCTCTGTTTTGATATTCTCTGCATTTGCACTGTTTTTCGGAAGTGTTCATTTCGAGTTTGTTCAAGTTCGCCGGAAGCTTGGAAGTGCCGTGATCTCTTCTTCGCTGTCAACCGTTGTATCCTGGGAGACAGACGTTCACGAAACCTCAATCGCGTACTGGGGGAACGAATCTGTTTTAAGAAAACTGTGTCAAACACAGGCCTCGGTATTCATTTGTATCGATTCCAACTTTGTTATTGCAATTTCGTTTCTTTACGGTTCTGTATTGTTTGTAATATTTATACTAATGCCGATTTGAATTTCGCAACAGAAACTTGTGTGGAGGAGCCTTGGTGCTGATATTATAGGGGTAAAACAGTTGAACGTGGAAGGAAACCAAAGGGAAAAATGGCAAAATAAAAAGAAGGAAGAAAAGAAAGAGTGAGATTGACTGTTCTTTAATAGACTAAGCGCTTTGCGAAGAGGTTCCCCATTGTCTACAAGTCCTTCATTCGGATGAGATGAATTTGCAGAGACCATATGAATTTGCTCCAATCCTAGAACGAATTAATGTTTACACCTTTCCAACCCAAATATCGCAAGCTGGCCAAAAATAATATGTCAGGAAATTCCAACTCGATAGCTTAAGTTTTTGGATAGAAAGAGACCATATGAATATAAAGAGCATATCTGATCAATTGTCATGCGATGTAGGATAATATTTCAACACCCTTCTCACATGCAAGCAGGATTAGGAGTGGCACGTAAAATTTAACTGATAGGGTAGATCTATATACTCGAAAAGGGATAGTACTGGCTCTGACATAATGTTAGGAAAGTTCAACAAAAAAATTTAAAATTTTAAAGTGAAGGAGATCATATAAATATAAAGAGCATATATAATATGCTGTTAAAGCGATGTGAGATAATATTTCAAAAAAAAAAACCAAAAAACACGTAACCATATGATACGGGATGAGTCCAAATACGTCAGTTCGTGAAACCCTTCTTTAGCACCTTGTTGACACCTCATGACTGAGGTACTTAAACAGTCAAAAGTGATTACAAGCTCGACCCTATTCGCATGGAGGATTATGTCTACCTAAGATGACTTTTGATTAGGGGTGTGAACGGTTCGGATTTTCATAATACCCAACTCGAATGGAACCATATGAGATGTGAGTTTGTTTTGACCCGAATCGAGACCCAACTAAAATATGACCCAAACTAAAAATGTGATTCAGGTCGGTTTGGGGCGGTTTGGATTTTCGGGTTTCCTCTTGTTTTATTTTTTTTACCTCACAGGTTCCCACAACCCTTTGAGAATCAGCATAACATTTCTTTCTACATGAACACTGTCAACAGCTGCTGCAAGTAAGCATTTACGACCTTAATACCTCACTTTGATTTTCAAGCCTACCCTCACCTTCAAACCAGCAACATATGAGAAAAGAAGTAGCCACCTCCGATGAAAATTATCAAAAAAAATCCTAAACTTATTACATTTACTCTAAATTAGTCATAAACTTTTCAATTTGGCCAATTTCGTCCTAAATTTTGACGATTTGCCAATTTAGTCCTAAACCTTTCAATTGTGCCAATTTAGTCCTAAAACCTTTTGGCGATTTGCCAATTTTGTCATTTCGGCCAATTTTGATCGAAAATCACTAATGTAACGGTCTAGTCAGTGTCAGATGTCCTACATGGTACGGCTGGCGCTAACGTGATCAATTTTATAAAAATTTCCGAATTCTTTATTTTATTTTTTTCTTCTTTTTCTTTTTTCTTTCCTAAATCTCAATGGGTGTAACAGTCCGAATTTTCGATCCTTTTCCCAGGATTTATGAAATGAATATTTTGATCAATGCACTTATAGTGAGATCTCACCTGGAACCGCGTATTCACGGAATGCTAACCTTAGGGGTAAGGCCATTACGGGATTGAATTCGCACGACCAAAGAACTCGACCTTGGTTGACCTTCAACCATAAGGATTGTCGAGGGAATGTTTTGGGCCAACAGAGAGCGATCTATTTGATTGATCGTGTCCGAAGGGAACTAGCGACAGACCCTCGCAATTACATTATAATCGAGGTCGCCTTGGTTCGAGCAAACTTAAACGTGATTTGACTTAGTGTCGATCACGGGTCGAGAGCACGTAATCCCAATGAGCCACCCGTTAGCAAGAGATAAGCTAAAGTCGCGATTGTTCGATCCTAGTCATTTCTTTGAATTCGGGCCCGGGAATCGAGAATTTTGAAAGTGACAATTTTGAGCGGCCGATGACGTTTTTGGCTTGGCCAACCTTGGGGCCACCCATTTCTGCAAAAAAATGGATTTCGGTTCGGGACCGGAAAAATTACCATTTTGCCCCTCAAGACTTCAATGCCGATTTTCGAGGGCGTAAGTGACTATTTTGCGAGGCCGACACCATTTTTGAGTGGCCACATATATTTGAGGTTGTTATAGCCGAAAATTGGAATTTCGGTCCGAAATTGGAAAATGACCATTTTGCCCTAGGCCTAATTTGGGGTATTCCGAATTTTGGATGATATTTGGGGATTAAATTAAGGATTAATTTATGTGTATTTCAGCCCAATAATTCATTTCTCCTTGGACTAAATTGCCCCTAGCTTTTTGGATGAGGATGAATATTGGCCAAGTATTGAGGAGCAAAGTTGGGATTTTTGGAATTATGGTCAAAGCCCTTGGACCAAATTAATTGGTCTTGTTTCTTGCTCATCACTCCCACCGGCCACTTCTCCTTCTCCCTCCCTCTCTCCCGCAAAATTCTCTCCTCTCCCTCTCCCTCCCGAAATCTCTCTCTTTCCCTTCCTCTCGGCCGAGACACCGCCCGCCGTGCACGCCGCCGCCGCGCCGCCGTTCGCTGCCTGGCCGCCGGCGACGCTGCTGCTGCTGCTGGGCCGGCTGTTCCAGCCCCTTGTCCAGCCCATTTGTCCGCCTTTTCAAAGTAAGTGATTTCCCCAAACTCTCCCTAGGACCTCGGGTATTGTAGGACGTGTTTAGGGCTTGGTTTAGGTGATTTGAGTGGCTGTTTTGGGACTTGGAATGAGGTTGGATGTTCGGTAGTCGTGGACTGAATTGAGGGGTGGAAATATGAAGTTTGGGAGGTTCGGATAGGGCCGTGATAATATGGAACGATTACGATTTGAATCCGTGAGATTTGGTGTGATTCTCGGATTTGTGACTACTGTACCCGTCCGGTTTGCTATTTTTGTGGAGAATTTTGGGGGCCGAATTTGAGGAAGTTTTCTTCATGAAAGTTGCTCCCAACATCTTGAAGTATAATATATTTTAAATTTGTAATTTTTAGAGGCCATTTGGGTCGTACGAAAACCCATTTTCAGACCGTATTGAAACCGCCCGGAACACTGTTCATCTCGACCTTCTTGTCTTGCCGAATTTTTATAAAATTTTCCAGATCTATTTGCAATAAAATTCCTTCACGAAAGTTGTTGGCGACTCTCTTTTCTATGAAATATAAAAATTTCAAAGCTTTTCAAGGTGATTTGGGTGTTGAGAGAAATGTATTTTGAGGACAAAACAGTCTGTTAGAGCGAACTGATTTTGGTCTGATTTCGAGGAACAAAAAGGCATGGTTGCAGATTTAACCGGATTTTGTATTCTTCATAAGAAATGTTGATCAAGATGTTTGTTATGATATATCCAAAATTTAGAATTTTTGGGGTTCGTATATGCGATTGTATGGTTTGTGATTGTTGGTTGATTTTGGATTGTGTCTTGGGATGAATGTGGCGTGATTGTGTGCTGAGAGTGTGTGGCCATGAGGCGTGATGGTGTGATTGCGCATTGAGTTCACGTGCCAAGCATGGGTGATCGTGTGGTGTTCATGTGGCGAGAATGTGTATTTGTGAAGTGTATGTGAAGTGTGCGATTGTGTGTGGCCGTGTGTATATGTGGCCATGTGGTAAGTGTGGTATGAATGTAACGAAGGTACGAGAATGCAGGATTGGTTGGAAAAGTGATACCCTGAGGCGTGTTCGTTTACGGGGGCTGAGTCCGTCCTGAGGCGTGTTTGTTTACGCGGGACGATGCCGTCCCTGACGAGGTGACGATGCCTGGCCCGACGGGGTGACGATGCCTGACGAGGTCAGAAAACCGTTGGCCTGATGCGTTTTACGCGGGCGCGGTAGAAGGCAAGTTGAAGTGTAGGATTCCATCCTGAGGCGTGTTCGTTTACGCGGGACGATGCCGTCCCTGACGAGGTGACGATGCCCGGCCCGACGGGGTGACGATGCCTGACGAGGTCAGAAGACCGTTGGCCTGATGCGTTTTACGTGGGCGCGGTAGTGGTGGAAAGTTGAGAATGAGCTGGAATTGATTTGGCGTGTGAGAATTGATGCATGGCGTGAGTTCGTGTGCGAGTGTGATTGGTATCGTGTATCGTAGTGCTCGATTGTAGGGTAAAATTCGCTAAGCATGGTATGGGACGTGCCCAAGTAGATTTTGCCTTATAATCGAGGCACGCGCGTGGCTGTGATGCATTATTGTGGCATGTTGACTGTATTATTAACTAACGTGCAGGGTCGTACAGGATGGGTTCCGGGTAGGATCGCATGTGATTGTTAGTTTGGTTGATTGTTATGTGTTGTATGTGTTTCGTCTGGCGGTACGTGAGAGCCTATGTGGGGTTTGGGGTTGTACACTTATTGAGATTCGTCTCACGGTTGTATAACCACCACTTTCAGAACCCCAATCTTAAACCCGGGAGGTCCGCCTCC
Organism: Syzygium oleosum; assembly: GCF_021117445.2. Classification (NCBI taxonomy): domain Eukaryota; kingdom Viridiplantae; phylum Streptophyta; class Magnoliopsida; order Myrtales; family Myrtaceae; genus Syzygium; species Syzygium oleosum. The sequence continues at coordinate 1,898,148 of NW_026607500.1, read as the reverse complement.
TCTTTTTGGAGTTTGAAGAGCCGCCCATGGTGCCCAGTGGAGCTGCAGGTAATCCTCAGGAGCATATTGGAAGAGGGCGACCAGTAGTTTTCCCCTAGGGTATTTTAGGGGTTGCGCAGAATAGATCGATCAATAGTGAAGTTAAGTTAATCAAGCCATCTGATCCTTTTGTTGTTTCGGTGGTTTCGAATGCTAGTTTGCTAAATATGTTTGTAAGGTGATGTTTGTAAGCTTGGTGTAATAGCATTGTATATAAATAAATGTTGTTGTTATTATTTGACTGTTTTGGTAGTCTGCCCCATCGTTGTCTTTATAGTCAGGGGTTTTGTATTCGCTTTCGCATGTGTTTCTGATATTCGGGTTGGGTCGGCGATGTTCCTGGGACGTCACAACTATTCGACCAGAGTGGGATGTCGCGAGCCCGATGGGGGTTCGGGGCGTGACAATGGGCACAGGCGAGGACCGGTGACCCTCTCCAGGTTGAGGCGAGGGCCGAGGTGAGGGGGTAGACGAGGGCATCGCGGCCCTTGCCGGCCAACAATCGAGGGTGGCGATCCTCCCTTTCACTTTTGTAACAAGTTTCAGGACTTAATTATACTTTCTAAAAGTTTTAAAACTCATTTGTACTTTTGTAACAAGTTTTAGGACTTCCAATGCACTTACTCCTAAATATTTTGTCAAAAGGTCCAGTTCGAGCGGTTCCTAATCTAGTCCAATTCTTTTGCTCACCCCTAATTATAAGGTCCGATAAGTAGAATCTAGCGTTTGCCGGTAATAAGCATTACTTTGAATTGCCTAGGCCAATATCTTTTCTTTGTCGGACGCAACGTAGTGTGATCAAACAACCAGATTGAACAAATAGAGCAAATTACAAGATTCAATCATTAAAAAAGACGTTTAGGCTCCATTTATTTTATGGAAAATTTGTTTTGGAAAAATATATTTTTTTAAATAACTCACTTATACTACTTTAAATAATTAGTCAACGAAAAATATTTTCATTGTCGATAACAATTTATGTCTAAACATTTCGTGAATAATATAAATATTTTTTGTTCATTCATTTTCTAAAGCAATACAAGTGATATTTTTTGAAAAATATTTTTTAATTTATCCATTTTTCGTAAAAAAAAACGGACCCTTGATGAAAAAAACAAAGAGCATTACAAATCAAAAGACCATCCTCAGAGATTGCCCTTAAGATAACAAGATTTGTCATACAAAGATACAGTCAGTCACCTCTCCTGACACATAACTGAACCAGTAAGAACTTAGAATTCTCAAAACGTTTCAACAAAAGAAGTTACATACACCTAGGCAGATGGTGTCTTCTCTAACCCTAGAACTGAAGTGCCAAATCAGTCGGTTTTTCCTGCAAACAACTCTGCTCTCTGGAAAATTGACTTCCAACTTTATGATATATGCCAGTTTATGAAATTTTAGCCAGACGGCTTTGGCTGTAGCGACGCATGCGAATGCTGGACTCGCAGCTAAAAAACCGGCCTGAACTTGGAGACGTGATTTCCCTCTGACTTAGCAGCTCGAAGTTGCGGTTAGCAGTTGCCAGAAAGTATGCTACCATCTAGACCCTGCAGGGAGAGTCCGTTTGGTGGTGACCCTCAATTGGTTTTTTTGACTTTCAGATTTGGTCTTTTCGGCCTTAACACGATGAAGAGAACTCCTGCAAGAACTGCAACGACGAGAAACGCTAGGACCGTACTCATATCAAGGACGACGTGCAATTTCCTTTCTCGCCCGCACTGGACAGGATGAAGCAGTGCAATGGTTGAATTCACTTGATGAGCAAACCTGTAGAGCAAATAAACAGCTTAGGAGACTGATCATGAACACCATGAATACAGTAACATTCCGAGATTGCCATAGCGACAGTTGGAGCTGATAAAGCAAAATTCTACCAACTGTGAAACCAATATTTTTGAGGTGCAGCATCAGCCACTCGGCATTATCTGGTTTCAGTGAATTCAGCTAATAAGATTTCCCGAAGGTCATTCTTTGCTCAACCCCATCCCGCAAATGTTGCATCCTTGCATCTCCGGATACGTGCATTCCAATCAATTAGCAGTCTCAGCTGGCACATAATTACCTGAATACTGACTTTGCGAGCTTCAGACTCGACAGACATAATACTATAGTAATGGCTCATATGAGACACGATTGGAAAGTGTTCAATTCTCAGTCTTCGGCATTTCTGCAAACTCCAGATCCGAGACCACCTAAACTTCTGGAATTACATGAATTTCCTTCACTAGAGCATATTTCATTTTGCCAGCCAGAAAATCCTATCAAATGTTTCCACTAGTAGATCTCCATATAATTTTGAAAAAGAATTGCATGAAAGAATTCCTTTCACATTCTGCAAATGGCAACAGTGCCTCACGTCTCCACTTATCTTCAAAGGCTTGTCCAATTCTACCTGTTTGCTATCTAATTATGCATCCAATTTCACTAGTTACCCTAGAAATAGCCCAATGGAAACAAGTTAGTAGTCGCCTCACCCTTTAGATGCATCCTCCAGTGTATTCAGATATCTCAAGGCATCTGCATAGCGCAATTCTCCAACGCTCTTTGAAATCTGAAAATATAAATAAATTTATCCATGTCAATGTAAAGTTGGAATTTTATCACACACACTTTGACAGGGAAGAACTTCATATGCGAATTCATTAGCAAGAATGAAAAGGGCATACTGACCTTTTTCCAAAGCCCAACCAGGGTATTGTATTTATTCACTAGCTTGCGCTCCTGTGACTGAAAGATTTTATGGGTCTTTGCAGCTAAATTTTGTTAAGTCTCTCTTGATAGTAATTTAACTGAAGACGAGGTTCCAACTGAAATAGAAGCAATCATAAAGTTTGTGACTATAGCTGTAATTCCCATCTGATATATCAGCCATGTTTATGCAAGAAAAATGGTCAAAAAGACGATATTCTCAGAATATATCCAACCCAATTGAGCTATATGGACCATGCATTTGAAGATTCCTAGAAGTGCAAGTCCCAAAGAAAATAAAAATTTAGAGGAAATAGCTCAAAAGCAACTAAAAGATTTTCTAAATTAAAGCACATTAACAAGGGGCTCAATAAAATTTTAGGAATATTCAGACTTAAAGCATGTAAAGGCGAGGATACTGGTCTGCTCAACAACTAAAAGGTGGATGGCCGAGTTGACAAGCTGTATTGATTCCTCAAGTGCTGTAATGATATAGCTCCGAGCAATGCTATCGGAATGAAACCTCGAAATGTGCCAACCTTGAGAAGTCACAGAAAAGGGATTACATCCCACTGACCAAACCCAATCCTGTCAAAAAGGATACACACATAAACAAACAAGCCTGATATGCCAAGCCACTAAAAGTGTTTCAATGGAACAATATACGTAACACAAATACAGTAGTGATGACTTGCCAGGCTATAACAAATCAAGGATTATAAAGACAAAAAAGCCACCTGCTGGAATACCAAGTTTCTTTACGAGATATACCATTTCAAATTTCACTGCTCAGAATATGATAATCAACGTATCTCATAAGAAATTAATCAAGAGATAGACTGCCAGGTTAAAATAAAAAAGTGGGTGAGCATGTGCAACTGGACCCATCATCTTTGCATGGGAAGGACTCATCCCATGTTTTCATGTGTGTGCACGTAACCTCAATCACATTAGCCCCTCAAAAAAATTAAATGAACATATTGTATCTGCACATGCATGCCCCATTTCAAGCATGTTTGTCGTACAAGCAAATGATACCGCAGATTCCACAAATGCTAGCAGAGTAACATTAGCATCCTCCAGAAATTTCAAGATAAGTTGACACCAACAGTAATCTCATAAAGCAGAATGACGCCAGATTGAAGAAATTGTGTCCATTTCTCAGATAAGAAGCTTGAGGAATGAAACCGTTATACTGAATGGTGAAAATGTAGGAAACCAGTCACTCACACATCATTGCACATCAGACTTGAGGCATACCTCAACTACAGTTTTATGGACCTGACTGTAAACCAGATGAAGAGGAAGCAAACCAGCAAGATGTTCTGCAGTGGCCGATAACGCAGCTTTCACAGGCCTCCTGAACGGAATCAAACATAGAAATATATATAAAGCATTGAAACCAGCCCCGTCCCTGGTTAAATTAGTAAACCCTATAAAGATTTAGACATACAAGATAATCTGATACGGCTAGCACCTCAAAATTCCTTACTAAAAAACACCATTCAGTATGCAAGGTAGTCTGCACGAAGATAGTTTTCTTATCACGTATTACTGAGTTTTACCAATTTGACATAAGTGAGTCGACCTAAACATAGAATTTTAGAAAGGATGGGTGACTAAGAAGCTCAGGATCTGATACTAGAAAGATCAAATAACTCCACTTTTGTTCTCATACCATGAAAATGTCAAATGACAGTGCAGCAGGGGGACAACTTGTGTGCAAAAAAGTGGTAGGGCCACGTCAAGCCAACATGGGTAGCCTAGTTGTCAACCATCCGCTCCAGCTTAATGAAAAGGCCAAAGGAAAAATATATACCTCAAATCCCACAACAATGACTCCCCATTGCATTGCAGATAGCTCTCCCATGATGGTGACTCAGATTGTACTACTATAACCATATCAGAAAGAGCTTTTGCCTGCTAATGCTTGTCAACCAACAAATGGTCACTATGAATAAACCAAAATATTGGAACTTCCAAGGTTGACTTGCTATGGGCGTGTATCCCTACATAAAAGCAGGAGCTGGTATCATCACCAGGATAAGATGCGCGTAACAAGCTTTCCAAGCAGACTCCTCCCTTGATGGAAAAAATGCTTGAAGCATGTGGAAAGTCACTAGTACAATCACAATTTTCAAAGAAAGATACTTCTAATGTAATTTCTGCCTGTAACGGCATCGGTTTTTTTCCTTGGAAGCTAAACAAGAACATATATTAAACATGGATCATCTTTGGTGATCGTGGGATGCCTCAACACTTGCCTGGAAGCAGTCTTTAGTATTGTGCTTGGTTATCCCTCCCCCAGCGCGTTGTTTGCCTCTTTAATAGATGGCTCCTACAGCATCATCTTTTTTTGTACTTATGTTTTTCTTCGTCACCACAACCTCTCCAACTAATAGTTTTTTTTAAAAGATCTCAGCTATGTTCTTTAAAGCTCAAAATTAAGTCTAACATGGGTTACTTGAGTTTTCTTTCCTTGAAGATGGATCTCAAAAGACTTGATTCTAATCTAGCTCTGTGTAATTTCTACTTGAGACTTCAAATTTTCTTGTTGAATACATGCAAATTGAGAGTTCACCAATACTAAACCTTCCGAATACACTTCAATCCATGAACTCACATACATCCTATCCAACAAAGGATCTAGAAAATACCAAGATGGATAACCTCAGCAAAGAGAGACAAGCCAATCATCATCCGTACTACTCTAATGTCAGCACTTGTGGCATGAAAAGTCAAATACTGTTTCGCTGGAACAGTCAAGAAATAGACAAATATCTTAACCTAAGTATGTTGTACAAGAGCGCATGTGCAAGAGAGGGAGAGAGATAGAGAGAAGGAAACGAAAGACCTTTAAGGGAACCATGATCAAATAGCCTCTGTAACTGATACTGCAAAATTGAGGAATCAAGATAGGACCGAGTAGATTTCCTGTATGTCCCATTAATGAGTAAATATGGGACCTCTGCTGCTCTGCGAGCCACTGAAAAAGCCTTTGCTAAAGCAGGATCCTCAGAAAGTGGTAACCTACATACAGCAAAACAAACTGAGTAACCATATATTTTTCAAAGGTATAAGAACAATGTTCTAATAGATCCACCAATTTTATACTTCTTAGCTATAGCAAGGAAGAAACAAAACCATGCTTATTGTGAAAGAAACTGGACATTACAGAATAATCCCAAGCATACATGTGCTGACTGAACAAAGGTTTCTGAGAGGGTAAAAGCAAAGAGGACAGTCCGTCCATGAGAGCAGTCAGATCAACAGGTAACTTCTTAATGTGTCTAACCTTCTGCATTCAAAGAGAGTTAAAGAGCAAATGAGTTGCTTACCTGTCATGAACTTCACTTAACATATCCAAAGGGAAAACATATTGCAATACCTCCTGGGTAATGAAGAAAAGCTGAAAGGATATCTTTTCATAGTAATGGAATGCACCATCAGCCATGGAAGGTGATATGATGTGTCTCATCGATTTCCACAAGGTCGCCCCTAAATGAGCAAGAAAAGTATCCCGAGCAACTGTGTACTTTTGGGAGTCCTAAACAGAGAAGAATAACTTTGAGAGGCCATTAGATTCAAATTCATCCTTCCAAAAGCGCAAACAGTGCTTAGAAAGTTTCGTAAGAAACGAGACGGCGTGTACGTTGAGTGAGAAAAGAATTAGTAATTCAAAGAAAAGAACTCATACTGATACCTTATGAGTATCACCGAACAAATTCCAGCTTTCCATCCGTTTCAACGCTTCAATGGCCTTTCTGTGATGACTTTCATCTTCGTCTTCATCTTCAAATTCTTGGAGTTCATTTTTTAAATCCTCCATTCTCTGGTCAAGTTCTAATATGACAACATGAGCACCACACAAAATCACTACCTTATGGCAAATTAACACCTATGCATATTGAACTATCTCGTATCACTTCGGACGAATAGAATATTGTCTAATAAGAGGGATTTCAAGTCATTTGACGATCTTTGACAGTCTCCAATAAAAGTTGGAAGAAATTTTGGAAGAAAATAATTTTGCCTTCTTTTATTATCTGTGCAGCATCATATATTCACTTTTGTGAAACCAAAAAGGACATCTGGAAAAACTTAGCCACTGGATAGACAGAAGCAAAACTATTATTGCAAACTTGACAGATGTTCACAATCATTACCAATACATTGTGACAATGAGAGAACATTTTACAGAAGAAGAAAAACTTTTTAAGACAAAGGAGTATACCTTCACAAAGGGCAAGCTTAACTTTTCTTCCCTTACAATGTTTGAATGCAAAAAGCTCATATTCGTCGATCCCTGCCAGAAGAATATCAATGGCCTGATGGTCCCTCTGCCATTAAAACCAAGCTATGCAAGAATTAGAAACGAGAGATCATGAAAAATAAAATCAAGGAATCCATGGACATGCTTCACCGACTACTTAGAATTTATCTATTACTTCCGCCGGGTATAACAATGTAACATCCAATTCCATCGGAACATGGAAGTCATACTTCCAGTGGTGGCCTCCTATGATCACCAGCACTGGCATTGTGCCAAGCAATAAAGTAGATCCGTTACACTAAAAAGTCGAATTGCCCCAAAGATGGAGTGATTGATCACTTATAATTGCTGATAAAAACTGCTGAAGAGAAAGTATCAGTGAAGTTAGGTGGTCGGTGGAGAAGAGTGGTTATTAGCTTTAGCATGCCTATCAAACACTAAGGCTCCTTTTAGAAAAAAGAGCTACATTAAATCAACATTTTTGCGAAGCAGACATCCAGTTGAGAAACAATGGCAGATTAAGTTTGACTTCACCATACTGGAATAATTCGAAAGGAATTACAACTGCTGACATGAGATGGATATGTAATTCACACGCCCCTAGACTTGTACTGCAATGATGCAATGCAGAGTTGAGACGCAGGCCACCTCATACTTATCCCAAGAGTTCAGCAAGCAGAGTTTGCCTCGATTTGGTACCGCTCTCGCAGCCCACACCAAAATAGTGCTTTACCCCTAGATGTTCAGTCAACTGCTGCGCCTCAACGCATTTTGGGGAGAACCGGCTAGCTCTGGGTTCGAGTGGCATTTCACCCCTAACGACAACTCATCCGCTGATTCTTCAACATCAGTCAGTTTGGACCTCCACTTAGTTTCACCCATGCTTCATCTTGGTCATGAATAGATAACCCAACAATGAGAAGTCAAAATCATTCTCCATTGTGTAATTTCACTCTCTCCTCTAATCCTATGTGTAAAATTTTGTTAAACATATCCAAGCTTGTCATGTTGACACGGGTAAGATGTTAATCTATCTAACTAAACATGTGTAAGTGTGTCGCAAATGGGTTGGAAGGATCAACCCGCGAACGACACCTTTAATATGTGTATAAACAGGTTGACCGTTAAGGACACGGACACAATTAATCTCAACCCGAACATGCTCAACTTGTTAGAAGTGCGTAGCAGAAGACCGATACCTTCACTCGGGAGATCGCCAAGAGGAAGCCTAAGTCCGAGCCTGTCAATATATCTAGTCAAATCCACCTTTACTCAAAAGCTCAAGCCAATGAGTTATGGGCCAACTAGGATATGTTAACAAGAATATATTTAATTGGTCCATACCACAACAATTCTCCAATGCAGGACTTTATAACACAACTCACACGTGCATATCAACAATCGCCTTTCAAATATGAATTTAGTGTTAAGTCCGGAATAGATTGGGGATGGAGAACCAATCAACTATCGGCTTTGATACCATTTGTTAGGAGCACAGCAGAACACCGATACCTTCACCCGGGAAGATCACGAAGAGGGAGTCCAAGTCCGAGCCCGTCAACATATCTAATTGGATACACCTTCACTCAAAAGCTTAAGCCAATGAGTGATAGCCAACTAGGATATATTAACTGGTCCATACACAACAATTCTAGGATGTGAGACTTCCTAACACAACTCATAGGTGCATTTCAACACAGCTAAGTGTCGTGTAATGGTTCGTGTCAAAAGTTGCGCCCTAGGATAGAACAGAATGAGAGCTTTTGAAGGGAGAATCTTCTATCCATGCACTTATTGTTTTACAGCTTTGGTGTAGCGAGGATTTACTCTTGGAGGTAATGCTATTGCATTTCTTTTCTTGTAATTAAGCTGTGTTTTTGGCTGGGCTCCTCTTATAAAGAGGTTGCATTACATAGATGCCTCATAGTGAATATCTCCTTAACCATAAGGAAAAAAGAAGATTGTAAAGATTCTAATCGGACACCAAAGGAAGATCAAAACATATCACCAGGAAAACTCAATGTAACAGCCAAAATTCCCACCAGATTATGAAATCTGGTTGCCTGCACAGGAAATATCTTAGTCTTTCATAAGTTCAACAATAATAAAAAAAAATGACAAAAACATTATGGCCAAATTAAAAGACCAATTGAAATGGAATGACATGTGAAATCAATTAACACTTTTCATGGAAGGAAGGCAGTTTACAAGATTTTGTCGATTTTACTCGACTAATTTCAAGTTCCAATTGTATGTGAAGGGCGGAGAGACAATAGATCGATCAGTTTTTTAATAAACTTACATCCCCAAAGACAGCAAACTTTTCCAGAATTGCATCTTGCAAACGATCTTCAGCTTCTTCTTCTGAGAAGTTTGGTTCCCAAAAGAAAAACCAAGAATAAGGTCGGAACTATTTTTTCTTCATTGAGTTGATAAGTATGTCAACAGAATAGAACAACAATATAATGCCACTATAAAGAGCTAGCATTAAAAATGTAGAGTCCTCGTTAATCTACTTTGTGCGCCAAACAATAATACAGAAATCACGAAATCCCCGGTTCCTTTACATTCAGAAATCCAAGAAATCCCTCATTCTTGTACATTTCTGAAATACTAGAAAAGTTTCATTTATATGAATAACTACAACTACAGAACAAAAAAGAAAACAGAAAATCAAGAAAGAACATCTCAATATGCAAATACTTTCACCATGCTACTTCCCCTAATATTTTGCCATAAAAGACATATACAAGGCGAATATTGAGTCCAACACTTCTAAATGATACAAAAACATTTGTAGATGTCCAAAAGATATCCCGTTCATCATGTCAGCAGCACCTCCAAGATAATTAGACCACATTACCATTGCCAACAGAAATCTGCACTTGTTTTGCATTAGATAAAAAAAGATGATGAAAATCACCTTCTCCCCCTGCAACAGCACCTATTGTTCTTCTCACATTTGGTAGAGTATATTCCGTACGCACACCTTCTCCACCAACAGCAGGGCCCCATGAGAAAGGGCCTGCACTTAAATCAATGAATGCCCACCTGATAAAGAGCTTATAAGCATCAAGGGCTTACATGACCCCTTCCAAAATACAGAGAGGGGAGATTTCAACCTATCCTTTCCAATCCATGCATCCGTAAGACATTCAGAATGAAGACCACTGAGATCTCCAGATTTTAATTCCTTGTCAAGTAGAAGCTTCATATCCTGATTCTTTCCTTTCAATAACTGAAATCACAGAACAGAAGAATGTGGTTTACAAAGGAGACATTCCTTCAAAGTCAAATCTTTCAATTGGTTTCTGTAAGATATTTCCATGCCGCATAAACAATAAGCCAGAGCAGTTACCTGCATAACTTTGCTCTCAATAATATCTGCAATGTCCTTCCCTTGATATAGCTTCTCGACATTATCGAGTGCATCTTGGCAAATGTTACGCCATTCAGCCTGTATAACTAAATATCAGAAAAAGGCTTCTATGGTAACAAATGAGCACTAGTACTCTAGCGCACATGTAATTGCTTTTTCATAATTTTGTGTAAAAGACGTAGTTGTTCTATGTCCTATTAAGTGATTGTGCATGATATTTTGATCTATGTACTATTAATTGATTGTGCATGCTTAATCATATTTTATGTAAATCATATTCACAGTCACATAGATAGATTAGTAATAGCCATCCTTGATTAAACTTCATGATTATTGAGTCTGTGTGAGCATAAGAAAATATATCAATTAAATAAGCCTTTTTTGAAAAATAAGAGAATAATGTGGTAGGGAGAAAAGACGAGGGACTAATTCGAACAAGGGTAGTTTAGTGAATGTAGGGAGGTTACACAGGTGAGAGAGAGAAAGAACTGTTCTTTTCTCCCAGTGAGAGAAATCCTGTTGAATTAGAATTTCTTTTGGTGGGATCAGTCACTATTGTTATTTTAGAGCCCCATCTGCTATCTGCACAAAAATCCATTTGCTGCTTTTTCCTTAAACGATGACATGGTAAATCATCTCGCACATTGGTAGAAGAGTTAAATGGTAATTTTAGGTGGACACAAAGACAATAACTTCTCCCTTTGGATAGTATAGATAAATAAGCTAGCATCCCAATCAAATGGACAGTGCTAATTAAGTATTCAAAATTGCTTCTCCTCTTAGAGGCAGGGTGTTTCATTAAATTGGGTCATAAGTTCAAATCACAGAACAATCGCAAAGAAGCTGCTGTTACCAAACCGACTAAATCTTCTACGATTTACAATTAAGAAAGAGAAACTACACCTTGCGCGTGCCTATTCTAGGTAGCAATTGCAGTGTTCTACCATTCTGACTAATAAACAAAAATACTAACCATGTCAGTGTCTTCAGTCATTGTCCAAGTAAATTTCTCCATTGGATGCTTATTATACAGAGGCCTCTTTATCTTGTCATGAGCTGGCAATGATTATGAATGAAGTCAATTACTTCTAGTTAATTCATCACAGAGAAAAAGTTCCCTATGATGTTAGAGTACATAAATGTGTTGAAAAGGATACTTCTTACCAAGAATGCTTTCAGGAATGCCTCCAGTCTGAAGAACTTTTGCTTGCAGGCTCTTGTTCTGTAACAGAAAGGGATGATAAGTACAATCTAAACAACCATGCTGGGCATTGAATATCCAGTAAAACATTACAAAACCAGCAAATTAAATGATATAGCTAGGTAATACACGCAAACCATTGCTCCATCAGAACCAAAAAGAGGCAAAAATAATGCTAAGTACAGAAATAGACAAATTGGAAAGAAGAGCATAAAATATCTTATTACCTCCTTAAGGAAATCAATTTCTGACTTGGATAAACCTCTCCTAGAAAGAGATTGAGCCATAAATAAGACAATATAAAGCCAGATAATTAGCAAAGAAATTAGATGGCTACACATTCCCATTTATGCAGTAACTGGCATGAGAGAAACAAGAGTAGCATTCACTTCCTTATTGTGGCGATGAAAGGATAATATTTTTAAGGAAAGAATAATTTCATTAAAGGATACACTGTTCTATACATCGGGAATATACAAGAAGAGGAAAAAACGGAAAAATCAATGCTTAAATAAAGAAATTAGAGCATTGGAGAGTTAAAGCATGAAGCCAAAAGATGATAAAAATCTTTAAAACAGAAAAGCTGAAAATCATATTTCTCCCTCTCTCCGAGATTTTTGTTAAAATAATGCCTTCTTAGTCATCCTTTGTCTCAATTTTCCGAATTTTTTAGTCAGTATTTGTTAGGTTAACAATGTTATAGAGATTTCAGGTTTGGTCTATTCTGATTGGCACTTCAAATGGGATTATTTATCTATCAAAAAATTAAGAGCCGAAAAAAATAGTTGACAGAAAAAATAGAAGCCGTAAGGATGTGAAAAAAATGATCATAAGAAGACATTGCCAGACACCTACCCAAACCATGCTGCATTAACTCTTCATTAGACAAAGAGAAGTATAGCAGAACTGATAAAGAAAAAGGACTCGTGCCCCTGGTTCAGGTTCCCAGTTTCTGTCCCTTCAATTTAAAAAGTTAATCCTTATCCCTAGATCAGCACAGTCTTCAAATAAGTCATCTGACCTAGTCTAGGCAAGGATCCTATTACCAAGAAACAGTCTAAATCAGGCAAGGATTTTATCATCATATCTGTTCACACTTATATCTACTGAAAGCAACTGTCAATAGTTAAAAAAAGCCAACCTCAAGAAATTTACCTGTAGCCATATTTAGCTATTTTCTTGTCATGCTTGGGATTCAAGATGAAAATGTTGTATGCATTTTCAAGTTGAAGATATTCAACAAGGCTAGTGAAACGAGAATCAAACATGTCAACGTCTACTTGCCAAAGAGCACGATCTGTTTCCCTGTTCAAGGACAAAGAAAACAGAGAGAGATGCTCAGTCCAGCATCAACACGAAATATGAAATAAGTATTGTGATGAAATAGTGACTACCAGGAGGACCATAAAAATGTGGATAGAAAATAAAAATACAAGATACGATCTTTCTTCTTTTTTTTTTAATTTTAACTACGCGTTCAGCACGAAAAATCCCCCGGCACTACCTAGTTACTTAGATTGATAGCTCCTCAGTAATTACATAAGACACATGAATATACTCTTCCACATCAACGGACCTGCTGACATACAACAGCCTACTTCTTTCCTTTTCTTAAGCTAGTTCGGAGAAGTTTAAAGTCACGTATTGGAACCAAATTGGAAGAGGCCCAAGAGGCACTTAATAGGCATAAGTTCAAAATATTGTTAACCAAAGAAAAGAAAGATCCATGAGTACCTAGGATCAGAGACATCATCCTTCTGCGCTAGCACGTTTATCGCACGCTCAAAAACAGAAGAAACCTTCTTACCCATTTGGATGGCACGATTTGAAAAACTGCACAAGCATATGAGCATCATTGTCTGAAACTTCGATGCATGATAATAAATTAGGAAATCAACTAGATCAAGTTGCAAAATTTTCTAAAAAACAAATGTTAAATCCGCAAAGCATACTGCAGATGCACATGAATAAACTCTTCCGCATCAACAGACCTGCTGACATACATCAGCCTATTTTTATGTTTTTCTTAAAGCTAGTTCAGAGAAGTTTAAAGTCACATACTGGAACCAAATATGGTAGAGGCCCAAGAGGCACTTAATAGGAATAAGTTCAAAATATTGTAAACCAAGGAAAAGAAAGATCTAAGATTACCTAGCTTCAGAGACATTATCCTTCTGTGCTAGCATGTTCATCGCAAGCTCAAAAACAGAAGATACCTTCTTAACCATTTGCATGGCACTAACTGAAAAACTGCACAAGCATATTGAGCATCATCATCTGAAACTTAGATGCACGACGATAAATTAGGAAATCAACTTGATAAATTTAAAAATTTTTCTAAAAAGCAAATGTCGATTCCTCAAAGCATACTACAGATGCACATGAAAATACTCTTCCACATCAACAGATCTGCAGACATGCAACAACCTATTTTGTCTTAAGCCAGTTTGGAGAAGTCAAATACTGGAACCAAATTAGAAGACGCCCAAGAAGCACTTAATAGGCATAAGTTCAAAATATTGTAAACCAAGGCAAAAATAGATCCATGATTACCTAGGTTCAGAGACATTATCCTTCTGTGGTAGGACATTTATTGCATGCTCAAAAACGGAAGATACCTTCTTACCCAATTGGATGGCATGATCTGAAAAACTGCACAAGCATATTGAGCATCATCATCTGAAACTCAAATGCATGATAATAAATTACTTGATCAAGTTGCAAATTTTCTAAAAAGAAAATGTTAAATCCTCAAAGCATACTGCCGATGCACATAAATATACTCTTCCACATCAACGGACCTGCTGACATGCAACAGTCTACTTTTTCTTAAGCTAGTTTGGAGAAGTTTAAAGTCACGTACTGGAACCAAATTGGAAGAGGCCCAAGAAGCACTTACTAGGCATAAGTTCAAAATATTGGGAACCAAGGAAAGGATAGATCCATGATTACCTAGGTTTAGAGACATCATCTTTCCGCCCTAGCACGTTTATCACACGCTCAAAAACAGAAGATACCTTCTTACCCATTTGGATGGCATTATCTGAGAAACTGCACAAGCATATTGAGCGTCATCATCTGAAACTTAGATGCATAATAATAAATTAGAAAATCAACTTGATAAAGTTGAAAATTTTTCTAAAGAGCAAATGTAAAATCCTCAGTACTGCAGATGCACAAGAATTTACTCTTCGACGTCAATGGACCTGCTGACATGCAACAGCCTACTTTTTTTCTCTTCCTTAGGCTAGTTTGGAGAAGTTTAAAGTCACGTACTGGAACCAAATTGGAAAAGGCCCAAGAGACACTTAATAGGCATAAGTTCAAAATATTGTAAACCAAGGAAAAGAAAGATCCATGATTACCTAGGTTTAGAGACATCATCCTTCCGTGCTAGCACATTTATCGCACGCTCAATAACAGAAGATACCTTCTCACCCATTTGGATGGCATGAACTGAAAAACTGCACAAGCATATTGAGCATCATCATCTGAAACTTAGATGCATGATAATAAATTACGAAATCAACTTGATCAAGTTGCAAAATTTTCTAAAGAGCAAATGTTAAATATTCAAAGCATACTGCCAATGCACAATGAAAGCCATTACTTGTAGTTTACATGACTGATAATAGGAAGGTGGTGTCGTTGCTCTTTATCAACAGTAGTCTTGTAAAATGGAGTGGGAACTTCTCCAAGCAGAGGAACTCGTGTATGCTCAAATATATGATCGATTTTAGTGAACCAGCGCTCGAGTTCTTCAGGATGAAGCTTGAATTCTGAGAGAGAGAGTAGCACAGGAAAGTCAATAAAAAATCAGTCTCGCCAGACAAGTTAAGTTATAGATTGCTAGTAAGCAAATTGACTACCTTCATTTCCTTTCCCATCGAATCCTATAAATATGAAATTGACTGGGACTGGAAGGTAAATAGAATCAACTTCCAGAAGCTTTAGGTAGTTAGCAATATTGCCTGACAAGTAATAAGACAAGTCCCTGACATCAACAACCCATCCACAGCACAAGTAAATGACAACAAACATGAATCCATGATGAGAATGAATAGGAACCCACAGAGTAAAGGATCAGCTGATCAGGGCAACTTAATGAACTCATATGCTCTTGTTTTAATAGCGAAAGGAGACTCAAGAACTTGTCTACGCTGACAACACCCACCAACTCAATTTACCAAAGCCCTATGAGCATAAACTTACTCTACTGTTTCTCAACATCAAGGTAGGATTGGACTAAGGAATTCATGCTTCATCACAAAAGTATCTAAATTTGATCCATTGAAAAAGTGCAATTGGTACAACTAAAATTTGAGGAAAGCACATGCTAGCATATGAAAATGGCATCTGAGCTCCGTTCTTAATAGAATTGAACCTGGCCTACGATAAAGACACTGCCAGACTCCCAAACAGACTCAAATAAAAAAAACTTCAAGCTCATAGTCTTTGCTAGATATGCAGCTACATAGATTTGCTTCCAACCAACAATATAGAAGACGTTAAAGCACGCAGAAGAGGACCACAGCTCCAATGAATGTTTGAAATGAAAAGGGCAAATCATCGATCTAATAACACAAAACATAAGCAAAAGATTGAAGTGAGCAAAACTCATACTCTACCTGCCTCGGTATAGTTGAGATAAGCCCTTTTGCCAGGGCTGGTCAAATACTCGAGATCTGCAAAGTTTTATAGATTGGTACCGAGATGAACAAACTTAGCAATACATTTTCATATCCAGGACCTCAGAGGAAAAACAAAAAAGTCCAGCTAGTAAAATTAACCAAGACGGGCTTACCGCCGCCCCACATGACAGATTCACTCCGGAACCGACTTCTCTCTTTGTTGTTAAACAACGAAAACACCGAAGACCTCCCACTTCGACCATTCCCAACGTGGGATCCCAAAGACCTGACTACAAGGAACTAACGGAACAAAAAGATTCCAAGTCAGCACGAAGTTAAACTCCTGTATGCCACAGTGAAATCATTCTCCAACAACAAAGCTGAAAACGCAGAAAGCAACCGATCAGTCATCAACTACATCCAGAAGGGCAGCAAATTTTCCGGAAGACAAGCCAATGCAAGATGACACACACCGTTGCATCACTATACATCACAGTTAAACTACTTCAGCACACAAAAGGCAAGGCGATCAAATCGACTGGACTTGAACTCGAAAAGCATGCAGAGACAAGAAAGAAGTTTCACAGCTCTTACCAGCAGAAGAGTAGAGACGATCAGCTCTGCATGCCGGCGATGATTCGAGCCGGCCGATCGAGGGGCCATTTGGTTCTACAATACAACGGCGTGCCACGAGTAATCTCTCCGACAGAGATTCGCAGTGGCAGTGAGTATGCGTCATAGTTCAACAAACCAGACGATGACTGCGAGTTGACCGCTGGGTCAGCTCCCAATCATCATTCCTTCTTTTTTGAGTGAAGGAATATATTCCTTCTTTTTAAAGAAGAAAACGAAGAAAAAGGAACGCCAAGTGTCACGACTTTTTTTAGCGCCGGATTTGATATTAAAATTTTTCCGAGTGATCACTTAGTACTGCCACTGTAAAGGAAAAACGATCACTTTAGTGTCATCGCCGATGTGTGGCCGACAGCAAATGAATCATCATGGATTGACCTACAACTTCGTCATCTGTCACATGTTTGCTCCAAATTAGCGAATTAAGGCAAAATTAGTTAATTCTTCGAATCCTAATGCGTTGTTTTTTTGTTTTGGTAGATATTGGCTCTCGCGAACGGGGTTTAAAGCGATTCACGAAAGATGCCTCCGTTTCTGCAAGTAAGAAACTATGCAGCCTTTGTTTCCGCTTGTTTTCTACAAGCAAGAAGATGCCCATTTCGTCACTTAGTTCGACTATGTGCGGTATTGGAGAAGACGAGAGAGAGAGAATACGGCCATAGGAGCTACACTGTGTTGTTTGTTCCTTTCTTCCTTCCAAGTCTTTAGCAAAGAAGATGAAACTGAAGCTGAAGACGAAGACGAAGACGAAGAAGAGGGAGGACAGAATACAAATTGGGTGAGTTAATTAACCATTTGCCAGGTCATCAATTTTTCTTTTAAGAAAGCCACGTGAGATTTAAAATATGATTGTAAAAGCCACGTAAAAAGAATTGTCAAAATTTATCACCGGAAGAACTTAAGTGATTATTTTTCGCCTGAAAAGTTTTGGTACTGAAATGAGCGTCGTATAAAAGTTAGGGAAAATTCCAATTAAGGACCCCAAGGGTTATTATCTCAAAAGAGGATCCAAAGTGAACATAGTGTCAAATAGGGGCCCGAAGTGCTCAATTCGTCTCAGGTAAGGGCCTGGGTTCGCCGGCCGGTCAAATCTCGCCGGCCGGCGAGCACAATACTGTTCCGGCAACCGGAACAGTACAATTCCTCTCTGTTTTTTTTTTTCCTTTTTCTGATTTTTTTTCTTCTCTTCCCTCCCCTCCGCCGGCCATAGACGAGGCTGGCGGAGGTCGCCGGCCTCAGGCGGAGGTCGCCCTCGCCCGACGCCAGCGAGGGTCGCCCTCGCCCGCCCAGTCGAGGACCGCCCACGCCGACGTCGGGCGGGCGAGGGCGACCCTCGCCAGATCCGAAGGGGGGAAACCCTCGCCCTCGCCTGACGCCGGCGAGGGCGGCCCTCAACTGGGCTGGGCGGGGTCGGGCGAGGGTTGCCCTCGCCCGATCTGGCGAGGGTCACCCTCGCCTGCGGCCGGCAAGGGCGACCTCGCCAGATCCGGCGAGGGCGGCCCTCGACTGGGCTGGGCGGGATCTGGCGAGGGTTACCCTCGCCTGCGGCCGGCAAGGGCGACCCTCGCCAGATCCTGCGAGATCAACCCTCGCCCGACGCCGGCGAGGGCAGCCCTCGACTGGGCTGGGCGGGGTCAGGCGAGGGTTGCCCTCGCCGGATCTGGCAAGGGTCGCCTCGCCGGCCGCAGGCGAGGGCAACCCTCGCCTGACCTCGCCCGACCCAGTCGAGGGCCGCCCTCGCCGGCGTCAGGCGAGGGCGAGGGTTGCCCTCGCCGGATCTGGCGAGGGTCGCCCTCGCCCGCCCGGCGCCGGCGTGGGCGGCCCTCGACTGGGCGGGCGAGGGCGACCCTCGCCGACGTCGGGCGAGGGCAGCCTCCGCCTGAGGCCGGCGTCGCCGGCCCCGGTTATGGCCGGCGGAGGGGAAAGAAGAGAAGAAAAAAAAACAGAAAAAGGAAAAAAAAAACATAGAGGAAATGTACTGTTCCGGTTGCCGGAACAGTACTGTGCTCGCCGGCCGGCGAGATTTGACCGGCCAGCGAACCCAGGCCCTCACCTGAGACGAATTGAGCACTTCGGGCCCCTATTTGAGACTGATTGAGCACTTTATGCCCTTATTTGACACCATGTTCACTTTGGGTCCTCTTTTGAGAAAAGGACCCCACTTGGGGTCCTTAATTAGAATTTTCCCTAAAAGTTATCATACTCTTGATATATTTTTTTGAAAAAAAAATGGCATTGCCACGGGGCACGCGGCCTAGGGTAAATGGTTGGGGATGAGCAGGGATGAACGGGTAATTAGCTCCGTGAAAAGCGCACACACAATAGCATAGCGATAGCGAGAGAGGGAGAGAGAGAAAAAAAAATGTTATCTATGTGTACATGTATCTATATATCTAAACCAAAATACCATTTTGTCCCACTCTTAAATTTCTCATTTTGCCATCATTAACTCATCACTCTAAATTTGTAATGCGATTTAGTTTTAAAGAGAAAAAACATTTAATTAGCCAGAAAAAAAAAGCACGAAATCATCAAAGTAATAAGTTAAACTAGACAAAAAGTGCACTTGATTTATTCTTTAATGTCCCTACGATGCAACAATCGATTTCATCTTCTTTCATTTTCATTTTGTGAATTTTTCAATAAATGTTTTCTTAAGTTATTGAATGGATGACAAAATGTCCACTTAGCATTTGCTTTCTAGATTAAATTCTATAATAACCAAAAAACAATGTCAAGTTTTTATTTCTCCACCCAATTATTGTTAATTCATTATTATGTTGCATGAAGAAATTAAATATTTCACCTGCGCATATTGAGTGCATGAGTTGAAATTTGAATTAATATAGCTTATTTACATAAACTATTGGCATGTTCATTTATCGAAATCGTTATCTCATAAGAGGTGTCTAACGTATTACAATATTTGTTTACACTTCTAGACAAAATTAGAAACTTGGATTATGGGGCGAGATGTCTAGTACATTATACTTCAGATTTTACTCCCATGTTTTGGTAAATGCAAATAAGAAAAAAAGAAGATATTCATAAAATGTAATAATCAAAAAGTGATAAATAGTAACACGATATACGTGAGAAAAATTAACATGTAAGTATCTTAATTTCACATCTCATTTAATTTGTATTCAGGGCGAAAAAGTCATTTCCAAATACTAAAGTGAGATAAAAAGGAGTTGTCTCATTAATAGTTTATGTTCAATCGCTACAATTTTTTGAACTTATTTGATGAAATTTCACGTTTTTTTATACATTTAAAACTAGATAATATTTGGTATTGCATCAGATCAAACGTATTTGAGATTTCATATATTGTTCATGTCAACATAAGGCAACCAGCGATATTTCCTCATTTATTTCCTTGACAAGTGTCCTGGACACTTTTTTAACAATGTCCATGAGAAAATTTAATGTATGTAGTTTTGATTAACTTGAATTAATAAAAGGAAGCATCTATTTCAATATATGTACACATATAATAATATAAAGAATGGTTGAAGAGCTAAGCATGGGATAATTCAATGGGGGTTGGATTGATCAAAAAGGGAAGCATACATAAGATTAGCTCGTAATATGTGATTTTGCGTGGTATTAATCCAATTTAACAGAGGGTAAATTTGTCACAAATATATTAGTTCATGGTTTTTTGTTATCAAAAAATTAGTTTGGGTAAATTTGTCACAAGTATACTAATTTGGAGTTTTTCGTAGTCAAAAAATTAGTTTAGGGTAAATTTGTCATAAATTTACCAGTTGAGGGTTTTTCATGGTGTTCACCCTATAATAAAAGAAGGAGGATGTGTAAGTTTTTTTTTAATGTTTATCTATATTGGCAAATAATCTACAAATCTCTGAAATTAAAAGAAATTTATATGCTTTAGGTTTTTGAAGATTAGCTTGATATTAACTTTGAGATGAAGTCATAAATTAGTATAAAGTTTTTAAAATGCAAAAAAGTTAGAATGAAATTTTAGAGGTAAAAATGTCCAAAAAGTCATAAACTCATTGCATTTTTGTCAATTCAATTTTAAACCTTTTAATTTTGTCAATTGAGTCATAAACATTTTCACGTTTTGCCAATTGAGTCAATACGATCAATTTTGGCTGAAAATCGCTGATGTGAACGTCGATGGTCCTACGTGCCATGGTCGGCGCTAACATGGATAATTTTTAGTAATATTTTAATATTTTTTGTTAATTTTAATGAATTTTTTCTTTTCTTTTCTTTTTTACACCTCTGGTCAACAAGGTTGCTAGCCATAGGCAAGGGTCGGTCCAAGCAAGGGCGTCGTGGCTCTCGCCGGCCAAAAGGCGAGGGTGTGGCCGGCAAGGGCCTCAACGCCCTTGACTCTTCGTCTTCGACGCCATTGAAGACGAACTCATCGTCTTCCCAAGTGCACAGAATGGGGGGGGGGCGGCGGGGTCCGGTTTAGAGAGCTATCCCTCGCCAAATCCAAGCGAGGGCCGTGATGCCTCGCCGACCAACAAGCTAGGGCGTCGTCTAGATCAGGTGAGGCGTCGCAGCCCTCACCTAGATCTAGGTGACCTCACTTATGGCCAACGAGCCGGCCAAAGGTGTAACAAAAAAGAAAAGAAAAAAAGGAAAAATAAAATCAAAAATCAAAAAAATTAATAAAAAATATTATCAAATTATTATTGAAAAATTTTCACGTCTGCGTGGATCGTACCACATAGAACGACGAGCATCCACATCAACAATTTCTGACAAAAATTGATCAAATGGACTCAAATGGCATAATATGAAAATGTTTAAAACTTAATTGACAAAATTAAAAGGTTTAAAACTGAATTGGAAAAAGTGCAATAGGTTTATCACTTTGAGATAAAGTGACAAATGATATCGTAAAAATGGAACATTTTTCTCATATTCCAATTGAACAATGTTTCTGACCAACAATAAAAAAAAATTGAACAATGTTGCTTATTTATGTAATATTTGTGCCTTTTGACTCAATAAGCTGTTTAATATAAAAAAGGAAAAAGAAAAAGAAGACCATTTTATTTAAAGCAAAGAGACTTGACCGAAAGACAAAAGGGAAAGAAAAGGGAAGGAAGAAGAAAAGAAAAGAAAGAAAGGGAAAGAAAAAGAAAGAAAAAGAAAAAGGAAAAGGAGTACACTCCACGGAGATCTTGTCAAGTTGGATTTATTTTAATTCATAACGCCCGGTAAGGATATACGCTAATCGAAGTAATTTTCCGAATTAGGGCACAAATTCAAAACTATGTGAAATTTGAATTGCGAAATCCGATTTTAGAGTTATTAAGCTGTAGAATTACATGAAAATCATGGATTAGGGCGTTGTGGAGCCATGGGGTTGACGGGAGTTGATCTGAAGTAACGTTTAGTTTGGGCGAAATTTTGGAGTTTTGCGTGCGAGTTTTAATCCCAAACCTATTGTATGGAGACCAATTCAGTTCTAAACCTTTCAATTGTGCCAATTTAGTCCTAAATCTTTTGATGATTTGCTAATTTAGTCCTAAACCTATTATTTGGATATTTGGCCGGAAGGATTCTATTGGTAAATTGTCAAAATGTTTATGACTAAATTGGTAAATCATCAAAAATTTAGGATTAAATTGGCACAATTAAAAGGTTTGGAATTGTATTGGCCTCCATATAATAGGTTTAAAATTTTCTAGACAATTTCCCCACTATTTTTTTTTTTGTAGAAGCACGTGGTAAACTAAAAGCCAAACAATTAAACTGAATTTGAATCATTATTTAAAAATTATGGGGGCAAGATACTCCAATGAAATGTTGCCTGATCTTCACGGTTCTCAATCAACGAGAGGAAACTATTTGGGACTCTGAGTATGTGACTTTGTTTCATCTCTTAAATTTTTCTTCATTCCAATCGATCTAACCTTTGTGTTGGCAAGCTTCTATAAGTTTGGAGTAATCAGTTTTTAATACCTTAATACATGGCTTCTTCTTTTTTCACACTAATTATTTCTTCTTATTTTCGACATCCATAATATATTTCTGCACGCAAGGATCCCACGAGAGCGCCTTCTAAGTTTTCGTCGGTATAGTTTTCTTGAAATATTTGTAGCGACTTAGCCTTTTTCATTCTCCTTACGAAACTTTCATGGTTGGCCATACAGTTCCGCAAATTCAGTCAGTTTTGTCCCACTTAATCCCTTTTTCATAGACATAGATTTTTCCGACTAAGTCATGGACTGATGTAATTTGTTAAAGCGGTCAAATGATATGTCATTTGATATTTGTATCATTTGAAGGTCTTAGATGGGTCAATATCAATGACCCGATTTAAAGTTATTGACACCTAAATTTTGCCAGTAGGTTGCCAATTACATTTCATATATAATGAGAATTGAAGTTGTCGATAACAATAGAGGCTGAACATAACCAAAAACATCAACCTTGCATGATCAAGCATTCACATTCCTTCTTAGGGAAAATTGTCCAAAAAGTCCTAAACTTATTGTACGGCGATCAATTCAGTCATAAACCTTTAAATGTTGTCAATTAGTCCTAAACCTTTTAAAAAGTTGCCAATTCAACCCTAAAACTTTTAATCGTACCAATTTAGTCCTAAACATATTGACTATTTGACAATTTAGTCCTAAATCTTTTAACGAATTGCCAATTTAGTCCTTCCGGCTAATTTTGGCCAGAAATCGCTGATGTGGCGGTCCAATCGGTGCCAGCCGTCCTACATGGCCCTGGCGTGGATAATTTTCTATTTTTTTAAAAAAAAATTGAATTTTTTATTGAATTTTATTTATTATTTTACTTTAATTCTTTTTCTTTTCTTTTTTTTTTCCTTTCTTCTTCTTTGTTGAGTAGGCGAGTCGCCGGCTGAGGGCCTGCAGAGGTGGCCAACCACTGGGCAAGGGCCGTCGACCCCCGCCGGCCCGGGGGCGGGGGTGGCGACGCCCTCGCCGGCCTGGGCGAGGGCGTCAAGAGCCGTCGTCGATCGTAGTGAGGGCGAGCAAGGGCTGCAACGCCCTCGCTGTGGCCTGCGAGGGCCTAGGTGAGGGCTCACAACGCCCTCACCGGCCCTTGCCCAGTGGCTGGCCACCTTCGCCAGCGTAGCCGGCTCAACGAAGAAGAAAGGAAAAAATAAAATGATAATAAAAATAAAATAATCAATAAAAAATTTAAATTTTTTTTAAAAAATATAAAATTATCCATGTCAACGCCACATAGGACAGCTAGCACCAATTGGACCGCCACATTAGCGATTTTGGCCGAAAGGACTAAATTAGCAATTCGTTAAAAGGTTTAGGACTAAATTGACAAATAGTTAATAGGTTTAGGACTAAATTGGCACGATTGAAAGGTTTAGGACTGAATTGGCAACTTTTTAAAAGGTTTAGGACTGAATTGGCAAAGTTGAAAGGTTTAGGACTGAATTGGCCGCCGTACAATAGGTTTAGGACTTTTTGGACAATTTTCCCTTCCTTGCTACATTTCATATTTTGTGAAGCAATCAAATAAAATGCACAGAACAATGAAATAAATCAAGCACCTGATTACGTGGTTCGGGTGAGGTGACATACGTATACGGGAAGAGTAGTACAAAATTTCACTATAGATCAAGCAATTTAATGGAGATTACAACTACACTCGAGTAACTCAAACATTTGAAGTGTTTCCAGCTCTCAATTACACTCAATATCTTACACAGTATTTAGCTCTCGCAATTATATAATTGGCTAAATAATTCGGTTATAATTAAAACAAACAAAATAAACTCACGGGAAGAACGCTCACGTAAACAACCCTCTTCCTCGGTGAACCAAGACGCACTTCAACCACGATGGCTTTCCTCCGTTTATAACCAAAAACAGCCTCCCATTCTTGCACACCGTCGCGACTTCTTGGTGAAAGAAGCCCATCACCAACTTTCTTTCCTTTTGTTCATTGTATTTGGCCAACATCACATGTTCTTCAAGCTGGAAGGAAGAGTTGATCACCTCTCTTTTGTGCGCAAAAGAGAGCTCCACCAGAACATGACAAATAAACAATTATTTCCCGAGTCCAGAATTCCGACTCGTGGCTTGAAAGAAAACAAAAGAGATGAGCAAAACTACTGTCTGGGATACAGAGGCAAACATGTTCGGGCGACACTACAAGAAGTACTAGGAGATGAAACAATCCCTTCAACAGTAGGTTATAAAAAAAAAAACAATCCCTTCAACAGTAAAACATCAGGATGGGCATGGATCCCGTGTGGCCTTCAAAAGGAAATTTTCTTTTGCTTTCTTCACAGGGTTGGTCAACCCAAGAAATTTGTTAATAGCGCGCAGTAAAAGCCCGATAACTTCATCTAAGAAGATCGCCAAAAGAGAGCCGAAGTCAAAACCGGTCAACATATCCAGTTGGACCCACATTCACTAAAAAGTTTAAGTCAATGAGTTATGAACCAACTAGGATATATTAATTGCTCAACACCACGTCAATTATCCAATGTGAGACTTTTCTAACACAATTCACAAGTGTATCTCAATAATCTCTCCCTCACGTGTGAGCTCAGTGTTAGATTTGCTCCCCCTTAATTTAGGTATTTTTCTGCATCAGTTTATCTCAACTTGAATCTCTAAGTCATTGCAATGCACCCGCAACTATGCACAACAACCATCATCAACTGCTAACTTGGGATTGCATCACCCATAATCTCTATCTCACGTCTCCAGACCAACTGTCAATGATCACTTCTTGCCAAACCAACCGTAATGGCAATTTCTACCCGAAACAAGCATCGATCATGAAATTTCTTTGTCGAGATATTTTTCAAACACCGGAACAAATTGAGGACCCACCAATCAACCATCGGCTCTGATTCCACTTGTAACACCCCAGGACTATACTATGTAATATTGTCCGCTTTGGGCCCACTGACTCTCACGGCTTTAAAATGCATTACACAAATATAGAACCCTAAGCCTTATAAGCTAGTCCGGAACTCCCCCCTAGGCTCTAATACCGATTGTTGGAATATAATATGGAAACGATAGGATCTTGCGAATTAAGTCAATGCGAAAATACTAAAGAAATAAATAAGGAACGATAAAGGACACCAGAGATTTATGTAATTCGGTCCGAATATCGGTACCTACATCCACGGGGAGAGCCAGCAATAAATAATCCACTATAATCGGAGAATCAGAGTTACAAATCGCTCAAATGCTCGAGTATTTCCCACACCTCAATTTAAGCCCAAATCCAAAATGCTTACGAATAAACAACTTAATTGGACGAAATAAACTCACAGCATCAACCACCGCATGTTCAAGCCCAAAGCAAAACACGCGCACGTTCAAGAACGTCTCTGTACGTTTTGCCTCCTTCGTGCGGCTTGAATACGAGCGTCTCTGTACGTCTTTGCTTTGTGCGGCTTTGGTCTTCGCTAAAGGAAAGAAACCCTCGATTTCTTTTCTTTTTATATGCGGCAAAAACCCTTGTTTTGCTTCCCTTTTACCTGACTTCCGTGACCTCACACGTTTCTCTTGTACGCCCAAGCCAAGAAGGGAAGTCCTTCGCTGGTAAGGAGTCAACAAATTGACCTGTGCCCACCAAAATAGATATAATAAAATAAAGTGTGCCACTGTTTTATCTTTTAGTGACCTTCTTTATTCTCTATTTGTGCTAAGCCAATAACCGTAAGCCCCTGCATCCGAAATTCAGTTAAATAGGAAAGTGAATTTGTTACGTAGGCTCAAACTCGAGATATAAATTCAACAATCCTTTACCTTGACTCAATGTTTGTAGCCAAATATAATGCTCATCATCCATGCTACTCTCTCAATGCCCCCACGGATGCTCACTCTTCACAGACGTCAATTGTGCTCAAGCAAACCTTGAGCTTCGCCAAAGGAACAGGCTTAGTCATCATGTCCGTTGGGTTCTTTGATGTCGCAATCTTTTTAACAACAATCACACCCTTCGCTAAGACATCTCGGATGAAGTGATACCTGATATTGATATGCTTCGTTCGCTTGTGATAAACTGGATTATATGTCAAATATATCGCACCTTGGTTGTCACAGTGTATATCAACAAAACTATTACCCACGTGGATGACTTATAAATGCCACACTGCGGAATTTGTTCATATATTATGGATGGCTCTCCGTCATCCAATTCAGATTGGGTTTTGTATACATGCTCAAACTCAAAACATAATTTAACATAATCGCATATAACAATTAGAGGTATTATAACTCTAGAGTTTTAGCTCCATCATGAGAGATGCAAATCGTCGGAGCTCCCGAATCCTTTTTCCTCGCCTCATCTCTCACGCAGACACTAATCCCTCTTCCTCATTTTTATTCCCACTCATGCATCAGTCATATAGGGGCACATAAGAACTCACCTTGAGTCCATTTTATTCCGACACTAATTACCCCAATCTCGCTTTTTCCACCATGTAGTTCAAATTATTAGTGAGGAATAGATAGGAGAACGAGACTTTCTTATAGAGCTTGGCCTTGGCGTTGAACTTCCGTAGCAGGACGAGGATTAACCACACTAATCGTGATCACTCCAAGCTTTACCAATGCAGAGAGGGCTTGTAATTCTTTCCGGTGATCATTTGATTCTCACGATGATTTTTTAGCATCAGAACAGAATGATCGAGGTGCTTGAGCCCACGAGCAAGACCAGAACATGAAGAGGATAAACCTGATGCATCTGCAACTAGCTATTCAGGAGAATAAAGAGCTCAACACTCTAATCAAAGAACCATTGTGGGAGACGGCGTCATCTTCACATTTGTGGGTCCCTAATCAATAAAACCACCGAGAAGAAAAAGGAAAGTGGAAGAAAAAAAGGAACAAATGAAAAATCCCAAATGAGCCCCACTTTTGAGTCATTATGAGGGTGATATGGTCAATACAATGTAATAGGGGTGAGTAAGATGGACCGCCTAAACCGGGACCAGACCGGACCGAACCGAACCGGACCGACCGATTTGGTCCGGTTCTCGGGAATATCGGTCCGGTTCCCAGTTCCTAAAAGTGGAACCGGTTTCCGGGCGGTCCGGTTCCTGGTTCTAGGGTGGGAACCGGACCGACCGGACCGGACCGATAAATATATATATTTTTCTAATTTTTTCATATATATATATATATATTTCTAATTTTTTCATATATATATATTTACTTTTTAAATATATATATTTAAATAACAAAAGAAGCATTTGATAGTTCATTTTTATTCGGTTCCAATGGGACCAACCCAAAATGCTTTCATATATTGGTCCCGAAAATGCTTCCCGGTTCCCTCTTATCTTTACCAATTGGTTCCATTGGAACCGGACCGACAGTCCGTCCGGTCCACTGTCCCAAGATTAGCCGGTCCGATCCCCGGTCCTAGAAACTGGAAATCGGTCCGGTTCCCGGTTCTTGGGTTGGACCGGACTGGACCGGGAACCGCTCACCCCTACAATGTAAAAGGGAGTGTGAGAACCAAGAGAGGAGTAGAAAAAGTGTGATCCAATAAAATAAAGGGTTAATACCACGAAAAACTCCACCGTGATAAATTTACCCAAAATTAATTTTTTGACCACCAAAAACACCAAACTGGTACATTAGTGACAAATTTACCCTAAACTAATTTTTTACCACCAAAAACCCTAACTGATACATTTGTAATAAATTTACCCTATGTTAATTTTCATTAAATTAGATTAATACCACAAAAAATTACAAACCGTATATCTGTAATAAACGAAGAGTAAAACCCAAAACTAATACATCCGTTAACTGCTGCATGTCATTTAATAAAGCAATTTGACAGTAAAATTTAACAAAAACTAACTAAGGATAAATTTGTCACGTGTATACCAGTTTGAGGTTTTTTGTGGTCAAAAAATTAGTTTGGGATAAATTTATCATAAATGTACTAGTTTGAGGTTTTTGGTGATAATACCACCAGAAATCTCAAACTGTGCCCACCGTGATTCCCGAACTTTCTTTTGTGTTACTAAAAATCATAAACTTGCCTGTTGTAACACAAATACCACAAACTTTTTTTTGTCATTAAAAATCCCGAACTTATATCGGTGTGACAAATGCCCCTTGGATGGAATCGAAATAGAGGGTATATATGACTTATTTGTGTCATAGTAAGTTTAGGATTTATTGTGAAAAAAATCGGGTCATTTGTGTTACAATGAGCCTAGTTTGGGATTTGTTGTGGTATTTGCCCTAAATAAAATCATCCAAAGCAAATAAGAAAATGACAAAAATGCCGCAAGAAACACAACGTAAATAATAATCCAAAAAAGCCTCGAGCCTCATCATTGCTTTTAGAGAAAATTCCAAATAAGAGCTTGAAGTGTCCTCATTTTCTTTAATAAGGGTCTAAAATGGATATTGTTTCAAAAAAGGGTATGTAGTGGCCACAGCAATTTCAAATAAGGGCCTGACCTTGCTAGCCACGGCTAAATACTCCAGCCGGTCAATGGCAATTTCGTCCAAAGTTAATTTTAGCCTAAATTTTAGTAAATTAGATTAAAAATTAAGAAAGCTAAAAAATTTTAAAAAGAAAAACAAATACAGGCGAAGGCCTGGGTTTTTTTTGTTTTGTGTGTTTTCTTTTCTTTTTTATAGCCTTCTTTTCTTTTTTGAGTTTGTCTTTTTATGGAAAAATTTTGGATATTTTTACGTAATTTAATTAAGATTTTGTGTAAAAATTAGGATTCATATCAAAACAACGTCGTTTTGGTACTTTAGTTAACCTTAATGACACTTAGAACGCCACGTGAGAGAGATAAAATATTAAAAATAACAACGTCAGCATTTTCTGTTAGTCGAATTAGACAAAATTAACGAGAGGACTTGAGGGCTGGCTTTGCCTATAGCTAGCAAGGGTCGCCTAGGCGAGGCCAACCTTCGCCTGTAGCTTTTGTGGGCGGCCTCGCCCGGCCCTCTCCGAGTATCGTCAATGGCCCGGCCATTGCCTAAGATTGGCCATTGGCGAAAATGAAAAAAAGGAAGAAAAAGGAAAAAAAAATCGAAAAAATAAAGGATGAAAATACCATTGTGAAGTCAAGCCCTTCTTTTAAGATTGACATGACCATTTTAGGTCTTTATTTGAAATCCATGATCGACCTGGCAAATGTGTTTGGAGTCCCGTCCTACGCCTTCTTCACGTCGAGCACCGCGTTCCTTGGCGTGATGCTACACCTCCGATCACTCCAAGATGAGCACCACATGACATAACCGAATTCAAGGACTTACTGGCGAGCTGGACATCCCAAGTTTCGCAAACCGGTTGCCAGCCAAGGTCCTACTCTCCATGGTTTGGATGAAGGAGGCGGTCCGACCATTCTTGGAGCACGCCGGGAGGGTGAGAGCTACCGAGGGCACTTCAACGAGCTCGAACAGCATGCAGTGAGGTCCCTGGTTGGCCGCAGGGCGCCCGCGGTGTACCCTTTGGGGGCCCATATTGAATATGAAGGGCGAGACTAAAAAGAAGGCTAATGGTGGCCGCCGAGGCGATGACTTCATGGAGTGGCTCAACGACCAACCGCTTTATCGGTGGTTTTCCTATGCTTCGGGAGCATGGGGAGCTTCGTTGAGGACCAGGTGAAGGAGATGGCCAATGCGCTAGACTGAGCGAGCAGCGCTTTCTGTGCTCCCCACGACAACCACCACCGAAGGGCTAGGTTGAGTTCCTACGTGACTACACGGACCCTGCAGAGGTCTTGCTCGAGGGCTTCCCTAGACCAGACGGGCAGGCTCCATGGACTACGGTCCTAGCCCACCTTGCAATTGGGCGGTTCCCGTAGCACTGCGTATGGAACTCCACCTTGGAGAGCATATTGTTTAGCGTGGCAGTGGCCATGTGGCCCTTATACATCAAGCAATAGTGCAATGCATGCTAGCTGGTGGTGGAGCTAGGTCTCGCCGCGGAAATCAAGGTGGACCGTACCGCGGAAATCAAGGTGGCCCTTATACATCAAGCAATAGTGCAATGCAACGCCGTCGCAACTACGGACGAAATAGGTGGAATATAGAAGTTAAATGGAGGACGTCGGCAGCTAGAGGCGGAAGAAGGTGAAGGAGGCTGGTGAGAAGAGTAGGATAGCATTGATTCTTCTTACTTGTCTTTGGGTCGTTTGATTAAGGACAATTTGAATTTGGCCGATCGAAAACGATTCCACTTTAAGCCCCTCTTTTTAAGAATATCATCCTACTTCGAGTCATTATTTGAAATTTTCCCTAAAATCATTCGACGTGTATTGCCTAGAAGATAATGTCATCAAAAAATGCGGAAACGGTGTCGTTTAGCCTTTTCGTTGCCCCAAATTAACGAATTGGACTAAATTGGGCTAATTCAAACGCCAATCCCAGTTCATCTTCAAATGAAAAATTGCAGGTTAATTGGTTCTGAGTTATGTAGTTGCTTCTGGGCTAAAGTCATAGTAAAAATAAAGAGTGAGGATTGGATCTGCAACTCGAAATCAAGTTCATCACTTCGTCCTCGGGAGTTTCCAGGATTGCAGATGGCGATTACGAGCAAGAAGAGACCTTAAGCTTTTGGGAAATTTTGCGAACAGAGGGAGAATCAAACCAATTCCCATTATATGTCGAACATTTGTCAATAACTTCCTCTCCAAAAACGAGGTCACATCTGACGGAGCTTTGCTCCAGTAGAGCCGGCTCGTCCCGTGGCCGTTGAGATGATCACCGCTGGTTTCTCTCTTCTGCTGGCGCTGGTTTCTCTCTTCTGCTGGCGAGCGGTTCACCTTCGGCTTCAACTCGTCAGCCTCTAAGAGAGGTTCCTAATGATGCTGGCTCAAGGAAAGCAAGAACGCCATTTTTTTCTATTTGAAGGGATACAGAAAGCGAAAGATAATCCGCTTACAGAATAGATGGGCGTAGACTGACACTTAACTCATCAATTGAAATGTTATGACATCAAAATGAGCCTCGTCATCCGAGATTCTGAAGATCCTCTCCCCACCAAGTGTTTTCAGGTTTGCGGTCGGCAAGAGCCATGGATGAGGACTGTGATTGCTCTCGCGAAAGGGCCAATTCAAACAAACCCGACATCTGATATCTGCTCAAGGGATCACTTCACCGTTCTTGTTGAACAAGAACGATGTCAGAGAGCCCTCCGGCTCGCTCCGCATTCTGAGTAGACTACTCTTGGTGAGAATAATTCAAGTTCACAACAGAGTAAAATGCACAAGGTGATACAGCCCCTCGGTCAAAAGCTGTGAACTTGAGCACTTGATTTCACCAACCATGGAAGGTACTGCAGGTTAAATTGATAAAGGGGATACAACAGCTTAAAACATTTAAGTTATCTGAGCCACAATTGTCGAAAAATTATAGTACATGTAAGCATTACAAGAGTCTTCCGCGCGCTGGATGCGTCCGAAACCATTATGAGTCGGAGACAATGGATCCGAAATTATCATAAATAATGAGACACAGGTGTGCACTTTACTGTAAGCCAAATTATCGGCTTCCAGAAAATGTCGAATCACCGTAGCACTAACTATTTTTCCGTGAGTAGCATAACACTAACTATCTTTCAATTCCTCCTCGAATTGATGCAGTTTCTCCCGGACTGGATGCAAAAATTGTTTCAAGTCCTTACAGATCTGCTGCTTATCTTGTTGCAGAAAATCCTTTTCTTCACTTAGTCTGACATTTATCTACAGTATTGAAGGACAATAAATAGTTAAAGATCTGTCCACCCGCAAATGACCAAATTGTTGAAACAAAGAAGAAATCAACAAGTCAAATTACCCAAACACTTGGACTTGAAGACAGACATACCTATAAACCAAAAGTGGACATGATTGCCTAAGAGATGAGTAAAATCAAAGATTTTGTTCTACCAGAGCATGCTGGGTTATCGATAAAGACCATAATATGGCTACTGACATATAAGCACCACAACCCAGCTAGGTGTTGCAAACTCTTAATGTTAAACACATCCCTCATGCTCAACTCATCCTTAGAGCCGTTATCAATACATTTTTCCGATATAAACGCATCATCATTTTATTCTCTGCAAGAAATGTGCATTTCTATAGTTTTGGCCATCCACAGATGTCTATTCATACAAGCATAACTATTAACCCATACAACTAAAAGATCC
This sequence comes from Syzygium oleosum, assembly GCF_021117445.2. Taxonomy (NCBI): domain Eukaryota; kingdom Viridiplantae; phylum Streptophyta; class Magnoliopsida; order Myrtales; family Myrtaceae; genus Syzygium; species Syzygium oleosum. The sequence goes on along the minus strand of NW_026607500.1, from coordinate 1,865,173 downwards.
CAATATGATCGAAGAATGTACCTGCAGGTCATCTAGTTCACCAAATGAAAACTCAGGGATCTCCAAATGACCTTTAACTTTCTTTTTCTCCTCCCTAATAGTCCATTCTCCTAAAATACATGGAAGCGGCCAGTCAATCTCATTAAAATTTGTCTTTCTGCACACAAAATGTGCATGAATACATGCATGCATGTGCAGGTGTGAGTGGGTGTGTGGGGTGGCGGTGCATGTGAATGTGAATGTAAAAGAGAGAGATGCAGGAGCCAAACCCTTGATTTTTAAATTCAGCTCGTAAGTGTAACCAACCCTTTTCTTGTTCCGCACAGTCACCAGAAATGCCTGATCAGTTAGACAAAAACAATAGTAGCAATGGTTAAGTACATTGTTACTAAAATTCCCACACTTTTATATAAAATACACGTTATTATCCTTTCCAACAAAGCTTCTACAACTCGCACACTTTCTTATCTTTGCAAAAAGTACTAGTTTTCTTGTAGTAAGACCATTCATACAATTACAAAACATGAGCTGTCCGTAGTCTAGTAAAGGTTCTTTAACATGTTGTTTGCCACTAGTTCACCAAAAAATTTGGTGGTAACATACATTTTCCTATATAAAAATATATTACATCCTTTCTATTTTCTCATTAGATGGTAGGAAACAGTAACAACATCCAAGTATTACACTTTATTTTTACATGATACTAATTTAACATGCGAGTTTTTCTCAACTGTAACATAGTCGAGGCAAACCCATAAAACATTATTTGTAGATCCTTTTACATTACACCAATATTTTACCAGTTCTCTTTGAGGCAAGACAATATATACCATCAATATCTGGTACCATTTATTTTCGTCCTCTATATTAACTACTAGAGGTGAAGTATTAACTAAACGAAACCACAATCAAAATAAAGATAAGCAGCAGTCCTGCCTTAGTAATTTGTATGAAAAAGAAGAACCCCATCAATATGAACAAGCAATTGCCAAGGTCCTCTTATGCCAAGAAAATACATACACCATACAGAGTCCACCGTGAAAAGGTATTGGCATGATATGGTGGCAAATTAGAGCAAAATCCTAGTTAGAGACAATTATGCAAATGGATTTAAAATAAGAAAGTTATTCTCAGGCTACATCTCAATCCACATGACAGATGAGTTCTAATATTTTTCTTTCATCTTATTTATGTTTTGTACCACAGTAAAGTAGGGCCTCCCAATTCCAGTTTGTAAAAGTTATCCCAACTTCAAGCGCAATGATCCCATGCAACCGTATAAGGATGTTAAACAAGTAGAAAGCTGGATTAAGAACGAAACTGATGATGAGGAACAGGTATGCCACTAGCCTCTTCTGCTAGTCCAAAATGAAGAAGATTGGTCACATAAACTTCCTGTTTCTTTTAGCACGCTTGTCAGCCAATTTTTATCAATCTGAAGGTTGACTCAATGAGCTCTGATCTCCTTTTAAACCTCCCTAAAAGCTTTTACAAGTAACACCAGATTCATACGAGTGAGACAGACTTAAACAAAATTTAAGAGTCTAAAATACGGATAATCTCATTGCTAGAGAGTAGTAGATGTTGATGTTTCCCCCAATACACATACTGACATAGACTAACTTAATACGGCCAACTTCAAGAGAAGCCATCATCATTATATATTGTATAAAGTCTAGATCTCTAGCATTATTCTATCATGAGTACATCAGCCACTATGGAAAATCATTTCAATAGTTGTTTCAACATTTCCAGAAATCCTACTTGAGAACAAAATAAGAGCACCAGCTATAAGGTGACAACAAAAGGCCCTATTGGGAATGGACCGGCGTTCTTCTTAACTCCTCATTTTCCCCATATTTGATCAGTATATTAGCAGGTACAATATTGAGCCAGGGAAAGAACGCATTTCTATTGGCTTGGCTTTACCCCTGATGACTAACTAGCCTGTTTACCCAGTTCAATCCTCAAGAACCACACCATACATCTTTTTTCTTGGAAGAATCTTGACATATTGGCAAGAAGCTTCCACATATTTTTTAACTATGATAACGACATGAGAGATTATAATGTGTCAGCTAAGCTTCCACATATTTTTTACACCTCATTTTCCCTATATTTGATCAGGCGCGAAGTCGTGAGAACTCACATCACCACTGCAGTTCGACACTTCTGATATTTCTGCACAGCCACCACTGAACTCCAGCGAGCCGATCGATGTGAGCAACTCCTGCAACGGAACCGCAAATAAACGTCATTACCAATACATGGAATTTCCATAGAAAGATAATGGGCATCACAGTGGGTCATCGCTCTTTGGACACACTCCATCTTGAACTTTTCAGACCTTTTATAATGCTTAGAAATAAGTACTGACCCACCAGAATTCAAAAATTCCCCAGAAGCTCATTCCAAGAAAATATGCAACATCTTATCTGAAGAGTGGGATAATAAAAACTGCAAGCAGCAAACTGACCTGAATCCTATTTGAAGCCCATTTGTTGAGGTTTTTCTCCTCCCAAGTCCCAGCCTGACCCAAAAACAGAAGCCACAAAACTTTTTCAGCCAAAAGAGAAACGAAGAACCACCCACACTACCCATCATCCTAAGCGTCACAATTCCATATCTCAACAGCAACAGCCAATCGGAGACAGAAACGAAGACGGATCCAACCACCACCTTATTCCACACGGAACCGAGAGTCGCCGGCGACTGGGAATCAGGCACCACGTCCTGGGGGGAGAGCTTCCGAGGGACCGGGGCGGGCGCGGCATCCCCTGAGGCCTCCCTCACCCAATACCTGTACGACACCGACTCCGACTCCGACTTCTTCCTCTCCTCCTCCACCGACGCTCCCTCCATCTCGGACCCCCCCACCTGCCTCCGCCCTGTCCACCGGAACCGTTTCACCCACCGCGCGCACCGGCCGAAACCGAAACCGAAACCGAAACCAGATCTCGAAGGAACGGAACAAAGCACGTACCTCCTGCTGCACTGCGAATGCGGGGCGGGATCAACCCGAGCAAGCTCTCGCCGGCGACCAGAACGCGCCCGCCAACCACCCCGGAAGGCGACGACGGCGGCGGCGGAGACGGTCGGTTCGACGCGGTGTCTAGGGTCTCCGGAAGCTTCTGGCTCTGATCGGGGCGGTCTTCGTCAACTGGAGCTTCGTTCCCCTTATGCGGGGAGCGTCATTATTATAAATAACGAGAAAGGGGTCAAAAAAGAGAGATCTCCAAATTTGCGGGGTAGATTTTGAAATATTTCTTTTTGAAAAAATACTTGTTTCTAGATTCATCTACATCAAGTGAGAGAGACTGTGATGGTTCCCAAACTTTTCTTTTGCTTGCTCTTTATTCTTTGCTTTGACCTTGTTTTACATGATCAAGCTGACAATTTTCGGCGCGATCCGTTTGCACGGCATGTAACCCGATGCATAGTCAAAGTGCACTTATTGTATCAAGGTTAAACGGGTTTTGGTGTCGTGAATGGGTCAACTTGTTTATGCACGGAAATGAACATGTCGCGTACGAGATGACACTTTTAACTCGTTCTGTGACACGTAGATAAATGAGATTGCGCATACTAACATATCATCGTGTCAATTATGAATGTATTTAGATAAATTTGGACACGTTTAGACTTTGTTTTAGGCATGCTTCTAGACACCCCCATATGCAAAAGAATTTCCAATTTAAACATGCTTATCCGCGTCTAATAATGCCAGGTCGTATAACTTGCTCAGTTAAACGTATCACGATGGCACGTCTGATAAATGCATCATTTTCAGGTTTGGACCCAAATTCGACACAACATGACTTTGAAATGACTCAATCCACGACACAAAGATGCACATCGCCAGCTTAAGACGAAGTATTCAAGACTTTTTGAGCACTCGATTAAATATTTATTGGCCGCGCTAATCACGCTAGGTATTAGGCATTACCTATCCCCGTGTTTCTAAAAGAGATTCCGCAATATCATTCAATGATTCCAAGTTGTAGCTTGCATATTATATCGGAGCCAATTACCTAGCGGGGATCAAACAATCAAATTGCATGAACAGAGCGAATTAGCAGATTCAATCATTACAAAAAAGAAAAGAGCAGTACAAATTAGAGGACCAACATCAGAGTTTACCCTTGCAATAACAAAATTGTCATACAAATTACAGTCAAAACTTAAAATTCTAAAAAAATGCAGATGGTGTCCTCCTCTCTTAACCCTACAATTTAAGTGCTAAATCAGTCGGTTTTCCTGTTGACAACTCTATGCTCACAATCGATTTTCAACTTTATGATGAATGGCGGTTCACAAAAACTCGACCAGACGGCTGGCGCACGCAAAGGCTGTACTTGCCACGGAAAAACTGGCCTCGACTTGCAGACGTAACTTCCCTCTTGACTTAGCAATTCGAATTTTGCAGTTAGCAGTTGCCAGAGAGTATGCACCACCTAGGACCGTCCAGAGAGTCCGTTCGGTGGCGCCCTCAATTGATTTTCGGCTTTGGTCTTTTTGGCTTTAACAAAATGAGGAGAACTCCTGCGACAACGAGAAAAGCTGGGACCGTACTCATATCGAAGATGACATGCAATTTCCTTTCTCGCATGCACTGGACGGGATGAAGCAGCGCAATGGTTGAATTCACTTGATGAGCAAACCTAGAGAGCAAATAAACAGCTAGTTAGGAAACTGATCATAAACACCATAAAATAAATACAGTAAATTCCGATACAGCCATAGTAAAATTACAATTCCTATATTTAAGTTGAGGATCGTGATGCTTTTCCCTTCCTAATATGTGACAAGGCAAAAAAGAGCACTGAGGCAACGACAGTTAGAGATGGAAAAAGCAAAAAAAAAAAAAATTGTGGTGCAGCAAAAGCCACTCGTCATAATCTGCTTTCAGTGAATCCGGCTATTAATATTTCCCAAAGGTACATTCTTTCCCCAATACCATCCTGCAAAGTGCAAATGTTGCATTTGCATCTTGGGATACATGTAGTCCAATCAATTAGCAGTCTGAGCTGGCACAGAATTACCTCTATACTGACTGCGCGAGCTTCAGACTCGAGACTTAAATTACTATAGCAATGGCTCATATGAGCCCCTCATAACAGCAGCTAATAAACATGCCGCTGAACTAGTTTCTGCTTCTTTTGCACTCAAATCTACAAGGGCAATAAGGTGCTCATCATCATCATGATAGCAGACTAGAGTTGCATATCCTAAAGCTAATGAGTTTTCCAGCAAATCATGAAAACTCATAATCAGGAATAACAGATGAAGAACATCCAACGGTCTCCGAAGCACTCTCCCAGATCAAAGAGCTACCCCAGCTGATAGTTTTCCAGCAAATCTATAAACTGATAAAACAAAGCTCCCACCTCTACTTTGTAACCATACAACACTTTATCCTATCCTTCAATTAATCCCTGTGGAGCCTAAAGCATGAGATACAATTGGACAGTGTTCAATTCCCAGTCTAGGGCATTTCTGTAGACTCCAGGTCCGATACCAACTAAACTTCTGCAATTATACTAGAGCATATTTCGTTTTGCCAGCCAGAAAATCCCATCAAATGCTTCCACTAAAAGATCTCCACACAATTTTGAAAATAATTGCATTAAAGAATCCCTTTCACATCCCGCAAACAGCAACAGTGCCTCACGTCTCTACTTATCTCCACAGGCTTGTCCTATTATACCCATTTGCTATCTAATTATGCACCCATATTACTAGTTACCCTACAAATAGCCCAGTGGAAATAACCAGTTGTTAGTCGCCTCACCCTTTAGATGCATCCTCCAGCGTATTCAGAAATCTCAAAGCATCTGTATAGCGCAATTCTCCAATACTTGTTGAGATCTGAGAAAGAAGATAATTTGTCCACGTCAATGTAAAGTAGGAATTTCATCAAATACACTTCGACGGGGACAGACTTCAAATGGGAATTGATTAGCAAGAGGAGAGAAAGACATACTGACCCTTTTCCAAAGCCCAACCAGGGTATTGTATTTATTCACTAGCTCGCGCTCCTGTGACTGAAATATTTTATACGTCTTTTCAGCTATATTTCGTTAAGTCTCTCTTAATAGTAATTTCGGATCAACATTACTAAAAATAACCAAAGACGAGGTTCCAACTGAAATAAAAGCAATCATAAAGTTTGTGATGAACAGCTGTAACTCCCATCTGATATCAGCTATCTTTATTCAAGAAAATTGGTTAAGAAGATAATAGTCTTCTCAGAACATATCCAACCCAAATGAGCTATATGGTCCATGTATTTGAAGATTCGTTCAAGTGCAAGTCCCAAGAAAATAAAAATTAGAGGAAATAATTCGAAAGCCACTAAAAGAATTTCTAGCATAAAAGCACATTAGAAGGGGCTATATTAAATTTTAGCAATATTCAGATGTAAACATCTAATGGCAAGGATACTGGTCCGCTCAACAACTAAAAGGTGGATGGCTGAGTTGACGAGCTGTATTGATTCCTCGAGTGCTGTAATGATATAGCTCCGAGCAAAGCTATCAGAATGAAACCTTGAAATGTGCCAACCTTGAGAAGTCACAGAAAAGGGATTACATCCCACCGACCAAACCCAATCCTGTCAAAGCGGATACATCACATAAACAAACAACCTTAACATGCCAAACCGCAAGTGTCCTGCTGGGATAATCTAAATACAAAAAGTACAGTAACAACATGCCAGATTATAACATATCACGGATTATAAAAACATAAAGCTGCCTGCTGCAATATCAAGTTTCTTCAAGAATTATACCATTTCAAATTTCGCTGTTCATAATACGATAATCAACATCTCAACAGACATTGCCATGTTAAATAAAAAAATGATGAGCATGCACAACTAGACCCCATCATCTATGCATGGGAAGGACTCATCCCATGTTTTCATGAGTATGCACGTAATCTCAAGCACATTTGGCCCCCCAAAAAAATCAATGAATGCATGCCCATATCAAGCATGTTTGTTGCACAAGCAAGCAATAGCGCAGATTCCACAAATGATATAGTAGAATAACATTAGCAAACTCAAGAACTGTAAAAATAAGTTAACATCAACAGTTAATCTCATGAAGCAAAGTGATGCCCGATTGCACAAATAAATGTCCATTTCTCAGATAAGAAGCTCCAGAAATGAAAGCGTCATACAGAATGGTGACAATGTAGGAAAACAGACAGTTGCACATCATTACACATCAGACTTGAGGCATACCTCAACTGCAGTTTCATGGACCTGACTGTAAACCAAATGAAGAGGAAGCAAACCAGCAAGATGTTCTGCAGCAGCTGATAAGGCAGCTTTCACTGGCCTCCTGAACGGAATCAAACATAGAAATATATAAAGCATTAAAACCAGCCCCATCCTTGGTTATATAGTAAATCCTATAAAGATTTAATCATACGAGAAAATCCGGAACAGCAAACACCTTAAAATTTCTTACCATAAAACACCATTCAGTATGCAAGGGTAATCTGTACAAACCTAATTTTCTTATCACGTATTACCGAGTTTTACCAATTTGACAGAATTGACTCAACCTAAACATAAAGTTTTTGGAAGGATGGGTGACTAAGAAGCTTAACATCAAACACTAGAAAATCCAAATAAGTCCCACTACCATGAAAATGTCAAATGATTGAGTGCAGAAGTAGAGATAACTCGGCTGCAAAAAAATGCCCATGTGGGAAGCCTAGATGTCAACCATCAGATATAACTTAATGAAAAGGCCAAAGGCAAAACATCATACCTCAAATCCCACAACAACGACTCCCCATTGCATTGCAGATTGCTCTCCCACGATGGTGAGTCTGATTGTACTACTATAATCATATCAGAAAGAGCTTTTGCCTGATAATGCTTGTCAACCAACAAAGGATCGCTATGAATAAACCAAAATATTGGAACTTCCAGGGTTGACCTGCTGTGGGCGTGCATCCCTGCATAAAAGCAGGAACTGGCATCATTACCAGGATAAGATATGAGCAGTAAAGTATCTTTCCTTGAAGATGGACCTCAACAGACATGGTTCTAATCTAGCTTTGTGTAATTCTCAAAGCAAAACTTGAGACTTCTTAATTCTTGTTGAATACATGCACATAGAGAATTCTCCAACACTAAACCTTCCGAATCCATATTAATTCATGAACTCACGTAAATCCTATCCAGCAAAGGATATAGAAGTACCAAGATAGACCACCTAAGCAAAGAAAGACAAGACAACAACATCCATACTACACTACTGATAACACTTGCAGCATGAGAAGTCAGAAATACTATTCCACGGGGACAATCAAGAAGTATACAAATATTTTAACCTAATATTGTACAAGAGCGCATGTCCATGAGATATATATATATATATATATAGAGAGAGAGAGAGAGAGAGAGAAGGAAACAAAAGACCTTTAAGGGAACCTTGATCATGTAGCCTCTGTAACTGATACTGCAAAATTGAGGAATCAAGATAGGACCGAACAGATTTCCTGTATGTCCCATTAACGAGTAAATATGGGACCGCTGCTGCTCTGCGAGCCACGGAAAAAGCCATTGCTAAAGCAGGATCCTCAGAAAGTGGTAACCTACATACATTAAAACAAACCAAGTAACTACATGTATTTGAAAGGTTAAGCAGCTATCCTAATAGATCCACCAACTTAATGCTTCTTAGGTATACCAAAGAAGAAACAAAACCATGTTTATTAAGAAAGAAACTGGAAATTACAGAATAACCCCAAGCATACATGTGCTGACTGAACATAGGTTTCTGAGAGGGTAAAAGTAAAGAGGACAGTCCGTCCATGAGAGCTGTCAGATCAACCGGTAACTTCTTAACGTGTCTAACCTTCTGCATCCAAAGAGAGTTACAGAGCATGTGAGTTGCTATCTGTGATGAACTTCACCTAATATATCCAAAGGTGAAATATATAGCAATACCTCCTGGGTTATGAAGAAAAGCTGAAAGGATATCTTTTCATAGTAATGGAATGCTCCATCAGCCATGGAAGGTGATATGATGTGTCTCATCGATCCCCACAAGGTCGCCCCTAAATGAGCCAGAAAAGTATCGCGAGCAACTGTGTAGTTTTGAAAGTCCTAAACCGAGAAGAATAAATTTTGAGAGGCCATTATGATTCAAACTCATCTATCCAAAAGCACAAACATTGCTTAGAAAGTTCTGTAAATAAGAAGATGGCGTGTATGTTGACTGAGAAAAGAATACTATTTCTAAGAAAAGAAGCAAAATGTATACCTCATGAGTATCACTGAACAAATTCCAGCTTTCCATTCGTTTCAACGCTTCAATGGCCTTTCTCCGATGACTTTCATCTTTGTCTTCCCCTTCAAATTCTTGGAGTTCACTTTTTAAATCCTCCATTCTCTGGTCAAGTTCTGACATGACAACATGAGCACCACACAAATTCACTACCTTATGGTACATTAACGCCCGTGCAAATTGGAACTATTTCATATCACTTCGGACAGCTGAATATGTTTTTAATAAGAGGGATATCAAGTCATCTGACTATCTTTAGCAGTCTCCCAGAAAAAAGTTGGAAGAAAATTTGGAAGAAAATGATTTTTTCTTATAATATCTGCGTGGCATCACACATTCACTTTACTGAAAAAACATCGGCATCTGAAAAAACTTAGCCACTGGATAGACAGAAGCAAAACTATTACTATAAATTTGACAGATGTTCGAAAACCCAAAAACTTAGTCATCTTCACAATCACTACCATTCCATTGCAACAAATAGAGAACATTACAGAAGAAGCCTAGAAACGAGGCTATACCTTCACAAAGGGCAAGCTTAACTTTTCTTCCCTGACAATGTTTGAATGCAAAAAGCTCATATATGTCGATCTCTGCTAGAAGAATATCAATGGCCTGATGGTCCTTCTGCCATTGAAACCAAGCTATGTAAGTATTAGAAATGAGATCATGAAAAATATAATCAAGGAATCCATGGACATGCTTCACCAACTACTTAGAAATTACATATTTTTTCCACCTGGTATGAGAATCTAACATCAAATACCATCAAAACATGGAAGTCATACTTCCAGTGGTGGCCTCCTATGCTCACCAAAACTGCCATCGTGCCAAAATAAAGTAGATCCATTACACTAAAAGTGAAATTGCCCCAAACTGCTGATATAAAACATGTAATTGATCGATTATAATTGGTGATACAAACTGCTTAAGAGAAAGGATCAGTGAAGTTAGGCTGTTGGTGGAGAAGAGTAGTTACTAGCTTTAGTATGTCTTTCAAACACTCTTGAAAGACTCCTTTAATAAATAAAAAGATCTACAGTAAATCAAACATTTTTGCTAAGCAGACATCCAGTTGACAAATAATAGCAGGTTAAGTTAGAATTCACCATATGGAATAATCCTAAAGGAATTACAACTACTGACATGGGATGGATATGTAATTCGCACGCCAAAGACTTGTACTGCAACAGTGCAGCGCAAAGTTGAGATGCAGACTCTCTCATACTTATCCCAAGAGTTCAGCAAGCAGAACTATGAGAAGTCAAAATCCTTCTCCATCGTCTAATTTTCACTCTCCTCTATTCTCTAACAGTAGATCTATTAACATTTGTCTTTAGGGAGAACCTTGTCACTAACTCCTCAATTCTCTAACAGCAGATTTGTTAACATTTGTATTTTGGAGAGAAGTGAGAATTCTCCTCCCCAATTCTCCTAAGACTCCCCTTTTCCCTTCATGGTTAAAGCGCTTTCTCCCTCTTCCCTTCCATTTTTGTTTATTATGGGATGGAGAGTAGAGAAAAAAGTTATTCACGCATCTCATGTAGACAGTTCGTGTCAAAAGTTGCCAGCTCTTGGACAGAACAAAATGAGAGCTTTTGAAGGGAGAATATTCTATCCAAGCACTCATCGTTTTACAGCTTTGATAAAGTGGGGATTCACTCTAGGAGGTAAATGCTATTGCATTATTTTTCTTGTAATCGAGCTGCCTTTTTTTTTTTTTTTTTGCTGAGCTCTTTCTATAAATAGGTCACATTACATGAATGCCCCAAAGTGAATATCTCTTCAATTATAAGCAAAAAAAAAAAAAACAATTGTAGTCCTTGAAATTCTAACAGGACACCAAAGGAAGATTAAACCATATCACAACCAAATTTCCCACCAGATTATGAAATCTAGTTGCCTGCACAGGAATTATCTAACTCTTTCCTAAGTCCACCTACAAAGATCAACTTCTTTCAAACAGAATATCACAGAAATGACAAAACATTACACTCCAAATTAAATGACTAATCCAAATCTTTATACGGAAGGAAGGCAGTCTACAAGATTTTGCTGATTTCACTCAACTAATTTCAAGTTCCAATTATATGTAAAGGGCAGATAGACAATAGATTAATCAGTTTTGGATAAGCTTACATCCCCAAAGACGGCAAACTTTTCCTGAATTGCATCTTGCAAACGATCTTCAGCTTCTTCTTCTGAGATTTCTGGTTCCCAAAAGAAAACCATGAATAAAGTTACTTTTTTTTTTTGTTTATTCAGTTTACAAGTACCAGATTTAATAGGACTAACTTTATCAGAATATAACAACAATATGATGCTACTATAAAGAGCCAGCATGACAGTTCTCATTAATCTACTTTGTGAACCAATAATAACACAAATCCAAGAAATCCCTGGTTCTTCTATATTCAGAAATCCAAGATATCCCTCGTTCTTGTACATTTTGTTATACTGGAGCAGTTCCATTTTTATAAAGAATTACAATTATACAACAACATAAAAAAAAAAAACAGAAAACAAAAGCTTTCACCATGCCACTTCCCCAAATATATTGCCATGAAATGTATATACAAGGCAAATATCCAGTCCAATACTTCCAATTGCTGTAAAAACATTTGTAGATGCCCAAAAGCTATATCAGTAGTACCTCCATGATAATTAGACCATATTACCATTGCCAACAGAAATCTGAGTTGTTTTGGATAGATAAAACGAGATACGAAAAATCACCCTATCTACCTGCAACAGCACCAATTGTTCTTGTCACATTTGGTAGAGTATATTCTGTACGCACACCTTCTCCACCAACAGCAGGGCCCCATGAGAAAGGGCCTGCACTTAAATCAATGAATGCCCACCTGATAAAGAGTTTATAAGCATCAAGGGCTAACATGACCCCCTTCAAATCCACAGAAAGAGAGAATAGAGACTCCAACCTGTCCTTTCCAATCCATGCATCTGTAAGACATTCAGGATGAAGACCACTGAGATCTCCAGATTTTAATTCCTTGTCAAGTACAAGCTCCTGATTCTTTCCTTTCAATAACTGAAATCACAGAACAGAAGAATGTTGTTAACAATGAAGCATACCTTCAAAGCCAAGTCTTTCAGATGGTTTCTATAACAAATATCCATGCACTATGAACAAAAAGCCAGACTGGTTACCTGCAGAACTTTGCTCTCAATCATGTCTGCAATGTCCTTCACTTGATACCGCTTCTCGACATTATCGAGTGCATCTTGACAAATGTTATACCATTCAGCCTGCATAACTAAATATCAGAAAATAGGCTTCTTCTGCAACAAATGCACCAGTACTCAAGCACGGATGTAGTTGCTTTTTCATGGTTTAGTGTAAAATAAAATTTCTATTTAATTGCATGATATTGTGATCTATCTCCTATTAATTAATTGTCCATGCATAGTAATTTTTATTTATATCATATTCACAGTCATACAAATAGATTTCTAATAGCCATGCTTAAATAATCTTCATGATTATTAAGTCTGTGCGAGAATAAGAAAAATATATCACCTAAATAAGTTTTTTTTTCAAAAAATAAGAAAACATAATCCATCAATACCAAATGTGATAGGGAGAAAAGATGAGGGACTAATTTGAGCAAGGGTAGTGTAGTGAATGCAGAAAGCTTACACAGGCACAAGCGCGCGGGCACGCACGCGCACGGGAGAGAGAGAGAGAGAACTGTTCTTTCCTCTGAGTTAGAACACTCCTATTGAATTAGAATTTTTTTTTTGGTGGGACCAGTCACTATTGTTATTTTAGAGCCTCCTAAATTCTGGTAACTGCACAAAAATCCATCTGCTTCTTTGCCCTTAAACAATGACATGGTAAATCATTTCATAGAATGGTAGAAGAGTTATGGGTAATTTTTGGTGGACACCGAAACTATACTTCTCCCTTAGAATATAAATAGATATCTAGCATCCCAATTAGATGGACATTGCTAATTAAGTATTCGAAATTGCTTTTCCTCTTAAAGGCAGGGTGTTTGTCAAATTAGGTCATACATTCAAATTGTAAAACTATCATGAAGAAACTGCCATTACCCAGTTGACCAAATCTTCATCAATTTACAAGTCAGAAAGAGAAACTACATCTTCTGCGTACCAATTCTAGGTAGCAACTGCAGTGTTCTACCAATCTGAGCAATAACAAAAATACTAACCGTGTCAGTGTCTTCGGTCACTGTCCAAGCAAATTTTGCCATTGGATGCTTTTCATACAGAGGCCTCTTTATCTTGTCAAGAACTGGTGATGATTATAAATTGAGTAAATTATTTCGAGTTAAAGCATCACAGAGAAAAAGTTTACTACAACGAAAAAGTACTGGAAGGCGTAGAAAAGAATACTTCTTACCAAGATAGCTTTCAGGAATGCCTCCAGTCTGAAGAACTTTCGCTTGTAGGCTCTTGTTCTGTAACATTTAGGGATGGTAAGTACAATCTAAACAACCAGGCTGGGCATTAAATATCCAGTAAAACATCACAAACTAGCAAAATGATATAACTAGTAATGCATGCAAACCATGATGCCATCAGGACCAAAAAGGAGGCAAAGAAAATGCTGAGTACAGAAAAAGACGAAAACTGGAAAAAAAAAAGGCCATCATATATCTTATTACCTCCTTAAGAAAATCAATTTCTGACTTGGATAAACCTCTCCTAGAGAAAGATCAAACCAAGAATGAGCCAATATAAAGCCGGATAATCAGCAAAGAAATTGAAGGGCTACACAATCCCACTTATACAGTAACTGGCACGAGAGAAACAAGAGTAGCATTCACTGCCATTCTGTTTGATGCAAAGATAATTATTACTAGTAAAAAAATAATTTACTGCTCTAGTACATCGGAAATATACAAGAACAGGATACAAAGAAACTGAAAAGTCAATACTTAAATAAGAAAGTTAGAGCATATGTGAGTTAAAGCATGAAGCCAATATATGACCAAAACCCCTTAAACAGAAACGCTGAAATTGATCTATCTCTGAGGTCCTCATCCAAATAATGCCTTCCTACTCATCCTTGGTCTCAATTTGCCAAATTTTTTAGTCAGTATTTGTTAAGTTAATATTTGGTGCTTCAATGGGATTATCTATACAATAAAAAATTGACAGCCGAAAGAAATTAGTTGACTGAAAAGGTAGAAGCTGCAAGGATGTAAAACAACGATCATCGGAAGACATTGCCAGATACCTACCCAAACCGTGCTGCCTTACCTCTTGATTAGACCAAGAGTAGTATAGCAGAAGAGAAAAAGAAAAAGGACCTATGCCCCTGATTCAGGTTCCCAGTTTCTGTCCTTCAATTTGAAAAATTAAGCCTTATCCCTAGATCAACAAAGTCTTTAAATAAGTCATCTCACCTAGTCTAGGCAAGGATCCTATTACCAAGAAAAAGTCTAAATCAGGCAAGGATTTAATCATGTATGTTCACACTTACATCTACCAAAAGCAACTGCTACAAATAAAGAGTCAATATTTAAAAAAGGTCAACATCAAGACATTTACCTGTAGCCATATTTAGCTATTTTCTTGTCGTGTTTGGGATTCAAGACAAAAACGTTGTATGCATTTTCAAGTTCAAGATATTTAGCAAGGCTAGTGAAAAGAGCCTCAAACATGTCAACATCTACTTGCCAAAGAGGATGTTCGGTTTCCCTGTTCAAGGACAAAAATAGAACAGACAGCGAGATGCTCAGTCCAGCAGCAACACGAAATATGAAATAAGTACTGACTACCAGGTTGACCATAAAAAATTTGAACAGAAAAGAAAAGTAGCAGATATGATCTTATTTTCTTTTTTTTAATTCTAACCATGCATTTACGAGGAAAATCCCCCAGATCTACCTAGTTACTAAGATCGATAGCTCCTCGACAATTGCATAAGACCCATGGATATACTCTTCCACATCAACAGAACTGCTGACATGCAACAGCCTACTTTTTTCTTTTTCTTAAGCAAGTTCAGAGAAGTTTAAGTCATGTACTGAACCAAATTGGAATAGGCCCAAGAGGCACTTAATAGACATACGTTCAAAATTTTGTAAACCGAGGAAAAAGACAGATCCATGATTACCTGGGTTCAGAGACATCATCCTTGCGCGCTAGCACGTTTATGGCGCGCTCAAAAACAGAAGATACCTTCTCACCCATTTGGATGGCATGAACTGAAAAACTGCACAAGCATATTGAGCATCATCATCTCAAACTTGAATGCATGATAATAAATTAGGAAATCAATTTGATCAAGTTGAAAAATTTTATAGAAAGCAAATGTGATATTCTCAAAAGCATACTGCAGATGCACAATGCAAAAGCCATTACTTGTAGTTTACATGACTGATGATAGGAAGGTGATGCCGTTGCTCTTTATCAACAGTTGTCTTGTAAAATGGAGCAAGAACTTCTCCGAGCTGAGGAACTCGTGTATGCTCATATATATGATCGATTTTAGTGAACCAGCGCTCGAGTTCTTCAGGATGAAGCTTGAATTCTGTGTGAGAGAGGGAGTACCACAAAAAAGTCAATAAGAAATCAGTGTCTGCAGACAAGTTGAGATATAGATTGCTGGCGGGAAAATTAATTACCTTCATTCCCTTTCCCATCAAATCCTATAAATATGAAATTGACTGGGACAGGAAGGTAAATAGAATCAACTTCCAGAAGCTTGAGGTAGCTCGCAATATTGCCTGACAAGAAATAAAACATGTCCCAAATATCAACCACCCATCAACAGGAAAAGTAAATGACAATAAACATGAATCCATGAGAATGAATAGGAACCCACAGAGAGTAAATGATCGGCTGATTAGTGCAACTTTATGAACTCATCTGTTCTTGTTTCAATAGCAAAAGGAGACTCCCAAACTTGTTAAGACTCCTATTTGAGAACACCCACCATCTCGATTATCCAAATCCCTATGAGCATAGACTTGCTCTACTGTTATTCAACATCAAAATGGGATTGGACTAAGGGATTCACGCTTCACCACAAAAGTTTTACATCGATTTAAGAAGTGCAATTGCTACAATTAAAATTTAAGGAAACACATGCTAGCACATGAAAATGGCATCCGAGCTCCATTCTTAAGAGAATTGAACCTGGCCTAGGATAAAGACACCACCGGACTCCCCAAACAGACTCAAGTAAAAAGCTTCAAGCTCACACTGTTCGCTAAATATGCAGCCACATAGAATTGCTTCCGACCAACAAAAGTAGAAGAGGGCCACAGTTGCAACGAAAACATTGAAATGAAAAGGGGAATACATCGATCTAGGAACAAGTAACATAAGCGAAAGATTGAAGTGAGCAAAACCCATACTCTAGCTACCTGCCCTGGTATAGTTGAGAAGAGCCATTTTGCCAGGGCTGGTCAAATCCGCAAGATCTGCAAATTTTCAACAAGTGGTACCAAGGTGAACAAACTTAACAACCCATTTTCATATTCAAGACCTCGGAGGAAAAACAATAAAAAGTTCAGCGTGTAAGATTAAGCAAGACAGGCTTACCACCGCGGCGTATAACAGATTCACTCCAGAACCTACTTTGCTCCTTGAGGTTAAACAGCGAAAACACCGAAGACCTCCCGCCTTTACGATTCCCAACGGGGGATCCAAACGACCTGACCACAAGGCACTAATAGCACAAAAACATTCCAACGTCAGTACAAAGTCGATCCCCTGCACGCCACAACGAAATCATCCTCCAAACCCAAAGCTCAAAAAAATGCAAAGAGCGACCCATCAATCATCAACTACATCCGGAAGGGCGGCCATACAGACCGGCGCATCATCGTCACTCATCACACTCAACTACTACTTCATCACACAAGAGGCGAGCATAATCAGTATTTTTTTTTTTACCAGCAGGAGAGTGGAGATCATCAGCTCCACCCGCCGGCGATTGCCCGAGCCGCCGGCCGACGGACGAGCCATTCGATCCCGCGACCGGGGGCGATCCTCCGCAACAGAGAGATTCGCGGTCCCGCGGCACGCCCGAATCGACCGAAGCTCGGCGGCCGATCGAGGGGGGGGAGGAGACGCGGCGGGGTTAGGGCTTGAAGCGAGGGGACGGCGAGATCTCTCCCTCCTTCGCCCCTTCGGTTTCTCCGACGAGACGATGATGAAGGCGACCTTCTCTTCTCTTCTCTTCTCTTCTCCTTGCGTTCGCGCAGCGTGGCTCGGTACGTGATCCGCGTCAAAACTCGGAGGGAACAAGACGACGATGAAGGAATGCGAGTTGACTCGCCCTGTAGTGCAGGGGTCTAAAAAATAGGAATTCAATGCATACAATAATGTAATTGTTAGGAAGTGAGCATATCCCTAGACCGGCCCAACCAGGGAGGTCATGATCCGGTTCTCAAGGGACCGGGCCCATCCCCGGTTCTTGGATTGTTGGAACTTACATTGTGCGAATTGGTGTCTTGGGATTTTAGGGCCGGTCCAACCCGAACCCAACCCTGTAAATATCTTTTTTTTTTGTCCAAACCCTAGATATAAAACTATAAGTGCCCCTCCTCTTTTTCACCGTTTTCTGTTTCATCAGAGTCTCGCTCTCCCTCCTCTCAATCTTAGATTATCACTCGAATCTTCCATTTCCATCTCTTCGATCTACAATTCTCCTCCTCTCCCTTTCGAGCCTTAGCCTTCAGTGATTGAATCGGTTGTATCTCACCTGCTACAGGTGTGTACTTGATTCTTTTCATTATCTCGTCTCTATTTTTTTTGGCCGATTCATCTATTACGAGGCATTGTGTACATCGGGCTTAGCTTTATTGGAATGGAGTTTTCCCTTGGTTGTGATTGATGGAGAGAGATGTCTCATGTTCCGCATAAGTTAGACTTAAGATTCTAGTGGTTTTCTCTTTTCAATTAGGTGAATTCAGGGGTGGTAGCTGATGGTAGATGATGAGGCAATTATAGCAATGGCTACACCACATTAGTTTCGCTTAAATGAGCGAGGAAGGCTCGGTGGTTTGGGTCGAGACCGTATGAGGGCTTGGTGCTAGCCCTGGTCGGAGGGAAATATGTGAAGCACAGGGCGAGGATGTTTTAGGGTCTTCCATTCTGTGTATGATGTGTGTATTACTATATGAATTTTGTTGAGGCTATGTTCAGCGGAGTTTTAAAGATTCCCAAATCTGTATTTGAACGAAAAATCTGGAAAGTCAGCCTTTTGTGTTCAACATGTTGACTAGCCCTCCTGTGCTTGGGGCGACGTGTTGTTTGGATCTTGAGAATAGGAGTGTCCTACCTTTGTAGTTAGCTTTATAATTAATATGGGTACCATGCATGGAAAATCACCAGTCATCCCTTTTCATTGTATTGTTATGCAACACTGAGAATGTTCTCTTTGTGCGACGTTGTTTGGAGTATATTTTGATTGTCCAGATTCGGATTGAGATAAGATGGGATAAAGCGGGATTTGAAATCCTCAAAATATCCTTTGGATTATAGAAAATATCTCATCAAATGTTTAGTACAACCGAAAATAGGATTTGAAATCTTTGAAGATTTGCAACCTAAGATGGAATTGAAAATCTTTTAATGTCCTTCTTGTTGAAAATCTTTTAATATCCCATCTCCGATGGGCTCCTCGTGTACCTAACAAATAGTCTCTAGGAAATCAGCCTCAGGAGCATAACGACTTTCAACAGATATGACCTCTTCCATTAAGCAAAATTCTGAACCGAAGGCGATGAGAATCTCTCTCTAGCGTTTCATCAAACACTTGATGAACGCTTAAATCAGAGTCGACCAAGAGAGAGATTGTGAAACAATGGAAGTCAAGAATGAGTAATCAAAGGTGAAGTAGAGAGAGGAACAGAGATATGATTTCGGTGATGGTGGAAAAGCTGGAAAACCGATTGAGAAAGAGAGCGAGCCATGGATGAGATGGTGAGCCCTAACCTTCCAAGCGAGCTGCGAGCAAGGGCATCGACGAGGATACTCGATGACGCTGGAGTGAGGGACCATCATGGTAGATGGCTGCCGGAGTGGTGGTAGGGTGCTGCCCATGATAAATGCCAAGGACAACAAGTCTCGCTTGAGGTGAGGTTTCCTAGTGCTTGGGAATTGTCAAGTTAATTTTAAAATTTTATATCCAATATGGGTAAATCCTATCCCTAGGCCAGATTTCTTATCTGGCATTTTATCTAGATATATCATGATTTATCCGGTCCGGAAAACGTCACCAAACATCATATGATAATTTAATATCACATCCGGACTCAAATCGGGGCCACCAAATGCAGCCTCAAGGAATAAAAAAAATGAAACAAAAAAAGAATCGATTGATCCCGGGTTGACCTTGACACCGGATCGGACCCACGGGGGTCAACCCCAAGGTTCCAAAAATTGGAGAGGCTTAACAGGGTTGACCCCTATTTCCAAAAATTGTAGACCAACATTGCACGGGACTGCTCTATCCGAATCATGCTCATTCCTAATAAATGTAAAGGTTAATAAAGGAAGTAAGCCATGTAAGGTTCTTTTTTTTTAGTTTATCTATCTTTGCAATTAATCTACAAAATCTCTGAAGACAAGTGAGTCAAAAGAGTAGCACTTGCTCATCCGCTCTTTCTAGCGCTTTTATAGCGAACAAAGAAATAAACGCAGATCCTTGGTATGTTATCATCTTAAAAAATTCTTAATTATCCTATCATTTAATAAAAAAAAGAGTCAAATGGATTCACGTAATAATGCTCTGCTCACAAAAAAAATTTGCCATGACGAAAGGCAAATAATGCACATCTCCTGTGTATTTATTTTGAAATTATAAAGTATTCAAAGCACAAATTTTCTCTATTTATATTAAGCAAAAATAGTCGTCTCCCTCTCGAAAGTCCAACAATTTTTGTCCTTTAATTAGTAACAGATAAGGATAATTAGTCAACAGAGTCCCAATTTAGTAGGAGATTTAGCTCAAATCGATAAAGAAGGAAATAACAACTATATTTACCTTTTCAATAGATCTTCATGTTTATCCCCAAAGGTGTATTTTATCTTATTTAAAGATACTGAAATCCCCCAAGGTGATATGTGGAATTGGAGGCTTCCTCTAGTGGACGTAGGCTTCCAAGGGTCCTCTCCTTAGTCGACTGAACCACATGGTATTAGAGTCATGTTCAAGCATGGTGCCTGTGCTATCGAAGTCGCTATTTGTTGCTTCTTTCGACTTCTAATTCAGATAAGTTCTTGACCATCCTTGTTGCAATGAGTGTAGTGAAGCTTGGAATTTCGACCCTTGCATTTTCCTTTCCCACCATTAGATTTATTGCTATTGTTAGTTTGAGTACTTTGGTGATTGGGATTAAAATTAACAATGTTTGTCAAACCGTCCATTGTCCCTCTTCCTGACTTTAAGTCTGGAACCATAACATGTTGTCATAGAATCAAAGAGAGATATTCGCTCAATCTTGAAAGATATAAAATACCATCAAAATTATTTTAAATATCTCTAACATCTTTTTCAGAGTTTCAAGATACTTGCTAAATGGTTCATTGGGAGCTAGCTCGGTATGAGTAATTTCCTGTTGCAACTCAAAAATTCGAGAGGCATTATCTTCATGGCCATACATGAAGATGGGATGAACTTCATCTTCCCCTGCTGATTATGTGACAACATACTCTCAAAGGGAAGAGTCGGATTTTCAATTATTGTCAAACATTCGATCTGAATATGAGGATGTCAAAAGACAAATCCTTATGAGCCCCACTCTTCCAATCTTCACTAATGTTTGCACCATTATCCAACGTGAAGAAACTCAACACCAAGGTGGAGAGACAATGGAGAGTTCGGCTAATACCGTTAATTCCAATCCCAATCACCAATGTACTCAAACTAACAGTAGTAATAAATCTAATGGCGTAAAAGGAAAGTGCGGGGGTCGAAATTCCAAGCTTTATTGCACTCATATCAACAAGGATGGTCAAGAGCACATTTGAATCAAAAGTAGAACGAAGTGGCAAATAGCGACTTCGTTAGCAGAAGCACCACGTTCGAACCTAACTCTGATACCATGTTTTCTTTGTAATCTCTCACACACATGAAAAAGGAGAAGGTGTAGTTGACCACGCTGGAAACCCTCAATTCTACATATCACCTTGGGGATTTCATTATCTTTAAATAAGATAGTATATATTTTGGGAATAAAATGAATATTTATTGGAAAGGAAAATACAATTGTTATTTCCATATTTATCGATTTTGAGTCAAATCTCCTACTAAATTTGAACTCTACTGACTAATCATCCTTATCTTTCCAACATCGTCGGCCAACTAGAATTTCTTAGCCATCAACGCAGCTGCATGACTTCTCAAAATATCATTCATCCGGTCCTTATCCCATACAAGCATCAATCTTTTATGAAAATATTTCACCTAAGTTCAGTGCTTTTTTATTGCTATTGATAAGGACAAAGAACAATGAGCTTTCTTGAGGCACAAAGCTCGGCTATATGGAAGAAAGCCATCGATGAGGAACTATATGCTCTAGATAAAAACCACACTTGGGATACAATCCCATCGCAACCTGAGAAACGACCTGTTGGTTGTCGGTGGATGTACAAGATAAAAAACAAAAGTGATGGATCTATTGAGAGGCACAAAGCAAAACTTGTAGCAAAAGGTTATACTCTAACGTTTGGGGTGGATTACGAAGAAACATTTGCCCCTATAGTGAAAATGAAAACAATTAGAATTCTCATGTCAGTTGCTATTAATTACAGATGGTCACTTTTTCAAACGGATGTTAAGAACGTCTTCCTACAAGACAACCTTGAAGAAGAAGTGTACAAGGACCTTCGCTAAGGACATTCCTTGGAAGGACATGGATTTGTGTACAAACTAAATAAAGCAATTTATGATCTCAAGCAATCTCCACAAGCTTGGTATGGCAAGCTCAGTACTGCTCTTGTGAATTTTGGCTTCAAAACTGGTGAGTTAGATCACTCTCTCTTTGTTAAGAAGAACTCCAATAGACTATGGTCATTTTGGTTTATGTTTATGACATCACCATCACTAGTGATCATTTTCAAGAGATTAAAATTTTCAAAAAATACTTGAATGAAAAGTGTGACATCAAAGACTTTGGGAGGTTATGCTACTTTGTTGGAATTGAAATTGCTAGTTCAAGCAAATGATTGTTTCTCTCACAAAGAAAGTATACATTAGACTTGTTGAAGGAAACTGGAAAATTGAGAACTAAAACCGTAGAATCACCTATGGATTATGGGAGTAAGTTTGCCACCAACACCATTCCCCTCGAAGACAATGAAGTGTTCCAAAGATTGGTGGGTCAGTTGATTTATTTACTATTACAAGACCTGATATCACATATGTCGTTAGTTGTGTTAGTCAAATCATGCATTATCCTACTAAAGGTCACATGGAGTTGGTTGACTGTATATTGCGATATCTAAAGTCATGCCCCGGACGTGGTATTCTAATAAAGAATCATGGTCACACAAAGATTGAATGTTATGTTGATGTAAATTGGGCTGGAAATCCCATAGATTGAAGATCAATGATAAGGTTCTGGATCTTTGTAGGAGGAAACCTAGTCACTTGGAAGAGCAAAAAGCAAAGTGTGGTAACTAGATTAAGTGCAAAAGCTAAGTACAGAGCAATGGCTTTAACCACGTGTGAATTAGTCTGGCTTCATTTATTGTCGCAGAATTTGGGTCTCAATAAGCTTCAAACTCCTACGAAATTGTTATGCAATAACAAAGCAGCAATTCATATTACTTCAAATCTAGTCTTTCATAAAAAGACCAAGCACATAGAGGTCAACTATCACTATTTTTGCAAGAAAGTTCAAGACAAGACAATTGAGACTCCATACATAAAAAATGAAGATCAATTAGCTGACACATTTATTAAGGCGCTTTCCACCAAAGTTTTTCAATGTGTGATGACCAAGCTAACCTCTGATAACATCTTCGCCTTAGCTTGGAGGGGGATAGTGGAAGGATAAGGACGAGTAGTAAAAAGAGTCCAAATTAAATATGATATTTGGCTTAAATCGATAAAAAAGGAAATAACAACGATATATGCATTTCCAATATATATATTCATGTTTGTCCTTGGAGATATATTGAGACATCTGGAATTTTCCACGTTTTGTAATAATATTTAGGATGATTTTTTTTTCCGTGACCATTATTGCTCAAAGTCCGACGAGTTATGATTAAATAGATATTGGCATGCACGTTGTTGGTGTAGAGATGATTGTAATTGATTTACCGCCATATTAGTTGTGAAAGAGGACTAATATGTTCTGAATTATATTTTTTATGATTTTCAAGTTTAAATTTACCAAATTGAAATTTTCCAAGGATCCGAAATTTTATACTAATGATTTTAGTGAGTTCAAAATATTTTTCTGATTTAGCAATGCTTGAAATAGACAATGATTTTCCTTATTTATGTATTGATTTATTAGATATTTCATTTTCTTAACAGGATATCTACTTTGGAAAATCCCTATAGTTGAGTCATTTAGCCTTCTTTAACGTGTGCACACCTCTTTTCGCTTTCTACCAAGCATTTTAAATTATAAGCCTTTAATTTGTGACATTGAACTTAGTCTAGCCTTAATATCATGCATTACATCATCTGTTTTAACTTTAGCCCATTAATACCTTGATGACTCATTCATTTTACCTGGACAAGAATGCTTTACTCTTATCCATTCATTTGACTTGGCTAAGAAGGCTCTCTCTCAAAATATATTCTTTTGGTTAATTTTATTAGGCTACTTGTACCTTTTAAATTGAAACATCTATATCTTTCTTCATGCTCGAGACTTTTAACCCAAGATGATTAATTACTTTAACCTTAGTTATTTGTTCAAACAAATCAAATATGGCAATGTGTGATATTTTTGATAATATCCATCCGATCTTCACTATGTGTCTTTAAACTCAAAGCCTTCGTTACTTTTAACCTTGATTTGCTATATTCATTTCCCTTCGCTATAAATAGATCTTCTTATGTATTCAAACTTGAAGAATAGAGAATTTTAACTTGTTCTTGCAAGAAGAAGAAATCTTCTGTCATTTTCCAATCTATTAAGTAGAAATAAAGATTCCATTCTTGTGTTGTCGAAACTTCAAAATACTATTTTTCAAGAGTTACGAGATAAATTATGGAATTTTCACTACTTTCTACAAATGGGATTTGTCATTTCAAAGACAATAATTGTTGATTTTTATTTGAAGGTGACTAGATCTTTGAGTTGTCGAGTTTTTAATTCATAGAAAGTGAATCTCTAGGGGTTAAATTAGATTGATCTACTTAAGGTGTGTTTGGTTAAGCATTTCCAAGGGGTTTTGGGGAAATGCAAAGCAGTTTGGCCTAAAGGGTTTTAGAGAAATGCAAAGACTGTTTGGTAAATTCTGCTTTGAAAAGCAACTTTGAGAGAAAGCTATCCGGTGAAAACACATTTGAAAAGTCTATTTGGGTGATTAATTTGAGCTTTTTAATTTTTAATTGGTTTAAAATTGAAAAAAAATGTTTGCAAATTTAAATATTGACAACAATGTTAAAAGATATTGTGTAAAAAATTTTATTAAAAAATAAATTTCTGTTTTTGCTAAAAAAATTCAAATGGAAAAAATTCACATCAAAATGGTCTCTTTCTTAATTAAAAAAAAAGAATACTTTCATTCCCACAAACGTGGTAAAATATGCTCCGATGAAAGAAATTCATTATCCTAAAAAATTACAAACATTCTTAAATATTTCCTAAACTTATAGCTATTTGATCACGTAAACGTGTCACGTCAGAAGTAGAGTCATCATTTGAAGCATTACTCTCCTCATTTACATCATTGATATATAAATTGGAATTCAAATATACTTCTACAAATTGTGCAATTCACAGTATTCCTTCGTATATAATTGTGCAAAGTCATTGCCGCTATCACAATTTTCACTTGCTTTTTTTATGGATAACTTAGCATACTCTTTAGAATCTTCCACTTCTTCTTAAATACGCCAAAGGCACGCTCAATTTCTGATCACAGTAAGAAGTGGGCACGGTTGAACACTTCTTTATAGCTTGTAGGTGCTTAGACCTCGCCGAAACATAGGCAAATGATATCTAACTTCTTTGTATGGACCTAAGTAACTCGTGTGATTTGGATATCCAGCATCTACTAAATAGTATTTACCTACACAAAAATATTGTAAATTTAATCAACATATACCACTTGCATATATTAATGTATAACAACCATAAATTAATGAACCTTTCGGAGGATGAGGAAATTCTAAATCACGTCTCCTAATGGCTTCATAAAAGATACAAGTATCATGAGCTGTTCCCTCCCAACCAGCCCAAATATAAGTAAATTCCATATTGAAATTGTACATGGCAAATACATTTTGCATCGGTGTTCCTTTTCGACTGATAAACGAATTTGGTTGCCCATAGGTGCCGCCACTAGGATATGTGTATCATCGATAGCTCCAATACAATCCTAAAACAAGAATGCAAATATTACTTGATTTATTTTTGGTTGATCTTTTCTTTTGTATAACTGTAACTTATCTTAAAATGTGGATAAAATCTTTTATTATTCCTTATCTTCATTGGAACTTCCCTAAATTGTCGATCGGATGGTTGGATCAAATCTGCTCCCATTTCACAAACTTGATCCCAAACTAAGGTAAATAGCCTGCATATGGTTTCCTCAGAGTGCTGCTCTTATGCTAACCCGTTACCTATACCATATCCTAAAATATGAAGAAATATTCCTAGCATTTCTATAACATCAATATTCCAAGATTTTAAGAGACCATATCATGTCACTAAATCATGTCTTAAATTATTAAATACAGTTCTATCCATTCTAAACATTCAAAAACACCTTATCGGATTAGCATCAATGCCCATCAACTCTCTTAACCGTGCATTTCCTATATATGATGAGGTCATGCACAGTTCTTTGTGACGGTATATTATCTGACAAATAGCTAGCGTGCACGACTGTACAAAGTTGCAAACATTCCTCTTCCTCTTTTTCATGGTTTTCCCTTTGGGGAGAATCATCCATAACTGGTTAAATTATCTAAATCATCCATCGACAAAACACCTATTAACCATCATATATATAAAAACTCCACTCAATAAAGGGAACACCAGTTAGAAACAGGTCTTACGATAGAACATAAATATGTCTCACCAACTAGTACAAATAAGTAGTGCAAAAAGGTCTCACGTAACAATAATGTAGCATATGAAAAAATTCAAATAAGTAGCTAACATCCTAGTTATGATTACGCTGTGCGAACTTATGCTTGATCCACTTGACTTTTTCTTAATCGACATCCATACTCATGAAGATTTGCCTATTATCTTTCTTTTCCGCAAAATAATATAGTTTCAAAAAGTATAACTCTTTTTCTTTTTCTTTTTTATAACCGAGATATCCCACGTGCAATGGACAATTCCTCGGGGTGGTGGGGTACAAGACCAATGCCACCGGGTAAGCCCCCAAGATGTGATCGGCGGGAGTTGAACCTGGGACCTCATCAGTTTAATTGTCTGAGGCTAGGAACTCTCAACCACTTGACCAATCACCCCATTGGTCAAAAAGTATAACTCTTTGTCTTGCTTAATCTCAAGTATGGCTTTCAACGTCTTTATGATTTCCTTGTAAGGATCAAACTCCCTTGTATGGCTCCTAATTTCAATAGCTGAACAAACTCTATCAATTTGCGTTGCTAGCTTAGCAAGTGTGATCATTTTCTTTTGTTTCTTTCCTTCTGATTGCCTCACCGAACTCTACGCTATCTTTTATGGCTTTGAGTCTGTTCAACAATCTTTTCACCTACATTACACTCTATATCATTATTAGTAGATCCTATACAATCATCAATATCAAGTTGTGTGGCCACAATATACTCATCAACACATAAACCTTGTGTAGGATTTCATGTGACACTTCCAATAAAAACTGTATCTCAAAATATTTTATCCAACAAAACTTGAAGATCCGGATGTATGTATTTCGTTTTAAAAACTCTAACTTTAGGATTTTCCTTATGATGAACATGTTCATGAGTTGTATCATAAAAGATTAACTTTAAAAAAAAGTAACAAAAGAAGGGGAAAAACCTGATTTTTTCTCTCCCACCATTCATCACTTGCATCAATAGTATTCTTTTTTGGATCCCGCCTTAATTTTGTTTCCTTAAAAATCAATGTCCTTTATCTTTTCCATTTTCTTTAAGATTATCCCACTTACTTTTCATTTGATTTTTATCATACTTTTTGCCCCTTAGGCCTCAAACCTCTTAATTATGACTATCCATCCATCCCTTTTGTCATTTGTAGGACGATTGTCATTATCAATTTGTTCAACGCACAACTTACTAGAGGTTTCTACATCTTCTGGGCTTCAAAATGCCTTTTTCTTTGATAATCTTGCCATTTACTAGTAAAGTGACATGAACAAATTCGAATGATGAGAATAAGCTAATAGAAACATAGAATGTTATGCTATATTCATCCACCTACATGCTCAATCCTTGAACTAGATTCACAACTAGAATCAATATCAATACAAGTGCATTTGACATTACTAAAAGTGTTTATGAGTACATATGCCATCAATCATTCTGAAGTTACATACGTTGAAATAATTTCTTTCTCTGGTCTACACAAAGTGGTAGTATGTTACTAGTCTTATAATTATTAAAGTTGAAGATGATCGTAAAGATACTAAGATATGAAGTAGACTCTAAATTTTCTTTGGTCCAAAAGATTTGTGGCATGAAAGAACGAATTAAGTTTTAGAGATGAACAAAAAAAAATCAAGAATCTGACAAGAAAAGAAAACCTTTTTTATAAGAATGAGCAAGGGCGAATCAAGAACTTGAATCAAGTATAGCCTTAAGGCTTATCATACATTTTTCTGCTAATTCACTACATTATAGTAGAAAGAGTTTTCAAGTTTAAAGACTAGTAGGTTGTAGAGAGTCATGCATTACAAGATCGATAGGCCGAATTACTAGATTTCGTGGTCCTAGATAAGCAAGGCCTGTCACAAACCGACAACTCATGTAATGAATCACATATCATGGCAAGCCAAATTGGATTCTATCCCTTTCTCGCACATTGATCGATGAATACTACGAGCTACATTGTGCCAATAGCATGAGAAATGCCAACATGGCAACAAAGTGGTCGAACATAGACAATTTCGAGAGATGAGCTGTAATTTGTGATTAACATTGAGTTTTTACTAGTAACTCTTTCCATTAACTTTAGCAATTCAAATTACACAACTTGTGACCCTGTTAAACCGACCGAACTAAGCGTTTCATATTTACATCAATTCGAGAAAACACTGAGAAAATTTCAAAGTAAGGAATGAACCACAAAAAGGGCGAAAGCTTATTTCAATTCTCCCAGTTTTCCACCTATCATGAATTGAACTAATCCAAGAGAATCAACTGCAGAAATTTCTCACAAAGATGAAACACTACTTAGTTCAATGATAAACCAAGACAAAAGATAGTACCATACATCACAGACTAACCAAAAACAACCAAAAGAAATCGAGGCAAAGCGGCCAAGAGAGGATTACTGCATATCTTACGGACGCCTCAAGATCCAGAGGGCAAAATCAGCAACCCCAAAAGGACCAAGCTCACATATTCACCCAAAAACAAGCAACTTTACCCCAAAAAATGGCGAAAAAGAAAACCATAAAAATGAGGCGAAGGAGAGATTGAACTTGTTGAGGAGCAGTCGCAAGGGAGAGAGCGAGCGAAGGAGCACGCAAGCGAAGTAGAGAGTGCGGTTGAGCTAGGGAGAGAGCACTGTGGACCGAGCGAGCGTCGTCGAGACAGAGTAAACACGAAGAAGAAGGAGCAAATGTGTGGGAGCAATCTGGAGCAAGAAAGGAGCAAAAGATATGCCAAGTATTGTATAGGGTTTTGCTTCTAATAGGGGGTAAACTTGGGTTTCTAATGAGTTTTTTAGGGCAAAAAAAGAACTCGACAAAATTTCATCAATAAAAGGCTTCAGTCCTTTATAAAAAATTTATCAACTTATAAACTAGACTATTATACCTAAAATATGTAACAATATAGATATTAAATATATATTATAGAGTAGAAAGAAATTCAATTATATAAATAATATAGGAATATATAAAAAAATTATTTTTTTGTTATTCTAAATTATCTTTTTAATATTATAACTCAAATATTATTTTATATTTAAATATTAATTTATTTTTATTATTTAACAAGTTTGTTTCGAGAAAAATAGCTTTTATACCATAAATATGAGAAATTCTATCTATATTTATCCCACCTCCCCCAGGGATAATTTTATCCAAGCTATATCCCCCTTATATCAGGCTTTATCCCATCTTAAACAGGAACCAAACACAGGATAGGATAAATGTTATTATATCCTAAATTTTATCCTGACTACCAAACGCAGCCTAAATTGACAATTCAAGTAGAATTATAGTATTCCACGACAAGCAGCCCTAATAAAGACATGGTCACAGCGCTCCAAACTCCCTTGCCTCTTCTCCAACCCCAACCTCGCACAGGCACAATGCACACGGCACGAGTGGTCCGCCATCATAACAGGCCGTGCCAAGTCCATGGGTTATTCCTTGAAATCTTGGCCTGCTACGGTGAGGGGGCCGACATCATCTATTGAACTTCCAATTCCCTATATCATTCAACTTATTGCGAGTGTCGTTCTTGTCTTCAAAATGTTTACTTCAATTTGAGCGCGCAGCCTGCGCTCGCGCCTCCTCCGAGGACGTGTCGTCTCCTATGAAGGCCTCGTCGATTGACTATTGCAGGGTGACGAAGTCGTTGAACCTGAGGCCGTTGCTCTAGAGCCTGATGTGGGACCAAAGGATCAACCCTGAGGTCGAAGAGATCAGCATCGAGGCTGAGGGCCTGGGAGAGATCCTTGGGAGTGAGGACGCCATTGCCGTTCTTGTGGAAGACTTGAATGCATTACCCACTCCCTGTCAGTTCGTGGAGGTGACACTGTGATGAGTCCTTGAGTCAGTTGCGCTCTTCTCTTCAATTTGGAACTTCTTCAATTTAGATAAAATCAGAACATTTCGAACAAAATTGAACGCGCAAGTGAGCCGGCTAATTAGTGAGTTAGGGTGTGTTTTGGAACTCAAGTGACCACTTCAGGGCCTCGTGATCTTTCACACCGCATTAGGTGACTTTGCTTACCATTAGAGACGCCTTTGAACCTAAGCTCTTGTGGACGAGAACGCACAAAAACGACAATACACAAATATAGATACAGGTTGCGGACAATATGACTTCGACCTAAGAATAAACTAATCCGTGATTCATCAAATTTTTGGGTTAAACTATAAGCACGTGAAGCTCCCTAAAAACAATTTTTTTTATAAAAAAACCGACCCCATTTCAGGCCTTCATTTGAAATTTTCCAACATCTAGCTGTGCCTCCACATAGCGCGGGAAAAAATGTTAAAAAAATATAAGCCCACACATTTTATCTGCATTATCAAACACTTTCTGCACAACGTGCAATCAAAACTTTACTCAGGAAAGAGTGCACTATATAATCCAATGCCAACTGCTTTTGAAGTGACATAATTCAAGGACCACCAAGACTTGATCTGTGGTCTAACGTTCTCAGCAATCAGCACAGATCACTTGGGAAGTCGCTGCTCTTGTCACCGAAGCCCAATCTCTTCTTAGGGCCTTCCAGAATTTCAAACTAGCCCATTTTAAGAGAGTCAAACAAAGTTGTACATTGGCTTGTGAAAGCCCAAAGTATCAAATAAAACTCTACATCGTCTTTTCCACTGCGTCGTCGTCTTCTCTTCTCTACTCTTGTGCCATCTCACACCCACCCATCTCTACAGGCACGCATCAGTGGGAAAACGAATCTTTTTACCGTGAAACATGCCTGCATTCCGGACGACTCTGGGTTGCTTCTTGCCTTTCCGTAAGTAATGTTCAGCTTGAAGATATATAGCGAGGGTAGTTTTCTACTTGTTCAGTACTTGTGTTTACGCAGGTAAATATGGGGGACGATCCTGAATGTGCTAGGAGATTTAGCCTTACCTTGGAAGATCCTCATTGGACTTGGGGGGCCTAACTATTGCGAGGAGTCCCCACCTTCTTATCAAGAATATGAAGCTGTCCAAGGTCAGCATTGCCCTTAGTTTCCATGGCCGCCAATAGACTGTTTCTTCACCGTATCAATTTCTTGTGAGGCAATATCGAGAGTTTCTACAGCTTTAAACCGTTTGTTTTTAGTGAGTAGGTCTTTCATGTCTAGTTATGTGCATGACAGTCTGAATGGTGATCCTGAAAGCCAGGTATAGGAGCATATACAATGTACATATTAATTCGAGATGCTGGTCAATCGTAGACAAGCGTTTCTGTCAAAATAAATGACGATTGATCCAAGAAATGTGTACAATGAGTCGAGACCTCCCTCTAATGAACTCTGCAACTTTCCCTATTTTTCTTCTTTTAATTGATTAAGAAAAGGATTGTGGCTAGAGTTCTTGCTTCTTAGTTGCAGACGTTTAGGCTGCGCATGGCAATCATTCTGTGCCCAGAATCAGATTCTGGGTAGAAATGATTCTTTTTTATTCTGTGCCCGAAAACAATTTCTAAGCATTTGAAGGCATTTGGTAACTGCTCAAAATTTATGTTCTTAGAATAGAAAAAGAACATAAATGCGTTTGGTAACTACACAAAATTTCTTTTTATTAATAATATTTTTGAATTTTTAAATATTTCTCTCTTTTTTCTTTTCTTTTTTCCTTTTTTTTTTCTTTTTTTTTCTTTCTTTCCCCTTCCTTTCTTGGCCATGACCGGCCGCCGGCGCCGACGACCGGCCACAGGCCAGGGCCGGCGAGGGCGTCGCGGCCCTCGCCGCCGCCGCCTCGTCGGTCGCGACGGCAAGGTCGACCTCGCCTCGGCTGGGCGAAGCCTCGCCGTCGTGGCCGCGAGCCGCCCTTGCCCAGGCGGCAAGGGCCGCGACGCCCTCACCGGCCTTGGACTGTGGCCGGTGGCCGGCGGGTGGCGAGGCCGAAGAACAACAACAAACCAAAAAAAAGAAAAAAACTAAGAAGAATCAGTTCCGGAAAAATTATTCCAGAATCAAGAATCTACTTTTTTTAATTCTTGATTCTGTTCCAAAACTGATTCTGGATACAATTTTTTGCAAAATTGTGCCAGGGCACGAAAAATTTAACAAACGGATTTCTGTTCCCAAACTGATTCTGGGAACAAAATAACAGAATCAGTTACTATTTGGCAAGTTGCCAAACAGACCCTTAGGCTGCGCATAGCAACCATTCTGTGCCCGGGAACAGATTCTGGTCAGAAATGATTTTTTTTTATTCCGTGCCCGGGAACTGATTCTAAGCATTTGAAGGCATTTGGTAACAGCCCAAAATTTCTATTCTTGAAATAGTAAAAGAACAAAAATGTGTTTGGTAATGGTATAAAATTTCTTTTTATTAATAATAATTTAATAACATTTTAAATATTTTAATATTTCTTTATTTTCTTTTTTTCTTCTCCTCCTTCTTGGCCATGGCCGGTAAAATATTCTTTAATTAATAATACTTTTATTAAGAATAATTTTTTTATTTTTTTTGGCCATGGCCGGTAAAAAATTTTCTTATAAATAATTTTTTTATTAATAATTTCTCTTAAATATTTTTTTCTTTTTTTTTCGCCATGGCCTGGTCGCTGGCCATGGCCGGTAGAATATTGTTTTTATAAATATTTTTTTTATTAATAATATTTTAATATTAATAAAAATTATTTTTATTGAAATTATTTTTTTTATTTTTTTTTGCCATGGCCTGGTCGCTGGCCATTGCCGGTAAAATATTTTTTTATAAATAATTTTTTTATTAATAATATTTTTATTGAAAATATATTTTTTATTTTTTTTCGCTATGGCTTAGTCGCTGGCCATGGCCGGTAAAATATTTTTTATTAATAATAATATTTTTATTGAAATTATTTTTTTTATTTTGTTTTGCCATGGCCGGTAAAATATTTTTTTATAAATAATTTTTTAATAAAAAATATTTTTATTGAAAGTATATTTTTTTTATTTTTTTCACTATGGCCTGGTCGCTGGCCATGGCCGGTAAAATTTTTTTATTAATAATATTTTTTTATTAAAATATTTTAATCTCGCCAGATACGGCGAGGGTGGCCCTCGCGCCGGACATTAGAAGCTATATTAAAAATCAAGAAAAAGAAGAAGAAAAAAAACCGATTCTCAATTGTGTTCCCAGAATCAAGAAGTTACTTTTTTTTTATTCTTGATTCTGCTCCAAAACTGATTCTGGGCACAAATTTGCAAGAATTTGTGCCCATAATCAAAAAATTAAACAAACGGATTTCTATTCCCAAACTGATTCTGGGAACAAAAGAACAGAATCAAACACTAATTGGCAAGTTGCCATGCGCAGCCTTAATATCCTTGTGCTCGCAAGAGTTAATAATGTTATCTTAAGAATGAAACCTTCCGAAGAGATATTACCTTTTGGAATCTCGGACTTCCCTCCAAAATATGCACGGGATAAAAGATATTACCCTATAAGAAAAAAATTGAAAACCTGAGCTGATCCGATCATATTTTTAGTTCGGGCTCTATGCGGATCGAGTCACATTAAAAACACATCCTCCATATTCGGGCTGAGCCGGGTATTAACAGTAACCCGACTCAACCCCAACTGTTGACACACTCCTAGAGAGAAACAAATAATAAGATAGAAATAGATCATTAATGGATATGCATGAGCTTTCAACGTACATCATCATCAGAAAGACTACCAAGCTCTATAAAAATAAGGTCTTCAGACTCACGCTTCCTACAGAATAATGAAAGATAGACTGTCCAATTGCTAGGCGATAGATAAGAATCGGTCACTATAATTCACTAGCCGGCGGTGGTGGGATCCACGCATAGTGCGAAAGAAACAAAGAGCCAAACAAGCCACAAAAGTCTGATGTGGCACAATCGTAAGAACCTCAAAAAAGGGTTAAGGACGGTGTAGGATTACCATAAAGATACTTGTCTAAAGGGGGGGCTCGAAGGCCGAAAAATCCATCCGCTTTATAGAGATAGCGCAGGATTTTGTACGAAAAGAACTTGAAATCATTTCCTCTACAATTGACATTTACTTATTTACGTGAAATACGAACAGATTTAATATATTTTAGCATGTGCATCGTACGCGCAACTTTCGTGCATGAACACGGTCCTACTGTTGGAAGGGATATTACCTTTTGGAATTTTGGAATTCCCTCTGAAGTACGCATCTCCATCTTTAACTTTAGATTGGCGATTAAAAAATGTTACATTAATCCCGGACAATTAACGTTGTCCCTTGATTTATGCTAACAGTTGCCTAGTTAGGGACGTTGGGAATAAGAGTGAAGAAGCAAAGCATGTCATAATTCATTAATAGATTATGTAATTAGTTTATGAAGTCAAGCAAAGGGCAATGGGCAAAAAGATATGTAGGGAATCATAGCCTATACTAAGTTAGAACTTATGAAAAAGGCGAAATGAGGCAGTGATTCAGAATGACCCTCCAATGCAAAAACAAAAATCGGATAATGGAAATTAATTATGCTATAAGAGAATTTCTTCAAAAATTGTAATAGGAATTTAAGGAAAATGACATTACAAATGTCATAAATTTTGTAAAGCAATAACGAGAGTGTCATAACTTTTGGAACGATCACTTGAGTGCTATAACTTTAAAAATCGTTATTTGAGTGAAGTCAACGATTCATGTGACCGGAAAATACAACATGGCATTAATTTCATATAAATCGTCTATATGGCCCGTTGGTGAAATGAAGTCAGCAAAATCATGCATAAATGATGTTGTTTGGCCCATTTGTTTGTCATAAATTAATGAATTGAGGCTAAATTAAATGTTTTCTTCAAATCCTAACCCCAAATTGAGGAGTTGGGGCAAAATCAAAATCACCATTGAAGAGCCTCTAAGTTTTTTCACCACTCTGTCTTTGTGGATTAACTTTGTATCACCACCACTACCAAATCTTCACTGCTTCAAAATGTCAATCAAAACTCGTTATATAACGAACCCCAACACTACATTCACCGGTTCTTTTTTTTTTTTTTGGTCGTGCACTACATTCACCAGTTCAAGTGCAATATAAAAGTTGATAGATCCCAAACTCCAAAAAATATTTTATGGTTTGATATCACCACATTAGCATTATATGCGGCGCGTATTTTTTCACTCATATCCACTAACACATTGACATGTGTCCACTAATCCATGTCGATAGTCGATGTGGAATCTAAGTAAAAAATTAAAGGGTTAACACCACGAAAAACCCCAAACTTGTACATCTGTGATAAATTTACCCCGAACTAATTTTTTTATCACCAAAAAACCCCAAATTAGTACACCTATGATAAATTTACCCTAAACTATTTTTTTGACCACCAAAAAACCCCATCTTTGACAAATTTATCCTCTGTTAGTTTTCGTTAAATTGGATTTATACTACGAAAAATCACAAACCGGTACACCTGTGACAAAAGAAGGATAAAACCCCAAATTGGTATAACTATCAACTGCCACGAGTCATCCAACTCAGCAATTTGACAGTAAAATTTAACGAAATCTAACGGTGGGTAAGTTTATCATGGATGTACCAGTTCAGGATTTTTTATGGTAAAAAATTAGTTTAGGGTAAATTTATCACAAGTGTACCAGTTTGGAATTTTTCGTGGTATTAACCTAAAATTAAAAAAAAAAATCTTCTCTTTCTTCACCTCTGAGCTCTCTCTCTCTCTCTTATGACTCCTTCGTCCACAACCACTTGACCTTTGCTCCTCCCCCCACAGTCGCCACCGGCAGAGTTGCCAGTGTGATAATTAGGTTGGCAACCAATGCATCCAAGCCGAGCATGGTCGGCTTCCATTGTTTTCTTCTTCCCATCGTTCTCCAGATCTCGAGATTTGGCCGTTCATGGGCAAAATCGTCGGCGTCGCTCATGATGAACTCATTTAGGCGTCGCATAGTTCGACCACTACTGCATCTAAGTCAAGCCACAACCATGTTCCTCCATTTTTCTCCGTCTCGTCATTCTCTAAATCTCAAGATCTACCTATCCATGACCGCGCTTGTCCATGGCCACATTCAAGCTCCCGCCGTCTTCTCTGACATTTATTCCTATGTATTTTTCTTTTGCTTTTTGAGCTCGCAGTCCATGGCCGTCGGGATCTTGAGCTTGTTGTCAAGGCTCATGGCAATGGACAAGCTGCGGTCGCCAGATCTGTGGACGAGTCGTCCCGCCTCGCGAGCCATGGATGAGACTAGATATAAAGGCACTACTTCAATCATGATCTGCACGGGCAACAACTGCGAGCCGCCATGACGATGGAGGGGCGGCTCAGCCATGGACGGGGCCGACCACAAGGGGACGATGGAGCCAACCACAGGCAACGATGGAGGAAGACGGAGTTGACCACAAGCACGACTGAGGGGAAGCTTCCATGGCTAAACAGATCTCTCCAAAGCAGATTTTTTGTTTTTTCTAATTCTATTCCACGTTAGCATACACATGTCAATTTGCGATTGGATTTGAGTAAAAAATACATAATACCTCGGCAGCTAATTTGGTAGTAATAAATCGCTGAATATTTTCTTCCTAGTGAGATACTTTCTCTGGAGATGGCCGTGGACACGGAAAAACTCCGCAGCTATATGAACTTGCAATCGAAATAAAATAAAATAAAAAAGGTAAATGTGGATCAAATTTTTTGCACTAGATTATCAAGAGACTGTGGAATGAGGAACTCAATAATAAAGGCATCTTTTATCCCATACATCACGCGTGCAACTCATGTGCAATGCACATTTATCATATGTGCACGTGTAATGCGTGTGCAACTCTTACATGCGTGATGACAGTCTTATTATTATGCGTCTCCATCTTTAACCTTAAGTTGGCAATTCACCCAAAATTATATTATTTCGTGACAAATAACATTGTGCCTTGATCGGAAGAGAAAATCACAAATACCATAATATGACGACCACTTCAATGTCATATTTTTTTTATGGCCTAATTCCAAAAAAAAACACCAACTTTAGGTTGAGGGACAATTCTGGCCCGAACTTTTTTTTGTCCCATAAAAAAGCAACAATTTTAGATCGAGGGACAATTCTTGCCTGAATTTTTTTTTGTCCCGTAAAAAAGCATCAACTTTAGGTCGAGGGACAATTCTGGCCCCAATTTTTTTTTGTCTCATAAAAAATCACTAACTTTCATCCTGATCCCAAGTCTGACCCCCCGTTGACTTTCTATTTTGAAGTCACCCTTGTTTGAGAAAAAATGTTATAGTGATATGGCGTCTGTCGATCGGCGGTGGTCAGTTTCATATTACGTCTGGCCAGAGAGATTCAATATAGAGATATTTTTGACTTGCCGGTGAAGTGAAGGAGACAGATAGTTTCACCGTTATTTTTCAAACTGTGGCTTAGAGAATAAGGGCTCGTTTGGTAACGTTTCTATTCTCAGAAACAATTTATGTTCAGAAGTAGTTTTTTCTATTTCTATTCCATAGACGAGTTTCTAAGCAAAAAAGAGCGTTTGGTAACTACACAAAATTTCTACTCCTAGAATAGAAAAAGAACATAAATGCGTTTGGTACAATCCTAAAAATTTCTATTCCCAATTTTTTTCATTTAATTATAAAAATGTCAGTGAAGACTTAATAATTCATATTTGGATAAAACTAGACTAGAAATAGAATCAAAATATATTATGATATAGAATTGGATGACCTTAATACAATCATAAAGAAAATTACTCCTTCTAGACAAAGCAAATATCGAGTGGTGGCCGAGAAAATTGGGATTTAGGGTTTAGAATTTATGGTTTAGGTTTTTAAGGTTTTGTGTTTAGGGTTTGAGGTTTCGGGTTTTGGGGTAGGGTTTTGGGGTTTGGATTTTGCGGTTTAAGGTTTTTGGGTTTTAGGTTTAGGAATTCAGGTTTTAGGGTTTGGGGTTTAGAGTTTTAGGATTTAGGATTTCGATTTTTGGTTTTGGGGTAGGGTTTTAGGGTTTTGGGATTTGGGTTTGGGATTTAGGGTTTAGAGTTTTGAGGTTTTGGGTTTCGGGTTTGGGTTTTGGGGTTTGAGTTTTTGGGTTTGGATTTTAGGGTTTCAGGTATTAGGTTTAAGGGTTTCTGGTTTTGAGTTTACGGTTTAGGGTTTAAGGTTTTTGGGTTTTGGAGTTTTAGGATTTAGAGTTTCGCTTTTTGGGTTTGAGATTTAGGGTTTTAAGGTTTGGGTTTTGGGGTTTTGGGTTTGGATTTTAGGGTTTCGGGTTTTGGGGTTTCGGATTTTAGGGTTTCGGGTTTTGGGATTTTTTTTTTTATTGGAAGTGTTTTGGGATTTAATGATATATGAAATTGTTTCTCTAAACTGACATTGTTTCTCTTTTTGTTCCTGGGAATAGAAAAGTAGATTTTTTTTACTTCTTATTTCTGTTCCAAATCTATTTCCTGGCCACTTTTCTATTCTTAGGAATAGAAAAATTAACTGACGTACATAAACGGATTTCTGTTCTTTTTCTGTTCCAGGAAACGAAAGAACAGAAAAACAGAGAAATAAAAACGTTACTAAACGCGCCCTAAGACAATGAATATTACTTTAAATTCAGTCAGCAAGTCACGTGGATTTATTGCTAAGGTGGAATAGTCAAGTTAGATAATCAATTATTCTAAGTCAATAGGGGCCATATTTGGGATTTAAATAAAAGTTGGCGCTTTTTTACATGATTAAAAAAAGTCGGGGCCAGAATTGTCACTCGACAAAAAATTGGTGCTTTTTTACGGGAAAAAAAATAGTTCATGCCAGAATTGTCCATCGACCTAAAGCTGGTGTTTTTTTACGAGACAAAAAAAATTTTAGATCAAAATTGTCTCTCGATTTAAAATTAATATTTTTTTTTAAAATTAATCCTTTTTTTTACTTTCACTTGAACGTCACGTCAAAGAAAACTTGATTACTTTGTGCCTCCATTAACATATTTTTGACGATTCATCCTATGCAGCTTTGTTTAACTAAAGTTTTTAGTCCAACATGACATTTAAAAAAAAAAAAAGACTGGCAATAAAGGATGGGATCACGTGGCACTGGTAACTAAAATGACATCATTGCATTAAAGGAAAAGTGACTGTCTCTTCTCATTTACTCTCTTTTTGTGTCATCCTCAGCCCCATGGCTCCTGCTAGGCTTGTCGACTTTGTCTAGACTGTCACGAGAAAACCATCGCGTCAAAGAAAATTGAAATATGCTTGATTTTGCTTATAACTTTTGTTCAAAGGTGGGAATTTGGGGCGGGGTGCTTGTAGTAGGAGGGTTTTCGTGGATAAAGGAAAATGGGGGAAATTTAGATTTGGTTTGTTTCGCGAAAAACGTAATATTTTGGGAAGTCATTTTCTAAAAAAATAATAATATTTTTTTATTTTTGGTTGCAATCTGAAAATAATTTGAAAAATATTTTTTGCCGTTTGGCATGTAATGTCTAATTTGATTTTTTCCTAAGGAAAATTACCAAAATGTCGAATTTTTTAATTTTTTTCTTTTCTTTAATTTTTTTATGTTTCTTTTCCTTCTTTTATTTCTTTTTCCTTTTCCTTTTCCTTCTTCTTAGGCCGGTTACCAAGAAAAGAAAAACATAAAAAGAAAAGGAAAATAAAAAAATTTTGATTTTTTTAAAAAATATGTTTATAAGAACGAATATTTCATTAATTAAAGACCCAAGCTAGAGTGCCGAGGATCCGTGCCCGACCTTTGTGGGCCTGAGCCTGAGTGCCGAGGACTTAAGCATCGTGGACTCAAGCATTACTTTTATGGATCTGGGTTCGGGTGTCGGGGCATTGGACACAGGTACAAGGCTTTGGGCCTACCCTTGATGGACTCGGGCATGGGCATCGGGGTCCCGGGCCTGGCCGCAGGAGATCTAGACTTGAACGCCGAGACTCGAGAACCAACGTTAGGGTTTTCCTACTCAAGTGTAGTGTTTCGAGTCTAACCACTAATACTTAATCATATTTTCAAAAATATTTTTCGATTTTTCAA
The DNA here is from genome assembly GCF_021117445.2 of Syzygium oleosum. NCBI lineage: Eukaryota > Viridiplantae > Streptophyta > Magnoliopsida > Myrtales > Myrtaceae > Syzygium > Syzygium oleosum. Next base: position 1,824,678 of record NW_026607500.1, on the reverse strand, counting down.
AGAGAAAATCATTTTCCTTAATTTAAGTATACGTTTTCCGTTGACTGGGAAAACTTTTTCTGTTGACTCATTTTCCTAAGCGAATCAAATGTCGAAATATGAGGAAATATTTTTCGAGAAATAAATGGAGTCTTGAGTGGAGGAGAAGGTGACGGAGGAGGAGGGAACAATGTGGAATTGATGTGCATAGCACTGCAAGTGGAGCACGAGCTCTTTTACTTCAATGAGAATCCTCGAACCACTATTTAATATCTCCGAGAAGACGTCGGCCGTGCGGTCCACCATCATCGTGCAGTTCTCCGACATCTCCTGATTGTTGGATCTCTTTAATTACTACATCAATTCTGACTTTCATGAGGCATCCATGGAACCCTCACCTTCTCCTACTCTCCATTGCAAATTTCAGCATCTAATTTTTCCGCAATTCCTCGATTGGGGGTTAAGTTTTGAAGAACACATCGATTTTAGCTCCAATTCGTTAATTTGGTGGCACAAATAACTGTGATATATGATGCCGTTTAATACTAATTTTGTTGACTTCACTTTGCTGGCTAGCCACATCGAATGTTTTAGGATTTTCTGGCCACAGAAATCATCAATGGCACTGAAGTGATTGATTCTTCACCAAAGTGGCACTCAAGTGATCGAAAAAAAGAAGAAGTTAAGGCACCGAAGTGAACAGGTACGAAAGTTATGATGCTTGGAGTATCTTTTTCCCAACAATTGCCTAGTCAAAGAAGTTGGGAATAAGAGTGGAGAAGCAAAGGATATCCACAATCCATGAGTAGATTATGTAAATATTGGATGAAGCCGACCAGGGGCCAATGGACAAAAAAGATATGTTGGGAATCATAGCCTATGCAAGTATGAAAAGGCGGCGAAACGAGGTTGTGTTTTAGGAATTAATATGGCCATGAGGGAATTTCTTCAAAGCAAAAGCTGTTAAAGACATCTTTGGTAAGTTAGTTGATGACATTGGAAGTCTGGTCGCGTTCAAGATGTGGACACTACAGAAGTCAAAGCTATCAAAGAGGGGTTAAGTGGGAATCTAGAAAGGGCTCATCGAAGAGAGGAAGAGGAAAAAATTCCTCTGCAGTCGTGAAAGGGGGAAAATTACCAAAAAAAATTCATTAATTTGTTGTATTCGTATTAATTCAGTCATAAACTTTTTAATTTAGCCAATTGAGTCCTAAACATTTTCTCTTCTTCCAATGTCATAAAATTACCATGGCCAAAAATCATTGACATGGGTGCCAGCCGTCCTACGCAGCACCGCCGGCGCTGATGTGGACATTTTTGTAATTTTTTGAATTGTTTATTTATTTATTATTTTCTTTTTCTTTATTGCGACCGGCGAGGGCGGCCCTTGCTAGGTTAGCCCTCATTGACCATCACTCGTGGTTGGTTTCCGGCCATCGCTTGACACCGGCCACCGGCGAAAATGAAAGAAACAAAACAAAAAAGGAAAAAAAGAATAAAAAAACGTTAACGTCAGCGTCGGTCATGCCACATAAGACAGCTAGCACTAACTAGATCACCACATCAGAGTTTTACTATCAAAATTGACTAAAATGACTACATTGGCAAATCATCAAAAATTTTATGATTGAATTGGCACAATTGAAAAGTTTAGTATTAAATTGGTACAAGTGCAATAGGTTTATGAATTTTTTGATAATTCTCTGTCATGAAAGGTGACTAGGATGGACTATAAGCCTTCTTCGCTACATACTAGCACCTTAGGCTATAGATCTACTAAGCTCGTGTCGATAGCCGAGGCTAACCCCTCGAAAGGTTTTTAGTGACCTAGTGAACGTGCTAGATTCGGTATGTTATTAAAGGTTCTTGGGTTTTTTGTTCAGGAAAACTACTTGCTTCATGGTTTCCACATGCATAAGAATCAAAGAGATTACCTTGACTGAAACGGTGGCATCATGTTGTGCTAAGTATCTAATGTTGCTGGTGTTGTTGAAGCTATTAAGGGGATGCGGAAAATTACTTTCGGGACTTGGAAACCAGTAATATGGTCCGTCTGTTTTGCGGAAAATAAATGATTTGAAAAATATTATTCTAAAAATAATCGGTTATATCTTTTGGAATAATTAGCCAACAGAAAATGTTTGCATTATTGATAATGATTTATGCCTAAGTTTTTTGTGGTCCATTTTTTTAAACGATTCAAGCGATTATATATAAGAAAATATTTTATAAATTATGAGTTTTTAGCGAAACAAACAGACCCTCAGGGTGAGTGAGTATTTGTTTCACTGAGAATTTCATGATAAAGGAAAATATTTTCCATGGAAATTATTTTAAAGGAAAATGATTGGTTTTTATTTGTTTGGTGATTTAGGGAAAGTGATTTTCTTCTTGCTATAAACTAAAGTCCTTTTTTCCCTCATCTAAACTTTTTGTTTTCAATCCACATAAAGCGTTGTCCGCACATAGATTAATTTTCTGTCATCCAAATATCGGAAAATCGGAAAATAATTTCTTGAAAACAATTTTCCTTTCAAACAAAATGACCTTTAGCTTATGTCGCTACTCGTGACATTTCTTTAATTGGTAGAGCTGTCTATTCTTGTGCAATTGAGTTCTAACCCGAGTTAGAAGGGGGATGTGTCCTTTTTGAGTTGGGTGTCTTCCCCGAATTCCCTCTTTTGAGTTTGATGTTTCTTGACACTAAGCATATGCCTTTAAAATTTGTTGATAGTTTACTTTAATTAGCTATCATTACTTTAATTAAAAGTAAAAATATTTAGCATAGAAACAAAAAATCATAATGACAAAGTGGTTTTGTTCATTTTAATCGTAATGAAGGAAAATAAAGTCAAGATCAAGTAAAAAAGAAAAAGGACATTTTTGAAAAAAAAAAGGGTGCTCACAATGGAAAAATTATCAAATGAGTTATAAATTTGTTATACGACGGCCAATTCAATCCCAAACCTTTCAAATTTAATCCTAAATCTTTTGACTATTTGCTAATTTAGTTATAAACTTTTCAATTGTGCCAATTTAATCCTAAATTTTGATTAAAAAAATCCCAAACATCTTAACAATTTTTCAATTTAATTCCAAACTTTTTGATAATTTGTCAATCTAGTCCTTTCGAATAATTTTAGCCAAAGATCACTGATGTGGTAGTCTAGTCAGCGATGGCCATTCTACGTGGCATGGCTCTGAAGTTGACAATTTTCAAATTTTTAATTTTATGAATTTTTTAATTTTAATATAATTTTTTACCTTTTTCCCTCCACCGGCCACCGATGAGGGCAACCCTCACTAGGGCTAGGGACGACCACCCTTGCTTGGGAAAATGTTAAAAAGAAAGAGAAAAAAAATCCAGAAAATTATAAAAAATTGTCCAAGTGAGCACCAGTTGACTATTTGCTAATTTAGTTATAAACCTTTCAATTGTGCCAATTTAATTCTAAATTTTAGCAAAAAAAATCCTAAACATCTTAACAATTTTTCAATTTAATTCTAAACTTTTCGACAATTTATCAATCTAGTCCTTTCGAATAATTTTTAGCTAGAAATCACTGATTTAGTGGTCTAGTCAATGCTAGCTGTTTTACGTGGCAGTGTGGCACGACGTTGAAGTTGACAAATTTGCATTTTTTAATTTTATGAATTTTTTAATTTTAATTTTTTACCTTTTTCCCTCCACCGGCGAGGGCAACCCTCGCTAGGGCTAGGGATGACCACCCTTGCTTGGGAAAACGTTAAAAGGAAAAAATCCAGAAAATTATAAAAAAATTGTCCGGGAGGACAACTGGTGCTAATTAGACCACCACATTAGTGGCTTCCGGCCAAAATTAGAGAGAAGAACAAATTTGGCAAATCGTCATAATTGAAAGTTTTAGGACAATTTAAAGGTTTGAAACTGAATTGGCCACTGTATAATATGTTGATAACTTTTTCGACAATTTTCCCGCTCACAACTACGAGCCATTGCATAGCCATTGACTGAAGCCGAACCTCCATGACAGCTTGGGGCCAACAATGGTCACACTTAAGGCGACCACCCTGCGATGCTAGTCCAACGCTGGATTCAAAAATTGAAAGGATTGTGGACAAAAAGCAAACTCAGCAAAAAAAATGGATTTGTGCCGGCCGACACAACCCTCATGATCTCAGTAAATGGTTAAGCGAGAATGCAATGCGACCACCATCACGGTGGTCCTTGGGGGTTTGGGGGTCGGCAACCGCCTTTGTGGTGGTTGATTGATGCCATCCTCCATAGATTTGTAAAACAAAGCCTTAGGATGCACCCGAGAAAGCAACCTCATGCTCAAGCGATCACCATCACAATGATCCTTAGAACCGGCAACCATTATCACAGTCATCGACCGATAAGTCTTCCATAGATTTGCAGTGCACGATCAAAGGTCAAGTTAGCGAGAGATTTTCGCAACCACGGTCGCTCGAGAACACGACCAAACATGGCGTTTCGACTCAATAGGCTACAAATCATCCTATCCAAACATGGCCTACGACACGACCGAACGAAAAACTTCCCCGGCCTCAACATGAGAAAGCCGTTAAGGGTGCGCATGGAATGCATTCCGGAATAAAAATTCTGTTCCGGAATGCATTCCGGAACAGAATGACGTTTGTTAAAAAATTTCCGGAATGCATTCTGGAGCGATTTTTGCATTCTGGAATAAAAATGCGTTTGTTAAAAATACTTGATTCTAGAATGCATTCTTGATTCCGGAATGAGTTTTTGGTAAGAAAAAGAGAAGCTACTTTTTGTAGCTTCTTGATTCCGGAATGCATTCTCCCTATTTTCTCACAATTTTTTTTTTTCAGAAAATGCATAAAAATTGAAAAATTCTAGAAAAATTCATAAAATTTTCCAGAAAATAAAAAAAAGTCAGATTTCGAGAAAATATGAAATTTGGTGAATTTTTTTTTACAAAATAAAAAAAATCAAAAATTTCAAAACTTCACAGAATAGCTTAAAACACATGTGGCCACCCACTTTGAGTGAAATTTAAATTTTTTTAGGTGCCCAAAAAAAATCAAAAATTTTCAAAACTTCACAAAATGGCTTAAAATACCTGTGGCCACCTACTTTGAGTGAAATTTAAATTTTTTGAGGTGCCCAAAAAAAAGAAAAATAATAAAAAAAGAAAAATTTTCAAAACTTTACAAAATGACTTAAAATACCTGTGGCCACCCACTTTGAGTGAAATTTAAATTTTTTGAGATGCTCAAAAAAATAAAAAAATAAAAATTTCAAAACTTCACGAATGGCTTAGAATATCTCAGTAGCCACCCACTTTGAGTAAAATTTAAATTTTTGAGGTGCCCAAAAAATAAAAAAATAAAAAAATTCAAAACTTCACAAAATGGCTTAGAATACCTGTGCCACCCACTTTGAAATGAAATTTAAAATTTTTTTAGGTGCCCAAAAAAAATTAAAAAAAATCAAAAATTTCAAAACTTTACAGAATGACTTATAATATATGTGGCCCACCCACTTTGAGTAAAATTTAAATTTTTTAGGTGCAAAAAAATCAACAAATCAAAATAGATTGCTTCGTAAATCAATTTCAAGCGAGAATTAGTCATGTTTTGCCAAAACAGATTTCTCCTTCAGAAATCAATTTCTGGCAAGAATTTGATTTCCGGAACAGAATGGTTACCATTCGCACCTTAACGTGTAGCGGTCGTGCCTCCTGAAAATTTCAAACCGCATCATCTCGCGCGCTCACTCAATACCTTTGCTCACTACCTTCGAAAATTTCAAAGGTGCACGGGACGACGACGTTTCTGTCGCCGCGCAGGGGGACCGCCCCCACACTGCCCTGTCACGTTGTACAGCAGCACCACTGCCCAAGATACCACCGAGGCCACTCGAGGACACGCATTGACGCCTGAACTCACTTGCTTTTGTTCCCTATTTTTCTATTCATTGGTGACCCGTACGTCGCAGTAACTGCGCAACACAAGTCATCATAACTCAAGAACCATCTCTCCCTCCTTCTCAAGAGAGCCTGTGAACAGTGAGCGAGTCTCTGCCATTTTTTTGTGTTTCTTTTTTCAGTGGGGATGATGGGTTGCGTTGGGTTTGGATAGATTCTTGAGCTAAGTTGTCGCCCAAAAAAAAAAAAAAAGGACAGGATCCTTAACTTCGTTTCGTCATTCTTCCCTCCGCTGTCCTCACCCCCCCCCCTCTTCTTTCCTCTTTTCCTTTTTCATTTTTTCTTTCGTTGCTTTATAAATCATTATCATTTCCGAACCTGCTTACCGTTTTTCCCTCTTCCCATCCGGTTTTTCCTTTTCGCTCCTGCTTCAAATCTGGTTCTTGGTTTCCGTTTCTAGCTTCCTGTCTTTATTCGAGCTCAAACCCATCATACCCATCTTGCAAAACGAATATATTCTCTCTTATTTGCGTCTTTTGAGTTACTTCCTTTTCATATTCTGAAGAATCTGTGATGGGGGTTTTGAGCTGATTTCGCCTAATGCAACAGATATCCACTTCTGCTCTCATTTTTCTCACCAAGTATCAGCGAAGATTCTGCTCTGTTATCATCAACTTTAGAGTTTCTGAGGTGCTCAGCTTCCCCACTTCACTTGGCTGACAAGATCCTGGTGGGATTTCTGCTTTGTCTCAGTTTTGCTTCTAGGTCTTCAGACATGAAATAAAGGTCGTGGCTTCTGAGCTTTTTAAGCAACATTTCAAGTTGTTTTCCCCGACCCAAGTTCCTATTTTGAGGTATCAATCGCTTGTGATGGGGTGGTTGGTGTCTCTTGGGTTGGCCTGGGTGTTGTTGCTCTCAGTGGTGAGCTCAGTGAGTGGGATAGGGGCTAACTGGGGTACTCAGGCTACACACCCTCTCCCACCAGCAACGGTGGTGAGGATGCTGAGAGACAATGGCTTCCAAAAGGTGAAGCTTTTCGACGCGGACTATGGGGCGTTGAGGGCTCTGGGAAGGACTGGGATTGAGGTCATGGTGGGGATTCCCAATGACATGCTTGCTTCTATGGCGGGCAGTGTGAAAGCTGCTGAGAGATGGGTGTCCAAGAATGTCTCCACTCACATCTCCAGCTATAATGTCAACATAAGGTATAAACTCCTCTGCGCCTCACCACTTTTGCCTGTCTTAATTTATTGTTGAATTTGAAATAGAATGCGTCTCGAAATGGAAGGTGCAAGCTGTCTATAGTTCATGGCAAGTGTGAATGATATGAATTTTACATAGATTTATTTGCTCTGCAAGAGTGACCGTGGCGACGGACCCAATATTCACTTCACACATATCTCTGCGTAGGAGTTGAAATCTTTTACACTAGTAATAAGTACTGGTACTAGATGAGTAATGATGTACTCATTTATCCTGGTTTTGGATTATATGGGAATGGTTTGGATAATATTCCTGAATGGTTTGATTTTTTTCAAAAGAGATGTTTAGAATGTAGATACGATTACCCTCAAATGTGATAATAATAAGTACCGGTGCTGAATGGTTTGATTTTGTTAAAAGCTCCTGTCACATTCTGAAAACAGAAGTAGCTTTCGAAACTCCCTTCCAATTACCCACCTAGAACATTTGTGAAGTGATTTCCCCTTTACAGCTTAAGATTCTGTATTGTAGGCCTTGAACCAGAACTGAGGGAATCTATCACTAATGCTTGATTTAGATATAATGATCAACTAAGGGTCTTAAGTTTTCCTAGATAAGTTTTAGTTTTCAATTAACAAGAATTTAGTTGTTGCGAGACCATATAGTGGATTGACAACATAATTTCCATCTTATTTCAGTTGTTTGCTCAGTCAAATTTGATTTTAAGGGTCTAGTAGTTCCTACGGGGTAAACATAGCTGCTAAAGCACACACATATAGATGTTTATTCTTTAAAAATTACAATTAGGGGATACGATAGTTGGACAGGCTAACTGGTTCATGTTTGGAACCACTCACGGAGTTGTTGCTTTGATTTTGTAGAACAATCATTTTATATACCTTCTACCTTTCGATGTTTCACATTGGAGGATTTTAGTATGACTAGATTCAAGCATAAAATTGGGTTCCATTGTCATCCATATGTATTGAAAGATTTTTTTGCACTTTCGTAGACTGATGTTTCCAGATACCTAACCTAGAGGGCTATCGTTTTGGAGGAAAGAAATGAAATCCATTATACTTGGCAATGAGGTAGTTAGGTGGGATGGATGAAAACTTTGCGCTCGAGTAGCACTTAACAATATCTATATTAGATCGATATAAGGCATTACTCGAACTTTTTAGCTTAGTATAATAATACAAGAACAATACAAGGTAAAGTTCCTACCCTTTCTGCCTCCTTTTACACATTGAAGCTCCGAGGCAGAGTCTCTATCCTTTATAGCAAGACGTTATGTGGTTTCTGCCTTAGCCATTGAAACGGGGTCAGTTGTACCTCCTCCATTAATAGAGAAAGCGCTTTGCTCTGCTTATCATCCTTCTTATTCTCCATAAGAGGAGCTCACGTGGGTGACCATCTGGAGTAAGAAATGCAACTTTAGAGTATCCTTCCAAGGTGATATGGAAAAGCTACCAAGAGATTTACATGGCACAACAAATAATGCTTAAGAGAGTTGGATGTACATTCTCCACAACTATTGGCATGAAAACTGCTCAATTGACTTAACCTCTCCTTTTGCTGCCAATTATGGAAAGGTTCTGGTGAGAGATAGCGCTTGTAGCAACTATAAAAGACAGTTAGGTGCAATAGGGAGGTGGTAGTGGAAGAGCAGCAGTCATAGAAAGGAGAAATGAGATCAGATCCTCTGCTTTTGACGTGATCACATTCAGTGAACTAAATCTTTTAGTTGGTCCAGCAAATCAATGCTACAGCTGCTAAATGTTATTGGGTTTTCTCATTGTTTTTTTTTTCTCTTTTTGTTACTTTTATTTAGCTGACTTATGTTGGTTAGGCAATTGCTCATACCCTCACATTTTCTTTAACTTCATTCTTCTGCATAAGAGTCGCTGCATCACTCATGCTAGCAGCTTATGGACAGATCAAAATGGATAAAAGTTGTCCTTTCATGAATAAGGGGCTTACAGCTAGCTTTGTATCACGGCACCCTTAAATACGGTTCAGCTTCATGAGGTTGTTGCCAACATAAAGAGTTACTTTCTTCAGAAATCGATCAGCCGATGATTTCGAACGTCTTCTGCTTTTCTGAATTTGTTATGTTATATTTCACCTGACCAAAGTCACAAATGCTCTCTTTGTTGCATTTAACTGGTTAAGTAACTAGCATATTGTCAGTTCATGAACCGCCTGCATGTTATCTCGTCGTGAGTCAGTCATTAGGACTTGAATGACATTCAGCCAAATGGTGATTGTTCCCGGTTTTTGAGTTTAATACTTACTTTTTATTTGGGTTGATTTTTGTCTTCATCGGAGTGAAGATGGCCCACATCTGATCCAGAAAGGTTAAAACTCACTCTATTTGACACTTGCTATGTTTGGTTTTTTTTTGTCCTTAAATTTTTTCTTGTGCTCCTGAGTAAGAATATCCTTGGTAAGGTCTAATATATATTTGAGTTGAGACTTTGTATCGCCCTTTTCCCTTCCTGATCCCATGGGCTGCGGTTTTATTGGTTGCCTCTTAAAGAGTACTTTTTTTTTGGTCATGTGCTGAGCTTAACCAAGAGATCCATCTCGTGACATGCAGGTATGTTGCTGTTGGCAATGAACCTTTCCTGCAAACGTACAACGGAAGTTTTCTCAACACAACCTATCCCGCCCTCCAGAACGTCCAATCTGCCCTCATAAGAGCTGGCCTTAGCAGCCAAGTGAAGGTCACTGTCCCCCTCAATGCCGACGTCTATGAGAGCTCGACCAGCTTACCATCTGGTGGGGATTTTCGTGCAGGCATCCACGACTACATGATCCAGATTGTCAAGTTCCTGAGCGATAACGGGGGTTCTTTCACTGTGAATATCTACCCCTTCATTAGTCTCTACACTGACCCCAACTTTCCCGTGGAATATGCCTTCTTCGATGGCAACGCATCCCCTGTCGTCGATGGCAGCACAACGTACTATAACATGTTCGATGCTAACTACGACACGCTCGTGTGGGCCCTGCAGAAGAATGGCTTCGGGAACTTGCCAGTCATTGTCGGAGAGATCGGGTGGCCCACTGATGGGGACCGGAACGCGAACCTGATCTATGCCCAGCGCTTCAACCAAGGCTTCATGTCCCACATATCGGGTGGCAAAGGAACCCCCATGAGACCAGGACCCATCGACGTTTACTTGTTCAGTCTGATTGATGAGGATGCTAAGAGCATCGAGCCAGGAAATTTCGAGCGCCACTGGGGGATTTTCCGCTATGACGGGAGGCCCAAGTACTTGTTCAATCTCGGCACCACCAGTTCCAATGGCTTGATTCCTGCACAAGGCGTGCACTATCTCGAGCAGAAGTGGTGTAGATTGAAGATGTTAGCCAACCTCACAGCTGATCAAGTGGCGCCGAGTGTGAGCTACGCGTGTTCGCTAGCCGATTGCACTAGTCTCGGTTACGGGACATCTTGTGGGAATCTAGATGCTGAAGGGAACATCTCGTATGCATTTAACAGTTACTACCAGATAAATAATCAGCTTGACAGCGCTTGCAAGTTTTCAGGCTTGGGGACGATCACTAGGACAGATCCTTCAGTTGACACTTGCAAATTCAACATCATGATCCAACCCTATTACGGGAGTGCGGGAAGGCTACGTGGCTATCTTGGAAACATATTCGGGTTGTCACTCAGCCTGATTGTTTTGTTACTGATGATTCTGTGACACTTTATTTCTAAGTTCATAAGGTACTGATTTTTTCCCTAAACTATATTTTCTCTGGTCCTAGGATAGCGGGAGTCGTGCGCTAAATTGGTGGTGTAGTTGTACCAAAATTTTTGCAATGTAGGCACGGGTTTACTTCAGAGTCCGATTGGTATTTGACCGTGTTTGTGCATAACTTTGTCAGCACTAATCTTAACCAAGCAGGATTCAGGTGAAGGCGATTGCATAGAAACAAGGATGGCATCAACGCTTGATTCTCTGTTTTGGTTGGCAAATTGGTCAGTGGATGAGTCAAGATCATGGTTGCCTACATGCATTTCACCGGGATGAGACGATGTGGGGGTTACTTAGAAATATGTTGTCTTGGAAAAAAGGAACAACATGAACTGTCTTCCTTGCTCTTCTTTTAGTGTGTGCGCGGCGAATGTGTACACAATTGCGCACAATATCTGCGTATCCTATTTCTTGGGTAGCAGGGTTTTGTTTCTGGGTGGTGGTGTTCAGTTGTGCTCTGTTCATGGTCTTCTACGCTCACGTTAGGTTTGCCTATCAAGAGGCGACGTGTTGTTGATGTGGGACAAACAGCGGATAAGTTCACTGATTGAGCTTTGCCAATTAAGAACAGTTATCTGTGATCTTTTAGGATCAGTATTGTTTTTGAGCACCAGCAATCCGCCTACTTATCTTGCTAAAGGTCATTTAGGCTTTTGGTGAAATGCCTTTCCTTATGGAAGCGACAATGCTCTTGCCTCGGCTCGCCCTCGTTTACGCACCAATTGTTTTCTGTCTCATGAGCCTTTTTTGCAGTCTCTTGAATCGGCAAATCCTTTGCCTTTTACTGTGCTGTGCTTCTGTGTTGTGTATACATTCTGTACCAACCGGGTGCCGGCTCTTTAGGAGATGCGCTCCCATGGATTGAGCACCTAGTTTGGAAACATTTTAACGAACTTGCCAATAAGGGCAAATGAGAATAAGGCCTCCTCTAAGCCAAAAAACAAGAAAATCAAAAGGATGTTTTGGACTTCAAAGGTAGATAATGAGGCATTGATAGATCCTCCTACTGAAGGGGTGTTGTCTTGTCTGAAGGCTCTTGTTAAGTGCAGTTGAAAATGCTAAGCCTTCGCCAGACAGAGTTATGATGGCTGTTTGGAAATCATGTTTGTTGGGAGAGGTTAAAAAAAAAAAATCTTAAATCTATTGCGTCAGTATCAATTCAGTTATAAATTTTTGAATTGGATCAATTTAGTCCTAAACCTTTTTATATTGGTATTAATTCAATTCATCCAGGAAATTGCTAATATGGACGCCGAGCGTTTTATGTGGCATATCAATGTTGACATGGACATTTTTTTTTTATAAATTTTAATATTTTTTTGAATTTTTCTTTTATTTTCCCTTTTATTTTTTTCTTCTCTTTTATTTTTTTCCTTTCCTTCCTCTTCCCTTCGCCAGTCGCTAGCCTCCACGATGACCGGTGAAGGCCGTTAGTGACCGGCGAGGGCGAGGGCTAGTGAGGGTTAGACGAGGCCACCCTTCACCACATCTGGTGAAGGGACACTTGCCCAGCCCTCGCTAGAGGTTAGAGAAGGTCGGGATGCCCACGCGGCCTCGCCATCGCGAGAGCCGGCGAGGCCCCTTGCCATCTAGGCAAGGCCACCCCTTGTCAGATCTAGCAAGGGGACCCTCACCCAGCTCTGGCAAGAGGCCGGTGAGGGGTGGCACTGGCGGCCTTCATCGGTTATCATGGAGGCTGGCAACTGGCGGAGGGAAGAGGAAGGAACGGAAAAAAAGAAAAGAGAGGAAAAAAATAAAAATATATATAAAAATTTATAAAAATTATTAAAAGATGACCACGTCAGTTCGGTCGTGTCACGTATGATGACCAATGTTTACATTAATGATTTTTGGTCTAAATTGTCCAGATGGACTGAATTGGTACCAATTTAAAAATGTTTATGATTAAATTGATCAAATTGAAAGGTTTATGACTGAATTTGTATCAATGTAATATGTTTAGCACTTTTTGGATACTTTTCTCCATGTTGGTCAGATTTCTTCTTTGATACATTTATCATACATCAATATACATTGGAAGTGGGTTACTAATCAACTATTGACTCTGATATCATTTGTTGGGAGTATGAAGCATTTATCCATGGAGATCGCCAAAAGAAAGTCCAAGTCCGAACCCTTCAATATATCCAGTTGAATTCACCTTTATCAAAGAAACTTAAGCCAATGAGTCATAGGTCAATTATGATTTATTAACTAGCATACATGGAATTTTTCTTGCATAACTCATACTTGCATCTCAATTTTATTTTGCATTCTTGAATTATGACATCTATACTTTACAGTTCGCACCCTCAAATTTGTAAAGCTCCTATAATCTTCGAGTTGAGGTGTCAAAAAGAGCTAATGCCCACGAGCTGCACACCTTTATTAGGTAATGATTCCCATACTCACAGTTGCAAACAGCAGGTTTTCGAAAATCTCATGATGCAGACACTAGTAGAATCTATAACCTAGGACGAGAGAAAGATGCTGTTAGTTTATGTTGCCTCTGCTATCTTTTAGGAGTAATGTGAACTTCAACTAGCCATTAACATCGGAAGACAGTGATGCCAATTTATGGGCAAAAGTATGGCGACACCCATGCCCTCGTCCCATTCATACAGCTATCGTCACCAACACAACTCCACAGTTTATCATCACAACAACAGGCATCATCATCATCATCTTCTTCTCCCTCCGAACTTCACAGACGACGCCCTGCCATTTGCAATCTATAGTGTTAGGATTGGGGGCACTAACATAACGAAATAAAGAGTAAAAACGAGAAAGAAAAATCGAGACATAATATTTTATCTTGGTTCACCATTAAACTAGGGCTACATCTTGCTACTTAGCACATCTCACTTCTCTAAGGTATTCAGTAGTTACTCATGAGCCCAAACCCAAACTACCAATAAAGTATGAGCTCAAACTATAAAAGCCCTCTGGCATTGTGGGGGCACTGTCCCCTACGACCCTTGCTAGGGTGGCCCCCGGACCCCCACCCGCTTACTGGGGAGCGGGGCTCATGTGTCTTCATGTCGATAGAGAGTATGAACCACGTCCCGAGATATAACCCAAGACAAGACAGGGCCATTCAGCATCCACAGCTGTGGAGGTTTATGTGTAAGGGCCTCCTTCAGCTTCATTTTCCTTCACTAAAAGCACCTGTTCTATGACCTACCAATGTTTTATGTCCTATCTTCGTTTTGGCCGAACACTTGGTTACAGGTTATTGAACCAAAGGTGTGTATGCACTGCAAGGCCTGTGAGAAAGACGTGGAAGGCCCTGTGCAAAATCATAGGTATGCAACTCATTTCTCGACCCTCTGATCTTCTCGTCATTATGCCTGTCGGTCCCGTTTTTCCCCGAGCGGCTCGATATGTCATAGATGTTTTTATGTTTCACATGTAAGGTCTTTAGCCGGACTATTCTACACACAATAAGGAGTGAATTCCCTACAAAACCCCAAACTTTAGGTCTAGTCCCAAATCAGCCCCGAACTTTTTTTTGTCTAAAAAAAAACCCAAAACTTTAAGTTCAGTCTCAAATCTGTCCCAAATTTTGTTTTATGTAAAAACAAATCAGCAAATTTCAATTTATTTTAAAAAATATATCCTATGATTTAGTCCCAACTTGAAGTGGCACTTCTACGTCGATAACAAATCCACATTAGCGATAGGTACATACTGTCGTCGCATTTCCACTTCGATAACAAATCAAACCAAATAAAAATTGTTGAAATTCTCCAAAATAAAACGATTCTAGGATATGAAAGTTAGGGACAATAATAAATCCACCCCAAATTTTTTCTTTTAATTTAAAAAACCTAATTTTTAGGTTCAATCCAAATTTGCTCCGAACTTTTCTTTGTCTAAAAAAAAGCCCCATTACTTTGTTGATGTGAATTTGTTATCGACGTGTGTAAGTGCCACATTAAGTTGGGACTGGATCACGGGGGTATATTTTTGAAAATAAATTGAATTCTAGTGATTTTTTGTTACATAAAACAAAATTCGGGTCAAATTTGGGACTGGACCTAAAGTTTGGGATTTTTTCCGAGACAAAAAAAAGTTCGGGGCAAATTTTGGGACTAGACCTAAATTTTGAGGTTTTTTCTGAGACAAAAAAAAGTTTGAGGCAGATTTGAGACTTGATTTAAAGTTGAGGGGTTTTTAGGGAATTAGGCTTAATAAGGAGGGTAAAAGATGCATGTTCAACATACATTGCCGACTAGGAGTGAGCATGGTCCGGGTGGGCGGTTTCCACCCTAGAACCGGGAACCGCCTACTAAGGACCGATTTCGAAAAATTGAAATGGGGAACTGCTCGTTGGTTCCATGGATTCACCTGGGAACTGGACTGCCGGTCCGGTACGGTTTCCGGGTGGGTCCATGGAACTGATCCCAGAGACAGAAAGATGGAGATGGAGACGGAGATGGAGAGTCGGAGACGGTGAGGTAAGCATCGACCGAGAAGAATGAGAAAGTGAGAGTGAGCGTGATGTGAAAGCGAAAAAAGGTGTTTCTCGGCTCAATGTGAGGCTGTGAACGTCGAGCGATTTAGATTTAGTTTAGGGATTTATGATTTTTTAAATAAATATATTATATTTATTATTATATTACCGGTCCGGTCCGAATGGGCAGGTGGGCTGTTCCACACTTGGAACCGGGAACCGGACTGGTACCCACCAGCTCCCAAAAATTAGAACCGGGAACCGGACCAGTCCCCTTAGGAACCACTGGTTCTAGTCGATCCCTGGCGGTCTGGATGGTTCCCGGTTCTTTTGAACACCCTTATTGCCGACATGTTTCCTGTTAAGTACGATCCATATATCTCTGCTTGACTTGAATCCATGAGAAGTGAAAGGCAGGGCAATTTCACACAAATTCACCTGGCATCCTAGAAAAGAAATGCTTACAGCTCTTCCATTCTTTGATTTGTAGAAGGGGGAATTGCACGTAATTTTTCTTCCTACTTTTTCCTAAGCCTTTCTTGGTTGATTCTAATATGCCTTCATTAATTTTTCTTTGGGGCTTACCCGCGGGGAAATGGATTTGATAGCTAGTAAATTGACAGTCTTGGGCTATGTCGAACAAAGGGTGATTGTAAAAGCTATCCGAAGGAAAAATTGTCCAAAAAGTCCTAAACCTATTATATTTTTGTCAATTTAGCCCATTCGGCCAACCAACACTGATGTGGACGCTGGCCGTCTGGTCAACGCTGACCGGACGATTTTTTTTAATATTTTAATATTTGTTTCCATTTTTTATTATTAATTTTTCAATTTTTTTCTTTTTTTTTTCTTTCTTATTTTTTTCCTACCCTTCGTCCCTTGACCTTGCCGACCTTTGGCGAAGCCATTGGCGGGGGTGAGCCACGCCTGCCCCTAGCTAGGCGAGGGAGTCATTGGGTTCTCCCTCGCCCAGCCCGGTGAGGTCGCCCTCGCTGAGCCAAGGGTGGGCAAGGCTTGCCCTCGACAGTGGCTGGGCCAACCGTTGCCTCTGGTCGGTCATTGGACCGACCATAAGGAAGAAGGTAGAAAAAAAGGAAAGAAAAAGAAAAAAGAAAAAATTCAAAAAATATAAAATAATTAAAAAGTCAATGTTGGTCGGACGGCCGGCGCCCACGATAGAGCTGACCAGCCAAATGACCAGATGGACTAGGGGTGTTAATGAAACCCGCGTCAGCCCGGCCCGACCCTAAATTTGGGGTATTTTGGGGTCGGGCCTTAATCTTATTCGAATATGGCCCTAAAATTTGGAGTTTCATTAGGGTTGGGGTAGGGTCGAGCCGACCCATTAACACTCTGGCCCAGCCCATCTCCCTCTCTTAAACTCGCTCGTTCGCTCGCTTGCTCAAATCTCTCCGCTTCCGTCGACAGGGTCATGTCCTCCCGAATTCATCTCTCACTCTCTCTCGTCTCTGCGAATTGTCTGCAACTAGAGAGAGAGAGAAACGGTGAAGAAGATGAATTGCGGCAGCTATGTCGGTCGCGCTGCACGGTGGCCGCGGGGTCGAGGTCCAGCCCCCCAGGTTCTCGATCGGCGCCGCCCAGCCCTAGGCCTTCGATCCGCCGGAGCTCGACTCCTCCAGCGGCAAGGGGGGCGCGGCGGCGCCGGCGCGAAGCGGCTCGTCGTCGGCGGGGTTCTCCTCGATCGGGAAGGATAGCGACGACACCGGGAACCGGTTGTCGGGGGGAGGGGGGGAGGAGGAGGAGGAGGACAAGGAGGAGAACGAGGTGCAGAGCTCTTACAAGGGGCCGCTGGAGATGATGGACGCACTGGAGGAGGTCTTGCCTATGAGGTAAATCGATCAAAGCTCGTCGATTTAGTCAATCTCTTAGGGGACTGAGAGCTTACTCGAGGATGGGATTGGGTTTAGATCGCTCTGTGCTGCAAGTCTGATGCTTACAGGAGATTCTCGTCGGTGGGTGTCGAAAGAATGTTTCGTAGATTGTTGTCCCTCTGTATCAAATTCATCTCTCTCTCTCTCTCTCTCTGGTCTCTGCAAATTGTCTGCAACTAGAGAGAGAGAAACGGTGAAGAAGACGAAGAGGAGGAGGAGAGAGAGTGGGAGAAACGTGTGTGTGTGTGTTTGAAGAGAAAAAAAACCCGAAACCCGACCCGACCCGGCCCGGACCGGCCCACCCGGCCCTTGGGGTGTATGCTGAAAAGGGTCTTGGGCCGGGTCTGGGCGAGTCAAGCGCAACCCTATTGTTTTCGGGTCGGGATCGGGTATCATGAAAGCCCGACCCGATCCGACCCGACCCATTGACACCCCTACGATGGACTTAATTGGCAAGAATTGAAAAAATTTAGACATGAATTGGTAAAATTAAAAATTTTAGGACTGAATTGGCAAAAATAAAATAGGTTTAGGACATTTTGGACAATTTTTCCGCTATCCGAAAGATGGGAAAATATGCTACTCTCAGCCTTAGTCATGCCACCAAGTTAAGCCGAGTTTATCTGGTAAATCTAGAAGAAAGTGCTTGGATATTAGGCTTCTTTTCCATGGGACTATTGTACTGTCAAATTGTTAATCAAAATTCTCAAAACTTACCACTAGTTTTGATTGGAGTAGTGATGACATTGACCTTGATCGAAAGCACATCCGGAAAACAATTAAGTTATGGATATAGAGACCTATGCAGGCCTCGACTGGAAAAGTAAAAGGAGACCGATTTGCCTTCATTTTGATTCTTTCAACGTCCATTGAATTCTTACGAAACGTAGATCGAACAATGAGCAGAAAGCAAGAAGTATATAGCCATAGAAAGATCCACGGTCGACCTTTACCCCCTGTGATGATGCGATCGAACCAAAACGGGAATGGCAAAAACGAGGACCGCTAAATGAGAAGTAAACAGTATAAGCAGCATCAATGGTTGGATCAGAGTGTACCCCAACAATTAAAGCCACAAACTCTTGAGTCTACCCCCGAAACACCAAATCAAAGCCATTGTGGACTGAACCAATCTAAATGGTTGGCATCAGATTCCTGACTTGGGTTCATAGTGTATGGCTATGCCTGAGCAGTTGGAAACTATTCTAATGATTGATATTACCATCAACAGTGTAAAAGTGAGGGAAATCACAACAAAAGAAGAACAACTAAGCCATGACTTTAAGGAATGAACATTATAGACTTAAGTGGCAGCAATGTGTGCAGCTTCTTAATATCCATGCTCCGGACAAACATTTGGTCTCATTTATTAGTGAAGGCCATGAGGCGCTGCAATTGTGACCCTTGCAGCTTCTACGGAGTTAACTGCCATGTAGCATCTCTAACGTATGATCAAAGCAAGAATTTGAATCCTAAAACATTAGCCAAAGAACAGCTTCCGATGTTCTATGAGGGAAACGACATTGGACCAATTACAAAGAAAGGGTAACTTATGAACCATCAATTCACCGGAAAAGATCACCCAAATACATGAGTTTTTCCACGAAGTTGGTTATCAATACCTCCTCTCCAACAAATTAGTCCAGACAATTCTCAACAGTGCAGATGCAGCGATCGTCATCTTATCGAACACCAAAGCAAAAGCCAGTACAAACTATGCCGATCTTAGAAAGCCACTATATTCAGCCTCGCAGCTTTTAATTCTCTATGTTCAAGCTTTCTCCTGCAAGAAAAGTAGAGGCAACATAAGATTTCTTTCTGATACCATTCTTCTAGTCTTAGATGACTGAAGCAGAACGTTTCCACATGAAAGGAGGCGGAGGAAACACAATTAAATTGAAAATATATAATATCCATTTTTAATTTCGCTGTATATTCTTTACATTATCAATATTCCCTTCCCAGCTTCTTTTGACCCACAAATTTCTTAGGCTCATAACCAAAAGTTTTATAGAGCCCTTATATCTTTGGTTCGTGGCTCTCTCATGCGTGGACTTACAAAACTGTCTAATTGGTTGTTATGGCTATCTTCATTTGAAATCTAATCCTTTTTTATTTCGGCTTCCAACTTTGTTTATGTTGGGCCGAGAATCCTGACTTGGCGACCACAAATGTTAAACTGTTAAGATCAAGGCCAATGCAAATTCAAGTGTAAAATGGTCCAGACTGAAATTTTGTTTTGCATTAGGCAAGATTTTCGTCTATGGTTTGCCTCGGTTCTTGATCTGAGCATTCCCAAGTTCAAACTGCTGATTCCGTCAGGACTCAAGAGATGCTCCACCTGCAAATTGCACCTCACTCCTACCGAAGTTTTCACAACCCACTTCATAAATTTATCTGAAGCCAACAGATCGAGAACCCGATAGCCAGGTGCTGTCACTAAAAATTTTAAAGCGAAACAGAAGTCTGCATGAAAATAGTGTGAGCTGACAGTAGGTGCTAAACAATGTCAAGCCACTGGAAGTATCTCCCTCCCTCCCTCCTTCCCTCTTGTGCAACAAATTGAACAAGCAGCCGTGACATTATTCAGATGTTATTAAAAAACAGTAAACCTCTGAAGGAAATTTTCACTGTCAGCGAAAACAGCCGAAACCCATCCCGAAGCAACAACATATACTAAATAACCCTTACAAATTCCCTATAAGAAGATTTGCGCTAACTTAATCTCTGTTGCATTATTTCTCATGCTTCTCCATCAACGAAGTTATCTCGACCGTGACTTCCCCTCATAAATCTCCAACATTTGAAATGCGCAGCCATAGAAGAAGACCAAAAAAAAAAAGAAAAAAACCGACCCGACAAAAGAAAAGCCGACGGTTCGAAATCAAGCAAAGGTCCTCCTTGTCCTCGATTGGGTTGCTCCGGAGCCCGGGACTGGAGGTGATCACTCCCCCAAGCTCCGTACCCAAATACCATAACGAACAAACCCACATGCCGAACTGGTTTCGGAACAGAAAGAGCTTATACCTTCTACCATTCTAAAGCCGTTGAGAGCTTGTACCTTCTAACATAGCTCCGGCCAACGATTCAAACCGGAGGTGATGGGGGAGGGAGGAGCAAAAGGAGACGAGGGAAGAGGAGGAGGCTACCTGGTTAGCCGGCCTTCGTGGGCTTGGGGGGCGGGGGAGGGGGGCGGTAGATCTGGGCGCGCTTGAGGATGTCGGCGACGACCCAGCGCTTGCGCTTGCTGAGGGGGCGGGAGGGGTCGAGGCGGACGCGGTCGCCGACGTTGCAGCGGTCGAGCTCGTCGTGGGCCATGAACTTGGAGGTGCGCTTGACGAAGCGGTTGTAGAGCTTGTGGTGGAAGAGGCGGTCCACCGCCACCACCACCGACTTCTGCATCTTGTTCGACACCACCATCCCCACCACCCCCTTCATCTCTCCTCCCTCCCTCCCTCCCTCCACCGTCTCTCTGCGCGCGCGATAAACCCTAAGCACCGCCCCCCTCCTTTATGCAGAGATCGTGTCCAAAATCGTGATTTCGCCCGGCCGCGTGTCCGAAATCGTAATTTCGCGTCGGGAAAATAGCTTGGCACTATATTTTGTTATTGTTTTGCATATTCTCCTGTGAAATGAGTTAAGTTCTTTCTTTTCTTTGTCAATTTGAACGATTGCATACTGAAAATAACCAAAAAAAGAAGAAGAAGTTTTTGAAACTTTTTTCATTCCGAGTTAGAATGCGTGTGAAGTTACGATTTTGCTCTTGATCTCATAAAAGGGAGAAAATGACAATTTTTCAAAGGCAAGAGAACTTAGATATTCGAATTGGTTTGGAAATTTTCTTTTTTCTTTTTCGGAATTGGAAGAATTTAGTGGATATTAAATTAAATCAGTTATGGATATGAAATTGAGTGAGTCAATGGATCAAATAGAGAAAATGTGTTGTTTTTATGGATATTAGTGCTATTTCTTTAGAAATTGTACTACCTTCACATATTTTAAGATATAATTTGTAGCTTTGAATAACATAATTAGTATCGAGTTATAGCTTTGGTGATTTCCAATTTGTCAACTGCGATTTCTATGCGAAGTATTTTTCCTAAATAGCTTTCTAATTTAGCTATAATTATGTTGTGCCATTATGAATACAGAATTTGATCATTCACCCGTAATTATGTTATAAACTACCTTTTGAACCCGAGCGGTGTGCGAATTATTGATAAACCCAATTGATGACGATCCCCACACTGGGGCAAGGCAAATAACTTCCCGAAGAAGGTATCACAATCCCTAGCATAAATGAAGAGAAGGGTTTCGAGAGTCTAAAAATGTCGAAATGTTTGGAAGTTGGTGGAGCCTGTAAAGTAAAGTGAAAAACAAATAGAGAGAAAATGCGAGAATAAGATGCTGCAAGTAGTGCCTCGTTAGAGACGAAAAGTATCAAAGTTGATTCAACGATGGAAATGAAGCAGCTCCAAGTAAATTTAGATTTAAGTTCGGACTCTCGAGACCAATGAAGTGCCCAAAATGAAGAGCGCATCTCAAATGAATGCAAAGCTAATAATATTGCCAAGATGATCGTCAACTTAAAAACCTTAATGATGAATTTTGTATCTTAGGAATTCCTTTGTTTCTTAACCTGTTCAACTAGCTTAATTATATCACATTCCATGAAGTCTCTTCAAATTGGGATATCTAAGCTAGCATCGGTGTGTCACATGCAGAAAAATCCTGCTCAAAGTTTGTACCGTTCTCAAGCGAATCCAGTTAGTCGTGTGACACACTTGAATTAACTCATTCAAGATATTGTTCACTTTGAACCATCTTATATCGAATCTCACGGTTTTCCCCTTTAGCGTACAAGTAGACATTTTCCTGGGAGGTCATTCATCCTGATAGTGTTTTTCACTTGGGCATGCTTAACATTGAAGTTTTAATGTTAAAAGTTATCGTTACATCAAAAGGCGCATCTTGTGAGTTAATTTCAGTTTCCCATATATGCTAAAAGAATGCTCTTACATTATTTGGTGAATTATTCGATTCATTCTTGCCCCTTTCATCATGTTAGAAGCTTGTTGAAAGCCGCTCCTTGTCCAGTCACTCTAGCCTACGTATTTACTCACCGTCCTCGTCGAACCGGATCGTTACACGTAGGATGCATATTATTGAGTAAGTTGAGTAGTTTTGATCTCGCGTTAATGGATGAGATAAAAGCCCTATTTATAAGAATACGCGAGAAAGTCTTTTTGGACTGAATTTGTTCAGCATTAGAATAAAATCCCGTGATCATTATTGAGTTCATCATGACGATGACTTTATTTTTTTTGTCAGGCATTCAAATTATGCATGACGACTAGTTATATAGTAAGCTTGTAAAAGGTAATAGTTCGTGCACAAACACTTGATTAATGCACGTTGCATTTTTCTTCAAATTGAAACATGGTGTTCCTAATGAATCCTTGCTTTGTCCAAAGGTGCTTTCCTTCCTAGTAAATGCGAGTTGCATGTTGGACCTCCATTTGGAGATTCCAACCCATCTTGGTTTTCTTTATGACGAGTATTTACATCCCAATCTGAAGAGTTTCGAAGGATTGTTTAAATTTTGATGCTCTGTAGGAAGAACTCTTCGTAGCTTTACCTTATTGGAAGAACTCCTAGGGCAATTATTTTGTCTTATCCGTTTGCTGGTACTCCAGAGGAACAACTCCTTAGAAACTTTGCCTTGTGGAACGAACTCCGAATGCCCCATCTCAAATCCTCACGAAAGTTAGGTGCCTAGCTGGAAGAACTCCGAAGATGTTAGGCCCACAGTCGGAAGAACTCCGAAGGTGCCGTGTCAAATTCTAATACAAGCTTGGTCCTCGTCGGGAGTAGGGGTGATTAGTTCTTGGTCTAGTCTGGTTCTCGAGGGGTTCAATACAATTTTTGGAACCTTTGAGGTGTTTGTGAAAATTCCCGAAAGCCAACGCAGGTGAAGCTTTTTAGATCCAAATAGCTAGATCCATTCACAGAACCATCGACAGATCAACTGATTACGATTCAACCGAGCATCTGAGTAAACAAAACAGGAAAGACGGACGATAGATCCAATTACAATCAGCACATCTATTTTACAAGCTCCTCAGTAGCGAAAACAACAAATCATACCACAAATGGTGAAGACCACAACGAGATCCAACACACAAAACGATCCAATCTCACGTCAAATGACCAGATAGATAAATCAAGACTCGTGAAAAACAAACATATAGCGCTCATGACAAGCAAAACCAGAAAGGAGCTTAGAGACATGGAAGCTTTACAACGACGAAGCTCAAGAAAGAGAAAGACAGAGACAGAGTGACTGGAAGCAAATGAAGAGGGATTACTCTTATGAGCTAAGTGCGAGCGATTAGGGCAAGAGCCGAGGGGGAAAGAGCAAGCTTGAGAGGTGTGAGAGGGGAAAGAGCTATTGGGGTTTAAAGATTTTTAAGAAATGAAACAAAAGCAAAAAAAATAATCAGTTCGTTCCGGGCAATCCAGATGGGCGGTTCCACCTTTGAAAAGGATCTTTATGATTCTTAAAAAATGAGGAGAAGTGAGATTTTTAAGAAAATGCTTTCCTTCTTCTTTCTCCTCCATGATTCTTGTGTACATTGAAGTTTTACAACTCCTCCGTAACTCCAATTTCTCTGTAACTCTTTAGTTCATGTCGAAACTCGACGAAAGCGGCCATAGAGTGGAAACTCCTTCTCCTCCATAGCTCTTCGGTTCACGTTGAAGCTTCGCGAGAGAGGTGAGAGAGTCGAAGCAAATGTGAATGATCATACTTTCTCCCTCTTACTAGATTTGACATAGCCGATCTACCTCGTCGATGCAGCTGCAACCCATTTACATTTCTTGTCACGGTCGAACGCGCAGATCCGAAATACTATATCGAACTCAGTTGCTATTTAAGGTTCAGGTCGTGCCATAATCACAGATCGATCGCTCGAGGTTGTCTCCATCTGTGCATCTGTGATTTCTTTCGGCACCTGTTCGTGTTCGTGAGAGATTCTTACCATATCTCTCTCTATGCATTTTCAAGATTCATTTACACCGATATGCATTTCCTACCAAATTATGGTATATGATAGGATATCAAAGTATTTGACTTTACCTTACCAAAAAAAGTATTTCACTTTACTACTGCAATTTCACCAAACGAAGCATTTCTTATCTAGTTTTATCCTGACTAGAAATTCAGAAGACCCGTGATAGTGGTGGACTCACCTCGCCGTGGAAGGGTGTGGAAGCAGCAATTTTAGTTTGGGTGTGGAGTTAGCCATCCCCCCCTAATAGTTCGTCCTTCCTTAAAACAGAAAACTGATGACGCCCCCGTCATCCATTATCCATTCGCTGGCGCTACCAAAGTACAACAAGCAAGATACGCAGTCCCCCTCCTCCTCTCGCGCCATCGAGCGTCGCGCCGCTCTCCCATCGAACGATCTTCCCCCCGCCGCCCTCCGCCGCCATCGGCGCTCCTCCGCTCCTCCCGCCGCCGCCGCGCCGCCGCCTTCGCCGGCGATGAGCGATCACCGTGCCGGCTGAGCGGCCTCCCGGGGCGGCTCCGAACGATGCTGGCTCCGGATAAGGTAGATGATCGCTTCCGTCGTTGCGACCCGCGGCCTCGTCTTCTTCGACGCCAATGCCCGTCTTAGGCCGACGCGCAGGTCCGTGAAGAAGTTCTCCGCGTCGCCGCGCGTCGCCGCGAGGGCGGCGCGGTTCGACGTCCTGGTTCCCAATTCGAAGGGGAAGAGGAAGGGCGGCGGCGGCGGCGGCAGGCGGACGAGCTGGTGGAAGAGGTTCTTCCTCGAGGACGATGGGAACTGGTTGGGGCTGAAGGAGGACGACATGCTGGAGGACGAAGTGGAGGAGCATTCGGGGGGTGGCGAGGGGTCGCCGCCGCCGCCGGGCGGGGGCGACAAGTTCGAGGCTTGGAAGAGGAGGGCGGAGGCCATCGTGGAGCTGAGGGAAGCGCAGCAGGACTCGAGGAACGAGGAGTCTCGGATGTGGGAGGATTGGCTCGTCGACGACGGCGCCGCGGCATCGTGGGATGATGGGAATGGCGGAGCTGGGAATTCGGGGGAGGAGTTGGTGTTGGATTCCGGTGAAAGAGGTATTGTTAAATCAGTGAGTGATATGATTTTAGGAAGAGAAGACGACGATATGCTGTATGAGGATCGTGTCTTTCGGTATGCCTCGCAGAATTCGGTGGGTGCATTCATGCTGTGTCTTGAATTACAAACATAGCTTCTATTTGGTCACACCAGCTTTTGCTACGATTCAGCTTGTGAATTGCTTGCTGTCTGTTTACTCAAAGGTGGTTGCTTTTGTTTTTTTTTTAGTGTGTTTTTCTCTATCCGTGTTTTGATTACGGGGAGATGCCTTGATGAAGTCAGCAGCATTATTTTGGATTGTTAGATGCAACTTGACTTTTGAGTATATATCAAAAGATGGATGGCGGGGTGCTCTCTTCTTCACTTGACCTGTTGAATAGAAAGATGATGCAATTTCGGTTGTCATCTTTCATTTAGTCCTTCACTTGGCATGTATAGAAAGAAAAATAAACTTACGATTATCTATTTCAAGGTTAGGAATTGTCTGCTTTGCCCAAGATTCAGGACTAGAAATTGGATTGTCCGATCTTATTGTTTGAACCATCGTTGGCATCGTTTTTGCGGGCTCCTCCGAAGATTCAAGAGATGAAAAAGGTTTATTTGAACAGACCGAAATACTTCTCGTGGAACATGTAAAACATGATTGATGATTAAAATAATCCTCAAACATTTATGTTGTCGTCACTCATTCCTGGTTAGATGCCTAGTAGGAGATAGGTGAATGGAATATGTCATCAATAAGCTACACTTGTTTTATGATTCGATCACTTGTTTCTTTATAAGAGCACTGAAATAGATATGAGACTGCTATGAATGTCTGATAGGTAGCTGTACATGTTTTTAGCTATCTAATATGTATAGTATCGAGAAGCATTTGACTCAGGGATCTTCTTTTACTTACACTAGTTATGTTGATTTGAAATTCATTGACAACACTGAGCAATAAATCCATCTACACAATAGAATCAACACATGGACAAACCTTGAAAATTCACCAAATAAGGTCAAAACGGGGTTTTAGCCTTAGTACACTTGGACAAATTATGAGATTTTCTCAAACAAGGTTGCAATAGGGTTTTGGACTAATCTTTATGCCTTTCTAATTTCGAGGAGATTCCTTTGTTTCTCCTTAACAGTGAGTTGATTGCTACTCGAGCATGATAATATAGAAGCTCAAGGTTGTAAAAATGTAGTTTTCCCCTCTACAAACACTTAATAGAGAGACTGTAGGTTCTAAATTGAGCTGGGTGAC
The DNA here is from genome assembly GCF_021117445.2 of Syzygium oleosum. Classification (NCBI taxonomy): domain Eukaryota; kingdom Viridiplantae; phylum Streptophyta; class Magnoliopsida; order Myrtales; family Myrtaceae; genus Syzygium; species Syzygium oleosum. Next base: position 1,798,091 of record NW_026607500.1, on the reverse strand, counting down.
AGAAAGGGGACTTCTTATGGCTCTGTTGCATCAGAGCCTCTAAATTGATGACTTTCTCGTGTCTTTTTTAAAGCTGGGTGACAGAAAAGGGGACTTCTGGCTCTGTTGCCTAAACAGCTAAGTCAGTTCTATGCTTTTTCCCAATCATACTGTTGCTTCAAGTGCAACTTCTTTGTTCAATTCTCATCAAATGTCTCTCCCCCTTCTCCAACTCTCACTACCCACATCTTAACCCATAAAAGTGAAAAGATATTACCTGCTCTAGCACTTTTCTGCTTCTATTTAATGCTAAGATCTGCTACAGAACAATTGCTAGGGGTTTAGAATATACATTCTGAATATTTACTGTTATTGGATTTAGAACTACTTGGACAGTAGTTTTTTCTGAAGGGCTGTGATTTATGATGGGTTTGCGAAAGCTTGCTTAAGTAGCTGATGAAAGAAATATGACTGAGGCTTGCATTGCGAGCTTAGTAAGATGGATGGGCTATTCATTTAAGCAATTGTATTTTGGGGACAGGGCTTTCTAAATAAATCTCCATTTTCCATGCTCAAATCTGGCCGGTTATGCCATTTGACAGAGTACATGTCTTAAGAACGCTTGATGAGATAGCTGACTGTTTGTTGTGGTGGTTGAAGTTTACATTGTTGTATTGTTGATGCTCATTGTTAGCTCATACTGTTACTTCTGCTGTTTAGGTGTTATGTTTTCCGATCGCAACTATGTGAGAATTACTTGCTGAATAAATGAAATTTGACTTGTAGGCTAAGTTTCTGGCGATTCTAATAATAATACCCTGCGCCTTGGACTTCATGGTTCATGACTATGTTCTTATGCCTTTTCTGGACAGGTAAACATCAAGATCTCCATGATTTGTCTTTTTCATTTTTATTACTTTTAAACATGTAGAGTGTGATAAAACTACTATGAGCTGGTGGTGTTTCTCTTAAGCTCTGACTGGTTGATTTTTGCTCTGTTAAAAGGAATATCAATGGGGTTCTATGTTTTCTCGGAGAAAATGTCCAACAGGGGAAAAGAACATATCTATGAGACTTGATACTTCATTAAAATTAGGAAGAGTGACCAGATATCTTCCCTTTACAGTTTACAGCCAGTCGTAGTTGTTGTTCTAGTCTCTGCAACAAAAGTTTTTTGATAGGTTAGCCAATTTAACTTGTTTTGTCCTTCCTGCATGACTGCATCTTGTGGTGCTTGATGCTATTCCTGAGCATCTTACTGTTGCCAAGTGTTTTAATGTCAAACGATGGCCACGGAAAAATCATGTCTCCTCCTGTTGCAAGATTAGCATTTGCATCTCACTAACTAATTTGTAGTACATTTGAAGGCACACGGGACCACCAAATCCTTTTCTTTCTATTGACTTCTCTTTCATTAGAGGAAATGGTTGGGGCTGCAAAATTGTTCGATTGCGGTCATTGTAACAAAAGACTATGGCATAGAGAGTTCACGTTAATCATTCAATAGAGGAGATGGTTGGCTATATAAATCTTTTTTATGCCATTGCACTCAATTCTGTACCAAATTCTTTGAAAGATCTACCCACTCCATATCCATTTTCTCATCTGCTTCTATGTCTTTTGGTCTTCCTCTACCCCTTTTAATCTGACTCTTCAGGGTACGGATCTACAGTAAAAATCTTAAATTTATCATAAAGAATTATAAAGTGATGATAAACTCCATTATATACAATCAGTGAAATGTATGCAAAAGGATTATGATTACAGAGATCCTTTATCAATACAAGAACAGACATTAAGAGTATCCAACTTAATAATTATAACTATACAGATTATATATGAAATTTATTTCCTTAAGGGTCTCCTAAATCTAAGTAGAGTGCAACCTTCTCAATATATAAGTAGTGTTATCAAAGTAGTAATCTGTCATAATGTTAAAGCACAGCATGCCAAATTTTCTTCTCAAATTTGAAATTCATATCTGGGCTCCCCTGGCTCCCCCCTTAAAATTCGTCCTTGGGACTCTTCATCTCGTAAATGCATCTCCTCACTAGAGTATCTAGAGGCCTTTGTTTTATATGGTCCTTTCTTGGTGCCACACCTACCTTTCTTGAATGACTTCATTTCAATTCCTACCTTTTCTTGGGCTGACACATCCAATGAATCATTCTCATCTTTGCCACTCATCTTTTTGTGCATGCTGGTGTTTAACTGCCTAGCATTCCATGTCATGAAGCACTGCGGGCCTTATTGTTGTTCAATGGAGCTTTCCCTTAAGCTTATGAATTGGCATTCAGTTCTTGCATCAAATTCAGTTGTTTACTCTTTTGTCCTAATCAATGTCATTGGAAATTTTCCCCAACTGATCAAATCAATCACTTTGGTTTTGACAGGTATGTAAAGACTGTTCCACTTGCAGCCCAGATGCTTGATGTGAGAAGGAACCAAAAACTGGAAATGGTTAAAGAATTGAAAGTTGAAAAGGCAAGATATAGGTTTGAGGAAGAGATTGGTAAATCTCCACCACTATCCGACGAAGAGGCCTGGTTGGAATTACGGCATAAAGCGTAAGATCGCCTTTTCTGTCAAACCTTAGTTGATGTAGATGTTAGTTGTAAGAGATTGCAAATTTCTTTCATTATCATTTCTTTTTTCCACCTTCATACCAAGAGATGTTGTACTTAAGTAACGGAAAAGAGGGGCAAGCTAGCCAACTGAAATACCTATGCTAAGAACCTCTAATCAGGAATACACCCTGAAACATGTGTCCGAAAAACCTGAATTAAATAAGATAGGGAGATAAACAATGATCTCAACTTTCAAATTTTTGCAATCGATACATTGTGACCAGAATGTGGCCAATTTTGTCGGATAAATGATATTGTGTTTGTGCCCATGTAGCAATAACGTGGCTTTCATTAAATGCTCCACACGTTTGCCTCGTCAATGGTTCATTGGAAAATTAGCTGGATTGCAGTCCAAGTACATCAATTGCAAAATATTCAAAGTAGTGCACTGTGTTATTGAAATCAAAGTTTAGTTATCTGACTGCAAAATCCACTAAACTTCAGTGACCACAGATGAAATTTACCCACTTTAAACGCTACGTTTGTTTGTTAAGTGATAGCATTCCTCTCTCTTTGAACATGTTATAAGTTCTAGCTTGAGAATTCTTACAATAGAAGGAATAATGTAAATCTTGTAATATATGTTTCCTTTCTTGTTGCTCGAACAGCTTGGAGTTGCGAGATGAGTGGAGACTAGAAAATCGTAGAGCATTTGCCAACATATGGTCCGATATGGTATTTGGCATTTCACTCTTTCTGATTTTGTATTTCAATCAAAGTAAGGTGAGTCCTTGTCTGCCACCCTTTTCGGTCTTCTTGTAGTAGTCTTTATTAATTGTGAGATGATAGATTCTTATGATGTCTTCATTTATAAGTCGTTGCTTAATCACCACAACATAAAAATGATACCATAACATAGGGAGTTAACGATGAAGTAGATGTCATAGTTGTGTAGCTTGTGCTTATTACAACAGAAAATATTCCAGGTCGGTCTAACTCTATGTAAGGCTATCAGGTTAGGGTGAAGTAAATGGAAAAGAAACGAAAAGTATTGAAGGAAGAAAAAGACTGGGAACTGTAATTACGTTCACTTGTTTGGATGCATTTTGAGATGAAACAATGCAGGAAAAGGAAGTTAGTCATACACTATATTGTCTTACTCAATTTTAGAAGTGTACCCTAAAGAATATCTCTGGAGATCGCTGTAAGTTTGTAATTTTGTTTTTGGTTGTTCATCTGAATGTATGCCATATACTTCATAAATGCAACAAGACCATCAGTTCTCCATAAGTGACCTAAATCATATAAATTTCATAGGAATACGCAGGTCTGTCTCTTCCTTTTTGGTTGTTGTCTTGCCTGTTAAATTTTCTAACCTTGTGGTCATTGGCAGGTATCATTGCTGAAATTTACAGGTTACAAAATTATAAATAACATATCGGATACTGGGAAGGCATTTCTTATTATCCTCATCACAGATATTTGCCTAGGGTAACATTTCTCTGCCATGCTATGACACGATACTCCCATCATTTTCAGTTAGAGTACACTTAATAGGAACTGGTCGTTGTTCTTATGCCAATTGATGTAAATGAAACAATTTGCAGAGGCTGCATTTGAAGAAGATAATATTTCTCAGTTTGGATTTTAAATTTGCTCATTTCTTCCTCTTACGTATTCCCCTCAACCTCAAATTTGTAATTTGGCAGTTTTAATGCTACATGCTCATCATTATGTTTTGTCTTTCTTTACTGGTCGCGCTTTAGGCCATTGGTTTACTTCGATAAAAGGTTGTTTGTTGATTCGTGCAATAATTTTGTTACTACTCTGTATGAAATCATGTGTAGGCTTTTGGAAAGTAGAATATAATTTCTTTGAAGTTACTCAATTTCTTTGTGACTCATGTCTTGTCTTTTTATAGCTTGTGCACCTTTTCAATTGGTTACATGCAGGTATCATTCTGAATCTGGTTGGCAGACTTTGTTAGAAGTAATTGTTGAGCATTATGGAGTGGAAGTTGATCAGTCTGCTATTACTTTTTTCGTATGCCTGATTCCCGTCATCATTGATGCTTGTGTGAAGCTTTGGGTATGTACTTCATCAAACTTTTTGTGGTGAATTTCTGATCAAGAAATATCTCCTATAGATACAAAGTGTCTGGATAGATTTTTCTGGCCCTTTTGTTTAGTTCTTGCTTTCACCATGCACGACAACATTACATCTATCTGATTCATTCATGAAATAGCAAGAGGTGCCCAACCTTACAAAACTAGAAAGCAAGGGGATGAACACTTGTAAGTGGAAGCACCTTAATGAGGATACCGCCTTTGTAGTTGATAAGTGCCGTGATTTTGATTTAATTGCAAGTCTGCAATACTCACTGTCTTTCTTGTTGGAGTAACTTATGTAGAAATAAGAATGTATTTCTGAGATTATTTTTTTCTTAAATCTAGTCTCACATCAATAAAATATCAAAGAGGCGGTTAGTCTGTTATTTGTAAACGACCTTTTGCTCACCAGCACAACTCTGTTTTCATCTATTTGGAACTCATTCCTTCTTGTTTCCTGTCTTGTACCGTGATCCTTGGTTTTGCATGCATGCATGGAAGTTTGTGTTCTTAATTTGCCGTCCTTTGAAGGCGTTGTGGAAAAACAAGAGAGCTCCAATCTCTTTCTCCCAATTAGCAATTTTTTTAGCTGAGATCTTTGATTGGATACATTCATAATGATGGGTTTTAATATTTGGCTGTTAGAAGTAATTTCGAGTGTACTCTTGACATGCTCACTGCAACTAATATGCTCTCTCTCTCTCTCTCTCTCTCTCTCTCTCTCTCACATCTGAATTGGTTCTTCATTTTTTTGACATGTCTCATTTGGTTAAATAATGCTTTTGCTCGTTTGAACAGTTATTCAAGTTCCTCCCTAGATTGTCACCAAAGGTATCAAACATATTCCAGGAAATGAAGCGACATTGAGTGGAGTTATTCATTGGGACATCTGATGCTGGTCTGAGAAAATTAAAGCAGCCCTCATCTCCATTACTACATTCATTTTCCCTCCACAGTTTTGCTGAACCATTCTTGGTAGAGGCTTTTCTTTCTTTTGTAAGTATAGGTACCATTCGATAAGTGTGGTTTCTGGGTGACCGGTTGTCCCAGCTCCCACGTACTGATTCATGCATCAGTTAGTTGATTTGTTGTAATAAAGAGTCCTAATAATGCACGATATTTTCAGTCTAATAAATTCTTCCTTACCACAGGGCATGAGTCAGGTTCAAATCTCTGACTCTTCTTTTTCCCCTTACTGCAATAGAAATGACCTACGAATTCTTCAGAAAATGCTTCTGGAGAAGTTCGGCAAATTGGCCAAATTTCTGAATCCTCGGTCTACAATGGCAGAGGGAGATGACTGCTTCAGCCACTCGAGGTCCCACGGTGGTAAGTTTCTATGTCTATCTTTAAAAATCTATCAATTCCACTTAATTACTTCCAGAAAATCATGGCAATGGGGAGAGATTTGTAAAGAGTGGAGTCAAGTGGATACCAACTCTACATTCGACTAGCTTCATTCTGGTTATTCAGCTTCAACTATCAATTCTACATATCTTACCGTTGCAGATACTGAAATTGGATCTTGCTCTTATGAGGCGCAACTATTTGACGGTTTAAGTTGTTAAATCAAAATTTTTGTTGGCCCTATGGGTAAATCAAGTAACTCAAATCAGCTGCCCTGTCACAGTGACTTTGTCAATGTACCGTAATATTTGGTTGAACTGAGCATTTGTGGCAGCCTCCATTTTATTCGTTTCTAATCAGGATTTTGTTTTATCAGCCGAGCCGAGGTGAGGGTTTGCGATTGCGAGGATCTTGCATACCTTCCCCAGCTGATTGCGAGGATCTTGCATACCTTCACCAGCTGATTGCGAGGGTCACGCAGCCCCTTGCTTTGCCACGGCAAGGGGCGTGCAAACCCTTGCCAAGCGGTGGCGAGAGTGTGGGCAAGCCTCGCTTCGCCGCAGGGAGAGCGGTGCAGCCCTTCCCCAACTCGATTTGAGGGTGGTGAGGCCCTCGGCCCCTGGCAAAGGTGGGGCTGCTCTGGCCTTTGTCTCGCCCTCTTTCCATGTTTGTTTGTTTTTTTTTTTTTCAATTTTCTTAATTCTAGGTTTGTATTTCAATTTTCTTAATTTTCTTAATCTTTGCACAACTCTTCCCAACTGGTTGCATCGTCATAATCTCAGTTTTTCCCTGTCGATTTCGGTACTGATTATAGAAACTTTGTTTCTAATATAATGTGTGTCACGTGAAATCGATATGATGTTGTAAAGTCCAATTGGAAATTGAATAATTAGAGCTTGATGAAATTATGTGGACAGACTAATTATTCTTATCCGTTCATATTGCTTCTCGGGTATCTATATAAATGTCTTGTAACAAAGTTTTTTCTAAGTTTTACCTTTAAGTGTACCTTAGAGTATTGTAGATTATTAGAATAGAACTCTCCTCGTTTCAAGAAATTTTTTTGGAGTTTTCTCATAAATATAGCAAAGCATATCCCCTCTAATATCGCCCCTCACCCTTCTCCCGTCTCTTCATTATCTAACTATTGTAATTCATTTGTATTTAAAAAAATATTTTATTTATCTCAAAATTACATTGTTGAATAATTAGAAGAAAATCTCGGAAATCTCAAGGGAAATCTGCCAAAAAATTAGATGAAAATCTCGAGATCGAAAATTATTTTGTTTCCATTTATTTCTAAATTCTCAAGATTAGGAAGTAAATCGCTAGAATTCAGAAGTAGGAAATCTATTCTTATTTCTTTCTATTCTTTTAGTTGTCGTTGGCCCTATTTAAATGTCATGTTCTTTGTAAGTATGAGAAGTAATAAAAAATAGGAGAGACAAATTTTCTTCTTTAAAAATTGAATGGTATCAGAGCTTAGGTTTTGAATCCGGCTCCTATAATGGTGAAAACAGCGATGACCAGAGCTAGTAGGGACACCAATCCTTTAGGTGTCATGCTAGAGACAACCCAACTAATCTCTCTACACAATTGAGCAATGGTGGAGAGCAATTCTCCAAGAATTCCAACCTGCTATAAACAGTTAACTGACTGAATGGCCAAAATTATTTGGAGTGGGCTCAATAGGTGAAATTAGCAAATTGATGGTGGAGGAAAGGTAGGCCACTTGACATGCGAGGTGAAGGAACCAACAAAAAGCAATCCATCTTGGAAGATTTGGAGATTTGAGAACTCTTTAGTGATTGCCTGGCTAATCAATTCTATGGAACCATCAATTGGAAAACCGCACCCGTTCCTTCCTACTGCTAAAGATGTGTGGGACACTGTGAGAGAAACATATTATGATTTGAAAAATTCATCCCAGATCTTTGAACTAAAGACAAAGCTATGGCAATTAAAGCAAGGGGATTGTGAGGTTACTATTTCCTGCAATGAAATGGTGACCTTCTGACAAGAATTAGATCAATGCTACGATGATACATGTGAAAGTCCAGCTGATTGTAAGAGTCAAATGAAGAGAGAAGAGAATGATAGAGTATATATGTTTTGTAGCAGGCCTTAATCGAAGCTTGGATTAAGTGAGAGGCATGATCCTTGGTCGAAAACCTTTGCCATACATTCGCGAGGTTTTCTCTGAAGTTAGAAGGGAGGAATTTTGGAGGCGAATCATGCTACGTGATTTGGAAACAAATGTTAGCTCTATATTTGAAAATTCTGCACTTGTATCTCGAGGGCCTGATTTTGAAGAAGATAGGAGGAAGAAACCGTGATGTGAACATTGCAAGAAACCATGGCATACCAAAGAGACATGTTGGAAAATTCACGTAGAACCGCAGAATTGGAAGAAAGAAGGTTCGAAGAGAAGGAGCAGTAGTGATGATAGTGTTTTCCAAGCAACCAACGAAGAAGAGCAAATCAAGTCAGATTCGATTCCATTTACAAAGGAACAATTAGGTCACCTATACAAACTTCTTAAACTTGTTCAATCTCCACAACCTTCTTCAAATCTATCTTGTTCTTTAGCCCAGAAAGGTAATTATTTTTCTATTGCTTTCCTCATAGAAAATCCACACCAAAAACTCCATAGATTCTCAATTCAGGAGTAACCGATCATATGATAGGTTGTTCAAAACTCTTTTCTACCTATAGTCTGTGTGCAGGAAATAAAAAAATCATAATTGCATGTGGTTCTCTTTTAGCTATAGCAGGATCATGATCTATCAAGCTCTCACCTGCCCTCGCACTTTAGAATGTTCTTCATGTCCTGAAGCTATCTTGTAACTTGCTGTCGATTAGTAAAATAACCTCTGATTAAAAGTGTCAACCAGATTTTTTCTCATCTCATTGTGAGTTTTAGGACTTGACCTCGGGGAGGACAATTGGCAATGCTAGAGAGAGTGGAAGACTATTTCTTTGAGGATGGAACAAGCTCAAGTAGACAAGTTTACGGTAGCTATTTCGAATCTATTACTGTTAGTAAGGATGATGACATTATGTTATGGCATTATAAGCTAGGTCATCCAAATTTTCAATATTTAAAGTTCTTATTCCCAAAGTTGTTTTTGAATAAAAGTGCATTTTCATTTTAGTGTGAATTCTATCCAAACATCATCGAACCAATTTTCCTTCACAAATCTACAAGCTGTCGAAACCATTCTCCTTAATTCATAGTGATGTTTGGAGCCCATCTAGAATTCCTACACCCTCGCGAAAGAAATGATTTGTTACATTTATTGATTATTCTACAAGGGTGAGTTGGGTATACTTGTTAAATGAGAAACCTAAAGTAGAGACTATTTAAAAAAAAAAAATTACACCATAGTATAAACACAATTCCAAGTGCAAATCCAGAATTTTAGGAGTGATAATGGGAAAGAATATTTCAATAGAATTTTGGGACAATTTTTCTTGGAAAAGGAGATTGTGCATCAAAGTTCTTGCCCTAATACCCCTCAGCAAAATGGGGTGACAGAAAGGAAGAATAAACACCTTTTAGAAGTAACTAGACCTCTACTCTTTACAACTAAAGTTCCCACATACCTCTGGGGTGAAGCTCTTGACATATCTCATCAACAGAATGTCTTCTAGAGTGTTAGGATTTCAAATACCCTTGAGAGTCCTTCAGGAGACCTACCCAATTTTTGGACTTGCTTCAGCCTTACCCTTAAAACTATTCGGTTGTTCCTCCTTTGTCCACATCCATGATAGAAATCGGGGGAAACTTGATCCCAGAGCAAAACCATATGTGTTTGTTGGTTATGCACCTAATCAAAAAGTGTATAAATGCCTTGACTCGATTTCCAAAATATGTTTGTGACCATGGATGTCACCTTTTTTGAATCAATACCATTTTTTAGAGCTCATCTTCAGAGGGGGAAAAAGTGCAAATTCGCACAACACCATCATAGATTCTTTTCGTCTAACGGAACCTAAAAATCCTTTTTCCAAAAATCCTATTCCTGTAATCTTTATACCAGATTTGGAACTAAGTGTTTTAAATAATGAAAATTCGGGTCCACCTATATTGCCATCGCATCCTACTTGTGAGCATAACAGGTGCGAAACTACTACCAATAATACAGAGCTTCCATCCTATTCTCAAGTCTACACCAGAAGAGATAACACTCAAAGAAATGAGTCTCCTGCTCCCTTAAGGTGCCATGAGTCCGAACCAGGGCATAACCAAAACTCCATACAGTCATCGGGTAATGTTCCAACTCAATCTGTTTAACCTGATGAACTTGACAAACCTATTGCAATTCGAAAAGGAGTTAGGTCTTGTACCAAACATCCTATGTCTCGTTATGTGTCTTACAAAAACCTCTCACCCAATTTCCTTGTATTTATCTCAACATTGTCTTGTGTAGAGATTCCAAAAACTGTGCAGGATGCTCTACAGGTACCTGAGTGGAAGCAAGCAATTCTTGAGTAGATGAAAGCTTGGGAAAAAAATGGAACTTGGGATATGGTGAATCTACCCAAGGGAAAGACCACAGTTGGATGCAAGTGGGTATTCGCAACCAAGCATAGATCTGGTGGATCTATTGAAAGGTATAAAGCTCAGTTGGTTGCCAAAGGATTCACCTAGACTTATGGGATCAATTACTTTAAAATCTTATGATGGATATCGGGTTTTATGGGTGGGCCGCCCATGTTAAGCTAACCCAGCCCATGATTCATCATGAGGGCCCATCTCAAGTAACTTCTCTGGCGGCTACTTACGAATTATGCAACTGCTCTTGGCGGTTCAATTAAAAAAAATGGGATAAGATCTTGTGAAAGAGATAGAGCAGTTATCAATAGATAAAAAGAAATGCAGAAAAGAGAACGATGTTATGAGGTTATGAAAAACACACGTTTTTACTCTCTCCTCTTCACCTTGACGAATGATCCGAGAAACTCTTGAGCCTACAATTGATGGCATTTAATCCGTGGAAACAAAGTATGTTCGTTATGTGATAAATCTATTCGATTAGCGTTTGTAGTTTTTCCTGGGCATGTTTCTCGTTGTTTAAGTCTCGATTTTAGGAACTGTTTCTTGACTGTTCGAGATTTGGAATCCGTTTCCAACATTGGTATCAGAGCTGTGGTTGATATATTGTTAAACGAGTTGTTATACAAACACGGATTTGCCGGAAAACAAGAATTGGCTCAGATGGCCGCTCGGGTACGAAAATGCCACCCGATTGTACTGTTTGAGACTGCTTCTCAGAGTTCCGTCCATCAAAAATCAATTTTGATTATACGAGATGGTAGCACTTATCGAGACGAGTAAAACAAGTGGTGGCACGTCGCTGGGGAAGCCGCACGCTCCCCCATGCGCGACCTTGCCTCACACGCTGCCATGCGCTTGCCTACGCGGTTCGCGTGTGCGTGTGCGGTATGCGTGCGCCAACCGGCGCAGCGTAGCTAACATCAACCACGGGGTCCTCTAGTCTGATTGACCCAACCCGTTGACCCCATTGACCAACCCGTTGACCCCATTGACCAACCCGTTGACCGTTGACCGACCCGAAAAAAGAAGTGGGAGCTCTGAATGGAGCGTTCTTGGTACCGGTGTGTTCGTAATGGAATGCTCTACATTTTGGTATATTCATATTACATGTTTGATGCTTGTAAGGATGTGAAAATGCATAATGAACCCTATAATATTCGTGTTTTTGGGTATTTGTGGCATTTTCTTTTGTATTTCCTTATGATTTTGGAAAATACAATTGATGGCTCACAAAATAAGTGTTTCCTATTTTGTTGTACCATGGATTATGAGTAATCCTTTTTTGTTCTGCATTTGTTGCCAGAACAATGGTACATTTGATACGCATGCCTATATTCCTAAGGACGGATGAACAAAGGTCGAAACTTTTGAAGCTAAAAATGAGTTAGCTGCTTATTAATGGGACGATCGTGTTGACATGATTATGCACGTTGTCAAGGTCAATGAGATGATACAAAATATCATTTGGAATGATTACCTTATGCCAAATTAGTATATGGGTGCTAAGATGCCAATCAGGAAAAACGAAGACAAGGCTTGTGGCATGTATGCTATCCCACACACAAACGGCTTTCCGGGCCTTTATAAAAGCGAATGCCTTTTAGCCACCAAGCCCTCTTTCGAATTTTGATTAGCACCTTATAACTGCTTTATAGTAGCAGAATTCTGATGCACACTCTTCCAGTGGAATGGCGAGAAGTGACATTGTTCTGGATTATAACAAACTTGTAGAGGATTTTCTGAGACTATATATAAGGGTTGGGGCAAGGAAGACGTCGACCATTGGGATGAATGCATCATAGCGCAAAATGAATGTGCCACGGCTGAAACCTAAGGGATGTCTGAGGGTCTTCCCTTGGTTACCAAATAGGACCATAAAATTTTCAAAGGAAATTTATGAGTCTTTCCCGGTTTATGAGAAGCATGTGAGTCACTGAGGTTATGTCTTTATGTTTAGTCATCACTTATAAATATTTTTTTTATGTTGATATTTGTCATTTCTTTAGGACTTGTTGATATTTTCTTTTCATGTAAGACTTATGCATCGTTTATGGAATATTTAGTTTTGAATATTCAATGGCATTGTTCTTATATTGATTGCATGATATATGTGAGTGAGAAGTTTTACAAAGTTTTAGTAGCTTAAAAGAACTTAATTTTACATAAATAATTATATTAATGATAATTTTAAATTAAGATTCTTAGATGATGATTGGGAACATAGTGACCTTTCGAATCTAAAACCTCATGTGAAATTATTCATTAATGTATTAGGTTTGTGTAAAATAGATGCATAAATGTTGGGCATTAATAATTCATGCATATATATATATATCTGAAATGTTAAGATAGAATGGCTTCAACATCTAAGAATATAATGGCTGAGTTGAACAAACGAGAGAAATTAAACGGCGATTATTATGGAAAAGCAAGAAGCACTCGAAATTCTTAATCAGGTTATGGAAGAACTTGAAGATGGAAATACTGCACAATACAAAAGGGATAAAGATGCATTTGTTGTGTGGAAGAAAAAGAATTCTATGGCTCGCATTATGTTGCTGAGTAGTATGGAAAATAATATCATGCAGGAGTTAAGGCATTTTGACAATGCCAAAGATATGTGGGCATCATTGGTAGCAAGGTTTGGTCAAATATTTATCACCAAACTAAAACAACTCATTATAAGGTTTGACTCTTATAAGAAGCCTCATGGACAAATCATGAAACAACACTTGAGGCGTATGTCAAACATGATCAGTGAGTTGAAGGATGTTGGCCACATATTGACTGACAAAGAGCAAGTGCAAGCAGTAATCTGTTCGTTGCCTTAAAGTTGGGAGCATATGACCCACAATGAAAACATAAAGACCTTTGAGGATGCTATGTGCCACCTCGAACTAGAAGAGAACCGCCTCTTAGCGGCTAAACCAGAAACAGACATTTATTTTGCTGGTTTTGGCTCACATGGGGCTTTGGGCTCCGAGCGCAAGCGCTTGGGTGGGTTCAATATGTGGGATGGCAAGTGAGTGAATTCTTTAGATAAAAAAACCGAAGCTCAACCAACATGGGAAAAGAAAACGTCCTTTCAAGAAGAACATTTCAAAGGTGAAGTGTTTTAGCTATGATAAGAAGGGTCATTTCGCTCGCGACTGTGGCGAGCCAAAGAAGGTATAGACCCTTTGTATTCTTGAGAGTATTACTTATGTATCAATGCTCATTTTTTCTAAGTAAATCTAATCCTTTATGGACTATAAACTCGGGAGCCACAGACCATGTAGCGAAGGACGAAGATGCATTCGTTGCGTTCCGACGAGTTCCACTTGGAGCAAAGTGGATATATGTGGGGAACAATTCCAAAGTGGAAGTCAAATGAATTGGCACCTACTAATTGATTATGCGTGGTGGACGCACTTTGTTCCTACATGATGTATTATATGCTCCGGAGATTCGTCGGCATTTAGTTTTTGTGTTGGTTTTAGTTAAGCTTGGTTTTAAATTAAACTTTCATAACAATGGTGTTGACTTATTTTTGGGAACAAGTTATTATGGTTCTGGATATTTTCTAGATGGTTTAATTGTACTGAATATCGACTGCAGTGGTGTTAATGTTTGTTATTCACTATTTACATCTTCCATCTCTTATGATAATGATGTGAATATATGACATGCTAGACTTGGTCATATTGGCTAACTACGAATGAATAGATTAGCCAAAGAGGGTTTAATGGCCAATTTTGAAAAAGTTAATTTGCCTATTTACTTGCATTGCCTAGAGGAAAAAATGACACGGAAACCATTTGGAAAATGAAGAATAGATGAGTTTCCTTTGCAATTGATCCATTCATACATCTGTGGTCCAATAAATGTAAGAGCAAGGTTTATAGATGATGATACTCAATTCAGACATATCTATTTGACTTTTCATAAATCTGAGACATTAAGTTGCTTTAAGAAATTTACGAGCTTGGTATAAAATCAATTAGACAAGAAAATAAAAGCAATAAGATCCGATCGAGGTTGAGATATACGATGAGTTCATAAATTTATGTGATGAAAAATGAATAAAAAGACAATTGTGTATTTCATATACTGCTCAACAAAAAGAAGTTGCAGAAAGGAAAAACAGAACCCTACTGAAAATTGTTAGGTCTATGATGGTACTAGCTAACTTACTAATCACCTTTTGGAGTGATGCTTTGTTAACTGCTGCCTATATACTTAATCGTGTACCTTCTAAATTAGTTGCTTATACTCCATATGAGTTATGGATAGGTATAAAACCTGACTTGAGTTTTCTTAAACCTTGGGGTTGTGCTGTCCATATTTACGAGCCCTCTCATAAATACAGAAAATTGGGTCCAATAGGCAAAAAGAGTATTTTCATAAGATACTCAAAGCATTCAAAATGGTACATGTTTTTAGGTGAGTAAGAAAGTGGAAGTGTAATTGAATTTGAATCACGAGATGTCACATTCTTAAAGAATGAATTTTCTAAGGAGGGCGAATAGGTGAGGACTACTCTCTATTTGAAACTTTGAATCGTGATAATGAAATTAATGGAGTTCATCCAAGTGGGAGCAATGTGAGAAGTGGGGAATTAAATTCGAACTAGTCTCAATTACAACCACCTAATGAGATGATATACTTATTATCTAATCCAAGTGGGAGCGTAATGAAGCATGATGTACCAAGAGTAGAGTCTCCCATATGGCGAACAAGTTGCAAAAGCATTTTCCATCGACGTTTTGACATTGAAGGGGAAACTTTCATGGTCGCTTCGCAAGAAAAGGATGAGCCGAGGAATGCAAATAAGGCTCTAACAAGCCTTGATAAAGAAAAGTGGATGCAAGTAATGGAAGAAGAAATGAAGTCAATTGAATCCAAATGAGTTTGGGAATTGGTTGATCTCCCAAAAGGAAGTAGAGCCATTGGGAACAAGTGGGTTTTCAAAATAAAGCATAAAGTTGATGGCTCAATTGAAAGGTATAAGGCTTACCTTGTGGTAAAAGGGTATAATCAAAATGAAGGAATTGATTATGAATAAACTTTTTCTCCTGTGATGAGATTTATCTCAATTCGCCTTATTCTGGCAATAGTGGCAAGTATGGATCTTGAATTACATCAAATTGATGTAAAGACTGCTTTTCTCAATGGAGAATTAGAAAAAGAAATTTATATGGAATAATCCGTTGGTTTCATTACAATACGATAAGAACAAAAGGTGTGTCGACTTTTAAGATCGATATATGACCTTAAGCAGTTTTCGAGATGATGGTATGTACGTTTTCATAATGCCATAATGGCATATGATTTTGATATGATCGATGAAGATCATTGTGTATATATCAAAAGATCCAAAGATCAATTTGTGATCTTATTATTATATGTGGATAATATGCTAATTGCTGGTAGGAATATGGAGTTTGTTAATATGATTAACTATTGGTTATCTTCCAATTTTGAAATGAAAAATATGGGAGAATTTGCATATATTTTGGAGTTAAGATTTCAAGAGATCGTTCAAAGAGATCATTGTTTTTTTCTCAAGAGACGTATATAAACAAAATCCTTGAACGATTCGTATGCAAGACTGCAAAAGGTGAAGGATTGAATCATAGAATGTGTCCTAAAACTCCATAAGAACATGAACAAATGAAACATATTCCTTATGCTAGTGTTGTTGGAAGCTTAATGTACGCTATGATGTGTACAAGACTTGACATATGTTTTGCAGTATCCAATTCAGGTCAAGCACATTGGACAGCCGTCAAAAGAATCTTGAGGTATCTAAAGGGTACTACTGATTATTCGCTGAGTTATCAAGAAAGGGATCTGTGGCTTGAAGACTATTTAGATGCTGACTGGGGAGGAGATTTAAATGAAAGGAAATCTACTTCTGAATTTGTGTTCTTACTGAATAATAGCATTATATCTTGGAGTAGTAAGAAACAAACATGTATAGCCTTATTCAAGATTAAAACCGAATTCGCGGCATGATCAGCAACAGTACAAGAGGGTGTTTGACTTAAGAGATTTTAAGATCACTTAGGTATTGCTGAGAATGCTGCAAACTCATTGTTGGTTAATTGTGATAGCCAAGCAGCGATAGCTTACACCAATGATCCCAAATTTCATTGTAAGACCAAACATACAGATACAAAGTATAACTTTGTCAAGGATATAGTTGCACGAAGAGATGTGAACTTGTAGTACATATCTATGCATAGCATGATAGCAGATCCTATGACAAAGCTAATTCCTAGAGATGTTTTCTTGATTATGTAAAATCTCTAGGACTGTGTAGAAGTTGATGTACTCGTCATTTGTATTTCCCTAGAAGTTCACATTTAATGATATTTTCTATCATTATTAATGCTTGTGAGTTTAGGCTACGAATGACAACCATTTTGTTTCAGAAATCAATTTCTGGTCAGAAATTGATTTTTCTATTTTTGTTTCTAGAGGCGTTTTTGAGCAAAAAAACACATTTGATAACGACACAAAATTTCTATTCCAGAAATACAAATTTGTTTGATAACGGCACAAAATTTTTTCCTCTCAAGTGGCCGGTGAGTGGATGGCGGGCAGTGGACGGCGGAGGGAGGCGGCAGCGGGAGGAGGGTTGCCGGCGGCAGGAGACAATGGCTGGTGGTTGGCGGGCGGCGGCCCCCGGTGGCTGGCGGTGGGAGGTAGCTGGAGGAGGGTGGCCAGAGGCGGGAGCGGTGGCCGATTGGACGGCGGTCGGTGGCCCACGGTAGCCGGCAGTGGGAGGTGGACGGCGGCGGGAGGAGGGAGGCCAGTGGCGGGAGAAGGTGGCCGGCATTGGGAGGTGGGTGGCGAGGGGAGGAGGACGGCCGGCGGCGGTAGACGGTGGCCGGTGGACGGCGGGTGGCGGCCCACGGTGGCCGGCAGGTGGCGGCCCACGGTGGCCGGTGGTGGGATGCGGACGATGGGAGACTATGGCCGACGGTGGGAGGCAAGCGGCGGGGGGATTCGGGCAGCGGTGGGAGACGGTGGGCGGTGGATAGCGGGCGGCGGCGGGAGGTGGGCGACTGCTATCGGCGGGTGGCGGCGGGCGGCGATCGCCGCCAAGTGGGTGGCGGATGGACGATCGACTAGTAGCAAGGGTGAGCGATGAGAAGAATTTTAATTTCTCATTTCTATTCCAGAAATAGAGAAGCAAAAAATTTTAACTTCTGATTTCTGTTTCAAATTTATTTATGGAACAAATTTTTGTTCCAGAAATAGAAATTAAAATTGCGTTACCAAACGGATTTCTGTTCCAAACTTATTTCTAGAACAGAAATAGAGAAACAGAATGGTTATCATTCGCAGCCTTATTTGACATTTATGCATATTAATGCTTGTGCATTATATTAAGAAAGTATGTTGGACAAATGAGAGATTAGTCCACTCACATTGGTAATTGCCTCTATTTACTGCGTGATAAATAGAGATGAGATAATTTTAAACTTATTACCTAGATGATAATTGAGAGCTTAAGCTTAAAATATAGATGTCGCCTTAATATTTATTATGTTCGAAAGTGAAATAACCCACATATTTTACTTTATTTGTCTTTGATGCCAGATGCGAGTTCTAATAGATTCTTTAAAATGAGTATATTTGTTAATTCAAGTTAGATATTGGGAATTCTCAACTATCATCTGTATGGTATTAAGTGTAAAGACATACGCTCCATGGAAAGAAGAAAATACCGTAATACGTAATTCATATCACGTATGCATGAAACGACTAATAAGAGATGACAAAAGTTTTGATCTCAACTTTTTAAGCCGTGTGAGACTCTTGAGGATAAGTGTTCCTCAATTGTGTACCCTTATAACTCTTACTTATTCCCGAAATTTGTGTTTAGTGTTGGCTATCTTAGAATGTTGCCAATGATCATTAATGATTCGATCGAACGGGACATTACTTGAAAAGCAAATTGAATAGGGATTGAAAGATTTAAGGGAAAAGGAAGATCAATTTGTTATTGATGTCACATTCTATTTTTGTATTCTCAGGTCGACTAATTATGATTATTTATGTTTAATCGTAATTGTGAATACAATATATATAACATACTTAAAGAGATCAAGAGAGATATAAATGTGACTAATTGATCTAGGGTACTGCATACTACATCTACTCTGACCCATAATATCCAATTTGAGCTGTTATATATTCCTAACAGTTGTATGGCAACGAGCTCTCGATATATGTTGGTCGTACAGATTATTTACTGATATGAACTTTGCAAAGATGAGAGAGATAAGCTTAGTCCATCATGGGCAAGTGGGAGATGATGGATATTGGGTTTTATGGGTAGGCCGCCCATATTGGGCTAACCAAACCCATGACCCATCATGAGGGCCATATCAAGTAACTGTTTTGGCGATTACTTACGGATCATGCAACTGCTCTTAGTAGTTCAATTAAAAAAAAGGGGATAATGTATTGTGAAAGAGATAGAGCAGTTATCAATAGATAAAAAGAAACGCAAAAAGGAGAATGACGTCCTGAGGTTCTGAAAAACACGACATTTTTGCTTTTTGCTCTTCACCCCAACGAACGATTCGAGGAACTCTTGAGCCTGTAATTGACGACGTTTAATCCGTGAAAACAAGGTATGTTCGTTATGTGATAAACCTATTCGATTAGCGTTTGTAGTATTTCTTGGGCATGTTTCTCGTTTGTTCAAGTCTCGGTTTTAGGAACTATTTCTTGACTGTCCGAGATTTTGAATCCGTTTCCAACACTTTCGCTCCAATTGCAAAACTAAACATGGTAAGAGTGCTTTGACCACTTGCAGTCAACCTTGACTAGCCTCTGCAATAACTAAATGTGAAGAATGTATTTTTGAATGGAGATTTGGAGGAAGTATACAAGGATTTCCCCTCGGGCTTTGATAGAAGATTTGGATCAAAGATATATAGATTGAAAAAATCACTATATGGACTGAAATAATTACCGAGGGCCTGGTTTGAGAAGTTCACTCATTCTGTGAAGAAACAAGGGTATGTTCAAGGACAAGCTGATAATACCATGTTTGTAAAGCATTATTGTGATGGGAAGGTTGCAACTCTGATAGTGTATGTGAAGGACATCATTTGCATTGGGAATGATATTGCCGAGATGAACATGTTGAAAGAATGTCTCTCTTCTGAGTTTGAGATCAAGGATTTGGGAACTCTTAAGGTATTTCCTTGGAATGGAGGTAGCTCAATCGAAAAAGGGAATTAGAGACTCACAAAGTGTCACGCCCCGAACCTTACGAGCGTGCGATCATCCCTCCGAGGTCTATTCAGTGCGACGTCCCAGGACGCGTCGCCGACCCAAAACCCAAACAGAGAACAATGCACAAGCGGAAGCAACGATTCACCAGAACAATAAAACACATGACCAAGGATAGCCATCGAACAACAACCATTATAAACATACTTGCATTAATGACAGGGATTTACAATATCCATTACACCGGAACTATACGTGTAAACCAAAATGGGTCAACGGCCACTAATATATACTTCCCCGTTCCAACCGGGGTACTCGGTCACCGAACGGTCTATCCGGTCTCGGATCCCAAAATGAATCGGCACACCTGCCATCCTCAAGGCTGGGGTTCTGAAAAGTGGGGTTTAAACAATAGTGAGAATAAATCTCAGCGAGTAGGCCCCCTAATCCAAAACTAGGCTAACATGCACCTCCCGGACAAGCATCAACTAAACACACAGTTGATCAATCACACGACTTAGGCCCTCGGGCCCAAATCAAGCATATAGTGACCCTGCAGGTTAGGCACATAATAATAATAATACTATGCCCAGCAATGCACATACACATGTCAATTGGCCACTGTCACATGCCACACACATGTTTGCACTCGTTTATGCACTCTTCGCACACTTGTTAATGTCATGCTTCTGCTTGCACAATTCAATGCACACTTGCACACTTGCACACGTGCCAACTTTCCATTTATTCACCGACCCGCGTTAAACGCATCAGGTCCGACCCGCGTAAAACGCATCAGGTCCATCACTTATCCAACACTTCCTGGCCCGCGTAAACGCATCAGGCCCAGTGTCTCTAGCCCGCGTAAACGCATCAGGCGCAACACTGATCTCCATATACAGACCGAACCCGCGTAAACGCATCATGTTGGCCGTCTTCCGGCAATCCGGGCATCGTCCCGCGTTAAACGCCTCAGGACGGGTTCATTACCCCGCGTAAACGACACCTCAGGGTTTATGTGATCACACGAGCCTAATCCACCAATTATTATCTGAACCCCGTGTAAACGACGCCCCAGGGCGATTTAGGTGATCACATGCTCATGTCATTCGTGCACACTCACATAATGCACATATTATGCCAATGCTCGATATACACATTCATGGCCATAACGTCCACGCTCGGCATCCACAATTTCCACACTCAATTAATGCCACAATATGCTCAATTCACATAATAGCCCAAATCAAGACCACAATGATCAGCCACTAAGAACAAGGGAAAACCGAATACACAGATTTGGAGCAATTCTGAGCCAACGCACAGTTCTAGAATCCCTTTTTAAATAAATAGTAATTCAACTCCAAAAATTATGAATTTTGGATATGTTGCATAAAACATCTTGATAAACATTTTCCGTGAGAACTCAAAACCCAGTTTCAACTGTAAACACCTCTTTTTGTCACTTGAAGTCAGACGAAAATCAACCCGTCCGGTCAGGCCGCCTGACCATAAAAATGCATCTCATCCAGTACCCAAATCACTTTGGAAAGCCTTGAAATTTTATACGTCATAGAAACGAATGTTCTTAACAATTTTTGTGTAGGAAGTTTGTCGAAAAGAGATCTGGAAAAATTTATAAAAAATCGAACAGACCCGAAGGTCGGAGGAACAGTGTTTTCGGCAGACTAATTTCGGTTCAAAGATGGACTTCCGAATGGTCTCCAATGATTTCCAAAAATTCTCAAATTAAATTATGCCATACGTCAAAATGTTATGAACAACTTTCATGAGAACACTTTCACAAATTCGACCCACAAGAGTCACAGAGAAAATAGCAAAGTCCGGCGACGCAGCAGCAACCCTACCGAAAATCAACCAATGCTTAGCCCATTCTAGGCCACCAAACCACATTTAAATCATCACACTAAATCACCAAAACAACCACAATATCAGCCCTAATAAGCTTACACTAATTAACTCCTAAAATACCCTAATAACCTCTAAAACTTGTCTAAAGTGCACATAAGCCTAATTAAGGGTTAGGGTTTCCATTCACTAGGTTTAAGGCTTCAAATGTGGGCCGGACAAGGAGAGAAACGGGCTAAACAGCGGCGGCACGACGCCGGACCAGCGGCGGCGAGCGACGGCACGACGCCGGACCAGCGGCGGCGAGCGGCGGCTCACGGCGGAGTCGGGTGGAGATGGGGGATGAACGGCGGTGCTGGTCGGGCTGGAATGGAGGGCGAGAAGCAGCAGAAACCAGAGGAAGCAGAATGAAGAAGCAAGTAGCAGCAGCAACAAAACAGCAAAGAAAAGAAGAGAAGGAAGAAGAAGTCAGCAGAAGGAAGCAGCAGCCACGTGAAGCATCATGGGCAGCAGCAGTAGAGGCATGGGCAGCAGCAGCATGGTCAGTGGTCAGCAAAGCAGAAGTAGAAGTCACGTGAGGAAGTGGAGAAAGTCAGCGGAAAAAGAGTCAACAATGTGGGGTGTTCGGCGGGGAAAGAGGAGGAAGTCAGCGGCGTGGGCAGCGGCGACGTAGGGGAGGAGGAGAAGAGAGAGAGAGAGAGAGAGAGAAGAGAGACCAAAGTCAACATATTAATCAAGTGTAATCCAAGGACTCACAATTGGTCTTGTTGGGCAAGCTAGATCCAAGGGCCACAATTCATTTTTACACAAAATATCTAGAGGCACTTAGGGAATTGAGCAAGAGTGATGGGGGCACCAATGTCCAATATTTTCGGCACTATTAGGGGCTGAATAAAATAAATTAAACCTCTAAAATTCGGAATTAACACTTAGGGCTTAGGGGCAATTCGGTAATTTTCCGATTCCGGTCCGAAATTCCATTTTTCGACTATACCGACCCCAAATATAATTGGCCACACTAAAACGACGTTGTCCTTGCAAAATAGTCGCGTACGTCCATGAAATTCGACACTCAAGTCCGGACTCAATTCCATGATCAATTTCGCTCAAATGCGATTTTAGCATCTCTTACTAATGGGCGGCTGTTTAGGGGTTACGCATATCGACTTAGGATTTCTCGAGTCGTGACGGTCTCGATTCCAAGAGAACACGAGGATTTTATCACTAGTTCCGGGGGTCGCGATCGTTCGGAATAAGTTCGGGATTGTTTGCCACACGTACTCTCGGTCGTGCGGAATCACCCGCGTTCCGATCGTACGTCGTTGGCCAAATCAAATCCGTCACTCTCCTTGGATCGGCCCATATTGGCCCAAAATATTTCCTCGTCGTTTCTCGAAATCGGACTCGATTCGCGATCGAGTTCTTGGGTCCACGTACCGTTTTCCTAGTTAGCCTTTCCCTATTGGTCAGTATCCCGAGAAGGATCCGTTCCGGGCGAGACTTACTAAAATGAAATGAGAAATACACATCTATTTCATTGATCACGAAAGTGGGTCGAATTCAGGATGTTACAACTCTTCCCCCCTTACAAAAATTTCGTCCTCGAAATTTACAACCAAACTACACTACTCAAACAAATGGGGGTGCTGACGTCGCATCGCTTCCTCACTTTCCCAGGTGGCACCTTCTGTTCCATGATGCTCCCAAACTACTTTGACCATCGGGATCGTCTTGTTTCGCAGCACACGATCTTTTCTGTCCTCAACTCTTACTGGCCTTTCCACGTACGACACTCTGTCGTCCACTTCTATCTCTTCGTAACTCAGCACGTGGGTCGGATCCGGCTCATACTTTCTCAACATCGACACGTGGAATACGTTATGCACTTGAGACAAATTAGGCGGCAAAGCGAGTCGATAGGCTAAATCTCCAATCTTTTCCAAAATTTCGAATGGACCTACATACCTCGGGCTTAATTTTCCTTTCTTGCCAAATCGGGATAGTCCTTTCATTGGCGACACCTTGAGAAATACATGATCACCAATCTGAAACTCCAAGGTTCTCCGTCTCCAATTGGCATAACTTTTCTGACTCTCAATCTGTCTCGAATTATCTCGACTGCCTCAACTGTTTGTTGTACCAACTCTGGACCCGTTATACTTCTTTCCCCAACTTCATCCCAGCACACTGGTGTTCTGCACGCTTTACCATACAATGCCTCAAACGGTGCCATCTGAATACTCTGCTAGTAGCTGTTATTGTAGGCAAACTCGACCAAGTGCAACTGTTCTTCCCATTTACCTTGGAAGTCCAACACGCATGCACGCAACATGTCCTCTAAAGTCTGGATCGTCCTCTCTAACTGGCCATCCGTCTGCGGATGATATGCCGTACTAAACTGAAGCTTAGTTCCTAAGGCCACTTGCAGACTTTTCCAAAAATTGGCCGTAAATCTGGGATCACGGTCCGAAGTGATCGTCACCGGTACTCCATACAGTCGGACAATTTGTCGAACATAAAATTCTGCATATCTTTCTAACTCAAAATCTTTCCGCACCGCCAGGAAGTGCGCTGACTTAGTCAGTCTGTCCACTATCACCCAAATAGAATCGTGTCCTTTCTGGCTTCTTGGCAATCCCGTTACAAAGTCCATCGTAATATGCTCCCATTTCTATTCTGGGATTTCCAACGGTCTCAGAAGTCCTCCAGGCTTATAATGCTGCGCCTTTACTTGCTGACAGGTCAGACACTTCGCCACATGTTTGGCTACATCTGTCTTCATACCATTCCACCAATAATGCTGCCGCAAGTTCTGGTACATTTTTGTACTACCCGGATGAATGCTATAATTGCTCCTATGAGCCTCTGATAAAATCTCTTCCTTAAGTTCCAAATCGTCGGGCACGCATAAACGTCCGCGGAACTTCAAGATCCCGTTCTCGGATACTTGGAAGTCCGATTTTCTCTTGGCGGCGTCCATTTCAACTATCTTCTGAACTTCTTGGTCCGTAGATTGCAATGCCTTAATCTTGACTTGAATTTCTGGTTCAATTCTCAACGCCGCGAGTAGACTCGACATGTGGCTCACCTCAAATTTAAATTCCGAATCTCTGATTCCTTCCAATAAGGTCCACTCCTTGACCATCATGTGCGCTATACTTGATTTCCGACTTAGCGCGTCCGCTACTCGATTAGCTTTCCCCGGATGATATAAAATGTCGCAGTCATAGTCCTTGAGGAGTTCCATCCAACGATGCTGTCTCATGTTCAACTCATTCTGCGAAAACAGATACTTGAGGCTTTGATGATCCGTATAAATCTGAAACTTTTCGCCGCACAAATAGTGCCTCCAAATCTTGAGGGCGAAGATGATCGCAGCCAATTCCAAATCATGCGTCGGGTAATTCGCCTCGTGCGGTCTTAACTGACGCGACGCATACGCTACTACCCTTCCATGTTGCATCAATACACATCCAAGTCCCTTAAGTGAAACATCACTATAAATCTCATATCCCCCCGGTCCTGAAGGGAAAGTCAGCACAGGCGCCGTCGTCAACCTATGCTTTAGCTCCTGAAAGCTCATCTCACACTTATCGTTCCATTCAAACTTTGTTTCCTTCTTGAGCAATCGTGTCATCGACCTAGCTATTGATGAGAATCCTTCTACAAAACGCCGGTAATATACCGTCAGGCCTAAGAAACTCCGAATTTCTGTTACTGACGTCGGCCTTGGCCACTTAGTCACTGCCTCAATCTTAGTCGGGTCTATGGAGATTCCATCTCCAGAAATTATGTGTCCTAGGAACGCCACTCGGTTGAGCCAGAACTCGCACTTACTGAATTTGGCGTAGAGTGCGTGTTCTCTCAAGGTCCGTAGTACTTCTGCCAGATGTTCCTCGTGCTCTTCCGGGCTCTTCGAGTATACTAAAATGTCATTGATAAACACTATCACAAACCGATCCAAAAACTCCTTAAATACCCGATTCATCAAATCCATGAAGGCAGCTGGGACATTAGTTAATTCGAAAGGCATCACTGTAAACTCATAATACCCATATCTCGTCCTAAAGGCCGTCTTAGGAACATCCTCCTTCCAAATTCTCAACTGATGATACCCCGTCCGTAGATCGATCTTAAAAAACACTGAGGCTCCTTGCAACTGATCGAACAAGTCATCGATCCTCAGCAGTGGGTACTTATTCTTGACGGTCACCTGATTCAACTGCCGGTAGTCGATACACAACCTCAACATTCCATCCTTCTTCCTTACAAACAGCACCGGCGCTCCCCATGGAGACGCACTTGGGCGGATAAATCCCTTGTCCAAGAATTCCTGCATCTGGACCTTTAATTCCTTTAGTTCCGACAGGGACATCCGGTACGGTGCTTTCGAGATTGGCTCAGTTCCTGGGGCCAACTCTATTACAAATTCCACTTCTCTTTCTGGTGGCAAACCTGGCAATTCCTGAGGAAAGACTTCGGGAAAATTGCACACCACTGGTATCTCTTCCAACTTTGGTTCCGCAACTGTCGGATCAACCACATTCACCAAATACCCTTCACAACCCTCATCCAATAACTTGGTTACCTCAAGCGACGAAATCCAAGGGATCGAGGTTCCTCCTCGGTTTCCCTGAAACTCAAATCTAGGATGTCCAATCGGATTGAATTGGATCACCCTGCTACTGCAGTCCATTACAGCTTTTTGCTTAACCAACCAATCCATTCCAATGATCACATCAAAGTCGAACATGGCCAAAACTGCCAAATCTATCCTTTCTTCTCTACCCCCAATAACTATCTTATAATTAGAACATCCTAGCGAAACTAATACCTTATCATTCAATGGGGTCGTCACGCAAAGCATAATCTCAAGCAACATTGGTTCAATTCTAATCAATTTAACAAACTGCTCCGATATAAACGAGTGGGTAGCCCCCGGATCAAACAAGGCATACGCAGCATGATCACATAGAGAGACCGTACCTGTGACTATGCCTGGCGGGCCCTCCGCCTCCCTTCGCGCCATCGCATACACCCTTCCTTGCGCTGGCGGTCTGCCCTGAATAGCCGGCGGGGGATTCCCAGCCTAATTCCTGATCCGAGGCGGCTGAGCTCGCATTGGTGGTCCTGTTGGACGCAGTTGAGGGCAATGTCTTATCTGATGGTCCATGCTCCCGCACTTAAAACAAGCCACAAACCTGTTCCGCTGGTAGTTCAGCTTCCCGAAGTTCTTCCTTACGGGAGGGACAAATCGCCTATTTCCCGCCATCGGCTTCTTCCCGAAGCGGCGATTGTCCTTAACCGGGGCAAACCGTGACCCAGAAGCGGCTGCCCTGTTCACTTGATCCCGCTCAATAGCCTGAGCCCTCTCATATAGATCCTCATAAGTTCTCAAATTCACTGGAATCAACTGAGTGCGAATGTCGGCTTTTAGTCCATCCCGAAATCTTCGCGCCTTGTCCTCAGGATGCTCTACCATCGTTGGCGTAAACTTAGACAGTCTAGCAAACTCTGCCTCATACTGATCCACAGTCATTTGGCCTTGGCGGAGTCTCATAAACTCTGCTAGTTTCCTTTCCCTAGCACTCTTAGAGAAGAATTTTCCATAAAAGTTCTCAGAAAACACGGCCCAAGTCTGGGCGACACCCTCAGGAAATACTCTTCCCCTGGTGGCCTTCCACCAATCGTTGGCGTTATCCTGCAGCTGATACACCGCCAATGTTACCTTTTCGGCCTTGGTGCACCCTAACACTTCGAAGGCCTTCTCTAGCGCTTCCACCCAACGTGGCGCGGCCTCGGGGTCACCCTTTCTGTTGAACTTTGGCGGCTTTAACTTTAGGAACTGCTCTACCAGTTGGTGCATCAGCCTATTTGCAACCACTGGGGCCTGCCCTTGATTGGCCTGGTTTCCATTAACAGCAGCAACAGCTGCGGCCTCGGCAGCTTGGGCAATGGTGGCAGTCCTTTCCTGAGCCTGCCTTCCTATCACATTTCCGATCTCCTGCATTGCCTGAATGACTCCATCAATCCTCAGGTCTCCTGTTCCTTGGCCCCTAGTGCCCGATTGTCCTCTACTTCCCCTTCCTCTGCTCATCCTTATGGGTTTCCTCACTATCCAACTACCTGCTATAATTCCACTCAGGAATTAGAGACCTAGGCCAAATTATACCAGTCTATAGCCCTAGGCACAGAATCACAACAGCAATCACATAGCAGGCAGTCAATCACAACGGCACGAAGCCTCAATCAAGAGATAGGTGCACTTACCTCAGGTCCTGCCGCACCTGCACTTTACGGGTCATTCACAACAATCACTCAATCAATCAAGACACCAAACAGTCCGGAGGTACACGTAGCACACAAGTCACCCTATTTGGCTACCCATGGTTATCGCTCCTTATCACTCCAGGCTTCGATCTAATTGGATCAAGCTGACCTTGCTCTGATACCAAATCAACGGGGGATGTCACGCCCCGAACCTTACGAGCGTGCGATCATCCCTCCGAGGTCTATTCAATGCGACGTCCCAGGACGCGTCGCCGACCCAAAACCCAAACAGAGAACAATGCACAAGCGGAAGCAACGATTCACCGGAACAATAAAACACATGACCAAGGATAGCCATCGAACAACAACCATCATAAACATACTTGCATTAATGACAGGGATTTACAATATCCATTACGCCGGAACTATACGTGTAAACCAAAATGGGTCAACGGCCACTAATATATACTTCCCCGTTCCAACCGGGGTACTCGGTCACCGAACGGTCTATCCGGTCCCGGATCCCAAAATGAATCGGCACACCTGCCATCCTCAAGGCTGGGGTTCTGAAAAGTGGGGTTTAAACAATAGTAAGAATAAATCTCAGCGAGTAGGCCCTAATCCGAAACTAGGCTAACATGCACCTCCCGGACAAGCATCAACTAAACACACAGTTGATCAATCACACAACTTAGGCCTTCGGGCCCAAATCAAGCATATAGTGATCCTGCAGGTTAGGCACATAATAATAATAATACTATGCCCAGCAATGCACATACACATGTCAATTGGCCACTGCCACATGCCACACACATGTTTGCACTCGTTGATACACTCTTCGCACACTTGCCAATGTCATGCTTATGCTTGCACAATTCAATGCACACTTGCACACTTGCACACGTGCCAACTTTCCATTTATTCACCGACCCGTGTTAAACGCATCAGGTCCATCACTTATCCAACACTTCCTGGCCCGCGTAAACGCATCAGGCCCAGTGTCTCTAGCCCGCGTAAACGCATCAGGCGCAACACCGATCTCCATATACGGACCGAACTCGCGTAAACGCATCAGGTTGGCCGTCTTCCGGCAATCCGGGCATCGTCCCGCGTTAAACGCCTCAGGACGGGTTCATTACCCCGCGTAAACGACGCCTCAGGGTTTATGTGATCACACGAGCCTAATCCACCAATTATTATTTGAACCCCGTGTAAACGATGCCTTAAGGCGATTTAGGTGATCACATGCTCATGCCATTCGTGCACACTCACATAATGCACATATTATGCCAATGCTCGATATACACATTCATGGCCATAACGTCCACGCTCGGCATCCACAATTTCCACACTCAATTAATGCCACAAAATGCTCAATTCACATAATAGCCCAAATCAAGACCACAATGATCAGCCACTAAGAACAATGGAAAACCAAATATACAGATTCGGAGCAATTCTGAGCCAGCGCACAGTTCTAGAATCCCTTTTTAAATAAATAGTAATTCAACTCCAAAAATTATGAATTTTGAATATGTTGCATAAAACATCTCGATAAACATTTTCTGTGAAGAACTCGAAACCCAGTTCCAACTGTAAACACCTCTTTTTGTCACTTGAAGTCAGACGAAAATCAACCCGTCCGGTCAGGCCGCCTGACCATAAAAATGCATCTCATCCAGTACCCAAATCACTTTGGAAAGCCTTGAAATTTTTATACATCATAGAAACGAATGTTCTTAACAATTTTTGTGTAGGAAGTTTGTCGAAAAGAGATCTGGAAAAATTTATAAAAAATCGAACAGACCCGAAGGTCGGAGGAACAGTGTTTCCGGCAGACTAATTTCGGTCCAAAGATGGACTTCCGAATGGCCTCCAATGATTTCCAAAAATTCTCAAATTAAATTATGCCATACTTCAAGATGTTATGAACAACTTTCATGAGGAACACTTTCACAAATTCGGCCCACAAGAGTCACAGAGAAAATAGCATAGTCCAGCGACGCAGTAGCAACCCTACCGGAAATCAACCAATGCTCAGCCCATTCTAGGCCACCAAACCACATTTAAATCATCACACTAAACCACCAAAACAGCCACAATATCAGCCCTAATCAGCCCACACTAATTAATCCCTAAAATACCCTAATAACCCCTAAAACTTGTCTAAAGTGCACATAAGCCTAATTAAGGATTAGGGTTTCCACTCACTAGGTTTAAGGCTTCAAATGTGGGCCGGACAAGGAGAGAAACGGGCTGAACAGCGGCGGCACGACGCCGAGCGGCGGCTCACGGCGGCTCACGGCGGAGTCGGGTGGAGATGGGGGCTGAACGGCGGTGCTGGTCGGGCTGGAATGGAGGGCGAGAAGCAGCAGAAACCAGAGGAAGCAGAATGAAGAAGCAAGTAGCAGCAGAAACAAAACAGCAAAGAAAAGAAGAGAAGGAAGAAGAAGTCAGCAGAAGGAAGCAGCAGCCACATGAAGCATCATGGGCAGTAGCAGTAGAGGCATGGGCAGCAGCAGCATGGTCAGTGGTCAGCAAAGCAGAAGCAGAAGTCACGTGAGGAAGTGGAGAAAGTCGGCGGAAAAAGAGTCAACAACGTGGGGTGTTCGGGAGGGAAAGAGGAGGAAGTCAGCGGCGTGGGCAGCGGCGGCGTGGGGGAGGAGGAGAAGAAAGAGAGAGAAGAGAGACCAAAGTCAACATATCAATCAAGTGTAATCCAAGGGCTCACAATTGGTTTTGTCAGGCAAGCTAGATCCAAGGGCCACAATTCATTCTTACACAAAATATCTAGGGGCACTTAGAGAATTGAGCAAGAGTGATGGGGGCACCAATGTCCAATATTTTTGGCACTATTAGGGGCTGAATAAAATAAATTAAACCTCTAAAATTCGGAATTAACACTTAGGGCTTAGGGGCAATTCGGTAATTTTTCGATTCCGGTCCGAAATTCCATTTTTCGACTATACCGACCCCAAATATAATTGGTCACACTAAAACGACGTTGTCCTTGCAAAATAGTCGCGTACGTCCATGAGATTCGATACTCAAGTCCGGACTCAATTCCACGATCAATTTCGCTCAAATGCGATTTTAGCGTCTCTTACTAACGGGCGGCTGTTTAGGGGTTATGCGTATCGACTTAGGATTTTTCGAGTCGTGATGGTCTCGATTTTCAAGAGAACACGAGGATTTTATCACTAGTTCCGGGGGTCGCGATCGTTCGGAATAAGTTCGGGATTATTTGCCACACGTACTCTCGGTCGTGCGGAATCACCCGCGTTCTGATCGTACGTCGTTGGCCAAATCAAATCCGTCACTCTCCTTAGATCGGCCCACATTGGCCCAAAATATTTCCTTGTCGTTTCTCGGAATCGGACTCGATTCGCAGTCGAGTTCTTGGGTCCACGTACCGTTTTCCTAGTTAGCCTTTCCCTATTGGTCAATATCCCGAGAAGGATCCGTTCCGGACGAGACTTACTAAAATGAAATGAGAAATACACATCTATTTCATTGATCATGAAAGTGGGTCGAATTCAGGATGTTACACAAAGGAAATATGTCCTATATCTTCTAAAGGAAGCCGAAATGAGTGATTGTAGATCCGTAGAAACTCCGATAGATCCCAATCAAAAACTTGGAGATGACAAATATGGGGTTTCTGTTGATACATCGAGAGACCATAAGCTAGTAGGGAAACTGATCTATTTGTCGTAAACTCGACCATATATTACCTTTCCAGTGAGTATGGTAAGCTAATTTATGCACTTTCCATATGAAAAACATCTTAAGGCTGTGTACGGGACCCTAAGATATCGAGCACACTTGGAAAATGTCTGTTATTCAAAAAATTTACTTAACGAGAGATTGAAGCATACACGGATGCAGACTGGGTAGGGTCAATTATTGATAGATGGTCGACTTCAAAATATTGTACATA
Source organism: Syzygium oleosum (assembly GCF_021117445.2). NCBI lineage: Eukaryota > Viridiplantae > Streptophyta > Magnoliopsida > Myrtales > Myrtaceae > Syzygium > Syzygium oleosum. The sequence continues at coordinate 1,766,213 of NW_026607500.1, read as the reverse complement.
TGTATGGGGGAACTTGGTTACTTGGCAAAGGTAAAAGCAAAATGTGGTGGCACAAAGCAGTGCATAAATGAAATACCAAGCAATGGCCCACGGGATCCGTGAGATGTTGTGGCTAACACGAGTATTAGAAGAACTTCGAGTATTAGTGAAAATACCTTTGAAGTACTGTGACAACAAGGCTGCAATCAACATTGCACATAATCAAGTGCAACATGATAGAACTAAGCATGTTGAGATCGACATACACTTTATCAAGGAGAAGATTGGCGCAAGAGCTATTTGTATGCCATTTGTGCCAACAACACAACAAATAGCATACCTTCTTACAATTGTTATTCAGACCTAACTTCGAGTCTCTCGTCAGCAAGTTGGGCATGATAGACATTTATGCACCAACTTGAGAGGGGGTGTTGAAGAATTAGAAAAAAATCTCGGATGTCTCAAGGAAAATTTGTCAAAGAATAAGATGAAAATCTCGAGATAAAAAATTATTTTGTTTCTATTTATTTTATTTCCTTTTATTTCTGAATCTTCTTGAATAGGAAGTAAATCGCTTGAATTAAGAAGTAGGAAATCTGTTTTTATTTCTTGCTTTTTTTTAGTTGTCGTAGCCCTATTTTAAATGTTATGTTCTTTGTAAGTATGAGAAGTAATAAAAACTAGAAGAAACAATTTTTCTTCTTTGAAAACCGCAAACATAATTTAATTTTTTTTCCATATCAGTTAATAGACAAAAGCTTTGTTCATCTGCATTTCCAATATAATATACTATTTAAAAGTTCTACCTTATGTTTGTGCATCTTTTTAAAACTAATTAGTTGCCTTCTAATTTCGATAATTTAGTTTTGTGGTACCCTTTACAACTAATGAATGTAAAAAAAATAGTGTATCTATACTAGGTTCATGCTTCCTTTTAATTATACTTTTGTGTGACAATATGCATAATGTGAGGTAAACAACTAGCATATATAGTCAAGGAAGAAATAGAGGATAATGGTAAGGGTTAATACCACGAAAAACTATAAACTAGTACACTTATAATAAATTTATCCAAAATTAATTTTTTAACCAGAAAAACCCCAAAATGGTACACCTGCGACAATTTTACCCTCTATTAGTTTTCATTAAATTTTACCGTCAAATTTCTGAGTTAGATAACACGTGGCTGTTGACTGGTGTACCAATTTGGGGCTTTATCTTCCGTTAGTCACATGTATACCAGTTTGTGATTTTTTGTGATATTTTTTTCATTTAATGGAGGGTAAATTTGTCACAAATATAATAATTTGGGGTTTTTAGTGGTCAAAAAATTAATTTGGGATAAATTTGTCACAAATGTATCGGTTTAGGATTTTTCGTGGTAAAAAAAATAATTTTGAATAAATTTATCACAAATGTACTAATTTGAAGTTTTTCGTAGTATTAATCCTAATGGTAAAGAAAAACTGAAAATGACTTAACGAGTACATCTTTTTTCCCAGGTAGTCCTTCATCCTTTCTCTGCATGTCTTTATATTGAGGATCACAATGGACAAAAAGGAAACGAAAAGGACCTGGTGATTTTACAACAGTACCGAAAGTGAGAGGAATGGTAGTTTACATGAAACAATGCCTTACTAATCTCAAGTGAAAAATTTACCAAAGTTTCGAGCGATTAAATATTTCATGATTGGAAGCAGATGGTAGAGATTTAGCAGATTTCTATGACACCTCTCTAATATAATTTGTAGCCCTTCATCTGTCTAATTTCTCAATCGCTGCATTAACTTGCCAAATTACCAAAAGAATAGATTCTGCTCAAGACTATTTGGGTGAGGTTAGAGAACTACATTATTACAAAGTGGATCTTCTATTGAATATATACTTAGCTTAACAAAATAGCCAGTAAAGTAGAAAGAGGTCTTAACACTCTTTCTCAAAGTAATCAGCATCGAAATGTGTAAAGCAAGAAAAGATTATACACGCTATTTTCCTCAAGGAAGAGAAGTACTATCTATCATGATAACAATGACTTGTGCATGCGACGGGATTACGAGAGGGCAATACATGTATGCTGATGGATTTAAGCATCAGCAGCTCACGAGCTATCATCGCACTCGTACAGAATTATAGACTTCAATGTAGTTCCCTGCAGTGTTGTTCCAGCTGTAGTCTCTCTCCATCGCCTTCCGCACAAGGCCGGTCCATTCATCTGGCTCTGCAACAGCAGTTATAAAGTAAGTCACATAACGAGAAAGACAGTAATAAATGATGTCTTGTCCTAGTCCAAACCACCACAGCTTCTTTCAGTTCTCTGTGTCTTCTTGCAATTCTGTTAAGTGGAATAGTCTTTTACGAATTTCATTAAAAGAGAATGAAGCCGCCATTGCATAAACAAGTTCTTAGACAACTTTCATCAGTCAATGTTTTCCATCTGATGATTCTCTTCACAGAACTTAACGACTATATAGAAAAAGGTGATGGCAGCCATTGATCAGAAAGAGTTTAGATCTCAGTCCTACAGCTGGAGGAATTAATATAAGATGATGTAAAGCATCAATCACTGGGGAGAGGTAGATGTGTAGAGCGGCCTTAGAAAAAAAAATTAACTAGTGTTGCTGATTCTTAGGTTGTTGATAGATCTGTCAAACAGGTGGGTCGAATCGGGTTTGGGCCGGGTCGAAAATTGTCTGACCCAAATAGACCCATTTAACCCGTTTTGACCCATTTTCACGTAATGCAAATATAATGACCCATACCCAACCCGACCCATACCCGACCTGATTTATATTGCTAAAACACTATTATATTTAAGTCAATCTAGGAAAACTCACACCCAAATTGAGATGAGAGTACGAAGTGAATGAGCGCGAGATTAAGTGAGGGTGAAAGAGATGAGTTGAGTTTAAATAAGTAGTAAACCTATTTATGACCCATTTACGACCCATTTATAATTCATTTAACATCCATATTATGTTTATACCCATTTATGATCCATTTACTAAATATAACTGACCCATTTATGACCCATTTACTGATATATGGATTAAAAAATGGGTTTACGACCCATTTTGACAGGTCTAGTTGTTACACTATGTCCTCTGGTTCCTTCAGCCATTGAAATGACAGTCGCCAAGAACTTCCATTCAGCAAAAAAGTTTTCCCATTTACAAACTTCCACCGAGTGGTTGCAGATATCAGTAGCCCCACGAAAAGCATATTCTTGATATTTATTCTCTTTTAACCATGTGGATTGGACAGATTCTACACAAAGTGATCAGCTCCAGACTTATAAGTTATGAAGTTACAAGAAAAGTGTAGCAACGAGTAGCAAAGATTCGAGCTTAAACCTAGAAGCTACTGTTCAGAGTAATTAATGGGATGAGATAAAAAAAAGAGAGCAGAACTTACTGTTTTTATAAAGAGAAAAGGCACGGTTTAAAGCTGAGTTCAAGGACCCTTCATCAATTCCTTCAAAGACGTACCTAGGAAACGCGAGAAAATCTTCAGTAACATCATGTACTACATCAAAATCAGGTACAGAATCAAATTTCCACACTACAATCCTCAGTGACAATGGCCTGTAGTTTTGCTCATGCAATAAGAGTCGGGATAGCACTACATGTTGAATGACCAACAATTAATATAAAGAATGTAGAGAAACCATATCCATCTGACTCTGGAGATTTTTCCGAATATTTTATAAATGCACAGAAAGTTCTCATGTAGCCAAAGGATGGTGGTGCGAATTCCACCTTTTTCGAAACAAACTTAAATTCAATGAGTCTAAACAGAATACCCATTTGCCATATGGCTGTTTGAGTGATCATCAATGTCAAAGACCGTGTCGGCCAGACCACCAGTTCTCCTCACTATTGGCACCTAGACATGTAAGTAGAAATCAGATTAAAAACTGATCGCACATAATTAGTTTTCTGCACAATTAATAAGTACCCTCTAAACTGATAGAGGAACAAAGAAGTAATTGTATGCATTAGCCACATCAAAATGTCCAGTTCAGCATTCATAAATATTGAAACTTCTATAAGTCACTAAATTATATGAAAAATAAAAACACAAGCACCTATGCTAATAGTTTGTCCTAAAACTTGTGTACATAGGAGGGGGTAATAATTCCTATCACAGGTACTCTGGTGACCACCCAATCATAAACGAATTGTTAAGAACAATTTATATTGAGGGAGATACATACTGCGCCATATCTCATTCCAATCATTTGGGCAAGTCCACAAGGTTCATACAAGGAAGGGACTAACACCATGTCAGCTGCAGCATAGAGCATGTGGGACAGCTCTTCACTGCAAAAAGAAGAAAAGAGCGCATGATCTAATATTGAATATCGTTAGCAATAGAGCCTGTGCAGCACAGGGAAAATCTTTTATTGCAGAATTGAAAACAAACATAACATAACTCCAACAGTAACTACATAACATCATTTCAATCGTACTTCCAATGTTGACTTCGTCATCAACTTAGTTATTAGCTTCGGTCTCCTCTTTCCCTCAATACCAAAGGTAATTGTCCTTTTGCTTTTTTGGTCTTAACTGCCCGATTCAAGATTCTCGTGTCAACCTTAACTTCAGCGTATGATCTTAATTTGAGGTTTCTTCGAAATATGTCTACTGTAACCTGACTCTACATTCTCATGTTACAAGTTTTATTTAGCTTCAGTAGACTGGCTAGTCCCTTGTAGTTTAGTTCAAATTGTAGTTTAGGTTAAGTTACAATCTCGGATCTTGATATGTGATTTTATATGAGATCACTGTAATTGGCCATTCACAGTGCAGACAAGGCGGGCAATGGCACTATTTAATCCAAGATGACTACTACCCATGAAATCAGCTGTTGCAATAGGTAGTATGTAGGAGATGTTGCAGAGAGACAGATGAGGAAAACATTAGTAAGCAGGAAAACATATCTTTTGCCCAAAACAAGTCATCCTGCATGATGAAGCTTATGATATGGACCTCTTTTTAATTACTCCTTACTGCTCAAGTATACACATTGAAGAAGGGATTTACTAGATGATTATGCAGAGGAGGTTTTCTCTTAGGAGCTGAACAACAGGTGAAGTCTTGGCTAGGAGACCATTACTTTCGGTAAGGTAATTACCTGTACATGAGAAGAATACGGATTGCAGGACCTTCATTGTACTACAAAATAGGGGATGGAGAAACGTATGTTAGAGGATCCTATATCATGACACTCATAAAGAAAAACTAGCAAATTGTCACGTCAATAACTTAACTAATCAAAAGCTTTTTAAGTGGATACATTTGTTTCAGTTTACATCCAGCAACCATATTCCTTCTTATCTATAATTGTAATTTCAAAGGGTTCTTACTCCCTAGAGACAAAAAGGTTTAGGAGCAGCTCAACAAAATAGGAGGACAAGATAAAAAAATTCATAGCTCTGAACAAGAAACACATTTGCTGGAGGAAAACAAAAGTGAATGATGCTCAATCTGGAGTAGCAAATAATCAGCCAATCTGTAGCCCCTATCAAAGGGCAAGGAAGATGATGTTTCCCATATACTACTCAATTTTCATTTACTGTGTTGTGGGACTTGTCTTAGGGAGAGAACTTTTTGTAAGTGACTTCTGCAAAGCACATGCAACCAGCAGAATTTGCAAAATCAACATAGTTGTCTATGCAACAACCATAACATAAGACAATGTAGACTTGATTTGAAAAATGGCACAAATAAACAAAAATTACAGAGCAAATGACACGTACTGAAAGCCATTGTTCAGAAAATATAAAAACTAATTCCTTAAACATGAAAGAAGTCTTGCTCTTGTGGCAGAGAGAATTGCTAATAGGCACAACTGATTTCGAAATGCACATTTGCTCAGTAGATCACTTGAACATATGGGGTGGTCTCAATAAAACAATGAAAACTCTCCCTAAAGTTTTATTGTGTTGAAGGAGTAAGGGACCAGCTAATTTAGCCAAAAGCCTCATGACTCATTGCAAGAATTTAATACTTTAGCATGCCCTAAGAAAAAAGAGCACAGAAGGAACAAAATAGAAGTGTTTGTCCATCTGTCCATTCTTCCAACATGATGAGTACAGGTTACAAAGAAGCTACAACTGAACCTAGTGAAATTGCCGTTGACAATGCCATCAAATATTGTTCACCTTGACCATAAATTGTCCAATGATTTGCTAATGAAGGATCAATAACATCTCATTGACTCTTCTAGGGAAAAATAGCAAGGGATAACCTTAGGAAAAAGAATACAAGGGAAAGAGAACAAGGATGATACTTTATATCAAGAAATGACTTCGTTCACACAGTAAAGAGAGATGACAAGTTCTGGTAATTATAAACTGGAATTTGTTAATGAGTGCCTCCTGAGCACCTATTAAACAGCTTGTTAAGGAAATATTACAGTTTTCAATGCATTAACTGCTTATGTGAATTGTGTAATCAATGTTTCATAATTGAAATTTAACATGTACGCGTAACAAGATCCTCAATGCATTAACTGCTCAGAGGTAATCGTTGACAAGATCCTTTATAAACCACAAGATTGTTTACCAAGTCTGCGAGATCTTTGAACTCTCTTTCTACCCGACCATCAGGAGCTTTTCCTAATACAACCATCTGTCCACCCTGGAAGTTCACAGAACAAGAAAAACTTGTCAAGGCACTACAGCATTAATGCTGATGAAATTTAGTCAAGAAATGTGCTAAGCAGAGAAAGCATACACGAAACTAAAATGACAGCATAAAATCTGCTGTTTGCAAACTAGAGTAGATACATGTTTTCTCAAAGTGACTCTGTCTTTGTTAACTGTTTTTTCCCTCGAAAATAGGAAATTAGCTCAAAGTATGCTGAACTATTACAACTTATTCTTTTCCAGGAAAACATTGTTGATGATGGGGATTTGTCAAGCGATAGTTAAATATCAAGGGGTGCAACCAGAACAGAGAGCATTACTTGCAGTTTCTAAATTTTTCTGCTAATTTGAATTGGCCTGGTAAAATGTGACGCAAGCATGATCAACTGTTAACTTATAACTAAAGTTCCTGTCATTTTTTAGACTGGTATGGCAATATTTGAACTTCGATTTTCTAGAGCTGAAGGCTTCCAAGAATCATATATTGCTGTTGACAGGGTTATCTAACAGAGAAATAAAAGTATATCAAGTAGCTGACTGTCTACAGTCCCACCACGAATGCTAGATTACATAAGAGTTTTAGATAATATAGAAAAGGTTCCATTATAACTGGATAGTATAAGGAACGGGAAGATGGATATCTTTATGATGGAGAGCCTGTGGGAAATCCTAGACAGCTAGCAAGGCACTTCACTTCTAGGCTCCATTTTCTCTAAAAAAAATTGGGCACTTCTCATCAAGCAAGGCACAAGACTCACATGCGTGCTTTTTATCTTTAATGAGTTATGTTCTACGAAAACTTCTGGAGTCTCTATGGTTTTGACATTTTATAGAGTTTCATTCCCTCTTTTTTGTGATAAATAATCGATAGGAAAGTAATAGTATGAGACAAAGCTAACATTTTAAAACTTAGGCCTCAATTTCTAAATCATTAGGGCATACAATCCTCAATCTGATCCTAATGATCCAATCCTTATATACTTCAAAAGATCCTAACAACCTTCTTTGCAAGAGAAATAGATGTTGTCCAGAAATTACTTGAAAAATTACGAAAAACAAAGAAGTCAAAGTGATGACAGAAGATTGCTCACTCAAGTTCTAAAGAACATAAAGCTAGTCTTCGCAAAAGAGTTCTGAGACAGCTACGTCAAAGTAAAATGCCACCGATTTGACTTCAAATCTAGAGTTACATCTAAGGAGTGACTCCAATATATCAGAATTTAATTCAACATGCCGACAACCTATATAATTGCTTGAAGCTGTGGAGTATTCAGAAAATCATAACCTATGCCTTTCACTACCATATCTGTAAGTGTCTAACCATCCAGCATTTTAGAGACTACATTTTGATCTAAGAAAAGATGCACAGTAACATACATATTGCTAAACCATATATTAGTTCAGCAACTGCAACTGTCCTGACATTTTCTCTTCAATTGCTTTCCGATGTGCATTGGTGACAAGAGAGAGAGAGAGAGAGAGAGAGAGAGAGAGAGAGAGAGAGAGAGAGAGAGAGAGAGAGAGAGATGAAAAACCTACAAGTTCCTCAATGTGCTTAATTGCATGAATGATCAAATGAAGCCCCTTTTGAGCAACCAATCTAGTAATACAGACAACCAAGGGCACCTTTCGCTGTGTTCCATTTACCACATCTTTGCCCTCTGCTATCCCTGCACTTTCTACAGGCAAGCCAAGCCCCTTCTGGACATAATCTTTGCAGAACTTTTTGCCTTCTAGTTTTTGAGCTAGGGAAAAACAAAGAGAGAGGTGAGAGAGAGAATAAGCAGTACTTATTAACATTGAAAACCACTCAATCCAAGTTCAGAAAAAGTTAAGGTATACTTTGATTTTGATCCACTTTCTTTCCTAGAAAAATGGCATAGCAACTATGCAGTCGCCTTTCATGTTGACCACTTCTTGAGGAAGATCAAATGATTCCTTTCTCACACAATTAAGGTGACTCATGTTGCAAGTAGAGTTACTAATTCAATGACATGTCAGTATTGTGTAACGCTTCTTTTGAGCATTAATTTACAGAATGAGCTCCCAAATTGTAGCATACAGAAGAATATCCTAGGAGATTGGCATTTTTAAACAAGCTCAATACATCGTGTTTAATTCATCTATCACCACAGGGATTGCCTCATCAGACTAATTGTGACTACCAGCATCAGATGGAACTTTTGCTTTGCATTTTGGCAGCAGAAAAATCTCCGGAAAAACTTTTACATCTTCATTTTTTATGGTATGTCAGTTATTCTCCTCAATTGGGTCCTTATCCTTCTTCCATAATTACAAAACTATTTGCGCAAGAAGCATTGTGTGAATTTTCTTTTTTTTCTGTTAAACAAAATATTTCAAATACCCATGCCTCAGTTGGTCTCATGCAAATTGACTAATTTGTGAGCATGTTTGATTAATCCATCTTGTCAGTGAATATTGACAATCAACAGCTAACCATTGCTTTGAACAAGACAAATTCAAATGCTTGGTAAAGATTTATAACAGCTAAAAAGTTGATTGTGACAATACAGGTATTTTGTGAGACACTTCTCTGTGAATGCAGAGGCAAAAAAAGAAAAAGAAAGAAGAGTGTAGATGTGTCACATCTGTGCTATTTTAGCATTTCCTCAAGAATGAAGGGACAATTAGATACATGTATGTGTGCCTACATTCCATATCGCTTAGGATGGGAATGTTGTGAAGGCTTTGTCTTTGATCTTCTCGGAAAATGCTGGTTAGGCAGTGAGAAAGGTGAAATAATGAGCATGGGGATCACAGATGTTTCATTTTAAGTATATATAACACTGTGTACATACTCATTTCACTGAGGCAGATTATGTTCTAATTTTAGGCAATTTTAAGTTCTCAAGACTCAAACTTGACTAAAAGGTATTACCACACTGTAGGATTGTCAAACAACTGCACAGACATTAAATTGAATCTCACAAAAAGAGTCCTCTCTACATCTATTAGAATTTTAATCTATTTCATTGGCACGTTCACACGATTGTAAACCTACTCCTTAATGTAACTCCAGCTTCTCTTGTAACTATATGACTCATTGATGAAAATGTTCAATAACGAACTAGGACATATCTCAGCAGTTTACATAATTAGCGACATAGACTTAAGGGAACTGTATGGTGTTTCTGGCTTTTAACTTGATGTTTCGTCTATAGCTTTTGTTAAGATCATAATATAGGGATTAGTCTTTTAACACATGGCCACGGCATATCGTAACAATCCCAATATTGACCAGTTCCTATGTTCAAATCCTCAAGATAGGTTTATTTAGAATGCTTTAAAACCCCTTAATCATTTTATAAATGCGAAAAGATAGGTAGAGTAGCTATAAGTTAGGGGGCCAAAATCGTAAGCTTCTTATCTAGCTTATGACTGCTAATAGCTTGTCTCAAAAGAAGAAGAAGTCATATAGGTAAATCAAAGACACCACCCCCACACACAGACCCTCCAGTTATACTACTAGAATCATCTGATATAAGAAGAAGAAGTCATATAGGTAAATCAAAGACACCACCCCCACACACAGACCCTCCAGTTATACTACTAGAATCATCTGATATAAGAAGGAGATTAAGAAATTGACTATCCAGTTTTACTCCTGGACATCCGAAAAAACCATAGTATTAGGTAGGTTTACCACTGTGCTGTCTAGCGGAAGACAATATTCATCTCATGAAGTAAATGCTAACACTCTTGTCCACCCAAATTGACGAAGATCTTCATTATCATACTGCCTATTTCATCTGCTTAGACTCTTGGTTGGATTAGGCATTCGCCAGATGCAAGGTCTTAACCAGCAATCTCCACTCTTGAAATGCATGGCATCACCAAGGTAATTGATGTGGCAGTGGAAATAGAGTCAGATTCAATTTGATACCACCACACAGATTAAGTTCAATCCCAAAGAAAAAGCCAATTAGCCTATTTATACGACCTAGCAAATGATCAGTGTCCTATAGTGAAGTAATGAACTTTAACTCCCGCACATGATTAAGGGACCACTTTTCGGTTTAGTTCACCTCCATATTTTACACCACTTAATCCAAAAGCAAGACCAAACTAGAACTATAAGAATCTTGTGTCGAAGATCAAGTGTTATAAAAACATCATAATCGTAGTTTTGGCCAATTGGCTGCACACTCTTAGACCAATACAAGAGCAACAGTTGCAAAAAGTTGAGAAAAACACTTGTAGATATGTCTGGAGGATAACACAAATTAATGGTAACCTTGGGAAAGGGTAGAGCATCACCATTATATTTAACAGGCAAGAAGATATCCGTGGCAGGATTCCAGATTGCAGTGTCTATCCCATTCAGTATGCCAAAATACCTGAGAAATTCAATTGGCATTATTAGATGCAACATAACAGCTTCTATGCAGCATTTAAGAACCAAATAAAAGTACTTTTCCTCTAACAGTAAAGAGAGGCAAAATATGATAACGAAAACAGAAATGCAACAGATTATGTCAATAGAGCATGGATTTCTATACCTCAAGGTTCTTACATACCAAAGCCAAACTATTTCCCTCCAGACTCACACTTTCATGTAAAAGAACCATAAGTAGTTCAACACTGTCAGGGAACAAAAAGTTTCAATAGTTGAAAGTCAGCTTATATGTCTGGACCCCGGGTATGACCTAGGAATTGAACATTTTCCCTAAGGCTGTGTTTGGAAGCAAGATGGAGGAGGAAAATGAGAGAAAAATGTCCACTAATTCAAATTTTCCCTCCTCTCCCTACTCACAAAAATTTGGAATTTTTCAAAACTTTCCACCCAAATTTTCTTCACCTCCACTTACCTAATTTCCCAAACATAGCATGAAGGATCAATTCTTTCAACTATCTTTTCAGCTCGGCAGAAAGATGCCTAGCAGAGTTTACAGAAGTAGCACTGTAAAAGTGCATGGCTGAAAGCCAAGGATTAGACAGAATTTTCTCAAGTTGTTACGTTAGCTTAAGGAATTAACTCAGAGCTGAAACTTGAAAGCTCCTCTATAGGGTTCCGCAAAAAAGCATTAAGGGTCTACAGCCCTGGAATAGGAAGAACTGCAAGTCCGAACTCACTAAAACAATAGATGTACAGAATCCAGCTTCACCTGTCTATGGGGTTTGTCTACACCTTTCATGCATGTTAAGCTCCTCCACCTCTAGTAGCTTAAGCTTTTGGCTTAGACATTCTGACATAGTATCATAGAACGGTTTCAATCATTCATGCATCTTTTTTCTTTATCACATCTCCACTTCAATCGCTAGTAGAGGGGGGGAATTTCTTGTTTAGCTGGTAATACTTTTGCTTGTATGGTGAAGCCAGTACACTTAAAGCACTGTGGATATAGACTTTGGATTTGAAAAACATTGGCAGTACTAGATAAGTTTATTTGCTTAGATTGGCCGACTCAAATTAATAAAAATAGGCAGTCATTGTTCCCTGAAGCTTGTTTGCATCAGTGAACGTTAACCAATTTAGCTACCAAAACACATCTAGTTAACTCTAAGCCCGCAATCACTTCCCCACTACACAAGTAATTTCTGAACATGTAAACAGCTCTTTCCATCTTTGACATGAATTTAATCCATGATTATGTCGAGGGTTCAACTAAATTTAGAGATATTTTAGGGGCTAATCAAGCAATGGTCATTTATGGTCAGAAATAAATGTCATTTTTTAATAGAATCAGTAGCTTCTTCTCAGCCATTGCTTCTCTGATGCTACTTAAACAAAATTGCTCAATAGTATCCCCTCCCACAAGCACAAAACTGAAGGCACATTTATATGCTGAAGCTTGCATTTGCTAACTTTGAGAACATGACTTGATCATTTGATCTCCAAAGAGAACCAAGGAGTTGCTGATCTCACCAATCTACAACTTTGTTTATTTAAGCATAATATCTAGGTCATTCTATAACACAGTAACAGTTAAATTATGTTGCAACATTGTCCAAAAATAAGGCATTGTAAAGATATCATGACATGACAATGTCCAAATGATAACCAATGAGATTTCGCAAAAAGTCAAAGAATGTCATGCAAATAAACCCCTACAGATTTTTCTGGCCCAAAAAACTTCAAGAAGCTAACATATGAAATGAACTTAAAGCTCTAAGAAGTCTTTCAGTATACAGTAAGTCAATGTGCATGTTGGACTATGAACCATGTAAAAAGATAAAAAAACAACAGCGAAACGATGTACTTCATTATAATTAGCTATCAATTCCACAATAATGTTTAATGACATATCAGACTTCCCACTGTTACATGGATCTGAGTAAGAGAGAAGGTTGATGGTGTCTACACTAATCAATACTTCATAAAGCTAATAAAGCCCAGACAGAGCATTTGAAAGGTGAGACTAAAAGCATAGCTGGACCAGAAAAAGAATGTTCACTATACTGCCAGATCCTTACTTATCTCTGTTTCTTATCAATGTGCTAGAAAGCCATCCTGAGCAAAGTGTTTCCTCGAGATATGTTGGGGAGACTGTCCTGAAAATCAAAGAGAGTGAATTGTTAAGTATAAGAAATGGATTTTCTATTTATGAAGTTCTATGAACGAAGTGACATTTATCAGCAATCATAAAATCCAAATCCTATCCACCAGTTCAATTTTAGCTCACATCTCTTGCATAGCGTATTTTTGAGACAATGCACGTTCTAATATTTTCATTCTGTACATAGCATCACACAACTTCTGATAGTGCAAGAATAAAATAATTCATGATTTCCCATAGCTCTAATAGGAAAAAAAAGTTCGAAGTTCCCATATGCAACCATGATATTGAATACTTTCCGGGGGCTAAGAAGCAATTTCTAAGATCCAGCTAAAAAGAAGGCTAATGAGCAGCATTCATGATCATCCCAGTTTGGAGTCTTGTTGAGGCAGTTCAACTTTAAATGGGTTCCACAAACAATCAAGGAATGGATACGCAAATTGATGCATCACTCCTTCAAACAGTTTGATCCTAGACATTGCAGTTCTGAAAGGTTGGGAGCTGAAAAGCATTGAGGAGAGCAAATTCTTATCTCCCTTGATGTGTCAGTTTTGATACCGTTGTTCTTTCAAATAGGGGCTAGCATCAAGCCCACATACAGTTTGGAACTCTTGAAGGGGCTCAAAAGGAAATGGAATGCAGAAAGAATGGGAGACATGAGGATTTGCAAGTTTTCTTTGGTAAAAGAGATTAAATATCTTGATGACATAAGGAACAGATAGGTGCTTCCCCAAAAGAGCGAATAGCAAGAAAACAGACCAAGGGTATTACCAGGAGGTAATTTCTTGGATGCAAAAACCAACACTTTTGTGGTTCAAGGGGTAGACAGAATAACCAACTTCTTCCAAACGACAGGAGGACAAGTGACACATGATCTTATGAGTAGGAGCAGTACAGAGAAGGACTTAATGAAGAGGGTGTGACAACAAAAGCGATAATCCACAACTCCTTGGTGCACTGTCACAATTCCAATAAAACTTAGCTTTCGACAACAGGAGTGGAAGGTATCTCCCTCAAAAACATCACAAAATATTTCCAGGATAGTTCATACACCCGTCTTCCCTAAAGATGGTAAGGCTCAGGCACATGTATAAAGTATTAGAGGGGTCGCAGGAAAGCATTTATGTCTTTGGTGAACTTCCATCAGAAACTTCGCTTTTCTTACTCTATTAGGATGAGGAGGCTTCAGTGGCTGATTGTTTTGAGCAACATAGGCTTTTTTATTATAAAGCAAACATAAAAGAAAGAGTTTGAAAACAACTCCAGAAGACTAGTCAACTCTCAAAGCTGTGAAACCAAGGCTGTGTGCTCAAGTACACACTCAAGCACTGGAGATTCATGTTTGGTTCTTTGAACTTGTAAGATAGGCACTAGATTTAGCTCGGTATATTTCTCAACTAGGATTCTGAAAAATTCACCATGGCATGAAGCCACAAAAAATTTGACACATTCATATCAATGGTGTTTTTATTAAATTAAATGTAATATCTTTCCTTGAAGAAGAACTTAAAAAAGTGAACTTGCCCAACGAGACTCAAGCAGAAGGAAAATGAGAGTAATCTGTAAATGATTGGTTAAGGCCTCAATTGTAAACTGTCTCCATGGAAATGCAGCTGGAAGTAGTCTGTAATTATGGGCTTAGGCCATTTCCCAAGTATTTTCAGAAGGCTTCTGTAGATAGATGCATAAAATTTAAGTAACTCCCCCCAATCAGGATAACTTACATTACTGCATTACTGTAAACAATTCCTCCTTTTAGCAAGCTTAATCTCTCAGGATTATGACCAATTGTTCGGTCATCTACTGCCTGCCATGATGGTAAGAAAGAGACAATGATTTGATCATAAAGTACAAAAACCTAACATTAAATAGGAAATAAATAGTGATTGAAAGCTAAAAAAGAATGAAGACTCTGACCCAATGAAGATTAATTTTTGAAGGAGACGTTTAACCAACATTATGAAGAAAAAAAATTTCTCATCATTTTTGTATAAATAAGCAACTAGCCTTAACTACAACAAAAATACCAGGAAATCCACCCGGCATTTCAATAGTATTGGATATATGGAGAGTTTTCGCATATCTCTTTAACACTAAGTCAGATGAAGCTCAGTGTCTTTAAATCCATGCTAACACAACTATTTAGTAGCAAAGAAGCGATGATAATATGGTAAAAAAGAATATACTGATCAGAAAAAAAAAGTCAAATTATTGCTCTTCAACCCTTTTTGCCTAGAAAATCAGGTCCAAGTGGCACCATTTTCAACATCCTTTGTAAACAGGTAGACATGTGTTTCTATAGCAGAAGTGCAATTCCTGATGACAGCAACTAAATAAGGATGAATCAAAGTACTGCAGATAGAGGAACCGTGTAATCATAGATATATTCCCATGTAGGAATCATATTTAATTGGTGACAAGCAACAATGAAGCTAAGACATGTTGTACAAGGAATGTTAGGCAGAATAAAAGCGCCTTCAATTAGTGGATTTCTCCTTTCAACACATGAGGTGATTAATGGTTAAGAAGCGGAAATTTATGTTGTATTAGGCTCTCCACCAAGGAAAAACAATCTCATCGTTGGGCCACCCGGCCAAGCTTTGATCTGCATCTTATCTGATCCTTGAGATTCGTGAGGAACTTAATGGCCCAGGGTTTGCCCACTTAGATGGGCTTCCACATCATTAGAATCCAGTGCTCTATGTGAATCTAAAATCAAGTCCTTGTCAGACCTCAATCTAGGATATTGTCGATGGGTTTTATGAGTGACTTCCAACAGTAGCTTGCTATAGCAATTGTAGATATAATTTGTTTAGTTACATTTTTATTCATTTATACAGTTGATTGCTGGTAGAAAATGCCCATTGACCCTAAATTAAGGAGGTAAAGTCATAGCTAAAGTTCAAATAACTGCAGAACGGGCCAAGTACATGGACCGGTATGCCCGGTCTAATTATGTTGGTTCTGACATAGATTGTACTCCTATTTACAGTATTAACCAACATAAGTAGACCGGGCATACCGGTCCATGTACTTGGCACAGAGTACAATCTATGTCAATGAATCTGCCCAGAACTTTTCCAAATCTAACCTCAGTAATCCATATTCAGAGCCAATGAATCTGCCCAGGGCACTTTCCTTCATCCAATTTCTGTATGTCGTCTTTTCTCCTTGAAACTCAGTTCCAAAAGAAGCTGATCTCCAAATCCTCATATTTTTGGCCACCTTAGCACTACTAAGTCAGAACTCATGGACCTTATGAATCTGATTAATGAATTCATATACCAACGTTCTCCAGAATTCTATGGTAGATTCAACATGACTCTACATTCCACTAGGAAACAATAACATAAAATAATCCTTTCACAGATATTCAAATTGAAAAGGTTAATGTAAGGGAGCATTAAAAGTAGCCACACAGCATACTGATGATGTATGGTACGCACAATTAGAGGTCAGCCATGCCCATATAAAATTAGCTTATGTAACGCACTTAAAGCTTACCTTATCAGTTGTCGCATAAATTGCACCATCAAGACCACATTTATTGAGTTGCTCTTGTCTGCCAATTTAACACAGCCACATCAAGCCAAATCGCAATCATATACAGAGAAAGGAAGGAACTATTAGCATATTTTTTGAAACGTGAAGACATTTAAGCTAAATTCTCAAGCTTGAGGAAAGCTAGGCAACTAATTCAATCCTATACCCTAGTTCATCAAGTCAAGAGCCGCCATTCCATATATCACTTAGCTTTTTTATTCGAAAAGAAAACTCCAAAATTGAAACCATGTATTGAATACATTCCCTCATTTCCATCCAAAGCATTCTGAGTTTCCATCTTACAAAAATATTGGTCTATTCTTCATCAACTGATATGGCTTGATCTTGGTCAACGGAAATTCTACTCTATTTACTGAATGACATGAAATTTTGCCCACTGAGAAAGTGATGCCTCTTTGAGTCTCGTCATCTTATTTTTCTTTTGAGTCACGTTCTTCAGTTCAGTGTGAAGGACATCTATTATGAAAAGAAAATCAAATTTTCCTTCTTTTCAGCCAGGTATTTGATGCTATAAGTATTTGCAAAGAAAAAAGAAATCCATACCAAGAGTGAGTACTTCTACTTATTTCAATTCCTACAAGATTATCATTAATAAATCCGTGGGAGGCTACAAAAAAGTACCAAAATCAATTATGTGTGCCAGTGGCGAAAACTTTCCTTTGGTCAGTATTGGATAGATGTTTTGGTTAAGTAGGAAATTTAGTAGATGTATTTTTCAAAGCAAAAGGAGATTTTATGTAAGAAAGGCATGAAGGGGGAACCACCCCTGCACAAGAGTTACACTAAGACAAATTCAAACAAATGATCCAAATTGGAAAGTTTGGTTTTACGGTAATCCAAAAACTCAAAATTTGTAGCCTTTATTTGTTATTTACATCAAAAGCTGTTAAGGTTCTCTCCCAAAAAACATTGACAGAAGGATAACAGCAAGTAATGATCTTTTCTCAGAGTTATTGACAAAGCAATTATCTTTCCAAGCCCAGAGTTGTTTCCCAACGAGAAGCTTCAGCCCAATGAATGCCTAAAAGTCATAATATTCTGTACTAGTATTGCTCCGGAGCACTAATATTACCTATTGATTGATTACTCAACAACTTTTATCACAGTGAGTACACACACACAGAACCTTTCATGGGAAGATTACAAACTTTCAATTCCTAAATGACCGATATTTATCGGGTTTATTGACAATTCGATAACATATAAACTGCCCTAGACAAATCTCATCTGTTAGTGACTTCTGCACAAGGGTTGACTTGGTGCACCCTTGGTTCCTATGACTGGATATTTCTTTCTAACATGGATGAAGGCTGGTCAGCTGGCAAAGAAGCCAACGGACAGTGAGTGCAATTATGAATCAAATGGAGACTATGAAATATTCTGAATTCTTTACAGAACTTTAATTGAATGGAATATCGAGCATCAGCAGAAATATAAATCAAAGATCCAATAATCAGATCAAAGCTACAGCTCTATCAACAGACTCATGAAGGCCGCACAACTACAAATTTACTCATAGCCTTGTTAATAATTGTCAGGTAGTCATCATAATGCAGAAATTATCTTTAACTCAGATACGATGCAGAACACAGTTTTGACCGACCTGCATTCACCATAATGCTCCATATTGTGGATTGTCAATGTTATTCTTGGTCTCTGGACATAAAAATTCTGTGTCAATAAAACTCAACAATCTGTAATGTACATCTGCTATGAACATAAACGAGAAGAAAGAACTACTTGTAGACAAGAGTCACCAACAGCTATGCTATATAGAAAGATAGCAGAAATATCTTCAATCCAACTCCAGTTCAGCCAAGTAGAGTGGCAGAGAAAGTACCTTAAGTGAGAGATGATGGTACATATCCCAGTAAAGAAGTGCCAAAGCACTTGTTTGCCATTCGTGGACGTGAATAATATCAGGCTGCACTCCAGTCACCTGCCGTGATTTAGATATGTTGCTGAAGATAGATACTGCAATGCCATCACAAGTAGCAAGATCCAAACATCGTTGTCGGCCAGAGGAAAAAATTTGGTACTGGCTTAAGTAACAAAACCCTTTGAAGCTTTAATAGATAAACAGATAGGTAACGAAACTCCTGCATTGCTCCATTCTCAAAAACAATCCAGAACATGCTTATGTACAGATTATTGTACAATCATAGAGATGATTTTATAACGAACCAAGGCAAGACCTAGTGCATTAAAAACCTCCAAAAGAAACTCTCAAGGTTGTCATTTGACGTTGTTCTAACTAACCGAACATGAGGTTCCCATTAACATCGGCACACCAGCTAATGCATGACATATACCATCAAGAGCGGGAAGCCATAGGACAATGGGACCAATACATTAGTTGGCTTCATCAGAAGCCACTACAGGAGATGGTGGATAAGGTATGCATGGTTTCCATAGCATCCACACTGCAAGGACCCATTATTCTGATTCCATTTGCAACAACCGCAGCCCCAAGACCACAACCACAAGGTGCAAGCCCCAAGAAGAGTACCCAAACTGGAAATTTGTTGATCCATCTCAACTTTATATAGTGCGTAGAAACCTCCATCACTCTTCATTTGGACTTGGGTAACTCCATCACTCTCCATTCGGACTTGGGTACACACAAACACACAGACACGTTATGCACCGGACATTATACATGTAGCTTATCTAGCATTTCATAGAAATGAAAGATAATTTGACCAAACGGCTGTAAGCCTGCATTCTTGACATTTATATGTAATTCATAAATGTAAATTCTCCGCTATACCACACATGATGAGCCAGGCTGAGTAGTTAGTTATTCCTATCTTAATAAAGTGCAGATAAAACCAGTTCCCGCTACCGAAAGTTATTCATAGATGATAACAAAAGAACTTGGAAAACAATGTTATGGTGACATACCTGCATCCACTCAAGGCAAGCACGGCTGAAGAATATATACGCTTCCAGCTCATTGTATGAACCCCCATATACATATTTCCCTTTAAAGAATTGATTAGACGGTTCAATGAATATGACGGGAATGCCAGAAACTTCCCCACGATATGCATTAGTCGGTATCCATTTTCCATCATGGAATGAATTATATGTAGTTACCAACGTGAGATCGGTTATGTGTTGCTTCTCGATGCATTCGTAGAAAGGAAGCATGACATCAACCGTATGACCACGTGACAGGCATGCGCGAGCAAGTCCAGTCACAACATCACCGAGACCTCCAACTTTGGCTATAGGAGCCATCTCAGCAGTAACATGGATGATGTGCATGAGATCGGAATCATTCTCCACATCAGCAGGAAGCTCAACGCTGACATCCCAAGTAGGGAATTCTTTCTTCCAAAATGGAGTTTCATCACTAGGGGAAGGCCACACCAAGGCTTTCGATGCAGGATTGATAGTATCCACCGCACTTTCAGCTCGTGCCTGCACTCCACAACAAATTCAAAAAAAATTTTTATGACAGGTCAGCATCTTTTGCAGCAAACAAGACCTTACAGCATCTATCACAGTTAGTTCTGCACAGAAGACTACTCCTTCTTTTCCCTATTGAATTTGAGTAGAAGATCAGACCTCCCTTTGACCAACAACTGGCAGTAATCTACGTCTCCTTGGAGCTAACTTTTTTTTTGGCTAAGTTCCTCCTGACCATATCCCAGGTGACGATTGTTCACTATTCTCAGACCAATCGCACACTTTCCGTTCGAACTACCCATCATTCGCAGTCATTGCGAAACTAACTCAGTGCTTCCATCATTATATGTCAAACTTCAATAACAACAAGCAGATAGCTCCAACATTACCAACTATCGAATTGAAGAAGCAATAAGCCAAATTAGTTTCCACCAAGAACCCAGAAAGAAAGAAGCACAGAGCCCACGTTTGAGAGGCCAATTGGCATTCAACAGGGTGCACAATAAGTACAAACAGGCACCCACAATACCAGAGATATTACTTGCCTCCAAGTGCACATTCAAGTTCTGGGAGTTTGTGTCCACAGCCTTGATTCTGCGAGAGGGAGAGTTCAAGCTGTAAGCGGCGGTGGCATCGGTGGGAAGACGTGAAGACTTGCTCTTTCGTGTCAGAGAGGCTCGTCTGGGAAGCAAGCACGAGTGACCAAAGGTGCCCACCGTTGCATACTCCATCTTCGTTTCTCGACCACTGAACTGGAGTGAGGTATCGAGATCGGCACTGATCGTTTAAAGATGCTAAATTAAAGTGCAATTAAAATCCTGGACGTTTGGCGGAAAATCGAGGCCAAATCCTGAAAAAATAAAATACATAAAACAATATCTCTGCTTTCCTAATTACCAAAAATTAAAAAATTTGCACAAACTTTTATTTGTGATACCAATATACTAATCGTTATACTATTAATCCACATATGTTGATATGACATTTTAACTGTGAATTGTATGAACTTGAATTTGAATGTTGCATGCTGAGGGAATTAGCGAAAAAAGAAAAGGGTTAATACTTAATACCATGAAAATTCCCAAATCAATATACCAGTGACAAATTTACCTAAAACTAATTTTTTGACAATAAAAAACCCCAAACTGGTACATATGTGACAGATTTACTCTAAACTAATTTTTTGATTATCAAAAACCCAAAACTGATACATTTGTGAAAAATTTGCCCTCCATTAAATTGAATTAATGTCACAAAAAATCACAAAATGGTACACATGTAACAGACGGAGAGTAAAACCTCAAACTGGTATACCCGTCAACTATCACGTGTCATCTAACTTAGAAATTTAATGGTAAAATTTAACGGAAACTAATAGAGGGTAAAATTATCATAGGTGTATCAGTTTGGGGTTTTTCGTGATTAAAAAATTAGCTTGGGGTAAATTTGCCACAAGCGTACCAGTTTGGGGTTTTCGTTAGGGGTGATCGGTTCCAGGGTGGGTAGGGTCCAGACCTAGAACCTGGAATCTACCCTGTTATAACCGATTCTCAATTTTTGGAACTTGGAACCTACCCTGTTTTCTCTAAACCCTGTTTTGGAACCTACCCTGTTTTTCCGGTCCGGTTTCAGGGTCTACCCGATAACCTGTTTTTTTTTTTTCCTTTTTCTGGTTTCAGAAATTTGAAGTAAAATAAACAATCCACAAGCACTATCCAGCAATTGGCATGCTCCCACCAAACGCAGCATGTTTTCTCTTTTCTCTCAAATGCAGCACAATCAGACCGACCAACCGCCATGGATACCCTAGAGCTTACCCCCACCAAACGAACACACAGCTTGAACGATGGCCCAAAAAATCAAGAGAATACAGTCGCCCACCATCCCGAACACAACCCCCCACAAGCAAACAACAATCACCACAAAAACACAGCACCAAAACACATCGAACAAGAACTCGAAAATCGCAAGAATTGTACTACTCACAAGGAGCATTCCCTTCTTTCCTCTCAAATGCAGCACAATCAAACCGAAAAATTTTACAACGAGAATTATCAAAAATTTGTTTGAACCCCTTGTCCCTTTTCCCCCCTCCGTCCGAAAAATTTTACAACAAAAACCTCGTCACCTAACAAAAAAGTACCAAAAAAAATTCAATTGCGGACTCACCTTTCTCTCGATAGTTGCGTCGGAGTCGGCCACAACAAGGCGAGAGGCGACGAGAGGGGTTGCGTTCTTGCGAGCCGCGGCGACGAGAGGCAACGAGCTGGGTTGCGGGGACTGAGACAGCGATCAGCCGCGACGATGAGTTGGGTTGCAGCAACGAGCAGCCGCGGCGATGAGCGGCGAGCAGCCGCGAGCGACGAGTGGCGAGCAGCCCGCGGCGACGAGCGGCGAGCAGTCGTGGGCGACGAGTGGAGAGCAGCCCGCGGCGACGAGCGGCGAGCAGCCCGCGGCGACGAGCGGCGAGCAGCCGACGGCGACGAGCGGCGAGCAGCCGCGGCGACGAGCCAAGCCGCGGCGACGAGCGGCGAGCAGCCGCGGCGACGAGCTATTGCGAGCAGACTGATAAGGGCAAGAAGGAAGGGGAATCGCTCGCAAACTGGAAGAGAGTCAAGACTCGAGACTGAGAAGTGAGACTGAGAAGTGAGTCTAATGTTAGGGTTTTTACTTTTTTTTACAGTAACTTAAAACCGGTTCTAAAAATCGATCCGGGTGGGTTTTCACTTAGACCCGGAAACCGGACCGGTTTCAACCGGTTCCAAAAATATAGAATCGGTTTCCGGACCGGTTCAAACAGGAACCGGTTCCCGGACCTATTTTCCGGGTGGGCTGGTCCGGTTCCCGAGTAAATCCGGTCCGATTGTACACCCCTAGTTTTCGTGGTATCAACCCAAAGAAAATAACGAAAAGAAAGGAAAGGAAAGGAAAAGAAGAATAAAAAAAAAGAAAATTTTGAAAAATCATCTACTTCATTACCCACCATGTCACATAGGATGACTAGCATCCATGTCAACTATTTCCAAACAAATTAACAGTAATAATTACATTGATAAATTGTTAAAAGGTTTTGCAGCATACTATTAATGAGAAAGAGAGAGCTCATGAGCAAACGAGTGCGAATAGGGGACGAGAAAGAGAGTTCAAGTCAACATAGGCAACAGCAGAGAGAGATTTGCCTAATTTGAGAGGGAGATTAAATTTGAAGATTGCGGTGCCATTTTGTCATGAATGGCCATCTCATCGTCCACTTTGGACTTGTTTTTATTATTATTATTATTATTATTATTATTATTATTATTTTAAAGAAGCCACGTAAGAATTAACATTTTAAGAAAGCCAAATAGAAATTTTTTGTCGAAATTTATCGCCAGAGACACTTAAGTAATCATTTTTTCTCAAATGTGGAACTGAATTGATCATTTTTGTCATTAATGGCCATCTCATCTTCCACGTTAGATTTGTTCTATTATTATAAAAAAGTCAAGGAGGAATTAAGATTTTAAAAAGCCATGAAAAACTTTTTGTTGTTATTTGTTGATGGATATACTTAAATATTCGTTTTTTCTCCAATGTGGTATTGAAGTGATCCGACGAATATGAAGGCCATGGTACTTTTTAATGTACTTTTTCCCATTTAAATGTAAAACTCAATCATCATATACAAAGATAAAAAAAAGAGGAAAAGGATGTTGAAAATGCCACAACTTTTGTACGATATTCATTTGGTGCTAAAAATTTTAGCCGGATCACTTAAAGTGTCAAATTGGAGAAAAAATGATCACTTAAGTATCTCCGATAATAAATCCTGGCAATTTATCCCGTATGACCTTTTTTTTTAATGAAATTTTCATATTTATGTGGCTTTCTTATAAAAAATGAAGTCCAACATGAACGATGATCCGACTTAAAACTCATTCTCTCGCTCCCACTCTCTCATCTAAAAACAGAGAGCGCTTGGCTTAAAGCTCAAGCTCTTAGGAAGTAATGATTCATCTTCAGTGGTGACCAACCCACTGCAAATCAAACCGCAAAAGTGGTTACTTTGGCTCCAACTCCACCTTCAACAGCATGCGTAACCTATTCCCCCTCTGCCCCGACCTCTACCTCGACATCACCACCTTCATCTCCTCTTATTCACACCGCGGCTCCACGGCCTTCATTGACGCCTCCTCCGGCCTCCATGTCCCCTTTTGCGAGCTCTGGCGCTCTCTCGACTTCCTCATCATCGAATTACGACTTGAATTTAGTATTCGTCCCTCTATAATGTTTTATAATGCTTTTAGTCTTTTAACTTATCACAAATAAGGATAATGATACAAATAGTCCATGAAATTTGATCTAATATGCAATGTGGTCTTCAAACTTTTAATTTGTTCAATATGATTACCGAACTTTACCTCATTGTTCAATGTAGTCCCTAAACTTTTAATTTGTTCAATATTGTTCATGAACTTTTGATACATGTTCAATATAGTTTTTGAACTTTTGACACAAGTTCAATTTGGTCCATGAACTATATGGAAATGTTCAATATTATCCTTCCATTAATTTAAGTTTAAGGACAACATTGATAATTTTTATATAGTTCATGGACTAAATTGAACATATACAAAAAGTCCAAGGACTGCATTGAACAATTTAAAAGTTGAGAGACGGCATTGCACATTGAATTAAAGTTCAGGAACTGTATTGAACGAATTAAGAGTTCAGGGACCATATTGCATATTGGGTCAAAGTTCATGGATAATTTGTGCTATTTTTCCTCAAAAATACTGTATACTATGTACTTTTAATGGCACATGAGCCTATGCATCATGTACCAGTTTATGAAATTAGTACACTTAAACCCGTTGTCCTTTTAAGAATGCTGAATTCCAATGCTATATTTTGTTTTTACAACAATAGTAAAATTATTCTAGAATAAGGACATCACAAGTATTTTCATATTGCGCCTACTTAAAGTTATAATTTTTTGATCCCTTAAGTGCCACATTGGTATAAAATTTGTCACTTGAGTACCTATTTCGGCAGCTCGTCCTACATGGCTTTTGTAAATAATACTTTGTATCTGATGTGGCTTTTTAAAAATAAATTCAAGTCCAAAGTGTACAATGGGACTAAAACGACAACGCGTCATACCAAGAATCTAAAAAAAAAAGGGAATAAACGCATTGAAAATCCTAAAACTTGTTATGAAAGTACAATCAAGTCTTTAAATTTTCAAAAAGTACAATCAAGTTTTAAAATTTATCACGAAAGTGTAATTAATTTCTAAAACTTTCAAAAATTACAATCAAATCTTAAAACTTACAACGAAAGTGCAATCGAGTTCTAAAACTTTCAAAAAATATAATCAACGGAAAGACTTGATTCAATTAATTTGACATGTTTTAGGACTTGATTGCATTTTTTTTACAGTTTTAGGATTATATTACACTTTCGTGGTAACTTTTAAGACTCAATTACACTTTTTAAAAGTTTCAGGGCTTAATTGCACTTCCCTGACAAGTTTTAAGACTTCCAATATACTTATCCTAAAAAAAAAATCTGATTCTCTTTGAGCTGAGGTTTTTTCATTTCGAGTCCGAGAAGTGCAATGGCTTGAGTTAGCACAAGTATGAATACGAGGATGGGTTCTCGAGGTGGAGCGACTAGGAGTAGAGAAGGCGGCGGAGGCCGACGGGGACCAGGAAGAGGGACGCCGACTATGGGTGGCGAGAAACGCCAATTTCTTGATTGATCTCTGAAGCGGTCGTTGTCTTCTTTTGTTGTGAAATGGTGAGTGCAGGAATTGTGAAATGGAAGATCCAAAAGTTGTTCTGATTCCGGCGGCTGTGAACGTTGTTTGGCTTGTTGCAGCCAAGTCGCGATCTACAGTTCTACACCGTGTTGGCTTTGTTGTTTGGCTCACGGTTAGGAGAAGTAGAGGAACGTGCACATAACTATTTTTACTGACTTCATTTTATCGGCAAGTCACGTAAGACAGTTTATATTAAAGGTTAATATCACAAAAAATCCAAAATTAGTATATCTGTAATAAATTTACCCTGAACTAAGTATTTTACCACAAACCCCAAACTAATTTTTTTACCACTAAAAACCCCAAACTGGTACGTCTACGACAAATTTACCCTCCGTCAAATTAAATTAATACCACGAAAAATCGCTGTTGACACCTGATTTTTTAGCTGATGCGTCTTGAAAGGTAAAAACTTGAGATTATAGTTTCTGATCGCAACAAAACCCGTTTCTCAAACAAAAAGAGTCATTTATCATTTTTACTAGCATTAGCCTTTCATTTCTAAGCTTTTTACACATTAATCTGAAAAAGTCAATGAGTTGACTTTTGAGTTAACTTTTATGTCAAACTTTGACCCAAAGTCAACCAAAGTCAAAATTTGATTTTTCGTATGAAAAATTCCAAAATAATGTCAATTTCACTTCTGCATTGTCATTTAAAAAAAAACTCAAAGTTTGACCCCTTAGTTGATATTTTAGTATTAAATTACTAAAATGTTAACTTTTGATCAACACTTTGACAAAAAAAATTAAAAATATAAAAAATCCTCAAAAACATCTTATTTTCATTCCAATTTTACTTTGGAATCAACAATTTTTCAAAAATCGGTTTAGAACCAACTTTTTCCCAATTTGCGGATTTTGGTTCGAATTGGCCAAAAATGAAATTACTTCATTTCTAGTTATTTTTTAGAATAACTTTCTTCACGACATTTGATCTAGAAGTCATTCCACATCAATTTTAGAGCCAATTTTGCAATTCCAAGCCAAAGGTAAAAACCCCAATTTGCGCTCTAATCAGTGATTCCGATTGATTCTTCATGAGTAACGCATTTAAGCCATCAATGAGTCTATTTTCTTTTATGAAACTCAAATCCGGTATCAATTTTGAAAAATTAACATGAATTCAAGTTGATTTGATCAATTTGGCCAATCGAAGGCTTGCGAAATCAAGCTAAATTGATCTAATTGACACAATTCGACTTTGACCCATTCTAATTTAGGGTTTAATTTCATGAATTGAGCTTCAATTTGATGATTAGACTTCAATTTCCTTTTGGGGTCTAACTCAAGCCATTATGAGAAGGCCAATTTAAATACATTGGAAGATTTTAAACCTATCTAATTGAACCAATTGATTGTTCTTTAAACCAATTAGGTTCGATTAGAATTTCGCCAATTAAGAACAAAAACCCTACAAATTGCATAAATTGATGAAAATCCCCAATTTGTGCGAGACAAATCAATTGGGATAGTATTAGCATTACCCACGTTATAATTTGGACAAAATTGATCAATTGAGACATTGGGAATGAATTTAGCGAAGTTTAATCGACTAGATTTGAGTGGATTATTCTAATTTGGCTTATATATTGGTCAATTGGACAAGAATTCTTTGCAATTTAGTCCTCCGAAGGATAAAATGGATCAGAATGCACAAAATAATTTGCGAAGGGATTAGCCAAACCGACTGAACCGATTCAGACCGGCTTGAACTGGCCCAAACCGGCTCGACCGATCCGACCGGTGAGAGTGGCTTGTCGGCAAGGATGGCCGGTTTCCGGCCACCTTTGGCAGGTTCCCGGCCACCACCGACTAGCCAAAGCCTTGATCGGCCAAACACCCCCCTTGGACCTTAAAATTACTAAAATGCCCTCACGATCAAACCAATAGAATAACACCTTAATCATTAAGGAAGTGACGTGAGCCGTTGGATTAATTATATATTCATTTTTCCCTCAAAAAATTGGGAGGTCATTTGAAAAGCAGATTTCTCTCTCTCTCTCTCTCGACCGGATCCTCCACCACCCAGTCCGGCCGCTCACCAACCTCCTTCCGGCGAACTGCCACCGTGCCAACGTACCTCGGAGGTCCCTCTAGCCGGTCGCAAATTCGGCCGACGCCTCTCGTGGCCGGAGCACCCTGATCCGGCGTTATCTTCTTCCCGACTCCATCACCAGCGTAGGAGCTAGTCTCCATTCCTGCTGGGTCAAGCGGTTGAACCGGTGGTCCGACGACATTTCAAGGCGGTCCGAGCCTCTCGAATATCTTCCTCAGAGTGTTCACGAAGATGTTGTGGCTAGCTTACGCCACAAAAGCCACCGGAACCTCTCCTTTTAGCTCACTTTTACTTCTTGTTTGTGTTATCTTCCTAGATCACATTTTCATTTTGATCTTGTTGCGATATAGATACGAGGAGCTATATTTGGTGCCATTCCGAGGATCACTGGTGACCAAAATAGCTTGTCCGAGCTCAACACGATTATCACACAAGGTATGCACTCTTACTTCTTGTTCTGTGATTTTCGTGTACTGAGAAGTCAGTATACTTCTGTTGCTGATTTAAATTCGAAGATTCTAGAATCTCACGAAACGTTCACCTAGAGTTTCAATCTTGACTTCTTGAGCTTCGATTTGATATATCGCATGCCTGAAATGGATGTCGTTTGCTATGTGAAAACCTCATCGTAATCTCAAGTCAAAATCTAGTATGTTGAGTTTTCTATCTGTTCTTGTGTTTTTCCTGATTGACGTTGTTTTGTTCTATGGTTTTTCTGATTTTTTACTATTGTTATATGAGGAAACTTCCTCCATGAAAGTCATAGAACACGTCTTGATCTACTAGCATAAAATTTTTAGAAAATTTCATGCTGATTTAGTATGCATGATTGATGCTAGAAGTCACGTCATTTAGTCTGTGATAATCGGTTTCAAATTGACCTTTGCATATTCCATGATTTTTATAATTTTTTGTATTCATAATTTTGAAAAAATTAATTTATAAAAGTTGTATAACACACCTTGATCTACAAAACCTCATAATTTAATGCAATTCGATATTGATTTGGATAGTCGGATTGGTCTGTGATGAAGATGTCAGGATTATGTGCTTTGATCTAATTTTTTCAATTTCAGTGACCGAACTGGTTTTGCAATTTTCATAAAGTTAGGGACATTTTTTGAAAAAACTCAAAACTCCAAAGTTTTTCATTTGGGTCTCATTATGTAAACTAGAAAGTTTGAGGACCTAATGGCAATGTTTGGGGGGTCAATTTGCCAAAAATTTCGGATAAGGTCTTCCCGGCCTAAAAAATGGTTTGCAAATGAGTCCTCAGTGAAAACCAAATTTTATAAAAAAATCAAGGGCTTTTTAGCAAAAATTCAAAACATGAAAGTTGTAAGAAACAGGGTATCCTAACCGTTCAAAAAATTTGGCAGGATTTAGATAATGTTTGTTATGTTTCTCGCAATTTTTCGAACTTTATAACAGAATTGGGTCTAGCCTGTCATCTTGAGCTAAATTTGGATTTTTGGAAAAAATCGGTTGAGAATTAGGAAAAGTGGTCTTTTTGAACTTTAATCCTCATTGCCTAAGCTTTCTAAAGACACCTGATTTGCATCATTTGGACATCATTAAGCTGATTACCCACATCTAAATAAAAGGCGTCCGAATTTGATAATAATAACTGAACAAGTGGTCCTCTTATGAGGCCCACTTTCCATTGTTTGATTGATTGAGAAACAAGAACCATGGGCGTTAATGTATGCTTTACTCATTGTTATGCATGTGATTGTTAGATGTATGTCTAGGCCCGATGAATGATTGTTGGGTAGCCCATGGTGATCACTTAGACTCGACTTTAGGGGTTAATCGATATGAGTCATCATTTTGTAAATGCAAATGGTGACTCGTTATCATTAACCATTAATCAATCAATGTTAGTTGATTAAGTGGGTGGGATGATTGGAATGCATGTGAAGTAAAGGCCGACCGCGAGGCCCATTTTTGAAAAGAGGTTTGAATGTTTGTGCCTTGTCTTGTTTGAGTGTTATTCGAATGTATGGTATGAATGTAAAACCTACATCTGTGAGGCGGTCCATGGAGAAGATGGCCAAACAACTTTGAAGATGGTGTCCAAAGACCGATGTCCAATCTGGTCTCAATTTGTACACAATTTGAGTTACCCGATCATGTCTTGGGTTTTTTATCCGCACTGTAATAGACACCCGACGAGTTGCGGGTTTTCTTTCTTCGCTTTAGTTTAGTTTGTCATTTCAATAACTTGGTTGTTTACTTTATGAACTTGTCTTTTCAATTCATTGTTTGTTAAATTTTCCTTTTCTAGACTAAGATAGGATTAGTTTAGGACTTTAAATGGAAAACACAAAAACAAAATGTATGATCACATAGTGGACTAAGACTTTGGCATGAAAATGGTAAAAACAAATGCATGACAACTTAAATAACAACCATGTTAAGTTTAGCGGTACCGAAAGTGCGTTAGTGGAAACATTAACGTAAAGTAGTTCCCGAACCTTTGATCTCTGGTTTTCGTGGAAATCGAAACGAAATTCCTGCGTTTCGGTTGGGTGTTCTAGCCGCCTCCGACCTAGAGAAGTGGCGACTACTAATTGCTAAAAAGATAAAATCAATCCGCTGTCACGCGAGGTATGGGCTAAGGGAAAGCCCACGTTCGTGATAAATTGACCTTATGGATGAACAAAAGATTGATGTTTCATTAAGCCGTCTTTAATGATGTGTCATTTGATCTGTTTCATGAATACTTACCTCTAAACCCGTTTCCCGAGTTTGGACCTCGAGAGGTAGGTCGCGACAATCACAAATTGGTAAACATGTGAATAACGAAGGGATAAAACCCAAAACTAGTATACCTGTCAACTACCGCATGTCATCTAGCTCGACAATTTGACGGTAAAATTTAATGAAAACTAACGAATGGTAAATTTATCACAGGTGTACCAGTTTGGGATTTTTGGTGGTTAAAAAATTAGTTTGGGATAAATTTGTCACAGGTGTACCGGTTTGGGGCTTTTCGTGGTATTAACCCTTATATTAAATTGATTTCACGTGCACATAACGAAAGTTATGACTGTTTTTATCTCCATTGTTTTGAGACGTGGCTCCGTGCCATCAATTGATAAGATTTTTAAATACAGAATTTGATATTTCATTCTAAGTGAAATTTACATGGTGCTACTGCTAACTGTTGTTTAATACATAATATGTATGTATACAAATAATTACAGTCAATATTGATGGCTTTATTGGTAATATCTAAAGAAACTTTTTAAACACTACTTAACATCAAAAATCAAGATTGTCGCTCCATACTGGTAGCCTCTCAATAACATGGAAAATTCTTTATAATAATAAAAGGGATAAGTGCATTGAAAGTCCTAAAACTTGTTATCAAAGTGCAATTGAGTCCTAAAACTTTCAAAAAGTGCAATTAAGTCCTAAAACTTATCACAAAGTGTAAGTGAGTCTTCAAACTTTCAAAAAGTACAATTAAGTCCAAAAACTTGTCAAGTTAGTCCAATTAAGTTCTTCTTTTGATTGCACTTTTTAAAAGTTTTATGACTCAATTGCACTTTCGCAACAAGTTTTAGGACTTGATTGCACTTTTTAAAAGTTTTAGGACTTGATTGCATTTTTATGACAAGTTTTAAGACTTGATTACACTTTTTGAAAGTTTTAGGTCTCAATTGCACTTTTATGACAAGTTTTAATTCTTCTAATGCGTTTATCCCATAATAAAAAGAGAAATACTTATAAGTTTGTCATTAATCTACTATGAGAATAACAGCCTATTTTGGACCACAACAAAATAAATAAAAAATAATTGAAAATTGTTGTGGGGTCTATTCTTTTAAGAATTTGTAACTCACAACATGCGGTTATTCTAACAGTAAGCCAAAGACTATTATGCTGGCAAAATCCTAATAAAAATCATCTACTTTTTTCTATAAATAGTCATACCTAAACTTCTACGCTGGAAATTAGGATGCCATTATTGTTCATAATGAAACAAATCTGAAGGGGATTGTCAATCTTATTAGGCATACCAGTAAACGTAACAATCAGCAATTTATAGTTGGTCTTAATTCCATATTTTCAAAAGATTTCGGATGGAGATGTGATTAAACAATTTAAGTTATCGTACAAAATTAACATAAGGACTAGTTTTTAACACTCAAACAAAGTACAAGGACCAAAATTGGATATTCCTAAAAGTACGAGGACAAAAAATGCAGCTTTTTTAGAAGTATGTAGTGTAGGCATCGCGTGCTGATTTGCTGATGCTAAATCAGCAATCCCGTCCACATTTTGGTGAAAAAAATGAATTTTGTCCTTAAATTGCCGCTGAAGATAAGTTTTTTTTTTTTTTTTGGTCGAAATAAAGCTGCATTTCATTTAAGTAGGAGAACCAGAAAGACCCATTAAATGGGCTTCAGTACACAAAAGATCTAAAAGAGTTTGAGGAGGCGAAACAACCCAATTTGAAGGTAGGGAATTGCGTCCGTGGGCTTTAGCGGCCCAGTCCGCAATAAAATTTGCCTCCCTTCTACAGTGTTGGATCCGAATATGAGGAAAACACTCTAACAAAGCAACACATTCGGACAAGAGAGCTCTGACCTCCCAAGGTGTCTGACAGGGACTGTGCAAGGCATTGACCAAAGTAAGATTATCTGACTCCAACACTAGATTCTCCTTTTCTCTCTCACGCTGGATCAGAAATTTTAGGGTTTGTAACAAAGCATGTGTTTCCACTTGTAGGGAGGAAGCTGCACGGACAAAAGAAGAGAATCCATCAACAAGCCTTCCCTAGTGATCACGACACACGCAAGCTACTACTCCTTCTTCCCTTCCCGGTGTGTAGGCTCCATCAATATTTATTTTAAGATTCCCGAGCGTCGGTGGACACCAAATCTGGGATGAGCTGGTTGGGTTTTGGAGGGTTTTCGCGTTGTGCAGGCCCCAAGTGCTAATGATTCTCGAACTTGCGAGAGCGGTTTCTACAGTAAAAGCCGGATCTGGGGCGTTGTTTTCTGAATACGAAATGGTTCCGCGCCTTCCATATCTGCCAAAGGACCGAGGCTATGACTTCCAGATCAGGTGAGTTGTCCCGATTTGCTGTCCGATCTGCTAACCAAGCTTCGATTCTTGATAAACCTTGTGATGGAATATGTATGCCAAGTTGTGGGTGTGACCAAACTCTGTTTGTCCATGGGCATAACAGGAAAAGGTGTTCGATTGTCTCTGGGACTTCTTCATTGCACAATGTGCAAAACGGATCTGGTACGATTTTTCTTCGATAGAGATTTTCCTTTGTGGGTAAAGCATTTTGGCATAGAGACCACATAAAAATTCTTACTTTAGGAGTAATTTTCAAATTCCAAATCCTTCTCCAAAGGCTACGGGGCACTTGATAGGAAGATGATGCTGAATCATGGCTTTTGTTGTGCTCGGCTGCTTTTATGCTGTTGTATCCATTCTTTACTGAATACTCGCCTGATTGAGTCCCTGTCCATATCAGCTGGTCAGTTGTTATTTGAGGTCTAACTGGGATCGATAGAATTTCATTGACTGTTTGAGCATCAAAGCTATCCTTAAGACGCTGGGTATTCCATGTATTCTCCTCTGAATTAATGAAATCAGCCACCAAGGAAGGTTCACCTCTGGGTGCAGGTCCTCCAATTACTCCCCTTCTCAACCATTTGTCTTCTCTAACTCTTATTTTCTTTCCATCCCCCACTGACCACTGCACCTGATGAGCAATTGAGTCTCTTCCCATTAGTAAGCTTTGCCACCCCCACGAAGAACGTGTGCCTTTTTCCGCATGCCAAAAGTCTCTATGTGGAAAGTAGATTCCTTTTAGTATCTGGCTCCAAAGAGATGACGAGTTTTGAGAGAGTCTCCAAGCCTATTTACCCAGCATTGCTTTGTTTAAGACAATTAAGTCTCTGAAGCCTAACCCTCCCATGTCTTTCCTAATTTTGAGAATTTCCCATCTTTTCCAATGCATGCCTGGTTTAGCTACAGTGTTCTTCCACCAAAAGGCAGCAATTCTCTGCTCAATTGTCTTACAAATGGACACTGGGACTTTAAAAATAGACATTGCATGCTGTGGAAGAGCCTGAACCACAGTTTTAATAAGAATTTCTTTTCTTGCTTTGGACATTAAATTCTCCTTCCATCCTTCCAGTTTAGTATTCACTCTCCCCAAGATCCATGCGAACATTTCTTTTTTAGAACATCCCCAATCCGATGGAATTCCTAAATATTTACCTGTTTTATCAATCACAGGAACTCTCAGCTCTCTAGCTAGATTTACTTTTAGGCTTTGAGGGCAATCTCTACTGAAAAATATTCCAGACTTGTTGAGATTAATCGTTTGTCCTGAAGCTAGACAATACTGGTTTAGAACGTTAGCCAGATTCTGGCATTCCTGTAACTTCCCGTCTAAAAAGAAGATAGAATCATCTGCATAGAATAAGTGGGAAAGAGTGGGACACCACCTGTTTAGTTTGATGCCTTTGATGTTGCCAATCTCCACGGCTTTCTTGATAAGCGTAGATAGAACATTTGCCACCAAGATGAAGAGATAAGGGGATAGTGGGTCTCCTTGTCTAATACCCCTTGACGGTTGAAAGTACCGAGAAGGTTGTCCGTTAAATTTCACACTAAAGGAAACAGTAGATACGCATTGCATCACCCATTGTACCCACTTATGGTGGAATCCCATTTTGATTAGGCAGGCCTCCAAAAAATCCCACTCTATTCGATCATAGGCTTTTTGCATATCCAACTTCAATATGGCCTGAAATTTCTTCTTTCGCCTTCTGACTCTAAGTTGATGGAGTACCTCTTGCACAACCAGGATGTTGTCTTGAATTTGTCTCCCACTCACGAATGCACTTTGCTCCATTGCAATTAGTTCGGGTAACCAAGTCTTCAATCGGTTAGCTATCACCTTAGCGATAATTTTGTATACAAAGTTGCACAGGCTAATAGGGCGAAACTGTTCTAGTCTTTCTGGGTTAGGTATTTTGGGTATGAGGGAAATCACGGTTTTGTTAAAGTCTGGTTGCATCACCCCGGATACAAAAAAATCTCTCACTGCTTTGAAAATATCGCACTTCAAAATTTCCCAATGGTGTTGATAAAATAGCCCATTAAGACCATCCGGCCCGGGTGCTTTTGAGGCCCCTAGCTGGAAAACTACTCCCTTTACTTCCTCTAAAGTAACCTCAGCTACTAACTGGTCATTTATTTCCTTCGACACCACCTGGGGGCACTGATCCAACACGGGCTGGAAGTCTCGAAACCCAACTGATTGATACAAATTTTCAAAATAATCTATGGTCATATTCTTCAGTTGGTCCTGGTCCCTAATCCAATCTCCATCTGAGTTCTGCAGCATTTTGATTCTGTTTCTTAGCCTTCGTTGGATAGTGGTCGCATGGAAGAATTTAGTATTTTTATCACCCCATTGAAGCCAGTTAATTCTGGATCTCATTCTCCAGTACATTTCCTCTTGCTGCCACAATTTTCCAATCTCCCATTGTAAAAGACATACTCGCTCCCTATCATAGAAGTCACTGTTACTGTTTATAAGCCGTTGAAGTTCTTGTTTCAAATAATTGATCTTTTGATGCCCATTGGAGAACCTCGCCGAAGATAAGTTGCAGGGCTAAATGTGTTAAAAAAATGGTACAAAGACTTCAATTTGAGTAATAGTAGGAGGACGGGTTTTGTAATTTCCCTAAAGGTTAATATTACGAAAAACCCCAAACTGGTATACTAGTGACAATTTTACTCTAAACTAATTTTTTGACCACTAAAAACCCCAAATGGTATACCTGTGGCAAATTTAAAGTTCGGGGAATGATTTATGAATTTTTAATCAATCTCTGAGGTAAGGGCTTGAGAGATCTAAAACTCGAAAAGAATTTTTGAATTCAATTCTTATGGAAATGGAATCCTAGTCTAAGTAGAATCATGATTGAAAAGTATCCATTAATCATAGTTGAAAAAAAAAATAGATAGACCAATCAGTTGATTCCTTACAATTCATTGATTCAATTCCTTTAAAAATATCATATTTGCGTATAAAAAAAAGATTATTTTTATGTACTAGGAAGGTTTTGGGTGAAGAACACTAGAAGTGCCAAAACTTGTGTACGACGCTCACTTTAGTGCTAAAAGTTTGTTTTGGATCACTTAAGTGTCAAAATCGTAGAAAAACAATCACTTAAGTGCCAACGGCGAGAAATTCCGGCCAAATTAATAGGTGACTTTTTTAATTAAAATTTTAATATACGTGGCATTTCCACGTGTATATTTCGAATTTCTCAGTCCTACGTGGCATTTCCACATGTAAATTTCGAATTTTTAATTTTTTTTTGATTTTTTTTTTCTGTTTTTTCCTTCTTTTCTTTTTTTCTTTTTTTTTCTTCTTCTTCTTCGTTTGGTCGGTGATCAGACACCGGCCACCGACCATGGCCGGCCGCCTGGCCTCGCTCGGACGAGGCCGCCGTCGCCCGCCACGGGCGAGGCCTGGCCGACCTTCGCCGGGCGAGGCGGGTGAGCCCGGCGAGGTCGGCCTCGCCTCGCTGGGCAAGGGCGAGCCCGGCGAGGCGAGGCCAGCCCTCGCCCGAGCCATGGCGGCCTCGCCGGGGTCGCCTTCCCCGGGCGACGCTCGGCGAGGCGGCCGTGGCTCGGGCGAGGCCGCCTCGCCTCGCCGGGCAAGGGCGAACCCCGGGAAGGAGAGGCATGCCCTCGCCGGATCCGGCGAGGCCGCCATGGCTGGGCGAGGCCGGCCTCGCCTCACCTAGGGTCGGCGAGGCCGCCGTGGCCTGGGTGAGGGCCGGCCTCGCCTCCTCGGGGCTTGCCCTTGCCCAGGCGAGGCGAGGCCGGCCCTCGCCTCCCCGGGGCTCGCCCCTACCCAGGCGAGGAGAGGCCGGCCTTCGCCTATGGCGGGCGACAGCAGCCTCGTCCGGACGAGGCCAGGCGGTCGGCCATGGCCGGTGGCCGGTGTCCGGTGTCCGGTCACCGGCCAAATGAAGAAGAAGAAGAAAGAAAAGAAAAAAAGAAAAAAGGAAAAAAAGGAAAAAAATAAGAAAAAATTTAAAAATATTAAAATATTATTAAATATTGTCCTCGTCAGTACCGACGTGTCACGTAGGACTGAGAAATTAATAAAATATGGCCACGTCAGATTTCCGGCGACCCAAATCGGAGTTGGCACTTAAGTGATTGTTTTTTCAAAAAAGTGGCACTTAAGTGATCCAAAACAAACTTTTGGTACTAAAGTGAGCGCCGTACACAAGTTTTAGCACTTCTTGTGTTCTTCACCTGAAGGTTTTTTGTGAAATTTTTTTCTTGTGTTTTCTACTTGATCGTCCACAACTATCTAAGAATCGAGTATGAATTGCATACTTCGTCGTAAAAACATAATAGGCCACTCTGCACAAACACTTTGATTCCCAGAAACCGATTGGCAAATGATTTTACGATCAAATGAACATGTCGACAAGCATCAACGAGCATTTCTTTCTCTACTTATGGGTTCCTTCCTCAATCGAT
This sequence comes from Syzygium oleosum, assembly GCF_021117445.2. NCBI lineage: Eukaryota > Viridiplantae > Streptophyta > Magnoliopsida > Myrtales > Myrtaceae > Syzygium > Syzygium oleosum. The sequence goes on along the minus strand of NW_026607500.1, from coordinate 1,728,676 downwards.
CTCCATGGAAAAAGGTAATCCTTACCTCCCAGTTTGTGTTCCACATTCATATCCTCTTCCTCTTCTATTTCTCTTGTTGCTCCGAGTTCATGTTGAACTTTTTTTTTGTCTAAAGAAAATTATATTCATTGCTCAAAAGGATGCATGAGAATTACAATGACTTTTATTGCAAAGAAAATCGAAGGAGAGCAAATCTCATAATACAATAAAATAAAGTCAAATTCAGAAAATAAGGAGGATCAATAGAGCACTGACAATGTTAAGCACATACTCATCCCATAAAATCGGATTTGTCAAGCAAAATAATCGATAGCCGATCACTGAATCTCATGTCACAATCAATGATGAGCACATGCTGGAAAGTCTTTCTCCAATAAATACGGCGTTGCCTGTTGATGATGCACGCTTAGGTTTGGCTTTTTCTACACCATCGCCGGATGGAGACAATCAAAACGGGTTAGAAAAAAAAAAGATCTAACCTTTGGAATAGCAAATTTTTGTGGTTCAACGAGACGCCAAAACTCCTGCGATTATCAATAAAACTAGAGGCAGAGGACCTATATATGGACAGAGCATGGGGTATCGAATCCCTAAAAATATTATTAAACTCCTAAATCTAAATCGGAAGATAATAGCTCCTAGATCAAGAACTAAATTAGGAGAGTTCAAATTCTTAGATCTAGAATTAGACTGGGAGAAGAGAACTCCCAAATTTAGATCGGGAGAAAAAAAAACAAGAAAAGAATAAAAGGACTCTAATAAAATCAACGGGAGGGAAGGGTGAGACTAGCTCAAACCTCCCTCGTGACTGAAGCTCGAAGAAGACGATGGAGAGAGAAAAAAAAGACAGAAATTTTTCGGCTTTTAGTGTTAATACAGCAAATGTTGAACTTTCAAATGCTGGCTTTGCGTGGCATTATCATCTCTCCTTTTTTTTCTACTCACACACCTCCATCGTCTTATAAATGCCCGTCCACCATTTGCCCTCTACTTCTCATCTCTCCACATTCCCCCCGTTTCCTTTAGTGTCCTTAACTCTCCCATATAAAGCCCATAACGCCGGCCTCGAGCTCTTCCAGCCCTGCTCGGTCTCGACGGTCTCATCTTGTGCCCCGTTGATCCATGACGGACCTCATCATGTAATTGACATTGTTTGTGCTCATTTGTGTTGTCACTTCATCAACATAGATCACCTTGCGTTACCTTCAAGCACTATCCACACCTACTTCGACGAGCTCATAATACTTCTCTCAATTCAACCCCCCTTGCCCACTCTCCGTGCTCTATAGTTGGCTTGTTATGTTAGTTACCCAAGCCTTCTAGCTCGGGTCACATCCTCGTCGAGCCCGAATTCACAACCAGCTTTCCACACATCCTCCAGGGGCCAAATTGCAAGATAATCACTTCCACTAATTTGATGTATATACGTTATGACTGTCATGCTTGGTTAGGTCTTTGAGATTAAAGACATGGGTTATGCCAATATCTTTCGGTAGATTAGGAACACATGTATTTGAGTTCATTTTCTTCAGAACTTTAAATGGGCGAGCACTCTTCGAATGGAGTTTTTGTATGCACCTTTCGGAAAATGTTTAGGTCTGATACGTATCCTGATCATATCTCATTTAGCAAGATCAACAAATGTGCTAACGTCAGCTTGAGCTTTCTTCAAACTTCATCATGAATCTCCTTTAGAAATGAAATAATATTGTTAAGATACACATGTGAATTGTGCTAGAATATCCCACATCGGAAAAAATTAATATATCCTAGTTGGCCCATATTTAATTAGCTTAAGTCCTTGAGCAAAGGTGGGTCTAGGTTTTTGAGTGAAGATGTGTTTAACTAGATAAGTTGACGGGCTCGGACTTGAGATCTTCCATGGCGAACTCCATTAGTGAAGGTATCGGGTTTCTACTACACATTTCTGACAAATAGTATCAGAGCCAATGGTCACACCGATATACGTTGCGAGTAGGTCACCAATCAACCATCTCAACAATTTCCCTATTATATGTGAGCTCATTGTTAGGTCAGCTCCCCTCAAGATATTCACCAAACATTGATACACATTACGAGTGGTTCACCAATCAACCATTTCACTTTGATACCATTTGTTCGGAGTGCCAATTAGCTCAGTTATGGACTAACTAAAATATATTAACTGCTTCACACCAAACTAATTTCCTAATGTTGGACTTTCTAACACAACTCATATGTGCATCTCAATAGATATTGCAAATGACTAAGTGCTTGATTCATTCAACTTTTCAGCGAAGTGGGTAATAAGATGACCCTCTTGACCAAGACGCCTCCAATACTAACATTAGATGCATCGCAAGCACTTCAAACATCTTGGAGAAGTCTGGAAGGTGTAAAACAGGAGCTGTGACCAGCCTATTCTTTACTTCTTCAAAATCTCTCTCAGCCGATTTTGTCCATGTGAACTCTCCTCTCTTCATGCAATTAGTAATAATAGGTGCCATGATAGTGCCGAATCTTCGATGTAGCGTCTACAGATTGAACCCAAACCGTGAAAATGACGATCTTCATGCCATGCAGTAGAAAAGGGCTTGTCTTTGATAGCTTCAACTTTTTCTAAAGGGATCAACTTTCACTCCTTCAGAATAAATAACAAAATCCCAAGAAAGAGATCGAGAAGTCACAAAAGACACTTCTTCCAGTTTACACAGAGCTTTTCTTGGCTAAGAACTCTCATAACTTCTTTGGTCAGGCAAATCAGGAAATAAACAACAAGAAAGTAAACTATAAAAGGCTGAAACACTTGCATTATAAACGGGTGAATGAAATTGCAATAAATCACTGTATTAAACACATGATGTAACTGCATGCCCCATTCAAGAGTAGAATATATTATTTCAGGTTGAGACGTCTTAAACAAGTGAATATTATCTGAGCGCTATCTCTTAAACCAAATCACAATAATTGGGTTTGCAATATGATTGTGTACAAGCACATGTTTAGGTGGTAAGTTGTTGTCATCACAGCTAATAATGGTCGACCTCCATTTCGACCGAAAATACAGGAGTTCGGGTACATGACGGTCGACTATGGTCATTTCTGTTCTATCATTTAATTCATGCGAAACTAGCCAGTCATGTAAAAGAACCGTTCATTTTAGTGAGAGAGAGAGAGAGAGAGAGAGAGAGAGAGAGAGAGAGAGAGCGCGAGAGAGAGAGGAAAAGGTGGCAGGACTTTAAAAGTGATAGATCTTACGGAGGTGTTTCTGCTTTAAATACACATGTGTAATGCTAGATCAGTCCTAAAGTACAGGTGGTTTTTCACTATTTAGCTTCCAAGCCAGATGAAGCGTAAAAGGGAAAAAGGCCAAAGAAAGGTAGAGTCGGACTCATCTCTGCATTGGTAAATATCAGCTTGTGATCACATCGCTTGCAGCACCTTGTTGGTCCATCATTCTGCAAGAGTGGCCCCCGCCCCGCGTGGTGGAGACTCGGAAGCCTTCTTAAATGAATCAGCTTGAGCTCTAGGTTCATTCTGTCCTTCTAAAGAAGGAAAAATAACGAAGAGGAAGAGAAAGAAAGGTTCTAAAACCTTATGAATAGGCTGGTTTCGTCTACCTTGTTGATGAAAATTGAGTACTTCATTGTGCTTCGAACTAAGTAGTTCGCCCCCCCAATATTTGTGCTTCGAATTCTGATAAGGAGAATCGTCTGTCCATGTAAATTTACAGGACAAAGTTGAACAGGTAATGGTGTTTGAAGATCAATATGGGTGGACCCATTTTGCTTATCTGGTGCTAGCTTTCACATGAATGTGCTCATGTATAGCCCACGCAGAGAAAGATGGACAGGAATGAATGCCGACATTAATTGTTGGGCCGAGGTGGAGTGCACTTGCATTTGTCTTGTTCTCTTCTTGAGTTTTGTATGGAAAAAACTAGGTGATTTTAGCGTTGGCCAATGGCTTATATGAACACCAGCTTGGAACTTTTCTTTTTCACAATGAAGGGTGAAAGGAAGTATCCATCGCTAACTCAATTTCACATTCCTCGTTTAAGCTTGCAAACCGAAGAGATTGTCAAAATTACATCTAAACCTATTATACGGATATCAATTTAGTCATAAATGTTTCAATTTTGCTAATTTAATAAACTTTTGCAGAAAATTCCAATGTAGTTATTTCTACTAATTTTTGTCGGAAATCGTTGACGTGGTGGTGTGCCATCACGTAGGACGGCCTGCAATGACAGAACCGCAATGTTAGTAATTTCTAATAAAAATTGACCGGAAGAACTATATTAAAATTTCACGTAAATGTTTAGGATTAAATTGAAAAAATTGAAAAGTTTAGGACTGAATAGACACTACAAAAAAACTGGGATTTTGCGACGAAAAAATTTTCGTCGGAAATTTGCGACGAAAACTAAAATCGTCGGAAATTAGCGACGAAACACTTTTCGTTGCAAATTTCCGACGACTTTTGCGACGAAAAATTTTTCGTTGCTAATTTCCGACGATTTTGGCGACGAAAAATTTTTCGTCGCTAATTTCCGACGAATTTTGGCACAGAAATTTATTCGTGGCAAAATTCGTTGGAAATTTCCGACGAATTTTGCCACGAATGTAAAGTTTCCGGGCAATTATTGGACTATGTACTATTTTCGTGGCAAAATTCGTGGGAAATATTCAAACATCCAGTATGATGTCTTTTTTTTTTTTTAAATTCGTGGCAAAATTCGTGGGAAATTTTCGACGAATTTTGCCACGAAATTCAAAACACCCGGTATGTTGACGGCTTTTTTTAATTCGTGGCAAAATTCGTCGGAAATTTCCGACGAAATTTGCCACGAAATTTAAATATGCGGTATGTTGGCGTCTTTTTTAAATTTGTGACAAAATTCGTTGGAAATTTCCAACGAATTTTGCCACGAAATTCAAAGACCCTGTATGATGGCTTGTTTTTTTAATTTCGTGAGAAAATTCGTGGGAAATTTCCCATGAATTTTGCCACGAAATTCAAACACCCGTTATGTAGGCGGCTTTTTTTAAATTTGTGGCAAAATTCGTCGGAAATTTCCGACGAATTTTGCCACGAAATTTAAATATGCGGTATGTTGGCGTCTTTTTTAAATTCGTGGCAAAATTCGTTGGAAATTTCCGACGAATTTTGCCACGAAATTCAAAACACCCGGTATGTTGGCGGCTTTTTTTAATTCGCGGCAAAATTCGTCGGAAATTTCCGATGAATTTTGCCATGAAATTTAAATATGCGGTATGTTGGCGTCTTTTTTAAATTCGTGGCCAAATTCGTTGGAAATTTCCGACGAATTTTGCCACGAATTTAAAGTTTCCGGGAAATTATTGCACTATGTACTATTTTCGTGGCAAAATTCGTGGGAAATTTCCAACGAATTTTGCCACGAAATTCAAACATCCCGTATGATGCTTGTTTTTTTAATTTCGTGGGAAAATTCGTGGGAAATTTCCAACGAATTTTGCCACGAAATTCAAACATCCGGTATGATGCTGTTCTCCTCCTTCTGCTCCCTCCCCCCCCCCCAGCGCCACTCCATAGCTTCTTCCTCATTAAAAAAATCTCGCCTAAACCCTAAGCGACGACTGGACCGCCGAACCCCTCGGCCATCGGATCTCCTCCTCGCCCGAGTTGCAGCTTTCCCATGGAGTGGAATCAGGAGACGCTCCAGTTCCTCTCCCAGTGCTTCCTCCACACCCTCTCCCCCTCCCCCGCCCCTCATCGCCAGGCCGAGTCCTCCCTCGCCGACGCCGCCGACCGCCCCAGCTACGCCCTCGTCGTCCTCCGCCTCGTCGCCGAGCCCTCCGTCGACGAGCAGATCCGCCAGGTCGCCGCCGTCAACTTCAAGAACCACCTCCGCGCCCGCTGGGCCTCCGCGCCTACCCCCCACGACGCCGCCGCAGCCGCCGAGGCCGCCCCGGCCGCCTCCTCGGCCCCGATCCCCGACGCCGAGAAGGAGTAAATCAAGGCCCTCATTGTCCCCCTGATGCTGTCCTCGTCGGCCCGTATCCAGACCACCCATGGTGCGATTCCGCTCGGGGGGGGAGGGGGGTCGCGGCTGCGATTCCGGCAAGGGGGGTTGCGGCCGTGATTCCGGCAGGGGGGTCGCGGCCGCGATTCCGGCGAAAATTCAAATTTATCAACGAAAATTCAAATTTACCAACGAAAATTCAAATTTTCGTCGTCAAAATTTGCGAAAAAAAAAAATTTTCGACGAATTTTTTTGTTCATGGAAAAATACCGGGTTTTTCAACTTCGTGGCAAAATTCATGGGAAATTTCCCACGAATTTTGCCACGAAATTGAAAAAAGCCGCCTATGCCGAAAATTTGAATTTCGTGGCAAAATTCTTGGGAAATTTCCCAAGAATTTTGCCACGACTTTGTTTTCGTCGCAAATTACCAATGAAAAATTAAAATTTTTTGTCTCAAAAAATTTCCGACGCCGAATTAGCGACGAATTTTTTTTCGTCGCTAATTCGTCGGAAATTCGTTTTGCCACGAATTTTACCACGAAAAATTACCGATGAATTTTGCCACGATTTTTGCAACGAATAATTAGCGACGAATTTTCTAACGAACTTTCCAACGAATTTTCCCACTAATTTTGCGACGAAAAAATTTCGTCGCAAATTACCAACGAAAATTTAAATTTTTTGTCGCAAAAATTTGGAACGACGAATTACCAACGAATTTTGCCAAATTTTTCGTTGGAAAATTCGTGGCAAAACCCTTGTTTTTTGTAGTGAGACATCCGCACAATATTTTTAGAACTGATTGGGTAATTTACCCTTCGCAAACTGGTAGACTTAGTGATTTGCTATGTACCTAAATAATAAATATAATTTAGAGTTACATAACTATTAGAGAACTTGTATATGGCATAAAGAACATATCTAGGACGTATCATGATTCGAGATACCGACGTAGTCTAGTAGGAAAATTCTTGTCTCGACCAGTGTTTACATGGATTGGGTCCATCATGGTCGTTGATCATATGGGCTTCACATGTGAGTCTCATACAAACGGGGATTGTAATTGATTCGAATCCATAGACCTGTGTCCATTCCAGAGTTTGTTAGTTTATTGATAGTAGGAGTTTCAATTCATCGCTCTCTATTGAGCGATAAGTCTTGCACGGACCTTGGTGCATGAACCCAAACACATGATGGCCATTGATGAACTCTAGCGAAAGAAAAAATAGTCTCGTCGCTATAAAAATCAACTAAAAAACGGCGTTTGATAGAAAGGAATGGGGTGTCATTGACCGATTTTCCGTCCTTCCTTTCAACATCCCGAATAATTGGATTAAACTTATCGTGAGTTGCATTTTTTCAAACTTCCTTATGTGTCCTCCTTAATGGTGGCGTGATCGAAACGATTCAGCCATCCTGTGGCCTTAAACAAGGCGATCCTCTTTCCCTTATCTCTTCATCATCTGCATGGAATCTCTTAACTATCTTATTGAAGAGCAATAGGAAACCTATCAAAAGTGTAGCTTTCTTAAGGGATATCAAGTCGTTGACTTCTATTCCGTACGTTCTCGATCCTCAGAATTCAACTTCGGCCAACCAATAAGCCTAGCAGCACATTCACATCAAGAGGCCAAACGTCAGTTGACTTGACAACAAAGTTGCCAACTTTGACTTGCCAACCAAACTAACAGTGCGAATGCTTCGATTTAGTCGTGCCTTCACACGGGAAGGCAGTTCCAAGATCTTTTAGATTAGACCAACTAAATAAAAAATTCGATAAAATATTTGTCGGATGCGAAATTTGGAAAATCATTAGAAAAATGTTACTACAAGTATGATTTATCATTAGGAATATGACATGGAAAATGAAAGATGGAGCACCCCGTGGCCACGATTACGGCAGCGCCCCACCAACCGAGCCGCGACACATGGCCGCCGTATGTAGCATACCCATTGCGAAATTCGGGTGCAAAACACATCATAGTCAATAAGCATCACTCGACCATAGAGCAACTTTATTCAGTTATCACATCAAGTTACAGTTGAATGACTTGCTTCTCTCGTACCTTTCCTCACTATAATCTACGAACAAGTGCGAACTGCTAGGGACGGACATATATAGAATTGCGTTGCACACAAAGCACAAGACATTACTAGCACAACTAGCAGATACATATATTAAGGTGGCACGAAATTTCGTTTTCCCATTAAGCTTTGTGAGGAAGAAGCCGGACCGGGAGCCCCGAAGCCGGCATAGGCATCGGGTCGACGACGATCTTCTCGTCGGCGAGCAACTTCTCCCACTTGAACCTCTTGACCAAGTTGTACATGAACACGAGTATTTCCAAGCGAGCGTACTCCTTTCCCGGGCACATCCTGGGCCCTCCCCCGAATGGGACATACGTGTACGGCGCGGGCCCCTTCCCGTCGAATCTCGATGGGTCGAACTTCTCCGGCTCCGGGAAGTACTCCGCATTCCTATGCGTTGAGTGTGCGCTCCAGTATAGCTGCGATTTTTATGAAAATATTTAATCACAGTTTGACGCTTTAGGGATTTTAATTATCCAAAGCATACGATTCGCAACGTGCACGGCTTGAAGCATGGGTATAGAGAGATCCGGATACCATGTTTCCCTTTCTATCGTGGATGTTCTTGTATTGCTATTGGCATCAATGGACTACTATATCATGTCTATATTGAGGGTGAAAAGCTCACCTTCCACCCCTTTGGAATGGAGAAGCCATTGAAGATGAAGTCGTTGAGGGCTTCCCTGAATGCGCCCTGGAGTGGTGGGGCGAGCCTCATGACTTCACAGGCCACGTTCCACGAATACTTCATCTTCTGAATGTCGTCCCAGTTCAGCAGCTCGCCGGGAGCTTTCGATTTTGCAATCTCCATTTGTTCTGCAAAAAATGAAAATGAAAAAAAATCATTATATCGAGTTATTATAGACATGGCCGCGACTAGATCACTTAGTCATTATCATACAGTGTTCTCTATGTTATATACTATGCTATCAAATGTCATAATCTCAAGATCAGAACACTTATGTCGTCATTAAGTTGATGTGTGACATGTCAAGCTCATGTCCAGCTTATCATATGATGATCATTATGACGATATATAGTTACTGGAGAGAAAAACCTGGAATCGAATGGGGTCGTAGCTATAAATGACACGTGGATGAAATTGAAAGGTGGACGGTGGTGCAATCAAGAGGTAGGGAAGAAATCTCAAGTTGGCATCGAATTCATTTAAAGCCGTCCCTCAAACCTAATTTAACAAGCGCGAGTAGTTGGGCCATAAATAAATCAGAAACGTACGTAGATTCACGTGGGGTCGATTTTTCTTTTTCTTTTTTGCTATTAATAGAAATATTAATAATGCATGGAGAGCAAAAATCTCGATAATGCATAGAAAAACTGAATTTATAGCATTAGCATTTATAGGTAAAAAATTAATCTTGCTACTTAATAATATAAATTGTAGAAATTATTAGATTTAAGGTAGTGGTATATGAAATTCCTTTTTGTTTTGGACTTAGATGCATGCAACTAATATATAAACTTTTGGACTCTTTTGAATGATCCCATGATAAAGTGTTGATAAAAAGTAGTTGGTGCATGCAACTCTCTAGATAGAAAAAAAATCTTCTATCCTTATATCGTCAATAGCTTTCGCTGTTGCTTTATCCAGCGAATGTGAAGGCAAATCACGTCCACACGAAACACAAATTAATTATATTAGGTCATCGTGTGAAATTTATTTAATCTCGTTTTTACTATAGTAGAGTACAATTAGAGGTCTGATGTGCAATCGGTCGCTATGCCAATCGCCATGGTCTTAATTCCTTGTGTCACTAAAAAGTAAGAAGTGTGATCTACGGTCTATGCTAACCTAGTCGATTAAGATATCTTTACGGTCTAATTATTAAATTCCTCATATACATACATACATACATACATAATAGCTTATTTGAGTCAATAATGTTGACTTGAAAGCTTTGGAGTTTTTTCAAAACCCAAACCCGCAAGTAATTCTCTACAAACCAGTCTCCTTAGCTTGCGTTTCTTACTTTCTCTTGTTCCCTTCCCCTTAGAATTTATAGTCAAAACAATGACCTTATGTTGACAACCCATATATGAACAATTAACAAGTTGGCGAGATTTTCCAAAGAAAGAAAAAAAACAAGAGTTTAACAATTCTGATAGCTTCCGGTATACGTGCGGATGGATACAAATGATTGGTGCCGGAAGAATATATTAAGGAAAAATTATCGGATCTTACCGTTGTAAACTCCATCGTAGACTTCAGGAAGCTCAGCGAGATACTTGACGATGAAAGTGCAAGCAGCGCTCGCCGTGTCGTGCCCGCCAATCAACAACCCTAGGATCTTGTCGGCGATGTCGAGCTCGTTCATGTGCTTCCCGTCTTCGTCCGTCGCCAGGAGCATGTGCGACAGTATGTCCTGCGTCGCCGAGGCCTTCCCTTCGGTCAGATCGATCTTCCTCTGCTTGATGATCGCCCTCAGCTCCTTCCTGATGAAGTTGGAAGCGTGCTTTGCGCGGTTCAGTGGCGTCCCCGGCAGGTCAATCGGCACCGAGAACATCCCAGAGGCCAGGACGTTGAAAGGGTCGGCGAACTTGGCAACATGGTCCGGGTCCTCGACGCTCATGAACAAGCGGCAGGCCAGCCAGAACGTGTACCTCTTGGCGAGAGGGAACACGATAATCTCGTCCTTGCCCTCCCACCCCATGGCGAAGTGCCGCTGGGCGATATGGTCCATTATTCCGATGTACCTGTTAAGAATATCAGATCCAAAAGGTCAAACTACCAGATAAAGAGAGACTTATAAGTATAAGGAATATGTAAATCCCATAGATAAGCGATATGATATATTTAACAGTACCTTTGGAGTGCCTCGGGCTTCATGAAGTTGGGGAGCATCTTCCTCATCTTCTTGGCCTCCTCCTTGGAGGAGGTCAGGGTGGAGGAAGGGAAGACCTTGTTGACGGAGTCAGGCCACCACGCGGTGACGAGCTTGTTCTCATTGGAGAAGAGGAACTTGTTGCCGGCAGCGCCGCACAGGATGGCGGTCGGCTCGGCGAGGAGGGAGGTCTTGAAGACCTCGGAGGAGTACCGGGCGATGCGGTCGAAGATGAACTTCTCGGGGTGGCCCTTCCACCCGGAGGACAGGAACTCCAGGGTCTCGCCGACGAAGGGGAGGCCGGCCTTGCCCGGTGGGAGGTTGGCACCAGTGAAGTGGGCGATGTGCTTGTAGGTGATGAAGAAGAGGGAGAGGGTGATGAAGGAGACGAAGAGGAGGAGGAGGGAGAGGTAGAAGTGATCCATGGTTGGGCTCTGTTTGTTTCGACACTTCACAGCTTTCGTTAGTGAGATCCGTGGGGTGTTTTATAGGGGGAGAGTTCGGTTGTGAAGAGGGTGGGGTGTGTTCATACTGCTTTGTGTTGGCTAGTGAACATCGTGATGGTAGATAGTCAAACGTGGCATGCTCAGGGGAAATTCACATTCACACTTTAGTGGTCAAGTCATAGCTAAAAATGATTATTATCTTGTGCAAGTAGGTCGAAAGGTCCTCTTTTGTGTCCTGGACCGCAACCAAATGAATTCGTGGAAAATCAATGTACAATAAGGTTTTTCAAATTTTCAAGACGACAAATGAGACATATAGGGGCCTAGCAAGAGTTCACCACGCTATCTTTTTGAAGATTTTATTCTGTAAATTGATATTTATACACCTAAACTTTTCCCTTATTGCGTAAAATCGTGTTTGAACCAACTGGGGACATAATTAGATTTTAATAATTTTTTTTAATTTGAAGTCCAAACAAAATTGACCAGCTGGCTTTCTATTAGTATGTTGAGTGAGGTTTGTGATACTTCAGCGCTTACGAAATAGACAATAAAAGATTTGTAAAGCGGATCACGTTTCTGACATGTAATGTCTTCAAATTATGGGAGCCTTTTTCATTGCGTGTATTGATAGATACACACCGTTTGAAGATAATTTCAATCTAATTTCCAATCATCGTGCTGAATAATTTGTTGTACACTACTAATCTCGATAGAGAAACTATTACACTAATGTCTTCACTTGTGCTGCCCACGTGTGTGGTGGGAGATAGAGACGAGCGATTTTCTTGGAATAAAAATCGGGATATGTATGTCAAAGGTAGAGCATGCGCAACATGTAAGTTGAAAATTTGCTAGTGAGCTATAGGGTTATTGAATATTGGTTAATAATATTTTAATGTACTCTTTACTTTTATACATCGAGAACGACGGCGTTTCGGATCATTTAACTGGTGGACACCAAGTTTAAATGTTGGCTTTCTATAAATGAAAAATGCTTATGTGACTATTCTTAATTCACTATGAAATTAACAGTCTGTTCTAGGTATAATAAAAACAAAAAACAAATAATTAGAAATAATTATGAGATCTACTTCTTCAAGAATTTGTGGCTTACAATATAACTGTCACGGCCCGAACCATACGAGCGCGATAACACCCCGTCTTTGCCGTCCCAATATAATTTTGAACCCAGGAACTACAGCACACTACTCGAGCGCTTAATAACGAACGCATGCGGAAGCGGAAACAATACCATGCAGAAGAGATACACAAGATGACGAAAGGAATTCATAACATAATCAAAGCTAGTCAAATACAAAAGCGTACGACTAAGGAAAATACAGCAACATAGGTCGACGGAGGGGGAGAGGGTTACTAGATCAAGACTACACTTGACACTCTACGAGGCTAGCAAAATAAAACAGATGCTACTAATGCATCTAGACATCGAGCTCCTCTGGATCCTCCTCTGGGTCTTCCTTGAGATCTTCTTCGAGATCTTCCTCGGGATCTTCCTCGGCAGCAGCAGGCTCCATGACTTGAGCGTCCATGACGGGAACCGACAGAGGCGGCTGACTCACCAGAGCGTAACGAGGAGGGTTGATCACCACACCATCCGGAGTCGGGGGTACGACTAGCCCTGGGTTCACGCAAGTTGGCACCTCAAAACCTTGCAGGGGTCCAACGTCAATTCCATTCTCGCCTTGGTAGAACCACGCTTCGTAGAAGCGCAAGCTCAGATGCGGCTCCCCTTCATTAGCCCATACTATAGTCCCTTTTTTGATATACGTCCTACCTTCAACCGGGGGGTACTTGGTTTCCACCGTGTCAAAATCCAGCGGCACTGCAAAACGTATGGGCGGCATGCCTAAGGTCTAGGGTCTGAAAATGGTAAATCCCACGACGGGGTGAGAACGAATCTCAGTAAGCCAAACCTAAACTTACGCTAGGGCAAAAGCACGTCCAGACACTTAAATCATGCAATTCTATCTATGAACCTTAGTACGGCTAGAGAATTAGTAAAACCACGGCACAGCATCAATTACCTCGACTCAAGTACAAAGCAGTCTCCAATTCACAACCACACGCATCAAGGCAAGGCTTCGTACTAAAGGCATAAAAATCAATTCTACAACTCCCACGTGGCACAATCCCTCAAGTTCTCAAATCACGCTATCCAACCCTCACTACACGCCTTAGCGCTCGGGCCATAGCATACTAGTCACAATATAATAGACAGGACCCCCCGCATTCTCACGGCTCATGGGCTATTCCACTGTCCAAATCCCCTGCATATATACGGCTCACGGATCACTCCACTATCCAGACCCCCCGCATAGATATGGCTCACGGGTCATTCTCAATAAGTATACGTGACTCAATAATATACGAATTCCCCATGCACTCACATAGAGCCGAGATCCTTATGGTCCAACTTCGGCACTTAACAATCAATCACCAAAAGCCCAAACGAACACACGGCATTCAACTCAATCCCCAAATCACCATAGAACGCTCATGTTCAAGCACCAAACTCATTACCAAGGGCAGCAAGCATTTGGCCCCCAGGGAAAAAGGGAAGACCGAATTTAACACAATTCGGATAAAACTGGGTTGACGAGCCGTTCTGGGATTCCTTTAAAAACAAATGGTAATTCAACTCCAAAAATTCTGAAATTCGGATATGTCCTAGACAACATCCTGATGAACATTTTCCATGAAGGACACAAAACCCATTTCCAACGGTAAACACCTATTTTTGCCATCACAATCCAGACAGAAAACAGTCCATTCTGACAAGCCATCCGACCCCCAAAATACGTTTCAATCAGTACCCAAACCTCTTTAGAAAGCTTTGAAATTTTTATATGTCATAGCCACGGATGTCTCCAACAAGTTTTGTGAAGAAAGTATTTTGAAATTAGGTCTGGAAAAATTTATAAAAATTCGAACAGACCCGAAGGTCGGAGGAACAGTATTTCCGGCAGAATATTTTGGTCCAAAGATGGACTTCCGAATAGCCCCAAATGACTTCCAAAAATTCTCAAATTAAATTATGTTGTACTACAAGATGTTTTGAACAACTTCCATGAGGACAAAACCCCATATTTGGCTCACACAGGTCTCGGAAAAAATAGCAAAACTCGGCGACACAGGAGGGGCGAAATCCGGGAACACATCCAACAACAACCAACACACAAACCAACATTTCCAGCCACCTAATCAACTATCCACAGCCACGAAATAGCCTCTAAATCACCTCATTTCACCATCTAAACATGTCTAAAAGTTGCCTAAAGTCCTAACATGAGTTTAGGGAAGACTTACCAAAAGTCTAAGCAAGGAAAAATCCACAAAACTCCTCCTAGGGCTCACGGCAAGGGCTGGTCAGCGGCAAAGGATGTGGTCGGCAGCAACAAGGTGGCTGGTCGGCGGCGGCAAGGTGGAGCAAGAGGGAGGAGAGAGAGAGAGAGAGAGAGAGAGAGGGAGTGAGAGGGAGAGAGAGAGGGGTCTCGCATTTGGTGAAGCTTCCTCAGGAAGCTTGGTGTCTTGGAAAAGCAAGCTAGGAAGCTAGAGGAGATGGCTTGAATGGCATCTTAATGGAGAGGTGGAAAGACAAGAAGAGAGAGAGTGAGGTGATGGTGGCTAGAAAGTCAAGGGGGGCCCACAAAATCTCAAACTTGTCTTCTTATTCACAAATGCACATTAAGACTAAAGTGCACACTAATCTAGGTTAAAATGGGGAGGGAGAGACCAACTTTAAATACTATACAAGCCTAAGGATGAGCATTAAATTTGGTATCAAGGAAATGATCGATTCGCACACTTAATCTCCGATTCCGATTAATCTCGAGACGATCGCTAAATTAAACTAATTGCAATGAGACGACGTCCAAAATATTTCGTCGTCGGAATTCTTAGATAATCAACGTCCTATTTCGAAGTCCAATTCATGACCAAAGTTCGTGAATAGTAATTTCAGGGCGTCTCGAACTAACGGGCGGCTTTTAGGGGTTTTACGCGTATCGACCCGCAATTAAAAATCACGTTTAAGAACTAATCGAATCATGGCGACTTGGTTGTCATGAAATTGTGAGGTCCACTCGTTGGTTTCGAAGAACGCGATCGTTAGGATTTTGGTTTAGGTTAATTCGCAAATTACACTATGGTTAAACGGGATCACCCGCGAACCAATCGTATAATGCTAGCAAATCGTTCTCAAACCAAATCTTAGATTGGCCTCTAATAACTCGAGATATTCCCTCAACAATCTTTATGGTCAAGCCGTTAATCCACAGTCGAATTCTTTGGTCCACGTACTAATTCCTCACTAGCCATTCCCTTTTGGTTAGTTAACTCAAGAGTGATCAATTCTGAGCTAAAATTACTGAAATACATCGATCGACATTTTATTCATTCATAGGCTTCGAAATGAGTCAAAAATTCAGAATGTCACAATAACGTTACTCTCATAGCGACATGTAGATTGTTATGTTATCAAAGCCCTTTTATTATGATATTAATATATTTATATTTCGGAAAATGTTATGGTTGTAATGCATGTCTATATTTCTATTACCATGTGGTCACATGAAAGAAGTTTGCAAACTTTTTTTTATGGTAAGTTGCTTGATTTTGTAGGTAAATTAGGTCATTCTTGTCCCATTAAGGTGTGATTAGAGCCGGACTTTGACCGCAATATTTTGACCGGATGCTATGGGCCACGCACGCAGTTTCCATAGCCTTCTCAATTAGTATAACATCGAAAGAATCGCCAGTTGAATTTGACCAACTGTGGAGAGAGAGTTTGGTCAATCAAGTTTTAAGCATCGCTTCTGATTCCATTGAGGATGGTAGGACAAGGCGATCACCTTAAGCCTAGCATTTAAAGTGGGCTTAAGATGCTTTTTAGCCTGATGGACATTGGAAAAGAAGGGTGTTCAACATTCCTTTGTCCATCTTTTGTACCAAACGTTGACATCTTGCTCTGGTGAAACCCAAAATTTAATTGGTAATTTGATTTATCTCTTCTGAATTATAGAACCTTTGAATCGATACTTTCCATGCATTGGGAATGGCGATGGAATTGTTTGAAGTTAATGCCGAAATTTGTCACTAGTAGATGGAAAAGTTCTTGCATATAGTATATTGGGTCGATGACGTATTGAGGATTGTCGCGGCCTTTCTCGAGGTGAATCACCAAGAAAAAGTTGCTAAGTAGGCGCGAACGATTACTCATGAAAGAGATGTGACATGGCTTAGCGCAGATTCTTCTAAACTCACACCAATTGCAATTTGGGGTTTCGATTTAATCATTTTTAAACATTTAGTTCAATTCATTTAAGAGCCGCCAATAATCTATTATGGATTACTTAGAAACCCAAGTAAAATGCATGAGAAAATTTTGCCTCTGCCAATCACAATTCATGGATACAATAACATTTTTGTAAGAAGGCTTGACCAATTTTAATAATAGACCGCTAACTTGTGATGGGTGATCATGCATATGTGCAAACAAATATATAACACTCAATAATCAAAGCGGTATATAAATTACTTGAGAAGATGAAAGAACTTTGATGCGCTAAGTAAATCAAAAGAAAAGCTCCATTTGCAAGATGTTAACTAGGAAGGATACAGTAATGTGATGTATGCTTGACCTAAACATGATTTCTAAACGTAATGATGCAATACTAATTAAATTTTCTGGGGGTTTTCTTGTTTATATACATGAGTTAATTTAAATATTATGATTCTATGCATCAAATTTAACATACATTAAAGAGCTAGTATGACATCTAAATGACATGTATACTATGTTAATAAAATAAATGCAACCTATATGCAACACTAATGACATGAGATAGGATTAATCATTAATTTGACCATATTATTTAGGGTTACTAGCACGAAAAATTCCAAACTGATACACCTGTGATAAATTCATCCCAAACCAATTTTTTGACAACCAAAAATCTAAACTGGTATACTTGTGACAAATTTACTCAAAACTAATTTTTTGACCATAAAAAATCCAAAACTTATATACTTGTGATAAATTTACTCTCCGTTGAATTTGATGAATACTACAAAAAATCACAAATTGGTAAATTTGTGACAAACAAAGCAGTAAAACCTCAAATTAGAACACCCGTTAACTGTCATGTGTCATCCAAATCCAGCAATTTGATGGTAAAATTTAACGAAAAATAACATAGGGCAAATTTGTCACATGTGTACCGGTTTGGATTTTTTATGGTAAAAAAATTAGTTTTGAATACATTTATCACAAATTTACTAGTTTGGGGTTTTTCTTGGCATTAACCCTATTATTTAAGCCACGTGAGATAATTTTTGTGGTTTCTTTAAAAGACTAGACTCTAGGACACCAATGAATAATGCCTGAGATGTCAACTCTTTTAGATATTCCTTTTTGTAACGTGAATAATGCTTGAGATGTGGTTATCAACTAATCTACATGATATTATTATTTTTATCGAAACACTTAACTCTAAATTAAGTAACTCACTAAATGACCAGCAATACATGACATGCATATAATGAGACTAACTAATCCTATATGCTTGGAAAAAAAAATCCTATATGCAATTTATATGACTTGAATGACAGTATTTATTTTATTTTATTTCATTGAAAGCTATAAACTCTCCTAAGTCTAAATGAATTCTAATATGCACTATCCTAAACATGAATTTTGAATGCACCTAAATTCTAAATATGCAGTGACATATGTTATGGGATATGTGCGTGACAATTATTAAATCTTAATATGTGTCGTGACCAAACTTTTCCGATGGGATCAGGGAAACTTTTCCGATGGGATCAGGGAAAAGGATGAGTTTAGAGATATTTCCCAAAGGTGGCCAAAGGCCCTCAATTAGGCACGGACTGTCTTAAGCCCATAACTCGCGTGACGTTGGATTTCGTTTTAAGTTTTATTTAACCCAAGGGATTCTAGTAGTTGCCACTAGTCTTTTAAGGTCGGCTAGAAACCAAACGAGACACGAGAGTTTAGTCTCACTTTGTCTGCGACCAGCGATTAACTAGGTTCGGGGACTTGATTACGTGAATCGTCTAATTAGCGCCCTTTTGGTACCTATAACTTGGTTTGGTTGTTCATCTAGGTGATCGAACGACTTTTAATCAATTATGGTTCTAAAGGTCTTTGAGTCGCTTCGTGCTCATACAATTGTTCTTTCGGGGTTTGTTATGTTCCTAGGGGTAACATAATCATGCTAGAAAGGAAAAGAATAAACAATGTATATAAGTGTGGAAATTAAATACTCAATTATTGAAAGCTTGACCGGCCGCCGGCCGCCGATCACCAATTACATTCAATCACTCATGTAACCATTCAATTCAAGCGATTAGCAATGTCACACAATCAATTAATAATCAAGAAATTTGAGTTCGGCTCGGGAATTTGATGTTATTCAAGCAATCCGATTTCCCATTCACCTCATAAAACTAGAAATTGATAAATTATCGCTAAGAAATCATAAACCCCTACTTGAATGTTCATCATGCAATTGCTAAGTCACAAAGCGACTAATTAGATTCTAATCCCCTTTCCTAAAGTAACCGGGACGAATTCACGCATCATTAATCACAATTAAAGGCAATCAATCATTTATTCACTCATGGGCAAGGTCAATTAAACATGCACTTAGGCTAATCATCCTTAGAAATCAAGAAATCAATTAGTTGCCCAAATGGATAACTTCTTTGTTTTTCCCCCGTTTCTGCCCAATTATATTTTGACTCAATTGACTAACCTAATGAAATCCAAGTTGATTAGTTTTAGCGTCTAATGAAAGCTTTAGGAAGTATATTTTAACTTTCATTCAGGTCATTTCCCCAAATTGTGGCCCAATTAATACAGTTTATTCAATTTCACCCACCCACTCAGAATCCGACCTTGTTCGGACCCCGTTTTTGAAAACTCTGGGAAAAATATTGAACAAATTCAAAATGGCACCCAAATTTACGGACAGCTAGATTAGGGCGTGTTATTCAATTTTTACATTTTAAGTTTTTGCAAAAGATTCCTCTAAATACTAGAAAACTTACGGTTAACACCCAAGATTCAATCTGGAACCATTTTTGAGGCCAGTTTCGACCTCGCCCGAATTTAATTAAATTGACCGCCTAAAACTAAGTCAAAACTTATAAAATTTTCCATATTTTCAATTTCGAATCCCCTTAACAACTTTCTTTTTTTAAGTCTTTGCAAAAAATACCTTTAAGTATTTTTATATTGCAAAACAAGTTCGATCAATGCTGGACCAGTTTTCACGGATCTGACATAGTTTTTCTTTGGTACTTTGGATGAACCTTTGACAGACTAAATGAACTTCAAACTCGATAATCTTTTTTTTTTTTTTTTGGTAACCGAGGTGTCCGGGCCAGCTTGCGCGCACCTCGACTATTCCTCGGGGAAGACTAGCACAGCAACCCACCGCCATGGCCCCCCACTTAAATCACAAGTGCTCAGCTGGGGAATCGAACCTGTGACCAGTGCGCCTAACCACACAATCCCAAGTACGCCCTAACCAACTGAGTTACCCATGGATGGGTCAAACTCGACAATCTTTTTTTTTTTTTTTTTTGATGACCCAGGGAACCCCCGCACGGCTGACAGCCAGGAGGTAAACCCTGGGGGCGACACGTGCTAGCCACCACACACGTGCACCGGTTAAGTCACCCTGCGGCACCCGGGATTCGAACACTCAACCTTTTGCGAGAGGAAGAGTGCGCGCTCCAGCAGCGCCACCCAGGCGGGTGGTCAAACTCGATAATCTTTATATCACTAAAAAGCTACAAATCTCAACTACAAATCTCATGGCGACAAATTCTCCTAATTAGTTGCACATCTTTTCGAAAAATTCGAAAAACACCATAAGGTCAGATTAGAGTTACGATTTCCCATAAATCCATCACAACTTCAAACACCTTCAACGTCCTTAAACCTAAGTCCTCTTCATTTTTCTAGAACTAGAACACCTTCAAACTCATCCTATGAACATGCAAACCAACCTTCAACTATTCAAACTCATAAGGACATCCAAATCACGAAACAAACCAAAGGAACTTTATGCAATCAACTCAAAAATCCACTCTAATTGCTCCTATACAACATTCATCTAACACACATCAAGTCTAGGGCAAATTGATATGAAAATGAGCATCGAAACCATACTACAAATATTCGGCCACATGAAATTTAACGGGCAAACATTCTATTGAAGATAAGCTAAGCTAGATTCCTAAGGATTTTCATCTAAACATGCGAATCCTAGCTTGATTAACATCCAATTGGCTCAAATCAAGTTTGATACTCACCTAAGGTGGATCAGGCAACATACAAATGATGTCCTATACTCCTCTAAACATGCAATTGTCTCTTGATTCTATCAAATGATTTCAATTTCTTGAGCAATTTCATTACGATTTCAAATAATTCCATCATATCCTTTTGGATTGATCATAGGTTGAAGACATCGCTTCAATTATACTATGACCATCCTTAGTATCATTGGATAATCACATGGAATTATTACAAGAGAATTATTGTTCTGACTTAGAATTGATGATCGGCGAATAACTTCGCAATTCGGTCGGATTCGAGGAACTCCGGTAATTAACGAGCTAGGTGCCAACCAAGGCTAGCTCAAGTTTCGTCTGAGAAGGTGATCGTACAAGGGATATGGCGGAGGAAGGTCGGAATTTGGCTGGCGGCGGTGAAGAATTCCGGCGGAATGAGGACATTGCGGAGAGGCTAAAAGAGAGAGAGAGAGAGAGGAAGAGAGGATTTCTTTAGAGAGAATTTTTTGAAAATTGAGTGTATGTGAGAGTGCAAGTAATTCAGGAAATTCGGACATAGGGGAACAATAGAGAAAGTGAGAGGGAAAATTGGAGGGAAATATGAATTATGAGCAAATTTTGACCCTACAACTCACCCCATGATCTAAGGGCCCTAATTCAATTCCTAATGGCTAAGAAATGCTTCCATTGGCTCTTGCTAGAGCATATGGATGGGTGACATGGCACCTTGGGTGGCTAGAATGGACTGGGTAAATGGATGGCCATAATAACTCCTTGGAGGCCAACTCATTAACCAACGTCAACATTTTCTCCTTGCTTTGTTTTGATGGGCTGGCTGAATTTAATAATGGGCTGGTGGGCTGGCTGGGTTCGGCCAATTGGGCCGATTAGAATGGGCCGGGTCAACTATGGTCAAACTAGGTTGACCCGAGGCCTACTGATTATCTAATTTCTCTCTAAATTTCACTATAATCTTGGCCATTTCAATTGGTTCGGCTCATTAGACTGAATTGGGCTTTGGCCAAGTGG
The DNA here is from genome assembly GCF_021117445.2 of Syzygium oleosum. Lineage (NCBI taxonomy): Eukaryota > Viridiplantae > Streptophyta > Magnoliopsida > Myrtales > Myrtaceae > Syzygium > Syzygium oleosum. The sequence continues at coordinate 1,706,937 of NW_026607500.1, read as the reverse complement.
GCCAAACCGGGTCGAGTCAAGCGGGTTGACCCGACCCAACCCTGTTAGTCTCAATTTGTCGTTTTCACTTAATTTTCCCAAATTACCGTGATTTTTCCAAAATTGATGTTGAAATTAAATTAATTTGGCCTAATTGTTGACACCTAATTTTTAGCTCATTTTTTTTCATATTTTCAAAAATTTCAAAATTAAGACTAGGAATCTTGGCCAAGCCTAGAAACCTATTTCTAAACCAAAAAATATTTTTTTAGCATTTTTCTGCATTTTTCTTTAATTTCTTTTAGTCAAAATAAGTGAGAAAATCAAGAAAAATAGCAAATGGAATCAGAAAATTCCAAAAAAATAGTCATTAGTCTTATTTTAAATAAAATTTCATAAATACATCATCAATTTTGAAAAATATCAATCGGGTATATGTTTTTCCCAAAATTGGGCAAAATTAAACCCGAATTGAACCAAAAATGCAATTAAATTTTTTCTAGTCATTTTTAAGTCATAGTGTCTTCACAACAAATGATTCTGGGACCTTGAATTTGATAATGGTTGATCCAATTGCATAATTTGGCATAAAATTAAAAAATCCCCAAAATTCAATTGAAATTTAAGAATTTTGAACCCAAATTGGGAATCGTGCCCAATATGAAACGGTCGAACCATGAGGATATCATTTATCGGGTTAATCAGATGTTGGTAATTCAATTTTGGCATCAATTTTGCCTAATCAGGTCATTAGGACATCAAATTGAATAAAACCCTATTAACCCGAATACAAAAATGAGAAAATCTTGGACACAATTATAATAAAAATTGGGGAAAATTATATATTTGGGTTCGGAATATGATGGGGAGTTCAATTTTGGGATTAAATTTGAAAAATCAGTTGAAATTGAGCTCAATTTGAGTTTTTAATCAAAATCGGGCCTACCGGGTCGACCCAACCCGACCCGGGTTACTCATCTTCTTCACCCAGCTGCCCAAAACGCACTAAACCCAGAAAAAACCAACTCGCACCCGAGACTTTGCCGACTTCGTGTGGGCAATTTAACACGTTTTAATCGAGTTGGCCAATTGGATATTCTCCGGCTAGCACCAGGTAACAGATCGAACCGATCGGAGGTTGGTTCTAACAAACTTTGGGCGGGAATTTTTCATGAACAAAAAAAACAACAAAAAAAAACTGAGCTGAAGAAGGGAACCTGTTCGACAGAAGGCCATTAAGGTTAAGAAAAGAATTGGCCGTTTCTCGATGGGATGGTAATGTTGACATACATGTCATCAAAGTCAACAAAATGATACAATATGTAATTTGCAAAGATTACCTTATGAAAACTCCTGAGAAAGTCAAGGCCTTAAGAAACACACTTCCTGAAGAATGACACACAATTATTGATGATCTTTGGGAATTTGACGAATGTCCACAATATGATATTCTTGTGGAAGCTTTTCTGAAAAGCTATACAGAGATTAGGACAATGAAGACATTGGCACATGCGATGGATCCGACCTGGTGCAAATCAATGCGTCCAGCAATGGTCTTCCCTTAACTACCAAAATCAACCATAAGATTTCCTAAAGAATTTTATGAGTCCAGCCCCGTTCTTGTGAGGATTTAGGATTTGTTATCATTAGTAAATATTTCTATGTTGATATTTTCTTTCTTGTTAGACTGCATTGTTTAAGGGATATTTAGTTAATGTATATTTAACAGCAATTTTTTTTATATTGTTTTGTCCATGTGATATTATAAGTGGGAAGTTCTAGAAAGTTTTAGTAACTTTAAAGAACTTAATGTTGCATAAATAATTATATTAATGATAATTCCAAGTAAGGATTTTTTATGATGATTGGGAACATAGTGACCTTTCAAATCTAAAACCTTATGTGAAATTAGTCATTAATGTAATTAGTTTGTGTAAATTGATTCATATATGTAGGCATTAATAATTTGTGCAACTATGTTTAAAAATATTTGTGTTCAGATTCAATGGTTTTAGCATCTAAGAATACTGAGCTCAACAAAGGAGAGAAACTGAATAGCAAAAGTTATGAAATCTGGAATATAAAGATCCAGTATGTGATAGAAGAGCAAGAAGTAGTAGAAGCTCTTAATCTAGTTATGGAAGAACCTGAAGATGGATAGAAGGGATAAATAAGCATTTACTGCATGGAAGAAAATGAACTCTATTGTTCGCATTACGTTGTTAAGTAGCATGCAAAATGATATCATGCTGGAGTTCAGGTGTTTTAACAATACTAAAGACATATGGGCAGCATTAACAGCTAGGTTTGGTCAAATATCTGTTACCAAACTCAAACAATTCACTATAAGATTTGACTCTTGTAATATGCCTCATGGACAAATCATGAAACAACATTTGAGGCATATGTCAAACATAATTAGTGAACTGAAAGATTCTGGCGTCGATGGGCTCTGCTTCACTCATGGTCTCCACGATGGGATGAGGAGATGGGTTTGTGGCATTTTGGTTCACGCAGGCAGCAAGGTGGGTCAACACATGGCACAGCTCACTGTTTTGGCTCTGGAAATTCATGGTCTGGTTGTTTTCTCTGTCAAAAGCCATTTGTGCAACCTTGTAGTGATGCGGCAATATTACCTTGAATTAGAAAAATGGACAGTGAGTCTAAAAACTGAAAAAATCGGTCCATGACAACGATCAAACGTCCCTTTTATTAATTATGAAAAATTGTTTATTTATGAAATCAAATTCTCAAAAACATTGAACTAGGAAGATGAAATTACAAACTAGAAACCATCAATGAAAGTATTTTTTAAAGGGTTAATACCACGAAAAATCCTAAACTGGTACAGTTGTGATAATTTTACACCAAATTATTTTTTTTACCACAAAAAACTCCAAGCTGGTACACTTGTGATAAATTTACCCCAAACTATTTTTTTTTACCACAAAAAATCCAGAACTGGTATACTTGTGATGATTTTACCCAAACTAATTTTTTAATATTATTTTTTATTTTTTCGAATTTTTTATTAATTTTTTTTCTTTTCTTTTTTTTGTTAATATTCTTCATCTTCAACCTCGGTCCGGCCGGCCAGAGGCGGAGGCCGGCGAGGTCGGCCCCGCCGGCACTGGGCGAGGCCGATCTCGCCTTTGCAGGGCGAGGCCGACCTCGCCAGCGACCGGCGAGTTCGAGCCTCGCCAGAGGGCGAGACCGACCTCGTCAGCGGTCGGCGGGGCTGAGCCCTCGCCAGATTTGGTGAGGCTTGAACTCACCGATGGCGGCAAGGTCGGCCTCGCCCGCAATGATGAGGTCGGCCTCGCCGGCGGTCGGCGGGGCCGAGCCCTCGCCGGTTTTGGCGAGGCTCGACCTCGTTGGCGTTGGGCGAGGTCGAGCCTCGCCAAATCGGCGAGGGCTCGGCCCCGCCGGCCGCGACGAGGTCGACCTCGCCCAGCAATAGCGAGGTTGGCCTTGCTCAGCGCCGGCGAGGTCGAGCCTCACCAGCGGCCGGCGGGGCCGAGCCCTCGCCAGATCTGGCAAGGCTCGACCTCGCAGGCGCTAGGTGAGGTCGAGCCTCGCCAAATCTGGCGAGGGCTCGGCCCCACCGGCGAGCCCTCGCCAGCGGCCGGTGGGGCCGACCTCGCCGGCTTTCGCCTTTGGCTGGTCGTCGGTCCGGGGACCAGCCAGAGGTTGAAGATGAAGAATATTAAGGAAAAAAAGAAAAGAAAAGAAAAGAAAAAAAAATTAATAAAAAAATTCGAAAAAATAAAAAATAACATTAAAAAATTAGTTGGGGTAAAATTGTCACAAGTATATCAGTTCGGGGATTTTGATGGTCAAAAAAATAGTTCGGGGTAAATTTGTCACAAGTGTACCAGTTTGGGGTTTTTTGTGGTCAAAAAATAGTTTGGGGTAAAATTGTCACAATTGTACCAGTTTAGAGTTTTTCGTGGTATTAACCCTTTTTTAAATGGCACGACAATTGACCCACTTGTCAATGCAAAACTAAAAATACAATAAAGTGAATAAGGTTCATAGTAAGGAGTACAGGAAACTTACTTGAGCAACGAAGGGTAACAAATACAGAGACATGCGCACGTACATGTGAGATTTGATGCTTAAAGAGGGTATAAGCCAGCCTAAGTCTCACAATCTCACGGTTGGGTCGGATCCTCTTAACACCGACTCAGTTGAAAGGTAGTTCCATGGTCTTGTAGGTTCGCGGACAAGGACGAACACTTTCGACACCAAGAAAGAATGTTTGAGGTTGGAAAGGGCGGCCCTTAGTCTCGTAAGCTCGCATACAAGATCGGATCCTCTCCAGAGAATCCTAGTTGTTTTCCTATCATGTGATCCAGGTCCGATCGCGATAACCATTTGCAAAAATGTAGTGTTAAAGCATAATAAAACATACACAACAGTTTATAATATGCATACACCACTTCGATATTGAAAAAACATATATCCCAAAATCTCTTTGCAAAATAAGGGTTAGCAAACACTCAATTAACACCAAACACTAGCTAGGGGTGTACCTTACGTCCATGCCGCTCAAACAAAAACATTCTTAAAAGAAAAATTCAAGGCCCAAGTCCACTACGAGATTTAACCTAGCTCCCTAGCAAATTCGACAAGCTCTCACAATCTCTTCGAGGAGAACCACCAAGAAAAAGCTAATGAATTTCTAAGAGGGCATGAATGGTTACTTATGAAAGAGATGTGTCATCGCTTGGCACAGACTCTCCCAAGCTCATACCCAACGCAAAAGAGGTGGTTCTAGACAGAAATGGGTTTTGTGTTCTTCATTAAGAATGTTCATCAAGATGTCGTCTATGACATATCCGAAATTCATAATTTTTGGAGTTGAATTACTATTTATTTTAAAAGGGATTCCAGAATTGTGCAATGGCCCAGAATTGCTCCGAATCTGTGTATTCGGTTTTCTCTTGTTCTTAGTGGCTGATAATTATGGTCTTGATTTGGGCTATTATGTGGATTGATATGGGTGCAAGGTGTGGGCCGTGTAGTGGCTGATCATGTGGTGAATTTTGGGAGCCCAATGTACTAATTTGGAGGTGGATTAGTGGCCTAGAGCGGGCTGATTAGTGGCTGTCCATTATGGGATTAATTGGACCTTGTACGGTTAATATGTGGTTTGTTTGCGAATTGCCAAGTGTGCCTTGTTTTGGCTATGTGGTGGCCGAATTATGCATGAATTGGGATTAATTGTATGATGCCATGTTGAGTGTTTGATGTGGCCGAGAATTGAGGGGCATGGCGGGCCATGAGTGTGCTCAATTATATTGATTTATCGCATGAATTTGGGTGCCAAGAATGTGTTATGACTGTTTAGAATTCATTGATTCGTTGGGCATGCTAAGAGGTGATTTAAGCATGTCGTGGCATATATTGAGCGTTGGCATGACATGTGCATTATGTGAGTGTGCACGATTGGCATGAGCATGTGATCACCTAAATCGCTCTGAGGCGTCGTTTACGCGGGGTTCAGATAATAAATGATGGATTACACTCGTGTGATCACATAAACCCTGAGGCGTCATTTACGCGGGGTAATGAACCTGTCCTGAGGCGTTTAACGCGGGACGATACCCGGATTACCGGAAGATGGCCAACCTGAGGCATCTCACATGCGGGTTGTGTGTCACATCCTCAATTTCAGTTCCTGGGAAAATGGCTATGGTTTAAATTTGGTGGTTTTCCAATTGGAACCAAGTTTTTACTCTTGTTTTGGAAAACCGTATTTCGGATCCTTGGTACCCCTTCGTTTTGTTATTTTTGGAGAGACTTTTGTGGTCCGAATTTCCAAACACTTTCTTCTTGAAAGTTGTTCCAAACATCTTGAAGTTTTACATACTTTAATTTCATAATTTTTTGAGTTGATATGAGTGGTACAATGGACTGATTTTCGGACCGTGTGAAACTGCCCAGAATGGGTATTTCGGTGATATTCACATCGTCTTTATTTTCTACAAGCTTTTCTGGGCCGATTTTGGAAAAGTTTCCTTCATGAAAGTTGTTGAGAACTTCCTTTTCTATAACGAGTATAAATTTGGGAATTTTCCGAGATGATTTGGATTCTGGACAGAGCTTACTTTGAGAAGCAAAGATTCTGTTCCAGCGAACTGTTTTTAGTCTGTCTTTGAGCTACTAAAAATGGTGTTTACAGAGAGATCCCGATTTTGTGTTCTTCACGAGAAATGTTTGTTAAGGCCTTGTTTATGACATATTCAAATTTGAGAATTTTCAGAGTCCATTTACTATATTTTCAAGTCCGATTTCGTGAACAGTGCAAAGCTGTCCGGTTTTGGCAGAAAATAGTGGAATTTCGAATTTATGTCTTCTAGAGAACAAGCTGTGACTTAGAAGACTCTAGAGAGTCAAGAATTGGTGAGCAAGTTGGTCTAAGCTTAGTAAGCAAGTTGGTCAAAAACTTGAGGAGCAAGTTGGTCAAAAACTTGAGGAACAAGTTGGACTTGGAAGAGTCTAGAAATGGTCAAAGCTTGAGGAGCAAGCCTTGACTCCTAAGCTTGGTGAGCAAGAATGGCTTGCCTATAAATAGGCTTAGTCCCCCTTTAATTCCTCACACCATCTCCTCTACCTCTCTCTCTTCTTCCTCTTGCTCACGCCACCTTCCTCTTTCTCAAGCCGCAAGCCACTTGCTTTCTGGTTTCCTTGCCGAGAGAGAAAAGAAAAGAGAGCTCGCCGAGTGCCCTTGTTTCTCTTGTGTTCGGCCTCTAGGGAGCCACGTATAAGAACCGACTAGCCCGTGTCTCTCTCTTGTGGTTTGATCGAGTAAGGAAGCCTTATGCAAGGCCCGAGTGTTCGTGTTTAAGCCCGAGAACCACCCAAGAATCGCCCGAGAGTCGCCGAGACTCACGTGTCCTTCACACATCTCGTTTTCTCTAGTTCTTGTTTAATTATTGTGTAAGTGAATTCCTTAATATCGGGAAAGGATGTTGAGATGCGTTGTGACGTGGTTTGCTTGGACCGTTTCTCGGTCGTTTGGTTGGTCGTAGTTGGTTCATTTCCTTGGTTTGATCGTGTTTCATGTTTGATATTGTTTTGAGATAGAACCGAGCCTTGATTGGTAAAGTGTACATGAGATAGAACCGAGCCTTGGTTTGTAAAGTGTGCACGATGTGGCCATGCGTGATGTTCTCTTGTTTGAACTTTGCTATTGATCTGCCATTGATGCGGGTGCGGTAAGGGCCGACTTATGTTAACGGCGATCGATATATCCTCACTTGACATTAGTGTTTTCACTTGCTGAGTCTCCCCGACTCATCCCTCATTTTTCCCCCCTTTAGGTTCATAGGATGGTCGAACGGACGGCGGCGACAGGAGGAGTTCGAGCCATGTTGGAGTTCGGGGAAAGCTAGGAGCTGTGAATCCAAAGTAGTGGGCTTAGGACACCCAAGCCACTTGTTATTATGTGTAAATGGCTAAAATCGGCTAAGTTGGCTTGTAAAATATTTTTGCGTGTCCTGTAAATATAAGGTTTGCTCATGATGCTGTTTGTCTAAATCCCGCTGTTGTTTTTAATGTGATTGTCCCGAGATATGCTTCCGCTTGTGTTTAAAGAAAGATAATAATGAACGGGACGTCACGTTAATGACCCCGAGGTGGGGGCGTCACATTGTCTCATGAGCCTGATACGTTTAACGCGGGCCGGAGATCAATCAAAATGTGATAGACCTGATGCGTTTTATGCGGGTCGGACCTGATGCGTTTAACGCGGGTCGGTGAATAAATGAAAAGTTGGCACGTGTGCATGTGTGCAAAAAGAAACATGAGCATATGCATAGTGATGGCACGTGTGCAAGAGTGCATTAACGAGTGCAAGCATGTGCATGGCACGTGTTCGTGGCCAATTGATATGTGTGTATGTACCATTGTTGGGCTCAGTGCCAGTATTATTATGTACCTAACCTGCAGGGTCAACATATGCTTGATTTGGGCCCGAGAGCCTAAGTCGTGTGGTCGCTCTATTATGTGTTTAGGTAAGACTTGTCTGGGTACGCATTGGCCTAGGTAAGGTTTATGGTGTTGCTTATTGAGACTCGTTCTCATGGTTATTATATAACCATTTCAGACCCCCGACTCCGACCATGAACGGTCCGTCACAGCGTTTTGGGATCTCGAGGAGGAGCCGATGGAGCAAGATCCCGAAGAGGAGCCCATGGAGTTGGTGGACCCTTTTTGTATAGCTAGGCTAACCTACCCGACCACTTGCCCTTTTTTGATGATGGTGGTTTTAACCCTAGTGGCCTTTGTATGTAAAGGTTGGATTTTGTAAGTACGTGCCGTTGAATGAAGTATGTGGTTCATTTGTTCAAGTGTTCTACTATCCTTGGTCTTTAATCTTGTCTGGGTGCTTTTAATCATTTCCGCTTGCACTTTATGCTTTGATGTTCGCGTGGGTCGGCGACGAGTCCTGGGACGTCGCATTCGAAATACGACCACGGAGGGATGTCGCAGGCTCGGTGGGGTCCGGGGCGTGACATCCCCGTTGATTTGGTATCAGAGCATGGTCAGCTCGATCCAAGTTGGTCGAAGTCTGGAGTGATAAGGAGCGATGACTTGGGGGTAGACAGTTAGGAGACTCGTGTGCCATGCGTACCCCAGATTGTTTGATTGTGATTGCTGAGTGATTATATGTAATAACATGTAAAATGCAGGTGCGTCAGGACTTGAGGTAAGTGCACGAACTCTATTAGTTGTGATTGGGTGTTGTTTGTGATTGACTATCTGCTAAGTGAATTATGGTGATTCACTGCCTAGGGTTTTAGACTGGTGTAGTTGGCGTAGGTCTTTAATTCCTGAGGGGAATTATAGCAGGTAAGTGAGTGGTGTGAACCCTGTGAGTTTGAGCAGTCGAGGTCGAGGTCGAAGTCGTGTAGGTCCGCAAGTTGGAGTTGCAGAGGATCCCAGAGTGGATGGAATTCTGATGGCACTCGAGGAAGTTGGAATTTTAATGGGAATAATGGGAACCAAGGTTAAGGGTAAGTTAATACAGTTAGACAGATGCAATAACTGGTTGAGCAATTTTTGAAATTGAAACCTCCGAAGTTTGATGGGAAAAGTGATCCCGAGGCTACATCACTTTGGATAAAAGAGTTGGAAAAAGGCTTTAAGGTATTGGGGTGCCTTGGTCGAGGCTTTCAATGGGAAGTGCTTTTCGGAGAGTGCGCGAGAACAGAAAAAGACAGAGTTTCTTCGGCTTCACTAAAATCGGATGTCAGTTGATCAGTACGAGGTCAAGTTTGTAAGGTTGTCTAAGTATGCACCAAGGATGGTCAAGGACCATGTGGATAGGACAAGGAGGTTCCGGGATGGATTGAAACCGGAACTCCGCAGTCAGTTAGTACTCTTGAGTCTTAAGGGATTATAATGAGCTGTATGAGAGGGCTCGATGGTTGAAATGGATATGAATGAAAGGGTTGCCGCTTCTGGATCGCGATACACACCGGTTAGGGACAATAGGAACTTGGAAAAAAGTCTATGATAGAGAATAGGAGACTTGTCCCTCCAGTAAGTAAGAACTTTGGAAAGCCGAACCACTGCTCCAACTCTGCATGTTGGTCTTGTGGAAAGAGGCATAGGAATGGCCATTGCCAAGGTAGAAGTGGAGCATGTTGTGGATGTGGACAGCAAGGTCACCAAGTGAGAAATTGCTGAACTGACGGATTAGACCACTGATGCAATCGCAGCGACCGCAGGTAAGACATTAAGCGAGAGCTGCCCCACAGATTAATCGAAATCGGCTAAGGACGTAAGGAAAAGTGTATGTTGTGGCTGAGAACGAAGCGGAGATGTGCCTAGAAAGTCTAGATGCGTTATGAGATGATATTGGGTGCAATAGGAGATGATTTTGAAGTTATCGCTTGAGTGGTCATGTAAGACTTATAATCAATTTTATGGTGAATAGGCGCAATCGGTTTAAGGATTTATGGATTACTGATGATATTCTTGGACGGGTTTGGAAAGATGAGTGTTGCTTAGAAATTTCAGATTTTGTAAAGAACCGATGTGATTTGTTTTTGGGAGACCGTTGGATTGAAAATAGATGGATTGAGCTTTGTCTTTGAGGTGTAGAAAGATAATTATTTTGTGGCTGACTAGTTGATTGAGGAACCAAGGCTAAAGGACATAGCCGAGGTGTGTAATCTTCCCGATGACTTTCCTCAGGAATTGTCGGGATTGCCACTTGATAGAGAAGCGGAGTTCGTGATTGAGTTAGCCCCAGGGACGGAACCGATCTCGAAAGCGCCTTTTTGGATGTCACTGTCAGAATTGAAAGAATTGAAGGTCCAAATGCAGGAGTTATTGGATAAAGGCTTCATTCGCCCTAGTGCGTCTCCATAGGGAGCGCCAGTGTTGTTCGTGAGGGAGAAGGACTGATTGTTAAGGTTGTACATTGATTATAGACAGTTGAATCAAGTACCCATTAAGAATAAATACCCGTTGCGAAGGATTGATGATCCGTTTGATCAGTTACAAGGGGCGTCAGTGTTTTCTAAGATCGATTTGAGGACTGATTATCACCAATTGAGGATCAAGAAGGAGGATGTGCCGAAATCGGCATTTAGGATGAGGTATGGGCACTACAAGTTTACGGTGATGCCGTTTGGACTGACGAACGCCCCTGCAGCCTTTATGGATTTAATGAATCGGGTATTCAAGGAATTTCTGGATCAGTTTGTGATTGTGTTCATAGACGAAATTCTGTTCTATTCGAAGAGTTCCGCCGAGCATGAGGTATATTTGGAAAAGGTTCTACAGACCTTGAGGGAACATGCACTCTACGCTAAGTTCAATAAGTGCGAATTCTGGCTTCATCGAGTGGCGTTCTTAGGACATGTGATTTTCGAAGAAGGAATTGCAGTGGAACCGATGAAGACTGAGGCTGTCATGAATTGGCCGAGGCCAACAACGGTAACCGAGGTTTGGAGTTTCTTAGGTTTAGCGGGTTATTACCGACGTTTTGTGGAAAGGTTTTCGGTATTGGCAATGCCGCTGATGCGGTTACAAAAAAAGGAAACGAGGTTTGAATGGATGGATAAGTGCGAAATGAGTTTTCAGGAGTTAAATCAGAGGTGGACGACCGCGCCAGTATTAACAATCCCGCTAGGACCGGGAGGTTATGAGATCTATAGTGACGCGTCGCTAAGAGGACTCGGATGCGTGTTGATGTAATATGGAAGAGTGGTGGCTTACGCATCGCGACAGTTGAGACCGCATGAGATGAATTACCCGACACACAATTTGGAATTGACCGCGAATATTTTCGCTCTTAAGATTTGGAGACACTACCTATGTGGGGAGAAATTTCAGATTTATACGGACCATCAAAGTCTAAGGTACTTGTTCTCCCAAAAGGAATTGAACATGAGACAGCGTTGTTGGATGGAACTCCTTAAGGACTATGACTGCGAGATTATGTATTACCCCGGAAAAGCTAATAAAGTAGCGGATGCACCAAGTCGAAAATCGAGCATTGCGCATATGATGGTCAAGGAATGGACTATGTTGGAAGGAGTTCGGGATTCGGAGTTTAAGTTTGAAGTGAGTCATGTCTCAAGTTTGCTTGCCGCATTGAGGACTGAACCGGAAATCCAAACTAAGATTAAGGCTTTACAATCGATAGACCCGGAGATTCAAAAGATTTTGGAAATGGATGTCACAAAAAGGAAACCGGATTTTCAGGTATCTGAGGATGGGATTCTAAAGTTCCGTGGACGGTTGTGTGTGCCCAATGATACAGAACTTAAGGAGGAGATTTTGTCTGAAGCACACCGTAGCAATTACAGTATTCACCTGGATAGTATGAAGATGTATCAGAACTTGCGACAATATTATTGGTGGAACAGCATGAAAGTGGATGTAGCCAAGCACGAGGCCAAGTCTCTAACATTGCAAGCCGGGTGGAATGTTGCAGCCGTTGGAAATTCCTGAGTGGAAATAGGAGCACATCACGATGGACCTTGTAATGGGATTACCGAGTAGTCAGAGGGATCATGATTAAATTTGGGTGGTAGTTGATCGATTGACAAAGTCAGCGCATTTTCTACCAGTGCGAAATGATTTTTTGCTATGGAAAGGTATGCCAAGTTATATGTGCAACAGATAGTTCGTCTACATGGAGTGCCAGTGACGATCACCTCGGATCGTGATCCCAAGTTTACTGCCGCTTTTTGGAAAAGTTTTCACATGGCACTTGGAACGAAGTTACAGTTTAGCACGGCCTATCGCCCCCAAACGGATGGCCAGTCTGAAAGGACAATTCAAACTTTGGAAGATATGCTGCGGGCATGTGTATTGGATTTTAAAGGTAGCTGGGAGGAACAGTTGCATTTGGTCAAGTTTGCCTACAACAATAGTTATCAGCAGAGTATCAAAATGGCACCTTTTGAGGCGTTGTATGGCAGAGCGTGCAGAACTCCAGTCTGTTGGGACGAAGTTGGGGAATGGAGTATAACGGGTCTGGAATTGGTCCAATAGTCAATCGAAGCAGTTAAGGTTATTCGGGACAGACTTAAAACTGCTCAGAGTCGTCAGAAGAGTTATGCGGATCGGAGACGTAGGCCCTTGTAATTTCAAGTAGGGGATCATGTGTTTCTTAAGGTTTCATCGATGAGAGGGTTGTCTCGGTTTGGTAAGAAAGGGGAGTTGAGCCCAAGGTACGTAGGTTCGTTTGAAATATTGGAAAGAATCGACAATCTGGCCAATTATCTTGCATTGCCGTCGAATTTGTCCCAAGTTCACAACATTTTCCACGTGTCCATGCTGAGGAAGTACGAACCGGATCTTACCCACGTGTTGAATTATGAAGAAATAGACGTGGACGACAGAGTGTCGTACGTGGAAAGGCCAATAAGGATCGAGGACAGAATGGAACGAATGTTGCCGAACAAGACAATTCCGATAGTCAAAGTAATGTGGGAGCATCATAGAACCGAATGTGCGACATGGGAAAGCGAAGAGCTGGTGCAACACCAATATCCCACATCTGTTCGAATAATTGGGTTGGGTTGTAAATTTCGAGGACGAAATTTTTATAAGGAGGGAAGAGTTGTGACATTTCGAATTTCGACCCATTTTTGAGATTTATAAAACGTGTATTTCGTCAGTGCGCTTATACTAAAATCTCGTCAGGAACTGATCACTCTTGGGTTATTTTTAAATTAGAGATTTCGCTAGAATCGCACTCGATCAAATTTGGCCGTTATTTAGAGCCCGAACTTTGGTGACGAATTTCTGGGAGTTTCGTGACGAATTTAATTGGACGGTGTCGATATTATTGTGGCCAGCCTTGAGATTGCCCATATTAGCCAAAAAGTGAAATTTTGACCGGGTGCGGATTTGGACTAGTAGACCTCCCTCGTAGTGTGTTTTATTTGGTGTCTGTTGGACTTTTATTTATTTCGAATTGGGATTTTTGGTTGCCGTTAGATCAGTCATCGAGTTTGAACGTGGGCCGTTAGATCGCACTCGATGAGTTTGACTTTCTCCTCCCTCTCTCTCTCCTCTCCTCTTTTCCCGCCAAACACCCCATGCTTGCTGATTTTCCTCTGCTGCCCCACGTCCCTCACGTGCTGCTGCTTTTGCCCTTTGCTGCTGCTGCTGACTTCTTCCACCAACTCCACTAGCCATCATCACTCCCCCATGCTTCAGCTGACTCCCCCACGTTGCTGACTTCTCCCTTTTCCTCTTCTTTTCCGCTTCTGCTCCTTCGTTTTTTGCCGCTTGCTGCTTCGCTGCTTCTGCTTTTGCTTCTTCTTCGTTCTGCTGCTTCTCCCTCTCCATTCTAGCCAACCAACCAGCAGCTTCACCCGCCTCCCTCAGCCACTGTCCGACCACCTGAGCTGCCATCCGCCGTCCGCCCTCGCCATTGCTTCGCCGGAGTAGCCGTTGCCGTACCGAGGCTCTCTATTGCACCCGTTGTTCAGTTTTCTTGCTTAGGCTAAGAGTAAGTGCTCCCTAAGCCTTAGTTAGGATAATGGGTTACTAATGGACATGTTTAGGGGTGGATTAGGGTTGTGAATAGTTAGTTTAGTGGCTGGTTGTGCTTGGTTTGCTTGGTGGTGTTGGTTGGTTGATTTCCGGTAGGGTTGCTGCTGTATCGCTGGATTTTGCTATTTTCTTTGTGACTGTTTTGGGCCGAATTTGTGAAAATATTCTCCATGAAAGTTGTTCATAACATCTTAAATTATGACATAATTTAATTTGAGAATTTTTGGAAATCATTGGAGGCCATTCGGCAGTCCATCTTTGGACCGAAACTAGTCTGCCGACTGTTCCTCCGACCTTTGGGTCTGTTCGAATTTTTATAAATTTTTCCAGACCCATTTTCAAAATATTTCCTTCACAAAACTTGTTGGCAATATTTGTGGCTATGACATATAAAAATTTCAAAACTTTCTAAGGAGATTTGGTTACTGCTTGAAAATGTGTTTTGAAAGTTGGATAGCCTGTCCGAACGAAATATTTTATGTCCGACTTTGGTTGATAAAAAGAGGTGGTTCTAGACAGAACTGGGTTTTGTGTTCTTCATTAAGAATGTTCATCAAGATGTCTTCTATGACATATCCGAAATTCATAATTTTTGGAGTAGAATTACTATTTATTTTAAAAAGGATTCCAGAACTGTGCGCTGGCCCAGTATTGCTCTGAATCTGTGTATTCGGTTTTCCCTTGTTCTTAGTGGCTGATAATTGTGGTCTTGATTTGGGCTATTATGTGGATTGACATGGGTGCAAGGTGTGGGCCGTGTAGTGGCTGATCATGTGGTGAATTTTGGGAGCCTAATGTGATAATTTGGAGGTGGATTAGTGGCCTAGAACGGGCTAATTAGTGGCTGTCCATTATGGGATTAATTGGACCTTGTACGGTTAATATGTGGTTTGTTTGCAAATTGCCAAGTGTGCCTTGTTTTGCCTATGTGGTGGCCGAATTATGCATGAATTGGGATTAATTGTATGATGCCATGTTGAGTGTTTGATGTGGCCGAGAATTGAGGGGCATGGTGGGCCATGAGTGTGCTCAATTATATTGACTTATCGCATGAATTCGGGTGCCAAGAATGTGTTATGGCTGTTTAGAATTCATTGATTCGTTGGGCATGCTAAGAGGTGATTTAAGCATGTCGTGGCATATATTGAGCGTTGGCATGACATGTGCATTATGTGAGTGTTGACGATTAGCATGAGCATGCGATCACCTAAATCGCCCTGAGGTGTCGTTTACATGGGGTTCAGATAATAAATGGTGGATTACGCTCGTGTAATCACATAAATCCTGAGGCATCGTTTACGCAGGGTAATGAACCCGTCCTGAGGCGTTTAATGCGGGACGATGCCCGGATTACCGGAAGATGGCCAACCTGAGGCGTCCCACACGCGGGTTGTGTCATGAGCCTGATGCGTTTAACGCGGGCCGGAGATCGATCGAAATGTGATAGACCTGATGCGTTTTACCCGGGTCGGACCTGATGCGTTTAACGCGGGTCGGACCTGATGCGTTTAACGCAGGTCGGTGAATAAATGGAAAGTTGGCACGTGTGCATGTGTGCAAAAAGGAACATGAGCATATGCATAGTGATGGCACGTGTGCAAGAGTGAATTAACGAGTGCAAGCATGTGCATGGCACGTGTTCGTGGCCAATTGATATGTGTGTATGTACCATTGTTGAGCTCAGTGCCAGTATTATTATGTGCCTAACCTGCATGGTCAACATATGTTTGATTTGGGCCCGAGGGCCTAAGTCGTGTGGTTGTTCTATTATGTGTTTGGGTAAGACTTGTCTGGGTATGCATTGGCCTAGGTAGGGTTTAGGGTGTTGCTTATTGAGACTCGTTCTCATGGTTATTATATAACCATTTCAGACCCCCGACTCCGACCATGAATGGTCCGTCACAGCGTTTTGGGATCCCGAGGAAGAGTCGATGGAGCAAAATCCCGAAGAGGAGCCCATGGAGTTGGTGGACCCTTTTTGTATAGCTAGGCTAACCTACCCGACCACTTGCCCCTTTTTGATGATGGTGGTTTTAATCCTAGTGGCCTTTGTATGTAAGGTTGGATTTTGTAAGTACGCGCCGTTGAATGAAGTATGTGGTTCATTTGTTCAAGTGTTCTACTACCCTTGGTCTTTAATCTTGTCTTGGTGCTTTTAATCGTTTCCGCTTGCGCTTTATGCTTTGATGTTCGCGTGGGTCGGCGACGAGTTCTGGGACATCGCATTTGAAATACGACCACGGAGGGATGTCGCGGGCTCGGTAGGGTCCGGGGCGTGACACGTGGTCCCCCACTTGAAATTCCAAAGGCCTACGTCTCCGGTCCGTATAATTCTTTTGGCGGCTCTGAGCGGTCTTAAGCCTGTCCTGAATCACTTTGACTGTCTCGACTGACTGCTTAACGAACTCTGGGCCCGTGATACTCCTCTCACTAACTTCATTCCAACAAACTGGTGTTCTGCAAGCTCTACCATATAGCGCTTCAAATGGTGCCATTCTAATACTCTGCTGATAACTATTGTTGTAGGCAAACTCAACCAAATGCAACTGCTCCTCCCAACTACCTTTAAAATCCAATACACATGCTCGCAGCATGTCTTCCAAAGTCTGAATTGTCCTTTCAGACTGACCATCCGTTTGGGGATGATAGGCCGTGCTAAACTGTAACTTCGTTCCTAATGCCGTGTGAAGACTTTTGCAAAAAGCGGTAGTAAACTTAGGATCACGGTATGAAGTAATCGTCACTGGCACTCCGTGTAGACGGACAATTTGTCGCACGTATATCTCGGCATACCTTTCCAAGGCGAAGTCCTTTCGCACTGGCAGAAAATGTGCTGACTTTATCAATCGGTTGACTACCACCCAAATCGAATTATGACCCCTCTGACTCCTCAGTAATCCCATTACAAAGTCCATCGTGATGCGTTCCCACTTCCATTCAGGGATCTCTAATGGCTGCAATATTCCACCCGGTTTGCAATGTTGCGCCTTCACTTGTTGGCACGTTAAACACTTGGCCACGTGCTTGGCTACATCCGCTTTCATGCCGTTCCACCAATAATGTTGTCGCAAGTTAGATACATCTTCGTACTACCCGGGTGAATACTGTAATTGCTACGGTGTGCTTCAGAAAAAATCTCCTCCTTAAGTTCTACATCATTGAGCACACACAACCTTCCACGGAATTTCAGAATCCCATCCTCGGATACTTGAAAGTTCGATTTCCTTTTTGCGGCATCCATTTTCAGAACCTTCTGAATCTCCGGGTCCGTCGACCATAAAGCCTTAATCTTAGTCTGGATTTCCGATTTCAATCCTCAATGTTGTAAGCAGACTTGAGATATGTCTCACTTCAAACTTAAATTTCGAATCTCGAACTCCCTCCAACAGAGTCCATTCCTTGACCATCATATGCGCGATGCTCGATTTTTGGCTCAGTGCATCCGCTACTTTATTAGCTTTTCCGGGATGATACATAATCTCGCAGTCATAGTCCTTAAGGAGTTCTATCCAACGACGCTGTCTCATGTTCAATTCCTTTTGGGAAAATAAGTACCTTAAACTTTGATGGTCCGTATAAATTTGAAATTTCTCCCCACATAAGTAGTGTCTCCAAATCTTAAGAGCGAAGATAATCGCGGCCAATTCTAAGTCGTGCGTCTGATAATTCAGCTCACGCGGTCTCAGCTGTCGTGATGCGTATGCCACTACTCTCCCGTGCTGCATTAGCACGCATCCCAATCCTCTGAGTGACGCATCACTATAGGTCTCATATCCTCCCGGACCTGACGGGATTGTCAACACTGTCGCGGTCGTTAACCTCTGTTTTAACTCTTGGAAGCTCCTTTCGCACTTATCCGTCTATTCAAATCTCGTCTCCTTCTTTAGTAACCACGTCAACGGCGTCGCTAATGCCGAAAACCTTTCCACGAAGTGTTTGTAATAACCTGCTAGACCCAAGAAGCTCCGAACCTCGGTTACTGTTGTCGGCCTCCGCCAATTCGTGACGGCTTCAATCTTTGTCGGGTCCACCGCAATTCCTTCCCCGGATATCACGTGTCCTAAGAATACCACTCGATGAAGCCAGAATTCGCACTTACTGAACTTAGCGTAGAGTACGTGTTCCCTTAAGGTCCGTAGAACCTTTTCTAAATGTAACTCATGCTCTTCGAAACTCTTCGAATATACCAAAATGTCGTCTATGAACACGATCACAAACTGATCCAAAAATTCCTTGAATACCCGATTCATTAAATCTATAAAGGCTGTAGGGGCGTTAGTCAATCCAAACGGCATTACTGTAAACTCGCAATGTCCATACCTCGCCCTAAATGCTGACTTCGGCACGTCCTCCTTAATCCTCGATTGATGATAACCAGTCCTCAAATCGATCTTAGAAAACACTGATGCCCCTTGTAATTGGTCAAACAGGTCATCAATCCTTGGCAATGGGTACTTATTCTTAACGGTCACCTGATTCAGTTGTCTGTAGTCAATGCACAACGTCAATGATCCATCCTTCTTCTTCACGAATAACACTGGCGCTCCCCATGGAGACGCACTTGGGTGAATGAAGCCTTTATCCAATAACTCTTATATTTGGACCTTCAATTCCTTGAATTCCGACAGTGACATCCTATAAGGTGCTTTCGAGATCGATTATGTCTCTGGGGCTAACTCAATTACGAACTCCACTTCTCTATCAGATGGCAGTCCTGGCAATTCCTGGGGAAAGACATCGGGAAAATTAAACACCACAGCTATGTCCTCTAGCCTTGGCTCTCCAGCCGTCGAGTCAACTATGGACACCAGAAATCCTTGGCACCCTTCGTCTAGTAGCTTTGTTACCTCGAGCGACAAAATCCAAGGGATCGAGGTTCCTCCTCGGTTTCCCACAAATTCGAATCTAGGATGTCTAACCGGATTAAATTGGATCACCCTGCTACTACAGTCCATAACAGCTCTTTGTTTGACTGACCAATCCATTCCAACAATCACGTCAAAGTCAAACATAGCTAAAACCGTCAAATCTATCATTTCTTCTCTATCACCAATCACTATCTTACAATCAGGACATCCAAACGCAATCAGCACTTTACCATTCAGCGGAGTAGTCATACACAGCATAACGTCAAGCGATTTTGGCTCAATCCCAGATAATTTAACGAACTGTTCAGATATAAACGAATGCGATGCCCCCGAATCAAACAAAGCATATGCAGCATGATCAAAGAGAGAGACCGTACCTGTGACCATGCCAGGCGCGTCCTCAGCTTCCCTCCTTACCATTGCATACACCCGTCCTTGGGCCGACAGCCTATTCTGATTGGTCGGTTGGATAGCTCCAAATTGATTTCCATTCCAAGGCGGCGGCGGCGGTAGCACATGCGACCTAGCCTATCTGTTGTTGGGGCAGTTCCTCAACTGATGGCCCCTTCCATCACATATAAAACATGCTCCACCCCTATTCGGGTAAGGTCCGCTGCCATGCCTCCCTCCACATATTTAGCATGGGGCATTCTGAAAACGGTTTGGCTTCCCGATATTCCTCCGAATGGAAGGGACAAAACGACTATTTCCCGCCATGGGTCTTTTCCCAAATTGACGGTTGTCCCTAGCCGGGGCATACCGCGATTCAGAAGCGGCAGCTCGATCCGTTTGATCTCGCTCAATTGCCTGAGCCCTTTAAAAAATCTCATGATAGCCCCTCAAGTTCAATGAGATCGTCTGACTGCGAAGGTCCGGTTTCAGCCCGTCCCGGAACCTCCTGGCTTTGTCCACTGGGTCTTCTACCATTCTGGAGGCAAACTTGGACAGCCTTGCGAACTCAGCCTCATACTAGTCCACCGACACTTGACCCTGGCGAAGTCCCATAAATTCTGCCAGTTTCTGCTCTCGGGCGCTTTCCGAGAAGTACTTGCCATTGAAGGTCTCGGTGAAGATGGTCTAGTTCAGAGCAGTACTAGCAGGGAATACTTGACCTCTGGTGACCCTCCACCAATCACTTGCATTGCTCTGAAGCTGGTAGACTGCTAGCGTTACCTTCTCTTCCTCAGTGCACCCCAGTACTTCGAAAGCCTTTTATAGCTCTTCCACCCATTTTGGTGCAGCCTCAGAATCGCCTCTCCCATCAAACTTCGGGGGTTTTCAACCTCAGAAACTGTTCGACTAGCTTGGACATTGGCCTGCTCGCATTTACTCGCACTGGACCAGGATTTCCACCAATCATATTATTCCCCTGATTGCCATTATTTTCAATAATCTCGCTGGCAGTTGCAGTGGCGACAGTAGCGCTTCTTTCCCTCGTCTGTCTACCCAATAATAATCCCGCTTCCTCAAGCGCCCTCTAGATTTCATTCACCCTGGGATCCTCCATAACTCCAGCTTACGGGGCTACGCGACCTCGACCTCGACCTCGGCTGCTCATCTTACAAGTTCTCACAAATGCTCACCTGCTATAATTCCAAGCAGAAATTAAAAGCCTAGGCCAACAATACCAGTCTAAAGCCCTAGGCAGTGAATCACAACAACAATTCACGAAGCAGGCATCCAATCACAAACAACACCCAATCACAACTAACAGAGTTCGTGCACTTACCTCTAGTCCTGACACACCTGCACCTCACATGTCATTGCATAAAATCACTCAACAACCACAATCATGCAGTATGGGATTCGCATGGCACATGGGTCTCCCTAACTGGCTATCCCAAACTCATCGCTCCTTATCACTCAAGGTTTCGACCAACTTGGATCGAGCTGACCTTGCTCTGATACCAAATCAATTGGCGTGATGTCACGCCCAGAACTCCAACGGGCTCGCAATACCCCTTCGACGGTCGTATTGAACGTGACGTCCCAAGACGCGTTGCCGACCCAAACGAAACACGCGAAGACAAACGCAAGCGGAAGCAGAAATCAAACAACCCAGACAATTAATAATGACAATAGGGTAGTACTTGCACAAAATAATGAACTCATATCGTTAGCTTGAGACCACAAATATTCATGCATTAGGCTTCTAGGGTTAGCATCCACCTTCATCATCAAAAAGGGATAGGTGGTAGGGTAGGCTAGCTATCTGCACAAAAAGGGCTCTACTAAAAAGGGCTTCTAGGCCCAGCACCTAAACACTCTTATGGTGCTCAATCCGAATCGGACCCTGAAAGCTCCGACTCCGTATCCGAGTCGATCTCGATCGGCTTCTCCTCATGCTCGGACACCATAGGCTCCTCATCAGGCTCAGACTTGGGCTCTGGTTCTTCTAATTCTTCCTCGATCTCGAGTTCCATGGGTTCCTCCTCGGGCTCCTCGAATTCCTCTTCAAGCTCGAGGCCTGCAGGGGCTATAGGTTCAGGTACGGGCTCCGGTTCAGGACTAGGGTTTACCGGGGAATCTCCGGGGTGCAGGACCTCACCATCAAGAGCAAGAACAGCTGTGGGGTCCCACTCGCCTATCCCATTAAAAGGAACATCAAAATGCCGGAGCGGTCCATAGACTCCGTATAAATCCCGATAACAGTATGCTCGGTATGTATTGGGCTGCAACTCCGGCTTACCCACATCTACCCATACCACCATGGTATGCTTAACATAGGCCTCCCCGTTCCCTACAGGGTACTCCACCGCCGAGTGCTCAGTATGCCTCGGGATCCCAAAACGTTCAGGCGGATCACTCATGGTCGGGGTGGGGGTTATGAAATGGTTTGCATTACAGCAATGAGAATAACTCTCAATAAGTAGACAACCTATACCCCACCTAGGCCAATACGTACCCGGACGAGTCTAACATACGATCTAACAGGCAACAAACTAGAATTCACAAAAATGTACTTACCTTGCCTCAATTCACATACCAACCCTGCATATTAATCCAATTACTATAATGCAATAAAATTACATGAACATATCAAAGTCATACAAGCACCATACTCACGTGCGTTCACCCAATTCAATCGAGCACATTCCACATGCATGTCTAGCCAACTTTCCACGACCCGCGTCAACATGCCTCAGGCCAGCCTTCTGATCAGTCCGGGCTCTGTCCCTCACTGGACATTTCACACTTTCTCATGACCCATGTAAACACGCCTCAAGTCAGCCCTCCAATCAATCCGGGCTCAGTCCTACGTAACCACGCCTCAGGACATTTCTCTCGACCCGCGTAACCACGACTCAGGTGGGCAGCCCTTCGATCAATCCGGGCTCCGTCCCTCACTGGACATTTCACACTTTCTCACGACCCGCGTAAACACGCCTCAGGTTAGCCCTCCGATCGATCCAGGCTTAGTCTCGCGTAACCACACCTCAGGACATTCCTTATGCACATGCACCACAACACAATTTACCATCATAACCCGTCGTACTATTCAAATTCAAATCACGAACTCACCACACTAGCCCACTAATCCGACACTCAAGTCGGTCCAATCAAACGTCAATTTCACCCACAAACACCACGACAATCCGTTCATCGCACCCACATATATCAGTCACTAATTAAGCCCCACAATCATCACAATTTAATCTACCAATTAACCACATTCACATATTGATCCTAATCCAAGCTTAGCCACTAAACCGGTACTAATTAACTCCTAAATAAGTCTAAAAATACCCAAAGTACTAGGTAGGGTTTAGGGAGTCACTTACCTAAATTTGGCCCGGGAAAAATCGACACGGGCCCAAAATGACCCGGGTGAACAGCGGCAACTCGGCGCGGGCGAGGGCGCGACTGGCGCGGTGGCCGGCAAGGCGTTCGGCCACGGCCGGGGCGCTCGGTACGGCGCTCGGCCAAGACTGGGCACACGGCCTAGGCGACTCGGCCACGGGCAAGGGCAGCGGGAAAGCGGCCAGGACGCGCGAGCAACGGGCTCGGCCACGATCGGACGAGTGGCTAGGCCATGGGCAAGTGGCTGGGCAGCTCGGCCACGGCCTGGGTAGTCCAGCCATGACTGGGCGAGCGACTGGGCGCGTTGACTGGCCGGGCTACATAGCGGTAGCGACGAGCTACAGCGGCGGCGGCGAGCTGTTGGTGGGCAGGCAAGCTGGGCTCGCCGCGGCGACGAGCGACGGCGATTGGCTTGGCCAAGGCAGCGGCGACGGCGGCTTGGGGGGGAAAAGTTGGGGCGGTGGTGGCGAGAGAGGGAGAGCTGGGGCTGAGGCGGCAAGCCGACAGCGGTCGGGGCGGCACGGTGGTGTCGCAGGTGGCGGGGCGAGGCTGGACGAGCTGGTCGGCGGCTCGGCGAAGCCTGGCTGTGGCGGACGCGGCGGTGAGCTACTGCTGTGCGCAAACGGCCTCCGGTGGCTGTGTGTACGACGGCGTGAGGCGGACGGACGGCGGGCAGCGCGGCGTTCGGGCGAGCTGGCACACGGTCGGGCTGGCTAGCGATGGCAGTGGCGCGCGGTGGCCGGGCGGCGATGAGTGGTGGTCGAGCTGCAGAAGAAGAAGAAGCAGAAGCTACGGCGCCGGGGAAGAGAAGGAAGAGAAGATGAAGAAGAGAAAAAAGGAAAAGAGAGAGAGGAGGGATATGTCTGTGTATGCAGGGGGAAGGGACGTGCATCGGGGGAGAAAGAAGGGACGGGCGCAATGGGGAGAGAGAGAGAGAGAGAGAGAGAGAGAGAGAGAGAGAGAGAGAGAGAGAGAGAGAGAGAGAGGAGGGATATGTCTGTGTATGCAGGGGGAAGGGACGTGCATCGGGGGAGAAAGAAGGGACGGGCGCAATGGGGAGAGAGAGAGAGAGAGAGAGAGAGAGAGAGAGGAGGGATATGTCTGTGTATGCAGGGGGAAGGGACGTGCATCGGGGGAGAAAGAAGGGACGGGCGCAATGGGGAGAGAGAGAGAGAGAGAGAGAGAGAGAGAGAGAGAGAGAGAGAGAGAGAGACAAAAGTCAAATTTTGTGCTCGAGTACGATCCGACGGTCCTCGTTCAAATCCGAAAATGATCCAACGATCCACGAAAACCCTAATTATAAATTAGGAAAAAGGGCAAAAAGATATTAATTAAAATACACTACGAGGGAGGTCTACTAGTCTAAATCCGCACCCGGTCAAAATTTCACTTTTCACATATCTCGGGTAATATTGAGATTGGCCACAATAATATCGGTACCGTCCAATTAAATTTATCACGAAACTCCCAGAAATTCGACACCAAAGTTCGGGCTCTAAATAACGGCCAAATTCGATCGAATGCGATTCTAGCGAAATCTCTAATTTAAAAATAACTCAAGAGTGATCAGTTCCGGGCGAGATTTTATTATAAGCGCACTGACGAAATACACGTTTTATAAATCCCAAAAATGGGTCGAAATTCGAAATGTCACAATCTGTCCATATAAAATTGCCCGTGATGTACGTGAATGTATTTTTCTATGAAGGTCCGATGCGTGTAATCATCATTTCAAATTTAAGATAAATAAAACATTCCATTCATGTATTACTTTTTTTAATTAAGTAAATTATGTTATATATAGGTTAGTTCGATTAAAACTTTAAGGGAAAAATAGTAAATACTCTTTTTGTGAGATTTTCTCGTTGGACAAAGAGTTCAAACCAAACATTTCTAATGGGTGTGTGGGTCCTTATGGTAGTGCCCCGAGAGGGTGACATAAAATATTTCCTTCTTTGCCCTCCTTTTAAAGTATTGTCTTTCTCACTAATGACAATTCATTTCCCTTTGAACAAAAATGACATGCTATTAACTTGCATTTGCATTTGATCATTTGCTAAATTATTCCAATATATTCCTTATCTATTATGTAATTGATAACTTCACATTTTTTTATTCTAAAGCTCTAACTTAATAATTAATGTTCTCAAACTAAAATATATGTGCTATAGAAGCCCTAAGCGTTTTGTGTTGATTGAGTCTTAAACATGCCATTTAGTCAATTGACTCTTAAGCCTTTTATGAAAATGTGCAATTGAGTTCTAATCTCCTGCTGGTGATATTTTCTCATCGTAAATTATGTCCTTTTAGTATTTCACAAAATTAAGCATCATGTTGGCAATAATTAAGGAATAAAACTCGTAAGTTTTGTTTAAAGTTGAGTGAGAAACTTGACAGTGACAAAAGTCGAATAAAAAAATTTCACGACTTTATGCGACTCAATAAAAAATCAAAATCACAAACTTTGGGTTTTTCCTATCTGTTGAGTTTAAGTTTAGGCTTTGTTTTTTAATTGGTTTCCATAATCAAGTTCTTTACTCAATGATCGATAACATGCATATGCTTTATTTCTGATTATGGTTAAAATAATGATTCATTTTAGAATACTTTAAAAGACCGGCAACGATATCAGTACTTGATTGCATCGTTGTCAAAACATCTAGAACTCAATTAACTAAAATAAAACATTTAGGACTTAATTAATCAATCATCAATACATAAGAACTTCTGTTACACTTACTCTCACACAACTAGTGTGATTAACTAAAAGAAAAAGAGTAACTCTTCACATGTACCATGTGTAATCGTATCTATTGCAATTTCCCTGTTTCTTTTGTTATTACCTTATTAGATAACGTTAAAAAATACACATAAATTGAGTTAACGAAAACTATAGTTTCAATTTCTATTTCACTATAGGAGCACGTTCGAAAAGGCTATAAATGACATAATTCTTAGCCCAGTGTCATGCACTTGTCATAAACGTGAAATATGCATGCTTTCAAATATGCATACATGCAAAATGCATGCTTGGACCATCAATCATTAACTTAAGGCATCATTCCATGCAAATAACATTATATCAAGTATAATAATCGAGTTTAATAACGAGGATAGAGATGTCAGAGTAGTATCTAATAGATATCATTTTGAAAGACTTATGGATAAGACAAAGGGCCCTGGGAAGTCTCCTTCATCGGATTGCGTTTTTTCTTGGAAGGGCCGGAGAATTCCCCACAATAAAAAATCGTTCCATCACCATCTCTAATTGAATACACTCCAAAAGACATAATATATAATTTCAATTGATTCCACTTCACATTCTAATTCGTGGTAAGTCTCCTTCGTCGTGTTGCGATTTTTTTTGGAAGGGCGCATGAAATTAAAAATTATTCTATCATGCCAAAAAGCAAATATATAATTTGAGTTGATCCCACGTCATGTTCCCCTTGATTGATTAGTAACATCAAAGACAAGAGATAAAAGATATCATCACCCTTTATTTGATGCTGTCTGGGCCAGATTTGTGATATTCCGAATTTCGATCCATTTTTGGGATTTATAAAACATGTATTTCGTCAGTGCGCTTATAATTAAATCTCGCCCAGAACTGATCATTCTCGGGTTATTTTAAATTTGAGATTTCGCTAGAATCGCACTCGATCTAATTTGGCCGTTATTTAGAGTCCGAACTTTGGTGTTGAATTTCTTGGAATTTCGTGCCGAATTTAATTGGATGGTGTCGATATTATTGTGGCCAGCGTCGATATTGCCCCGAATTGGTGAAAAGTGAAATTTGGACCGGGTGCGGATTTAAACTAGTAGACCTCTCTCTTAGTGTATTTTATTTAGTATCTTTTGGACTTTTCTTAATTTGAAAATTGGAATTTTCGTGGCCATTGGATCAAGCTCGCGAGATCGTTTTGTGGCCATTGGATTGCACTCAAGTGTAATGTTGACTTTCTCTCTCTCTCACGCTCACGTCCCCTTTCTCTCTCTCCCGCACATCCCTTCCCCCTCACACTCACGTCCCCCCTCTCTCTCTCTCTCTCTCTCTCTCTCTCTCTCTCTCTCTCTCTCTCTCTCTCTCTCTCTCTCTCCTCCTTCTTCTCCTTCTTTTTCTTTTTCTTTCTTTCTTCTTTCTTCTTCTTCTTCCTTCTTTCCCTGTCCACTGCTCTTGCTCCCCACTGCTCGACCGCCGCATGCGCCTAGCCGCAGCTCACTGGGCCGAGCTCGTCGCCGCCTAGCAGCCACATGCCGTCATCTCGCGACCACCGCTCGCCAGGACCATCCCAGCCACCGCCCCAGCTCCCCCTCTCGCCCATCGCTGCCTCGGCTGCCCGTCGCCATCGCCGGCCACCAACCCAGCTCAACTGGCCGAGCCCGTCGCTGCCACCGTCACCGTCGTCGCCAGCTCGCCATCGCTGTCCGACCTCCGCCCCAGCTTGCCTGCCGTGTCGCCTAACCGCTGCTCGAGCCGTGGCCGAGCTCGCCGGCCGCCTGCCTAGGCCGTGACCGAGCTCGCCGGCCGTTGTCCCGGCCATGGCCGAGCCATCCCAGCCGTGCCCGTGCCGTGCCCAACCGCTCGCCCGCGTGCCTGGCCGCTTGCCCGGCCGTGGCCGAGAGTCTCGGGCTGTGCCGAGCCATGGCCGGCCACTGTGCCCATTACGCCCGTGCCGTGCTGAGTCGCCACTGTTCCACCGGGCCATATTGGCCCCTTGTCGATTTTTCTTGAGCCAAAATTTAAGTAACTCCCTAAATCTTATCTAATATAATGGGTATTATTAGACTTGTTTAGGGATCGATTAGTGTCGGTTTGATGGCTAAGTTAGGGCCTAATTTGAGGATTCAATGTGGCTAGTTTTTAGATTAAATTGTGGTGATTTTTGGGGGTCAATTGGTGATTGTTCATGGCTGGTTTGTTGTGGCATTTGTGAGTGAAATTCTAGGCTCGAGAATGATCGACCATGTTGGTTTGTGGGCTAAATGTGGCCGGCTTGAATGCCAGAATTGTGAGCTATGGTACTGAGTTCATGACTTGGAATTGGGCACTTGAAATGTGTTATAATGATGGTTGTGCAATGTGGCTAAATTGCGATACTTTGAGGAATGAATTTGATACTTGCATGGATTGATTGGAACGAGTGGCGATTGAGCATAGTATGGAGTTATTTGACTATGTGATTGACGTGAAATTGATTGAATTAAATGGCATGTGTGTTTGCTTGACCAAGCCCGGATTGATCGAAGGGCTGCCAACCTATGGGGTGTTGACCCGGGTTGTGAGAAAGGACCTGTGGGGTGTTGACCTGGGTCGTGAGAAGGGTTCTGAGGTGTGTTGACGCGGGACAAAGCCCGGATTGATCGGAGGGCTGCCAGTATGAAGTGTGTTCACGCGAGTGGCGAGAAAGGACCTGTAGGGTGTTAACCCGGGTCGTGAGAAAGTTGGATGAATGCACACGTGTAATATACTTAATTGAATTGGGTGAACGTACGTGTGTATGGTGCTCGAGTGATTGTGATATGTTCTTGGAATATTATTGCTTATAGTGATTGGACTAATATGCAGAGTTGGCGTGTTTTCTAAAGCGAGGTAAGTATGTTTATGTGAATTCTAGTATGTCACTTGTTAGATTGCATGTTGAGACTTGTCTGGCTACGCATCGGCCTAGGTGGGGTTTAGGTTGTCTGCTTATTGAGATTTATTCTCATTGCTATAGTGCAAACAATTTCAGATCCGCAACCGTGATTGATCTAAAAACGCCGCTAGAGTACCTCGAGGATCGAGGAGGGGTCAAGTTACCCCGTCTTTTGAGTGCCCCTTTTGTGGAGGAGTTAAGCTCACCAACTACCGTCCCCTTTTGATGAATGTGATTTGAAGTGAGTGGCCTGGGTTGATGTTGTGTATTTATGAATGCCGTAAGTTATGCCATGCAATGGTAATGCATTTGTTGAATTGTGCAAGTACTACCCCCTTTCGTCATTGTTTATTATCTGGGTTGTTTGATTTTCACTTCCGCTTGCGTTTGTCTTCATGTGTTTCGTTTGGGTCGGCGACGCATCTTGGGATGTCGCGTTCAATACGACCTTTGTGGGGTGTCGCGAGTCCGTTGTGGTCCGGGGCGTGACAAGATTCATTCTTTTTTTAAGAGAGAATTACAGTAATGGTGGGAACGTCATCGTAAGCATAGACATGTAATGTGGGTTCCTTGAAGATAACTTACAACAAGCACCCACAATCATGTCAGGATAAAAAATTATCAATCTACGGATAAAAGAAATCAAACATGAGTAACCAATTAAATTCCAGGGACGGCACAGATATTCACATTTTGTTCTATTCAATTAGCGAAAATTCCGTTTGTCCAGGTACAATCGCCCGTGGAGTGCATGAATGTATGATTCCATGAAGTCCTATGAATGTAATGATCTTTTCAAATTTAAAATAAAGAAAGCATTTCATTCACGTATTATTTTCGATTTTATTCAGTAAAGTATGATACATATAGGTTAGATTTCGAATAAAAATTCAAAGAAAAACCATCATATACTATTTTTTTTCCAAGACGAAGCTTTCTAAGATAAAAATTGCTCGTTGGACAAGGAGTTCAAACTGAACATTTCGTAATGGATGTGAGACTCTCATGGTGATGCTCGGAAAGATAGCTACAACAGTTTTTTTCCTCTCTTTTTAAAGTATTATCTTTCTTGCCAATTGCAATTCAATTCCCTCTAAATAAAAATTACACGCTCTTAACTTGCATAAGATCATGTGCTAAATTATTCAAATATACCCTAATTGAATGATATGTTAATCTGTTATGTAATTGATAACTGTATTTCTTTATTGTAAATTGTCAACTAAATAATAAAGGTTCTTAAAATATAATATATCTATTATAGAAGTCGTAAGCATTTTGGTTGTTTGTTGATTGAGTCTTAAACGTTCTATTCAGTCAATTGACTTTAAGCCTTTTCGGAAAATACGCAATCAAGTCCTAATCTCCCTGCTGGTGCGTTTTACTCATGTCCTTTTAGTTTTTCACAAAATTGCACCCTATCTTGACAAAAATGTTTCATTAAAAACTGAGTTGGAAACTCGATTATGGAATTATTTTAATGAAAAATAGAACTAAAATTTGTTCCATAACATTATGTGACTCAAGAAAAAATCAAAGTTATGTAGTTTGGATTTTTCCTATCTGTTTAGGTAGAATGTCGGCTTTATATCTCTTGGTTTCCATAATCAAGTTCTCTACTCAATGATCAATAGATTCATATGTTTTATTCTGATTGTGGTTCAAATGATGCTTCATTTCATAATAATTTTAGAGGATATAACTTCTAGTTACTAAGGTTCACCGGCAATGATAATACTACTTGATTTCATCTTTATCAAATTATTTAGGACTCAATTAACTTTAAATAATTTGGTGGCTTCTAAGCTTAATAATATCAGTTTGATTACCCTTCAAAGTGGAAAGTGAGTCATTTCAATTGATTCCACTTTGCGTGCTAATTTATTAAACTAAAAGCTTTTCCATGCACCAGATAAATCCAAGCCGACGCATTTGATCGGGTATAGCAAGACTGGCATTTGAGTGGGTTCGTCAAACAAAAGTATATATTAGCAAGTATCGGAGGAATCTGAAATATTCAAGCGCTGAAAGTAAAGTCACATGCATGCTTTGTCCTCTTTGTCCCTGTTTCATTAAACTATCGTCTTAGAATAAATTCATAAGCGCTTGTAATTTTGTCAGTGTCCTACATATGATCCCCGAAGGCACAACAAGACAAAGGCTATTTGATTCTTACAGCTAAGATACACCGATGCTCAACTACCCCGCACCTGATGCATGAGCCCCTATCCTGCTTTCAAACTTCGAAAGCAAACAAATAGATGCTCGGGACAAATTTGGCATCGGTGAATATATATATTACATAATTGTGGTAGGAAGGGACAGTCTTGAATCAATCGAGAAAAAGGAGCGATGTAACGACAAAACTTGTTTATGTCCCTATTATAAACAGATGATGGTGTTCTTTTTTTGAATTAATGGATGGCACTTCCATTCACATGTTGTTCAGTTCAATGAGCGAGGACTCCATCTGTCCATAAAAAAGTTATCGTGGTGTACGTGAATGCATGATTTCATGAAGGTCCAATGCGTTAAATTGATCTTTTCATAATTTAGATGAAGAAAGCATTTTATTCATCTAAACTTAATTTAGTAAAATTTGTTATATATAGGTTACATTTCAAATAAGATTTTAAAGGAAAAAATACCACATATCTCTATTTCAAGATATTACTTTCTAAGATAAGATCTTCTTGTTGGACAAAAAGTGCGACTCGAACACTCCATAATGGATGTGAGATTTCTATAGCAAGATCCGGAGGGGTGGCTTAGAAAATTCTATTTTTCCCCTCTTTTCAAAGTATTATCTTCCTCGCCGATGACAATCCATTTCCCTCTAACTAAAAATTTCGCGCTATTAACTTGCAAAGATCATTTGCTAAATTATCCACATATATTCCCTAATTGAATATCATGGTAATCTATTATGTAATGGATTTTTTATTCTAAAGTGTCAACTAAATAATATAGGTTCTCCAAATACTATCTATGAGCAATTAGAGCTCCAAGGTATTGGTTGTTTGTTGATTGAGTCTTAAACATTCTATTCACTCAATTAACTCCTAAGCCTCTTTGAAAAATATGTAAGTCACCTAAACTCCCCGCTAGTGACATTAATTCATCGTAAATATCATGTCCTTTTAGTTTTTTTACAAACTTAAAAATTAATTTGACAATAGTCAAGGAATAAAACACTTTTCATTTAAAATTGAGTGAGAAACTTGATCATGAGATTCTATTGAAAAATAGAATTAAAATTATTTCATAGCTACGTGACTCAAGAAAAAATAAAAATCTCACACTCTGGATTTTTCCTATCTGTATAGGTAAAATTTAGGCTTTATTTCTTAATTAGTTTCCAAAATCAAGTTCTCTATCCAATGATCGATAAGATCTATATTTTATTTCGAATTGCGGTTAAAATGATGCTTCATTTCATAATAATCTCATAGAGTATGACTATCCATATAGTGGGAATGATATTAGTACTTGACTGCATCCTTGTCAAAATATTTAGGATCCAATTGACTAAATATAATATGTTCAGGACTTAATTATTCAACGGTCAAAATATTAGGACTTTAATTACAGTTTTTCTCACACAGATAGGGTGATTAACTAAAAAAGAAAGAAGAGTTACTCTCCACATGTGCTGTGTGTTATCGGTTATAATGCAACTCCCTTGTTTGTTTGTCTTTCACCGTACGTGATAACATCAAAAGTACACATTAATTGACCTAACAAAAATTATATTTTCGATTTCAATTTCACTATAGCAGCAAGTTCGATCTAGCTATAAATGACATAACTCTCCACATGTGCTGTGTGTTATCAGTGTCATGCTTTTGTCATGTGAAATTAATTTCTACAATTTCATTATGTAGTTTTTAGAGAAAAAAATAGAGAATATATTGATTTTTAGTTAGTCATTGTGAATATATTGATCTTTTTCTTTTCAGAGTCAGGCAAACTTGAATGGATTGGAAT
The DNA here is from genome assembly GCF_021117445.2 of Syzygium oleosum. Lineage (NCBI taxonomy): Eukaryota > Viridiplantae > Streptophyta > Magnoliopsida > Myrtales > Myrtaceae > Syzygium > Syzygium oleosum. Next base: position 1,674,629 of record NW_026607500.1, on the reverse strand, counting down.
ATGCATGCTCGGACCATCACTTATTAACTAATGACATCATTCGATGCAAACCACATTATATCAAATATTACTAATTTTCTTATTTTCTTTCACAGAATTTACTTTAACAAAACTTGACATTTGTTTTTTTGTTTTGGTTGGGCTACGAAAAGCCTGGATGTACTGCTCCACAAAACCCTAGTTATTTTTCGTTGGCTTGGAGGTGCTGTCTACATTAAGCATCATTAGACCCAACATGTATGGATCATTGCATAGTTCAAGGATCCTGTATATTCTCACTTTTTTCACCTAATATTTTCACGGCTTTAACAAAATTGACTTGAGACCTAACGTGTTTAGAAATTTGATTGGACGACATAAGTGGTATGATTTGAAGAGAGCTTTCAAATGATAGAAATTTGTTGAAAGCTGATGATCACATCTCAAGATACCGTGCCATCCAAACTTGGTCATTCGATCTTGGTGATATCAGCAGTTATGTAATTTCCTCAATCAAATAGGGTCGGTTGAAAGCAGGAGTTACGAGTTTTCAGGGCACGAACAATAGATTGACCTCATTTTCTTTGCTTCCAGATTCTGCTTAAACACTGACGTCCATCTCTCTCCCTCTCTTGCAGTGGATCTAGCCTATTTTAATGTCTGTCTGTTATGCATAACCATACACAGCTCTCCTCTCTCTCCCTCATTTTTAAGGAACGGAAGAGGCTAATCCTCAAGCGCAAGTTGATCAAATGCAACATAGTCGTGCCCTTCATCATACGCATGGCGCATCCTTACGTTCGGTTCATGAGATGCCAGTTCCATGTGGCTTCATCAAACTAGTGTTGAAGACATGTAAATGAAAATGAGCAAAATAGCAATAGGCATTTTTTTTGGCGACAGCAACAGGACTAGTCACCAGGCAAATATGCAATGTTGAGATCACTTATGCACTTGCCAATATTTGACGCACCAAATGCTAAAAACAAGGAACCATCTCAACTTTGCCAGATTATCAGTTTCAACTTTCAATTACTCCCCTGAACTTACTCCGAGCCATCCCAATCTAGCTCGCCTTATGAATTTGATACTTGACGAAAACCACCGTTGAATACACTTTGACTGATAGATTCTTGGGCCAACAGCATCGTCATTTTTCGAGCGGGTTTTGTCTGATAGTGTTGTGTATTTAGATAACAATGTTGTACTGGCCAGTGATCGGTGATCCCATGTCACTCGATCCACCACACCTTTACTATAGAATTTGCATAAAAGATGATTGCCGGTATATGGAGTTTTGGGAGCAATAATATTATTTAAAAGGGCTCGACGAATGAAAGCAAGAGGAAAAATAAAAAATTTGTAGCCGTGCATTCTTGACTTTTCAGAGCAGCCTTTGTTGACGAACCCACGCCTCATGTCTTTTTCTGCTAAATATATAGTACATAATTGAGAAAAATCAGTACTTCTTTTCTTGTTGGTGGAAGCTTGATACATACATATAGTATCCAAATCACCCGATTTGAAAAATTGCGCACTGATTTTTTGTTTCCATCTAAAATTTGAGGTCAATCACACCGAGTTTTCTATTTTATGCATTATAAGGGCCCGAGATTTTCCACTATAATGAAACAACGCAGAAATAATTGATGTTATGTTTGCATACGAAATCGATAGTAACTGTTCTTGAACCCTCTGCCGAAGTTCAAGATACTAATTTCGTAAACTAATCGAAACACAAGACGAAAAATAATAATAATCAGGTTTTCCCGTAGTAGCAATTCTTCGGCTCCAAATTGAGGTCTGATGGGGGCCCTGAAAAGCAAACCCATGGGGAAGAAATACCAACTTTTCCAGCATGTTTGTGATTGTGTTTAATGTGCTTTAGATAAAACAAGTGTATTTTCATGTTAGATGTACTTTTTAGATAAGATTTTTCAGCTAATATTTTTAGGCTTTTATCATATGACGTTGCTTGAAAATTTCATCAAACAAGGTAGGTGCATACGACTTGGAAAGAGCTTTTTAGATAATAAAAATTTGTTGAAATCTGATGATCGCATCTCGAGAAACCGCGCCATCAAATATTGACCAATCGATCTTGCTGACATCAGGAGTTCCGTAATTTTCTCGATCAGATGGCGTCGGTTGAGATACGAGTTTCAAGTTTTCTCAGGTCATCAAGAATCCCATCCACCAAATCTAAAACAAATAAGATAGCACGAGCCAAAATCGTCTATAAGAACAAATAAGAGTAAGACGAAAGAGGGTAGTCTCTACCCAGACAAACTTCTGAATTGATTTTGAACTCCAACGATTGGGATGATCTTAAATGTGCATAAAATTATTTGTTCCTAGTAAGAATTTTGAATTTCCGTTTTTTTTTTGGTCAAACTTTCATTTGCAAATCCAAAAGTTATATTGTCGACTCAGCATTATTGGAGAATTATGCCGTACGGTCCGGAGCGTCAAAATAGCCTCTTTTGTTTTTGTGCGAAATATTGGCGGACCAAATACCAAGTCCCGAGTTAAGTCCCCAAATATAATTTTCCCTAATTAATGTTCTCTCAGTATTTTCCTGTCAAGCGCACCGTACGAATTCCGCATTGCCGCTAATGTATACTGTGTCATAATGCTGAAACATAGAGACGAAACAAAAAATTGAACTTCCAAAAAGTTCGCGAGAATATTGTCGTCTCTAATATGGATAAGCATCAACTCAACAAGTGCAAAATCATTTTAATGATTGGTAACCCACTTATGGTATAATTCAAGAAGAGACGACCACCAGTGAAAGAGAGCTGAAGATCACCAGAGGCCGCTAGATATATTGTCTCCGTGAGATTTGATGAGACTACTGTTAACTGCTCTAAAAGACTAAGTACTAGGCTAAAAGACTGGACTAAGTGTGGATATATTTAATTGAGAGGCAAATGAGACCCATAAAGATTTGAACTCGGGACCTCCTAGCTCTGATTCCATGTGAGATTTGATGGGATTACTGCTAATTGCTCTAAAAGCTTAAGCTATTAGATAAATGTGTGATTTAATATTTAATTATTCTAACAGTCTCAAGTATAATCAGGATTCACTTTTTTCCGGAATGTAATAGGCTCTGATTCCTCAAGCACTAGTTGGCCAAATGCAACATGGTTGTGCTCTTCATTGTACACACGGCACATCATCACGATCGTCTTCATGAGTCGCCAATTCCATGTGGCTTCGTTTAAGTACTGTTGATGACATGTGAATTTAAATGAGCAAAATAGCAAATAGGCATTTTTCGGCAATAGCAAGAGGACGGGTCATTAGGGAAATATACAATCTTGAGATCACTTTTGCATTCACAAATACTTGACGCACCAAATGCTAAGAACAAGGAACCATCTCAAGTTTGCCAAATTATGAGTTGCAGCTTTATATTACTCCCTTCCACTTCAAGCATTTGTTACTCATGACAAGGAAAAAAAAATGGAAACCATCCTAATCTAGATGGTCGTATGAATTTCGGATTACCGTACTTGATGAAAACCAGCTCACATTTTCCCAGTTTTCTTGTGGAGACTTATGAGCCGCATGCAAGTTGTAACTTGGAATGCTTGCCTTACCGGGAAGGTCATTATTCGGCCGGAAAAGCCGCGGTTTCGAGCCCTCATGACCAGCTTGTAAGTGGCACTTAAGTGATCATTTTTTTTTAAAGTTATGGCACTCAAGTGAGCCAAAAAAAAGTTATGGCATTTAAGTGTCTTCTGTACAAAAGTTATGGCATTTAAGTGTCTTCTGTACAAAAGTTATGGCACTTGCGCTGTACTTACCCCCTTGGAATTCTTGGTGATATGTGGTTATTGATATCATGGCATAGAATTTCAATCCCGCACAAGAAAAGAAAATCTCAGTCTGGTTTTTATCATTCTCCTCATCTTTGCACCCAAAGGTAATCAGATAACCCTTTTAGACAAAGCAAGTGGTAAAACCTTGCCAACGCACAGAAGCAATGCCAAATGTGTTGAGTTTAAAGATAAGAGACGCAATTGCCGCAGCCATCATGTCAATGCTAGTTCACTCATATCTGAGATGCAAGCAAATAGAGCAAGAAAAAACTTAAGCAAAAAAAAGAAAAGATTCATTACCATTTGGGATGATCGCAATGGACGGTTCCGTTCAACTGGGCATGAGCAACATTCCATTCATTGGAAGATTTGAAGGGAATATGACATGCCGTGGGATGGACCATCGTGAAAGTACTCATCTATAAAGAAGAAACAGATTGCTTTTCTCATTCAGCAAATGTGGACAGCTTAGCTTGAACAACCAGGACAACTAAATCAATCGAGCAAAGAAGCTTGAAGTGAAAGCTCTTAATTTACAACTTGTGATTGCTTTATGCAAATATGATTTTTCTATCAACCTTTAAGACAATCCCAATCCTAAGATTGAGGTATTCACTGCCTCATTTGCGCTTAGCAAGTTAGCAATAATGACCGACTATGAGCAACTTCTGCTGAATATCGTGAATGATAAAAAACTAATAAAAAAGACGAGAGACCACGAGATTCGTAGGAGGTTTTCCTATTATCCCTGTGGACACAACTCTTCAATGAATTATTTGTGTCTTCACTAAAGAAGGCAAATGAAGCATAAATTAAAGATTGTGGAGGTGAAAAAGATGGGAAAAGTGTCAGAAAAGTCATAAACCGAATGCATTGGTGCCAATTTAGTTATAAACATTTTAATTGTGCTAATTTAATTCTAAACATTTTGATCTAGTGCCAATTCAGTCCTTCCAGCTAATTTCAGCCGGATATTGCTAACATGGATGCCGGCTATGCCACGTAGGCTGGCCGGCGCTGACATGGATAGTTTTTATAATATTTTAATAATTTCGATTTTTTTCTTTCTTTTTTTTCTCTCTTTTTTTCCTTGTCTTTCTGATGGGCGGCACAACCATAGTCGGCAAGGGCTAGCCTTGCCTGAGTGAGGGTGGCCCTTGCTGCCATAAGTGAGGGTCGACCTCGCTGGGGCGATATCATGCCCCGAATCCCAACGGGCTTGCGACACCCCTTGAAAGTCGTATTGAACACGACGTCTCAGGTTGCGTCGCCGACCCAAACGAAACACTCGTAGACAAACACAACGGAAGCGGAAATCAAACAACCCAGACAATAAATAATGACAAAGGGATAGCACAAAACAATAATTTCATAACAAAGGAAATCAGTCAGACAATATGTCACGCCCCAAACTCCATTGAGCACGCAACACTCTTCAACGGTCGAATATCGCAACATCCCAGAAAATCGCCGACCCAATTCAACTTATCAGAGATTTAAATCAATCAGCAAAAGCCACAAATACCCGGACAATAATCGACCAGGGGTAAGAGGGAGAATAGATATCCATTACTCATCCAAACTTATACAATATTCACATATACAACCTATAATATACAAGCACACCGAATATCTAAAATATGCACCACCGACATCCAAAAAGATCAGCAGCTTAGTATACCCTATCTCCAAAAATGGTACACTTCAAAAAGCCTACTCTCAACCCCTACACTAGCCCCTATGCTCTTTAGATGGCGTCCACTCAGAGTTTGACTCCTCATCACCCAAATCTGAATCCCCCTGAACTATCTGCTCCTCCGAGGACTCCGACTCAGCCTCGATCTCAATCGGGTTGTTTATATCACCCGACTCCACTGAAACTTCGACCCGCTCCTCCTCATCTAGCTCCTCATCTGGCTCGTCCTCTGGCTCGTACTCGGGTGTGTCCTCTAATCCCATCTTTGGGTCTTCTCCGGGCTCATCTTCAGGCTCTGCTTTTGGGGCCTCTTCAGGTTCTTCCTCAGGGTCTTCGTCTTCTGGTTCCTCCTCTGGTATTGCTTCGAGATCCACGTCCATAGGGTCATACCTTGCCTGTGACTCCTTCGGCTCCAGATCAGGCTCAGCCACGGGAGGTTCAGGTGTTGCAAGCGCGGCCTGATGTCCGGACTGCGCTAGACTAGTCTCCAAACTAGTCATCTCGCCGTTAGGAAGGGGTATGGCTGACGGGTCCCAATCCTCAATTCCGTCAAATGGGACGTCAAAGCCTCGGATGGGGCCAAACTCATCTATCCCGTCCCTGAACATCCAGGTGGTGTAGGTATGAGCCTGCCAGAGAGGTAGTCCTACGTCTACCCAAACTACTGAAGTATGCTTCACCCAGGTCATATTATCATCTATCGAGTATTCTACAACATCATGGTCGGTGTGCATAGGAATCCCAAAACGCTGCGGCGGGGGTGGTGGAAGGTTCATGGCTTAGACCAGGGTTCTGAAATTTGTTGATTGAAACAACCATGAGAATACATCTCAATAAGTACACACCTTAAATCCCACCTAGGCTATCACGTACCTCCAGACAAATTCAAACACAACCATCACATAACAGGCACACAATTTATACTTACCTGGGCCTTTCCTGCATGCAACCTGCACATTAGCCACAATAGCACAATTTCCAACCACACGCACATGCCAAATACATTTCACGCACTCAGTCATGCCTCATCACATGAATTTCATTCGACTCGCCAGTGACCCGCGTAATAGTATCGCCTCAGGTTCACTGCGACTATCTCATGTTTTCCACTCAACTCGCCAGTGACCCGCATAATGGTACCGCCTCAGGTTCACTGCGACCAACTCATATTCACAACACTTCTGGGCCCGCGTAGTGGTACCGACTCGGCCATGTATCTTGGCCATGTAATGATACTGCCTCAGGCTCAACATCCACCACCTACGACACAACCCGCGTAATGGTACCGCCTCAGGTTGGCCGTCTTCCGGTAATACCGGGCATCCTCCCACGTGGTAGTACCGCCTCAGGACGGATCAATTCCCCGCGTAATGGTACCGCCTCAGGAATTTTTGTAACCACACATACAGCACCGCACACAATTTCTCACTTGTTCACTTGCTCGACACCAACATGCCACCATACTAGTCGATCAAGTTCGGCCCGTGCACGCACCAAATCACACATAATTCACATACTCAATCAACACCCAATCGTGGTCAATTACCAATCAAATCAATTCAACCCATGCGTGCATATAATAGCTCACATTTAAATTGATCAGCTCACGATTCAACAAACATACAAGGCCACTAATGGGCCCACAATCACAGCCAATATTATGAGCATAAATTCAGCATTTCTAAGCTCATTTCTAGCCATAACAAACATCACAATCCAGCCACTATACAACGCACCAATCCGACACCATTTGTCCTTAAATTGAACCATATGCTCGTCAGTACGAGTCTCAATTTCCAGCATTCAATTCGTCATCAATTCAGCCCCGAAACATCACCATTTCACCACCTAAAATCAGCCAACATCCGCCATTAACCAATCCACACAAAACAGCCCACACAACCACTAATTAATCCTAAAACGGCCCCTAATCAACCCGAATCAATTTCTAATCATGTCTATCGGTACCCGATATCCTAAATAGGGTTTAGGGGGCGACTTACTTGGACTTTGAGTCGGTTCTGCTGAAGGGGAAAGGGAGGCAGACCGGCGGCGAGGCGGCGGCGAGCGGCTTGACAAGCGGCGACGGTGAGCGGCTCGACGGACGGCGGCGGCTAGCTGGACGGTGGCTGGCCTCTCACGGCTGAATAGGACATAGTGAAGATGATGGTGTTTCAGTGGGGGAACAGAACAGGGGAGAGAGAGACGGTAGGTGAGCGGCAGGGTGAGGCGAGTGGTGGCTCCGGCGAGCGACTGCTCCGGCCAGGCGGGTAGACGGCTGGCTTGCTATGCCGGCTGCTCACGGCCACAGAAAGAAGAGAGAGACGGCGGCGAAAGGGTGGCGAGGGCATGGCTCGATGATCGGACGGTCGGTGACGGGCGGACGGCGGCGGTACGGCTAAGGGGGAAGGAGGCGGTCGGTCGGTGGGGAGGTTTTGCCGAGAGAGAGAGGGAGAGAGTGAGGAGAGAGAGTGTGTGTTTGGGCTAAATAGTCCAAGGTCAATCACTGAGGTGCCAAATGACCATCATGCCCCTCTTTCACATTTTCAATCCACGGTCAAGATTCGATCTTATCTTGAGATCAACGGCCGAGATCGAATCTTTTCCAAAATATCCAAGGGCAATTTGGGAATTTCACAAAAAGTTCAAGGGCAAAATTGTCCAAAAATTTCTATTTCTAAGGCTAGGGTGAAATGACCAAAATGCCCTTCCCCAATAACACTTGGCCTTAACAAACTTCCAGGGGTAAAACGGTCATTTTTCATTTCTCGCCGAAATTCGATTTTTCTGAAGGATACGGACAATTTCGAGGCTAACCGAGCAAATGACAACATCGTCCAAATGATATGTCGTGACTTTCTAAATTTTCAATGTCCAACTTGGTCTCTAATTAATGACTAAGTTCTGAATAACATAACTTGCGCGTTTCTCGAACTAACGGGTGGCTTTTGGGGAAATTCGCACTTTTGACCTGTGGCCGTTACTGAATCAAGCCATGTTCAAGTTCACTCGGGTCGTGACGACCTCGGTTGTCACTTAATCGCGAGGATCGATCGCTAGTTCCGACGGGCACGATCGTTTGGTATAGGTTTGGGGTCATTCGTCAATTCATTTCGTGGTCAAGCGGAATCACCCGCGATCCACTCGTATGACAATTGGTGAACTGATCCCTAACTATCCTTGGATCGGCCTACACTGGCTCAAAATGTCAGCTCGACAATTTTCATGGTTGAAAGTCGGTTCACGATCGAGTTTTTTGGTTGCGCAAATTTAAATCCCTAATGAACCTTTCCATAACGGTTAGTATTCCCGAAGTGATCAATTCTGGGCGAGATCTAACTACAAGCACGTCCATAAACTATTCATTTCATAAATCCCAAGTGGATCGGATTTCAGAATGTCATACAATAGGCCCCTAGGGTTACATCCACCATCATCATCAAAAAGGGACTGGTGGTAGGGTAGACTACGGCATACGCAAAAAGGGCTCTATCAAACGCTTCTATGCCCGGCACCCAAATGCTCCTACGGTGCCCAATCTAAATCGAACCTTGAAGACTCCGACTCCGTGTCCGAGTCGATCTCGATCGGCTTCTCCTCGTGCTCGGACTCCATAGGCTCCTCCTCGGGCTCGGGCTCAGGATCGAGCTCTAGTTCTTCAAATTCCTCCTTGAGCTCGGGGTCCGCAGGTGCTACGGGCCTTGGTACGGGTTTGGGGATGGGGTTCTCCAGTGGATCGTCGGAATCCGTCACCTCGCCATCAGGAGTATACTTGTCCCAGGGCTCTCAATTCACCGCATCCTCGCTAGCATGCTGTAGCCCCTCAAAACCACGGATTGGCCCAGTAGTCTCCAACCCGACACGATGAAACCAGGCCAAGTAGGTGTGGCGCTGTAAGCCCTCTAAGCCTATATCTACCCAGACTGTTGTAAGGTGCCTAATGTAAGTCTGGTTGGGACCTACCGGGTACTCGGTCTCCTCATGCACCGTATGCATAGGGACCCCAAAACGCCTAGCTAGCGGCATACTCAAGGGTGGGGATCTGAAATGGTTTGCATTATAGCAATGAGAATAAATCTCAATAAGCAGACAACCTATACCCCACCTAGGTCAATGCGTACCCAGACGAGTTTAACATGCGATTTAACAGCCAACACAATCGAATCCACACAAACATACTTACCTCACCATCGACCAAGTGCCAACTCTACATATTAGTCAATTCACATTAATGCAATAACATCTCATGTACATATCACAATCACTCGAGCACCATACACACGTACATTCACCCAATTCCATCAAGTACAATACACATGCGCGTCCATCCAACTTTCACACGACCCGGGTCAACACCCCACAGATCCTTTCTCACTTTCTCACGACCCGCGTAAACACGCCTCAGGTCAACCCTCCGATCAATCCGGGCTTTATCCCACGTCAACACGCCTCAGGACTTTTCTCACGACCCGGGTCAACACCCCACATGTCCTTTCTCATAACCCGAGTCAACACCCTACAGGTTGGCAGCCCTTCGATCGATCCGGGCTTGGTCAAGCAAACACACACGCCACATAATTCAGTCAATTTCCACGTCTTTCACATAATCAAATATCACACAACCATTTCCAAACGACCACAACACGATTCGCCATTCTAACACGTCATAATTCCAAACTCAATCATACTACCCGTAGCAGCCCGCCAACCCGACATTCAAGTCGACACATTCAAATATCCAATTCATCCACAAACGCCACGACAGCCCAAACATCGAACCCATCTCAATCAGTCACCAATTAAGCCATACAATCACTACAATTTAATCCACCAACTGGCCACATTCACATATCAATCATATTCCAAGCTTAGCCTGTCACGCCCCGAACCCTATCGAGCTCGCAACATCCGCCACTGGTCAATTTATGCGACATCCCAGGGTTATTGCCGACCTTAATTACAATCATCAGATATTTAAATCCACAGCGGATACTACAATTAATCCCGGACAATTTAAAACTGGGGAAACATTCAGGGAGAATATACATATTCTTTTCTCATTCGAACTTATACCAGAATATTCACAATCTTACAAACCTTAATATACATGTGCACACCGTATTAAAACCATCGAAATCAAAATGGACCGATGACCTGGCATTCTACCCTAAAAAATGGTACTCGCCAAAAGCCTGACTGTTGCGCCCCTACATTATCCTTTTCGCCTCTCACTCGGAGTCCATTCTGAATCTGACTCCTCGTCACTCAAATCCGAACTCCCCTGAACGGTCTGCTCCTCGAAGGACTCCGATTCTGCCTCGATCTCAATCGGGTGATTGATGTCACTCGACTCGGCTGGAACTTCATTCTGATCCTCCCCAGCTAGAAAATCAAAGAAATTATATTCTGGCACGAAATTGGGATCCATATATTGTTCATATGGGAGTACATACTCCGGTTCCTCTTCGGGCTCCTCAGGCTCGTTCTCGGGTTCTACCTCGGGCTCCACTTCCTCTGGTTCCTCCTCGGGGATGGGTTCTAAATCTATGTCCATTGGATCATCTTCAGCTTGCAATGCTTCGGGCTAGGGTTCATGCTCAGTCTCTGAAGATCCCTCTGCTGCGGGCGCTGAATGCAAACCAGACTGAGCTAAACTAGTCTCCACACTAGTCAACTCTCCGTCTATCGGGGGTATGGCAGAAGGGTCCCAATCCCCTACTAAGTCAAGCGGAACATCAAAACCTCTAACGGGCCCGAACTCATCCCCCGCTGCATCCCGGAAGAACCAAGCAGAATACTTATGCTCTTCCCAAAGAGGCAAACCTACATCTATAAACACTGTAGAAGTGTGCTTAATCCAGATCATGCCATCACCCATAGGAAATTCTGTAACGTCAAACTTGGTGTGCACTGGTACCCCAAAACGCTCTAGTGGCTACGGTGGAGGATTCATGGATCTGGTCGGGGTTCTGAAAATATTGATTGAAATAACCATGAGAACACTTCTCAGCAAGTTCACCCCTAAACCCCACCTAGGCTATCACGTACCTCCAGACAATTAAACAAACACAAACACAATCACATACACGCAATCACACGCAGGCACAATTCTAATTTCAGACATTCATTTCATTCTCATCATATCTTTTTCCACATTCCTCGCCAGTGACCCACGTAAAAGTACACGCCTCAGGTACACTGCGACCTCTTTTCACAACACTTCTGGGCCCGCGTAAACGTACGCGCCTCAGGCCATGTTTCTTGCCTACGTTGAAGTACACGCCTCAAGCTCAACACCTACCACCTACTGCGCAACCCGCGTTGAAGTACACGCCTCAGGCTAGCAGTCTTCCGGTAATACCGAGCATCGTCCCGTATAAACGAATACGCCTTAGGACGGCACAATTTCCACGAACACATATCACACCACACCCACTTTCTTACTCATGCACATGCTCCACAAGCATTTACCACATTTAACTGGCCAATCACACGTGGCCCGTGCACGCATTAATTACACATGACCCATGCTCACTCAGCATTTGACAAGGCCAATTTTAATAATTAAATCAGTCTGGCCCATGCGTGCACCCAACAGGCATATTTCAATCAGGCAATTACACAACCATGCACTCAATTTCATCACAAAAATTCAGTCACAGTTGAAACACACCATAAACGTACAATTCGCCATTTTTCTCTAACCAAATGGCGTCAAATCGATTCCGGTCCTTCACGAGACTTTCTCGCCATTAAATGTCGGTTCTAAAAATCCAACTTGCGTCCCAATCGGCCCATCACAGCCCATTGAACAGTCATCCACAGCCCACTATCGATCTCAAATATTCCACCAAAATTTTCCAAATTCAATCCTAAGGCCCACCACATAATTCCATTCCTAAATCATGAAATTTCGCACTTAATTTAAACCCGATTTCACGCAAAAATCACCCGTCGATACCCGAAGTCCTAAGTCGGGTTTAGGCGAGACTTACCTAGTTCTAGACTCACGCGGCTAGAACGGAAGCGGCGGCAAATCAACGGGGATGGCGGTGAACGGCGGCGCGGCTTGGCGGTGGCGATCGGCGAGCGGTGGCGGCTTGGGCGGTGGCCGATTGGCTCACGGCCGCGAGAGAGGGGAGAGAGAGGAATGGCGGTGAGGTGGCGTGAGGGTGGGGACGGCGGATTGGCGACGGAGCGCGGTGGGCGGTGCGGCGGCGACGGCGAGCGTGACCGGCGATTGGCGGTCCGGGCAGGAGAGAGAGAGGGAGATCGGAGGGGGCTCACGGTGGGGGAAAAAAAAGAACCGAATGGGGGAGAGAGAGAGAGAGAGAGGAGAGAGAAAGGGTCATTGGACCTAAATAGTGAAATTTTGACCAATTTGTCAAATTACCAAAACGCCCTCGTCTAATCTTTTCATCCGACGGTCCAGATTCGATCTTATCTTGAATCCGACGGCCCAGATCAAAATTTACCAAAAATATCCAAGGACAATCTTGTAATTTCTCAAAAAGTCCAAGGGCAAAATTGTCTTTTCCAACTTTTAGGGCAAAATTACCAAAATGCCCTTGCCCTTTAAAACTAACCCTTTAATAAATTCCAAGGGTAAAATGGTCACTTTCTCCGTTTCTCGCTGAAATCGAACTTTTCTGAAAAATCCGAAGAAATCCAGAGTTGCACGTTCCAATTACAACATCGTCCAAAGGTCCTGCCGTGACTTTCCGAATTTTTTGACGGTCGGTTTGGTCTCTACTCAATATTCCAATTATATATTCATAACGTAACTCGAGCGTTTCTCAGACTAACGGGTGGCTTTTGGGGAAATTCGCCTATACGACCCGTGACTGATACTAAATCGAGTCACGTACAATTTATTCAGACCGTAATGACTTCGGTTGTCATTTAAATCGCGAGGATCGATCACTAGGTCCGATGAGTACGATCGTTCGGAATAAGTTCGGGATCGTTCGTCAATTCATTTCGTGGTCCGGCGGAATCACCCGCGATCCACTACTATGACAGTGGCGAACTGACCCTTAGTTATTCTTGGATCGGCCTACTATGGCTTAAAATATCATATCGGCGATTTTATGGCCGAAAGTCAATTCACGATCGAATTCTTACTTAGTCACACGAATTTTAAGTCCCCAGTTAGCCTTTCCCTAATGGTTAATATCCCAGGAATAATCAGTTCCGGGTGAGAACTAGCTACAAGTACATTAATAAAATAATTTATTTCATAAATTCCAAATGAGCGGAATTTCGGAATGTCACATAGCCACTAAACCGATACTAATTAACCCTTAAACAAGTCTAAAAATACCCTTTATACTAAGTAGGGTTTAGGGAGTCACTTACCTAAGTTTGGCCCGGAAAAAACTGGCAATGGTCCTAAAATGGCCCGGGGGAACAGTGGCGGCTCGACGCGGCACGGGCATAGCGGGCACAGTGGCCAGCAAAGTGCTCGGCCACGGACGGGGTGCTCGGCTACGGCTAGGCACTCGGCCCGGCGAGCTGGGCGACTCGGCCACGGCCTGGGCAGCGGCTTGGGCTGTCCGGCCACGACCGGGGTAGCGGTTGGGCTGCTCGACCGACGAGCGGGGTGACTAGGCCACGAGCAAGGGCAGCGGCTGGCTACTCGGCCACGGCCCGGGATGCTCGGCCACGACTAGGCAAGTGGCTGGGCTGGTCGGCGAGCGAGTTGGCCGGATAACTAGGCGGCGGCAACGAGCGGCGACGGCGGTGACAACGGTGGCGGCGAGCTGCTGGTGGCTAGCGAGCTGGGCTCGCGGCGGCGACTACGGTGGGGACGGCAGCCGAGGCGGCGATGGGCGAGAAAGGGGGAGCTGGGGCGGTGGAGGCAAGCCGGCGGAGGTCGGGGAAGCACGGCGGCGTCGCAGGCGGTGAGGCGAGGCGAGGCCGGACGAACTGCCTGGCGGCTTGGCGGAGCCGTGCTGCGGCGGACGCGACGGCAAGCTGCTGCTGCGCTAGAAGGGGAGGGGGAACAGCCGGGTCGGGGTCAGATAGTGCGGCTGGGGTGGGCGGTGCGGCGGTCGAGCGAGCGGCGGTGCAAGGCGAACGGCGAGTGGTGGTCGGCGGTGAGCAGCAAGAAGAAGCAGGGGCAGCGGCGCGGAGAGGAGGAAGAAGAAGGAAGAAGAAGAGTAAAGAAAAGGAAGACAGAGAGAGTGGGCTGCGTGGGAGGGGGGGGGGAGAGAGAGGGGACGTGCGCAGTGTGGGCGCAGCAGAAGGAGAGAGAGAGAGGGACAAATTCAACGCACTCAAGTGCGATCCGACGGTCCTCGTTCAAACCCGAAATCGATCCGACGGCCCGCGAAAACCCTAATTATAAATTAGGAAAAAAAAGGGCCAAAAGACATTAAATAAAACACACTACGAAGGAGGTCTACCAGTCCAAATCCGTACCCGGTCAAAATTTCACTTTTCACTAATCCCGGGCAATATCGACGCTGACCACAATAATATCGTCACTGTCCAATTAAATTCATCGCGAAACTCCGAGAAATCCGACACCAAAGTTCGGGCTCTAAATAACGGCCAAATTCGATCAAATGCGATTTTAGCAAAATCTCAAATTTAAAAATAACCTGACAGTGATCAGTTCTGGGCGAGATTTAACTATAAGCACACTGACAAAATACACGTTTTATAAATCCCAAAAATGGATCGAAATTCGGAATGCCACAGGCGAGGGTGAGCATCGACAAGGCCACCCTCGCCAAATGGCAAGGCCACCCTCGCCAACTGGCAAGGCCAAGCGTTGCCTGGGCAAGGGCGGCCTCGCCTAGGCTAGTGTAAGGCCCTAGGCGATGCCCGGCAAGGCTGCTTTGGCTTGGGCGAGGGTTGGCCTCGCCAAATTTGGTGAGGGTAGCCTCGCCGGCATTTGCTCTCGTCGGCCACCGGAAAGAAGAGGAAAAAAAAGAGAGGAAAGAAAAAGAACGGAAAAAAAAGAATTGGCACTTGGTCAAAAAAATCAAAATTTTTAAAAAAACTTGTTTAAAAATGTTTATGTTAGCGCCAGCCGCCGGCCATGCCACGTAAGCTAGTCGGCGTCCATGTCAATAATATCCGGCCAAAATTAGCCGGAAGGACTGAATTGACACAAGATCAAAAAGTTTAGGATTAAATTAGCATAATTAAAAAGTTTAAGACTATATTGACATCAATACAATGGGTTTCGGATTTTTCACACTTTTCCCAAAAAAAAATCATTACGCAAAAGTGATAGCCCAACCATGGCATCAACCAGAACTTGATCGACCCCAAAATGCCAGCCTTATAATTTGATTGGTCGCCACTTAATCCTCATAAGCCAAACTGATCTTCACCCATTTGACTTCATTTGGTCTGAACTTGTTCAGGTCAAAGTGCCGAATCAACCTTGTAGGCAATTTAGTCAGATTAAGATCAATGCATTTACATGAAAAGACTGCGGATGAGAATTAATGTGATAAACCACCATCAATTTGACATTTTGAATTTGAAGGCATGGAGAGCGCGAAACAAGCATCTCTATGGAAATAATCCTGTTTTTTCAGTTTCACACATACCTATGAGCTAAGACATCCAAGGACGAATTGTGCCATATCCACAAGTAATTGCCTTCCGAAGAAAAGGAGTCAAACTCCTCTTTCCAAACAGGATGCCAAGTTGTATCTTCAGACGACCTATTGATTTACGAATAGAAAAGGGAAAAAACATTAGGATGGTTGCATAAAGGCAGTCAAGAGGTGATTAATCATACGACTTCAACAATATGAGCATGTTAACCAAGGAGAATATTCTCACTAGAAAAACGAGCATGTGTCCAAAACATATATTATAGACATGAAAGAGAACAATGAAATAATTTACATATGCGTGCAAAGTGCAGACAATTGTCTTCTGCACATTTCCTCTCTATTTGCAAAGTAAACAAGTATCTTTATATATGTAAATTAAGCACAGAGTAGACAGCCTTAAAATGGACTATTTGTTAAAAAACAAGGAAAATATACTGTCACAAGAGCTTTCTGCTTGTTGTTAAAGGACTACTGCTCCTCTATTTCATTTGGATAGGTATTCAAAATGGACTATCGAATACAAAACCCTAAAGGGAACGTCTTACAAACTTGTTAGTTTTTGCATGATGCTTCCAATTGTTCCAATTCCTCACACGCTATCCACATCCATGTTTGATTTCCTACATTCTTCACAAGCTTTGTAGTTGTCAACAGACTCGCTTAACATTGGGCATCGATGAACATAGGGATGACATGTCTTGGGTATATCAGGCAAACCTTGCAATGATTCACAGTGAAAGAGTCGCAATGTCTCCAACTTAACTAGTTTTGATAGATCAGGTAACCTTTCTATGGAGCTACAACTCTTAATTAATAATTCCTTCAGTGATTTCAATTCTCCCAAATCTTGAATCTCGAGTAGCTGCGAGCAATTCCACACTGTCAGCTCTTTGAGCTTCCCTAAGCTTGATAGACCCGATAGCCTCACCAGCAATTCACATTCTGCCACTGTTAAATTCTGGAGACTCTCTAGCTGTTCAAACTCAATCTCTCTCAACCAACATCTAAAGAGTGTTAACTCAGACAAATATCTCAAATATCTCAAGTTGGAAAAGAATGGCTGTTCTAGTGGTGACTTGACATCTCCTAATTCCAAACGACAAAGACTAAAAGGAAGCCTTGTGAGAAATCGAGGATCGTCACAAGATATGCGAAGTGACCAAAGCTGAGGAGGCCATGTGATATCTGTACTTAGATTCCACTCCTCCCCTTTTGCTGACTCCCCCATCCACTTCGATGAAGTTTGTCCCAGGGTGCCAAGCACAGACTCCGCTACGAAATATAAATGTTTTAGGCTGGCAGGAAGTTCCGGCAACCTTTCAAGCTTACGGTTATCTCCCAAACGAAGTTCTCGTAGATAAGATAGTTGATTAATGGTGGTTGGCACTCTGCTCACCTTGCTACCTGATAAGTCTAGCTCCTCCAAAAAGGATACTAGCCCAATTTCGCTTGGGATTTCCCCCTCAAGATTGCTACAACCGCCAGATTTCAACACTTTAAGATTCTCCAGCATTCCTATGGCCTTCGGTAACTCTCTTATCTCACTCTCAGCTAGAACTAAGCACTCAAGCCTCTTAAGATATCCAATAGAAGCAGGCAGTTCTGTAATTTTTGTACCCTGCAAATGTAACTCAAGCAATGATTGTAGTCCTCCAATGGAGTTTGGCAGCTCCCTTATTTGTGTGAATCCCAAGTTCATTTTCTCCAGCCTTTTGAGATCTCCAATAGAATCAGGTAACTCTGTAATCCTGGTGTCGAACAAATTCAATACAAGCAATGATCTCAATTTTCCAATGGAGTCTGGAAGCTTTCTAAGCCGATAACAACCCCTTAAAGACAAGCTTGTCAAGCCCGCCATCTCTCCAATAGATGGATGAAGCTCTCGCATACACTGCCCCTCTAGCTTCAGACTTGATAGGTACTTTAGACCGCATATTGCAGAAGGCACTGCGAACAAATCAAAATGGAGGCTTGCAGACAACTTTGACAGTTGAAATTGGCTTGCAATTATTTCCAAGTGCTTCAAGCGCTCTAGCTTACGGATAGAGCTACCAATTTGTAGTGACTTTGGACAATGTTCATTAACAACTAGTATCTTCAAATTCAAGCACGTTGAGAAGTCAGGAGTTGTCGAGAGATGGCATCTTGTGAGATGTATAACTTTCAAGTCACGATTCGCCTGCAAAACAAATTAGAAGTAGAAAAGTAAGGCAAGGCAAAATGGCTACAAACGTATATATGTGATACAAGAACATACCAAGCATGGGCCCCATCCATTCCAGTCCTCTGGAATGTTACTGTCTGAAAATTTGAGAACGACTAAGTTCCATAAACATAGATTGACCGCCTGCAAGTCTGAAGGGCAACGATGCCAAGAAAGCCATTTTAAACGTAACAGAAGATTCTTAAAGTCTCCTGCCAAATTACCCCCCTCTAATTCCAAGAACCTTAAGCTAGGCAGCCTCGAAAAATCTTCACTTGTAAAGTTGTGCTCTTTGGAAAGTCCAGTTAGTTTGAGTGCTATAATGTTATCTGTTCCCTAACAACATGAAAAGTACTAAGTGAACTTTCTATAGTGACAAAAGAGAACACATTCCGTGAGCACATATTGCATTGACTTGTTCTATAAGTAAAAGTGGTGGATGGAATTAATTAAAGTGCCAAAAGTATATGAGAATTTGTCTATTTTATCCGGCAAACCATTCAGTTTGCTTCTATTTTCAGATCGTAAATGTGAGCTATAGATATCATCGGCAAGATATAAATCACGATGTTACCTTCATTTCACTCAATCAAACGAATTTAGTTCTCTGGAAGACGCAACACAAACAAAAGAACACATTCAGAAATATACTTTAAACTTTCGAGCTGATGTTTCCTTGATCGAGAAGACAGTAGCTGTGAATTAAATTTACCTTTCTAGTCTCCACCACATGTAACGCAATCTTGGGACACCATAATCTACTACGCTTCTCGGGGACTTTGGGGTCTTCTTGTCGAATAATTTCTCTTCCAAGATCTCTGAGCAGGTGATGCATCAAGAGTCTATCATCAACAATCTTTATCAAAGACATCCGGGTAAGGATAATGATATCACTTCTTGGGAAAAAATCCAACGCTTTCCACATATAATGTGGATGGGTTCTTTCTTCACCAATAAAGTAACATGCAATATCAAGAAAGATTTCTCTTTGCGCATCCTCTAGCATTTCAAAACTAATCTTTAATTTGTCAAGGACATCTTGATTGGGAGCTAAGTCTAATTTCTTCAATGTATCTTTCCAAAGTCCTTTACTCTTACAATAAAGAGAGGAACCGATAACCTCGAGAGCTAAAGGAAGTCCACCAGCTTTGCGAATAATTTCACGAGAAATATCATAGTAGCCATGTAGAGGGGAATCCCTTCTGAAAGCATGCTTACTAAAAAGCTGAAAAGCACTGTCATGGTGCATTTCTCTCATTTGATAGATTTTAAATTCTTGGATATGCGTTTGGACATAATTTTCTCGGTTCTGCTCTTCGATCGGCAAAAAGTTGGTGTCCCTCGTTGTAATAATAATTCTGCTCCCTAGACCAAACCAATCACGCTTTTCTGCAAATTTTGAGAGTTGGTCCCACTTATCTAGGTCATCAAGAACAATGAGAACTTTTTTGTCACGAAATCTCCTTTTAATTTGGTTAATCCCTGCATCGGAGTCAGAAATTTCCACTGGTTTAAAGTTGAGAATTTCTGACAATAATTGTTTTTGCAATTGAACAACTTTGCCGCCCTTTGAAGCTTCTCGAACATCCGAAAGAAAGCTACACCCATGAAACCGACTAGAAATTTGATTAAAGACAACCTTGGCAAGAGTTGTCTTACCGATGCCTCCCATACCGTGAATTACTAGATAATGTACATCAGGAGAACCTTCATCTAACAGGCGCAAGACGTCTTTAACACTATCTTGAATTCCGACTAAATGATCAGGCAGATTTTTGTCTCTTTTATTCAGCTTGATCAAAACTTCGGTGACGAGTAATCTAATGATTTCACCTTGGCTGTCATAATTGATACAAAGAGTCTAGTCAGAAAGATCGAAGGTAGAGTACTAACCTATCAAGTTCGGGAATATTGTAAATTAAACACGAACCAGCCACTGACGGATGGGGACTAGGGGGAGCGACCGCCCCCATCCCACAAAATTTTGTATGGATACTCTGCAAATATACTGGAAAAGAATCAATTATAAGTAAATCCCCCCATCCCCCATCCTCCTCCCCAAAAAAATATATTAATTCCTATTATAAAAACTTTATCTAATATAAAATTTCAAGATCTATCTCTGTTTTCTAGGAAATAAATAATCAAAATCCATGCCTTTTTACTTAGAATGAATTGAAATTATATATTGTATTCAATGGTCAAAAATGTAAATCGTTAAGATAAGAGCGAACTTAAACTTTATAAAAGATACTCCTTCATTCCTAAATTGTAATAATCGAAACCTTTGGATTTTCTTCCTTTAAATATAAGCAAATGATTTCTTTAATCCTTATTTATTGATCGCATATCGTGTGTGATTTGTTTTCTAGTTCTGCATGGATGAAAATACTAATAGCTAGAACAATTGTTTTCGAATCAAACCTATATAAAATTAATTTAGAAGTTACAGAAAAAATGTTTGTATTCTATCTAGAAGATGCATATCGAATATTGAATTTAAATTCCTTTGTCATGTCTTAGTAGAGAGTTCATCTACCATTATATATTAACTTATATGTATTAACAATTCTTTTTAATTATTTGTTTCTCCGTATTAATTTTCCAGAAAAAAATAATGATTTTTAAGTTGACATTATTTATTCGCCGTGTATGGGAATCTACATTGCTTAGGTAAATTTTTCCATTCATACAAAAAAATTACTTAAATTACGATGAAGCCAACATTAATTGAATATTTCAGTAAAAGAGTTCTTGCTGAAAAATAACTTTAATAAATTTCATATAATTAAAATCAAGAGTCATCACGACAAAAAAGTATTTCTCTTGTCCAGATTGTTCACTTAATGTGTAAGTTTATTCACTTCTCTTGTGTGAAAGATTTTTTTTTCTTTCTATATTTCATAAATGACTTTGGCGTCCCCTGGACCTAAATCCTGGCTCCATCATGGACACAAAGTAATAGAGCCTCTTTTTACCAGAATAAAATAACGTCTTTCATTGAAAAGCCAACGTCTCGTGACTTGCAATGGGTTCTGTTTGGTAGGCCAAAATGGAATAGACAGTGAATGGAATGGAATAAAACGATAATTTCAATAATTTTTGTTTGATGAATTGTGGGAATGGAATGGAAATTCTTATATTCTGGTTGTAGGCAAATATGTCTTGAATGAGAGTATTCTACTAAATTTAATTTACATTGTACTTATTTGTATTTATTACAGTATCGTTGAATTTAGATTATATTAATATACATTTATAATAATAACTGAATAGTATACTAATTGATATTTCCTAAATATGATTTAGAATTATTAGATGTATAAGAGTGATCATATTATTCTTCTTTTATTAACTATGATGAAAAATTGGTAACCATCAGTTTTAATTGATCCTTAAAACTTAATTTAGAATCATAATTTATTAATTTTAATAATATTATTCATTAACTGTAATTATATAAAAAATTAGCAATCATTTATTATTAGAGTTGAGGCACATGCTCCGCGGTTGCCTTGTTGTCGGGGATTACAAACGAAATGAGATATATCAATTTTTCATGAAAAAATTGAGTAATTATTTACTTGAGTGAATGTGTGGTGAGAACTTATTAAATATGTGTGAATTGAAGAATAAGTTGATGAAACAGAGACCAACAGAGACCACTGAGCAATATTAAATTTTGATGCAAGGACGAGAGTATTTGCTATTATTCATGTTTATATGAATTATATATCTTATATTACAAAAATTAAAATTAAATAAAATTAAATAATAATAATAATAAAGGCTCAAAGCTTACCCTCTGTCTTTGAGATGCCATCCTTTGATATGAGCGACCTCCCTCAACGCCTCCTTCCATTGATCCACTAGATCGCAGCCAAATTTGTGCTCGTGCTTCTGCAAATCATCGTAGTACAACCCCGTTTTAAGCTTGACATCGTCAGGATCCACATCAAAGAAAATCGGCAGAATCATCGCTTTGCCGTTGCTGTTTCTCGAGCATTCCACCATGTATGCAAGCTCACGAAGGCACCATGCACTAGACGCATAGTTTCTAGAGAAGATGGGTATACAGATTGTGGAGCTCTTGATCACGCGCTCAAGTTCGTCTCCGATTGCATCGCCTTTTCTGATCTCTTCCTCGTCCCTGAAAACACGAATCCCAGCTCCGTCCATGGAGTGATAGAGGCAGTCAGCAAAACTTAGGCGAGTGTCAGGCCCTCTGAAATTTAAGAACACCTCAAATTCAGCCCCCAGCAGCGATTCGATAACACCATTGTCGGTGTTCGACAACGTTGTTCCATCCGATGAGTCCCTCCCGTCCATCTTCGAGAGCTGATCGAGTTTACTGATGAGGAAACAGATGTGAATCTGGAGGATCTATGGACGAGCCAGAGAGTCGTTGCAAGTCTCCTTCGTTGCTTTATTGAGATACACCAACTACCAGTCAACCATCGTGGAAAATAGGCCAGTGGTCCACGTGAATTTATGATTCCGTAATTATTATTTTTAATTATAAGATAAAGAAAGCATTTCATTCATATACTACATTCTATTAAATTACGTAGCTTATGTTATATATATAGGTTAGATTTCATATAAAAATTTGAGGAAAAATGGTAAATACCTTTTTTTCAGGATAAAATTTCTACGACAAAAATTTCTCGGTTCTAGCCTATCTTAATGTCTTTGTGTTTTGCATAAATGTTGGTATAGGCCTACATCTGGCTTGTAGGAAATTATGCAGAGCTCATCCTATAAGCATCAAACAAGCCGACGGGATGTGAAATGAATTTGTTCTCCTCATTCATTGCGTACCCACATTTAATAGAAATGTCTTAAAAGAAGGAGAAATTTGATTTTTTTTTTCGGCAAACCAAATTGATTGACTTTAGTCCGCAAAAGAAGAGAGAAAAGAAAAGGCAACGATGCTCCCGTGCTGCGTGTTATACTTAGAAGAAGCCACTAGTACGGAAATCTAAAACAATAGAAAATGTGCAAAATGTAGCTAGACTGTCACGCCCCGGACCCTAACGGGCTCATGACACCCCTTCGACGGTCGTATTGAACGCGATGTCCCAGGACGCGTCACCGACCCAAACGACACACGCAAATACATAAGCAGGTGAAAGCGGAAATCAAACAACCCAGACAATAAACAATGACGAAAGGGTAGTACTTGCACAAATCAATAAACCCATATCAACATTAGGCTCCTAGGGTTAGCATTCACCTTCATCATCATAAAGGGACAAGTGGTGGGGTAGACTATGGAATACACAAAAAGGGGCTCTACCAAAAGGCTTCTACGCCCAGCACCCCAACACTCATACGGTGCCCAATCTAAATCAGATCCTGAAGACTCGGATTCCGTGTCAGAGTTGATCTTGATCGGCTCATCCTCTTGCTCGGACTCCATAGGCTCCTCCTCGAGCTCGGGCTCTGGTTCTTCAAATTCCTCCTCGAGCTCGAGGTCTGCAGGCGCTACGGGTTCTAGTACGGGCTCGGGTTTTGGACCAGGGTTCTACAGGGGATCTTTGGCGTCCAAAACCTCACTGTCAGGAGCATACACGTCCCCGGGCTCCTAATCTACGGCATCTTCGTTGCCGTGCTGCTGGCCCTCAAAACCCCGGATTGGGCCAATTAACTCCAATCCATCCCGATAGAACCAGGCCAGGTAAGTGTGGAGCTGCAAGTCCGCTAGGCCCACATCTACCCAGACTGAAGTAAGGTGCCTAACGTAAGTCTGATTGGGACATACTGGATACTCTGTCTACTCATGCACTGTATGCATAGGGACCCCAAAACGCCGAGGCAGCGGCATGATCAAGGTCGAGGTTGGGGATCTGAAATGGTTTGCACTACAGCAATAAGAATAAATATCAATAAGCAAACAACCTATATCCCACCTAGGCCAATGCATATCCAGACGAGTCTAACATGAGATCTAACAGCCAACACATTCGAATCCACACAAGCATACTTACCTTGCCTTAAATCAAGTGCCAACTCTGCATATTAGTTAAATCACTATAATGCAATAATAATTCAAGAACATTACATAAATACTCAAACACCATAACCACGTACATTCACTCAATTTAACCAAACACATTTCGCATGCGTGGCCAAGCAACTATCCACGACCCGCGTCAACACGCCTTAGGCTTAGCCCTCCGATCAATCCGGGCTCAATCCCGCTTAACCACGCCTCAGGACAATTCTCTCGACCCGCGTAACCACGTCTCAGGTCATTTCTTGCCTTTCTAGCCACACCCGCGTAACCACGCCTCAGGTTGGCAGCCCTTTGATCGATCCGGGCTCAGTCCCGTGTAACCACGCCTCAAGACATTTCTCTCGACCCCCGTAACCACGTCTCAGGTTGGCAGCCCTCCGATCGATCCGGGCTTGGTCAAGCAAACACACACGCTACTTAATTCAATCAATTTTCACGTCATAGTCAAGCTTCAAGATCATTGAGTCATCTCAACCCACTACTCACACAAACCAACCATACTTAGCACCCAAATTCACTCCCAAGCGCCACAATGAACCGGCCACGCACACAATCACCAACACATCACATTTCCATGCACTTTCCAACCAAAGGCTCCACAACATTAGTCCATAATCCCAGCAATTCAATCAGCCAAGAACAGCCACTAATTGGCCTCCAAATCACCACAAATCATTCTACAAATCAGCCATATCCATTAACCACTAAACCAACCCTAATAACCCATAAACAAGTCTATTAATACCCAATGTACTAAATAAGGTTTAGGGAGTCACTTACCTAAGTCCAAAGCCAAGGGGGAACCAAGCAAAAGCCAGCAAAAGGCTGGTCGGAGCGGCGTCGGGCTCGGCACGGCACGGCACGGGCACAACGGCTGGTAAAGCCCTCGACACTGCGCTCGGCCACGGCCGGGGCGCTCGGCACAACGTTCGCCACGGTCCTCGGCCACGGCCGGGCGAGCGAGTAAGCGGCTAGGCAAGCGGCCGGGCAGCTGGGCAAGCGGCCGGGCAGCTGGGCGAGCGGCTAGACCACTGGCGAGTGCCTGGGCGTGACGGGTGACACGGCCGGTGAGCAGCTGGCGTGCGGCCTGGTGAGCTAGCGGACGACAGCTAGGTAGCACCGGGCGAGCAGCTGGCCAGCTCCGGGCACGGTCGGGACGGCGACCAGGCGAGCTTGGCCGGCGAGCTGGGACGACGGTCGAACGGCGAGCTCAACCATGTGAGCTGGAGAGCGGCCGGTGAGCTAGGCTAGCGGCCAGCAAGTTGGGCTGGCGAGCTAGTGAGTGGCCGGCGACGGCAACGGGCTCGGCCAGGCAAGCTGGGCGAGCTGAACAACGACGGGACGAGCGAGCTGATCGCGCGGAAGGGAGGGAGAGGACAGCCGGGTCGGGAGAGATGGCTGGACGGACGGTGCGGCGGCTGGGCGAGCGGTGCTGCAAGGTGGATGGCGGGTGGTGGCTGGGCTGGTCCTGGCGAGCGGCGATCGGTCGATGGATAGCAAGAAGAAAGGAGCAGAAGCAGCGGCCAAGAGGAAGGACAAGAAGAGTAAGATAAGAAGAAGAAAGAAGAAGAAGGAAAAGAAAAGAAAAAAGATGAGTGAGAGAGAGTTTTCATGGGGAGATGGGGGAGGGTACGTGCGCGTAGGGAGGGGGCGCGGCAAAAGAGAGAGAGAGAGAGAGAGAGAGAGAGAGAGAGAGATAAAAGTTAACGCAATGAGTGTGATCCGATGGCCTACGTTCGAACTTGAAATCGATCCGATGGTCCACGAAAAATCCTAATTATAAAGTAGGATTTGGCCAAAAGACACTAAATAAAACACATTACGAGGAAGGTCTACTAGTCCAAATCCGCACCCGATCAAAATTTCACTTTTCACCAATCCCGGACAATATCGACGCTGGCCATAATAATATCGACACAGTCATATTAAATTCGTCACAAAATTTCCAGAAATTCGACACCAAAGTTCGGGCTCTAAATAACGGCCAATTCGATCGAATACGATTCTAGCGAAATCTCACATTTAAAATAACCCGAGAGTGATCAGTTCTGGGCGAGATTTAACTATAAGTACACTGACGAAATGCACGTTTTATAAATCTTAAAAATGGGTTGAAATTCGGAATGTCACAACTCTTCCCCCTTACAAAAAGTTCGTCCTCGAAATTTACAACCCAACCCAATTATTCGAGCAAATGGGGGTATTGATGTCGCATCAACTCTTCGTTTTCTCATGTCACACCTTCGGTTCCATG
The DNA here is from genome assembly GCF_021117445.2 of Syzygium oleosum. NCBI lineage: Eukaryota > Viridiplantae > Streptophyta > Magnoliopsida > Myrtales > Myrtaceae > Syzygium > Syzygium oleosum. Next base: position 1,648,068 of record NW_026607500.1, on the reverse strand, counting down.
ATGCTCCTAAATTACTTTGACCATTGGAATTGTCTTGTTCCGCAACACTCGTTCCATTCTGTCCTCAATCTTTACTGGCTTTTCCATGTACGACACTCTATCATCCTTGTCTATTTCTTCATAATTCAGCACGTGGGTCGGATCCGGTTCATATTTCCTTAACAAAGACACGTGGAACACATTGTGAACTTGGGATAAATTCGGCGGTAGTGCGAGACGATAGGCTAAAGTATCAATTCTCTTTAAGACCTCGAATGGACCCACGTACCTCGGGCTCAACTTCCCTTTATTGCCAAACCGCGACAATCCTCTTATCGGCGATACTTTGAGGAAAACGTGGTCCCCCACTTGAAATTCCAAAGGCCTACGTCTCCGGTCTGCATAATTCTTTTGGCGGCTCTGAGCGGTCTTAAGCCTGTCCCGGATCACCTTGACTATTTTCACTGACTGCTAAACTAACTCTGGACCTGTGATGCTCCTCTCACCAACTTCATCTCAACAAATCGGCGTTCTGCAAGCTCTGCCATACAGCGCTTCAAATGGTGCCATTATGATACTCTGCTGATAGCTATTGTTGTAGGCAAACTTAACCAGATGCAACTGTTCCTCGCAACTACCCTTAAAATCCAATACACATGCCCGCAGCATATCTTCCAAAGTCTGAATCGTCCTTTCAGACTAGCCATACGTTTGGGGATGATAGGCCGTGCTAAACTGTAACTTCGTTCCTAATGCCGTATGAAGACTTTTCTAAAAAGCGACAGTAAACTTAGGATCACGGTCTGAAGTAATCGTCACTAGTACTCCGTGAAGACGGACTATTTATCGCATGTATATCTAGGCATACCTCTCCAAGGTGAAGTCCTTTCGCACCGGCAAAAAATATGCTGACTTTGTCAATCGGTCGACTATCACCCAAATCGAATCATGACCCCTCTGACTCCTTGGTAATCCCATTACAAAGTCCATCGTGACGTATTCCCACTTCCACTCAGGGATTTCCAATGGTTGCAACATTCCATTCGGTTTGTAATGTTGCGCCTTCACTTGTTGGCATGTTAAACACTTAGCCACATGCTTGGCTATATCTACTTTCATATCGTTCCACCAATAATGTTGTCGCAAGTTCTGATAGATCTTTGTACTACCCTGTTGAATACTGTAATTACTACGGTGAGCTTATAACAAAATCTCCTCCTTCAGTTCTACATCACCGGGCAGACACAACAGTCCACGGAACTTTGGAATCCCCTCCTCGGATACCTGAAAGTCCGATTTCCTTTTTGTGACATCCATTTTCAGAATTCTCTGAATTTCCGGGTCCATCGATTGTAAAGCCTTAATCTTAGTCTGGATTTCCGGTTCAATCTTCAATGCTGTAACTAGACTTGAGACATGACTCACTTCAAACTTAAACTCCAAATCCCCCGAACTCCCTCCAACAGAGTCCATTCCTTGACCATCATATGCGCAATGCTCGATTTTCGGCTCAGTTCATCCGCTACTTTATTAGCTTTTCCAGTATGATACAGAATATCGTAGTCATAGTCCTTAAGGAGTTCCATCCAACGACGCTATCTTATGTTCAATTTCTTTTGGGAAAACAAGGACCTTAAACTTTGATGATCCGTATAAATCTGAAATTTCTCCCTACACAAGTAGTGTCTCCAAATCTTAAGAGCGAAGATAATCGCGGCCAATTCCAAGTCGTGAGTCGGATAATTCAGCTCATGCGGTCTCAATTGTCGCGATGCGTATTCCACTACTCTTCCGTGTTGCATTAACACGCATCCCAATCCCCTTAGTGACGCGTCACTATAGATCTCATATCCTCCCGGACCTGACGGGATTGTCAATACTGGGGCGGTCGTCAACCTCTGCTTTAACTCCTGGAAACTCCTTTCACACTTATTCGTCCATTTAAACCTCGTTTCTTTCTTTAGTAATCGTATCAACGGTGTCGCTAATGCCGAAAACCTTTCCACGAAGCGTCTGTAATAACCCGCTAGGCCCAAGAAACTTCGAATATCTGGTACTGCTGTCAGTCTCGGCCAATTCGTGAGGCTTCAATCTTTGTCGGATCCGCTGCAATTCCTTCCCCAGATACCACATGTCCTAAGAATGCCACTCGATGAAGCCAAAATTCGCACTTACTGAACTTAGCGTAGAGTGCATGTTCCCTTAAAGTCCGTGGAACCTTTTCCAAATGTAACTCATGCTCGGCGGAACTCTTCGAATATACCAAGATATCGTCTATGAACACGATTACAAACTGATCTAGAAATTCTTTGAATACCCTATTCATTAAATCCATAAAGGCAGCAAGGGCATTAGTCAATCCGAACGGCATTACTATAAACTCATAGTGTCCATACCTCGTCCTAAATTCCGTTTTTGGTATATTCTCTTTCTTAATCTTCAGTTGGTGGTAACCCGTCCTCAAGTCGATCTTAGAAAATATCGATGCTCCTTGCAGCTGATCGAACAGATCGTCTATCCTTGGTAGTGGGTACTTATTCTTAATGGTCACCTGATTTAACTGTCTGTAGTCAATGCACAACCTTAAAAACCCATCCTTCTTTCTCACGAATAACACTGGCGCTCCCCATGGAGACACACTCGGGGGAATAAAGCCCTTATCCAGTAACTCATACATCTGAACTTTCAATTCCTTCAATTCTGACAACGACATCCTATAGGGCGCTTTCGAGATCGGTTTCGTATCGAGGGCCAACTCAACCACAAACTCTACTTCTCTATCAGGTGGCAATCGTGGCAATTCTTGAGAAAAGACATCGGGGAAATTGCGCACCATGGCTATGTCTTCTAGCTTCGGCTCTCCAGCCGTCGAATCAACTACATTTACCAGAAATCCTTGGCACCCTTCATCTAGCAGCTTGGTCACCTCAAGTGACGAGATCCAAGGGATCGAGGTTCCTCCTTGGTTCCCCACAAACTCGAATCTAGGGTGTCCAACCGAATTAAATTGGATCACCCTATTACTACAGTCCTTTACAGCTTTCTGTTTAACTAACCAGTCCATACCAAAAATTACATCAAAGTCATACATAGCCAAAACCGCCAAATCTATCATTTCTTCCCTGTCACCAATTACTATCTTACAATTAGGGCATCTAAACGCAATCAGCACTTTATCATTCAATGGAGTAGTCACACACAGCATAACTTCAAGCGGTTTCGGCTCAATTCCAGACAATTTAACGAACTACTCTGATATAAACAAATGCAACGCCCCCGGATCAAATAAAGCATATGCAGCATGATCACAGAGAGAGACCGTACCTGTGACTATGTCAGGTGTGTCCTTAGCTTCCCTCCTCGACATTGCATATACTTGTCCTTAGGTCGACAGCCTATTCTAGTTGGCCAGCTGGGCTGCTCCGAGCTGATTTCCATTCTGGGGCGGTGGTGGCAGTAGTGCAGGTGACCTAGCCTGCCTATTGTTGGGACAGTCCCTCATCTGATGGCCCATTCCGCCACATTTAAAACACGCCCCGCCCCTATTTATACAAGGTCCATTCCTATATTTCCCTTCACATAACTGACACGGGTCGTTTTGAAAGCGATTCGGCTTCCCAATATTTCTCTGAACAGGAGGGACAAAACGATTATTTCCCGTCATAGGTCTCTTCCCAAAACAACAGTTGTCCCAAGCCGGGGCCTACTGCGATCCAGAGGCGACAACCCGATCCATTAAATCACGCTCAATTGCCTTAGCCCGGTCATAAATCTCATGATAGCCCCTTAAGTTCAGTGAGATCATCTAACTACGGAGGTCCGACTTCAGTCCATCTCGGAACCTCCTAGCTTTGTCCACTGGGTCCTCTACCATTATTGGGGCAAACTTGGACAGCCTAGCAAATTCGGCCTCATATTGGTCTACTGACATTTGACCCAGGCGAAGTCTCTTGAATTCTACCAACTTCTGCTCTCGGGCACTGTGACATCCCGAATTTCGGCCCATTTTTGGGTTTTATAAAATGCGTAATTTGTCAATGTGCTTATAGTAAAATCTCGCCCGGGAACTGATCACTCCCGGTTATCATTTTAAATTAGAGATTTCGCTAGAATCGCACTCGATCAAATCTGGCCGTTATTTAGACCCCGAATTTGGCAGTCGATTTTCGGGAGTTTCGGGAAGAAATAAATTGGACGGTGTCGATATTATTGTGGCCAACGTCGAGATTATCAGGAATAGTGAGAAAGTGGATTTTTGACCGGGTGCGAATTTAGACTGGTAGACCTCCCTCGTAGTGTGTTTTGAGTTATTTTATTTTGGCCATTTGTCCTATAATATTAATTTGGATTTTTGCGGATCGTTAGATCATTTTTCTATTTTGAACCGTGTCCGTTGGATCGCGCTCGAGTGCGCATTGACTTTTTGGCTTTCTCTCTCTCTCTCTCTTTCCCCTCCTGGCCGCGCACGTTTCTTTCCATGCAGACGTCCCTTCATGCACGTTTCTTCCCCTCCTTCTGTCAGACTCTCTCTCCTCTTTCCTTTCTTTTTTTTTCTTTTCTTCCTTCTCTTCCTCTTCTTCTTCCTTTCTTCTCTTTCCGCCCGACTGGTTCTGCTCTTGCTCGACTCGAGTCCTCGGCCCTGGCAAATCCCGGCCCGGCCGGCCGCCGCGCAGGTGCCGTCCGTCCGCCGTCGTACCACCCCGGCTCCGCCTAGTCGAGCCACGCCACCACCCGTCGCCGCTCGACCTCCATTTCCGGCTCACCCGGGCTAGCACGCAGGCGTCGCCTTCGCCAGAACCAGCGGACGCCGCACCACGCCCGGCTGCCCGCTTCTTGTCGCCCGCCCAGCTGCATCATCGTCCACCCGGCTCGCCCACTCGCGCCGCCCGGCCGCCGCCGGTTCGGCCCCCCTCGGCCCCCGGCTCGCCCCCTCTCGCCACCACTGCCCCTGCTTTCTTCCTCTCCCCTACAGTCTCCGTTGCCGCCGTCGTGTCGCCTCGCCGGCCAGCCAGCCAGCCAGCCGGCCGGTGCATTTGCTCGCAAGGCCCGGCTTGCCGAGCTCGCCTGACCCGCCAACCAGTCTTGCCCGCCGCGCCGTAGCTCGCCTCCGTCGCCCCGTCAAACCGTCGTCTCGGCCAGCCCGGCTTCTGCCGGCCGGCCCGGCTCGCCCGGCCGCGTGCCCGGCCGTGCTCGAGCTCGCCGGTCAAGCGTCCCTGGGCCGTGGCCGAGCCGTTGCCCACGCGCACCAGCCGTGCACTCGCTCGCCCAATCGTGGCCTATCACCGTGCCTGTTGCCCAGGCGCGTCGCCCATCCAGCCGGCCTGTCGCCCAGGCGTGTTGCCCATTCCGCTCGGCCGTGCGCCCCGGGCACGCCGTTTGGCCACCACGCCCGCGCGCCAGGCACGCCGATCGGCCATTGTGCCCGCATTGGTCGGCCACCGTGCCCGTGTGGCCCGCGCCCGCGCCTAGTCCGCACTGTTCACCCGGGCCATTTTGGGCCTGAGTCGACTTTTTCCGGGCCAAAACCTAGTAAGTAACTTCCTAAACCCTACCTAGTACTTTAGGTATTTTTAGACTTGTTTAGGGTGAAATTTAGTACTAGCTTAGGACTTTAATTAGGCGTTGGCTAATTAGACTGATTGTGCTTAATTGGTGAATTATTGTGGCGATAATTGTGCGGCTGATTTAGTGATTGACTGAGATAAATATGCCTGACTGAATTGTCGTGGCGCTTGTGGGTGAATTGGATTAATTGAATGTGTTGACTTGAATGTCGGAATCGTGAGCTTGTGATTTGAAATTGGGATGATTGAGGGTGCATATTTGTGGCTATTGTGGTGAGTCAATGATTGGCTTATCGTGGCGGTTGTGAGTGGAATTGATAGCTGAATGTGACCGACTTGAAGGTCGGGTTGGTGGAATATTGTGGTGAGCATGCCTTGAATTTAATTGGTACGACTTGTGAAAATTGCGAATTGTGTTATGGTGCATGTGCATGAGAAAAGCCCGGATTGATCGGAGGGCTGCCAACCTGAGGCGTAGTTACGCGGGTGTGGCGAGAAAGGCATGACCAGACCTGAGGCGTAGGTTACGCGGGTCAATGGAAGGGGAAAAATGTCCTGAGGCGTGGTTACGCGGGACCGAGCCCGGTTTGATCTAAGGGCTGAGCCTGAGGCGCAGTGGCGCGGGCTGTGAGATTGGGCCTGAGGCGTAGTGGCGCGGGCAGTGTGAAAGGACCAGGGAGGTCGTGGAAAGTTGTTCGGCCACGTATGCGAGTTGAGTGTGATTGAATTGATTGGACTGGCTGATTGAATGTGTGATTGAATTGGTTGGATTGATTGAGTGCTAGTGTGGTTGGTGCTTGAGTGATTGTGATATGTTATTAGACTATTAATATTGCATTGTCACGTTTAACTAACGTGCAGAGCATGCGTTTGATGGCGAGGTAAGTACAATGACGTGAATTTTATATGTTATGGGGTAGATTGCATGTACGACTTGTCTGGGTACGCATTGGCCTACGTGGGGTATAGGGGGTTGCTTATCGAGACTCGTTCTCACGGTTATTATATAACCATTTCAGATCCGCGACCATGAGTGACTAGAGACACTGCAAGGGTATCTCGGAGATCAAGGACGGGTCAAGTTGCCCCATATTTTTGTGTGCCCCTCTTTTGTATAGCGAAGTAGGATATCCAACCACTACTCCGTTTTAATATTGTGTATTTGGAATTATTGTTTTGTGCTATCCCTTCGTCATATTTTACTGTCTGGGTTGTTTTATTTCGCTTCCACTTGCGTAGTTCGTTTGGGTCGGCAACGCGTCCTGGGACATCGCGTTCAATACGACCGTGGAAGGGGTGTCGCGAGCCCGTTGGGGTTCGGGGCGTGACAGGCACTTTCCGAGAAATACTTGCCATTAAAAGTCTCAGTGAAAATGTTCCAAGTCGGAGCAGTACCAGCAGGGAACACTTGGCCTCTTGTGGCTCTCCACCAGTCGCTTGCATTTTCCTGAAGCTGGTATACTACTAGGGTTACTTTTTCCTCTTCAGTGCATCCCAGCACTTCGAAAGCTTTTTCTAACTCTTCCACCCGTCAAGGTGCAGCCTCAGTATTACCTCTACCATCGAACCTCGGAGGCTTCAGCTTCAAAAACTGCTCAACCAGCTTAGACATCGGCCTATTTGCATTTACTTGGCCTTGAGCGGGATGCCCATTATTCCCGTCATTCCCATTGTTTCCATTGGCGGCGGCTACAGCGGCCTCAGCAGCAGCAACGACAGTAGCATTCCGCTCTTTGGTCTGTCTACCCATTAAAATCCCGACTTCTTGTAGTACTCTCAGAATTCCATCCACCCAGGGATCCTCTGCAACTCTAGTTTGTGGGGCCACACGACCTCGACCTCGACCTCGACCTCGACCTCTTCCTCGACTGCTCATTCTCACTGGGTTCTCACACTCGTCTACCTGCTATAATTCCATTCAGGAATTAGAGACTTGGGTCAACTATACCAATCTAAAGCCCTAGGAGTGAATCACAACAACAATTCACTAAGCAGGTAGCCAATCACATACAACACTCAATCGTAGCCAACATGGTTCGTGCACTTACCTCAAGTCTTGACGCACCTGCACTTTACACATTAATGCATAAGATCACTCAGTAACCATAATCACACGAGTCTCCCTAACTAGCTACCCCCAAGTTATCGTTCCTTATCACTTCAGGTTTCGACCAGCTTGGATCGAGCTGACCTGCTTTGATACCAAATCAAATGGGATGTCACGTTCTGGACCCTAACGGGCTCGTGACACCCCTTCGATGGTCGTATTGAACGCGACATCCCAGGATATGTCGCCGACCCAAACGACACACGTAAAGACATATGCAAGCGGAAGCGGAAATCAAACAACCCAGACAATAAATAATGACGAAAGGATAGTACTTGCACAAATCAATAAACCCATATCATTAGCAAGAGGCTAGAAATATTCATACATTAGGCTCCTAGGGTTAGCATCCACCTTCATCATAAAAAAGGGACAGGTGGTAGGGTAGACTACGGAATACACAAAAAGGGGCTCTACCAAAAGGCTTCTACGCCCAGAACCCCAATACTCCTACGGTGCCCAATCTAAATCAGACCCTAAAGACTCGGATTCCATGTCAGAGTTGACCTCGATCGGTTCATCCTCGTGCTCGGACTCCATAGGCTCCTTCTCGGGCTCAGGCTCAGGCTCGGGCTCTAGTTCTTCAAATTCCTCCTCGAGCTCGAGGTCCGCAGGCGCTACGGGTTCTGGTACGGGCTCGGGTTCTGGACTAGGGTTCTCCAGGGGATCTTTGGTGTCCAAAACCTCGTCGTCGGGAGCATACACGTCCCCGGGCTCCCAATCTACGGCATCTTCGTTGCCGTGCTGCTGGCCCTCAAAACCCCGGATTGGGCCAATTAACTCCGATCCATCCCGATAGAACCAGGCCAAGTAAGTATGGCGCTGCAAGTCTGCTAGGCCCACATCTACCCAGACTGAAGTAAGGTGCCTAAAATAAGTTTGATTGGGACTTACCGGATACTCGGTCTCCTCATGCATTGTATGCATAGGGACCCCAAAACGCCGAGGCATCGGCATGATCAAGGTCGGGTTTGGGGATCTGAAATGGTTTGCACTATAGCAATGAGAATAAATATCAATAAGCAAACAACCTAAACCCCACCTAGGCCAATGCATACCCAGACGAGTCTAACATGCGATCTAACAGCCAACCCATTCGAATCCACACAAACATACTTACCTCGCCTTAAATCAAGTGCCAACTCTGCATATTAGTTAAATCACCATAATACAATAACAATTCAAGAACATAACATAAACACTCAAACACTATAACCACGTACATTCACCCAATTTAACCAAACACATTTCGCATGCGTGGCCAAGCAACTATCCATGACCCGCATCAACACGCCTCAAGTCCATTCTCATAGCCCGAGTCAACACGTCTCAGGCTTAGCCCTCCGATCAATCCTGGCTCAGTCCCGCGTAACCACGCCTTAGGACATTTCTCTCGACCCGCGTAACCACGCCTCAGGTTGGCAGCCCTCCGATCGATCCGGGCTTAGTCAAGCAGACACACACGCCACTTAATTCAATCAATTTTCACGCCATAGTCAAGCTTCAAGATCATTGAGTCATCTCAACCCACTACTCACACAAACCAACCATACTTAGCACCCAAATTCACTCCCAAGCGCCACAATGAACCGGCCACGCACACAATCACCAACACATCACATTTCCATGCACTTTCCAACCAAAGGCTCCACAACATTAGTCCATAATCCCAGCAATTCAATCAGCCAAGAACAGCCACTAATTGGCCTCCAAATCACCACAAATCATTCTACAAATCAGCCATATCCATTAACCACTAAACCAACCCTAATAACCCATAAACAAGTCTATTAGGGAAAAGAACACTACAAGTGCCATAACTTGTGTACGTTGCTCACTTTGGTGCCATAAGTTTTTTTTGGATCACTTTAGTGCTAAAATTTTTGAAAAACGATCACTTAAGTACTAAAATTTTTGAAAAACGATCACTTAAGTGCTAACTCCGGTGCCGTACACAATTTTTCGCCGAAAATCCGACGTGGCATTTTTTTTATTAATTTCTGAAGCTGACGTGGCTCGCCGGAGATTGGCACTTAAGTGATCGTTTTTCAAAAATTTTAGCACTTAAATGATCATTTTTAAAAAATTTTAGCACTTAAGTGATCGTTTTTCAAAAATTTTAGCACTGAAGTGATCCAAAAAAAACTTATGACACTTAAGTGATCGTTTTTCCTCCGACTTGGCACCAAAGTGATCCGAAAAAAAGTTATGGCACCAAAGTGATCTCCGTACACAAGTTATGGCACTTATAGTGTCCTTTTGCCAAGTCTATTAATACCCAATGTACTAGATAAGGTTTAGGGAGTCACTTACCTAAGTCCAAAGCCAAGGGGGAACCAAGCAAAAGCCAGCAAAAGGCTGGTCGGAGCGGCGTCGGGTTCGGCACGGCACGAGCACAGGAGCCAGCAAAGCCCTCGGCACTACGCTCGGCCACGGTCGGAGCACTCGGCATAATGCTCGGCATGGTCCTCGAGCGAACGGGTAAGCTGGGCGAACGGCCGGGCAGCTGGGCGAGCGGCTGGCCCACGGGCAAGTGGCTGGGCGCGACGGGCGACACGGCCGGCAAGCAGCTGGCGGGCGGTCTGGCAAGCGAGTAGGCGAGCAGACGACAGTTGGGCAGTGCAAGGCGAGCAGCTGGGCAGCTCCGGGCACGGCCAGGACGGTGACTAGGCGAGCTTGGCCGGTGAGCTGGGGTGGCAGTCGGACAGCGATGGCGAGCTCGGCCAGGTGAGCTGGAGAGCGGCCGGCAATGGCGACGGGCTCGGCTAGGCGAGCTGGGCGAGCTGAGTGCTGACGGGAAGAGTGAGCTGATCGTGCGAAAGGGAGGAGGAGAACAGCCGCGTCAGGGGAGACAATTGGACGGACGGCGCAGCGGCTGGGCGAGCTGAACCGCAAGGCGGATGGTGGGCGGTGGCTGGGCTGGTCCCAGCGAGTGGCGGTCGGTTAGTGACAGCAAGAAGAAAGGAGCAAAAGCAGCGGCCAAGACGAAGGAAAAGAAGAGGAAGGAAAAGAAGAAGAAGAAAGAAGAAGAAGGAAAAGAAAAGAAAAAGGAAGAGAGAGAGAGAGAGTTTGCATGGAGAGATGGGGGAGGGGACGTGCGCGTAGGGAGGGGGTGTGGCAAAGGAGAGAGGAGAGAGAGAGAGAGAGGAGGGGACAAAAGTCAACGCAATGAGTGTGATCCGATGGTCCACGTTCAAACTCGAAATCGATCTGATGGTCCACGAAAAACCCTAATTATAAATTAGGATTTGGCCAAAAAACACTAAATAAAACACACTACGAAAGAGATCTACTAGTCCAAATCCGCATCCTGTCAAAATTTCACTTTTCACCAATCCCGGGCAATATCGACTCTGGCCACAATAATATCAACACCGTCCAATTAAAATCGTCAAGAAATTCCGAGAAATTCGACACCAAAGTTGGGGCTCTAAATAACGGCCAAATTCGATTAAATGCGATTCTAGCGAAATCTCAAATTTAAAATAATCCGAGAGTGATCAGTTCTGGGCAAGATTTAACTATAAGCGCACTGACGAAATACATGTTTTATAAATCTCAAAAATAGATCGAAATTCGGAATGTCACATAGACTGTAACTAAACTTTCATGAATGTGCGAATTCATTGATTGATGGAGGATGCGGAGCTTCACCCACAAAATTAGGAATACTATCTTTATATGATACAACAACCTTTGAAGTAGGGAGCGCTATCCCTATTGCCATATATGTGGGATCTAATCCTAACTAAAGGGTTGTGTTTGTCACGCCCCGAACCCTATCAAGGTCGCGACATCCTTCTTCGGTCGAATGATTGCGACATCTCAGGTTATCGCCGACCTCATTTATAAACATGAGAGATTTTAATCTTACAGCGGAACCATAAATACCCGGACAATTAAAATTGAGGAGAATAGGGAGATTACACATATTCTTTTCTCATTCCAACTTATACCATAATATTCACAATTTACAAATCATTATATACATGTGTACACCGTACTATAAACCACCGATATCAAAAAGGACCGATGACCTGGCATTCTATCCTCAAAAATGGTACTCCTCCAAAACCTAGCTTCAACCCCTATCCTAGCCCCTACGCCCCTTGCTCGGCGTCCACTCTGAGTCTGACTCTTCGTCATCTGAATCCGAACTCCCCTGAGCTGTCTGCGCCTCCGAGGACTCCGACTTTGCCTCAATCTCGATCGGGTGATTTATATCACTCGATTCAGCTGGAACTTCGTCCTGATCCTCCTCAGCCGGCTCCTCAAAGAAATCATCCTCAGGCACGAAATTGGGATCCATCCACTGCTCAAATGGGAGTATATACTCCGGTTCCTCCTTAAGCTCTGTGGACTCAGCAGGTTCATCCTCGGGTTCCTCCTCTTCTTGCCCCTCCTCTGGGATTGGCTCAAGACCAACATCCATCGGATCGTCTCCATCTAAAGACCCTTCCGGCTCCGGCTCGTTCTCAGCCCTTGAAGATCCCTGTGTCGCAGGCGCCGGATGCAGTCCCGATTGTGCCAGACTGGTTTCCGCACTAGTCAATTCGCCGTCAGGAGGGGGTACGGTAGTCGGGTCCCAGTCTCCAACTAAATCAAAAGGGACGTCAAAACCGCGGACGGGTCCAAACTCGTCTATCCCGTCCCTGAAGAATCAGGCGGTATACTTATGCTCTTCCCATAGGGGTAAACCTACGTCTATAAAAACTGTAGTAGTGTGCTTAATCCAGGTCATATTGTCAGCCATAGGAAACTCTAAAACTTCATGTTCGGTGTGCACCGGTACTCCAAAACGCTCAGGTGGTGGTGGGGGATTCATTGTTCCTGCCGAGGTTCTGAAATATTTGGTTGAAACAACCATGAGAACACATCTCAACAAGTACACCCCTAAACCCCACCTAGGCTATCACGTACCTCCAAACAAACACGACAATCAATCACACTTAACTATAACACCGTAAGTACACAATCAGTATTTACTTAGCCTTTCCAGCATGCATCCTACACATTAGTCATAACAACACTATTTCACTCACATGCATATTATAGTGATATTTCGTGCATTTGATCCGACCTCATCACATCTTTTCCACAACTCTTGCCAGTGACCAGCGTTGTAGTACACGCCTCAGGTCCACTGCGAATTACTCATAACAACACTTCAAGGCCCGCGTTACAGTACACGCCTTAGGCCATATCTCTTGTCCGCGTTACAGTACACGTCTCAGGCTCAACACCTACCACTTACGGCACAACCTGCGATGAAGTACACGCCTCAGGTTGGCAGTCTTTCGGTAATGCCGGGCATCGTCCCGCGTTGAAGTACACGCCTCAGGACGGCACAATTCCCCGCGTTGTAGTACACGTCTCAGGGATTTTCACAGACACACGTGCCACACCGTACACACAATCTCGTACTCATTCACGTGCCCAACATTCACTTGCCAATTAAATTAGCCAATCACACGTGGCCCGCGCACGCATCAACACACACACAACCTCGTGCTCAATCAGCATTCAATACGGCCAATTGACAATTTATTCAATTTGGCCCCAGCGTGCACATAATCCAGCACATTTAAATCAATCAATGGCACACCAGTGCACCCAATTTCACCACCACAATTCAGCCACATCGCAAATACACAATCCACATACAAATTGACATTTTTCTAGGTCCAAACAACGTCAAATCAGTTCCGGCTCTTCACGACATTTTCACGAAATTCTGAGCCGGTTCCAATGGCACGAACCACGTACCAAACAGCACATCACAGCACGTACATCATCCATTCACAGCCCGCTTCCGACCTCAAAATTTCCATCAAAATTTCCCAAATTCAATCCTAAAGCCCGCTAATCGATACCATTCCTAAATCATACAATTCCGTACCTAATTAAACTTGATTTCACCCGAAAATTATTCGTCGATACCTTACGTCATAAATAGAGATTAGGGCGCGACTTACCGACACTCTAGACTATCGAGGCTAGAGTAGAAAGCGGCGGCGATCGACGGGGACGGCGGCGAACGGCGGCGCGGCTTGGTACGGCGGACGGCGACGGCGGCGACGGCCTTTGGTCTTCTCGGTCGTGGCTCACGATCACACGGGGGAGAGAGGGAGAGAGAGAGAGAGAGAGAGAGAGAGAGAGAGAGACGGACGGCATGGGACAGTGGTACGGCGGGCGGACGGGCGGCGGTCCGGGCGGTGGTGACCAGCGTACGGCCAAGGAGGAGAACGAGAGAGGTTTCGGTGGGGGCTTGCCGTGAGGGAGAGAGAGAGAGATAATAAGGAGAGAGAGAGAATGGGTCTTGACTAAAATAGTGAAATTTGGACCAAAGTGGCAATTTACCATCTTGCCATTGTCTCTCAATTCAAATCAACGGCCCAGATTTGATCTTATCTTGAAACCGACGGTCGAGATCGAATCTTGTCCAAAATATCTAAGGGCAATTTGGGAATTTCATAAAATTCCAAGGCCAAAATTGTCTAATAAAAAAGTTAGGGTAAAATTACCAAAATGCCCCTCCCTCATAAAACATACCCTTTATTAATCCTTTGGGATAAAATGGTCACTTTCCTCATTTCTCGCCAAAATTGAATTTTTCTGAAGGATTCGGGACATTCCAAATTTGTACGTTCCAACTGCAACGTCGTCCTAACGCCCCGTTGTGACTTTCTAATTTTTCGACGTCCAATTTGGGCTAAATTAAATAATTAAATTTTATTAAACGCAACTCAAGCGTTTCTCAAACTAACGGGCGGCTGTTTGGGAAAATTCGCATATTCGACCCGTAACTGATAATAAATCGAGTCACGTGCAAGTTCATTCGGTTCGTAATGACTTTGGTTGTCATTTAAATCGTGAGGATCAATCACTAGATCCGAGAGGCACGATCGTTCGGTATAGGTTCAGGATCATTCGTCAATTCATTTCGTGGTCCAGCGAAATCACCCGCGATCCACTACTATGACAGTAGCGAACTAACCCTTGACTATCCTTGGATCGGCCTATAATGGCTCAAAATGTCACCTCAGCGATTTTATGGTCGAAAATCAATTCACGATCAAATTCTCTCTTAGTCGCGCGAATTTAATTCCCTAATTAGCCTTTCCCTAATGGTTAGTATCTCAGGAATGATCAGTTCCGGACGAGAACTAACTATGAGTACGCTCATAAAAATAAGCATTTCATAAATCCCTAATGAACAAATTTTCAGGATGTCACAACTCTTCCCCCCTTACAAAAATTTCGTCCTCGAAATTTACAAATCCCACCACTATTACTCAAACAAAAGGGGGTACTGACGTTGCATTATCTCTTCACTTTCCCATGTCGCGCCTTCAGTCCCGTGGTGTTCCCAAATGACCTTGACCATAGGGATCGTCTTGTTCCTGAGAACCTGTTCTTTCCGATCTTCAATCCTTACTGGTCTCTCGACATAGGACACTCTGTCATCAACTTCGATCTCCTCATAATTCAACACATGAGTTGGGTCCGGTTCATATTTCCTCAACATCGATACGTGGAACATATTATGCACTTGCAACAAATTCGGCGGAAGTGCAAGGCGATACGCCAAATCCCCGATCCTTTCTAAAATCTCAAAAGGTCCCACGTACCTCGGACTCAACTTGCCTTTCTTACCGAATATGGATAGTCCCCTCATGGGCGATACCTTAAGAAATACGCGATCCCCAACCTGGAACTCCAAAGGTCTTCGCCTTCTGTCTGCATAATTCTTTTGAAGGCTCTATGCTGTCTTCAGCCTTTCGCGTATAATCTTGACCACCTCAATCGATTGCTCAACTAGCTCTGGCCCGGTGATACTCCTTTCTCCTACCTCGTCCCAGCACACGGGCGTTCTATAGGCTCTATCATAAAGCGCTTCAAAAGGTGCTATTCCAATGCTCTGCTGAAAACTGTTATTATATACAAATTCTGCTAAGGGCAACTGCTCTTCCCACTTACCCTGAAAATCCAACACACATGCCCGAAGCATATCCTTTAAAGTCTGAATCGTCCTATCAGACTGGCCATCCATTTGCGGATGATAAGTTGTGCTGAACTGCAGCTTCGATCTTAACGCCGTCTGCAGACTTTTCCAAAAATTGACGGTAAATCTAGGAACACGATCTGAAGTTATCGACACTGGTACTCCATGCAAACGAACTATCTACTGCACATACAACTCTGCATACCGATCTAATGCGAAATCCTTCCGCACAGCCAAAAAGTGTACCGACTTGGTCAATCTATCGACAATCACCCAAATAGTATCATGACCTCTTTGGCTTCTCGATAATCTCGACACGAAATCCATAGTTATATGCTCCCATTTCCATTCTGGGATTTTCAACGGTCGCAACAATCCCCCAAGCTTACAGTGTTGCGCTTTCACTTGCTGACACATCAGGCACTTAGCTACGTGCTTAGCGATATTTGCTTTCATACCATTCCACCAATAGTACTGTCTTAAATTCTGATACATTTTCGTACTACCTAGGTGGATACTATAACTACTCCGATGCGCCTCTGCCAAAATTTCTTCCTTAAGCTCCGCATCGTCAGGCACACATAATCGTCCACGGAACTTCAGTATCCCGTCTTCAGATACCTGGAAGTCCGGCTTTCTCCTGGCCTCCTCCATTTCTAAAATTCTTTGGATTTCTTGGTCTATAGACTGCAAGATCTTAATCTTAGCCTGGATCTCCGATTCAATCCTAAGCGTAGCCAGCAAGCTCGAGACTTGACTTATTTCAAATCTAAACTCCGAGTCTCGCACTTCTTCTAACAGTGTCCATTCCTTGACCATCAAGTGAGCGATGCTCGACTTCCGACTCAATGCATCGGCTACCCGGTTAGCCTTCCCGGGATGATATAATATATCGCAATCATAATCCTTCAACAACTCCATCCACCGACGCTGCCTCATGTTTAACTCCTTTTGAGAAAACAAATATTTGAGGCTCTGATGATCCGTAAAAATCTGAAATTTCTCTCCGCATAAATAGTGTCGCCAAATCTTCAGGGCGAATACTATTGCGGCTAATTCTAAATCATGCGTCGGATAATTCAACTCACGCGGCCTTAATTGCCTCGATGCATACGCCACAACCTATCCATTCTGCATAAGTACACACCCCAATCCTTTCAACGACGCATTACTGTAAATCTCGTACCCTCCGGGTCCTGATGGGATAGTCAACACCGGTGCCGTTGTCAATCTATGCTTCAACTCCTGAAAACTCCTTTCACATTTGTCGGTCCAATCAAACCTCGTCTCCTTTTTCAACAAATGCGTCAACGGCGTTGCTATTGCCGAAAAACCTTCCACGAAACGACGATAATATCCTGCTAAACCCAGAAAGCTTCGAACCTCTGTTACCGTCATTGATCTTGGCCATTTCATTACCGCCTCAATTTTTGACGGATCTACTGAGATTCCTTCTTCGGAGATCACATGCCCGAGAAATGCTACTCGATTGAGCCAGAATTCGCACTTGATAAACTTAGTATACAGTACGTGTTCTCTTATAGTCTGCAACACCTTACTCAAGTGAAATTCATGCTCCTCTAGGCTCTTCGAGTACACCAATATGTCATCAATAAAAATGATCACGAACTGATCTAAGAATTCTTTAAACACCCTATTCATTAGATCCATAATGGCAGCAGGGGCATTTGTTAATCCGAACGGCATTACCGTAAATTCATAATGTCCATACCTCGTCTTAAATGCCGTCTTCGGTATATCCTCCTTCCTAATCCTCAATTGATGATATCCCGTTCTCAAATCAATTTTAGAGAACACCGAAGCCCCTTGTAACTGATCAAACAAATCATCAATCCTCGGCAAGGGATACTTATTTTTGATCGTTACCTGATTCAGCTGCTTGTAATCTATACATAACCTTAACGATCCATCTTTCTTCCTCACAAACAAAACCAGCACTCCCCACGGAGACGTACTCAGATGAATAAATCCCTTATCTAACAACTCTTGCATTTGCACCTTTAGCTCCTTCAATTCCGACAACGACATCCTATAAGATGCCTTCGAGATTGGCTCAGTTCCAAATGCCAACTCAATCACAAATTCTACTTCTCTTTCCAGTGGCAATCCCGGTAATTCCTGAAGAAACACATCGGGATAATCGCGCACCACGGCTATATCCTCTAGTCTCGGCTCCTCAGCTGTCGAATCAACTACAGCCGCTAGAAATCCTTGACACCCTTCATTCAACAATTTCAACATTTCTAGCGACAAAATCCAGGGAATCGAAGGTCCTCCTCGATTTCCCACAAACTTGAATTCCGGATGTCCAATGGGATTAAATTGGATCACCCTGCTATTATAATCCATTACGGCCCTCTGCTTAGACAACCAGTCCATTCCTATTATCACATCGAAATCATACATAGCAAGAACCGCTAAATCAATCTTTTCCTCCCTATCTCCAATCACAATCTTACAGTCTGGACACCCCATTGATACTAACATCTTATCATTCAAGGGAGTCGTCTCGCATAACACAACATCAAGCAATTGCGGTTCTATTCCAGTCAACTCAACAAACTGCACAGATATAAAGGAATGCGATGCCCCAGGGTCAAATAAAGCATACGCAGCATGGTTGCACAGAGAAATCGTACCTGTGACAACCCCTGGCGCGTTCTCAATTTCTCTCCTGGCCATGGCGTACACTCGTCCTTGCGCCTGTGGCCTATTCTGGTTGACTGTCTGGGCCGCTCCAATCTGATTTCCGATCCTAAAAGGCGGCAACGCAGGCGATCTATCCTGCCTGAGATTGGGGCAGGTTCTTATGTGGTGACCAAACCCACCACACCCATAACATGCTCCGCCCTGGGTTGGCCAAGGTCCATTTCCATGCCTTTTTCCACATAACCAACATGGGCCATTCTGATTACGAATCGGCTTTCCTATGTTCTTTCTAGCCGGAGGGACAAAACGTCGATTATCTGACATCGGCCTCTTCCCAAGATTATGATTGTCCCTACCCTGGATAAATCTCGACCCAGAAGCTGTGGCCTTATCTATCTGATCTCGCTCGAGAACTTGAGCCCTATCAAATATCTCCTCATATATTCTCAAATTTACCGGTAACAACTGGCTACGAATATCAGCTTTCAATCCATCCCGAAATCTTCGCGCCTTATCATCGGGATGCTCCACCATTCTCGGCGCAAACTTAGACAACCTAACAAATTCTGCCTCATATTGATCCACCGTCATCTGACCTTGGCGGAGTCTCATAAACTCAGCTAGCTTTTTTTCCCTAGCGCTTGCCGAGAAATACTTTTCATAGAAACTCTTGGTGAAAGCAGCCCAAGTCCGGGCTGTACCTTCCGGAAATACCCTATCCTTGGTGGCTTTCCACCAATCATTCGCGTTATCTTGCAATTGATAAACAGCGAGGGTCACCTTCTCATTCTCAGTGCACCCTAACACCTCAAAAGCTTTCTCAAGTTCCTCTACCCATCGAGGTGCAGCCTCAGGGTCACCTCTTCCAGAGAATTTGGGCGGTTTTAGTTTCATAAACTGCTCAACCAACTGGTGCATTTGTCTATTCATATTTGCTTGCCCCTGCCCTTGATTTCCATTATTATTAACAGCAGCAGCCGCAGCGGCCTCGGCAGCTTGGGCAATCAAGCAGCTTGCTCTTGAGTATGCTGTCCCATCAAGTTACCAATATGTTCCAAGGTCCTTATGACCGCTTCCATTCTAGGATCCTCTGCAGGTCTAACATCCACTTTGGGGTCCACTGCAGCTCCAACATCAACTCCAGGGTTTTCTATCGCTCCAGCACCCATTCCGAGGTCCTCTACAACTCCAGCTCGAGCACGACCTCTACCTCTTGCTCCTCTTCCTGCACCCCTTCTTGGGACTCTTCCTACACCTCTTCCTTCACTGCTCATTATATCAGCTTCCTATCACTCTCCTACCTGCTATAATTCCACTTAGGAATTAGTAACCTAGGCCAACTAGATCCGTCTAGTTCTAGGTAGTAAATTAACGCACTAATTCACTCAGAAGGCAATCAATCATTACAGGCACGAGGCCACAATCAATAGAGTCTGAATACTCACCTTAGGTCCAGACGCACCTGTATTCAATCATCTCAACAATCAATTCACTCAATCAATCAAAACAAACAATCTGGAGGCACGTATAGCTTATTTCGCCCTATGGCTCACTAAAGTCTCCCTAATTTCTACCTCAAGATCTCTGCTCCTTATCACTCCAAACTTCGACCAGTTTAGATCGAGCTGTCCTTGCTATGATACCAATTCAACAAGGATGTCACGCCCCGAACCCATCAAGGTCGCAACATCCTTCTTCGGTCGAATGATTGCGACATCCCAGATTATCGCCGACCTCATTTATAAACATCAGAGATTTTAATCTTACAGCGGAACCATAAATACCCAGACAATGAAAATTGGGGAGAATAGGGAGAATACACATATTTTTTTCTCATTCCAACTTATACCATAATATTCACAATTTACAAACCATCATATACATGTGCACACCGTACTATAAACTACCGATATCAAAAAGGACCGATGACCTGGCATTCTATCCTAAAAAATGGTACTCCTCCAAAACCTAGCTTCAACCCCTATCCTAGCCCCTACGCCCCTTACTCGGCGTCCACTCTAAGTCTGACTCTTCGTCATCTAAATCCGAACTCCCCTTAGCCGTCTGCGCCTCCGAGGACTCCAGCTCTGCCTCAATCTCGATCGGGTTTATATCACCCGATTCAGCTGGAACTTCGTCCTGATCCTCCTCAGCCGGCTCCTCAAAGAAATCATCCTCAGGCACGAAATTGGGATCCATCTACTGCTCAAATGGGAGTATATACTCCGGTTCCTCCTCGAGCTCTGCGGACTCAGCAGGTTCATCCTCGGGTTTCGCTTCGGGTTCCTCCTCTTCCGGCCCCTCCTCTGGGATTGGCTCAAGACCAACATCCATCGGATCGTCTCCCTCTAAAGACCCTTCCGGCTTCGGCTCGTTCTCAGCCCCTGAAGATCCCTGTGTCGTAGGCGCTGGATGCAATCCCGATTGTGCCAGACTGGTTTCCGCACTAGTCAATTCGCCGTCAGGAGGGAGTACGGTAGTCGGGTCCCAGTCTCCAACTAAATCAAAAGGGACGTCAAAACCATGAACGGGTCCAAAATCGTCTATCCCGTCCCTGAAGAACCAGGTGGTATACTTATGCTCTTCCCATAGGGGTAAACCTACGTCTACAAAAACTGTAGTAGTGTGCTTAATCCAGGTCATATTGTCAGCCATAGGAAACTCTAAAACTTCCTGTTCGGTGTGCACCGGTACTCCAAAACGCTCAGGTGGTGGTGGAGGATTCATTGTTCCTGCCGGGGTTCTGAAATGTTTGTTTGAAACAATCATGAGAACACATCTCAGCAAGTACACCTCTAAACCTCACTTAGGCTATCACGTGCCTCCAAACAAACACGACAATCAATCACACTCAACTATAACACCGCAAGTACACAATCAGTACTTATCTGGCCTTTCCAGCATGCATCCTGCACATTAGTCATAACAACACTATTTCAATCACATGCATATTATAGTGATATTTCGTGCATTTGATCCGACCTCATCACATCTTTTCCACAACTCTCGCCAGTGACCCGCGTTGTAGTACACGCCTCAGGTCCACTACGAATTACTCATAACAACACTTCAGGGCCCGCGTTACAGTACATACCTCAGGCCATGTCTCTTGCCCGCGTTACAGTATACGTCTCAGGCTCAACACCTACCACCTACGGCACAACCTGCGTTGAAGTAAACGCCTGAGGTTGGTAGTCTTCCGGTAATACTGGGCATCGTCCCGTGTTGAAGTACACGCCTCAGGACGGCACAATTCCCCGCGTTGTAGAACACGCCTTAGGGATTTTCACAGACACACGTGCCACACCGTACACACAATCTCGTACTCATTCACTTGCCAATTAAATTAGCCAATCACACGTGGCCCGCGCACGCATCAACACACACACAACCTCGTGCTCAATCAGCATTCAATACGGCCAATTGACAATTTATTCATTTGGCCCCATCGTGCACATAATCCAGTACGTTTAAATCAATCAATGGCACACCAGTGCACCCAATTTCACCACCACAATTCAGCCACATAGCAAATACACAATCCACATACAAATCGACATTTTTCTAGGTCCAAACAACGTCAAATTAGTTCCGGCTCTTCACGACATTTTCACGAAATTCCGAGCCGGTTCCAATGGCACGAACCACGTACCAAACAGCACATCACAGCACGTACATCAGCCATTCACAGCCCTCTTCCGACCTCAAAATTTCCATCAAAATTTTCCAAATTCAATCCTAAAGCCCGCTAATCGATACCATTCCTAAATCATAAAATTCCGCACCTAATTAAACCCGATTTCACCTGAAAATTATCCGTCGATACCCGACGTCCTAAATAGAGATTAGGGCGCGACTTACCGACACTCTGGACTATCGCGGCTAGAGTAGAAAGCGGCGACGATCGACGGGGACGGCGGCGAACGGCGGCGCGGCTTGGTACGGCGAACGGCGACTGCGACGACGGCCTTGGTCTTCTCGGCCGTGGCTCACGGCCACACGAGGGAGAGAGGGAGAGAGAGAGAGACAGACGACGTGGGCCGCCGTTAGCTGCCGATCAGCCGTTAGCCGCCGTGTGCTGATTGCTCGCCGCCATGTGCCGCCGTTAGCCGCCAATCAGCCGTTCCCCCTTTCCACTCTAGCCGATACAGCCTAGAGTTCGGGTAAGTCGTGCCTAAACTCTATTTAGGACTTCGAGTATCGACGGATGAATTTAGGGGTTAAATCGGATTAATTAGTGTCGGTTTAGGGGTTAATTGGGGTCGTTTAGGGGTTATGTTGGCATTCTGATTTGGAAATGGAGATGGCCTGATTTGAGGTTGAAATTGTGATGTTTTGGGACTGAATTGGTGCCGGATTGAATGCTGGAAATTGGGACTCGTAGTGACGAGTATTTGGCTCGATTTAAGGGCAAATGGTGTCGGTTTGGTGCACGGCATGATGGCTGGAATGTGATGTTCGTTATGGCTTGAATTGAGTGAGGAAATGCTGAAATTGTGCTCATTATGTGGCTGTGATTGTGTGCCCGTTAGTGGCCTTATGTGTTCGTTGGATCGTGTTTTGGTTAATTGAATTATGAGTCGTTATGTGCACGCGTGGGCTGAATTGATTTGATTGATAATTGGCCTTGATTGAGTGTTGATTGAGCTTGAGAAATGAGTGGTTTGGTGCGTGCACGGGCCACGTGTGATTGGCCAATTTATTGGCAAGTGGGTGTTGAGCGTGTGAACGAGCGAGAAAATCGTGTGTGACACGGTATGTGTGGTTGCGGAAATCCCTGAGGCGATATCATTACGCAGGGAATTGGTCCGTCCTAAGGCGGTACGACTACGCGGGACGATGCCCGGTAATATCGGAGGACGGCCAACCTGAGGCGGTACCATTACGCGGGTTGTGTCGTAGGTGGTGGGTGTTGAGCCTGAGATGGTACCACTACGCGGGCAAGATACACGGCCTGAGGCGGTACCATTATGCGGGCCTTGAAGTGCTGTTATGAGTTAGTCGCAGTGAACCTGAGGCGGTACTATTACGCGGGTCACTAGCGAGTCGAGTGTGAGATGGTCGCAGTGAACCTGAGGCGGTACCATTACGCGGGTCACTGGTGAGTTGCGGTGAAAAGAATGTGATGAGGCAAGAGCGAATGCGTGAGACGTGATTAGAACGTGCATGTGATTGGAAGGTATATTATTGTGGCTAACGTGCAGGTTGCACGCTGGAAAGGCCCAGGTAAGTATAAATTGTGTGCCTACGATGTGATGGCTGAGTGTGACTGTGATTGTGATTGTCTGGAGGTACGTGATAGCCTAGGTAGGGTTTAGGGTGTGTGCTTGCTGAGATGTATTCTCATGGTTATTTCAATCAAAAATTTCAGAACCCCGACCTGAGTCATGAATCTCCCACCGCCACCGCCCAAGCATTTTGGTTTACCAGTGCACACCGACCATACAGTTGTGGAGTATCCGATCGATGAAAATATGACCTGGATAAAGCATACTACCGTAGTTTGGGTAGACGTAGGGTTACCCCTCTGGCAGGCCCACACCTATATCGCCTGGTTCTTTCGAGAAGGGATAGACGAGTTTGGTCCCGTCAGTGGATTTGATGTCCCCTTTGATGGAGTCGGAGATTGGGACCCAGCAGTCATACCCCCCCCCCCCCCCCCGACGGCGAGATGACGATTCTAGATACTAGCCTGGCACAGTCTGGACTTCAGCCAGCGCCTGCAGCACCAAAGCCTTCGGGGGCCGAGCATGAACAAGAACCTGAAGAATCCCAGGCGGGGTACGATCCGATGGACGTGGATCTAAAGGCGATTCCAGAGGAAGAACCCGAAGAGGAAGAACCTGAGGCAGAACCTGAAGAGTCCCAGAAGATGAGCCTGAAGAAGAACAGGAGGATGCACCCGAGGTCGAGCCAGAGTATGAACCCTGGTACGATCCCGAGTTTGTGCCAGAGGACGAGTCTGATGAAGAGCCAGTGGAGGAGGAGCGGGTAGAAGTTCTAGCGGAGTCGGGTGATATAAACAACCCGATCGAGATCGAGGCCGAGCCGGAGTCCTCAGAGGAGCAGACAGTCCAGGGGGATTCAGATTCAGATAATGGGGAATCAGACTCGGAGTAGACGCCAAGCAGAGGGCGTAGGGGTTAGTGTAGGGGTTGGGAATAGGCTTTTTGAAGTGTACCATTTTTGGTGATAGGGTACCTAGGCTATCGATCCTTTTTTACGTCGATAGTTAATAGTGTAGAAGTTCTGTGTGCTTGTATATATGGTGGTTTTGTAAATTGCGAATATTGTATAAGTTTGAATTAGTAATGGATGTGGCTAATCTCCCCTGTTTACCCCAGTCATTATTGTCCGGGTATTGATTGTGGCTTTCACTGATGGATATAAATCTCTGATGATTTGATCTGGGTCGGCGATACCTGGGATGTCGCGTTATTCGACTAGAGAAGTGTGTCGCGTGCTTGATGAAATTCGGGGCGTGACATCGCGTGTTGATTTGGTATCAGAGCGAGGACCGCTCGATCTAAGTTGATCGAAATCTGGAGTGATAAGGAGCAGAGACCCTGAGGTAGTAATTTAGAGAGACCTTAGCAAGTCATAGGGCGTAATGAGCTACACGTGCCTCCAGATTATTTGTTGTGATTGTTGGGTGAATTAAGTGTTATAACGATTGAAATGCAGGTGCGTCTAGACCTGAGGTAAGTGCACAGACCCTATTGATTGTGGCCTTGTGCTGTGGTGATTAATTTCCTGCTGAGTGAATTATTGCGCTAATTTACTGCCAAGGACTAGACTGGTATAGCTGGCCTAGGTTACTAATTCCTAAGTGGAATTATAGCAGGTAGTCGATTGGTAGAAATCGTGAGGATGAGTTCGCGAGGTAGAGGAACTAGGGGTCCGTCCAGCTCTCGAGCCCAAGCTCGACCTGCAGAAGATCCTAGAATGGAAACGGTTATGAGGACCCTAGAACAGATCGGTAATCTGATAGGACAGCAGACTCAGAAACGAGCTGCCACGATTGCCTAAGCTGCTGAGGCCGCTTTGGCCGCTGTGGCCGCTGCTGCCAATAATAATAATGGGAATCAAGGGCAGGGGCAGGTGAATGTGAATAGGCAAATGCACCAGTTAGTTAAGCAGTTTCTGAAATTGAAGCCTCCTAAGTTTGATGGTAGAGGCGATCATGAGGGTGCATCGTTGTGGGTGGAGGAGTTAGAAAAGGCTTTTGAAGTCTTGGGATGTTCATATGAGGAAAAAGTGACATTAGCCGTATATCAATTGCAAGGAAATGCAAATGATTGGTGGAAAGCCACCAGAGGAATGATATTCCCTGCTGGTACAGCCCAGACTTGGGCGATATTTGTGAAAGCCTTTAATGGCAAATATTTTTCTGAGAGTGCCCGGGAACAAAAATTGTTTGAGTTTATGAGGTTGCGTCAGGGGCAGAGAACGGTGGATCAGTACAAGGCCGAATTTGCTTGATTGTCTAAGTTCGCCCCGAAGATGGTTGAAGACCCGTTAGATAGGGCTCGAAGGTTTCGAGACGACTTGAAACCGGACCTTCGCAGCCAAATGATCTCCTTGAATTTGAGAGGGTATAACGAAATTTATGATAGGGGTCAAGCGATAGAGCGAGACCTGGCAGATAGGGCCGCCGCTTCTGGGTCAAGGTTTGCCTAGGGTAGGGACAATCGTCAGTTAGGAAAGAGGCCAATGACGGGTAATCGATGTTTTGTCCCTCCTGTTAGAAGGAATATAGGGAAGCCGGCCCGTAATCAGAATGGTCCATGTAGAGTGTGTGGGGAAAGACATGGAAATGGACCTTGTCTAACCAGGGGCGAAGCATGTTTTGGATGCGGTGGATTTGGTCATCACATAAGATTTTGCCCCAATCTCAGGCAGAATAGGTCGCTTGCGTTGCCGCCACCCCGGAACGGGAACTAGAATGGAGCGGCCTAGACAGCTAATCAGAATAGGCCACAGGCACAAGGACGGGTGTACACCATGGCCAGAAGAGAGGTTGAGAACGCGCTAGGGATTGTCACAGGTACGATTTCTCTGTGCAACCATGCTGCGTATGCTTTATTTGACTCTGGGGCGTCACATTCATTTATATCTGAGCAATTCGTTGAGTTGATGGGTATAGAACCGCAGTTGCTTGATGTTGTGTTATGCGTTACAACTCCCTTGAATGATAAGATGCTAGTTTCGTTGGGGTGCCCGAATTGTAAGATTGTGATTGGGAATAGGGAGGAAAGGATTGATTTAGCGGTTCTAGCCATGTACGATTTTGATGTGATAATGGGTATGGACTGGCTGTCTAAGCAGAGGGCCGTAATTGATTGCAATAGTAGGGTGATCCAATTCAATCCCATTGGACATCCGGAATTCAAATTTGTGGGAAATCGAGGAGGACCCTCGATTCCATGGATTTCGTCGCTAGAAATGACTAAGTTGTTGAATGAAGGGTGTTAAGGATTTCTAGCGGCTGTGGTTGATTCGACGGCTGAGGAGCCGAGGCTAGAGGACATAACCGTGGTGTGCGATTATCCCGATGTTTTTCCTCAGGAATTACTGGGATTGCCACTAGAAAGAGAAGTAGAGTTTGTAATTGTAAGGACCTCGGCCCCACCACGCTTCCGCTGTGCCACTTCTTGTGTAATATTGTCCGCTTTTGACACTAAGTCCTCACGGTTTTAAAACGCGTTACACAAGTGTTAGGGACCAAGCCTTATAAACTCACCATGATCTCACTCCTTAAGCAATGTGGGACAAGAACAATGCAATCCCCTCGCCATCCGTGAAATCTGCCGGGAGCCACTCCTTGTCCGAGCCCTCTCTGGCTCCGACGATCACTCCCTGCCCTCGTCGGACCGGGCCGTTACAGTAATCGAGTTTGCACCTGGAACTGAGCCAATCTCGAAGGCACCTTATAGAATGTCGCTGTCGGAGTTAAAGGAATTGAAGGTGCAAATGCAAGAGTTATTAGACAAGGGATTTATTCGTCCGAGTGCGTCCCCGTGGAGAGCGCCAGTTTTGTTTGTGAGGAAGAAAGATGGATCGTTGAGGTTATGTATTAACTATAGGCAGCTAAATAGGTGATGATCAAAAATAAATATCCCCTACCGAGGATTGATGATTTATTTGATCAATTGCAAGGGGCTTCGGTATTTTCTAAAATTGATTTGAGAACGGGATATCATCAGTTGAGGATTAGGAAGGAGGATATACCGAAGACGACATTTAGAACGAGATATGGACATTACGAATTTACGGTAATGCCGTTCGGATTGACGAACGCCCCTGCTACCTTTATGGACTTAATGAATCGGGTGTTTAAAGAGTTCTTAGATCAATTTGTGATAGTCTTTATAGATGACATATTGGTGTACTCGAAGAGCCTAGAGGAGCATGAGTTTCATTTGAGTAAGGTTTTACAGACGTTAAGAGAGAACGCATTGTATGCTAAGTTTAGCAAATGCGAGTTCTGGCTCAATCGAGTAGCGTTTCTTGGACACGTGATCTCTGGGGAAGGAATCTCAGTAGATCCAACGAAGATTGAGGCGGTAATGAAGTGGCCGAGACCGACGACAGTAACAGAGGTTAGAAGCTTTTTAGGTTTGGCAGGATATTACCGACGCTTTGTAGAAGGGTTTTCGGCAATAACGACACCGCTGACAAATTTGTTGAAAAAGAAAATGAGGTTTGAATAGACTGACAAATGTGAGAGGAGTTTTCAGGAATTAAAGCATAGATTGACAACGGCACCGGTGTTGACTATTCCATCAGGACCCGGAGGATATGAGATTTCTAGCGATGCATCGTTGAAAGGATTGGGGTGTGTACTCATGCAGAATGGACAGGTAGTGGCCTACGCGTCGAGGCAGTTAAGACCGCATGAGTTGAACTATCCGACGCACGATTTGGAATTAGCCGTTATAGTATTCGCCCTTAAGATTTGGCGACATTATTTATGTGGAGAGAAATTTCAGATTTATACAAATCATCAGAGCCTCAAATATTTATTTTCTCAAAAGGAACTTAATATGAGGCAGCGTCGTTGGATGGAATTGCTTAAGGATTATGATTGCGATATATTATATCATCCCAGGAAGACCAACCAGGTAGCCGATGCATTGAGTCGGAAGTCTAGTATCGCACAGTTGATGGTCAAGAAATGGGCTTTGTTGGAAAAAGTGCGAGACTTGGAGTTTAGATTCGAAGTAAGTCAAGTCTCGAGCTTGCTAGCCACGCTAAGGATTGAACCGGAGATCCAAGCTAAGATTAAGGCTTTGCAGTCTACGGATCAAGAAGTCCAAAGGATTCTAGAGATGGAAGATACCAAGAGAAAGCTGGACTTTCAGATATCCGAAGATGGGATACTGAAGTTCCGTGGACGATTATGTGTACCTGACGATGCAGAGCTTAAGGAAGAAATTTTATCAGAAGCGCATCGTAGTAGTTATAGTATCCACCCAGGTAGTACCAAAATGTATCAGAATTTGAGGCAATATTATTGGTGGAATGGTACGAAGGTAGACATAGCCAGACATGTGGCCAAATGTCTAACGTGCCAGCAAGTGAAGGCATAACATTGTAAACCTGGAGGATTATTGCGACCTTTGGAAATCTCAGAATGGAAATGGGAACATATAACTATGGATTTTGTGACGGGATTACCAAGGAGCCAAAGAGGCCATGATTCCATTTGGGTGATTGTCGATAGATTAACAAAGTCGGCACACTTTTTGGCTGTGCGAAAAGACTTCGCATTAGATCGATATGCTGAGTTATATATGCAACAGATAATTCGTTTGCATAGAGTACCAGTGACGATCATCTCAGATCGTGATCCTAGATTTATCGCCAATTTTTGGAAAAGTCTGCGGACGGCATTAGGATCCAAGCTACAGTTCAGTATAGCTTACCATCCACAAACAGATGGCCAGTCTGAGAGGACGATTCAGACTTTAGAGGATATGCTTAGGGCATGTGTGTTGGATTTTCAGGGTAAGTGGGAAGAGCAATTGCCCTTAGCAGAATTCGCATATAACAATAGTTTTCAACATAGCATCGGAATGGCGCCCTTTGAAGTGCTATATGGCAGGGCTTGTAGGATGCCCGTGTGTTGGGACGAAGTAGGAGAAAGGAGTATGACCGGGTTAGAGTTAGTTCAACGGTCAGTTGAGGCTGTTAAGGTGATTCGTGAAAGGCTGAAAACAGCTCAAAGCCGTTAGAAAAGTTATGCATACAGAAGGCGAAGACCTTTGGAGTTTCAAGTAGGGGATCACGTATTTCTTAAAGTGTCGCTCATGAAAGGACTGTCCAAATTCGGTAAGAAAGGGAAGTTGAGTCCGAGGTACGTGGGACCTTTTGAGGTTTTAGAAAAGATTGGAGATTTAGCTTATCGCCTTGCACTTCCGCCAAATTTGTCGCAAGTGCATAATATGTTCCACGTATCGATGTTGAGGAAATATGAACCGGAGCCACCTCATGTGTTGAAGTATGAGGAGATAGAAGTCGATGATAGGGTGTCATATGTCGAGAGACCGATAAGGATCGAAGATCGGAAAAAGAACGGGTTCTAAGGAATAAGACGATCCCGATGGTCAAGGTTGTTTGGGAACACCACGGGACAGAAGGCGCGACGTGGGAAAGCGAAGAGCAAATGCAGCGTCAATACCCCCACTTGTTTGAGTAGTTAGTGTAATTTGTAAATTTCAAGGACGAAATTTTTATGAGGGGGGAAGAGTTGTGACATTCTAAAATCTGACCCACTTAGGATTTATGAGATGAATAGTTTATAGACGTGCATGTAGTTAAATCTCACCCGGAATTGATCACTTCGGGAATACTAACCGTTAGGAAAAGGCTAATTAGGGATTTAAATTCGCGCGACCAAAGAACTCGATCGTGAACCGACTCTTGACCATGAAAATCATCGAGATGACATTTTGAGCCACTATAGGTCGATCCAAGGGTAGCCAGGGATCAGTTCGCCATTGTCATATTAGTGGATCGCGGGTGATTCCGCTAGACCACGAAATGAATTGACGAATGACCTTAAACCTATACCAAACGATCGTGCCAGTCAGATCTAGCAATCGATCCTCGCGATTAAGTGACAATCGAGGTCGGCACGACCCGAGTAAACTTATACGTGGCATGATTCAATATCGGCCACGGGTCAAATGTGTGAATTTCCTCAAAAGCCACCCGTTAGTATGAGATATACGCAAGTTACGTTATTTAGATTTATTCATTAATTAATGACCGAGATTAGGCCTCGGAATTATGAATGTCACGACAGGATAGTTGGACGACGTTGTCATTGGCTTAGTTAGCCTCGGATTTGCTCGAATCCTTCAGAAAAATCAAATTTCAGCGAGAAATGGAAAATGACCATTTTACCCCATGGAGATTTGTTAAGGACAATATAATTTGGAAAGGGCATTTTGGTAACTTCGCCCTAACCTAAGAATTAGAGATTTTTGGACAATTTTGCCCTTGGACCTTTTGAGAAATTCCCAAATTGCCCTTGGATATTTTGGAAAAGATTCAGTCCGGACCGTCAATCTCAAGATAAGAACGAATCTGGGCCGTCGATTTGGATTGTGAGAGAGGGGCATGATGGTCATTTAGCCCTTCAATTATTGGCTTAGGTTATTTAAGCCAATTTTCTCTTCTCTCTCTTCTCATTCTCTCTCTACCTCTCGGCTCACTCTCCCTCTCCCTCACCGAACCGACCGCTCCTCCCCCTTGCCGCGCCGCCGCCCGCCATCCAGCCAACCGCCCGCCGTCGCCGAGCCACTCGCCACCGCCGTGTGCTGCCGATCAGCCGTTCCCCCTTTCCACTCTAGCCGAGACAGCCTAGAGTTTGGGTAAGTCGCGCCCTAAACTCTATTTAGGACTTCGGGTATCGACAGACGAATTTAGAGGTTAAATCGGATTAATTAGTATCGGTTTAGGGGTTAATTGGGGTCGTTTAGGGGTTATGTTGGCATTCTGATTTGGAAATGGAGATGGCCTGATTTGAGGTTGAAATTGTGATGTTTTGGGGCTGAATTGGTGCTGGATTGAATGCTGGAAATTGGGACTCGTAGTGACGAGTATTTGGCTCGATTTAAGGGCAAATGGTGTCGGTTTGATGCACGGTATGGTGGATGGAATGTGATGTTCGTTATGGCTTGAATTGAGTGAGGAAATGCTGAAATTGTGCTCATTATGTGGCTGTGATTGTGTGCCCGTTAGTGGCCTTGTGTGTTCGTTGGATCGTGTTTTGGTTGATTGAATTATGAGGCGTTATGTGTACGCGTGGGCTGAATTGATTTGATTGATAATTGGCCTCGATTGAGTGTTGATTGAGCTTGAGAAATGCGTGGTTTGATGCGTGCACGAACCACGTGTGATTGGCCAATTTATTGACAAGTGGGTGTTGAGCGTGTGAACGAGCGAGAAAATCGTTTGTGACACGGTATGTGTGGTTGCGGAAATCCGTGAGGCGGTATCATTACGCAGGGAATTGGTCCGTCTTGAGGCAGTACGACTACGCAGGACAATGCCCGGTATTATCGGAGGACGGCCAACCTGAGGCGATACCATTACGCGGGTTGTGTCGTAGGTGGTGGGTATTGAGCCTGAGGCGGTACCACTACGCGGGCAAGATACACGGCCTGAGGCGGTACAATTACGCGGGCCTTGAAGTGCTGTTATGAGTTAGTCACAGTGAACCTGAGGTGGTACTATTATGCGGGTCACTGGCGAGTCGAGTGTGAGATGGTTGTAGTGAACCTGAGGCGGTACCATTACGCGGGTCACTGGTGAGTTGCGGTGAAAAGAATGTGATGAGGCAAGAGCGAATGCGTGAAATGTGATTAGAACGTGCATGTGATTGGAAGGTATATTATTGTGGCTAACGTGCAGGTTGCACGTTGGAAAGACCCAGATAAGTATAAATTGTGTGCCTACGATGTGATGGCTGAGTGTGACTGTGATTGTGATTGTCTGGAGGTACGTGATAGCTAAGGTGGGGTTTAGGATGTGTGCTTGCTGAGATGTATTCTCATGGTTGTTTCAATCAAAAATTTCAGAACCCCAACCTGAGTCATGAATCTCCCACCGCCACCGCCCAAGCATTTTGGTTTACCAGTGTACACCGACCATACAGTTGTGGAGTATCCGATCGATGAAAATATGGCCTGGATAAAGCATACTACCGTAGTTTGGGTAGACGTAGGGTTACCCCTCTGGCAGGCCCACACCTATATCGCCTGGTTCTTTCGGGAAGGGATAGACGAGTTTGGTCCCGTCCGTGGATTTGATGTCCCCTTTGATGGAGTCGGAGATTGAGACCCGACAGCCATACCCCTTCCCGACGGCGAGATGACGAGTCTAGAGACTAGCCTGGCATAGTCTGGACTTCAGCCAGCGCCTATAGCACTAGAGCCTTCGAAGGCTGAGCATGAACCAAAACCTGAAGAATCCCAGGCAGGGTACGATCCAATGGACGTGGATCTAAAGGCAATTCCAGAGGCAGAACCTGAAGAGGCCCCAGAAGATGAGCCTGAAGAAGAACAGGAGGACGCACCCGAGGACGAGCCAGAGTACGAACCCTGGTATGATCCCGAGTTTGTGCCAGAGGACGAGTCTGATGAGGAGCCAGTGGAGGAGGAGCGGGTAGAAGTTATAGCGGAGTCTGGTGATATAAACAACCCGATCGAGATCGAGGCCGAGCCGGAGTCCTCAGAGGAGCAAACAGTCCAGGGAGATTCAAATTCAGATGATGAGGAATCAGACTCGGAGTAGACACCAAGCAGATGGCGTAGGAGTTAGTGTAGGGGTTGGGAATAGGCTTTTTGAAGTGTACCATTTTTTGTGATAGGGGTACCCAGGCTATTGATCATTTGTTACGTCGGCGGTTAACAATGTAGAAGTTCGGTGTGCTTGTATATATGGTGGTTTTGTAAATTGCGAATATTGTATAAGTTTGAATTAGTAATGGATGTGGTTAATCTCCCCTGTTTCCCAGTCATTATTGTCCGGGTATTGATTGTGGCTTTCGCTAATGGATATAAATCTCTGATGATTTGATCTGGGTCGGCGATACCCTGGGATGTCGCGTTATTCGACCAGAGAGGTGTGTCGCGTGGTTGATGGAATTCGGGACGTGACATGAATGATAATAGTGTGATGAGGTATGAACGAGTGTGTGCGAAATGCCGAGCTTGGAAATGGCATATATTCGACTTTGTCTGTGGGCATGGAAATTAATTGGGAGTGTGCATGTGATTGGGAATTGTGTAATTGAGACTAACCTGCAGATTGCGCATATCAAAAGCCCAGGTAAGTACAATTGTGTGCATGATGTGTTTATTGGGTGATATTATGTTTGGTCTTGTCTGGAGGTATGTGTTAGCCTAGGTGGGGTTTAGGGTGTATACTTGCTGAGACGTGTTCTCATGGTTGTTTCAACCAA
The DNA here is from genome assembly GCF_021117445.2 of Syzygium oleosum. Taxonomy (NCBI): domain Eukaryota; kingdom Viridiplantae; phylum Streptophyta; class Magnoliopsida; order Myrtales; family Myrtaceae; genus Syzygium; species Syzygium oleosum. Next base: position 1,614,268 of record NW_026607500.1, on the reverse strand, counting down.
ATAACTTCAGAACCCTGGCCTGAATCACGAATCTCCCACTGCCGCCGCCTGAGCGTTTTGGATTACCGATGCACACCGACCATGCAGTTGTAGAGTATTCGATAGATGATAATATGGCTTGGATCAAGCATTCTATCGTAGTCTGGATAGACATAGGGCAACCCCTCTAGCAGGCCCACACCTATACCGCCTGGTATTTTCGGGACGGGATGGATGAGTTTGGCCCCGTCCGTGGCTTTGATGTTCCCTTCGACGGAGTAGGGGATTGGGATCCGTCGACCATACCCCCTCCCGATGGTGAGATGACTAGCCTGGATACTAGTCTCACCCAGTTAGGACATCGGCACACACCAGTAGCACCGAACCTTTAGTAGCTAAGCCTGATCCGGGGCCGGAGGAATCACAGGCAGTGTCACGCCCCGAATTCCATCAAGCACGCGACACACTTCTCTAGTCGAATAACGCGACATCCCAGGGTATCGCCGACCCAAATCAAATCATCAGAGATTTATATTCATCAGCGAAAGCCACAATCAATACCCGGACAATAATGACTGGGGTAAACATGGCAGATTAACCACATCCATTACTAATTCAAACTTACACAATATTCGCAATTTACAAAACCACAATATATACAAGCACACCGAACTTCTACACTATTAACCACCGACGTCAAAAATGATCGATAGCCTGGGTACCCTATCACCAAAAATGGTACACTTCAAAAAGCCTATTCCCAACCCCTACACTAACTCCTACGCCCTCTGCTTAGCGTCTACTCTGAGTCTGATTCCTCATCATCTGAATCTAAATCCCCCTGGACTGTCTGCTCTTCTGAGGACTACGGCTCGGCCTCGATCTTGATAGGGTTGTTTATATCACTCGACTCCGCTGGAACTTCTACCCGCTCCTCCTCCACTAGCTCTTCATCAGACTCGTCCTCTAGCACAAACTCGGGATCGTACCAGGGCTCGTACTCTGGCTCATCCTCGGGTGCGTCCTCCTGTTCTTCTTCAGGCTCATCTTCTGGGGCCTCTTCAGGTTCTACCTCAGGTTCTTCCTCTTCGGGTTCTTCCTCTGGAATCGCCTCTAGATCCACGTCCATCGGATCGTACCCCGCCTGGGATTCTTCAGGTTCTGGTTCATGCTCGGCCCCCGAAGGCTCTGGTGCTACAGGCGTTGGCTGAAGTCCAGACTGTGCTAGGCTAATCTCTAGACTCATCATCTCGCCGTCGGGAGGGGATATGGCTGCCGGGTCCCAATCTCCGACTCCATTAAAGGGGACATCAAATCCACGGACGGGACCAAACTCGTCTATCCCTTCCCGAAAGAACCAGGCGGTATAGGTGTGGGCCTGCCAGAGGGGTAACCCTACGTCTACCCAAACTACGGTGGTATGCTTTATCCAGGTTATATTTTCATCGATCGGATACTCCACAACTGTATGGTCGGTGTGCACTGGTAAACCAAAACACTCGGGCGATGGTGGTGGGAGATTCATGACTCAAGTCGGGGTTCTGAAATTTTTGGTTGAAATAACCATGAGAATATATCTCAGCAAGCACACACCCTAAACCCCACATAGGCTATCACGTACCTTTAATCATTCTTAGGGTATATTTGTTTGAAGGAAAATATTTTTGGAAAATTATTTTTTGACTTTCTAGTGTTTGGATGACGGAAAACTAATACATTTACAGAAAACGTTTTTCATGGATTGAAAGTAAAAACCTTAGTTTGGGGGACAACGACTTTCACTTCTAATAACAGGGAAATCACTTTTTTTAAACCACCAAACAAATTAAAACTAACAATTTTTCTTGAAAATGATTTCCATTTCCTTTATTAAGAAGTTTTCAGTGAAACAAACGCACCATTTAACATCCAATTCAATTCAATTAGGAGCCACCACAAATCTATTATGAGTAGATTAAAAGCCCAAGTAAAATGCGGGAGAAGATTTTGCTTTTGCTAACTAGAGATTCATGGATACGGGGACTTAATTTCGCTACATAAATCTAATGCCATTTCGGTACATTTTCTCTTTACTTTGAAAACATTTTTGCAAGTAGTCTTGACTAATTTTAATCCTAAATCACTAACATCTGATGGGCAATCATGCAGATGCACAAACAAATATGTAACACTCAATAATCAAACTGGCAAATAAATTACTTGAGAAGATGAAATAACCTTGATCCACTAAGTAAATCAAAAGTAAAACTCCATTATCATCTAATGCAAGAAGGATTCCACAAGATGTTAACTGGGAAACAAACAGTAATATCACATATGCATGACTTAAACATGATTTCTAAATGTAATGATGCAATGCTAACCAATTCATTTTGGATTTTTCTTTTTTATCAACACGACCTAATTTAAATGTTATGATCATGCATATGATCTAACATGCATTAATGAACTAGTACGACATTCAAATGACATGTATACTATGTTAATAAAATAAATGTAACCTATATGCAATACTAATGAAATGAGATAGGATTAAATATAAAATTTACCCTATTATTTAAAATATGTGAGATTATATGTGTTTTCTTTTTTATAGAAATAAAAGACTAGATTCTAGGACATTAAACATGACCTAAATGACTTTTATTTAAAAGGATAGTGACCCAATGATGCAATGTAAACTCTTTTTGATATTTTCTTATTATGAAAATCAAACTATAGGCAAAGTGAATAATGCAGAAGATGCGGTTATTAATTCATCTGCATGAAAGGAATTTTTTATCGAAACACTTACACTACATTAAGTGACTCACTATGACGTGCGATATATCACGTGCCTATTATGAGACTAACCAATCCTATACTATAAATCAGAGGTGTCAATGGGTCAGGTTGGGTCGGGCTTTCATTATACCCGACCCGAAATATACAGGGTCACGCTTGACCCGACCCGACCCGATCCAAGACTCTGTTCAGCATATACTCCAAGAATAGGGTCGGGTCGGGTCTTAGCAACAGAAGTTGAAGCTCGTACAAGCTTAAAGAATCAACATCATCGTTACCTAGAGCCATTGCTCTTTCTAAAATTTCTCACAATTCACACAACAAATTGGAAGATACAGCAACAAGAGCCAGTTGCCTGCATACCCACGACGGAACCCACGATGAAACCACGAACACAACGCTAAGAATTTGACGCGCGAGAGAGACGGGGGCGTTTACCTATTGGACATGATGGCGATGGACTTGAAGGCCTAGATGAGGTTACGGTCGGGGTTGGCGCTGCGGCCCTGCCACTTGCCGAGGGAGGAGCTGAGGAACTCGCTGAAGGAGCCGTTGGGCTTGGAGATGACAGTGGAGAGGCCACCATTGGTGAGGAGGGGGTTGTAGGGCCTGCCGACGCGAACGGGGTCGTTGTCATTGGACTCGTTGGCGAAGGTCTGCCACTCGGAGGTCTCGTCAATGGAATGCGCCTCCAGCACCAGGCCGCACTCCGAGCAAATTCCGCCGCTACTCCGGCGGAGAGGATCGACGGGGAGATAGAGCTCGCTAGGGAGGTGGGGCTCAACGGCATGGCCTCGACTTGGGCAGTCATGGCGAGCGTCGTGAGGGCGAGGACGAAGGCCACCGCGGCCATGTACGCGAACTTCACGGCCGCCATTGCCATGAACTTGAATTTGAGCTCTCGCGCAGAGAGAGAAGAGAGCGAAGGGGAGAGAGAGAGGGGAAGGGCTGCTCTGGATGAGTTGTATTTGGTGCAAGGGTAAAAAAAGCCCAGCCTAGCCTAGCCCGACCCGACCCTAACAAATACCCACACCTAAAACCCTTACCCAAAGAAGACCAAGACTTGACCCCAAAAAACCCTAAAATTTTGGGTCGAGCCGAGCCGGGCCGGTCTGGGCCGGGCCGGGTCGGCCCGGGCTTTTTTGACACCCCTACTATAAACTATCATAAGTCTATATGAATTCTAATATGCATCCTAAACATGAATTATAAAATGCACCTAAATTCGAAATATGCAAGTGACATATGATATGTGATATATGTGTGACAATTAATACACCTTAATATGCATCGAAATATATGTCTTAACCAACATTTATTAACATAATTATTATTATTTCACGGTCTATTCAATCAATCAAGCATCACATTATAAATCACACATGAGGCAATGTTAGGAGTCCGTCCTCTAGGCTTAAAGGTCCGATGACCTAACACATCTCACTCAATGCAATGAGATAATTAAGACATAGTAAATGACCTAAAGTTTTACTGCTAAACAAAATGCATCAAAATTGTGTAATATAATTAGATTCCCGCATAAATAAAAGGTTAATACTACAAAAAACACCAAACTGGTACCCTCGCACCACATTACCCCAAACAAATTTTTGTATCACAAAAACTCCCAAACTGGTACAGTCGTGCCACATTTACCCAAAACTAGTTTTTATCTCACAAAAAACCCTAAATTGGTACACCGTGCAACATTTTCTCAAACTAGTGCACCCGTGCCACATTTACCACCAAACAATCCCAAATTTACCACCTTGGGGTCAATGCGACACTAGTGTATTAGCTAGGAGTTCGGGTTTTTTTTTATATAAAAATTAGTTTGGGATAAATTTGGTACAAGTATACCAGTTTTGAAGTTTTTGTGACACAAAAATTAATTTAGGGTACATGTGGCACAATAGTACCAATTTGGGGGTCTTTGGTGGTAATAGCTCTAAATTAAGCAGCCTTTAGACCTACCTTGATTTAGGGTTTACATAGTTTAACCGCGAGAGTTTGACGTGATGCAATGATGCGATCGTCAACTCAGAGAAACACCAGCAAAGGGACGCGGCAGCGAGCTTCCAGGGACTGGCAGCAATGGTCCGTGATCAACGGAACAGCGACGGTGGAGATTTGGCAAGTGCGACAAGGATACTAGATACTACTGCGAGGCCACCGAGAGCTTGCATGGTGGGCTGAAACGCCGCTGTTGCGGAATTGAAGGCTGGAACTACTCTTGAGCCCTGCCTGGGGGCTAGTCGAAACTGCTAGGATATCCGGTCTGGTGTAGGGACGTCGGGAAACCTAGGAAGACTGCCGGGACTCAAAGGGGCTTGTCGACGTTGACTAGTGGGGTACTGGACGTGCTAGAACACCTACAGGAACAACTGGGAGCTCACTGTCACTAGTTGGATGAGTCGGGATTCGCCTAAGTTACTATATGTTGTGCAAGTTCATGGCACTACTGTTCGCGGTGAGGGTTTGCTAGGAAACCTATAGGAGCATGAGGGATTTGACTAGAGACTTGCCGACGCTGCTGGTTGATCACCATTGCTGGACTGCTTCCCGAGAGGGCTTGGGAGCTTGCCGGTGTGACTTGGGCTTGTATAGGAGCTACAGGGATTCGCCTGGGTAGCGGTGAGGTGTGGCAGGGACGTGAGGGCAAGGCGCGGCAACAACAACGCATGGGACAGGAAGCAAGGCAGCAACTATCACGAGAGAAGGCCATGTTCTCCTCATGTGCTTTATGTATTGTACAGTCTTTTGCCTTTCTTGCGTGTATGGTATGTGCGCCTTCTCCTCTTGTGAATGTCCTCTTAATGCATTTATATAGGATTAAGTTTAGGGTTTTCTTATAAGATATCACCTTCCTATTTTAGATCAAAGAGATATCAAAAACCTCACATCTTAGAAACTAAGATATCATCCTCCAATTATCTCTATATAATTAAAATTCTCAAAAACAACACCTCTATATCCTCCAAATTTGGTCAAATAATACAATCTTTCCAAGTTTAGAACTCCCCATGTGTAAAGCACGTGTAATTTTCAGCCATATGGATATTCCATTGGCTTGGCCGGATTTCATGTCCCTGTGGGCTTGATTTTAAAAAGTCAATTAAGTTTAGAGCCTCCCTGCTTAAATTCGCTCAGCACCAGACTAATTAAAATGAAATTTATGTGAGCTTATTATTATTATAATGCTCCTATTATGCAAATGGAAAATTAATAATTTTTAATTTATAGTCAAGAGTTGACTCTTAATTTTTATGCAGTGAACAACTAAATGGGGTTCACCAAAATTTAGGTGTCAACAAGAAATATGGGATTCACACTGATTCCCACGAAGACCCCAATTTGTCACGTAATTTTGTATCAATATTACCTATTTCATCATTCCTAAGGTGAGTCTAGTTAATATTATTAATGTCAACTTTATTGGCCTTATAAGCGAGTTATGGACCTTTTGGGAATATTAACAATTAAGTCTTCATCCTATTGTACATATGTCAATTTAGTTCTAAATTTTTCAATTTTTCAAATGTAGGGCAAAAGGACACTATAAGTGCCATAACTTGTGTACGGAGATCACTTTGGTGCCATAACTTTTTTTCGGATCACTTTGGTGCCAAGTCGGAGGAAAAACGATCACTTAAGTGTCATAAGTTTTTTTTGGATCACTTCAGTGCTAAAATTTTTGAAAAACGATCACTTAAGTGTTAAAATTTTTGAAAAACAGTCATTTAAGTGCTAAATTTTTTGAAAAACGATCACTTAAGTGCCAATCTCCGGCGAGCCACGTCAGCTTCAGAAATTAATAAAAAAAATGCCACGTCGGATTTGCGGCGAAAAATTGTGTACGGCACCCGAGTTGGCACTTAAGTGATCGTTTTTCAAAAATTTTAGCACTTAAGTGATCGTTTTTCAAAAATTTTAGCACTAAAGTGATCCAAAAAAAACTTATGGCATCAAAGTGAGCGTTGTACACAAGTTATGGCACTTGTAGTGTTCTTTTGCCTCCAATGTAGTCTTAAACTTTTGAGCAAAATTCTAATATAATCCTTCCAATTAATTGCTGCAAAAAATTGCTGACGTGGCAATTCATAGGTTGTCCATATCAATTCGCCGCGTCAACATGTCATGTAGAACGGCCGGCAATGGCTTAACATTACGTCATCGATTTATGGCGGCAATTGGCATGAAGGACTACATTGAAATTTCGCTCGAAGATTAGGACTACATTGGCAAAAATTAATAAATTTAGAACTGAATTAGCATTTGTACAATATATGTAAGATTGATTGGGTTTTATCCCAAACCTTTATGGTCGCAGAATTGCCCTTTAAATAAAGTTTAGTCTCTCAGTTGGGCGGAAATGAATCTCATCATTGGTAAGCTTCTTGAAGTAGCTTTAGAGCTTAGTAATTATGAAAATAACATTATTTCCATCCGAAAAGCCACAGTTATTATAATTGAAAGTTAACTAACCCGATTCTCTAAACAATCTTTCACAATCCGAAATTATTTCAATGACTTGTTCGGTGTGTAGCGTCCACCGCAACAGGCGGATCGAAGAAAATAAGTTAAAAGGGCAAAAGCGCTAGGATAGGAAAATCGAAGATCTAGTTTTGAAATTAAAACGATTCAATGGAGTCGTCACCGGTCATTTTCCTAAAGAAAACTAGGATGATTGAAAAATCCGAGTGCACATGTGAAGGTACTGGTCAATTGCAAAGGACCCAAAGAACTAAGGTTCGGGGATTCGGTTACCTGTGGGGAAGGATTAGTGCTCCACGGCGCTCTTTTTAGAAAATATACTAGACGACCGGGCAAATATGCATGTTGACACCTATTTTTAATTTGCCCAAAATTAATTGCACAAAATTTAGGAGTTAATTTTATTTAATTCCTAAAACAAAAATATTTCTATTTAAATGCATTGCATATAGAAATTAGGTACATTTGCACTAATAGAGTCTATTATAGAGTTAACTTAAAAAAAAAAAAAAAAAATCGAGTCGGGCCGGGTCGGAGTTGGGCCGACCGGGCCCATTTCTTTTTTCCCTTTTCCCCCGGGCCCGGGCCCTTTCCCTTTTCTTTTTTCCCCTCCGCGGGCCTGGGCCCCTTTTCTTTTTCCCCTTTTCTTCTCCCCGCGCGGGCTGGGTCTGGCCCGGCCCAGCCCCTTCTCTTCCTTCTTCCCCCCTGCGCAGAGCGGTCCCTTTCTCTCCCCTGCTCTCCTCTGCCGCTGACGCAGAAGCGACGAGCGGCGGAGCAGACTCGCCCCGTCCCTATCTGGCCAGAGCAGGGCCAGGGCAGCACGCCACCGGGACTGGCATTGATGGCCAGTCCCGTCTTCCCCGATTTCCCGGGCTCTCTTCCTCTCTTCCCTGTCTCTCGGCACACTCCACAGAATCGCCCCCCTCTGCACCGGCTTAATGGCCGCGAAAGTCATGGTAGGAGCAGAGGCCGGTGCAGAGCATTGAATGGAGCAGAGAATGGCGTCGTCGTCCTTGGATATACAGACCGGAGAGAGGAGAGAGATGGGGGGTCTTTTCTCGGTCGGTTTGAGCATAGAGAGAAACATAGAGAGAACAGAGAGAAAGAGAGCTGAGAATAGAGAGAGAGAAAGCAGGTCGGGAGTACGCCGGAGCGAACCATCAGCGTCTCCGTCGCCGTGAAGCAGCCAAAGCCGCCCGGTCTGCCGGAGGGAGAGAAAAACAGAGCATAGAGAGAGACCGAGAGAGAATAGAGAGTGAAACAGAGAAGAGAGAGGGAGCCGAGAGTCCGCCGGAGCTAAAGAAGAACCAGCAGCGGTCGTCGACGCCGCCAGACCTACCGGAAGCCATCCAGACGCGCCGTCGACCGGTGAGCCCCCCTCGGCCGAGAAGCTCCCCTGTTTTCCCCTGTTTTTTGCCTCGGTTTGGCCAGGACTCGCGCCGGCCGTTTCGCGCGAATCCCGGCCCATACCGTCGTCGGTCCCGATCCCTAGTCACCGTCGGAGGTGAACCCAAGCCGCCGGAGTCGACCGGATCGCCGGAGGAGGTCGGAATCCCCCGTTTTTCCACGCGCCCGCCAGGCGTTCGACGAAATGCTTCAACCACGGCGGTTTTTGTTTCATCGCCGGCCGGCGAACGGTGGTCCGACGGCGGCTCAGGTGAGTGGCACAACCCACAGGCGGTCCTAGTCGGGCGACTTGGGGGCGGCGCTGGCCTGGGTCAGCCGGCGGACGTCCAATTTTGGCCTCGCCGGCGCCCCCCTCCCCGCGGGTCTGTTTGTTCGGGTCGGATTCGACCCGAATCAACAGATCCGACCCGGGTCAACGCCCGGGTCGGATACGTTGACTCGGGTCGGTTCCGACCAACCCGGATTAACAGTTCCGACCCGGGTCAACGCCCGGGTCGGATCCGTTGACCCGGGTAGGACCCGACCCGGTTAATATTATATTTTTATTTTATTTTATTTAAAAAAATTTAAAAAAAATGTAAAAAAAAATTTAATTTTTTTTTATTTTTCGAAAAGAAAAAGAAAAAAAAATAATACAAAAAAAAAATTTAATTTTAATTTTTTTTAAAAAAAATTATGTTATATCTAAGTTTTTAATTTATTGCTGTATTATTATGCATATTATTGTCTTATTTAAATTAGACAATTCTGAGGTTGTGCGGTAGTATTTTGCATGTTAATTTTATTACTGTTATGCATGTTTTTAATACAATTCCATGAGCTGTTGTGTTTTTGAATGTCATCTGACTTAGTTAAGGTTAGAACCTTAGGCTGCATACATTGTTGTGTTCCTGACTGCTAATCGTTTCTGATTATGCACTCGCTTGATCACCTCACATGTTAGGAGAAAGGTCCTAAAATCAATCCAAATTGTCTGACAAATGTTTTCAAAAATGAACAGGGTAAAATGGTACCGAAAGGGCATTAGTTATCTAACTAGTGTAACCAAGTCCCCGAATTCAGTTAATCTCTGGTTCGTAGGAATAGGGTGACTCTCCCATCACCCTATTTGGGTTTCTAATCGACCTACCCCAAATCGATTAGTGGCGACTCCTTGATATAAACCACTTGCATGTTAAAAACTTAAACCCTAAGTCGCGATATGGTACGGGCTTGGGAGAGCCCGAGTTAAGTCCTGAACTTAGACTTAGCACGTATCAGGCGAGCCCCCCTTTTTTGCATGTTGTTTAAAAAAGGGCTCGGGAGTTCGGTCGCGACAGACTAGCGACTCCGCTGGGGACTTGCATTTTTTTCAAAGTGGACTTAAGCCAAAATTTTTTATCTTGTTCAAAATGATTTTTGTTTGGCAGCAAGGACTCCAGGTATGATCCTGACTTTAAGGTGTTATTTGTCTTGCAGGTTCAAATTGATTGTTTATAATTTGTTGTGCATGCTTTAATGATTTAGCACTACACCGTTGCACACACAACCACGCTGCCGGACCTGGGCCGCGATAGGGCATCTTAGGATGGTGTTAAGAAAGATACGACCTTGAACGCGAGCCCGCGATGTAGAGGTTGCCTTTCTTTTCCCCGAAATTTATTTCTAAAAAATCGTAAAGAAATATCTTTAGCCGCTATTTGCGTGACTATAAGATATTCCTTTCGATTTGGCCGAGGTTAAAAGGACTTGACACCAACGCGAGGCTGCGACGGTCAGGCACCCTTTTAATTTCATTTTGCTGAGCCAGTCTAGATAGAAATTGAACCTCACTCCTCATGTGCATGTTGTTGCGATTGACATGATTCAAGGAAAGGTATATATTCTATCCCTTCTCATTTTTTATATATACGGCCTACTTATTCAACTAATTTGTTACTATTAGGCCACCCGTTGATTGCAGTCTATATACCAGGGATACGCTTATTGCAGAGCTTGTCCGTAAAAATAAGCGCCTCTGAGAGACCGTGATTTCCCCATCGTTTATAAAATGAGTATCCGGGAAGGGCACCCTTTTGTTAAAAGCCTCTGTCTTTTATATTTCTTAATAATTATGTTCAGGGATTTTGGTTATTTCCTGTAAAATTGTTTTTAGGTTGTACAAATGCTAATATAATTCGGGCCGTTTTTTATGCTTTAAATAAAATTTTTTGCCCCTTAATGACACCATCGCGGCCTTCAGCCCAGTGGTATCCGGGGATGTAGCGTCACGGTCCGAGGCGACCGGGGTTCGAACCCCGGGGACGCCGCCTGTAATGTTAATATTAATAAAAACCCTTTTTGCTTATTTTTTTCTTTGCAAATAAAGAAAATATGCAATAATAATATGACTAAGTCATAGAATGATTCTTTATTGGGCATTATACTCATTCATATACGCGTTTTCACAGGTAGCTACAAAAAATGGCCGAAGAAAACGTCCGTCTCAACAACATGGAAGATGAGATGAAAATGGTCATCAATGCGATCCAAAATCTCACAAAGCAGGTGGAATCCATTCATGGCAAGCTCACACCTACGCCTGCAGCAGTTGAGGTGCTGTTATCACCACCGTCTACTGGAAAAGACAAAGCCTCTGCCAATGACAGTAAAATGCCCCTGCTGGAGGACGATCCGCTTCCCCTTGCCGTCAAGAAGCCTGAACTTGAAGCTGTACCGATGACAGAACAGGACAAACGCCTTGCAAAGGTCGATGAGATGCTGAAACAGCTACAAGGCCCGCAAAATGCTATCCCACTTGACCTGTCTATATACAAACGGGTCAAAGTACCAGAAAAATTCAAGATGCCGGAATTCGAGAAGTATGACGGTACCTCATGCCCCAGACATCATTTGCACATGTATCATGTGCGGATGACCCAGTACGCTTGACAACGAACCCCTCATGATTCAGACCTTTCAAGCGAGTTTGACGGGGCCAGCCCTGACATGGTATATGTCGAAGGATGTGGATACTTTTAAGTCTTGGGATGATGCCGCTGATGCATTCCTCAAGCATTATCAATTCAATCTCGACGTCACCTTTACTCGTGACGATCTGGAACGCGCTGAGAAGAAGAAGAGTGAGTCCTTCAAAGAGTATGCCACCAGATGGAGAAACTTGGCCGCCCAGGTTACCCCACAACTCACTGACCATGAACAAGTGAAATTGTTCATAAAGTCTCTTCCATATGAATACAGACACCGCCTGGTTGGTGCCACTGCTGAATCCCTTAATCGTCTTGTTCCTGTGGGTGAACGAATCGAAATGGGATTGCGTGAGGGGTGGTTTACAGACCCCACTTCCACAAGCAAGAAACTCGGTATGAAGAAGGAGAAAGAACCCCTGACAGATGCGGATGTTGCATACACCCAAACCGTTCGTCCTTCCCCAATGATTCAGATAAGCAGTGGACAGCAACCGGCCTCAGGCCGCAAGCCGCCCCAAAGGCGAAATAACAAAAAGCAGTTCACGCCACTCCCTTTGCCTATGTCTCAGATCCTGCCTATTCTCCTAGAAAAGAGGTTGCTTGCTAAAGAGCCAAAGCGTGAAAATCCTGAGCGTTTCCCCAACTACGATCCCTCCAAGGCATGTGACTATCATTTGGGTGAAATGGGACATTCCGTCAATGACTGTGCTATCTTGAAAAATAAGGTCCAGAAATTGCTGGATGCAAAGATGTTTTCATTCCGCAACGCACCACCCAATCAAGCAGGAGGCACGGATGTCGTCATTGAGTAAACTGTAGACTCAATTTTCCTCCTTTAGAATAGAGGCATATTTAATAGTTTGAATCCTCCTATGTAGGAGCTTTTCTTGCTTTCTAAAGTCCCAGTTGTTTTCTAAGATTCCCAGTTTTCTGAATTTGTAATTATGCTTGGAATTTTAGTATTGCAATTTCCATTCCAACAAATGTAATTCGCCTGAACTATTCAAAAGAATTACAAATGTTTTGTTTTGAGGGCCTGAGAAAGTATTCCAAACCGGCCCGTTGATGATATCCAGCCATGTAAAGGAAAGTGTTCTGAGGCCCGGGCTTCCTCATGTTTCCTCGTTTGTAAGCTTTTGAAAATAAAGCAAACGTTTTATCATTTTTCAAAAGGGCAAAAAGGAACGATGGTGGAAAAGCGTGCATGCTCTTAGCCTTGTTTGTCTTTCTAACTCGCTCACTTCGTGTCTCAGAGCATACTCCTTTTTGATCTGTTATTACAAATGGGACATTTGAAAATGACACAAACTGAAGAGCACATCAGCCCCTGGTAATGATCGCGGACCAACTCATCTGATAGGAGCAGTCCAAGCGAAGATCATCAAACCTTCAAATGAAGCATGGGGCAAATCTCATTACTATCAGTGGGTGATATCAGCCCCAGAAAGTCAAAGAGAATGCTAAGCATTCCTTGACTCCATGATGAGCGGAACATCATTTCGTACAAAAGTCGGGGGCAGATCAAGAAAAGATTATCCCTTTTGAAAGAAAAGGTATGTCTTATTCCTTAACAAATTTTGAAAATAACATTCCATCCCTTTTCTTTTGCAGATAATGAACTGGGGAACATGCTAGACTCTGACTTGCTAGCGAGCCGGATAGAGCACCAATGTTGGAATCTCTCGAATGAAACATGCAAAGAAATGCTTAATTGGGAGAGTAGACTAGGGGGCATGCAATCTCCCAGTCCATCAAAAAGGGTGTATTTCGTTCCTAAAGTTCATCCATTTTAGCATGGAAATGACATGTCTTTTCCTTTTACATAGGACAAAATTGAGTAAACAACACTCATGGTAGCAAGTCTAACCGGAAAGGGTTTCGCACATGACAAACTTGCGTCAAGGCCTGCGAAGTTCTCCACGCAAGCAATTGCACATGCCTGTGCAGTCGAGAATCGGAGCATCCACAAGAAACTCCTCAACATGCTGGAACCGCATTGACACAGCATGTGCTGACAATAGAACCCTCTATTCGGAAGCATCCCTAATTATAGAGGATTTCATTCGAGCTTCGAGACCAAGAGTATGGAGGAGCAGACTGAAACAAAGAAGGCTGAACAAAGTAAAGAGAAAAAAAGACTCTGCTAGCTTTGAAGGCAAAATGGAAGAAGGGTAATTTGTATCGTTCTCAATTTACCCTCAATCATCTCATTTCTAACATAAGCTCCTGTTTTTGTCAGAAGGGAATTATCAATATCCGAGAAAACTTAAGGAGTTGTCAATTTAATTTCAAATGAGGGGAATCACGAAGGGTAATGTTGCATCGTTCCCAATTCCTGTCCCTCAAAGAGCCGTTCATTAACAGGTCTTTCTCATTACCTTGCAGGTTTGCCCTACTGTTGTAGCATAGGTAAGTATCTCTTTCTCTAAAAAATTCTCTCATACGAGTACAAAGAAACAAAGGAGGAGGAAACATGTTAAACCAAACAAATGTTTAACCTTCCCCCAAGTGCATTGTATGTCTTTTGGAAAGAATTTCGCATGGTAATTTTACCTGTTTAATTCACCAATTCCCTGTGAAAATCTGGACAATTCGACGAATGGTGTCGAATTGCTCCGATGTATTGAACGAGGTGTCTCAGGATGATGAGAGGCAATCCTTAGTCTATACACATTCTCACGTACCAAACACATGTAAGATGAGCGAAAAGGTTCCACTTCTACAAGGTAAAGGGGTTTCTCGCATAAGGTACGGTAGCCAAAATGACGAGAGGCAGTTCATTTCTCTGCCCCATACACTACCATTAATCCTTTGCTTGACCATTTGAGCCCATACACTTGGAGGTTCTTTTTAAATCACCCCTGTCAAGAACCACCCCACATTGGGCCAGCTTGAGTTAAATCGGCATCACAGGGAGGATTCCAATGCAGAGGAAGCAAGATGAGTGTTCCTCCCCTTTTCGATCACCGCCCATGTGACTTCGGCCTCGTCGTTTTCACGGATCCGGTGGTCCTCGACAGAGTCTTCCAAGACAAGCACGTCATCGACGGCCGGACAGTCGAGGCTAAGAGGGCTTTGTCAAGAGAGAAGCAGCAAACTAAAGCTTGTCCAAAATGTCAACATCTTATTGATAACAGTGATGAGCAAGACAAGAAGGATGAGGAGTTTGTAATATCTAAAATTTTCTATGATCATCAGCTGCAACAGCTCTCACAAGGTGAAAAAAATGAATAGAAATTTTCTTGCTCTCACTTGCATTAATCTTTGAGTGTTTTTATTGCAGATGAACTCTCACAATAATTTAAGTGCCCTAGGATGACGAAGAGCGGTTCTTCTTCTATCCCATACACTCATATCCCTTGCTAGCCCAATTGAGCCGGCAATTTTATTTCGTACCAACCCAGTTGGTGATTATCCCCTACACCGAGGCAAGGCAAAAGTCACCACAGCTTAAGCATCAGGATCCAAAGCACCGAATCAAGATGAAGACTCCAAGAGCCTAATAACATTGTTCTGCTCAAATTTGTTTAGGCTAGTCCTGACAACACCAAAAGAGCAGCAAAAAAATGCTGAAAACTAGGCGCATGAAAAAGCAGTGTGCCTGGTAAAAGCAAGGCCAATGCCCATGAATAAAAAACAAAGAAAAAGAAAAAGGAGAAGAAGAAAAACGATGAAAAGATGACCCCAAAGGGTTAAACTTGAGTTCTTCTTCGATACAAATTCCTACTTTAGGAACTCTGTCTTGACAAAGATCTGTCACATGACAGATGAAGACAAGCCTATTCTTGAGAAAACAATTGGAACAGAGATAGAATGGTATCCAGGAAAATGCTTGACGCAGAAGCTCCTCAAGAAAATGTTGTCAAAGATGCTAAAACACGGGATTACCCAGGGAGTTGTTCAAGAGGATCCTGATGATGAAGAAAAAGACAGGTGACAATGCCAAGATGATCACCAACTCTCACCCTTACACACATTTTTGAGCCTAACGATCCTTTCGTTTCTCAACCTGTGAACTGAGCCCACGTTACGTCCCTCAGGAAGTCTCTTCTGACTAGGACACTTGAATTAACGTGAAATTTCAAATGTTTATAAACAACGCTCGAGGAAGTGCGAGCAAGACTATTTCTATCTCGTTTTGCAGGGTTCTTGACTTGTAAACCCGGAGATGATTGCAGAATATTTTCTTTCATGGCCTTGACTCGGCCAGCTCCTTCGTTAAGCCATTGACCAAGCCTACATTACGACCCTGAAGAAGACCTCTCGGATTGGCGTCGTGCACCGCTTGCAAGAAAACTCAGACCCTTGCGGATGTGATAGCGGTCAGATTGAGTGTTTTCGATGTTCCCGCATTAATGGACGGGACAAATAGCCCTTTTCAATGAGAGCGAGTGGAAAGTCCTTTCTGACTGAGGATCCCTCGTTCAGCATCTCGAGAAGTCCACCTCCCAAGCGAAAATTGTCTTAATTGACCCTCGGTGGATGTTTGGTGATGCAAACATGGTAAAATCATTATGCATGAACTTTCAAATACACATTCTGGGATAGCCTAGCTTGTCTATCCTTGATGAATGCATGCATGTCTGCGCTAACCCTCTTTGACAGGTAAAATATCCTCAAAGACTCAAAGAACATATGACCTTTGGAGCGTCTCCAAAGATGTCACAAAAAATTTCTTCCGTTCCACAAGTGGAATTGACACAGCATGCTTTTGCTGCTCAGAGTTCTAATCCCCAGTGATAGAACACGAAAATTCGGGCGCTGGAGAAGCCCCCACTGTCATCCCAAGAAAGATGCCTTGAAAAAGATCGGGTATTCAGCAGATGATACATCAAATCTCCGGGTAAGAAATCCCAGGTATTTCATCAGAATTCTTTTCAAACTACCCAGAAGGTAAACAGGGTGTTTCTTTGAAAAAGAAAAGCATCTTGACTAGCTGGTCAAGATATTTCATACGATATTCAAGAATAGCCTCAGTTGTCTATTTCTCCGATGAATACGTATGTCTTTGCACGAAAAACTTGTCTGACAGAAGACACGCCCTTAAGAGGCAGGAACGTGCCCAGGTATGTACATTTTACCCATGCCCGATTCCAAAAATCCATGTACCTACGATTGTTATGGTACCCTTTGAACATCGGAGTGACCCCGTTGTTCACCCTCTGAACATCGGAGTGACCCCGTTGTTCACCCTCCTGAGCATGGGACTGACCCCCATGTTCACATCAAATCCTCGGGCGAAGACCCCCAGGTGCTCATCGTTTAAGTCTCTCCAAGACCTGCTGACCCACCAGGCAAACCATCAAATCCTCGGGCAAGGACCCCCAGGTACTTTGACAAACAAAATCCAGTCAGTCAAGGCGACCGAAGAAAGGTTCGGGTCCTAGACAGACAAAATCCAGTCAGTCAAGGCGACCGAAGAAAGGTTCGGGTCCTAGACAGACAAAATCCAGTCAGTCAAGGCGACCGAAGAAAGGTTCGGGTCCTAGACAGACCAAATGAAATCCAGTCAAGGCGATCGAAGAAAGGTTCGGGTCCTAGGCAAGCGATTTCCCCAGTCGAGGCAACCGAAGGTAGATTCGGGTCCGAGACAAATGAAATCCAGTCAAGGCGACCGAAGATAGGTTCAGGTCCTAGGCAAGCGATTTCCCCCAGTCAAGGCGACCGAAGAATGGTTCGGGTCCGAGACAAATGAAATCCAGTCAAGACGACCGAAGAAAGGTTCGGGTCCGAGACAAATGAAATCCAGTCAAGGCGACCGAAGATAGGTTCGGGTCCTAGGCAAGCGATTTCCCCCAGTCAAGGCGACCGAAGATAGGTTCGGGTCCTAGACAAACCATTTTTTCCGTCAAGGCGACCGAAGACAGGTTCGGGTCCTCGACACACAATATCAACTATCTGGAATTACTCTACCCTTCGGCAAGGTAAGTAGCCCCAGGTATGTTTTTATTTGCTTTAGCATGCATCATCTTATATCGCATCATAAAAATGGGACTCCGGTCTCGCCAAAAATAACATTCATTGAACATGCATGGGCCAAATTTAGATGCCATTTTATCTTTGAACGTAACCTCTGCGAGCTCAATCTCTGCGAGCTCACCTTCAAAGAGGGGCAGCTGTTGACACCTATTTTTAATTTGCCCAAAATTAATTGCACAAAATTTAGGAGTTAATTTTATTTAATTCCTAAAACAAAAATATTTCTATTTAAATGCATTGCATATAGAAATTAGGTACATTTGCACTAATAGAGTCTATTATAGAGTTAACTTAAAAAAAAAAAAATCGAGTTGGGCCGGGTCGAAGTTGGGCCGACCCGGCCCATTTCTTTTTTCCCTTTTCCCCCGGGCCCGGGCCCTTTCCCTTTTCTTTTTTCCCCTCCGCGGGCCTGGGCCCCTTTTCTTCTCCCCGCGCGGGCTGGGTCTGGCCCGGCCCAGCCCCTTCTCTCTTCCTTCTTCCCCCCTGCGCAGAGCGGTCCCTTTCTCTCCCCTGCTCTCCTCTGCCGCTGACGCAGAAGCGACGAGCGGCGGAGCAACCTCGCCCCGTCCCTATCTGGCCAGAGTAGGGCCAGGGCAGCACGCCACCGGGACTGGCATTGATGGCCAGTCCCGTCTTCCCCGATTTCCCGGGCTCTCTTCCTCTCTTCCCTGTCTCTCGGCACACTCCACAGAATCGCCCCCCTCTGCACCGGCTTAATGGCCGCGAAAGTCATGGTAGGAGCAGAGGCCGGTGCAGAGCATTGAATGGAGCAGAGAATGGCGTCGTCGTCCTTGGATATACAGACCGGAGAGAGGAGAGAGATGGGGGGTCTTTTCTCGGTTGGTTTGAGCATAGAGAGAAACATAGAGAGAACAGAGAGAAAGAGAGCTGAGAATAGAGAGAGAGAAAGCAGGTCGGGAGTACGCCGGAGCGAACCATCAGCGTCTCCGTCGCCGTGAAGCAGCCAAAGCCTCCCGGTCTGCCGGAGGGAGAGAAAAACAGAGCATAGAGAGAGACCGAGAGAGAATAGAGAGTGAAACAAAGAAGAGAGAGGGAGCCGAGAGTCCGCCGGAGCTAAAGAAGAACCAGCAGCGGTCGTCGACGCCGCCAGACCTGCCGGAAGCCATCCAGACGCGCCGTCGACCGGTGAGCCCCCCTCGACCGAGAAGCGCCCCTGTTTTCCCCTGTTTTTTGCCTCGGTTTGGTCGGGACTCGCGCCGGCCGTTTCGCGCGAATCCCGGCCCATACCGTCGTCGGTCCCGATCCCTAGTCGCCGTCGGAGGTGAACCCAAGCTGCCAGAGTCGACCGGATCGCCGGAGGAGGTCGGAATCCCCCGTTTTTCCACGCGCCCGCCAGGCGTTCGACGAAATGCCTCAACCACGCCGCTTTTTGTTTCATCGCCGGCCGGCGAACGGTGGTCCGACGGTGGCTCAGGTGAGTGGCACAGCCCACAGGCGGTCCTAGTCGGGCGACTTGGGGGCGGCGCTGGCCTGGGTCAGCCGGCGGACGGCCAATTTTGGCCTCGCCGGCGCCCCCCTCCTTGCGGGTCTGTTTGTTCGGGTCGGATCCGTTGACTCGGGTCGGTTCCGACCGACCCGGATTAACAGTTCCGACCCGGGTCGGTTCCGATCGACCCGAATTGACCGATCCGCCCGGGTCAACGCCCGGGTCGGATCCGTTGACCCGGGTCGGACCCGACCCGGTTAATATTATATTATTATTTTATTTTATTTAAAAAAAATTTAACTTTTTTTGTATTATTTTTTTTTCTTTTTCTTTTCGAAAAAAAAAATTTAATTTTTTTTTTTTTAAAAATTATGTTATATCTAAGTTTTTAATTTATTGCTGTATTATTATGCATATTATTGTCTTATTTAAATTAGACAATTCTGAGGTTGTGCGGTAGTATTTTGCATGTTAATTTTATTACTGTTATGCATGTTTTTAATACAATTCCATGAGCTGTTGTGTTTTTGAATGTCATCTGACTTAGTTAAGGTTAGAACCTTAGGCTGCATACATTGTTGTGTTCCTGACTGCTAATCGTTTCTGATTATGCACTTGCTTGATCACCTCACATGTTAGGAGAAAGGTCCTAAAATCAATTCAAATTGTCTGACAAATGTTTTCAAAAATGAACAGGGTAAAATGGTACGGAAAGGGCATTAGTTATCTAACTAGTGTAACCAAGTCCCCGAATTCAGTTAATCTCTGGTTCGTAAGAATAGGGTGACTCTCCCATCACCCTATTTGGGTTTCTAATCGACCTACCCCAAATCGATTAGTGGCGACTCCTTGATATAAATCACTTACATGTTAAAAACTTAAACCCTAAGTCGCGATATGGTACGGGCTTGGGAGAGCCCGAGTTAAGTCCTGAACTTAGACTTAGCACGTATCAGGCGAGCCCCCCCTTTTTTGCATGTTGTTTAAAAAAGGGCTCGGGAGTTCGGTCGCGACAATGCACGAGACCCGTTCGCATGCATACGGCAATTGACTAAATGACTTGTTATTCAAAGATGCACGATTAATTTCGAAGCTGAAGACCCGCAATAGTTCAATCGAGATGTGGAGATTGCAAAAGTCACAACTCTATTGAAATAACACCAATTTTGAAGTTGCTCGATGACTACCCTTCTTTTCGTCTCTTATCGTGTGACGTGGCGAGCCCACCTTTAGCGCTTGGGGAGTGGGCGACGGCGACCGGAGAGCGTCACGGTGGCAGCGGAACCGAGGGGTAGAGAACAAGGGGATTGGGGGTGGCTGTCAATTGTTGTTATAATTGGTAAAAAGCTTTTGATGTTTGCCGGGCTGGGCTAACGCCATCAAGCCGGCGAAGCCCATAAATGTGAACATATAAAGGCCGAAGGACTTGTTGAGCAATAACTAAAACTTCGAGGCCGCAAAAGAAAAACCATACAGAAAAAAAGTGACACGATCTTTGTTGACCCGCACTTGCTTCAAATACGTCATTCAACAAGTTAATTTGCAACTCCCGTTGAAGTTAGAAGCACATTCAAACAATCCTCTCAAAAACGTTAGAGACGAGAAGTGATTCGCTTCTTCACTCAGCTATCGCTAGCTAAAAGGCTGAGGATGACTTAACGTGGTCACATCACATGGAGGGGGAAGGAGTTTTTATGAACGTGGAAGATGCTTTGCGACGTATATAGGTAGAGCAAGCAGATTCTCATTCTCTTCCATTTCCATTTCGGTACGACTTCGAATCAGTCACATTATTGCGTACCCTCCCGGCCCCCCCCCCCCCCCCCCCCCCCCTTCGCCTCGTGGTGGGTGGGCACATACCGACGCGTACGGTGCATGTGCCGTGTTGCTCGGCGGGCCGGGCCGGGCCTCCGGGCAGCAATCGATGTGGAAATGAGGGAGCGATGCGAATCTCGGTCCATATTTAATGGCCATGAGTTGCTATCTGCTCGTGCTTATGTTCGATCTTAATGTATCGGGCATTACTCTTTTCCGTGTCAAAGCTCCCGTAACGAAGCGGAGAATAGATCTCTGGATGCGATCGACACTATATGCGATCTCTGGACGTCGTCGGGTGCGTCGGATGGGACACGTTCTCATCTCCTATACCCTTCTCCTCGGTTGAAAAATGGGGAACCGGGCTTGCCAGGTTCGGTTCTCGGTTTTACACCACAAACCGTCCGTTCTACTCGAAATTCGTTCTTAAACCTGTTTTAAAGGGTTTTTACTTTTTTTTTTGTATTTTTGTATTTTGTTTACAAAAAAGATAGTTATAACGGAGATGGGTTTTGAACTTGGAAAGTTTAGGAAATCCCTTGATGCCTTAATTATTAGGGTAGATACCACCAAAACCTTCAAACTATGCCCGCTATGACATGAAACTCCCCAACTTTTTTATGTCACCAAAAACTTTAAACTTGTCTCCTGTAACACAAATACCCCCTGCTTTTTTTGTGTTACAAACAAAAAAACCCCAACTTATACATGTGTGATATATATACCCTCTATTCAATTCCATCCAATATATATTTATTACACTGGTATAAGTTCGGGGATTTTTATGGCACAAAAAAAAAAGTTTTTGGTATTTGTGTCACAATGGACAAGTTTAGGATTTTTAATGATACAAAAAATGTTTGGAGTATTTATGTTACAGTGAGCATAGTTTTGAGGTTTTTGTAATATTAACCGTAATTAATATGACACGGATAGTTCACATGGTTTAATTTCCTATAATAATAGATATATTGCCTATTGTTAGACCAGACTCAGTTCACGAGTCAATCTTGGAACCTACCTTCGATCAAAAAAACCTTGGAACCTATCGATTTCTAATGTACGATTTCAATAAGGTAGATTTCAGGTTCTAGATCTAAAACCTGCTCACTTTGAAGCCGATTGCCCCAATAACCAAGAGAAAGAGCCACCTTAGAACTGTTTATCTTAGGAGAGAGAGAGAGAAAGAGAGTCTCTCCACAAAACATGCCTACAAAAATGAGCCTTTCGACGAGAGTAAACACAGAAAAGGCCTAATTTCTTGCAACTTTATTGTCATTTTACTTCATGAGAAATTCTAGATGTTGCTAATGATTTATCCTTGTCAACTTGTCTGTACTATCTTTGTGTTTTTACTATATTTGTGTAAAGTTTCCATCGGTGTATTAAATAAAGCTAACAATTTCTTAGGCCCCCATTATTATTATTATTTTTAATCACTCAAGTATTTCCAAATACATTGCATATCATTGAATACAAAGTTTTCTGTAAAGTAGACTAAGTATAAATCTTCAGCCTTTTCAGCAATAGCGTAAAACTGCACTACATTAATCATACATAAATTAGACATGTGAATTGTGAACGCACTAAAATTAATGTCAACTCATTAACCTTTTTTTAATTTGTATGATAGGGTGAAAATTAGCTGCATATCGGAATTATGATGTAGCTTAAATTAAAAGTAATTTATGACCTACCTTGAACAAATTAACAAATATGTGGATTAAATTGAACATCGCACGGATAGAGCTGAGGGATCACATGAAGTGTCTACCTTTTTAATATAACAAATGCATATTTCCTCATACAAGATTTGACATGTGAACCCAAGGAAATTAATGTCCACTCATTAAATTGCCCAATTAATTTGAAGGGTTTAAGATCTTAGGATCTATAATTTATTTTTTTTTTGGTAAGGATAGGATCTATAATTTATGATATAACTTAAACCAAAAAAAAAAAAGTAACTCATAGCCCAGATTGAACAAAGTTTAAAACATGTTGTGAAATTGAAATATCACACGATGACTAGAGTTTAGGGATTATACGACATGTTGAACCTTGTAATAGAATTATACATATGCCTCAGTTTGAGGTTCCGTAGCCTCCATTGTCCCCGACAATCACAGTCGATTACAAACTAATGACAAGTGTGTAAAAACCAAAGAAAAACATGATGTACGAAGATGGAAAGAGTGCATTATCACGCGTATTGTATCCCTTATTAAATGCATGGCTCGCTTAAAGTTGTTCTTTTAGAAGACGGATGAAGATATCCTCTTGACATCTCTCTCCCACTCTCACTCTCTACTTTGGGTTTAATCAAGCTTTGTGAGGGTATAGACGAACGGGGAGTCCCTTCGCAGGCATCGGCATCGGGTCGACAACGATCTTCTCGTCCGGGAGCAGCTTCTCCCACCTGAACCTCTTCACCAAGTTGTGCATGAACACGAGTATTTCCAGGCGAGCGTACTCCTTCCCCGGGCACATCCTCGGCCCGCCCCCGAAGGGCACGAACGTGTACGGCGCCGGCCCTTCCCCTTCGAACCGGGTCGGGTCGAACTTCTCGGGCTCAGGGAAATACTTGCCGCTCTTGTGGGTCGAGTTCGCGCTCCAATAGATCTGAGGGAATCATTCAATATCAGGAGCCGTTAGTTCGACTGTTCAAATCACGAATTTCACTAGTTAACAGATGAACAAGCAGTTGACGGGACGGGGTCATGTTTACCTTCCATCCCTTGGGAATGGAGAAGCCATTGAAGATGAAGTCGTTGATGGCTTCCCTGAACGCGCCCTGGAGAGGAGGGGCGAGCCTCATGACTTCACAGGCCACGTTCCACGAGTACTTCATCTTCTGAATATCATCCCAGTTCAGCAACTCGCCTGGAGCTTTCGATTTCACGATCTCCATTTGCTCTGTTCATCGCGTGATTGCATACAGAGAGACAAGGGTCAGTACATACAGACATAGACATGTGGATGCATAGATATGGACAAAGGCGTGGATCGTTTGCTTAATAGGCAAATCTTGGAGCATCTTTACTGGTTATTATATACCTTCGTATTTTAAACAACTTGAAATAAAAAAATTTTTTGTCTCATGGGTGTCTGATTCACCAATTAATTTGATGAGATTAATCAAAAAATAATGATTAGAGAGTTTAAATGTAAAAAATCTTGTCCAAAAAAATAGTTCAATTGATTTTTCGGATATTAACAAGTCTAGAGCTTTTATTGCTTTCATTGTAGTTCATTCCAAAAAAATTGTTATCTCCTTACCTATATATATTACTAATATTACTCTGATCATAATATTTACCTGGATATACCGGAAAAATAGACTGAAAACGAAAATCTTACCCTTGTAAACTTGTTCATATATTTCGGGAAGCTCAGCGAGATATTTAACGACGAAAGTACAAGCAGCACTGGCGGTGTCGTGGCCACCGATCAGCAAGCCAAGAATCTTGTCGGCAATATCGAGCTCCGTCATGTGCTTCCCATCCTCGTCCGTTGCCAGAAGCATGTGCGACAGTATGTCCTGCGTCGGCGAGGCCTTCCCGTCGGCGAGATCGACCTTCCTCTGCTTGATGATCGCCCTCAGCTCCTTCCTGATGAAGTTGGAGGCCTTGATGGCGCGGTTGAACGGGGTCCCAGGCAGGTCGATGGGGATGGAGATGATGCCGGAGGCCAAGAGATGGAACGGGTCGGCGAACCGCGCGACGTGGCTCGGGTCATCGATGCTGAGGAACAGGCGGGCAGCGAGCCAGAAGGTGTACCGCTTCGCGAGGGGGAAGACGGTGACCTCGTCCTTGCCCTCCCACCCCATGGCGAAGTGCCGCCGGGCAATGGTGTCCATTATCCCGATGTACCGCTGCAGTGCCTCCGGCTTGAAGAAGTTGGGGAGCATCTTCCTCATCTTCTTGGCCTCCTCCTTGGAGGAGGTCTGGGTGGAAGAAGGGAAGACCTTGTTGACGGAGTCGGGCCACCACGCGACCACCAGCTTGTTCTCGTTGGAGAAGAGGAACTTGTTGCCCGCGGCGCCACAGAACACGGCGGCGGGCTGCCCGAGGAGGGAGGTCTTGAAGACTTGGGACGAGTAGCGGGTGATCCGGTCGAAGATGAACCGCTCGGGGTGGCCCTTCCACCCGGACGAGAGGAAGTCGAGGCTCTCCCCGATGAGCGGGAGGCCGACGTTGCCCGGGGGGAGGTTCGGGGTTGCGTAGTGGGAACGGTGCTTGTAGAAGAGGAAGAAGAGGGAGAGGGTGATGGAGGAGACGAAGAGGAGGAGGAGGGAGAGGTAGAGGTGCTCCATTTTGGAAGGTGGAGCCGAATTTGATGTGTTTGAAGTGAAGGGGTGTGGCCATTTTATAGGCAATACAAGCACGAGGAAGTAGAGAGAAGGAGAAGGAGAAAAAGAAGGTGACTGCATGTGAATCAACAGAAAAATAAAAATAAAAATAGAAATAGAAAAATAAGGATAATAAAATAAAAGAGTAGTTGCGAAAAGCTCGAATTTAGAAATATGAAAGCTTAGCGACGTTGCTTGCAAGTGTAGAAATGGTGCTTTTGGACGTGTCTAGCGACTTTCGCAATTGATGCCCACACGCGGTTTGCTCTCGCGAGTGGGCCTTTCGTGTTTTCGTCGGCCCGCACACATTTAAAAATGCGATCGAAGCATTAATTTAATTGAAGTAAAAATAGTAAACGAAAGTGATTAAAGCCTAAATAGGCTTATATATTGGCCAATGTAAAATAGGAATACATACAGACGTTTTTTTTTACGAAAAAAGTCACAAAAAAAACCCAAATTATGCTTGCCGTTACACACATCTATCCCGAGCTTCTTTTTTTTTGTGACATAAAAAATCACAAAGTATGCCTACCATGACACATTAACCCTGAATTGTAACTATGCGACATATTTAACCTCCGTCAAGGTTTCATTAGATGATTTTTCAGCCAAAATATTGTCGTTTTTGTTTCGTTTAAGTCAACACCGTTTTTCTTTCTGGTATCTATATAAGTCCATTTTTAATAGTCCTCATTTACAGAACTATGACAAAGGGTAAATATGTTACACAGGTACAAGTTTGAGATTTTTTATTTCATAGAAAAAAATTTAGGGTAAATGTGTTACGTGGAGCATAGTTTAGAGTTTTTGACGGCTTTTGCCATTTAATTTTTAAAAAAATTAATTAACTTAAAAAAAAGAAGAAGGAAATTTCGGCACCTTTTGACCTATGTAATCACTAAAGTGTAGAAACCCATTTCATTCCCTAAAAGGAAATGATAATCAGAATAAATAAAACTGCAATTAAGTCACGGTAAAAGTTGTAATTTGAAATTACCGTCGAAACAGTAATTTGATGATTTTCAAAAAATCGAAATGAAGCATCGAAATAGCCCCTCGTATATACATAAAATAAGCATCTACGTACGTCGAAATGATATGAATTTGCATCGAGATGTTTTTCAAATTATTTTGTTGAGGTCCTAGTTAATAAATCATAATATGATATTTTTTTGGGTCGAAAAATCTTAATAAGATATTGATGGGCACAATAGTGATGAAAAAGAAATTGCGGGGAAATAAAACTAAAAGTAATAATGGAGTGGGAGCCGTGAATGCGCACTTGCGACTCGTGTTAGCAGGCCAAGCAAGGAAACTGGTGACCCCTTCGGTCGGTTCATGGGGTGGTGGGTTGACTTTTCTGGTTCCCTTTTTTGACTGCATGCGCCAGTACAGTATACCAAGTCTGACTTGAGTTGGTAGTATAAACACCAAGTAGAATAATTCCACCAGTTGATTGGTATGTGCCTTTTCATTTTTTGTAAATTTTATTTATATTATATGTTGTAGATACAACATCATTAAAAAAAAACAAAATGGAGAGAAAGAAAAAACCCGAAATTGATTGAGCGATCGGAGGCGTGATTTAAGTACCGTCAGAGCGTTAACTTGTATCGGTCGAATATGTACTCGCATCACTCCGCTCTATTTCCTAACAGATGACGTGAATCCTGTGTTTGAATTGCGGTTTCCAGCCACGCAATCTGAAGGGGACGCCCACGGTTTCATGTGAGAACGGAATGGTTTGTGTGTATTTATCAAAAGTATTCGGGTATATATTCTAACATTTTACATAGGTTCTGGTTTGAATAATTTGGATAACATTTTCTTTGAAAATGATCACTTGTATCACTTACAAAAATTAACCAACGAAATTTTTTTTGTTGTCCACGAAAATGTATAGATATACATTGTTATCGATAATGAAATAAATTTTATTAACTAATTAATCCAAACAATCTTTTTAGTAGGGGTGTGCGAAATGGACTGCCCAAACCAGGAACCGCTGAGGCCGGATTGAATCGGCCGGTAAGGTCCGGTCCCTAGGAGTGTCGGTTTGGTTCCCGGTTCTTAAAAGTGAAACCGATGTTCAGGCGGTCCAGTTCCCAATTCCAAGGGGTAACGGGACCAAATCGAACCAACTACGTATACTTTTTTTTATTTCTTAATTCTTCAACAATATTAGTAAAATGTGAACTAAACCCTAAGTGAACTTCATTGACAAAAATTAGTAAAATGTGAACTAAACCTTAAGCGACCAGTTCTCAGTCCTAGGACCAACCGGTCCTCCGGATCTGGTTCATGGTTCCACCTTGGAATTGGATCGAAGCGGGAATCGATCACCTTTCCTTTTTAGAAAGACAGTTTTCAAGCCATTTATTTTTCTCAACCGTTTCTAGTTCCTACCAATGTGGAGTCCATCTTTTCAAATAACGACGCGTCGTCGGGACAGAGACGAACGGCGGTCGCTTTCCTTCTTCACAACCGAAAGATCACCAACCACGGCCCGGGAGCGCAAAGGCGTGTCGACAGTGATTGGACGTTGGCAAATTCATTTTTAGGGTTTCCGTCCACCCCGTGGGGGGGGTGGTGGGGTGGGGTTTGGCATTCCACACAAGGAAGGGGACAGCGACGAGCATCTACTTGCATGGGCTTTCATTTAATATGAACAGGAAGAACAAAGATCAAAGGAAGCCGACAAAGAAGACCCGTAGGGTGCATAATGATATTGGGGGTCGGTACCATAAAAAATCAAAAACCTGTACATCCGGGCCGGAAAAATTGGGGTAAGATCACGGATTTTTAGTAGATTTTTCGAAATGTGAGGGAGTGCTTAGGGCAAAAAAAAAGCAGCTTTTAGCATGTGTGCCCATCTAAGATTTTGGTAATTTGGTATTTTTGTGTGACAATGAAATTTGTGTTAGGGTGAACGTGGCGCGTGTGTATGGGATTGTGAAGTTTTTGCAAGACGCAAAATTCGCTTGAGGGGTAACTGCGGCACGAATGTATCGGTTTAGGACTTTTTGTGGCAGGGGTGAATGTGGCGTAGATGAACCGGTTTGGAACTTTTTTGTGATGCGAAAAATAGTTTGGGGTAAATGCAGCACGAGCGTATCGGCCTGGGGATTTTTTGTTGTGTTGAATCTAATTTTCATAAGCTGAATATATGACTGGACTTGAGTGCCGTGAATGAAAAGTAAACTTGTCAAAATAGGTAATAAACCAATTTATTAATCCATATTTAATGGGATGATATGTAATATGGGTTAGTTATATTTAATAAACTTGGGCAAGATCACGGATTTTAGTAGATTTTTCGAAACGCGAGGGAGCACTTAGGGAAAAAAAAAAGAGAGCAGCTTTTAGCATGTTTCCCAATCTAAGATTTTGGTAATTTGGTATTTTTTGTTACAAGAAAGTTTGTGTCGAGTAAATGTGGCGTGTGTGTATGGGATTCTGATTTTTTTGCGAGATGCAAAATTAGCTTGAGGCATAAATGCAGCATGAATGTATGGGTTTAGGACTTTTTGTGGCAGGAAACTTAGTTTGGGGTGAATGTGGCGCGGGTGAATAGATTTGGAACTTTTTGGTGATGCAAAAAATAGTTTAGGGTAAATGCGATACGAGCATACCGGTTTGAGGATTTTCTATTGTTTTGACTCTAATTGGATATATAACTAGACTTGAGTGCCATGAAAGAAAAGTAGAGTTGTTAAAATGGGTCACAAATTCATTTCTTAACCCACATTTAATGGGCTGAATTATTATATAGGTTAGTTATATTCAGTAAATAGGTCATAAACGGATTTAAAATGATAAAACCCTAAATAATATGGATGTTAAATGGGTTTACAATTTATTTATACCGAATCCACCTCTATGACTCTCTCGCTCTCACCCTCATTCGATTTGGCGCTCGTTTACTCCGCTCTCTCATATCGATTTGGGTAAGAGTTTTTCTACATTAGGTTAAATATATAAGTGTTTTCATAATATGAGTTAGGTTGGGTATGATTCATTAGATTTGTGTTGCACGAAAATAGGTCAATTTGGGTCGAACCATTTCAATCCGACCCAAACTCAAACCCATCCCGACCCGACCCGACCTAATTACCTAACCTACCCAGGTCTATTAAAAAGAGATACACGAATTAAGTAAGATAATTAATAGAGTCCAATTCCTTGGGGGAACACCGCGTGTTTATTGCTTATTTATTAATCTAAACAACATGATACTGCTATTTCACACACTCGCAAGTCAAATCGTGCCATTGAGTAGGGTTGTTTTCATTACGTCGATGGTCAGTGCCATCTTGTATAGAGATAATACACCTAATTCAATGAAATGAATTATGTTGGTAAAAAAAGGGAAAAAAAATTAAATGGACACGTGTCATCCTATGACAGCCTTGCTTGTCGTTGTACATCGATACGAGTAAAAGAATCACTTTGTTAGGTGAAGTTTGGTTCCTGAAATTAGCGTTATCGACCGGGAAGGGAGCAGTGTCAAAGAGAATCAGATTTGCTTATGTGCGCAAGTAATCGTGTCTCGAAATTATATTTATTTTATGTGATAAGTATATTGAAAGTTTTAAAACTTGTCATCAAAGTATAATTAAGTCGTCAAACTTTCAAAAAGCGTGATCAAATCTTAAAACTTATCAAATTGGTACAATCAAGTCTTTTCGTTGGTCGCACGTTTTGAATATTTTAGGACTCAATTACATTTTTGTGATAAGTTTTAAGACTCAATTGCACTTCCAAGATAAGTTTTAGGACTTTATTATACTTTTTGAAAGTTTTATGATTTCATTGTACTTTCATAACTAGTTTTAGGATTTCCAATGCACTTAACCCTTATTTTATTTATTTATTTATCTATTTATCTATTAATTAATTGAAATTATTTTGGGGACCTTGAAGAAGTCGAGAAGCCATTTCAAGGAGTAATTTTGTTAGAAATTGACTATAAGATGAAATTCTCTAATAACCCACTTTTTCAAACATGGGAACAACAACAATTCCTGCATATTTGAACTTGACCTTCGGTGATGTTGTGACTTTTGATCGATATTGAACGGGTTGACTATTTCAAATTTGATGGGCTAAGGTGAAATGTAAAGCATCTTCTCATGATCAGCATTGTTTATGCTCGCTTATTTATTTATTTAGTTACTTTTGTTTTTGGAAAAGTGCTCTTTCTATAGTAGTTTGGGTCGGGGTTATTTTGTTTAGTTCTATGGATTAATGTGAGCAATAAGCCGATGCAAAGTTGACTAACATGAAAAATTCTAATCGAGTTGGGAACTTTGATACTCGAGCTCAACTCGACTTCATTAGAAAACGCGTGAAGTTTCGATGTTCAAATCAAGCTTGATCGAGTTTGAATATGACTCCACAAAGTATTCAATTAAGGTGCATCGATCGCCAGGTATCTAAGCATGATTCTTGAAGTTACAAACTCTCTCAAAACTCAGATAGACTTGGATTTGAGTTTCGATAGTGCAACAAGAACGAAGAGAAAGGTTCTTCTTATGTTGCATGTGGTTTACTATAAGTACATGTTTATGGTACTATGTGTACTACTCGATTAGGTTTTAAGTAAACTATTATAAAGCCGGCCGTATTTTCCTCCATCAACTCTTGGTAGCATTAGGTTTAGTGGGTTATAACACCATCCACATTTATAAAGCAATTATGAAGCTCAAAAACTTAGATGAGAACTTATCCACGGTAAATCTTGGGTGTTGCTTGACTCCTTTGTATCTCTAAGTAAAAATATAAGGATATCATAATATAAAAGTTAGAATCTTTACAAAACCAGTAGGTCAGTTTAGCACATAGCACTGATCTGATTCTCCACGAGATCAGTGCAAACAATTCCATGTTGGGCGACCCTTTGGGATTTTAGCTTGCGTCTCAATTAACTCTCGAGATGAATAGAGTAATTTCATAGCTCGAGGTTTACCTACCTAAGGTGGCCCGATTCACCACAAAAAAAAAAAAAAAAAGACAAGTAGATTACATATATGCTAACTTAAGTTGAGGTTTCAGAAATAGCCCAAGTTAATATAGGCCGAGTCCAGTCAATAGGGGACGTGCAAGAAGAGGGGACGGCCCATATCGCATCTCAACCCTGCAAAATGTTTCAGAGACCTATTCATCTTTACTAAAGTGAGGAAAATCATTGAGGACTTAGGTTGAAAAGGAGAAACTATTCTACTTAAAATCATAGAGTTAGAAAACGGCAATTAAATTCTGTAATATATTTTAAACAGAGAAATCGAGTCGTTTCTGTCGTCGGCAAAGAAAATGACTTATGTGGCAATTGAGAATCGCGCATTTCATGTCTCAATTCCACTTAAGGTTTAAAACTCGATTAAATTTTCTAACAAAGACTTATAACTTGTTGGGATTGGCGTGATCATTTAGGATTTGATCGCACCAATAAAATTTGTAATTTATCGGGATCGGCAATCGAGAACCACTCATTTCATGTTTCATTTTTGATATGTTATCAGAGTCTAGGTCTTGCTCTGGCCTCAATTTATTTCGCACATGTTTCCTCTCGATCTATTTTCGCGTGGGTGGCCCCCCATCCGTCTCCACGTGCCGTTCCTAATTCGGCCCCGGTTTATTTCCTTTTGGAGTTGGAATCTAAGGTTTCTACATGGATCATTCCATTATTAATTCAATATCAAAAGAGCTCCAAGATGTTGAGGAGAAAGGGCATGAAATCAATGAAAGTAGTAGCCAAAGTTCGCAACAATAGACGTTATTTTTAAGACGTAGGTCACATGTTAAAGTGTCCTCCTCCTCCCTCCTGGCCCTCTTGTCCTTGAAGTTGGAGTACAAGCATCGACAATACAAAGTCTTTTCACGCCCAAATAAAGAAGGAACGAAGAAGAATAAACCAGAACTTCTCTTCTTCCCCAACAGTTTGGCGTGGCTACTGATTAATTACTGATACGACATGATAAGGACATAACGCTACCAAATTGAGCGTGGCCTAATCATGTTTAGATGTGTGGCAACTGAGTAAATCCGCCGTGGGACGAGAGAGAGTTGAATGGGCAATCTTGTCGAGGCCATTTCTTGCTGGACGACAGACAAAAACCTTCATGTTCACGATCACGTTTGTGTCTGAACTGTCCACATAAAGAAGTGTCTTTGATGCATTCTTGTTTCTCTGAAACAAGCACAGCAATAATATATGAGGGTCATGAATCAATAAGGTTTTGCATTACTGAATGAATAAATTATAATCTCGTTTTAGGGCTTAGGAATATATTTTGATGAATATGTGGTGACCAGTGATATAATGATTGATTGGTAATATCCCAGCGTGATATATGAATGTGTTGCAAGTGATATAATTTCTCGGGATAAATGCAATCGAAATCCTAAAGCTTGTTGCAATATATAGAATCATAAGACTTTCTAAAGGTGCAAAAGGCGTGGGGCTGCGAGCACTCGTTAACCCTCGTCAATGAAGTAGGAGGCAACTTAAGCCCCCTCCGGCAAAATGTTTGTTTTTTTAACTATTGAATCTAATTTTATTTACTATTAGGAGCAAAACAACGTCATTTTGGTCATTGTTGAATTTTTCACTCACGTAATAGCCACTTAGAAAATCGAAAGCAATAAAAAAAAAAGTCACATGAGCATTTCCTATCACTAAAATTTGACAGAGCTAACAGAGTTACTTTATTGCACAAATAGGACAAGGTTTAGGACTTGATTGTAGAAATTGAAAATTTTAATACTCGATTGCATTTTCTTGATAAATTTTGAAATTTCGATTGGACAATACCAATGGGTAGAAGGGTTCGATTTTCTTTCTTTCTTATTTCTTTTTCCAGAGATCTAAGAAGATTTGTCCATCACATACTAAACTGACTTCGGTAGGTAGGTTGCAATAAAAAAAATACCAATTTTACAGAAATAAAGTTCTTAATATCTTATCATTGATCAGGTTATGGAAAGCTTTCCAATCATGAACATGGCAAGACGAGGCCATCGGAGAATCAAACGACACTTTCCAACTATTTACCCAAGCTATGTAATTTGCCGCTAAATGGGGAAAACTAACTTGATAGATATGAGAAAGTATCTTATTCGATATCATTCTCAAATGTAATGCAGACACGATTCACCAAGTCGGGAGTTAATTTTTGGTATCGGGAGAAATAACGAACTCGGTGATACCTCTCGGCTTTCGGGATCGGAGAATCTATCGTCTCGGGTGATGATGAATATTGCTATGGCCTTCGGCGAAGATGACATGACTGTCGACACCCCGTTCGGAATATTATTCCACCGGCAACTCATCATCCGCAATGTCTCCTCCGACTGAATAATCATCTTCCCTCCTCCCTGGGTTATGGCAACCTCAATGACCTTGTCTGCTCCTAAAATAACCTCAATTTGCTTTAATCGGCCCAACGTATAACCATAACCTACTTGATCAAAATATAATTGGAGACAGAATTTGTACAAAAAATGCACCCGAAGTGCTTACCTTTCAAGATTTTACGACCCCGCAGAATGATGAATCTTTGAACCGAGAGTAAGCTCATGCAATGACAGATCTTGCGAGCGAACGGACAATTTCATCTCCATCGACGAAAACCCAGATAAGAGATCTTGAAAGGGGTCAGTAAATCTCGTTAAAAAATGCTTAATGCCGTGATTTTCATATTTTTGATCGTTTGGAAACAGGTCAGTCGCTACGATAAGGCGGTCATGTCTCTCATCACTGTCTGCCAACACGGTGACTTGTTCCTTGAGGTTGCAACTTGCTTCCAAGTTCTGCAATATTTGGGGTTTGAGAAACCATGGAAGAGAAAGTCCACCCATGCGGGTCGATTCTCGGCGCGTCCAAGGCCGGAGATAAAATGGAAAGAGCTTTTGGACGAGGTGTCGGAAACCAGTTTTGAGAGACTTGATTGTAAGACATATTGGGTGGACCGCCCAAGATGGGCCAAACCCGGCCCGTGAGCCACAAGGGCCCATGAGGTAGTTATTTGTCTATCTATAATAGAAGGCACCCTTTGGAAAACAGACGTGATTTTTTCCATATGCAAACACACTCCTTCGAAAACGTTGTCTTCTCTGTTTTCCTTCGGAACGCACACGAATACGAAAGACGATCGAAGAACTCTCAAGCGCAAAGTGGCACTTAATCTATGACAATACCGGGTATGTTCGTTGTGTGATATGCCTGTACGATCGGTGATACAAGTTGATGGTCCTTGGGCACATTTTCCGCATTGATCGAATTCGTTCCGAATATGTTTCAAACGCAACGATCGGGGATTGAGTTTTCCCAACATTGGTATCAGAGCCTGTTTACTTGTTTCCCGATCATGCATGTGTACCGTCTCTACCATTGAAGTGTATACTGCTTGTTTTTTCGTTTCGGCCTTGTTTTTTGTTCGTTTTCGTCGCGTCGCCGAACTGTTCATGCATGTTTCGATTTTTTTTTCGTCAAAACTTGAATTTTATTGTATAAACAGAAAGGACTCGTCGAGACGAGCAAAATGATGGGCGGCACGTCGCCGGAGGACGCCGCACGCGCCCTCACGCGCCGTCAAGGGCAGTGCGCGCGACGCCTCGTGCGTACCACGCGCGGCCGTGCGAAACGGCGCGTCGGTCGCCGCTAACCGCCGATGATGACGTCATCGTGACGTCATCAGGAGCGGACCCACTGACCCGACCCGAGACCCGACCCGGTTGACCGTTGACCCGACCCGTTGACCCAACTCGGTTGACCGTTGACCGAACCGGTTGACCGTTGACCGGTCAACGGTCGGACCGGTCAAACCGGTCGAACCAGACCGGTTCAAACCGGCATAATGACCCAGTTATTTCTTTCGGCCCGTTCGAGCTCATTTGAACTCCGATTTGGGCGTTTTTGGTATCGACGTGCTCGTATCGGAATGCTCTACGTTATGGTGTATTCATATTATATTTTTACTGCACTTATGAATGTGAAAATGCATGATAAACCCTATGTACACGTACTGAGGGGTATATTCTTTGGCATTTTCTCTAGTATTTCTCTATAGTTTTTTTTGAAATACAAGTGCTAGATCATATGTATATGAATAAGCATTCCCTATCTTAATGTATCATGGATTATAAGTAATCCTTCGTTCTGCATTCGTTGCAGGAACAATGGTACATTTGAGACGCACTCCGATAATCCCAAGAACGGCAGCTCAAAAGGAGAAGCTTGAAAACCTAAGAGTCAAGCTAGCTCTTTATCGATGGGACGCTAAAGATGATATGATGACACACATCATCAAGGTCAACAAAATGATACAGGATATCATTTGGAACGGTTTTGTAATGCCGGAATATATAATGGTCGGAGCCCTAAAATGCACTATGCCTGATGAGTCGGGAAGAATACTTGATAAGGTTAAAGAAACTTTAAATGGTCCAAGCTATAAGATGCTTGTGGAGAATTTTGTGCAAGAATACATAAGGGTCGGGGCAAGGAGAACATCAACCCTTGCATTGAATGGGTCTCGGCGCAAATCATGGTCCGGATCTAGGGGTTTTCCGGGAGCCTCTGTTTATGTTCCGAAGAAAATAAAACTTTCTAAAGAATTTTATGAGTCCTTTCATGTCTATGTGTTGGATTGGTACACTTGATGTTGTTCTTTTAGGATTTGGAACCAATTCTGTACATGTTTCTAGTTGATATTACATATTCTTAAACATTTGTGAATGTGTTATGATATATATATATGGCTATGAATTTTTGGTGATTTCTCATTTTATATTGCCATATTATGTGTTATGTTTTATGTGGGAAGTTCTTAAAAGTTTGTATAACTTATGAAGAACCAATTTCATTACATAAATGATTATGTTAATGGTAATTTCAAATTAGGTTTTTTAGATGATGATTGGGAACATAGTGAACTTTCGACTCTAAGACCTTTTGTGAAACTATTCATTAATATGATTAGTTTATGTAATCATGATGCTGATGAAGCATTTAGATAGGCTTTAATAACTCGTGCGTATGTGTCTGAAATGTTCAGATACGATGGCTTCAGCAACTAAAAACATAGTGGCTGAACTAAATAAGGGAGAAAAATTGAATGGCGACAATTATGAGATTTGGAGTCTCAAGATTCAATATGTGCTAGAAGAGCAAGATGCACTCGAAGCTCTTAACCAGATTATGGAAGAACCTGAGGATGGGACAACTGCCCAACACAAGAGGGACAAAGATGCCTTTGCTGTTTGGAAAAGAAAGAACTCTCTTGCTCGCATTACGTTGCTAAGCAGCATGGACAATGACATCATGCGAGAGTTCGGACGTTTCCAGAGCGCCAAAGACATGTGGGCTGCACTGGCATCAAGATTTGTTCGAACTTCTGTGACCAAACTGAGACAACTTACTATCCGTTTCGACTCATACAAGATGTCTCATGGAAAGACCATGAAACAACATTTGAGGCAGATGTCGAATATGATTAGTGAGCTAAAGGATGCCGGGCACATACTCACTGATGAACAGCAGGTGCAGGCAGTAATCCGCTCCTTGCCTCAAAGCTGGGAGCACATGAAGATCCATTTGACCCACAATGAGGGTATCAAGACCTTCGAGGATGCTATGCGGCATCTTGAGCTGGAAGAGGATCGCCTCATGGCAGCTAAGCCAGAAACTGATATTTACTTTGCTGGTTCTAGCTCGCATGGAGTTTCGGGCTTCAAAAGGAAGCACCCTGCTGGGTCAAAGAAGTGGAAAGACAAGGGGCCAAGTCCTTCAGGGAAGAAGCCGAGGCTCAACCAACGGGAGAAAGGAAAGCATCCTTTCAGCTCCTTTCAAGAAGAACATTTCAAGAGTGAAATGTTTCAACTGTGGCAAGAAGGGTCACTTTGCTCGCGACTGTGGCGAGCCAAAGAAGGTAGAAACCCTTAGCATTCATGAAAATGCTACATATGTGTCTAGTTCAGTGTTTCTAACCGAATCTAATCCTTTGTGGACTGTAGACTCGGGAGCCACAAACCATGTAGCGAAGGACAGAGAAGCTTTCGTGGAGTTCCGACGAGTTCCACAAGGAACGAAGTGGATATACGTGGGGAACAATTCAAGAGTGGAGGTCAGAGGCATTGGCACCTGTCAACTACTTATGTGCGGTGGACGCACATTGTTCCTACATGATGTGCTATTTGCTCCAGAGATTCGTCGGAACTTAGTTTCGGTGTTGGTTTTAGTTAGACTTGGTTTTAATGTAAACTTCCATAATAATGGTGTAGACTTGTCTTTAGGTACAAGTTATTATGGTTCCGGATATTTCTTAGATGGTTTCATTGTATTAGATGTTGACTATTGTGAAGTTAATGTTAGTTATTCCTTATTTACATCATCTGATTCTTATGAGAATGATGTGAACGTGTGGCATGCTAGACTTGGTCATATTGGCCAACAAAGAATGAATAGATTGGCTAAAGATGGCTTATTGGGCAATATTAAAAAGGTTGACTTGCCCATATGTGAGCATTGCCTAGAAGGAAAAACAACACGGAAACCATTTGGAAAAGGAATAAGAGTTGAATTTCCTTTGCAATTAATCCATACTGACATCTGTGGTCCAATGAATATAAAAGAAAGGCACGGGTCTGTTTATTTCATCACATTCATTGATGATTATACTCGATTCGGACATGTCGATTTGATTTCTCATAAGTCCGAAGCTTTAAATTGCTTTAAAAGATTTATGAGCTTAGTGGAAAATCAATTAGACAAGAAAATAAAAGCATTAAGATCCGATCGAGGTCGAGAATATCTGTCTGATCAGTTCAGAAATTTATGTGATGAAAAGGGAATAGAAAGACAACTGACTATTCCATATACTCCTCAACAAAATGGTGTTGCGGAAAGGAGAAACAGAACCTTAATGGAAATGATTAGATCAATGATGGCACAAGCTAACTTGCCCATCACCTTTTGGGGTGATGCTTTGTTGACTGCTGCTTACATACTTAACCGTGTGCCTTCTAAATCAGTTGCTTCTACTCCATATGAGTTATGGACAGGCAGAAAGCCTGATTTAAGCTTTCTAAAACCTTGGGGTTGTGCTGCCTATACTCGTGAGTCTTCTCACAAGTATGGAAAATTAGGCCCAAGAGGCAAAAAGAGTATTTTTATAAGATACTCAGAGCACTCAAAAGGATATGTATTCATAGGTGAGCAAGAAAGCGGAAGTATAACTGAATTTGAATCACGGGATATCACATTCTTAGAGAATGAATTTCCTAAAAAGGGCGAAGTAGGTGATGATTACTCACTATACGAATCTGTGGATCGTGATAGTGAAGTTAGTGGGAGCATTGTGACAAATGGAGAGTTGAATGCAACCCAGTCTCAATTGCAATCACTTAAAGAGACGACACCACCATTATCTCATTCGAGTGGGAGCGCAATGGAACGTGGTGAATCATCAGGAGTACAGCATTCCATACGACAGTCAAGTCGTAATAGGATTCCCCGTCGACGTTTTGACATTGAAGGAGAAACTTTCATGATCGCCCCACAAGATGAAGATGAGCCGAAGAATGTGAACGATGCTCTAAAGTGCCTTGATAAGGAAGAATGGATACATGCAATGGAAGAGGAAATGGAGTCATTAAGATCAAACCAAGTTTGGGAATTGGTTGACCTTCCAAAAGGACGTAAAGCCATTGGGAACAGGTGGGTTCTCAAAATAAAGCGTAAGGCTGATGGCTCAATAGGGAGGTATAAGGCTCGCCTTGTGGCGAAAGGATATAATCAACAGGAAGGAGTTGACTTTGAAGAAACTTTTTCTCCTGTGGTTAGATTTACCTCTATTCGCCTTATTCTGGCAATAGTAGCTAGTATGGATCTGGAATTACATCAAATGGATGTAAAGACTGCATTCCTCAATGGAGAATTAGAGGAAGAAATTTATATGGAACAACCTGTTGGTTTCATTACAAAAAGCCAGGAGCACAAAATGTGTCGACTATTGAGGTCGATATATGGCATTAAGCAGTCTTCGAGATAATGGTATATACGTTTTCACAATGCCATAATGGCATATGATTTTGTAATGATTAGTGAAGATAATTGTGTATATATCAAAAGATCCAAAGATCAATTTGTGATCTTGTCATTATATGTTGATGATATACTAATTGCCGGAAGCAGTATGGAGTTGGTTAATACAGTCAAGAATTGGTTATTTTCCAATTTTGAGATGAAAGATATGGGTGAAGCTGCATACATTCTTGGAGTTAAGATTTCAAGAGATCGCTCAAAGAAATCTCTATCCCTTTCACAAGAGACGTATGTGAATAAAATCCTTGAGCGATTTCGTATGCAAGACTGTAAATCAATAAATACTCCTATTGCAAAAGGCGAAGCATTAAGCGACAGAATGTGTCCTAAGACTTCACAAGAAAAGGAGCAAATGGAGCAAGTTCCATATGCTAGTGCTGTCGGAAGCTTGATGTACGCTATGATGTGTACAAGACCTGATATTTGTTATGCAGTTGGAATGGTAAGTAGATACCAATCCAATCCAGGTCCAGCACATTGGATCGCCGTCAAAAGAATCCTGAGATATCTAAAGGGAAGTGCCGACTATGCACTGACTTATCAAGGAAGTGATCTACACCTTGAAGGCTATACTGATGCTGACTGGGGAGGAGATTTAAAAGAAAGGAAATTTACTTCTGGATACGTGTTCTTACTGAATAATGGCGCCATATCTTGGAGCAGTAAGAAGCAACAGTGTGTAGCCTTATCTACAATGGAAGCCGAGTTCGTGGCTCTATCAGCAGCGGCACAAGAAGCTGTTTGGCTTAGAAGATTTTTGGATCACTTAGGTGTTACTGAGAATGCTGCAAACCCAGTATTGGTCTATTGTGATAGCCAAGCAGCAATAGCGTACACTAAGGATCCCAAGTACCATGGAAAGACCAAACATATAGATATCAAGTATAACTATGTCAAGGACATAGTTGCACGAAAGGAAGTGAACGTGAAGTACATATCTACACAAAGGATGATAGCAGATCCTATGACGAAGCCGATTCCTAGAGAAGTTTTCCATGGTCATGTGAGATATCTAGGACTGTGTAGAATATGATGTACTGAATATTGTAATTTTCCCAGAATGTTCACTATTAATGAAGTTTGTTATTATCAAAGCCTATAAGTTTGTATGACGTTTGTGAATGTCGTTGCTGAGTGCATTATATTGAAAAGGTATGTCGGACAGATGAGAGATTAGCCCACTCACACGGGTAATCGCCTCTACTCACTGTGTGATGAATAGAGATGAGACAGTTTTAAGCTTGTTATCTAAGTGATAATTGAGAGCTCAAGCTTGAAGCATGGACGTCGCCTTAACAGAATGTTAAGATGAGGACATATAGATTATTATGTCCGAAAGTGAAATGACCCACATATTTCACTTTACCTGTCTTTAATGCCAGATGTGAGTTCTGATAGATGCTTATGAATAGAGTAGATTTGTGAACTCAAGTTAGACATTGAGTATGTCTAAACTATCATCTGTACGGTATTGAGAGTAAAGACATACGCTTTATGGGAAAAGGAGAGAATACCGTAATACGTATTTCATATTACGTATGCATGGGACGACCGATAAAAGTTGACAAAAAGTTATGATCTCAACTTTTAAGTCGTGTGAGACTCTTGAGGAAAATAGTTTTTCTCAATTAAAGTGCCATCACGACTCTTACTTATTCTCAAAATTTCTATTCAGTGTTTGCTATCTTAGGATGTTGCCGATGATCATGATAATTCGGTCTAACGGGGCATTTCTAGAAAAGCGAGTTGGACTGAAATGGAGAGGTTTAAGGAAAGAGGAAGATCAATTTGATTTATGATGTCACATTCTATATTTGTATTCACAGGTCGACCAATTATGATTTTGAGTAAATCATAGTTGTGAATACAATATACGAGATACTAAAAGAGATTAAAAGAGATGAAAATTGTGACTGATTGATCTAGGGAATTGCATACTAATTCTATTCTGGATAATGCCCAATTTGAGCTGTTATATATTCCTAACAGATGTATAACAACGAGCTCTCGGAGTATGCTGGTCGCACGGATTATTTGCCAATATGAACTTTGCAAGGAAGAGAGTTGTGTTTAGCCCATCGTGGGCGAGTGGGAGATGTAAGACATATTGGGTGGACCGCCCAAGATGGGCAAAACCCGGCCCGTGAGCCACAAGGGCCCATGAGGTAGTTATTTGTCTATCTATAATAGAAGGCACCCCTTGGAAAACAGACGTGATTTTTTCCATATGCAAACACACTCCTTCGAATACGTTGTCTTCTCTGTTTTCCTTCGGAACGCACACGAATACGAAAGACGATTGAAGAACTCTCAAGCGCAAAGTGGCACTTAATCTGTGACAATACCGGGTATGTTCGTTGTATGATATGCCTGTACGATCGGTGATACAAGTTGATGGTCCTCGGGCACATTTTCCGCATTGATCGAATTCGTTCCGAATATGTTTCGAACGCAACGATCGGGGATTGAGTTTTCCCAACATTGATAATGATATTGGCACTCTCATTTGAGACTGGTACGGAGTTAAGGACCGAAGAATTCATTCGTTGAGGAGTTCTCTTCTTCGAGCCTTCGCCGATCTGCATGGGCTTGAGTCGTCGTCCTCGTCGTTGTGGGTGTTGAGCAGGCATGAGACGAAGAGAAATGGAAAGGAAGAGGGTTAAGAGGAGGAGGAAAGAGAGAAAGAGGAGCTCCATCTCACTGTTCTCCATTTGGGGTGGTGTGAGATGGGGGAGAGGGAAGAGATGATCGGGGTGTGCAGCAGAACTTAGATGTAACTTTGTATGACTACACTTGGTTTTATGAGTCTTGGACAGAGGAGTATTATTACTCATTGCATCTATATATTATGCATCTAAGAGTGAGTTCCATCTAGTTGTTCCAAATAACTTAAAATAAAACCAGGATGGAGGAAGAGCTGGTAAATTAATCTTTTCTTTTCTTTTTTTTCTTTTTTCCTTTGATCTTCATTCATAGCTTTTGTGCAACATCTACGCTCACGAGTTTCCTTTCGTATGTCTCAATTTTTGCAAGTAAGTACAAAAATGTCGTAACACGTCGTAAAATTGATTTGCGATATCATGACAAATCCATATAACCTAGTATAAAACGGTGGTAAAATGGTCGGTATGGTACACCATAGTACCTTGAAAATCCCAAGTCACTTGAGGTTAGCTCACGAGGTCGGAGGCAGTGCATGCATGACACATTGACCTTACTAGTTGAGGTCTGAAGTTTGGGATAGACCTTTTAAAGCCAAGCCCCAAAAAGTTACTAACTGTTAATATCACGGAAAATCCTAAATTTGTAACGCTTGGAACTAGACACTTACTTTTCATCCAAGTTTGAGCAAATTTTGACCAAAAGTCTGCCTAGTTAACATCATGATGGAAGGATATAATCGGGTTGTGTTCTTTCTGACGACAACCAATTCACTCAAATAAGATAGCCAGACTGCTGGATATTGTGCTTTCTAACCATGCCCGTCCGACCTCGGTGGAGTCGAGTAAATTGTGATTTTCGCATATCAATCGATGAGATAACGTAGATATGGTTATTAGCTTTCCAATGCCTTCGGAATCATTTTGATCGGAGTTTTCTCAATGGAAATATCATGGTTTTTCTTATCGACTGTCCGCTCGGTCAATTTGCGGAAGTTTCCGAACTTGACACTTTTTTTTAAAAATTAGTACATATTTTCAAAAAAGGATATGTGCACTGGAAGTCCTAAAACTTGTTATGAAAGTGCAATTAAGTCTCAAAACTTACAAAAA
Organism: Syzygium oleosum; assembly: GCF_021117445.2. Taxonomy (NCBI): domain Eukaryota; kingdom Viridiplantae; phylum Streptophyta; class Magnoliopsida; order Myrtales; family Myrtaceae; genus Syzygium; species Syzygium oleosum. The sequence continues at coordinate 1,571,184 of NW_026607500.1, read as the reverse complement.
GTTCAATCAAGTCCTAAAAATTATCAAATCGATGCAATCGAGTCCTTATTTAAACTCTATCCAACTTGGCTTATGGAAAATGTAGACGTGGCTTTTGTAATATTTTCTCTCTTTTGCGTGGCGATAACATGGCTAAACATGAAACATAAGACCAAAACGATATCATTTTGGTCCAAATCTAATTTTTAATACAAATTTTATTTAAATTAAATTTTAAAAAGCTAAAATAATAAAAATAGAAAAATTAGAGTTAGAACCAGGCGGTGAGGGCTCCATTTCATTGCCACATATGATTGAGAAAATAGTAGGAAAAAAGTCACGTCACCATTTTATGTCAGCCAAGTTAGACGGAGTTAATGAAATGACTTGTTTGCATCAATTTGATAAGTTTCAAAATTTGATTGCACTTTTTATAAGTTTTATGACTTAATTGTATTTTTGTAACAAGTTTTAGAACTTTAAGTGCACTTATCCCTTTCAGTAATTTTGGATCGTGAGCTTCCCATGAGTGTAAGAATCGAGTCAACCAGATATTAAATGAGAGAAAAACCAGCGGTAAAATTTTTTTAAGTTCTGGTTAATATATATTGAAGAAGTTGAATCTTGGGGTCTTTGGGTAATTAATTGGTTTAGGTTATGCCGGAGTTGTCTGAAGAGAACAGGAATCAGGAATCCTTTAATTGCTGCTGTGACGTGGTCTTCTCGGTCGCGAAGGAGTTATACTATTTTGATAATGATGGTGAATCTCAGCCAAGGTATGAGCTGAGGGCGATGGAATGTAGGCTAATGAAAATTAAATATTATTGGATCCCTTTAATTTCGTGAAAAATTTACTATCCAAAAATACTTTTCTCATTATTTGATGTTTGAATCCACGAAGAAAATGAGTTAACAGAAAATCTTTTCATAGTCAATGTAAAATCTACAAAAAAATTTTCATAGTCAACAGAAAATCTATGTTTTAGATTTAGGAAAATGATTTACTATATAGAAATAAAAAATCGTCTTTCAAAATACAACTAGACCCCAATGCTTGGACTTAAGACCCCTGCGCTTGGGCATGAGGACCCATACCTATGCTTGGGTCCTTGGCGGCCGGCCTCAAGTCCATAGTAGCTAGGCTCGATCCCCTTGAGGCCGGGCATTGGACCCTCATGCCCTTGTGCAGGTCCCCATTAGCCGTGCCCTGATACTCGGGTCACTTGCTCAAGTCATTGGCACACCAGGCTAGGGTCCACCGAGGCCATACCCGGTTCCCGATGCCCGTGCTCGAGTTCCCAATAATTGGGGTCGAGAAACCTCGGCTCCCGTGCCTAGTAACTTGTCGCTTGGGCCCGAGGACCCCGGTAGCTAGGCTTGGTCCCTAGCGCTGGAGCTGGAGTCCTTGGCACTTGGGCTCGGGCATAGCGGGCCAAGCCAAGTGTGAGATCTATAAGTTTTTATGCTTGGTAATAATATTTGGGTTATAAAGTTAAGTATTAATTAGCTTTGAGTATTGGATGACAGATGTAATTTCAAGAGGGTAACTAACTTTGCCACATATGGAAAGTGCAAAGGATGATTTTCCACTACCGTAGTTGCTCAGAGCACGATGCTTTAAGATTAAATTGATAGATGTTGACATGTACATTTATTGTGTAGAGTGACAGTGATTAACTTACCGCCATAGTAACTGTTGATGGGGACCAATATGTTCCTAATACGTATTGGATAGTTTTCAAGTTTTAAAATTAGATTTTACTAGCATCTGTTATCTTTCACTGATAATTTTGGTGGGTTCAAAATATTTTTTCTGATTTGCCGGTGATTAGAACGGATGATTTCCTTGTTTATGTATCCGAAATACTGGATATCTTTGTAACATATCAAAATATCGACTTTGAGACCATATAATTAAGCCATTTGTCACTTTCTAATTTGAGCACCTCTCACTCAATTTCAACCTAGTTTTTTTAACCCAATGTTATCATTGCTTTTAAACTTAGTCAAACATTATTATATTTTTGTAAGTCATGTAAGTTTTCCAAGTACATCCCTTCTTGATTGTACGCGTCCTTACGCATCCTCTACAAATAACCAAACTTTAAAAAGAATTCCAACTTGTTCTTGCAAAAAAAAAAAAAAAGGAAGAGATCTTCTTATCACTTTTCTCTTCTATTTTCACTTTCCAATCTCTCAAGTGAAAGCATGGGTCCCACTCTTGTGTTGTTAAAGCTTCAAATTTCACCTTTCAAGAGGGTACAAGGTGGTTAAGGCCTAGGGTTGTCCAAGTCTTTGATCAAGGTGAGTGAAACTCGAGGGACAAAGTTAGAATAATATACTTCGAACTCTTGACTTGGCTGTCCGATGGTTGTTAATTTTAGTTTGAACTTTAATGTCAAGCATGAGAAAATTTTGATGATGATGATGATGATGTGCTAAACGGTTGTGTTCATTTGACTTAAATCGTTGAGTCTCTACATGCATAGGTTGTGATTAATCAACTTCCAGGCTTAGTAGTATGTTAGGTGTTGTGAAACTAAACTTGAAAGTGATATTTTTGTAATTCGACTAAATTATCGATTTACTAGTTAAGTGTTGCTGATTAATCACGTCGTCGATTATTTAAGTTATCGATGTTCATGTTATCGATTATTTGGATTGTTGATGTTCAAGTTGTTTATTATTTTGAGTTGTCGATGTTCACTTGGTCGATTCTTTGGGTCATTGATGTTCACGTTGCTAATTCTCTTAGCTGTTGATCATATAACTTATCAATTTTCATATGAAATTACTAATTTCTGACTATGTTATCACTATTTACATGAGAAAGGCAAAAAGGGAAGTGTTTAACTCTTACTTATGTAAGTGATAAATGGAAAAGGCACGGCGATTATATTTCGGTAATGAATTGCATAAGATTTTGTTATGTACCGGATGTTGATTTTATAGAATGGCTATACAACATATAATAAATGAATGTTGATTTCATTGTTGATATAAGGAAGATCACAAGATTTCAGTATTATTATCTTCACTATTGCTTTATGATTACATATAAATAGTATTATGTTATATTTTCGTCGCTCATACATTAGTGGCGATGATGCCCCATGTGTCGGATTGCCTTCGGAGTTGAGATGTCCATGTGTCAAGATTCCCCAAGAGTGTTTAGGATGTCTCGTGTCATGAGATGTTCCGCGTGTCGAGATGCCTCGGGAGTGTTCGAGATTCATAGTTAGTCGAGATGAATTGCCAATGATAAGTATGATATATTTATATTTACCCATAAGTATTCACATCCGCATATTGATGAACAATTCTGTGGTAGCCTTAGATCTCAATATGATATGTCATCATCTTGTGATAGGAAAGATAGTGCATCCACTTATTCATTAGTCTTTCAAAGTTATTTTGTACTTGTTTGGGGTTATTGTTTTTTGTATGTACCAAGTTAAGTGGTAAGATGATATCTTACTTTAGATTTAGAGACTTCATTTGTTGAGTTTCGACTCACTCCTTTAGTTTTAATGATTTGTAGGATGGTTTCCCACTGCCACTGCTTTTGATGCCTTTGTGTATTTTGATTTTGAATACCAAGATGTGTTCGTACTTGATTCAACAATAATTTATACTAAGTGTAGTTCTATTATATTGATTGACGTAGGGTTGTAAGAGTGGATCCTCTATTGATTCGCCACTTGATACTTCAATATCGATGGGGAGTTCGTTGAACCATTTAAGGGCTTCGATGGTCCCCCTGGTTTCGAGGGCGATGATGTCATGTCTATGGGCGAGGTTGTCTATCTGTAATTTAGTAACATGACTTTGTATTGGCAAGTTTTTGTTGCAGGAGTTTTTGGTGGAGTATCAACCAGACTCGACCTTCTTCCCAGAGCTAATGCGTTGTATTTTGTTTCTTTTGGTACATGTATCAGTACTTTTTTTGTTTGGAAGAGGGAAGATAAAGTAAGAATGAATATGCAAATTATTCAAACTTACGTTTCTCATGCGATGTGTTTATTATGCTTCCGCATACTTAATAATAATAATAATAATAATAATAATAATAATTTTAACAAAAGATCTCATGTCGCGAGTAACGTTCTAGGGCGTTGCACCAAAGTGGCCAACAGCCAAGCCAGGGGCCCAGTTCTCTGTGCAAATGTATGACTTTTTTATTGTATAGTCTCCATTTCTAATAATTAGCATGGAACACATGCCATGTACAAATCTAAATTTCTAAATCTCAACTCGACCAACTTGTAAATACAAATGCCTAGGATGTCCATTGCCTAATGTGCCTTCCCTATCTATTCATTTTATGTGGGGTTAATACAAAAAAAAAAAAAACCCCAAACTGGTACACTTATGACAGATTAATCTTCTGTTATTTTTCATCAAATTTTACCATTAAATTGCTGAGTTTGATGACACGTAGCAATTGACGGATCTATCAGTTTAGGGTTTTACCCCACTGTTTATCAAATGTTTATCAGTTTGTGGTTTTTTGTGGTATTACTCAAATGGGATTTTTTGTGGTCAAAAAATTAGTTTGGAGTAAATTTATCATAGATATATCAATTTGAAATTTATAATGATAAAATTTAATTTTAAGTAAATTTACTATAAATATATTAATTTAAATTTTTTCGTGATATTAATCGTTTTATGTATTGCCTTGCCTTCCACCATGCTTACTTTCATTCTCGTTTAGCTGTCTAATTCAGCCTTTCCTTGTCACTTCACGGGACCTTCTCTAATCCTTCATCGGGTACTATGATTTTATATGATTGACGTTCTGTCTTCGCGGTAGTTTGTCGCATTTGAAACCCAAATTTTGGGTTTTGGCCGGCTAATACATGGTCTAGCAGGTCCTGTTTGACAATTGACATGGTACTTTTTCCATGAAAAGGAATTACAAGTTTTAATTTTGTCATTTCGTAGCACAGTTTACTCTTCCGTGAAATGCCCCACACTTGTCTTCCAAGATTAGTCTACCTGAAAATAAAATTGCATGTCATTTAAGCCGGATTCTTATATCACACCAATAATGCACGCCTCGTTAGGAAATTAAAGTCCTTTCCAAATGATGGAAAACGATTTCCAGTCCATTTTCATAATTCGGCCAAATATCGGAATTTTTTTAAAATTTTCTTAGAAAGCGACCTCTTGGAAAACTTAATAAATTTTTTTTATGAAACAAACAGAGTATAAGTAACATGACTTATGAAATGAAATTTTATACTACTGATGAAATTTAACCTGATTAAGCGAACTTTCCTTCTTGCTAAAACTCTAATCGCGAGAGATTTGATTTTCTCCGAGAAGGGGTTTAAGGCATTGAATGTGGGGCTACATGTATACATTATCCATTTAGCAATTGAACACAGAAAGAATAAGACAGTTACTGCAATGTTTATGTATGTTTTTCTATTGAGTCTGTGATTCATTAGTTTATGCATTTAATCTCCGTTTGTTTCATGAGAAAGTGAATGACTTGAAAAATATTTTCCATAAAAATGATTGCTTGTATCGCTTACATAATGAATGGAAGAAAAATATTTTATTCGTCCACGAAAATATTTAGATATAAATTATTGTCGATAATTAACATTGACTAATAATTTCAAGTGATATACATGATAATTTTAAAAAATATATATATTCCAAATAATTTATTTTTTGGTGAAACAAATGGAGCATTTTTAAAATAGGGTTAATACCATGAAAACCCCAAATTGGTATACCTATGACAAATTTACCAAAAATTAATTTTTTGACCACAAAAAACCCCAATCTAATACACCTGTGACAAATTTACCCTTTCTTAGTTTTATTTAAATTTTACCATCAAATTGCTAAGTTAAATGATACGTGACATTTGACAGGTGTACCTATTTGGGGTTTTACCCCTCCATTTGTTATAGATTTACCAATTTATGATTTTTTGTGGTATTAATCTATTTTAACGGAGGGTAAATTATCACAAGTGTACCGATTTAGGATTTTTGGTGGTCAAAAAATTAGTTTGAAATAAATTTATCACGGGTGTACCAGTTTAAAGGTTTTTGTGGTCAAAATTTAGTTCGAAATAAATTTTTCACGATTGTATCAGTTTAAGATTTTTCGTGATATTAACCTTTTTAAATATGTTATTCAAGAGAGTCGCTTTTGGACAAAACAAAACTAAGAGAGTCAGCTTGTAGGACGCCAATAATCATGGTACGGCCAACCCTAACTTAAAAAAAGAAATGGCCTTGTTCTTTGGGCCAAGAGAAGTCAAGTGGACTTGCCAAGGACAAGGTTGTATATGTTCGGGGTTGAGAGGGATAGAGAGAGACACTCATATATGCTTGGTGTCCAAAAGGGGAAAAAAGTATTCTTTATTCTTCGTTTGGTAAGGTTGATGAAAGACCTTGGAAAGTACAAAATCCTATATATTTCTTCTTATATATAATGGGCATCGAGATTTGGCTATCTAAATAGTCCATTGAACACCTTGGAAATGACAACTCCTGCGATTTTGTGTACCGTGATTGGTTCTGTCCATCACATATGATGATGTGTTGCTAGGCATTTTTTTGTAAGTGATAGTTGACTTTTTGTGGATCAAATGTTGGAAAAAGTCGGATGATATTACTAGGAGATCGTTACATTTTCTAAGAGATGACATAAAAAAAAGAGGAAAACCCACTGAATTCTAATTGGAATTATTGAACCAATAATACCAAGATATCCAAAACTTGAAGTAAAAATAACCATACGCAAGTATATAACCCGGAAAATAAGAAGTTGAATGACAAAATAAAGACTAGAACGCTAGTTCAAGATAAAATGGCCAAATGAAAAACAATATATTTTGAGACTCCATTTGTTTCATAGAAAATGATTGATCCAGAAATTATTTTTCTAAAAATAATTGTTTACATTGCTTACAAAAATGAATAAATAAAAAATATTTTCATTGTCCATGAAAATGTTTAGACATTAATTATTACTGATAATAAAAACTTTTTCATGAACTAATTATTTCAAGTGATACAAATGATTATTTTTCAGAAAATATTTTTCAAATCATTCATTTTCCAAGAACCAAATGCACTCTAAGCTTCATAACTACCCGTCTCCCACGAATTTAAACTTAAGTAATGATATCCGTAGGGTTGAAGCAATGTTTTTCGACAAGTACTTGTTGGCTCCTTTATAATTCCGTACTTATATCATAGTTACTTCATTAATTAACAGTAAATCGCAAAAGTCTCAACATGTTTGGATCTCATTTATTGCAAAACAGCACATTATTCGACTCTGGTATAATCATGCCCTCTCTAGTTGCCTAAATAAAGATGGCTATAGCAAGTGCAGCTCGCTCAAGATCATATCAGATTAATTCCATATCGGTCGCAACCTCATAATTGATTTAGGACGTCAACACTTTTCATTATCTATTTTCGCCGCTTAAAAGTTGATTATAAAGCTCTTTGTGATCACTGAATATTTTCTCTTTGAAAGAAAGCATTGACTTCACAATTTTCTCTACTATGCTATTAATCCCATATTCAACCGCGACATTCACCCGAGAACTTGAACCATCGTCTTCGGCTCTATGTTGACATGTCCGACAAGGTGACAACTATGACCGTGTATCTTAGACGCTCCCATTTCTGTCTTCTTTCAACAATCTTAAATGCAGAATGATCACGACTCGTGGAACCGGATGCCTTCTTTCCTCTTGATCACGAAGGACGGCCTCTCGAGTAATTATATGCGCTGAAAAGTTTCTCCAATATGCTTACAAGCAACTTCCTTTCTGGTGGAAAAGGCTTCAAAGGCAAAAACCATGTAAATGGGAAAGGAGCTTCAAAGGACGTTCTTTCTTTTATCCCATCAATGCTTGAACTTTCACTCCACAACAAGTAAAGGAGTTGTAAAGAACTGATAGGTTTTCGGTGTAAGAGAGAGAAAAGTAGGTCTTTAGCATTTGACCAAATTTCAAAGTTTAGCACACCCTTTATTTCGCAATTTAAACTTTTAGAGCAATTTAGACTGGTCTCGTAGAAATTTCACGTCATGGGACTTTAGCCGATCAATTTACTAATTATCCAAATCGCCACGCCTCTTTGATAGCATTGTATTTACGAAAAAGCCGATTAACTTCTTGAAATTGAACTAGATTAAGTTCCAGCTTCAACATGGTGATGTTTGACTTTTAATCTGATTGACCAGTTAGATCATTTGGAGGTTGAGTAGACAAAGAATACATGTTGGATTCTCTGGTGAAGGTTCTTCTTGTATCAAAGTTTTGCAACAGAGTGTTGCATGCTTTGCCTGTCTTTTGCCGGAAAATTTAATAATTGTCGCACAGTCATTGCACAGCTATAATGAACCTTACCAAGCGAAATCGAGGTACTGAAAAACTAACATCCTTAAAAAAAGAAAAAAAATTTGAATGACAACATTTTCTTATACTAAAAAATGGTTTGAGATGATAGCTCACTCTAGGCAAATATCAGATAAACTAAATCTACCAGGCCAAGCCAATTACATTGAAATATGTCGGACTCTGTTAAAATCATGTCTCGATTTTTAGCCCAAATAGGAAAGTTTCCTAATTTAAGTAGGTTTCCTGTTTTGAATACGTTATCTAAATTGAATTATTTCTTAGTTGGAGAAGGTTTCCTAAAAAGAGATTTCCTAATTTGGATCCAATTCTTGCCTGTAAATAATAATGTGATGTTATTTGTGAAGAGCATCAAAGATGAGTTTCTACTAGTGAATTACACTATGAAGATATCCTAGTGTTTGAAGCCAAGAAATTCTTGTGGTAAGAATTTGTGTATAATTCTTTCGTGAGATTGAGAGATTATTTCGTGAGAAATTGTGGGGTTAAACATTGCGTGAGTTATTGGGTATAATTAGGGATTGGGAAATACTTAGAGTGTTTGAGTGACTCGAGTATGATTGTAATCTCCGTTGTATCGTTTGATCTATAGTGGAGTTTCATGCTGCTCTCACCGTGGACGTAGGTCATTATGACTGAACCACGTAAATCTGATGTCCAATTTATTTCCTTTTATTCCGTCAATTTTACTGTTCGATCGCTTGGTTTTTGCAACAGACTTGCACCGAGCCCCACTAAATAACACAAGTCTCCATGCATTTTTTTTACTGTGATTGATTATGTTCATCGCGTCATCCAAAGGGTAAGTCCATAAAGAGACTTCCTCCCTTGTCATATGTACATGGCAGGCACACTATCACTTGGTAAGAGTCTATTATTCACATTATTATTCTTATGAATTGTATCCTTGTCTTTGTGACAATTCTCATTTTCCCTCCATTCCTTCACTATGTTTACATTTTGGTTCATACTTCAACAGTGTCAACCATGCTTTGTGCTCGAACGATCGAACTTGAAACTATCAGTCATCTCAATTGATCTTGCCTAAGCGCGTTCGAGAGGTTCGCAAACTTTAGTTAATAAGACGATTCTAGCATGACCGATATGCGGGATTTGCGGTATCAATAATTTCCTCTGTTACCAATAATTAATTGCTTGAACCACCCGCCTGGGTGGCGCTGCTGGAGCGCGCACTCTTCCCTCGCAAAAGGTTGGGTATTCGAATCCCGGGCGCCGCAGGGTAACTTAACCGGTGGCACGTGTGTGGTGGCTAGCACGTGTCGCCCCCAGGGTTTACTCCCCGGCTGTCGGCCGTACGGGGGTTCCCTGGGTTACCAAAAAAAAAATAATAATAATAATTAATTGCTTGATATTTCAACCATTTATCATTTACAGCATGCCTGCTTGCTTCCTGAGAAGACCTAAGTGAAAGCTAAATACACATTATTCCTTAGGTGCATTATTTCTAGAAAAGAAGATATTCCTAGATTTCCTTCCCTTCCATGTACAAACGATTTTGGCACTGCATGCCGAGTTGGCCTAGAAAGACTGGTTTAGGGTTGGCCGTGTTAGGGTTTCTGTGTGCGAGCAGTTCATTCAAGCCAAAACTCTTATTCTATAGGATGGAACCGGATTAATTTATTCAAGTCATGTTCTGCGAATCAGATATGATATTGATATACGCATCGTCACGCATATGATCCCCCCCACCACATTTAATAAGTGCATCTTATAAAATTCTCACTCAAATGTCCAAACTTACTAGCCTTAGCTGAAATGAATTCTTTGCTTAGGCTTCTTGATGGCTAAATATACTCACCAATTAATCAAATACCAATTTATTATAGATATGTCAAACTTACAGTCTGGATTCATGAAATAAAATGTTCAACCACCCTAGAAGCTCGCCGATAATCATGAAGTCAGCCAGTCTCTAGGGCTGGCTTCGTTCCTTTTGATATGCAAGGGTTGGGTCGTGGAGAGTTGGTATGGATCTTCAGCTTAAGAACTCGAATTTCAAAAAATGAACAAGTATAAAAAGATTGAAGGGTTGGTGAAGAGGTCAGTCAAGCATTGCCATCTTCTGATCATTGTCATTTGATGTAAATTCAAGAAATTGATTTGCTTACTTAGTAAAGATTTTCTGCTTTCGTGGGTTATTTAATGAATTGTGAAAACATCATGGCAAGTTATTGACTAATGCATCCTTCACTCCTAATTCCGCAAAAGTCGTCTCTGCACGATGCTTATAGCCATTAATTAAGGTCCCATGTCATCGTCACCTGTAAGAATGAGAAAAACGCATTGAAACTAAGAAGCCCTAATCGTGAAGGAATTATGTATTAAATGTCGTTCTATGATCGATTCACCAAAACAATGAAGCAAATGAATTACTATGTTTATGCTTTATATCGGTCATTGTTGCGTACTGCGTTACTCTATGCGACGTTGCACAAAACATCGCCACTTGACATCTATACTTGAATAATATTTTTGATGTTGTGTTCCGATCGATGAATAATTGAACTTCAACTAACTTGATTTGTCACTGTGCCAAGGAAAAAAGGGTTGCTATCAGTTGATTGTCATCTTCTCTAGTCTTGGAGCTATCCTATGATCGAGTACAATGGGGTCTTTGGCTAGAGATATCAGGTTGTCATTAATCATCGTAGTTAATTGCGCGATAATCTCCATATGATTACGGGTCCAAGAAGGTAACCTAATCCCTTATGTTATGGATGACTGAGAACCTAACTTTCTGGTTAATTGAAAGCTAAGTCACTAAATAAATGGCAGAAAGGAAATTGCAACACATATGTATGTCAATAAGGTGTCTAGCAAGCTATAGTCTATGGCACTTGAAGTCTATAACACGGCAAGATCGTTTTCAGCAAGATCCCTTCAAATTTGATAAGCCTGGTTTTTCAGCAACAAGTGGAACGGTTCAATTTGATTGATAGACCTTGAACCGGTCAAAGCATTGACAATTGCGAGCTTTTGAAAGCTAAGATTAAGATCGACTGTTTTTTGGTATTTTTGGCTTGAAATTTTCTTCTCTTCTTTATTGTATAGTGAACAAAAGAAGGAAAGCAAACCTATTTTCTAGGGTTTACATTGATTAAAAACAAATGCTCTCGCCAAATGATCGGAAAAACAGATCTGTGAGAATATTACAAAATGTTGAGCACTTGGAGATTTTTACGGGTCAAGTCTTGGGTCAATCAACATTTTCTCCATATATATCTAGAATAATGAGAATAATAAAGAAAGAAACATGTAAGGAGTCCTAGATAGGATATTGGCATCAATAATAACCATGGAAAGTATTATAATCTTATAGTTTATGTCAAATGACAGTGCTAACTATAAAATTTCGTGGGATTTTTATCAACCGTGTTAAAAGTTTAAACTGTCAAACGAAAATGAGAATATAGTACATGCACACTAACTTGTACTAGCGGAAAAAAGAATAGTAAAATCAGACGATATATTCACTTAAAATCAATCATACGACGAACCCTACTTGAAGTTAAAACAAATACCAATCTTATTATGACGAAAGATGAATTTTTTTGCACTATATTTAAGAAATCACAATTAAAAAAAAGAGATCAGTACATTGCGATCGACATGAGTTGGGCCATTCATTCTTACATTATCAATATCACAATAAATCTACATTGCTTGATCTTGTAAAGTTGCTTGCACTCTTTGCACGCAAAGTGCTTGTCGTTGATGCTCAGCTGCATATGTTTCGCGCGGAACAAGTTAAATTATAATAGGGTCTCCTTCTTGATCCTTGAGTCATGAAAAAGATACTTAGGCTGCGCATGACAACTTGCCAAACAGTGTTTGATTATGTTTTTTTGTTTCCAGAATCAGTTTGGGAACAGAAATGCGTTTGTTTAATTTTTTGATTCTGGGCACAATTTTGTCAAAAATTGTTCCCAGAATCAGCTTTCAAGAATAAAAAAAAATAGCTTCTTGATTCTGGGAACAATTTTGAGAATCAATTTTGTTTTCTTCTTCCTTTTTTTGGTTTTTAATGTAGCTTCTAATGTCCGGCCCGAGGACCGCCCTCGCCGGATCTGACGAGTATAAAATAGTTTAATAAAAAATATTATTAAAATAAAAAATATTTTACCGGCCATGGCCGGCGACCAGGCCATGGCCAAAAAAAGAAAAAAATATATTTTTAATAAAAATATTTTAATAAAAAATATTATTAATAAAAAAAATATTTTACCTGCCATGGCCAGTGACCAGGCCATGGTAAAAAAAGAAAAAATATATATTTTTAATAAAAATATTTTAATAAAAAATATTATTAATAAAAAAAAAATTTACCGGCCATGGCCAAAAAAATAAAAATGTATATTTTTAATAAAAAATATTATTAATAAAAAAATATTTTACAGGCCATGGCCGGCGATTAGGCCATAGCCAAAAAAAAAGAAAAAAAATATATTTTTAATAAAAATATTTTACCGGCCATGGCCAGCGACCAGGCCATGGCCAAAAAAAATAAAAATGTATATTTTTAATAAAAATATTTTAATAAAAAATATTATTAATAAAAAAATATTTTACAGGCCATGGCCGGCGATCAGGCCATGGCCAAAAAAAAGAAAAAAATATATTTTTAATAAAAAAATATTATTAATAAAAAAATATTTTACAGGCCATGGCCGGCGATCAGGCCATGGCCAAAAAAAAGAAAATAAATATATTTTTAATAAAAAATATTATTAATAAAAAAATATTTTACCGGCCATGGCCAAAAAAATAAAAATATATATTTTTAATAAAAATATTTTAATAAAAATTATATATTAATAAAAAAAATATTTTACTGGTCATGGCCGGCGACCAGGCCATGGCCAAAAAAAAGAAAAAAATACTTTTAATAAAAATATTATTAATAAAAAAATATTTTACCGGTCATGGCCGGCGAGCAGGCCATGGCCAAGAAGGAGGAAAAGAAAAAAAGAAAAGAAAAAAAAGAAAGAATTATTAAAATATTTAAAAATATTATTAATAAAAAGAAATTTTGTGGCGTTACCAAACGCATTTCTGTTCTTTTTCTAATCCAGGGATGGAATTTTAGGCCGTTAACAAACGCCTTAAAATGCTCAGAATCAATTCCGGGCACACAATAAAAAAGAATCATTTCTGAGCAGAATCTGTTCCGGGGCACAGAATGGTTGTCATGCGCAACCTTAAAGCATTTGGGGTTCTCCATGACGATAAGCTTGCACATGCCACTTGTCATTGTTTTGTAGTTTTTTTTTTAATAAAATTGCTCTTGAAAAATCTTTCGTTTCAATTAGGTGAATAAAATAGTATGGTTTTATGGTGATTTAATTCATTAGAGGGTTAGGTTATTTTTTTGGATTTATTTGGGTGACTAGACAAGCCGACAATCATAGTGGTTGATATGTTATTGAATGCAACTGTTGCAATCAAATTGATTCCCTCGTGATATGGGATATTTTGTCGTACATTCCTTCATTCCTTATAAATGTATCATTCTTTGGTCTGTTTTGCATTTTGCAAAAATAAAAATTAAATTTTTTTCTTTCCAGTCAAAATTCACGATATTATTTTAATCTAAAAAATTATGAAAATGACTTGATGTGAATTTACATGTCGATATTTGCATTTATGAAAGTTTGAAGCATTTCGGATTTAAAAGAAAAATAAATCAAAGTATGTCAACCGTAGAATTTTGATCAAGTAAAAAAATAAGAAGTGAAAACCAATGCAGACAGACCATTTCCGAGGAGAATATACAGAAAAAGTGAATTGAAAAGAAACTCAATAAGTAATGAAATTGCCGATATATCATTTTACTTAGGAGATATTACCGGTTCTTGTAAGTAGAAATCATCTATCTATCCAATCAAATATTGATCATGCACTATTTTGGGAAAAAAAATCAATATGTTGGAAATTACAATATCTTTTACTTATTTAATTACTTGACAAATGTTTCAAGCAAATTTTTAACAAAGCCACATTAATAAAAAAACCACGGTTTTAACTAAAATTAATGAATGTGTATGTTACTCCTTTACTTAATGCCAACAATAATTTGATGCTTAAGGGTTATTTTTTATTCAATCTTAGTAGTTGGAGGAAACTTCCTCCAACTAGGTTTTTTATTTATTTATTTAAAGTACAATCTAAAGTATTTTATACACTATCGTTCAATAAATTTCAGAGAACAATCACACGTGAGGGGAGGTCGATGGTGACCACATGATTATTATTTTGTTTAATCTACATTTATACGTATATGCATGGACATAATGTTGACAGTATGTTTATAAATGTGGGGTCCAAATCAAAGCAACGTCAGCTGACAACAAGAACATTCTCCAGCGTCGTTTTGGTCCGTACGTGGGGGCCACATGGTGACGACCTGCATGTCATTTAGTTCCTATCTACAGTACCACGTGAGGCATCCGGTAATATTTGGGATAATTATTCAAATAGTTCCTAAATTTTAATCCAATATATAATGTGATTTCTGAATTTTTAATTTGTTCAATGTGGTCCCTAAATTTTAGCCCAATTTGCAATGTTGTCCTTGAATTTTTAATTAATTTAATATGGTCCCTTAACTTTTGGTACATATTCAATCTAGCCTTGCACTATATTGAAAATGTTCAATGTTTAATCTAACCCTTGAACTTTACCGAGACGCCCTCGCTAGCTCTGGATGAGTACACGCGGTTGAACACATCCTCCTCTTCCGCACAGAACGTCTCCTTGTCAGGAGAAATCGAATGACAAGCATGCGAGAGCCACAAGACACCAAAAGGTTAAGAAACCCTCGCGACCGTAAAAGCACACAGCACCAGCACCACAATGGCTTTTAGTTGGACAGTTTTCGAAAACTCATCTTTGATTGTGGTGTGCAAGTTAAAGTGAACCTTTGATGAATTCTTCAAGTTCGGAGGAGAGAAATGAAGCGATGTCGACGGGGTTTTGTGCGTAGAGCCGATAGTCTTCGGGTTCCTCTTCGAGAGCCTATAGATTCAGAGCGAAGACGTAGTGAGGAGCCATTTTCGCGTGTCGGAGGATAATTGAGAGAGTGTTTCTCTTCCTTGTTGCTGTTGTTATTGAGATTTGTTCACTGGTCGTCTATGTCAGAACGTGTAACTTTCAAAATGCGGGTTCGGCAAGATCTGGCCAAGCAAGGGCCTCGCGGCCCTCGCCAAGTCTGGGCGAGGGTTGGCTGGTGAGCCTCGCTGGCCCTAAGTCTAGAGAAAAAAAGAAAAAGTAAAGAAAAGAAAAGAAAATTCAAAAAAAATTCAAAAAAAATTTAAAATATTATTACAATATCTACGTTAGCATCGACCGTGCCACGTAGGACAGCTAGCGTCTACATCAACAATTTCCTGCCAAAATTGGCCAGATAGACTCAATTGGCAAAACATGAAATTGTTTGTAACTCAATTGTTACAATTGAAAGGTTTAGGACTGAATTGGCACAAGTGCAATAATCTTATAACTTTTTTTGGTAATTTTCCCTCTATACTTCTCTATATATTGGTCTCTTGGGGTGTGTATGGCAACTTGCCAAATAGTAACTGATTCTGTTCTTTTGTTCCCAGAATCAGTTTAGGAACATAAATCTGTTTGTTAAATTTTTTGTGCTCGGAAAAAATTATGCCCATAATCAGTTTTGGAATAGAATCAAGAAGCAAAAAAAAGTAGCTTCATGATTCTTGAACAAGTTTTCTGGAACTGATTCTTCTTGGTTTTCTTCTCTTTTTTGGTTTGTTGTTCTTCTTCGGCTTGTTGCCCGCCACCCACTGGCGATCGGCCACCAGTCGCTGGTCGCCGACCGCCGGCCACAGACCAGGGCCAGCGAGGGCGTTGCGGCCCTCCCCGGTGGCCGGCGAGGGCGGCTCGTGGCTGCCACGACGAGGCTTCGCCCAGCCAAGGCGAGGCCGACCTCACCGTTGCCAACCCAGGTGACGGCGAGGTCGGCCTCGCCCAGATCTGGCAAGGCCAACCTCGCCGGCCCTAGCCTGTGGCCGGTGGCCGGCCATGGCCAAGGAAGGAAAGAAAAAAAAAAGAAAAAAAAGGAAAAAAAAGAAAAAATTCAAAATATTATTAAAATATTATTAATAAAAAGAAATTTTGTGTAGTTAGCAAACGCATTTATGTTCTTTTTCTATTCTAAGAACAGATATTTTGGATAGTTACCAAACGTCTTCAAATGCTTATAAATTGTTTCTGGGCACGGAATAAAAAAGAATCATTTCTGCCAAGAATCAGATTCTAAGTATAGAATGGTTGCCATACGCAGCCTTGATATACTACTCTTTACGCAACTTGTCAAGAATGAAATAGAGAGAAACATTCTTCGTTTTTAACTCCTCGTGTGTGCTCGATACAGTTTTCATATTGGTTTGCATGCGAGGAGGAGGCATTAAACTTTGGCACGTCACTTGCTTTCTAGATTCATCAAGCCTTCAGGGACATATAACTCAATTCCTCGCATCGCATCACACTTTTTGATAGCATTGGGAACTTCCTCCTTAGACCTACAACCCCAATCACGCATCTCGTAATTCAAGGTTTTTCCAAACATTATAAAGAAAAAGCATTCCAAGCTAATTTGTGTATAAAATTCAATGAGAGGATTTCCCTTTGAAATGAGAAGCTCGACCTCCCAAGATACAACCAATTCATGGATAAATTTTTTGGATATTTCAAACAAAAATTCAGGTATTATATAATAAATAATATTCATACACGGTAAGAGTCTTAAGTCATATTACTCATACTCACGGTGGAAATTATATCTCATGTGATATGGTAAAGAAAATAGACAATCAAAGAATCTCGTGAGTACATGGAGCATCAATCAACTCAAACAACTTCCTTCATTGCTTCTTTCACGCCATTACATCAATATTGTCTGTCGTCCTCTCCTTGCTAGCTCCACTTCGTCTGTATCCTCCTGTTTTAACCCTAAAATCAGAATGAAATCGAATCGGGTTGCATCAAAATATTATCAAGATGAGGCAATATATTCTCTAGCTAATTCCTTCCGTCCTTCCAAAGTGTCGGCAAGCCCGCGTTCTTCGCCAGTCTCTTTCCACTGGTTGCGCGCCAATTTGACGCTCGGACAATAATGTCGATGCAAGCTTTGTTTGTTTCCCCTTCACGAAGACCCCATTGCCTGATCACACCGCGTTTGGTGAGCCACCACGATGAACTTGCAACACATGCAGAAACAGAGAGAGAGAGAGAGAGAGAGAGAGAGAGAGAGAGAGAGAGAGAGAGAGAGAGAGAGAGAGAGAGAGAGAGAGAGAGAGAGAGAGAGAGAGAGAGAGATTTTGGCGTTCATGAGATTTTTCTTCAGTTCAAACCCTAACCAGTTCATCTTTAGTTTCTTATGCCCTAATTAATGATCCTGGAGTATGGAACAACTGAGATTTTTCAAATGGGCGGAGAGTGAGAGCGATATGATGATGCGATAAGATTATATTTGTAGTATCGCTCCAAGGATGTCCTTGTCCTAAGGACCAAACGACAGCTTCCGCTAGTCTACCAAACGCGGCACTGTAGGGAGAATCAACAATCCTCCTCGTCTTCTCTAACCATCACAAGTGGTCGAGCTTTGCACATTTGTGAAATCTGAATTATTAATCTTTAGAATTGACAAAAGAAAGAAAGAAAAGAGTCATTCCACAGAGAGAACAAACCGTCCCTTATCGGGAACCCTAGGCTTACGACTTCTTTTGTGACGAATTCGATGTTGACTCGACTTATATTAAACAAGTAGTATTTGAAGTTGGAATTACCATAACTAGCATGTGTCCTTAGGGTAAAATGATTGATCCACTTAATGGTCCTCTTGAAAAAGAGTTTTTTTTTTTGCATGTGATAAGTGTTTTGGTTAGATCTCTACAGTGATTTCTTCTCTAGCACATTAGGAGAAAGCCAAATCCTCATCACTACGGGGTGAGCTATAAATACTTACTCGCTATGGACTACGACTATCAATGACTTATGCATATGTGATCAAAATAGACAAATTTGAATATAGATCGGCACTTCGCGATCTAATCAATTAAACAACATTTCAGTAAATCAGACTTACATGAAAACTAAATTCACGGTAACAATTTCAAATTTACGTTAAAAAGTTGTTCTTTTTTATGTTCTTCAGTACAAACACGTTCAGTGGCAAGGAGAGAGACTGAGGGTTCGAATATAGGAACTCAAAGGTGGGGTTGCAAGAAAGTGTCTCCTATTACAGTGATTTGGTGGTCGTCCTACCCAAGAAATCTCTATAGATACTCGATTGGTTTAGGGGTAATATTACAAAAAAAAAATTCATTATATACCTAAATGAAGTGAAGTGGCTGAAAAATTGCAATTATATGAACTATATCGAAACTGGGCCCGCAAGCACACAAAATGGAAACAAATGGCCAATGATATTTGGCCTTTAAATTAAGCTCCTTGTAATGGGCCTAAAAAATCTCTCCCTCTCTTTGATTTTTGGAAAAGGATTCTTCTCAGTATCATTGTCCTCATGTCCCAAATCACATTTGTTATAGTGAGGAATTTGCATTGAGAGAATGTGCTTCAAGATTTTTGAATCGAGAGAAAATGTGGTGCTGAGTTTTAAAATCTCTTCTTTGAGAGTACTATTTTCAGCTTGAGAAATGTGAACTTCACTCACTCGGAGGCCGTTTTCCTTTTTCAAGTTTTCAATAATAGTTTTGTAATCAAGGTTTTTGGAAGTGAGCTCAAAAACTTATTTCTTTAAAACTGAAACCCTTTTTGAAACCTTTTTGTGTTCTTCAAACATTTCTTTCAAAAATTCCTACATCTCTTCATAAGTTAGTTCAGGATTATTTACCTTATTTTCATCTTCATGGTCGGAATATGCCATTAGACAAAGTTTTGCTTCCTCTCCATCACTGGATTCACATTCGGTATCACTCCATGATTCAGCTTTCAGTGCTCTCTCCTCTTCTTTTCATATTTCCCTTTCTTCTTGTTGAGCAATGGGCAATTTGGCTTTATGTGACATGGTTTTTTGCATTCATAACAAATAAGATCGTTACTTTTGGAGTCTTCTTTGCTTTTGTATTGCCTCTTTTCTTCTGGAAACTTCGTTTGACGTTTTCTTTTGAAGTTTCCTCCTTTCTTCATAAGGCTATTGAATCTTCAAGTGGATAATGCCATATCTTCATTGTTACCTTCATCTCCTAATGATATTTGATCACCTGTATCATCATGGTTAGCTTTGAATGCAATAACTTTCTTACCTTTTGAATTACCTTCTTCATTTTGTTGTTCTATTTCATAGGACGTGAATGTTCCTATCAGCTTATCCATCGTGATTGGATGAATCTTCATTGTTTCTCGTATTGAGGTCTTTACGTTGTTCCATTACTTTGGCAATGCTCTCAATAGCTTGTTCATATTTTCTCCATCAATGAACAATTTTCCTTGGTGTGCTAGGTCATTTACTATTTCTATGAATCTGTTGAACATTTGTGATACTATTTTATCTAATTTCATCTTGAAAAAGTTCATATTGTCCAAGAAAGATGTTCATCTTTGTCTCCTATATACTCTATCAATTCCTTCAAATATCAGTTGAAGTCAATCCCAAATGTCCTTACCTGTGACACAAGAAGAAATTCTGCTAAATTGAGATAAAGATAATGAACAATATAGCAAATATCTAGCTTTAGCATTGTGACCAGCTCTATTTCGTCGAGCTTCTTCAGCAGCAGCAATAGCTGCAACATCTTTAGCTTGAGCTTCTTGTCCTTCTCGTCGAACAGGACTGGGATGGGAGCTAGAGTAGGTATGTCTACTTCGCGTTCGATTACATCCCACATGTCGAGATATGTTGCCTCAAGATAGGATTGCATCCTTTGCTTCCAATAGCTATAATTGCTTCCATCAAAGTAGGGCAGCTTGCTAGGAGAAAGAGCATCATTGATAAGAAAACCACCAAAGTTAGCCATAAGAGAAGATCTTTATACTCAGAAGAAATACACTTAAGACAACAAGCAACATGGCTCTAATACCAATTGTTAGGGCTAACAATACAACCTAGAGAGGGGTGAATTGATTGTTTCAAGATTTTTGATAACTTTTGCGAAAAATAGTAAGTGCTAAGTAAAGTCAGGTTCAGATGATGTTTCAGAAACAGTGAGCTGATTGTGTACTTTTGTGATTGAAACAAAGAGAATTAGTAGCACACAAAGATATATAGTGGTTCGGCTTTATCCACAAGCCTACGTCCACTCTTACCACTAACAGCACAAGTCAGGTTGGAATACACTATTAATTTACTGAACAAGTTACAACTATCACATACCAATCTTTTCAGAAGATAGATCACACTATCAGAAATTAGGTGCTGCTAAGTACAATTGATCTTTTAGCATAATTATAATGTAGCAAGATTCACATACAGATAAAAGCTTTTGCACAAGGACACAGCTTGTAGTAGATTTCTGGTTTGTGTATGCACGTCTCTAACATCTTGGCGTCAAAGATCTTCTCTTTTATAGGCATCCTCAATTAGACTGTTGGAGATGTCTTGGAGAAGTAAGAGAGCCGTTGGGAGTTCGTTGGTGCTGTTGTCCAAGGATGGTACTGCCCATGCAGCTTTTCCCGAACATTTGCAAACTACTTGAAATAGCTTCTGTTGTTGTTCTATCGCTGCAGCTTTGACATATTGTTAGACAGTCTATTCTCAGATTTTTTGTTTC
Source organism: Syzygium oleosum (assembly GCF_021117445.2). Lineage (NCBI taxonomy): Eukaryota > Viridiplantae > Streptophyta > Magnoliopsida > Myrtales > Myrtaceae > Syzygium > Syzygium oleosum. The sequence goes on along the minus strand of NW_026607500.1, from coordinate 1,550,031 downwards.
TTCTACTGTGTATGTTCAGTCCATAACGGCAATAATAGTGAACCAATGGTCATATTCAATGATCCGTTGCTATAACAGTATGAACATCCTAATCTCCTCAGCTTAAAGTAAACATCGTCTTGTAGTTGATTGCTTCTTTCCACTGAAATTTCTTTGTTTCTTTATAAGATTTTGGAATCTTTTGGACAACAGAGCAATGACTTCATCAACACTGTTCTCGTCCGATGTATCATGTTGGGGCTAACAATACAACCTAGAGGGGAGGGGGGGTGAATAGGTTGTTTCTAGATTTTTGACAACTTTTGTGGAAAATAGTAAGTGCTAAGTAAAGATCAGGTTCAGATGATATTTTAGAAACGGTGAGCTGATTGTGTACTTTTGTGATTGAAATAAAAAGAATTAGTAGCACGCAAAGATATATAGTGGTTCGGCTTTATCCACAAGCCTACGTTCACTCTTACTACTAAAAGCCACAAGTCGGGCTGGAATACACTAGTAATTTACTGAACAAATTACAACCAACACACACCAATCCTTTCAGAAGATAGATCACACTATCATGAATTAGGTGTTGCTAAGTACACTTGATCTTTTAGCATAATTACGATGTAGCAAGATTCACAAATAGATAAGAGCTTTTGTATAAGGACATAGCTTGTAGCAGATTTATGGTTTTGTGTATGCACGTCTCTAACATCTTGGCGTCAAAGATCTTCTATTTTATAAGCATCCTCAATTAGACTGTTGGAGATGTCTTGGAGAAGCAAGAGAGCCATTAGGAGTTCATTGGTGCTATTGTCCAAGGATGGTACTGCCCATACAGCCTTTCCCGAACATTTGCAGACTACCAGAAATTGCTGTTGCTACTATCTTGTCGCTACGACTCTGACATATTATTAGACAGCCTATTATCAGATCTTTCGTTTCTTCTGCTGTGTATGTCCAATCCACAATAATAGTGAACCAACAGTCATATTACAAGATGAACGTCCTGATCTCCTTAGCTTAAAGTATGCATCGTCTTGTTGCTAATCTTTAGAGATCCGTTGGTGCTGCTTTTACAATTAGAACAAATACGTGATCTTATCACTTCGGTTCTTTAAACATTATCATGAACATCTGCAAATATCAATGTAAAACATTATACTAAGGATAGTTTTGGTATTATCAAAATTTCCTTGAGATGTTTCTCCAACATATCATACATGTTATCCTTAAAAGCAATTAACTTCGTACCTTTTTGCTCTCATTCATTATATTTTTCGCTTTATATGCCATTAGTGTTCCCAAAAGTTCATCCAATGAGAGAGGCACGATTCTCAATGTTTCTCGAATCGAAGTCTTCACATGATTCCACTCCTTTAGTAATGCTCTCGAGATCTTGTTCACATTTTCTGCATTTGTAATATTTTTCCTTGGTAAACAAGACCATTAATAATCTTAGTGTACATTCATCTGAGTGATTGTTTTATCAAATTTCATCTTAAAGGTTTCATATTTCCCCAAGAGTATGTTCATCTTGGTTTCCTTGACTCTGTTAGTTTCTTCAAAAGTGACTTGTAGTTTGTATAGTTGAATTCAACAGGTGATAGAGCACAATAAAGGGAATATAGAGCCTTTGCATCAAGAATTTCTCTTCTTACTAGTTCTTTGGCAGATATTGTTGTTTATACTGCTCTTGTTTGTCTTGTGTTTTCAATAATGCCAGAGGTTGCAGATGAGATTATTATTGAATTTGCTCGAGCAGGACGGACACCATTTTCAACGACTTCCCATATTCATGGATCCATTGATGTGATAAATGCCTTTATCTTGCATTTCAGTAGTTGTAGTTTGTTGCATCGAAGTATGAAGGTCTCGAGTTTGATTGGCCTTCACAGACTACTGCACCAATATGACTAGCCATAAAGAATCTTTATGCTCTTGAAATGAAACACTTCAAAATAAGTAAGCAACTTGCTCTAATACCAATTGTTGTGACTAGTGATATAACCTAGAGGGGGTGAATATGTTACTTAACAAAACTTGATAACTTTTTACGGAATTGCATAGAATCAAGTTGATATATGCAGGATAGATATAAACAAAAACTACGTGCGCGATGCTTCTATCAAAGAAATGAAATGACAAGTAAATAGATACGATAGATGCACACAGATTGACAGTGGTTTTGCTTGGAATAACCTACGTTCACTCTTCCAATCAAACAGCCACCAACAATCCAATCAAACAGCCACCAACAACTGAAATTCACTAGTAACTATTTAGACGCGCTGCTTCTACCCAAAACTAGTAGATCACACTACCACGAATACTTTCACCATTACAACACTTGTACACTTCTCAAAATAATAACAATCTTTGACTCTCAATAAGCAAATTGATAAAACACAAAGTGTGTAAGGAGTTATTGTAATTCTCGCAGCTCATCTCTATCAACATTGGCTTGCACCGGTCCTTTTTATAGTGATTGATCTTTAAGTTGACTATTGTATGATCTTTGAGATAATCAATGTAGCCATTGTAGATTGCTATAAAATGATCGGAGATTTGGTTTCCTATTGTCGCGACCTACCCTCGAGTGCACCACCTAGGAATTCGGCTAATGGATTACTAAACCTAAACCTAGCTCGGGCTCTCCCAAGCCCATACCAATTCGCAACTTTAAGTTCAAGTTCTTAACATGCAAATGATTTTTATCTAAGAGTTGCCACTAATCTATTTTTGATGGGTCGATTAGAAACCCAAGTAAAGTGTGAGAGAATTACTCTTCTTCTACGAACCAGAGATTAAATGAATTCGGGGACTTGATTACACTAGATTACTCTAATGCTCTTTCGGTACCATTTCATTTTCTTGAAAACATTTATGCAGGCAGCTTGGATTAATTTTAATCTAGATTACTAACATGCAGTGAGTGATCATGCGGGTGCGCAATCATTAAAAGAACAATCAACAAAGCAACGAAGTCAACACACCAAGTCAATTAGGTATTTTTAGGGGTTTTCTTTTATTTTAAAACTAACCTATATAACATGTAAATTTTTTTTCCATTTTCTACCAATAAAGTAAGCAATCAAAGATAATAAAAACATCACCCACCAAAGATAACAACAATTAGAAACGTTATCCCATCGACTTGATATTTCCGCAAAAATAGAATCAATATCCTAATCTTAAAGCTTAAAGATCAATATACATTTTCTAACCGCGCAATCTAATAATTCCATCTAAAGACTTATAGACAGAATCAAAAGATCATATCGCGTTGTGGATTAGGAGATAAATCGTAATTGAAATTGTGCCTATCGCTCAAATATGCAAAGTTAGATAACGATAAGCACAGAATAAGCAATAAAATATCCAAATTGACTCGGATAAGATATTTACCTAAATGCGCAAATAATTTTCCAAATTTGAACTTCAAAGGAATATCTCGTGTGGCCAGTTGTGAAATGATACTCGGTTAATCGGACAACAACTGTGGCAACTCGCCAAAGGAGATCCTAGTAAATTAATACTTGGTCTTTTAGTTTGACCAAATAATCTCCGCCAAGAATCAAGACTTTTTGCTTCTTTCTCAAGACTTCACAAGCAATTCACCATGCAAATGGAGACAAGTTCCACCGCTTTGACCAAAAGCCAAAACAAGTCACGATCTTTGCTTTGCCGATCAGCCTTGGGACAACCTCGGGTTGTCTTCTATCACCGTGGGAACTAGCGATTAGGGACTGAGAGGACGCCGGGGAGATTCAGACTCGCTGAGAACTTGCTAGAATTCACCTTGGTTCGCTAGTTTGGTGCTAAGATTGTAGGAACAAGCTAGAGCAGTCGTCTGTTCAGTGTAGTAACGGAAGGACGTCGTCAGATCAGCAACTTAGCATAGAACAACGACTAATGCCACGACGCAATGAAGGAGCTCGTCGGGGCAGTAGGCTCGATGGACTGGGCAGCAGCAAGTCTTCGGAGGCGTGGCTACAGGTTTGGCCACGAGGGAAGGGAGTTCGGCCACAAAGGACTTGCCGAGCTCACTCTTTTTTATCTCAATTTTCTCTCTGTGTTTTTTTTTACGTGTCGAAAGAGTCTCCCTTTACTTTTTCGGACACGTGCCTAAATGCCCATCTCGGTCAAGAATGTATTGTGGGTACGTTCTTCTATTATTGACGAAGTGCACCGAATTAGAAATATAGGCTTTCTTAAAGATTGTTCCTTCATATCACGCCTATCGCAATTTCCTTTCTGCTCATTCCAAAGATAAAGATCCGCACGTTTTTTATTTTGCCCTTGCCAAGATTGTGAACTTCTGTATATATATATTTGAAAATTCCCCCACGTACAAAAAAATTCAGCCATAGTAATGAATGGGCTTGGCCGAGTTCCCAATCCACGCGGGCTCAATTAAGTTCTGAACTATCTGCCACCGGCTCGATGCAAATGCAGCTACTTAATAAATGTTCTTAAAACTAAATGTTATGCAATTTAACTTTAAATTTTTTTTTCAGGGGCTAAAGTTTAGTCTCTAATTTTTGGGGAAAAGTGACAAAAAAGTCCTAAACCTTTTGCATTAGTGCCAATTTAGTCTTAAACCTTTTTTTGGTGCCAATTCAGTCCTAAACCTTTTGCATTGGTGCCAATTTAGTCCTAAACCTTTTTTTGGTGCCAATTAAATCCTAAACCTTTTAAATTGGTACCAATTCAGTCCTAAACTTTTTGTTTTTGTGCCAATTTAGTCCTTCCGGCCAATTTTAACTGGAATTTGCCGACGTGGACGCCTGCCGGTCGGCGGCCGGTCACCGACGCCAACGTGGACAACTTTAATAATATTTTAATATTTTTTTGAATTTTTATTTTATTCCTTTTTTTCTTTTTTTTTCCACTTTTTTTTTTTTGGTCTCTCTTCCTCCTTCCTCTGGCCGGTCGCCGGTCCGGCGACCGGCCAGAGGCCAGAGGCCGGCGAGCTCGACCTTGCCGGCCACTGGCGAGGGCGGCCTCGCCGCGGCCTCCGGCAAGGTCGCTGGGCAAGGATCGACCTCGCTGGATCTGGCGAGGTCAAGCCTCGCCCAGCGACCTCGCCGGAGGCCGCGGCGAGGGCGAGCCTCGCCCAGCGACCTCGCTGGAGGCTGCGGCGAGGGCAAGCCTTGCCTTGGTCGGGCGTGGCTCGACCTCGCCAGATCCGGCGAGGTCGCTAGGCGAGAGCCGACCTCGCCAGATCCGGCGAGGTCGCTGGGCGAGAGCCGACCTCGCCAGATCCGGCGAGGTCGGGCCTCGCCCGACCATGGCGAGGCTCGCCCTCGCCGCGGCCTCCGGCGAGGGCTCGAGCCTCGCCTTAGTCGGGCGAGGCTCGACCTCGCCAGATCCGGCGAGGTCGAGCCTCGCCCAGCGACCTCTCCGGAGGCCGCGCCGAGGCCGCCCTCGCCAGTGGTCAGCGAGGTCGAGCTCGCCAGCCTCTGGCCTCTGGCCGGTTGCCGGACCGGCGACCGGCCAGAGGAAGGAGGGAGAGAGATAAAAAAAAAGTGGAAAAAAAAGAAAAAAAGGAAAAAAATAAAAATTCAAAAAAATATTAAAATATTATTTAAGTTGTCCACGTCAGCGCCACGTCGGCGCCGGTGACCGGCCGGCAGGCGTCCACGTCGGCAAATTTCGATCAAAATTGACTGGAAGGACTAAATTGGCACAAAAACAAAAGATTTAGGACTGAATTGGGACCAATTTAAAAGGTTTAGGACTTAATTGGCACCAAAAAAAGGTTTAGGACTAAATTGGCACCAATGCAAAAGGTTTAGGACTGAATTGGCACCAAAAAAAGGTTTAGGACTAAAAATGCACTAATGCAAAAGGTTTAGGACTTTTTTGGAACTTTTCCCCTAAATTTTGTGTAATTATTTCTAAATAATGAGCCAAAATTTAGGTACCAACACCTATACAATCAGATCTTCTAGAAATTTTGCCACTTCCACGAATATCATCTCCGAGTTAGGAAATAACCCTTGTCTAACGATATGATGAATAATAGATTGGATTCTCTTCGAAACAAATAAATTTGTAATTCCAAGCTTGTGAGTGGCTATTAGATCCGTTTGAACGTGTAATAACAGTCATAGAATGTCTAGGTCTTCGTTATGTTACTTATCTAGAAGCGATCTTCTTAGTGTGATATAAGCCGTAGCTTCTATCAACTTTGCTCGGTTCCGCCTAGTGATCCAGTTGACAATTGTTGTGTTCATCAGACTTCATCGATTTTTCCTGAGCACGTATGTGAATTAGACTTCCAGAGATATGCTCACCTATTGGTTTCTCCAAATCCTCAGGAACTTCTCATTCTATTTGACTTGTCCACCCTTAAGTTCCTTCCGGTCTTTCAAGTTCTTTTACTTCGCACTGAGGATAGTTTCAATGATGTTGAGTCATCAATAGTCACCTGAGCAAAAATAACACTCACATCTATCAAATCACAAATTACAAGAGATAGTTTTATCAACATTAAAATCGTCAGAGGTTTTCTTAACACTAATTTGATTTTATTATATAGTTCTAGATGCATGTTATTTAGTAGTAAAACCTTAGCTTCTTTCATTGTGTCATGAATATTCCTTGCATTAATTAAGACATATTAGAGCGTCGGACCTTGAGCCTAAAGGTCGGATCCTTAAAATTGTCACATGCATGATGTGTGATTTATAATATGATTTGTCATGTGTGATTGATTAGATGAATATTGATTGCGTCAAAATAATATGTCATTGCGTTATATTAATGAATTGCGTTGCATTATATTAATGAATTGTGGGTAAGACATATATTTTAATGCATCATAAGATTTATTAATCGTCGAGTATATATTGCATATCATATATCACCTGCATATTTATAACTTTGGGTGCATTTATAATTCATATTTAAGATAATGCATGTTAATTTTAGAATTTATATATATTTAAGATAGCTTATGGTTTTTTTTATAAAGAATAAAATGAGATAAAATGTCATTAGGGTTTCATATAGATTGCATCTAGATACATGATTAGTTACTTTTATAATGTTTGTGTCACATATTGCACGTCATCTAGAGAGTCACATATTTTTAAGATGGGTTGATACACGAAAAAATCAAACCTGGTACGCATGTGACACATTTACCTCAAATTAATTTTTGGATCATCAAAAACCCTAAACTAATACATCTGTAACAAATTTACCCAAAACTAATTTTTGGATCAACAAAAACGCCAAACCGGTACAGTTGCGACATATTTACCCTCCGTTAGCTTTTGTCAAATTTTGCCATGAAATTACTGAGCTGATGGCAAGTCTACGTGGAAATCCATATTAGTTTGGGGTAAACTTGTCATAGGTGTACCGATTTGAAGTTTTTGGTGACCCAAAAATTAATTTAGGGTAAATTTGTCATAAGTGTACCAGTTTGGGATTTTTCATGGTATTAACCCTTTTAAAATCAACTTTAATAATCAACCCATATATATATATATATATATATATATATATATATATACACGTATATATATAGAATTATTTACTTAGTGCGTCTCATGCATGTAGGTTACTATAAGTGGAAATACAAAAAAATGAATTAGCATCGAATCATCATTTTACTATTCATGTGTTAAAGAAAAGTCATTAGGTTATGTTTAGTGTCCTAGGGTTTTTCTCCCCGTTTTAATAAAAGGAAAACATAAAAATAGAAATTCCTTAGGAAAAATGGAGAGCTTGTAATATGATTTTGTTGGGAAAAATCTATTCGAGGCCTAATGTAAACCTGCAGGCCCCTTTATCCACAATGAAGAAGGCATGGAAAACGTAACATGTAGTGTGTAAGCTACTACAATCGGGCATTTTATCATTAGAACAAAAGCTGATTTGAAAAGAGTGTTAGAAGCCAGCCCGTGGTGCTTTTCTGGCAACTTGCTAATCCTACGTAAACTCCAACCTAAGGTACCTATACATCAGCATGTCTTTACTCACTATGAATTCTTAAGTGCAAGTGCATGGACTACCGGAACTTCGTATCATGGCTAAAACTATGATGGAGGTGGTAGGAAAGATAGGAAAGGTGTGGAGTTGAAAATTGATAGCAAAGAGGGAAGTCCATGCAATGTGGGTAGAGTGTGAATGCTTTTAGAACTAGCCAGTCCTTATGGCCAGGAGCTATTGTAAATTTTGACCGTAGTGATAAAGTCTGGGTAGATTTCAAGTATGAACGGCTCCCCTACTACTGCTATTCGTGTGGACGGATATGTCATTATGCCACAAACTGTGAGGAAATCCCTATATTGAACCAAGGCTAGGGGAAGAGGGACTCAGGAATTTCGGTTATTGGTTGAAAGAGGAAGCACCGGAGAATAGCCCTTTTTGGAAGATATACAATGGGGAAGTAGATCAACTCAAGGAAGAGGAAACAGTCCCCAAAACACCAGTATTGGATGTCACCAGGGAGACCTTGATCCCTACGGAAAACTATGGTATGCAATTGGTAAACCCCATGGATTGTCAACTGTCAAAATCCTCTAAAGCAAAGGGAAAAGGAATACTCGAGGAGTCGATGACAAAAAAAGTTAAAAGTGTTAAAGATACCCAACCTCTACTCTTAGACTCACCAGGGTCGGTAGCTTCTTCTAGAGGCACATTCGCCTCATATAAGAAGGGCTGGAAATGCCATATCCCCCAACAACCAATAAAATTAAGAAGGCTAAACAGCTGAATCTATAGGGTATAGACGTGAAGGCTATAAATGAGACACTTCTTCTTGATGCTCCCATTCAAGTGGGTGTGGAAGCTCAAGAATGGGCTTTGGTGTCTAGCCCTAATAAGCCATCGAGGGATAGATGAGCTGAAACTATCAGAGACTGGGCTTTACCCTGACGTTCCAGCACCTCCAAGCCTTAGTGACTCTTGAAAGGCCCAATTTGGTGTTCCTCATGGAAACCAAGAATAAAAGAATCATAGTGGATAGATTAACACAGCAACTTCAGTTCAGGAAGTCAGTTATTATCAATCCGATTGGCACAATAGGGGGTTTGGTTCTTATGTGGGAAGAGGAGATATCAGTGGAAATACAGGACTACTCGAGGGAGTTGATTGACATCACATGCAGGGACCCACTTGTGGGACTCGAATGAGAATATCATTTCTTCATGGATCTACCGAGTTCCAGGAACAACTACAATTATGGCCCAAGTTACGGGCTATTCATTGCAATAACACTCTTCCATGGATTTGTATGGGTGATTTTAATGAGGTCCGTTATTATTGGGAAAAGGCTAGTGGACGAGGGTAAGATAATTATAGATTGGTGGCATTTCGGGAAATGATAAATGATTGTTCTTTAATGGATATGAAAAGCAAGGGATGCGCATATACATGGTCTAATAATATAGAAGGGGAAGCATTAGTGAGAGAACGACTGGATAGGGCAGTTTGCAATTTAGAATGGCGAGTAGAATTTCTAAGTGTAGAGGCATACGCTTTACCAACTATGGGCTCTAATCATAGTTTGTTACTTGTTACAATGCACCCAAAGAATAACAAGAGGAAAAAGGAGTTTCGGTTTAAGGCTTTTTGGGTAGAAGACTCGGAATGTAAGGAAGTGGTTAGAAAGGCCTGGCATGATAGGTTTTGCCCCCATGGAGACCCAGGAGGAAATCGAGGAAGGTGGCGATTGCATTGGGAACCTAAAGTAAAAGAAAATTTTCCAACGCTCAAAGGAAAATTGAGTGTTTAATGAAGAGACTAATCGAGATAACAAATAACCCTAGTGGGTTTGGCTTCAAGGAGGACTCGCAGCAACTCAAAGAACGAATAAAGAAATTATGGAGGCAAGATGAGATGTACTGAAGTATGAGATCCCGGATAAGCTGGCTAAGGTCGGGGGACAAAAATACCAAATATTTTTATGCCACAACGATACAAAGAAGAAAACGCAATCTGATATCAATGCTTAAAATGGAAGACAATCATTGGTACCGTGACCCTGAAGTTTTAAAGTAGCATATTGGGTAATTCTACCGCTCTTTATATATTATTGTGGGGCTCAGAAACTACCAACCAGTACTTAACCAATGTCCCAACCTTGTCCATGGTGAGATGAATGCGGCCTTGATGAAAAAGGTTTCAAAAGAGGAAGTGAAAGAAGTAGTGTTTCAAATGGGAGCAATTAAGGCACCTAGTCCAGATGGCCTAAACGGGGCATTTCTATCATTAGTACTAGACCGAAATCCAGTAGGATGTACTCGACATGGTGGATAGTTTCTTCACTACAGGTACTTTTGCCTTCCTTAACTTGACCCATATTGTATTAATTCCAAGAGTAGCCAGCCCGGAGAATATTTCACAATTCAAGCCAATAAGCTTGTGTAACTTCAATTACAAGATTATTTCAAAAGTAATGGCCAATCGTCTTAAACCATGGCTCCCTGAGATTATAGCGATAGAACAAAGTTCTTTTGTGGGTGGCAGACAAATATGGGATAATATCCTGATCATCCAGGAGATGCTACGCCAACTCTACATCCGAAAGAGGGAAAAGAAAGTCCAGGCAGTTCTCAAACTTGATATGCAAAAGGCCTATGATAGGGTTGAATGGGACTTCCTATGTGACTACATGAGGACAATGGAATTCTGCGAGGAATGGGTGTGTCATCCCGAATTTCGGCCCATTTTTGGGTTTTATAAAACGCGTAATTTGTCAGTGTGCTTATAGTAAAATCTCGCCCGGGAACTGATCACTCCCGGTTATCATTTTAAATTAGAGATTTCGCTAGAATCGCACTCGATCGAATTTGGCCGTTATTTAGACCCTGAACTTGGCAGTCGATTTTCGGGAGTTTCGGGACGAATTTAATTGGACGGTGTCGATATTATTGTGGCCAGCGTCGGTATTACCCGGAGTATGTGAAAAATGGATTTTTGACCGGGTATGGATTTGGACTGATAGACCTCCCTCATGGTGTGTTTTGACTTATTTTATTTTGGTCCTTTTTCCTATATTATTAATTAGGATTATTGGGGACCGTTAGATCGTTTTTTAGTTTGAACCGTGTCTGTTGGATCGCGATTATTGCGTTTGACTTTTTGGGCTTTCTCTCTCTCTCCTCTGCACGCCGTGTCCCCTCCCCCCCTGCGCGCACGTCTCTTTCCCCTTCCCTCCATGCAAACTTTCTCTCTCTTCTCTCTCCTCCTTTCTCTCTTCCTTCTTCTCCTTTCTTCTTCTTCCTCTTCCTTCTCCGCCGCATCTGGTTACGCCTCGTCCCGGCTTCGCTCGCCCGCCGCCGCCAGGCCCGCGACCGCGGCAATGAGCGCGCCGCCCCGTCGCGTGAAGCTCGGCTTGCCGCCGCGCCGTCCGTCAGCCGCCGCCCCCGACCAGCTGTCCTCTCCCCTCCCCCTGTTCGCACAAGCGTGAGCTCGCCCCCGTGACCGCCGCGTGCCCAACCGATCCCGTCGTCGCCCTTTCGCGCTGCTCGCTCTGCCGATCCAGCTCGCCGCCGTTGCCGCGGGTCAGCTTGTCGCCCAGCCAGTAAGCCGTCGTCGCCGTCGCCCCGGCCAGCCCGGCTCGCGACCGCGCCATAGCTCCGGTCTTGCTCGGCCGCTCGCCAGCCGGCTCGCTGTTGCCAGCTGCCGCCAGCTACACGCCGCGTGCGCCGGTTCGCCCTCTCCCCCTCGCCCCGATCTCTCTCTCTCTCTCTCTCTCTCTCTCTCTCTCTCTCTCTCTCTCTCTCTCTCTCTCCCCCTCGCCCTCCACCCCGGTGACCTTTCCCCCCGCTCGCCACCGCGCCGTCGCCGCCGCGTCGCCGCCCACCAGCCTAGCCCCGCCGGCCAGCCCGGCCGTGGCCGGCCCGTTGCCCACGCGACCAGGCCGCGCGCCCGCTCGCCGGCCGTGGCCGGCGCCTTGCCGTTCAGCCCGGCACCTCGCCGTCCAGCTTGCCGTGCACCCCGGCACGCCGTTCGGCCACCGCGCCCGCTGCCTGCAGCGCGCCGTCCGGCCATTGTGCCCGCGTTGGCCGGCCACCGCGCCGGTTGGCCCGCGCCCGCGCCTAGTTCGGCACTGTTCACCCGGGCCATTTTAGGCCCGAGCCGACTTTTCCCGGGCCAAACTTAGGTAAGTGACTTCCTAAACCCTACCTAGTACTTTGGGTATTTTTAGACTTGTTTAGGGTGAAATTTAGTACCGGCTTAAGACTTTAATTAGGCGTTGGCTAATTAGACTGATTGTGCTTAATTGGTGAATTATTGTGGCGATAATTGTGCGGCTGATTTAGTGATTGACTGAGATAAATATGTCTGACCGAATTGTCGTGGCGCTTGTGGGTGAATTGGATTAATTTAATGTGCCGACTTGAATGTTGGGTCGGTGGGCCGATGTCGGGAGCATGAATTGAGTTGACTGATGTGGCGTGCTAGATTGACATTGGTGAATGGGTGGTGATTGAAATTGATTTATATGACTAAGAGCATGGTGAATTTTGTATTGTGGTGCATGTGCATGAGAAAAGCCCGGATCGATCGGAGGGCTGAGCCTGAGGCGTGTTTACGCGGGCTGTGAAAGGTGAGTTAGACCTTAGGCGTAGGTTACGCGGGTCATTGGAAAGGGAAAAATGTCCTGAGGCGTGGTTACGCGGGATTGAGCCCGGCTTGATTTGAGGGCTGCCAACCTGAGGCGTGGTTACGCGGGTGTGGCTAGAAAGGCAAGTAATGACCTGAGGCGTGGTTACGCGGGTCGAGAGAAATGTCCTGAGGCGTGGTTACGCGGGACCGAGCCCGGCTTGATCTAAGGGCCGAGCTGAGGCGCAGAGCGCGGGCCGTGAGATTGGGCCCGAGCGCGAAGTGGCGCGGCAGTGTGAAAGGACCTCGGGAGGTCGTGGAAAGTTGTTCGGCCACGTATGCGAGTTGAATGTGATTGAATTGATTGGACTGGTTGATTGAATGTGTGATTGAATTGGTTGGATTGATTGAGTGCTAGTGTGGTTGGTGCTTGAGTGATTGTGATATGTTATTAGACTATTAATATTGTATTATCACGTTTAACTAACGTGCAGAGCATGCGTTTGATGGCGAGGTAAGTACAATGACGTGAATTTTATATGTTATGGGGTAGATTGCATGTACGACTTGTCTGGGTACGCATTGGCCTACGTGGGGTATAGGGGGTTGCTTATTGAGACTCGTTCTCACGGTTATTATATAACCATTTCAGATCCGCGACCATGAGTGACTGGAGATGCCGCAAGGGTATCTCGGAGATCAAGGACGGGTCAAGTTGCCCCATATTTTTGTGTGCCCCTCTTTTGTATAGCGAAGTAGGATATCCAACCACTACTCCGTTTTAATGTTGTGTATTTGGAATTATTGTTTTGTGCTACCCCTTCGTCATATTTTACTGTCTGGGTTGTTTTATTTCGCTTCTGCTTGCGTAGTTCGTTTGGGTCGGCGACGTGTCCTAGGACGTCGCGTTCAATACGACCGTGGAAGGGGTGTCGCGAGCCCGTTGGGGTTCGGGGCGTGACATCCCCGTTGATTTGGTATCAGAGCAAGGTCAGCTCGATCCAAGTGGTCGAAACCTGGAGTGATAAGGAGCGATGACTTTGGGATAGTCAGTTAGGGAGTCTTGTGTGTCATGCGTATCCCAGACTGTATGATTGTGATTGCTGAGTGGTTTTTATGCAATATTATGTGAGGTGCAGGTGTGTCAGGACTTGAGGTAAGTGCACGAACTCTGTTGGTTGTGATTGGTTGTCGATTGTGATTGGCTGCCTGCTTAGTGAATTATTGTTGTGATTCACTGCCTAGGGTTTTAGACTGGTATAGTTGGCCTAGGTCTTTAATTCCCGAGGGGAATTATAGCAGTTAAGTGGGTGGTGTGAACCCTGTGAGTATGAGTAGCCGAGGAAGAGGTCGAGGTCGAGGTCGTGTAGGTCCGCAAGTTAGAGTTGCAGAGGATCCCATAGTGGATGGAATTTTGAGGGCACTCGAGGGAGTTGGAATTTTAATGGGAAGGCAAACTGAGGAGCGAAATGCTACTGTTGCTACTAAGGCCACTGATGCTGAGGCCATTATTGTCGCCGTTAATGGAAATGTTGGGAATCAAGGTCAAGGGCAAGTTAATGCAGTCAGATAGATGCGTCAGCTGGTTGGAAAATATTTGAAATCGAAACCTCTGAAGTTCGATGGTAAAGGTGACCCTGAGGCTACATTGCTTTGGAGGTATTCGGGTGCACTGGTGAGGAGAAAGTGACCCTGGCTATATATCAACTCTAAGGAGACGCAAAGGATTGGTAAGAGGGCCCCGAAGTGGGATATTTCAGAGGGCATATTTCCAAGCTGGGGTGTCGTTATCAAGGCCTTCAATGGGAGGTACTTTCAGAGAGCGCGTGAGGACAGAAAATGACAGAGTTTCTTCGGCTTCACTAAAATTGAATGTTAGTCGATCAGTACGAGGTAGAGTTGGTAAGGTTGTTTAAGTACGCACCAAGGATAGTTAATGATCGTGTGGATAGGACAAGGAGGTTCCGGGATGGACTGAAACCGAACCTCCGCAGTCAGTTGATGTTAATGAACTTAAGGGATTGTAATGAGCTGTATGACAAGGCTTAAACGGTTGAAAGGGATATGAATGAGAGGGTTACCGTATATGGATCACGATACGCGCTGACTAGGGACAATAGGAACTTTGGAAAGTCGAACTACTACTCCAACGCCGCATGTCGGTCTTATGGAAAGAGGCATAGGAATGACTATTGCCAAGGTAGAAGTGGAGCATGTTGTGGATGTGGACAGTAAGGTCACCAAGTGAGAAATTGTTGAACCGATAGGTTAGGTTACTAATGCAATCGCAGCGACCGCAGGTAGGACATTAAGCGAGAGCTGCCTCGCAGATTTATCAGAATCGACTAAGGACGTAAGGAAAAGTGTATGTTGTGGCTGAGAAGGAAGTGAAGGATGTGCCTTGAAAGTCTAGATGCGTTGTGAAATGGTATTGGGTACAATAGGAGATGATTTTGAAGTTATTACTTGAATGGTCATGTAAGACTTATAATCACTTATGGTGAATAGGTGCAATCATTTTGAAGATTTCTGAATTACTGATGATATTTTTGGACTGGTTTGGAAGGATGAGTATTGCTTAGAAATTTCAGATTTTGTAAAGAACCGGGGTGATTTAATTTGGGAGACTGTTGGATTGAAATTGGAGGGATTAAGCCTCGTCTTTGAGGTGTGGAAAGATAACTATCTTGTGATTAACTCGTTGGTTAAGGAGTCAAGGCTAGAGGACATAGCCGAAGTGTGTAATCTTCCTGATGTCTTTCCTCAGGAATTGCCGGAATTGCCACCTGATAGAGAAGTGGAGTTTGTGGGTGAATTAGCCCCAGGGATAGAACCGATCTTGAAAGTGCCCTATAGGATGTCACTGTCGGAATTGAAGGAATTGAAGGTCCAAACGCAGGAGTTATTGGATAAAGGTTTTATTCGCCGAGTGCATCTCCATGGGGAGCGCCAGTGTTGTTCGTGAGGAAAAAGGATGGATCCTTGAGGTTGTGCATTGACTACAGACAATTGAACCAGGTGACCATTAAGAATAAGTATCCGTTGCCAAGGATAGATGACATGTTTGATCAGTTGTAAGGTGCATCGATATTTTCAAAGATCGACTTGAGGACGGATTACCACCAATTGAGGATTAAGGAGGATATACCGAAAATGGCATTTAGGACGAGATATGGGCACTATGAGTTTACAGTAATGCCATTTGGACTAACTAATGCCCCCGCTGCTTTCATGGATTTAATGAATCGGGTATTCAAGGAATTTTTAGATCAGTTTGTGATCGTGTTCATAGATGATATTCTGGTGTATTCAAAGAGTTCCGAGGAACATGAGGTACATTTGGAAAGAGTTCTACGGACGTTAAGGGAGCATGCACTGTATGCTAAGTTTAGCAAGTGCGAGTTTTGGCTGAACCGTGTAGCGTTTCTTGGGCACATAATTTTCGGAGAAGGAATCTCCGTGGATCCGGCAAAGATTGAGGCAGTGATGGATTGGCCGAGACCGACAACAGTAACCGAGGTTCGGAGCTTCCTCGGACTAGCAGGTTATTATAGACGCTTCGTGGAGAAGTTTTCGGCATTAGCGACGCCGTTGACGCGGTTACTAAAGAAGGAGATGAGGTTTGAATGGACGGATAAGTGCGAAAGGAGCTTCCAAGAATTAAAACAGAGATTGACGACCGCGCCAGTGTTAACGATCCCGTCAGGCCCGGGAGGATATGAGATTTACAGTGACGCGTCGTTAAAAGGATTGGGATGCGTGCTAATGCAACACGGGAAAGTAGTGGCATACGCATGGCGACAGTTGAGGCCATACGAGCAGAACTATCCGACGCATGACTTGGAATTGGCCGCGATTATTTTCGCTCTTAAGATTTGGAGACACTACCTGTGTGGGGAGAAGTTTCAAATTTATACGGACCATCAAAGTTTAAGGTACTTGTTCTCCCAAAAGGAATTAAATGTGAGACAGCGCCGTTGGATGGAACTCCTTAAGGATTACGACTGCGAGATTATGTATCACCCTGGAAAAGCTAATAAGGTAGCGGATGCCTTGAGTCGGAAATCGAGCATCGCGCATTTATTGGTCAAAGAGTGAATTTTATTGGAGGGAGCGCGGAACTCAGAATTTAAGTTCGAGGTAGGACACCTCTCTAGTCTGATGGCGACATTAAGGATTGAACCGGAAGTACAAGCCAAGATTAAGGCGTTGCAGTCTATGGACCCTGAGATTCAGAAGATTTTGGAGATGGATGCACTAAGAGGAAACCGGACTTCCAAGTGTCCGAGGACGGAATTCTTAAGTTTCGAGGACGTTATGCGTGCCCGATGATTGGGGACTTAAGGAAGAGATTTTGTCGAAGGCTCATAGGAGCAATTACAGTATCTACCCGGGCAGCACTAAGATGTACCAGAACCTTCGTCAACACTATTGGTGGAATGGAATGAAAGTAGACGTAGCCAAGCATGTGGCCAAGTGTTTGACGTGCCAACAAGTGAAGGCACAACATTGTAAGCCTGATGGAATGTTGCAACCGTTGGAAATCCCAGAATGGAAATGGGAACATATCACAATGGATTTTGTAACGGGACTGCCGAGAAGCCAGAAGGGACATGATTCTATTTGGGTGATAGTAGATAGATTGACGAAGTCAGCGCACTTCCTGGCGGTGCGAAAGGACTTCGAGCTAGAAAGGCTGGCAGAGTTATATGTGCGACAGGTTGTTCGTCTTCATGGAGTACCGGTATCAATCACTTCGGACCGTGATCCCCGGTTTACTGCGAATTTTTGAAAAAGTCTGCAATCGGCCATGGGGACTAAGTTGCAATTCAGCACGGCCTATCATCCGCAGACGGATGGCCGATCCGAGAGGACTATTCGAACATTAGAGGATATGCTGAGGCGTGTGTGTTAGACTTTCGGGGCGGGTGGGAAGAACAGTTGCATTTGGTGGAATTTGCCTACAATAATAACTACCAAAGAGAGTATCGAATGGCACCGTTTGAGGCACTATATGGCAGGACGTACGTAACACCATTGTGTTGGGATGAAGTGGGGAAAAGAAGTATAACGAGTCCGAGTTAGTTCAAGCAATCGGTGAAAACAGAAAGGCTATCCGGGAAAGGTTGAGAACAGCCCGTCGTCGTCGAAAAGTTACGCGAGACCGAAGGCGTAGGCCGTTAGAGTTTCAGATTGGCGACCATGTATTTTTTAAGATCTCGCTAATGAGGGGACTATCTCGGTTTGGCAAGAAAGGGAAACTAAGTCCAAGGTATATAGACCCGTTCGAGATTTTGGAAAGGATTGGGACGTTGGCCTACCGTCTCGCCTTGCCGCCGAATTTGTCGCAAGTTCATAACGTCTCCCACGTGTCGATGTTGAGGAAGTACGAACCGGATCCGACCCACGTGCTGAATCATGTGGTAATAGACGTGGACGACAGGGTGTCGTACGTGGAGAAGCCAGTTCGGATCGAGGACAGGAAGGAACAGGTTTTGAGGAGCAAGACGATTCCGTTAGTTAAAGTTATCTGGGAACATCACGGGACGGAAGGTGCCACATGGGAAAACGAGGAGGTGATGCGACAACAGTACCCCCAATTGTTTGAGTAGTCGGGTTTGGATTGTAAATTTCGAGGACGAAATTTTTGTAAGGGGGGAAGAGTTGTGACATCCCGAATTTCGGCCCATTTTTGGGTTTTATAAAACGCGTAATTTGTCAGTATGCTTATAGTAAAATCTCGCCCGGGAACTGATCACTCCCGGTTATCATTTTAAATTAGAGATTTCGCTAGAATCGCACTCGATCGAATTTGGCCGTTATCATTTCGCTAGAATCGCACTCCCGGTTAACTGATCACTCCCGGTTATCATTTTGCTTATAGACCCTGAACTTGGCGGTCGATTTTCGGGAGTTTCGGGACGAATTTAATTGGACGGTGTCGATATTATTGTGGCCAGCGTCGGTATTACCCGGAGTATGTGAAAAATGGATTTTTGACCGGGTACGGATTTGGACTGATAGACCTCCCTCATGGTGTGTTTTGACTTATTTTATTTTGGTCCTTTTTCCTATATTATTAATTAGGATTATTGGGGACGGTTAGATCGTTTTTGAGTTTGAACCGTGTCCGTTGGATCGCGATTATTGCGTTTGACTTTTTGGGCTTTCTCTCTCTCTCCTCTGCACGCCGTGTCCCCTCCCCCCCTGCGCGCACGTCTCTTTCCCCTTCCCCCCATGCAAACTTTCTCTCTCTTCTCTCTCCTCCCTTCTCTCTTCCTTCTTCTCCTTTCTTCTTCTTCCTCTTCCTTCTCCGCCGCGTCTGGTTCTGCTTCGTCCCGGCTTCTGCTCGCCCAGCCGACGCCGCCCGAGCCCGCCTGACCGCCGAGCGCCGCCGCCGTCGCCAGCCAGATGGACTGCCGCCGCACCGTCCGTCAGCCGCCGCCCCCGACCAGCTGTCCTCTCCCCTCCCCCTGTTCGCACAAGCGTGAGCTCGCCCCCGTGACCGCCGCGTGCCCAACTGTCCCCGTCGTCGCCGCTCGCCGGCTCGCTCTGCCGTCCAGCTCGCCGCCGTTGCCGGGGTCGCCGTCGCCCCAGCCCAGCCAAGCCGTCGTCGCTCGCCCCAGCCACCCGCTGCGATCGCGCCCATAGCTCGTCGCCGTCTTCACCCTGCTCACGGTCGGCCTCGCGTCGCCGCTCGCCGCCGGCTGCGCCGCCGTGCCGCCCGGTTCGCCCTCTCCCCCTCGCCCCGATCTCTCTCTCTCTCTCTCTCTCTCTCTCTCTCTCTCTCTCTCTCTCCCCCCTCGCCCTCCCCCCTGACCTTTCCCCTTCACCTTGCCGCCGCACATCGCCGCGTCGCCGCCCAGCCCAGCCCGCCCAGGCCAGCGGCCAGCCGTGGCGCCCCGTTGCCCACGCGACCAGGCCGCGTGCCCGCTCGCCGGCCGTGGCCCGGCGCCTTGCCCGTTCAACCCGGCACCTCGCCCGTCCAGCTTGCCGTGCGCCCGGCACGCCGCTCGGCCACCGCGCCCGCGCTGCGCGCGCCGTCCGGCCATTGTGCCCACGTTGGCCGGCCACCGCGCCCGTTGGCCCGCGCCCGCGCCTAGTTCGGCACTGTTCACCCGGGCCATTTTAGGCCCGAGCCGACTTTTCCCGGGTCAAACTTAGGTAAGTGACTTCCTAAACCCTACCTAGTACTTTGGGTATTTTTAGACTTGTTTAGGGTGAAATTTAGTACCGGCTTAGGACTTTAATTAGGCGTTGGCTAATTAGACTGATTGTGCTTAATTGGTGAATTATTGTGGCGATAATTGTGCGGTTGATTTAGTGATTGACTGAGATAAATATGCCTGACTGAATTGTCGTGGCGCTTGTGGGTGAATTGGATTAATTTAATGTGCCGACTTGAATGTCGGGTCGGTGGGCCGATGTCGGGAGCATGAATTGAGTTGACTGATGTGGCGTGCTAGATTGACATTGGTGAATGGGTGGTGATTGAAATTGATTTATGTGACTAAGAGCATAGTGAATTTTGTATTGTGGTGCATGTGCATGAGAAAAGCCCGGATCGATCGGAGGGCTGAGCCTGAGGCGTGTTTACGCGGGCTGTGAAAGGTGAGTTAGACCTGAGGCTTAGGTTACGCGGGTCATTGGAAAGGGAAAAATGTCCTGAGGAGTGGTTACGCGGGACTGAGCCCGGCTTGATCTGAGGGCTGCCAACCTGAGGCGTGGTTACGCGGGTGTGGCTAGAAAGGCAAGTAATGACCTGAGGCGTGGTTACGCGGGTCGAGAGAAATGTCCTGAGGCGTGGTTACGCGGGACCGAGCCCGGCTTGATCTAAGGGCTGAGCCTGAGGCGCAGTAGCGCGGGCTATGAGATTGGGCCTGAGGCGCAATGGCGCGGGCAGTGTGAAAGGACCTGGGAGGTCGTGGAAAGTTGTTCGGCCACGTATGCGAGTTGAATGTGATTGAATTGATTGGACTGGTTGATTGAATGTGTGATTGAATTGGTTGGATTGATTGAGTGCTAGTGTGGTTGGTGCTTGAGTGATTGTGATATGTTATTAGACTATTAATATTGCATTATCACGTTTAACTAACGTGCAGAGCATGCGTTTGATGGCGAGGTAAGTACAATGACGTGAATTTTATATGTTATGGGGTAGATTGCATGTACGACTTGTCTGGGTACGCATTGGCCTACGTGGGGTATAGGGGGTTGCTTATTGAGACTCGTTCTCACGGTTATTATATAACCATTTCAGATCCGCGACCATGAGTGACTGGAGACGCCGCAAGGGTATCTCGGAGATCAAGGACGGGTCAAGTTGCCCCATATTTTTGTGTGCCCCTCTTTTATATAGCGAAGTAGGATATCCAACCACTACTCCGTTTTAATGTTGTGTATTTGGAATTATTGTTTTGTGCTACCCCTTCGTCATATTTTACTGTCTGGGTTGTTTTATTTCGCTTCCGCTTGCGTAGTTCGTTTGGGTCGGCGACGCGTCCTGGGACGTAGCGTTCAATAAGACCGTGGAAGGGGTGTCGCGAGCCCGTTGGGGTTCGGGGCGTGACAATGGGTATAACGAGTAAAACAATGCATCTCCACGGTGGCTTTCCGCGTGAAATGAATGGAGAATCACTCCACCAGTTTCAACCATCTTTAGGGATAAGACAGGGAGACCCACTATCACCATATCTCTTTATCATAGTGGCAAATGTATTATTTACGCTTCTAAACAGGGCAATTTCAAATGGAAGCCTACGAGGAATCAAACTATATAGGTGGTGCCCTACGATCTCCCATCTACTCTTTGCGGATGATGCCATCTTTTCCTTGATGGTACAATTAAAGAATGTCAAAGCCTGGCGAACATTTCAAACCAATACTATTATGCTTCTGGTCAAGTAATAAATCTAAACAAATCGAGCATCTTTTTTGGGCCAAACTATCCACAGCTATTAAAGGAGAATATGGCGGATGAGCTAGGAGTCCCCATTATTGACAAAACAGGCAAATACCTGGGAATTCCTTTAGACTGGGGATAGTCAAAGATACAAATGTTTACTTGGGTATTAGCACGTGTCAACTCGAAGTTGACTGATGTCTAAAGCGGGAAAGGAGATCCTCATTAAGACAGTGGTCTAGGCACTTTCATAGTATGCAATTTCTATTTTCAAAATTCCGATTTCTATTTGAAATCAATTGAGAAAAGAATTGCATGTTTCTGGTGTAAACAAAATGTTGAGCAAAAAGGAATCCATTGGAGGAACTAGGAGTCATTGAAAACAAGGAAAGATGAGGGAGGACTGGGATTCAAGGACTTGGCGGAGTTCAATAAGGTGATGCTGGGGAGACGGGCGTGGAGACTGATATAGGCACCTCAAACCCTATGGAGCCAAGTTATAAAGGGTATATATTATATGCAAGGAGAATTCTGGCATGTTGGAAGGGGTCACCGCCCTTTTATGGGGGTGACAAAGCTTGCTAACTGGGAGAGGGGTAATTGAATCGGAAGTGAGATGGGAAGTGGGAGATGGTAAACGTATCCAAATCAGGGAAGACCTCTGGCTACCTAGTGGCCGCATCGGTGGCCCGGTGAATCAACATGACCCTAAGTACGTAGAGGAACTAATTAAGCCAGTGACTCATGACTGGAACCTAGTGAAGCTAAACGAACTTTTTGAGGAAAGGATAGTCCATGAGATCCTTGCCATCCTGCCAAGCATCAACTCACAGAGGGACAGACACGTGTGGACAAGTTATAGTATGAGCCTATATTCGGTCAAGAGTGGCTACGACAAAATGTGCTCCCAGGCAAGAAAAACATAACGCCAACCTGGCATCAACATCATATCAACCTCCTAAGAACCTATGGGCTCGTATATGGCAAATTCAGCATTACCCGAAAATTCGTTTCTTCCTATGGAGCATATGCAAACAACTCTCTCCCAACGAAGGAAAACCTTTACAAGAGAAGACTCGTACCTGACCCATTGTGTCCGATGTGCAGTAACGCTCCTGAAACGCTAGAACATCTCCTCCTTCAATCTGATTGGACAAGGGAGCTATGGTCAGATTCTAACATTAAGTTGAAGACATCAATGGAAGCAGTCACTCGAATGGACAAATGGCTCATAGAGAACCTACCTTCCCAAGCGAGGTTGAAATCAAGTGGAATTCTGGCTGAAATGCTCTGGCTCATCTGGAAAGAACGAAACATGAATGTTTTCCGGAATAGCAAGCCATGACATTGGGAAATAACGACCGAAGCAATTAGCAACCTCAACCTCTATGAACACTGGAATAAAAAAGAGGGGAAACAGAGGGGAAGTGAAGAGAGAGGCTTACTGGTTGATGTTGACACTTGATTTTTAACTTATTTTTCAAATATTTCAAAAAATCACAAAATTAGGATTAGGAACCTTGGCCAAGCTTAGGAACCTATTTCTAAACCAAAAATAAATTTTTTAAAATTTTCCTGAATTTTTTTTAATTTATTTTGGTCAAAATAAGAGTGAAAATTAAGAAAAATAGCAAATGGAGTCCAAAAATTCCATAAAAATAGTCATTAGTCTTATTTTAAATCCAATTTCATTAATACAGCATCAATTTTATAAAATTTCAATTGAGAATGTGTTTTATCCAAAATTGGGTAAAAACAAGCCCAAATTGAATAAAAAATTCAATTGAGTCTAGGCTATAGTGTCTTCACAACAAAGGATCCTGGAACCTTGAATTATATAATGGTAAGTCCAATTGCACAATTTACCAAAGAAATCAAAAAGCCCCAAAATCCAATTGAAAATTAGGGATTTTTAGCCCAAATTGGGGATCATTATCAATTTGAAATTGTCGAACCATGAGACCATCATTTCTAAGGTTAATCAGTCATGGGTAATCCAATTTTGGCAACAATTTTGCTCAATCAGGTCATTTAAGTACTGGATTGAATAGAACTCTAGTGACTCGAATTTTGCAATTTGAAATTTTGGGTTAATTGTGACAAAATTAGGGCAAATCACATATTTGGATACAAAATGTGATGAGGAATCCAATTTTGGGGTTAAAATCGGAAAATAGGGTTAAAATCGGGTTGAATTTGTGAATTTAGACTAACTCGGGTCTTTCAGGTCGGTCGGATCGACCCGATCCGACCCTGGTCAGCCTTCTCCGTCACTCGACTCACTTAAGGCATTCTAAACCCAAATAAATCAGCTCGTGCCCACATCTTCACCGACTTAATCTAGCCAAATGAGCACATGTTTATTTCCGATTCTAGCTGGAGATTCTCTAGCTGGCATCGGAGATTCTATTTAACCGATTTGGAATCGTTGATAACCAACTTTGGGCGGGAAATCGGGCTACAAAGAGAGGAAAAAATCATTATCCGTGCAGGCCAGATGTTCGACGATATTCCAGAGAAAAAGAAAGAGAAAGTTAGAGAGAGAAAGAGAGAGTCTGAGCGATGGAGGTGTGTTGAGGTTCCGACGATGAACCTCCTCACCTAGAAAACCTGTGCTGGAGCTGGTTGCCAACGCCTGAAAATCAAGCTCGGCCGGCGTGTCCAGAGCTACTCCGGCAAAGCCAAAGCCACCGTCTTGAAGTTCAGGTGACAGGGAAGGATTCTACGGTCGCCGTTCGGTTCGGAAATTCAGAATCAAGCTCAAACGAAACAGGTAAAGTTCAGTCATGATCACGGTTTTTACAAAATTCCAGATTATGTGTTTGAGCTTTATTGTGCTTGATTGTATAATTTTTTTATAATTTTGAGTTTCTTAATGCTCAGAACATGTTTCTGATTACATTTTGTGTTGTTTGATTGCATTTGGATTATTAAATGGGATAAACCGGGTCAATCCAACATTGAAACCACCTCGCTGGAGTTCTTGATCTTTGCCGGAGCGCCTCCTATGATCATAGATCACCCAAGTTAGTAGTTTTCTCACTTTGATTGATGTTTTGATAATGATTTGGATCGATCTAGACGGTTATGACGATTAATCTAGTGAGCTGAATACCTGTAAAACAGAGTTGATCATTTTTCTTTAGGTTTAGGTTTTTTAGGTCAGTTTTTCGCCGGCCAACGATGGTCCAACGACGAACTGAATGAGTTGAATGGCTAGAGAACAATGTAGAGTTAGTATATCATCAAGAATTGATGTCGAAAAATGATCAGAAGGTCATCGGAGTTGGTTCAAACCGACGGTCTTGATAACTCAAACTCAAAATCACGTCGACCACCTATTTGACGAAATGCCGAAGTGAAAAACCATGGAAACGGTGCCATTTTGGCATTGTGCTCGTCGTAGCACTGGCCGGTCCGACAAGTTGGACCGGTCTAAACCGGTCCGGTCCGGTTCAATCTTTGGTGGGAAAATTTTAAAAAATATAAAAATATAAAAATATAAAAAAATCTAGAAAAAACTAAAAGAATTCAGAAATTCATAAAAATTAGAAAATTCAGTAAATTTTTAAAAAAATTCGAAAATTCAAATTTTTTTCAGAAATTCATAAAACTTAATAAAAATTGGAAAGTTTCCGAAAAATTCATAAAAATTCAAAACTTTTTTAAAAAATCCACAAAAAATGTAAAAAATTCAGGAAAATACAAAAAATTGGAAAATCCGAAAATCAATAAAAAAAATTTCAAAATTAAAAAAAAATTCAGAAAATAAAAATTACCTCTCGGGAAAAGACATTCTCAGAAATTTTTCCAAAAAAAAATCAAAAAATTTAAAAATTCATAGAATGACTCAAAAACATTGTGGCCAACCTTTGCAAGTGAAATTAGAATTTTTAGAAGTGTCTAAAGGGCATTTTTAGAAAATCCTAAACCCTAAAACAACACATATCATCGAATGGATAAGCCTTTAGGGCTTTACTAGGATTTGGGTGTTTTGAATTGGTTTTCATTTTAGAGACCCAAATTAGGATTGTTTTGTTTGATTGCAATTGATTGTGCTGCTTATATTAATTGATTGAGTTCTCACGTTTAAAATGGTTAGTATTAGTGGATAGACCTCGGAAACTCGTGTGGCATGTTGGATACATCATATCGTTTTAGGTACCGAAAGGGCGTTAGAAATCTCGATTCGGGATTATTAGCGTAACCAAGTCCCTGTATTCAGAATCTCTGGTTTGTAGAATCGTGGTATTTTTTCCATACCCCGATTAGGTTTCTAGTCAACCTACCAATAATGGCTATGGCAACTCCAAATCAAAAACATAAATTGAATAGAAAGATAAAAATTATAACCCGTTGTCACGTGAGGTATGATCTGGGAGAGACCCCCGTTTGTTTAGTGATGGGATATCTATAGGACGTCTGGGCGAAATATCCGCATCGGACCTTAGTAGTCCGTTTGGGGACAGTTTTCCCATTCGTGACAAATGGAAGTACCTCCTTAGCGTGCTCGAAAAAGGTGTGGTGTAACAGTTGAGGGATGGTCACCACCACTATTGGGCTCGTGGAAATTGAATGTTGATGGGTCGTGGTGTAGTGAATCATGGCAAGGAGCGGTGGTTGGAATCTGCAGAGACCATCTCGGGCAACTAGTGGGAGGCTTCACGAAGAGTATTGTCACTCCATCCGCCCTCGCCGCCAAAACCCTAGCCCTGAGGCAAGGCTTGCTGTTCATGAAAAGTCAGAGAGAAGCTTTGCCGTGCATACTGAACGAAGGAAGCGTGCTGAACAAAGGAAGCAATCTAGTTAAGATTGAGTCAGATTGTACTTCGCTGAAAAGATATATCACGGGTCGGGCTGAAGTTCCATGGGCCGTCCAAACATTAGTCAAAGATTGCACAAATCTCCTAGGCTGCTTAGAGGGTGTCTCAGTAACTTCTTGTCAGAGAGAAGTAAACTGGGCCGCGGATTGGGTAGCGAAGGCCCATCGGAATGAATCATTGCCTATGAACTGGCTGTCTAATATTCCCCATTATCTTTTTTCTTTGTTATGTAAAGACATGGGACAATGCTATGGTGAATTTCCTAATGAGTAATAAAAGAAGTTTTTATCGACAAAGAAAAAACATCTATACTTAGATGATATTTTCGATATTGTATTCCGATTGAATGATAATTGAACTTCAACTAACTTGATTTGTCACCGTGCCAAGAAAAAATGGGTTGGTATCAGTTAATTGTCGTCTTCTCTAGTCTTGGTGCTATTCTATGATCAAGTATATTAGGGCCTTTGGCCAGAGATATCGGGCTGTCATTATTAATTAATCTCCACATAATTACGGGTCCAAGAAGGCAACCTAATCCCTTAGGTTATGGATGATTGAGAACCTAACTTTCTAGTTAATTGAAAGCTGATTGAACAAATGGCAAACGAAAAGGCAACACGTTTGCATGTCAATAACTGCCTAGCAAGCTATAGTCTATGGCACTTGAAGTCTATAACATGGCAAGATCGTTTTCAGCAAGTTTACTTCAAACTTGATAAGCCTGGTTTTCAGCAACAATTGGAAACGGTTGGATTTGATTATTGGACCATGAACCGGTCGAAGCATTGAGAATTGCGAGCTTTTGAACACTAAGATTAAGATGGCCTATTCTGGGTATTTTTGGCTTGAAGTTTTCTCCTCTCCTTCATCGTATAGTTAAAAAGAAGGAACCAAACATATTTTCCAGGTTTTAAATTGATTAAAAGCAAATCGTCTCGTCAAATGATAAGAAAAACAGATATATGAGAATGTTAGTCTTGGGTCAGTCAACATTCGCTCCACATTTATCTAGAATATAAGACTAATGAAGAAAAAAAGAATAAGGAATCATAGATAGAATATATTATGAATAATGACCATGGACATAATCATAAGAGTAAATTAAATGAATGCACAATCATCGCTAAAAAAGCTTATCGTTTGATGGTGCATGTAATCAAATCTTAAGGGAAATAAAACCCCTCATTTAAGGTTGATACAAAGAATGACAAAATAGCACATGCACACTAGCTAATACTAGTCAAAGAGAGAATAGAACAAAATCGAACAATATATTCATTTCAAAGCGAATCGGTACAATTCCGTATTACAACAAAAGATGAATTTATCAAAGGACGACAAAATATTTATTTTTTGCACCATATTTAGAAAATCACAATAAAAACGATCAATACAGTGCAGTCCACATGAGGTAGGCCATACAATCTTACATTATCAATATTACAATAAATCTACATTGCTTGATCTTGTAAAGTTCCTTACCCTTATTCCACGCAAAGGCTTGTCGTTGATGCTTAGGCTTGGCTGCATATGTTTGGCGTGGAACAAGTTAAATTATAATGGGGTCTCTTTCTCGATCCTGACTGATGGGACAGATGCTTAGAGCATTTGGGAGTCCCCATGATAAGCTTTGCACATGCCACTTGTCATTTTTGTATTTTTGGTTTTTTTGACATTACTCTTAAAAAGTCTTTCGTTTCATATTAGGTTTAGTTAAATAAATTGGTTTTATGTTGATTTAAGTAATAGAGGGTTAGGTCATTTTTCGGATTTATTAGGGTGACTACACAAGTAGACAATCTGAGTCGTTGATATGTAATTAAATGCAACTATTGCAATCAAATTGATCCCGTTATCATCTGAGATATTCCCCATGTGCATTCCTTCATTACTTTATTTAAGAAAAAGAGGTCCTAGAGCCTGTTTGTTCCGTATTTTGTAAAACTTAAAAGTAATATTTTCTTTCTCGCCAAAATTTAAAATATTGCTTGAGTTTAAAAATATGAAAAATCTATGTGAATTTACATGTCAATATTTGCATTTGTGAAAATTTCAACAAATTTGTATTTAAAAAAAGTCAAATTATGTGAAGTGCAAACTTTCGATTAAGCATAAAACATAACGTAAAAATCTCCAAACAGACCCTGTCATTGGGGAAGATACAAAAGAAGTGAATCGAAAAGAAACTTGATGATTAGTGTAATAGCTAATATATCATTTTACTTACAAGATATTACCGGTTCTTGTAAGTTGACATCATCTATCTATCTAAATTAATTATTGGTCATGCATTATTACGGGAAAAAAATTAGACTAGGCTCCATTTGTTTCGTGGAAAATGAATGATTTGGAAAAAATAATTACTTGTATCATTTGAAATAATTAGTCAATAGAAAATGTTTTCATATCGACAACAATTTATGCATATATATTTTATTCATTTCAAATGAGTGATTCAAGCAATTATCTTTTAGAAAATATTTCCCAAATCATTCATTTTTAGTTAAAAAACGCACCATAAAAATTATAATATCTTTAATTACTTAAAAAGTATCAAAAAGAATTTTGTAAGAAGCTATCCACGGATTCAACTATTATTAGTGAATGTGTACGTTGCTCTTTTGCTTTATGCCAAGCAAAATTTATGCTTAAGGGTTTTTTTTCATTCAATCTTAGTTATTGGAGGATTCCTCCAATTAGTTATTTATTTATTTATTAGAATGGCACGCCTTACCCATCTCTCTCTCTTCCCCACAGATATTACACACTCAGCCAATGTTTTGGTTATACAATTAAGAGTACGGTAATTTCATGAAAAATGAATGATATGAAAAATATTTTCCTAAAAATAATCATTTATATTACTTATGGAAAATAAATTAATGAAACATATATCAATCATCCATGAGAATATTTAGTTATAAATTGTTGCGATAATGAAACCGTTTTTCATTAACTAATTTTTTTGAGCGACACAAGCGATTATTTTTAGGAAAATATTTTCCAAATCATCTATTTTCTGCAAAACAAACGGAGTCACTGATAATTTTTACGAAAAAAATTGAATTTTTAATTATTTTTTTTTTAATTCGAATTTTTTTAAATTTGAATGTTAATTATTTTTTAAAATCGAATATTTATTTATTTATTTATTAAAAAAATCGAATTTTTTTATTTTATTTTCTTTCTTTTTCTTTTTGCTTATTCCTTAGCCAGTCGCTGGCCACGAGCTTGGCCAACGACCAGCCACAAGTGAGCCTAGAGCTCGCCCAAGGTCATCGAGACTCGAGCTCGCCAAATTCCGATGGGCTTGACCTCAACAGATTTGGCGAGGCTCCACCTTGCCCGAGTCTCTAGCGATTCTCGACCTCATTAGCCTCGGGCGAGCTCAACCTCGCCTGAGGCTCCACCTCACATGTGGCCGATCGGCATGGCAGAGATAGAAGAAAAGAAAAAGAGAACAGAAAAAGGAAAAAAAGAAAAAAATTAAAATTTTCAAATTTTTTTATATTTTTTCCAAGAAAATCAAATCGGATTTTTCATGCCAAAGTGTGGAAAATATTTTCTAAGTCATTTTCAAGTTTCAGCCAAACACCAGAAAATATTGTTATTTTCCTGGAAAATGACTTTTTGAAAAATATTTTCCAGAAATGTCACATTTTTTTGAAAAACGAACGGAGCCTAAAATCTATTGTAATTTTTAGACTATATCGGAGAATAATCATATGTGAGGCGAGGTGGCTGGTGGCACATAATAATCTTTTTATAAAATTTACTTTTATATGTGTATGCATGGCCAAAATGTTGACTGTACGTTGATATACATTTGTGGTCCAAATCCAACCAACTTCGAGACGTTGATGGACAAACCACACAGCGATATTCTCGAACGACGTTTTCGTCCGTCCGCACGGGATCCTTGGTGACGACGTTACTCTAGAATCTGCATGTCATCCTGTTCCTACCGACGTACAGTAGTGCGTGAGGCACTGCATCATGTAATCCAGTGATACTTTAGCTTACAGAGTTACGGGATTAACTGTAAGAATTTACTAATATGGGCTTCATTAATTGAAATTAACTGAATTAGTTTGGTCTAATAAAGGTAAGATATATGAGTTCTTAATAAGTCTAATATGGTGGCGTTGGTGTAATGAGTACGGCCCGGCCCGTAATGAGAGGCCCGTGGTCGAAGACTCTATAAATAGCGCTCAAGTCCCTCCCTAGCTGATGATGATGCACAATTTGACTCACATACGGATTTAGAGAGAACTTTCTTCTCGTGAGTGGCAATCTCATTAGGCCAGTGTTCTAACGAAGGGATAGGGGAGAAGCATTTGAGTTCGTGTTCGGAAACCGTCGCAAATTTCGCGTCAAGTTCGATGGATTCCAAATCAGGTACGCGAATCAACAATTTCTCCATTATCGTGTTTCGGTTTCTGATTATGGTGATCCTGGGCGTGCCATTTTCGTGGCCTTCATTTGGTATCAGAGCCTGCCATAGATTAGAACTGAAACATGCAGATTATGACCGTTTTCGTTTTGTCCGAGAGGTTTTTGCCCAGTTTCGAAATTTTTTGTGGATAAAAGTTAAATTTTATTACATATTTGGAATCTATTCGTCGAGACGAGAAGAATGGTGGGCGGCACGTCGCCGGAAGAGGCCGGACGCGCCGTCACGCGCCTACACGCGCCATAGGCGCGGAGGCACGTGACGGACACGCGCGGCCATGCCAAACCGGCGCGTCTTTCCGCCGGCAACCGCATGCTAACGTCAGTATGACGTCGCGAGGGCGCGGATCCGACCCGACCCGGTCATTGACCCGACCCGGATCCTGACCCGACCCGACGGTTGACCCGATCGATCAACCGATCGGACCAGTCCGTTGACGGTTGACCAGTTGGACCGGTCAACCGATCGGACCGGCTGTTCAGACCGGTTTGACCGGCTGAACACGCGCGCACGCGCCGCGCCTTCCGGCGGCGCGTGAGGGCACGTCCTACGTTCATTTTGGACGTTCTTGGTACCGACGCGCTCGTATTGAGATGCTCTACATTGTGGTGCATTTATTTTATATGTTTGAAGCTTTTACAGATGTGAAAATACGTATACAACCCTATATACGCGTATTTTTAGGGTATTTTTGCGTATTTTCTTGTATTTCTCTTTGGTTTCGGAAATACATATGGTAGCTCACATGTATATCACCACATAAGGACTGTGTAGAGTGTAATTCATTGTCCATCAATGAATGGAACAATATAATTAGCATGGCATGTAATTTTAGAGATATACGCCCCTGTCTTTACGTCTAGCATTACATGTATATAGTGAATGTGATACATAAAGTACATATCCCTGGTATGAGAGATTTTCAAAGATTCAGTTGGGTAGTGACCGCCAAAGTGGCACACTTGACTGGGTTTGAGAAATATCGGTCTCATATTGTGGTGGGATGTCTCCTAATCTATTACGTGATTATACTCCCAAAGGAGGTGATCTTGTATTAGTTCATGGAGGGGTACATGTATAGCATGTGCTTGAGAAATGACTGATCTTAGTGGTTCATACACCCAAAGGTGGTGATTTCACAAAAGATTAGAATAAATTCTCATGGCCGCTGTCATGTGGAGAGTGTACAACTGCATGTCATATTTTCTGCCCAAAGGTGATTATGTGATGATGTATGTAACTCTCTGGATAAGTACTCACATGATGCTGATTGTAGTGTTTGTTTGTTTTCCAGTCACCTTTTCTGTAAACGGCAATTCCATTTCCATTGAGGTCCTTACCGGTTTGAACTTTAAGAAATGGAAAGAGGATTTTCTATTTGGAATGGAGCTGGCGGATGTTCACATTGCTCTTACAAAGGATAAGCCGGCAGATATCATGGCCACCAGTACTGAAGCTGAGAAAACGAACTATGCTGCCTGAGAAAAGAGCAATCGGATTTGCTTATTGACAATGAAGAAATCCATTCAAGAACACTTGAAAAGTGGTTTGCTAGCTGACTGTACTGCTAAGGAAATGACGGCAGCCTTAGAGGCTAGAAATCGCATTTCATCTAATGCTGAGGTTGGTACACTTCTTCAAAAGCTCTTCAATATGAAGTATGATGGTACTGCTGGGGTTAGAGTTATGTCCTTAGGATGGTAGACCTAAAGACGAAGCTTCAAGCTCTTAATGTTTCCATTCCTGATGCTTGTATTGTGCATCAAGCCTTGAACACCCTTCCACCTGATTTTGGGATTATAAAGACAAATTATAATTCCCAAGATGAGACTTGGTCAGTGAATGACTTGATAGCAAGGGTGGTGGCAGAGGAAGAGAAACTTAAGAACGAAAAAAGGGCATCTGGCCTTATATGTTTCTGGTTCCCACAAAAAGAAGGATAAGAAGTTCAGAAATCGTACTCATAAAGGTACTCATGACATTACCGGTCAATCTGACAATATGGGTCCAAAGAAAACATCCTTCAAAAGGGATGGTGGCCACTGCTTCTTTTGTAAGAAGAAAGGTCACATAAAGAAGGACTGTGAAAAGTTTAAAGTTTGGTTGTCCAAACGTGAGCCTACAGGTAATGATTCTTTGGCACTTGTTTGTGAATCTAACCTATCAGAAGCACCATCCAGTTCTTGGTAGCTCGATAGCGGTGCAACTAATTATGTTGCGTTTACCATACAGGGATTCATAAACCGGAGGAAGCCAAATCAGGATGAGTCAAGACTCACTGTGGGAAATAACGAGAAAGCTGATGTTGTGTTTGTAGGAGATGTAATCTTGATTATAGACTCTGGTTTTAGATTAATGTTGAAAGACACTTTTTATGTACCTTCTTTTAGACGGAACTTAGTTTCCGTATCGTGTTTGGACATGTATGGCTACTCTTTTGAAATCAAGAACAATGTTATTTCTTTGTTTCTTAATTCAAATAAGGTTGGGTGCTGTTATATGTCCAACGAATTGTACAGATTGTGTTTGTCTCCCAATGACATATACGTCGCTTATACGGCTGAAAAGGTTGTTTCCAAACGACCACTACCTAAGGAACAGTCTTATGCATTGTGGCATAAAAGGCTTGGTCATATCTCTAAGGATAGAGTAGAAAGGCTGATAAAGACTAACATCCTGCCTACTCTTAAAGATGACCTAGAGATATGCATAGACTGTTGTAGAGGTAAAATGACCGAGATAAAGAAGAAAACTGCAGTCCGAAGTTCTGACCTGTTGGAGGTCATTCACACTGATATAAGTGGACCCTATACGGCAACCTTATGTAGAAATTTTTATTTCATTACATTTATTGATGACTATTCTCGATATGGCTATCTGTACTTGATTAAAGAAAAATCTGAGTCTCTTGATAAGTTCAAGATTTTTCGGACTGAAGTTGAAAAACAATTGGGAAAGGTCATAAAGGTTGTTAGATCTGACCGAGGTGGAGAGTATTATGGCAAGCATGGCGATACCGGACAGCTTAAGGGGCCATTTGCCAAATACTTAGAGGATTCTGGGATAGTGGCTCAGTTCACTATGCCTGGGAGTCCTGAGCAAAATGGTGTAGCCGAAAGGTGCAATCGCACCCTTATGGAAATGGTGAGGAGTATGATAAGTAGGACAAATTTACATGTTTTTCTGTGGGGTGAAGCTTTGAAAACAGCTTTGTACATTCTGAATCGTGTACCTACTAAAGCTGTTCCATTGACTCCTTTTGAGTTATGGACTGGACGTAAGCCTAGCTTAAACCATCTTAAGGTTTGGGGATGTCCTGCAGAAGTGAAGTTATATAATCCAACATTAAGTAAGTTGGACTCTAAAATCACTCGGTGTTACTTTGTATCTTACCCGGATCATTCAAAGGGATATCGGTTCTATAATCCTAATGGAGGCACAAGAATTGTGGAATCACAGACAGCCAAGTTTCTGGAGTTTGATGTGGCCGAAGAAAGTAGCTGCTTACAGATTATTGAGGATAATAATACGGTGGGTAATGTTGTACCTTTATCTCCTCCCATACAGATAATTGTGGAGACTCCCACACCACAGACTGAACCTGTTGAGGCTCAGGATCCTGATGTCGAGACAGCTCCTAATGAAGATCCTCAAGGCTCTCAGGTGCAGGATGAGGCTGTTGTTGTTCCAGTAAGGAGATCTATTAGGGAGAGACGATCAGCTATACCACCGGACTACTTAGTCTATATAGGAGAGCAAGACTACGATATCGGTTCTGTGGCTGATCCAGTCACTTATGCGGAAGCTGTTTCTTGTCCTCAGTCAGAACTGTGGTTGGATGCAATGAGAGATGAAATGCAGTCTATGAAGCATAATGGAGTTTGGGAACTTATTGAATTACCTGAAGGTTATAGACCCATAGGCTGCAAATGGGTGTATAAGACTAAAAGGGACTCCAAAGGAAAGATTGAGAAGTTTAAAGCCAGACTGGTAGCCAAGGGTTTCACTCAAAGAGAAGGAGTAGACTATGAAGCAACTTTTTCTCCAATCTCTTCTAAAGACTCCTTTAGAGTGATCATGGCATTGGTAGCTCATTTCGATATGGAGTTACACCAGATGGATGTTAAAACTGCCTTTCTCAATGGAGACCTTAATGAAGAAGTCTATATGATGCAACCCGAAGGCTTTGTGGCAGATGATTCAGGTACGCTTGTATGTAGACTGAAAAAGTTTATTTATGGTCTCAAGCAAGCTTCTAGACAATGGTACTTGAAGTTTGATAGTATTGTCGCTTCATTTGGTTTTGTTGAGAACAAAGTAGATCAGTGTATATACTGCAAGGTCAGTGGGAGAAAATTCATTTTCCTTATACTCTATGTGGATGATATCCTGCTTGCGAGCAATGACCTTGGTTTACTGGATGAGACAAAGCGGATGTTGTCAAAGAGCTTTGATATGAAGGACCTTGGTGAGGCGTCTTTTGTCCTTGGCATTGAGATTCATAGGAATCGTTCTCGGCGACTATTGGGTTTATCTCAGAGGGCATATGTTAATCGTATCTTAAAAAGATTCAACATACAGCAATGCAAGCCAGGAATTGCTCCTGTCAGTAAAGGTGATAAGTTGAGTCTGTTACAATGTCCTCAATCAGATTTTGAGAAAGCCCAAATGAAGAATGTACCTTATGCTAATGCACTTGGGAGTATTATGTATGCTCAAGTATGTACTAGACCAGATATTAGTTTTGCAACAGGACTTCTAGGCAGATATCAGTCAAATCCAGGACACGATCATTGGATTGCTGCCAAGAAGGTTTTGAGGTACTTAAAGAGGACAAAAGATTATATGCTGATTTACAAACATGTTCAGGACCTACAGCTAGTTGGGTATTCGGATTCAGACTTTGCTGGCTGTCAGAATGAAAAGAAGTCGACAACAGGTTACATCTTCAAGTTAGCAGGAGGTGCAGTATCATGGAAAAGTGAGAAACAGAAATCAATGACATCCTCTACCATGCAAGTGGAGTTTGTAGCATGCTTTTCGGCCGCTACTCAGGCAATTTGGCTCCGGAACCTCATTAAGGAGTTGACCGTATTTGATTTTGTGGATAGGCCCATACAGTTGTATTGTGACAATAACTTTGCAGTGTTGTTTGTTAACAACAACAGAGGTCTCAAGGGATCTAAGCATATGGAAGTCAAGTACCTGACTATAAAGGAAAAAGTTCAGGATGGTGACATTGCAGTAGAGCATATTTCAACAGATGATATGATTGCGGATCCGCTAACTAAAGGCCTTCGCCCTTGTGTATTTGATCGACATGTCATGAATATGGGCTTAGGAGTATCATGGGATACTGTTAATTAGTGGGAGCTGTTTAGTTTTATGTTGCTCTTATGAAGTTTGTATCTAATTTTGTTACATTTTGTAATATTTGAATATGTATCAACTCTTTTGCATTCAATAAGGTATTTGTGAATGTAGATTTATCAAGTTGAGTACACA
Organism: Syzygium oleosum; assembly: GCF_021117445.2. NCBI lineage: Eukaryota > Viridiplantae > Streptophyta > Magnoliopsida > Myrtales > Myrtaceae > Syzygium > Syzygium oleosum. The sequence goes on along the minus strand of NW_026607500.1, from coordinate 1,513,793 downwards.
TATTTGATGATAATCTCGAGGCATTGTGTAAACCTTGAGTACAGGCTATGTGGCATTCTTAATATTAGCCTTAACGATATGTCTTGTTACACATAAAGTACAGTTAACTATCAAGGTAAGACATATGCAGGTTCGTTGGAACCATGAAGGATATTCTCTGGTGACACACTAGGTTTTGTGACACTTAAGGAGAGAGAATTTGGACTAACAAAATGGATAACACATAAAGTATCACTCATTTTGAGGTATTGTCCATTTGACACACTACCATATTGAATCCATATCAGTAAAGTTGAAAGCACTCGTGACCATGGAAGGCTCTGCATGAGTACATGCAGTTACCGCCATGATTCGGTGTTCGAGACTTTATGGGATCGGATTGACTATTAAGAATAATCTCTAGACCAATATAAGGGTGCACACACAGTTCTGTTTCAATTAATATCGCCTAAGTGGGAGAATGTAAGAATTTCCTAATATGGGCTTCATTAATTGAAATTAACTGAATTAGTTTGGTCTAATAAAGGTAAGATATATGGGTTCTTAATAAGTCTAATATGGGGCTGGCTGGTGTGGGCCGAGTACGGCCCGGCCCGTAATGAGAGGGCCCATGGTCGAAGACTCTATAAATAGCGCTCAAGTCCCTCCCCTAACCTGATGATGCACAATTTGACTCACATACGGATTTAGAGAGAACTTTCTTCTCGTGAGTGGCAATCTCATTAGGCCAGTGTTCTAACGAAGGGATAGGGGAGAAGCATTTGAGTTCGTGTTCGGAAACCGTCGCAAATTCCGCGTCAAGTTCGATGGATTCCAAACCAGGTACGCGAATCAACAATTTCTTCATTATCGTGTTTCGATTTTTGATTATGGTGATCCTGGGCGTGCCATTTTCGTGGCCTTCATTAACCCTTTTGAAGGGTTTGAATATAAACCAATTCAGAATTTATAATATCAACTTATAAAAATAATCCATAGATAAATAGTACACCCGTCAAACGGATGGATTGGGTCGAAAATGGTCCGACCCAAATTAATACATTTAACTCATTTTATGAACGTAAATTCAGGTACTATTACGTAATAAATCATATTCATTCACAGTATGAGTCCAAGTCATATTACTTATATTCACGGGAGAAATTATATCTCATTTGATATGATAAAGAAAATAGACAATCAAAGAATCTTGTGAGTGCATGGAACATCAATCAACTTCCTTCATTGCTTCTTTCCTGCCATTACATCAACATTGTATGTCGTCCTCTCCTACCACATTGCTAGGTCCACGTCTGTCTGTATCCTGCTGTTTCATCCCGAAATTCAACATGAAATCATCACGGTTGCATCAAAACATTATCAAGATAAAGAGGACGTTTTGTCTAGGCATTTCATTCTGTCCTTTCCGAAGCATCGGCAACCCCACGTTCCTCGCCAATCTCTTTCCACGCGTCAAGCGCCGATATGATGCCCGGACAATAATGTCGATGCGAGCTTTGTTTGCTCCCCCTCGATGTGAGATGAAATGATGCCGAATGATGCCGAGAGCATCCGTTAGATGACATTCCATGCAAGAAAGGGATGATCACATGCGTTTAGTGAGCCATCACGACGAGCCACTATTTGCTCTTAGTTCTGCATGGAAACTGACAGTGCATGCGTAGGTAGAGAGAGAGAGAGATTTTGGCGTTTACGCGCTCTGTCCTCCGTTCATCATTAGTTGGTTTTGTCTTTAATAATCATTCTAGGGTTTGGAGCAACTAGGGTTACCAAACCACCCATGGAACGTTGACAAGAAAGGCCATTTTCCATCGACATTCTTGCTTTACTATATTAGAATCGGGACAAGGATGTCCTTGTCCTGAAGAAAATGACGACAGCTTCGGCTACCAAACGTTACACATACTTGTTCTTTGTCTTCTCTTTCCATCACAAGTCGTCGAGTTTTGCGCGTCTTTATAGTCATCGCTCAGAAAGGACAAAACCGTCGCTTGTCGGAACCCTAGGCCTTACATCATTGTTTGTGACAAATTCGATGTTGACTCGATTTGATTATAGAATTACTCATCGACCGAAAAGAAAAAGAGAAAGAAAGAAGAAGACAGACGACTTTAACTAATTAAACAATGTCGTCAGAAGCAGTATCTGGAGTGGGACTTACCATAGGTACGCCAATGTGTTTTTATTAGTCAACCAACATTATAATTAATTTCAAGCAAAGTTAAAGAAAAATGAAATGATTGAAGCGGTGATATTTCCTCTTCTTAGCATGACTAACATGTATCCTCGGGGCTAAATGATTAATCCACCTAATGGCCCCCCTTGACGAGGAGTAGTTAGCACGTGATAGGTGGTTTGCTAAGTCCTCTAGGTAAAGTGATCTCATCTCAAGCACATTAGGAGAATATTCCACTCCCTCGTCACCATCGAGGGAGCTTATCGCGAGAAAGTATTTTAAGTGTTCGATTATATTATTAATATAGAGATATACATACAATGAGTTATATGGAATCCTATTGACCGAGGTGTATATGTTAAAATAAAATACGTACCCATAAACGACTCAAGATATATTAGCATTATTGTCTCTGATTAGAGTAATTTGGTCGTTGTCCTACACAATAAATCTCTATCGATACTCGATAAGTTTAACGGTGATGTTAATAAAAAAATTCATTATAAAACTAAGGGAAGTGGAGTGACTGTAAAAGTGCAATTATATGAATTTTATCGAAATTGCTCTGCTTTTCAAAGATCTATTTGAGGCCTTCTATTTTTATTACTTTGTTTTTTCGGGCTTTTCTGATAATTCATGTAATTGGGCCTAGAGATGGCCGATGATATTAAGCCTACATATTAAGCTCCCTCTAATGGGCCTAAAAATTACATTATGAGGATGTATTTGACTTTTTTTTTCCTTTTATGATTGCGCGGGTTAATAGATTATTTTATACTCGAATAGTTCTTCTCATAAATTCATCATTTAAACGGCTATGGAACAAGTCAAATAGTTCAAAAACAAAAACCAACATAACTCATTATTTTGAAAACAAAAGAAATATATTTTTCATAATTATAACAGTGATTCTTGTTATCTCTAATTTTAAATAGTAGAGGGAAAGATTGTGGATTTCTTCTATTTAAGAGCTTCTATATTCTTTTCTTGAAAAGATTGATGATGTCATAGGAGCTGTTGGTACATTTGAATTGTTTTTTCCTCTTTTAATAATTGCAATTTCTGTACGTCTGCTAAACTTTAATGATATTAGTTTGAATTGAGTGTAGCCTTATATTAAAACAGATAAAAATATAACTAGCATTTAGATATGACATATGTTGTTTTGTCAAAATGATGTTATACAAACATCTATTTTTTGGCCTAACCAAATATTACTTCTAATTATGAAAAGTTTAAGTAAACTACAAACAAGTTAAATGATTTTTCCATTTATAATGAAAACAAAAATAAAAAATATTAAAAAAAAACCCAACAGCATCGTTGTAACTTCGAATTCTGTCGTCTATCAAGAACCACGTAGTTGTCAAGTACGGAAATAATACATACATAAGTCGAGACTAAATCAGAGCTTACGTACGACATTTCCCAGATTTGATATCGAAAGGTAGCACCGTCTTAAAATGCGAAATACAAGGGTCATTATTTATTTCCCTCCATTTTCAATACTACTAATCGGACCCCTAAGCTCATCATTCTTCCCATCCCTCTCAGTCTCCAATTCCCGCAAACCGTGTTCTTCGCTCAAGCAACCGAGATCATGTTTCTTTTCTTTGATCGTTTTGTCTTAGGGTTTGATGTGAGTGCTCTTAGGCTCCTATGAAGAGATTCTTCACGGAAACATAGAGTAATAGCATGGAAGATTACATGCGTAATCGCTCGGGCAACAAAAGGGTTTGGTGACCAATCACGATGACTTCGACATCGGCCCCATCTCACCTTCTTGCAATAAGCATGGAGAGAGGGAGAGGGATAGGTTGAATGGGAATCTCGATTGCATTGTCCTGCATTTCAAGCCCTAACGAGTTCATCGAGAGAACAAAATCGGTTCGTTTTCGAATGTGATCTTTCGGTCCCAGCTAAGGACCATAGAAAAAGGGTACCAAATCAATTCGACAACCACGACATTCTACTATAGTATTAATATATGCCAATTAGTTATAAAACTTTTAATTGTGTCAATTGAATTCTAAACCTTTTCACATTTTACCAATTGAGTCCATCGAATCAATTTTGGCTGGAAATCGCTGACGTTGATACTGGCTATCCTACATGGCAAGGTCGGCATTGACGTGGATAATTTTTAATTATATTTTAAATTTTTTTCGATTTTTTTATTAATTTTTTTCTTTTCCTCTCTTTTCCTTCTTTACTTTTTTTTTCCTTTTTCCTTTTTTGCATTTTTCTTTTTCCCTTTTTTCCTCCGCCAGGCATTGTCGATGGCTGGCAGAAGTCACCAGCCTCAGGCGAGGGCCGCTATCGCTGAATCAGGCAAGGGCAGCCCTCGCCAAATCACACGAAGGTTTGCTCTCGTCGGCTTCAAGCGAATTGGTAAAAGTGCAATAGGTTTATGACTTATTAGACAATTTTCTGAAATCTCGATTGCATTGTCATGCATTCACACCCTAGCGAGTTCATTGAGAGAACAAAATCGATTCGTTTTGGACTGAGATCTTTCAATCACAGCTAGTGACCATAGAAAAAGTGTACCAAATCAATTCGACAGCCACTACATTCTACTATAGTATTAATAAAGTCCAATTAGTACAGGCTAGAATGTTCCCATCTTGACTTCCAAACATGGGTGTCGCAGGGATCAAGGTGACGAGCACTTCATTTTCCGCAAGAGAACAAACCGCCGGCGGTCGCCCTTTAAACGTACGGCCGAACCACTAAACTACCGAACAACAGTTACTTGAAAATATAAAATAATTCTTACAAAATTAATATTAGCTAAATCTTTTATAATTCCGGTGATGAAATCTTTTGTCTGCTTCTGCCACCCCTTATTTCGCAACGACGAGTTCCATAAGATCTAATTTTCTTCACTATGTGCATGTGAAATTGGTGCACGAACATTATTAGATGTTGATTTGAATTGAATAATATGTTAATGATTGACCGATTAACAGAATGTTTTTTACGAGGAGCATCTGTACGTTCGGGTGGCGATTGCTCTATGCAGATTCGCGGATACGGAAACTACCCGCTTAATCATTTCATAAGAACTCATAAAAAAATGAAATATTTCCACAATAAGTCAAAGAAAAATGGAAAAAGTTCGGATTTTTAATGATTCGGGTGATGAGAACTTTTCTTTTTGTCTGCCACCTTGTATTGCCCAACGAGGGTTTCCATGAAATCCCTTTATTTTTTACTATGCGCACGCGATATTTGTGCACGGAAATTATTGGTTGTTGATTTGAATCTTTCGATAATTACGAATGAGAAGTTAACAAGAATTTCTTAATTAGTGAGGAGCAGTTGTCCACGCAAGAGTGGCACTGACCACACATGATCGCTCTAGAATTTTCCAAAAAACACACAGGAGGGTTCGCGGATTTGGAGCTAGGAGTTGAATTGTTTTCACAAGAAGTTAAGGGAGAAATTGTGAAAATTTGGATCTTTCCTCTTATTTTCTACACCTAACTTATACCTAATATCGCCGTCGCTGATCGTCCAGGCAAAATCAAGGATTGAACGGGTTCGATCGACAAAGGGTTAGGGACAAATTATTTGGACCCATCATGGAGTTGTTACTGTATTTGCATGTGGTGATTGGGGATCTTAATTAATCACATATTTATTAGCAGATTAAGATGTTGGACAGGACCCATTGATGTACGCCACAATCCAGCTAAGGAGAAATTGCATTTTTTTTCCTTCTTAATTCAAATTTTTTGACAAGTGTGTAATTAAAAATTTCATATGAGCAAAAAGACATTGGAGTTAAGTTGTGATATTGGCACCAATTGTCAATTCAAGATCTCAACCTGATTCATTTATTTCTCCCCTTCCATTCATTGGACCTCAATGAAAAAGTTTTTTTTTTATTTGGTAATGAAAGTTTTTGCCTTCATCACCTTAATTAGGGTTACATGTTGGTAGGACCATCTTGTAGTTGAGGCATAACTATATAAAAATGTGTTTTTAATGAGTTTTGGTGGGCACCGGATATCTCTGATCCCACATTTTCTAGGTCTAGGTTATTGCACTGGGTAGATAAGTCTCGTGTATTCCTAAATTAGCATGACGTGCTTTAATGCCTTGTGGACACAGGTTGTGCTTGCGACGATCTTTGCAGGATTTTTCACAATCAGAATCAGGGTTGGAATGTTGGGCGCCAGACATGTCTCTAATCTCAGATCGCTCAGATCTGAGCTGTTGCACTAGTAAATAAGTCTCACATAGCATTAAGTAAACAAGCCGTTCTAAAGCGTGTTAGCTGCGACCAAAGCAGAGAAAATAGTGTTGGGCCTTGTGCGGCCTACAACTTTGAATATATAGATGATTACGTCTTTTAAGAGGAAAAGGAGAACTAAACAAGCATTAACCTGTGTCTGAAATAGACTCAATCTGTTCGGGATATTATCGAGAAGCATGGCAAAAGTCCAATACCACATGTCCAAATTCATTGACACATCTAATTAGACTCAATATCACTCGAAAGCTTTAGTTTTGGAGTTACGGCTTAATAGTAAAGTAGATTCACTAGCTCACTTACACGCGCTGACATCCTAAATTTTCTTACGATTTCGAAAGTCAACCAATGGACCTGGAGTTTTAGGCTGCGAATCGTAACCATTCTGTTTCTCTATTTCTGTTCCAGAAATATGTTTGGAACAGAAATCTGTTTGGTAACGAAATTTCTATTTCTATTTCTGGAACAAATTTTTGTTCCAGAAATAGGTTTGGAATAGAAATCAGAAGAAACAAAATTTTTTTGTTCTTCTCATCATTTGCCCTCACTACTAGCCGGTTGCTCACTTGCCGCCCATCGCCGGCCACCGCCACCCGCCGACCACCGCTACTTGCCGCCGCCGGCCACCGTCTCCTGCCGCCGCCTACCCTCCTCCCCCTATCGGCGGCCTACGGCCGCCACCCACCACCAACCATCGTCTCTCGCCGCTACCCGCCTCCCACCCCCCGCCTCCCTCCTCCCGCCACCGCCACCCGCCTTTGCCTGCCGCCCACCTCCCACTGCCGTCCGCCGTGGGCCGCCATAGGCCGGCCACCGTCTCCCGCCGCCACCCGCCTCCCACCCCCGGCCTCTCTCCTCCCGCCACCGCCACCCACCTCCCACCGCCAGCCGCCGTCCACCGGCCACCATCTCCCACCACCGGCCGCCCTCCTCCCACTGCCGGCCGCCGTGGCCCGCTGCCCGCCGTCCACTGGCTACGATCTCTCGCCGGCCGCCGTGGGCCGCCGTCCACCGGCCACCGTCTTTCGCCGCTGGTCGCCCTCTTTTGGCTGCCACCCACCTCCCACCGCAGGCCACCATTGGCTGCCGCCTGCCTCCCACCGCCGGCCACCGTCTCCCGCCGCCACCCGCCCTCCTCCCGCCACCATCCACCGCCCGCCGACCACCCAAGAAGAAGAAATTTTGTGCAGTTATCAAACAAATTTCTGTTTCTGAAACAGAAATTTTGTGTCGTTATCAAACGTGTTTTTTTGCTAAGAAACTCCTCCAGGAACAGAAATAGAAAAATCAATTTCTGGCCAGAAATTGATTTCTGAAACAGAATGGTTACCATTCGCATTCTTAGCAAAACTTTGATAAAAGTCAAGAGTCGTGTCAAACTCATTTCTTGAACCCTTACCGCTTCATTTACTCATTGTCCTTTCTGAATTCACTTTGCCTGGCTATCTTCCGAATGGGTTGGCAGAAGAAATTAAGGAAAAGTACAAAAACAAAGTTCAAAATCTATTGTATTAGTACCAATTCAATGCTAAATCTTTTAATTGGACTAATATAATCCTAAACTTTTTATATTGGAACCAATTGAATCCATCCGGCCAATTTAGGCAGAAAATTATTGACGTGAACATTAGCTGCTCTACGTGGGCACTGTAAGCACTGACGTGGACATTTTTTTTTAAAATTTTTTTATACTTTTTTTTAAAGCAATCAAATTTTTTTCTTTGTGACACACAAATTCCATGGCGTGAGCATAGAAACCCAAAGGTAATCTTCACTGGTCACTGACAACTTTGAGTTTTGTTTTCAACCCCCGCTTTCCTTGCTTGCTTGTCATCTTCGGTCTTTGAGAACATCGAGTTGCTTGTCGCCTTCGCCAGCGAGGCCGGCCTCGCCGGCACTCACCCTCACCCAAGTGAGGGTCGGCACGACCCTCACCTATGGCAAGGCCAGACATCAGCACAGGTCATGGAAGAAAAAAAAAGAAAGAAAAAAAAAAGAAAAACAGAAAAAAAAGAAAAAAAACTATTTAACAATTATAAAAAAAATGTTCACGTCAACGCTAGCTGTGCCATGTAGGATGGACAGCATCCACGTCAATAATTTTCGGCCTAAAATGACCGGGTGGACTTAATTGGTACTAATGTGAAAATATTTAAGAGCCGATTAATCTAATTGAAATATTTAAGATTGAATTGATACAAATGCAATAAATTTAGAAATTGCTTTTATACTTTTCCCGAAGAAATTACTAGAGAGATCGGTTTGGTTCGGAGATTGGTGTTGAGTAGGATTCATCGTCCCGTCCGAGCAAGTTTGCCAATGGATTACCATCCGCATCAGAAAGATCTCTTAGTCCGGGCCCCGAGGGAATGTTGAGTAACCAATTTACGGCTGCAAAATGGGACTTTGTCCGTCGATGTGGGAGCCCCACCAACCCTCACGAATTACCTGCTTCTGCTAGCAACCACAGGAAAGATTGCACATGGAAAGAGTTAGGCAGTGATGGGAAACTAGTCTACATCCACTAGAGATCTTATCTTTTGAGGGTTCAATTACATGTGGGACGGATTAGAAATCCACAATGCCCTTACCGCATTCCTATTTTCGATCATGTCTTAAATGATCCGTCATTTAATTTTCTAAGCATGCATGATTTTTTGCTTGAAAATTCAATTACGTCACCAAAACAAATTCACCGTCGTTGTTAAGTTTTTCTTTTGGTCACGTGTCGTTATTAATTAACAAGGCCATTATCTCTTGTGTAGTTGCACGACTCGGTCAGTCTCCATCGGTAACTGGTAATATCTTATACTCATGATTTTTAAGAGCTGAAAATGATCCATTCATGTATGGTCCACAAACTCCCTCATAAGGTCATCTAATCAAAGTGATGTCTTATTCAAATTGGCCTTATAGTGACACGAATATGCAAACAGATCAAGTTATATCATGCGGTTCATGCAAAAAATCAAGCTGGTATATAGTCACAGATAAGTGTATAGGTCACAATCCTTTATCGGAGTGAATCTTGTCGAAATTATCATAATACGTTTTATCTATAATTAGCTATTATCCAATTTATAAATAAATTCATGACAAGAAGCTCTTGTTGTATTCTAATATGTGCTCTATGTAATATAAAATGGATTCAAATATCGATTTATTTAAATAGATACTATGGCAACAATAGAGGAGGGGGCTTTAATCATCAAGTATATTAAACTTGACGAAAGAGAATTTTGGAGATGCAAAAATGGGGGCCATCGTGTTAGTACTTGACAATGGCATGCTCGCTTTGAGCACCGATTTGGGTGAGACCATGAGATTAAGTGAACCGATATGCGACCCAACCGGAAACTCTAATGTATATGTAAAAAAAGTGGTATTTCACAAGTTTTTTTTTTGGTCAAAAAGGTATCTCACAAGTTGAAAGAGTGTGGCTACTCCTTAAATTGCGCTAATTTGTTACTAGTTGTTTATTCGAGATTTCCTATGGATAGGTGAACAGCGAGGTAGAGCCACGATTGCCAACATGTTTGGAAGGACTAGAAGATAGAAGCCTATGTTAGCTTGATATGTCCATAAGTCAGTTATAACGTGGATATCAGCGAGACTACTCAGTGGATATCAACTATGCTGTTGTGCTAAAGCTTAATATCATCATATTGCAAAATATACTCAGACGCAATATATTCAGACGCAAGCTTTAACCGACATAGCCAATAATCTGGTTTGGATTTCCTTCTTAGAAAGTGTTGATCCTCCATCTTAAAGATTGTTTTACAACAAAATCTTTCATGCAAGACATCTTTGATTGATTGGCAATCACTTCATACACAAGCTACTTTCCTTAATTAAAAGACTCCACTTATGGAAACCGGAGATTTGTTTATATGGACGACCAAATCAACGGGAATTCAGATCTTATCTCTCAAACGGCTACTCAATCTTCTTTATGTAATCTCATCCAACAGGTTGATTGGAGAATGAACCTCTAAACATTGTCCAACGGGTAGTTTGAAAATGGAGGAATATAAAAGGAGATCAAGGTACTGAGGAGAAAAGAAAGGTCCAGAATAAAAAATTCCATAGTGCAAGAGAACTTCGATCTTTCATGCTTGTCCTTCTAAGCTACAAATTGTAATTTTTGAGAGGCACGGAAAGAGTGATTGAGTGAGATAATGAGACCTTTCATATACCCAAGTATTATCACTCACAGTTGTAATCTCTAGCCAGTAGGCTATTAGCATAAAGGATTGGACGTAAGCTTGCTCTAAGCAGAACCACTATAAATTCTATGTGTAGTTTCTTCTATCTCTAAAACTCTGACTCTTTATTTTGATAGAACTTTGCGCACTTGTGAACATCATTATATCATTGTCAATATACAGACTTTGACTTCACTTGATTTTGATAATATTCAATTTGATTGTCTTACTTCCGCATTAAAATTTCAAGTTGTTTTAAAATCACCTATTTACCCCATTTTAGGTGATATTGCTAGCGGCAAAAAGGGCTAGTGCTGGCGAGGCCGACCGTTGCCCGAGCTAGGGCAGCCTCGCCGAGCAAGGGTTGGCCTCACTAGCGAAGGCGGCAAGCAACTCGATGGTCTCACAAACCGAAGGCAACAAGTAAGCAAGGAAAGCGAGGCAGAGTAGAGAACTCAAAGTTGTCGCTGACCAGTGAAGATTACCTTTGGGTTTCTATGCTCACGCCATGGAATTTTGTGCGACTGCTTGTTGTAAAGAAAAAAAATTGATTACTTGTCGCTTGGGCGAGGGTTAGCCTCGCCAGGTCTGACAACGGTGACCCTCACCGGCACAAGCCATGGAAGAAAAAGAAAGAAAAAAAAGTCGAAAATTTTATTAAAAAATGTCAACGTCAACACCAGCCATGCAATCAATGTAGGATGGTTGGCATTCGCGTTAGCAATTTCTAGCCTAAATTGGCTAGATGGACTTAACTGGTACTGATGTGAAAATTTTTAGGATTAAATTTGTCAAATTGAAAGGTTTATGACTAAATTGGTGCCAATAGAACTGAATTGATGCAATTGCAATAGATTGAGACTTTTTTTTATACTTTTCCGGTAGAAATTACTAGAGAGTGCTTTATATTCTTACATCTTGAGCATACTGATATTGTAATCTCATGAGATGTGTTGGCAGTGTTTTAAGTGTGTGCTTCGGTTGAGATAGCTTGAGTATAAGCAGCACCCGCTTTGTGAAGAAGCGCTTGGATATAAGCAGACACATACAACTATAACTTCTCAACGATTGATTAGTGGAATCTAGCCATTAGGCTATTAGTAGAGGAGAGTGGATGTATGCTTACACTAAAGCCGAACCACTATAATATCTGTGTATTGTCTTCTATCTCTCTGTTCATACTCAATCACTACTTAATAGATACACTGTACGGCACTATTTGAATATTACTAGAACTTGATCGTATTCATATTCTATTTTATTCGATTAATCTGTTATCGAACTTGATGCTATTAATTCCGCACTATTTTGCCAAGATTTGTTAACTTATTCACCCCTCTCTAGGTGATATTATTTGCCAACCTCAATTGGTATTAGAACTTGGTGCTTATCTTTTTGAAGTGTTTACTTCTTAAGTTAACGATCAATGGTTGCATGCTTGGACCAGGAAATTTCGAAGGACAGAGTAACACCATACCTTTCTACTTTGATGGGTCATACTATGAGATCTTGAAGAATAAAATGAAAGCTTTTCTTAGATCCACAGATCCTTTGATGTGGGAAGTTGCTCGAAGTGGAATTACCCCATAACAACAAGCACAACTCCCTCTGTATCTAAAGAAGACTACTCCTACCTAACCTACTATTACTGCACAAGAACTCACCAAACGAGAAGCTTTAGATGCAAAAGCATTATGCTCTCTTTATTGTGCATTATCTCCAGCTGAATATAACCGTGTTTCATCTTGTCAAATAGCAAATGAGATCTGGGATAGATTGAGGTGACTTTTGAAGGAACTGACAGGATCAAAGACACCAAGATAAACACTCTCGAGAGAGATACGAGTCATTCAAGATAAGATAAGATGAAACTGTTACTGATATGTTTAATAGATTTACTGATATCATCAATGGTCTAGCATATCAAGGGTAGACTTACCCTCCAGAAGAAAGAGTGAATAAAATTTTTCGAGGCCTTACCAAAGAATGGAACAACATAAAGACATCTCTTCAAGAAACACAAACAATCAGACCTCTTACAGTTAATGAACTCATTGGAACTCTAATGACTTGGCGGAACGTGTAGATGATGAAGAAGATTCCAAAGTTAAGAAGTCTATTGCTTTGAAAACTGACATTCATGATGCAGATGACTCAACATCATCAGACGAAGATGACAACGATGAAGAGATGGAAATGTTGACTAAAAGATTTCAAAACCTTGTGAGAAAGAGAAGAAATTCCAAAGGGAAGAAGCCAACAAAAAATCCGAAGAAAGGAGATCTTACAAGAATAGAGACGACAATGAAGGTAAGGATATAATATGTTTTGAGTACAGGAAAAGGGTCACATAAAACCCGACTATCCTTAATTCAAGAAAAGGAAAAGAAATTTTGAAGAGAAGAAGAAAGCTTTAAAGGCTGAGACGTGGATTGACACATAGTGTGAATCCAATGATGAGATTAATGAGTAAGTAAATTTATGTTTAATAGGGAACTCAATCTGAAGACGATGAGGAAATTCAGATCCTTTTCTCAATGATGAAGATCTTTTTAAAGAGTTATGTGTGGAATATGAAAATGCATTGAAGAAAATCTCTGAGTTGAAGAAGGAAGTCTCTAAATTAAGACAGCAAAATGCTACGAATGAGAAAACAATCATTGAGTTGGAAAAGGGGATTTCCTCTGTCAAGGAAGAGAAGGATGTTCTGCAAAAGGAAAGTGGTTCCTATAAGGAAGAAGTTCCAAAGAATTACAAGAAATTTCCTCTCGGCTCGAAGACATTAGAGCATGTCCTCTCCATACGAGTCCCGTATTACAGCAAATCCGGCCTTGGCTTTGAAAATGTAATTGAGATTGACTTTCCGAATGTCAAGGAAAGATCAAGTCCCATGCCTTCAATCCAGCATTATTAAAATCACTTTGGTAAGCAAGTAGTCAAGCCTATTGGATCTCAATATTATAATTGCTTCAATTGTGGTGATCCCAATCACTATAAGCAAGAATGTCCACGTGATTGAAAGAAATCCAAGTCAACCAATTGTAGATTTGATGCTTCTTCTAAAAAGAAAGGACCCAAGCTCATTTGGGTATCAAAGAAAAGATGAGATTGCTCTTCTTGCAAGAAATAAAGGAAAAAAGAAAGAGAATTTGGTAAGGAATGTATGTTTTTAAATTCTCAATTTGGTTTGGGTACATACTCTAAATATCTATAAATTCTCATTGTACTTGATATTTTATATCTCCATGTTGTGCTTTACTTGATTCAGACTTTATATATCGTGCTCTATAATTTCAAATTGATTGTGCCACAATATCATTTTTGGAGTAAAAGGCTAATGCATCTTTGTGGTCATGAAATAATAACTTGCTTTCAATTTACAAATAATTCAGATTATTGGACTGATTTTTATGCTCTCTGTTCTTGTCATGCTTTGCAAAGTAGGAATCTTTTTTAAGAAGATATTATTTTGTATTATGCATAATATTCTTACCTTAAATGGTCTGTTAAGGTGAGCTGGGAAAGAATCTTAAGACATCTATGAAGTTTCCATGTTTTGCTTCTAACAAAAGGAAATGATCTAAATACTTGGATACCAAAATGGAAATGAGTTTATTGCAGGAAATACAAAGGAAACTTGATTGCAAATCTACTAAATCATAGTGCAATCAGAGGAATATCTCAAGTGAAGTTTGACAAGATACATAATTTCAATCAATGGTATATTTTAAACATATACCTTGGTTAAGAGAATAAAAAAGTCCATGTTTATTCTTTCTCGTGCCTTGCAAATTTTTTACATGGATTTATATGATTCTTGATGATCAAAATATTTGATAATGGTTGATTGTTGAGTTATGTTTGATTTAAATTAGAGGTATTTACTGCCATAAGTATAAGATATTGCACAAATTTATTGCGCGTATTTATTACATGACTTGACATGTGTAATACTTGGATATGGTAGAAATATCTACTTTCTTTTTGCGAAATACGTTAGTAATATGCATTTGAGATTTTGTCTTAAAGAAAATCCCTTGATTTTGAAAGCAATCATTGGATACTTTTATATATTTGGATACACTTGCTATTCTTGGAAGTACATATTATAATTGGCAAGTTTGATCTACAAATCAAAGGAAGCTATGTACATGATATACTCCTTATTTTTTGCAAATATTATTATCTCTTCTACAATAATTTGCAAGCAGTAAAGGAATCTTTCCATATGAAGTTTGGAAAGTTTGATCACAATATTGGAGAAAGATTCTACACTATTTTCGATATTTTCAAAGGATCGAAAATTCTCCACTTTGCTCAAAATTCTCGCAAATTATTGAAGGCATCTCAACAAATATTGAGCCAGCCCTTAGTGCGTCGTATGAAAGGTTGAGTAGCTTCTGATTGAAATATTTGATATGTTTATACATTCTATTCAATTTATTCTAAAGAAAGGGCATGATATATTATATGAGATATTATATCTTTAACAGCAAATTTGTGTAAGAAGTTTATTGAGTTTATGCAGATTGAATTCGAAACGAGCTTGATTGAAGAGAACAGATTTCTTTCTCGAATATCAAAAAGAAAACAAATATGAAAATGTTGCTGCTACATAAAAAAAAAAAGGAAAAACATTATGTTCAACGTGCACAAGTTGCGATAAAAGTTATTTGCAAAAACAGTAATGATGACAGGGGGAGAAAAAAAAAAGGTGAAGAGGAAAAAGTAGAAAAATGCAAAAGAAAGGGGGGAAATCGTGATCATCTCAAAGAAGTAGAAAATTGTGGGGCAGCATAAATCAAGCTTGGGAAAATCTTGTTGAATTTGAGCCAATTTCGATCCTGATCTTGATTGCTATCTTGACGATGGAAGAAAAGGTAAATGTGTGTTAGAACTTGCTAAGTTCTACATAATCCGGTTAGTCCATCTTCTATTTCCTTTACTTTTTGTCATTAATAAATCTCTTATTTATATTACCATTTTATTATGACAAAAAGGTGGTGAAATTTATATAATGCATCCGTGCTCCTTGATATATATTTGCTAATGTATATGATAATTGATTCTAAGGAACATGAGCTATATTGAATAGTTTTTATGCTTGCCTAAGCATGTAGAAGATGATGTTTCTAGAGATTGCTTTTCATGCCTCATATTTTTCTGAAGATATTATGTGAACATTGTTGCGCCGCGCTTTTGACAGGCTAAGGAGGTACTTCCATTTGTCACGAATGGGGAAACTATCCCCGAATGGGCGGCAAAAGGACACTATAAGTGCCATAAGTTGTGTACGGAGATCACTTTGATGCCATAACTTTTTATCGGATCACTTTGGTGCCAACTTTTTTGAAAAACGATCACTTTAGTGCCAATGCTGACATGGCCGTCGGAAATCTGACGTGGTTCTTTTTTTATTAATTTCCGATATTTAACATGGCTCGCCGGAAATCTGACGTGGCTCTTTTTTTGGCCGGAATTTTGGCTGGAGTCACTAAAGTGATCTCTTTTCCTCCGACTTGGCATCAAAGTGATCCGAAAAAAAGTTATGGCATCAAAGTGATCTCCGTACACAACTTATGGCACTTATAGTGTCATTTTGCCCCGAATGGGCTACTAAGGTCCAATACGGATATTTCGCCCAAACGTTCCACAGACATCCCATCACTAGACAAATGGGGGTCTCTCCTAGATAATACCTTACGTGATAGCTGGTTATCATTTTTTTATCTTTCTATTCAATTTAAGTTTTCAATTTGGAGTTGCCACTAGTCATTATTTGTAGGTTGACTAGAAACCTAATCGAGGTACGGGAGAAATACCACGATTCTGCGAACTAGAGATTATGAGTAAATGGACTTAGTTACATTAATAATCCCAAATTGAAATCACTAACGCCCTTTCGGTACCTAAAACGATACGATGTGTCTAACGTGTCATATGAGTTTTCAAGGTCAACCCACTAATTCTAATTGTTCTAACTGATGAAACAATCAATCAACCATTAATTGCACAATCAATTTCAATCAATCAAAACAATCCCTAAATTGTCTTTAACAGAGAAACCAATTCAAATCATTCAATTCCTAATGAAGCCCTAATGGCTTGTTTGTTCAATGAATTGTGTTGTTTTAGGATTTTTAGTGATTGAGACCCTTTTTGGGGGTTAAACCCTTTTAGGTATTAAGACCCCTTTTAACCCCTAAACTAAGGGTCTTCAAAAATACCATTTAGACTCTTCAAAAAATTCCAATTTTACTTGCAAAGGTTGGCCATGGGGTATTTGGGTCATTTTGTGAAATTTTTTATTTTTTTATATTTTTTTTGAAAAAATTTTCTGAGAATTTTGTTTCCCGAAAACTGATTTTTTTATATTTCCTTGAGATTTTGAAATTTTCATAAGATTTTGAGATTTTCCAATTATTTTTGAAATTTTTCACATTTTTTATTTGATTTTCTGAATTTTTTAGATTTTTATGAAATTTTCAAATTTTTTTCAATTTTTGAGAATTTTCTTTGAATTTCCTAAATCTTTGAAATTTTCGAATTTTTTGAAATTTTTTTTCTGGATTTTCGAATTGTTTCAAATTTTTTTGAAATTTTATATTTTTTTAGATTTTTCTATATTTCTAGAATTTTTTAGAATTTTTTTTTCAAAAATTCCCGCCGAGGGGATTGAACTGGGCTGACCAATTTAGACTAGTCTGATCAAGTCGGATAGGGCGGTACCGGCGCCGGCCGTCGCCTTGACAGGTATAGCGCCGAAACGGCGCCATTTGGCTCCCTCCTTCTCTGGAGCATTTCTCTGAGCATGTGGTGGGCACCATTTTGGGTTAAACGTTTTCAAGGCCGACGGTTTGGGTTCAACGTCGACGACCTTCCTACGGTATCTTGACCATTTCAATTGATTTAATGTGTGACATCCCGAATTTCGGCTCATTTTTGGGTTTTATAAAACGCGTAATTTGTCAGTGTGCTTATAGTAAAATCTCGCCCGGGAACTGATCACTCCCGGTTATCATTTTAAATTAGAGATTTCGCTAGAATCGCACTCGATCAAATTTGGCCGTTATTTAGACCCCGAACTTGGCAGTCGATTTTCAGGAGTTTCGGGACGAATTTAATTGGACAGTGTCGATATTATTGTGGCCAGCCTCGAGATTGCCAGGAATAGTGGAAAAGTGAAATTTTGGACCGGGTGCGAATTTGGACTAATAGACCTCCCCCGTAGTGTGTTTCGAGTTATTTTATTTTGGCCCTTTTGTCCTATATTATTATTTGGGATTTTTCGTGGACTGTTAGATCTTTTTCCGAATTTGAATTGTGACCGTTAAATCGATTTTTAGTTTAAACTGTGTCCATTGAATCGCGCTCGAAGATAAAAATTAGCTTTTTCTTTCTCTCTCTCCTCTCTCTCCTCTGCGCCGCGCCACCCACCCCCGTGCAACGTCCCTTCGCGCACGTCTCTCTCCCTCTCTCTCTCTTTCTCTCTCTCCCTCTCTCTTTCTTTTCCTTTCTCTTTTCTCCTCTGGCCGCGCACGTCTCCCCCATGCAACGTCCCCTCAGCCCGCGCCCATGCAGACCAACCCTCTGACACACCACTCTCTCTCTCCTCTTCCTTCTTCTTCTCTTTCTTCTTCCCTCTCTCTCTTCTCTCTTCTCTTCCTTCTTCCTCCCCCAGCCCCGACTGTTCTGCTTCGTTTCTGTCCTGCACGCCGTCTGCCGTGCGACCGCCCTGCCGCCTCCGCCCGACCGTCCGCCCAAGCTCGCCTGGCCACCGTGCGCCGACGCCACTCGGCCCGCCACCACTGCTGCAGTCGCCGCCACGAGCCCCCCTCTCCTTCTCCTTCCCCTATTTTTCCTTCGCCAAGTCGAGCCCGCCCCTGCCTAGCTCAGCTCACCAGCCCGTCCGACGAGGCCAAGCTCCGCCGAGCCGCCGGCCAGCTCGCCCAGTCGCCCCTGTCGCCTGGTCGCTCCCTTCTCTCCCCCGACTCCCTTCCACCTCCGCAGCTCCTCTCCGCCTCCGCAGCCCGCTGCTCGACCGCCCTTCGCCTCCGCCCGACGCCGCCCCACTCCTCTCGCCGTCGTCGAGCCGCCGCGTCGCCCGGTAGCTCCGCCCGACGCTGCCTTCCTCCCCTCCCGAGCGCGCGAGCTCGGCTCGCCGCCGCTTGCCGCCGCGTCCGGCGAGTCCCAGCCGCCGTCCAGTCGTCCAGCCGGCTCCCCAGCTCCGCCCCGACGCCTGAGTGTCGTTGTCGTCGCCGCCGGTTCGCCCCCTCCCTCAGCCCCGATCTCGCTCTCTCTCTCTCTCTCTCTCTCTCTCTCTCTCTCTCTCTCTCTCCCTCACCTTCACCCCCGGCTGATCTCTCTCTCAGCTCGCCGCCGCCGTCGCCGCCACGTCGCCGCTGCCGCTGGTCGCCGCCTCGATCAGCCAGCCAGCCTAGGCCGTGGCCGGCTCGTCGCCCACGCGACCAAGCCGCGCGCCCGTGCCCGTGCCCGCGTCCTTGCCCGTGCCCGTGCCCCTGCCCGTGCGTGTGCCCGTGGCCGAGCCCATGGCCGGGCATTGTGCCCATGGCCGAGGGCTGTGCCCATTGCCGTCGCCGCCACGTCGCCCGCGCCTGGTCAGCACTGTTCACTCGGGCCATTTTAGGCCCGAGCCGATTTTTACCGGGCCAAAACTTAGTAAGTGACTTCCTAAACCCTACCTAGTACTTTGGGTATTTTTAGACTTGTTTAAGGTGAAATTTAGTACTGGCTTAGGACTTTAATTAGGCGTGGACTAATTAGACTGATTGTGCTTAATTGGTGAATTATTGTGGCAATAATTGTGCGGCTGATTTAGTGATTGACTGAGATAAATATGCCTGACTGAATTGTCGTGGCGCTTGTGGGTGAATTAGATTAATTGAATGTGCCGACTTGAATGTCTGGTCTGTGGGCCGATGTCGGGAGCATGAATTGAGTTGACTGATGTGGCGTGCTAGATTGACATTGGTGAATGGGTGGTGATTGAAATTGATTTATATGACTAAGAGCATGGTGAATTTTGTATTGTGGTGCATGTGCATGAGAAAAGCCCGGATCGATCGGAGGGCTGAGCCTGAGGCGTGTTTACGCGGGCTGTGAAAGGTGAGTCAGACCTGAGGCGTAGGTTACGCGGGTCATTGGAAAGGGAAAAAATGTCCTGAGGCGTGGTTACGCGGGACGAAGCCCGGCTTGATCTGAGGGCTGACCTGAGGCACAGTAGCGCGGGTCGTGGGAAAGTGTGAAATGTCCGGTGAGGGACGGAGCCCGGCTTGATCTGAGGGCTGACCTGAGGCGCAGTAGCGCGGGTCGTGAGAATGGGCCTGAGGCGCAGTGGCGCGGGCAGTGTGAAAGGACCTGGGAGGTCGTGAGAAAGTTGGCTGGACCACGCATGTTGCATAGTGCTTGATTATGAGGTGAATACTGCTAGGCATGGTATGGGACGTGCCCAAGTGGTTTTACCTTATAATCGAGACACGCACGAGTGTTATTGTATGATGCATGGAAAATTTCCTTGTGTGATCTGAATATGAGCTCTGTTGGATACACTAATGTGATTTGACTAATGTACAGTGTGGGCATGTGATTGGATGGCGAGGTAAGTCCATTGATGTGAATTATATATAAGTTATCGGTTAGATTGCATGTTACAACTTGTCTGGGTACGCATTGACCTATGTGGGGTATAGGGGATTGCTTATTGAGACTCGTTCTCACGGTTATTATATAACCATTTTCAGATCTGCGACCGTGATTGATTGGAGACGCCACCAGGGTATCTCGGGGATGGAGGACGGGTCAAGTTGCCCCATATTTTGTGTGCCCCTCTTTTGTATAGCGAAGTAGGATACCCCACCACTATTCCCTTTTGATGTTGTGTATTTGGAATTATTGTTTTGTGCTATCCCTTTGTCATATTTTATTGTTTGGGTTGTTTTAAATTCGCTTCCGCTTGCCTTTATCGTTGGGTGTTTCGTTTGGGTCGGCGACGCGTCCTGGGACGTCGCGTTCAATACGACCGTTGAAGGGGTGTCGCGAGCCCGTTGGGGTCCGAGGCGTGACATCCCTGTTGATTTGGTATCAGAGCAAGGTTAGCTTGAACCAAGATGGTCGAAACTGGAGTGATAAGGAGCGATGACTTTGGGGTAGTCAGTTAAGGAGTCTTGTGTGCCATGCGTACCCCAGACCGTGTGATTGTGATTGCTGAGTGATTATATGCAATGACATGTGAAATGCAGGTGCGTCGGGACTTGAGGTAAGTGCGTGAAACCTGTTGGTTGTGATTGAGTGATGTTGGTGATTTGCTGCCTGCTTTGTGAATTGTGGTTGTGATTTGGTGTCATGGATGATTGGCTGCCTGCTAAGTGAATTATTGTTGTGATTCACTGCCTAGGGCTTTAGACTGGTATAGTTGGCCTAGGTCTTTAATTCCCGAGGGGAATTATAGCAGGTAAGTGGGTGGTGTGAACCCTGTGAGTATGAGTAGCCGAGGAAGAGGTCGAGGTCGAGGTCGTGTAGGTCCGCAAGTTAGAATTGCAGAGGATCCCTTAGTGGATGGAATTTCGAGGGCACTCGAGGAAGTTGGAATTTTAATGGGAAGGCAGACTAAGCAGTAAAATGCGACTGTTGCTACTAATGCTGAGGCCGCTGTTGTCGCCGCCAATGGAAATAACGGGAATCATGGGCATAATAGAAATGTTGGGAATCAAGGTCAAGGGCAAGTTAATGCAATCAGATAGATGCGTCAGCTGGTTGGAAAATATTTGAAATTGAAACCTCTCAAGTTCGATGGTAAATGTGACCTTGAGGCTACATTGCTTTTGAGGTATTCGGGTGCACTGGTGAGGAGAAAGTGACCCTAGCTATATATCAACTCTAAAGAGATGCAAAGGATTGGTAAGAGGGCCCCGAAGTGGGATATTTCAGAGGGCATATTTCCAAGCTGGGGTGTCGTTATCGAGGCCTTCAATAGGAGGCACTTTCAGAGAGTGCGTGAGGACAGAAAATGACAGAGTTTCTTCGGCTTCGCTAAAATTGAATGTCAGTTGATCAGTATGAGATCGAGTTTGTAAGGTTGTCTAAGTACGCACCAAGGATAGTCAATGATCGTGTGGATAGAACAAGGAGGTTCTGGGATGGATTGAAATCGGAACTTTGCAATCAGTTAGTAATCTTGTGTCTTAAGGGATTACAATGAGCTGTATGAGAGGGCTCGATAGTTGAAATGGATATGAGTGACAGGGCTGTCGCCTCTGGATCGTGGTACGCGCCGGTTAGGGACAATAAGAACTTTGGGAAGTCGAACTACGACTCCAACGCCGCATGTCGGTCTTATGGAAAGAGGCATAGGAATGACTATTGCCAAGGTAGAATGGAGCATGTTGTGGATGTGGACAGTAAGGTCACCAAGTGAGAAATTGTTGAACCGACAGGTTAGGTTACTAATGCAATCGCAGCGACCGCAGGTAGGACATTAAGCGAGAGCTGCCTCGCAGATTTAAGCGAGAGTTGCCTCGCAGATTTATCAGAATCGACTAAGGACGTAAGGAAAAGTGTATGTTGTGGCTGAGAAGGAAGTGAATGATGCGCCTTGAAAGTCTAGATGCGTTATGAGATGGTATTGGGTACAATAGAAGATGATTTTGAAGTTATCGCTTGAGTGGTCATGTAAGACTTATAATCAATCTTATGGTGAATAGGCGCAATCAGTTTACGGGTTTCTGAATTATTGATGATATTCTTGGACGGGTTGGGAATGATAAGTGTGGTTTGGAAATTTCGGATTTTGTAAAGAACCGGGGTGATTTAATTTGGGAGACTGTTGGATTGAAATTGGAGGGATTAAGCCTCGTCTTTGAGGTGTGGAAAGATAACTATTTTGTGATTAACTCGTTGGTTAAGGAGTCAAGGCTAGAGGACATAGCCGAAGTGTGTAATCTTCCTGATATCTTTCCTCAGGAATTGCCGGAATTGCCACCTGATAGAGAAGTGGAGTTTGTGGGTGAATTAGCCCTAGGGATAGAACCGATCTTGGAAGTGCCCTATAGGATGTCACTGTCGGAATTGAAGGTCCAAACGCAGGAGTTATTGGATAAAGGTTTTATTCGCCGAGTGCGTCTCCATGGGGAGCGCCAGTGTTGTTCGTGAGGAAAAAGGATGGATCCTTGAGGTTGTGCATTGACTACAGACAATTGAACCAGGTGACCATTAAGAATAAGTATCCGTTGCCAAGGATAGATGACCTGTTTGATCAGTTGCAAGGTGCATCGATATTTTCAAAGATCGACTTGAGGACGGATTACCACCAATTGAGGATTAAGAAGGAGGATATACCGAAAATGGCATTTAGGACGAGATATGGGCACTATGAGTTTACAGTAATGCCATTTGGACTAACCAATGCCCCCGCTGCTTTCATGGATTTAATGAATCGGGTATTCAAGGAATTTTTAGATCAGTTTGTGATCGTGTTCATAGATGATATTCTGGTGTATTCAAAGAGTTCCGAGGAACATGAGGTACATTTGGAAAGAGTTCTACGGACGTTAAGGGAGCATGCACTGTATGCTAAGTTTAGCAAGTGCGAGTTTTGGCTGAACCGTGTAGCGTTTCTTGGGCACATAATTTCCGGAGAAGGAATCTCCGTGGATCCGGCAAAGATTGAGGCAGTGATGGATTGGTCGAGACCGACGATAGTTACTGAGGTTCGAAGCTTCTTAAGACTGACAGGTTACTATAGACGATTTGTGGAAAGATTCTCGGCAATAGCCACTCCATTGACAAGGTTGCTTAAGAAGGAGACTAAGTTTGAATGGACGGAAAAGCGCAAAGAGAGTTTTCAGGAATTGAATATGAGCCAAGGGCGTTGGATGGAATTGCTAAAGGACTATGATTGTGACATATTGTATCATCCTGGTAAAACCAACCGGGTAGCGGATGCCTTAAGTTGGAAATCGAGCATCGCGCATCTGTTGGTTAAAGAGTGGATTTTATTGGAAGGAGCGCGAGACTCAGAATTCAAGTTCGAGGTAGGACACCTCTCCAGTCTGATGGCGACATTAAGGATTGAGCCGGAAGTGCAAGCCAAGATCAAGACGTTGCAGTCTACGGACCTTGAGATTCAGAAAATCGTGAGTATGGATAACACTAAGAGGAAACCGGACTTCCGAGTGTCTGAAGATGGAATTCTCAAATTTCGAGGACGTTTGTGTGTGCCCGATGATTTGGAGCTTAAGGAAAAGATTTTGTCGAAGGCTCATAGGAGCAATTACAGTATCCACCCGGGCAGTACTAAGATGTACCAGAACCTCCGTCAACACTATTGGTGGAATGGAATGAAAGTAGACGTAGCCAAGCATGTGGCCAAGGGTTTGACGTGCCAACAAGTGAAGGCACAACATTGTAAGCCTGATGGAATGTTGCAACCGTTGGAAATCCCAGAATGGAAATGGGAACATATCACAATGGATTTTGTAACGGGACTGCCGAGAAGCCAGAGGGGACATGATTCTATTTGGGTGATAGTAGATAGATTGACGAAGTCAGCGCACTTCCTGGCGGTGCGAAAGGACTTCGAGCTAAAAAGGCTGGCAGAGTTATATGTGCGACAGGTTGTTCGTCTTCATGGAGTACCGGTATCAATCACTTCGGACCGTGATTCCCGGTTTACTGCGAATTTTTGAAAAAGTCTGCAATCGGCCATGGGAACTAAGTTGCAATTCAGCACGGCCTATCATCCGCAGACGGATGGCCAGTCTGAGAGGACTATTCAGACATTAGAGGATATGCTGAGGGCGTGTGTGTTAGACTTTCAGGGCAAGTGGGAGGAACAGTTGCATTTGGTGGAATTTGCCTACAATAATAGCTACCAGGAGTATCGAATGGGACCGTTTGAGGCACTATATGGCGGGCGTACGAGAACACCATTGTGTTGGGATGAAGTGGGGGAAAGAAGTATAACGGGTCCAGAGTTAGTTCAGCAATCGGTGAAAACAGTAAAGGCTATCCGGGAAAGGTTGAGAACAGCCCAGAGTCGTCAGAAAAGTTACGCAAACCGAAGGCGTAGGCCGTTAGAGTTTCAGATTGGCGACCATGTATTTCTTAAGATCTCGCTAATGAGGGGACTATCTCGGTTTGGCAAGAAAGGGAAACTAAGTCCAAGGTATATAGGCCCGTTCGAGATTTTGGAAAGGATTGGGACGTTGGCCTACCGTTTCGCCTTACCGCCGAATTTGTCGCAAGTTCATAACGTCTCCCACGTGTCGATGTTGAGGAAGTACGAACCGGATCCGACCCACGTGCTGAATCATGTGGTAATAGACGTGGACGACAGGGTGTCGTACGTGGAGAAGCCAGTTCAGATCGAGGACAGGAAGGAACAGGTTTTGAGGAGCAAGACGATTCCGTTGGTTAAAGTTATCTGGGAACATCACGGGACGGAAGGTGCCACATGGGAAAGCGAGGAGGCGATGCGACAATAGTACCCCCAATTGTTTGAGTAGTCGGGTTTGGATTGTAAATTTCGAGGACGAAATTTTTGTAAGGGGGGAAGAGTTGTGACATCCCGAATTTCGGCTCATTTTTGGGTTTTATAAAACGCGTAATTTGTCAGTGTACTTATAGTAAAATCTCGCCCGGGAACTGATCACTCCCGGTTATCATTTTAAATTAGAGATTTCGCTAGAATCGCACTCGATCGAATTTGGCCGTTATTTAGACCCCGAACTTGGCTGTCGATTTTCAGGAGTTTCGGGATGAATTTAATTGGACAGTGTCGATATTATTGTGGCCAGCCTCGAGATTGCCAGGAATAGTGGAAAAGTGAAATTTTGGACCGGGTGCGAATTTGGACTAATAGACCTCCCTCGTAGTGTGTTTCGAGTTATTTTATTTTGGCCCTTTGTCCTATATTATTATTTGGGATTTTTCGTGGACTGTTAGATCTTTTTCCGAATTTGAATTGTGACCGTTAAATCGATTTTTAGTTTAAACTGTGTCCATTGAATCGCGCTCGAAGATAAAAATTAGCTTTTTCTTTCTCTCTCTCCTCTCTCTCCTCTGCGCCGCGCCACCCACCCCCGTGCAACGTCCCTTCGCGCACGTCTCTCTCCCTCTCTCTCTCTTTCTCTCTCTCCCTCTCTCTTTCTTTTCCTTTCTCTTTTCTCCTTTGGCCGCGCACGTTTCCCCCATGCAACGTCCCCTCAGCCCGCGCCCATGCAGACCAACCCTCTGACACACCACTCTCTCTCTCCTCTTCCTTCTTCTTCTCTTTCTTCTTCCCTCTCTCTCTTCTCTCTTCTGTTCCTTCTTCCTCCCCCAGCCCCGACTGTTCTGCTTCGTTTCTGTCCTGCACGCCGTCTGCCGTGCGACCGCCCTGCCGCCTCCGCCCGACTGTCCGCCCAAGCTCGCCTGGCCACCGTGCGCCGACGCTACTCAGCCCGCCAGCCACCGTGCCGTCGCCGCCACGAGCCCCCCTCTCCTTCTCCTTCCCCTATTTTTCCTTCGCCAAGCCGAGCCCGCCCCTGCCCAGCTCAGCTCACCAGCCCGTCCGACGAGGCCAAGCTCCGCCGAGCCGCCGGCCAGCTCGCCCAGTCGCTCCTGTCGCCTGGTCGCTCCCCTCTCTCCCCCGACTCCCGTCCACCTCCGCAGCTCCTCTCCGCCTCCGCAGCCCGCTGCTCGACCGCCCTTCGCATCCGCCCGACGCCGCCCCGCCAGTCGCCGTCGCCGCCGTCCTCCTCTCGCCGTCGTCGAGCCGCCGCGTCGCCTGGCAGCTCCGCCCGACGCTGCCTTCCTCCCCTCCCGAGCGCGCGAGCTCGGCTCGCCGTCGCTTGCCGCTGCGTCCGGCGAGTCCCAGCCGCCGTCCAGTAGTCCAGCCGGCTCCCCAGCTCCGCCTCGACGCCTGAGTGTCGTTGTCGTCGCCGCCGGTTCGCCCCCTCCCTCAGCCCCGATCTCTCTCTCTCTCTCTCTCTCTCTCTCTCTCTCTCTCTCTCTCCCTCACCCTCACTCCCGGCTGATCTCTCTCTCAGCTCGCCGCCGCCGTCGCTGCTGCCGCTGGTCGCCGCCTCGATCAACCAGCCAGCCCCGGCCAGCCAGCCTAGGCCGTGGCCGGCTCGTCGCCCACGCAACCAAGCCGCGCGCCCGTGCCCGTGCCCGCGTCCTTGCCCGTGCCCGTGCCCCTGCCCGTGCGTGTGCCCGTGGCCGAGCCCATGGCCGGGCATTGTGCCCATGGCCGAGGGCTGTGCCCGTTGCCGAGCCCCACGCCCTCGCCCGCGCCTGGTCAGCACTGTTCACTCGGGCCATTTTAGGCTCGAGCCGATTTTTACCGGGCCAAAACCTAGTAAGTGACTTCCTAAACCCTACCTAGTACTTTGGGTATTTTTAGACTTGTTTAGGGTGAAATTTAGTACTGGCTTAGGACTTTAATTAGGCGTGGACTAATTAGACTGATTGTGCTTAATTGGTGAATTATTGTGGCGATAATTGTGCGGCTGATTTAGTGATTGACTGAGATAAATATGCCTGACTGAATTGTCGTGGCGCTTGTGGGTGAATTAGATTAATTGAATGTGCCGACTTGAATGTCGAGTCTGTGGGCCGATGTCGGGAGCATGAATTGAGTTGACTGATGTGGTGTGCTAGATTGACATTGGTGAATGGGTGGTGATTGAAATTGATTTATATGACTAAGAGCATGGTGAATTTTGTATTGTGGTGCATGTGCATGAGAAAAGCCCGGATCGATCGGAGGGCTGAGCCTGAGGCGTGTTTACGCGGGCTGTGAAAGGTGAGTCAGACCTGAGGCGTAGGTTACGCGGGTCATTGGAAAGGGAAAAAATGTCCTGAGGCGTGGTTACGCGGGACGAAGCCCGGCTTGATCTGAGGGCTGACCTGAGGCACAGTAGCGCGGGTCGTGGGAAAGTGTGAAATGTCCGGTGAGGGACGGAGCCCGGCTTGATCTCGAGGGCGACACGAGGCGCGATGAGCGCGGGTCGTGAGAATGGGCCCGAGGCGCAGTGGCGCGGGCAAGGTGTGAAAGGACCCGGGAGGTCGTGAGAAAGTTAGGCTGGACCACGCATGTTGCATAGTGCTTGATTATGAGGTGAATACTGCTAGGCATGGTATGGGACGTGCCCAAGTGGTTTTACCTTATAATCGAGACACGCACGAGTGTTATTGTATGATGCATGGAAAATTTCCTTGTGTGATCTGAATATGAGCTCTGTTGGATACACTAATGTGATTTGACTAATGTACAGTGTGGGCATGTGATTGGATGGCGAGGTAAGTCCATTGATGTGAATTATATATAAGTTATCGGTTAGATTGCATGTTACAACTTGTCTGGGTACGCATTGACCTATGTGGGGTATAGGGGATTGCTTATTGAGACTCGTTCTCACGGTTATTATATAACCATTTTCAGATCTGCGACCGTGATTGATTGGAGACGCCACCAGGGTATCTCGGGGATGGAGGACGGGTCAAGTTGCCCCATATTTTGTGTGCCCCTCTTTTGTATAGCGAAGTAGGATACCCCACCACTATTCCCTTTTGATGTTGTGTATTTGGAATTATTGTTTTGTGCTATCCCTTTGTCATATTTTATTGTTTGGGTTGTTTTAAATTCGCTTCCGCTTGCCTTTATCGTTGGGTGTTTCGTTTGGGTCGGCGACGCGTCCTGGGACGTCGCGTTCAATACGACCGTTGAAGGGGTGTCGCGAGCCCGTTGGGGTCCGGGGCGTGACATAATGTGGAGACTATATCATCCCCTACCTGTCCAACCTAACCAATAGGCTACCGGACCACTACCAGCCGACGAAAAACCGATCTAAACAACCTAAACTTCCAAATTGTTCTAAATAAGTTATTCAAACCCGCAGATTATAATACAGATCGCCCTAGCCGTCTAAACCGATCCAAACGAGTAGAAAAGCATCAATCAAGGTCAAGGAAGGCTAACTTGGACAACCTATGGCCATGGGAGACGCTCCGGCGAGGTTAGGGCTGCTCCGACGAGGTTCAACAATGGCGGCCGACTCATTTAATGCACATCGACGATCCAAAATGCAATCAGACAAGGAGAAATATGTTCATAATCTAGTTTGAAACATCAACAACCAAGAATGTTGCAAATTCTAGCACGGTGAAGTTCAACTATTCAATCTGAAATTCTAGAAAAATAGTGCTAAAGACTGAACTTTACCTACTTCGACGAAGGGTCAAACGAAGTTTTCGAAGCAACCGGCAACCGTGAAGTTCTTCCTTGACACTAGAACTTCAAGTTGGTGGCCTCAACTTTGCCGGAGAACCTCTGGATCGTGTGGCCGAGCGTGATTTTCAAGCTTTCACAATCAACTTTGCACCGGTTGTTTGAGAAGGCGATCCTCTCTAAATGATCGATTTGCCGGGGCCAGTTACCCGGTCCGGGGATCTCAACTTCTCTCTCTCCTCTTTGATTCTACTCTCTTTCTCTCTCTATCTCTCTCTCTTCTCTCTCTCGAATATCGTCGAGCACTTTGTCTATGCCGGATAACGATTTCTTCTCCTTTTCTATCTCGGTTTCCCGGCAAGTTCTTACTCCAACCGACTTCTGAGTAAGTTAGAACAGATCGGGATGGATAGCTGGAGATTCTCCAGCTATCCGATCCATTTTTCACGTGCTATATTGATCGGATTAAGTCGGTGAAGTGGCAGCCACGAACAGATATTTTTGTTCTTTCTCACATGAGCAAGCCTGGGCGAGTGGAGAAGATGACCGACCCAGGTCAGGTCGGTCGACCCGGCAAACCTGGGTTGGTTCGAATTCACAAATTAACCCTTATTTTGACCTAATTTTTCACATTTAACCCCAAAATTGGATTCCTCAACACATTTTACATCCCAATATAGGATTTGTACCAATTTTTATCGCAATTAAACCCAAAAATTCCCAAATTTGAATTCGGATTAATAGGATTTTTGTTCAATTCAGTGCCCAAATGATCTAATTAGGCAAAATTGATGCCAAAACTGGATTACTCATGATTGATTGACCCTAGAAATGGTGCTGCCTTGGTTCGACAAATTCGAATTGACCAAGATCCCCAATTTGGGCTTAAAATCCCTAATTTTTCAATTGATTTTTTTTTGGGGCTTTTCAATTATTTTGTTAAATTGTAAAATTAGACCAACCAATATGCAATTCAAGATCCCTGAATCATTTGTTGTGAATATACTATGGAATAAAAATGACTAGAAAGCCTTACCAAAAAAAAAAATGACTAGAAATGACTCAGTTGAACTTTTGGTTCAATTTTGGGTGTGAATTTGCCCAATTTTGGGAAAACCATATACCCAATTGAAATTTTCTAAAATTGATGCTATAATGATGAAATTGGATTTACAAAAAGACTAATGACTGTTTTTATGGAATTTTTGAACTCTATTTGGTATTTTTCTTGATTTTTCACTCATTTTGGCCAAAAGAAAATAAAGAAAAATTCTAACAATTTTATTTTTGGCTTAGAAATAGATTCCTAAGCATGGCCAATGTTCCTAATCCTAATTTTGTAATTTTTTAGAAAATTTTAAAAATAGGCCAAAAATCAGGTGTCAATAGCTGTCCCTCTTTGAGATTAGGCTCGTCAGAGATTGACCTCAAAGATAAGGTGACACCTAAGTTTTAATTGACTCTACTGATAAAATAAATGAAGATTTCACAACAATTGATTAAGGATCTTACTTTAAAGTTCCTGATCCGATCCAAATTTTCACCTTTGGTGTTTTTGAGAAGTTTTTAATGACTGAAGGAAAGAGAAACTTACCTATTTGTGAGAGCTCCTTCGCTGATTATCTCAAAATATGAATTGATGATGGCAACGATTGTGATGAATTGAATTTTGATCTTGTGATTTTAAGGATGACCTACTAACCTTTGTGGTTTAAGGATAAACCCACAAACCTTGTGGTTTAAGGATAAACCTACGAACATTTGCGGTTTAAGGATAATCTACCAACCTTTATGATTTAAGGATAAACCTATGAACCTTGTGGTTTAAGAATAAACCCGCTAACCTTTGTGGTTTAAGGATAACCTACCAAACTTTGTGGTTTAAGGATAAACCCACGATTCTTTGTGGTTTAAGGATAAACCCATGAATCATATGAAATAGTCTTTTGAGGCTACGGAATGCGATCACTTGCGGGAATCCCGAGGCTGTTAATCCGCGATCACTTGTAGAAAGACTATAAAAGGGCCACTACACTTGATGGACCATTTTGAAAAAGTCATCCAAGGCTACAGGTTGCGATCACTTGCGGAGGGTGACGGCTCCGAGGCTACAAACTTGCGTACACTTGGAAAGACTATTAAAATCACCATATTCAAAGCTACAAGACACGATCACTTGCGGAGGCTAATAATTCTGAGGCTACGACTTGCAATATGCTTTGGAATACCTATTTGAAAGTGTAGTTTAAGGATAATCCCACAAAACCTTTATAAAGCCAGGGCTTAAGGAAAGAACCGAAACTATTTTGAAAATTAGGGTTTAAGGAATGATCCTAAAGCCTTTTTGAAAATTAGGGTTTAAGGAAAGACCCTAAAGCCTTTTTGAAAATTGGGGTTTAAGGATAGACCCTGAAACTGTTTTGAAAATTAGGGTTCAAGGAAAGACCCTAAAACCGTTTTGAAAATTGGGATTTAAGGAAAGACCCTAAAACCGTTTTGAAAAATCAGGGTTTAAGGAAAGACCCTAAAATCGTTTTGAAAATGAGGGTTTAAGGATAGACCCTAAAATCGTTTTAAAAAATCAGGGTTTAAGGAAAGACCCTAAAACCGTTTTGAAAATTAAGTAATTTTGATATTCAAACATGCATTCTTTGGGTTAATGCATTTTAACAATCAAATTTCCTTTTAAAGGAAGCATTTGAGCAAATTGCTTGAAATCTTTCAAGAAATGCTTGAAATGATCAATTGGAAGACCTTCATTAGAAAGGACTTATCTCAATCTATGAATTTGGTCTCTCTCTTCATCTGTGCATACGGGACTTACTCTATTTTTCTCAATTTATCTCTTATAACCAATTCTTAGGTATTCGGAGATATTCGCAATGCATACAATCCGATTGATCCGATAAGGTCTTTCTAAAGGATTGTAATGTAGGCTTGGTTAATGGCTATTCAATGGATAGGCATTTTGAGGCCAAGAAGGAATTTCAACATCTTTCGACTCACTTCGGGTCTACAAATTAAGAACCTCGAGGATAAGATAAGACAAGATTTCACACACTTCTTTAAGTGATGGCTTCTGTTATGAAATCATGCTTTCACTCTCAACATCCCAATCTGAAGAGTTTTTGGGGTGAGGTTGTAATGTTGGTATTGGGTAGGCTCAAAAGGCTCATTTGTTTTTGAATTTAGGGTTTTTATTGAAATTGGTGATCTTCTTAGCATCACCACCCTTTTCTTTTGTCCGCTAGGGATCTTTTCTTTTCATGACCGCAAGAGTCCTCTAGATATTCATCATGGTCTTTTTCTTTTCAACTTCTAGCTTGTTGTGATCTTTGATCTTGCACAACTTTTGCTTTGCTTTGTCATGACCTTTGTCATCATCATCATTTTTTGAATGTTTCTCTTTTTTTTTCTTTCTTTTGTTTTGTTCACTTTTTCTGAGCATTGACCTTGCTTTTACCAGTCACACTGCTTTTTCATGCCCTTGACTCTTTTTGCATTTGCATTTCTAATTCTTTTGGCTTCTGACCTTTTGAGCTCTAAGGATTCTTTGTCATGCCTTTTTGTTTATAATTAGTTTGAGGTGGATCACATGCTTTACCCCAATGTGAGGAGATGATCACTAATTTGGCTTTGGAAATGAATATTCAAGCTCAATTGGGCTTTGCAAAGGACAATGTGTTTGGGATATGGAAATGAAATGCTCTTCTTCCTTTCGGGATGTTGTGAGCTTTTACATGACTTCATCTGAAATTATCATAGAAAGATTGTTGCAAGTGTATGCAATAAAATCTTTATTGATCCTTTTCTCTATAAATGTCAACCACGAACCTCCTAATTTGCCCCAATGTGGGGTGGTTCTTAACAGGGTTGTTTTGAAGGATTTCTTCATTGTACAGGCTCAAATTCGGCTTGCAAAGGATAATCATGTATTTGGGATAATGAAATGATTGCGTTTCATCATTTCAATCCATGTAATCATTGCGATACCTCCTATCTCCTTTGGATGAGGTTTTTTCACTTTTGACACTCATTCTTTCATTCCCCTTTAGTGTATAAAGGATGTGTTTGGATATGGTTTACTTTTCCTCATTTGAAGGTCTTTCCATTTGGTTTCATCTAAACATTTTCTCTGAAAACTTTCATGACTTTTGTCAAATCATCCTTTTAGGGAATTCTGATGCACAGTGCATACTCAAAGAATGTATGTTTCAAAACGTTTTTTGACTGAAATTCTTTGAGATGATTTTTCAAAGGATTCATTTGAATTCATGATATTCCGCTTGGGGAGATAAACCCAAACTTTTTGGAAAAACAAAATTTTGGAAACCTAAATTCTTGAGTTAAGAGAACTTACTTGACCTTCTTGCTAGGATCCCTGCAAAAGTTAAAACCCCATGTCAAAATAAGTTCTTGTATTGCTCATTTCAAATTGAAACGATACAACCAACTTCTTGATTGTTCTGGTTTGGGTTTTTATGGGAAATCATCTTCTCAATCTTTTCCATTGATTTGCTTCGTTGGGGATTAAATTTTTTCCTATTTTCATTCCTTTGAACTCCTTGGGGATGATAAAAAGGAAGAACAATATTAAAGAGTAACATTATGAAGAG
This sequence comes from Syzygium oleosum, assembly GCF_021117445.2. Lineage (NCBI taxonomy): Eukaryota > Viridiplantae > Streptophyta > Magnoliopsida > Myrtales > Myrtaceae > Syzygium > Syzygium oleosum. The sequence goes on along the minus strand of NW_026607500.1, from coordinate 1,480,303 downwards.
TAAATTAGAACAATACATTCCTTCACCTTTCACCCACTCTTTTGAGGAATTTGAGATCTTTTGCCATCTTAAACTCTTGCGGGTCATATTCTACAAAATGAACAAACATATTTATGAAATGCATGATATGCATGCTATGCACATGTTCTAAAGTGGCCCAAATCATTTTCTGAAATGTTCAATCAAGTTTGTCATTTCATTTCATGGGTAGAATATATTGACAGCATCTGCGTTTACAGGATAAGCCAACTCTATTTCATCCATATCTACAAAAATCAATTCTCCTCCAGGTAGAACTTTCTTGACAATATATGGACCCTCATAGTTTGAAGTGAATTTTCCACGTGGATCGAAATTATTGGGGATAATCTTCTTCACTACTAGATCTTCTATTTCAAAATGCCTTGGTTCAACCTTCCGATTAAAGGATTTAGCAACTCTCTTTTGATAGGCTTGTCCATGACATATAGCCCTTAAGCTTTTCTCGTCAATCATGTTGAGTTGTTCACATCTCTGTTGAATTCATTCAGCTTCTGAAAGCCTCAATTGAGATAATATCCTTAATGAAGGAATTTCTACTTCAACAGGTAACACCGCCTTCATTACATAAACCAAGAAAAATGGAGTTGCCCCAGTTGATGTTCGAATCATGGCAACTTTTCATGCCAATCACGATAATTCTCAATTATCTTAGACAATATCTTCTTGATGTTTTTATTTGCCGCTTCCACTGCTCCATGCATTTGTGGACGATAATGAGACGAATTCAAATGTCGAATGTGGAAATGTTCAAGCAAATCATCCACAATCTTGTTATTTAGGTTTGAGCCGTTGTCAGTAATGATTGCTTCTGGAACTCCATATTTGGCAATGATGTCCCGTCTATTGAATCTTGCAACGTTCTTGGCGGTAACATTAGCATGCGAGCTTGCTTCAATCTACTTGGTAAAGTAGTCAATTGCAACCAAGATAAAGCGATATCCATTCGAGGCCTTGGGGTTAATCGGACCAATCATATCGATATCTCACATCAAAATGGCCATGGCTCAGACATTTGATGTAATTCATTCGGCGGTGCATCGATTCTATCTCTATAAACTTGGCATTGGTGACAATATCTGACATGTTGGATACAATCTGTCTCCATTGTCATCCAATAGTATCGCAACCTCATGATCTTCCGGGCTAGAAGATGTCATTCATTTGTGGACCACATTCGCCTTCATAAATTTCTTTCATGATCTGTTTAGCTTCCTTAGCATCAACACACCTTAGTAAGACTGAAAGAACTTTGTGGCTATTTTATTGATAAACTTTTTATCAGCTGGTTGGCTTTCCTCAAGAAATTCTCTTGTTTGGAGATATCTCTTGATATCATAGAACCATGGTTCATTATCAAACTCCGCTTGAACTACCATGCAATGTGCTCGTTGTTCTAAAATTTTGATTCTCAATGGTTTTATATCTAAACCATCTTCCGCTTGTAGTAAGGATGACAAAATTGTAAGAGCATCTGCGAAGTGGTTCTGAGCTCTTGGGAGATAATCAAACGTTATTTCTTCAAATTCCTCTATTATGTCTTCCAAGTGTTTGTGATAGGATATCAACTTGGTATCTCGAGTTTGCCACTCACCAGTTATTTGCAATATGATAAGCATAGAATCTCCGTATACTTGCAATCTCTTCAACTTCATCGAGAGAGCTAACTATAGGCAAAGAATACAAGCTTCATACTACTCAGTAATATTATTAGTGCATGGAAATGCTAATTTTGCAGATACTAGATAATGTTGACCTTCTGGGGAAATCAGTACTGCCTCGGTCCCTGATCCAGATAAATTGATTACACCATCAAAATACATGGTCCATTTATCATTGACCAATGCCAATATACGATTGTCAAATTCATATACTTCAGAATTGGTATTGCTTTCAGGATTCTCTGTTAGCATATCCGTTATTGCTCGTCCTTTAACGGATTTCTGTGATGAACTTCTGATATCAAATTTTGATAACAGGACTTGCCACTTTTCTAGTTTTCCAACCAAGGAAGATTACTCAAGTAAGTACTTGATCGGGTCATTTTCAGTTACCAGCAAGATTTGGTGATGAAGGGTATACTGCCTTAGTCTATAACACCTGGATTAATGCAACACATATCTTTTCAACTGCTGGGTAATTCATCTCGGATATCGTGAACTTCCTTCTCAGGTAATAAATGGCTTGTTCCTTACCATCATTCGGTCTTCTTTGGACAAGCACGGCTCCTAACGACTTATGGTGAATCGTCAAATATAGGATCAACAGGATCCCTGGGATGGGTGGTACAAGCACTGACGGACATATCAGATATTCTTTGATCTTGTCAAAGGCTTGTTGACACTCCGCGTCCCATTTCACTTTGACATTTTTCTTTAGCAACTTGAATAATGGCTTAGCAGTTTCAGAAAACTGATAAATGAAACAGGCAATATAATTCAATCGCCCTAACAGACTTCTCACTTCTTTTACCGTCGAGGGAGTCTTGAAATCATATATCGCCTTGATGTTCGAGGGATCTATTTCGATGCCCCTACTACTAACTACAAATCCCAGTAGCTTACTATATTTTGCCCCAAATACATATTGAATGGGGTTTAATCTCAACTTATACTTTCTGAGTCCGTCAAACAATTTTCGGACTAAACTAAAAAAAATAAAATTTCGGAGTATTACTACATGATCTTCTCCTTATTTGGATTTGGTAATCATGTCATCCACATATACTTCGATTTCTTTGTGCATCATGTCATGGAATAAAGTTGCCATTGCTCTTTGATATATTGCACTGGCATTTTTTAAACCGAAAGGCATCACTTTATAATAGAATGTGCCCCATGGTGTAATGAATGATGTTTTCGCCTTATCTTCTTTCTTCATAAGGATTTGATTATATCCGAAAAAACCGTCCATGAATGAAAATATTTCAAACCCAGCAGTGCTATCCACTAGAACGTCAATATGTGGTAGTGGGAAGTCATCTTTGGGACTTGCTTTGTTCAGGTCATGATAATCAACACAAATCCGTACCCGTCCATCTTTCTTCAATACGGGACTATATTAGCAACCAATTCTGGATAAGGTACCACTTCGATGAATTCAACTTTAAGCAATTTTATTACTTCTTCTTCTATTTTTTTGTCAACTCTGGCTTTGTCCGCTGAAGTTTTTGCTTCTTTGGAGGAATGCTCGGATCAATCGGTAGAGCATGTTCAACAATCTTTGGATCAAGACCCGGCATGTTAGCATAAGACCATGCGAAAACATCTTATTATTTTTTGAGTAATTTAGTAATTCTCTTTGCTTCTGCAGAAAAAAAGCTTTGTCCAGTCTTAACTTCTTTAGGATTCTCCTCGTTGCCTAGATTGACAGTAACTGTTTTCTCTAATGTAAGTGGCTTTGATTCTTCATGATGGATCGATTCCTTTCTGACCCATTCTTCTTCCTCATCACCATCTTTGATATCACAAGTGATTTTCTCTGAAGGATTTGGGCCACATAAGAACTTATTATGAGTATGCGAATGCTCTTGCCTGACATGCAACAAATATGATTAGTAATCGCATATGAAGTATAACAACGCATGAGGTTTTATGAAAAGTATTTTTGGAAATCCATTTAGAAATCCATTTTAAAAGAACAGAAAGATAGAGTCAGTCCTCATATCCTTGGACATCCTTGCTCTTAAAAACCATTTTCACAACTAGGAACAATACAAAAACCCAAAGCCTCAAGCTTCAAGCCTCACGAGTGAGGGCAATATTCATCATAGGTTTGATTTTGTTTCTATATGTCCTTAACAAAACATTTGAACACTTTTATTGAATTTGAAAGAACATATTACAACTAGATCCACATGAATGGAAATTGCAACTGAATTGAAATTGCATACATAATCGAAATGAAACTGGAACTATGAAAGCAACAATGCAATATGAAAGACAACAAAACAAGTAAAGAATTGAGAAGCTCTTCCTACTCCAGTACGTAGGTATTTTCTACTTCAGTTATGATGGCATTGACAATGCTTTGCTCGAATAGTTCCAGCAAAACAGATTCCTCTTTTGCATGAATGTCCTCATCTTGGAGTAAGTTAGAAGGCCTAGGAAAAGTTTTCTTGATGTGGATTTGATGATAAGGAAGCTCTTTAGTTTTACCCTTTCATATTGATGGATTGATGACACGATCACCTCGGCTTCCACAGCCTCCATGGTTCTCGGGACTATTGCATGAACCTCAGGTTTGGCCTCCATGGCAATCATTTAAACCCTTTTTGATATATCCTACCCCATATCTCTTCTTCATGGCAAGTGGAATGATGGGCTCCTTGATCCCTTGGGCTTTCGACCCAAGTCCGTCACCAGGAGCGAAAACATATTGGCATAACACCTTCCCCGACATAATAGACGATGTTGAGAATTCTAGGGACTTTATAATACTGCCAGCAGGTATTTGTATCATCGAAATCATCTCGAACGAATGGTAACTTGGTTCTTCTTTTACCTCGGGTTCAATGTACGGTATTGCACTCTTTTTGTAAGTGGTGAAATCTGTCCCTCCATGTGCGGTGATCATCTTGCCGTTAATGACGAATCTAACTTTCTGATGAAGACTTGAAGGCATAGCACCGGCAATATGAATCCAAGGCCTACCCAGCAATAGGTTGAAAGTTCTCAGAATATCTACCACTTGGAAATCAATCAAGAAAGGTACATGACTGATATTCACTTCGAGCTCAATATCACCGATGACATCTTTCTTCATTCCATCAAACGAGCGTACGGTCACCTTAGAAAGCTTGATAAGCTCTTCACTAATCCCCAGACGATGCAATGTGCTTAGCGGGCACAAATTAAGTACAGAGCCATTGTCAATCAATACTCGCGACACCTCTTTGCCTCTGCATTTAACGGCAATATATAGAGCTTTATTATGTGAACGTCCATCAATTGGAAAGTCCTTATCAAAGAAAGCGATTTGATCTTTTAGCAGAATGGTGCCAATGAAATCCTCCCGTTGCACTTTGTTGATTGTCTCTGGGACATGAACTTCATTGAGAAGTTTTATGAGTACCATTTTATAACTCTTTGAGGTTTTGAAGAGATCCAGCAAAGAAATTTGCGCATGCATCTTTCTTAATTGTTCAATCACCTCGTACTCGCTTGTCTTCCTGACTGACAGCAACTACTTCACATCTTCTTCGGTTACACCCTTTTTTTCATGCTCACCTTCTTTCGGGACATAGTATCTTCATGATTGAGTTATAGCGTCGACCTCTTTTGGTGCGTAATCCCAGGATACGCACTTAGTGTCAAACTCTTCTTTCGGGGGCAATGTAATGATCACAGGCTGAGGTTCTTTTTCATTGATTTTCAGCTGATCCATTGGAAGTTGAATAGTAATTGGCTCTACATGACCTCTTCCCTCTTCATACTTGTCCATTTCATCAAGTTTGATAAGGAATGGTGTGATCATGGACACCACACTTCTATCGGCTTCATCGGTATTCATTCCACCCCAACCATCAGGTATGATGACTTCATTCTTAAATGCCCATGGAGGGGGTGTATATTTGACACGGTAGTTATAACGACCGCTATCTTGACCTTATAGATCAATAGTCTCACCATGCTTTCGAGTTTTACGGATAAACTGCCTATCACCTCATCGAATCTTTTCCTTCTTTTGTTCCTCTCGATTCTCCTTTTCCTCGAGATTTAGTTTGTTGATTGGAATTTCATCCATACCACCCCATCCATCAAGCACGATAATCTCATTTTTAAATGCCCATAGAAGAGGGGTATATTTGACACAGTAGTTGTATCTGCCACTGTCTTGACCGAGTAGGTCTATAGTCTCACCTTGCTCGAGTGATTCTTTGGTAAAGTGTCGTTCACCCTGACGAATCTTTTCCTTTTCTTTTTCATCGTGATCTGTTTCTTCTTCAAATGGAGTCTCTTCCTTGGAATTGACTTCATCATCCATATCGCCCTAACCATCGGGGACAATTAGTTCATTCTTGAATGCCCATAGTGGTGGGGTATATTTTACTTGAAAGTTATATTTATCGGAGTCCTCTTCCAAATTGTCTACGACTTCATCCTTCCGAAATGCCTCCTCACGAAATCGAGTATCTCCTTATTGAGAGGCGTTCACTCTGACCTCATAATCATCTTCTTTATTTGTCGCTACTACCTCCTCTTCACCCTAAATCATGCTCGCCATATTATGCTCGGGAAGCAGATTTTGATGCACGTTTGGTTCTGGTTCTTGGAAGTTAAGGATTTTCTTATCAATGAGCTGCTGCACCTTGAATTTTAGAGTAAAACAATTATCCAATTCATGTCCCCTTTCTCTCATGTGGTACACATAGGTTTTTGACTCGTCGTAACTAGGAAATTTATGAGGATTCTCTCTTGGTACCTCTTTCACTACCAAATGCCTTTCTAGTAGCATAGGTAGTAGTTTCAACAATGGTCATGGCAGCGGTGTAAATTGCCTTATGGGCTTCTTCTTTGGCTCAAACTGTCTTGAGTTTTTCCAAGCCATGTTAGGTTGTTTTGGAAATGGCGCTTGATAAGTGTTAGGACCAGAAACCATGGCTATCTCATGCATGGAATCTTTATCTTTCTTCCTAAGATCAGGCTTTCGCGTTGTTGCTTCTTGAGTCTTGTTCTCCTTTAAGCCCCACTCAATTCTTTCACTAGCCTTTACTAGCATGTTAAATGTTTAACATCCTGACACATATAGCTTGTCATAGTATTCATATGGAAGTGATTTTAGGAAGAGCTCAATTAGCTCATCTTCATTTATAGCGGGTTTTACTTGCGAAGCGACAACCTTCCACCTCTGGACATAAGCTCTGAACCCTTCACTTCTTCGTTTCTCCGTTCTAATGAGATCCTCCCTAGTCAGGAGCACTTTGACATTAAATTTATATTGGCGGAGGAATTCTTCCACCAAATGATCCCATTATGAGAAGTCTTCTATGTCAAGAGCAATATACCATACCAGGGTCGCTCTTTTGAGACTATCTTGAAAAGTGCTAATGAGAAGAGGTGTGTTAACCGAATACCTCGCCATCTTGCGGAGATAATACTTCAAATGGCTTTTAGGACATCCAGTTCCGTCATATTTGCTCACGAACTCTGATTCCTTGTAATTCTCCGGAACAATTACCTTTGCATAAAACGAGAACTTGTCGAACCTTTGTAATTCGTTTCCCTAACTTGCCAAGCATTCTTCTATTTTAGCGAGCCTCTTGACTTCTTCCTCATCTTTTGCTTTTGATGGAATTTTCTTCGATGCGCCATCTTCGTCTAAGTTCACTACCTCAAGCGTAGCCTTTGGGAGATTTTCTTAGAGAGGTTCTTTGTTTCTAACTGGCTCTTCAAAAGGAGTTTTTGTAGCATTTGAAGTTCCAGCATTTGAAATAGTAGGATAAGATCCCCTTGTGGCGATAATGAAGGCCTTCATCTCTGCCATTATGGCGGCCATTTGGGTCATTTGATTCTCGACTTCGGCTAAGCGGCTGCGAGTTTCTTCTTCCGCCATTCTTGTTTGTAAACAGGTTCGAACTCAAGTTCTTCTTTCTTCCGTTACTATATTACCTGCTTTAACGATAAGAAGCATTAGTATAATGAAGCGGCGGTTATGACCTATATTCTTTCAATTGTATGTTTTCTTTTGATTAATAAGGACAATAACTTTTAAACAAGCCTTAGCCTTGTGTAAAACTTCTTATGAATGTTTATCCTAAGAAATCATACAATTCAAAATATTGCAACCCATGGTGATTTCTCTTTTTTTAAAATGTGATAAAAAATCTCATCAAATTTTTATTCTTCAAACAATTGTTTCAATTTTGAAAGCTTACGTTACAGTGCTTCAAATCAAAATGGGGCAAATAGCTCAAGCAAGTCTAGGCTTCTTGCTAGCTAAGGTAGTTTTAGCCTTTTCATACTCATCCCATTCTTTAACCCGTGCCTCCCATTCTTCTACGTGAATCGTAACCTCTTTAGGAATATATGGCTCCACACCAGGTGTATTTGGCACAATGTACTTTGGGACATATGGCTCATCGAGGTTAGTAGTAATGCTCAATGGCACATATGGTTCGACGTCAATTGGACGCTTAGCCTTCAACCACTTTATGTATTCATTGGATACCAAGTAGAGCTTCATTTCTCCTTTCAAGCCTTCGGGCCATTCCATTGTTTGCTCGGTTGACCTTTTTAAAGAGTGAATAATTTTGTCAACCCTTTTTTGTAGCTTTCTACTTTCTTCTTCCGATAAGGGTCCTTGTGGTACCATGAATGTGAACTCCTCGAGATGCCAAAGATGTGGTATTTGTTGAATCATTCCAAATTGTCGCACAACCCTTAATGGGCAATAGGCGGTTCCACCATTTAAACCAAATAACGGCACCAAATTGCCTTCTTAGCGAGTAATTCGAGTTTTGGCTATCTTTGGCCATTTGATCCTCCATTGGAATTGATCGAGGGTCAATGCCCTAATGAAGTTAGCCCATTCGTGGAAAGAGTATTTTGGTAGTTTTTCTTGAATTTTAAGGTATCTCTCAATGGGGTTGATAACTGAATCAATTTCTCGAATACCCATAAAGCGCCCCCATGGCTAAATGTGTGAAATAAATCATATGGAGAGCAATCCGGTAGAAGCTTGGTATACACCCCTCTCATGGCTTTGGTACTTGTTTAGAGAAATGATAGTCTCCGCTAAAAGCATATTGGATAAATCTCACTTAAGGCAAGCCTGCCTAGCAATTATTATAATTAGAGGATTCAGTCTAGTTTTAGATGTAGGGAATAGGATAAACCCAAAGAATGCAAGAATAAAAACCCTCGCAGAAGTATTCCTGCCTCTTTGGGAAATTTGGAATAATTTGCTATTAAGAAGGATAAGGAAACCTTCAAGTGTTTGACTTGATCGACTTTTCAACTTGGGAAGTCTTCAAGTTGAGGAATTCAGCTATAACACTTGCAGGCTTCAATCTAATCGGGGGTTCTATAATTCTTGGCTTGAAGTCAATCCCAATGGTAGCTTTATACTCCTCCAATGTTGGCACCATTTCGTGTTCGCAAAGTTGAAATGTTGCACTAGTGATCTCCCAAAAATGAGCTAATGCCTGAATCATACTCACTTAGTGTTTAAGGTTGATGAGCTTAAACAAAGACCCAAGCCTTTCCTTGACATGTTTGTCATATTTCTCCACCATGTTAAAAGCTCCTTTCACGAGATTGGAATGACTTGTATATCTAATTTCCCCATTTTGATCTAAAGCATTCAAAAGAAAGCTTTTGTTAATCACCATGGATTACCAATCAATTTTAATGCCTCCATTTCAATCATATGTCTTTTTAGGGTAAAATGGAGGTAAAGTACATTTCCATACTTAGAAAGTCATACAAATGTCACATTTAATCCATTTATGCCTTAAAAGAGCATATACTTGAAAATGGGGATGAAGTCAATATTTGATGCAAAAGCTATGTTGTCATGCTCCATTTAGACCATTAGGGTCTAACCTATGGTTTACAACTTCGAATACATCAAAATATACATTTGACTCATTGAGTTATACTTATCACATTTTAAGCTCATACAAAGTGATCCTTCAATTTGAATGTTCATGATCACTTAAATTACATTAAAAATCCTTCATGGACCTATACATCACATCTAAAAGTGAAAAAAATGGTCAAATGAAGCATGTCACCCTAATTGTTCATTCTAGTATGAAAAGGGCACTTAGATCAACCATTGATTGTCATTTAAGCATTTTGTTCAAATTGTGTCAACTAACTTGCATAATTAAAAGAGAAAGGAATGGAATGATACTTACTCACGGGGGCATTTTGTATGGTTTTAGTTATACCAACCACAAAGATATTCAGATGCAACAAGTAAGGTTTTGATGCCTAAGAGTAGGATAGGCTAAAGGTTTGAGGTCACCACCTTAATGGACAAGGGATTACATTCCAACAGGCAATCAGCCTAAAGTAATGGAATATTATTCCATCTCGGTGATCGGTATTGAATTTAAACGATCCCATGAGCAATCGGCTCATAACTTCGTCTAAATACATACCTCCTAAGGGTAGTCCTAAATGTAGCCAGGGTTGGGCCACGGGTGGTGTATGCATATGGTGTTGTGCTAAGGCTATTAAAAAGCATGCATAACAATTTATAACCAATCAGCACTTCTAAGATAATCATTTCACATACATTCCCAACACCATCCTACAAAACAAAGGCATGCTAAGGCTATCAACAAAGACAACACTCCTTATACCTTCCACCTACAAAATCATTTAACACAATTGTTAGTAGGACATACATGGGATCCTTGCGAGAGCACAAAACACATGCGTATCGTTCTAAGCTAGGCCTAAGTCCACTTAGAAAGCTAAACTCCCCAGCAGAGTCGCCAAGCCTGTCGCGCCGCACTTTTAGCACGCTAAGGAGGTGCTTTCATTTGTCACGAATGGGGAAATTGTCCCCGAATGGGCTACTAAGGTCCGATACAGATATTTCACCCAAACATTCCACAAACATCCCATCACTAGACAAACGGGGGTCTCTCCAGACCAGACCTCACGTGATGGTGGGTTGTAATTTTTTATCTTTCTATTCAATCTAAGTTTTCGATTTGGAATTGCCACTAGTCATTATTGGTAAGTTGACTAGAAACCTAATCGAGGTACGGGAGAAAGACCACGATTCTGCGAACCAGAGATTCTGAGTAAAGGGACTTGGTAACATTAATAATCCCAAATTAAAATCACTAACGCCCTTTCGATACCTAAAACGATGCGATGTGTCTAACGTGTCATACGAGTTTCCAAGGTCTACCCACTAATTCTAATTGTTCTAACCAATGAAACAATCAATCAACCATTAATTGCACAATCAGTTTCAATCAATCAAAACAATCCCTAATTGTCTTTAACAAAGAAATCAATTCAAATCATTCAATGCCTAATGAAGCCCTAATGGCTTGTTTGCTCAATGAATTGTGTTGTTTTAGGGTTTTTAGTGATTGAGACCCTTTTTAGGGGTTAAATCCTTTTAGGGTTTTTTTAGGGGTTAAGACCCCTTTTAACCTCTAAACTAAGGGTGTTCAAAAATCCCATTTAGACACTTTAAAAAATTCCAATTTCACTTGTAAAGGTTGGCCACGGGGTATTTGGGTCATTTTGTGAATTTTTGGAATTATTTTTTTTGGAAAAAAATTTCTGAGAATTTTGTTTCCCGAAAACTGATTTTTTATATTTTCTGAAAATTTCTTTGAAATTTTTCAGATTTTGAAATTTTCATAAGATTTCGAGATTTTCCAATTTTTTTTGTATTTTTTTCACATTTTTTATTTGATTTTCTAAATTTTTTAGATTTTTATGAAATTTTCAAAAAAATTTCAATTTTTGAGAATTTTCTTTGAATTTTCCGAATTTCTAAAAATTTCGAATTTTTTGAAATTTTTTTAATGGATTTTCGAAATTTTTTCAAAATTTTCTGAATTTTTCTTTTTTTAAGTTTTTTCTATATTTCTAGAATTTTTTAGAATTTTATTATTATTTTTTCAAAAATTCCTGCCGAGGGGATTGAACTGGGTTGACCGGTTTAGACCGGTCCAATCGAGTTGGACCAGCCGGTACCGGCACCGGCCGTCGCCTCGGTAGGCATAGCGCCGAAACGGCACCGTTTGGCTCCCTCCTTCTCTGCGGTATTTCGCCGAGCAGGTGGTGGGCACCATTTTGGATTAAATGTTTTCAAGGCCGCCGATTTGGGCTCAACGTCAACGACCTTCTGACGGTATCTTGACCATTTCAATTGATTTAATGTGGAGACTATACCATTCCCTACCTGGCCAACCTGATCAATAGGCTACCGGACCACTACCGGCCGGTGAAAAACCGATCTAAACAACCTAAACTTGCAAATTATTCTAAACAAGTTATTCAAACCCACAGATTATCATACAGATCGCCCTAACCGTCTAAACCGATCCAAACGAGTATAAAAGCATCAATCAAGGTCAAGGAAGGCTAACTTGGACAGCCTATGGCCACGGGAGATGCTCCGGCGAGGTCAGGGCTACTCCGGCGAGGTTCAATAATGGTGGCTGACTCATGTAATGCACATCAATGATCCAAAATGCAATCAAGCAAGGAGAAATATGCTCAGAATCTAGTTTGAAACATCAACAACCAAGAATGTTGCAAAATCTAGCATGGTGAAGTTCAACTATTCAATCTGAAATTCTGGAAAAATAGTGATGAAGACTGAACTTTACTTGCTTCGACGAAAGGTCAAACGGAGTTTTCGAAGCAACCGGCGACCGTGAAGTTCTTCCTTGACACTAGGACTTCAAGTTGGCGGCCTCAACTTCGCCGGAGAACCTCTGGATTGTGTGGCCGAGCGTGATTTTCAGGCCTTCACGATCAACTTTGCACCGGTTGTTTTAGAAGGAGATCCTCTCTAAATGATCGATTCGCCGGCGCTGTTCAATCAATCAGTGCCGGTCACTCGATCCGGGGATCTCAACTTCTCTCTCTCTTCTTTGATTCTACTCTCTTTGTCTCTCTATCTCTCTCTCTTCTCTCTCTGGAATATCATCGACCACTTCGTATATGCTAGATAACGATTTCTTCTCCTTTTCTAGCTCGATTTCCCACCAAGTTTTTACTCCAACCGACTTCTGAGTCAGTTAGAACGGATCGGGATGGACAGCTAGAGATTCTCATCCATTTTTCACGTGCTATATCGTTCGTAAAATGCTGCACGTGTCAACGAACGTGTTGAATAAGTAATATAATGATGAGAAGAGTATCGTCCCACAGAGATTGATGATAATAAACCAATTAAATATTGAAAATAGACTAATTCTAAAATTTATCTAACAAATCAAAATAGAATTGAGAGTAAATAAAAATTGACAATTTTTAAAAAATGAAATTTTAGAAATTAAAGGCAGATAATCAATTAGATAAAATATGTTAGAGCATCCGATTTCACCATAACCACTAAATATAAATTTTAGATTTTATGCGTACAAGAACAATATCAAACATGTGATAGCAGAATTTCCTAGTCTATTTACTATCCTATCTCTAGGTATAGCACTCTTACTCAGTTTATCAATTCACTATATCTCAATGCGAATTTAAATAAACATAAGTGCATTAAAATCTGTGAATATTCCCGGTTTACAATGAATCTTTTGGACCACCTTATTACCGAAAGCTACACAAATAACATGGTATATTTCTATCCACATTTAATTTATGGTTATATATTATAATGAGCAATTGCATATTATCACTTCTCAGTCTCATACATGCACATCAGATCATTCAAGTGATGGCCGGTCACTTAAAGGCATTAAGCACAATAATATATAACTCACATGAATGAAATTAATTGCAAAGCATAAAAAGCATGAAATTCATATCATCATGGTTAGTTTGCGTCGTAGCTCTAACAAAGAAAATTAGAACATAATAAAAGAAGAAACGAAAATATAAATTAAACCAAATATCTTGAATCAAAGAACAAGAATTCTGTTATCACTTTTGTCTTCTCTTCAAAATACTTGAAAAACTCTCAGAACACTGAAAACAAAAACGATCTAAAAAAAACTCGCTGTTCCCCCAAGTTATTCTATTTATATGATAACATCCAAGACTCCTCTCACAAGGCAATTACTTCTTTTTCACATAAAATTAGGGAATAAATCACATAATTCCCAATGTGATATCCACCTTCTAACTCTTCTCTGGATCGCATATTCCTTTCCTTCTTTTTGCCATATTTTCCTTATTTTCTCCATATCTCAATATTCTGCATAAACAAGGAAAAATTAAGTAAATAAAAGGAAATCCAAATATATTTTAACAAATATTGCATTATTTATTCCCTAAAGTAGATAAAATAACTCTATGTTTATAGAGTTATCAAACCCCCAAACTTAACATTTTGCTAGTCCTCGAACAAAAGTAAGATATAAAACATACTCAAGCTAACAACCCCCTCCATGACTTCCTTCCATAATTGCTCGAAATCACAATTCAAAGAAAAACACAAATTTCATCCAAACATTGAAATAGATTCATAAGTTAAAACCAATTCTAACTATGTGATCCAAGTGTGTGTGCGTGAGTCCTCATTTTTTCGAATTATATGCAATCCAGATAAATTCACATTAGTATGCAACTTCTCAAAAACTCTTTATAATTATAACCAAATCTCATAGGTTTGCTTTTCGTTCCTCTCTCCACTAATGTAAGCTAATCATCCAACCAAAAATCAATAGGACTTTCCTCAGGTTGTAATGTAAGGCTAGGCTAATGGTGAGATAATGGTAAATTTAAGCTCAAATCACCCATGAACATATTGATTTCTAGGATCTAATTAGAGCACATGCCACTATCCCCAATTTCACATCTTCAAAATAATCTTTCTACCACCACATATCATCATTCTTTGTCCTTTTTTTTTTCTCTTTTTTTTCATTATAATATGATGGAGTTCCTCCTTAAGTCCCTCCTAATATAACGTGAACATTCCCAACCCATTGAGTATCCAAAAGATTCACTCAATTGAAAGTTGGATGGGGAAGTATAAAAGAAATTTTTTTTTCTTTTCTTTCTTTTTTTTCTTCTTTTTTTTTTTGAAACGATACACCTCAAACAACCATAGCAATCAAATTAACTCCATGCTCCACCCTTCCTCCCAAATTGCTATTATGCTCAAATAAACTTTTATCCAAAAAAAATCAACATGTTCATAGGGTGTGGGACAATGATATAATTTGGCAAAAGGTAAGCTAAAACAAATATGCGGGTGTCAATGAAAGATTGGATAAGAATTATGGTTCAACGGGGTGACTATGGATAAATAAATAGGGTTGGCTTGAAAGGCTCAATCGATCCAAAAATTGCCTAAATCATTTTCTTAGTTAGATGTAGCCTAAGATTTCGCCTCGAGAAAATCAAACAAATTCTAAGATTTGGGTAGGATATAAGAAAAGCACATACTTCACATGAATGTTTTCTAGATGCACACACTACTAAAAAAATTAAGGACTTTTAGTGCTCAGTAAGTAGATCAACATAATCAAAATCACAATTAACTCACATATCATTCACAAGTTTGAAAAAAATTTAAATTTTCCTAAGAATCGCAAAAATTCACAACAAGGAATGCAATCATGAAAAAAAAATTCAGATTTAGCAAAAATTTTGTCTGCCTCAAACTTGAATGAAGCATTGTCCTCAATGCAAAAATCAAAAGAAACAAAAGAAAAAAAGGAGCAAGAAAACTCCCCTTACTATAGGATGTGTCCATGGATGGTCTTGATGACTAAACTCCAAAAAGGTCTTCAAGAAAGAAAATCAACCTGGATAAAAAAAAATGAATCATGTTTTTTTTGGAAAAAAAATGAACATAAAAATTAATGAGGAAACATAATAAAAATGCTTGGGTTGCCTCCCAAGAAGCGCTTGCTTTATAGTTTTTAGCCAAACTATCTCAGATGTCCCTATTCTAGAGGATGAAGTTCAATAGTGGTCTTCTGCTTGTTGTAACCACCATCGAAGTAGGGCTTCAAACGTTGACGGTTCACCTTAAATGTGCCTTCGGTGTCATGTGCAACTTCAACTGTTCTGTATGGAAATACTTGTGTGACTGTATAAGGACCAGACCATCGAGAACGTAACTTTTCTAGAAAAAGTTTAAGACGAGAGTTATAAAGTAAAACTTTTTGGCCAATTTTGAACCTCTTCTAAATATGTGTTTATCATGCCATCTTTTTGTACGCTCCTTGTACATCTTAGCATTTTCATAGGCCTCATTGCGAAATTCCTCCAATTCATTCAGTTGTAACAATCTTTCTTCACCTGCAGACTGCATGTCAAAATTCAGAAATTTCAATGCCCAATATGCTTTATGCTTTAATTCCACCGGTAAATGACAAGCCTTCCCAAACACTAGCCTAAAAGGAGACATCCCAATTGGGGTTTTGAATGTTGTCCTATAGGCCCAAAGTGCATCATCAAGTTTCATTGACCAATCTTTCCTAGAGGCCTTCACTGTTTTTTCTAAAATTCTCTTGATTTCCCTATTTGAAACCTCTACTTGACCACTAGTCTGAGGATGATAAGGTGTTGCAATCTTATGTGTGACTCCATACTTGCTCAAAAGTGCTTCAAACTGTTTATTACAAAAGTGTGTTCCCCTATCACTTACGATTGTCCTAGGAGTGCCAAATCGGGTAAAAATATTTTTCTTCAAGAATTTGACAATAGCCTTAGCATCATTTTTTGGCAATGCTACATCTTCTACCCATTTAGACACGTACTCCACAGCCACTAAAATGTATAAATTCCCATAAGAAGGTGTAAAGGGTCCCATAAAATCAATGCTCCAAACATCAAATAATTCACACACAATAATATTGTTTAAAGGCATCTCATTTTTTCTAGAAATATTTCAAGTTCTCTGACACCGATCACATGAATCTACATAGGAGTAAGCATCTTTAAAAAGTGAGGGCCAATAAAATCCAGATTGTGAAACCTTAGTTGCAGTTTTGGTGGCACCAAAATGACCACCTGCCTCTCTGTCATGACAATGATGTAGAATATTTGCCTTTTCTTCGTCTGGAACACATCTCCTTATGACCTGGTCTGCACATACTTTAAAAAGAAAAGGTTTTTCCCAAAAATAATTTTTAACATCAGAAAAGAATTTTTTCTTCTGTTGATATGACAATTCAGGAGGAAGAATATTACTTATCAAATAATTCACAAAATCAGCGTACCAAGGAATTTTTGTGGATTTGATGGAAAAAATTTTCTCATCAGGGAACTCTTCCATAATTGGACTTACCTCCTCCTTTAAATTCGGAATTCTTGACAAGTGATCTGCAACTAGATTTTCAGTCCCCTTCTTATCTTTGATTTCCAAATCAAATTCTTGCAGCAATAGAATCTACCTGATCAACCGTGGTTTTGATTCTTTCTTTTCAAGTAGATACTTAAGAGCAGAGTGGTCAAAATAAACTATAACTTTTGAGCCAATTAAATAAGAATGAAATTTATCAAAAGCAAAAACTACTACCAAAAGTTTCTTTTCTGTTGTTGAATAATTCAATTGTGCACCTAACAAGGTTCGACTGGCATAATAAATGGTTTGAAAAATTCCATTCTTCCTCTGTCCCAAAACAGCTCCCACTGTAGAATCGCTAGCATCACACATCAGCTCAAAAGGTAAATCCCATTTCGATGTTGCCATGATTGGTGCTGATATTAACTTCTCCTTTAAAGTGTTAAAAGCCTGCACGCATTCATCAGTAAAATTAAATATTGCATATTTTACCAAAAGCTTAGATAGGGGTTTAGCAATTTTTGAAAAATCTTTTATAAACAGCCTGTAGAATCCTGCATGCCCCAAAAATCCTCTGACAAGTTTCACAGATGTTAGTGGAGGCAATTTTGCAATAACCTCCACTTTGGCTCAATCGACTTCTATTCCATTTCTAGAAATCTTATGCCCGAGCACTATTCCTTCATGTACCATAAAATGGCACTTTTCCCAATTTAAAACGAAGTTAGTCTCCTCACATCTTTGTAAGACCAAAGCCAAATTATTTAAACAAGAGTCAAATGATGAGTCATAAAC
Organism: Syzygium oleosum; assembly: GCF_021117445.2. Classification (NCBI taxonomy): domain Eukaryota; kingdom Viridiplantae; phylum Streptophyta; class Magnoliopsida; order Myrtales; family Myrtaceae; genus Syzygium; species Syzygium oleosum. The sequence continues at coordinate 1,462,564 of NW_026607500.1, read as the reverse complement.
AGAAAAATCATCCATAAAAATCTCAATATATTTTTCAATCATATCAAAAAAATAGCCATCATGCATCTTTGAAAAGTAGCTGGTGCATTACAAAGACCAAAGGGCATTCTTCTAAAAGCAAAATTACCATAGGGACAAGTGAAAGTAGTTTTTTCTTGATCTTTTGGTGCAATAGGGATCTGATTATACCCTGAATATCCATCAAGAAAGCAATAAAACTCATGTCCTGCAAGTCTTTCCAACATCTAATCAATAAATGGTAAAGGAAAATGATCTTTTCTAGTGGCATCATTCAATTTTCTATAATCCATGCACACACACCACCCAATAACTGTCCTAATAGGAATCAATTCATTATTGTCATTTTTCTGAACAGTCATACCTCCTTTCTTTTGCACAACTTGCACAGGACTTACCCAGGAACTATCAGAGATAGGATAGATGATCCCTACATCAAGTAACTTAATTACCTCAGCTTTCACGACTTCTTATATTTTCGGGTTCAAACGCCTCTAAGGTTGGATATTGGGTTTATGTTGTTCCTCCATCAAAAATTTGTGCATGCAAAGTGAAGGACTAATTCCCTTTATGTTAGTTATTTTCCATCCAATTACACCTTTATGTTCTCTCAACACTCTGAGCGGTTTCTCCTCCATCAAATCTATCAAAGAAGAAGATATAATTACTGGTAAAGAAGAAATTCCATCTAAATAAGCATATTTCAAATGAGAGGGTAAGGGTTTGAGTTCAAGAATCGGAGGCTCTTCAATTGATGCCTTAAGCTTTGTTGTGTGTTGTCCCAACTCTTCAAATTTTGTTGCCTTACGCCTTGAATATGTTGGATTTGCCTCCATAAAATGTGCATACTCCATTATCTTCTCATTCTCAATTTCTCTGTCTTTTGGTTGAACCAGACATGCTTCAAGTGGATCTTTAAAAATATTTTCTTGAAAAACCTTGTTCACCAACTTGTCAATTGTCTCAACTCTAAAACAAGAATTATCATCAGAGATATATTTCATTGCTTTAAAAACATTAAAAGAAACAATATCATCTTGAACTCTAAGAATCAACTTCCCCTGTTGTACATCAATAAGAACTCTTCCTGTTGCTAGAAAAAGACGACCTAAGATAAGTGGTACCTCAAAATTTTCCTCCATGTCAAGAACTATGAAATATGTAAGAAAGATAAATTTGTCAACTGTGACATTCCGAATTTCGGCCTATTTTTGGGATTTATAAAACGTGTATTTCGTCAGTGTGCTTATAGTAAAATCTCGCCTATAACTAATCACTCTCGGGTTATTTTTAAATTTGAGATTTCGCTATAATAGCATTTGATCGAATTTGGCCGTTATTTAGAGCCCAAACTTTGGTGTCGAATTTCTGGGAGTTTTGTGACGAATTTAATTGGACGGTGTCGATATTATTGTGGCCAGCCTCGATATTGCCTGGGTTATGTGAAAAGTGAAATTTTGACTGAGTGCAGATTTGGACTAGTAGACCTCTCTCATAGTGTGTTTTATTTGGTGTCTTTTGGCCAAATCCTAATTTATTAATTAGGGTTTTTCGTGGACCGTTGGATCGTTTTCGGATTTAAACGAGGATCGCCGGATTGCACTCAAGTGCATTTAACTCTCTCTCTCTCTCTCTCTCCTCTGCCGCGCCCCTCTGCCCTATGCATGTCTACTCCTTCCCCCTTCCCCCATGCAACGTCCCTTCTCCCTCTCTCTCTCTCCTCCTTTTCTTTTCTTCTTCTTTCTTCTTTCTTTCTTTTTCTTCTACTCTTCTTCTTCTTCCTTTCCCCTCCCCCACCGCTACTCCTGCGCCCAACTTGACCGCCGCTCGTCCCCGCCCCAACCCGTCGCCGTCTGCCTGGCGCCACCGCCCCGTCCTGCCAGCCGCCGCGCCGTTCGTCCAGCCGGTCCCTCGACCGGACTGCCCTTCTCCTTCCTTCCTTCTTCCCCTTCGCACGCGAGCAGCAGCTCGCTGCCGCAGCCTGGCTCCGCCGAACCGCCAGCCAGCTCGTCTGGCCTCGTCCCGCCGCCTGCGACGCCGCCATATCGCCCCGACCGCCGCCGGCTCGCCTCTGCGCCCCAGCCCCCCTCTCTGCCCCTGCTGTGCGCCGATGACGACGCAGCTGCCCTTGCTCCGGCCGAGTCCCCCGTCGCCCCAGCTCATCGGCCGCGCGCTCGGCCAGCTCGCCACCGCTCGTCGCCGCCGCAGCAAGCCTAGCTCGCCAGCCTGCCAGCCGCTCGTCGTCGCCGCAGCCAGAGCTCGCCGCCGCCGCCGCCGCCGCCGTGCCGCCCAGCTAGCCGGCCAGCCAGCTCGCCGGACAGCCCAGGTAGCTGCCCAGCCGTGGCCGAGTATCCCGGGTTGTGGCCGAGCACTAGGTCGCTGCCTTTGCCCGTGGCCGAGTCGCCTGGTCATTGCCCAGCCGCTGCCCAGCCGCTGCACGTCGCCTAGGCCACTCGCCCGGCCGTGGCCGAGAGTCCCGAGCATGGCCGAGGGCCGTACCGAGCCCGGCCACTGTGTCCGTCGCGTCCTCACCCGCGCCAAGCCGCTACTGTTCACCCGGGCTATTTCGGGCCCGTGTGGATTTTTTCCGGTCCAAATTTAGGTAAGTGACTTCCTAAACCCTACTTAGTATAATGGGTATTTTTAGATTTGTTTAGGGTGTGATTAGTATCGTTTCAATGGCTAAGTTAGGGATGAAATTGTGATTTGAATGTGATCAATTGGTAAATTAAGTTGTGATGATTATGTGGCACAATTAGTGGCTGATATATGTGGGTGCGATGATCGGATTGTCGTGGCGTTTGTGGGTGAAATTGACGTTTGATTGGGCCGACTTGAATGTCGGATTGGTGAGCTTATGACTGAAAATTGGATGTTATGATGTGTAAGAATGATAATGGTGTGAGTTTGACGAATGGTGTTGTGGGTGTTCGGACTTGATTGGGTGATATTGATTATGTGATTGATGCGAAATTGATGGAATTGTATGGCGTGTGTGCCTGTGAGAACGGACTTGAGATGTGTTGACGGTGGTCCGTGGAAAGAAAGTAGAGCCCGGATTGATTGGAGGGCTGACCTGAGGCGTGTTTACGCGGGTCGTGAGAAAGTGAGAAAGGTCCTGTGAGGTGTTGATCCGAGACAGAGCCCGGATTGATTGGAAGGCTGACCTGAGGCGTGTTTACGCGGGTCGTAAGAAATTGAGAAAGGTCCTGTGGGGTGTTGACCCGGGACAGAGCCCGGATTGATTGGAGGGCTGACCTGAGGCGTGTTTACGCAGGTCGTGAGAAATTGAGAAAGGTCCTGTAGGGTGTTAACTCGGGACAAAGCCCGGATTGATCGGAGGGCTGACTTGAGGCGTGTTGACGCGGGTCGTGTGAATGTGTGAAATGTCTAGTGAGGGACGGAGCCTGGATTGATCGAAGGGCTGACCTGAGGCGTGTTGACGCCGGTCGTGTGAAAGTGTGAAATGTCCAGTAAGGAACGGAGCCCGGATTGATCGGAGGGCTGACCTGAGGCGTGTTGACGCGGGTCGTGTGAAAGTGTGAAATGTCCAGTGAGGGACGGAGCCCAGATTGATTGGAGGGCTAACTTGAGGCGTATTGACGCGGGTCGTGGGAAAGTGTGAAAGGTCCAGTGAGGGACAGAACCCAGCTTGATCGGAGGGCAAACCTGTGGGGTGTTGACCTGGGTCGTGGAAAGTTGCTCGGCCACGAATGCGAATTGAGTGTGATTAAATTGTTTGAATCTACGTGGTTATGGCGTTTGAGTGGTGATGTTATGTTCTTGAATTATTATTGCTTTATGGTGAATTGACTAATATGCAGAGCTGGCGTGTGAATCGGGCCGAGGTAAGTGTGAATTGGCGAGTGTGTTACATTGGTGATTAGATTGCATGTTAGACTCGTCTGGGTACGCATTGGCCTAGGTGGGACTTAGGTTATTTGCTTATTGAGATTTATTCTCATTGCTATAGTGTAAACCTTTTCAGATCCTCGACCTTGAGCATGTCGCCACCTTGGCGTTTTGGGGTCCCCATGCATACGGTGCATGAGGAGACCGAGTATCCGGTAGGCCCGGATCAGACGTACATTAGGCATCTTACCACTGTATGGGTAGATGAGGGATTAGAGGACCTGCAACGCCATACCTATTTGGCTTGGTCTCATCGAGTCGGGTTGGAGACTACTGGGCCAATTCGTGGTTTTGAGGGGCTGCAGCATACTAACGAGGATGCGGTGAATTGGGAGCCCTGGGACAAGTTTACTCCCGACGGTGAGGTAACGGACCCTGACAATCCACCGGAGAACCCTAGTCCAGAACCCGAGCCCGTTCAAGAGCCAGAACCCGAACCCATGCCAGGGCCAGTAGTGCCCGCGAAACCCGAGCTCGAGGAGGAATTCGAGGAGTCCGAGCCCGAGCCCGAGCCTGAGCCTGAGTGTTGATACCTAATTTTTAGCTCATTTTTTTCATATTTTCAAAAATTTCAAAATTAGGACTAGGAATCTTGGCCAAGCCTAGAAACCTATTTCTAAACCAAAAAATAATTTTTTAACATTTTTCTGCATTTTTATTTAATTTCTTTTAGTCAAAATAGGTGAGAAAATCAAGAAAAATAGCAAATGGAATCAAAAAATTCCATAAAAATAGTCATTAGTCTTATTTTAAATCCAATTTCATGAATACATCATCAATTTTGAAAAATCTCAATCGGGTATATGTTTTTCCCAAAATTGGGCAATATTATACCCGAATTGAACGAAAAATGCAATTAAATTTTTTCTAGTCATTTTTAAGTCATAGTATCTTCACAACAAATTATTCTAGGACCTTGAATTGCATAATGGTCAGTCCAATGGCACAATTTGACATAAAAATAAAAAAATCCCCAAAATTCGATTGAAAATTAAAAATTTTGAACCCAAATTGGGAATCGTGCCCAATATGAAATTATTGAACCATGAGGCCATCATTTCTAGGGTTAATCAGATGTGGGTAATTCAATTTTGGCATCAATTTTGCCTAATCAGGTCATTAGAACATCAAATTGAATAAAAACCTATTAACCCGAATACAAAAATATGAAAATCTTAGACACAATCATGACAAAAATTGGGAAAAATCACATATTTGGGTTCGGAATATGATGGGGAATTCAATTTTGGGGTTTAATTTTTAAAATTGGGTCAAAATTGAGCTTAATTGGCAAATTTAGACCAACCCGAGTCTGCCGGGTCGACCGGGTCAACCCGACCCGATCCGGGTTGGTTATCTTCCTTACCCGACTCACCAAGGCACAAAAAAACCCAGAAAATATCTCTCAAACCCACAACTTCAGAAACCTTCCCCGATCGATTGAACACGTGCAAATCGATTTAGCCAGCTGGAAAATATCCAGCTGGCACCAGGGAATCACCCTAACCGATTCAAGGTCGGTTCCAACAAACTTTGGGTGGGATTTTTTATTAACAAAAAATGAAAAAAACTGAAGGAGAGAAGAAGAAGCTGCTCGACGAAATGCCAGAAAGAGAGAGGAGAGGGAAATAGGCGAAACCAAAGAGAAAAAGCTAGAGAGAGAGGGTCGAGAGTCCCGTCACGAGTGTTCGGTGCCGCCGTGGCAGCGGAGCATCGGCAAATCGTGATTTGGCCGTGATTCTCCCCTCACTGTTCCAGTCAGCTCGGCTGGTCTTGAAGGCCTGAAATCGAGCACTGTCCGGTCAATCCAAAGCTCTTCCGGCGAGGCCAAGACCACCAGGTGGAAGTACAAGTGTCAGGGAACAACCCTATAGGCGCGGATCACTTCGACAATTTCTTTTGATCATCAAACGAATTAGGTAAACATCGCTCATAGTCACGGTTTTTTTAGATTTGAGAAATAGCAAACTTGAGTTCAATCTTGCTGATCGTGCGTTGTCTTTCACAAATGTGAGTTCTTTGATGCCTAAAACATGTTTCTAATCATTTTTGGTGTTGTTTGATTGCATTTTTGGGCATTAAAATGCATAAATCGAGTCGGCCCCCTCCCCCCCCGTGAACCATCTCGCCGAAGCTCAGGTGACGTCGTCGGAGCATCACCATGGCCATAGGCCTATCAAGTTAGCCTCTTTCAACCTTGTTTGATACCTTGTTAGTGATTAGAATCGAGTTAGACGGTTAAGGCGTGCAATATTGTTATTTGAAGGTTAGGTTAGTTAGTTTGGCACAGTTGCGAATTAGGTTTTTTTGACCGGTTTTTCGTTGGCTGGCGGACTTCCCCCGGTGTTTTGAGTAGATTAAATTCAAAATAGAACATATGAACATCATAATGGTGCAATCGGAACGGCGAGATAGTCGCCGGAAGGTCGCCGGATTCCGATCTAAAGTCACGGCCTTGATAATGTTCAAGTCAAAATTGTGCACACCAAGTGTTCGACCAAATGCCACAATGAAAAAGGATTAAACGGCGCCGTTTTTGGGCTTTGGGTTCTCCGGAGACGATGACCGGCGATCGGCGCCGGCAACGCCCGGTTCGGCCAAGCCAAACCAGGTCGAACCGGGCCGGTCCGGTTCGCCTCTTGGTTGGAAAATAAAAAAAAAATCTAAAAAATTCAAAAAAATAATACAAAATATGAAAATCAGAAAATAAAAATAAAAAATTTAAAAAAATCAGAAAAACAGAAAATTCATAAAAATTCCAAAAATTTCAGAAAAGTCATAAAAATTCAGAAAATACAAATAAAAAATGTAAAAAAATTTGGAAAATCAATAAAAAATTGAAAAATTAGAAAATTCATAAAAAATTTCAGAAAACCATAAAAAAATCAATTCTCGGTTAATAAAATTTCCGAAAAAAAAAAATCAAAAATCAAAAATTCAAAAAATCAAAAAATTTTGAAAATTCACAGAATAGTCCAAAAACATCGTGGCCAGCCATAAAAAGTGAAATTTGAATTTTTGAAAGTGCCCAAGTGGCATTTTTAGAAAATCCCAAATTCAGGGGTTATAACCCCTAAAAAACCCTAAAACCCTAAAAAATGTAAATCATGAAATGAATAAGCTTCTAGAGCTTCATTAGGGTTTAGATGTTTTCATTGATTTTCATTTTTAGAGACCACTTAGGATTGATTGATTTGATTGACTTCGATTGTGTGTTTAATACTTGTTTGGTCTTTCTTGTGATTAGAACGGATAGAATTAGTGGGTAAGCCTCGGAAATTCGCATGACACGTTAGATATCGTATCGTTTTTAGGTACCGAAAGGGCGTTAGGGATCTCAATTTGGGATCAATAACGTAACCAAGTCCCCGTACTCAGAATCTCTAGTTCGTAGAATCGTGGTATTTCTCCCGTACCTCGATTAGGTTTCTAGTCTACCTACCAATAATGACTAGTGGCGACTCCAAAATCACAAACCTAGACTAAATAAGAAATCACCTTCCACTGTCACGTGAAGTATGGTCTGGGAGAGACCCTTTGTCGCGACCTAAAATTCCTCTCAGGCTAATGGATTGTTAAGACTAAGCCTAACTCGGGCCCTCCCAAGCTCTACCAATTCGCAACTTAGGGTTTAAGTTTTTAACATGCAAAAGTTTTTATGCTCGGAGTCGCCACTAATCAATTTATGGTAGGTTGATTAGAAACCTAAATAAAACATAGGGAGATATGTTTTATTCCTACGAACCAGATATTCTAAGCCCGGGGACTTGATTACGCTAGATCTGGTCTAACGCCCTTTCGGTACCTTTTCTTTTCAAAAATGTTTTGGCAGGCAGTTTGGATCCATTTCAACTTAGTTACTAACATGTGAGGTGATTATGCGGGTGCGCAAACCACCAATTTAACACCCAGAAAGCATCAAATAAATTGCAAGTTTGGAAGAATTACTTACCTGGAAGCAACATAAGCATCTGCATTGTTAGCTAGAAAATCACATTGACACCCTAATATGATTTCTAATTAACAAGCAATTCACTCAATTTCTTTTTTTGGATTTTCACTTATTTAAATGAAATCTAGCCTATATGCAATGACATGCGATTAATGCAACCTAGCATGCAAACTATATGTCGTGCGACGACGTGACCTATTTCTAATGACAGGACGAATGATTATTTTTGGTATTTTCTCAATTTAAATTCGGAATAATAAAAATGCCTAAATTAACATACAAACTATGATGACTTAATCTACCCTAGCATGATTTCTTTTTAGGATTTTTGTTAAAATTCGAAATAATGAATTACTTAAATTAAGAATACAATCTATCCTAATCTATCCTAAAACAATTCATTCTTCTTTTCTTGGGATTTTCATGGAAATTCGAAATAATAAAATAACCTGAATAATCTATTAAGATTAGAATATTACTTAATTTAAACTAGGAAATAAATCATCTCAAGTCCTAATTTAAATTAAATAACTACTCTATCTTCTAGACATGCAAAAACTCTAATTCAAATCTAATTAATATTTTTTGAATTTTCTGTTTATTTGAAAAAGGAAAGCAATTAAATAAACAATGATAGCAACCACATTCAAAACGTCCACGCGATCCGCCATATTTGTTTCAAACTCGGATTAGGCATACAAATCAAACTATCGGTCATATCTATAAAGTTATAGATATCGACGGAAAGCCGATTATTCAAATTTGGAAAGCGGATAAAAATCATTATCGTACCCAAGTGGTTATGGATAGGATAATAATTTTCCGTATCGCCGCGTATCGAATCTTAGGGATAAGGTCGGATAGTCGTCCAGATACGTTGCTAAATTAGGAAGTTTTCCTAATTTTGAATATTTAAAAATATTACGGATATATCGAACATTATCCTAAGATATCTAAATATCCACATGATATTCACGAAATATTCAAACACCCATATTAGGAAATTAAATATTCTGAAAATATCGGATAATGTTGAATTACCTAATTTGCAGATAATTCCCAAATTCAAATCGACTCGGGATCGAGTTTGTGGATCGGGATCGGACTCGGACGACGGGCGACGCGGCGTCGGCGCGGCGGCTCACGGTGGCGTCCGGCGACGGGCGCGGTGGAGCGCGCGGTGGTGGCGGGACCAACGGCGGGAGACTCGCTGAGGCTGAATTGTCAGTGTTGGAGACGTCAGTATGAGCTGGTAACCTCCTGGAGTTCACCGAGAAACCTGCAGAAGATAAACAGATGGATGGGTCTTGCCGAGGTGCTCGAGGAACTCGCCAGTCACTGCTGTGTATTCGGTGACTCTGCAGCAAAGTGTTGTGACGTCGATGACTCGATGGTGCAGGCAAGAGCGCTTCCGTTCGGCAAAGGTGTAAAGACCATCTTGGAAAGAAATCCGGACGTTGCTGACGCAGCTGATGCAGGGAAGTCAAGGAGCAGCAGACCACCGAGAGTGCAGAGACGAGATGATGACCAGGGAGGTCTTCGAAGAACTCTGACTTTTCAGAACGTGCAGTGGGAGGTCCTTTCCTTTTCTTTTTCTCTGGTGCAATCCCTGTTTTGCACGTGAAGTCTCGCAAGAAGCAAGACAGCCCCTCTCTTTTCAAAGTCAAACTCTCTTCTTTTTGTACGTGATGAACATTACAGAGAAGGAGAGCTCTTTTGGCCGTCTCTCTTCGTCCAGAACGTGGAGACCTCCTCTTGAACGAAGCCTCCGACTTCTCCGAATTTCTGAACCGAAATTTCTCTCCTCCCCCTAAAAATCTGACCTAAACATGTTTATATAATGCTAACCTAGGTCAATTAGATGGGCTTTATAGTCCTAATGGGCTTAGGCTTGGGCTTAGGTTTAATTTAATTTAAATGGGCTGATTTAACTTGGGCTTTTTTTTTATTTAATTAAGCATAATGGGCTGAATTAAACTCAAATTAAAACAACCGAGCCCGTTTGACTTGTAATTCCCGGCCCTTGCATTCCAAGCGAGCCGAGTCCCATTCGATGAAATTTAAGATCGTTCGTCACCGCCGGTCCGATGCAAAATGCAATTAATCTAAGATGAATTTAAACTATATGTTATGCAACCTAGATATTTTCGTTTAGGGGTTAAAAATTTAATCCCTAATTTTCTATACAAATTACGATTAAATGATACGCCAAAATTTAGGTGTCAACACCCTTATACGGAAATACCTCCTTAGCGCGCAAATCTCGAAAGTCCCGAAAAAGCGCGGCGCGACACTGAGGAGGAGCCTATGGTGTCCGAGCACGAGGAGGAGCTGATCGAGATTGACTCGGACACGAAGTCGGATCCTTCAGGGTCCGATTCAGATTGGGCACCGTAGGGGTGTTTAGGTGCTGGGCTTAGAAACTTTTTGATAGAGCCCTTTTTATGTCTTCCGTAGTCTACCCTACCACCGGTCCCTTTTTGATGATGAAGGTGGATACTAACCTTAAGAGCCTATTGTATGAATTTTGTGGTCTCAAACTGTCGTTATGAAATTATTGTTTCGTGCTTCCCCTTTGTCATTATTTATTGTCTGGGTTATTTAATTTCCGTTGCCGCTTGCGTTTGTCTTCGCGTGTTTCGTTTGGGTCGGCGACGCGTCCTGGGACATCGCATTCAATACGACCATCGAAGGGGTATCGCGAGCCCGCTAGGGTTCGGGGCGTGACATCAACTTTTACCAATACATCTCCCACAATACCTCTCGGATATTTAATTGATCAATCAACCAGTTGAAGCGACATTATGGTTGCTTTTACTTCACCCAATCCTAATTTCCTAAAAACAGAGAAAGGCATCAAATTAATACTTGTACCTAAATCACACAATGCCTTTTCAAAGTAAGAATTCCCAATTGTGCAAGGAATTGTAAAACTCCCGGGATCTTTTAACTTCGGAGGTGATTTATTTTGTAGGATGGCCGAACATTCCTTATTCAACTTCATAGTTTCGTAATCGTCTAGCTTTCTTTTGTTTGCCAAAATCTCCTTCAAAATTTTTGCATAACTAGGCATTTGCGCTAAAGCATTTGCAAAAGGAATATTAATGTACAATTTTTTTAAAAACATCATATAATTTAGAAAATTGATTATCTATTTTGTGATGCCGAAGTCGCTGAGGGAATGGAACTGGCGGTACGTATGGCTTGGGATTATGTGGAAAAATTTTGCTCTTGCCTATCTCCTTTGGTTGTTTCTTGACCTCTTCTTCTTTGTCTTTGGAAATATCTTGTTTAGCATCTTCTTCACCCACTTGTTTACCACTTCTCAGGGTTATAGCTTTTACATTTTCAATTGGATTTTTCTCTGTGTTACTAGGCAAAGAACCCTGTTATCTCCCCGACATCATGTTTGCTAACTGCCCCACTTGCATCTCCAGATTTCTAATTGAAGCCTCTTGATTCTGAAATCTCACATCTGTGCTCTTGATGAAGTCCTAAGTAGTAGTGTTGGCAAGTTTTGTGACTATATCTTCCAAATTGGACTTTGTCTCTTCTGGTTGTTTGAATCCCGGTGGCGGTCTCATCACATTTTGATTATTCCATGAAAAATTTAGATGATTGCGCCATCCCGAATTGTACATGTTGGAGTAGGGATTATTCTGTGATCTGTTAAAATTCCCAACAAAGTTAGCATTTTCATTAGGTTGTGCAAAAGTATTACCTACCTGACATTTTATGCTAACATGTTGTCCATCACAAAAATCACATGTCATATTCTGAATTTTCATGCTTGAGACACTCATATTATCTATCTTTTTGTTAAGTGCTTCAATTTGCACAGCAATTACTGTGAAAGCATCCACCTCATGAACTCCGCTAGCTTTACGCACTGGTATTCTCTCAATAGGCCACTGATAACTATTGGATGCCATCTCTTCTAATAAGTTGTAGGCTTCTTCTGGTGTTTTATCATTCATAGTTCCCCTTGCAACTGCATCAATCATAGAACGGAGATTTATACTACACCCATTATAAAAAGTTTGTACCTACATCCATATGGGTAGTCCATGATGTGGGCATCTCCTAAGAAACTCCCTGAATCTTTCCCATGCTTCATACAATGATTCATTATCCATCTACATAAAATTAGAAATATCTTACACATTTTTGCAGATTTTGCAGGTGGAAAGAACTTACCAAGAAATTTTTGGGCCATATCATTCCACGTAGTGATTGATCCTGCAGGAAGAGAAGAGAACCAACCTTTAGCTTTGTCTCTAAGGGAAAATGGAAATAATCTTAATTTAATAGCATCATCTGTAACTCCATTATATTTAATTGTGTCAAAGATTTCGAGAAAAGCATCAATGTGAGCGTTTGGATCATCGCTTGGTAGCCCACTAAATTGCACTGATTGTTGAAGCATCTAAATCAGTGATGGCTTGATCTCAAAGTTGTTTGCTTGAATTGTAGGTCTCCTGATGCTTGATGTGGTGTCCTCAACTGTTGGCGCAACATAATCTTTTAAGAGTCTACGTTGATTTCTACCATCACCAACTCTCTCCATCTTTTTAGTGTGATTTCTTTGTTCTATCACTCGCCTTTTAAATGTACGTTCGATTTCTAGATCAAACTCAGCAAGTTTTCCTTGTTGGCTACGTGTCATACACCGGTGTATACTCTGAAAAAAAAAGAAGATAAAAGCTAGATTAAACTTAGAATAATCTGGTATCAATATTAATTGGTATTAAATAAACAATCCCCGGCAACGGCACCAAAAACTTGTTCGTAAAATTCTGCACGTGTCAACGAACGTGTTGAACAAGTAATACAATGATGAGAAGAGTATCGTCCCACAGAGATTGATGATAATAAACCAATTAAATATTAAAAATAGAATAATTCTAAAATTTATCTAACAAATCAAAATAGAATTGAGAGTAAATAAAAATTGACAATTTTTAAAAAATGAAATTTTAGAAATTAAAGGCAGAAAATCAATTAGATAAAATATGTTAAAGCATCCAATTTTACCATAACCACTAAATATAAATTTTAGATTTTATGCATACAAAAACAATATCAAACATGTCCTTACCAAAAAAAAAAAAAACAATATCAAACATGTGATAACGGAATTTCCTAATCTATTTACTATCATATCTCTGGGTATAGCAAACTTACTCAGTTTATCAATTCATTATATCTCTATTTGAATTTAAATAAACAAAAGTACATTAAAATCTGTGAATATTTCCGATTTACAATGAATCTTTTGGACCACCTTATCACCGAAAGCTACACAAATAACATGGTACATTTCTATCCACATTTAATTCATGGTTATATATTATAATGAGCAATTGCATATTATCACTTTTTAGTCTCAAACATGCACATTAGATCATTCCAATGATGGCCAGTCACCTAAAGGCATTAAGAACAATAATATATAACTCACATTAATGAAATTACTTGCAAAGCATAAAAAGCATGAAATTCACATCATCATGGTTAGGCTACGTCGTAGCTCTAAAAGAAAATTAGAACATAATAGAAGAAGAAATGAAAATATAAATTAAACCAAACATCTTGAATCAAAGAACAAGAATTCTGTCATCACTTTTGTCTTTTCTTCAAAATACTTGAAAAACTCTCAGAACACTGAAAACAAAAACGATCTAAAAAAAAACTCGTTGTTCCTCCAAATTATCCTATTTATATGATAACATCCAAGACTCCTCTCACAAGTCAATTGCTTCTTTTTTGCATAAAATTAGGGAATAAATCGCATAATTCTCAATGTGATATCCACCTTTTAACTCTTTTCTGGGTCGCATATTCCTTTCCTTCTTTTTGCCCTATTTTCTCCATATCTCAATATTTTGCATAAATAAGGAAAAATTAAGTAAATGAAAGGAAATCCAAATATATTCTAACAAATATTACATTATTTATTGCTTAAAGAAGATAAAATAACTCTATGTTTATAGAGTTATCATATATTGGTCGGATTAAGTCGGTGAAGTAGTAGCCACGAATAGATATTTCTTTTCTTTCTCACATGAGCAAGCCTGGGCGGGTGGAGAAGATGATTAACCAGGGTCGGGTCGGGTTGGGTCGGGTCGGGTCGACTCGGCAAACCCTGGTTGGTCCAAATTCACAAATTAGCCCTTTTTTTTACCTAATTTTTCACATTTAACCTCAAAATTGGATTCCTCAACACATTTTACATCCAAATATAGGATTTGTACCAGTTTTTATCACAATTAAACCCAAAAATTCCCAAATTTGAATTCGGATTGATAGGGCTTTTGTTCAATTCAGTGCCCAAACGACCTAATTAGGCAAAATTGATGCCAAAATTGGAATACCCATGATTGATTAACCCTAGAAATGGTGCTGCCTTGGTTCGACAAATTTGAATTGACCAAGATCCTCAATTTGGGCTTAAAATTCCTAATTTTCAATTGATTTTTGAGGTTTTTCAATTATTTCATTAAATTGTAAAATTGGACTGACTAATATGCAATTCAAGGTCCCTGAATCATTTTTTGTGAAGACACTATGGACTAAAAATGACTAGAAATGATTCAATTGAATTTTTGGTTCAGTTTTAGGTGTGAATTTGCCCAATTTTGGGAAAAACATATCCCCAATTGAAATTTTCCAAAATTTATACTGTAATGATGAAATTGGATTTACAAGAAGACTAATGACTATTTTTATGGAATTTTTTAACTCCATTTGGTATTTTTCTTGATTTTTCACTCATTTTGGCAAAAAGAAAATAAAGAAAAATTCTAAAAAATTCTAAAAAATTTATTTTTGGTTTAGAAATAGATTCCTAAGAATGACCAAGGTTCCTAATCCTAATTTTGTAATTTTTTAGAAAATTTTAAAGATGGACAAAAAATTAGGTGTCAACAAATATGAGCTATACTGTATACTCTCTGCATGACACCCTTTCCATAATTATTGCTTTTTTTATTATAACAAAAAGGGGGAGATAATACAAATATGCATATGTGTTGATTGGTTGATTATATTTGGTGCATAATATTGAGCTGCAATTACATTATATATTATTAAGCTCAACTTATTTATTATCTTCTGTTTTATATTGAATATCTTAAGTTTGGAGATTTCATTACATGCTTACTATGCCCTAATCCGAATTCCTATTTTTTGCAAGATAAGCAAATTACTTTTACCTTTCACAAAATTCAATATCTTTGAAAGCGTGATTGCACATCTGCATATTCAAATATTGTTTTGTTATCATAAAAAATGGGGAAATTATTGGGAAAATCCCTTATGATGTTTTGAAGATGAAAAAACAATCAAAGACTACTAATGTGTTTAATGGTTGAGTAACCAGGTGAAAGATGCACAAGTTGTTATATAGATGATGTCCTAAAGAACGTTTAAAGGTTATACGTCTCTATCAAAGGTGAACATGGCATTGGGTGTAAAGGTGTCTACAAGTTGGACTAAGTAGAAGGTGAACAAGTCTAGAATGGGGAGTTTGGTAAATTTAGGAGGTACCATGGATAGGTGAATAGTGATGTAGAGCCACAATTGTCAATATGTTTTGAAGGACAGGAAGATAGAAGCTAGAGTGAAGTTGATGTACTTTGCCTACATCAAAGGTATCCAAAGTATGAAGTAAAAGACTAACGAAAACTGGACGAACCTTTATGAAGTCTACAAGTCATGAAGAACGGGAAGTTCGTGGAGACTTGGAGGTACCAAACAAGGTGAACAATCTACAGGATCTACATCACTATCGTTATTAAAGTATCTTGGTAAGAACAGTTGAATATATCTAAGAAGCTAGATTTATCTATCGATTGAATATAAGCAGTATACTACATAGCATCATTTAGCATACTACGTAGATATCAGTAGAATGTTGTGTAAGCTAAATATCAGCAGGGCATTAGCAGTATACGTTGGATATAAGCAAAGTACTAAAAGATGGATATCGGCAGAAGCTTTAATATACACAGGAGTCTAATATCATCAACAAACCTGATATACTCGGAGCGATAGCACAACCTGAGATGACAACTTTGTCACGTGATCTTATTATTTTATCCCAATATAAAATACCTGATCTTTAACAACGAGTGATCTGGTATGGATTCCTAATATGAAGGAAATGATTTATTGACAATTCTCCCAAATACAAAAGATTTTCTTCAAGTAGAAGCCACTCTATTTTTGGAAGCCAAAGATTTGATTGTATGGGCGACCATATTTACGAGAACTCAAATTGATTGACTTCAATGGCTAAATTGATCCTCTAATCAATTGGCCAACGGATAGATTGGAGATTGATTGCTGTGAAGATTTTCCAACGGGTAGTTTGGATGACGAGGAGTATATAAGAAGATCAAAGACACCGATATAAGTACAAGATATCTTGAGTGCAAAATCCAAATCTAGAGAGTGTTCTATATTCTTACATCTTGAGTATACTAATATTGTAAACTATTGAGAGGTGTTGGTAGTGTTTAAGGTGTGTGCTTAGGTTGAGATAGTTTGACTATAAGGTGCTCAAGAAGCGCGTGGATATAAGCAAGCACATGTGACTGTAACTTCTCAACAGTTGACTAGTGGAATCCAACCAGTAAGCCGTTAGCATAGGAGAGTGGACATAAGCTTATACTAAAGCTGAGCCACTATAATCTCTGTGTGCATTGTCTTCTATCTCTCTATTCATAGTCAATCATTACTTGATAGATACACTGCACGACACTACTTGAATATTACTAGAACTTGATCATATTTATATTATGTTTTTATTTGATTAATCTGTTACCAAACATGGCGCTATTAATTCCGCACTATTTTGCCAAGATTTGTCAAAATCACTTATTTATCCCCCTCTAGATGATATTGTTAGCCAACATTAACATTGACATGGTGAGGAGCTATTTTTCCATTGAGTACCAATTTACCAAACTTGGGGTTCATCCTATTCATTAGATGGAAAAGGAACTGAAGGAAAAGCTAGCATGTCCATACGGCCACAGCACGCGCATGATGTCCAGGTGGTGCTTTCCCACTATTCTAAGGTTGGCACATAAGCATGAAGCAAATTGACAAGTATCTACCTTGATCAACCCCCACTACTGAACCCAACGGTTCATGGGGGGCCCAGACATTTATGATTACATCTCTATTTTGTGAATGATTCTCGTGTGAAAAGCATTTATTTAAAGTCCTTTTCGTAGAAAAGAGGCCTTAAATTGCAGTTAGCAATTGTCTAATTCTCGTACTTGTGTGGTTTGACAGTGACGGGGTGGTATACGGAAGGTAAGAGTCGAAGTGGAGATGATGATGAAGGCTGCTAGATCATAGTTAACGAAGTGGTGATGAGAAGAGTTGTCCAATGGGGTGGAGGCTTGTGTAGGTGTTGAGGTGCCCGTTTTGATGACGACGTTAGGCAAAAGAGTTCGACGCATGAGAACGGAGAAGTTCTGCAGCAGCTAATATCAAAAGAAAGAAAGGGGTTTGTCTAATGATATCTGGCTAGTTAGTTCAATGCTCACTAGGTTAAATTCTTACGAAAGTTGAGTGTAACTGTATGTGTTAACGAACTCAAACGCGAGATTCTTCTTGAGTGGCATCGTGATAGTTATTGCATTGCGAAGCAAATTGACGAGTATCTACCTTGATCAACCCCCACTACTGAACCCAACGGTTCATGGGGGCCCAGACATTTATGATTACGTCTCTATTTTGTGAATGATTCTCGTGTGAAAAGCATTTATTTAATGTCCTTTTCGTAGCAAAGAGGCCTTAAATTGCACTTAGCAATTGTCTAATTCTCGCACTTGTGTGGTTTGACAGTGACGGGGTGGTATACGGAAGGTAAGAGTCGAAGTGGAGATGATGATGAAGGCTGCTAGATCATAGTTAACGAAGTGGTGATGAGAAGAGTTGTCCAATGGGGTGGAGGCTTGTGTAGGGGTTGAGGTGCCCATTTTGATGACGCCGTTAAGCAAAAGAGTTCGACGCATGAGAACGGAGAAGTTCTGCAGCAGCTAATATCAAAAGAAAGAAAGGGGTTTGTCTAATGATATCTAGCTAGTTAGTTCGATGCTCACTAGGTTAAATTCTTACGAAAGTTGAGTGTAACTGTATGTGTTAACGAACTCAAACGCGAGATTCTTCTTGAGTGGCATCGTGATAGTTATTGCATTGCGAAGCAACGCGGTGTAGATTCGAAGTCGAGATATATTGGTGTAGAAAGTTACTTTGCACTAAAGGGCTTCGGAGTGAGCCTAGCTAACACCAGAGACTCGCGCATCAGTAAAGCGCAAGAGTTCTGTCTTCATAGCAAGAAGCGGAATCTCGTTACCTACAAAAAGGATCTCTAATGAAGATTCAATACTACTTAAAACGGATGGTAGAGAATTTCCAGTATGACTAATGAGGGTTCACTACACCAAAGGCAGAACTTTGGGCACTTAACGAAGGACTTGGACTTGCTTTTCATTTACCTCATCTTGAGATGGATATGAAGTTACGACTGATATGTTTAAAAGGGTTGTTGCCGTAATGAAATCTGAAGTGTCTGCGGAGAGAGGGAGCAGACAGCAACAACGATTGCATTGTTTCCATCATCCCAAATGAGGTGCTGGACGCACGGTTCCTAGATAGAAGGAACTGCTGTTTATTACAGCTGCTCAAGCTCCATGTTTCCTTGCTTTAGCATGGGTTTGCATGGTAACGCTTGAGAAGGGACTGGGGCTATTCGCTACTGGTTTGTCATAGCAGGTTCTTCGACCGCGCAAAAGGGCGAGGCGCCTTTAATAAGGCGTTCGTTGCCGAATACCTACAACCTTGGCGACTCCATAATTACAACAGCTTGTCGGGTGCGGCAACTTTCTTACATGTATCACTTCATACACGCAAGTTACACTCATAGCATGTCACAGCATATCGCAGCACAATTATAGCTTGGTCATGATTCTGCTTAAACTTTCGAATAAAAATGGATCCGATACGATGTGGCTCAATCCTCAGCGACTATGAAATGCTCTGCTTTAACGGCACGGATTACGGAAGCAGGGGATCGATTTCTTCCAATTTAACTCCTACAAGTAACTTGGATGACCCAACAAGTGGAAACACGATTTGTGGTGGGAGGACATGAAGGTAGGTGGGGCAAAGAGGCAATACCCTATCAAAGAGAGTTAGCGAAACAAAGAGGGTCAAAGATTTTCAAGGTCAGTAAACGCGGTCTGCCCCCCAAAAAAAAAATGTATTCATGGGATTTTCCCTAACTTGCTAAGTTTCCAAAGCAGTAATTAAGTTGGGCGTTCCCCCAACAAGAAATAGACATTGGACCAGAAATGAAAAAAGGGAAAAGAAAAGCCAAATAGAATAATAGAGTTCAATCTCATTCGATCGCCTATAAAAACCCCCCATGCTTGTTCACAAACTCATCACTTCCCACGCTTCACTACCACCCCTTCCATCATTTAAGCTCCTCCTTTTCGGAGCTCACAAAAGCGCACGCACTCTCACCTCTGCAGCTCTTGACACTTTCCAGGTACACAGCAACTGAGAGAGACAAGCCTGTTCCTTTCTCTTATAAGCTCCATAATCTCTCTCTCTCTCTCTCTCTCTCATAGTCCATAGCTGGTTAATCATGGCTAAATTGCATAGACGACTTCATGCTCTTTCAGTGATCCACCAATCACCAGATCAAAAGAAAACAAAGAGAAGTAAAAGGATGGGGCCGTTTCTGTTTGCCTCGAAGGTTGTAGTGAATTGTGTATTCTTATGTGCGAGCTTTGTGCGTTGAGTTTGGCAGATAAATAATATACAGGAGAGAGAGAGAATGTGGAAGCTGAAGATAGCGGAGGGCGGGCCGTGGCTGACCAGCGTGAACAACCACATTGGGCGGCAGCACTGGGAGTTTGACCCCGAAGCCGGGACGCTAGAGGAGAGGGCGGAGGTCGAGAGGGTCCGGGATGAGTTCACGAGGAATCGGTTCCGGGTCAAGCAGAGCGCTGATCTCCTGATGAGGATGCAGGCATGTATAAAACTAGACTCTTTTCTCTCTCTCTCTAAAGAAATTCAAATTTTGCGGGACAATGTCAATAGTTCTAAAAATTTAAACTGTTTGATCCAAGCGTGATTTAATATTTATATATTTTAACACTTTCTTTTACTTTTACTCGAGACTAAAGTACAAAATTATAAATTAACAAAGGCTAACAGAGACATGAAAATATAATCGAAGATTTGTTGTTGTTCTGATACAACAATTAAAGCTACCGCGTTGAAATTTCCGTTTGTTGCACTATCTATAAAAAGTATGGTTTGCCATGATGACTGAGAAGAATGCTAGTGGAGCATTGCTCTCAACAACCCATTTCCTCTTCCTTGTTCATTTGATTAATTCTTTGGACTTAATTATATTCTATCCTCCACGACCGAAATAATAAATAAAAAATTCTGTAGTGAGTCGGCTTCTAATATGTGCCACTGAAATCTAGAGAATTATTACTTAGTTTTTTCAAAAACCTAATAAATTCAATCGGATCTTTAACATTATCTTCTCTTTTCATTACACGTATATAATTTTTAGTTTTGGTAAATGAATTCATTTCTTTTGCAGATGGAATTTTCATTTCATGACTGTCTGTGTAAAAACTATTTTACGTAGACGTGAATCTCATACAAATCCTACATATATACCCCTGAGCATGACAAGGACAAACACCACGCTAAAAGCGACATGGAGCGATAGATGAATTTGCACATCATTTTGACAATCATTTCATGTACACTTGTCTTAGATAGCGAAGACCCGACATCGACTTCTCGCCGATGTCTTGAAATATTGACAAGGGGAAATTTGACTCCTTTTACGTAAAAAGTAAACGATTGACATCGTACCGGGATATTCTTTCCCAGTCTTCCGACAAGATTTATCAAAGCCTTGCGACCTTTCCAACCTTCACTAGAATAGCCTAATGACCTCTCCAACCTCATGAATTATTGGTACTAATACCTTTGGATTAGTCTTTCTCACATATTTGTTGACCAGTAAGTTTGAGGCTGTCTTCCTCAACTTTATGTAAACATCGTAGTTGGACACATGCGACACATCAAGGAGCAAAAATCAAGTAGGCAACACCCTATGTAACCCTAATTGACAATTTACAATGAAAATAGAAATTTAGGATGCGTTTGTTTAACGGAAAACGAATAATTTGGAAAACATTTTTTAAAAAATGATCGCTTGCATCACTTATGAAAACGAATGAATGAAAATTATTTTCATCATCCACGAAATTGATTAGACATAAATTGTTGTCGATAATAGAAATATTTTTCATTGGCTAATTATTTCAAGTGATGCAAGCGATTATTTTTTGAAAAATATGTTTTAAATTATTCGCTTTTCGCGAAACAAACGGAGTCTTAGGGTAATATGCTGCTGACCATACCATTGTCATCCTGAAACAATCAGCCAATAAACCAAAAGTAATGTACCATCAACTTTATTTTTAAGCTGTGATCAATCTCGTGCTAATTTTCAATGTGATGACCGATGGTCCTTTTGTTTTAAAATTTAAAAAATAATCTCTTTTTCTCCCAGAAGTTTTATCAATGAAAAAGTTTAAAAAGAACGTAAAAAAAAAAAAACTCCTTACATCAATGTCTATGTATTTTAGAACCTTCCGAATATTGTGCATGAAACAAAATCCTCATCATCTCCTTTCCACGCCACAACATATTAAAATTGAAGGAGGGCCCACAAAGATATTGCTCAAACTTATAATACGAAATGTGCAAAAAAAAATAAGGAAAAAATCAAAATTGCCTCACGGGTCGCACATGGCCTTGGACCCAATTATTTTTTAGTGTAACCAGAAGGTACGAAGCAAGCAGATTTAAATCTAATTATCTAGAATAAGCCCTTTTTAAGCTGAACAACTTTTGCACTCCTTCCTTTGACTTTATGATTTCGCAAACTTCAATAGTTGAACGTGAGTTTCGATTCGATTTCGATGTTATAGTGTGCAGTCATTGTGACCGCTGATACGTGGCGCAAACAAGGCCTCCACTTTGATCATTTTTACATAGCGCTTGTTGCATGTATTGGCAACATACGTATTTTATGCATTAATTATACCACTTGATAATGACAAATGGTCAGTGATCCAATAGATACACGAGCACTTTTCCAGGAAAACTTGAAGAAATCCTCCTCACTTTGCGCCTCAATTTTAGTTCCCAGTCTCTATATCTATAATCATACTAGCTTGCACGTTGAGTTTTGGTACTTTACACCAATTTACGCCTCGTGTCATTTAACATGATGGCTTTAATTAGACATTGGTCCATAGTTTCGGACATACATATGCACCACAGATTTGCATGAGCTTTGATTAAGAAACTTCAATGCTTGAAAATATGCAGCTCACAAAGGAGAACCCGAGCGGGCTGATTCCGCCGCCGGTGAAGGTGGAGGCGGCTGAAGACGTGACGGAGGAAGCAGTGACCACCACGCTGAGGAGGGCCATCAGCTTCTACTCATCCATTCAGGCCCACGATGGCCATTGGCCTGCAGAGAATGCTGGGCCTTTGTTCTTCTTTCCTCCCATGGTAAGCCTCCGCTTTTCTAGGTCCGACGTCAAGCAGAACCCTAGACCCACTTAGAATGTTTTCTCTTAGGTCTAACGTTAAATAGATATAAAGAGACACACTAAAGATCTTTGTACGACGAGGAAGCATGAGCCCAAACCCAATCGGTACAGGATAATTTTCACTAACGAGTCGAACTCTGAACAACTAAGATGCACGCCTTCGAGTCCTTACGATTTCATTAAGATAATCTTTCTATTTCTCGCATTATTCCAGTCGATGATACAAATTATGAATTGAGAACACGCGTTGCAGGTATTTGCACTGTACATTACGGGAGCGATGAATGCGATATTTTCTCCAGAGCACAGGAAGGAAATCAAACGTTACATATACAACCACCAGGTGCACTTTGCTCTTTGATCTTTCATGCAAGATTACTTCATTTTTCATTTGATGCAAATACTTTCTAACGATAATGACGATGTATTTGTACTTGTTTGCCGATAAATTTAAAAGAACGAAGATGGAGGTTGGGGATTTCATGTAGAAGGGCATAGCACCATGTTTGGCTCTGCACTGAGCTACATTGCACTGAGATTGCTTGGAGAAGGGCTTGAAGATGGCGAGGATGGAGCCATGGCTAGAGGAAGGAAATGGATTCTTGATCATGGTGGTCTTGTGGGGACTCCATCTTGGGGAAAATTTTGGCTCACGGTATGCGAATATATATGTCTGTTTTTTTCATTGGCGTAAACTTAAGTTCAACTTGTTAATCTAGAGTTTGAATACATCCGAACACAAGACTGTTAGAGAAAGAAAAAAAGTCCTGCTAAAAGTTTAAACTAACACAATATAGAGTTCCATTGACCCTACTGAAATAAGAAAACGGGAAAAAATGTTCCATTTAAACAACAACGCATCATGCAAGTTTCTTGCCGACTAGAGAATTATGTTAAGATGCTAAAATTTACAAAATTGTTGCAGGTACTAGGTGTTTATGAATGGGCAGGGTGCAATCCACTGCCCCCAGAATTTTGGCTTCTTCCAAGAAAATTTCCCATTCATCCTGGTATGCTTAACTTGGTATCTTTTCCATAGCTTCGATCGAAGGTTGGATATGATTTTAGTGAATCGACATGTTAACTAATGATCAATTTCAGGTAACATGCTGTGCTATTGTCGTCTGGTTTACATGCCTATGTCATACTTGTACGGGAGGAGGTTCGTCGGTCCTATCACCGGATTGATTTTATCGTTGAGACAAGAGCTCTACACTGAGCCCTATAATGTAATAAATTGGAACAAAGCAAGGAATACTGTTGCAAAGGTGTGGCTTGTGCATCCTGTTTTCTTTTTCTTTAGAATCTGGACTGATATGTTGCTTAATGATCCAATTATGATCTCTGTAATGTGATAAATCTAAAATTTAAATTCAGAAATTGTCTCAATTAATAAATGATTTAAAACCAACCCTGGTCCTGGAAAAAGCTATGGATGTTTTGAAGGCCATTCTCTCCAAAATGCAACAACTCTTCTGCTGGTAGAAAGGAAGTTTTTTTTTTTTTAATCTATTGTTCAAGGCATGAGATAAAATTGAAATATGTTTGGTGAACTAGGGAACACTTGTTGACATGTATGAAAATGAATTGAAATGCACTAGTTAAGTTAATGAATATGTGAAGCTTAACCAAGTACTGATCTTCAGGAGGATTTATACTACCCTCATCCTCTAGTACAAGATATGCTATGGGGATTCCTTCACCACGTCGCGGAGCCAGCTTTGAAGCGCTGGCCGTTTTCCATGATAAGAGAGAAGGCTCTGAAAGTGGCGATCAAGCATGTGCATTACGAGGATGAGAACAGCAGATACTTGACCATTGGATGTGTGGAAAAGGTTCGAAGAAGAACACGATAAGTAGCCTTCATTATGATTCTAACAAAGCGTGTCAAAGACCGAACAATCTTAACGTGTGAATGTGAAATATTTGTAGGTTTTATGTTTGATTGCTTGTTGGGTGGAAGACCCGAATTCAGAAGCCTACAAACGTCATCTTGCCAGGATTCCAGACTACTATTGGATAGCTGAAGATGGACTTAAAATGCAGGTAACGACTTCATATCTTGACCCATATATCTTCAAAATGGTGTAGCTCTCCATCACTGAAGCATCAAAGAGAATCATTACTTTGGAATCCCAATTGGCATACGGTGGCAAGCAATTTAATCAAAATTAGCATTGGTGTTATCAAATTATCTAAGCTAAAAAGTTCATTTCGGTTTGCACAGACCTTCGGCTGTCAAATGTGGGATGCGGCTTTCGCCATCCAAGCAATCATGTCAAGTAACCTAACAGAAGAGTATGCAACTACATTAAGGAAAGCGCATGATTTCGTGAAAGCTTCGCAGGTAATGTCTACTCGATTTTAACGAGGTTGGTCACTAAATGTAGTTCATGCATTCAATCGAAACATGCTCTTTTGAAGGTCCGAGATAACCCGTCTGGTGACTTCGAAGCAATGTACAGACACATATCTAAAGGAGCGTGGACATTTGCTATGCAAGACCATGGTTGGCAAGTTTCTGATTGTACAGCAGAAGGGCTAAAGGTAATTAAATCAGTCATGTGCATTTGATGGGGTCTTGGTAGCTTCTTTTAAAGTGTAGTTATACTTTTAACATGCGATGGTGTCGTGGCTTTCACAGACAGCGCTTCTGTTCTCACAAATGTCTCCGGACCTGGTGGGCGAGAAGATTGAAACAGAGCGATTCTACGATGCCGTGAATGTTATTCTTTCCCTACAAGTAATTAAGAACTACTTTTGCCCTTTCTTTTTTGGTTCCTTTCATAATTCAGTGAATGAATAAGATAAATTCAGACACTAGAATATTGTCACACAATCTATTTGATACATTACAAAAACTATTGCAGAGTAGCAATGGCGGTTTTCCTGCTTGGGAGCCACAAAGAGCATATGAATGGTTGGAGGTAACTTTGAGCATCATGCAGTCACCAAGTCTACTTTCTAATGTTCTTTGAAATAGCTTATACGGATAAACACATGCAAAAATATATCTCACAACTCTCAAAACCCTTCTTTTTTTCTTTACCAGAAGTTCAATCCTACAGAATTCTTTGAGGACACCCTTATTGAAAGAGAGTAAGTCGTAAAAACCATCAACACTTACTGATCAACCTGAGCAGTTTACTTATGCATACAATAACTCATATGCTAACATAGGTACGTGGAGTGCACCGCGTCCGCAATCCAAGGCCTTGCGCTCTTCAAAAAATTGCACCCGAAGCATCGTCAAAAGGAAATCAACAGTTGCATCGCGAGAGCGATAGACTACATCAAAGACACTCAGTTGCCGGATGGTTCATGGTGAGATACTGCATGAGAAAACTGGACATGTTACCTTCCTTCAATTGAACATACTGTAAGTTGACTTAATGTGAGATTGTGTTATCAATTTAGGTATGGATGCTGGGGAATTTGCTACACCTATGGCACTTGGTTTGCCGTAGAAGGGCTTGCGGCTTGTGGGAAGAACTACCGCAACTGTCCAACCGTGAGAAAAGCCTGTGAATTCTTGCTGTCAAAACAGTTGCCTTGTGGCGGATGGGGGGAGAGTTATTTATCTAGCCAGAATAAGGTATGCCAGTCATTATATATTTTTTACATACTATAGAGATTATTAAATATAATTCCTTTGATATGATTGTCCATAATTAATTTTATATAATCATGTAAATGTAGGTTTATACAAATTTGGAAGGAAACCGACCAAGCTTGGTTCAAACAGCATGGGCTTTGTTGTCCCTCATTGATGCAGGACAGGTTAGTCTTTTAGTATATATGTGACATGATACATAGGCTACCAAGCCGATTCATCGAGCAATTATCGGGGTGCACTGGATTCGTGTGAGCCGCCTACACGCACGACGTGTACGTACGTACACACGCAAACAATGTTTGATAAGTGAGATCTTAGAATGAATTATTGACATTTTAATCTAACCAGCACACTTGATCAAGATTAGCAAAGAAAATGTCGCATAAAAATAGCAATAGATTTGTCTATTTTGATAATAATATGATATAAGCGTGTACTTTTGGTCCACTCAATCTTACTTATGATTATTTATTTATTTGTTCATTTATTTTTATTGTAGGCCGAGATAGACCCAACACCCATCCATCGCGGAGTCAAAGTGCTGATCAATTCACAGATGGACGATGGTGATTTTCCTCAACAGGTAATTATGACAGTGCTTTCTACAGTCGTTACTAGTCATAAGTTTCATTTTAATGTAATGTGCTTAATTTAATTATTATTATTTTATTTACTTTTATTGCCTACAGGAAATCACCGGAGTATTTATGAGAAATTGCACATTAAACTACTCATCGTTTAGGAACATCTTCCCAATATGGGCTCTTGGAGAATACCGAAGGCGAGTTCTCTTCGCATGAAGCTTAGGACATGATGATAGTTGTGACGTAATAAATCATCATTTAAATAATGCAAGTTCCGAAACTGTGACGTGTCTTATCTCGAGTCTCCTTCTTCCTTTCAAGTGTGAAAAGTCAATTCCCAATTTCACCACAGATTATACGTAATGTTGTATTTACTTGTGGACGTCGAGTATGTATAAATCTCAAGTGTACGGCTTAGCAAAGCTAATGTCATATTTAGTGTGTGTAATTCTACCATCTAAACCTTTGGACCACGCTACATCATGAATCTTGAGTGTTTGGCAATGAATTTATGTGGTGAAATTGTCCAATCGGTCCTAAACCATTATATGGATGTCGATTCAATCATAAACTTTCTAATTTTGTCAATTTAGCTTTAAATCTTTGCGAGAAATTCCAATTTTGGGCTAATTTTCTTTCGAAATTGATAATGTAGTGGTGTGTCACGTAAAACAGCTGACGATGACTGGATTGCCAAGTTAAGTGATTTCCGAGGAAAATTGGTCGGAAGAACTATATCGGAATTCCGCGCAAAGGTTTAAGACTAAATTCACAAATTCGTAAAGTTTAGAATTGAATTGGTATCCGCACAATAGATTTATAGGACTGATAGGTAATTTTCCCAATTCATGTTGTGAAATATTGAAAGATTGTTGCGACCTTCTAGAACGGGCTCGGGGAGAATGGGATTAGAGCTACTGTCGAGTTCACGATCGACAGTCTTTAGTCAGTACAGGTTCTTTCAAACTCTTATCTCGCGAAGTTTGATTTAATTGATTAACCTATGAGAATTCTATCATACGATGGAGTTGTCACTAACTCATTTGGGTGGGCTAGAAGCCAAGTGAAGTAGGGGAGTATAGCTCACCTCCTACGCAACCAAAGACCTAAGATTGGGGACTTACACTAATTATTAAGCTAGTGCCATTTCGGAATCAAAACTTAATTATTTGTCAACTAAAGTCTTTGCACAATCTTTTTACCAAATTATGAGTTCCAAAGTTTTCATCCGGTAAGTGTTCATGCAATGTTTTTGGTGTTTATTATGATCATAAGTAAAACCTAACCATTTAACTAGAACAAGCAAGTCACAACACAAAAAAGCAACACGAGAGAAATCACACCAAACACATCAGGAGTAGTAATAAAAGGTAAATAAAAGATGAAGTGCGATGAAGTAATCTAATATGAGTCGGTAAAAAATATAACAGTGATTCCTTATTGAGCCTTAGGACATCAACCCCCGTGAGCTAAGTTCAAATTGAGTCCAATTTTTAGCCTAAAGGATCAATCTAGAAAAAACTTAGCTATATCATAGATAACCACAAAAATACATAAACTAAATGTAGACTAACTAAATGAAACTAAGCTAAATCTAATGCTAAAATCTAACAACCTAATCAGGGCCGTTTCTAAGCTAATCTCTAATTTTTCAATTTTTTGATTTTTTAATAATTTTTAATAAAAAATATTCCGAAAATTGGGATTCAGGGTGGGCCATTAGGCCCAGACTAAATAAGGACAAATGTGGTTGCACGGGTCTGGGCCACGGATACGATTGGGCTTGTTTTAAGGGAGTCCACTTGAAATAAAAAAGTCATCAAGCCCATTTTGTTGAAACTTATTGCACTTAAGCCTATAGATGGCTTAAGCCCTAAACCCACACTAAGTATATCTCCCATTATAAAACCCATTCTTTTTTATTTTTTATTTTTTTTATTTTCAGCTATGGCATACATGACAATACAATTTGTTCTTGTTTCGCCTCGATTCCGAGACGAAATATCTTTCATCGAAAGTCATTCTTCGGCTTTTAATGAAAAGCAACCAAGTTCTGTAATGATTCTGGGCAGTAGATATCCAGGTGAGTAATAGAATCAACCAGCTTGAACTGAAAAGAAACAAACCAGAACACTGTGTCGAAAGTTAATTGTCGACAAGCCCAGATTGTACAATGGACACAAGTATAAATAGACTTCACCTGAATCTGATCGGCGATAAGACCTGGCTATACTGAAATATTACGTTAGAAATCGGTCGATGACGTAATACAAGGATAAAGAAATACGTTTGACGACACGAATTTGAGAGCTACTGCTAAAGGCTATAACTAAGGAATTGTTGACACCCAAAATTATCCCTGGTGAGAGTGGGCCGTTTACAAGTTACAAAAGATATAAAGTACAGCCCACATAGCGAAAATCCAAAAAGGCCGCAAGTCAGGCCCAGAGACATTAAGAAGACCTAAGGTAATTGTCGACAAGACACGTCATAGAGGTATCGACAAGTTAAAAATCACGAGCCTTGCACGTGACATCGACGAGTTCAAGATCACGAGCCTTGCACGTGACGTCGACAAATCCAAAATCACGAGCTTTGCACATGACGTCGATGAATCCAAGACCACGAGCTTTGCACGTGACGTCGACGAATCCAAGATCACGAGCTTTGCACGTGACGTCGACGAATCCAAGATCACGAGCTTTGCACAGAATCATGGTAATACGTGGCGGAAAATTCATTTACACGTGTCAAAAGGTAAAGATATGACCGTGGGCGTGAAGATCAAGGAAGAAATAAAGAGATACGTGGAAGAAAATTAGCTACTACGTGATACCCAAGGAGCGTAAGCAACATCGATAAGTCAGGAAGCGGTTAAAACGCGAAACGTAAAGAAGTGGAAAACGACTTTCAAGGAGAAGTGCGGTCAACAGTTATCAAGCTGCTCTATAAATACTCAAGGATTTCCAACGAAAAAAAAAAACCTTTCGCAAACAACACAACATATCTTTTATCAAGCTTTACTTTTAGCACGTTAGGAGTAGTTTTAGCTGTAATTTCAAATTCTGCGTCGTAAATTCAATTCCGGCAAGTGTCTTTATCAGGTTTAACATTGTTGATTAAATTCCAATGTTGTGCCATTAGTTCAGCGTCGTCGATTAAATTTCGGCATTGTGCTTGGAATATAGCTGTTGATTAGATTCCAGTCATATTCTCTCAAGTTACGTCATTGACTAGATTCTGGCGTACCTTAAATGGTAAATACCGCATATTAGCTGTGTCGTTGATTAGATTCCGACATAGCTTGGTCTCGGTATTTGCAAGTTGTCGTTTCATTGTTAGTATTGTCGAGTTTGGTATCATATCGAGTCAGGGTGTAAGATCTAAATTGGGATTAATAAACGCATTTGACATTCTCTGTCCAAGCTTGACTCAAGACCCTGGTCTCCTCTAATAAAATCCGAAACGCAGCGTTCGGTGAAAGATTTTCGACGGAATAAAAACCGGCGAAACATCTTTTTGGCACGCCCGGTAGGACCCCTATTGAGTTAAGTAGAGAGAGTGCTATGCCACGCACCCGGAGTAGAACCAACTCGGATAATACTACTGACGAGCAAGATGCGTCGATGGCGGAAGATAATACCCGTGCTGAGACATCGTCTGCTCAACTTCTTCATACCGAGGTTGCTAACCAATCTCGAGAGGAGGTCGCAGATATGTCGAAGCAGCGTGTTGAAGATAGAAGGCAAACTGAGCTCACACCAGTTGCACTTTCTACCATGAGGCGGACTATCGAAGAAACTCAAAACGAGTTCGCTGATTATGTGGTAAGGCGTATGACTGAAGTGGTTAGGCCTTTGATTATTAACACTTATCATGACTGCATGCTAGGTCAACATGGAGGGACTACCGCACCGACCCAACTGAGAACAGGATCTCCGTCAGCATTGGGGGCTCCTGCAATACAGTTTGGAACAATGATGCAAAGTACATCTCCGATCTCACCCATCCGAATATTACCAAGGAGAGAAACTTTGCCAATAGCACCCAGCGAGGGATTACCTCACGCTAGCGTGGACCCAAATGGAGGAATTGCTCGACAATCGATGATCGATGAAAACCTCCAAAGGGGACATCAGGTTACTCAGGTGCATGGCCCCCGTATCATCCAGGTAAATCCTCCACCTGTAGTCCTAGATGCTCAGAATCTTGCAACACCCTTCCCTAAGAGGCAAGAACAGATCCAACAGATAAACGTCCAACCACAACGTCAGGCACCCCAGCCTGCAGTGCCTAACGTAAATCAACCTTTTCCACCCCCTATGGGTCCAAATGTAATCCAGCAACCATTGCCAGCACAGTTAAATCCACTAGCTAACCCACCTCTGATTGCTCACAATATACCATAGCTAATGTAGCCACCACCTCAACAGCAGCCACAGTTACCACAGCAGCCATTTTACCAATTGCCTCATCAAAATTTGAATCAACCATTGCCACCTAATTATGTTGTAGCTCATGCGCCTATTGTGGGTCAAGTGCAAAA
Organism: Syzygium oleosum; assembly: GCF_021117445.2. Lineage (NCBI taxonomy): Eukaryota > Viridiplantae > Streptophyta > Magnoliopsida > Myrtales > Myrtaceae > Syzygium > Syzygium oleosum. The sequence continues at coordinate 1,431,255 of NW_026607500.1, read as the reverse complement.
TCAGTTAATAGTGGACCCTGTAATAAGGGGATATGGCCATGATATGGGATACCTCCCAAACGTTTATAGAAAATCATATCCTGATTGGATGGATACTATACCATATCCAAGAGATTTTAAAATGCCAGAATTTACATTGTTCACTGGAGAGGAAGATCAGTCCACTTTTGAACATGTTAATCGTTTTCTGGCTCAATGTGGTGATGCGGCTTATACTGATTATTGGAAGTTGAGACTATTTCCCTTATCCTTGTCAAAAACCACGTTTACATGGTATACTGCCTTACCTACAAATTCGGTTACATCATGGGAATAAATGGAGAGATTATTTCATTGCCAATTTCAAAGAGCTGTGCCGGATTTGTCGGTAGCAGACCTATCGACCATGAGACAGTTAGCTAATGAATTTGTCGATCAGTTCGTTTCCAAGTTTAAAAGGGCAAGGAATAAGTGTTTAGTCCCTTTACCTAAAAAGACTTTTGCGGACCTCGCTTTTAATGGACTGAAGTTTGAAATCCGAGAAAGAATGGTTGGACAACCATATTCAGATCTGTTCCAGTTATTAACCATAGCTACTAAGCATGAAAGTCTCTTTCAGAAAAAAGACAAAAGGTATGGTCAACGGGGTGAAGTTCGTTGGGCTGACGCTGACGAGAGCGAAGATGAAACTGAATCAGCAGATATAGCAGATGTGGCTCTCCCTAAAATGGTGATTGATAAGCCATACATTTGCAAGGCTCTAAAGCTAGCAAGAGTTAAAGAAATATCCAACCTCATGTCCAAGGCTAAGGAACCCATATTTTATTCTTTCAATATCAATAAGACAGAGGAAATATTTGACTTATTATTAGCCGACGGCCAGATCAGACTCACGGAGGGTCAGGTTATACCCACCAAAGAAGAATTAGCGGGAAAGAAATATTGTAAATGGCATCATTCATGGAGCCATGCCACCAATGACTGTCTTGTATTTAAAAGAAACGTCCAGGAAGCTATTAAGCAATGGAAGATAAAATTCTCTGAGGACAAAGGTAAGTCCCCGATGAAAGTTGATGTCGATCCTTTTCCTGTAATGACGGGGATGGTGTCATTAAGGACAAAGACCAGGGGGCATCAGCCATATCGTTTTTGCGAAAAGTGTAAACAACTATTGGAACAAGACAAACATTACTCCAACAGTCGAAGACGTCCGCCTAGTGAAGTTGTCAACGGATTCCGCGACTTGGTGCTCACTGATTCATATGATGAACAAACTCCTCCTAGGGGTGTTAATCATCATAGAGGCCGTCGAAGCCATAATAAGACTATTAAGTCATTCAAGAAAAGGTACGAAGAATGTGACTCGACTATTGGTACTTTTGGAGAGCCTAGTGGTAAATATGATTATTATGTTAGTTATGCTCCACCACCTTCGTACAATGGGAAGATTGAGCCAAGCGGATGGGGTTCTAACTTCCATGATCAAGAGGATCTTTGCACAGACCCTCATCCACAATGTCGACAAACTCTGAAAGTGCCAAAAGACCCACTTGTAGGTCAATGGTATGAGGCCCACCAAACTCAAAACCGTAGTTCAAATCTGACGCAAACTCAAAAAAGGAGAATGCTGAGGAAAAGAAAGGAGTATTAGCTCCAACAACAAGTAAGTCAAGTTCACATCAAGCAGGTTAGACCAACCTTAATCGCAGAACAAAAGGTCAAGCCAAAGTACCCTAAACGTAGAAACTTAGTCTAAAAAAGAAAACCAGGTATTCAAGTGTCGACATCTGGTCGACCTCAGCAATCTTCACCAAAGCAAGACATTGAGCCTGCACGGTGTGAACCACAACAATTGTCAAGATCAATCTCGTCATTAAGTTCTTGCATGGTGCGAGTATGTCTTCCATCGAACCTACGGGTTATGACAGTGGAGCCAGGTCATATGGAAGAAATTACAATGGAAGAGAAAGAAAAAGCAGAATTTCACTTTGATATGGAGGAGGTGGTTGAATTCGAGAAACCTTCACCCAAGGGTTCAAACCATTTAAGGGCTCTGAATATAAACGCAAAAGTTAATGACCGACTGGTGTCTCGAGTATTAGTGGATGGGGGATCTATACTGAATCTCATCCTATATCGTTTCTACAAGAAACTGGGAAGGCGTGACGAGGAAATTATTCCGTCGAACATCCAATTGTCCGACTTTACTGGAGAAGTCTCCGAAGTTCAAGGAATTTTCATTGCTGACTTGACCGTTGGCACCAAAACTTCCAGGACGTCCTTTTGTGTGGTTAATGCAGATGGATCTTACAATTTGCTATTGGGCCGAGACTGGATCCATGGTAATCAATGCGTACCATCAACTCTCCATCAGATGCTAGCATTTTGGAATGGAGATAAGGTAGAATATGTCAAAGCAAACACCCACAGACAACCTATACACATGCATTGGCACTGGAAGACAGTATATCCATCAGTAAGCCACCTTTCGTTGACTCCAATAGTATTGCATTTTGCCGTTTCGACAAAGGGATGGTTGAGTGGGTCCCAAAGAGTCAACTGGCAGTACAATTAAATGAGGTTGTCCATGGAGAACCTTATATTGTCAAAAGACCTCATTGAGAGGTACTCGGCCTATCAGGCCGAGCTTGCAGAACAATCCACAGAAGTTGTTGATGGAATCCTTGAGTTTGAAGAGTCACCTATAAAAGAAATTGAAAAATCAATTGAAGCTCGAGACCCGTTACAAGAGGTTAACCTTGGGCTAGGCAATGAACATCGACCTATTTACATAAGTTCGTTGATCGATGATAACTTCAAAGCTCAATTGATAAGACTCCTGAAGAAGTATAGGAATTGTTTTGCCTGGGATTATAAAGAAATGCCAGGATTAAGCAGAGATGTCGTTGAACACCGACTACTCATAAAAAAGGGGTTCAGGCCTCATAAGCAGCCGCCCAGACGATTCGCCCCGGAGGTTATCCTTAAAGTAAAAGAAGAAGTCGAGCGATTGTTAGCAGCAGGGTTTATTAGAACGGCATGGTACATCGAATGATTGTCTAACATAGTCCCGGTAAAGAAAAAGAATGGGAAGCTACGTGTCTGCATCGATTTCCGAGATTTAAACGCAGCCACGCCCAAGGATGAGTACTAGATGCCAATGGCGGATATGTTGTTGACTTGGCTTCTGGAAATGAAATTATGTCATTAATGGATGGTCATTCAGGCTACAATTAAATATTCATCGCTAAAGAGGACGTCCATAAAACTGCATTCAGGTGTCCTGGGGCTATCGGCACTTTTGAATGGCTCGTCATGCCATTTAGATTAAAGAATGCAGGCGCAACTTACCAAAGAGCTATGAACTTTGTTTTTCATGACATGATTGGAGAATTTATGGAAGTCTACATCGATGACATTATCGTCAAATCGGACAAGGTATGTCATTTAAATTATTTAGAACAAGCTTTTATTAGGATGCAGAAATTCGACCTAAAAATGAATCCATTGAAATGTGCTTTTGGAGTAAGGGCTGGTAACTTCTTAGGGTTCCTAGTTAATCAAAGAGGAATTGAAATTGATAAAAATAAAGCTAAGGCCATCTTAGAATTGCCGTCTCCCACAACCAAAAAGCAGCTTCAGATGATTTTAGGAAAGATAAATTTTTTTGCATCGATTTATTGCTAACCTGTTAGGAAAAATTGAGGTGTTTTCTCCATTGTTGAAGTTGAAAAGTCAAGAAGAATTTGTATGGGAGGACAAACATCAACATGCTTTTGACCAAGTCAAGCGGTACTTGGTTAACCCGCCAGTATTGATGCCGCTAAGAGCAGGTCAACCATTGAAATTGTATATGACCGCTACCGATACTACCATTGGATGTATGCTGGCGCAGGAGAATGGCGAAGGCAAAGAGCAAGCAGTGTATTATTTGAGTCGGATATTGAATGATCCTGAAACAAGATATACTATGATTGAGAAGCTATGCTTGTCATTGTTTTATGCATGTACGAAATTACGTCATTATATGCTGCCGACCACGGTACATGTAATATGTAAAACAGACGTGATTAAGTACATGTCGACTCGGCCTATTGTTAAAGGCCGAATTGCTAAGTGGGCGTTTGCTTTGACCGAAATAAATCTGGTCTATATACCACTTAAAGCAATAAAAGGACAAGCCATAGCAGATTTCATTACGGAATATCCTAGAGCACGAGATGAAAGCTATGAGGGATACGTTCACGTGGTCCCATGGCAGCTTTACTTCGATGGATCCAGTACCCCTGGGTTTGCTGGGGCTGGGATCATGATAATATCCCCTCATGGACAAAAAACGAAACTTATGTTCAAAATGGATTTTGAATGTTCCAATAATCAGGCCGAATATGAGGCCTTAATCGTTGGTTTAAACATCTTAGCCAACATGAAAATACGTTTCGTCAAAGTTATAGGGGATTCTCAATTAGTGATAAAGCAATTATCTGGGGAATACCAGTGTCTTAATGAGAATATTATATCTTATTATTCACTGGCCAAGGATCTCCTAAATCACTTTGACGACTTTGAGTTGATCCATGTTAAAAGAGAGCATAACGTGGAGGCCAATGATTTGGCACAAATGGCTTCTGGTTATAAAATATCAAAAGAGCTTATTGGCCATATGATTACTCAGACCAAGGTATTACCATCGATGGACATTAGAGTCATGTTTACACAGTCGACAGAAACTCTTGTCGACAACACGACTATTGACAAAATAGTAACCCAAGATTGGAGAACCCCATTTATAGAGTATCTCGATAACCCAGTCTCTACTGATAAAAACTTCAAAAGAAAAGCTTTCAATTATTTAATGATTGGAGACGAGTTATATCGTAAGACTGTGGATGGGCTATTGCTCAAATGTTTAGGACGACAAGAATCTGTGATAGCAATGGTCGAGGTTCATGAAGGCATATGTGGGGCCCATCAATCAGGAATAAAAATGAAGTGGTTACTCCGTCGACATGGTTACTTTTGGCCAACTATTACCCAAGACTGCATAAGCTATGCTAAGGGATGTGAAGCTTGTCAAAGGTACGGACCCATTCAACATGTTCCTGCAGCCGTAATGAAACCTATTATCAAACCTTGGCCATTTAGAGGCTGGGCTACGGATATAATAGGAAAAATCTACCCCCCTTCGTCTAGAAAACATAACTTCATTCTGGTTGCTACCGACTATTTTACCAAGTGGGTTGAAGCGGCCTCGTATAAGAATATAACACAAAAGACGGTGAGGGAGTTCATCAAGGAGCGTATTATCCATAGATTTGGCATTCTAGAAGCTATAACCACGGACCAAGGCACGGTTTTTACTGGGCAAGAGGTGATTAGTTTCGCCAAGGCTAGAGGCATAAAAATGATTCATTCAACTCCTTATTATGCTCAAGCCAATGGCCAAGCTGAAGCCTCTAACAAAGCCATCATTGCACTAATTAAACGACACCTGGACGATAATCCCAGAGAGTGGGATGTGTTATTGTCGACTGTATTATGGGCTTATAGAACGTCTAAAAAGATTGCTACCGGAACTAGCCCATATATGCTCACTTATGGACAAGAGGCAGTTCTCCCTGTTGAAGTCACGGCTCAATCCCTACGAGTCAGACTTCAAAATAACTTGGCCAAGGAGGAATATGACGAGTTAATGTTCGCCAACGTCGATGAATTGGGAGAGAACAGAGCGATTGCTCTGGAAAAGCTAATCCTCCAGAAAGATAGAGTTGCCAAAGCATATAATAAACATGTAAAACATAAACAGTTCGAAATTGGCGACCTAGTCTGGAAAACCATTTTGCCAACGAGTTTGGACAGTGAAAAGTTTGGTAAATGGTCACCAACTTGGGAAGGACCATTCATGGTAGCCGAAGCATTTGCTGGAAATGCTTATCGATTAATGGACATCGACGGAAGGGAATTTCCCCGTACTATCAACGGCAAATATTTGAAGAAGTATTATCCTACTATGTGGGAAATGCGAGACATGGAGGAAGAAGAGACTAAAAATTCTGAGTAAGTCCAGTTTCATTCACAAGCAAAAGACAGATTACAAAAAAAAAAAAGGACTTTGTTTTGGTTTTCTTCTTCTTCTTCTTCCTTCCTTCCTTCTTTCCTTCTTTCCTTCCTTCCTTCCTTCCGAACCCAGACCTGCCAGCCATCCTCACTCTCCCAGGCCGAGACCGACATGATCTCTAAAACGGGCCACGAAGTGCTGCATCCGCTCTTCTAAGTGCTGATTCGCCACTTCAGCCTGCTCTTTGGCCTCCTCGAGTTTGGGGAGCATCTCATCCAGGTTCGACAGCCGTTTATTAAGCCCTCGGATAAGTTCAAGGTGGGACTCCACCAGTTCATCCGACTTTTCCGCCAGTCGGCCCAAGGATGTGGAAGCGGAGGTGACAAAGGTTTCACAACGAGAATCCATCGAGAGGTCCATCTCGATTTCATCCTTTTCGGGGCAAGGAACTCCTCGCCTCAGTCTTTTCTCCGCTCCCCGGATCCGATCAACAATCGGCTCTCGGTATTTGTTAAGACGCTCTTGGGAAGAGTGAAGTTGGCCCTGCACGTCATAAAGTGTATTGTACACCACATCAGCATGCTCGACCTCCTCCTTGATGCTCTCGGACAAACGTTCCATAACAAAGTACGCACGGATGGCCTTCTCATTGTCCTGGAACTGGGACACCCCGTGCTCGAAGACGGTCACGAATTCCTCATAGTCAGCGAGGAAAGGATGATCGGAGGGCAGGTCATCGGGTCTCCCCTTGCGAATCAGCTTCTCGACCTTGGCTATCGCCTGGGGCTTGAGGACTAGAATAGCGTAGGTCAGGCTTAGGTAGGAGATGATCTCCTTCTATAAGGCCTTGAACTTGCAAGCACTCAAGGTTGGTGACGAAGCACTGGATTCCATCGACGATCAGCACAATAAAAGAAAGGAGATTTCTCTAGAGGATAAGGGGTTAAAATTCAAAGTCGAATGGTGAAGTCTTGATCACAATAGGCCCACTATTTATAGCCCGCAACTGGAGTCCCGAATCGTCACGAATCGGTACGAGAAGATTGACTGACGTGATGAATATCTCGGTGAGCACGCTCGTATCTGATTGATCAGCCCAAGATACAGCGATTGGAACGTTGCGAGTAATGGGTATTTATTCCTTGAAGGTTACGAAGCGAGATTCAGGGAAAAACGTGCCGATAATTACTCTTAGCCGTTCAATGATTTACACATGTACCGGTAGGATTCAACTACTACCCAGATGGATGTCCATACGACGGCAGAAGTAAATCACACCGATATAAAGTGATTACGCATCATGCTGATTCATTAAATGCAAGTACAGACGATTGTACACAGACGTCTTTTCGAGAGTATAAAGATAGGGTAGTTCGGTCAATAATGCCATACAAGTCATCAAAACAGGCGCAGACTATGATTATTCAGATAAAAGGAAAAGCTGAGCAATAAAGATATTTACATTAGTGCTATTCTCGGCATTAATGACATGGGAAAAGAAAGAAAAAGATGGTGCTAGCTGTAAATTAAACGAAATGTTCCTCGAGGCCCAAGATGAAGCCGTGAAGTTGGACTTCTCGATCACAGTTTAATTCCAGAATTTCGTTCTTTCTAGCTTGGCTGTCCTCCACCTCAGTGCTTAGTTGCTTCACGGTCGCTTCAAGGTATAGTATGACCTTACTTTGGTCAAAGAGTGTCGACATAGAAATACTTTCGTTGATACGGAATGCCTCGAAGACCTTTCGGGCCTCATCCAGCTCTTTTCCTTTAAGACTCAAGGTCTTCTCTTTGCCCTCGACGTTATTAATATATTCAAGCCCTGCTTTAAAAGCCTTCGTGGTTACATCGAATGAATAAGAGAATTCATGAAGAGCAAAGTCTAGAGCTCGACAAGGTAAATGGTTGGGTAAATTAGTCAGATAGTCAAGCAAGGACCTGACTTTGCTTTCGATCTCTAGGACGTCGCAAATAACGTCGTACCCTTCCTTTAGGAGCTCACAAAGTTGAGTTACTTTCGAGCGAATTTCATTATGATTAGTAGGGGGAAAAAGTTGCTTACCGAAGGACATTTACCCCCAATGACTCGAATGTTATTGACCTGAGGAGTTTTAAGGGAAGGATGATCCATAGTAGAGCTCACTTCGTCCATCGATTCGCTTAAAAATTCATCCACATCGGAGAAAGATAATGATGGCGTGCTCGGAGATAAGGGCATATCAAACATAGGAAACCTCATGAAAGGATGTAACAACCCCATTGGGAGCAGGGTTATCCTCGACAAGGCAGAATCCAGGTCTCCAGGAAAAATCAAGACCTTATATTCATCCCACCAGTGATTAAATGACATCGAACCATACGGAGTGCTGAAATTATCGACAAGATTGAATTGTCCCAGGATATATTTGGCAACCTCATTGTAGCATGATAGAGCATCATTCCGAGGAGACGAAGGATAAGGGAAGTTCATCGAGTAGACAATTGGCATAGGAATACCTTGCACCAATCCAAATTGACGGGCACAATAATGGGGGTTGTATGCCTCGAAGCCAACAGAAACCTTCCTCCAAAAGTGAATTCCAGTGGAAGATCGGTGGGAACAAGGATGCTTGCCCAAAATATTAAGGTATCATGTTGTATAGTCGATAAATCACACACGAAGTTTACGCCAAACCTATGAAAAGTGAAGTCCTTCAGGGTAAGCAGAATACCCAGAAAGTATTCCAAGACCAGAAGCCCTCCAATTGGTTGGAGAAAAATGCTACAAAACTTCCAGGGACCAAAAGCTGTCTCTATGGGTTGCTTATGTGCATCATACCAGTCGACGGGTATGGAACCGTAAGACATGAATAGATGAGGAAAATATGATTGAACCCAACTATGCAATATCCATAGCGGACCAATGAAAGGATCACGATGCGCGCTAAATAATGAGGATTGTGCATCGGTCAGACCTTTATATAAAGCGGACAAGGCCATTCGACCTAACCCCACATCAACACCTTGAGTAAGGGCGTATGCGATGTCCACAAAGTCACATGATATGGAGGTGGTACAAAAGATATATCGACAGAGCCAACAAAGCAAGAATGCAACATGTTCTTGAGGGGTTATTGGTCCGTCTGGCTTGCTAAATTCCTTGATGAAGTCAGGAAATGAGAGATCAACGAAAGAGATACCATAAAAATCTGGACATGACCACGACTTCTGATTATAAAATTTCACAAAAGGTGATAGGCCAGTCAGTGACCACATATCGAGTAAAGTAATGGTTACCGGACCAGGGGGCAGGAAAAAGCAATTAGTCGATGGTGACCAGAGACAGCAAAAAGCTCCGATAAGCCCATATTCCACAGGATCTATGGAAAGACAGCTTAATGATAAGGCCTCCTCTATCTTTGCCGCTTTCCAGATGTTGGACATTTCTGGCCTCATCCTTTGGTACCTCCGAGAGAATTGTTCGTCGTAGCACAGATACGAGTTGAAGCGAGAATTTGGTGATGACCAAGTCGAGATGCTAATTCGAGAACGACTAATGGGAAGAACCTCCTTATAATGACGCGGAAAATGCTCAGTAAAGATGGATGGTGGAGGTGTTGATTTGAGATACGGACCTAGGATCACGTGACGAGCTTTTGCATCGTAATCCATAAAGGATAGGGAAAGGCGCCCTTGTCATTCAAAACTCCGAAGGTTCTCAAAACAATTCAGGTGAATGAGAGCTTGAGCATTGATTGGGGAAAAAGAAAAGTTAGCCATTATGATGGGCCAAGTGATGAAGCTTGTTAACGGCCATTAGGTATTTATACTAGTCTATTTGGCCGATGAGTTAGGCCTACTAACTGATGACGTGCACATAAACGAAGGCGCAAGGCTTGGGACGTATTATCAAAATTGGTTATGAATGATCGTGGCACACGTAGGACACTCAATAAAAATAAGGATATTTTATTGAGGAGAAGAAGGCTTATCCGACAGAAAATCGTGAACCCCTCGTTGGAGGAAAAACAGTTGAGATTCTAGTCTACTCATCTCTGAAATACATGCACTTCTATTTTGACGATGTTCCATTGCAAAGTTCAATACTCGCACATGCTCCTGTTGCTTCAAACCTTTCAGAACGCCAACATGGTGACGCAGTTCTTGCTCAAGTTCTGCCTGTTGACGAAGCTTCATCTCTCGTTGTCGACGAATCTCCTCGAAGGCTGCCATAAGACGCCTTTCCTTCTCGACAAGGACGCTTACTTCGTCTGTAATAACCGGAAGGGACTCGCGACGGGCGTTCACTGTCTCACTAGCCTCCTTCACAACATCAGTTGGCTCCTCATGTACTTCTGTAGGAATGGCCATCTCTTGTACGTAACCCAAGAGTTGTTGATACTTACTGAACATAATCTGAAACTCTTGGGAGAAGACCTTGAGTCATTCCCTGAGTGCCGAAGGAAGAATGGATCCAACTTCAGCATTGTCATTCCCAAGACGCTCAATGAGGAGCTTGAATTGCTCTAAGGCTGTGGCATCATATGACATCCTTGCAAATCCTCCTATAGAGAAGTCTAAAAAGCGCGTCAACTCCATCTTCTTCTTGACAATGGCCAGCTTTAATTGACCAGAATGAGGCGACAAGTCATACGGATTAAATGCCAAAATAAATTCAGCTTCATTTATAGCGTGCATTGCCTTGCTCGTATAAGCGGTAGTCGACTGATGGTCAGGAGTTGATGAGACAGGCGTCGATGATAAGGCCTCAGCAGAGTTAGTCGTGAGGGCCGAAGCTACGAATACTGGAGAAGACGTCGACGGTAAGACTATGGAAGGATTAACCGCAGTGGCTGGAATAGTGGTCCGTTGGACCATAATACTTGTCGACGGACCACATGCTGTAAAACCAGAATGATATCTCAGTATCAGGATTAGAATTGAAGACAACGTAATGTTTGAAAGATATATACCTGTCTCAGGCATAATTGTCTCACGTCCAACCATATTAAGAGCGACAGTGGTCCCTATGGTGAAATCAAGAATCGGAGCAGAAGTGGGAACAATTGCTGGTATAACTGGAAAGAGAAGAAGAATAAATAAATCCAGTAAACAAGACGAGCAGAATACGCCAGACAACAACTAAAGTTTACCAGGGGTCACAATAGTGGATGAACCAGGCTGAGTGAAGAGCTGTACTCGGGATGCCATCGAATTGGTAACAGAGGCGCTGGAAGAGATCAAGGTAGTTGCGGCCGGTGTGGTGCTAGAAATACCAGTCGATGGAATTGAGATGTTGCTAACCCGCTCGACAGAAGGAAGACCAGTAGATGCCAAGATGGTAATAGGGTTATGAATTGTGGGAACAGAGATACTTTCTCTCGGACCTTTATCCAAAGAAGCAATGGGTTCTGAAGAAACTACATCACGTGCAACCGGCTCAGCAGATGGTTCGACAGATAAAGTACTGGACTTCTTTCTTGGAGAAGAAGGAGAAGATCTTTTCCTTTTCCTTTTCAGCAATGATACCATCTCTTCCAATGTTTCCTCTTCGTTTATCCCAGAGACAATCCAGAGGGGAGAAAGACCTTATAAGTAACAAACTAATATAAAGAAGAGGATAAGGTGAGTTGACACAGAGGAAGAAAGACAGAGATTTACCATCAGTAGGATTTTCTGCAGCATTGATACCTTCTGCGTCAGAGTATTCTTCTGTTTCTGAGTTAAGAAATGGAAAGTTAGAAGATGCAACGGATTGAAACTGAATAAAAACGTAGAATGGTGGTGTCTATATCTTGGGTAATCGGTTTCTTAGAACCACTCCGCTTCACACAACCAATCGCGGATCGGAGGGCCTCTTCGTACGTACTTTCAAATGCAAAGGAATATCACCAAGTTTGCCATTCAGCAAGGTATCCTGGACGGGCTCTGAAACCATTAGGGAGGTTTGCACTGTAATGGATGCGCATTGTTTTAGCAATTTCAATACAACAGAGAAGTGGGCTTCGATTCTTGAGAGAGTATTCTTTCTTCTTGATCCCTTCCGAGAAGCCCATTGAATAAGGAATTGGCATGCGAATTGCTTGCCAGAGTCCAAATTGCCTAGCACAATATTGTGGAGAGTATACCTCAAACCCAGGATAGAATCGACCCTTCAATGAAGTCCATATGGGAAGATCTACTGCAGATAGAGCACAAGTCCAGAAAGGCCTATAAAGATTGAATCGAGCTGGATCGAACAAATAATCAAACTCTCTATGGCCATATTTAAAGAAAATGACTCGGTCATGATTAAGTTCAATAAAAGCTCGAAGATAGAAGATAAAAGGAGGCGCTTGAGAAGCAATATGTCGAGGGGAACAGCTCAGCAATCGACACCCCAAGGGTAAAGGTACAGGTCTTCTATACCCTTGCAGAGACAAATGGGGAAGATGACGACCACCTTTACTAAAAAGGGAAGGGAAATACAAAGCCATCCATGCTTGAAGTATCCAAAAAGCGCCCAAGATAGTTCCAGAATCCCCGAACTTCATCGCCCGAGAAGCATGAGTAAAGCCTCTATATAAAATTACAAGAACAAGAGGGGCCAATGCGAAGAAAAAGAGACGCTCATCTTGGGTAACAGGACCCGAAGCTCGATGAAATTGAGACAAGAAATTGCTGTATGCCAGAGCATCTTGAGAGATAAAAGGAGTGGACAGTACAGGCAAATTCTTGACGGCGTGACCAACCAATTCAAAACCCGCTATGGCAAATACATTGAGCATAGTGATGGACATGTGGCCCCAAGGAAAAAAGAAACAGTTGCTAGAAGAGGACCAGAAAGTGATGGCGGAGCCCAATAACCCACGTTCCAGGTCATAAGATGACATACTAACCTCGAGAGCGATGTCGATTCCGGCAATTGTCCATAAAAGTCGAGTTTCTTGGTCAGCCTTCAACCGAATAAACCATTTGTGAAAATCCTCTTCGTAAGAAGGGAAACCTCGAAATCGAGAAGACCCAGTGGACCACACATCCGTAATAGAAGAATGTTGCAGTGCCAAAGTCTCACTGTGTTTATACGGGAAATGGAATTGGAGATTCACAGGTATATTGAGATGGTCCGTGAAACTGGGGCCTAGAGAGAAACAGTTGCATTCATCCTCGACAGCTTTCATTAAATGAAAAAAGCAATTACCAGCACGCAGATCGTCTTTAAACTTATCAAAAGCTGCGATATAATTGCTGGCTGAATATTCAGACTTTTTGGACGCCATAAGAAGCGATGGATCAAGATCGGAAAAGGGTTCAAGAAAGGATTTTTAGGGTTGGAGAAGAAGACGCGACGGTGAAACAAGGTTTTTACAAGAATAAAGGATGAAGAAGACGATTTGAAAAGTCACAACTGTTCGGGGAAGATACGAGGTGATGTGTCCAACAGGTATTGGGTGAAGAATTCGTAGGGACTGCTCGAAAGGACGTCAAAGGACAGAAAAGCATGATCATCGCCTAGGGACTCGTACACAAACAAGGTACATCTTTAAAAGAAATAATTCAAATTTATTCCTTTTAAAATGGGGCTATGTTGACACCCAAAATTATCCCTGGTGGGAGTGGGCCGTTTACAAGTTACAAAAGATATAAAGTGCGGCCCACATAGTGAAAATCCAAAAAGGCCGCAAGTCAGGCCCAGAGGCATTAAGAAGACCTAAGGTAATTGTCGACAAGACACGTCATAGAGGTGTCGACAAGTTCAAAATCACGAGCCTTGCACGTGACATCGACGAGTTCAAGATCACGAGCCTTGCACGTGACGTCGACGAATACAAAATCACAAGCTTTGCACGTGACATCGATGAATCCAAGACCACAAGCTTTGCACGTGGTGTCGACGAATCCAAGATCACGAGCTTTGCACGTGACGTCGACGAATCCAAGATCACGAGCTTTGCACGGAATCATGGTAATACGTGGCGGAAAATTCATTTACACGTGTCAAAAGGTAAAGATATGACCGTGGGCGTGAAGATCAAGGAAGAAATAAAGAGACACGTGGAAGAAAATTAGCTACTACGTGATGCCCAAGGAGCGTAAGCAACATCGATAAGTCAGGAAGCGGTTAAAACGCGAAACGTAAGGAAGTGGAAAACGACTTTCAAGGAGAAGTGCGGTCAACAGTTATCAAGCTGCTCTATAAATACTCAAGGATTTCCAACGAAAAAAAAAAACCTTTCGCAAACAACACAACATATCTTTTATCAAGCTTTACTTTTAGCACGTTAGAAGTAGTTTTAGCTGTAGTTTTCAGATTCTGCGTCGTAGATTCAATTCCGGCAAGAGTCTTTATCAGGTTCAACATTGTTGATTAAATTCCAATGTTGTACCATTAGTTCAGCGTCGTCGATTAAATTCCGGCGTTGTGCTTGGAATATAGCTGTTGATTAGATTCCAGTCATATTCTCTCAAGTTACGTCATTGATTAGATTCTAGCGTACCTTAAATGGTAAATACCGCATATTAGCTGTGTCGTTGATTAGATTCCGACATAGCTTGATCTCGGTATTTGCAAGTTGTCGTTTCATTATTAGTATTGTCGAGTTTGGTATCATATCGAGTCAAGGTGTAAGATCTAAATTGGGATTAATAAACGTATTTGACATTCTCTGTCCAAGCTTGACTCAAGACCCTGGTCTCCTCTAATAAAATCCGAAACGCAGCGTTCGGTGAAAGATTTTCGACGGAATAAAAACCGGCGAAACAGGAATTGAAAGAACTTTGTAGGAAACCTTAAAGATTAATTAAAGATAATATTTTGTTTAATTTGTGCGGGGGCATCCCGTCGCTCCACTAGTGGTATCTATAGGAAAAGTGGTAACCATCCTTCGATGATGTTCAACAGTTATGTTTCTAGCGGTTATGCTCTTTCAAGCAATTTTTGTCAACCTTGTACATATCTATTTGTTTCCGCATAGTAACCGCTTCTAGGTGATGCTTGGTAACTCCCATTGACCTCATTTGTTCTTCTTCACTTCCATAAATTCTATCCATGTTCTAAAAACTGTTCTTCACGCATAAAAACAAATATATGGCCATCGATGATCACTCCATGAATGGGTTTTTTGAATGGTAACCGTTCCCTTCTCAATGCATATCTTCTATGTTAGTTACTTTAATAGTTTTCAAATTTCATGTGGTACCAGGACTCACCGCCGACGCCAATATTAGTGATTATATATCGACCGTTACCATATTTTGATAAATGGATACGTCATATTAAAGATCATCGTCCTCGATCAGCACATGTTGATTCTTGTACCAATCAATTGACCAATATGTGCAGGATCTTACCTTTGTGTTATACACGTGATTACCTTTCCTTATTCGCGTGCCATTCACATGCCTTTCCTTACTCGCGTGCCAGGCACGCATATGCATATAGATGACCAGATTATTTTTGGTGTCAACAATTCTAAAATGAGATGTAACCTTAACATGAACAAGCAAACCTAATCAATTCTAACAAAAAGAAGCTTGATCAATTACGACACAAAACCCGGGAACTACATGTGCATTACCGAACGAAGTTCTAACCTGAGCACCTTTAATCTCAGTCATTAATGGCCATGCATCAACTGAACTTTCTACAGACCAGTTCCTATCAATACCAAAAACTATAATCACAGCACGATCACGAGTGTTCACACATAAAGTTTCACGTTACAATTTCGAAACGCGTACGATTTAAAATTGAAAAGACCTTGTAATGCTAATGGGGACATGAACTAACACGAACGACTAACACAGTAGGACCAATACGTAAGTTTACGAAGGGATTTCCAGACAAGCAGTAAATCATGTAGGGCCGAGACATAGAAACATAAAACCAAGTTTGAGATAAATCAACAATGAGCGAAACAATCAGATATACGATTAGAGGCTATGGCTGAGAGACCCAACAAAAATAAATGAGAGAGAGGTCCTTGGAAATATAGAACCTCGAATCCAACTGATAGGAATCGGTGGAATGGAGGACTCCTGTTGTCCTAACTAGAGAAGATGAAACCTATGAGATAAAACCACCTTGTCGGATACATGATGAGTAAACAGAGAGAGAGGGCAAGCGACCGCAACCAAAGGGGCGAGGGAGGAGCTAGTGACGGCGGAGGATTTGGAGTGACATGAAGCGGGGGACGAACGGGAAAGACTGAAAAGGAGAGTGTATAGTGCCGGAATGAGTTTTGGCCGAATATACTTGACGATAGAGAGAATGGTCGCGAGAGTTAGTGGCGGTGAATGTGGTTGTCGGAGGAAATAGAGGAGAAGATGAAGTTGAGAGATTCTCTTTTTTACAAAAGACGAGCGGAAGCCTCTACCTTTTTTTGGTCCTCTCGAGAGTCCCCTCTTGAAGGAATTAAAAGGCGTCTTTTTTTCCAAATAAAAAAGGAACCTTTTTTTTTAATCAAGATGGGATTTTTCCTTTCTTTTTTTTCAGCCGCCAGCCCCCCCTTTGCCCTAAACAAAATCTCCTAAGGTTTTGTGCTCTTGGGCCACTTGTCACGATCTCAAAAGATAAGGGTTTAAGTTATTAAATCATTGGGCATCATGTGTTCTATTGTGGATGGTGATGATTTTGACTAATGGAAGTGTGCCATGTGGCATGTGAATTTTGGCCAGAGAGAAAGAGAGGCACGGTTTAGGATCAGACTAGGCCGAGCTCTATCGGGTCGGGACTAATGGGCCGGGTCAATCTCAGTCAAAATGAGTAGACCTGGATTCTAGCAATCTTTTATTATTAACAATATTTTCTCAGTAAACCAGTTAGGAAAATTTAGGTGTAAAAAAGATTTAATCGATTGATGGGTAATTTTCCCATTTCATCTTGTAAAAAAGTAAATGTCACTATCTCCGTTTTAAACATTCCAAAAACTTTGTTCAATAGATAACCAATTATTTTCCCTAAACCACAATGCTAATGAGTTCATATCATAGATGTAAAACACAATGACAAATTCTCAACCCAAAATGAGAGTATGTTACTCTCAATTTGTACATGTTGTTTCTGACCCAAAAAATGTATAGACGAAACTATAATAAGTAGGGGTACCTCAAATATAAGCCAAAAGCTAGAAAATGGGAAAATTTGTTATTTAAGTTCCAAACCTATTGTGCGTAATCCAATTAAGCCCTAAGTATTTCAATTGATCCAATGTAGTCTTAAATTTTTTAGGGAAAATGCAATTAAGTTTTGCGGCCAAAATCACATGAAATTGCTGACGTGGCGGTCAAGTTATATGTGTCACGATCGGCCATTTGACATGGACAAGTTTAATCGAAATGATGTCGTTTTACTTAATTCTATGAACTTTTTTTATTTTTTTCTTTTCTTTCCTTACATTTTTGCTTTCTCGCTAAAATTTAACATATTATTTCAAATTCAGAAAATTATGATAAAATAATAAGAGAATCTCGTATTAACATTTGGGTGTTGTGGAAGTTTTAGGAGTTTCGAGTTCCGAAAACAACCGTCAAAGTGCAAGAACTGCAGGACTTAGATTAGGTAAAAAGCAAAAAGTGAAAATCAACGCAGATAGGCCCGTACATAGTCAAAGTGACCTTGGTTCACCTCTTAAAAATATTAAGCATATTATACAATTTATTTGATCTATTGCACTTCCCGAGCGCATGATGCGTGCGTGGGATAAGTGATTTCGGAAATGGGGATTTGCTAGGTTAAGTGTATGGACTAATGAGTTCAGTGATAATGGAATGTTGTGTAAAGGGCGAAGGATATCGAAGGTTTACCACTAAGGCATTAAGACACAAGCTACCAACCAAGGATAAAAAACCGAAATAATGAGAGCTCATCACAAAGGCATAATGGATTGCTCCACCGGTCAGGGACAAGGAATTGTTTGATTCACCACCAAGGAACTTAAATAAAGAATCGGATAAATATTCACTCAAGTAGAGGAATTCTCCTATATTCATCAACTCTCTGCGATACAATTGAGAACTCTCCTCAATTTATAAACAGACTAAACATAGGAAATAGATAAACATTAAAGAGACATGGGAACTAGAAAGCAATTAGAGTCCTAGGAACTAGAAAATGCATTAATGATGTAGAGACTTGAAATCTTGACTCTTCAGCCTTGAGCCTCATCTTCCAAAAGTTGCCCACTAGCCTTGATTAGAAAACAACCATCTCAGGAGATCAACAAATATCCAAGGAAATCTCTTTAAGCAACCTCCCATTTATATGTTGTTGATTAGCTTTGAAATCGGTAACTATTCCGCAACTAAATACTTGATCGGCAAGAGAAGAATCGACAACTTGTTAATCGATAACCTTGTCGATAGTCTTCACGTTGACATCTTCAACTTGAACCCATCGAAGTAAGTTATGACCAAAATTTGCTTTGGCTTGAATGAACATTGATGTTTTTTAACTAGTCCATGGAACCATGTTCTTAAGGATTGTTCCATAGCATCGGATGCTCCCGTATCATCCTCTCCGGGTTGTTTGAGATTTCACCTTAAATAATAAGTCTTCACTCTAGGCTCTGTTTGGTGACGTTATTCCCGAAAATAATTTCTGTTCAAAAATAGTTTTTTTTTATTATATTCCCTGGACGTGTTTCTAAGCAAAAAAAAGATGTTTGATAAATGCACAAAATTTCTATTTCCTAAATAGAAAAAGAACAAAAATACGTTTGGTACAACCCTAAAAATTTCTATTCTCAATTTTTTTTATTTAATTATAAAAATATCAATAGAGACTTAACAATTCATGTTTGGATAAAATTGGACTAGAATAGAATCAGAGTATACTATGATATAGAATTGGATGACCTTAATACAATTATAAAGAAAATTACTCCTTATAGACAAAGCAAATACTGGGTGGTGGTTGACGAAACTGCAGTTTAGGGTTTGGGATTTTGGGATTCGGAGTTTAACGTTAGGGTTTAGGGTTTGTGGTTTTGGTTTTGGGTTTTGGGCTTGGGGTTTTAGCGTTTTGGGTTTGGGGTTTAGGTATTCGGATTTTGGGGTTTTGGGTTTTACGGTTTTAGTTTTGGGGTTTAGGGTTTGGGTTTATGATTTTAGGGTTTAGGGTTTGATGTATTGGGTTTTAGGATTTTAGGGTTTGGGATTTAGGGTTATGGGTTTTAGGGATTGGGGTTTCAGGTTTAGGATTTTGAGTTTTGGGGTTTAGGGTTTTACTTTTAGGGTTTGGGTATTGGGGTTTAGGGATTTAGGGTTAATGTTTATGGTTTTATGGTTTCAGGTTTTGGATTCTGGTGTTTAGGGTTTAGCCCAAAAATATCTTGTGAGAGAAAGAGAGAGTTGATCTTGTTCTCTATTGTTTCTCTTTTTGTTCCCAGGTACAGAAATGTAGATTTTTTTTTATTTTTTATTTCTATTTCAAATATATTCCCTAGCCACTTTTCTATTCCAGGGAATAGAAAAATTAACTGATGTTACCAAACGGAATTCTATTCTTTTTATATTAGGAGGAATAAAAGAACAAAAAACAAAGAAACATAAATGTTACCAAATAGACCCTAAGTAAGAAGAAAGGTCTTTTACATTAAAAGTTGTCGAAACGCCATACTCCCCAGACATATCAACTCTACTCACTGTCGCCAATTCTTTCGAGAACTTTAAATGGGCCATCAGCTCTAGGCATGAGCTTGTTCTTTCGGCGAGATGGAAATATTTATTTCTCAAATATAAACACACAAGATCATTTGGTTGAAATGAGCACTCTTTCTATGCTTGTTTGTTTTTCTTTTTGTAAGACTCGTTAGCTTTCTCGATTTTGGATCAAATATGCTCATGAAGTTTTTTCATCGATTGACCTCTTTCTTTGCCGTTGAAGTTTACTTGTGAGTTGGATGGAACATGAATCAAATCAATTGGTGTGAGTGGATTAATTCCATACACAACTTCAAAAGATAATCGATCAGTGGTGTAACTTAGAGATCGATTGTAGGCAAATTCAGTGAGTAAAAGTTTCAAATTTCAATCTTTCAAAGATTTACTCACCATACATCGAAGGAGAGCGGTGAGGATGCAATTGGTTACCTTCGTTTGGCCATCTATTTGGGGATGATAAGTGATACTGAATAGGAGTCTGGTACCAAACATTCTCCATACTATCTTCCAAAAATAACTCAAGAACTTGGAATCCAACACTATGATTTTCAGTATTCCATGAAGTCAAATGATCTCCTTGAAATATAGCTCAGCCATGTGAGATGCATCATTTGTCCTGTGACATGGAATGAAATGAGTCATTTTAGAAAATTAATCAACGACCACCATGATGGCATCTTTTCCCCTTTGAGTCCTCAGAAGAGCCACAATAAAATCCATACTCACATCTTCACAGGGTTCCATTGGAATTGGAAATGTAGTATTCAATCCTTGATGGAAATGACTATTTGCTCTTTCACAAGTTGCATACCTCGAAATAATAGCATGCACATCTTCATTCATCTTTGTCCAATAAAAATGCTCTTGAAGAATCTCAAGAGTTTTGTTACTGCTAAAGTGGCCAGCCAATCCCCCACCATGTGCTTCGCAGATCAATAACTCTCTAAAAAAACTCTTTGGCACACATAATCGATTTCCTTTAAAAAGAAATCCATCTAGATCATATAAGTACCCCGAATTCCATGCTTATAGTTGTCGGTGGTGGAAGAGAACTTCGGATCTTCATAATATAGTTTTTTCATCGATTGGAAACTAAAAATCCTAGAGTACACAACAAGCTTTGAGTATCTCCTCAACAAGGCATTCGCTACAACGTTAGTGTGGAACGGTTTATATTTCGAGACAAAATAAAAGGATTGAAGAAATTCTACTCATTTGGCATGCCTCGAATTGAGCTTGTGTTGGCCGCTAATAAACTTGAGAGCCTCATGATCAAAATGAAGATCAAGAGCTCTCACAATAGCGTAAAACTCCTTGTCATAAGTTGAATAATTCTTTCGTCAACTTCTCAATAAAATATGCCAAAGGCTTTTGGCCTTGGACAAGAGCAGTTCCAATGCCAACTCCACTTGCATCACATTCAACTTCAAATACCTTATCAAAATCAAGAAGGGCAAAAACATCGGACTCACAAAGTTTCTATTTGATTACTTCAAAAGCGTTGTGAGCAGTCTTTGTCCACTGGAAAGATTTCTTTGTCATATATTCGGTGATGGGAGCCATGATAGTACTTAAGTTCTTCACAAATGACGATAGAAAGAAGCAAGGCCACGAAAGCTCCTAACATTGGAGATGGACTTTGGAATCAACCATGTCTTCATCGCCTCCACCTTGGATGATTGACAAAGATCTCATCTTTTGAAACCACATACCCAAGGAATACAATGCTTGAAGAGAAGAAGGGGCATTTCTCCATTTAGCATAGAGCTTCTGTTTTCTTAAGACCTTAAAGACTTGTCTTTAGTGAGATATATGCTCCTCCTTGTTCTTGCTATAAACAAGAATGTCGTCAAAATAAACAACAACAAATTGATCAATAAAAGAATGAAGAACCTCATTCATGAGTCTCACGAAGGTGCTGGGAGCATTTGACAAATTGAAAGGCAAAACAAGTCATTCATAGAGGCCTTCTTTAGTTTTGAAAGCCATTTTCCACTCACTACTTTCCTATCATGCGGATCTGATGATAGCCACTCCTCAGATCGATTTTTGAAAACGTAGTCAATCCATGCAATTCATCACGTATATCATCAAGTCTGGGTATGGTGTACCTATACTTGATTGTGATGTTGTTAATGACTCGGCTATTGACACATATCCTGTATGGACCACCCTTTTTTGGCACAAGCAAAGCTGGAACAAAAAAAACCAAGGGCTCATGCTTTCTCGGACATATTCTTTGTCGATAAGTTCATCAACTTGTCTTTGCAACTCCTTTATTTCTTCTAGATTGCATTGATAAGCTACTTTGTTTGGTGGAGGAGCACTAAGATCAAACCGATTTGATGCTCAATGCCTCTTATGGGAAGTAATCCACGTGGCAAATCCTCCAGAAACACATCTTCTCATTCTTTCAACAAGAAATGCATTTTAGGATGAAAGGGTCTCTCTATCTCACTCTTTTTACTCTCGACCGTGAATAAAGCAACCACAATCACAATCTTGTGCTTGCTTATAGCCTTTTTTCAACCCGTGTCTCACTCAAGAAAAAAGTTTTCCTTACTTGTGTTTCTCAACCCAGGTTGATTTTTAAGAATCATAGATGGATTTAAGGATGCAAGAGTAATGCATTTCCGTTCCTTGTGAAATGACTATGTGTTTTTATGCCCATCATGACCATTTTTTCTATCATATTGTCAAGGCCTCCCAATAACAAGTGACATGCATCTATGGGGATGACATCACACATAATTTGATCTTGGTAATATTCTCAATTGAAAACGAGATGAGAGCTTGTTTGGTTACCTTGACATCACTTCCATGACTAACCTGTTGAAGCTTGTACTATTGAGGATTCTTAGACGTTAGAAGCTTCAACTTGTTGATGCGATATTCGTGTAGCTCTCGCTAGCGATAATCATCGTATAGACCTTCTCGTTAATTGTACAACGAGTTTGGAAATTTTTTTCTCTTTACTCATCTACCTCTGAAGAGATTATGATGTGTAATGCTCTCTGAATAACCAATAACTCGCCATCATCATCTTTTTCTATAATCTCCTCTTGCTCTTCAGACTCATAACCATTCTAGTTAGAATCATTCTCAGCCTCTTGAAGTTCCAAATTGATCTTCTCAATTTCTTAAAGAGTCATAACCCTCCGATTAGGATAATTAGCTTGCAAATGCCCATAGCCATGACACTTAAAGCATTTCCTCCTTTCACCATAAGTTTTCTTGTGGACATCTTTGACAAGCTCCCTAGATTTCTCTATGTCTTTTTCCTTCTTCAACGTACTATCTGTCTTGCTTGAGGAAGCACCTTTAAAGTAGATATTCCCTTTGTTGAGGTTCTAGTAGAAAACCTCTCAGTGCTCCTTAATTGTTTCTCAACCTTTTATCGCCAATTTATACACATTTTCAAACGACCAATAAAGTTAAAGTTCAATCAAATCAGTAATTTCCCGATTTATTTCGTAGAGGAATCAAGCGAGGGTTTCATCATGTACTTTTGGAACTTCACACCCCACCATGAGTTGTTCGAACTCTCTAATGTATTCTTCAATGGTCATCCCATGTTGTTTGAGGGAATTCAGCTTGAGAAACAAGTCTTGTTTGTAATTGTCAAGCAACAACTTCTTCTTCATCAGTTTCTTGAGTTTTTCCCAAGACTTGATCTTTCTTTTTCCTTCCGTACTTCATTGATGCTTTAGATTCTCCCAATATAGAAAAGCATATTTCGTCAAATTTAGGACACCAACTTTACATTTCTTCTCATCCAAGTATGACTTGAAGTAAAAAACTCGTTCGATTGCATGCAACCAATCGACAAAGTCATCGAGATTAAGATTTGCTTCAAACTTTGGTGCCTCGACTTTGGTTTTACGATCATTCTCCTTGTGTTTCCCTCTTCTCCTCCGGAATAAGAATTCTGAATCACTAGAGTTGCTTCTAGTACAATCGGATTCGTCACCAGAGCTTTGCAAGAATATAAATCCTCAAGTCGATGCCGATTATCAAGACGTCTTGCTGGTCCTCCTTGTCTCGGCGGATCGTCTAGGCAATTGATGACTCGCTCCATTTGTCTTTAGAGATTCACTAAGGCATGATCTCACCTTTCGTTGTGTGATTCTTCCAAAGTCATGTCTCTTGGTATTTGATTAGCCATTTTGCCTTTCTTTTTCATTTTTTGAATAAGAGTATGAAATGGAGTAAGAGATGAGCTCAGATACCAACTTGATGCGTGCGTAGGATGAGTGATTTCGGAAATAGGGATTTGATGGGCTAGGTGTGTGGACCGTTGTGTTAAGTGATAGTGGAAAACATGTAAAAGGCGAAGAATACGGAAGGTTCACCACCAAAGCGTAAGGCACAAGCCACCAACCAAGGATAAAGAGCAGAGATAATGGCAGGTCACCCCTAAGGCATAAAGGATTGCTCCACCAGCCAAGGATAAAGAACTATTTGATTCACCACCAAGAAACTTAGATAAAGAAACGGATAAATATTCACTAACATAGAACAATTCTCATATATTCATCAACTCTTTGTGTTACAAATGAATTATAACTGTTTCATTCATCACCAAGGAAATTAAATAAAGAATTAGAAAAACGTATAGAAATTCTCATATATTCATCAACTCTTGCATTACAAATGAAAACTCTCCTCAATTTATAGAGGGACTAAGATATAGAGAAATAGACAAACAATTAAAAAAAAACATGAGAACTAGAACGCAATTAAAGTCCTAAGAACTAGAAAATGCATTAATGACATGGAGACTTGAAATGATGACTTTTCAGCCTTGTGATTCATCTTCCAAAATTCATCCACCAGTCATGCCAGAAAACAACCATATTAGGAGATCAACAAATATCCAAGGAAATTGCTCTGAATAACCTCCCATTGATATGTTGCTTATTAACTTTAAAACCGGCAACTATTTTGGCGAATCAGTAATTAAATACTTGATCGTCAAAGGAAGAACCAAGAACTTCTTAATCGATAACCTAGTCGATAGTTTTCACTTCGACGTCTTCAACTTGAACCTATCGAAATAAGTTATGACCAAAATCTGGTTTGGCTTAAATGACAACATCAATGTGAGAATCGCACTCCTCATGTTGAGGAGAGCACTCTCCAAGCCTATGAGCAAAACCTTTCTGGGCTTGTGTCCTTCGCATCTGACGGCCGACTCACATGACCTTTACGTAGTTAGAAGCTAGAGATGAGAGCTTTGCAATGAGCCCAATATTGCTAGTGTAAATTGCAAAATCATGGACTAAGGTTTTGACTCATATCGAAGCCACGTGCTCAGGTTTATGAACCGGACGTTGTTTTTACAACTTAACACTTTAAAAAATCTTTATTCCATGACTTACAGATTTCAAATGTTTTTTCAATTCCAGGACCTCTAATTATTGTTTTGGGCACCGAGATCTTTTTGGGTATCGAAAAGTTTGAGCTAAAATTCACTGGCATTAACTTCTTCATCCGATATTTGATTGACCCCATTTTTGTTCCGTTGGAATGCTTGAGATTCCTAACTTCGTAATGTGCAATTGAAATCTAGAAATTGCAAAGTTTCCAACACTGCGAAGGGCGGGCAACCGGTCTTGAAGGGTAAATAAATTGGCGGCAATAGGGTGTTAAAACAATCATTTGGACAAGTACAACCCATTTTTTTTATGTTTAAGAAGTGTTTCGAGCCTTATATATCATCTGTCAATATTTGGTCAATCCTAGACCAAATTTAAAGATGTCTTAAAATTGAGGTGTGAACAACTATGTTATTCGATTGTTAATATTTTGCCATGATGGGTTTTGGTCGCCAACATTTTAGCAGATAAAGAAAGGGCTCTCCCAACCTTTTATTTGTTTGGACTCCGGGTAGCGATCTTCTTGTAGTGATATAGGAAGGGCAAAAAATGAATATCTTCGGTTACAAAAATAATTAAAAGGGTAAATCTTCAGCTCTTGGTAAAATGTGCACATTCCCCAACTCCGGTGGAAATTGTAAGAGTTTCGCAAACATGAATTTGACGCATTCGATCTTCCATATGACTAAAACAAAAACCTAGGAATCCAAAGGCAACCCCTTCATGTTGATTCCATTTTGACATATTCCAACCTAAACAAACACAAAAAGGTTGCTACACCGTTGGGTATGACTGTATTACACTCGAGTAACGACAATTTGAAGAGTATCCATCCAGCCAAGAGTGGAAAGCACAAGGACCAGATACCAAAAGATGCTGTGGCCCCTTTTGGTTTACATTATATGATGACGTAGTCTTTAGGGGACCCAAGTGCAATTGCCGACTTGCATTGAATGGGACATTATACGTCTCATTTGCATGTTCTCTTCTGTGTTGTTTCATGATGACGAAGCAATTGACTTAGATAGGTAAACTCTATACTAATGAAATATCTCTGCGAAAGGAACACCGCAATTGCTATAATTTTCGTACGGCACTCCCTCTAGTGTCATTACTTTTCAATCAATTACTTGAGTGTTATACCTTTTTAAAAAACTTTACCATAAATGTCATAATTTTTAATGCCAGTTGGATTTCCTGCAAGGAAAACTGCAGACGTCACTTAAGTAAGTGCTATACAAAAATTATGGCACCTTAATGTCATTTTCACAAATATCTTATTAACTACATATAACCACATAAGACTCCTAAGAGTCTTTGAAGCTTTTAGGATGATTATGCTGTGAATTCCTTACCATCGGATTGTTTATTGTTTTACTTTCACCTCCCAAAAGCAACACACGTGGTCTAAAAGATATATGCTCCCTTTATTAGCAACGACAATAAGATACTCGTCAAATGATTTCAACATAAATAAAAAACTTAGGATATACCTCACCCGAAAATATTATCCTCCCAGACCAAGCCTCACCATTACATTATTTGTTGCCCTATATAACTTGACTGTGTCTGGATCCATTTCTCTTGCAAAGACTCAACCAGAGTCGCCGAAACCAAGTAGATAAATCTTTGGCTTCCATATATGTGGTTAAGGACTAGAATTCATATTGTGGTTTTCTTCTCGTTCTTTCTCTCCATTTTAACACTAACTAATCTCAACATGCTCACGTTATGTATTACTGAATACAGTAATTTTTTAGTTTTTCGTTCCTAAATTTGATGGCGTAAAATGTAGTAAGATCAGTTTGGTGAGTGTAGAGAAGAAGAAGATAAGATAGTGATAATGTGGAAGCTAAAGTTGTCTCATGTTGTCGTTGTCTCATATCGGTTGTGGATGGGGCTGGTGGTCAGTTTATAAATGTGAGGGAAAGTCTCACTCTTTGAGCTAGCTTTTGGGGTGAGAGAGATCTAAGACCACTCAACACTGGTATCAGAGTTCAGGTTGCAAATAAGTCTAGACCCAACAGTCACACGGGAGATACATTTTGCTGCTACTCCAATCTAAGGCTTGATGTGTGAGGGGGGGATTGTTAGGGTTATCCCAGTTGTGTGAGAGGTCGGTGCTCAGTTTATAAATGTTAAGGAAAGTCTCACACTTTGAATTAGCTTTTGAGGTAAGAAAGGCCCAAGACTATCCAAGACCACCCAACACTTATTGTTGAGATACTCCGTGAGTTATGTTAGAAAAGCCCCACATTGGAGAATTTGTGTGGTCTGGAGCAGTTAATATATCATAGTTAGCCCATAACTCATTGGTTTAAGCTTTTAAGTGAAAATGGGTCCAACTAGATATGTTGACGAGCTCAGACTTGGGGTCCCTCTTGGAGATTTCTCTAGGTGAAGGTTCTAGGCTTCTATTGTGCACTCACAACAAATGGTATCATATCTCAAGAAAGAAATCTCAGGATTGTCTCTTGTTGCGAGTAGAAATTGTCTTCACGGTTGGTCTGATGAGAAGAGACCGTGGACAGTTGATGATAATTGCTGTGCATAGTTGCGGGTGCATATGGAAATTCAAGTTGAGATAAGTTGATGCAGAAGGGTACTTAATTAAGGGAGAGCATACCAATAGTTGACCCATAACTCATTGGCTTAAATTTTTGAGTGAAAGTAGGTCAAATTGAATATGTTGAAAGGTTTAGACTTGGTCTCCCTCTTAGCGATTTCCTCGGGTAAAGGTATGTTTTTGCTGCATGCTCCCTACATCTCGAGGTAATGAGGCATGGGTCATGAGTGTGAACAGTCACATCGGAAGGCAATATTAGGAGTTCGACCCAAACCCGAGAGCGTTCGAGGAAAAGCTCTAGAAAATGATCTATAAGGGCTTGTATGGCTTGACATGTCTAACAACACTGTCATGAGTGGATATGTCGAGTTGTCCAACTAGTCACAAATTACATGCAAAAAGAGCCCCGAGAAACAGGTTAAGAGAAATAAACCAACATAAACGACAGAGTTTCCGAAAGAGCGCAAAACTGTGGTTCTGAACTCCGAATAGCGATCCTCTCTCTCTCTCTCTCTCTCTCTCTCTCTCTCTCTCTCTCTCTCTCTCTCTCTCTCTCTCTCTCTCTCTCTCATCTGAAGAAGGTTTCGATTTGGGTAGAGCATTATTCGAAACGTCGGTGAGTGTTCGATTCTGTAGATTGTCTTGTACATCTCGTAGCACAATCATAGCTTGGCCACGATTCACACCACACAGGCTCCATATCGAGCTGCAAGTGAATGCTTAAACTTTCAAATAAAAGTGGATCTGATACGATACGGCTCCATCCTCAGCTGACTACAAAATGCTCTACCCAAACAGCATGGATTACGGAAGCCGGCGGGTCGATTTCTTCCATTTAACTCGTTCGAGTGACTTGGGTGACCCAAACAAGTGGAAACACAATTTCTGGTGGGGGGCACGTGAAGGTAGGTAGGGCAAAGAGGCATGACCCTATCAAAGGGAGTTAGCGAAACAAAGAGGGTAAAAGATTTTCAACGTTGGCACACGCGGTCTACCCCCAAAAAGAATAATGCATCCAAGGGATTTTCCCCAACTTGCAAGTTCCCCGACAAAAATAGAAATTGGACCAAAATAGAAAAAGAAAGGCCAAATAGAATAATAGAGTTCAATCTTATTCGACCCCCTATGGAAGCCAGATGCTTGTGCACTAACAAATCATTTCCCTCGCT
The DNA here is from genome assembly GCF_021117445.2 of Syzygium oleosum. NCBI lineage: Eukaryota > Viridiplantae > Streptophyta > Magnoliopsida > Myrtales > Myrtaceae > Syzygium > Syzygium oleosum. The sequence goes on along the minus strand of NW_026607500.1, from coordinate 1,402,488 downwards.
TCACCGCCAACCCCTTCCCTCGTTTAAGCTCCTCCTTTCGGGAGGTCACGAAAGCACGCACTCTCACCTCTGCAGTTCTCGACACTTTCCAGGTACACAACAACTGAGAGAATCCTGTTCCTTTCTCTTATAAGCTCCATAATCTCTCTCGCTCTCTCTCTTTCTCATAGTCCATAGCTGGTTAATCATGACTAATTTGCATGGACGATTTCATGCTCCTTCTGTGATCCACCAATCACTAGATCAAAAGAAAACAAAGAGAAGTAAAAAGATGGGGCCGTTGCTGTTTGCCTCGAAGGTTGTAGTGAATTGTGTATTCTTATGTGCGAGCTTTGTGTGCAAGGGTTTGGCAGATAAATATACAGGAGAGAGAGAATGTGGAAGCTGAAGATAGCGAAAGGCAGGCCGTGGCTGACCAGCGTGAACAACCACGTTGGGCGGCAGCACTGGGAGTTCGACCCCGACGCCGGGACACCAGAGGTGAGGGCGGAGGTCGAGAGGGTTTGAGATGAGTTCATGAGGAATCGGTTCCGGTTCAAGCAAAGTGTTGATCTCCCGATGAGGATGCAGGCATGCATGAACTAAACTCTCTCTCTCTCTCTCTCTCTCTCTCTCTCTCTCTCTCTCTCTCTCTCTATAAAGCTTATGGCAAACTGTATAAACTTTGTAGGACAATGTCGATTGCTCTTAAAATATTAACTGTTTGATCCCAGCATGATTTAATATTTATATATTTAAACACTTTTCATGGCTTTAAAGGAGGTAAATAGAGGCGTGAACAACATTTAAAGCTTTCACGCTGAAATTTTCACCTATAGCATTATCTAGACAAAAGTATGGTCTGCCATGATGACTGAGAAGAATGCTAGAGGAGCATTGCTCCCAACAACCCATTTGCTCTTCCTTGTTCAATTGATTAATTCTTTGGAATTAAATATATTCTATCTTCCACGACCGAAAAAAAAAAGAAATTTCTATAGGGAGTCGGTTTTTATATGTGCCATTGAATTCTAGAGAATCATTACTTATTGTTTTCAAAAACCTAATAAATTCAATTGGATCTTCTCTTTTCATTACACGTATATAATTTTTAATTTTGCTAAATAAATTCATTTTAATAACAAATGGGAATTTTCCTTGCATGACTACCTTTGTTTTATGTAGATGGTGAATCCCATACAAACCCTACCTATATACACCTGAGCATGACAAGGACAAACACCACACCAAAAGCGTCATGGAGCTAATAGATGAATTTGCACGTCATTTCGACATTCATTTCGTGGACACTTTTCTCTTAGGCAGCGAAGACCCAACATCGAGGTGCCAAACTTCTCGTTGACATCTTGAAATATTGACAAGTGAAAATTTAACTCCTTTCATGCGAAAAGTAAACGATTGACGTCATACCCAGATATTCTTTCCCGTCTTCCAACAAGATTTATCAAGCCTAGTGACCTATCCAACCTTCACTAGAGTAATCTTTTGTGAAGACTATACACTACATACGACTCTCATGAATTATGAGTACTAACATCTGTGGATTAGTCTTTTCTCACATAATTGTTGACAAGTCAGTTTGAGGCTGTGTCTTCCTCAACTCTATGTAAGCGTCGTAGTTGGACACATGCGACACATCAATGAGCAAAAATCAAGTAGGCAACACTTTATGTAACCATAATGACAATTTACAATCAAAATAGAAACTTAAGGTGTATTTGTTTCACGGAAAATAAATAATTTTAAAACAATTTTTCAAAAAAAATCACTTGGATTACTTATAAAAACGACTGAATAGGGTAATACGCTGCTGACCATATCATTATAATACTGAAACAATCAGCCAATAAAGCAAAAGTATTGTAGGATTAATTTTATTTTCAAGCTCTGATAAATCTCATGCTAATTTTCGATGTGATGAACCGATGATCGTTTTGTTTTGAATTTAAAAATTTAATCATTTTTCTCCTAGAAGTTTTGTGAAAGAAAAAGTTAAAAAAGAAAGCCAAAAAAAAAAAAAAAAACTCCTTACGTCAATGTTTATGTATTTTAGAATCTTCCAAATATTCGGCATGAAACAAAATCCTCATTACCTCCTTTTCACGCCACAACATATTAAAATTGAAGGAGAACCCACAAAGATATTGCTCAAATTTATAATACGAAATGTCCAAAAAATATAAGGAAAAAATCAAAATTGCATCACGGGTCGTACATGGCCTTGAATTTATGATTTTGCAAACTTCAATGGTTTGACGTGAGTTTCGATTTTGATTTCGTTGTTATGGTATGCAGTTTTCGTGACCTCTAATACGTGGCAAACGAAGGCCTCCACTTTGACCATTTTCACATAGCGCGTGTCGCATGTATTGGCAACAAATGTATTTTATGCATTAACTATACCACTTAATAATGACACGTTATCGGTGATCCGACAAATACACAAGCATTTTTCCAGGAAAAATTGAAGAAACCCTCCTGACTTTTCACCTCAATTTTAGTTCCAATTCTCTAACTTGCATGTTGAGTTTTAAGTACTTGACACCAATTTACGCCTCGTGTCATTTAACATGATGGCTTTAATTAGATCATGGTCCAGAGTTTCAGACATACTTCTGCACCACAGATTTACATGAGCTTTGATGAAGAAACTTCAATGCTTGAAAATATGCAGCTCACAAAGGAGAACCCAAGCGGGCCGATTCCGCTGCCGTTGAAGGTGGAGGCGGCTGAAGATGTGACGGAGGAAGCCGTGACCACCACGCTGAGGAGGGCCATCAGCTTCTACTCATCCATTCAGGCCCACGATGGCCCCTGGCCTGCAGAGAATGCTGGGCCCTTGTTCTTCTTTCCTGCCATGGTAAGCCCCCGCTTCTCTAGGTCCGACGTCAAGCAGAATCCTAGACCCGCTTACCAATTTTTTTCTCTTAGGTCCAACGTTAAATAGTATGGGTGAGCAAGATGGACCGCCCAAACCGGACCGGACCGGACTGACCGGTTTGGTCCGGTTCTCGGGAATATCGGTCCGATTCCTAGTTCCTAAAAGTGGAACCGGTTTCCGGACTGTCCGGTTCCCGGTTCTAGGGTGGGAATCGGACCGGATCGACTGGACTGGATCAATAAATAAATATATTTCTAATTTTTTCATATATATATTTATTTACTTTTTAAAATTTTTGAAAAAAATAGAAAAGCCTAATCTAATTTTCCCAATTCCCACTTACCTTTACCAATAAGTAATTGGTCAAATTGGAATCAGACCAGTCCGATGATCCGGCCCAGTCCACGGTCCCAAGACTAGCCGGTCCGGTCCCTGGTCCTAGAAACTAGGAACCGGTCCTTCCGGTCCGGTTCCCGATTCTTGAGTTGGACCGGACCAGACTGGGAACCGCTCACCCCTATTAAATAGATAACAAGGCCCACTAAAGATCTTTGCATGACGAGGAAGCGCGGTTAGATTAACCTCCAACGTATCAAATTCCCTTGTAATCTCGTAGAGCTAATTACAGCATGAGCCGAAACCCAATTGGATGGTCGAATTACAGAATTATTTGCACTAACGAGTTGAACTCCGAACAACTAAGATGCACCCTTTCGGGTCCTAACGATTTCATTAAGATGGTCTTCCTAATTCTGACGTTATTCTGGTCGATGATATGAACTATGTACAGAGAACACACGTTGCAGGTCTTTGCACTGCACATTACGGGAGCAATGAATGCGATATTTTCGCCGGAGCACAAGAAGGAAATCAAACGTTTCATATACGACCACCAGGTGCACTTTGCTCGTTCATGCAAGATTACATCATTTTTCATTTGATGCAAATACTTTCAAAAGATGATGACGATGTATTTGTACTTAAAAGAACGAAGATGGAGGTTGGGGATTTCATATAGAAGGGCATAGCACCATGTTTGGCTCTGTACTGAGCTACATTGCACAGAGATTGGTTGGAGAAGGGCCTGAAGATGGCGAGGATGGACCGATGGCTAGAGGAAGGAAATGGATTCTTGATCATGGTGGTCTTGTGGGGACTCCATCTTGGGGAAAATTTTGGCTCACGGTATACGAATATATATGTCTGTTTTTTTCATTGGCACAAACTTAAATTCAACTTGTTAATTTAGGATTTGAATACATACGAACATGAGACTGTTAGAGAAAGAAAAGGTCCTCTAAATGTTTTGCTTATCATATGATTCTAATTAAGTAGGAGAAACTGACATGATATCAAGTTCCATCGACCCTACTGAAAACGGGAAAAAATGTTCTATTTAAACAACAACGCATTAAGCAAGTTTTGTGACCGACTCGAGAATTATGTTAAGATTCTAAAATTTACAAAATTGTTGCAGGTACTAGGTGTTTATGAATGGGCAGGGTGCAATCCATTGCCCCCAGAATTTTGGCTTCTTCCAAGAAAATTTCCCATTCATCCTGGTATGCTTAAGTTGATATCTTTTCCATAGCTTGGATCAAAGGTTGGATATGATTTTGGTGAATCGATATGTTAACTAATGATCGATTTCAGGTAACATGATGTGCTATTGTTGTCTGGTTTACATGCCCATGTCATACTTGTACGGGAGGAGGTTCATCGGTCCCATCACCGGATTGATTTTATCTTTGAGACGAGCTCCACACTGAGCCCTATAATGAAATAAATTGGAAACAAAGCAAGGAATATTGTTGCAAAGGTTTGGCTTGTGTATCCTGTTTTCTTTTCTTTAGAGTCTTGACTGACATGTTGCTTAATGATCCAATTATGATCTCTGTTAATGTGATAAATCTAGAATTTAAATTCAGAAATTGTCTCGATTTATAAATGATTTAAAACGAACCCTAATCCTGGAAAAAGCTATGGATATTTTGAAGGCCATACAGATGTGACTTCTCTCCAAAATGCAACAACTCTTCTGCTGGTAGAAAGGAAGTTTTTTTTTTTAATCTAATGTTCAAGGCATGAGATAAAATTGAAATATGTTTGGTGAACTAGGGAACACTTGTTGACATGTATGAAAATGATTTGAAATGCTCTAGTTAAGTTAATGAATATGTGAAGCTTAACCAAGTACTGATCTTCAGGAGGATTTATACTGCCCTCATCCTCATCCTTTAGTACAAGATATGCTATGGGGATTCCTCCACCACGTCGCGGAGCCAGCTTTGAAGCGCTGGCCGTTTTCCATGATAAGAAAGAAGGCTCTGAAAGTGGCGATCAAGCACGTGCAATACGAGGACGAGAACAGCAGATACCTGACCATTGGATGTGTGGCAAAGGTTTGAAAAAGAACACAATAAGTAGCTTTCGTTAAGATGGTAACAAAGCGTGTCAAAGACCGAACAATCTTAACGCGTGAATGTGAAATATTTGTAGGTTTTATGTTTGATTGCTTGTTGGGTGGAAGACCCGAATTCAGAAGCCTACAAACGTCATCTTGTCAGGATTCCAGACTACTATTGGATAGCTGAAGATCTACTTAAAATGCAGGTGACGATTTCATATCTTGACCCATATATCTTTGAAATGGTGTAGCTCTCAATAACTGAAGCATCAAAGAGAATCATCACTTTGTAATCCCAATTGGCATAGGGTGGCAATTAATTTAACCAAAATTAGCATTTGTGTTATCAAATTATCTAAGCAAAAAAGTTAATTTCGGTTTTATGCGGCTTTCCCCATCCAAGCAATCATGTCAAGTAACCTAACAGAAGAGTATGCAACTACATTAAGGAAAGCGCATGAGTTTGTGAAAGCTTCGCAGGTAATGTCTACTCGATTTTAACGAGGTTGGTCACTAAATGTAGTTCATGCATTCAATCGAAACATGCTCTTTTGACGGTCCGAGATAATTGTTCGAAACAAACGCGGAAAAACAAATACAGAACACAAGGATTTACGTAGTTCGATCACAAGGTGATCTACGTCCACAGGCGAGGTAAAACAAGATTCCATTATAATCAAAGAGAGTACAGTTTTCAAAAGTCGGAAAAACAACTTAACAAAACCTCACGGCTCACAAATCTCTCCCAAAACGAAAATCTCTCTTAATCAATGAAAAAACCTAGCCGCAGTATAAATAGGGCTCCCAAAAAAATTTCCCCGGGGGCTACGCTCCCGAACCCCCCGAAACATTTGTTCGCTTGTTCTAACTTGGGCGGACCACCATAGAGATTTGTTCGCTTGCTCCGGGTTGGTCCTATTGGCCCAACCCTCCGCGTCACGAACTAAATCTTAATTTTTTCTCCACCTTTGGGTCGCACAAAAAATATGTCGGGTTAAGTAATGAATTGGACCGAGTACATAAAATTCAAGACATATTTAACAATAACCTTATGGTGACTTCGAAGCAATGTACAGACACATATCTTAAGGATCATGGACATTTGCTATGCAAGACCATGGTTGGCAAGTTTCTGATTGTACAGCAGAAGGGCTAAAGGTAATTAAATCAGTCATATGCTTTTGATGGGGTCTTGGTAGCTTCTTTTAAAGTGTAATCATATTTTTAACATGCGATGATGTCATGGCTTTCACAGACAGCGCTTCTGTTCTCACAAATGTCTCCGGACCTGGTGGGCGAGAAGATTGAAACAGAGCAATTCTACGATGCCCCGTGAATGTTATTCTTTCCCTACAAGTAATTAAGAACTACTTTTGCCCTTTTTTGGTTCCTTTGATAATTCAGTGAATGAATTAGATAAATTTAGACACTAGAATGTTGTCACACAATCTATTTGATACATTACAAAAACTATTGGGGAGTAGCAATGGCGGTTTTCCTGTTTGGGAGCCACAAGGAGCATATGAATGGTTGGAGGTAACTTTGCGTAATATTTGGACTTTTTGATTAAAAAAAAAAGAAAAGAAAAGAAGAGTTGAAAAGTCAAAGGAAGAGAAGTAGAAGGGAAAAGAAAAAAAGGGGCCTTTCAGCTCTTTTTAACTGAGAGCTCGCGGGACCGATAAACAGAAAGGAAAGAGAAGAAAAGAAGAAAAGAAAGAAGGAGAGGGAAAAGAAAAGAGAAAGGAAAAAGTTTGCGCATAAACATCTCGTGGATCTTGATAAGCCAATTCAACTTCGTATCGCAACGCCCAGTAAGTACTCGAACCCCTCGTTCATTTAATCGGAGTATTTTTTAGAATAGGGCTCAAATTTTGGAATTTGGTGAAATTCAAGCTGCATAGTCCAATTTTTTAATTGTCGAGTGGTATATATACATACATACATACAATTTGTAGTTTAGGGTGTTGTGGAGCCGTGAGATTTTACGAAACTCGATTTGGACTTACCATTGGCCGGAACAAATTTTTGAAGTTGCACGCGCATGGTGAACAGTGCGCAATCAGTGGCTTTTAGGTTGATTTTTGTCAGTTTTCGGCTCGATTTTGGGACAGCCAAGTTGGGGGTCTTGTAGTTCTTTGAATGGGCTTTCTTTTGACTATAAGCTCGCTTGCAATGGAGTTTGATGGAAAGAGTTTTAGCGTAACCAAGTTTCGCGCTCAAGCTCCGTATTGTAGACGGTTTGGATAACCGCTTTGGATGAGCGATTAGTGGGCGCCTATGAGTTGTCTTGTTAGCGTTTAAGTATCGTTTAGCCGTTTCGTAGTTATCGTAGTATTTTACTTGGTTTTGACGTTGATTCTCGTTTAATTGTTAGGATTGTGAGTTTGATGGTTCAAGTAATCTTTGTCTTTTAGTCATAGGTGTTGACACCTAATTTTTAGGTCATTTTTTTTTCATAATCTCAAAAATCTCAAAATTAAGACTAGGAATCTTGGCCAAGCCTAGAAACCAATTTCTGAACCAAAAAATAATTTTTTAGCATTTTTCTGCATTTTTCCTTAATTTCTTTTAATCAAAATAAGTGAGAAAATCAAGAAAAATAGTAAATGGAATCCGAAAATTCCATAAAAATAGTCATTACTCTTATTTTAAATCCAATTTCATGAATACATCATCAAATTTAAAAAAATCTCAATCGCGTATATGTTTTTCCCAAAATTGGGCAAAATTAAACCCGAATTGAACCAAAAATGCAATTAAATTTTTTCTAGTCATTTTTAGGTCATAGTGTCTTCACAACAAATGATTCTGAGACCTTGAATTGCATAATGGTCGGTCCAATCGCACAATTTGACATAAAAATAAAAAAAATCTCCAAAATTCGATTGAAAATTAAGAATTTTGAACCCAAATTGGGAATCGTGCCCAATATGAAATTGTCAAAACATGAGACCATCATTTTCTAGGGTTAATCAGACGTGGGTAATTCAATTTTGGCATCAATTTTGCCTAATCAGGTCATTAGGACATCAAATTGAACAAAACCCTATTAACCCGAATACAAAATGTGAAAATCTTGGACACAATTATAATAAAAATTAGGGAAAATCATGTATTTGGGTTTGGAATATGATGGGAAATTCAATTTTGGGGTTTAATTTTGAAAATTGGGTCAAAATTGAGCTTAATTTGCGAATTTAGACCAACCCGGGTCTGCCGGGTTGGCCGGGTCAACCCGACCCGACCCGGGTTGGTTGTCTTCTTCGCCCGACTCACCCGAGTCACACAAAACCCAGAAAATTCTAATTCAAGCCCGCGACTTCACCGATCATTTCCGGCTAATTTAACACGTGCAAATCGATTTGGCCAGCTGGAAAATATCTAGCTGGCACTAGGGAATCACCCTAACCGATTCAAGGTCGGTTCCAACAAACTTTGGGCGGGAATTTTTGATCAACAAAAACTGAAAAAAAAACAGAAGAGGAAGAAGAGAAGATGCTCGACGAAAGGCCAGAGAGAGAGAGGAGAGAGAAAGAGGTGAAATCAACGAGAAGGATCTTGAGAGAGAGGGTGGAGAGTCCCCTCACGAGTGTTCGGTGCCGCCGTGGACGGCGGAGTACCGGCGAATCGTGATTTGGCCATGACTCTCCCTTGGTTGTTCCAGTCGACTCAGCTGGTCCTGAAGGCCTAAAACCGAGCCTTTTCTGGCCAATCCAGACCTTTTCCGGCGAGGTCAAGACCATCAGGTGGAAATACAAGTGTCAAGGAACAACCCTATAGACGCGGCTCAATTCGAAAATTTCTTCTGGTCATCAAACGAAGCAGGTAAACATCGCTCATAGTCACGGTTTTCCAGATTTGAGAAATAGCAAACTTGAGTTCAATCTTGCTGATCGTGCGTGGTCTTTCGCAAATCCGAGTTTTTTGATGCCTAAAACATGTTTCTAATCATTTTTGGTGTTGTTTGATTGCATTTTGGGCATTAAAAACACACAAACTGAGTCGGCCGCCCTCATGAACCATCTCGCCGGAGCTCGAAGGTCCTCGCCGCAGCTTCATTTCGGCCATAGGCCGTCCAAGTTAGACTCTCTTGACTTTGTTTGTTGATTTTATATTGATTGGGGTCGATCTAGACGGCTAGGGCGATTGGGATCAAGGTTTATATTCTGGAAAATTCATGTTGGAACAGTTTATAAACTAGGTTATTTAGACTGATTTTTCGCCGGCCGGCGAACGTCCGACGGCACTATGATTAGGCTAGATCCATACTAGAATATATGGGCTTGATGATGGATCAAAAGAAATGGCGAGCTAGTCGCCGGAAGGTCGCCGGTGGTGGGCCCAAAGTAGCGGCCTTGAAAACGTCTAATATAAAATTGTGCACACCAAGTGTTCGACCAAATGACACAATTAAAAAAGGATTAAATGGCGCCGTTTCTGGCGTCGTGCTCGCCGGAGAAGGTGATCGGCGCAGGCGCCGGCAACGCCCGGTTCAGTCAGGCCGAACCGGGTTGAATCGGGCCAGTCCGGTTCATTTTCCCGGCGAAAATTTTAAAAAAATTAATTATTAAAAAAAATCTAAAAAAATTCATAAAAAGATATAAAAAAAACTCATAAAGAAAATTAAAAAAAATTCATAAAAAAAATAAAAAATTTCACAGAAAAATTAAAAAAATCAAAAAATCAGAAAAATATAACAAATTTTTGGAAAATTGAAAAAAAATTCAGAAAAACAGAAAATTCACAAAAAAAATAGAAAATTCATAAAAATTTCAAAATTCTTAGAAAATTCATAAAAATTCAGAAAATACAAATAAAAAATGTGAAAATTTTAGAAAATCAATAAAAAATTGAAAAATCGAAAAATTCATAAAAATTTTCAGAAAATCATAAAAAATCAATTCTCGGTTAATAAAATTTCCAAAAAAAATTCAAAAAAATTAAAAAATTTTAAAAATTCATAGAATGGTCCAAAAACACCGTGGCCAACCATAAAAAGTGAAATTTGAATTTTTAAAAGTGCCAAAGTAGCATTTTTAGAAAATCCCAAATTCAGGGGTGATAACCCCTAAAAAATTCTAAAAACGTGAATCATAAAATGAATAAGCTTCTAGAGCTTCTTTAGGGTTTGGGTGTTTTGATTGACTTTCATTTTTAGAGACCATTTAGGATTGATTGATCTGATTGTTATTGATTGTACATTTAATACTTGTTCGGTTCTTCCTGTGATTAGAATAGATAGAATTAGTGGGTAAGTCTCGGAAATTTACATGACACGTTAGACGTCGTATCATTCTTAGGTATCGAAAGGGCGTTAAGGATCTCGATTTGGGATCAATAACGTAACCAAGTCCCCGTACTCAAAATTTTTGGTTCGTATAATCGTGGTATTTCTCCCGTAACTCAATTAGGTTCATAGTCTACCTACCAATAATGACTAGTGGCGACTCCAAAATCACAAACCTAGACTAAATAAGAAATCACCTTCCACTGTCACGTGAGGTATGGTCTAGGAGATACCCTTACACGGAAATACCTCCTTAGCGCGCAAATCCCGAAAGCCCCAAAAAAAAAAAAAAGTGCGGCGCGACAGGCTTGGCAACTCCGCTGGGGAATATGAACTTTTTCTAAGTGGACTTAAACCTAGATAGAACGATATGCTTGTGTTTTGTGCTTGCAAGGATCCCAGGTACGTCCCGCTAATGGTAGTGTTAAATGATTTTGCAGGCGGGTAGTATAAAGGGTGTTGTCTTTGCTAACCCTTATTTTGCAGGATGGTGTTTGGATTGAATGTGGTTTGAATGAATTTTAGAAGTGTTGTTTGGTCATTAATTGCTATGCATGTCTTTAAATTGCTTTGGCACTACACCATTAGCACACACCACCCGTGGCCCAACCCCGGCTACATCTAGGATTACCCTTAGGAGGTATATGTTTAGGCGAAACTATGGACCGATTGCTCATGGGATCGTTTAAATACAATACTAATCACCGAGGTGGAATAATATTTCATTACTTTAGGCCGATCGCCTATTGGAATGGAATCCCATGTCCATTAAGGTGATGACCTTGAGCCTTTAGTATATCCTACCCTTTTTAGGCGTCAAAACTTCACTGATTGCATTCGCTTGTCTTTGTGGTTGGTATACCTAAAACCAAACAAAAACGTCATGGTAAGCAAGTATCGTTCCATTCCATTCTTCTACAATTATGCATGTTAGTTGGCACATTCTTAAAAAATGCATAAATGACATTCAATGCTTGGTCTAAATGCCCTTTCGTTATAGAATGCATGATTAGGGCATCATACTCCATTTGACCATTCTTTCATTTTTAGATGAAATGTATAGGTCCATGACGGATTTATCATCTAATTCAAATGCTTATGCGTTCACTTCAATGTATTCGAAGTTGTAATCAATAGTTTAGGACTTTATGGTTTAAATGGAGTATGATAGAATGGGCATTTACATCATACATTGAATTTGTCCATGATTTCAAATATATGTTCTTTTAAGGTCCAAATGGATTCAAAATGACATTTGCATTACTTTCGAGGCATGCAAGTGTACTTAACCTCCGTCCTACCTTAAAAGGACATATAAGTGATATGGGGGCATTAAAATCAATTGGTAATCCATGGTGAATAATAATCACTTTCTTTTACATGCTTTAGATCGAAATGGGGAAACTAGACATATAAGTTATTCATATTCCAAGAAATGAGCTTTTGGCATGGTGGGTAAACATGACAAAGGACAACAAAGTATACGTAAGGGAAAGGCTCGGGTATTTGTTCAAGCTCATCAACTTGGAATACCAAGTAAGTCTAATCCAAGCATTATCCCATTTCTGAGAAGTTACCACTGCCACATTTCAATTGGGCGAGCACGAGATGGTACCTACACTAGAAGAATATAAGGCAACCATTGGGATTGATTTCAAGTCAAGAACCGTTGAGCCCCCAGTTGGATTGAAACCCACAAGTGTTATAGCTGAATTTTTAAACTTGAAGAACCCTCAAGTGGAAAAGTTGATTAAGTCGAACACCGAGAGATTTCCTCTATCTTACTTGGTGGACAATTACTCCAAATTGCCGAAAGAAACAGGAAACACTTCCGCGAGGGTTTTTATTATGGCCTTCTTCGGATTCGTTTTATTTCCCGTATCAACGATGGGACTAAATCCTCTTGTTGCGGTAATCGCTAGGCAAGCTTGCCTAAAATGGGACTTCTCCAATATGCTATTGGCGGAGACCATCATTTCATTAAACAAATATCAAAATCAATAAAATGGTGTACTGCAAGCTTCAGCTGGGTTACTTTCTGTGTGGTTTATTTCCCATATTCGACCTTGGGAACGTTATATGCGCATTCGAGAGATCGACTTATCTACCAACCCTATTGAAAAGTATTTGAAACTCCAAGACAAAATGCCAAAGTACTCTTTTCATGAGTGGACAAACTTCATTAGAGCATTAACTCCTGACCAGCTTCAATGGAGAATTCGATGGCCGAAGATAATGGAAGCTCAAATTACTATCCATGACGGTAATTTTGTGCCTTTACTATGATTGAGTGGCGGAACTGCTTATTGCCCACTAAGAATCATATGACAATTCGGCATGGTTCAACAAATTCCACCTATTTGGCATCCTGAAGAGTTCACATTTAAGATACCGCAAGAACCTATACCAAAAAAGAAAAGTAAAGAGTTGCGAACAAGGATCGATGGGATCGTGAATTCCTTGAAGATATCAATCAAGCAAATAATACAATGGCCGGAAGATTTGGAAGGAGAAATGAAGCTCTTTTTGGCATCTAATGAGTATATAAGGTGGTTGAAGGCTAAGCGACCAATTAATGTCGAACCTTATGTACCTTTAAGTGTTACTACTCACTCTGATGAGCCGTACATCCCAGAGTACATTATGCCAAGCACGCCAGGTGTCGAGCCGTATATTCCCGAGGAAGTGGTAATCGATGTGGAAGAATGGGAGACACGAGTCAGGGAGTATGAAGAAACTGAAGCTACCTTAGCTAGTAAGAAGCCTAGACTTGTTTAAGCTAGTGTTTCCCTATTTTGATAAATAGCATTGTAATAAAAATTTTTCAAAATTGAAACAATTGCTTAAAGAACAATTGCTTAAGGAAGTTTCAAAATATTTTTGGGAAGAATCACCATGGATTACAATTCTTTGAATTGTATGGTTCCTTGAGAAAGACATTGATGAAGAATTTTATACAAAGTTAAGGCTTGTATGAAATTTATTATCCTTGATAATCTCCTGAAACCATACAATTAAAAGATTGTAGGATTTCATGATCATTTTACTATGCTGATATCGGGTCTTTTTTGATGAAGAAGGTTGTTTAGCAACGGAAGATAAAAGACATCAGACTCACTTACAAGTTAGAATGGCGGAAGAAGAAATCCGTGCTCGACTAGCTGAAGTCAAGAATCAAATGACCCAAATGGCTGCAATGATGGCAGAGATGAAGGCTTTTATTCTCGCATCTCGAGGATTTTATCCTACTACTCCAAATGTGGGAACTTCAAACCCAACCGAAACACCGATTGAAGACTCAATCAGGAACAAAGAACCGTTCAAGAAAATCCTCCAAAGACTACACCTGAGGTGGTAAATTTGGAAAAGGATAATCAAATCAAGAAGATATCCAAAATAAAGGATGAAGAAGAGGCCTACATGATGGTCCAAGTAGAGTTTGACAACGAACCATGGTATCATGACATTAAAAGATATCTTCAATCAGGAGAATTTCCTGAAGAAAGCCAACCAGGTGACATGAAATTTATAAGGAAGATAGCCAACAAATTCTTCCTCAGTGGTCAAACCCTCTACAAGAAATCATTTGATTCAACCCTATTAAGATGTGTGGATGCTACAGAAGCTGAACAGATCATGAAAGAAATTCACAAAGGTGAATGTGGACCATACATGAATGGACATCTTCTAGCCCGAAAAATTATGAGATTGGGATATTATTGGATGACAATAGAATTAGATTGCATACAACACGTGAGATGTTTCCCTCAATGTCAAGTCTATAGAGACAAAATCAATGCACAGCCAAATGAGCTACATCAAATATCTGAGCCATGGCCATTTTCAATGTGGGGCATCGATATGATTGGTCCGATCAACCCCAAGGCCTCAAATGGGCACCGGTTCATCCTGGTTGCCATTGATTATTTTACTAAATGGATTGAAGCAAACTCCTACACGAATGTTACTACCAAGAATGTTGCAAAATTCATCAGGCGGGACATCATTGCCAGATATGGAGTTCCAGAAGCAATAATTACAGACAATGGCTCAAATCTAAACAAAAAGATTCTAGATGATTTACTCGAACACTTCCATGTCTGACATATGAACTCATCTCCATGTCGTCCACAAATAAATGGAGCAATTGAAGCGGCAAATAAGAATATCAAGAAGATACTGGCCAAGACAGCCGAAAATTATCGTGATTGGCATGAGAGGTTACCGTATGCTCTGATGGCGTACCGAACTTCAATTTGAACATCAACTGGAGCAACCCCATTTTCCTTGGTTTATGGAATAGAAGCAGTGCTATCTGTTGAAGTAGAAATTCCTTCATTAAGGATACTATCCCAGTCAAAGCTTTCAGAAGCTGAGTGGATTCAACAAAGATATAAACAGCTCAACATGATCGATTGTGACATTCTAAATTTCGATCCACTTGGTATTTATGAAATGCATAATTTCAATAACGCACTTATAGTAAATCTCGCCCAAACTTGATCACTCTTGAGACACTAACCAGTAGGGAAAGGCTAATTGGGGATCTAAATTCGTGCGACCATAGAATCCGACCATGGACTGACTTTTGACCAAAAGGATTGTCGAGGTGATAGTTTGGACTAATATAGATGGATCTAAGGATGGTCATGGATCGATTTGCGAATGCCGTATAATTGGATCGCGGGTGATTCCGCCTCGCCAGAATACAAAATTTGCAAACGATCTCAAACCTATTCCAAACGATCGCGTTCTCTAGAACTAGTGATTGATCCTCGCAATTATATAATAATCGATGTTACCATGGCTCAAGTGAACTTAAACATGGCTCGATTTAGTATCGACCACGGGTCGAATATACGAATTTTCCCGAAAGCCACCCGTTAGTTTGAGATAAGCTCAAGTCGCGTTTATTTGAGTTTGGTCATTAAATGGAGACAGAGTTTGGGTGTCGAAAATTTTGAAAGTCATGACAGAGTAATTGGACGACGTCGTTATTATCGTGGTTAGCCTCAGATTTGTCCGGATTCGTCAGAAAATTGAAATTTTGACAGGAAGTGGAAAATGACCGTTTTGCCCCTAGGACTTTGTTAAGGTTAAGTATAAAAGTGGGAGGGCATTTTGGTCATTTCACCCCCACTTTAGAGATATAAATTTTTGAACGATTTTGCCCCTGCACTTTTTGTGAAATTTCAATTTTACCCTTGGATATTTTTGGAAAGAATTGATCTTGGCCGTCAATTTTTGGATAAGAACGAATCGTGGCCGTTGGATGGAAAGTAGAGAAGAGGGCAAGATGGTAATTTCCTTGGGGGGTAGGTACCAATTATTGGTGTCTTGGTATTTATTTTCTTTTCTCTCTCTCCCCTTTTATTCTCACGTGTCTCTTTCCCTCTCCCCTCTCTCTTGGCCGAATCCCTTTTTCCCTCTCTCCCTCACGTGAAGTGGCCAGCTGGCCATGCCCTTGGCCGCCGTCGCCGCCGTTCCGTCGAGCCATCGTTTGCCCCTCCGTCTCGTCACACCACCGCCACCACCGTCCCTCTCTCTCTCCTATTTTTCCCTTCACTGAAACACCATCACCAGCCTTCATTTCGGT
The DNA here is from genome assembly GCF_021117445.2 of Syzygium oleosum. Classification (NCBI taxonomy): domain Eukaryota; kingdom Viridiplantae; phylum Streptophyta; class Magnoliopsida; order Myrtales; family Myrtaceae; genus Syzygium; species Syzygium oleosum. The sequence goes on along the minus strand of NW_026607500.1, from coordinate 1,386,317 downwards.
TCAGCCCAGCCGAGGAAGACCAGCAGCTCGTCGCCGTCCGCCGTCGTCCGCCCGTGGCGGCCGTGAGCCGCCGGTGGTCCTCATCGCTTGACGCCGTCGCTGCTGCTGTTCCTCCGCTGTTCAGCCACCTTTGAGTACTCGAGCTCGTATAGGACCTCAAGTAAGTGATATCCTAAACCTCGCCTAGGATAACGGGTAATTTCGGGTTAGTTCGGGGCCGTTTTAGCGAGTTTTAGGGGTTATTCGTGGAGAAATTGGTGGACTGAGTTGGCTGAGTTGTTTGGATGGATTTGTGATAATTTTAGAGGTGGAATTGAGGTTAGAATTGATTAAGTTAGTGATCGGGATGATTACGGGTTATTATTGGGAATTATTGCATGAAAAACGGGCTTGAATGTGGCGTTTAGAGATTTTTCTGTGGTGGCTAAGTTAATATGCATATCGTGGCTGAATTGTGGCATGATTATGTTTGAATTACTATATGTGGTGAATCGGGATTTGTGGCATGAGTGCGACCCCCTTGATTGGTGAAAATTGGCCTAGATTATGAAAATTATGTTAAATTGAGCTTGTGCAAGTGGAATTGATGAATTTGTGGACTTTATGTGTTGGATTGTTGTGTGATGCCGTGGCTGAGTTTTGAGGGTCCTTGATACCGAATTTATGCATGATTATGATAGTGGGATGTGTATGTTGTGGGCTGTGATTATTGGCTTGTGGTGTTCTAATGCACGTGTCGGTTTGTGGATTAATTTGTGAAATTTGAAATTGGTGTGTGGAAGGATTGAGCTGAATCGAATTGTGTGGAATTTGGGCATGTTGAGGTGATATTTGAGCATGTGAATATGCATGAATTTATATGGATCAACGTGCGCGTGATCACTAAAAACCCTGAGGCGTGTACTATAACGCGAGGTCCAGATAAAATGTGGTTTGTTGACGTGCTCGCTTGATCACATAATCCCTGAGGCGTGTACTGCAACACGGGGAATTGAACCCGTCCTGAGGCATGTACTGTAACGCGGGACGATGCCTGGTATTACCGGAAGACCGCCAACCTGAGGCGTGTTCGTTTACGTGGGTTGTGCCATAGATGGAGGATGTTGACCCTGAGGCGTGTACTGTAACGCGGGCAAGAGACATAGCTTGAGGCGTGTACTGTAACGCAGGATAAGGAGTGTTGTGAATATGTTACGCGGGTTGTGCCGTAGGTAGAGGATGTTGAGCTTGAGGCGTGTACTGTAACGCGGGCAAGAGACAGCCTGAGGCGTGTACTGTAACGTGGGCTAAGGAGTGTTGTGAATATGAGACGGTTGTATGTGGACCGTGGATCGAAAGTGGACCTAAGGCGTAATTACGCGGGTCAGAAATGAATTGGATGCGTGTGCTCGAGTGAAATGGGAATCGTATGTTGTTGTGGTTGTTATGCGAATGTGGGCATGAATATGGTTTGATTGGTATTATTGAGTACGACATGATGTCAGTTTCTGATAATAATATTTGAATTTGCATGTAAGATTTCGTGCGTATCAAGGTGAGACATTTGTGCCTGCTATTGTTCTGGCTTGCTAGTTGTGTGATTTGTGTGCTCGAACATGCCCAGAGATACGTGTTAGCCTAGGTGGGTTTTGGGGTTTTGCTTGCTGAGAAGTGTTCTCACGATTTTATTTAAAACCATTTAGCTGATCAAAGTTCCAACGGAGTCGGGAGACAAGGACAATCCGATTGAGATCAATGTTGAATCTAAGTCTTCAGAGGAATAGACTGGCATCGACGAGACTGATTCCAAGTGAACCCCCTTTAGGGCGAATAGGGGTTAGTTAGAAGTTAGGGGTTGGACAGTCTTTGGAGATGCCCTTTTTGGTGGTAGTATTAGTCTACCCGATGCCACTAGTCCCTTTTTTATATCGGCGGTTGTTCGTCTGGAGGTTTGCTGGTGGCAATAGATTGTAATGGCTATTGTAAATATATCGATGTGTAATATAGTGTTTGGTGATTTGCCTCTCCCTATTACCCCATGATTATATTGTTAGGGTTTATGTTCTCGTTTCCGCCATGTTCGAACTCTGATGTGTTGGTTTGGGTCGGCGATGTTCCTGGGAAGTCGCGTTATTCGACCGAAGAGGGATGTTGCGAGCTCGATGGGGTTCGGGGCGTGACATCGATGAAAAGAGACTAAGAACTATATGCCATGGACAAGCCTATCAAAGACGAGTGGCTAAATCCTTTAATCGAAAGGTGAAACCGAGGAATTTCAAAACAGAGGATTTAGTAGCGAAGAAAGTCATCTTCAACAATTCAGATCCTCGTGGCAAATTCACTCCGAACTATGAAGGTCCATACATTGTCAAGAAGGTTCTTCCTGGAGGAGCATTGATTCTTGTAGATATGGCAGGAATAGAACTAGCCTATCCTGTAAATGCAGATGCTGTCAAGATTTTCTACCCATAAAATGAAGACGAACATTCAAGAAAAGATTCGGGTCACTTTAGAACATGTGTATATCATGCATATCATACATACCATGCATTTCATAAACATGTTTATCTATTTTGCAGAAGAAAGCAAAAAGAATCCGAATCAGTTGATGATTTCAGAATTCGTAATGGAGTTATCAAATAGTAAAGGGAAGTATCACTTCTAATTCGGCAAAAGGACACTATAAGTGTCATAACTTGTGTACGGAGATCACTTTGGTGCCATAACTTTTTTTCGGATCACTTTGGTGCCAAGTCGGAGGAAAAACGATCACTTAAGTGTCATAAGTTTTTTTTGGATCACTTCAGTGCTAAAATTTTTGAAAAACGATCACTTAAGTGCTAAAAATTTTTAAAAACGATCATTTAAGTGCTAAAATTTTTGAAAAACGATCACTTAAGTGCCAATCTTCGGCGAGCCAAGTCAGCTTCAGAAATTAATAAAAAAAAAATGCCACGTCAGATTTCCGGCGAAAAATTGTGTATGGCACCGGAGTTGGCACTTAAGTGATCGTTTTTAAAAAATTTTAGCACTTAAGTGATCGTTTTTCAAAAATTTTAGCACTAAAGTGATCCAAAAAAAACTTATGGCACCAAAGTGAGCGCCGTACACAAGTTATGGCACTTGTAGTATTCTTTTGCCCTTCCAATTCTATTTTCCATTGATAGCCTCTAATGTGTTTTCCTTTTTATCATCCCCAAGGTAACAAAGAAAAGGGAGCAACAAAAGAAGAATCCCCAGTGGAACTAAAGCAAAAACATGCAAACAAAAGGGATCTTGGGAAATTGATTAGACAAGTATCCCTAAATCATGAGGGTATGTGCTAAAGAAGTTACCTTTCTAAGAGAAAAAAAAACGAACTTCTTTTTCCCCAAGCGGAATGACACTAAATTGAACAAAACAAAACAGATTGTTTTGAAAAGGAAAATACGTCAGAAATGTTTTGAAACACGCTTTCTTTGAAAATGTACTAAGCATCAAAATTCCCTAAAAGGGATAATTTGACAAAAGGCTTTGAAAAATTTCATAGAAAAAGTTTGGATCAAATCGAATGAAAAGACCTTCAAATGATGAAAGGCAAGCCATATCCACACACGTCCCTTATACACTCAAAGTTAAAATGGAGAAGTGAGTGAGAAAAACTCATCCGAAGGAAATAAGGGATGTTCGCAATGATTACATGGATTGAAATGATGAAAGGCAATCATTTCACTATCCCAAACACATGCTTATCCCTTGCAAATCAAATTTGAGCCAAAACAGTAGAGAAGTTTTTCCAAAACAACCCTGTTAAGAACCACCCCATATTGGGGCAAATCAAGAGGTATGTGGATTGATAGCTATAGAGAATAGGGTCAAGAAAGATTTTATTGCATACTCTTGCATCAATCTTTCTGTGATAACTTCATATGAAGTCATATGGAAGCTCAAGACATCCCAAGAGGAAGAAGAGCACTTCATTTCCCATACCCAAACACATTACCTTTGGCAAAGCCCAATTGAGCCTGAATATTCACTTCAAAACCCCAAATTGGTGATCATCTCTTTACACTGGAGCATTAGCATATGATCCACTTTAATAAATAAGAAACAAAAAAGCAGAACACAGAGTTCTTAGAATTCAAAAGATCAAAGACAAAAGAGTATGGGGTATGAAAAAGCAGTGTGCCTGGTAAAAGCAAGGCCAAATGCCCGAGAAAAATGAGAAAGAAAAGACAGTTCAAAAGAAATCTCAAAATAAAAAAAGTCATGACAAAGCAAAGTTAAGATCATGAGAAATCATAGATCACAACAAGTGAGAATGAGCAAAAGAAAAGAGATTGTGATGAATGTTTAGAGGACTCTGATGTTCATGAAAGATCCCTGGTAAATAAAAAAAGAAAGAAAAAGTGGTGATGCTAAGAAGATCACCGATTTCATAGAAACCCTGAATTCAAATAAATGAGCCTTTTGAGCCTACCCAATACCAACAATACAATCTCTCCCCAAAGACTCTTCAGATTGAGATATTGAGAGTAGAAATATGACTTTATGACAAGAAGTCATCACTCAAAGAAGTGTATGCAATAATATCTTGTCTTATCCTCGAGGTTCTTAACTTGTAAACCCGAAGTCAGTTGTGACGAAATCCTTTTTCTTGGCCTCAGAATGCCTATCCTTTGAATAGCCATTGACCAAGCCAACATTACAACCTTTTGAAAGACATTATCGGATCAATTGGATTGTATACATTGCGAACATCTCCGAACACCTAAGGATTGGTTAAGAGAGATAAAATTGAGGGATATCAAACAAGTTCTCCTTTTAATCAAATAAAGAAAAGACCAAGTTCATAGATTGAAACAAATCCTTTCTAATGAAGGTCTTCCAAACGATCATTTCAAGCATTTCTTGAAAGATTGCAAGCATTTTGTTCAAATAATTCATTGGAAAGGAAATTTGATTGTCTGAAATGGATTAATGCAAAAAAAATGCATATTTCAAAATCAGGTTTCAAAAGTTTTTGGTCAACTTAAAATCAAGTTTTCAAACAGTTTATGGTAAGCTAAGAAAAACCACGCTTCAAACAGTTTTGATTAATTTCAAAACTACTTTTCAAAATAGTTTTTGGTCAACTAAAAAAAACCATATAAAGGTTAGTGAAACCTCAAAATCATAAAACTCACGGTTAAGGCATTCATTGTTTGAAGTCTTCCTAAAGTCCTACAGGTAAGGAGCCCCTAGGCAAATTAAAGTCCTATAAGCGAGGAGCCCTTAGGCAAATTCAAGTCCTACAGGCGAGGAGCCCCTAGGCAAATCAAAGTCCTACAGGCGAGGAGCCCCTAGAAAAATTCAAAGTCCTACAGGCGAAGAGCCCCTAGGCAAATCAAAGTCCTACTGATGAGGAACCACTAGGCAAATTCAAGTGCTATAGGCAAGGAGCCCCTAAGCAAATTGAAGTCCTACAGGCGAGGAGCCCCTAGGCAAATCAAAGTCCTACAGACGAGGAACCACTAGGCAAATTCAAAGTCCTACTGGTGATGAACCACTAGGCAAATTTAAAGTCCTACAGGTGAGGAGCCCCTAGGCAAATTAAAGTCCTACAGGCGAGGAGCCCCTAGGCAAATTCAAAGTCCCACAGGCGGGAGCCCTTAGGCAAATTCAAGTCCTACTGGAGAGGAACCACTAGGTAAATTCAAGTCCTACAGGCGATGAGCCCCTAGGTAAATTCAAATCCTACAAACGAGGAGCCCCTAGGCAAATTCAAATCCTACAGGCGAGAAGCCCCTAAGCAAATTCAAGTCCTATAGGCGAGGAGCCCCTTGGCAAATTCAAAGTCCTACAGGCGATGAGCCCTTAGGCAAATTCAAGTTCTACAGGCGAAGAGTCCCTAGGCAAAATCAAAGTCTTACAAGAGAGGAGCCCCTAGGCAAATTCAAAGTCCTACAGGCGAGGAGCCCCTAGGCAAATTAAAGTCCTACAGGCGAGGAGCTCTTAGGCAAATTCAAAGTCCTACAAGCGAGGAGCCCCTAGGCAATTTTCAAAATCCTATTGGTGAGGAACCACTTGGCAAGTCTCCAAATCCTCAGGCGATGAGCCTCAGGTGTTCATGGTTCGTGGATTCGTCCTTAAACCACGAAATCCGAATAACCATCATAATCATCACCACCATCAATTCATGCCCTTGGATAAGGGATAAAGAGACAGCTCACAAACAGGTAAGTTTCTCTCTCTCAATCATTAAGAACCTTTCAAAATATGTTCTGAAAAGAGAACTGTTGGATTAGATCACGAATTTCAAAAGCAAGATCCCTAATTAATTATTGTGAAATTTCCATCTTATCTTGTTCAGTGAGTCGACTAAAAATTCAGGTGTCACCTTGTCTTTGAGATCAATCTTTAACGAGCTCAATATCAAAGAGCGGCAGCTGTTGACACATAATTTTTAGGTCATTTTTTTCACATTCTCAAAAATCACAAAATTAGGACTAGGAATTTTGGCCAAGCCTAGAAACCTATTTCTAAACCAAAAAATAATTTTTTAGCATTTTTCTACATTTTTCCTTAATTTCTTTTAATCAAAATAAGTGAGAAAATAAAGAAAAATAGTAAATGGAATCAGAAAATTCCATAAAAATAGTCATTACTCTTATTTTAAATCCAATTTCATGAATACATCATCAAGTTTAAAAAATTTCAATTGGGTATATGTTTTTCCCAAAATTGGGCAAAATTAAACCGGAATTGAACCAAAAATGCAATTAAATTTTTTCTAGTCATTTTAGGTCATAGTATCTTCACAACAAATGATTCTGAGACCTTGAATTGCATAATGGTCAGTCCAATTGCACAATTTGACATAAAAATCAAAAATCCCCAAAATTCGATTGAAAATTAAGAATTTTGAACCCAAATTGGGAATCGTACCCAATATGAAATTGTCAAAACATGAGATCATCATTTCTAGGGTTAATCAGACGTGGGTAATTCAATTTTGGCATCAATTTTGCCTAATCATGTCATTAGGATATCAAATTGAACAAAACCCTATTAACCCGAATACAAAATGTGAAAATCTTGGACACAATTATAACAAAAATTGGGGAAAATCATGTATTTGGGTTCGGAATATGGTGGGAAATTCAATTTTGGGGTTTAATTTTGAAAATTGGGTCAAAATTGAGCTTAATTGGTGAATTTAGACCAACCCGGGTCTACCGGGTCGGCCAGGTCAACCCAACCCGACCCGGGTTGGTTGTCTTCTTCGCCCGACTCATCCGAGTCACACCAAACCCAGAAAATTCTAATTCAAGCCCGCGACTTCACCGATCATTTCCGGCTAATTTAACACGTGCAAATTGATTTGGCCAGCTGGAAAATATCTAGCTGGCACTAGGGAATCACCCTAACCGATTCAAGGTCGGTTCCAACAAACTTTGGGCGGGAATTTTTTATCAACAAAAACTGAAAAAACTAGAAGAGGAAGAAGAGAAGATGCTCGACGAAAGGCCAGAGAGAGAGAGAGAGAGGAGAGAGAGAGGTGAAATCAACGAGAAGGATCTTGAGAGAGAGGGTTGAGAGTCTCCTCACGAGTGTTCGGTGCCGCCGTGGACGGCGAAGCACCATCGAATCGTGATTTGGCCGTGACTCTCCCCTGGTTGTTCCAGTCGACTCGGCTGGTCCTGAAGGCCTGAAACCGAGCCTTTTCTGGCCAATCCAGACCTTTTTCGGCGAGGCCAAGACCATTCGGTGGAAGTACAAGTGTCAAGGAACAACCCTATAGGTGCAGCTCAATTTGAAAATTTCTTCTTGTCATCGAACGAAGCAGGTAAACATCGCTCATAGTCACGGTTTTCCAGATTTGAGAAATAGCAAACTTGAGTTCAATCTTGCTGATCGTGCATGGTCTTTCGCAAATCCGAGTTCTTTGATGCCTAAAACATGTTTCTAATCATTTTTGGTGTTGTTTGATTGCATTTTGGGCATTAAAAATACACAAACCGAGTCGGCCGCCCCCATAAACCATCTCGCCGGAGCTCGGAGGTCCTCGCCGGAGCTTCATTTCGGCCATAGGCCGTCCAAGTTAGACTCTCTTGACTTTGTTTGTTGATTTTATATTGATTGGGGTCGATCTAGACGGCTAGGGCGATTGGGATCAAGGTTTATATTCCGGAAAATCCATGTTGGAACAGTTTATAAACTAGGATGTTTAGACTGATTTTTCGCCGGCCGGCGAACGTCCGACGGCACTATGATTAGGCTAGATCCATACTAGAATATATGGGCTTGATGATGGATAAAAAAAAATGGCGAGCTAGTCGCCGGAAGGTCGCCGGCAGTGGGCTCAAAGTCGCGGCTTTGAAAACGTCTAATATAAAATTGTGCACACTGAGTGTTCGACCAAATGCCACAATGAAAAAAGGATTAAACGGCGCCGTTTCTGGCGTCGTGCTCGCTGGAGAAGGTGACCAGCGCCGGCGCCGGCGACGCCTAGATCGGTCATGCCGAATCGGGTCGAACCGGACGGTCCGGTTCATTTTCCCGGCGGGACTTTTAAAAAAATTAATTATTACAAAAAAATCTAAAAAAACTCACAAAAAGATCTAAAAAAAACTCACAAAGAAAATTTAAAAAAATTCATAAAAAATAAAAAATTTCACAAAAAAATAAAATAAAAATCAGAAAAATATAACCAATTTTTGGAAAATCGAAAAGAATTCAGAAAAACAGAAAATTCACAAAAAAAATAGAAAATTCATAAAAATTCCAAAATTCTTAGAAAATTCATAAAAATTTAGAAAATACAAATAAAAAATGTGAAAAATTTAGAAAATCAATAAAAATTGAAAAATAAAAAAATTCATAAAAATTTTCAGAAAATCATAAAAAAATCAATTCTCGGTTAATAAAATTTCCAAAAAAAATAAAAATATTCAAAAATATTAAAAAATTTTAAAAATTCACAGAATGGTCCAAAAACACCGTGGCCAATCATAAAAAATGAAATTTGAATTTTTGGAAGTGTCAAAGTGGCATTTTTAGAAAATCCCAAATTCAGATGTTATAACCCCTAAAAAACCCTTAAAACTTGAATCATGAAATGAATAAACTTCTAGAGCTTCATTAGGGTTTGGATGTTTTGATTGATTTTCATTTTTAGAGACCATTTAGGATTGATTGATCTGATTATCATTAATTGTACATTTAATACTTGTTCGGTTCTTCCTGCGATTAGAATGGATAGAATTAGTGGGTAAGTCTCGGAAATTTGCACGACACGTTAGACGTCGTATCGTTCTTAGGTACCGAAAGGGCGTTAGGGATCTCGATTTGGGATCAATAACGTAACCAAATCCCCGTACTCAGAATCTCTGGTTCGTAGAATCGTGGTATTTCTCCCGTACCTCGATTAGGTTCCTAATCTACCTACCAATAATGACTAGTGGCGACTCCAAAATCACAAAGAAATCACCTTCCACTGTCACGTGAGGTATGGTCTGGGAGAGACCCTTACACGGAAATACCTCCTTAGCGCGCAAATCCCGAAAGCCCAAAAAAAAAAAAAACACTGCGCGACAATAGGAAATCCCAAGTAAGTGATGCTATCTTTTCTTTGAGTTTATAAACTCATGTTTTGAAAGTAATAAGGATTTGAGTAATCGTACGAGTTAGTAAAGCATGTTTGTTGCATAAAATCCTGAATCGGGCAATTACTACCTTTTAGTATTTGAGAACGATTTCAGAATTATTTTAAAAAAAATATCATTAATGGATATATGTATATTATGTTGCGAACTGGTTTATGGAACGAGTTTTAAGATGATTTGATAAACGTTTTATGGAAGAAGTTATTAAAGGTTATATATATCGATTTGTGAATTATGTTTATGAAATAATATGAGAAATGTTTTACAAAAAAGTAATTCTATCGGATGAACTAAGTTACGAAAGGTTATGTGATTAGTTTGGGAAACGTATTGTGATTTGTGAAATTGATTATGAAATGGTTTTGAAATCATATTGTGATTTATGAAATGGTTTTGGAGCCATATTATGATTTATGAAATGGGTTCTGGATTTAGCATTGTGGAGGATATTGTTGAGAATAAGTGTTTGATGCTCAATGTATGTGTGAACCCAATGAGGGTTTGTGCGTATAGGCATACTAGTCTAGGATATTCTTGTGGGCTGAGCTACCAGCGTATAGTAAGTGGAGACCTTGCCAATGGGGGAATTTTGGTCGCCTTTTCACTGGGCGTTATCCATGATCATAGTTAGATTTCTGAGTATGAAATTGGTCAATGGAATGGACCATTAGCGTGTGATTTTCGATGAGATTGGCCAATAGAATGGACCATTGACATGTGTTTTTGACGAGATTGGCCAATAGAATGGACCATTGATTTTTGCGTTGATATTATTTATTGAAATGAGCATTTCTACTGTGAAAATGTTATGTTAAAGTAGTATATAACGTATTTTGACCTTAAAATTTGTTATATGATGGAGTTGGGTTAAATAAGCTTTGGTTTGGTCTTACAACTGTATGCATAGTGATTGGTCGATCTGCTTAGAAGAGATACGCGCTATTTACTGAGATGTAGTTGCTCACCCCTCTCTTTCCCAATCTTTTCAGGGTCCTTGATTAGTAGCCAATAGAGCGATAACGATGTCATGGTGACGTTTAGGAGTTGAATTTCTTGTTGAAGTTTGAGGCTGCGTCTCTTGGGTGGAAGGATGGCCATGTCATCCCCCATCCTAGTAGGTTTTGGGGTGTGACATCTTGTGGTATAAGAGCTTAAGTTTTGATTTGTTTGGGTGTAGACAAATATGGGACATTGTGAGGTTGTGAGGTTGTGTATAAGAGTGCATTAGTCTTTTGTTAAGTACTAGGGTGTACGTCTTTTTGGGGTCTAGGTGACCTTTAGTTCTGATTCAAAGAAGTATGCTTCGCCTTGTAAGAGATAACAAAGGCAAACAAGTTACTTTTGGTGCCAGGAATGTATCTTAAGGTTCTCAAGGTGCGGTTCTGACAAAGAGTTGCTGGTGCACAACGCCCAGATTTAGGTGAGGATTCTAAACTCGTAGAGGAAGTGGATGAGCCAAGAGGATGGCACTTATGTGGTTGTTCACTAAATGAGGATCGGCGAGAACAAGACTATCTTCAAGGTGTACGAGTGGACAACGTAGCAACATTAGTACAGATTGGATTTTGCACTTGCGACGATGCTTGCTGATTACTCGGGTAAGGACCGAAAATTCAAGAAGTGTAAAGAGATATTTGATGGCCTAATAAACCAAGGACGGGTTTCCAGTAAATTTACTTTCCACATTCTCATTGTTGCATATATTAGTGCACCTGTCCAAGGTTGCCACGAGGAAGTAGGTAGTATTTACAATCGCATGATCCAGTAAGGAGGGTATCTGTCGTCACTGAGCTTGCATAACTCTCTATTTAGAGCTATGGTGAGCAGCTCGGGAGCCTTGTCGAAACATCATTTCAAGCAAGTTGAATTCATATTCCATAATTTGGTTATGTCTAGGCTCGAGATACACGAAGATATTAATGGGGTCTCATATGGCTGCATAGCTATCAGGACACCATGGACAGAGAGCGGATCACAAAACTTAGAAAGGAGATGCAAGAATCTGTGTTGACAGTACTTGGCTAATAGGGGCATATTTGTCTATTTCCTTTATTATTTTATGTATTGCAACAATAAGGATAATATTATAATTTTGACCTTTTGGCTTTATTATAAATAGATAGATTGGGCTCACATAAACCTAACCAAGTATTCAGTTCAGTTTTTTCTCTCAACATGGTATCAGAGCTAGATCTGAACTGAAACCCTAACCCTAATCTCTCCTCTGTGCAACCTTTCTTTTTCCTCTCTTCACGCCTTCACTCTCTCTCACTGCAGTTCCTTCTCATCTTCTCCTTTTCTCTCTTTCATAGTGTAGGGCAACACTAATGAGGTGATTCTTTGAATTTAGTGTCTGCCCTAAACTTTACCTATGAGATAACTAAAACTTATTTGCAGTCCGCGATAGGTAGTTTAACTTCTTCTGCGATTTTTTGGATCTTTTTGTCTGGAATTGTTTTTGCCTTGTCGCTAGCCTACAACTCTCTCGTGTGTGAAGACCAAAGCACTGCAATTCGTGGACCACCATATTTTTTCAAATTTTTTGGGATAAATTAGAATTATCGATTTTTTTCAAGTTTTTAAAACCTTGAAAAAATCGATTTTTTTCTTACCTTGATCTAATCTAGCTGATTTTTTGGAGGATAATTTTAGCCTACTACCAGTGACACAATGTCTGATGGTTCAGTCGAGAACCCTCCACTGATAGGAGATGGCCGTACATATTATATTACTTTCGCTACGATCTCTGTGAAGCTTGACGACACAAATTATTTGATATGGTCTCGATCTATATTCTTGACCATTGTAGGCTGTGGGCTTATAGGTCATATCAACGGCACTTCTGTGAAGCCGGAAACATCAGGTGCTACTCAAGACAAGTGGATCTCGAATGACTCTTTGGTAATGTCTTTTTTGCTTAACTCGATGTAGCCACATATTGCAAAAGGATATTTGCTTCTTGACACGGCGGCACAGATTTGGTCGGCTACTAGTGATACTTATGGTCAAATCGGGAATGATGCATAGGTGTATGAACTTCGAAAAAGGGTTTATGACACTTCTCAGAAGGGGATGACTATATCTCAATATTATGTTGAGCTTCGGAGTTTGTGGCAAGAGCTAGATCATTATACCGATTATCAACCAACCAATGCTATAGACATTGCTACCTACAAGAACCATGTGGACAAGATCAGAGTTTATGATTTCTTGGCAAGATTGAATGTTGAATATGATCCGAACGTGTTCAAGTCCTTAGCCGGTCTCCATTCCCTACTCTGGAACAGTCCTATGCCCTAGTTCACTCAGAAGAAAGCCGTAGGACAACAATGCTCCACAACTCTACTATTGATCGATTTGCTCTACAAATCAGTGTTGGCACTATTACTAAATCTGGTTCGTTCTCTCGATCTAATGATACCCCTAAGGAAGTTGTGAAGTGTGAATATTGTCATAGGCCTTATCCATACTAAGGCTACCTACGGGAAGTTACATAGAAAACTTGTAGATTTTGAGGGAAAAAAGGCACAAAGAAAGGCAAAAAACAAAGCAAAACATACTGAAATTGTTACTGCTACACCTACAACTGATATCAATTTATCCCAGGAAGAACTTCAGGCATTTTGACGTCTACTGAAAGCTTCTACTACTGCTGCTTCCTCCACAGTTGCCAATTCGTCTTCCCATTTTGCTTCAAATCTAGCCACTTCAGGTATCTTCTTTGGGGGGTTTAATATATCTATTATTTCCAGCCCATGGATCATTGATACAGGGGCTACATATCATATGACAGTTTCTTCTAGTCTCTTTCATCAATACACCCCTACTTTCGGTAGAGACAAAGTTCGTGTAGCTAATGGAACCCTCTCTTCCATCACTGGAAAATGGTCTATCAATTGTTCCTCCACTCTCCCCTTGTCTTCAGTTTTACATATTCCATCATTCTCTATTAATTTCCTTTCTATTAGTAGTTTGACTCAAAACTTAAATTGTAAAGTAACTTTTTTTTTCCTTCTTATTGTTTTTTCCAAGATCTGGTAATGGAGAAGAAGATTGGATATGGTAGATTGGCTGATGGTCTTTATCTGCTCGAGGGTAGTGGGGTTTCTACATCTATTTCATCTACTACGCCCCATCAAGTTAATTCAGCATTGACAAATCTCCATCAGTGGCACTGCAGATTAGGTCATCCCCCTTTAGGAACTTCATAAAAAGATTTCCCGAGTCTCATTTTAGCTTGTAATAAAGATGAGTTTTTTTGTGAAGCATGTGTCTTTGCTAAACAAACTCGTTCTACATATTCATCTTCGAATAATAAAAGTCATTTCTTTTTTCATGTGATTCATACTGATGTGTAGGGTCCTTCCCGACGTACTTCTATTTATGGTCATCGTTGGTTTGTTACTTTTATCGATTGTCATTCGTGTGCAACTTGGGTTTATTTGTTGAAACATAATAGTGACGTTTTTCGTTGTTTTCAAATTTTTCACAAAATGATTCAAACTCAATTCAACGCCACTATGAAAATTCTTCGTAGTGACAATGACACCGAGTACAATAAAGGTCAGTTTCAACGGTATCTCTTTGATCATGGCATTATTCATCAGACCAGTTGTGTTGATACCCCAGCACAGAATGGTGTTGTCGAAAGAAAGAACTGACATTTGTTAGAGGTCACCAGGTCTCTTATGTTTGCACGTCATGTCCCCTCTCTATATTGGAGTGATGCTATTTTAACCACTGCCTATTTAATCAATCGGATGCCGACTAGAATTCTTGATTTCCGCACACCTATTGATGTTTTACATGGATCATGAACTTTTATTCTTCCCCCAAAAATTTTTGGTTGTCTTTGTTATGCTCATAACATTACCTTTAAGAGTAAGTTGGAACCCCACGGTCTCCGCTGCATATTTCTTAAGTATTCAGCTACTCAAAAGGGTTATAAGTGTTATCATCTTCCTTCTAGGCACAGTATTATATCTATTGATGTAATTTTTCATGAGTCTACTTCTTATTATTCCGTTCCACCTCTTCAGGGGGAGTGTCCTAATGTAGAGGTGTTGCCAATTCTAGATGTTCCTGAGGATATTACTTACTCTTCTAATTCTCCTCCTCCTTCAATAGTCTCTGATGGTTCTCCTCCTTCTCAAGAGGAGAACGATGCAACACAAGTAGAGAATAATACAATACCTCAGGGGGAGATATCAGAGGTTCGGGGGAGACCACACCTGTTAAGCAAAGTATTAGTATCTTTTAAAGGTGGATTGATAGTGGGGAAACATTGAAGACATATCGTCGTGGGAATTCCACTACCAACATGCAGGTTAAGACCGCTGATACATTGCCTATTCAATCATCTCCGGATCCGGATTCTACTACTCCTTCTGGTGAGGTTTCTCCTTTTGATCTTCCTATCGCACTCCAGAAGGGTGTTAGAACTTGTACTCAACACTCTATACCAATGTTGTTTCATATGACTCTTTGTCCAGCTCTTATCGTACTTTTGTATCTTCTCTATCTTCTGTTTCTATTTCACGGAATAGGCAGGAAGCTTTTGCAGATGAAAAGTGGAAGAAGCAATGGTGGAGGAAATGCATGCTTTGAAGAAAAATGACACGTGGGATCTTGTTGTTTTTCATCCTAGGAAACAACTAGTAGGATGTAAGTGGGTGTTTATAGTCAAACAGAAGATGGATGGTACTGTGGACAGATATAAAGCACGGTTGGTGGCAAAGAGATTTACTCAAACTTATGAGATTGACTAGCAAGAAACCTTTGCTCCTGTTGCTAAGCTGAATACTGTTCGAGTGTTACTTTCGTGTGCTGTAAACCAAGGATAGGATCTTCATCAATTAGATATGAAGAATGCCTTTCTTCATGGAGAGTTAGAAGAGGAGGTATATATGAAGATTCCTCCAGGTTTTTCTTGTGACATAACCCGTTGTGACAAAACCCGAGGTAAAGTGTGTAAGTTGAAACGTGCACTTTATGATTTAAAGCAATTACCTCGAGCTTGGTTTGGTAGGTTTCAAAAAGCTATGATCTTTGTTGGGTATAAACAGAGTAATGCTGATTATACTTTGTTTGTGGAGAGATTAGGTGCTAAAGTCACTATTCTTATTGTCTACGTAAACGACATTATTGTCACAGGGAATGATACTGATAAGATAAGCCAGTTGAAGAATTTTCTTGGACAAGAGTTCGAAATAAAGGATCTTGGAAAGCTCTAATACTTTCTTGGGATTGAAGTTGCCAGATCTTCGAAATGTATCTTTTTATCCCAAAGGAAGTATGTCATTGATCTTTTAATAGAAGTTGGGTTATTAGGATGTCGTCCCTTTGATACACCTATTGAGGTCAATACTCGTCTTCGAGAAAAGGATGGTGATCCTATAGATAAGGGTCATTATCAACGATTAGTGGGCAAGTTGATTTATTTATCCCACACCAGACCTGATATTGCTTTTGCTGTGAGCCTAGTGAGTCAGTTTATGCATGATCCATACTCTATTCATACGGATGTTGTTCTTTGAATCCTTCAATATTTGAAGTATGCTCCCGGAAAAGGGATTCTTTTATTTCTTCGTGATGGCTAGAAAGTTGAAGCCTATACAGATGCTGATTGGGTTAGATCTCCTTACCGAAAGTCTATTTCTGGGTATTGTACTTTCTTAGGAGGGAATCTTGTGACTTGGCGCAACAAAAAGCAGAATGTGATTGCTCGATCTAGTACTGAAGCAGAATTTCATGCAATGGCACATGGAGTTTGTGAACTGTTATGGCTTAAAGGATTACTTGAAGATCTTGGTGTATCTGCTCCTATTCCTATGATGCTATATTGTGATAATAAAGCCGCCATTAGTATTGCTCACAATCCTGTACAACATGACTGTACGAAACATGTGGAAATTGACAAGCACTTTATCAAAGAAAAGTTGGATAGTGATTTAATTTGTATGCCCTTTGTTCAGTCTGGTGATCAACTTACTGATGTGTCGAGTAAAGGATTGGGGAGTAAATCGTTTCATCTTGTTTTAGTCAAGTTGGGCATGTGTGATATCTATGCTCCAACTTGAGGGGGAGTGTTGAGAGTACTTGGCTAATAGAGGCATATTTATCTATTTCCTTTATTATTTTATATATTGCAACAATAAGGGTAATATTGTAATTTTAGCCTTTTGGCTTTATTATAAATAGATAGCCTGGGCTCACATAGACCTAACCAAGCATTCAGTTCAGTTTTTTCTCTCAACAATCTGGCATCGAAGATGCTTTTGTCTATACTAAGGGCTTGCTTTAAGGAGGGGAATTTGGATGAAGCCTAAAGGGTTTGGCTCAAATGTCACCAATTGGGTGAAAAGCTTCCCTCATTAACTTACTGTTGACACCCGATTTTTAGCTCATTTATTTTTTCATATTTTCAGAAATCTAAAAATTAGGACTAGGAATCTTGGCCAAGCCTAGAAACCTACTTCTAAACCAAAAATAAATTTTTTTAGAATTTTTCTGCATTTTTCCTTAATTTCTTTTAGTCAAAATAAGTGAGAAAATCAAGAAAAATAGCAAATAGAATCAGAAAATTCCATAAAAATAGTCATTAGTCTTCTTTTAAATCCAATTTCATTAATACATCATCAATTTTGAAAAATATCAATCAGGTATGTGTTTTTCCCAAAAATTGGGCAAAATCAAACCCAAATTGAACAAAAAATGCAATTAAATCTTTTCTAGTCATTTTTAAGTCATAGTGTCTTCACAACAAATGATTCTAGGACCTTGAATTACATAATGGTCAGTCCAATTACACAAATTGTCAAAGAAATCAGAAAACCCCAAAATTCAATTGAAAATTAAGAATTTTGAGCCCAAATTGGGAATCGTGCCCAATATGAAATTGTCGAACCATGAGACCATCGTTTCTAGGGTTAATCAGATGTGGGTAATTCAATTTTGGCACCAATTTTGCCTAATCAGGTCATTAGAACATCGAATTGAACAAAACCCCAATAACCTGAATACAAAAATTTAAAAATTTTGGACATGATTTTATAAAAAAATTGGGAAAATTACGTATTTGGGTTCAAAATGTGATGAGGAATTCAATTTTGGGTTTAATTTTGAAAATTCGATTGAAATTGGGCTTAATTTGGATTTTTAAACAAAATCGGGCCTGCCGGGTCAACCGGGTCAACCCGACCCAACTCAGCTACCCATCTTCTTCGCCCGACTGCCTAGAACACATTAAAAACCCAGAAAATTTCAGTTCGTGCCCGTGACTTCGTGAATCTTCCCCGATCAATCTAGCACGTGTAAATTGACTTGGCCAACTGGAGAATCTTCAGCTGGCACCAGAGAATCAATCCTAACCGATTATAAGTCGGTTCTAACCGAATTTGGGCGGAAAATCAAGCTACAAAAAACTAAAAAAAACTGATCACAAGTAGAGAAAGGTGTTCGACGAAATTACCAAGAGAGAGAAGAGAGAGAAACAGAGGAGAAAGAGAGTTTTCTAGAGGGACAGTGAGTTGAGGTTTCCTGGACCGAGCGATCGGTGCTTTTCCGGCCAGAAAAGCGCCGGCAAATCGGCCCAGGTGGTTAGCCTCCTCACCTGGAACAGGCGGCCCGAAGCTAGTTGACTAAGCCTGAAAATCGGGCTCGGTCGACGTGCCTCGAGCCATTTCGGCGAATCCAAAGTCATCATCTTGAAGATGAAGTGTCCAGGAAGAGCTTCATGATTGAGGATTGTCCTGAAACACCTTTTGATCATCAAATGAAATAGGTAAAAATCGATCACAGTCACAGTTTTTCCAGAATTTCCAAAACTGAGTTCTATGCTCATGTGATTCCGTCGATGATTTTTTTCGCATTTTGATGTTTAAAACATGTTCCTGATCACATTTTGTGTTGTTTGATTGCATTTTTAGCCATTAAACGTGTATAAATCGAGTCGGCCATGCATTTGACCACCTCGCCGGAGCTCGAAGGACCTCGCCGAAGTGCTGCCGTGGCCTTAAGCCACTCAAGTTAGCCTCCCTTAATTCCTGTTTGATGTTTTGAATCGTTGTTTTGATCGATCTGGACGGCTAGGGCGGTTAGAATTAGGATTTGCATTCTGGAAAAACTTGCCAAAAACAGTTGCGAATTAGGTTTTTCGACCGGTTTTTTCGCCGGCCGGCGGGCTTCCGCCAGTGTTCCGAGCAGGCTAGATTTGAAATAGAACACATGGACATCACAATGGTGCAATCGGAATGGCGAGATAGTCGCCGGAAGGTCGCCGGATTCCAATCCAAAGTCATGGCCTTGAGAATGTTAAAGAAGGATACATGCCCACCACCTGTTCGGCATAATGCCTCGATGAACATGGGGGCAAAATGGCGACATTTTGGCGCTAAGCTTGCCGAAGAAGACAACCGGTGCCAGCGACACCCGGTTCGGCTGAGCCAAACCGGGTTGAGCCAAGCCGGTTCGGTTCGTTTCCCGGCGGGAGTTTTAAAAAAATAAAAAATTGAAAAAAAAATTCATAAAAAATAAAAAAATTCATAAAAATTTTGTAAAATCGAAAAAATTCAGAAAAATAGGAAATTCACATAAAAATAAAAATTTTCAGAAAATTCATAAAAATTCAGAAAATTCTAAAAATACAAATAAAAAATGTGAAAAATTCAGAAAAAATCTAAAAAAATTGAAAATTTCGAAATTCGAAAATTCATAAAAATTTTCAGAAAATCATAAAAATCAATTCTCGATTAATGAAATTCTCAGAAATTCAATTTCCGAAAAAAAAATCAAAAATTTCAAAAATTTACAAAATGGTTCAAAAATACCGTGGCCAACCTTAGAAAGTGAAATTTGAATTTTTTTAAGTGCCCAAATGGCATTTTTAGAAAATCTCAAATTCAGGGGTTATAACCCCTAAAAAAACCATAAAATCCTAAAAAATGCAAATCATGAAATGAATAAGCTTCTAGGGCTTTATTAGGGTTTGGATGTCTTGATTGATTTTCATTTTTAGAGACCATTTAGGATTGATTGATTTGATTGACATTAATTGCGCATTTAATTCTTGATTGATTTTTCCTGCGATTAGAATGGATAGAATTAGTGGATAAGTCTCGGAAACTTGCATGACACGTTAGACATCGTATCGTTCTTAGGTACCGAAAGGGCGTTAGGGATTCCCATTTGGGATCATTAGCGTAACCAAGTCCCCGTATTCAGAATCTTTGGTTCGTAGAATCGTGGTATTTCTCTCGTACCCCGATTAGGTTTTTAGTCAACCTACCAATAATGACTAGTGGCGACTCCAAAATCAAAAACTTAGACTAAATAGGAAATTACCATCCGCTGTCACGTGAGGTCTGATCTGGGAGAGACCCTTACACGGAAATACCTCCTTAGTGCGCAAACCCCGAAAGCCCGAAAAAGCGCGGCGCGACACTTACACGTACAAAATGGAAGTCTATGCGAAAGTTGCGAAGCACATGAAGTCTTTGAATCTATTCAGGGAGATGCTGGAGCATATGGGTTTTGCTACGATAGCAGCATATCATAAAACTGTAGAGGTGATTTGTAAAGCTTAAGATATGGGATTGTCATAATCTCTCGTGGCTGAGTTTAGAAATAGTGGTCCAAAGCCCCTCGATCATTCTTTTATTGACATGATGAATATATATTTCAACAACTTAAGCTTGCATGATAAACTGGAGTCAACTTTCTCCTAGTGCCAAGAGAAATGTCAGCCAAATCGTGCAATATATTGCACATTCTTGGATTCTTTGGTGAGGATCAATGACAGTAACAAAGCCGAGGAGATCTTTAGTGTAATGCATAGTAGTGGAACAATTGGCTTCAGTGAGTAATTGCAACTCCATTTTAAGTGGGTATTTGTCCATGGGAGACTATGTGAAGACAGAGAAATTATACCATCTTATATGTCAGAAAAACTACGACATTGAACCAGCCTTAGTGGAAAAGCTTGACCCTATCCTTAGTTTGTGGGGAAAAGCTGTTAAGAAGCTGGTAAGCCTCAAGCTAAGCAAAGAGCAAAGAGAAATTTAGTGGGTGGTGTGCAATAGATTCTGCTGAATAGAGAAAAAAAAAATCACACGGTCAAGTTCAACTTCAATGAGAATTTCGGGATGCATTCTGCTCAAAAAGTCATACATGCAAAGATTACTAGAGTGGCATGCTTGGGTTTATGAATCGGACGTTATTTCTACAACTTAACACATTCAAAATTCATTATTCCATAACTTAGATTTCAAATGTTTTTTTGATTCCAGGACCTCTAATTATTGTTTTGGGCACCAAAATCTTTTGTTGGAAAAATATTATATAATACAAAGACAATTAATGGAAATCTGTTGGAAAAAATGAGAAAATTAAATCAATTGTTTGAGGCGTGCAAACACTGCACTTAAGGATAATTCTGCGCGTTGGAGTACGAAACTCAGTGCGTAAAGCTCTAGCAACCATCCTCCCATGATACAATAGACTTCTTTTATACTCCGCATTGAATATTAGAAGGAACAGGAACAACATCATGTGAATAACACAGCAAAGAAAAACAAAAGTAGAAGGAAAGGAACATCACTTTATGAATTCATTCTCTTCAAAGGTTGTGGTTTGAAATGTTTATATTCAAACGAAAAAGAGCCGTTACAAATTTATTGATAATTAATAGATGACCGTTATATAGCCGTTTGAAAACAATGAAGAGTTTATGAAGAAATAAATCAAAGTTATAAAGACATTACATGGCTGTTATAGAGCTATTATAAATTGTTACAAAACTGTTTTATATTAATAGCGGATAGAAATTATTACAAATTGATGACAGTAAAAAAATTTTACAAAATTAATAACTTCTACTATTTGAAAACTATTGAAATATCCAATAATCCACCACATATTTCAAAAGGTTTTGAAATGAAAAAATCAAATAATGTTGGGTTATTGGAACCTAATACATTAGAACTAGTGCTTGTTAGGCAATGAATTAGCCCTAAAAAGAATGAAATATAATTCATGAAATCATTGATAAAGTTTGAAACTTCTATGAACCAATAATTCCTTTTATGAATTATAATTTTCACCAATCACATTCACTCCCATAATTTTTGTTGTTCAATGTAGTTTTGCGCTAATAGGCCATGCTCATGCTTGGTTTATTCATAGGTGCTCTAGAGATTTTAGCCAATGATTCTTATAGGAGCAGCCCCACTCCACACACTTATTGGTGATTCCATTAAGTGTATTCTGCAGTTTAATACACCACTAATAATCGCTATGGAATTTCATCAAGAGCTTAGCTCAACCTTTTTTTCATTGCAGTCTTGTACTATTCACACCTTAGGATTGACAAACTTTTTTTTAATAGTGCTTACTAGATCAAGTGACTTGTTATTAACTATATGAACCTAATTCATGGAATCGCCAATCACATAGGTTAGTTTACCATCACTTCTGATTTTCTTCGACCAGCTAAAGTCCCATTCCCCTCAATGTATAGTATGAGGATTGATCAAACTCACTTTTGACTTTACATAATCAATGGTCATAATTCCATCTTCAAGCAATTGCTTTACCATATTATGTCTCAATCGGATGTCTCTTTTTTACCATTGAAAGTTTTTCATTGTAATGGTTGTTGCCACTTGGCAATCACAATGCACAGACACCAAAGGTGTTGATTTCATTCAGAAAAAATATTTAAGAAGTTTCTTAGCTACTTGGCCTTATTGCGAGAACTTAGTTTAATATTGTGGCATTTTGAATTTCGACCCACTTTCGGGATCTATCAAATGATATTATCATCAATGCACTTTCTGTTATATCTCACTCGGAATTGGCCATTCTTGAGAATACTAACCGTTAGGGAATGGCTAGTTAGGATTTCGGTACGCACGACCCCAGAAATCGAACCTGGATCGACACTTCGACCATAAGGATTGACAAGGGGATATTTTGGGCCATTATAGGCCGATCCAAGAATGATTATAGAACAATTTAACAAATGTTATACAATTGAGTCATGGGTGATTCCGTTTAATCGTTGTATGCATTCCGAACGTTCCAAAATCAATTTCTAACGATCGTGTCATTTGGAACTAATGATTGATCCTTGTAATTACATGACAACCGAAGTCACCATGGCTCGAGTAAACTTAAACGTGGATTGATATCAAATCAACCACGGGTCGACACGCGTAAATCCTAAAAGCCGCCCGTTAGTTTGAGATACACGAAAGTTGCGTTTGATCGATTTTGGCCACGAATTGAAATCCGAACTTGGGTATCGAACTTTCAAGGATATCAAAATTATTATATTGGACGACGCCGCGTTAAGCTCGCCTTATTATCGGTTTGCTCAGAAATACGCGAAAAAGGGAAATTTGGCTCGGAAATTGGAAAAGATGATTTTACTCCTGTGTGTTCTAGAGTTTATTTGTTGAGTGGAAGGACATAATGGTATTCCTACCCTAGTGACCGAAAATTCTCTTGGACAACTTTACCCTTGCCCTTTTTGGTTAATTACAAAAATACCCTTCTAGAAGCCTTTTGCCAAGATGCATTCCTAGCCTTTGAATTTTTGCTTGGGCATCAAGGACTCATCCTAGCCCTCCATTTTGAGAGATATGTTCAGCTCACACTCTCTCTCTCCTCACTTTTCCTTGCTCTCTCTCTCTCTTCATTTTTCTCTCTCTCTCTTCCTCCCTCTTGGCCGTGAGCCTCACCACCACCCACCAGCACCTCAGCCCACGTCCCTTGGTCACCATGGACCACTGTGAGCCAGCCCCAAGCTGCCATTCACGCCCGGATCAGCTGCCGTTCGCCGGATCGCCGTCTGGCCGCCGCCGTTCGCCGGAAATTCCAGATCTGGCCGTGGCTTGCTGCTGCTGTTTGGGCTTAGTTCTTAGCTTAAATTAGTGGTAAGTAACTCCCTAAACCTTAATTAGGTTAGTAGGTTACCAATGGATAGTGTTTAGGGGTTGTTAGGGTAATTTAGGGGTTAATTTAGGGGTTATGGTAGATGCTGAATTGAGGATTGGTTGGTGGCTGGATTTGATGATTATATGGCTGATTTGAATGTTAAGATAGGTAGATTATGTGACTTGAGCTTGAGCATATGTTTAATGTTGTTAATTGTGCTTAATTTGGCTAATTATGATTGTTTATTAGTTGTTTTAATTAAATTCGTGGGTTAGTCTTGTGGCTGCAATAATCATGTGGTAGTGGCTGAATTGGATGATTTGGACATTGATCATATGGCCTCCATTGATTCTAGATTGGTTAAGGTTAATTTTAGGGCTTAATTATCATGATTATGTGCTAATTTTGATTGTACGGTTTAGATTAAATTAGGATGTGATAAAATGAAATCCTATGGCTTATTAGAGATTTGAAGTTGATCATGTGGCTTTGATTAACAATAGCATGGCTAATTAGTCGATTATGTGTCAATTAAAGGTTTAATGACGATCGTGTGGTGGATTAGTTGTTTAATGCCGATCGCATGATTAAATGGTTTAATCATATAGTTAATTTATTTAATCATGGCTAAATAGTTGACTGTGACTCGATCGTGTGGTCGGAATGATGATTTCATGGCCTAGAACAAAGATCGTATGGTTGAAATTGATGTTTCATGATTGATCTTACACCTGATGAATAATCGTAGGACTTTGAAAGTAGATCATGTGGTCAATTGTGGCTATTGTTGGCTTGGCATGGCATATCGTGATCATCTATCGATGTTTGATACGAAAATGAGTGCGATTCATGGCATATTTATTAGTAGTACATTGCACGTCATAAACACTTACATTGGCTAATTAAGAAAGATTAAAATTGGCAATGCGTGGTTGTTTACGTGTATGGCCATGATAAGTTCCGTCTAAGACGAGTTATAGACGATGCCCAGCGGAAGTTCGGATGCTGTCTGGTACCCGACTTGTCGGGGGGGTTCGATCCCAGACATTGCCGATCGCAGATCGATGCTCCTAAATGGAATCCCGTCCGGTACCCGACTTGTCGGGGGGGGTTTCGATCCCGGGCGTTGCCACGCCCAAAGTAGTGGGGTGATGCCTGGCTATGCCGGAAGACCGGCAGGAGTTCGGTGTGACCTATGGTGAGTCGTTAATAATCTGGACAACTTCGAGTGTTATGTGCATATGGCATGCTTTGCGCTTGATTATGGGATAAAATCGTGAGGCACGGTATGGGACGGGCCGAAGTGATTTCATCTTATAATCGAGACTCGTGTAAATGATTGAGTACATCTGGATTATTATTATTGCTGTTATGCATATTGATAATATGCCATGGTTGTGATGCAATTCGAGATTTTGCATAGTATGTGGTACCATTATTCGTTTTATAAGAACTTACCCTATTGGTTAGAATTGCATGATTAGGGTGCCGGAGGTACGTATTACCCTAGTCGAGACTTAGGTAGTTTACTTATTGAGATTTTATCTCATTCCCCGTTGTTAAACATTTTAGTCCCTCGACCTTGACTATGACTGAGCCTCCGCTACGTTTTGGGGTACCAACGGAGACGGAGCATTGGGTGACTGAGTACCCAGTCGGTGAGGATAGGGAGTATCAGAAATATGAAAGTACGGTTTTGGGTCGATGATGGCGAGTAGTACTTGACAGCTCACAAGTACATGGCTTGGTTTCTGAGGGATGGAGCTCAGACTTTTGGTCCTCTCCAGGGATTTGATATTCCCCTGACGACGGTTTGGGAGTGTGGGATCTTATGGAGATTGATCCCCCTGATGGAGCTGTAGTTAATCCCAAGTCCGAACCGATGGTTACGGAGCCCCCGGCGTGGTCCGAGGGGTCAGAACCTGAATCAGAGCCTTTGCCGTCTAGTTCTTATAGCGAGGCATCTGACCCGGCTTCGCCAGGAGCACCGCCAGGATGCCGTGGAGATTTTTGATAGGGTTAGATATCCCTATCTTTTTGGAGCTCCTCTTTTGACTAGAGTAGTGGAGCAGATTGACCACCCTATCCCCTTTTGAGTATGCGTGATCTGGATTTGTGGCCTTTAGGAAGGCTTGTATATGTTATCGTTGTATGTGACGTTAAGTTTATAAAATGATTTGTTGATTTGTTTAAATTGTCTTTCTCTATTATCCCGTTTGAATGTTTATTGAATGGAGTGTTCGTTTGGCTTCCGCGTATATTTTCTTATTTCGATGGTTACAGGTCGGTGACGAATCCTGGGAGTCGCATTCTTAATGACCGCGGCAGGATGTTACGTGTTCGTAGGGTACGGGGCGTGACAAATATCCATTCTTTCACTTAGCCACAATATTGGCTCGGGAATGACCACAACAATTGTGTCATCAAATTATCTATTTCAACCAAGTCGACTTTTAGTTTAGCAGGATTTTCATTTCCCCCACAATTTTTATTTGGCTGATTTCCAAGTTTACTGCATTTCCACCAAATGTGAACACATATCTTATAGTGGATTTTGTCTCGTTTGAATCCGAGATCCAGTTAACATCATTGTATCCTTCGAATACAGTAGGAAATCCATTATGTAAAATATCATAGTTTAATATTCACGTGGCTGTAAAATTACAACTCTAAAGTCCATACTTGACCTTCATATCGTTTTTTTAGGTCCACAATTTTTACTCATTCAATCTCACATTCACACACCTAAAACAGCACACTCAATTCCCATACAACAATTTACTTGATAGCGCAGTTAACAGGTTATACATACACATGTAGGTAGTATCAATTGCACCATGATGCCAATATTTTCTCTTGTTTCACGCCTTTAAGCCACACATACAGTTAGTTTAGTCTTCACATCTTCAGATTTCATACACTCGCATAAGAGACAAGCGAACAATGAACATGCATAAAATGTATCTCGTGTATCCGACATGCATTTGAGAATCCACTAAAAGGTAATACTAGCAAGATTCAAAGTCAGCCTCCAAGATGCAAGTTCAATCTCATGAAGGATTGTGACCTCAAACTCAAAACACTTGTACACGAAGCACTGCGATCCTACAAAATTTTCTTACCATAAAAGAAACAAACCTTTCCAATTGCAACTAATTTTCCAGGTCCAAGACCAATTCCCTGAAAGGTCCCAAAAGTAATCATTCCTAAATACAAACTTTCACAAGCATGTGAACAATAAAATACACACTTATAAAACGATCAACCTGTTAATTCCAGATTTCTCTCTACCTACCCCTGAAATCTCATTCTTGACCGGAGCAAATTCCTCGAGGTAACAACAGAAGTGGACAATTTCCCAATTACCAAAGCCAGAATCAAACATCCCATCCACATAGATATACAAATTTAGAACGATTAACCATCGACAAACATAGGCACAACTACAGGTATTGACTTTACTCCATTCTTCTAGATACGAAGCATAAAGTAAAACGTTACTTCTGTTTCAAGGCCTAGATTTGACAGAACATAAAATGTTACCAACTTCCTATGATCCTCCCAAAAGTCAACAGCAAAGAGGAGAACGAAAGCGAACCTCTAAGTTTATAAATTATGTAAAGAACTTTTTAATTAAAAATAATATGGCCTTCAAGAATCATCCGGTTCCTCACTCCAATATCTCAAAATTGCATAGACAACTTACCTTGGTCAAAGTATTTCTTGATACGAGAGCAATAACCAAGATTTCAGCCCATCAACGAAGTTCAATGTGGAGGACACCATCTGACATTGTTCTCTAACTTGTCCAGTCATCCACGTCTGTGTTCTTTAGGATCTGTTGCCCTGCAAACCGCAAGCAACGTTCGTGGTTTCCACGGATTCGGACATATCCATAAAAACCTCAAAGCTCCTATCGAAACGATCAAAAGCTTTTTTGTGCTGATGCTCTGTAATGTCCCACGATAATCGCCCACGAATATGCGATACTTGTCCTTCACCATCTCCAAGTCCTCGTTCAACTCCAACAGCAGCAGTTCCAGTTTGGGAATCCATAATGCACTTATACTTAAGATTGTTGGAAAATATTAGATAATATAAAATAGGAAATTAATGGAAATATGTTGGAAAATATAAGAAAATTAAAGTAATTGTCTAAGGCGTGCAAGCACTGTCCTTAAGGATAATTCGGCCCCTTGGCATACGAAACTCGGTGCATAAGGCTAAAGCGACTATCCTCCCAAGATACAACAAACATTCTTCTATACTCCATACTGTATATTATAATAAACATGAACAACGTTATGTGTATAACCCCGCAAAGAAAGAAAAGTACAAGGAAAGGAAAATCTTCTTATGAATTCATTTTCTTCAAGGGTTGTGGTGTGAAATTTTTATATTCAAACAAAAAAAAAGGAGCCGTTAAAAAGACCGTTATAAATTTATTGATAATTAATAGAGACTGTTATATAGCCGTTATAAAATAATGAAGAGTTTGTGAAGAAATAAATCAATGTTATAAAGCCGTTACACGGCCGTTACAAAGCTGTTATAAAATGTTATAAAACCGTTTTATATTAATAGTGGACAAAAACCGTTACACATTGGTGACGGTAAAAAACTGTTACAAAATTATTAACTATTAATATTTCAAAACTATTGAAATATCCAACATTTTTTGGTATCGAAAAGTTGAGCGAAATTTGACCGACATTAAATTCCTCATTCAACATTTGATTGACCCCATTTTTGTTGCGTAGGAATGCATGGAATCCCTAGTTTCATAATTTGCAACTGAAATCTAGGAATTGCAAAGTTTCCAACGGTGCGAAAGAAGCGCAACCTGTCTCGAAGGGTAAATAAATTGGTGGCCATATAGGTGTTAAAACAATCATTTTGACAAGAACAACCCATTTGGTGATGTTTTAAAAGTGTTTCAAGCCCTATATATCATCTGTCAATTTTTGGTCAATCCTAGATCAAATTTAAAGATGTCTTAAAATTGAGGTGCCAACAACTCTGTTTTTCCATAGTCAATATTTGTCATGATGGGTTTTAGTCGCCAAAATCTTAGCGGATAAACAAAAGGGTTCTCCCAACCTTTCATATATTTGGACTCCGGGTAGCAATTTTCTTGTAGTGATATAGGAAGGGCAAAAATTGAAGGTTAATACCATAAAAAATCTCAAATTGGTGTTCCTGTGACAAATTTACCCCAAATTAATTTTTTTACCACAAAAAACCCCCAAAACTGGTACACTTGTGACTAATTTACCCTCCATTAGTTCCATTAAATTTTATCGTCAAATTGCTGAGTTAGATGACAGTGGCAGTTGACTAATGTATCAGTTTGGGGTTTTACCTCCATTTGTCACAAGTGTACCAGTTTGTGATTTTTCGTGGTATTAATCCAATTTAACAGAAACTAACAAATAGTGAATTTGTCACAAATGTACCAGTTTTGGATTTTTTATGGTCAAAATATTAGTTTTGGGTAAATTTGTCACAAGTGTACTAGTGTTTTTTGTGGTCAAAAAATTAATTTTGGATAAATTTGTCACAGGTGTACTGATTTAGGGTTTTTCGTGGTATTAATCCAAAAATGAATATCTTCAGTTGCAAAAGTAATTAAAAGGGGCAATCTTCTGGTCTTAGTAAAAAGTGCACATTCGCCAACTCTGGTGAAGATTGTAAGAGTTTAGCAAACATGAATTTGACGCATTCGATCTTCCATATGACTAAAACAAAAACCTAGGAATCCAAAGACAACCCCTTCATGTTGATTCCATTTTGACATATTCCAACCTAAACAAACATAACAAGGTTGCTACACCGTTGGGTACATCTGAATTGCACTCGGGTAATGACAAGTTGAAGAGTATCCATCCAGCCAAGACTGGAAAGCACATGGACCAGACAGTGGAAGATGCTATAGCCCCTATTGGTTTACGTTATATTATGACTCAGTCTTTAGGGGACCATAGTACAATTGCCAACTTGCATTGAATGGGACATCATACGTCTCATTTGCATATTCTCTTCTTTTGTTGTTTCATGACGAGGAAGCAATCGACTTAGATAGGTAAACTCTATAACAATGAAATATCTCCGCGAAAGGGACGCCATAATTGTTATAATTTTCATATGGTGCTCGCTTTGGTGTCATCACTTTTCAATTGATTACTTGAATATCGTAGCTTTTCAAAATAACTTTACCACAAATGTCATAATTTTTACTGACCCGTTGGATTTCTGACAAGGGAAAGCGCCATCGTTACTTAAGTAAAAACAAAAAATTTAAGTTATGGCACTCAAATGATTAATTGAAAAGTTATAATAATAAAGTAAATGCCATACAAAAATTATGGCACTGTAGTGTTATTTTTCCAAATATCTCATCAACCACAAATGACCCCGTAAGACATGAACCAAAGCCCATTTTGAATGGCCAGGACACAAAATGTCTAATTTCACTTGATTGGTGCGGGGAATCGAATCTGTCACGTACCTCTAACTCACCTACTTTTCTAGGAGTCTTTGAAGCTTTTAGGATGATAATGTTGTGAATTCCTTACCATCGGATTGTTTATTGTTTTACTCTTCACCTCCCACAAGCAACATACGTGGTCCTAAACACATATGGTCCCTTTATTAGCAACGACGAAAATATACTCGTCAAATGATTTCAGCATAATGAAAAACTTAGGATAGACATCACCAGAAATTATTATCTTCCCATATCGAGCCCCACCATTACATTATTTGTTGCCCTATATAAATTGGCTGTGTCAGGATCCATTTCCCATGCAAAGACTCAACCAGAGTCGCCGAAACGAAGAAGGTTAATCTTTCGCTTCTATGCATGTGGTTTAAGGACTAGAATTCATATTGTGGTTTTTCTTCTCGTTCTTTCACTCCATTTTAACACTAACTAATCGCGACATGCTCACGTTATGTATTACTTATACAGTAATTCTTTAGTTTTCCGTTCCTAAATTCGATGGTGCAAAATGCAGCACAATAAGTTTGGCGAGTGTAGAGAAGAAAAAGATAAGATAGTGAGAATGTGGAAGCTAAAGCTGTCTCAAGGTAACGAGGCATGGGTCACAAGCGTGAACCGTCACGTCGGAAGACAATATTGGGAGTTCGACCCGAGCCCCGGAGCATCCGAGGAAGAGCTCGCCCAAGTCGAGGAAGCTCGGAACCGTTTCCGGGCGAACCGGTTTCAAGCCAAGCATAGCTCCGATCTTCTCATGCGACTTCAGGTTCGATCTCGCCTTTCCTTTGGCATCCTTAAAAAGGTTAATGATAACACTGTAACATGTTCATGGACTGTTTCTTTGGTTATACAAACCATCCTCAGTACCATCGAGAGCACACTTGGTAAGTTGAGATGCCAAACCCTAAAAACTACTTCTGTTCGTATCAATTGTCACGAGAAAACTCCATAAAAAAAATTATAAGA
This sequence comes from Syzygium oleosum, assembly GCF_021117445.2. NCBI lineage: Eukaryota > Viridiplantae > Streptophyta > Magnoliopsida > Myrtales > Myrtaceae > Syzygium > Syzygium oleosum. The sequence goes on along the minus strand of NW_026607500.1, from coordinate 1,355,312 downwards.
TGCAAAGAAAAAACTGCACCCGAAAATCTTCTGAAATTAAGTTATTGATTTTGGTAAGCTGATGTACTTTTCATTTTTTTTTTGTGTTTTTATATTTCTTTGTTATTTTACCAAAAGAGAATCTGCTTGGTTTTTAATTTGCATTAATGATTTCGTATCCTTTTAATCACATCTTATTGTCCTAATCGTCCTTTTTTCTATATTTTATTTAAGCCTAATTTTTGTAAAAAAAAATTAGCTTTCTCTTCAATGTTTCTAGGATCCTTCTCTTGCCAATTACACTTCATTAATGAGAGTACTAGAGGAAAAACAAACTCAATTTATTAGCTGGATTACTAAGCACTCAGTCTAGATGCGCTAAATTCGACGTTCGAAATCACGACAGATCTCGTTGAGAGTAAACCCATGGAACATGCTCGCCACATTGTGGGTAAGGTCTTATTACCCAATACATATGGACGGAACGATTTACTTGCATCGTCCGGATCAGTCAATCCAAAAAGATCAAATACCTCATATTACCAAAAACAAGGGAAATCATCCTTCTTAATCTTAAGAGTGAAAAGTAAATATTTTTTAACAAAAGGTCCTCTCAAAGATGGAGTACATTGATAATAGGCTGCGACCCAGCTAATACAACCGTCGCCTAACGTTATATGTTAGCAAGGCTACAAGAAGACTTATATTCAAGGGCCGATTTACAAAAGTCATAATCAATTTCGCCTTATCTTATACTTTTTGAACCCTAAATCTCAAAATTTTTTACACTTTGCATGATGAGGTTTTTAAAAAACTTTCACTTCACACCTTCAAATCTAATACCATCAGCCAAAGGTCAGCAAAACTACAACAACTAGAGGTTGTAAAGCGTGGAGCAGAAAGTCCATGGTCTCCTAAAAGCTATTAGGGCATAAGAGTATAAAAAAAATGGAAACCCGAGAACTGTGTTTGAATTACTCCGGCCGATGTTTTGTCGTAGAGGTAAATCGATCGATAGAAAAACAGAGCGTACACCATCATCGTAAGTTCTATTGATGGTATAGAGTTGAATATGTACGATTTTCTCGAAACCGGCCGGTTGTGAGACATATAGAACAGTTTGCAAGGGAGAATTCGACAGCGGAGACGATGAAGTTGCAACCAGGACAAGTGGAAAACGAAGAGGAAATGGACGAAGCGATGGCGATTGAGAGAACAATGGGAAGAGGTCTGAGATATTACGCAAGCTTGCAGGCGGAGGATGGCTTCTGGCCTGGAGACTACGGAGGTCCCTTGTTCCTTCTACCTGGCTTGGTAGGCATTCTCCCTTTCTGTTTCTTTTCTATCTGTACTTTCTAATTCGGCTCATAAAAACACCAAGTTTTTCGTTATTCTTTTTGTTTTTGTTTTTCTTTCCTTTCAGGGTTATATCGTCGATACACCGCTCCTCTTATATTTTATATCGTAGCAAATACTTGACTAGATTCAATCCATCGTGAATTTGAGTGATCTTAGTTGTTGGCATGATATGGACCCATATGAGATACACACAATCAAGGACTGAGATGTATTTAGTCTATGGTGGACCCATTGAATCATGACTTGTGGGTGCAATTCCCTAACATATCATTTGACAAAAAAAATGAATGATTTATAAAATATACCCCTAAAAATGGTCGTTGATATCGCTTAGAAAATTTAATCTACAGAAAATACTTTCATTATCAACAATGATTCATGCCCAGACACTTTTCCTTGACAAGAAAAATCTTCTTTGTTCTTTCAGTTTTTTCATCTGAAGGGATATAAGTGATCGCTTTCGGAAAAATATCTTTCGAATCATGTTGGTTTTCCGCGAAATAAATGCACCCAAAATAGTAGATAAGGCTGATGTTACAAGCAATCCATCTTTACTTTTACACACAGCGTGGAGTAATACATTTGCTATGTTTGTAGGTAATTTCATTACATGTAACTGGAGCCATGACAACGATTCTCTCGTCCGAGCATCAACGAGAGATACGTCGCTATCTATACAACCACCAGGTACTTTTTGCACACCAACTCCGACAACATGATCCTATGATATTGATCTTATTGTTTGGTTCAATAATAACAGGCATAGAAATGTAGACTATATACATTTATATTGTAACTCGAGGCATAAACGATCCGAACCGTTTTGTGTGGATTTACACAACCCCATCAATGGCTAAGTAACGAATCTATCACCCCGAACTTACCAAAATTCACTCGAATCGCCCCATCCAATGCATATAGAACGGAGACGGCGGTTGGGGATTGCACGTCGAAGGGCGCAGCACGATGTTCTGCACGACGCTCTCCTACATCACTCTGAGGTTGCTCGGTGAAGGCGCGAGCGACAGCGACGGCACGATGGACAGAGCCAGGAAGTGGATCCTCGATCATGGTGGAGCCACTTACATCCCTTCCTGGGGCAAGATGTGGCTTTCTGTGAGCAATTCAATCTCCATTTTGCTTTGTTGATTGTTCACTTGATTCTGGGTAATCCTTCCTTTGTGTTTCATCAATTTTTCGGGCTATTCCTTGGCTAAATTGTGCAGGTACTTGGCGTGTATGAGTGGAGTGGCAACAATCCACTTCTTCCAGAAATATGGCTACTTCCTCATTTTCTCCCAATACACCCAGGTATCTTCTAGTTTATCATGACCCTTCATGTCCTCTACTTAGATACTTAGTTCTGCCTTTTAACTTTAAGACTTTTTATATATTTTGGAAACTGGGTCTTAGACTTTTATCTTACTCGAATTCTTGAAACCTTCCAAACATTTAAGTTTTTGATAAGTGCAACAGTATTTGAATTTTTTTCATTATTTTCTGAAATGTTACATATCATTTTTTGCCAATTTTTTCAAATTTTAGTTTATCATAAGTACAATCAAGTCAATCGCCAACCATTATAAGAGGTGATCGACCGGGTGAACACCGTTTAGGTGTAAGAATGGTCATCTCGTGAACTCTTATTGTAAAGAGGGGGTTTCATTCAATATTTATCAAAGTAGACACATGTACATAGACTTGATGTTCCTAGAAATTGGACCGCAACAAATTCTTAACTCATTTTGCATGTCCAATGATAGCGAACGTCTACCATGTGATCAATTTTGAGATGCTGTTTGAGCTAGATTATACTTGTTGAAAGTGATTTGTGGACCACCTTTTTTTTTTGGTCGGGGACCACTTTGTTGATTTGCTGCAAAGATGTTTCGTACTTTTATTTGTGTGTGTTTTTTTTTTGGTTAATACTACGAAAAATCTAAAATGATGCTCTGTAACAAATTTACCTTAAATTAATTTTTTGACCACAAAAAATCACAAACTGGTATGCCTGTATAAATTTATCCTCTATTAGTTTCTTTTAAATTTAACCATCAAATTAATGAGTTAAATGACACGTGGCAGTTGACGAGTGTACAAGTTTGTGATTTTTCATGTTATTAATCTAATTTAACGAAAACTAACGGAGGGTAAATTTATCACAGATGCACCAGTTTGAGGTTTTTGGTTGTTAAAAAATTAGTTTGGGCTAAGTTTATCATACGTATACCAGTTTATGATTCTTCTTGGTATTAACCCTTTATTTTATTTGGTATTTTCTACTTTGGATATGTTTATTTTCCTAATAGAGCCATGCGCTGGCTATGAGAAGGATCCTCTCATCCTATCGGCATTATTTAAAAATTGATTTGATCATCATAGGATCGATTAATGGGATGACTCAATGATGCAGGAAGATTTTGGTGTCACTGTCGAATGGTGTACCTACCCATGTCATATTTATATGGAAAAAGGTTTGTGGGTCGCATCAACTCGACAGTTTTGTCACTTAGAAGAGAGCTCTACACAACATATTACCATCAAATTGATTGGGACAAGGCAAGGAATCTGTGTGCCAAGGTAACTATGCTTCTTGAGATCTTTCATACCATCAACAAATAATTAGTACAAATAAATTAATGCTATGGACCACAATAATAATATGGACCACAATTCGTGATTTTCGATAATTATCATATTTGTATCAACGATGACGTTCGATAACGAAATGTAGTAGAAAGGCAAAAACAAAAAAAATGTGTTTGTAAGTGAAAATGTTTATCAATAGGATAGTTTAAAATTCGAGCTTTGTTATTAAATAATGTCTTTAATTTTTTTCAATATGTTACCTCTTCCTTTGATGACGTCATTTTATGCCACATCCCACAGAAAATAAAGATAAGAATATAAATAAAATAGAGAAAAAAGAGAAAAAAAAACCCATACGGTTGATTTGACAGGGAAAATGAATGCCATATCATGTCTGAATGGAATGGGTCTTATTGTAATTTAGCACAAATTTTTGGGGATCAGATAAATTAGATTTCTTACAAATACCATAGTAACAACATGAATGATCAACCGGAATTACCATTTATTGTTTAGAACAATGCTAGACATATATGTTAAGATTAAGACATCTTACAAAAACTCTCTTATAATATGATATAGCAATTAATCTTAGTGGGTATTGAAACAAATGGGACCCGTACACTGAATGATCAATAACCAACAAAAATTTATCACATCACTCAGTAATAAGATTTTAGTAAGACTTCTTAGTACACATATGTAACATTTTTCTATTATTTATAGTCGTGATAAGTAGACCCTACTTTCTTGATAAAAATATAATCCTTCAAAATAAAAAGAGATATTCAAGGGAAAAGTGAAAATACATGATAAGGCTGGTCAGGGAATGGACAAGTGAAATTTCAAATGGCATAATCACGTTTCGCTTTATTTGTATTCACGAAAGAACAAAGTCAAATCTAATTTGGTAGTGAGACCAAAATAAAAAAGAGTATTATGAGAAGTTCAAGTTTTATTATGGTTATCATGAAATCTTTTATTCTTTTCACACGTTTACTAATTTGATGGAGTGCAATTTTGTAGGAAGATCTATACTATCCACATCCTTGGGTACAAGATGTGCTTTGGACTGGTCTTCACAAGATAGGAGAGCCTCTTCTCATGCAATGGCCCCTCTCCAAACTAAGAAAGAAGGCTCTCAATCATGTGATGCAACATATCCACTATGAGGATGAGAACACTAGGTACATTTGCCTTGGACCTGTCAATAAGGTAAAACATCTTTTGATACTTCTCTAAAATTATTTATTATATTTTCCAATTCTAAGGGTCATTTTTTTTTTTTGTCTCGTACATTCACAAGAAGTGGCAATTTTCTGTTGTAATTTCAACCATTTCATATATCCAAATGAAAGCCATCATGGTCGTACAAATAAAAAACATGCTACCATAGAGTTTGTTAAAGTATCCAGCATTAGATACCTACGGGATTTATATGCTCTTTATATACATGTGATTCATCTCCACCTATTAATTTAAGTTTTAGGTTGGACATTCTAACACGGTATCAGAGCCAGTTTCTGCCTCAGTTTATTTTGCTTGCTCAAATTCCACAAAGAGAATGTTAAAGTATTGTATCGTCGTTTATATGTGGTCTCGCTCCACTTAAGGTTAAGTTTTGTGAGTTGGATTCTACCGTTTATGGTTTCATATTTTGTCCATGTTTGTCTCAGGTGCTGAACATGGTTTGCTGTTGGGTGGAGGACGCAAACTCAGAAGCATTCAAACGTCACCTCCCAAGAATCAAAGACTACCTTTGGGTCGCTGAAGATGGAATGAAAATGCAGGTCTTGATTTACCATGAACTGCTTCGATCACTCGCTGACTATGCTTCTGCTAATGCCACAAAATCAATATAAAACTGGAACTGGCACATGACCTATGTTCTGTTGGCTTGCACATCACAGGGATACAACGGGTCTCAGCTATGGGACGTGAGTTTCGCTGTTCAAGCCATTCTCGCCACCAATCTCGTCGACGAATGTCGATCAATGCTCAAGAAAGTGCACGACTTCATCAAGAACACACAAGTACTCCAATCATCTATGCTCTTGGAGAATTTTAATCTTTATTGCTAACAATTTTTGGATTTAGAAGGCTTTCATCTAATCTTTTTCGGTGTTGAAGGTCAGAAAAAATAGTTCAGGAGAGCTGAGCCAGTGGTACCGGCATATTTCGAGTGGAGGGTGGCCTTTCTCAACCCCGGACAATGGTTGGCCCGTTTCGGATTGTACTTCGGAAGGCCTAAAGGTAAAATCTTCTTTGCCTCGTACATATTCCGTATAAGAACGGGTCTATGGGATATCTAACATCTAGGATTATGGATGTAATAAACTTGCCTTGAGATATGATCTCGAGAACTGGAAAATCATAACATCGAAATTTTTTTCTTTTCTTTTTTGTTGGATTCTTCGACTTATAGTACTCAATTATGATGCAGGCTGCACTTCTATTGTCGCGAATGCCATCTGAAATTGTGGGAGATCCAATAAAAGCAGAACGATTGTTCGATGCTGTAAATTTGATACTATCCTTACAGGTACCCTTTTCCCTAATGACATAAAGCAATCGACTAAATAGATTTGATGGTGTTCATTTTAGTTCATATAGCCAAGTCTTTTGTATGGAGAAACAAGAGGATTTTGTTAACTGAAAAGCTTCTTACAGAACAAAAATGGAGGATTTGCATCATATGAGCTCACAAGATCCTATCTGTGGTTGGAGGTGAAAGCTCGTCTTCTCGCATACTTGTTTTGATTATTGAAAGTATCGCGTCGAGCTTGACTTATTTCCTTCTATCTTAGATCATAAATCCTGCAGAGATATTTGGAGATATCGTGATCGATTATCCGTAAGTTCATCAACTAAATTAAAATAGGCTAGTTCTATCATACTTAGTACCACCTAATGTAGAGTTTAATTAAGTTCTGCAGGCTGACATTGTGGTAGATGTGCAGGTATGCAGAATGCACCTCTGCGGCAATTCAAGCCCTGACATCGTTTGTGAAGATGTACCCACATCATCGGAGGAAAGAAATAAATTCGTGCATTGCTAAGGCGATTGATTTCGTCGAGAGTATTCAATTACCTGATGGCTCGTGGTAAGTCCTCTCTCATCGTGTGCAACTTTGTGCGCACGCACGCTAGATAGAGAGGGAGATCACAGCTGGTTACTTTTAACACATTCTCCCCATTATTACATAGTCTGAAAATATTTCAGAAGCGATTTGAACTTTCTAAAAGTTAATCATCTGATAGAGCTATAAAACTGTACCGATCAAATTATAAAAATCATCAAATGTAAACGACCGGAATGATTTTGACCTTTCTTATTTCAGCAAAATGCTCGGACATACAAAGATTACTGAGCAAGAAGCTATTACTCTCCAAATGAGTGAATCCAGTTGACACTAGACCATCACAGAGCCAATCCACGACCTATATACCACAGATCATACGTATAATATGAACACAATGTATATCATCATAATCACTTTCGGATTTGTTATGTCGTCGCACGCGCAACGAGAAACTTTCCTCAAGAACACGAGAACCTAAACATTGAAGATCGCATTGTCCAACTGTCCGACAGGTATGGCTCGTGGGGAGTGTGCTACACCTACGGAACATGGTTTGGAGTGAAGGGACTAGTGGCCGGAGGTCGGACTTACGCCAACAGCAGCAGCATCAGAAGGGCATGCCGTTTCCTACTCTCGAAACAGCTCGATTCAGGTGGTTGGGGAGAGAGCTATCTCTCTAGCCAAGACAAGGTCATTCGTTCAACTTCTACTGAATTTCATGATTCTCATTGGCCCTCTCTCTCTCTCCATCCATCCATCCACCCCTTTATCTTCCTAATATCAGTTCATCAGGTTTATAAAAGCTTAGAGGGAGACAAATCACACTTGGTAAATACTTCGTGGGCAATCTTAGCACTGATCAAAGCCGGACAGGTTTGTTCACGGGATACATCATTTTCGGTCGAATTCAGAGAGACGTAATGAATGTTTTTGGTGCAAAACTGGTAACGCCGTCATTGTAGGTTGAAAGAGATCCATCGCCGTTGCAACGTGCAGTGAAGGTTTTGGTCAATTCGCAGATGGAGAATGGAGATTTTCCACAGCAGGTGATGCTTTATTAAGAGAAATAACGCGAAAGTCATTCATAACATGTGGACTGCTGAGATCATATAATTTCAGCAGACTGCCAAGGTTCCATATAGGAAAATACATAACCTAGCTCCACGTTGGTAGCACGCTAAGATTGTTGGTAACTGTGAAATCACGTCGGTTACAAAAAAGTGACTGGTAATTATTTATCCGGCTACCCGTTAGTAACTTACCAGTAGATTTTGATAAGTATCAACATTAATCTGTACTTCCAAGATTCCCAGCTATTTTAGTAATGTACAGACATGTATTTTTGTCGACTACTAATGTTTTTGAAGTTACTGAACTTTATTTGAAATATCAACCTTAATTTGACATAGACATATTTACCAACATTTCTTTCATTAAGATACCAACTAATTTTGGTTGCCTACCAACTTTTAACGCTTGGTTTTGTTTAGTATCGACATTTCTTTATACTTCAAACATTGCTGACTATTTTATAAATCTATCAACATTTATTTTTGTGTTTTACCAAAGTTACTTCCTTTTATTGAAAATTGCCAATCTTAAATTGACCGATATACCAATATTTGTCGCATACCAAATAATTTTTCTCACTTGCCAACTTCTTATTTTACTAGGTCTCAAAGTACGAACATTTTTATAAACATTCAAATTACCAATCGGTTATTTGTTCCAGCTGTTTTCGACATCTACCAACCATATCAGCAAAAAAAACTGACACAGAAGAGGATTCTGAATTCGCACAGAATGCCAGACTTACGGCACAGAGACTCACTACTATTCTGCTTGGTTGCAGGAAATAATTGGAGTTTTCAACAAGAGTTGTATGATAAGTTACTCGGCCTATCGAAACATCTTCCCCATATGGGCTCTCGGAGAATACTACAACCGCGTGCTGCTCTTACCTTTCAACAAGAAATGAAGATCAGACAGACACATTGTGTATGATCTGCTTCAGCCCTTGATTAGTTGTAGCCCGTTGGGGGCTCATCCGCATCAGATGCATCTAACCATGCATATCTTCACCTCCCCAGAACAGTCCATCTTAAGTTGTGAAGATTATACACTCTTCATCGACCAAAAGAATAAGATGTACAATCAGCACAGTCCAGAATGGGCTAAAAACTATGGCTAAGAAGACAATGCAAGACTGATGTCAGATATTCTATCAATTATGGTGTTGCCTTATGCACGATAAACTGGTGTCGCAAACAAAATGCCATGGACTGTTCTCTATCCCGATCAGCACGTCGATGCATCATATTGGTTTCAGGAAGGCCACTTTCAACTAAAATGCAATTACAAGCCTAGCTGAGATGTGACTGACATTCTGTTCTACTGCCATGTCACATGAATATAACTTACCATTTTCAGGGCCTTCCTTTCATTCATTTTTCTGATTCCATGGAACCAATGAGGGGCAAGGCTTGATTAAAAGGATGGAAACAGAAAGAATCTTAAGTTCCACTAATCAAACAACCATAAACACCATGGTGAATTGGGGCCGGAAACTCAAAGCCGACCGAGCATCTCGCATATCAGTCGTCGCCTTTGGTGGTCAATCCCAGCCATTAAATCTTTGTTCCTCCCACCTTTTTTCCCTCCACTCTGCACATGGGCACCAACCCCCCAGCCCCAGGGGTGTGCAACCGGACCGGATTTACCCGGAAACCAGATCGGCCCACCCGAAAAACAGGTTTGGGAACCAATTCCCGTTTGGACCGGTCCGGGAACCGGTTTCATTTTTTGGGAACCGGTTAGAACCAGTCTGGTTTCTGGTTTCTGGTTCCAAGTGAAAATCCACCCGGACCGGTTTTATAACCGGTTTTATATGAAGGTCCACTTGCAATTTTATATGGCCAGAATTCAAAGCATTATATGAGGAAAGATGAGAGAGGTAATCATTATTTGCGTATAGTCTAACTCTAGGGTTTGTAAGCATTATATGGAGCAATTTCCTTTTTCTTAAAATTTTTATTCAGTAACGAAGAAACTACATATCCAACTGAAACATATGTTGTTTTATCATGTCCATTAAATTATTGGGATTAAGATAATATGCTTTTGTATGAATACTTAAGATTATTTGCACAATCAAACTTATAACCTTTGATTTTAGTTATAAGTTTTCCTATTTGCTACCTGAAAAAAATGAAACCAAAAAAAGAAAAAAAAATAGGTTCTTGGATAGACCCTGAAACCGGACCAAAAAAACAGGATAGTTTCCATTAAAATAGGATCCAAGGCAAACAGCGTAGGTTCTAGGTTCCAAAAATTAGGAACCGGTTATAACATGGTCGGTTTCTGGTTCCCGATCTAGAACTAACCCATATTGAAACCGATCACCCCTACTGATAAGCAAACCTCCAAAAACTCCGAGAAGAGAAAGAACCCCCGACGCCCGCCCGCCCGCGCCCCCCCCCACCAAAATTGGCCTTCGTCGTATTCGCAAGACTTCGTCATACGATTCGATGAAATACGCACATACGACTAGGACCCAACCAATGGACAGCTTGAAATAAATTTAACTCCTGCAGCCATGATCTTGTTTTCTCGATTGATGAGCAATGAAACCCACGTTTCGAAAAACCTTACAAACACATTTGCCAAGAAGCACGTGGAGGTTTGTCAGTATGCTGAATTTTAAAAAAAAGTTAATACCACGAAAAATCCCAAATTAGTACACCTGTGATAAATTTACCCCAAACTAATCTTTTAAACACAAAAAACCCCCAAATTGGTACACTTGTGAAATTTACCCCAAACTAATTGTCCGACCATAAAAAACCCAAACTGGTAAATTTGTGATAAATTTACCCTCCGTTAATTTCCATTAAATTGTATTAATATCACAAGAAACCACATACTGGTATACATGGGACAAACAGAAGGTAAAACCTCAAATTGGTACACCCGTCAACCGTCACATGTTATCTAACTCAGTAATTTGACTGCAAAACTTAACGGAAACTAAACAGAAACTAAGGGTAAATTTGTCGTAGGTGTATCAGTTTATGATTTTTTGTGGTCAAAAAAATTAATTTAAGGTAAATTTATCACAAACGTACTAATTTGAAGTTTTATGTGATTTTAACCCTTTAAAAAAATGTTGACTGGTTCCAATTTTTCATTCTTTGCTTCTGCTTCAAGGAGAAAATGCTTCAAGAATCTCCTGGCAGAGCATATATGTACCGCATAGGAGTTTCAACACGTGTTTCCCTGTTTTAAATGCTGCGGCAGTTGGCTGTTGATTTCTATGTTTTGAGGGTCTCGCAAGTCGCTTGGACATTGAGGTTACCATGAGCTTTGTGATGTTTGCAACCAAGCACTCCACTTGATGTTTTGGGTGTTTGAACTTCAGAGAGTTGAAATAGGGTGATCAAGCATGCCGTTTAGATGAGGTCAATCCACTATTGTATTTTTAACATTAGAGATTCAACCCGATTTCTATGTATAGTTTTCACCTAAAGAGATAACCTGATGATATCATGACAATAGTTGTAAAACGATTACGATGCAACGTGATCAAATTTTACAAATACTTAGAAGAGATCAATACCCATATTATGTTTCTTAACATGGCATTAAAGGCTGTATCCAATTTCTTTTCACCCTTTCCTCAATAGAGAGATAACCCTGATATATGAAAATAACCGCAAAATAATCACCACTCAACACGATCAAAGTTCACAATTACATTTTCTGGCACGGCATCAGAGGCCTAATCCGATTTCTTTTTACCCTTTTTCGCCATAGAGAGATACTTGTGATGATGTCAAAATGATTGTCATTCAGGACCATCAAAGTTCATAGATACTCGCCAATTGAATTTTAGAAAAACATCCACTCAAAAGATTTTGGAAAAAAAATATAAATTCATCCATTTTCGGCAATCTTATTATGATATGTTTGTTATGAGGTGAGCTCAGCTATATCACAATCATCATCGCTTCCAACTAATCCTTAGATAAACATCTTTTAGAGCACGCTAGTATTGAAAACTTTCGATCCCCACTGGAACTGTGTGGATGCAAAAGAAGATGAAGATTCTGGATGTCAAGGCACCGTTCAGCTTAAATTAACCCTTGAAATAGTGTACAAAAAACAAAAACAAAAAAAAAGATAATTGGAAAATAAGAGACAAAAAAAAAAATGTACTCATTATTCGTCGGCCCAAGCTCCAATTATTTGCAACATCGTCCATGATTGGAGGTCCACTAGCACTAACAACGCGCCCCATTGCGTCATTCACTACGACTTCATGACTAATCTACACAATTTTTATTGACCAATGAGTTTGTTGTTGGGTATATTTAGGGATATATTCACTAGAAGTCCTAAAACTTATCACAAAAATACAATTAAGCCCCAAAACTTTTAAAAAGTGCAATCAAGTCTAAAAATTTATCAACTTAATTCAATCGAGTCATAAAATTAACACTATCTAACTTACTAACGAAAAATGCTGACGTGGCTTTTTTTATTATTTTTCTATCATACGTGGCAATGACATGACTTTTTACTAATATTTTTAATATTAATTTTATTTAAATTAAATTTTAAAAATAAGTTAAATATTAAAAAAAAGGAGGAGCTGAACTCAGGCCGAGAAGGGCTAGAAGCCTTCACTGCCGCCGCCCCACCATCGCCGGGAGGGGCCGGCAAGGGTGGGGGACAGCCGGCAGGGGTCCCTGGGCCTTGGCCAAGGGTTACGAGCCTCACCTAATCTAGAAGAGGGCCACAACCCCTCGCCCCAATCTGGACGAGGGCCTACAGGCCCTCGCCTGCCGTCGACGATGATGGCGACAAGGGGTTGCAACCCTCCCCGCCTGACTTCTTCTCATCCCTTTTTTTATTTTTTATTTTTTATTTTTTAGCTTATTTTAATGAAATTAGTATTAGAAATTAATTTTAGGCCAAAATGACGTCATTTTTTTTCTAATGTATAATAATTTAGCTCTTCATCGCCACATAGGAGAGAGAAATATTAAAATAAGCCACGTCAACACCACGTCAACATTTCTCGATAGTAAATTAGACAGTTTTAATTTTAGGATTCAATTAAACCAATTTGACAAGTTTTAGAACTTGATTGCACTTTTTACAAGATTTAAAACTCAATTGCACTTTCGTGACAAGTATTCAGACTTCTAGTAAGCAAATTCCGTCTACTTATTTCCATAAAAAAAGAAGAGAAGAATCAAATGATTCATTAGGGACGCACAAACGCATTTCCACCTAGCTCTAACGATCAAGTTGGCGTAATAGAAAGTCCTATAATGTTTCGTGGGTGTTGGAAAACAAGATGTGCACCAATAGCGATGATGTGTGGCTACAGGGATTGATGTCGATGCCCATGGCTGTCTTGATTCATTTAGGAGGATATTCATTGATATACTCGAACAACATCAAGGCACCAAAACAGCTGAGATAACATGTGAAGACTAAAACCCACCATTAGAGAGATGTAATCATGCGCTAATAATGCAAGCAAAAACGATACACATATAATGTTTGTGACCATTAGACGCATGAAAAAGTCCGCGCATATGGCAGACTCGGGTGAACTTGATACTGGAGCTCCAATGGTTCAATCGCCTGCCCGCAGCATTGCTGTTTATTTTGCTACAACATCAAATGGGCCAAGCAAGTGAGGAACAACTCAATTCCAGCCGAAAAAAACCTCAAGCCCAGCTGGTAAACAACCTAACCAGCGCTGTTAGAAGGCCAGATCAGTACCCACTTCATTTTAAAACCGATCTGGTCCGGTATGAAAACCGGTGTCATTTGCACGTCAAACCAGATCAATAGGTTCAGTCCCGGTTCTCACGAATGTTGATAAGGTGAATAATCGAACCAGATTACCAGCCAGTTCCCAGTTCAAACCGGTTGAACTGGCCAGTCCAGTCCGGGTATAATACCAGTGCCTATAGACCAAAAGCCACAACTCCTGAACAGAAGCCTGGAGGACTATAAAAAACGTACCAGGAAAAATCAGAAAAGAGAAATGATCGTTGACACATTCACCGACAAATGCATATGATCAAATAGCATAACACAGGTGCAATAAAGAAGGCATAGAAGGCTTCCTTTAAAAATTTCTGAAAGAAGTGATACAGGATGATTGCTCGGACACAAAATGAGCGAATTTATAGCTCTAAGAGGAACCCACCAAGATCCAGCTACTTTTTCCATCAATAACATCTTCCCTTGCTATAATGTACATAAACGTAACTGCAGTTAAAAAATCATAACTATGTAAAAACAATACATTATCAAGTTTCCTGTATATAAAATGCCCTAATATCAAAACAAGAAGAGGGAATAAATAGGTGATATGCTAATTACCTAAAACTGTGAGTTGCTAAGAAAAGCAAGCATGCATCTAGCACCTTGAAATAACTTATCCACTCCCTGCCATACAGAGCATTGAGTCTCCAAAAGGACCTTTGCTTTATTCTGCAACACTGACTGGCGTCTAATTGTCTCCCCATGTATCTTGCAGAACAGAATAAGAGACGTCAGAAGCCACATTACCAACTTTAGGGAAGCAATTATGCTTTTCTCTAAAAAATCAATAGTATATTATCATTCTCATTAATAATAGGCACTGGAGATTCTCGAGGCACTGGACTAAGACTAAGCCAAAAGCTATTGGCAGTCCTTCCTAATATTGCCATCATAATCAGTGATTCGTTCAGCACATTCCTGCAACAGAGATCTATACTTCAAACATGACATGTTGGAAAGATCAATACCTTCAAAAACAACCTGACTAGAGCTTGTACAAACTCAAAATTACTCCGGCACGATATTTCATGTGTAAAGTAATCCATAAGTAATTCAATTGAATGCAACTCTCGTCTCTTGTCAACATCTTGTAGATCATCACCATCAGCGTCATCGTCATCGTCATCTATTATCTGAAGCATCCGAATTTCCAAATCCAAAGTTGAGGGAGATAACCCTTTGACGTAGGCAGTAAAAGGCGAAACTGCAAAATTTCAAATCCAGAAAATGTAGAATTAGCATGGGTGTCTCAGATGACACTTTTGGCGTAGGTGTACATGCTGAGATTTCCATGAGAACCGTCACTTACAGTTTTTGGCCTCTGAACATGAATGAAGCAGTTGCAGAAACTGTGTTGACAGCACTTCAGGTGTTATCTTAGATTTGTCTTCATCAGCTTTCATGTCTCCCTTATCCGACATCTCACTTGGCTTAAATAGTATTTCTCCAGAAAGAGATGGAATAGAGGGCAAAAAGAAAGGAGCTTTCTCAGGTTTCTTGGGAGGCTCGACTGGCTTATTGCGAACCTACAAATTAGAAAAGATGAGCAAAGATAGTCTCCAACAGGTCCCCAATATAATCATAGGACAATCTCACAGAGACCAAAGAAAGCAATGGAGGTAAATGAAACAAATCTTTCATAAAGAAGACTGATAAAGAAAACATGAGAGAGGGGACCTTTATAATGTCTAGATTAATCAAGCTCTGCCACTGGCTCTTCGGCAACAGTGAGAGTGTAACTAGATCTGGAATTTGCTCAAGCAAAGGCTGGAACGAAGGGACATCTTTAGACACTGAATGTCTAATAGTAGGCTCGTTAGCGTCTTCAACTTGAGAATCTTCCACTGATGATACTGATGGCAACTTAACGGTCACAACTTCTTTCCCACTTGCATACAAATTGATATCAGAACCTCCAGAAAACATTGATTGGTTAACCCTGGTCAATCAAAGTCCATCTCTCATCAGTTTGTCTAGATACAAAAGAATGCATAATCGCCTTAATATAATTAGTCTCTAGAAACTATCATTCCAAAATAAATACTTGAACCAATGCGACTTCAAACAATGAACATGAGTATATGACTAATTGAAAAATTAGAGATGCACTATCAACTTACCAGAGATAGACCCCATTTTGATCAACATGTGTTGTGGCCAAAATATCCATATTTGGTGACAGAGATAACGCTGTGATGGAGACATCAACATATACTGCATCTACTTGTCTAGCTAAAATAATATCCCAAATCCTTAGACTGCCATCCATACTGGAAGATAAGAGCCATTTCCCATCCTCACTAAAGCACAAATCTGTAATTCGATCTGTATGACCTTCAAACTTTCGGACCATTCTTAGGGCAACAGCATCAAAAAGACGAATAATAAAATCATCTGCAACCGTAGCCAAAAGACCTGCAAGATTTATCAAGATAAAGTAGACCATTACAGTTACAAGGATAATAGAAGTTCTTTCTTTTCGCTATATATAGTTTAAACTTGTGCTAGTGCATATGTAATACTACATGCCTGTGTATAGTGTGACTATCTGAGCATACACAGAAAAGCAATTGCACCCACAGTGAAAGAAGAGAGGGTAAGGGGATGGGCAGTGCTCAGAGCATTAATTACCATTCAGACGATGGTAAGAAATTTTTACCAAAGAAGAACCAATTTCCCATCTAGATTTCAATTCACGTCCCTTGAAATCCCAGACCTGCACTACAAATAATTCCAGGAATCAGATTTACATCTTATTGAAGTTAATCTCTCTAGCACGTCAACAACAACTAAGCCTTATCCACTATTGGGGTAAGCCATACGCATCCATTTTAAGTATGAAAGGAATATTCAAAGCATTTTTTAAAGTATAAAAAAGTATAACTATTGCACCTTTTTAACAATGGAGAAAAAAGAGAGTAAGAGCATCAAGACACCTGAAAATAAGATTTTCCTCATTTTTGACCGTTGACAAAGGTTGATCAATGAAAAGATTTTCTCAATCAACCAAACAACAATCTTCAATTCCAAATGAAACATGTTTTTAGAAATGATGCAAGAGCATAGGATTAAAACATGATACAATTTATCAGATCCAGCAAGTTTACTTTTAGAGTCTTCTTGCATATTTAGGTGAGTTGAAATCCTAGTACAATCGGCTCCACTTTTCCATGCAGTACTCTCATGTATAATGGGTTTTTCACGTTATGGTTGAATACAATCCATCATCTAGAATGTTATTCCTTCTTTCCCTTAGCCTTAAATTCTGGAAGACAGTCTTTCCAACCATTGTTAAGTGCTTTCTGTTTGCTCATTCACTTTTGGCAACTATATCTCTTGTTAGGGTTGTTGCTGCATCAAGAAATCATTTTCCCTAGCTAGCATGAGTTTCTGCTCCATTATACCCACAGCAATTACCCACACGACCACAATTACCATCTCCAGTTGCCGCCACTACCTCTAGCTAGCCTATTGAAGCTTCACATACTGCCAGCCTAAGATATCATTGCCAGTGCTGCCACCAATCTCCAAGTAGGGTGGCTAACTACCATCTTGAAATGCTATCCAAAAAATAAGTTGTATACACCAACTTCAATACATGTCTTAGAATTATTTTCAATTTAATGAAGAAGTTTCCTAATTTAAACATTTTTCCACTGGAGTTTGCATGAAACAGGCACACTCCAAGACCATATAATAGGCATCAATGGAGATTTGAGCATCAAACATAGATATGATTCGATTTTATCATCATGAAAGGCATGCAAAAAGAAAGCAGATATTAGCTGGAGTTGCAAGACCAGCGACATAAAAACCCAACATAACCACCATCATTACATTTTATTAACAGACAATTATATTCGGAGACTATAGCGAATTCAACCTTGCTGTCCAGTCATGTGTGCATGCATGTCAGAAGATCTTCACTTACTACATGCATGCCAGTAGATCTCACTTCCTAAATGCACGCAGGTAGATCTTCACTTACTAAAAGATCAGCAAGAAGGTAGAAAAGCTAAATCATATGCATGAAATTAAAACATAGCTTGGATGTTTTACATGAGCTATAACAAGGAAACTTAAACTAGATAATTTGCCAAGTTCCATGGACAAGTAATAAGGCTTTTGTTTTCCGGTCAAGATTCTAACATCGAAAATCATTTCAGATTTTCAGAAAAATTACAGTGTTGCATCTCTCTCTTGTTTAAGCTTAAACCAACAAACCCTAAGCAAAATCCAGTGAGCAGTAAAGTACATAATGAAAAGGGAAAACTAAGATATGCAACAAGAAGCACTTGAATATATGTCAGGATCAAGTTGGTAGGTCAAAGATGTCACAAATAAGGCTGGACTCGTTTCCGGTTAACAAGAAACAAACAGTTAATGATTTAGTAATTGAAGCAAAATATGTTAGGACAAATTTACAGACCTTAATGTCCCCAGCATAACCAGCACTTATCATGAGAGTATTTGTGGAATCACAAGCCACTCCAACCACTTCACCATCATGGGCACGGTTTGTTCCTTCTAACTGATCTATGTAACTTCCTCGACTTATTCCTGATTGAAGGTTGAATCGCTCGATCCAACCACCTGCTGTTCCCAAAATGGCAAAATTTCCACATGCACTAATCGTGCAAGCCTGTCACAAGATATGCTTGTCAAACACAACTTTGAGATATACTTGCCAAATAAGTAGCAATCATAGAAGTAAGAGAATATTATAATAAATAGTATAGTAACTAACAATTTGCATTCCATGTTTAATAAATCACATTTTTCGTCCTTCAATTTACGCGCTACCACTTTGCCTCCATCGTTCAGCACCATGACGGCAAAAGGCTAAAGATGCTCTTATAACCATATAAATCAATCTGCTAAGGGGAATCTTGTGGTCATGCTAGCATATTTCACTCGCTCACTCCCTCTCTGTGCCTACTCTTTTTTTAATAGGTAAAAGGAGATTTTAATAAAATTAAAGTTTCAAGTACATCAGAACTATACATGGAAAGAAAGATAGAGAAGAAAAGAAAAAATTAAAGGAAAACATCACAAGACTATCTGAAGTCGGAACAACAGTCCAAAGCCGAATAAAAGAATACATCACAAGGTTATGCTCACCAACTCTCTTAGACGCTATAATATCTTATTTTTCTCTCTATTTCTGTATTCTATAAACATCATCAACTATCAAGAATGTATGATTAAAGTGTGAAGCATAGTTTAATAGATAGACTGATTAAAACCATACCTATTTCAAGAAGGAAAAACAAATTTTTCCAAACTCAGGATGGAAAACTGATGATGTGAACTCAGGGTTCTAAAACTGATGATGTGAACTCAGGTTTCTAAAGCGTAGTTTTCCCAAAACTAATACAGCTTCTACATCAAGTATTTTATCCCAGTGGGTAATACTTCCGGCTAAGGAGCTGAATGTTTCATATAATGCTAAAGCTGTCCTGTGTAAAAAATCAGAACTTATACCTTAACAGGTGTGGGGTTGTCAGGGCATGGTCTCAGAATATGCTCCCCTATGACAAAATTTTGAAGTCTCCACACATATGCCTGTGGAGTATCCATATGAC
The DNA here is from genome assembly GCF_021117445.2 of Syzygium oleosum. Classification (NCBI taxonomy): domain Eukaryota; kingdom Viridiplantae; phylum Streptophyta; class Magnoliopsida; order Myrtales; family Myrtaceae; genus Syzygium; species Syzygium oleosum. The sequence continues at coordinate 1,335,871 of NW_026607500.1, read as the reverse complement.
TTGTCACTACGTTGCACCAGTCCCGCTCCCTAATTTCAGCTGAAATTCAAGCATAATGTGCAGGGGCGGAAATCAATATACAATATACGAACAGCTCAGAAAAGATGTGCTCGACACATGTAATGTACATTTCTGTGATTTCATGCTCATCCAAACAAGAAGTTGTCTATGTTTGACCACAGAAAAACCCTACGGTTGACATACAATAAATTTTAAAAGCGACCTGTGATTAAGGAATAGTTACAATTTTATTTGTCCATCTGTAATGGAAATCACGTTAGTAGGAATATTATTTTGGTTTCGACTCAGGAGCACTACCAAAGTGTTTCTTATTCCACAACAACGAAAGCACTTTTTCACCCTAGCACCTCCTCAGAATTACTGCATCTCAAATAAAACAGATTCCTCTTCTAATTTTCTGCATCTTCTCCACCACTTTTTAGAAATCTGCCCCTTGTTTGTTTCCATTGCAAACTTCAGATTGCCACATCTTTGCTTAGAGGATGAGCAAATTGACATTAGAAAAGGTTTTCCCCTTCAAATTCACATTGAAAGACACATGATTGTAGGGATGTGGCCTTAAAAGGCCCAACATACCAGTTTCAAAAGCCTAGGCATTATAGAATCATGTTTTACAAGAGACCATATTTTAACCTTGACTAAAATGCTAGAATGGATAGGTCGAATCATCAAACCAATTATTATTAATTGCTCATTCACTGGTGATTCTGAATTGCATGTAAGTTCCTAGCACAAAAATCCTTACCAACATCAAATGCTATAACAGGCTTCAGCTTTATCTCTTCTTCCTGCAATGTAAGCCAACCAAAGATATCAACATTTAAGAGAGACAAAGCATGGATATCAATTAGAATGGCACTTAAGTACTTAATAACAGAACTTGAAAAATCATGAAAAATTTGTTTTCAACTGAGTATGTAGACAAAGTTCAAAGGATAATGAGATTAAAGTCAAGAGTGCTCGGGATAAGCTTAATATTGTTTTAGCATGGAGACAGATAGAATTCAAAATGAAGGTATTAAAAATGAAGAAACAGGAAGATGACCAAAAAAGTTCGGCAAACTCAACCTGATCTTTACACATTATATGCAGACTAAATAGGTTTATCAAGAGCAAACTCCTGAAGGGAACAAGTCCAGCTCTCCAGCACAAATAAGGGCCCGGCCAACCAAAAGCGCACTTATGACATAAAGATTGCCAACAATTGAAATAATCAAATCATGTTGAAACACACTCCTTGCTAGGGACAAGCTTTGAAACTACTTTCTGCTTGTCAAAAACAGAATATACAATAATAAGTTCATTTGCCATTTTTACAGCTTTTCTCCAACAGATTCATTTCCTAAAAAAAAAATCAGAAGACTATAACTTGTCAATTACAATCATCAAAGATGCAACAGGTAAATGAAACTCCAGACAAGTGAGATAAATTCTTTGTTTTATTTTCTGAAACTACTTCTGACTTGCAATCTGAAATGCTGTGGGAAAAACAATTGAAATTATCGTTCTATGAGCTTAGGGAAGGAAGAGGGTAAAAAAGGTAAGAGATTAAAGAAATAGGAGGAATTGAAGAAGAAGAAACAGAAGCAGGAGGAGGAGGAGGAGGAGGAGGAGGAGAAGGAGGAGAAGGAGAAGAAGAAGAAGAAGGAGGAGGAGGAGGAGGAGGAGGATTCTCTTACAACCAACTCACAAATAAATGTAGGTAAGGGTTGATTGACAGCAGTACCAACCAGGTTACCATCCGGCATGTCATCTATTTGGCTTCAATTGGAAGATACTTTTAACTTGAAATGATAGACAACATGTACTCTCCTGATATTTAGAGAACGGGAAGGCTAGCTCCATGAGCTGGGACTATCCTTCCAGATAAGCATCGTACACATCAGATTTACCACACGTAATAGGCATGTGGTATATCAAACCAGTTAAGCTAGGAATTTTTATCCAAATTAAAACAGGAAGGTGGATAATCTCCAAGCAAGCAAACCACTCTTAATAAAGAAGTGATTGATTTGCTCCTCCACATCTACAGTACAACAAATATATAAAATACTTCCGTCCATCCAGAAAGAGCAGCAAAGCAATACACATGACAGGGAAATTGGAATATGCTTGTTCCTAATTGCTGAATATCGAAAGAAATGAGTCTAGAGAAGGAAATGAAACGGACATGTGATGACGTGACTGTCAACATAAACAATACCTTTAACTTCAGTTTTTTTGCTCGCTTGGATACATGACGCTGAGATAGCTCTCGACTTTGCTGATCCTGCTCTTGCAATGGAAACGAACACCAAACAACATATAAGGAAAAGAAAACGGAAAAATCCACACCATGCTATCAGCTATAGAAATTTAATATTCAGTGCAACAATCTTATATATTACTTAAAAGGAACTCAGATTGTTTAGGACTCAGAGAGCTACATAAGGTTTCAACAATTCTGGATAAACTGCAATCCTCAGAGTAACTTGTCTTATATCGCCACAATTATGGGTTCATTTGAACATTTGGAATTACTATTTGGTTTGTTTCGAAGGTGAAATTTGGAGGATGTAAATGACAATATTTGTCAATTTAAGTAAAAAGAGAAGTCCACCCTGAGATGGTAATAAAGATGATTATATCCACGAGAAAAACTGAAGAAAATTTTTAAATAGAATGCAAACAAGTGCCTTTAGCAGTTATCACACTGGCTAGCTACCTTGATGTGTTTGAAAATGTCAAATGAAAAGTTTTAAGATTTTAATCTCTCGTGATGTGATGTTGGGAACTACTACACTTCACTAATTTTTTATTCTCAAACATAGTAAGTGCCCTACAAGCACTGGTTTCCGCTTTGAAGCTTGCTTAAGTCTAGTTTGTTTGCCTCATAGACTATGTAGCACGGACACATTCAGGAGGCCAACGCGTCGGTGTCCAACACGCGACACGTGTCCGACACGCTCCGACAAGCGGTCAACAGGTGTCGGAAATCCGACACGCAGTCAACACGCCTGACACGCTGCCGACACGCGAGTCCAGAATCCTGACACACGATTCCAACACGCACGGGATCAATTTTATAAATTATCAAAAAATTAGGGGTCAAAATGTAAATTTATAAAAAAATAAAAAAAAGAAAAGGGTGAAAGAAAACCCTAGTCTTCCGTTCTCATCTTCACAATGCTTTCACTCGCGCTATGTTCTCCCTTCCCCTCTCGATTCGCGATTTCTCTTCTTCGCTTGAACTAACGACATCCGTTGAGGAGAAGGCCTTCAAGAGGAACACCGATTGCATCTATTTCCTCACCATTTCTCATCTTCTTCCTTCGCATCCTCCAAGCTCCAAAGCCCCGAATCCCCACCCTCAGACCCTGAACCCACCACCACCCTCCTCCATTTCGTGGACCAAGAACCCCTCTAGCAAATAGCTCCTCCTCCTCCTCTCCCTCCCGGCACGAGCCATCATTTTTTTATTATTTATTTTTCCAAGACATGACGTAAATTATAGGCTTTTTATTGTTATTTATTTGTGGATTTAAATCAAATTTAAAAATAATAATTTATTATGTATATATAAAAATATATATTTAATATACGTGTCCTAACATGTCGGAATTCTCTATTTTTTTAGAAATGACGTGTCGCATGTCATGACGTGTTGCGTGTCAGTGTCGGTGCTACATAGCTCGTAGAGCATCTGTCGATTTGACTCATCTAAAGGTGATGCAACCTAAAAGGATATCAGACACTTTGGCTAGAGTGGACAAGATTGACGTTGTAAAGAAAATCTAGCATCAATTCTGCATTTGCTGCGGCATAGCTTAAAAAGGAGCAAGGAATGTCACGGGCACTTGTAGGTACCAAATGGGTGACAACAGAATGGGTGGATAAAATATGCACCCGGTGGAGCTATTGTAAAGGGGAAAAAATCTCTTGACTTCAATGCTTTCTCTATATTACTGATAGGGGTAACAGAAGTGAAAACTAGAGTTCTCAATCACAAAGAGACTATGTTTCTAAGCCACAAGCTTATTCAGCAATCATTATGACTTCTAAGTTCAACCAACATAACAAACATTTGCAGTTTTGCTTAGTTTATCTATGGATTAGCATCTCCATGCTTTCAAAAAGGAATTTGTTGATTATCAAAAACTCTCTTCATTCATCAAAAAACTATTTATTGGCTTCCCGCATCCTGAAAGCTCAAATACTCAAAAACAAGCCAAGATCTATATTATGCATGGAAAGAACATGCACTTTATATTCAATAGTCTGCATAAAATTATCGAAATTTGACCATCACAACCTTTGGAGTCAAATTACTACAAAAATGAACTTACTTGTTTAAAAATTAGGGGTGAGCATGGTTCCAGGGTAGAACCTGGAACCCAAAAACCTGACTAGTGGGAGCCTGTAGATTTCAGGTTCCAAGGTATGCAAGGTAGGTTCAGGTTCCAAAAATTGGGAAACCTGTTTCAACAGGTAGGTTCCAGGTTCTGGTAGGTGGAACCTAGAACCTGAAATCTCAAACAAGTTTTCTGTGTTTTTTTTTTGTCTATGTCTTTGCATGATTCTACGGTATTCCATGGCATTAGATAATAAGTGTATAATCTGGAACCACTAGTTTGAGCTTTCATTTTATGAATTGTTAATGTTTCATATTCTTCGTGTGTCTAAATATAAATTATGGTCAGTGGACTGTAGAAGCAGTGGTGGTCATTAAAGGTGATCACTGCAATTGTTCAATTAATAATAAAGGTGAACAGACCCTGGAATCAACCCCGGAACTTGTGACAGGGTAGGTTTTAGGTTTTAAGGTATGTAGGGTAGGTTTCAGGTTCCAAAAAATGAGAAACCTGTTCCCATGGGTAGGTTCCTGTACGAAACCTGAAACCGCTTACCCCTAATAAAAATCACAGTTGTTTTATAAGTTCTTGAGCATTTTCCGTTAGCAATATAAGAAGACATAAGAAATTGATAAGGAAATTGATGACAGCGGACAGAGCATTCCAAAAACTATTTTCTTGCAATACATATATAAGGTTAAAGTGCTTTTAGTTCCAAATAAACACAAAAGTGAAAAAATGGAAACTAAATCCATCAATGGAGATCATAATCACTATTCATTCAAGGGATTAAAAAAAATGCATTCATTATGGAGGAGAGCAAACATATAAAACCATGTTAAAGTATCCGTAACACTAACAAAAAAAAAGACTGATGTGTGCTTGACACGGACCTGGACAACCGAGAAAAGCCGGAAAGCACGATCCTGACCAGCTGATAGTATATGCCTACCATTAGCATAGAACCTGCAGATATACATCATGATTGGTGATTCCCAGACCAAACAAACTCCGAACAATACATATTTGCAGGCATATCATTCTTCTCTTTTCTGATCCCGAAAAAAATGAAATGGTACAATTATACACAAAAATACTGTACTTCTCTTAAAGTAAACACTAAATAAAACAAGGAAAATTATTACCTTATGCAAAGTGGAGGAGCACTGTGACCACTCCGAAAGCGTAATAGACGAGGATCTCCATCACTTGTGTCGAAAATCCACATCTATATCAAACATAGTGATTTATCGCACAAAAAGAGAAATCAGTACTAATTTCGAGATAACACAACTAGATCTAAAATTCAACCCCCATTATCTAGAGAAAAACTAGGTTCTGCTAGATTATCCACAGATTATCACCAGTGAAAGGTGAAAAGGATTATGCCACTTTTGCACTGCTTATTATTCAATAAGGGCTAGAGCGACCCTACACAGTCAAAGAAGAAGGCCGAATGATTTTCAAAGTTGCCATCTGCTGACCGACCTATAGGGCTAGTTGCAATAAAACACACAAGGTCAAAGTTACCCTAAACAAGACAAGATTGCCAAATGATTTTCTATAGTCTCCTAGGCTGATCTTAGGTGGTTAGGAGCAATTAAACAAACAAACAAACAAAGACTTTTTAGGAAAACAAACTAGCTACCGGCAGACTGCATTTGCAAACTGATGAGCACCAGATCGTATGTCATCGAGAAATATCAGCTCTAAATTCTTTCTATTACATGGGACAAAAAAGAGCTCCGATAACTACGGATATTCATCTGTCTCACTTGAAACTCAAAACATAACAGAATATAGGGAGGAAAATTACTTGCAAGAGGGGAAGCAAAAACAGGCCGACATAGATTTCCCAAGTACTATTTAGATCAATAAAGAGATTTATAAGTCATATTAATCATCCAACATTGCTGGCTTCATTTAACTAGACAACGAAAGTTTTAAATGAATGGTCATGAAAACTACTCTGTGAATCTTACCTTAATTGAGTTATCTGCAGATGAACTCATTAGCACAGGCTCATTAGCAAAGAAGTGGAGAGAAATTATTGAACCGTCATGCGCATCTCTTATGACCGACTGGAGCCTTCTTTTCTCAAGATTCCATATGCTGACAACACCCGATGAACTACCAGAAGCTAGAAGAGGCTGCCCATCTAAAGGAAGAATATAGATGTAAGCACAAACAAACTGCTAAATCCACAGATGAAATCCTTCTAACATATAAGAGCCACGGGAGGTTAAATAATTAATATGGAAGAGTTACTGGAGACGAAATAAAACATGGCCAGTGTAGAAGCACCCTTGAATTAGGAAGATGACCAGATTTATAGCAGAAAATATTTTAATACTTGATGAAGACGGAGAAACAATATGAATGATACCTATGCTGAAAGACAAGGCGGTCACAGAACCTCTCATTGAATGTGAAAATGTAACCAATTCTTCATCATAGCGAATATTGTGAACGTGAATCTTGCCATCAGCACAGCCAACTGCAACAACATCTAAAGCAGGTGATGAAACACAACTGCAAACAGATGAATTCCATCCCTTGAACTCATAGAGCTTTGTCTTAGTGCTTATGTTCCAAAGCTGCAAAGGCCCTTCCTGGCTTCCCAGAATAACCTGTTTACAAGATACATTAAAACTGTTAACATGGCTGTTAAGCATTCACAATTTCTAATACCCGTTTATTTTGCTAAATTACCATCCAGCTTTGGCTTACAAACAAATTGGTTTAGCACTCTCGTAGGCAGCATGCTTGCACTAGTGCAAATTGTCATTAAAATCCAATCAGGATCTTAGGATCTTACCACCCTACAATTCAAAACTTAAGAAACAATCCAGACCTTAAGTAGGGTATCCAGTTACAATCTTTAGAGGGTCGCAATCCAAATTGACAAATATCATAGGATGGTACGATCATATCCATTCTATCATTTAATAGTACAAAATTACACACTCAGACTTCCTTTGAGTTTCGGGTTATGACAAGGATTTTACTTTAAATCAGAGATGGAGATCATATACGTATTTAATGTAAGACTTCTTTGAAGTTTCAATCTCAACAAAGACATAACTAGTGGATTGCACTCAAGTATATAGATTGAGGAATGATAAGAACTTCACGGCAACACTACTTTAAATTTGGTAAACAATCAGTTGATGTCACACAAGTATTCATGTTAAGCATCCCACAGTATTATTTCTAGGATGATAAGAATGCCTATCAGATCCTAATCTGATCATTCAGTTAACCCAGACATTCCTAAGTAGGATGTCGACTTTCATAACAATGCTTGCTACATTTTATTTCCCCTAATTTCTGGGGTACACTCTTTTCTGCTTACCCGGTTCTTGTCATTTTCACATCCCCAGATCTAGACAGACTAGTCATGTTCAAAATGTTGAGCTGCTGACATGTGGACCATGCTGCTTTCAACACCACAAACTCCTCTTATCAATCTATATTACAGAATTTAGTCAATATAGCTAGGGTAAAATGTGTGAAAATATTCTAACCAGAATAGTCCATAGCCCTTCAAGGTTGGACCCCTGAATACTTCTTCCCCTTAACAGCTTAATTTTTTCAAATAACGATTCGAAAGTTAGTGACCTTTGGCTGGATCTTGCTATCAAGAGCTAATTACAGATGCATAAATCTATTATCTTTAAATACAATATAGTATTGCATTCTTAAGTAACCAACATGTCTACTTTTTATAAATTTAAAAAAAGTAATTGATAAAAGGATTGTACCGTATCGAGACTATGGCCAACTAGCACAGATAATTAGAAATCTACTCATTTTCATGATGGATATTGAACTTTTCCATCAATTGTTGATACCGAGCAGTAATTGCTGGTATAAAACAAAGCAAACAATACGTAATTTCGCAGTTTGCGTCTATTGTTGCTTTGTTTTTCAGCTTATCTGTTACTTTGCTCAAATCTTTTATACTGGAAACAAATGGAGAAAACTTTCCAAATTAATTACAGGTTCATGAGAAAGGAAAAGGACAAGAAAAAGCCAGTTTTGAACATTGTAGCCATTTTATTTAATAATCTTCTTTCTTCAGCAAGTACGTGCATGCTCAACCACTAATCTCTATCAAATATGAATTGAAAAGTTCTTGAGACAAAGAGGATAATCACCTTGTTTAAGTAAGTGTCTGGATGCATTATACAGCTAGGACTAAAATTGCTATCCAACAAGACATGTCCCACTGGTGAAAGGTTCTCATTCATTCCTTTGAACGCCCATATGTACACATTACCATCAACATCAACACTCAATATGTGCTCTCCAAACAACAGCAGCAAACAAACTTTAGCAGTATGCCTGCTCCAAGTTGCTACCTGTAAGTAAAGCATACAATTAGATAGACAAAATGTTCCTGCATATTATTAAAGAAAAACACAACATATTTTCTGGCAATATCTTTAACTAGCAATTCAGGCATGTGCACTTAGGGTCTCACCACCACATACCAATCTTTAATTAGTAGTTCAAATGTCGTATTGTTTTTTGGGATAAGCCAAACATCATATTCTACTATTACTAATCTGCTTCACAAATAGATATAAACTCTAGCCAGCATTAACCATCAATATGTCTTCATATTGTCTGCATCGGACCGTTCAAGAACATGCATAGAATCTGAGAAAAAAGTTCTTCACATATTGATCGACAAAAATTACCTATATAATGCTAGTCCTATCCCATTCAACTAAAAAATTGCATAAGCCTGGCGAGAAGATAGTGCAACCAAGAAATCTCTTTTCATACAGACATTTAAACCTGTTCCAACTCAAAATACCAGAGTGGGAACATTGACTTTAAGGCCTTTCAAGAAAATGATATCAAGCTGGTAAACAGAGTTGCCTAACAAATTTAAAATGCTTCAAGCGCAGCGGGATAAATTAGAATATAACAAGGAGCCTTCAAAGATAAATGCTAGCCAACGTCCAAGCGCCTGGTTTGGTGGCTAGCGCCTCAGGCATTAGGGAGTGTATGTGCCCTAGAAGCACCTAGCGCATTTAACAACATAGGATATGGCATTGATGGAAGCATATGTCCCTGGATATACACAAGAACACGACACCGCTAGATACAATTATATGCCTACAAAAAAGCCATATGCAACCACATGCACAAAATCAGAACCAGCAAACTCAAAAGCGAATCTCCAAGGCTATGGCTGAACAGAAAATTAATGACATAACTTGACTAAGATGCAGAGCTTATCCAATGAGGTGCATCCATTTCAGGAAAAGCAGGTCACATTTGATCAATTCTGAAGGCTAGGAAGTTTAAAAGATATTGTCTTCCATCAACACCTACTGCTAACAAAATTGAAAATTAACATATTTTACTACACTAATGAACCATCAGACAGTCACACTCTGATAGCCACTACTACAAACACAAAGCTGCAACCAAATAATCGCCACCAAAAGCCCATTGGTTTTTCCCCTTCAAACTTGACTTTGTCCATGATTGCAAATTCCTTATTCATAACATCACTACCACCCTAACCAGCACTACCATTCATAAGCAGTACCATCAATAGTATCCCAAAGCTCACATGCCATAGGCACACCAAGAAAAACCAAGAATCACGAATCTATTATCTTGTCACCGTTGATCACTTGTCAACAAAACAAAGACTAACACACTGGAAACATATGAGTTCCACTAGCTAGACAACCTACCAAATGACACCAATTAATAAACATCTTCCAGCAATGTACAAAGGCAAAACACTTTATAAGAGAGTTTTGGTCATAGCATATCTCATATCACAACTATTCCTTAGACAATGAAAGTGGAGATCCTTCCATTTGTTTAGTCACAAATCTACACAGTTGAATTCCTTTACTACTCATGTTAAAGATTTTGTCACATCTATCATTACCTTCATCATGATTAATAACTTGTTGATGATTTATAACTTTGGAAGGAAAATGAAAATGGTTGCCCCAACCTAACATCACATTGCAATGTAGGAGAACACCATAAATAATCCATTATTTGGAATCTCTTCTATCAAGCAGTTCAATGACAAACCTGGTGAGCACGCTTAAATACACCAACGTCACTTCCATAAGCAGCAAAAGTATATTCTCGATAGGATGCGAGAGCCCGTATTTTCTTTGGCAATTGGGGACCTTCACAAAAAATGTTCGTCTACTTGTTACTCGACTAAAGAAAGTGCCAGAAAACAAAAAGCAACAAGAAGTAAAGGAATTCCCTATTTATTTAAGGGAGAGAAACCCCATTAGATAGCATGATCAAGCACATTATTGACAACCCAGCCCATGAAACTGTCATTACAAAATATTTCAAGCAGTTATACTTTCCAAACGGGCACTGCTAATTAGCTCTTTCCCTTCCAAACAGAAAAAAGAGATTGTGAATACCGACGTAAAAACAACTCGAAAACCGCCCAAATCAGAAATGTAAAAAGGCATTCAAGTAGCTCAAAAAATGCCGTGCCTATGCCATTTCCCAATGTACTTGACCCTAAGGGCGAAAAGAAAAAAATACGTCTTTTGCCACCACAAATGAAACGAATTGGAGCGCAGAGGCAGAGACAGCAAAACAGAGGCCAAGATGGTCATCTGCCCCAAGCGCACACCCTTGGTTTATGTACTCACCAACAAGCACCAAGCTCAGCTTCGCGCACTGCAAGCATCAAAGGCAACGAGTCAAATCGAAAGGCGATGCCGGCCGATCTCAAAAAAAAAAAAGAAGAAAAAAAGCACGAAGCCGCGAGAACGCCGCGCGAGAGGCGGGCGCGGCCTTACGTTGTACACTTGGAAAGCCTTGCCGACGGCGACGGCGACGAAGGTCTCGGTGCCGAGGCGCTGGACGGAGAAGGGGACGCCGGCGGTGATGTATCCGATCGCTCTGTACGGTTCGAATATCCCCATAGCTTCCGCGGCGAGACAGGAAGCGCGCCGACGAGAGGCGTTGGCCGGAGGATTCGAATTCGGAACGTTGCGACGAGTCCCGGTGGGGAGGGGGTGAGGGGGGGGCGAGGGTTTAGGGTTTTAGGCAATCCAGTAGTGGGACTACTGGACGGTGCTGATTTCAGGCCGATTTTTTTGTGTTCGGACTTTGGGTGCCGACTGGCGTGTCCCATTCTTGCTTCTTTATTTTTTTTTTTAAGGACTAGTACTGCCCAAAAAACAACCCAACTGGAACATTTGTTAAAACTTACCCCAAATTAATTTTTTGACTACAAAAAACTCTATATTAGCATACCTGTGACAAATTTATCCTCCCTTAATTTTCATTAAATTTTACTGTCGAATTACTGAGGTAGATGACACGTGATAGTTGACGGGTGGAGTTTTACCTCCGTTTGTCATAGATGTACCAGTTTGTGATTTTTCGTGATATTAATCCAATTTAACGGAAACTAACGGAGGGTAAATTTGTCCCAAATGTACCAGTTTAGGGCTTTTGGTGGTCAAGAAATTAATTTTAGGTAAATTTGTCATAAGTGTATCAATTTGAGGTTTTTCGTGATATTAACTCTTTTTGGAATAGTGCACCCAAAGTTTAACTCAATACAGTTTTTAAATTTTTCTAATAATACAATCTTTTTTCTAAAATTTAATAGATTTGTACAATTAAGTCCTCAGTTAATTTCATCCACTCTGGCAAATAGAAAAGGCCGATGTGTCTTTTTATCATTACTTTTTTTAAATGCACGTAGCCCGGATATGATCGCCAATCAAACGCTACATCGGAAAAAAAAAACTTGAACATTTAAACAGATAAAAGATGTAAAAATTAAAACAAAAAAAAGGATAAAAGGAAAAAGACCAAGAATTAAAAAAAATAAAAAAGATAAAAATACAAGGAAAAATAAAGAAAGGAGACAACTGCTTCGCCGGTGAATGAATTGGGAAATCTCACTAAACTAGAAGTTCCTGATCTTCGTGCACATTGTGTTGATCACGAATTTTCTGATTTTCATGGATTTCATCATGGAGATTCGATGGTTGGTGATAATGAGCATGCTCCAATCTTGCGATTTGCGAGCTCGCGAATTTCCACTGTTCCACAAAATTTGACTTTTTTTCTTTGCACTAGAGGCAATAAGATGTTCGGAATTTCCTTCATCTCTCTAAAACTCCCCTTGAATCTCAGCACCCTCAGTAGCATCTCCTACTGTATCTTCAATTTCATTTCTTTCCTATATCACTTCCGCTAGAGGTGGAGATCTGCTATCTTGAATCTGAGTGTCAATATTGCGAGCATCCAATTGTTCGTTCTCCTTTTCTATTGAATCCTCGGCACCAAAATCTTGTCCTTCAAACTCTGCATCCGGTTCTACACCCTCTTTTTCATAGAGTTCTTCTGCTGGTTCTTTTTCTTCTTCATTCACCGTTTCAGTTTCCTCTCTTCCTTTGCTTCTTTTTCATTTCCATCTCTTACTTTTTCGCCTTCTTCTTTTCCACCCTTCTCTTGTCTTCTTCATCCATTCTTCTCAGATTGGCCTTAAGTGCCTTTTTCTTTTTCCTCAATTGCCTTTTTCTTCTTTAAGGACTATGATGAACCTTCAGTAGATGATTTAGCTTTTCTCCTCCTGGTAGACGTTTGCAAGACTTTAGGCTCAACTGATCTCTTCTCCTGCTTTGCCATCTTTCCTCAATGTTTTTACGCCTCGTTTTGGAGACCATTTTCTCCCCAGCAGTCATTGTAGAAAGACTTTTTGTACTTAAGTTAGGAGGAATGCTAATCTCGAAATAATGAAAAATTCTTGTCACCGAAGAGCCATAAGGTAGTTGGCCTTTGCTCTTGAGTACAATTCTATACATGTGAAGCATAATGGTACGAGGCAAAGAGAAAGAAACCTCATTCACAATAGCTCAAGTCATTTTGGCTTCAAACTTGGACACATCAGTTTTTGAGGCAGCCTTTTGGCCTGAGGCAATTGATGATAATCTTGTGAGTGATAATGTTGTTCACAGGCAAATTGGAATAGGAGATGTGTGTCTTTATTTCCCTTGAAAAATTTAGATCCTCAGTAAGAGATTTGTAAGGATCTTCTGGTGTGATGTTGGTTGGAATAATGGTATAATTCCTCACACCAATAATCTCAGCAAGCTAAGAACTTCCAATTTTCATAAACGTTATCAAACACAGTAAATTGTATCAGGCTTGAAGAAAGAAAAGACAAGTTCGAGTCGAAGAATGCTGTAAGTTCTGGATAAGCAAGGTACGAATGCAAGCAAAAATCTTCCGGTTCCAGTTTCACAAGATGATGCCTAATAGAAATTCTAATACTTTCAAGGAACGGAAAATCCACTGTTCTATGATTCATCACACCTCTAGCCAGAAGTGAGGTGTAATACTCATTGTGCATTTTCGTTCTAAACAGCTTCCCTCTGGGTTTTTCTACGACAACAGCAATTCCCATCTTCCTTATGAAATTTTTATACAATCTCTCATCATCATCTTCTCTTTTCCCTTCCCAATGGGATTCAGAAGCACTCTTAAGACTCTGGAGTTTGAGCAACAATAAAATCCTGTCCAGAAGCAGTCGATTCCCCTACCTTTTCCTTTCCTTTCCAGAAACACCATCTTTCTTGTCCGTTGCAATTCTCGAAAACACAGTTTGAAGCGAGGGAGTTGTGTGGTCGTGAGCTATTTTAGCCTATTTGTTGGCATTTTTATAAATTTCTTCCTAGTATAGAATCCTTCCTATTGTATATCTCCTAATTAGGGTTGTCATATGTCCCATATATATAACAGGATTGAGCATTGTAAATGTACAGAAAATATATTCATTGAATACAAAAAGGAGAGTCTTTTTCTACATGGTATCAGAGCCCTAGGGTTTGATCCTTGGGGTACTGTACGTCAATCATCGACTACGGCGGTCCCGCTCTTCCTCTATTGCGCCGTCCGACGTGCGTCTTACCCGATCTTCTTCATCGCAATTCAGTTTGCAAAGTTGATCTCATGCACTACAAAAAAACTGGATTTTTGCCACGAAAATTTGCGACGAAAAAATTTTCGTTGCAAATTTGCGACAAATTTTCCAACGAAAAGTAAAATTCGTTGGAAATTTCCAACGAACTATATTTCGTCGCAAAATTCGTTGGAAATTTCCAACGAAAAAATTTTCATTGGAAAATTAGTTGGAAATTTCCAACGAAAATAAATTCGTTGGAAAATTCGTTGTAAATTTCCAACGAATTTTTTTCCGTTGGAAATTTCCAACGAATTTTCCAACGAATTACAAAAAACCCGGTACTGTTCGGCATTTTTTATATTCGTTGGAAAATTTATTGGAAATTTCCAACGAATTTTCCAACGAATTTCAATTTTCGGGCAATTATTTCATTGTATACAATTTTCGTTGGAAAATTCGTTGGTAATTTCCAACGAATTTTTTTTCGTTGGAAATTTCCAACAAATTTTCCAACGAACTCCAAAAAACCGTGTACCGTTCGGCATTTTTCATATTCGTTGGAAAATTCGTTGGAAATTTCCAACGAATTTTCCAACAATTTCAATTTTCGGGCAATTATTTCATTGTATACAATTTTCGTTGGAAAATTCGTTGGTAATTTCAACGAATTTTTTTTCGTTGGAAATTTCCAACAAATTTTCCAACGAACTCCAAAAAACCGTGTACCGTTCGGCATTTTTCATATTCGTTGGAAAATTTGTTGGAAATTTCCAACGAATTTTCCAACGAATTTCAATTTTCGGGCAATTATTTCATTGTATACAATTTTCGTTGGAAAATTCGTTGGAAATTTCCAACGAATTTTCCAACGAATTTCAATTTTTGGGCAATTATTTCGTTGTATACAATTTTCGTTGGAAAATTCGTTGGAAATTTCCAACGAAAAAAAATTTGTTGGAAATTTCCAACGAATTTTCCAACGAATTACAAAAAAAAACCGGTACCGTTCGGCATTTTTAAAATTCGTTGGAAAATTCGTTGGAAATTTCCAACGAATTTTCCAACGAATTTCAATTTTCCGGGAAATTATTTCAGTTTATACAATTTTCGTTGGAAAATTCGTTGGAAATTTCCAACGAATTTTTTTTCGTTGGAAATTTCCAACGAATTTTCCAACGAATTTTAATTTTCCGGGCAATTATTTTAGTGTCTCTCTCTCGCTCGCTCCCTCTGCTCCGCCATGGCCGTCTCCTTCATCTCCTTCCCCCAAGCCTCCCTTCTCCGAGTCCCTCTCTCCCTCAACTCGGCTGATTCCATTCGACGCTTGACTCGCTCCCTGTTTCCTCCTCTCTCTCTCTCTCGGTCTCTCCTTCGCCTTCCACCTTCTCCCCGCTGCCTCCCCCGCCGCCCCCCCTCCTCCTCCGATTCGGCTCCGGTGCCATGGACACCAAGATCGGCATCCAGGTCATCCGCGACGTCGGCTCCGTCCCCGAAGGCGTCGCTGCGGCCATCCGGGGCCAGGCCCCTGCGGCGGTCGGCGCTCCCGACGCCACCATGGGCCGCCCCGACGCCTCGTCGCCGCGGCGAGGCCGAGCTCGTCGCCGGCGAGGGCCGAGCTCACCCGGATGCGGGCGAGCTCGAGCTCGCCGGCCATGGCGAGCTCGAGCTCGCCGGCCATGGCGAGCTCGGCCCTCGCCATGGCCGGCGAGGCCGCCACCCATCCCGCCTCACCGCCACCGTCCAACCGACACGATCTCTCTCTTCCTTTCTCGGCGCGTGAGCTGCTTGGAACCGCCGCTCGCCGGTCCGCGGGCCTCGCCGGCCATGGCGAGGGCCGAGCTCGCCATGGCCGGCGAGCTCGGCCGTCGCCGGCGACGAGGCGGCGGCGAGGGCCATTTTTCGGCCAAAAAAAAAAATTTTGAAATTGAAATTTTTCGACCAAAAAAAAAAATTCGATGGAAAAAAACTTTCCACGATTTTTCGATCAAAAAAAAATTTGTAATTTCCAACGAAAAAAAATTCGTCGAAAAAAAAATTCGTTTCCAACGAATTTAGTCACGAGTTTTCCAACGAAATTTCCAACGAAAATATTTTCGTCGCAAATTTCCAACGAAAATTGAAATTTTCGTCGGAAAATTTTCAACGACCTATTACCAACGAATTTTTTTCGTTGGAAAATTCGATTGGAAATTCGTTTTCCAACGAATTTTCCAGAATTTTTCGTTGGAAATTTCGTCGGAAAAAGTCAGTTTTTTTGTAGTGATGGCCGACGAATAGCCGAGTGTTGCAACTGACCAAGCGGATGCTAGTGCCTCTGCTACTGCCATTCTGGCAGACCTGACCGCTGCGATGAAGCAGCTCTTGACCCAGCAGGCCGCGCCGCCGCGCGTTGAACCTCCTGTTGCACCGATTGCTATCAAGCTTGATGGCAAAAATTATGGCGTGTGGTCCCAGGTTGTTGAGATGTATGTCTCGGGCAAAGACAAACTGGGCTATTTGAATGGTGATTCTCCTGAGCCCCCTCCTACTGATCCGTTTTTTAGACAATGGAAGACCGATGATTCTACGGTGAAAGGTTGGCTTATCAATTCTATAGACCCGGCCTTGATACCAAACTTTATTCGGTTTCCCTATCGCCCAGGCCGTATGGGATCTTTGTGGCAACGACCTTTTTGATGGATTTGACATATCCCAAATCTATGATATTAAGAGGCAGGTTTCTCGATTGAAGCAAGGCGGTGGACCCATCGAGAAATATTACAATGATCTTCAAGGGCTCTGGCGTGAGATTGATTTCCGCCGTCCTAATCCTATGCAATGTCCGGCCGATATTCTGAGGTATAATGCCATTGTCCATGAAGATCGAGTTTATACTTTTTTGGATGGTCTCGATGACCGCCTAGATAATGTTCGTGCTGATGTTATGAAGATGGATCCATTTCCCACTATTGAGCAAGCTTATGCCCGAGTCAGGCGAGAGGATATGCGCCAATCTGTCATGCTCTCCACTCCTGTTGAGGTCACCTCTGGTTCCGCCATGGTGTCACAGCGGGGCAAGGGTGATCAGTTAGTGCTCTCTGGCCGGGGACCTCGCCCTAAACCTGGTATGCCAATTCAATCCGAGGGATGCTCTCATTGTGGGAATCCTAAACATATAGCAGCATCTTGTTTTAAACTGCGTGGTTATCCAGACTGGTGAGATGATTTTCAGACCAAGAAGAAGAAACCGGGCTCCCAAAAGGGGCGGAATGGAGGGCAAGCCTCTTTAGTGACTAGCGACTTGTCATTCATTCCCATGGAGCCTGAATCTGCTAATGCCGAATCTCTTGAAGGTAATTGTGGGTTTGTCTTTGCTAATGGACATGGTGATGGTCATCATGGGTGGATAATTGATTCTGGCGCTACAGATCATATGACTCCGGAATCTGGTGACCTTCTTACATCTACTACACCACGTCGAGATCATATTTACAATGCTAATGGACATAGCTTTCCTGTGACGGCTGCCGGGCATGTGTCTGTCACGCCTTCGCTCTCTCTATCTCATACCTTACTTGTTCCTTCATTGTCTAATCGTCTGTTATCAGTTGGACAGCTGACTAGTGAGTTGAACTGTGTTGTGCTTATGTACCCTGATTTTTGCCTGTTTCAGGACATTCTCACGAAGGAGATTATTGGGCGTGGTACTAAGAGGGAGGGGCTGTATTTCGTGGATGAAATTACTTCTGGACGGACCTATCATTCTCGTGGACAGTTAGCTCAAGAGAAGGAACTTTGGTTATGGCACCGTCGGTTAGGTCACCCATCCTTTGGGTATTTACGGCATTTGTTTCCCAAGTTATTTCATGGTCTATCGAACTCTAGTTTTCAGTGTGATACATGTATTTTGGCAAAGAGCCATCGCACTTGTTTTCCTCCTAGTTTGAATATAAGTTCTACTCCTTTTTCCTTAATTCATTCTGATGTATGGGGTGCGTCTCCTATTACTATTGTATCTGGGTTTCGATGGTTTATCATCTTTGTTGATGATTGCACACGTATGACTTGGCTATATTTGATGAAACATAAGAATGAGGCTGAAGCTATCTTTCGGACTTTCCACCGTATGATTCAAACTCAGTTTGGGGCCAAACTTCAGGTTCTCAGGTCTGATAATGGTGGCGAATACTTAAGTAAACCTCTTGCAGCTTATTTTCAAGAACATGGTTTGATACATGAAACTTCTTGCCCTCAGACTCCTCAGCAGAATGGTGTTGCTGAGCGCAAGAATCGCCATCTTCTTGAAACCACTCGAGCACTCTTGGAGGGTAGCCATGTTCCCCATCGTTTTTGGGATTCTACCGTAGTCACAGCTGCTTATTTGTTGAATCGCATGCCTTCCCGCATTCTGAGCTATCGAACGCCAATGCAGGCACTTGCTGCCCATGTGTCTCTTCCTTCAGTTCTTGCATTGCCTCCTAAAGTGTTTGGGTGTGTCGCTTATGTCCATCTTCACAAAAATCAGCGGACCAAACTTGACCCTTGTGCAGTCAAATGTGTGTTTCTTGGTTATGGCCCTTCTCAGAAAGGGTATTGGTGTTATGATCTTGCCGGGAAGCGCACGTTTGTCACCATGGATGTAACATTTATCGAGACGGAGTCCTATTTTCCTTCCCTCCAGTGTCCTGTTCAGGGGGAGACTAGTTGTAGAACCAGACATTGGTGGGAGGTAGGAATGGCACGAGCAACGGATGGGTGCGCATGGCCATGTGATTCTGAGGCTACTGAGGCTGAAGAATTTGAGCTACTGCCGCATGATTCTAAGGCTGCCCAACCAGACAACACTGAATTACGGCATGGGTCCGAATAGGTGTCAACAGATGCACAGCTGCAACAACAGCAACAACCCTCCTTGTCTTCGCCCTCTTCACCCTCTTTAGTACCACTCCAAGCTCCTGAGAATGTACCTGAGGTAAGTACTTCTACTGATACTTGATTCTTTTGAAGATACTGATGTGCTTACTGGTTATAAGCTACCCGATAGGCATAATAGGGGTAACCACCGAATCGATATTCTCCAGATGTAGAGGACCGCCGGTCTCGATACCCTATTGCAGACTATGTGTCTGCCAAGAGGCTGTCCACACCACTACAAGCCTTCGTGTTTACGATTTCCTCAGTTCAAGTTCCAAACAGGGTTGAAGAAGCCATGAAGGATCCGAAATGGCTTCAAGCGATGGAGGCAAAGATGGAGGCGTTGGAGAAAAATCGAACTTGGAAACTTGTGGAACTACCAAAGGATAAAAAGCCGGTTGGATGTAGGTGAGTGTTCACAGTCAAACATAAGGCAGACGGCACTATTGAGAGGTATAAGGCGCGACCGTAGCGAAGGGTATACAGAGACTTATGGGGTGGATTATCGAAACATTCTCTTCGATTGCAAAGTTAGACACTATAAGAGTGTTGTTATCTCTGGCTGCAAACTTGGACTGGCCTTTGTATCAATTTGATGTGAAGAATGCATTTCTTCATGGAGATTTAGAGGAGGAGATCTATATGGAGCTTCCACCGGATACGAATGCGCGAGATAAGCCGAACATGGTCGTAAGTTTGGAAAGATCATTGTATGGGTTGAAAGCGGTCCCTCGTGCATGGTTTGGTCGCTTTAGCTTAGCTATGAAAGGGTATGGATACTCCCAAAGTAACTCAGATCATACTTTGTTCTTAAAAGGTGCTCAAGGAAGAATGACAGCTCTTATCATATATGTAGATGACGTGATTATTACAGGCAATGATAGTGCAGAGATTATGAGCCTGCAGGAATTATTATCTAGGGAGTTTGAGATGAAGAACTTGGGAGGTCTGAAATATTTCCTGGGAATCGAGGTTGCTAGGTCGAAGGAAGGGATTTACTTGTCTCAGCGGAAGTATGTTCTTGATCTTTTGACCGAAGTTGGCATGCTAGATTGCAAGCACAGGACACTCCTATGGTACAAACGTAAGCTTGGAGAGTACCACGATCGAGACGCCTACTAATAAAGAGAAATACCAAAGGTTAGTAGGTCGATTGATTTACTTATCACATACACGTCCTGATATTGCTCATGCAGTAAGTGTGGTGAGTCAGTTCATGCATGCACCTAGTGAGGATCATATGAGTCTTTGTGTGGCGCATCATTCGATATTTGAAGTCAACCCCGGAAAGGGGTTGCTATTTGCAAAGAATGGCCACCTTGAAATAGAAGGTTACACGGATGCGATTAGGTTGGAAGTGTGACAGACGGAGGTCTACATCGGGGTATCTTACATTTGTGGGAGGCAACCTTGTTACATGGAGAAGTAAGAAACAAAAGGTTGTAGCTCGGTCTAGTGCAGAAGCTGAATTCAGAGGTGTAGCAAAGAGGTTATGCGAACTTCTATGGCTTCGGAAGCTGCTAACTGAGCTCGGGTATCCACCAGGTTTGGAAATCAAATTGTTTTGTGATAATAAAGCAGCCATAAACATTGCTCATAATCCAGTTCAGCATGATAGAACCAAACATGTGGAGATTGACAGACATTTCATCAAAGAGAATTTAGAGGCAAAAGTGATCCAGTTACCATTTGTCAAGTCTGAAAACCAGCTAGCTGATATATTGACAAAGGCTCTGTCAAGTAGAGAATTTCATTGCTCACTTATCAAGTTGGGTATCAAAGACATCTTTGCACCTACTTGAGGGGGAGTGTGGTCGTGAGCTATTTTAGCCTATTTGTTAGGCATTTTTATAGATTTCTTCCTAGTATAGAATTGTTCCTATTGTATATCTCCTAATTAGGGTTGTCATATGTCCTATATATATAACATGATTGAGCATTGTAAATGTACAGAAAATATATTCATTGAATACAAAAAGGAGAGTCTTTTTCTACAAGTTGTAGAGGCCAAGACAAAGTGTTCCTCAGATCTAAACCCATTTGGCTTAAAAACATTGATTCATCAGGTGGTCAGAAGCATTCTTGAACGGTTCATAAGTTTTCCACAAAAACTTTGAATCTTTAAAGTGAAAATGTCTGGAAGACGTAGATTCAGGTTTACCAGAGATTTGAGGGTTACCGGACGGCTTAGACGATTGCTTCTCTTATTCTGTTACGGATGAGTCACTGATCTCCAACTGTTCGAGGCTTCCTTTTGTGTTCGAACCCATGTTTACAGTGCGAGATGATCGTCGAGCTCTCGAGGAGGTTGCAAATTTTGGAGACATTTGTGGTTTTTTAGACGATTTGAGATGAAAAGTTTTGAGTTTTGAGAGAAATGCGAGAGAAAGAGAGAGTTTAGTCGAAAGAAATTATGCTTAAACACCAAGAGTCGCGAGTTTTAAAACTAAGGCTCTGTTCGTTTGGCGGAAAACATTCTTCTTTTGGAAAATATTTTCCCGGAAGTCATTTTCCTGGAAAATATTTTCCCGGAAGATAATTTTCCGGTGTTCGGCAACCAATATGAAAAAGTTTCGGAAAATATTTTTCGCCGGCGAACGGCTACCGGCGGCGGCGACCGCGGCCGGCGGCGGCGGCGGCAGCGGCCCAGCGCCGACGGCGGCGCGCGGCAGCAGCGGCAGCAGCAGCAGCAGCCGGCGGCAGCGGCGGCCCGCAGCGGCGCGCGACAGCCGGCAGCGACGGGCGGCGGCCAGCCGCGCGCGAGCGGCGGCGGCGCGACCGTGGCGGCGGCGGCGGCGGCGGGCGGCGGCGGCGGCGGCGGCCGGCGACTGCGGCGGCGGCGGCCGCCGACCTTAGTGAAGAAGAAGAAGAAGCTCGGAAAATGATTTCCACTTTTGAAGAAGCGGAAATCATTTTCCATAGACTTAGGCTATTTTGTGAAGGGGGGAAGGAAAATATTTTCCCACGGAAAACGTTTTCCGCCCCCCGAACACCGGAAAACCCGGAAAATATTTTCCGGGAGAATATTTTCCGCCAAACGAACGGAGCCTAAGAGAAAAAACTGTATTTAGAAGTTTTTTTAAGGATTTCCGCCAAACGAACGGAGCCTAATTGACAGTTTTTTTAAAATTAAATTAAAAAAATCAAAATAAAATAAAATCAATCAATATATCGATCTTATAGAAAGGGAAAGGGAAATTTAGAATACATGCATGGTTCCC
Source organism: Syzygium oleosum (assembly GCF_021117445.2). Lineage (NCBI taxonomy): Eukaryota > Viridiplantae > Streptophyta > Magnoliopsida > Myrtales > Myrtaceae > Syzygium > Syzygium oleosum. The sequence goes on along the minus strand of NW_026607500.1, from coordinate 1,313,465 downwards.
TTGCAAAAATAAAACTTATGTGCCAAAATTTGAATGTCGATCTTTGGAAGTTTTGTCTTGCGTTTGAATATGCTTTTGAATCTGAACATAAGTTCGGACGCGGAAGATCTATATTGATGTTCAGAAGCAAACTTCCTTCTCCTGTCTTTCAAATATCTTAAGCAAAAGGATAAGTAATATTTACTTTATCACGAATAAACTCAAATGAATTCTTTTCTAATGGTTTTGTAAAAATATCTACTAATTGATGTTTTGAATCTATGAACTGAATCTACACATCACTGTTTTGAACATAAACTCTTATGAAGTGATGTTTGATTTCAATATGCTTAATTTGAGAATAAAGAATTGGATTATTGGTCAAGTTGATAGCACTTGTATTGTCACATTTGATTTTAACGCTTGATTCTTTAATTCCAAAGTCTCTTAACTGTTATTTCATCCATAGGATCTAAGCACATCAATTTTCAAGTGCCACATATTTTGCTTCTGTAGTTGATAGTGCAATTATATTTTGCTTCTTTGAATACCAAGATACTAACATGTATCCCATCAATTGACATGTTCCTAGTGTGCTTTTCCTGTCAACTTTACAACTATCAAGGTCAGCATCAGAATAACCAAAAGTGTAAAATATGAACCTTTGGGATACCAAAATCCTAACATTAGATATGTTCCAACATATTTAACAATCCTTTTCAAGCAGTAAGATGAGATTCTTTTGCGTCTGCTTGGAATATGGCACACATACATATATTGAACAAAATATCAAGTCTAGAAGCAATAAGGTATAACAATAATCCTAATGCTTCTATACAACTTCTAATCAACCTTTTTACCGTTGGATCTAAGCACTGGTATTGTCACATTTGATTTTAGCGCTTGATTCTTTAATTCCAAAGTCTCTTAACTGTTATTTCATCCATAGGATCTAAGCACAGCAATTTTCAAGTGCCACATATTTTGCTTCTGTAGTTGATAGTGCAATTATATTTTGCTTCTTTGAATACCAAGATACTAACATGTATCCCATCAATTGACATGTTCCTAGTGTGCTTTTCCTGTCAACTTTACAACTATCAAGGTCAGCATCAGAATAACCAAAAGCGTAAAATATGAACCTTTGGGATACCAAAATCCTAACATTAGATATGTTCCAACATATTTAACAATCCTTTTCAAGCAGTAAGATGAGATTCTTTTGCGTCTGCTTGGAATATGGCACACATACATATATTGAACAAAATATCAAGTCTAGAAGCAATAAGGTATAACAATAATCCTAATGCTTCTATACAACTTCTAATCAACCTTTTTACCGTTGCCATCCTTATCCAACTTGGAAGAATGAGACAATGGTGATTCTGTCTTCTTGCTATTTAGCATTCCAAACTTCTTTACTCTCTCTCTGGTGTACTATTCTTGACATATAAAATGACCATCTTTGGTGTCACGCCCCGAACCCCAACGGGCTCGCGACACCCCTTCCACGGTCGTATTGAACGCGACGTCCCAAGACGTGTCGCCGACCCAAACGAAACACCCAACGATAAAGGCAAGCGGAAGCGAAATTAAATAACCCAAACAATAAATAATGACAAAGGGATAGCACTACCATAAAATTAATATACACATCTTATAAGAATACTTGGCAGATACAAACAGCAGAAACACGCTCATCAAAAAAAGGGGGGTAAAGGTTGGGTAACCTACTTCACTATACAAAACGGGGACAACCAAAAAGGTGGAATGAAACATCAAATGCCCAAAGTCACTCCCGGTCTCCGAACAGTACATGACGACTATCCATCACTCCAGTCCTGAAAATGTTTAACAACGGGGGATGAGATAAATCTCAATAAGCAGACCCCTAAACCCCACATAGGCCAATGCGTACCCAGACAAGTTCAGCATGCAATCTAGCCGATTACATATATATAATTCACATAAATGGACTTACCTCGCCATCCAATCACATGCCCACACTGCACATTAGTCAAATCATGATAATGCAATAATATCCCAAAAGTACATCACAATCACTCGAACGCCATACATACGTACGTTCACCCAATTCATCCATGCACAAAACACATGCACATCCACCCAACTTTTTCACGACCCGGGTCAACACCCTACAGGTCAGCACAGGTCAGCCCTCCGATCAATCCGGGCTCTATCCCGGGTCAACACCCCACAGGACCTTTCACAAACAAACTTTCACACGACCCGGGTCAACATCCCACAGGTCAGCCCTCCGATCAATTCGGGCTCTGTCCCGGGTCAACACCCCACAGGACCTTTCACAAACAAACTTTCACACGACCCGGGTCAACACCCCACAGGTCAGCCCTCCGATCAATCCGGGCTCTGTCCCGGGTCAGCACCCCACAGGACCTTTCAAAAACAAACTTTCACCTACTCAACATCATACAACCGAGCTCAAACGCCACTGAATCAATTCAACCCATACATACTATAAATTGATCACACTTTCAACAATTCAAGCCACAATTCGCCAAGCTTGCCCGGCCCCACCTAGGCCAACAATTCCAACTCACAACCAAGCACATTTGACTCGAAAAACGAGCTCTAAACTCGAGCGCAAGAGCAACAACAATTCAGCCGCGACATAGCCAACATAACATCATATTTTAGATCACAAACCAAGTCACAACTCATCAATATTAGCGCAAACAACCAACACGAACAATCGCCAATCGAACATTAAATCAAACACAATCAAACACCCATGTTAACATGAGTTCTAGCACAAATACTATTTCGAGATTAGCCACAAACTCAGCCTTGAACCGCCCCAAATCAGTCCTATTTCAGCCCACAAAACGTCACCGATTAGACCGCCATTCTAGCATATATAGGCCCGACAAAATTCCTCACAATCCAGCCAATATTCAGCAGCAAATGGGCACACGAACAACCACAAAATCAGTAACATGCGGGCACAAGATCAGCTACCAAAATCAACCGGCATCGACCCCTAATTGGCCTCAAATTCGGCCACCCAATTCCACACTAACCAACCCTAAATCAAGTCTAGCCATACCCAAAGTCCTAGGCGAAGTTTAGGGTGTCGCTTACCTCGACTTGAGCAAGAAAACGGGGCTGGGCAGCGGGGGAAATCGACGGGACAGCCGCAGCGGCGGCGATCGGTGAGACTCTCGAACACGGCCGGGCGACGGCGGCGGCAAGGGAGCTCCGGGCGAGGTGGCGGCGGCTCGGCGGCGAGAGGGGCAAGCGGGGGCCTCGCCAGGAACAGCAGACGGCTCCGGCGTTCGGCGGCGGCCACGGTGGCGGCGGGAGCGGGGCGGTGAGGGCGAGCGAGGGAGGAGCGGTGGCGAGCGGGGAGGGGAGTGGTCTTTGGATGGCCGGCCAAGCGGTGGGGTGGCAGTCGGTGGCTGAGGCAGCGACGATTGGCCGGGGCGGCTCGCGGCGGCGAGCAACGCCGGCGCGGCCAGATCTGGCCCGAGCTGGAGGGAAAGAGAGAAGGGACGGGAGAGATGGGAACGGTCGGGCTCGGGACGATCGGCGGCACGGACGGCGACTCCGGGTCGACGGGAACGCCGGCCGGACGGGCGGTGAGGCGCGCGGCGGTGGACGGCGGCGCGGTGGAAGACACGCGCGCGGAAGAGAGGAAAAACCAGATCTGGAGCAGGGGAGGAGACCAGCCGGTCGGGGGCGGCGGCTGGCGGACGGCGGCGTGGCGGTCGAGCTAGTTGGCGACGGCGGCGACGCGCGGCGGCCAGGCGAGCTCAGGCGGTCGGCGTCGGGCAACAGGGAGAAGGAGCAGAAGCAGGAGCAGAACCAGATGCGGGAGAAAGAAGGAAGAAGAAGAAGAAAGAAGAGAGAAAGAAAGGAGAGAGAAGAAGAGAGAGGACAGAGAGAAGGTCTGACGGATGGGGGGGACAAACGTGCGAAGGGGGAAAAGTGACCAGAGAGAGAGAGACGCGAAATAAATAAATAAAGATTCAAATAATAATTGCGATCCGAGGGCCCATATTTAAAACTGAAAACGATCTAAAGGTCCAAATTAATCCTAGAATATAATAAGGGACAAAGGCCAAATTAATTAAATCAAACTACCACGAGGGAGGTCTACTAGTCCAAATTCACACCCGGTCAAAAATCCACTTTTCACATATTTCGAGCAATCTCAAGGCCGACCACAATAATATCGACACCGTCCAATTAAATTCGTCCCGAAACTCCGAGAAATTCGACACCAAAGTTTGGGCTCTAAATAACGGCCAAATTCGATCGAGTGCGATTCTAGCGAAATCTCAATTTTAAAAACAATAACCGAGAGTGATCAGTTCCCGGGCGAGATTTTTACTATAAGCACACTGACGAATTTCACGTTTTATAAATCCCAAAAAATGGGCCGAAATTCGGAATGTCACATTTGGTCTGCTTGACTTAAAGTCCAAGGAAGAATGTTAGTTCTCCCATCATGCTCATTTCAAATTGATTTTGTATAGACTTAGAAAATTCCTTGCAAAGCAATTCATTAGAAGAACAAAAAACTATATCATCAACATAAATTTAAACAAGTAGAATATCTTTACCTTATATTTTGACGAAGAGAGTTGTGTCTACTTTACATTTTTCAAACTCATTTTCTACCAGGAAATTACTCAGTCTTTCATACCAAGCACGAGGTGCTTGTTTTAGACCATAAAATGATTTCCTTAGCTTGTAGACATGATCAGACTTTCTTAGCTCTTCAAAACTAGGGGTTGTTCCACAAACACTTCCTCTTTAATGTAACCATTCAGGACTTCGCTTTGACGTTCATCTGAAATAGTTTAAAGTTATGTAAACAAGCATGAGCTATAAGAAGCCTTATGGATTTTGACATGGCAACTAGTGCACAGGTTTCATCATAGTCAATTCCTTCTTCTTGTGCATATCATTTGGCCACAAGCTTTTGTTCATGGTAACTTTTTCCTTGTCGTCTAGTTAGTTTCTGAACACCCATTTTGTTCAAATCACCGGATGATTCTTTAGTCTAGGTACAAGTTCCTAAACTTCGTTGATTCTGAACAGATGAAGTTCTTCTTGCATTGCTTCTATCCAGCTTTCGTCGGTTAGAGCTTCATGCACGTTATAGAAAGGCGATCCTTCTGCGTTCCTAAGGCATACAATGGACGGCACTACGAGACATATGAAACATACCACGGCGACTTCTTGCACCATAAAACAACTATGTACTGATATACTCCCATTTTAGTCACTGGTACGATAATGCAATTTAGCTTAGTTTAAATACCTTCCCAAATTTCTGTTTTGTATACTTTCTATATTAAAGAAGATTACTTGTCGGTTTCCACTATTCCGAGAGCACTTTGAGATTACCTTCTATTATGGCCCGTAGAAATTTTGATTTGTGAATTTTTTTGGTCAAATGATTTGTGAATTGAGACCCGTAATTTTGCACACTCTCGTCGCTTACCCGATTAAGTCTATCATTTTGACTTCTTCCATTTTAGGGACACAAACTAATTTGTCGTGATAAATTGAAAATTAGTTGCAAAAGCTACAAACTTTACACTGCTGATGAGGGTTGGTTCAAAAAGAAAGAGGGAGACTAGATGCCATACATTTCATTCCTTTGTGACGGAAATATCTAATTCGATCAATTAAGTGAGTTTACCATGATATTTTCATCGAAGTTCATACATAATATGTTTAGATTTTCTTTTGGACAATAATACGTTTCAAAATTGAATGATGTAGAAATGGTATCGATCACGTGACTCTTTCTTATGTACACACCACATATCGTATCATGACTTCGCATTACACGTGCAAATCATCACCAGTACCTTTGACTCATATCCGTTGATTTGATTTATTGACAAAAGCCTTCCTTTTTATTAAAAATGACAGGAGAATACATATTATCATTTTATATCAACTGAAATTAAAATACTCATATAGAATATCAAAAACTGAGTGAGAAAATGGGAGACATCTGCGGGAGTTATTATAAACTGATGAAGACGTATGTCTACACGTTGTAACCGCAGCTTGCTCATGTGCTTAGCAACTACCTAAGCAAGCAAGGCACAGGAGGTGTGGTCAAAGTAGCTGATCCATGGGCATTCATGCACGAGGCAGTGACCGTTCTTCCAGGCGTCGATGATGTTATCTTAATGTTGTCCAGTATGATATCCGAGCAACCTGCGCTGGAACAGCTGAGCGTGATGGCTTGATCCGTAGCGCTGGTCCCTTGAAAGCCGCTGTACGTCACGTTGCTCACCACCACGCCCGATGCCTGCATCGACATGTGTACATCACCTCAACATCTCATGTCAGAACATTAATGTAGGAACCTTAACCCTAATGACACTGCTACATAATCAAAAATCTCATGTGTATGGTCGTTAGGTTGTGGAAGGCTTTACTAGAGAGGCGCTCCTGCCTCGGTAGATAATGCTCGACAAAACACATTGTACATTGTTAGTTCTTTTGGCTCGCAATGTTACACAAACATGTTCGTAATTTCTACGTGAGATTACCGCATTCTCTTCAGCTACTGCGTTGGTATAGAATTGGTTGATGATAATTGGATTCTTCACCGCGTTGAGCGTGATTTGATCGAAAATGATACTCTTGGCGTATCCCGAACCAACCTGTATACATATGAAGAACAGGAGATAGGTTAATGGGAGCAAACGGAAAAGAGTAAGAGATCTATGTAATCGTGTTTGTTCTTCCTTGAGATCTATCATCATTCTTTTTTAAGCTATATAGCCCATGATCACCTGCCAAGTCTTGATCCTTGCTCCATTCGTAGATCCAGTGAAGGTGCAATTGCGCACATGTACCTCTTCGACTGTGTCGCGGGTTCCATGTGTACCTAAGCTTCCAACGCTACACATGCATAGATACACAACCCATCAGATTTCAAATGTTTATATGCTGACTATTAGTTCGGATCAAATCAGGCACATCTCGACCATACTGACAACACGGCAGCTGACCTTATACCATGGCCAGGTCCGCAGGACACTCCGGTGATAGTAATATAGCTGGAGTTGCCAATAATAGCGATGCAATCGTCCCCTATATTGCATAGCATTGTGCAACAAATCATCACCATGTACGAAGAAACTTCACCGCAATAAAATCAGAGCTTCTTTACCTGTTTGAATATTAAGGTCGTGGATGTTAAGGTGGTTGGTGCCAGCAATGTCGATTCCATCTGTGTTAGGGCTAGTTCCAGGTGCAGTTATTCGGAGACTGGAGATGGTGCCACCATCACAACCACTGATGGAGATGTGGTTCCTCGGACTGTTAATGTGTTGCAGTCCGCTTAGCACCAGATTGAAGCAACGGAAGAAGGCCAAGGCCTACGAACACAGTTTTCTTGTTATTGTCATCCAAAAAAACAAATTGGAAAAGTAGACCGAACAACACAATGCAAGCAAAAGTTCCAAGATTTATGGAGATATAGAACATCATGTAAGTTATCATGCTCTCATATCCACCACTATATCTGCTAATAGAAAAATCTTAAATCAGTTCAAGGCGTTGGACAATGGCTTCTTACGGTTGGTCTATTCTCGCAGCCCGTCGATCCCTACAGATGAAAATCATAATTCCGTTTAGATTGCATAAATATTTGACAATGAAAAGTAACGTTGAACTTATGCACAAACATGTATTGACATTGCACTTATGGATACGTGATGATGTGTGTTGACTGACCTTAGCTCCACCCCACCAGAGTGAGCCCTGACCGTCGACTTGTCCTGATCCTTTGACATTGAGATTGGCCACGTCTCGGAAAACCAACCAGCTATCCGCGAAGCAGCCTTTCCATCCACTTAGTGAACTAGGAGCAACTAAAGTCCCATCAATCTGTTCTCCCAAAAAAGAGAATCGTGTACTTTATGCCATATCAAGGACGGTGTGGCAATGGAAAAAGCTTTACTAATAATTAATTACTTCAAACTTATAAATGTAAACGTTCAAACCGTTAAATGAACGCTCAGTTTAAAAAATCTTAACAAGAAATGAGGTTCTTTTACCCTTAAAAAGTTGGAAAGTAAGCTCTTTTCGATGTACTCAATCAAGTTATTTCTTCAAGTTGGAACTCGTATTGCGTGGATTCATCGTACGACATAAATATGGTCAAAAAGTTTGAGAGACAATCTGACATGCATCATGACACAACAAAAAATGACGGAGAGCCTCACGCATCTAATTGTTGCTGCTGATTTCGACAATGACATTGTTGGCCTCGAATGAGTTTTGCCTAACAATTTCCTAATGATTTTGGCATGGAATTCACTCAAAAAATCATTGGCCAAAAAAAATTGATCCTCCGAGATCTTTCTCCCTCTTACCTGAACGAATATTTTTGAAGACTTGCATGGGCCTTTGAAAAAGACAGGAGAGAGTTTAAACTTCTTCCCACCAGGAACAACTAAAGTTGGTGTGCCTTGTGCTCCACTGTCTCCACATGTATTTCCCCAAGCTTTGACAAAGGCCTAAAAAGAAAAGGAAAAGGAAATCATCGCATAAACACGAACAAATCAATCTAATAACAAAGAAACAACGAGAAGAAAACACGGGTTTTTTTTTCAATAGGAGGAAGAAAAGGGGAGAAATTAAGAAAAAAAAAATGTACTTGAGTATCATCACTGACTCCATTTCCAATTGCACCATAGTTTATCACATTGTATGAGGGTGGTGCTGCAACGATTCCATGGCTTAGTAAAGTTGACGAAGCAGCGAAGAGGACCAAGTATATTCCGGCTACAAACCCCTGCATGACCAAAGCAGCTTTTGAAGTTGAGCTGAGGAGCTGACCATTTCATAAATGTTGACACCTAATTTTTAGCTCATTTTTGTCATATTTTCAAAAATTTCAAAATTAGGTCTAGGGATCTTGGCCAAGACTAGAAACCTATTTATAAACCAAAAAATAATTTTTTAGCATTTTTCTGCATTTTTTCTTAATTTGTTTTAGTCAAAATAAGCAAGAAAATCAAGAAAAATAGTAATTGGAATCAGAAAATTCCATAAAAATAGTCATTAGTCTTATTTTAAATCCAATTTCATAAATACACTGTCAATTTTAGAAAATCTCAATCGGGTATATGTTTTTTCCCAAAATTGGGCAAAATTAAACCCGAATTGAACCAAAAATGAATTAAATTTTTTATAGACATTTTTAAGTCATAGTGTCTTCACAACAATTGATTCTGGGACCTTTAATTGTATAATGGTCGGTCCAATTGCACAATTTGACATAAAAATCAAAATTCCCCAAAATTTGATTGAAAATTAAGAATTTTGAACCCAAATTGGGAATCTTGCCCAAAATGAAATTGTCGAAATGTGAGACTATCATTTCTAGGGTTAATCAGGGGTGGGTAATTCATTTTTGGCATCAATTTTTCCTAATCAGGTCATTAGGACATCAAATTAAACAAAATCCTATTAACCCGAATATAAAAATGAGAAAATCTTGGGCATAATTATAATAAAAATTGGGGAAAATTATATGTTTGGGTTCGGAATATAATGGAAAATTCCATTTTGGGGTCGAATTTCAAAAATTTGGTGGAAATCAGACTTAATTTGCGAATTTATGCAAAATCGGAACTGCCGGGTCGAGCGGGTCGACCCGACCCGACCCGAACAGTTCATCTTCTTCGCCCGGTCGCCCAACCTGCGATAAACCCAGAAAAACCGATTCAAACCCGCGACTTCATCGATCATGTTCCAGTTATTTGAGCACGTTTTAATCGACTTTTCCAGCTGGGTATTATCCAGCTAGCATCGGTCAACAACCCAAACCGATTCGAAGGCGAAATCGAAGAGAGAGAACTAGAGAGAAAGGGGCAAAATCGAAGAGAGATGTTGTTTTTTTAAAGAACTGAAGGAGAATTGACAGCAAAATCTGTATTTTGCAGCAAGACAGAATGTATTGGAAGGGAACTTCACTTCATATTCAGAAAACTGAAATTGGTTAAATACAAAACTAAAGCTTTTCCATAAACACACGTTGCCCACTAACTACACTTTGCCCACTAACTAACAGCTTGCCCACTAACTTCACGTTGCCCACTAACTAACAGAACAATTAAAAAAAATGCAGCTAAACACTCCTACAAAATAGGACTGACCAAGTAAAACAACGACTGATTAACTCTAGGACATCTGCAAACTGACTTAACAGAAAATAGATAGTGCAGCCTTTATACATCAACACTCTCCTCCTGGATCAAGTGCTGCACACTCCTAGCTTTGCCCTAAGAAGTTCAAATCGACCAACATGAAATGACTTAGTGAATATATCTGCAATTTGGTTTTCTGAACTACAGTACACCAACTTCACCTCTCCAGCCTTCTGCACTTCTCTCAAGAAGTAATACCTGACCTTAAAATGCTTTGTTTTTCCATGAAATACTGGATTCTGTGAAATGGCCAGAGTAGCTTGATTATCCACAAATACTTCTATGCCTTCTTCTTGCTCCAAATGCAGATCATCCATCAGCTTCTTTAACCATAATGCTTGATTCACAGCTGCAGTAGCTGCAATGAACTCAGCTTCTGCAGTTGATTGAGCCACTATTTCCTGCTTCTTTGAACACCAGGAAAAACATGCCGACCCAAATGTAAAGCAATACCCTGAAGTACTTCTCATATCATCTATTGATCCTGCCCAGTCACTATCAGAATACCCCTACAACTTAAACTCTTGAATTTTGCAGAACTTAATTCCATATGAAAGAGTACCTTTCAAGTACCTCAACACCCTCTTTGCAGCTACCATATGCAACTCACTCGCACAATTAAGGAATCTAGACAAGACACTTACACTAAACAGGATGTCTGGCCTAGTTGCAGTGAGATACATAAGACATCCAATCAAACTTCTATAAACTCTTTCATCTGTAGGTTCTTATCCATCCTTCTTTTGAAGCTTTTCCTTCTGACCCATTGGAGTACTCACACTCTTGCACTCCTCCATATTGAATCTCTTCAGGATCTCCTTCATGTACTTCTTCTGACAGATAAAAACTGCATTCTGAGTCTGCCTAACCTCCATCCCCAGAAAATACGACATCTCACCAAGATCAGTCATTTCAAACATCTTCATCATCTCTTGCTTAAAATGCAGTAATTTGAGCACTACTACTCCCTGTCACCAGCATATCATCCACATAAAGAGACACCACCACTAAGTCAGATACTAACTTCTTGACATATAGAGTGGATTCACTGAGGCTTTTCTTGAAACCCAGGCCTAGTAAGTGCTCATCCATCTTACTGTACCATGCTCTTGGAGCTTGCCTCAAGCCATAGAGAGCCTTTCTTAGCAAATAAACTTTCTCCTCCTGGCCTGGTGCGACAAAGCCTTCTGGCTGCTCAACATAAATCTCCTCCTGCAACACTCCATTCAAAAATGCAGATTTCACATCTAACTGATACACCTTCCACCCTTGTTAAGCTGCCATAGCAAGAGTCATTCTAATTGTATCCAGTCTTGCCACAGGAGCAAAGGTTTCTGAGAAATCAACTCCCCAAACCCGTGCATATCCCTTCACCACCAACCTGGCTTTATGCTTATTCACTGAGCCATTAGGATTGAGTTTGGTCCTGAAAACCCATTTTACTCCAATTACCTTCTTGTCTTCAAGCTTCTCCACTAGCTCTCATGTCTAGTTCTTTTCTATCATAGCCAACTCTTCCTTCATTGCATTCATCCACCTCTAATCACTTTTAGCTTCCTCATAACCTGCAGGTTCCAAAACAGCCACACTGCACCTCTGATATATATCAGTCAGAGATTTGGTACCTCTAACTGGAACATCATCCACCAGCTCGTCAAGTTCCAGTGAGACCTCCTTGTGCTTGCCTTGTGGCTCATCTGTCCAGTCCCATTGCTCATCTTCCAGGAACTGAACATCCCTGCTAGTGATCACCTTCCCTGTTTGTGGTTGATAGATCCTATAGGCTTTTGACACTAAACTGTAGCCAACAAAGATCCCAGGTTCAGCTTTCTCTCCCAGCTTGTCTCTCTTGACCTGCGGAATATGAGAAAAACATAGACAGCCAAACACCTTCAAATTGCTTAGAATTGGCTTGACACCAAACCAGGCTTCAAAGGGTGTCTTCTTCTCCAATACCCTTGTAGGCAGTCTATTCAGTAGAAAAACTGTTGTGTTTGCTGCTTCTGCCCAAAATTCTTTTGGTAGATTCCTGTCATGCAGCAGACACCTAGTCATCTCCATAATGGTTCTATTCTTCCTCTCACTAACTCCATTTTGCTGTGGAGAGTAAGGAGCAGTAAGCTGGTGCTCAATGCCAGCCTCTTCACAGAAAGAGTTGAACCTTTGTGAAGTGTATTCTGTTCCATTATCAGATCTGATGACCTGAGTCTGCAGCCACTTTAGTTCTCAACCCATCTCTTAAACTTCAAAAATACCTCAGCAACTTCTGACTTTTGCTTCATGAAGTAAATCCAGCACATTCTAGTATAATCATCAATGAAAATAATGAAATACCTGCTGCCATTTAGTGAAGGAGTCACTTGTGGACCACAGAGATCTGTATGAATCAGCTGCAGCTTCTCTGTAGCTCTCCAAGTGGATTCCTTGAAGGGAAGTCTTGTCTGCTTGCCCAGCAAACAAGTCTTGCACCTTGTGATATGCTCCTTCAGGCTTGGTAACCCAGTTGCCATTTCATTCCTCTGCATGAACAGCAAGCCTTTGTGATGAAAGTGGCCCAACCTCTTGTGCCATATCTCTGAATCACTGGCCTGACACTTGAATGCCACCTGCTCCTTCTCGAGAGGATTCAGAGAAAAACTCTTCAGTTGCATCTTTATCTTGAACAGCTCCTGACCACTGGAGTCAAAGATCAAACATTTCCCCTCTTCAAATATCACCTTAAATCCCTTTTCTACCAACTGCCCCACACTCAGCAAATTCTGATCAATCTCAGGCACATACATCACATCAGAAACCAGCTTAGTTCCAGCACAACTCTCTATTGCTACAGTCCCTTTACCTTTCACTTCTAAGTACTCCCCATTCCCAATCCTCACTCTTGACTTCAATGACTTGTCAAGGTCTATAATATAGCTTTTCATCACTTGTCATGTGGTTTGTGCAACCACTATCAACAAGCCAACTGTCACATGGAGTACTAGAGGAGAAGCAAGAGGCAACAAACAATTGATCTACCTCTTGCTGGACTGCAGCATGTGCCTCACCTTGCTGCTGATTACCCTTCTCTTTGCACAACTTCTCAATGTGTCCAAGCTTATGACATTTTCTGCACCTTACATCTGGCCTCTTCCAACACCTAAAGTGTGGATGATTCTGTTTTCCACAGTGCTGACATGAGGAATACCTTCTCCAATTGTTCTTGGAGTTGCCTGCACTGTTCTCTCCTGCAGCAGCTTCTGAACCACTACTGCCATTCCCTTTCTTCCCTTTCCACTTCTTGCCTTTCCCTCCTACATTTTGCTGTTCTTTGGCCTGCAAAGCTCCTTCTATACTTCCTTCTAGCCTCATTAACCTCCTCTGCTCTTGTGCTTGTAGAGCACTTAGCAATTCTGCCAACTTGATCTGAGACAAATCCTTGGTATTCTCCAAAGAGGCAATGGTTGCCTTAAACCTTTCAGGCAAGGAGACAAGAATCTTTTGCACTAGCCTATTATCAGAGAGGTCAGTGCCTAGAACTCTTGCTTGATTTGCAATGCTTATCAACTTATCAGAATACTCCTTAATTGTCTCAGACTGCTTCAACTGCAATCTCTCGAATTCTGTAATCAAATTTAGCCCCTTCATGCTTCTGATCCTCTCATCTCCTTGATCTCAGCTTTGAGGAAGTCCCAAATAGCTTTGGCTAATTCGCAAGCCATAATTCTGCTAAAAATGGCAGGTGAGACAGCAGCATATAAACAAGACTTTGCCTTTGCTTTCCTTGTTGTCCTCTCCTTGTGATACTTGATTTGATTAATAGTTGGATTGTCAGGAAGGGGAACAACTTCATAATCTTGTTCCACAGCTTCCCAAAAATCACAACCCTCTAGATAGGCTCGCATTCTCACTGCCCAGGCTTGATAATTTTCTCCATCAAACACTGGTGGAGCCATTGCTGAAAAACCACTCGATCCTGCCTCCATTTTGCCTTCAGCTTCTATGGATGCAGATACACCTCTCAATCAATCTCACAAGTCACTCACAGCCCCTTAAGATCAAGAAGGCTCTGATACCAATGTTGTTTTTTTAAAGAACAGAAGGAGAATTGACAGCAAAATCTGTATTTTGCAGCAAGACAAAATGTATTGGAAGGGAACTTCACTTCATATTCAGAAAACTGAAATTGCTTAAATACAAAACTAAAGCTTTTCCATAAACACACGTTGCCCACTAACTACACTTTGCCCACTAACTAACAGCTTGCCCACTAACTACACGTTGCCCACTAACTAACAGAACAGTTAAAAAAAAATGCAGCTAAACACTCCTACAAAATAGGACTGACCAAGTAAAACAACGACTAATTAACTCCAAGACATCTGCAAACTGACTTAACAGAAAATAGATAGTGCAGCCTTTATACATCAACAGAGAACTAGAGAGAGAGGGTCAAAGATCCCCCCACGAGTGTTCGGCACCGCCCTAGACGGCGGGGCGCCGGCGAATCGCGAGTTGGCCGTGACTTCCCCTCGTCATTCCAACCGAGAAAATCTGATCGTGAAGACCAGAAACTAAGCGCCGTCCGGTCGATTAGGACCTGTTCCGGCGAGACCGAGACCACCGGGGAAAAGACCGAGAGTCAAGGGACAATCCTTCAAGCTCCGATCAGTTCAAAAATTTTGTTTGATCGTCGAACGAACCAGGTAAAAATCGTTCGTGATCAGTTTGTTAAGAATTTTCCAGAATTTGATTTTTGTTTCAATGTGCATTTTTAAGTGATTTCATTGACGAATCTTGACATTTTGATGTCCATTATTAGTTTCTAATCAGTTTCATGTGGTTTGATTGTGTTTTTGGGTACTAAAGATGCATGAACCGAGTCGGCCTCACCATTAAACCCATCGCCGGAGCATTGCCGTGGCCGTGAGGCCATTCAGGTTAGTTCTTTGACTTTTGTTTGATGATTTGATAGTTGTTAGAACCGATTTAGACGGCTAGGGCGATCAAGATTGAGATTTGTATTCTGGAAATCATGCTTGAACAGTTTACAAGTTAGGATTTTTGGACCGATTTTTCGCCGGCCGGCGAAGGTCCGGCGGTGACCTAATTAGTCTAGATTGAAAATAGAACAAGTGAACATCATCATGGTGTAATCAGAATGGCCAAAAGGTCGCCGGAGGGTCGCCGGCGGTGAGCCCGAACCGGCGGTCTCGAGAACCCTACACTGGAAATTGTGCACACCAACTGTTTGAAGAAATGCCACAATGAAAAACACCCAAACGACACCGTTTCGGCGTTGGGTTCGCCGGAGGGGGGTAACCGGCGACCGGCGCCGGCGACGGCCGGTTCGGTCTCGGCCGAATCGGTCTGAACCAGTCCGGTCTGGTTCGTTCCCCGGCGGGAAAATTCAAAAATAATAAAAAAATAATTAAAAAAATCAATAAAAATTAGAAAATTCTAAAAAATCACAAAAATCATAAAAATTACAGAAAATTCAGAAAAATACAAAAAATTTCAGAAAATTCATAAAAATTTCGAAAATTCGGAAAATACAAATAAAAAATTTTGGAAATTTTGGAAAATCAATAAAAAATTGAAAAATTGGAAAATTCACAAAAATTTCCAGAAAATCATAAAAAATCAGTTCTCGGTTTTAAAAAAAATTCGAAAAAAAAATTCAAAAAATCAAAAAAATTCAAAAATTTTGAAAATTCATAGAAAGGTCCAAAATTATCGTGGCCAGCCATAAAAAATGAAATTTGAATTTTTGAAGTATCCAAATGGCACTTAAAAAAAATTCAAAAAAATTCAAAAATTTTGAAAATCCACAGAATGATTAAAAATCATTGTGGCCAGTCATAAAAAGTAAAATTTGAATTTTCCGAAATGCCTAAGTGGCATTTTTTTGAAAATTCCAACTTTAAGGATAAAACCCCTAAAAAAACCCTAAACCCTAAAAATGTGTAAATCATGAAATGAACAAGCTATTAGAGCTTGGTTAGGTTTTGGGTGTTCTGCTTGATTTTCATTTTTAGTGACTAAATTAGGGTTGCTATGATTGATTTGCCATTTGATGTGCATTTAATTCTTAGGTGCTTAACTGTTTGTTCATGATTAGATTAGTGAATTGACCTTAGGGATCCGTGTGATACGTTAGACATGCCATATCGTTCTTAGGTACCGAAAGGGCGTTAATGGTCTCAATTTGGGATTGTTAACGTAACCAAGTCCCTTATCCAGAATCTCTGGTTCGTAGGATTGCGGTACTTCTCCTGTACCTCAATTAGGTTCTAGTCAACCTACCGTAAATGACTAGTGGTGACTCCAAGTTCAAATTTAAATCAAGTAAACCTCTCTATCACGTGAGGTATGGTCTGGGAGAGGCCCGTATAGAAAATACCTCCATTATAGCACGCGAGAGCGTGGTGCGACAATAGAGATATGGCATTTTTCAAGGGGTATTGGGAGGAGTCGCGACTTGAATTAGCTATTGGCACGAAAAATACCAGACACACTAAAAAGTATCATTAGATTTTACTTTGTTAAGAGGTATGGCCAATAATTGTCAACAGGGAAATTTCAATTACGGTTCGTAAGTGTAGTCATTTTCTCAAGAAAGAGCCACAGTTGACCTAATTTCAAACAAAACCCCAACGTGACCAACTTAGTCTCAAATAAGGGCTCGAGCTCATCGGCTGGCAAAAATTTTCACTGGCAGGGAGAACGTGCTTCTCAAGCTCGATGCTTCACTTATTGAAAAGCTAAAATGGAGATGGAGATGTAAAAAGCAGCAAAAATATGGGATGAAAAACACTTGAGAGTCCACTATCTTTTTGCAATGAATAATATACAACTTCATAAAAATAAGAATCAACACGTCTCTTGAATTTTCACATGTTGTGGATGATATAAACACATAAGACAAAAACGAAAGACATAGCAAGTGAAAATCGAAAACCAATAGAACAACAAGACTAAGTGAGAAAATGAAACCGAGCCCTTCAAAGATTTGGAAGTGGGAATTAGTTAGAAGATACATAAAAAACCAACAGAAAACCCACCCAATAAAACAAAAATGTAACACTCACCATCTTGCACACTATTATAAAAGACCTTCTTGGCCAACAAAAAAGACAAGAACAGATTAAGGACAAGAGCAGATTACATGGCTTCTACTCTTAAATAACTCACAACTATATCTAGCATTTCAAGGAGATGCATTCCTTGAATTTACTAAACATTGAACTAGACATTAAAACCTGAATCTCAACATACACGAACATTCTAGATGCATGTAGGGGATTGAACATTCATGGATGCCTGTAGGTCATTCATGAATATGGTTTAATTGGTAACCCTTACGAGGGTTGGTTTGAAAAGAAAAGGGAAGACTATATGCCATACATTTCATTCCTTTGCAACGAAATATCGAATTCAATGAGAGAAAATGAATTTGGCTATCATGAGAATGTAGACTAAGTAAATCGTTGGTCAAATAGTTTGTTATCATCAATCGATAGCAACCTGATGAAGCGTGCAAACTACAATTAGTTTCTCAAGGAACGGAAATTTCACAAATATATGAGATGAAAAGTTTTGTCAGTGTATGATTTAAGTGAATTATTATTTTTGCTTAATGATTTATAATTTGCAAAAAAACAGAAAATGGTAACCTTGGCTTCACTCCACCAAAGTGAACCTTGGCCGTCGATTCCTCCCGAGCCTCTACGGAAGAGATTGGGTATATTAAGAAAAGCCAACCAGCTTGCATAGCAGATCTGCCAATTGCCCTAATGAACTTGTAGCAACCAAAGTTCCATCAATCTGTTAATACACCAAAAAGAAAGAGAAAAGTTCATTCCATCTCTCCAAAATCTCCATAAGTTGCCCAAAATTCGCCATATGACATGATTTTGGTGACTAAACTTGAGTCTGATCGCCCGACATCGTCAGATCGTGCTCCTTCTAGCGACTTATTTGCACCATTTCTTTTTTATCTATTGCAATCTTCGTTGAGTACAAAGAAAAAGAAAGGAATGCTCAAACCCTGTGTAAATATATATATGCTTAAAAAAAAACGTATGAAAAGGGGACATATATTTGACTCTTGTGTAAATAATGACTCGAAAACGTATGGCCGGAGCTCCACAAGTAGCTTCCCTGAGCACTGTAGTTCAGCACGTTATAGACTGGCGATCCTTCTGCATTCCAAAGGCATACAATGGACGGCGCTACGAGACATATGAAACATGCCACGGCGACTTCCTGCACCATAAAACAACTCTGTATCGATATACTCCCATTTTAGTCACTGGTATGACAATGCAATTCAGCTTAGTTTGATACCTTCTCAAATTTCTGTTTTGTATACTTTCTATGTTAAAGAAGATTACTTTTCGGTTTCCACTATTCCGAGAGCACTTTGAGATTACCTTCTATTATGGCCCGTAGAAATTTTGATTTGTGAATTTTTTTTGGTCGAATGATTTGTGAATTTTTTTTTTTGGTCGAATGATTTGTGAATTGAGACCCGTAAGTTTTCACACTTTCGCGCTTACCCGATTAAGTCTATCATTTCGACCTCTACCATTTTAGGGACACCAATAAAATTTGTCATGATAAATTGAAAATTAGTTGTAAAAGCTACCAAGTTTACACTGCTGATAATTTGTCGTGAGTTTACCACGATAACTTCTTGAAAGTTGATACATAATACGTTTTAAATTGAATGTTGTAGAAGTGGTATCGATCACGTGACTCTTTCCTATGTACACACCACAAATCGTATCTTGACTTATCATTGCACGTGCAAATCGTCATGAGTACTTTCAATTCATATCCGTCAATTTGATTGGTTGACAAAAGCCTTCCTTTTTATTAAAAATGACATGAGAATACATATCATCATTTTATATCAGCTGAAATTAAAATACTCGTGTGTATAATCTATATGAAAAACTGTATGACAAATTGGGAGATATCTGCGGAGTTATTATAAACTGATGAAGACGTATGTCTACATGTGTAAACTGCAGCTTGCTCATGTGCTTAGCAACTACCTAAGCAAGCAAGGCACAATAGGTGAGGTCAAAGTAGCTGATCCATAGGCATTCTTGCACGAAGCAGTGACCGTTCTTCCAGGCGTCGATGATGTTATCTTAATGTTGTATGTCAACGTGATCGGAGAAAGGTTCGGGTCCTATGCAAGCAAACTCCCATTTCAGGTGACCGAAGAAAGGTTCGGTTTCTAGACAATATACTTAGTCCAATTTGTTCTCTGGGGGACCTAATTGCAAAGAATTATTGACCAATTATCAAAAAAATGAGCCAAGTTGAAAGAATACGACTCAAATCCAATCGATTAAACTCAATCGAACTCATTATTAACATCCCAATTGAATGAGTTTGTTACAATTTCATCATGGATAATGTCAATTTCATCCCAATTGATTTGCCTCACACAAATTGGGGATTTTCATTCAATCGATGCAAATTTTAAAAATTTTGTTCTCAATTAACAAAATTGATTTCAATTAAACCTAATTGATTTGAAAAGCACTCAATTGATTCAATTAAATGGATTTAAAACACTTCAACGTGCTCAAATTGACCTTCACATAATGACTTGAATTAAACCCCAAAGTGAAATTGGAGCTTAATCATCAAATTGAAGCTCAATTTATCAAATTAACCCCTAAATAGGAATGGGTCAAGTTGAATTACATCAATTGGACTAAGCTAACTTTTTTTTTTTGGTCCAACCAGGTACCATTTCATTCATTCATTCAAAGTGGTACTAAACAAGTGTTGAAGACAAGAGTCAAGGCATAATAAATCCCAAAGGTGTTGGGGTGGCTTAGATAGCCAATTACATGGGAGTATCCTTTTCCGATTGGCCTTCTCGGTCCAATCTGCAACTTGGTTGGCTTCCCGTGAGCAGTGGGCTAAGGAAACGCTTTTCAATTGAGCTAATATGTCTTTACAATCCTCAAAAAAACTCCTTAGGTACCATGGGCTTAGGCTTGGTTCAGCTGAGAATTTAACCACAGCTTCATTATCTGTCAGAACTTCCATGTGCAGCACACCATTTTGCCTAAGTTTGGTGGTATCTACCAGCCACTCCAACGCTTCCTTCGGCGCTAGAGCTTCGATCTCAAAGGCTGAAGAAGCTGAAAAATTCTTTGCGAATCCAGCCATTATCACTCCCTGGTAATCTCGACACACTCCCGCCGCCGATCCCTCTTCAGAGCCGTCGAGCCAAGACCCATCCAAGTTGAATCTCCAGACCCCCTTTACTGGTGGCGACCATTGCTCGGGTAGCATTTTCTTCTCCGTCCACCGATTCAGCGCATGAATGTTCCACCGGCGGAATGTGTTGGTTAGTATTTGGGCATCTTTGACAATTGTTTCCGGGTTGGGTCGTCTGTTCTGGAATACAAATGCGTTTTGCTCTTTCCAAATTAGACATAGAATTCCGGCAACCCATTCTCGAGAAGAAGGACCGGCTATTGAGATAAGCACTTCATCTACCCATTTGTCTATCCTTGTTATGTTCATCGGAGATGCCTGCACATTTAGTTTTCGATCTGACCAGATTGCTTTGGTCCAGTCGTAGAGGACGAAAATATGTTCAATAGTTTCGGGGGTCTTCCGATAAATCGGACAAAGCAGATCATGTACTACTTTCCTTTTGCACAAGTTCTCCTTCGTGGGTAGGGCATTTTGGCATATGCTCCACAAAAAAATGCAAATTTTAGGGTCGGTGTGTAGCTTCCATATCTTAGTCCTTAGGGACCAAGGTGGCTGGTATGATGAGGATGCTTGTTTTATGTCTGACTTTGATAGTGTTGAGCGTAGTCTATTGTATCCTTGCTTCATTGAGTACTCCCCTGTAGTGTTTCTTGTCCAGACTAATTGATCCCCTTCTAAGCTCGGCCTAATCCGAATGGCAAGTATTTCTTTCACAATGTTCTCTTCAAATAGCTCCTGCAATTGGTGTTCCTTCCACGTATTCGATCCTTAGTCGATTAAATCTGCAACTCTTTGGGGGTCTTCTCGATTGGCTGGACCCCCGATAACACCGAACTCTAGCCATTTGTCCTCTCTTATGTCAATACTTTCTCCGTTTCCGACCACCCATTTTACTTCAGAACTCATCGCGTCTCTTCCTATAAGCAAGCTTTGCCACCCCCAAGAAGGGCGGGAGCCCTTTTTTGCATTCCATAGGTTGTCTCTTGGGAAGTAAATCCCTTTCAAAAGCTAGCTCCATAAGGTAGAAGGAGAGTGTGCGAGTCTCCATACTTGCTTGTCCAACATCACCTTTTTAAAAGTAACAAGGTCTTTGAAACCCAAACCTCCATCTACTTTCCTTGCTTTGAGAGTTTCCCAATTCTTCCAGTGAATTCCGGACTTGGATGAGTTTTGTTTCCACCAAAAGGATGCTATCTGCTGCTCTATGGCTTTGCACACTGAGATAGGGATCTTAAATATCAACATAGAATATTGAGGAAGCACTTGTACTACTGTTTTAATCAAAGTCTCATTTCCCGCCTTAGATAACAATTTCTCTTTCCAACCCTCCATCTTCATGTTTACCCTTGCCAAAATCCATGCAAATATCTGTTTTTTAGTTTGACCCCAATCCGAGGGAATGCCTAAGTATTTTCCGGTTTTCTCCATAACTGGTACTCTTAGTGCACTCACTATGTTGCTTTTCAGGCTTTGTGGACAGCTCGCACTAAAGAAGACCCCGGATTTGTTCAAATTGATTGCTTGTCCTGAACCAAAGCAATATTGATTAAAATGTTCGCCAAATTCTGACATTCCCCCACAGTTCCATCCAAAAAGAATATTGCATCATCAGCAAATAAGAGATGAGATAGGGTGGGGCAGTTTCTGTTTAGTCTTATCCCCTTTAAACTTCCGTCCTCCACTGCTTTGCTTAATAGAGAAGAGAGCCCAATAGCCATGATTATAAATAAGTAAGGAGATAGTGGATCCTCTTGCCTGATTCCTCGAGATGGCTGGAAGAAGTGTAATGATTCCCCATTGATTTTGACACTGAATGTGATGGTGGAAATACACTGCTTTACCAATGACACCCATTTCTCACCAATACCCATTTTCAGCATATATGCACATAAGAAATCCCATTCCACTCTATCTTATGCTTTCTGCATATCCAGCTTTGGTATCGCCTGAAACTTCCATTTCCTCTCCCTAATTCTCAGTTGGTGGAGGACTTCTTGAACTATTAAGATGTTGTCTTGAATTAGTCTTCCGCTAACAAAGGCACTTTGTTCTGAGGCAATAAGATTCGGGAGCCAAGGCTTAAGGGGATTCGCCATTACCTTGGAGATAACCTTGTAACTGAAGTTACACAAACTGGGTAATACTTTCTGGATTAGAAACTTTAGGAATGAGAACAATATGTGTTTTGTTGAGCTTGGGGACAAGTCTACCTGAATGAAGAAATTGCTGATTAGCAGGTGAAGGTCATGCTATATGTCCTCCCAGTGATGGTGGTAGAATTGGCCATTCATCCCATCGGGGCTTGGGACTTTGGCTACGTCTAGTTGAAAAACTGCTTTTTTCACCTCCTCTAAGGTTACCAGCACTTCCAAAGCTTCGTTCATCCTTTCTTGGGCAAGAGGAGGGCACTAGTCTAGAATCGGCTGGAAGTTCCTATTGCCCACTGATTCATACAAAGACTGCTAAAAACTTGCAATGTGTTGCTTTAGTGCATTGGGTTCTCGACACCAATAATCATCCACTTTAAGCATTGAGATCTTGTTCCTTTGTCTACGCTAAACCGTAGTAGCGTGGAAGTATTTTGTGTTCCTGTCTCCTGATTTGAGCCAATTAATTCGAGACCTCATCCCCTAGTATAGTTCTTCTTGCCTCCACAAATTCTCAATATGCTCTTTGATGCATTGCACTTCCTTTATACTTGACTCCCTTACATCTGTATTTGTGAGGTCCGTGAGTCTTCTTTTCAAAGATGCTATTTGGGAACAGGCATTGGAGAATCTCTTTTTACTCTACCCAATCAATGCTTCTATGATCTTTTTCAGCTTGCTCGCGAAATCTTTAGGCATGTCTTCCTAATTCCATATTTTCTGCACTAACTCCTTGCATTAGGGCTCTTCCAACCAGAATGCCTCAAATTTGAATTCCTTTTTCCTCTTGATGATTGTTGGGGAAAGTGTAACGAGAATTGGGCTATGATCGGAACCTATTGCTGGTAAGGTATAAGCCTCCGCGTTGGGGAACAACACTCTCCAGTCAATGTTGCATAGAGCCCTATCTAATCTCTTCTTCACAAGAGCTTCCCTATCCCTGTTGTTTGCCCAAGTAAATGCACACCCCTTGCTTTCAATGTCCATTAATGAGCACCTATTTAGAAAGTCGCGGAAAGCCACTAGCCTGTAATGGTCCGCCTCTCTAATGCCTACCTTTTCCCAGCGGTACAAAATTTCGTTGAAGTCTCCAATACAAATCCATGGGAGGTGATTTGCTGAGCTTATCGCCTGTATTTGCTGCCGTAGTTGAAGTCTTTCCTGAAAGATTGTGGGGGCATGTAAAAAGGTGTAACGCATCATGTTCCCATTGTCTTGGTCCCTACAGGATACATCAATGAACTCCTTTGAGCTATCTTCAACTACCACTTCCACGCCTTCGTTCCGCAAAACAGCCAAACCCTTCGCTATCCCTATAGGATCAACTATCATCGCTTGTTGAAATTGAAGTTGCCTCCTGACTCTATCTACTACTGTTTTTTTTATTCTTAGTTTCCATTGGGAACACTAAGTTGGGTCTATCTTGAGCCACTAAGGCTCTAAGATGCTGGACTGTTAAGGGTGTATCCAACCCTTGGCAGTTCCAGCTCAAAAGCTTCATATATCCCCCGGAGGCTTATTAGGGCTAGCCACCAAAGCCCATTCGCTCATCCCAACCACCATATGAATTGGTGTTTCAAGTAGCGCTTCCTCGTTAATAGATTGATGGAGAAAGTCATGCAAGCCGCATGAGTTGAGTGCTTTCTGTTTCTTTGACACAACCACCTTCTTAAAGGATTTGAGCCCAATCTTATCTTTCCTCGAGGTTTTATCTCGTTTGCCCTCCCTAGCCAGATCAAATAGGACGATTTGGTTATCCTGCTCAGTCTTCCCCTTGAGCGAGTTAGGTCTCTCAACTTGCTGGTTTTTGCCCTTCAATTCAGATCTTATAATCAGCTCCATGGATGTTCCAGCTTGCTGGTTAGTGCCTACAACTCCAGTCCCCTCCTTATCTTTAGTACTTGGCATCTCTGGCTCTACTAGGATAATCTCTCTTGGTATTTCCAGGATTGTTTCTTCATCCTCTGACATTGGCCCCTATTTTTCATAGAAAATCTTCCAGTAAGGACTGAATTCTCGTACTTCCACTTTTAGCCACCGCCCGCATTTGCTCTCGATGTTTTCTTCAAGCCCCGATTCCTCATTCGGTGCTTCTATGCAGAAGGTAGCATGATGACCTATCCTTCCACACGAATAGCAGTAATGTGGACGTCTCTCATAGCTAAAATCCACCTAGAGTTTCTTGTAACCTAAGTCCACAATAGTTCCTGATTTCAAAGGGAGGATAAGTTCAGGTATACCTTTGCTTTACCATTTTTATGAGGGCAGCCACCTCTCGACTCCAATTTCACCTCTAAGACTCTTCGTATTTTCCCCGCCACACTTCGAATCACTTCCTCGGTTACTCTCCCTCGGGGAAGGCCTACTACATGAACCCAAAATGCGCAATGTGTGAATTCATAACAGTGCTCAGGAGTGTCTGGGTCCCCTTGCTAGAGGACCAATAAATTAGTCGAGAAGGACCAAGGGCCTGTTTCCAACACTCTCTTCTTCTCCTCCACCAGATTAAAGGAAAATGAAAAGAATCCTGGCTCAATGAGCTCACACTCTACCAACTCAGTCTTCCACACTTTCCTCATCGTGCTTAGAAAAGCTTGGAAGTTAACATTTGATTTTGAAAATAACTTCCCATACAGCAGACGATCGCACTCCTTCTTTTTTTCTTCATTAATATCTCCTTTAATAGGTTCTACATCATCTTCAGACCACAGATTCCCAAGTTTCCTACACAAGACAGCCAGGCGAACATCACTACCTACCTCACCTTCCATAGTTGAGGTTGGAAAGCTAGGGTACCACTGGCAAGTGATGTAGCTGTCTACCCTTGCTTTTTTGGTTTTCTTTGATGCATGGGGGCAATTGCCCTTGGAGCTTGAACCCACAAGAGAGTCGCACCCATCACTCTCCCTTCTCTATTGTTGCCATTTTCAGAATCTTCACAAGAACGCAGCGGAGGCCAGTACCGATGACTTGCTGTGGATGCTGAGGTTGGGTGGGTTGCGTGTAGAATGATTGAAAGGGCTCGGGTGAAATTGGTTTAGGGGAAAAATATGTGGGAAGGTTTAGAAGTGGTGAGGGTAAGCAAATACGGTTTGTGCAGGTAAGAGACTCCACCCTCTTCCATTGATTAGGGCTTGAAGCAAGATCAACTCGAAAGAGGGAGCATTTCAAATAGGGTAAAACGGAGACCGAAGGGTGGAAATGTTTCAGGTGAGGAGGAAGCAGGGGTGGGTGAGAGTTAGGGTTTAGAGCATCGAAGGATTTTGGGGAAATCTATCACCATGGATAGGGAGGAGCTCCACCTGAGAGAGCGTAATAGATAGAAGTTCAAAAGAGGCGCTTGCGCTGATTAGAGTTGATGAGGTAGCTGTAGACCGTGGTGAAGTTGAAAAGAGGAATGCACGTTTCCGACCAAACTAACTTGATTTTGTAAGACTTTGGTTAGCCAAATTGACTCAAATTCGTGTGAATTTGTCAAAATTAATATCGAATTTGAGTTGCATATAAGAATATGGACTCATTCATGGTTTAATTGCACAAATTATGAAGAACCGACCAGAACCCTTAATTAGGGCTCAAATTGGGGGTTTTTACCCTTGGCTTGAAATCCTAAAATTAGCTTGAAAGTTGCGTATGAAACGACCTCTAGATCAAATGTCGTAAAAGAAATTATCCTAAAAATGACTAGAAACAAAGTAATTTTAGGGTTTTCATGCAAAAAACCAAATTTGAACCTAGGGTTGACTTTTCGATCAAAGTTTGATCAAAAGTCAACTCAAAAGTTTACGTTTTGACTTTTTGATATTAAGGTGTAAATTAAAAGAAAATAAAGGGCTAATGCGAGAAAAAGTGTTAAATGACTCTTTTTGGTTGAGAAACATACTCTGTCGTAATCAAAAATCCTAATCTCAAGTTTTTACCTTTACGACACGTCGGTTAAAATCAAGTATCAACAAGGAGATATCCAGGCAAGTTACGGAATTCACTAGCTTGAATTAAAATAGTACAAACTTAGACTGTATTGAAAGTTGATCGATGACAAGCCCAAAATGTATAATGAATACAAGTGCAAACTAACTTCGCCTAATTGTGATCGGCGACAAGACCTGACTAAGCTAGAATATTACACCGGAAATTGGACAACGACGCAATAGATGAATAAAGAAACACGTCGAGCGACGTGAATCTGAAAGCTACAACTACATGCTATAACTAAAGAACCGAAAGTACTGTGTAGGAAAGCTTAAAGATAAATTAAAGGTAATATTTTGCCTGATTTGTGTGGAGGGGCCTCCTGTTGCTCTACTAATGGTATTTATAGAGGAATCGTGGAAACTGTTCTTCATCGATTGCTCAGCGGTTATGCCTCTTGCAGTTATACTTCCTTGAACGACTTTTATCCATCTTATCCATGTTCCTTTGCTTTCGCATGATAACTAATTCCCAAATGATGCTTAGTAAGACCTAATCTATTCTCCGTTGCTTTTGCAGACGATGTCCATGTTCTAGATAATCGTTTCCCACGTGTAGAAACAATTGTTACATCCATCGATGCATACTCCATGGCCAGGTCTTCGAATGGTCCCATAATACGTATTTCCACGGTTAGTTACTTCAATAGATTTCAAGTTTTGAATGGCACTGGAATTACCGTCGGCGCCTACATGGGTGGTCATGAGTTGGCTGTTACTATCAGTTGGACATACGTCATTAAAGATTGTCCTATCGATCAGCACATGTTGGCTTCTATGCCCATTGATAGACCAACATGTACATGATCCAACTCATGTGCTATGCATGTGACCATTTATTCACGTGCCATTCACATGCCTTCTTTGCACACGTGCCAAGCATGCACGGCTAGTTTATTTTTGGTGTCAACACAAAACATTGTTGAGACACCATCATAGCTAACCTTGTGAATTTGTCGGAAAGATCCACATGAACCTATTGCCGGTCATCGCAAATTGCACCGTCACCGGTCCCGTTTGCAAGCCAATCCTCAAATTAGGTAATTTTTCGATCCGAAGTTAATTCGCATATTTTATTGCCTATTTTGAATTATTGTGATCTAATGTGTTATCTTGAGTAATCTTTCGAGATTTAGGAATTATCTGATTATGATTTTATTGGATATGAAATCAAATCTAATAATTAATTTGAGCTGTGAGACGACGGGTCATTTTTTTTTAATTATGTTTGATTTTATTTCCGAGCTGGGTAAGTGCTCTATCAAGATTGCAATATCCGTTAATTTAAGATGCAAGATGACAGATTATTTTTTCAGATATCGCAATCTTTTATTTGAATCTTGATGGATATCTTGGATTATTCTTGCTATATTTGAAAGTTTGAGTAGATAGAATTGCCAATTTTAATAAATAAAAAATACAAAAAGATTGCAAATTAGAATTGATAAGTTTTTTTTAGATAATATTGCCTAGGTTAAATTAGATTGCATGTTAGGGTTGGTTCTAAACATGTTAGGGTTGGTTCTAAAAAATAAGTTAGAATATATTCTAGATATGAATTATCTTTAATAGGATTTTAGATAATGCTTGCATATTTAGATAATATTTATAATGGTTTTCTAAGATATGATAGGATTTAGGTCATATTATTCCCTAATCTGGATAAATAAATATTTATGGGATATGTTCACTATAAGTCTTAAAACTTGTCACGAAAGTGCAATCAAGTTCTAAAACTTACAAAAAGTGCAATCAAGTTCTAAAACTTATCAAATTGGTTCAATCGAGTCCTAAAGTTAACACCGTCCAATTTGACTAATGAAAAATGTTGACGTGGCTTTTTTTTATTATTTTTTATCCTACGTGGCGATGACGTGGCTTATTATTATTATTTTTATTTTTATTATATTTAAAAATTAAGCGAAATTTATAATATAAAAAAAAGTGGAGGAGGAGGAAGACGATAGGTGAGGAGGGAGGGCTTGCCCTCCTTGCTGCCGTCACAACCCCACCATCGCTGAGAAGGGCCGGCAAGGAGGGGGGACGGTAGGCGGGGGTTGCCAGACCCCGGTCGGGGCGGGCAACCCTCATCGATGCAGGCCCTCGCCCAGTGGCAGGGGTCGGCCGCCAATGGTGGCCCTCGACCAGGTCTGGGCAAGGGCCGGCGACCCTCGCCAGATCTGGGGGAGGGCCGGCGACCCTCGCCCAGATCTGGGGGAGGGCCGGCGACCCTCGCCCAGATCTGGGGGTGGGCCGCAACCCTTCGCCCAGATCTAGGCGAGGGCCCGTAAGCCCCTACCTGCCGTCTCCTACCCTCACTGGCCCCTCCCTACGATGATGGAGCGATGGCGAGGAGGGCAAGCCCTCCTTCCCCACCTGTCCTCCTCCCTTTTTTTAAAAAAAATTTAATTTTTAATTTTGCTTATTTTTATATTTAATTTAAATAAAATTAGTATTAAAAATCAAATTTGGGCCAAAACGATGTCGTTTTCGCCACATATGAGAGAGAAAATATTAAAATAAGCCACGTCAGCATTTTCCGTTAGTAAATTTGACGATGTTAATTTTAGGACTCATTTGAACCAATTTGACAAGTTTTAGGACTTGATTGCACTTTTTGCAAGTTTTAGGACTCAATTACACTTTTGTGACAAGTTTTAGGACTTCTAGTGAACATATCCCAATATTTATTTTAGATAGTTTGATTAGGATATTCGTTGATTTCTAATTTTAATAAAAATACAAAAAAACATCATGTGCATGTCATAAAGTTTTCATCTTAGG
The DNA here is from genome assembly GCF_021117445.2 of Syzygium oleosum. NCBI lineage: Eukaryota > Viridiplantae > Streptophyta > Magnoliopsida > Myrtales > Myrtaceae > Syzygium > Syzygium oleosum. Next base: position 1,284,119 of record NW_026607500.1, on the reverse strand, counting down.
AAATTCCATGTCATGTAGATTAGACTTTATTTCAAGATAAAAGAAAAACCCCAAAAATATTTGATTGTTTGGTGTGTGTAATTTCTTTACTTTATTGAAATTTGATTGCTTAATTATTTGAGTGTTAATTTTATTGATTGTGCACCCGCATGATCACCTCTTGCATGTTAGTAGATAAGTTAAAATCAATTCAAGCTGCTTGCAAAACTTTTTTCTAAAAATAATAATGAAAAGTTACTGAAAGGGCGTTAGAGTAATCTAGCGTAATTAACTCCTCGAATCTATGTAATCTCTGGTTCGTTGAAGTAAAGTAACTTTTACACTTTACTTGGATTTCTAATTGACCCACAAAAAACTTATTAGTGACGACTCCTAGATAAAATTGATTTGCATGTTAAATAACTTGAATTATAACTTGTGAATTGGTATGAGCTTGGAAAAGTCTAAGTTTTGTTTAAATTTAGTAATCCATTAGCCAAATCCTAGGTGGTGCACCTGAAGTAAGATTGCGATAGTGAGAAGTCCAAAAATCGTACTCATAAAAAAACTCATGAAACCATTGGTTATTTTGACTATTTAAGCTCTTAGAAAGTATCACTTATTTTGTAAGAAGAAATGTCATGTAAAAAGAGAATGCAATAAATATAAAACTTGGTTATCCAAGCGTGAACCCGCGGGTAACGATTTTTTAGCATTTATTTGTCAATCCAACCTATCAGAAAATCCCATTAGTTCATGATGGCTAGATAGCGGTTCAACAAATCATGTTGAATTTACCATATAAGGATTCATAAATCATAAGAAACCAAATCAAGATGAATAAAAGCTCACCGTGTAAAACAATAATAAAGTCAACGTTGAGTTCGTGGGAAATGTCATTTTAATTATAGATTATGGTTTTAATTTAATATTTTTAATGTTAAGAAACACATTTTATGTACCTACTCTTTTGAAATAAGTAACAATATTATTGTTATGTTCTTCAATTCAAATAAGGTTATGTGTTGCAATATGTCCGATGGACCGTACAAATTGTGTTTAACTCCCAATGATATATATACGTCACTTGTACAACTGAAAAGATTGTTTCCCAAAAACCTCCATCTGCGGTGTCTCAGGCACGCCTCTTTACTAATGCTATCAATAACGATCTTATATACTCATAATTTAGCACCCAAGTGGAAGATAATCCCTTTTAAAGTCAGCATTTATAACATGAATTGAACACAAGAAACACTCCTATTTAAACTAGTCAAGACTAACCTTCCTACTTATAAGTCATGACAAGACCATATTTCATTAGATACGACCCTCCAAACTTAAATGGTCTAAAGTGCCCACTTAGTTCGTTACTTGTTATTCTATTTCTTCAATTACTATGAAATTGAAAATAAATAGATAACCAATGTAAAGGATAACACAACAACGTAAAGGACGACATTTGTTTTTAACTTCATCTTTTATCTTATTTATAGAACATGGGTGATATACAAGGTGAGAATACACTTTGGGGAGGCTATTGTTAGGAGCTACTCCCTATCGGGTTTCTCTACACAATCTCGCTTACCACTATAGTCAAAATCTATCACCCTGTTGCACGACACTATTTCCAAAAAGTGATTAGTCGTGCCCTCCAAAAATGATACTCCTAAGCCGACTCCCTAGCCAAGCTACTCCACCACGTTCAACCGGCCGTCTGCACCATCACAGCCGCTGCCATTCACTGGGTAATGAATGGGCCCCACCAAGCTCCCGCCCACGTCCAGAAAGACTGAGACGAGACGGATGGGTACCCAATGCTTTGGCGGGCCAACGTCTACCCACAAAGTGACGTCATAGCGGGACCAGCCTAACCAACGGAAAGTCAGGGTCAGTGAAGGTTGTTAGACAGCCCACGAACTCGTCGAGGGTAACAAAGAGAGTGACGGGGGTTGCAGGCGGAGGGTTACCCATGCTTATCAATCTGTAAAATTTATAGCAACCACAAGAGTGAGTGAAATATCTATCACACTATACTATATGAACAAACCATCAAGCACATCAAATAGGGTCATGCATGACAGGTATCTATTTCAACATACAAGGCCTACTATAACATATATTGTCTCACACATTCCATTACCAATTCTAAGGTGTAAAGATTTAAAGGTTAATGACGACGAGCAACCATATGATTCATATAAAGACACACCATTTAACCAATGCAAGGATATTTTAAATGTCAACTCCAAGACACATGCCCGATGCACTCCCTGGTCACGCAAGGACTTCCCGTCTAGAAAGGTTCGGTGTGTTCTCCGATCTGCTACGGTGTACGCCGGTATTCTCATTGGCCCACGCAGGCTTTGTGGTCTACTGACCACGGCATCCCGATCACACTCCCGGGACATCTAGGGTACACTCGTCCTAGGCATCCAGTTCACACGATCCCTGGGCATCCCGCTATTCCCTGCTCGCTTCGCGAGGCATTGTCGATTTGTTAACCAACGACATTCAATTGTATCTTAACCAAACAAGCACAAACACAGGTGATCTTCCCATTCATTACACCGACCATCAATGACACTCAATTTTTCTCAATGTCACTTGGTTCCTAAGTCCAACTTAGACTTACGACTTACTAAATACGATTCTATCGGAACATTTCACAAGTTCATTAGGAAACAAGCATAAAAACCAATATACAGAACATATCACACCACTAAACCTAGCTCACCATTCTACTAAGCAATCTATAAATTCCCTACTATCTAGTTAACCCACGGTGCAACTGGATTACTAAGTTCGTGACCCTCTTCACCGCAACCACATCAAGCCGCACAATGAATTCGTTGCTTTCCCCTTCGCGACTTAATCATATTCAATCTCATCACTACTCATACAAAGTTCCAATTGGTTCATTAGTTCGCAAATGCCGACAAGCATGGCCTCACCGGACTATGCACTGAATCGGCCCGAGCACCGAATCAAGACTCCTCTCCACCGCGCTCCAATTTCCCTCTCTTGCGCAGCAATTTTGTGGTTCCGCCCAACGTCCTACTCCAATTCAGATTGTTTACAACCACATCCACCAAAATCCTTGTTCACAGAGTAAGAAACTTCATCATTTGCGCCCCCAACCAATTCGCCTACAGTGTGGAACTCACAAGTCGAGCTCATAGCCTTCTTCCCCCTCGCGGCGCCGTCCACCCGAGCAATATAGTGCATCCAACAGCATATCACTCACCATTCGACTCGTCTATAACCTTATCCAATATAATATTGCCTTCTACACCACGAATCTCATTGTTCGATCCCACACTGACCCGCTCACGGTTCCGAAATCACAAACTGGAATTCGTAATTCCTTCCCGTTGTGGCAACGCCCAACCACAAGATACTATAATCCATCAATAACACTACAAAAAAACTGGATTTTTGCCACGAAAATTTGCGACGAAAAAATTTTCGTCGCAAATTTGCGACAAATTTTCCAACGAAAAGTAAAATTCGTCGGAAATTAACGACGAAAAATTTTTCATCGCAAAATTCGTTGGAAATTAGGGACGAAAAATTTTTCGTTGGAAATTTCCAACGAATTTTGCGACCAAAAATTTTTCGTCGCTAATTTCCAACGAATTTTGAGATGAAAAACTTTTCGTTGGAAATTTCCAACGAATTTTGTGACGAATTCAAAAAAACCCGGTATTGTTCGGCATTTTTTTAATTCGTGGGAATATTCGTTGGAAATTTCCAACGAATTTTCCCACGAATTTCAATTTTCCAGGCAATTATTTTAGTGTGTACAATTTTCGTTGCAAAATTCGTGGGAAATTTCCCACGAATTTTGCAACGAAAACCCTACTCCTTCCTTATTCAACATTTTCGCACTCATTATTCCCGCAACGATTCTCAATTTCCACATTCTCTCAGCGCACTCGCTGAGGCACTGCTCCACCGCCGGGCCCAAGCTCCCCCCGCCGCCGCCGAGCATCCGGCCGATGAAGGGGGCGGTGTCCGTCGCATTCGCAGCGGCGAGGCCGAGCGCGACCGCCGTGAGCCAGGCCCTCGCCATGGCGGGCGAGCTCGAGCTCGCCCAGATCTGGGCGAGTTCTAGGCGACCTCGAGCTCGCCGGCGACGAGGCTGGGCCTCACCATGGCCGGCGAGCTCGAGCTCGCCCAGAACGCTCGCCATGGCCGGCAAGCTCGAGGTCGCCCAGAGGCTGGCCCTCGCTGGTCATGGCGAGGGCCGAGCTCGCCATGGCCGGCGAGCTCGAGGTCGCCCAGAACTCGCCCAGATCTAGGCGAGCTCGAGGTCGCCCAGAACTCGCCGGCGACGAGGCTGGCCCTCGCCTGCACGATTTTTGTCACGACGAAACTAATTTTGCCACGATTTTTCGACCAAACAAAAATTTCGTTGGATTTCCAAATTTTTCGTTGGAAAAAAGTTGTTTTTTTGTAGTGTTTCCAACGAATTTAGCCACGAATTTTCCAACGAAAAAAATTTCGTCGCAAATTTCCAACGAAAATTGAAATTTTTCGTTGGAAAAATTTGCGACGAAGAATTACCGACGAATTTTTTTTCGTTGGAAATTCGTTTTCCAACGAATTTTTCCCAATTTTTCGTTGGAAAAAAGATGTTTTTTTGTAGTAACTCAAGCAGCAACACAACATTCCCTACTCCTAACCGAGACCCCAATTCATCATACGGTGGTTATCGATTAGTATAGGTTGATAGAATTTCACTTGCCTCAAGTGTCGGGCTCGGCGCGGTGCTATTCCGAGGAGAAGGAAAGGTCGCAGGGCTTCCCAGGCTTCTTGTCACACTCCTCGAGCTCACTGACGCGGAGGAAATGGCCAGCGTGAAGTATTTTCTGGGCGGTGCTGGTGGCGGACTGGACGAGGCTGGTGGGTGGTGTCGAGGAAAGAGCAACTGAGCAGAATAAAGAGGAAGGAAGAAGGAGAAGTCGGGCAGAAGAGAGAAATCGGAAGAAGAGAGAGAAAATGAAGGTTTCATCCCCCCTTCTGCATGCCTAAAATTTGGCTGTGTGGGTGTGATGCCATCCGTCTGTTGCCCGCGCCACTGGGCGCATTCCTTCCGCCAAATGGTAGAAAAGAAAATGAAGGAATGAAGAAGGGTGGGCTGGTGGTGGTGTGTAGGAGGAATAAGGGACCGGGGTTTTTAACGCGAACAAAGGAAGTTGTAAGGTAGAATGTGTAATTGGTAAGATGGCGTTAAGAAGTGAAAGGATAGGTGGTCGTAAAACGGGTCATGCGGTGGTTTGCATGGCGATTATTTGGTGGTATCCAAGTTTCCGAAGTTGACACTTCCCTATTTCCATCAAACGAACATTCTAATCCTCATCACCCCTTCATTTACTTGTGTTCGTTAAACTAACAGACGAAATTTTGGGATGTCTCACTATCTAAGGAAAAGTTTTGTACGTTGTGGCATAAACGCCATGGTCATATTTCTAAGAAAAGAGTGGAAAGGCTGACATACTACCTGCTCTTAAACGTGACTTAGAGACTTGTGTAGACTATTATAGGGTAAGATGACTAAGATAAAAAAGAAAATTACAATCCATAGTTCTGACTTGTTGGAGGTTATTCACATTGATATTAGTGAACTTTATACAGTGACCTTGTGTAGAAATTTTTATTTCACCACATTTATTGATGACTATTCCCGATATGGTTATCTATACTTGATTAAGGAAAAGTCTGAGTCTCTTGACAAGTTTAAAATTTTTCGGACTAAAGTCGAGAAACAATTGAGAAAAGTCATAAAGGTTGTCAGATCTAACTGAGCATTATGGCAGACATGACAATGCTTGACAGCTTAAAGGGTCATTTACCAAATATTTGAAAGATTATGGGATAGTAGCTCAGTAGTATACTATGCTTAGGAGTCCTAAACAAAATGGTGTGGTCGAAAGGCGCAATCGCACACTTATGGACATAATAAGGAGTATGATTAGTAGGACCAACTTACCTAGTTTTCTATGGGGGTGAAGCTTTGAAAACAGGCCTCTACATTCTAAATTGTATTCCTACTAAAGTTGTTCCATTGACTCCTTTTGAGTTATGGACTGGACGTAAACTGAGCTTAAATCATCTTAAGGTTTGCGGAAGTAATGGTATATAATCTAACATTAAGTAAGTTGGCCCTTAGAACCATTCAGTGTTACTTTGCATCTTACCCAAATCATTCTAAGGAAAATTGATCTTATAGTCTCAATTGAGGTACAAGAATTGTGGAATAACGAACAACGAATTTTCTAGAGTTTGATGTGGCTAAAGAGGGTAGCTGCTCTCAAACTATTAAGCATAACAGTACAATAGGGACCACTGTCTTTTTTCTCTACCTATACCAATAATTATGGAGCCTCTAACACCACAAACTAAACCTGTTAAGGTCTAGGATCTATTGAGGTAGCTCCTAATGAAGTTCCTTAAGCCCCACAGGAGCAAAATAAGGTTATAGTAGCTCTACTCAAGAGATCCATCAAGGAGAGATGACCAGCTATACCACCGGACTATATATCTGGGATAGCATGTCTACGATATCGGTTGTGTTATATGCAGTTGCAGTTTCTTATCCTTAGTTAGATCTGTGGTTGGATGCGATGAAAGACGAGATGCACTTTGTGAAACATAATGGTGTTTGGGAGCTTATTGAATTGCTTGAAAGTCACAAGCACATCAGCTGCAAATGGGTGTATAAGACTAAAATGGACTCTAAATGAAAGATTAAGAAATTTAAAGACAGACTGGTAGCTAAGGTTTTCACCTAGAGAGAATGAAAAGATTATGAAGCAACATTTTCCCCAGTTTCTTCTAAAGATTCCTTCAGAGTGTGACATTCTGAATTTCGACCCATTTTTGGGATTTATGAAATGATTATCTCATCAATGTACTTTTAGTTAAATCTCGCTTTGAATTGATCAATCATGAGAAGACTAACCGTTAGGGAATTGCTAGTTAGGAATTAAGTACGCACGACCTAAGAACTCGACCCTGGATTGACACTTCGATCATAAGGATTGACGAGGGGATATTTTGGGCCATTATAGACCGATCCAAGGATGGTTATGGAATGATTTGCCAATGTTATACAAATGGATCGCGAGTGATTCCGTTTGACCATTGTATGGATTAACGTTCCTAAACCAATTTCTAACGATCGCGTCCTTCGAAACTAGTGATTGACTCTCGCAATTACATGACAACCGAGGTCACCATGGCTTGAGTAAACTTAAACGTGGCTTGATATTGGATCAACCACGGGTTGAATACGCATAACTCCTAAAAGCCACCCGTTAATTTGAGATATACTAAAGTCGCAATTGATCGATTTTGGCCATGAATTGGAATCCAAACTTGGGTATTGAACTTTCAAGGATATCAAAACTATTATATTGGACGTTGCCTCATTTAACTTGCTTAGTTATCGTTTTGCTCGAAAATTCTTAGAAAAGTGAAATTCGGCCCGGAAATTGGAAAAGACCCTTTCATCCCTTTGTGTTCTAGCACTTCTTGGTTGAGTGGAAGGACATGTTGGTCTTTTGTACCCCCTAGTATGACCGAATTTCTTGGACAAAATTACCCTTCTTGCTTTGGCTATTTTCTTAATTGCCTTTTTTAGAAACCTTTTCAAGAAGCAACCGTAGCCTTTGGATCTTGACATGGGGACCCAGGGGTGATCTCGACCCTTCATTTGGATGATGTTGTTCAGCCCATTCTCTCTCTCCTCCATCATTTTCAGATCAACCACTTCACTTCATTCACTCACTTACTCACTCTCTCACTCACCCTTTTTGTTCGGCCAAGCCACCGTCCACCACCATCATCGACTAGCCACCGCCCTCACGCCACCACCAGCTCCACCACACGTGAACCACTGCCCCTAGCTACCGTTCAAGCTGTGACCAGCCGCCGTCACCACCCATTCGCCGTTTGCCGTCCGCCATGGCCGAGGTTGTTACTGCACCCCGGGACCATTAGCTACTGGTTTAGTGACACTTTGGGCTTAGGATTAGTGGTAAGTAACTTCCTAAACCTTGATTAGGTTGATAAGTGACTAATGGACTAGTTTAGGGGCTGATTAGTGGTTAATTGTGGACTGATTAGTAGCTAATTGTGGGCTGATCTATGGATGATTAGTGGTTAATCTTCTGGCTTAGAAGGCTGATCATGAGGCATAAGGTTTGTTCATGTGGTTTAATCTTGATTGTTTGATGTTAATCATATGGCTAAAAATTGTTGATCATGGCTGATTATATGCTAATCATTAATCATGTGGCTTAGAATGGTTGATCAAGTGTTTAAAGTTAATCATGTGGCTGATTAGTTCAATCAATGGTTGATCATGTCCTAATTGTTTGATCATGTGGTGCAAATGCTAATCATGTGGCTAATTATGTGACTAATGTTGATTGTGTGATTGTGATTGATGATCATGTGATTAATTAATTTAATCATGGATAATTAAGTGATTAATGTTTGATCGTGTGGTTGTGGTGACAATCATATGGCTAAAGTTGATTGATCATGGCTGATCAAGTTGGTCTCGGAGTTTAAACATTGATCTTGTGGCTTAATAATGGATCGTGTGGTTAATCATGGTTAATCATGGCGAATTGTGACTAGATAATGATATTTGATATGGATATGAATGCGATTCATGACATATTCATTCGTAGAAAAATGCACGTCATAAACACTATGCATTGACTAATTAAGAAAGATAAAAATTAGCAATCAATGATTATTTGCGTGCATGGCCATGACAAGTTCCGTCTAGGCGGAAGTTCTAGACGAAGCCTGGCGGGTGTTCGAATGCCGTCTAGGTAGGGGTTCTAGACGTTACCGATCGCGGTGGAGGCCGGATCGATGTTCCATAATGGAATGCCGCTTGGTATCCGGCGTACCGGGGGGTGTTCGATCCCAAACGTTACCGCGCCCGAAGTAGCGGGGATGCCCGGCTAGACCGGAAGACCGACGGGGGTTCGGTGTGGTCCGAGGGGTCGTTAATAATTTGGATAACTACGAGTGCTATTTGCATTAGGGAATGCTTTGTGTTCAAGAGTGATATTTGAGCATGTCTTGATTATTAATTGTTAATATGTATGTTTATGTAATGCCATGATCTGTTTGTGTTTGGTGAGTACATGTGGTATGGTGATACCGTTGGGTGCTCGTTAGAACCTTTATTATGAATTGTAAGTTGGTTGTGCCAAGGAAAGGTTATTGTTATTGAGTTACCATGATAGATAGGATTGCATGATTATGATGATCCCGAGGTACATGTTCCTAAGCGAGGCTTAGGGAGTTTACTCATTGAGATTTATTCTCATTGTTGTAATTCAAACCTTTCAGACCCTCGATCATGAATATGAATGGCCATCCGCAATGTTTTGGGGTACTAATGGATATGGAGCATATGTTGACGGAGTTTCCGGTAGGTGAAGATAGGGTGTATATTAGGCATGCCAGTACGGTTTAGGTGGATGAGGGCGAGGCGTATTGGAAGCCTCATACCTTTTTGGCGTGGTTCTTTAGAGATTGGGATCAATCCTTTGGTCCACTCCGTGGATTTGATAGTCCTTCGGATGATGAGATAGGAGAGTGGGACCTTATGGATATCGTTCCCCCTAATAGAGTTATCACCAACCTGGTTATCGGCCCAAAAGACTCAGACCTCGAGTCGGAGTTCATGGAGTCTGACCCCGAACCGGAGCCTTTGGAGTTTGGTCCTGAGATGGATAGTGACATGTTTGATCTGGGGGGACGCCGCCAGGATATCATGTGAATGATTGATGGGTTTGGTGATTTTGTCTTCTGGATGCCCTCTTTTAAGTAGAGAAGTTAAGTAGATCGACCACCCGATCCTTTTTGAGTGTGTGTGGCTCGTAGTAGAGGCCTCTAGTAAGGCTTGTATTTGGCGCCGTTGTAAGTAATATTATGTTTATAAAGTGGTTTGTTGTTATGTTTCGTTTGTCTCTTTACTATCTCGTTTAATTGAATGTTGAACGGAGAGTTCGAGTTACTTCCGCATGTATTACTCTTTAGTTCGCTTGTATTGGGTTGGCGACGAGTCCTAGGAAGTCGCATATATAACGACCAAGCGGGATATTGCAAGCTCGTAGGATACGTGGCGTGACACAGAGTGACCATGGCACTGGTAGCTCATTGTAATATAGAGTTACACTAGATGGATGTTAAAACTGTATTTCTGAATGGAGACTTTGATGAGGACGTCTATACGATGCAACCTGAAGGCATTGCAGTAGATGATTCAAATAAGCTTATGTGTAGACTGAAAAAGTTAACTTATAGCCTCAAGCAAGCTTCTAGACAATGGTATTTGAAGTTTTATAATGTTGTCACTTCGTTCGGTTTTGTTGAGAACAAAGTGGATCAATGTATATACTACAAGATAAAGGGAGGAAATTTATTCTTCTCATACTCTATGTAAACGGTATCTTGGTCCTTTTTTTTTTTCGGTCTGATACGGTATCTTGTTACGAGCAACGATATGAGATTACTATATGAGACAGAGCGGATGTTGTTGCAGAATTTTGATATGAAAGACCTTGGTGAAGCGTCTTTTGTGCTTAGCATTGAGATCCATAGGAATCGTTCTCGGTACGTATTGAGTTTGTCTCGAAGGGTATTTTTTTATCATATTTTAGAAAGATTCTATATACAACATTGCAAGCTAGAAATTGCTCATGTCATTAAGGGTGATCAACTGAATATGTCATAGTGTCCTCATTCAAATATTGAGAAAGCTCAAATGAAGGATGTATCATATATCTTCAAGTTTGCAATAGACCAAACATTACTTTTGCAACTAGACTTTTGAGCATATATCAGTAAAATCCAGGACACAATTACTAGGTTGCTGCCAAGAAGGTTTTGAGGTACTTAAAGAGGGTAAGAGACTATATATTGATTTACAAACATGTTGAGGACTTGCAGTTAGTAGAACATTCATATGCAGGTTTACCGAATGTCAGGATAATATGAAGTCGACAATAGGGTATATCTTTATATTAGCAGGAATTGTAATATCATGAAAAAACGAGAAACAGAATTCTATATCATCCTCGACCATGCAAGCAGAGTTTGTAACATGATTTACGGCCGCTACTCAAGTATTTGGCTCCGAAATCTCATTAAGGAGTTGACCATATTTGATTTTGTGGATAGGCCCACATGGTTGTATTGTGACAATAACTCTGCAGTGTTATTTATCAATAACAACAAAGGTCTTAAAGGGTCTAAGCATATGGCAGTCAAATTTTTAACCATAAAGAAAACAGTTAATAATGGTGACATTGCAATAGAGCATATTTCCATAAATGATATGATTGCAAATCCACGAACTAAAGGTCTTCGCCCTTATATATTTGAATGACATGTTATTAGCATGGACTTACGAGCATCATGAGATGTTATTTAGTGGGAGCTGTTTTAATTTTGCTCTAATAATGTTTACATTTATGTTTATTGCATTTTGCAACATATTTTTATATGTATCAACTCATTTGTATTCAAGAAAGTGTTTATGAATGCATTGTTATCGTATTAAATACATATATCTGATGAAAATCTTAAGGTATTGTGTACACCTTTAGTAAAGGCTAAGGGCATTTAGTTATTAGCTTTAAGGATATATCTTAGTACACATAAAGTAAAATTAACTAAAAGAATAAGACATATGTAGGTTTATTGGAACCATAACGAGGTTTATTGGAACCATAAGGGTATTATCCGGTGACACATCAGGTTTCGTGACATTTAAGGAGAGAGAATGTGGACTGATAAATGAGATAACACATAAGGTATCACTCCCTATGAATTGTTATTAATTTGCCACACTATCACATTGAATCCATATCGATAGAATTAAAAGCACTTATGACCATGTCATGCTCTGTACGTATTCATGCAGTCATTGCCATGATTCAGTGTTTGAAACTTTATGAGATCGTATTGATTGTTAAGAATAATCACTAGAACAACACAAATGTGCGTATATGAAGTACAATTTCAATTAATATAACTTAAGTTAGAGATGTAAGAGTTTTTCTAATATGGACTACGTTAATTGATATTGTAATTTATTGTTTTATGGGATTTATCTAATACAGTAAGATATAAATATTCTTAATTAGTTTAATATGGGCCTGGTTAGTGCGAGCTGAGTAAAGCCCAGCCTATGATGAGAGGGCATGTGGTTTAAACTCTATAAATAGTGCTCAAGTGTCTTCTCTAACCCTGATGTACAAATAACCTCACATAAGGAGCAGTTACTGAATGGGGCAGTCTCAATAAGCCAATGATATAGAGGGCAATAGAGGAGAAGTGCTTGTATTCAGAATCGTCGCTATTCCGCATCAAGAACGAAGGATCCTAAATTAAGTGTGCAAATCCTCTTTTACTCGATTACAGTTCCATAAATTCTAGTTGTGGAGATCTTAAGTGTCGTTTTCGCGGCTTACAAGAGAGAGATTTATGTCGTGTCGGATTGACAATTTTCCACATTGAACTTTAATTTTATGTTAAAAAAGCCACGTCGAGATCAAATAAGTTTGAAAAGTCACATAAGATGAATCGGCAAAATAGGCACCGAAGTAAACGATTTTTAACCTATTTTGATCGAAAGAAAAGTGATGGTACTCAAGTGCCATAAAAAAATTATGGTACTTATAGTGTACTTATCCCGACATATTTGTTTGTATTCAAATTTAGTGAACTTAGGCTACGTTTGGTACTCGGGATAAAATTCGGAATACGATAAATTTTATCCTATCCCGTGTTTAGTGTCTGCTCAAGATAGGATAAAGTTGGATATAAGAGGGATATAGCTCAGATAAAATTATCCCATAGGAAAGGTGGGATAAAGATGGATAGGATTTTTAATATCCATAATATAAAAGTTATTTTTCTTAAATAACAAACTTGTTAAATTAATAAAATTAAAATATTATTCGAATATAAATAGTATTTGAATTTTAATATAAAAAATTCAAATTAACAAAAAAAATAAAAAAAAATTCGTTTTTATTTATTCTTATTTTTATTTATATATTCAAATTTCTTTCTATCTTATGATATAAATTTCATATATATATATATATATATATACACATTTAGTATTTATATTTATTACATATTTTAGGCATATTTGTATAGTTTACTATTTAATAAAATTTTATTAGAGAATGATGGAAGGGGAAGAAATGAAAAAGAAAATAATTAAAAAAGAAAGAGAAAAATAATAAAAAATAAATAAAAATGAAATAGGCGTGAGTGTCATGATAAATTTTTCTCATATCCGTTTGTGCAATTTTTAGGTTCATTTATACTAATATAACGTTAATAGTAAATAATGGACATAGTAATATGTAAAAATATTCAGCTTTATTACTACAATTCACTAAACAGTAAATAGGATATAGTAAAATTTGGGATAGGATAAATTTTATCATATCTCATATTTGGTACCTACTCAAGATAGGATAAAGTCGGATATAGTAGGGATATAGCTCGGATAAAATTATCTCATGGGAGAGGTGGGATAAATGTGGATAGAATTTCAAATATCCATAATATAAAAGTTATTTTTCTCGAATAACAAACTTGTTAAATTAATAAAATTAAATAATATTCGAATATAAATAATATTTGAATTTTAATATAAAAAATTCAAAATAACAAAAAAATAACAATAAATTCGTTTTTATTTATTCTTATTTTTATTTATATATTTAAATTTCTTTCTATCTCATGATATAAATTTCATATATATATATACACATTTAGTATTTATATTTATAACATATTTTAGGCATATTTGTATAGTTTACTATTTAATAAAATTTTATTAGAGAATGATGGAAGGGGAAGAAATGAAAAAGAAATTAATAAAAAAAGAGAGGGAAAAATAATAAATAAATAAATAAAAATGACATAGGTAAGAGTGTTGTGAGAAATTTTTAGGGTTAATACCACGAAAAACCCCAAACTGGTACATATGTGACAATTTTATCCCAAACTAATTTTTTGACCACAAAAAACTCCAAATTGGTACATCCGTGACAAATTTACCCTAAATTTATTTTTTGATCACCAAAAACCCCGAACTGGTATATTTGTGACAAATTTACTCTCCGTTAGTTTTCATTAAATTGAATTAATACTACAAAAAATCATAAACTGGTATGCTTGTGACAAACGGAGGGTAAAACATAAAATTAGTACATCCGTCAATTGCCGTATGTTATTTAACAAAGCAATTTGACAGAAAATTTAGCAGAAATAAACTAAAGGTAAATTTGTCATAGGTGTACCAGTTTGGAATTTTTGGTGGTCAAAAAATTAGTTTGGAGTAAAATTATCATAGGCGTACCAGTTTGGGATTTTTCGTAGTATTAACCCAAATTTTTATTATTTCCGTTTGTGCAATTTTTAGGTTCATTTATATTGATATAACGTTCATAGCAAATAATAAACATAGTAATATATGAAAATATTCGGCTTTATTACTGTGATTCACCAAACAGTAAATAGGATATAACAAATCCTTTGGATCTTATATCCTATCTTATCCAATCCTATCTTGACTAGAAATCCGGATGACTAAACGCAGCCGGATTTAATATCCTATCTTATTAGGGGTCTCATGTGTGGAAGCCACAAAATCAATGGTTTTAACCAATCCGATCTAGTGAATTTCGATAAAAGCGTGCCATAACCTTTTTACTAGCACAATTTTGGTGTTCTATCACTTTGAGTGATATCGACAATTTTCTTTACTGGAAAATTTCATGTGGCATTTTACAACACTTGTGGTGAAATTTTTTTAAAAAATTATGAGTCATAGTGATCGATTTATGAATTCCCTTCGAAATGAGCATAGAAAAATGACTCCCTCTTCTACTTCTCATCCTTCGCGCGGCTCACCGTCTCGTCCCCCAAGATTACGTCTCGGCCGGAGCCCCGCCCTTTATCGGCCACACCTCGCCGCCTCCCGCCACCGGGCACCGACTGAAACTCGCGTGCTCGTCGGCGGACGCCGGTGACGCGGCCAGGTTCCGTCTCTCCACATCTCTCTCGCTCGCTGCCTCGGCCCCCACCATTCCTCGACTCTTTCTCGGTACGTCGCCGCCGCCTTAACCCGCTCTTCCGACTGCCGGGACGACCAACTTCGGCTCTCGGCCGCTCCTTCGTGGGAAAGCGGGCATCAGCGGTTGCCTCGAGAAGGTACACAGTGGGAGACTATGGAGGCAGCGGGAAGGGTGGGGACTTCGTCGGAACCTACTATCTGGGGAGACATCGACATCTGCGAGAGGTAAGAGGGGTTCCATGGATTTCTCTTGGTCGTCGTTTCTTGTGATTTCGTCTTGCTCATGTTTCTTTCTCTCTTTTTCTGGAATTCGCAGTTACCTGGTGTGCTCTATGTACGAGGAGGCGGCTTCGTTGGCCTCCTCTGTTCTGGAGCGTCTCTGTCGGAACAAGAGTGATCTCCTTGGAGAATCAGGAGACGGTCTTTCGCAGCTGCATGACATGATGGAATCGGCTGGGATGGTGTTAGTGCAGTCTTTGAAAGAAATGGGGAGGTCCCGTTTTTTTTTTTTTTGCTTGATTTCATTGATTTGTTATGAGTTTCCATCTGATGAGTGGGTACCTGTGCTCTTTACATGTTCTCTTAGTTTGATTAATACATGCATTTTGCAGCCTTCCCTGTGTAGTTCATATCATGGGGATTTCGTATCTCACGCCATTGACAAAACTTTCTTATAATCTTTAGAAGCATATTGTCTTTCTTCAGTGTTTAGTTTAAAAGCCTGTGCATCAACCTGCTCATGAGAAGATGTTTCGGGTATCTAACTGTGAAGCATGTCGATACATCAGTAGATCTTAATAACAATGCGGGTCTTGTTAGCAAGTGCCCCAAGGGCACTTGTTAACTATACTTAATTTGAAAATTTTCAATTACAAAGCACTGATCGTGCAAAACATGAGGGCATGTAGTGCATTGGAAAGTGTAAAGTTTCCTTAATCAGTTGCCACTCGTTAACACAATCCTTACAATATTAACAAGATGGACCTGGTCTGAACCGTCTGTTGAGATTTTTAGTCCCCCTATTTTAGGTTATAACTTCTTGAAGGAACCACCAAGGCACATGGCCTGGTGGAAGGGGGAGGGGAGGTGAGGGTGTTAGGAACAAGTTCTGAGTTTGATTGTGGACGAATGTGCTCTGGACCCACAGAGCACTTCAACTAGCAAAAAAGATCTTTAAGGAAGCTTCATGGTGGAGAATTTATTGAGTGCACAATAAATAAAATGACTTATATATGCAAATTTTCATGCTCGCTTTAGTTTTAGGGGGAAAGTTAAAACTGTATGGTAACTGGTAGTATTTTCTTGCAGGACTGCAGAAATTCTGCATAAGCTAACGGAATTGTTCAGTTCTGTTGCTGCCATCCCCGTTGAAGTTCTCCAAATTGGGTAATTTGGTGTCTTCTTGCATTATCGCGTTTTCAATTCTACATGTTGAATAATGCCTTTTCGTGGAATGGTTTCCATATAAATGTTGATGCTTTCCTGACCCTTTTGAAGAGCAAAAGTGCAAAAGAAAGAATAGATCATTGGTTAAATATATTTAGTGTTTGCATCCAATTGAAGTCCTTATTGAAGCTAGTGAGCAACATTTCTCAACCTTTATTTCTCTACCATTGGTGAAGGTACATTTCTCAACCTTCATCAATATGAGGCTGATTTATGCTCATCTTATTTTGGTTATGGGGCTAAACAAGATAGTGTTAAGATGTCTGATTCTCTAAGGCATCCAATTATATGCTATGTTTTGCCTTTTGGAATTTGTGTTCCTTATTTTTGAAAAGAAAATATCTGGAGTTTTGCGTTCTTCATTGTTCTTGTTTATTTTTCCTTTCTTTTTGTATGTTAATTTCTCTGTCTTTGGTGATGACCCCAGACAAGCAACTGGGCTATTTGCCTTGCAGTGGTTTTGCTTCAATGTTTTACATGACTGTGTTAGATCCATATTTGGCCTGCTCCATTTACCAATTATTATAAATGAAACACAAAGATCTCAAGAGGATTTAGGTAGATTGTGTATGACGTTGATGGGTTTATCGCATTTGTGCCTTAAGGCTTAAACCAAGAGATACATGTGATTCAGGCCTTTAAGTTTGTTTGGTTGTTATATCTTCCAAAAACATCTCACAACCTTTAAGGGCATATTCTCCGGGCTAAACAAAGGATTTCACATAACCCACCCCAAACTTTCCCTTACACGGACTTTGCACCCTTTAGTTTCAAAATTATCCACTTTGCACTGTGAGGTTCTAAGAAAGCCTGCAGTCACTACGCCTTGGTCTCTAATGTTATAGGAAATTGTTGGCAAATGTATAGGAATTAGAAGGTGTGAAGTGTAGGCTTTGAAACTAGAGGATGCAAAATGCTAATAAGGATAAACCTGAGGACTTTTTTTTTTTTTTTTTGTAATTGCTTATCATTTGTGCAAAATTGACTATAAGTTGATATATTCGGAAGAGTTGTAGAAAAGCATTACAGTATATTGACATTGCTTTAATTAAGTACCTTGAAGTTTGTATATACTCTTAACTGCTGACAACTTGACATGGGTTTAGGAATGTAGCTCACCTAGATTGACCAAAACCCATTGAATAATATACTTAAATTTCCAAAACAATGAATTATATCACAGTGTTAGTTATCGTGTGTTTGTATTTGTTTTGTAGAAGCAAAAAGTATTTTTTTTATTACATTTTGCCAATATTTAGAATTTTGTTCAAATTTCCAATATATGAAAAAGCTCTATGTGAAGTCATGTGTCAACATCAGTATGTTGTTAAAGTTTCAGGTATTTTGGGTTTTAAAAAAGTCAAAGTGCTTGAGCCATGAGATTTAAAAAAAGTAAAAGGCAAGAGTCAGTTCAATCCTTAGTCATTATGAACTTCGAAATGACAACTTCGAAAATGCTGTTCACTCAAATGAGAGAGAGAGAGAGAGAGAGAGCCTTGTGTCTTTTGTTGACATGATCTGTATAGAGGTGGATAGAAGTAAAATAGGAAGACTTGACAAGTGCAGTACTGGAATATGTTGATTTAAGTTGTACATATCATGTATTGATTTGGTGTATGCTACAAACAATGCTTTTTAAGATGTGGTAACAGCCCTACCCACTTCCACCACACCCATAATGCAACTTGATGATATAGTTTTATTGGTAGTCAATGTCATCTCATGCACTATACATGCCTTAACTTTATTGCAGAGTAAGACCTATGTTATGCTTGGTCCGTATTGTCTACTTTTTACCAATTGTTGGTGTGATATCAGTATACATCCTTTAGTCTCTAAGAAGAGCATCTTTGGTTAGCATGTTGAATGCAGGTTAGATGACCTCTTTTACAAACAACATGAACTTCGCTTACTGGTGCAGTTTCCTATCAGGGCCTGTTTGCAGATTTCGGAAGGTTCTCCAGGGGTTCGAAAAGTTCTAGAGGAGTTCCTCAGCAACTGGAACTATGTGGATGAGAAATATTACAGTCCTGTCAATGCAGAGGCAAATGTTAATTGCACAGAAATTTGTGATGGACATTTTGTTTTGGGAGTTGATAAATATTTGGGAGTTGTTGACATTTATGCGCTGACTTTACTGGCTAGAATATTGGGTGAATTTGAACCGGCCATAAGTTGGGTTGAGAAAGCTGCATTGCCTAAGGATAAGAGGCAGGTAAGAGAGATTTTGCAACCATACTTTTTGAGAACCATTCATTTATGGAATTTATGAGATCATTGATAATTGTTCAACATGCTTGCAATTTGATGATAAGTGAGCCTGGAGTATGCAATTTGCTTCCCATGTTTTCTTAACTTATGTGATTGCTGAAATCACTGCCAAGAAATAGTGAAATAGGTGGAATTGACTGCTTTATAGATT
The DNA here is from genome assembly GCF_021117445.2 of Syzygium oleosum. NCBI lineage: Eukaryota > Viridiplantae > Streptophyta > Magnoliopsida > Myrtales > Myrtaceae > Syzygium > Syzygium oleosum. Next base: position 1,265,133 of record NW_026607500.1, on the reverse strand, counting down.
GTTTTGAGATACATTTTTAGGTATCATCCAAATTAATGGAAAAGGTACATGTTAATAGAAATATATGAGGTTCCTTACCCAAAAAAAAAAAAATAGAAATATATGAGGTTTTTTTTCCTGGCTTACTATTCTCACCCACCCAGCTCCTTACATGGTCATGACTACCGTATTGCAGGTTGAGTTTGGGCCATTTTTCATTATTTCTTGCTGTTATGATGATGGGGCAATAATGTGCTCGACGTTAATATGGATGTTAAAGTGGAACAAGGTCCACTTTTTCCTCTAATGTGGCAAAAGGGACTTAGAGTATAGTGCATGAGGGGAACATTATTCTATGAGTGGGTCTGGTTTCTCCTGTATCGGTTTTGCCTTAACTAACATTGGTGGCCTTCTGACTTTAATCTCAATCTGTCTTATGACATTCAGATGTATCAAGTGTTATGGAATAATGGCATTTAACTGGGCTTTTCTTGTCTGATACAGATCCCATGCCACCCTCTATCTCTCTGTCTCTCTGTCTCTGTCTCTCTCTTGCATGCACGCGCGCGCACACACACACAACACAACACACACACAGACAAGAGCACACAATCTTAAAAATTTAGCCCCATTGTTACTTCTTAAGTTGTTTGCAAAAATTATCTATATTGACGATGCAAAAGCATGGGGGTCAACTTGATTTTGGACCTGACCCTGTAGGTCTGCCTAACTACTTGGACACAGTTCATACTCGGGTGAACCTAGGTCCTGTCCTGATTTAGGTACTTACAGCCCAGTGGACCTTCTAGTGCGTTTCTTATCGTGCATTGATTGGTATATAGAATTTTGTACTGATAAATTGGTGTTTATACTTGTGATGTTGGAGCAAATGTTTAGGTATATTTGGGATACTGCTTGCCAGTTATTGAATCAAATAAAAAGAAGAAAAAGAAACTCTGTTGGATATACTCCGAACTCTTTTTACTTAAGATGTTCCAGGTTCTAGGTTGTAGGCCGGTTTCTGATGTTAAAGGTGGTAGCCGGTCTCTACGGGGTTGAACTTAGGGCATGGATATCTTATCCTTAATACACTTGCAAGGAATTTATCATGTGTCCTGGGGTATTTAAGATGCATTCTCTGGTTAGGCTATCCAGAAAGTAGGCTCCTCGTTTTACTGTTAATTTTCATTTTAGCAGTGATATAGATTTCATTAATCATCTCGTTCCCATTTGATGTATAGTATCTGAATAATTGATTGTAGGGTGATTCTAATATCACAGATGCTTACAAACTGTTTAGCATCTTTGCCATAAGACTATAGAGCATCAGCCGACTTGCCTTGTTTCTCAGTTTAATGTGTAAAGTATTGCATTGTTTGGCTACTAAAATCATTTCTGTGATGGCTTTCAATCAAAGAATGATGCTTCACTTTTGCACGAACTTGATTGAAATGAATTTTGGTTTAATAACACATGGTACTGTCCTTGATGCAGAGAATGTTAACAGTTTGTCATTTCAACTTGCAATTGGTAGGACTTGCTCAGAAGGTTGCATTCGCTATATGCTATCAAGGCCACTAGCTTATCACAAGATCCCCTGTCACATATGCTAAATGAGCATGAAGTTCCTTTAATAGGAGAAGCGAATGCATCGGAAGAATTTATTAGATCCGTAGGACAGAAAAGCATGCCAAACAGAGAACATGATCGGAAACTAGCAATTCTGAAGTTGTATGGACAAGGCAAGCCATGTTTCTGGTTGTTTCAGTCAATCAACGTGAGATTTGGCAATTTTCGGTTAGTCCTATCTAATGGGAAGATCTTGCTGGGATGCCTGATGCTGCTCGCATATTTCATTGTGCGAAGAGAGCGATCTGCCTTGAATAGGTAACTTGTCTTGGCTCTAATGCATTTTCGTGGTACCACTGCCTATTTAAACTTGGTGATTTGCTGAGCCATCACAGAACGTATTTATGCATAACTAGGAAATACCAGTTCCTTGTGAAGTTAATGGCGCCATAAATACCTCTGTCTAGGGGTGACCTGACCGGTGGGAGCCTGTAGGTTCCAGGTTCCAAAGTATGTAGGGTAGATTCCAGGTTCCAAAAACTGGGGAACCTGTTTTGATGGGTGGGTTCTAGGTTATAGGTAGGTGAAAACTGGAACCTGGAACCTTAAACTTTAAACAAATTTTTTGTGTTTTTTCTTGGTCTATGTCTTTGTGTGATCCCGCGATGTTCAATGGCATTAGATGATGAGTGTATAATCTGGAATCACTAATTTGAGCTTTCATTTTATGACTTATTAATGTTTCATATTTTTCGTGTGTTTAAATATAAGTTGTGGTCAGTGTATCGTAGCAGCGAGTAATGGTCATTAAAGGTGATGATTCACTGCAATTGTTCAATTAATAATACAGTTGGAATTTGGGTGAACCTTGGAACTGACCCTGGAACCTATAACAGGATAGGTTCCAAGTTTCAAAGTATGTAGGGTAGGTTTTAGGTTCCAAAAAATGAGGAACCTATTCCCATGGGTAGGTCCCCGGTTCCAGGTGGAACACATACGAAATCCATAACCGCTCACCCCTATCTCTGTCCTGCATCAATATTGGCTATTATGGATCTTTGCATGCGGTTGCGGAATTGGTGGTCTCCTATGAGTTGGACCTTAGGCATGGATATATCTCCTAAAATAATTCTCTGTGTCATGTTCTGGAATTTAGGTATCATCAGCAGTGGGACCACCTTTAATATTTTTGAATTTATTCTCAAGTTTTACGGGTGTCCTACAGAGGTTATGCAAACATGCTTGTAAATCAATTCACTTCCGACGTGCTAGTTAAAAGTAAACCACGGTCAGGTTGGCTTTTGGGTTCTGTATGTGTACGATGGAGTGTATGCTGCTCTATAAACTTATAAGATCCAGAAACTATGAAACAAACTGGCATTTGGTTTCTCAAGAATCAGCTTTTTTCCTCCCAAATTGCAAGAGATATAGTGCAAGGGGTACAATTTAAGTCACCAAAACAGCTTCTTTGGAAAATCAGTGGTAAGGCTGCATGTATCAACCCCACCACATACCCACACTGTGTGGGGAGGCTTGTGGCGTTGAATGCCCTTTGTCTGCTGGACCTGTCAGCTTTCATTCCCAACTCAGACATGCTGTCTGACTGTGGTCTCTGAAAACGAACTTCACCCTGCCAATTGTAAGAATCAGAAGTACAAGGAATTTTTTTTTTTTTCAAAAACAGCTGTTAGTGATTGATGATGCAATAGTTAATTGATTGGTCTTAATACTGCAGTTGCAAATGATCTTTAATTTTTTTCCACCTTGTTTACCAACAGCTGGTTGCTGACTAAAACTGTTGTAACTGGGTTTATGTGAGCCACAGATGTTATTTGCGTTCTTTTGGTGGAATCAGTTGAATGCTCTAAACCACTTTAAGTTTGTAAAGAATTTTAGCCTGGATAAGCCACATATTCTGAACCGTGTTACATGGGTTGTTTTTGGGAACTCATTTTCTAATTTTGGTGTAAACTTGGATGTTGTAGAGAGAGAGAGAGAGAGAGAGAGAGAGAGAGAGAGAGGGATTCATTTCTAGAAAGTGGCCTCCAGTGTTTTTATTGAACTGCTTGTTAGGGAAGTGTTTTTTGAGACAAACTAATCGTTATTCTGATGCTTCGTCAGATTCTCTCGCATTTCAGGTACATCAAGAGACAGGCTTTGGCGCTGAAGAATGCTTTGGTAGATTTTTGGCAGCTTGCATTTTCTTACCAGGTGAACCCTTTAGCGGCTGTTCAACCCCCTGCTTCCATGCCTGCCCGGCCCTAAGAAGTGTTATCCTGGACCGACTGGAGGCAATCTGATGCAAGGAGGAGGTCTCTTCTCTTATATTACCAGGATGCTTTCCCCTTCCCCAGGAGACTAATGTTTGTGACAACTCTAATGCAAAGAGATTTCACGCCTCCTTTTTAACAAACTTTCTGTTTAGACAATTACAGCAGATGTCGCTTAGATAGAGAATTGTTGCCTTTCCTTGTACTTCTTTGTCAATGGGTCGATTCTAGCCAAAAAAAGAAAAGGTTACTATAAATTGCGGGAAACGTATCGAGGCTTGTTGTACGTTATAGGTATGTCATTGAGATACCTTCAGAGTACCGAGCCCCAAAATATTGATTAGGAGAACAACCAAAACACCTCTGTATTGTAATCTTGATATCTTAAAGAGAATATTTCAAATAAAGACTTAAAGTGCAGCCCTTTTTCAATGAAAGATCTCAAAGTGGGTTTCATTTCAAACGAAGGCTTGAAGTAGCTAAGTTAGTCTCAATTAAGGGTTTAAACTCGTTAGGTCAAATCATCGCCAATCAGCTTTTTCCAATGGTAAGAGCAAGGGTAGTTTTGTAACTAATTTGCAACTAGGTAAAAGAAGTATAAAATCCTAAAAAAACAAAAAAAAAAAGCTAATATCATCAATAATCTTAAATTACTACACTCATGCTACATTTACTTCAAAAATCTTAGATTTACCACAATTTGGGGTAAATATGGTACGGATGCACCAAATTGGAGTACATGTGGCACAAATGTATTAATTTGCGATTTTTTTTACATTGAAATTAGTTTAGGATAAATATAGCATGACTATATTAGTTTGAGAACTTTTGTGATATAAAAATTAGTTTTTGATTAATGTGACCCGAGTGCACCAATTTAGGATTTTTGATAATATTAACCCAACAAAAACCCCAAAGTGAATTTTGAGTTTTTCGTGGATTCCTACATTCCCCGATGCTTGAACTCTCAATTCGTCGACACCAAATCCGTTCGAGACAAAATTGGGTCCATCAACCGAAAGCGACTTTGAATTCTCAGTTTGTCAGATCACTAATTTATGTTTTCGCCTTTTGCTGATGCCTCAAGTTTGTCGCCCAATGGCAAATTGCTCCTTGCTCCTTTCAAGTTCGTCGTCACAATCTCCATCCTTAATTAAAGGAGCAGAAGCGTCGATTTCGTCTAAGGAGTTTAGAGAGGCTTGGGTTCTCTCAAGTCCATTGTCGTGAGCTCCATCCTCAGCTAGAGGAGTGCTTTCTACCACATCATGTGAACACGAGATGGATGTAGAAGCTGCTGGGGTTGATGATGCTATTGTTGCTGCTGCTATTGGTGTTGATGCTATTGATGAATTCTTCAATGATTTTTGCTATGGCCTAACCCACCACATATCTCATAGTTATTGTAGTATTTAGTCTCTTCACCTTTGCTCCAGTAGGCTATTTGCACAAATTTTTTCTTCCTTGTCTTCAAATAGTTATAAGTTATTTCATTCACATACTTTGTTCTTTGTTTCTTCTTCCATCAACTTGATTGGGTACATTTGGCGGGTGAAATGGCTCTCTAGCAATCCATGTGTACTTGAAATCTACAACATGCACTAATATGGCTATAAGTTTGCATGAATGTTTCTTATTGAAACACTTGTGAACACATTATTCAAGTTGTTCCCTCATACATATAAAAGCCACCATAACATGATAGCAAGGTGTTAGGGCTAGTGTTATCACCTAAAGGGGGGTGAATAAGTGATTTTACAAATTAAATAATTTAAACGTGTGGAATGAATATAGTCGAGGTCAACAACTTGTATGATTAATATCAGATGGATGCGTATGACAAACTTGTATATAAATTGTCATCAGATGATTGCGTCTGATGACTAAAACGATGTTCTGACGAACTTGTTTGACAGATATGTATGCAGTATGATGTCAGCAATAATAAATAAAAGTTTAGGGATAGAGAATACTACACACAGATCTTTATAGTGGTTCGGCTTTATCGAGCCTACGTCTACTCTTCACGCTGGCAGCCTATTGGCTGTATTTCACTATTGAATCATCAGAAGATTACAAGAGCAGTGCTTCTCAGATGATAGACTACACTATCACGTATACTCTTCACTCAAGTAATTTTCTTTCTAAAAACACAACGTGGAAAACAGTAATCACAAGTGTGTAAGATCGAAGCTCTATTCAGACTTTGAAATTCTTGAATCTAGTTCTTCTATCTTGTACGACGTTTGCACTCCTTTTATACTCCTCTACTTCCAATCTATCCGTTGGACAGTCTTCAGAGGATTGATCTCCAAATCAACCCGTTGGAGATTCTTCCCAAAATATGATACATAGCCATTAGAAAAAGAACCATTATCTCCAAGTGATTTGATCACCCATACAATCAAATCAAGGTTTCCATAAGTATAGTTCTTCGTGTTTGAGGAACGATCTTGTGATTACCAATTAGGATATCTTAAAATATCAATTTGATTATCCTACATAAACAAGCCAAAAATAACACTCATTGAATCTGGCGAGTAATTTTGAGTCTGATGACAAAGTCCTTTCATCGACTAAATCTGATGACTCAGCATTTACCTACATCAAATAACTTAGGTGTAATTTTGGTCAGTAATAGATTGTTTTGTCATTCCTCAAAACTCATTAGGGATTTTGCTCAACAATCTCCCCATTTTTTATGATGACAAAACTATCCATATGTGATGTAAACAAAATATAGTCTATTCGGATGATATAACTTTTGAAGCATACAAAACATTGTTAAGCTTTGAAATATATCAGTTCATATTTTGCCGCTCCCATACTTCATATTCATATCACTTGCATTCACATCCATCCTTTATAATACTTCTCCCCCTTTTTGGCATCAGCAGAAAGGATAAATAACATAATCAATAAAAATGCAATAAGAGTTCAGTATAAAAGTCAAACTACCATTGTCGAATCATAAGTCAATATTCAAAGGTAACACCAAGTCAAACACAGAACAAAAATCAATATGGAAATTTGAAATAGATAGTTCAGAAATGATAAGATGCGAAGAGATGTGATCACTTTTGCTGATTTTCTGGAGGGGTTGAGGGTCCTGCAGGTTTAGATGAAGAGGTTCCAAAAGATGCAGATAGGAAAGGCACTTGGACAAGATGGAGACTAGAAAATTGGTTCAATCGTTGCTCAATATGTGATGAGAGCTGATGAATTTGGCCTGCAGTGTTAATTGCTGCAATTTGTACATTAGTTCTAACTTGAGCCTTCAAATTGTTGAATCTTGCTGCCATCAAGTCCTTGATCTTCTGAATTCCTTCTTTAAGTTCATTGCGTAGTTCTCGGACTTCATTTTGAACTGCAGCTTGTCTCCATCTTAGATCTGTAATGGCTGCATGGTCTGACATGGATGAGGAGATATTGTATCCAGAAGGAGTATGAGTGGTCTGAATGTCAACAGATGCTGCTTCTTTCCCTTTGCCTCTTGGTTGATCTTTAGAAGGACTGTTCTCACAATCATCTCCTTCAAGGGGAAAGTCTGCAGAAGTTGCTGCTGAAAGAGCTACTTCTTGTGCATTCTAATTGTGATCATCCTGTATGTCAGGTAGATTAAAATCATTGTCCTCAACATCTTGAGCATTTTCTTCTTCAAACTCCTCCTGCATGTTATTTTCCTCATCATTGTGAGCATTTTCTTGCTCAAACTCTTCATGCATTTCTGCTTCATGATCATGTTCAAACTCCCCCTGTCTCCTAGAGGGTTCTTCCTTAGCTTCTTTCTTGGCAGTGGCCATTATCTCTTGCTAATTTTCCATGACTACTTTGTTGATGATGTCACTAAGTGAATTCATCAAGTGGTCCTCCTCTTCTCGCAGTCTCTGAATTTCAAGCTGAGTGGCAGCATGTCTGTCTGCACGAGATTTGTACTTGGCATCTTGAATAATTAGCCATTGCATAAACCTTGACTCCTCAAGGCTTCTTTCATCAGCTTGAGATTGTTCAGCGGATTGGTCATCAGATATCTGCATCTTATTAGAATCACTGGCCACGGCTTGAGTTTTTTTGGCTGGTCTATCAGTTCTGGAGGCTGTCGGCTGCACTTTCCTCTTTCTTACTAAGGGTTCAATTGATTCCTCCTCATCAGAATCATGAAAAATGTTAACAGAGCCCTTGTTTTGTGCACTCATCACTTCTGCAGGAATAATCTTACCCTTCCTATCCTTCCAATTTTCACCATCAAATCTGTATTCCATCTTAGTCATCATGAGTTCTCCAATAGTCATAGTTTGAAGAGGTTTACCTTTGAGTTTTTCAGGAATGGAGATTTTCAGATACTCAAAGATAGCGTTGATCAAAGCTCCATAAGGGAGTTGACCTTTACTCTTTTTGACAGTTCTATACATTTGAAGGAGAATCATATGTGATAGAGAAATGGGAAAGGTGGTTTGAATCGCCCAAATCAACTTGGCCTCATATCGAGAGACATCGGTTTTGGAAGATCCTTTGGGTTTGAGACAATTGATGATGATTTTGTGCAGGACAATGGAATTTAGAGGAAAAAAAGAGTGAGATACATGAGAGGTGGAGTCTCTGATGAAAGAAGAGTCACCAGACAGAGATCGATATGCTAAATCCGAAGTGATAGGAATAAGAGAATATTCTGTATATTTTACTCCTAGAATGGCAGCGAGATCAAAGGTTGATAACTTGTAATCTTGTTGAAAAATAGAGAACTCAATTTCAGAAGGAGAAATGAATGACAGATTTGAATAAAAGTAAGCCGTGAGTTCTAGGTAGACTTTGTGAGGGAGAGAGCACATTCTTTGAAAATCAAGATTTTCAATCATACTCTGAATTTTGATATTGAAATTTTCAAGGAAGCTTAAGTCTACAACTCTGTTATTCATTATTCCTCTTGCTAGAAGAGAGTTGTAAGCAACTTGATGAGTTTTGTTTCTAAACAAGCTATCACTTTTCTTGTCATCAGGAGAAATTCCAGAAGTGGGCACAAACTCAACAAATAGTTTTTCATCATTATCATCCTTCCTATTATCATTGTTTTTGCTTTTCTCCAAAGTCTGCCGTTCCTCCTCACCAACGAATTCTTCTCTTTCAACATTCGAATGTTCTCCTACTTTCTCTTTTCCTTTCCGAAAAACTCATTTCTTTATAGTCACAGGGGTTTCTTGAACATTAGAGAATTCTCTAAAAACTATCCCCTTGTCAGCAACAGGCGATCTTCCAAGCCTTATACCCTTCTCATATTCTTCCATAACTTCACGTTCAGATAGAAAACCTAAGGTTTTACATACGGCATTTACAGTACTCTGGTCACTCCGATTTTCTCGAAGTACTCTAATATTTTTTATCATTCGTCTTGCCATAACAAAACGATCACGTTCTTGAACAGGGATACGTGGAGATTTATTACCTGCAGACGATTCTTGCTCAGAGCCCGAGTCAGAGATATCGATTTTCTCTGCTTCTCCACCTTTGTCTGCTCTGGTGAACATTCCCGCGATTCTGTTCGATCGTCTGGAACCCTTGATTCCTTTCTTTGATTCAGTGGTCGATTTTGGTTCCATTGAAGAGATTTTTCAGTTTCCGAAGAAAAAGATGAGATCTTTTAGGGTAAGAAGTGTGTTTGGAGATCTTTAGGGTTTTAGAAAGTAGAATGTGTGTTCGGAGAGAGTGTGAGAGTGAGAGAGAAGATGAAAAAGGTTTAAACCGAGAAGTACTATATATCGATTTTTATAAAACCCCTTTTGGAAATGTCAATTGACAGTTATGGGAAATTTCGGAAATTATATTCTGAAAATTTTGGGATTATAATTCTCAAACGGTATCAATCAAAGCAATTAATTTCAAACAATCATGATATTAAAAATATATGAGATATACATACCTTTTATAAGATGAGTTGTACGCTAAAATCAGACACTTCAAATATATACTTGATCAAATAAGTCATCAAATGCAATGAGAGTTTATTCTGCACATCTCAATAAAGTGGGTTAATGATGTTTAGTTTATCTCTAATAAGCTCAAAACTTTTCTTCTCTAGAGGTTTTGTAAAAATGTCAGCTAATTGCTGTTTAGTGTCTATAAATTGTACATTTATATCTCCTTTTAAAACATGATCACATACAAAATGATGCTTAATATTAATATGCTTAGCTCTGGAATGCAAAAAAGGATTTTTGGTCAGATTGATGGCGCTAGTATTATCACACTTGATCTCCACAGTTGAGTCTTGGATGTTGAAGTCTCTCAATTGTTGTTTCATCCAAAGAATTTGAGCATAGCAACTATCAAGTGATACGTATTCTGCTTTTGCCGTTGAAAGAGCTACAGTTTGTTACTTCTTTGAATACCATGAAACAAGCATGTGTCCCAACAATTGACACGTTCCTAAAGTACTTTTCCTGTCTATCTTGCAACCAGCATAATCAGCATTAGAATATCCAATAAGAGTCAAATTTGATCCCTTAGGATACCACAACCCAAGTGTAGGATTACTGCTAACATATTTGATAATTCTTTTGACTGCAGTAAGATGAGATTCTTTTGGTTCTGATTGAAATCTTGCACACAAACAAACACTGAACAGAACATCTGGTCGTGAAGTAGTTAAATATAAGAGAGAACCAATCATGCTTCTATATAATTTTTTATCTACCGATTTTTCTTTTTCATCCTTGTCTAATTTAATAGAATATGACATTGTAGTATCTGTCTTTTTGCAATTTACCAAACCAAACTTTTTCATAATTTTCCTGGCATACTTTTCTTGACAAAGAAAGGTGCCATTTTTGGTTTGTTGAATCTGTAATCCAAGGAAGAAAGTTAACTCTCCCATCATGCTCATTTCAAATTCACTTTGCATCATTTTAGAGATATTCTTACACAATTTTTCATTTGTAGAACCAAAAATGATATCGTCTACATAGACATGAACAATTAAAATATCTTTACCTTTTCTTTTGATGAATAGGGTAGTGTCTACATTACCTTTTGTGAATCCATTTTGTTCCAGAAAGCTGCTCAGTCTTTCGTACCAAGCACGTGGTGCTTGTTTGAGACCGTATAATGGTTTCTTGAGAGTATATACCTGATCAGGCTTGTGAAGATCTTCAAAACCTGGAGGTTGTTCTACATATACATCCTCTTTGATGTAGCCATTTAGGAATGTACTTTTTACGTCCATCTGAAATAGTTTAAAATCACAGAAACTAGCATAAGCCAGTAAAATTCTTATTGCTTCTAACTTGGCCACCGGAGCATAGGTTTCATCGTAATCTATTCCTTCCTCTTGTGAATATCCTTTAGCCACAAGTCTTGCTTTTTTTCTGACGACTTTTCCTTGATCATCCAGTTTATTACGAAATACCCATTTTGTTCCAATAACTGAATGATTTTTAGGTCTGGGAATAAGTTCTCATACTTGATTGATCTGGAATTGTAAAAGTTCCTCTTGCATAGCTTCAATCCAGCTTTCAACTTTCAATGCATCTTCAACATTCTTTGGTTCAACTTAAGAGATGAGAGCCATTTTATTCATGACTTCGTTTGCCTTTTCTCTGGTTTTAATTCCTTCATCTAAATTTCCAATGATAAGGTCTTTAGGATGACTGGATTTTTACTTCCAGTTTCTATTGAGTCTTTCATCGTTTTCATAATTGAGATTTGATGATTCTTCATTGTTTTGTTGGTTTGATGATTCTTGAGCTTCATCAGATCTTTGATATGATCATTTTTGCTTGCCGTCAATTCTTCAGATGCTATGTCCGGTTCTTCAGATGCTGGGTTTTCAGTGTCAGAATCATCTTGTTGAGTCTGAATTGAGTCTTCAAACTTGATATTTAATGATTCTTCCACTGTTTGAGTATTTTTATTATATACTCTGTAGGCCTTGCTTGTTGTTGAGTATCGAAGAAAAATTCCTTCATCTGACTTTTCATCAAACTTACCAACACGATCATTAGGATTTTTAAGAATGAAACATTTACATCCAAAAATCCAAAAGTATGAAACATTTGGACTTTTACCTTTGAACAATTCATAAGGGGTTTTTTCGAGAATTTGTCTTGGAAAAATTCTATTTGAAATATAACAAGCTGTTGAAACAGCTTCAGCCCAAAAATGTGTTGGAGTTTTGCTTTCAAATAGAAGAGTTCTAGCCATTTATTGTAAAGTTCTATTCTTTCTTTCAACTACTCCATTTTGTTCAGGAGTATGAGGTGAAGAAAAAATATGTTGAATACCATTTTCATCACAGAAATAAGAAAAATTTTGATTTTCAAATTCTCTTCCATGATTAGATTTAATGCTCGAAATAGTGTAACCCTTTTCATTTTGTACCTTTTTGGCAAATTTTGAGAAATATTCATATGTTTCACTTTTATGAGCAAAAAAAGAATACCCAAGTGTATCTTGAATAATCGTCTACAATAACTAAACAGTATTTCTTACCTCCAAGACTTAGAGTTTGAATAGATCCGAAAATGTCCATATGAAGCAACTGCAAAGCTCGGTTAGTGCTTACATAATTTATTGATGAACTTCTTACCTGCTTACCTTTAGAGCAAGCTGAACATAATTCTGTGCTTTTAAAATTTTGTTCTGGCAATCCTTTGACAAGTTTCTTGGAAGCTATTTTGGAAAATTAACTTGACATTGACGTGTCCGAGCTTCGTGTGCCACTGATCAGATTCTTCTTTTATGGAAACGAGACATTGCAAGTCATCAGACTTTGTGTCTAGTAGGTAGATGTTTTCATGTCTTCGACCCGTAAATGATTGCTTGTTGTCTTTACTTATCCCAGAGCATTTGTTTTCTTGGAAAGTAATTCTGTAACCAATATCACATAATTGACTAATGCTAATTAAATTGAAATTCAAACTTTTAACAAGTGCGATTTCATTGATGATGAGATTGTCAATTCTGACAGTTCCCTTGCCAATTATTTTTCCTTTGTTGTTGCCTTCAAAGGATACACTTCCTCCTTTAATTCTTTCTAACTTAATGAATTTCAAAGGATCTCCGGTCATGTGTCTTGAGCAACCACTGTCAAGGTACGACTTTTTCTTTCTTTTCTTTGGTACCTGCAAAAGATAAGTAACTTACTTTTTCTTTGGTACCCATATTTTCTTAGGTCCATTTTGGCTAGGATCAGTCATTCTCATAATATCTCTTTGAATAGGTCTCCAAACCTTAGGACAGTCACTCTTAAAGTGATTTGAATCACCGCAATTTAAACATTTTTGGGAAGTTTGACCATTGAATTTTACAAACTGCTTTTGAAAATGATTTTTATAAGCAAATTTAGAAGGTCTTTTCTTTAGTCTTTCTTTGACATTCGGAAAAGAATTTTTCAATTCAGTTTTTTTCTCAAAACCTAAACCTGATTTATTATAATAAGGAACTTGAATTGACAAAATATGTTGAAGATTTTTCGAACCCATTGAGAATTTTTTGGTTATATTAGAAATGTTGTTTTTCAAAAGTTCTTTTTCATTAGAGATGTGATCAAAACTTTCCTAGAAATATTTTTCAAATCAGAAATTTCCTTTTTCAGTGAATCATTTTCCTTTTCAAGAAAGTCTTTACTCTTCTTGATAAGATTAAACTCTTTTTACAAGAAATCAATATTATCCTTTTGCGAAATATCTTGTTGTTTTAAAGATTATTTTCCTTTTTTAAACATTCAATTGACTCATCAATTTCCTTGTTTTGAGTTGTACTTCTTAGAAACACAATTTCCTTCTTCAATACAGAAATCTTTTTGAAGGCAGTTTTATTAACAGAGATTAATTCATCAATATAATTTGCAACTGCTTCAGGAATATTTGAACTACTTACCTCATCTTCTTCATCAGAACTTGATTCTGAGTCTGATTTTGCCATCAAACAAATATTGGCAAACTCTTGTTCGCTTTCATCATCCTCTGAGTCACTCCATGTTTCAGCTTTGAAAGCCTTCTTATGTCGTTCATATTTCCCTTTATTCTTTTTGAGAAGAGGACATTTGGGCTTTATGTGTCCGTTCTTTTTGTAGTGGAAACATATCACATCTTTGTTTTCTTCATCTTCGATACTAGATTTATTCTGAAAATTTAGCTTCTTGACTTTTGATGGCTCAGAATTCTTGAATTGCTTCTTTGACTTATTCATATTCACCTTCTTTGCCATCTTTCTTAGTTTCTTGACCATGAGAGCCAATTCTTCATCTTCATTTTCATCTGAATCTGTATCTGTGTCATCTGAATCAATGTTAGTTTTTAAAGCAATGGACTTTTTACCTTTGGGTTCTTCAATTTCTAAGAACTTTTCAGTTTCATAGGATTGAAGAGTTCCGATAAGTTTGTCCACCGTGAGTGGTCTGATCTCTTGAGTTTCTTGAATAGAAACTTTAATGTTGTTCTACTCTTTTAAAAGAGCTCTCAGTAACTTGTTCACCTTCATAGGTTATGAGATGGGATTGTTTTGGAATTCAAGCCCATTTACGATCTCAGTGAATCTGCTCTGCATCTCAGAAATTGTTTCATTTGGTTTCTGAGTGAAAGACTCGTATTGCCCAAGGAGAATGTTGAGATTTGTCTCCTTGACTCTTTTTGTTCCTTCATGGGCAAGCTTGAGACGATCCCAAATTTCTTTCGCAGTTTTGAGATTTGCAATTCTTTTGTATTCACACTTGCCAGACCATTGTATATGGCCATTATGATCTTTGCATCCAAATGGATTCTTCTGGAAATTTCCTTGGCCGAGAGAGGTAAAGCTTGAGGTCTGATTTGCTCTCTAACTCTTTCAGAAGAAGGTGTCTCATTTTGCCCTTTTGAAGTTTCTGGGGATTTTGTTTCATTTGGGATGATTTCATGGTCAACAATGTCCCATATGTCTTGATTTATTCCCAAGATGAATGTCTTCATCTTGTTTTCCCAGACACTGTACTCAGTTCCATTGAAATAAGGTGGTCTGTTGTTGTGACCTGACTCAGCATTACTAGCCATCAAGAATCGTTAGCTCAGAAATAAAATAACACTTCAAAGAAAAATGAGCACTAGACTTTGATACCAATTGTTAGGGCTAGTGCTATCACCTAGAGGGAGGGTGAATAGGTGATTTTACAAATTAAATGATTTAAACGTGCGGAATGAATATAGTCGAGGTCAACAACTTGTATGATTAATATCAGATGTATGCATATGACAAACTTGTATATAAATTGTCGTTAGATGATTGCGTTTGATGATTAAGACGATGTTGTGACGAACTTGTTTGATAGATATGTATGCAGTATAATGTTAGCAATAATAAATAAAAGTTTAGGGATAGAGAATACTACACATAGATCTTTATAGTGGTTCGGCTTTATCGAGCTTACGTCCACTCTCCACGCTGGCAGCCTATTGGCTATATTTCACTATTGAATAACCAGAAGATTACAAGAGCAGTGCTTCTCAGATGATAGACTACACTATCACGTATACTCTTCACTCAAGTAATTTTCTTTCTAAAAACACAACGTGGAAAACAGTAATCACAAGTGTGTAAGATCGAAGCTCTATTCAGACTTTGGAATTCTCGATTCTAGTTCTTCTATCTTGTATGACGTTTGCACTCTTTTTATACTCCTCTACTTCTAATATATTCGTTGGATAGTCTTAAGAGGATTGATCTCTAAATCAACCCATTGGAGATTCTTCCCAAAATAGGATGCATAGCCGTTAGAAAAAGAATCATTATCTTCGAGTGTTTTGATCGCCCATACAATCAAATCAAGGTTTCCATAAGTGTAGTTCTTCGTGTTTGAGGAACGATCTTGTGATTACCAATTAGGATATCTTAAAATATCAATTTGATTATCTGCATAAACATGCCAAAAATAACACTCATTGAATCTGACGAGTAATTTTGAGTCTGATGATAAAGTTCTTTCATCGACTAAGTCTGATGACTCAACATTTACCTGCATCAAATAACTTAAGTGTAATTCTGGTCAGTAATAGATTGTTTTGTCATTCCTCAAAACTCATTAGGGATTTTGCTCAACACAAGGGATTCCACTAATGTCCAATCTTCTACAACTACAAGTTTTAAGTCTTATATTAACAACCCTCTTGTCTCTATATGACCCATTAATTCCAACTCATCCTCCCCATTCTAGGCAGAAACCCATGATGTTGAATGCTTTTCTAAAGATCCAATATCTCTTCCGTCTTAGGACAGATCACAACGGTTTACTTGGCTAATCCATCCCTTTGCTTATGAATCCTCTCCATAAGCTGTATTCTTGGGCTGCATTTGATCGTCTAGATTTCTAGACAGAATAGGACTGGATAGGATAGGATTTGAAATCCAAGGGATTTGTTATATCCTATCTACTATTTGATGAATCGTGGAAATAAAGCCGAATATTTTCACATCTTACCATGTCAATTATTTGCTGTGAACGTCATATCAGTGTAAATAAACCTAAAAATTGCACAAACCAAGATGATAAAAATCTCTCATGGCACTCTTACCTACTTCATTTTTATTTGCTTATTTTTTTTATTATTTCTCCCTCTCTTTTTTTAATTATTTAATTACTCTATTTCTTTTTTTCCTTTCCATTATTCTCTAATAAAATTTTATTAAATAGTAAACTATACTAATATACCTAAAATATTTAATAAATATAAAGAAATTAGTATTGATTTATATATATGAAATTTATATCACAAGATACAAAGAAATTTTGAATATATAAATAAAAATAAGAATAAATAAAAACGAAATTATTGTTATTTTTTGTTATTTTGAATTTTTTATATTAAAATTCAAATATTATTTTAATTTTATTAATTTAACAAGTTTGCTATTTTATATTATGGATAATGAAAATCCTATTCACCTTTATCCCACCTCTCCCATAAGATAATTTTATCCGGACTATATCCCTTCTATATCCGACTTTATCCTATCTTGAGTAAACACCAAACACGGGATATGATAAAATTTATCCTATCTTGAATTTTATCCCGATTACTAAACGTAGCCTTGTAGCTTCAAGCATTGTCATGATATGCTGGTCCCCAACATCAATGACGCTTGTGTTGAAGCTTTCACATCAATTATTTAGGGAAATGTTGCATTTGAAGCTTGTCATAAAGTGGGACTTACTCTATTGGATTGGAGGCCTCTAGGACAACCAATTATAAGTGTTCTCATCAACTACCCTTAACTCTTCTATTGTCAAGTTAAAATCACATATCCTAAATGTCATGTCAGTCTTTTAAAGCAATAGTTTAAATTCTAGTTCTTTGTGAAGGAACCTAAAGTTCTCATACACATGGCTCAAGCAAAATTTATGTTTTGTTTTAGACATTAAATTTGCTAGTACTTGCACCAATTCATTTTCCTTGTCACACAAGAAAAGTCCACTACTTAAAATTTGTAGAATCATTAATCCAAGGTTTTCTTCAATTATACTAGTAAACTAGTGCAATGTCTTGTAAGTTTCTTGTCCCACAATTGTCTATGCAAAGGGATTAATCTAATTGTTTTCATTTATGACTAGAGGTGCTAAAAGTATATCCTTGTAACATGATGACAAATGGCAACCATCATACCCCACAACGCGCCTCTGCACTTTGCAAGCATATAAGAGCCAATCATAGCCCTTAGAACAAATTGCCCTTAACTTATTTGGTGCATTCTAATCGATCCTCACATGTTTCACATTTTTTATGGTATCGTTCCTAATGGCTTTTTGGAACTGCTTAGCATTATTAAAACACATCCCCAACTTGAAGACAATATTCTCTATATCAACCTTAGGATTGAACTCAATATATTTATACTTATTTTGGCTACTCATATTAAGAAAATCTACATCATTAGCTAACACATCTACATATAGGCTGCTGTTTCCAACGTTCATATCCTTCTCCATTGAACCATCACCCTCGGCACATCTTACATTTTTTTAGTATAACTGATCAAGATCAATAATGTCAAACCCATCTTCTTCAGCCCTTTAGCAAACCTATATCAAACACAGATTAGTTCACAATTCCACATCCCTCACTTGGTGCAAAATGGAAGCAAAAAAAAATGTTAATATTTTTCTAAAGAAACGCAAGTTGCTAAAACAAGGTCAATATGTTTCAAAGCCTATGCCAATTCCCCATAATCATACTAACTCATATTTGTACATAGAAAAACACAAGTTATGATTACAGCACATTATAAAATTTAGACGGGATTAATTCAAACTTATGGAGTTATTAAACTTGTAAAGCTGGACAAGTTTCACATTTCTCCCACAAAATTTATTCCCACTTCTTTAAATGTCAAATCAGCTCCTTCAAACCATTTTAAATTGACATTTGCTTAAGGCCATTTCTTGTTCAAATCTATGCATCAAAAGGCTATGTACTCACAGTTACAGCAATGTCCATTGCTTCAAAATTATGAATACTATTTTCTTTTGACATCACTCCGCATCGAAATGAATCTTCACCAGTTTTGTGGACTTCACGGTGCTTGAACACGATTACTCAGTTCTTGAGGATCACTACTCATATTGAAGATGATCAGTGTGGAAATTTAGCATATATCCATAGACTGTTGTCTTCAACCTTCACTTAATAAAAGTTCACTGCGAGCTTGCCTCCTTAGTTCTTTGCAGATGCAGAAGAACAGCATCAGAAGCACTAGTGAACTCTCAGAACGTATTATTATGTCTATGTTATTCCTAATTAACCAAAGCAAACCTAAAGGAAATGACCCAAAACACAGAGTTGATGGTGGCCAAGAAAAATCAAATTAATGACTTCATGGGTCTTTTACATTAAATTAGCGGATTGATCCTTAACGACAAACATATATGAGAAAAACAAAACGAAAACAGTAAAAAATTGCACGATTTGCACAGAAGAAAACCGTAAAATCGGGGACTGTGACCAGCACTAGTGATCATGACGATAGCAAATCCAATTAGAAAATGCATGCCGGATTCCACTTGCCATTGAAAAATGCAGCCGCATGCATTGATTCCCACAAAAGGAGATGGAATGCACCCACATGTTTGCCCAAATAAGAAAAGAAAACATTCCTTCTACCATCACTATGTTGTTAATGCCATTGGTTTGGTATATTCCATGATATCCCCGCACCTTATTGACATGTTTGCAATCGCCTTCTTTTGGTCGAAACAAAGAAATTAGAGGGTGCGCTCACAAGGTAGTGCTTTTACGAGTTTACCTCTGAGAAGGGACGAGAAGGGATATGATGTCGACGGATTGAGAGTTTAGGGTTGCTGTGGGTCGATGGACCCAATTTAGTCTCAAACAGACTTTGATGTTGATGAACTGACAGTTCGAGCATCGGAGAATCGAGGAATCAACGAAAAACTAAGAATTCAATTTGGGGTTTTTGATGGTTGGGATTTTACTCATTTTGTTTTTACCCAGTTGAAAGTTTTTGATAAAATTGCACATGTTCAAACTGCCAAAAGAACCTTACCCACGAAGATTTGTTTCTACAACCAGTTCAGATCCTTGTTTGAGATTAATTTGTTCACTTCGGTTCTTATTCGAGGCAATATCTATTATGAACTTTTGTTTATGAAAGAAAGAGCACTATTTCAAATCCTTCTTTGAAAAATTTCCCAAATGCTTTATAAGAGTAAGGGTTAATACCGCGAAAAATCCTAAACTGGTACACCTGTGACAAATTTATCCTAAACTAATATTTTGATCACAAAAAACTTCAAATTAATTTTTTGATAAAAAAAAATCCTAAACTGATATACTTGGGACAAATTTACCTTCCGATAAGTTGCATAATATTACGAAAAATTACAAATTGATAAATCTGTGACAAAAAGGAGGGGGTAAAATCCCAAACTAGTAAACCTGTCAACTGTTACGTACCATCTAACTCAGAAATTTGATAGTAAAATTTACCGAAAAATTAACGGAATGTAAATTTATCACATATGCACAAATTCAGATTTTTTTAATGATTAATAAATTAATTTAAAATAAATTTATCATAAATTTATCGATTTGGGTTCGTCACGGTATTAACCCAATAAACTAACGAGAATTAACTGACCGCTTGAAAAATTGGCGTTAAAGGGAGCATATGGCATTGTTAGTCCTTTTCCGAGGAGTCGAAAGAGAAAACCAAAAAAAACCAGGCACCACCCTTGTGCGGACCACGGCCCCCCGCCGCCGCCGCCGCCGCCGCCGCCCGAACCCGGCGGTGACTCGCGAGCGCGCACTTCTTCCACCATCCGCCGCTGCAAAACCCGGCGGTGGTGAATGAATGCTGACCGCTCCGTTTCGTGGTGGCAATCCAGCTTCCCTCGCGAGCTCGGTTCCGATCGGACGCTTCCGAGGCACCGCGACCCGCAACCGCTCGCCGTCTCCGACCCTCTCGATGCAAGGCGGAGCGCCGGCGGAGGCCGACGGCGGCGGCGGCGAGGAGAAGGTCCACGTCCACTACGACCACCTCCTGCCCTCCAAGTACGCGCGGTGGACGGCGAGGTAACCTCTTTATCCGCTCCCGGCCCTCTTAGCTTCCTAGATCCTGGCTACCCGCGATTGAAATTTTCCTTCTTTGCGGAGATGATGATGGGTGGTGGGTGTTTTTGCTCCTCCCGTTTCTCGCAGGGAGAGCTTCGACTTCATGCACGACAGGCCCTGGCAAGAAGTTCGGGACTTCTACTCCAATGTCATCAATGGGCGGTCGTCGGTTTCCGAGCTGTTCGGGACCGAGGTGATGGTTTATGTTTAGTGGTTGCTTCGTTTCTGATGCTGATTCTAAAGTTATGATCTGACTGCCGGGCCGGCTTTTCATAGGGGGAGTAGTTCAGTGGAATTTGTTTTTGAGAAGAGTCAAATTTGGTGTTTATACCTTGGGTTCTGGATAAAGAATTCGGGCATTCTGTTTTGGGTAATGTTTCTCTGATGAGCAGCGATGGGATTCAAGCATTTCCCCAGTTATGGTTTTTACCCTCTTGAGCAATGTCAGACAATTGGTACCTGTCGAATGCGTGGGCTTAAGCCGAATCTCGACCAAAGCCATTTATGAAGCCGTTTATGATTGAGTAGGATATTGGAGTGATACAAGTCTACCTGTTCGATCAACTCACAATCTGTCAAATTTTTGTGTTCTATTATAATCTTGTCTATGGCATGATGACGACAAAGAAAACTTAATGATGGCGAAGAAACTACAATCCCTATCTGAAAGAATTAACACAGATATTCGGTCTCCACTTATATTTCGATGTGGGAGCTTTATAGTATATAACCTTATTGTCGTTACTGTTCACTCATGTATCACAAAACTTCCATGCGTCTCTTTTTTGATTTCTCATAATTTGTTCATCTTAAGAAGTTAGAACATGACGTTATTATATTAGCAAAACGATCCGTTATGTTAAGTCATGCCCCCTTCTTTTTTTCCTTTTTTCCCCAATCAGCCATTCACCATAGCGACTCTACTAAATTTGGTTATAGTTATTTTTGTTATGAAGGACTATGAATCAATTTAACTCATGATTCAGGGAACTCCATTTTTTGATTGTAATAGAGTTTTTGGTTTTAGAGCTATCAAATGCTTATCTCCATTCATTTGAGTTCAGGGTCTTATTTGGACTTGGATGGCCTACTGAGAGAAGACACCATATAGTTTTGTTATCTTCAATGTACTGATGTCACCCCCTCTCCTCTTTTGTTTACCTTTTTTTGTTTTTTCTAAATTGAAATTCTTATGACAAGATCCTCAAAACTCAGGACGAGAATTACGATTCATTCTCCTGCTAGTTGACATGCATTCTGTTAGTAAAATAATCGAACAATTAGATATTTGAAGTCAGCACTGACTTGTATTCAGAAGCATGCAATACTCCTTTGGTTATTTTGATGTGTCTGAGTTTAATACGACTCTTCAATGAAGATACTATGCACTCAATTTTGTGTTGCTTTGATGCAAATAATTCCATTCTCTTCGCAATCATGTCTAACACTAGTAGCACGACAATTTGATTCTTCGCTTTTTCTCAAGAGAGACAAACTTCTTCTTTTTTCCTGTCTTTCGTGTAGTTTCTCAAGGTAATAGTTTTTTGACCGGACACACACTTTGTCTAGAAGCAAGAGTTTGAACAAATAGTTTCCTAGCCAAATAGTGAAAATGTTCTTCCACGAACACAAGGAGTAGGAGTAGGGTTGAGTAGGAACAAGGATTGGCCCTGTCGTGATCCACCCTTTTCGAGATTTTAGAATCTAATGTTTGATTTCGTTTGCCCCTCTCCTCGTCTTACCTTTAAGTGAAGGAGTAGGGCGTGCACAAAAGAGGAACTTATTATTAAGTTGTTCTGTTGTATCAGTGTAAATTAATATCTAGCTTGTTGATATGTGTCATATACCCTCCTGTTGTAATTTTCAACTTGTGCTTCAGAAATTTGTGAATGAGAAATTAAAGTGCTTCCATGTACTGTTGAATTACCAGTACACATTTTGCAGGGGATGGATTAGCATGTGTCCCTTATATGTTTTTCCAATGTCTTCTCTGGAAAAGTTACTGAGCTCTGGTGTGGCAAAAAAGGCATATTCAGTCTACCTCTGTTAAAAATTGGAACTAGTTCTTGCTAATATTACAGCAGATGGAAATGGAATCATGATACTTCAATCTTGTCCCACCATGATGCCCTGGGAATAGCCCTCATGACATGAGTCTGCTTAATTTAAGATGATCTTATAAGACACTGAAGTTTTCTCATATGCAAAGTACAAGATCAATTGGTTAATTTATACTTTCATCTTAGTTAAAATATAAACCTCTAGAGTGTGTATTATTGAGACTAAGAAGTTGCATCAATTTAATAGATGCAATATGCAAAATGATACGCATCAGGGTCTCTGTTCAAAAAGTTGTTGGAAGAAATTTGATTGTTGCCCAACCTGTACAGAATAGGCTGTTCTGATAATCTGTAAATTTGGATGATAGTAGTAAGGATTCTCTGTGTGGAAATTTGTTAATGCAAGTTTTTGGTGGTGGTAGTGATTAATTGTAATAGGTATGTGTAATGTCTCAATTCTTGGTACTTAATATAGGGAATTTTCTTGTCAGAGATCTCCTGTTCATGATGATACAAAAATTCCAGAGACTTGTGAGAAGTCTGGACTAGACAGTCTTCCAGGAGGGAATAGGTCTGGAAGATGGGAAAGAAGAACATATAAGATTGTCCTTTCTTATCATGGTGGTTCTTTTGATGGTTGGCAAAAGCAGCCTGGCTTAAACACCGTCCAGGGGTAAGTTGTTTCACCTTCTGATTCTACCTTGAGCATTTTAAGTCTACACTCAATGCGTTGTCTTATCTGCGCATTATGTTGTATTTGGTTTACTATCAATACCTTGCTTTCTTTGTCATAATTTTTTGATGTTGCCTATCTTCTCTATATTTGTCATTTATATGAACATTGTAATCTATAACCCCCTCATGACAACTCTTTAATTTCCAACTTTGGCGCTGACTTGAAGCTTTAACAATTAGTCCTCCACTGCAACATGTAGACCCAGTTCTAAAGTGTCTTTTGGGAGGTTAAATATGCTAATGGGCAACCAACCACTCACCATGAGGGAGAGTAAAAGCACGCTTGTGGACACTCACATGTACTTACTAGCATCCACTCACCAAACTAAGAAAAAGTGAAGCCATATGCTGCAATTTTTCTCTCCTATTTCTGTACCTAATCCTGGCATCTATATTCCCCTCTTAGTCGTGAAACTTGATTTGAACCTTGGGTTAAAACTCTGACATGATCTATACCTATGAACTTTTATTTTTGGACAGCTCAATAGAAAGATCTCTAGGGGAGTTTGTGGATGAGAAGAAAGCTAAGCTCCTAAAGGACAAGTCCTTGCCGGTGGAGGGCTGTGCTTTGGTTGCTGGGCGTACCGACAAAGGAGTAACGGCTTTGGGGCAAGTCTGTTCATTCTGTATGTTTTATAATTCATTCTCATCAAAGTTCTCCTATGCGTCTATCTTATTGAACAGTTCTCAATTTTTGAGTGACTTCCTTTCAAACGTATTCATTTTTTCCTTCTTGTAAAGGAACATCAAGCATGGCAAACTTTATCTGCTTCCTGCTGCATTAATTAGGGCAGTTTTAGTGAAAGTTATCCTTCTCATTTTCAAGAATTTAAAATATTTATTCTATAGGCAATGAGAGGGGGACTTTAAAACAGGTTCACATCGGACCCTCCTGTTATTTCTGGTTCTTCATAGATTTATAAATCATGAAATCCCAAAGTTAGATAGGATAGAAAGAAAAATGAACTTGAAGATTGCAAGTACGTTGGAAAATGGATTCTTGGTTGGCTAGATCAGAGTTGTCTTTTCAACTTCGAGAGAGTAATATCTCATGGCTCGTCTTTGAAGTAAGATCTCAACCAAAATGAATCCTATTTAATATTTTATAAAAGTGAATCTAACTTCTCAAGGAACATAAGAAACGCTTATGATTATTGTAGTGACAGTTTCTATCTCAGACCTATGAGATGCCTCGCATTCCTCGTTGAATATGTAAGACACAAGTCGAATCCCAGTTCAAGGCCAAACATAATACTGTTTGCACTTGGTGGTTTGGATAACTGAGCTTATATTGGGCTCTTAATCCATGCTATAAAACCGTTCCTTAACACTAAATCAACCCCAATTGTAAAGAGAATAGCAACCTACCTCTTTTTATTTTAATGAAGGAACATAAACCTGAATAGTGAAGGAAAAATGCTGGAGTTGCTAATGATCCTTGTGTGGCTCTATGTAATTGATACCTTATAATTGCTGCATGCTTGAAAGTGCTTTGTTCACAGATGCTATCTTGATGTATGAGAAACCCTTTTTTTTTATATCAAAGGAGAGCCATATATTTCAATCATTTGTTGTTGTTGGGGGGAGGGGGGGAGGTGGGGGGTTGGGGATTTGGGTTTCCTGCAAGCTTAGTGAAGATGGAGCATACGGCTTGTAGGTGATTAGCTTGAGTCAAGACAGTTGTTTGGTTTTGATGCCATCCTTTTTATTCCTTGTAAGCACTTTTAATGATGTGGAAAGGTCCTCATGTGCTGTGAAAGATAAGTAGTTGTCCACTATATCTTTGTTGGTATTGTAGGAGCTGTTCTCTGGGCTGTCTGCTTGCTGAAGTTTTTGGGTCTTTCCTCTTGTAGTTAGATTGTAAATGGTTTGCAACCCCTTGGTACCCATTAATGGAATTTTATGACTATTGTAAACCTGAAAAGAAAACAAAAGATTGATTAGACTGGCCATCGCCTAAATGATATCGGAGATGGAGACTTCCCAATGTTGCTCTACATAATGTCATATTTGGTCTCACCTATTCTCAACATGATTTGTTTAATTAGTCTGTTTGAGATTGCCAAAAGCTTTAGCCTTTTCAAGCAAAGTAGTGAAAAGTCGCATTTTGACTCGCAAAATAGTAAGATATTGCGAGTCAAAACCAAGATACCTTGTCAGCTCATATTTAAATTACACTTAGACTAGTGTTGAACTTCTTAAAGTTTTTAAATATCAACCACACCTACATTTGATATTTTAATTTTTAGACCAGCTGACCGTGATCCTACAAAATTTGACACGGTAACAGTGCAGGAGATCTTTAGTTCAAATCTTTCCAGGCCCCTATGTGTCCCTATGTGTCTCCCTTATTATATAGTGCTATGCTTTAGTCTTAGGCCAATATCCAACATACGCGTGAGGGAGAGTGTGAATGTTAATAAAATGTTAGACCACTTCTTCGTATAATAGCTTAAGGGCCTGTTTGGTTTGACTTTAGGTTTTTGCTTGTTGCTTTTAAATTTTGTATCTCACGGACTTTGACCTTTTTTTTTTTTTTCTAATTTTGGAACTCCTGAAACTTTTTATATACTTAAGTGTCGACATGTAGAATTTCCATATAACTTTGTGACAGTTTTTTGGAATTCAAATAGTTATTTGAAATTTTGGTAGGAACTTTTTGCTTTTGTTTAAATGCAAACACACATGCCATAAATTTTCAGAACAGTTGGCAGTGGTCCCACAAGTTTACCTAAGAAGCTGAACTTGCTGGACTATATATTGCAACTAATCTTCAGCCTAATACATCACTTGAACTAGCAAGTCCGAATATGTAGAAATGACCAGTTTGCATTGATCTTAAAACCGAGGCACACCCACTAGACTCCCAAATAGTTTTTGTGGGACGAAGTATTCGTCCAAGTGGCGGAGAGCTTTAATTTATTGAGTCAAGCGAACTAAAAATCTTTTACAGCATGGCCCATGTAGGATAGAGGAATTCATGGTTCACAAAATAATATATGTTATTTCATGTCGGGTCAACACAACCTACTATTAAATTAACATCCATGTGAAAGATCAGTGGACAATCCAAGTAATTGATACCACTTTGCATCAAATACAAATAAAAAATAAATAATTTGACAAATAACATCGAAAATTTGACATTTTTAGGTGTAGGGCTGATAAATTTATAATTAGTGTATACACTTTAAAATTACGCAAGCCAGTTATTTGCTGGAAAATTTTATCATTCATATGGCATTTTCATATCTTATAAAATCTTATGATTTTACGATTCATTCTTACAACACGATTTTATGAACACCCCAATGATCTTAGATAAAAATAGGTTTTTTTGACTAACTTGTTTTCAAGTAGGTCCTACTACTGGATCGGATGAGTTTGGTGGCTCATGGATGAGCAAATAAAACCTTTGCTGCACTTATCATCTATGAAGTTACTTTTATTCCATATTTTTAGGTGGACCTACTAAGTAACTGTTTTCGGCTACATATATCCAGATACATGGAGAAAGGATGTTGAACCTCAACATATTGAACTCGCCGTTAATACTGCAGCACCAAGGAGACTCAGGGCTTTATCTGTTTCTGAGGTAATGGTTTGCTAATTACTTTTAGCAACAGAAGCTCCTGGACTCTCCCTGAAGAATTAACTGATTTTATTTTGCTGGGAAGATCTTTATACTTTTAATTCGCGTAGAACACTGATGTGGAAGGTCAGTGTAGGTATCACGTTCATTCCATCCCAATTTCTCTGCAAAGTGGAGGCGCTATTTGTACATATTTCCTTTCAAGGATGGAGAAAATGGGGAGCCAAGCGAGGGGACTAAGGAGAATGTTAATAGTGCATTCAGAAGCAAGGGATTCGGGAATGATATTGGTAATGAGGATCTTCGGAGTTTAAACTTATCTGATAAGGATAATGTTTTTGAAGGTGGAAATAAACAAGTGAGCTTTGAAGTTAGTCGGGTGAATCAATTTTTGCAGCTTCTAGAAGGGAAATTACTGTCATACAAGATGTTTGCTCGAGATACTAAGGCTTCAAGAAATATGTAAGCTTTCAAGCCTCAAGATACTACTAGTGCTTTCTTGAATTAAAGTTTAGTCCTATAGATATTTGCAGTCTAAATGATCTGTTTCCAAAACTTCTTTTAGTCATTTTTTACTGTTGAATCTTTCTGTATGGATGAGTAATAATTATGCTTTTGATCTTTTCTTCAGATTATTGAGGGAATCTGCATCTTAATTTTCTCTTGATATGTAATTGTTCATATTGTTTACATCCGATTGTTGCTTGTATTGTATGCTTTAACCACTGTGCTCATGTGGTGATTTTTTGTTAAGATTAGGGAGGGCACCTAGGAAGTATTGAAGGAAAATATCACGTGTGCTGTTCTAAATTTCTTACCCATAAAACATCTGACACGATGATCATATTGGTGTTTGAATGTTATTTCTTTTACCATACTACTGTTGTCGATTCCTTGCGTATAATGAGAAAGGCTTGTTTTGAGGATGGTTTAGAATTCTCACTTTAATAGCAGTCTGTTGAGCCATTGTACATTGTTCACTTTTTTTAAATTGAAAAGTTTTTCTCTTTTCTAGACATCTAATCAATACCTCTTGGAGGAGTCACTCTGAAACCAGAGCTAAGTTTTTATTTTCAGGTGCATATTGTGCTGTTTGGTTAAAATTAACTGGTTCATGTTTGCAAGAAATATTAAGCAATCGTGAACATTAATAGATGAGAAGATTTTAATAAATCACAATTCATGCACAGGGGAAGGTGATGTTCATCTATTCAAGATAGATGTGTAAAATCTAATTCTTATCTAAGAATCTGTAGCCAAGCAAGAGAAAAATTGGAGCCAAGACAGAGGTATCTCTTGAAGAGATACACGGCTGAGTAGATCTAACCATTAACCGGCAAATCTGTGAGGAAGAGGCCAAATATACAATGGTAAGTCTCAAAGTTGTGAGCCTGGGTTGGTAGAGAACTTGAGAAATATGAAAGAACCAGATATCAAAAGCGGTAGTTTACGGTTGGTAGAGAACTCAATCGAATAATGGATATCTATGTCTGGATGGTAGTGTACCTGATTATTGCTTGATTCCCTTGGAAAGAATGCTATCTGAATCGTTAATATGCATCCGTGGGTAACTTGATTTCTCGGTGCTTTGAGGATCCTTGCTCTGGCATTTTACCGCTGTAACCTTGCATGCTTGACTTGTGCTTCTGTGCCTTACTGAAAATCTCTTCTGTTTCAGTGGCCCACCAACAGAATGTTTCCTGTATCATGCTCGTGCTGCTTTGGCCAGATTAAAAGGCACGGTAAGTATTTTCCCTTCTGCAATATTTCATATTTCTTCTTCACTTCAATGCTTGATCAACTATCAATCTGATTCATGTGTTTTTTATGCTTTGGGCTGGTTGAAAGATGCAGTACGGTTTTTTTATGTTCTCCAGTTTTATGGCTAATAGCACTCTCTTTTATGTTAAACTAGGATCACCAAGAAGGAAGAAAAGTTATGTGCATTGAGCTGGTTGCTAATCGATTCCTTCGGAAGGTACTTTTTATGTCTATTTACTGCTCGTGAGAGCATGGGCACGTCAATTCAGTTTTATTTGGTCAGCAGTCCTTTGCAGCTTTCCTATAGAATTTGATAGAAGATCTGAACTATCATGATTGCTGATTCACTCGTCTTCCTATGGAATCATTCATTTAACCTTCAGACTTCTAAGATTGTTCAGTTCTGTCATTGTATCAGTTTGATCTGCTGTTAGTTTCAGCCTTAAAAACATCTTGCGGTGGTCGATCATTGTGCAGATGGTTCGGGTTCTTGTTGCGACATCAATAAGAGAAGCAGCGGCAGGTTCGGAGGAGGATGTGTTGATGAAGCTGACGGATTCAACATGTAGACGTGCGACTGCTCCTCCAGCTCCTCCTGATGGCCTGTGTCTCGTTGATGTCGGGTATACAGATTTCAGTCCGAAAATTTGCCTCATTAAGGGATCTTGAACTTCGTATCCGTGCTGTGTCATGAATTAACCAAACTATTCTTGATATAAACAGACATTTTTGTCTTCCATTTTCCCTGCAATCCCTGCGGTTTTGGACTGATATTTGCCAGTTTTGATCCTATCAAATTGTCATGCTTCATAGGATTGTCGACTAAGGGAATGAGTCATGTGGGAACCATCATTGAAATTGATTTTTAGGTAGTTCGGACATATGACTTTACTAGATCCGCTAAAGCAGCATCAGTTCTCGGATGAATTCCACCTATTCATTTACTTACTAGTTTTGGTGCAAGTAAAATCGTTAAAGTGATGTTTTCGATTGTCGGCGAAAAAGACTTGTTATTACTGTTGTTGTGATGAAATTCTCAGCAGTATGCATGTTTCTCTAAATTAGCTATACATTATCTTAGCCTCGACATTCTCAGGGTCGGACGAATTCGGGTCTAATCTACGTAGCCTTACCTTTCAACCGGACCATGCACGTACGGGAGCTTAACGCGCTAAGCTACCCTAATATCACCACCGAGCCGAACTACCTTAAATTTATTTGTAATGTCCACGCTTAATTAATGAAAATCCAAGAGGTAAAGCAACCCGATCTTGATACCGATCCTGATCTCAGTCTTGAATCATCTGAATCCGAAGGAATTCACCATACTTGAAGAAAGAAACCAAGCATGAAGCAACCCGAGACTTGACTTGTGTGTTCCCTTGCTCAATCCTTGGTTTCTACATCATGTTACAAAAGTCTGCGTCCACTACCTGTGAATTTTTGTGGTGGAGACTTTAATTCCACTCTCAATATGGCTAAAACACACTCTTCATTAATTGAAAAGTCTAAAACTCAATTAAAATAGACAACTAAATTGGCCAGAAAAGGTAAGTAAATTGGGATTTAAACACCATCTCGAAGCCATAAAGAAAAAATTCAAAAAAATACACACACAACCCAACTAAGAATCCCATGAAGATAAGCTGCAAATATATATAGTGAAAGCCAACAAACAAATTCAAACTTCGTTGGCAAGAAGATGGAGTTGAATTGTGTGTTTAGATCCCAATTTACTAGCCTTTTTTGGCCAACTTTGTTGCGTATTTGAATTGAAGGCATCTTAGGCTTTTTAAGTGATAAATGTGTGTTTTACTCCATATTGGGAGTGGAAATAGAGTTGCCCTTTTCGTGGTGATAAGACAATATAAAAATGAAAAAAATCTGGTAATTGAACATCAATGCTCACATAATAATGATATCATTAATATTTTCCTCATTAATACCATGCGACGAGTTTACCGCGCATTTCACCAAATCACCCCTACTCCTGATTCATGACAATTCCTTTGCATGGCGAATTATCAGGTAGTCTCTCAACTTGGTCAAGACTCAAGGACCAGTCCTTTGTTATCAAAGTGGGGAGCCTCCTATATGGTAATTGACCAATTCTAGCTCACAAACACCAGGGTTAGTTTCTTTCTGATCACTACTGCATCACAGACAAGCAAAATTATCCAGCCAACTGTAATAACTAGATGAAGAGTGATCTTTTGCCAAATTTGTCTGTCCAACTTAGAGGCCAGCCTGAGATCTCTCTCCTAGCGACAGCATTTTGGTACAGCTCATGCAAAAGTGAGACATTAACCTCCCTCCTTAATTTGTTCTTTGCCTCCCCTTCCTCTCTCTCTCTCTCTCTCTCTCTCCCTCCCATATTGTCTTCATCTCCTATTCTTGGCAATCTCTCTCTCAAGGGTGCTTGCTTTGTGCTTGTGTGTTGTCCATCCAATATTGCCTACCTCCGTTCCAGGCCCTTCCTCTCACCCGCCCCCCAAAAAATCCACCAAGAAAGGAACCTCCCTCAATTGCAGCCTGGCCCCTTCGGAAGGGCGCTGCACGCGGCGGCCCGACGACAAGTGCGCATAGCCGTACCATCGTCGACCATGGCTCCCCAAGCTCGAGCAAAGTCTTGGACCCTCTTGTTTGTTATCCTATTGCTTGACGGAGCGGCAACCACCTTCGGTGCCTCCTCGGAAGCCGATGTCCTCCTCAAGTTCAAGAGCTCCCTGGAAGATGACAAGAAAGCGTTGGCCAATTGGAATGGTGGCTCCCCGTGCATCGGTGACCAGGCAAATTGGATCGGCATCCTTTGCACGAACGGCAGCGTGTGGGGGCTGCAACTCGAGAATATGGGGCTCGAGGGTGAGATTGACGTGGACTCCCTGATGGGCTTGCCGTCTTTGAGGACTCTGAGCTTCATGAACAACAGCTTCGACGGCCCGATGCCCGAGATCAAGAAGCTCGGGGCTCTGAAATCCGTGTTCCTGTCATACAACCATTTCTCAGGGGAGATCCCTGCCAATTCCTTCGCGGGTATGTCGTATTTGAAGAAACTGCATTTGGCGGGAAACCAGTTCAGGGGTGCCATACCTTCGTCATTGAAGCAATTGCCGAGGCTTTTGGAGCTGAGGCTCGAAGGGAACCAATTCACGGGACGGGTCCCGGAATTTGAGCAGAGCGATCTCTTGCTTTTGGATGTATCCAACAATGAATTGGATGGTCCGATCCCGGCAAGCCTTGCTAACATGAACTCGAGCTCATTTTCAGGTAAGTTCTATACGGCGAAAATGCCCCAGTTACTGCAAAAGATTAATTGAGCATGCTAAGCATCTTCAAAATGCTCCATCAGCTTAGAATTCAGAAAGTTTCGTAAAATTACATCTTGATCATACAGACTCACTATTATGCAACTTGTGAATACGTCCACATTGAAAACAAACATTAGATCATTATATACTCCCACATAACTATGAAAAGTTTCCTTCAAACAATAGAATAACTAAGTACTTGTTCTAACCAATTTTTGAGGAAACTCCTAAAAACATATGTCCAACAGGCAATAAAGGATTGTGCGGAGCACCGTTAAGTCCGTGCACGACTGCAGATGCTCCAGCATCACCAGATAAAAAGGGCAGCTCAAGTTCCACCGCCATCATGATTTTTGCAATCGTAGCCTGTGTACTCTTCTTGATCACCCTTGTCTTGCTGATCTTGTGCCTGCGAAGGCGGAACCGGACCTCACAATCGATCGAGGCCCCTCCACCGTCCAACCTGCAGAAGAAGGCGAGCTTCAAGGAAGATAGCCATATCAGGCACGGCTCTTCCGACCACTCCAGTAATGGCAAGAAGGCCGAGAACTTCAAGCTGTCATTCGTCAGGGACGACCGAGAGAAGTTCGACCTGCAGGACTTGCTGAAAGCGTCGGCAGAGATATTGGGGAGCGGGTGCTTTGGGTCATCTTACAAAGCAGCCCTGTTTAGTGGGACCGCCATGGTGGTCAAGAGGTTCCGGCAAATGAATAATGTTGGCAGAGAGGAGTTCCAAGAACACATGAGGAGGCTGGGCAGGCTGAGACACCCCAACTTGCTTTCTCTTGTGGCTTACTACTACAGAAAGGAAGAGAAGCTCTTGGTGTCCGATTACGTTGAGAACGGAAGCTTGGCTGTTTATCTACACGGTAAGTTCATTGGTAAGAGGCACTTGTTTTTTCATAAGTTCACTAGGTGTTTTTCTCTGCTATAAGTGTGTCCAGTGAGGTGATTTATGAAATAGATTTCCATTCAACATATGTCGCTCCGCTTTAATTAGGTCGAGTGCATACAGATTTGATTTCAATATGAAAAAGAATAGTAATAATTGGGACGTTTCATGGGCACGGAATTTACGCCACCTGCTTCATTAATTACAGGTAATCATGCTCGAGGCAAGCCCGCTCTTGACTGGCCAACGAGGCTGAAGGTCGTTAAGGGAGTGGCCAAAGGACTTGCCTATCTCTACAATGAACTCCCCAGCCTCATTGCCCCGCACGGTCACCTCAAGTCCTCCAATGTCCTCCTCTCCGAATCCTTCGAGCCTCTTCTCACTGACTACGGACTCATCCCCGTGATCAATCAGGAAAACGCTCAAGACCTCATGGTTGCCTACAAGTCGCCCGAATACCTTCAGAACAAGCGCATCACAAAAAAGACCGATGTCTGGAGCCTTGGAATCCTTATCCTGGAGATCCTGACAGGAAAGTTCCCTGCGAACTTCCTGCAGCAGGGTCAACAGGGAAGCGATCAGGATGACTTGGTGACGTGGGTTAGGTCGGTTGCTGGGGAAGCTGATCAGTGGCCGGCCGAGGTGTTTGACAAGGAGATGAGGGCCAAGAGCGGGAGTGAGAGCGAGATGCTCAAGCTCCTGAAGATTGGTTTGAGGTGTTGCGAGGTTGATGTCGAGAAGAGGTGGGACCTGAGGGAGGTCGTGGGGAAGATCGAGGACGTGAGAGAGAAGGACAGCGACGAGGACTTCTACTCTTCTTACGCAAGCGAAAGTGAAGTTCGCTCGTCGAGGGGGCTATCTGATGAAATCAGTTACTCTATCCCCATCTGAAGCAATTCGTAGAATTTCGAGTTTGAGAAGCGATCTGACATTTTAGAGGAGGAATTTAAGTGTTCTACAAGTTGATACTAGCTAGGGGGTGGCTGATTTTGTACCTTTTGTCAAAATTCATTCATATATAAGGGGGCAAAAGTTGCTGCGGATCATGATCAAGGTGGGGTTGGTCGAACGATTTGTTTAAACGCGGTCTGAACTAATGAGAACACTTGTTGTAATTTTTTCTTTTTTGTTCAACTCAGGCAACAACAAGAGAATGCTATTACTGTAGATTTTTCTTGTTTCCAGTAGAAACATGCTTATATAAGTACTCAAAATAACAAAGTACGAACCAAGGCCAACGCCTAGTCTGAGTCTCCTAGGATAGAGCTCTTTTCTTATCCCATACAACCAGAGTTTGTAAATGAGAGGTAATACAATCAAAAGTAGACATATCATACATAGATGCTGTCAATCCCATCTTTGCTAACTTGTTTGCACAATGATTTGCGTCCCCGACACATGCTTAATCTTCACCTGCTACAATGCAGCTAAATTGTCCGTGTTCATTCAAAATCAAGTTCAAGTTAGGGACGTCAACATTAGTATTCCACAAAGCATATATCAAGTATCAGATTCAATCTCTAACTGGTTATATTGAGATCTGAAGCAATAGGGAGTCCTTTCTTAATAGCCCACATTTCTGCAGCAAACGCTGAAGTTTTCCTAAACAGCGAGTCAACCCTTCACCCATTCTGCTTGATCATCCCTTATTATGCCTCCAATTCAGCAACGTTAGTCCTCTCCACCACCGCTTGGTCAGAATTCAATTTAACCAGCCAGCTTGTGGAATTAGCCATTTCGCTCCTGATCTGAACTTCTTTCAGTATTGCTTAATCTTTCTTAATTTAACATTTTGTTCCCCTGCATGGAATTATGATTAAAGACAAAATTCCTATATATCCAAAGAACCCTCAATCCCATCAAGAAAGCAGCACTTCAAGAAATCTTAGGCCTATTGTACCGAGTTTTAGTTCTCGCATCCGCCCTATCCACTCCCTTAAGGACTTACGGTAGCTCCCTGCCAGAGAAAGAGATATTCCAATACCATCCCTAGATTTCTGAGCAAAAGGAAAATCTCTTAGCAAATGAATTATAGTTTCACCATGAGTATCACATGGATACACATCTTGCACATCCATGCCTCTGAGCAAGCCGATGCCTTGTGGAAATACTGCTATGAAGAACCAACCATATAACATTCTAGGGGTTACATCACATTTCCATACCCAATTCCAGTTCTCCACTTTACCGTCTCTCAGGTCTAAATCCACGGCAATTTAGTATGCAGAACGCAGGCTGTTCTCATGAGTGTTGGGAGAAGTTCCAACAGAAATTGACCTTCCTACCTCCCTTCAGACTTATTGGAATTCCCCTGATTACTTGAATAATATCTCGAGGTAAATCACCAGGACGATTGAGAAGTCCCAAGTCCCAGGGCTGATCAAACAATCTTTAACCTGTGAGTCAAGGTCTCGCTGAAACATTAGGAACAGGAGTTACCGCTGTCCAATTGTCCTTCAAAAAAATTAGTTCAGCCATTTTCTGCAAGATATGTCTCAGCCATTTCCTAAGACTTTATCACCTTGTTCCAACATTTTTTCCAGTTCCTCTCAGACTCTCTTCAAATTTGTATTAGCTATGTACTTCTTTCTAACCAATTCCCCCATTTCGCTTTCCTATCCCTACAGACTCTCCGACGAATTCTCCAAGGAGGGCCATGTAGCCAAGACCACCCTCATCCTTACCCTTGGTGACCTTTTCCCACCCCACAAGGTGAAGTATTCTTTTTGCGTATGTAGAATCCCACAGGGAAATCCTTGTTCATCTCATCCAGGATGTTACGAGTTCTAACAGATATTTTTTTGTAATTTCATATAATAACCAGGTATAGATTCATTCACAAGTTAAAGACAGATTAACTGGCAGGAGATAACATACCTGATTTACATCCTGGAAGTTTCTTTCTCAACTTCAACTCTCCCCATATGAAGAGGAAAGCCGAGATATTTCGCGAAATCATTCAATGCACTTATCCCCGATAACCCTGCATACTTGTTACAATCAGGAACACACGTTCTTAGAGAAGAAAACTCTAGATTTAGCAGAGTTCACCTTTTGTCCTGAAGCAGTAGAAAATAGGTTTAGAGTGTTTTATCACAGATTCACTTCCAGCCTCAGAAACTTCTCCAAAAAGAAATAAGCCACCTGCGGAAAACAGATTAGAGAAGGATGGACCTCCTTTAGAAGCTCTCCAATGTCCTGTACGACATTCTTCTTCGATCATTTGACTGAAAACTTCCACGCAGAGTACAAAAATTGTAAGGGGAGATGGGGTCCCCTTGTTTGATACCACGACTAGGACAAAAAGTTTCCATCATGCTCCCATTAAGGAGAATTGTAGTTTAAGCAAATGAAACATAATTCATAATCAAATCCACCCAATCATCCAAGAAGTTAAAAGGACATCAAGGTTCTTCTGATGAAGTCCTATCCAAGTCTATCATAATTGTTTTGAGATCAATTTTGATAGAAAAATAAAAACCTTTTTCCTCTTAGCTTGCTGCACCATGTGAGAAATCTCTTCGACAATAATCACATCGTCGTGAGTATCTCTCCCTTGCATGAAACTAGCCCGGTAGTGACCGATGATGTTATTTTACAAAAGGTCGAAGTCTTTTCATTGGAA
The DNA here is from genome assembly GCF_021117445.2 of Syzygium oleosum. NCBI lineage: Eukaryota > Viridiplantae > Streptophyta > Magnoliopsida > Myrtales > Myrtaceae > Syzygium > Syzygium oleosum. The sequence goes on along the minus strand of NW_026607500.1, from coordinate 1,228,759 downwards.
CCGTTAAGAAATCATTATCATGTTGAGGAATCTGTCTAGTCCCAAAAATTGTCTCTAACAGTCGCGCAGACAGAATTACCAACCACGTCCCGCTGACCTTGATAAAAATTTAGCATGGAGCACGTCAGGACCAGGAGATTCGAGAGGTTTCAAATACGACATAACTCTTTTAGTCTTGTTGTCAGCGATATCCACATCGAGGCAGCTTATAGTTTCAGCACCCAGGGTCTTAATTTGACATAGATTGCCATTCTCAAAGATTTTTTTTCATTCCATCCTTTTGGTACGAAAAAGATTCTGAAAATGAAGCAGAACCATGTTAGTCACAGCTCCTTACCATCGGCGACCCAATGACCCCACGAGTCTATAAGAGAGAAAATGCATTTTTCACTTCTCCTAACGACAGTCGCCGTATGATAATATCGAGTTTTCTTTCCCCATCGGCTATCCAAACAGCTTGAGATTCCATCGACCAAAGGATTTCTTCCTGTTCAAGAATACCATGATGCTGTTTTTGAAGATCTGCATCAAGGTCAATGAGAAACTGATTAGGATTGGTCTCAAGGGCGCCGATCGTTCCTTTTGTCCTTTTTCATTGAATTTTATTACAAAATTGTCACCCCAGCTACTTCATTTCATTTGTCGGAAGTTATGTTGTCAGACTATGAAACTTTTGAAGAAAATCATTGGTATCCATGTATGATAATGAAAGATGTGCGAATAACGATAAATGAGAAACAAATCATTTATATTAACATGATGGGATTCGAAGCTGGCAACAAGCACTACAACGAAGATCACAACAAAATCAATGGACAAATCAATATATGAGCCAACATGAAAAATTACCTAATCAATACTAAAGCTATTGTATGGATGTCAATTCAATTCAATTTTAAACTTTTCGATTTTGTCAATTTAGTTTGAAACTTTTGCCTGAAATTCTAACGTGGTCCTTCCGATCAGTTTTTGCTCGAAACCGGTGACGTGGTGGTTTAGTCATCATGGGCCATCCCACATGGCGCATTGCCATGTCAAAGATTTTCCGCGGAAATTAGCCGAAAGGGCCACATTGGAATATCGTGTAAAGGTTTGGATTAATTGGCCAAATATGAAAATTTAGAATTGAATTAACATCTATACAATAGGTTTAGAACTGATTTAACAATTTCCCTAAAACAAACACCATGTAAGATTTCGATATGAATCAAATATCAGAGACTCGATGAAATACTAGGATGAGCAAAAGGAACAGCCTAGATTGGACCGAACTATCTGGTTCTGGGCAGTTTCCGGGGGCACTAGTTCAGTTCCTAGTTCCATGCGTGGAACCAACCACCAGGACCGGACCGACTTTTTTTTTAAAAAAATTTCTAACAAATCTGTAAAAACTAAAAGAAATACTTGGCCAGCTTCTTGGGTTCTGTGACTAAACTCTTAAGCATAAAATCTGTAACACTTGCCCCTTCACAATGTATTGCTTTAACTAGCACCTTCCATCAGCAAAAGAGAAAGAAAAGGAAGAGGAAACAAATAATTCAAACAATCCACAGAAAGAAACGCAACAACAATTCATATACCATACATACTTGTCAAGAAAACGTTTCACTATCACAAGGTCAAATAGTGTGCTCCCAAATTCAACACAGAGCAAGAAAACAAAATTTTTTTTTTGAAAAACACTGGTTCCATAGGCCCACCCGGGGACTGGACCAGACCGGTCGGTCTAGATGGTCGGTTCCCAGTTCCAGAAACTAGGAACCTGTCCTTTTGGTCTAGCTCCCGGTTTGTGGGTGGAACCAGACTTCGCTGGATCCAATAACTCCTATGAAATACCAGCTTGAACAGCGAACAAAATTGAGAAAATGGAAACAGAGAATTATCAGTGTCTTCTGCTTTTTACCTTACCTCGACTGATTCCAGTGAAGAGGATCCGTAAGGCGCTTTGAGCATGGTGTAGGACTTTGAGTGCTCGAGTTAGGGAGCCCTCGGGACACGAAGGAAGACTCGAAAGCACCTGGTCATACCCGAATTGTACGTACAGTCTATCAGTCATCGGTTGAGCGAAGCAGATTCCTAGTTCGTTCTGTCTCGGATGTTTCGGGATCGATATGGATCTCAAACGACGACCACTAGACACCACGGCTATCATCTTTGAGTCTAGTTTCCAACGATGTATGGTTCGGGTGTTAACTCCCCCCCGGTACAGCCTGATGTCCGCGATTGTGTAGGGTGAATCCTCTATTCCGTCCGGCAGTCCTCTATGCCACAGCCGGCGTCAATGTGAAATTTTTTTTTATTGTTTGAATATTTTAAATAATTTTTTTTTGTTTTTTCTCTTTTTATTTTTCTTTTCGTTGCTCTTTTCTTTCTTTGCTTTTTTTTTTTCTTACGCCGGCAAGGATCATCTACAACCCTAATCAGCCACGAAGGCCGTGCCCAAACTAGGTGACGCCTCACCTGCAGTTGTCGGAGCCACGGAGGCCCTGGCCTCACCGATTGCGAGTAAGGGCCTTCGAGCTCTCCCCCATATCTGTGGGCGTGGTTTGCCTCGTTAGCGGCCGGCAAGACCGCAAAGGCCCTCACCCGCAATTGGCAAGGGTTGCTGGCATCCCTCGTCGGTACAATGAAAAAAAAAAGCAAAGGAAAAAAAGAAAATTAAAATAAAAAAGTTCAAAAAATTTTAAAAATCAATTTTTTTTAAAAAATTACAAAAAATTTCTACATCAGCGCCGGCCATGCCACTTAGGATGATTAGCATCCACGTCAGCAATTTTCGGCTAAAATTGACCAAAAGGACTCAATTGGCAAATTGTAAAAAATGTTTAGCATTAAATTAATCAAATTGAATGGTTTAAGACTAAATTAGTATAACTACAATAGATTGATGACTTTTTTGGTAATTTTTTCGGGTGCGTTCCAAACTTTCTTGTGCACCAATATATTAAGAGATATAATTTCGATTTCTTTCTTATTTAGCATCTCGACGATCTTTGTCTCAGATTTCAGATCGTCTTTATTTGCGAACAGCACTACAGCAAGCACATGAAATATCAAATCCAGAAAAAAGTTCTGGCGTGGAATTATCAAGAGTAAATTTTCAATGGAGTTCAAGAAATTTGATGGGGACGATCCTGCAACCTCCCTCCCCTGGTTCCTTGGATTTCAGTTGCCATCGTCGCACAAGCGAAACATGAATCCGACCTTCAAAAACTGTTCAAAATGTTTGCATGCTACGACGATAAGACAGTTTAGAATAAGGTTTCCGAGGAACCATGAAATGGTAGGGGAAAAGTTAAAGCGGTTGACGATGGGTTGCGACCCAAACAAAGAAACCAAAAACATAACAAAACCCTAACTGATGAGACGACTCTCTCCTTCCTCAATAGATCCCAAAACTGCCCAACAAGACCCTTCAACTCTAGAAGAAGGGACTAAAAAAAGGATAATACCAGAGGAAAGAAGGAAGGAAAGAAAGAAAGAGAGAGAGAGAAGCCAAAGCTTCCTGCGGATACTGAGGTGCGTAGAAAATTCGTGACATTGACAAGGTGATGACGACAATGGTGAGCTTGGGTGGGAACAACCACAATGTGGCGGCAGTGAGGAGGAGAGAAGGCGAAGGTGGCGGTAGGGAAAGGTTGATAGCAGTCGCGATCGACAGGGATAAAACCAGCAGATATGCTCTCAAATGGGCCATCGAGAACGTCGTCTCCTCGCGAAACCGGACCCTCAAGCTCGTTCACGTCAAGTGCCGGCCTTCAACATCCCCTCCATTTCCAGGTCCCACACTCTCTCTCTCTCTCGATCTCTCTCTCGAACGTTATGTGACTCCTGATGGATACGAGTCACCTATCTTCTCCGATCGACTGTTTCCATGAAACACGAGCTTCAGGAAAGTAAAAAGAAAAGGTCGACAAGTCAAATTACCGTGGCGAATACTACTGAATATTAGCGTTTTGCTTTTCTTCTTCACTTTTTCTTCGCATTTATCGATTCATATTTTGGTGCAGCCTTGTCGGAAGAGACGCAACCCGACGCCCAGAAGACGGACCTCTTCCTTCCCTTCCGCTGCTATTGCTTGCGAAGACATGTGCGTTTCCATTTCCTCACCTTCCATTCTTGTCCAAATTAGTATGAAAAACAGAGTAGTAGTACATAAAACATGAATGAACCATTGGACTTCAGATTTTGCCTTGCATCTAGTGCTGGTCGACAACATTTTTTCCACGAACAGTTCATTATATAATTTTATCGATCTCTTTTGCCTTTGATTGCAAACTGATAAGCATTATTTGATGAATCAAGTCGTCATCAATCTATATATTTATGAATTGTTACTTTCTATGCACATTGGCGTAGTAAAAAAGTTTCTCCACCAGCAAAGTTTGATTACTTACACGTATTCAAGATTTAATTTCTACATCTGTCTTTATTTTGTTTAATGATGGATATTTTTCTTTCAACGACTGCATGTGTAAATAATGTTTCAAGCTAGTGATGTTGCTAATAGAAATCTTACATTCGTTTTGTTTTGCAATGAAGGTATTCAAACCGTTTTTATTTTTTACATTGAATGTGAACATAACTTATATTGATGATGTTTCTAATAAGTGTCTTTTATATTCCCTTGTTTTTGTTTAGGTTGATTTATTATTTTTTCTAACTAAAAAGTTCCCATTTGGCGGGCTGGCAAGCCCACTAAGTGGGATTAAAGATTTTCATAGGGAAGTGGACAAAGGTTTCACGTATATATTATTTACCCCAATTTCTAAATAGATTTTGCATTAGAGTTTCAAAATTGTGGAAAAAGAAAAGTAGAGAGGAAAAGCTTGGGTTTTGTCGCATTCGTCAAAGGCGTTAGATAAAAAAAAGTTCCAGTTAAGTCAATTCGGTTACCGGCAATGGCAAGAAAATTCTTCTAACTAAATCTCAGAAATCCAAAATAACAAAAAGCCTGGGGTAACAATTTGTCATTAATAACTTTTTAGGTATTTTTCCCTTCAAACTTATTTTTAGCAACAATTTGTTATTCCACCGGACAAAAAAGTCATCCGGTTTCCTTGGGAGATTGCGGGGTGCAGATTGCACCATTGCTCTAGGCATACTAACGTTGCAGTCAGCTAAGCATCTTCCATTCTTTCATTGTATTAGTAGCAGCACGCTTATTGTCCTTTAATTTTAAACTCCGACAGGTACAAAGTGAAGTGGCCGTACTTGAGGATTCAGATGTAGCAAAAGCTTTAGTTGAATATGTATTCCTCTGCTTTCCTTTGTTTTTTCTTTGGCTGTTTGAGCTTGCAATGTATGGCCATCTTGCCTCAAATATATACCTTTGTGTTATTCTCGTTACAAAAGCAATGTAAATGAATATGAGGTTCCTATTGTGATTGCTAACCGATTTTAAGCAACTCTCTCAAGTACGCTTCACAACTTCATGGAGACATTTCAACAAACAGCCCGTGTGCAAAGAGATTACTAGATTTAGTCATGAAATCGAAATTGTTTTCCATCTAAAATCAGTATTTAGAACAAAAATGTCATCATCAATCATCAACTAACAACTGAGATTTTCAATGATTTACTCATGGATTCTGTGGACGGAAATTGGTCTCACACTTATTGAGAACAAGGTAGGAAAGAGTGGAATGAAATTACCTTGTCGAGAAGGGGTTCTCGGTTGCGTTTACTGGTTGAGCCACACATGGAGGTGTAGCCTGTTAATGCTGCTAGTTTGTGCTTGCAACAACACATGTTTGTGCAGCTGATGCAAGCACAAAATGACACCAGCACTTGTTTATGCTGGTGCATGCTTGGCATCGAAATGATCGCTTTTTAATAATGATTGGCACTGAAGTGATTGCTTTTTAACAATAACTGGCACTCAAACGATCACTATTTACAACTTTTGGACAACACAATTTAGGGGTTGTATGTTGACTGGGCACATCAGCGAGCCATGTAAGATTGAAAAATTAATAAAATATGACCTTTGTTGGATTTCCGGCAACCCAGATTGGAATTGGCACTTAAGTAATAATTTTTTTAAAGGTGGCACTAGAGTGATCTAAAAAAAACTTTTGGCACTAAGGTAAGCGCCGTACACAACTTTTAGCACTTATACTATCCTTCTCCCAATAAAGCGAAATGGTCGAATCGACAATATAGGGAAAAATTACCAAAAAAGTCATAAACCTATTACATTAATATCAATTCAATCATAAACATTTCGATTGTAGCGATTTAATCCTAAACGTTTTCTCACATTTGTATCAATTGAGTACATCTGGTAAACATTTCGATTCGGTAGTCTTTTCTCAATATATCTAATAACAAATTTATCCATTCTATATCATCTTAATTTATTATTTCTTTCTTTTATTATTCTAGCTGATATCAAAATTGCTGATCTCGCCATATGTTGTACTATCATGTCGCCACGACATTTTGCAGGTGATGGATTGCCACAAATACCAGAACGAATTGGAGAAGAAGTTGCTAGAAGCACGTTGGTCAGAGCAAGCCGCATTGACGGCGATGGAGAAGGAGAGAGAGAAATTCAAGGTGGGGGCGAAGGCTTGGCGACTGGCTGGCGCGGAGGCGGCGAAGAGCTTGGACTCTGAGGAGAAGGCGCACCAGGATGTCGGGTATCGGAGCTTGGTCCACATAATGGTGGTTTTGATGTTCTTCTATGTTTATTTCATCTATAAAAAATGACTCGTGTCCAAAGGGCTGGTTCAGTTTGTCATATAAGGAGGACATGAATGTTGTTGAACAAACGTCGGCTTCAGACTGTCTTCATAAGACAAGATTAAGCAAAAACTGGGTGCGGGTTAGGGCAACAAGCTGATCCCACAAACCGCCCCAAAATCAACCCAAATGCAGATTCTCTTTTCTTGATTCCTCTTTTTTTTCTTCTAAGTTCAAGAACAAAACTTAGAGGTACCAGGAAAGACCTCTTTCAGGTTTTGATTTCTTCTGCCGTTTTTCAATCCTTTTAGGGTAAATAGGGCTTTAAGTTTCTAAGAAGGGCACGTACGTTTACTTGTTGGGGATGTTCATGATCATGATGGTGGTGCGATCGCCGCCCTCGTCGACCCTGGCAACACTGGCTTCTTCCTCGTCCCCACCATGCCTCGGGGCTCCACGATCCTTGGGTACTAGTGAACATTGGTCGTCGTGACGATGCTGCAACAGCAATGCGCGACGGTTGGCGGTCGTGGAAATCTATCTTCGGTGAGCTCAGCCAAGGCGCCTGTTTGTTGTTCTAGTTTCTCAAGCTTCGAGAAGCCATTTTTACCGGCCACCATCTTCGCTCACCCATCCCCGAAGCTTTGTATATCCATTCCCTGGCTGGGCGATGACAAAACGAGCCCATGCTTTCCTTAGAACCACCGTGGCTGAGAGGGTGTAGATCGTTTCCTTCATTCTGTGCCCTATGGTCCAGTCGCAATTGAGGTGCGCGACCTCATATTTGAGGTCATGCGACTCAGATCTGAGGTCGCGCGACTCCATTCATGGAGATTGCAAGGAAAGACGAAGAAGAAAACAAAAATAAGAAAATAAAAAAAAAATAAGTGTTTTAAAAAAAACAAGTTAATTGAGCTTAAAATCCACGTCATCAACGGAGGAAGAGAGAAGAATACGTGTCGAATTGACACATCAACTTTAACGACAATATTGGACGAATAGATAACGGGGGCCATATTTGAATTTAGAGTTGAAGTTCGTGATTTTTTATGAGACGAAAAAAAATTCAGGTCAAATTTGAATATAGAGTTAAAGGTAATGTTTTTTAAGGGAATTGAGCCAAATTTAATGGTGGGCGAAACTTGTCTTTTAGGCTAAGTTGACACCTAAATTTTTGCACGTAGGTCTTTTTTGCATATTTAAAAAATTAGGGATATAGTTACATACCAAAATTATTTTGTTATTGCACATTACATTCATGCATTTCATAGTTAATTGCATTAATTAGAGTCATCGTGCACTTAGCTCATCTTATATGGATAATGTACAAGAGTCTTAAACGATTATATTACATTGCTTTAATTGAGCCGACGTGGCGTGACATGGTATATGTGGTGAATACTTTTTTTTTTTTTTAAATTATGATACTTAAGCAATCAATTGAAAGTTATGATGCTCAAATGAACTTTTTTTGGACGTCATGACACTCGAGTGATTTGAAAAAAAGAAAAAGGTTACGGCACTTAAGTGAGAGCCGTACGAAAGTTATGGTATTTGAGATGTCTTTATCCCATTATATTCGTTCAAGAGAGCAAATTCACTAATTTCTATTCAAGAATTGGCAATACCTGTTTTCCCCCTGGGTCAATATGTAATCTTGCCTTTTAGGATTATGGATCAAAGAGTGGAAGGTGATTTCTACATATTATGAGATATCTAATGTTGCCCAGGGGATATCGGGCATCCAGAGAGCAAACTATGCGGAAAAAATAAACACCGGAAAACAAACCAAAAAAGAAAAATCTCGGGGAGAACAAAGGTCACGCGAAAGCGGCGATTACGCACTCGTCGGCCATTGCTTCGTTCTAAAATTTGGAGGAGAGCATGTTGAGACAACCATATCCGGTATGTAAGAAGGAGAGATAAAGAAAAGGACTGCCGGACGGAATAGAGGATTCACCCTACACAATCCGGTATATGGATAATGTACAAGAGTCTTAAACGATTATATTACATTGCTTTAATTGAGCCGACGTGGCGTGACATGGTATATGTGGTGAATACATTTTTTTTTTTTTAAATTATGATACTTAAGCAATCAATTGAAAGTTATGATGCTCAAATGAACTTTTTTTGGACGTCATGACACTCGAGTGATTTGAAAAAAAGAAAAAGATTACGGCACTTAAGTGAGAGCCGTACGAAAGTTATGGTATTTGAGATGTCTTTATCCCATTATATTCGTTCAAGAGAGCAAATTCACTAATTTCTATTCAAGAATTGGCAATACCTGTTTTCCCCCTAGGTCAATATGTAATCTTGCCTTTTAGGATTATGGATCAAAGAGTGGAAGGTGATTTCTACATATTATGAGATATCTAATGTTGCCCAGGGGATATCGGGCATCCAGAGAGAAAACAATGCGGAAAAAATAAACACCCGAAAACAAACCAAAAAAGAGAAATCTCGGGGAGAACAAAGGTCACGCGAAAGCGGCGATTACGCACTCGTCGGCCGTTGCCTCGTTCTAAAATTTGGAGGAGAGCATGTTGAGACAACCATATCCGGTATGTAAGAAGGAGAGATAAAGAAAAGGACTGCCGGACGGAATAGAGGATTCACCCTACACAATCGCGGACATCAGGCTGTACCGGGGGGGAGTTAACACCCGAACCATACATCGTTGGAAACTAGACTCAAAGATGATAGCCGTGGTGTCTAGTGGTCGTCGTTTGAGATCCATATCGATCCCGAAACATCCGAGACAGAACGAACTAGGAATCTGCTTCGCTCAACCGATGACTGATAGACTGTACGTACAATTCGGGTATGACCAGGTGCTTTCGAGTCTTCCTCCGTGTCCCGAGGGCTCCCTAACTCGAGCACTCAAAGTCCTACACCATGCTCAAAGCTCCTTACGGATCCTCTTCACTCGAATCAGTCGAGGTAAGGTAAAAAGCAGAAGACACTGATAATTCTCTGTTTACATTTTCTCAATTTTGTTCGCTGTTCAAGCTGGTATTTCATAGGAGTTATTGGATCCGGCGAAGTCTGGTTCCACCCACAAACCGGGAGCTAGACCAAAAGGACAGGTTCCTAGTTTCTGGAACTGGGAACCGACCATCTAGACCGACCGATCTGGTCCAGTCCCCGGGTGGGCCTATGGAACCAGTGTTTTTCAAATTTTTTTTTTGTTTTCTTGCTCTGTGTTGAATTTGGGAGCACACTATTTGACCTTGTGATAGTGAAAAAACAAAGGAAAGCAGAGGAATACATTTTAGGGAAGATAGCCGGAGCTTGAACAAGGCCATGGACAAATGGGGGAGAGAGAGAGTGAGCGAGGGACAAAGTTGACACAGAGAAAGTCGTTTTGAGTTCGTCCGCCATTTTTCCCTAAATTGACAAATTGGAGATAAATTGGCATAGAAGCAAATCAAACACCGGCATCATGTTCTTCTTCACACTGCAATCCACGAAGAAAGGATAGTTATTGATGTCCTCGATCGTTAGCTCCAATTTGTGAAGAATCAATTTGCTCCTTCATGACCTCGACTGTGACCAGAAGCTCCAGCCCTTTGAGGACAATCCCAATTCCACAAAAGAACTTGTAAAACCTAGCGGAATTCTCCATTCTCTCGTTCTTCATCTCCACCAAGTTGAAACAATTGTATAGGGATGAGTAGGAGTCCCTATCCATCTGGCCCAGTCAAACCCTTTTCGGCCTCACCGGGATCGCATTGTCCAGCCTGGAGGACGAATTTCACTCCGAGACAAAGGTCGCGAACGGTGAGATTTGCAAGATTTAGTGGTCGTAGCATCACCACAAAAGGTGGTTCAATCGCCATGAGATTTTGAATGAGAGAGAAAGAGAGAGCGAAAGAAAACGATGGAGAAAGAGAGAGCGATAGAGAACGACAGAGAAAGAGGGAGTGCAGCGTCGTTTTATGATTAAGGCCACCTCATCGTCCACGTGGACTTTCCTATTTTAATGGAAAAGCCACCAATGCATCAACATTTACTTAAAAAACTCACATAATTTTTTAGCTGGAATTGTCGCAAGAGGCACTTAAGTGATTGTTTTTTCTCCGATTTGGCACTTAATAAGTGAGTCGGCGAAAATTTTTGGCATTAAAGTGAGCACCCTAATAACTTTTGGCATTAAAGTGAGCACCCTAATAACTTTTGGCACTTCTAATATCCTACTGCCAAAAAAATATTAATATATTGCTGCTATCAGTTCGAGCATTTAATTGCCATCCCAATTGTGGTGGGAAAGACGCAAAATCAATAAGAGAAGGTGGTTGAAATAACTTATTAAATATCGTAATTGTCATATCTGTTTAAGTGCCACCTACTATTGGATCTGAACCAATTATTCCTGCCGTAGGAAAACGGTGCTCTAATCCCTAAATTTTTTTTTTGGTCAAAACACATATACCATTTCATTCATTTAAAGATAGACCACATGAGTGAAGTTGTTAAGAGTCAATACAAAATAAATCCCAAAGAGATTGGGGTGGTCTGGACAACCCGTCGGTTGGAAGTGTCCCTTTTCGATGGGACTTGGCGATCCAGTCTGCGACTTGGTTGGCTTTGCGTGTATAATGGGCTAGAGAGACACCTTGAGATTGGGCGAGTAGTGCATTACATTCCTCAAAAAGACTTCGCAAAGCCCATGGGCTCAAAGACGGTTGATTAGTAAATCTAACGGTAGCTTCATTATCTGACAAAATGCTCACATGCTCCACAGATTCGTTTTTCAACTCAGCCACTTCCCGCAAATAGAGCATGGCTTCCTTCACTGCTTTGCCTTCAATTTCCAGAGGAGAAGAAGCAGTCGCCACTTTTGCAAACCCAGCTAAAATCAAATCCCTGTGATCCCTACATACCCCACCCACCGACCCCTCTGTTTTGCCTTCGATCCATGACCCGTCAACGTTGAATATCCATTGTCCTGTTACCGGTGGCGACCACCGTTCTGTCATGGACTTCTCTAATCCCTAAATTAAGTTGGTCATTTTATCATCACAAAAGAGGATAGTTAGAGTTACTATCGCCGTTTACCGAGGCTTCCTTCCAAAGCTCATCACACTTCTCCTTCCAACCTTCCAGCACTGAACATGTGTCAGATTCTACATAATCATGTTACCACTCAGTAGAGTCTCTCTCTCTCTATCTCTCTCTCTTTGTTGAAGTGACGATGACTTGGCACCACATCAGCACTTAATATAAGGATGAACAAATAGGGAAGTGACATGGGTGCAACATCTATTTTAGTTGCTATTCTGGCGTCCATGTCAACATTCCAGTAGAGTCGGATGGATCAAGGGAAAATTGCCAAAGAAGTCCTAAACCTTTTGCACTAGTGCCAATCTAATCCTAAATCTTTTTTTTAATGCCAATTCAGTCCTAAACCTTTTGCATTTGTGCCAATTTAGTCCTAAACCTTTTTATGGTGCCAATTCAGTACTAAACTTTTTATATTTGTGCAAATTCAGTCCTAAACCTTTTATTTTTGTGCCAATTTAGTTCTTTCGGTCAATTTTGGCCGGATTTTGCTGACGTGGACGCCGACCAGTCACCGGCACTGACGTGGACAACTTTAATAATATTTTAATATTTTTTTGAATATTTTATTATTATTTTTCCCCCTCCCCTCCCTCCTTCCTCCATCCGGTCATCGGACCGGCGACCAGCCCCTCACCGTCTACGGGCAAGGTTCGCCCTCGCTGGCCACGGGCAAGGCTCGCCTTCGCTAGCGACGGCGAAGGCGAGCCTCGCCGGCGTCTGGGCGAGGTACGACCTCGCCAGATCCAGCGAGGTCGAGCCTCATCCAGCCATGGCGAGGCTCGCCTTCGCCGTCGTTGGCGAGGGCGAGCCTCGCCAATGGCCGGTGAGGTTGACCTCGCCGACACCGGCCTTTGGCCTCTGGTCGTTCGCTAGCTGGAGGAAGGAGGGAGGGGAGGGGAGGTAAAAAAAAAGAAAAATTCAAAAAAATATTAAAATATTATTAAAGTTGTCCATGTCAGCGCTGATGACCAGCGTCCACATCAGCAAAATCAGGCCAAAATTGGTCGGAATGACTGAATTGGCACAAAGACAAAAGGTTTAGGACTGAATTGGCACAAATGCAAAAGGTTTATGACTGAATTTGCACCAAAAAAAAAGTTTAAGACTGAATTGACACAAATACAAAAGGTTTAGGACTGAATTGGCATAAAAAAAGATTTAGAACTAAATTGACACAAATATAAAAAATTTATGACTTTTTTGGCACTTTTCCCAGCAATGAACAACCCCTTCTTGAAAAGTACACGGACCCTTTTGCAAAAAAACGCTAAAGAAAAAGGTGAAGGAATGATAGTTTCATTCATGCAGTACTAGAGGGATCACTGGTTTTTATCCAATAAAATATGATAAGCGAGACATCGAAGCAAAAGTCAAGCACGTTCTCTCTCTTCTGATGGCTCTTGTTGCCATTTATCCAGGTCTGTAAACGAGCTCAACTCGCGTCCTCGCTCGCTCAAGCCATGCCATGAACGTGTGAACCCTCTCTCGGGTGCAGAACGAAATGAAAGAAGAAACGAAGAGTCGAAGACAGTGGCGAACGACCATTCCTTGACATGTCACTCGAGGCGAAAATGTACATTTATATTCGTGTGCTATTCGGAGAACTGATGGAATGAGTTGCAGGACTCGCAAAGTGTGATATCCCAAGTCGCGAAATGCCAATCATGTTTAATCCTTCAATACAAGATTCAAAAGGTTCTCTTTATCGAGCGAATGGTATGACGCAATCCATCTGTCAAAAGTTCGAATTTTCCGGACATATTTTAAGTGGAGTTTGAGTTCCAAGTCGACTATATTTCTCTGTTGTAGCAATCAAATCAATGAATTAACCCAATGACACCTTGAAAGTAGCGAAATGGATGTAGCATCCAAGCTCGTGCAGTTATCAGAGTACAGAAGAAGGCCAACTGGTTCTATCATTCTTCGTCCACTTCGAGTCCCGGTATGTATTCCAGACTGACGTCGAAGATAACAGGACTATTTGGAGCCACCCTCGGCCTTCCTGGAGCTGAAGTGAGACCTTTTGGGAACGCCAACTGTTGAGGGAGCGAATCACACCATCAGAACTAAGCATAAACCGATATTTATAGAACAGATTTTCGACTAGTCTTTAAGAATCTTCACTAAAGAAATAAAAGTACTTGATTCTACATGAGTGTAAGTTTGAAAGACAAGCAAAGTATGACAACAAAAAGTTGCTAACTTGCCAGATGATCAAAATGTAAGTAGTCAAAAGGCCAGGATAAAATGCCAAGCCATAAATTTGCACTCAACTTCCAAAACATATTAAAATAAGAGATGACATGCCAAAAGCTTTCCTTCCTGGAATAATACCTTTGGTGCATTTACCTGTTACTGCTAAACTACCGGAAAGTTTGATTCCAATCCCTTCCAATTTCCAGATTGTTTTCATAAACCATAATCCTCTGATTAATGAGACAAAAATACTACATGAATTGGGACAGTTAACTTCTTTATAGTACTCGGTTTGGTTTCAAGGGATAAGATGTGAATGCTAATCAAGTTTAGTGCCCACTGTCTTCTTTTCCTATAATTCATAATTTCACACCAAAAGAAAAGAACAATTAACATGGACACCTTCAAACCTGTATAAAAGAATGATTCAGCTGCTAGCACATTTCCTACTTTTATTTGGGAACCCTCCCTATAGCTATTTCCCATTGAAAATCAGGCATTGTGAAATGAGGAACTTACTGATCCCGGAATGTACAGTCGACGCTTCCCTCCAACTTTCATACTCAGTAACCCTTCATCAAGTCCCTTGATCACCTAAGCCAGCGTTTCAACTGCTATTTGTCATTGCAAAATGATAGGCATGGCATATCTGCATTCATGCTGTGTGAATACGTATCTATCCATGCATAAGAGCACCAACACAAGCCATATTATGTGTATGCTTGTTGTGTAGACGTAGCAAATCAACACCATTAGCCGGAGAAAGGTAGCAACTTTGACATTTGGGTCTCTTAAATCACTCATGCAAGACAACATGAAAATTAAAAAAAAAAGGGTACAATGCTACTGGCACTATAAATTCTATATATATGGCTCTACTGGTTTAAGAAAAAATTACTATTAATACTGTCTTAGATAGAAAGTACCGATAATTGGCCAGAGGAGAAAAAGATAAAATTACTGATTCGATTTGAACTTATTAAGTTTGCATATTCTTAAAAGCTGATCCTACCAATGGCACACGATTGTCATGAGCAAAGAAGCAATCAAAATTCTTCGGCACATGCTTACACACATCTAGAACTTGGTGAATAAAAAAAACGTCTTCTTTCTTCCCGAAAAGTGGTCTCAACAGCATAAATTTATTTCTTCCCAAATTATATTACCTTAAGAATCAAACTTGAAAATTCAAACATGTCGGCGTTGAAATTATCAATATGCAGTGGCAACTGCAACAAACTTGGCCTGTACTTCCTAATTTGTGCTAACATCATTTCCAGATTAACTCATGACATTTATAGTTGCCTAAGAAACACAAAAGAGATGCTAATACATCATTTTGATATCCATTGTGATTAATCTGGATTAAAACCACACACGAGGCAAGGTGGGGTTAAAAACTCGACTGGAAGATCCAATCTGGGTTTGAAGGAAATTTGTAGGTTCTCACAAATCAAAACCAGTTTTCTCAAACCAATCGATCAAAACCCCCCAGCTCATCATCAGTAATCCCAATACTTAGTTGGGATGACAAGTCTTGTAAAGGACAAAAGTACAAATCAAAAGGCAAGACCAAGATTAGTGCATCTTGTACGGCCAAACAAGATTATCATATATTTAACAGAACTAGCGTTCAACAGTGCACTGGTTCTATCTTCAGGAAAGAGGTGAACATAAAGAAAGATAATTTCATACTCTTTTTATGATCTGATGACCAACATACAATGTATAAGACAATCCAGAACACACCTGACCAGAGCCAACCCGAAATATATAAAGCTGGCCTTTCTCCAGTGAGCTGCAAAGTGAAGCATGAAAATGATTCTGAAAAGATCAAGATCTGTTGATAAACCTTATTAGAAACTCCAACCTAAAAGCTTAAGATAATAGGTGGAATTACATGAATATAAGGCCCGTGGAAATCCCATAGACAAGCAATGTGGGATACTTTAACAAAACTGTTGATTAGGAGCATACACAGTTATCAAGCACGCTTAACTTAAAATTGGCATCAAAATGTCTTCAATCTCCAGACAAAAAGAAGCAACATAAAGCTCAACAAGTGAACCTTGGCTTGATTATTGCCTCCAAATTTAGCACCAGCATCGAGGAAACATCTGATATAATTATGCAAATAATTTCTCCCTGTCCTACAGCTTTTTGGTGGCACATGCAATGGTGTAAAAGATCAATGACCTCACGAATCCACATTACACTCCAGGTCGGATCCACCTACTTCAATTGACAACTAGACACACACCTTTTATTGAAGCGAAATGAACTCAATCCAGTTAAGAGAAAAGAAAAATTTTCAAGATTTCAGACAACAGCTTCTAATGTTAAAAAGAAAATATTGTCCATAGAAGATTTCAAAGAAAAACTGATAGATAGCAGCAAAAGAATGATATCTCGTACCTGTCAAATATTTGTCCAGATGGAACCATAGCAACATAATTAGCAGCTACCTAGGGTGGTGATATGAACATGAAGAAAGTCAATTTAAGAGGAAAAGTTTCTAAGATAAGCAAGCTAATAGTCAATGTGAGGCAGCACAATTTGGAAAGTTCTCTGCCTTCAGTTTTCCATAATTTAAGGTCAAATGGCTAGACAGCACATGTTGATTCACACCAGCGCATGATCAACAGTAGTGAACTGGAACTCCACTACCATAAAACATTCCAAGCCAAAACAAGAGAGGAATTACCAACAGCTCAATGTTTAAACGGAACTTTTTTTAACTCAGTACCCAATCAACTCAGACAATTTGATCCAAAGTAAACTAATTCATGCTGAAACTCCGATGGTTTTGGAAACATGTAAAAAAGCTGCTCTCGTCAAAAGGGAGAAAAAGAATATTAATTACCTATTCGTGTTATGAACTAAGACAATAAGGCCTATCTCATGCCTGTGCCCTAAATAGAGTACAGATAAATCTCACGAATCATTCATCAACATCATTATCAAATGTTAGACTAAGGAAATTCTGGTCAGCCTTACTAGCACAGTCAGGGCCCTCTAGGGAAAAGGCATGTAGCAATTATATATGTGAGAACTTTAAGATTCCGATGGTGGCAATTCGTTCATAAATATTCTCAGGGAAGGAAGGTAGAAGAACCAATTTGCAGAAGGGAATCAATTTACTGACTTGGAATCCAATTGGTGGACTAGGGCCTTGGCCGACTTTTATCTCCTTATACTGCAGACCAGATTCTGTAGTTACCATTGGCACCTTCATGGCAAAGAAGATTTCAAACTTAAGAATGACCATTAACTAGAAAGAAGAATCAAATAAATAAGTGAATGATCGGAGCCACCACAACATCCATACTTGATGTCAAACATGAACTTATATGCCAAAGCAATAGCCGAGCAGTATGTTGTCCTACTCTAGACTTTGATATGGCAAAATACAATGCAGCAGACTAAATCCTTTTGGATGATTTTCCACATATTAAGAAAATGTCATCAGCACACTGGGATTCTAGCACTTTTTCCCAAATTGCAAAACACTGCGTTTTTTCAAAGGGAAAGTCCTCTATAATGGATCTGTAATTTACATGAAGCCCCTAAAAATTCCGCAGCAACACCTATCAGCAAATAGCAGTAACTCCAAAAACATCTTTGATAGTACGCTATGCCATCTCAAGACTCAAGTCATCTTGAATTAGTTAAACAAAAGAAAAGAGGGAATGTGATCTCACCATACATTTTCAAGCTCTTTCTCACAAGTACTATCACATAATTTGGGCTTTTCCTCTGGTGGTAAGCCAGCTCCATTCACATCAAATGAGTTGATGAAGAAACTAGATAGTCCGCACAACAATCCGATGGCATCCCGACGTTTGACTGAGGTTAGATGCCCACCACGTTTCACTACATTTGAAACCTTGGGTACTGCACCAGAACACCGCACAAATGGGCCTCCAAGTCTTCTCCCAGCATTGCTTTGAAAACTCGTACATGAGGTTTTACCACTATCCAAACCTAACAAAATCTCAACTCCTCATCAAATCTGGTACCCACAAATAAATACACAGGAAAAATCTAGAAGACATTCAGAGGAATAATATTCCATTTTATGCAAAAGAAAACAGCCAATTAATGCTAATCAACGCCAACAACTTCATCCAGCTTTTTACAGGGCTAACTTTTTTTTTTTTGTTCGACCAGGGGTAACTTAAAAATAAGAGTTCCGCACTTTGATCAGTAATTCAGTTCGAGCGCAAGCTTATAAGTTCTATCAGAACAGCATATTTACTTCAATAATTACTGGGAATCTAGCCTCCATCACAGCCTGTCATTACAGATCTTTGTCAAACTAATGACATGACCCACATAGATGTCAGCCTGAGTCCTAGAAATGCAAAATGTAGCTTCCAATTGGGAAATTCAAGCGATATAGGTCGACCCAACTACTTAAACTCAGTCTGACTTAAGGTAGATTCTAAAGGGACTCAATTGAACTCCAGTATAAAGCCCCACAACATCCACCGGGCCATGTCGATCAACGAAGTGCTTGTGTGTGATCATCTCAGAGCACGGAACAATGTTAACTGTTTCCACAGTTTGATTTAAGTTCGTTAGCATCAGATGACACGACTGCACCAACATGGCCAAAATGATGTATCCCGAGAGTCCTCACTCGTGAGTCTGCTAAAAAAAATTCCCCCACTGGCATACACATGATGAGCACCCTCGACCATTCAAGATACCTCGAAGCATGCAGATCACTGAATTGAGGATTATTTGCAGTAGCGTTGAACGCTTCGAGAAACCCAACACAGGACAAACGAATGGAACGAACGGAAACAGAACACAATGCAAGAGAGAGAGAGAGAGAGAAGGGGAGTGGAAGATTACCAGGAGCAGGGGAAGGAAGGAAGAGAGAGGAAACAGAGGAAGCAGCCATCATCCCTTCCCTTGTGGAAAGAAAACGAGAAAGAGTAACGTCCATCCCGCACTGGATAACGATATCTTCTCGCCACTTTATTTATGTTTTAAATACCAAAAAATATAAAAATTTTATTGGATATTGAGTATGATGGTTGTGTATCTTTAATAACTCGGCTGGATAAGAGTTTACTTCCGAATGTTTTTTTTTTTTTCAATAAGGTGATCAAAGGTCGATCTGTTCCAACTCGCACCGATGACGGCTCGCATTCGGGTGACATTTCGAGTGGGACTTTGTAGCTATTGTGCGCACGGGATCGACGGAAATAATACAACATGGAAATCCGAAAATTCGCAAGCCGGATACTTTATGGAAGGATAGAGAGTTTCTCTGATAATAGATAGATATCTTTAAAAAAAAATGAATAAGTGCAGTGAAAGTCCTAAAAATGCAATTAAGTCTTAAAATTTTCAAAAAGTGTAATTAAGTTTTAAAACTTGTCGCGAAAGTTTAATTGAGTCCTAAAATTTTCAAAAACTGCAATCAAGTGCTAAAATTTATCAAATTAGTCCAATCAAGTCATTTTATTGATTGTATTTTTTGAAAGTTTTAGGGCTCAATTGTGCTTTACTGATAAGTTTTAGGACTTGATTGCACTTTTTAAAAGTTTTAGGATTCGATTGCACTTCTGTGACAAGTTTTAAAACTTAATTGCACTTTTGAAAATTTTAGGATTCAATTATATTTTCATAATAAGTTTTAGGACTTCGCACTTATCAAAAAAAAAAAAGAAGCGCTTGGTTGAGACATAGAAATTTATGGATAATTATCAAGCAAGTGAAGAAGGTCATTGTTTCCATAAAAATCCATGAATTATGGAGATGGAAGTCTTGATTTAGACAAGTGGTTTAGCAAGAGGATAGAAGTAATTATGGATAACTGCACACGGGTATAATTTAAGTGAAATTTCATCTGGATCATCAGATTTTTTATTAATAAATGAATGCAATAAGCTTGCATTTATTTGCAATCAATACCTTTCATAAAACCAATTTCACACAAAATAAATGCCGACCGATTTCACAGGAAAATGCCAACACGGTGGAATTTGAGAATCCAATCTCTGGTGGAATCTTGCAAAATATACTTACTGTAGGTTCCAATTTTTTTGGATGTCCTTTTGCTTTTCTTTTTCTTGCGAATTAATTCCTACTTGATCATAATTTTGAGAAAAGGGTCTTGGTAAAAAATGTCTAAGGACACTTGTTGAACATATTAAATGACGAATATTCACAAATTTCAAATGACCAAAGAAAATTGTCCAAAAAGTCCTAAACATGTTGCACTTTTGTCAATTGAGTCTTAAACTTTTTTATATTTTGTCAATTAAGTCCGTCCGGTCAATTTTGACCAAAAATCGATCATGTGAATAATTTTTAATAATATTTTTGGAATTACTCTTTTATTTTTTTAGTTTTCATTTCTTTTATTTTCTTTCCTTTTCTTTGCTGACACCCTCGCCCGTTGGCCGATGAGGGCCACGATGCCCTCACTTGGTCTGGGCAAGGGCCACGATGCCCTCACCTGGATCTAGGCGAGGGCCCGACGCCCTCACCCGTGGCTGGTGAGGGCTAGCAATGCCCTCACCTGGATCTGGGCAAGGGCCCGACGCCCTCACTCGTGGCCGGTGAGGGCCATTGATGCCCTCGCCTTGGCTGGGCAAGGATGCTGGCCCTTGCCTATGGCCAGCGATGGTCGACCGGTGACTTCGTTGGCCACATTTGGGGAAAAAATAAACAAAAGAAAAAAATTTAAAAAAAGTTGAATATAATTTTAAAAATTGTAAATGTCAGTGCCGGCCATGCCACGTAGGATAGTCGGCATCCACATTAACGACTTTTGGCCAAAATTGACCAGATTGACTCAATTAACAAAATATGAAAAGGTTTAGAACTGAATTAGTACGATTATAATGTTTAGGACTGGATTGGCAAAAGTGTAATAGATTTAGGAATTTTAGACAATATTTCCCAAAAGACTGACTACACAAAGCGTGAGTAAAGTATGGCACTGGAAAAATGCAAACTTTCTTGATATAGTTGCTTAACTAGTGCTTTGAGAATACTCATTTAAAAAATACTTTAAAAATTATCTGATCTTCCCATGCTTGGCGCAAGTTCTAAAAAATGTAATTTCAGAGTCATCTTCACTGAGGAATGAGTCTCTGTTCCACCCACGATTCAAGTCATAGCTGCCCGTTTCCATGCAACAGAGTAGAGGGCAAGACAGATCAGCCAGTTAAATGTAATCGATCTTCCATCTTGATGCAGGGTTTTAACCCAAAGGAACGAAGAAGAAAACCCGAAGAGAAAGGGAATGTTGCGCCATGCCACATGCCGTTGTGAGCCAAGGCACCACGTCCTCGTATCACGAGCTGATACTTGAGGTCGCGAACCGTACGGAACTTAGGCTATCTCTGGCTTGATCGCCTATTACTTGGATGCCTAAGTTAGTCTTTCCCCAAAAATTGGTCACTCGCTCACTTAGCCCACTTGGATCATGCAGAGAACCTCTCGGAGAGAATATATTTTTATTGCTTAAATGTTGACGGATACAAATGAAGGGAATGGCTCCTCTACTTATTAATAAGAGTTCTTCTAATTAGAATTGTCTTCCATCTCATCTAACGGTAAAGATATATTCTCACAAGCTAATCTCACCTTTTAATCTAACAGTGGAGATTCACTCCTACCTATTGATCTAACGGTAGAGAGATGATCATCTTGACCAATCTAATGATAGAGATACATCTTGATGGATACTAATTCTCGTCTCATGATCCAATGGTGGAGATAGAGTCCCACCCACCGATCCGACCGTTCTTGTCTTTTCGAATTAATGCCTTGTCAATTCGTCCATGACATTCTCCCCTACCCAATCAAGCGATGCCCTCGGCACTCTTAACTCGTAGTCTTTTGCTTGCCTGATCGCATCATTCCCTCGAATCATCATCTTCCTCAAACGTTGATGATTCTTCCATCTCCTATGCCGCTTAGTCTTTCCCTTCTTGAATTGTCGGCTATATGGCTCTTGAATCGCAACTCGTTCCACAAGTAACTCCTCCCTTGGTTCGACCCTCTACATGTTGACCGGCAAATCCTCCACTTCCAGAAAAAGAACATGAATCGGCATCTCACTTTGAGTTGGCGCAGACCGCTCCAACTCCACCTTTGGCTCCTCTAAAGGTTGTGGCTTCCCCCTCAACTCGGCTACGGGCTCCTCAACTCTAGACCTTTCATTCAAGAGTCGTATCATTCAGACACTCTTGGTCTCCGTCAACCCAAGGATCACTGGCATCACCGATTGGCATTTTGGTAACAATAGAGTTGGTCCTCATATTGATCATGGCATCCGCCCTACCAAAGAATTCAAAACCCAAAACAAGATCGTATTCATCAAATGGAATTACCTCGATATAAAATTTGCTTTTCCAATCACCGATGTGTAGTTCCACGTTCCGAACAATGCCAACAGTCGGTATATGAGAAAATTGTCCAAAAAGTTCTAAACATATTGCACTTTTTTTCCAATTCACTTCTAAACCTTTTAATTTTGCCAATTGAGTCATAAACCTTTTCACATTTTGCCAATTGAGTCCATCCGGTTAATTTTGGCTAGAAATCGCTGACATGTACGCTAATCGTCCTACATAGCATGACCAGCACTAACATAAATAATTTTTTATAATATTCTAATAATTTTTTATTTTTTTCCTTTTTTTCTTTTTTTTTCCCTTTTCTCTTCTTTTCTTTTTTTCTTTTCTTTTTTTTTTTTCTCTTTTACCCTTTCCCTCTGCCGACCACTGCCGGGCCTCGTCGATAGCCAGCGGAGGGCGGAAGTCTCTAGCCTCAAGTGAGGGCGGCCATGACCCTCGTCGGTCTTAAGGGAGGGCTGCCCTCGCCGGACTCGGGTGATGATTGCCTCGCCTGGGCGAGCGTGGGTTGTGCTCGCCTGGGCAATGAGGGAAACCATTGCCCTCAATCTAGAGAGGGTTGCCCTCGCCCGCCTAAGCGCTCGCCAGATTGGGCGCAAGTGACCTTTGCCCAGGAGAGGATTATCCTTCCTTGCCAGCTCAGGCCTGGGCGGCCCTCACCTGAGGCCGACGACTTTTGCTGGTCATTGGCAAAGCCCGGCGGAGGGAAATAGGAAAAGCAAAGAAGAAAAAAAAAGAATAGAAAAGGAAAAAAAGAAAAGAAGGATAAGAGTAAAAAAAATATCAAAATATTATTAAAATTTGTTTACTTCATATTCAAACGTACGATGGTCGTGCCATGTATGATGGTTATCTTTCACGTCAACGAATTTCAGCAAAATTGGCCGTATAGACTCAGTTGGCAAAACTTAAAAAGGTTTAGCACTCAATTAGCAAAATTAAAAATTTTATAACTAAATTAAGGCGCAATAGATTTAAGACTTTTTGAATAATTTTCTTGCCGGTACATGATCCACGTTGACTGCCTTGAACCTATGTCCAGTTGGCTCCACTCGAAGTCCTAACCCCTTCGCCGCTTGGCTCGACATAAACATGTTTGACACCCCCGTGTCAACCAAATACTGAATTTTGCGTCATTAACCTTGATTTCCAAGAATGGCAAACCTGTACTTGGAGGTTTATTGGGCAGTTCTTGAGTCTTCGTGGAGTTGGAAGCTTCAATGCCTAAGCCGCACTTCTCTCTTCTGGCTCCTCCTCCTCCTCCTTGTATTGCATTGTCGAAAGTTTTCCCTTCTTTGGGCAATCCCAAGCAAGGTGTGGGCCTTCACTAAAGAAGCACTTGATCGGCTTCTCACACATTTTCTTGAACACCAGGTGTGCACCACAAAGGTCTCTTGATCACGCCCTCTAGAAATTGCTTTGATACCACTTGTCATGGACCGATACTTGAGATCCATGTAGCACTTAGGCTCCCTTTGGCTCGGTCGCCTCTAACACCTAAGGATCGATCACTCATTGACTTAGCCCATTCAGATCATAGAGAGAGAAAGTATTTACAGAGAGAAGCTCCGAAAGAGAATGTACTTCTATTGCTCAAATGTTGGATGATAGAAATAAGGGGAGGGCTTTTCTATTATCCAATAGTCCTTCTAATTACAACCTTTGATCTCGGCTCTCATCTAACAGTAGAGATTTATTCTCACAAGCTAATATCACATACCAATCTAATGGTGGAGATTAACTCTCACCAATCGATCTAACAGTAAAGAGATTCAATCTAGCAGTGGAGATTCACTCCCACCGATTGATCTAACGGTAGAGAGATTTAATTCTCGTCTCAACCAATCCGATAATAAGGATACATCTTGGTGGATACAAATCCTTGTCTCAAGATCTAATAGTGGAGATCAAGTCTCACCCACCGATCCAACGGTTCTTGTCTCTTTGGATCGATGACTTGGCAATCCATCCGTGAGATTTGACCATGGCTGCCACCTCACTACGCTGTCTCTCCCTCCCC
Organism: Syzygium oleosum; assembly: GCF_021117445.2. Classification (NCBI taxonomy): domain Eukaryota; kingdom Viridiplantae; phylum Streptophyta; class Magnoliopsida; order Myrtales; family Myrtaceae; genus Syzygium; species Syzygium oleosum. Next base: position 1,204,402 of record NW_026607500.1, on the reverse strand, counting down.
ATGTCCTGTCTACCACGAGATTAGTGGCTCCTCGATGGCCGCCAAGAGAGTGGCCTCAAGCTCCGGCGCCAAGCTCCGGCCCCAGATTTGGAGGACTTGAGCTCCGTCATTGCGTCAAGCTCAAGCCCCAGATCCGAATTCCAGCACTGAGCCCCAGATCTACCACGTCATCAAGCTCAAACAAGGCTGTGGCATTGAACTCGAGCTCTATTATGGGGTCGAGAACAAGCTCGTGCTTCATGCCGGTTGCGATCAACGTGCATTCGGGAGAGAGGGTGAAAAAGAGGACGGTGAAGGATGGAGAGGGGTAACGGCATGTCGGAAGCGTCTTTGTCATTGACGGAGGAGGCAACGTGGGTCAAAGGCAGCGGTGCTGGCCAAAGAGGAGATTGCTGATTTTAGACAGGAGGATTAGGATTTGGGTATGGTTGAGGTTAATTTGATCTTGGGTTTCTGTTTGGATATGTAAATCGTAGATTTCCAACATCAATTGTGAAAGTTAATTAAAATGGAGACAGAAATTTCAAGATCGTTTTTGAAGCCAAAAGATCAATCAGATCATATTACCGATACATTCATGATATGCAACATAGGCAGAGTAGGAAATCACAGGACGACACTGATCCACTTATCCTCGTGGCGAAACCAACTAGGCAAATCTAAAATATAACTGGGGAAAAATGTAAATATAAGAGTACATTTAATTTAAGTTCAGAACAAAAAAAGAAACAGCCGCATAGATAGCTTCAGTAATATTAACGAGTTCACATGCTATCGGACGGACGGACTTCCACTCGACGGAACAAAGATCTATAACTCATCCAACAACTCTCGTACTTATTCCAACAAAAGCAGATAAACCCGCTGTGCCGGTGAAAATTGATGATTTTCAGCTCCCCGTTTGAGGACGAAATACTTCGGTCCAGCTATGAACATTGTGGATGATAGTGATTTCTGAGTAACAGGATTCATCTAGACTGTAGCACCAGTTAATTCCTTTGCGGGTGCTGCCAACACCATTTTCTGAGGCTGTTAGAATATAAGGCAAAATAACCCAAAACAATACGAGTCAAGACAAGGATTGAGAAATGAATCATCATCAATACCAATGGAAATGTATAAGAACATCCATGAGAGAGAGAGATAGAGAGAAAGAGAGCCAATATACCGGATGCAGATCAAAGCAAATTCAGTATTCTCATGAGTGAATTTTGTCCCAAATTTATACGCAGATATCTAGTTTTGGATCTAAGTACAAGATTTCATTTGGAGACCAACAATTTCTTTTGCATCTTAGTCATTTTTAACACACACAATGGCAAAGAATGGTTGGCTATGCTCAAAACAAAATGTTGAGGGTAAGGATAAACCGTACCAACTCAACTGAGAAGCAAGTACTAGATTCATGTCTGGTCATAATGCTCTGAATTTTCCAAACCCTTACCTCCTTTAGCTCTTCCTCATGCTTAGGAATAAAGGCAGTATCCACCTTGCCGTTTTTGAAATCCTTCAAAGTAAAAGAAACCAAATTCAATAGCTTCATAATGACTAAAAAACCTTATGACCAGTCGGATGATCCTATCCATGCGAGTGTAAGATGTGTGCGAACCTCGATGTCAAGGATAAGTTTGTGGTACTCAATGGTTGTGGGAACCCCTGCAGTGAATAGAAAGCATATTTGGATATCTTGGTTTGCAAACTAATCCCTTATTATTCCTCAAAAGAATCACAGACCAAGGTTATTCTTGCAAATTGGACCGAAAGGACAACAAAAGGAGACGTGGAAAATAATACTTTGATTGGAGCTCAGAGCTAACAAATCGGTGCTTACCTGTTATGATAGTGTCATCAAGGGCCCTCTTCATACGCTCAATTGCTTTTTCCCTTGTAGGACCCCATACTATAAGCTGCAGTGACCATGTAGAGATACAAGAGTAAAATGTAACTCGTCATGCAGAAGCATGCATTTAGAGACACTAATTGCCAAGTTTGAGAACCGAAGAGCGACGAATAATATCAACAAATACCTTACCAAAAAAATAATATCAACAAATAAGAGTCATCTATTAAAGCTAAGAACTGAACTTCATAGACCGTCTCGCTATCATCTTTATAACACTAGCCTTTTATCTCATACAAGCATGGAGCTCTTCTACCAAGCCTAAAAATGAAGAAGTCTGTCAACAATTATACTGCTAATCAATTCTCGTTTCTCACTCTTATATTTTCTATTTCTTCTCACTTTTACGACATACTCATAGTTAGATTATGTTGAGTCTTCAGTATGTTGGATCTTCATGATTTTTATCCATGTTAATTACAAAAATTGCACACAGAATCAAATTTTTAAGGGATAATTGCAAGAAGCCTTCTAAGGTTTGCACCCACATATCAAATACCGTCCTCACCGTAAAACTTACAACTTACATTCTGAGTTTTTCACTTTCATATCAACTTTAATCCTCACAACCCCTTTTATTTAAAGAAATTGCCATTTTCCTTCCCAAATTGCTCTTCCTGAAACATAAACCCACAAACCCTAATACACATTTCTCTCTCCTCCAACATCTCTCTCCTACCGTCCCCACCCGGCCCCCTGCTGTCCCCGACCGTCGCCAACCTCGAACTCAAGGCCAGCAACAATCACCGCTGTAGATATGGTCGCAACCCAATCTGGACCAGATCAGGTCCTAGCCTCCCATGGCCGCTGCAAGCTCTCTCATGGAGCTCGCCAAGCTCGCATTAGCCTTGGGGCTGAACTGGCAGCTCACGCAAGACCATTCTGGTTGAGCTTGCGGCCCATGCAAGCTTGACCTCCCATTGCCGGGAGCTCCGTGAAAGAGAGGGGAGAGGGTGGGATCAAGATGAGGGGCACAGGAGGCAGCGTCGGGAGATGGTGACAGCAGTGGCGAGGGGTGGAGAGAGAGAGAGAGAGAGAGAGTGTGTGTCCGCTATATGTGACTGGGTAAAGACGTTGGAGGAAGAGAACGAGGGAGGGGAAAGAGATAGTTGTAGGGTTTGGGAGTAAATGTGTCCTTGTACTTTGGAGGAGATGCAAATTGAAGGTTTTTTAAATTGAGAATAGTTTTTTATATGTCTATGTAAACTTCAAGATGCTTTTTGTAATTTTCCCAGTTTTTGATTGATCATCCTAATCAAAAAGCTTTGGAATAGGAAAAAAAAAACCTCACGCTTACAATACATTAGCAATGTACCATTAGGAAGTTTACTATCTAAAGCAAGATGCTTGGAACATAAGACACAACAGCAGAACCATTGATCGGCTAACCATGCCATAATCTCACAAAACAATAACAGAGACGGTCAACATTTTGACTAACCTTCCCTAGCAGGGAATCGTAGCTTGGAGGAACCACATAATCTGGATATAAGTGGCTATCCATTCGAACAAAAGGACCTCCAGAAGGCAAGTATGCTGTTATTCTCCCTGGTTTTCAAGAGAGGAGAAAAGTTATGATCACGAGTTAATTTTATATAGACAAATTCATAAAATAATGCGTGAATGAAATAAGATGTCATGATCAAAAACCATGAAGGGTAGTAAAGGAAAATCAACAAGAAGCCAACCAATTAAAATGACTGAGGATTTAAACCGACAACCACTATTATCAGATAAAACTCTAAATCTTGCAATATATCATACAAATGAATAAAAATAGAAAATGTACGGCAAGTCGATAGGTATGGCTAGGGCCAGAAAATACAGAAAAGTTTGGTCAAATGTTGATAGAAATATGTTTCTACAGATTAGTTTTCCAATAGAAGAAGCCATGATTATAACTGTATCAAAGTTGGGAGCAGCAACAGTGGTGACAGGCTTGTGGTCCATTGAGGAAAATGTGGCAACTGTGGTGGTGGTGGCAGTTGCACCGGAGTGGTAGTGGTGGTGGGCTAAGCAATTGCATCGAAAATAGAAGTTAATCAAACGGGTCTGAATTGAGTCTGGGTTGGGATTGGTTTCGGGTAATGAGGTCATGCATATTATTATATTCAAATGAAAATGGGAGAATGTGAACTCTACTTATTTTATATGTGTCTCTGTCATGACAAAATAATTTTTGCTTCATCATCTTATGAATCGATTCAACTCATGATCCACAAAACATGGATGTAAGAATTTGATTCACAATTCATATCCTAATCTGACGACTACAGCAACAAACTATGATTACAAACTACGAAGCTATGAATCACACTCTAAACTAGTAGCGGAAAAACAATATGTTTCAGTCAAGAAACGAAAGCTCTATCCGTCAAATCATGGGTTATGACAGAATGCAATAAAGGGAGGAAAAAATCTATTATAAATTTACAACAATTAAGAGCTTAGACCTAAGAAAAGAGGCAATGGTACAATTGATTTTTTGTGCTTGTGAATACAAGATCTTTCACACCATTGTCTCCAAGTTTCATCGCAGTATATCATTGGTACCTGGTCCAGGCCGGAAATTTTTAAATGCATCCTCAGCATTGATACGGCATTCTATTGAATGTCCCCTGAGAACAATATCTTCCTGCAAACAGAAAAAATGTAAACAAGGACACACTAAGTCAAACTTCAGCAGCCTATCAGCTCTAAAACCTTCCATACCTGTTTGTAGCGGAGCTTCTCTCCCATTGCCACGCGAATTTGCTCTTCAATCAGGTCGACAGAAGAAATCATTTCTGTTACTGGATGCTCAACCTGAACATGGATCCACCATAGAAAGAAGGGGGAAAAAGGGCTAATTCCATTAATATTTCTAAAGATAATTAGCATAAACCCTCAACACTGTAACTAAGAACACAAGAACAGCTCTAACCTGGATTCTAGTGTTCATTTCCATGAAGAAGAAGGATCCTCTTTCATCCAAAAGGAACTCGACTGTCCCAACACCAATGTACCCTATAGATGCTGCTGCCGCAACAGCTGCATCACCCATGGCTTTTCGCAACTCTGGGCTCAATGCTGGGGAAGGTGCTTCTTCCAAAAGTTTTTGATTCCGCCTCTGCTCGATAAATCATATTTATGAGATTTATAAGATTAAAGCTAGAAGCAAACAAAATCTACACCTTTGTAATGGATCTAAGGTTTATAAATGGTCAGTTAATCCCCACACCTGTTCAAGCCTCCTCAAAGGACGAGATCTCATTGAACATCCAACAACCACAAATTGCAAACTCAGATGGTACACAGGGTATGTTGCGATCTTGACATACTCTTGGCAAAGAATAGACTGATGGACCATCCCTTAAAGATGATATTTCGTGTCCTCTCATTTTTCATTAGGTTTGCTTTTGTTTTGACCATGGCAAGCAAATTCTGTCTTAATTCTAGAATTATTTTTCCACGTAATGGGAAAAGGCTTAGTTTTTTGCTGCTACTGTTATACTAGTTCTCCCAAAAGAACACAAAAAGATCAAGCAACACTTCAGAAAAACTTTGACACTTAGAAAATTTTCACTACTCAAGGAAAGACATGCATACACAAGTTATATGGAATAAACCCAAGTTCAAGGGTGAAAATTTCCCAGTTGGCACCAAAACATGCTTCACTGCCCCATAAATGACACACAAACACACATGAACAGCATGGAGGGAGCTAGAGAAGGGAGTTAAAGATTAAATTTCCATAATTTTCTAGACTATTTTTTATGATAAGATTAATATGATTAGAAGGAAATCCCAAACATTTACACCCTGACTTTGCATACATGTACATAGTCACATTGGCATATTATATCTGAACTACATATATTATCCTATAAACAGCCAGTGAAAGAGAATAAAACAGTAAATGACATTAGAAAACATTGGATATTCTTACTTCCAAACTAGAAAGTTGTCTGGATGTTTTTTATGAGAACCAATAAATAAAACATGATACCCAGCTACAACCACATCAGCAGATTACCAGGTTTTACTCAGCTACACATTTAGCAGCTATGTCGGAATGAAAGTCCAGCCCAGTACAGTTTTTGACAATTAGACATAACCTTGATATGAGATTATCTGTTATGAAGATTTCTCTCATCTTTGGGGTGAAATCATGCAACTCAGAAATTTATGATAATAACTTCTTCCAAGTTCCAACTATGCAAAAAGATGCTCAAGATCTACAAGTATATGTTTTTGAAAGTATAGCATGCCAATGAGTAGATACAATCTCTAAAGACTAAACATAAGAGAGTCCAATAAACATCACTTCCTAGAAAACTCCAATAGTAAGACTTCCTCATCAAAATTCAAGTGAGTAACTACGTCTTATACAGAAGGCACTCAATATTTGAAGACTTGCAATTTGACCAATCTAACCACCATATACTTTCCCAATGCTTCTAATTTTAGATACAGTTCAATATATGTTTTTTGGGGCCAAGATACCATTTGATATTTGATATAAACATGATCAATTTTGCAACATCGTGCACCTTAAATTTCACAAATATGACAACTAGGATTGAACACCACCCTGCTTCAACTTGGGAATCTGCCGGAACCAGCCTGGCTGGTCCTCTTCCAAAGTTCTAGAAGCAGCCCATACCTGAATAGGTTTCTGATATCAGCCTTGGAAGGTGGTTCTACCTTGAAACTGAACAGGCTAGGCCACCATTCCAAGGCCAGCTTTTTAAACTGGTTTCAGATTATGTAGAGTTGTGGCTTAGTTAAAGTTTAGTAGGGGAGCCTATGGTAGGAATTGACAGCCCTATGCCATAACTTTTGATCAAGGTGGAACTATGGGGCCTGCAAGTACTCATTCAAAAGTTGATTTAGAGGTCCACGACACAGTGCCAACATCAGAAGGCGGTTCAGCATTTTTTGGGTCCCAACATCGACTATTTTACTCACTTTAACACTATTTTTTCAAGTTTACTTTGATACTTAACTGTCTCGGACCTGCGTTGCTTTATACAGAACAGTTTCTGCCCGGTTGTTTAATTTAGGCTTTGTTTAACATAGATTTGAAATCCAAAGTTAGGGAGGATCCGGTTCTTTTCCTGGTTCCAGAGTCCCAGCCTGGAACTGGCCCCTCCATGAACATGCTCACCCCTAGACACAACTGAATGCAACGAGAAATGAAGTCATCAGCAGTACCTGGATGCTGCAATCACGCTCCCCGAAGTGAACAACATTGCCATATTTATCAGCAAGAACCTGAAAAGCCATGTAAAGCAGCCAAAATTGGATCAAAATCCACTAATACAATCAAAGAAATAGTTATTAGATGTACCACCACTCAAATGCAGTTGCATATTTCTGCCATACTATTTGAAAATAAGATAAAAGTAACATTTATTGGCTGAGCAGTCAGGTTATTATTTATATTCTACGCAGTCAGGTTATTATTTATATTCTACAACTAAATTCCATAATGTCATCATTTCCAGCAAGCCTTGTCAATGTTTAAATACAGCAATTACCTGGAACTCAATGTGCCTTGGATTCTGAATATACTTTTCCAGATAAACTCCATCATTGCCAAATGCAGCCCCAGCCTCACTCTTAGCTTGCTATAGAACACAGCCAGAGCAGGCCCAACATCATCAGAAGATCAATAAAAAACGCTAATGCAGGATTAAGGAATTAACATCGAATTTGACTAGAAACAAGATCTGAGATTGTCCAAAGATAGAAGCATGAAGACAACACTAGTAATGCAATCATTAAGTCTAAAGGGTATAGCATAGCTGCGTGTTTTCATCAAACTTGATTCAGGTCATCTTGGATGCTGCTAAAATAATCAACAATACCCTTGATTTAATCATCTCATCAAAGGTAGATCAATGAAAATTGTATCTGGTGGACAATATTAGTGCACTGTTCTTTTTCGTTCTTTTTTTTACTTGTGTCGATGGCCATATATTCAGTCACAACTAAAAAGCCTGGACATGGATCAGAAAATGGACTTTATTGTCTGTTCATCAGATGGTAGAACCACATAGCTCCCAACCAAATTCATAAATGATAAATGTCACAGCAGTAATGCCATGATAAAAAAAAAAAAAAAGAACTTCTGTTTCCTATAGCAGATTTACTTAGAATAATTAGTAGCCAACAACCAAAATCAGAACTAGGAACTATGCATCCCCAAGAAAGATGGTGCAGACAGAAGCAATACCTGTAACAACTTCACAAACTCATCAGGCTCTTTAGCAAGACGCATTCCTCGTCCTCCACCACCTGCTGTTGCCTGCCGTGATCACATGATTAATTAGCATAAAAAAATCTATCTTACCCACAAGTGAAGTTTTCATGCTTCGATTTGCAGAGGAAAGGAAAAGGTTGAAGTATCTAGACCCTAAAAATAAAGTTAAATTTTGTGACATTTAACCCTCAAATATTAAATTCACTTCCCTTCTTCTTTCAGAAGGTAAAAGAAGCATTAACAGATGACATACCCACACGACCATCATGTCATGCTGAAATGGGCACTCGGTGGCTAAAGGACGAGTCCCAGTAACATAAGGGCTCAGTATGTCCATCATATATTAGCATAAGGAAGCACTACAGGTCCTAGCTAACATCCACCACCTTTTATCAACAAAAATATCAGGGACTATTCTACCACTTGAACAGGAACCTCTAAAGAAAGACAAAAGACGAGCTGGCAATTTTACGCTGTTTTAGCAAAAAACTAGAGCATGAAATCCAGAAGCATTTGAAGGCAACTAAGATTGAAGAAAATTAGGATTCTCCAAAACTCAGCACATTCTTCTTAGGCCGAGCAATTTACCTTAATCATCACGGGATAACCAATCTCATGAGCAAGCCTGACTGCTTCCTCCGTGCTCTGCAAAAACCATCAAAATTAATCTTAACTTAATAATGGGAACATCGAATACCTGCAAATGCATCCCATAGTAGCTGCTATGAATACCTGCAACAACCCATCACTTCCCGGAACGGTGGGAACACCAGCATTTTTCATTGTGTCTCTAGCGGTTGATTTATCACCCATCACTCGGATGCTCTCAGGCTGCAAAATGCATGCAAAAACTTACATGTAGAAATGAGATATCTACATCTAACGGGGGCAAGCACTGGAGTAATGGTGAGGTAACCCATCCTGTTTCTAGAAGGTCACAGGTGTAAATAATGGAAAGAGCATCCTTACCAAAAAAAATAATGGAAAGAGCCTCTTAAAAAAAGAGCAACGGAAGGGGTGTGGACAGTAGACAACCCTTACTGAGAAGGGAGCCCCATGGGCTAGAATGCCTTTTTATAACTATGTGTGTATACATTTTCAATTCTATGTCAGTTCTCTTCAAGAGACCACAATCTCCGTGACAACTAAGAACCAAAGAGTGAGGTATATAGAAGTTCTCACAGTTGCTATTCCAGTAAAAGTACTGTAAAAAACGAATTACCCTGAAATAAATTCAAATGAAGCCAATGGATACATTTGCAATGCAATAAAAACTGAGCTAAAACATGCTTTATAGAAAGGCTTTGCAAATATTGTGCACCACTTAGTAATAAAATCAACCTGAAGTTTCTATAATTTAAACAACAGCATACTGTGGTCAGTTCTTAGTTGTTAAAAAGATACTATCTGCTCATGATGGTCAACGCTCAACAGTTGAAGCAATTTTTTAATTAATTCAAAAGCTCAGTTGGGGTCCTCTGAAAAATTAAAGGGTACTGATGCATAGCTTCTCCGTGCCATGCGGAACAAAGACAATGCTCATTGCTTCTTCATGATACTGGTGAATGAAGTGCCTCAATCCCATCAGTCAAGTCATTAACTAAAATCTTTCAGAAGTTACCACACAAAATTACTTGCAAATCAGAAATAAGCTTCTCAAAACTTCGCAATTCTGAAACTTTCTGTCATGAAACTCCTCATAAATTATACTTACATTAGGTCCTATAAAGTTAATGCCGTGCTCTCTGCACATTTCAACAAATACTGCATTTTCAGAAAGGAAACCATATCCAGGATGAAGCATAGTGCAGCCACGGCTGATGGCAGCTGATAGAACATTCGGGATCACTAAGTACCTGTAAACAGCGACACAGCACCATTGGTCTCATGCAGGCATTTGGTTGATGTAAACGTTTGAGAACTATGATTGAATTCTTCTTTTTCATATGACTTTATGAAACTCAACAATTTTTTCTTTAAGAAATTAGCAGATATGATGTTAGATAATGTGACTTCATAGATGTTTCAACAACTTCCTTCATAGAGAGCTTCCAAATATATAGCTAATGGGCTGCATAGTGAGCATACTACCAAAAAGCTCGTGCAAGGTAAAATATCACATTGTTCTCAGGATGCCAGGTGCCCAGCTACTTATGGAGCTGCAATACAGCTCTTAATAGTTAATAGAATCGTCTTTCTAGATTGAGCAAGCTTTAAGTAAACAATCAGTCTTTTTATTATGCTTTTTTGTTATCACTTTGAGATTAATCAGAGAAATAGTATGCATCCAAAGGTCGCCCCCCCCCAAATTCAAGCATGCACTACAGAATTTTTAGACTCTTCTGCAAAACGCTGGAGTAATTTATCATACAAAGCATGGACCACGAATAAATTCCCCATCTTCAGCCTCGTGATCTTAGAGTCAAACTTATACTAGAGCTTTAAAGATCCGGACTTTTACTACAGCGAAGTGGACAAACACACTAATTAAAGCAACTTACGATTGGCTACTTGGTGCTTCGCCGATACAAACTGATTCGTCAGCTAATTTCACGTGAAGCGCATCCTTGTCGATAGTTGAGTAAACGGCCACACAGGGAATACCCATCTCATGAGCAGTTCGAATAACGCGGACCGCAATTTCACCTCTATTTGCTACCAAGATCTTATCAGCACGGCAAGTAGCATTAAGAGCTCCCCCACGCCTCTTAGAAGCATGACCAACTTTAACAGCGTGACATCTTTGCTTAGGGAAGTTCACCCTACTTCCGACAAGAAAGCTACATCGAGAACTCTGGATAATGTCTGTTCTTCTGAAAATCAGACCCTGCGATACGGCAATCAAAGGCACATAAGTAAGTGGAATGCCGGCAAGTGCACATACACACCAAAGCACGCAAAGTCTCCCGATCACTACTTGGAAATGAACCATTATTTTCATGGGTACTAGAAAGGAGTTTCGTCCACGACCTCAAACTTCTCTGGGTCAAAACTTCATAAACATTTAATTTTGTGCTCAAGGACAAAGGTTCAGGCTTTAGGTGAAGAGATCACATTAGAACTTGCAAAAGGGTAACTTCAGCACTTAGCAACGTAAAGAAACGCGGAGTCTTCTAAAGCATAACATCACCAAGAGGTGCTAAACAACACACACAGCCATGGCATTCTATCGAGCTGCAAATCGAATCGTCTCCCGATCGAACACGAACACGATTCCAGCACGCCAAAAGGGAAGGGGGGGGGGATATATCGAAAAAAAGAACGAAGAAGCGAGCGAATTCAAGAGAAGGGCATCGGAGACAGGGCATGCTTACCGGAGTGGAGGCGACGGATTTGCCGCACATTGGCAATGTGGCCTCCATTTCGAACGCGACGGCGCCTGAAAACCCTGAAGAAAAACAAGAAGAAGAAAGCATCACGGAGAAGGAGGCATCGGAGAACGACCAGAAGGGAAAGCTCGAGCTCGAGCGACGCAGGGGAGACAGAATTCAAGCAAATCCCAATCGGAGGGACCGAGCGATTACCTCGGAACGTGCCGAAGTGAGCGACCACGGATCAATGGATGTCTCTGAGAGAGAGAGAGAGAGGTTGGGATGGGAAGAAGAAGGAGAAGGAGGAGGAGGAGAAGAAGGGTCGATGTGTTCGAGGGAAGGGGGCGGGATTGAAATCTCCGCCAGATGTTGTGTTTGTTGGTTAGGAAATTAAAGCTGGGCGCGCTTGACCTTACTCCAATTCACTTCATTCTTCATTCCTTCTTTATTATTATTATTTTCATATCATTATTATCATATGATTATTATCAATATTATTGTTATTATCATTATCATCATTATATATCGTATTATCTACTTTAATTAATGTTATCTATCTCTAGCATCGTATTATCTTCTTTGCTTCTCATTGTTGGTAAATTATGATCGTTTTTTTTTTTTTGTGTTTCCTTGATCCCCCCACAGGCTTATCCTACCGGGCATAAAAGAGGCTGATCAATTCCAATGATTGGGCCTGTAATTTAGACTCCGTTTGCTTAACGAAAATCGAATGATCCGGAAAACATTTTCCCTAAAAGTGATTACTTATATCGTTTATGAAAATTGATGAACTTAGGACATAAATTGTTTCGGATAATGAAAACATTTTTTCATTGGCTAATTATTCCAAGAGATACAAACGATCATTTTTATGAAAATGTTTTGCAAATTCCGCGAAACAAATAGAGCCTTATCTTTTTGTTTATTTCTTTTTCAATTTTCTCCTTTCACCGAGTTTTTCATTTCTTTTTTTTCAAATCTTATCGAGAGTGCACCTTTCTGGCGGACTTGTAAAATAGGCATTTGTCATGTTATGTGGAGAGATTTCCTCCTGTTTTACTCATCTAACGAAACTATTATGACGGACTCGTCTACTTCGGACCGTCGACTGTCAAGTCATTAGTAAAATGAGCAGTTCTGGCTCAAACAAGCAGTTCATAGAACGTGTGACACTCTTATGACAACTCTTTGCTACTTCTCTATCTTTCTATTTAACTTAACCCATTTAAAAAAAAAAGATAGAAACAATCAGTAAATTAAAAAGCAATACCAGATTACATTACAAGTAATTATATTTTTATTTAACCGTTGAATTATGCTAAATTGGATGAATGTTATCCCTAGGAATCCTCTTAAAGAATGAAAAGCAAGTCTTCAATAATTTCAACCTCTAATCAAAATTTGGATCAGATTCATAATGAATCTATTGAACTAGGGTAAAATTTGAGCGTCAATATGTATGAAAAAGGTTGAAGTAATTGAGCAGTCCATAAGCTAATCCTAAAGGCAATTTCACTTTGTTGGACCTCACTGCTAAAAGCACATGCTATTTGGAATTTGCCTAAGGGTATATCTTCTTTTTTGACATTGATAAGGAGAGGAGGTGAGAAGGTTATGTAACAATCAGTATGCCAAGAGCAAAAGAGCGAGCAACTTTTGCTATCGTGAACATCCGGTTGATGTGAGATTTGCGCCGGATTGTGTACACTTCTCTCGCCTGGTGTTACATCTTTTGTGAACATTTTTCTCATATGATTATTGATGCAGGAGCGTCAAGTTGTATCCATCAACTTCCAAGCTCAACTCAGATCTCATCGATTGATTTAGCACAACCCTTGCTCCTACAAGTAAAGACTAATTTCGACTACAATTTGACTTGATGGGTTCGAGGTTGAAGATGCAAGAGCATCAAGTTGTATCCATCAACTTCCAAGCTCAACTCAGATCTCATCGATTGATTTAGCACAAACCCTAGATTGGCGGTCTTCTGGTATAACTTGGCACACATAAAACTTTTAGGTGATCATGCACATATAGCAATCATTCAAGCCAATTCATTTCTCTCATTCAACCAATGCACACGTTGTTGTACTCACATATCAAGATACTATAACTTTCATGCCAAAAATGCGGTAATTAAATCACACGTGACCACGTACACATAATTAAACCGTCAAACTTTCCATGCTCCCCTATTTAATCATCCTCGCCCTATTTAACTTATAAAAATTGACATATAAACCCGACACCTCGGGGTTTAGTATTCATATGTCCACAAAAGCCCTTTTTAAAATTAAATAATAAGGTTTCACATAGGGTAAATATTTCTCAAGGTAAAACAGGCATTATTCGGCATGAAACGGGCCTAATACAACATTTAATTCAAGTAGAAAACAATCATATAAAGTGTACTTATCACCCTATTTATAATAATTTCTCAATTAAATAGTGATAGCTCATCACCTAATTGTGATAGCTTATCACTCAAAACTTCGAGAGTTTATCGTCCCTTTGACGATAGCTTATCGACTAATCACTAATTAATTAGTATTAAGCATAATTAACTTAAACTAACTGATCATAATCATGGGATTATGGCGATAACTTACTCAGAAATGATTCCGACTACACGGACGCGACGGCGACGGCAAGGGCTACGCGTGGCTCGGTCCGGAAACGACACGGAATGACAACGGATGGCTGGACAGCAGCAAACAGAACTGGTGAGTGCTGGTTTGCACGGTGGGGGCTCGGAACGGCAGTGGAAACGGCTCAGACGGGTGGCACATAGAGGTAGGAGGTCACGACGGCTTAGGGGCAGTCACTGGCGGCCAAACAGCGGCCAAAAGGGTGGTGGACGGTGGCACGGTGGTGGCTAGCCAAGAGGGAGGAAATGAGAGAGAGAGAGAGAGATGGCCGGTTGAGGGAGAGAGAGAGGAGAGAGAGTGAGTGAGCGAGTGAAAAGTGAGATATTTCTCAAGCAAGGCTTCTTGATCAGGCCAAGATCAAGATCATTTCCCTTCATCAATGCCAATTTCCTTAAAGTCTTCTCTCATTAAACCCTTTGTCTCATGATCATAAATGCTAGAAAGGCATTTTGGTAATTTCACAAAGTATAATATAAAATACTATACGCGTATACGGGTCAGAATTTTGTACGGGTTCGTATAAATCGAGTTTGAGCTCAAAAGGATTAAGATTGGGCTTGAATTACTAATGGGCTTGAAAATGGATAAGTGGGCTTAGATTGGGCTTTTCTTGGGCTTGCTTGGGCCCAATTAGGCCGAAGCACAAAGGGACGTGAGGCCCATTGGGCCTTCGTTCGGCCCACTTCTTTGTGGACTCCAATTCTCGGCCCGCTAACTCCTTTTTCGAGAGTTTCGAGCAAATCGATAAACAAGTAGTTCAATGAGGCGACATCTAATAGTTTAGTCTTGAAATCCTCGAAGGTTCAATACCCAAATTCGAATTCTAATTCGTGGTCAAAATCGATCAATTGTGACTTTAGTATATCTCAAACTAACGGGCGGCTTTTATGAGTTATACGTATTCGACCCGTGGTTGATTCGATATCCAACCACGTTTAAGCCTTCTCGAACCATGGATGATCTCGGTTGTTACGTAATTGTGAGGGGTCAATCGCTAGTTCCGAAGTACACGATCATTAAGAATTGGTTTAGGGTCGTTCGCAACACATACAATGGTCATGCAGAATTACTCGCGATCCGATTATATATTATTGGCGAGACATTCTATTACCGTTCCTTGATCGGTCTATAATGGCTCAAAATTGTCCCTCGTCAATTCTTATGGTCGAATTGTCAACCCACAGTCAAGTTCTCAGGTCGTACTTACTTAATTCCTTAATAGTTTCTCCCTAATGGCTAATCTCTCATGAGTGATCAATTCAGAGCAAGATTTAACTAACAGTGCATCGATGAATATAATCATTTCATTACATCCAGAATAGGGTCGAATTTGAGGATGTCACAAACACATACGTGTAGCTTCATACGGGCCATATAGCTCATTGATATACACAAATGAGTTCATACTTATCATGAAGATCATCAACAGGCACATGTGACTTCATACTGGTCATGACAGTAAGTATTCACAAGCATTTCAATACACATAATCACCTTCTTAATTCACCACATATTCCTCAAAGAAATGAGATCTTAGTCAAATAAACAAGTAGGAAGTAACATGGAATAAGACTCTTTAGTTAAATACATTCAGAAATTAGATATATTCTAAAGTGGTTCTAAGCAAGCCAATGACCATATTCCGGGATTAAGGGTGTGATGGTTCAGCATTTTGAAAGCCCTTTGGCGCCCCAAAACCCCTTGGGAAAATTTTGGGGTGTTTAGCAATTATTTTCAATGAGCTTTCACTTGGAGCTTTCTGTTGGTTTTCTACGGAACATGCATAGTTAAATTAAAAATAAACGCAGTGGAAAGATACAACCATACATGTATCTCCAAAGGCGTTGTTCGTGCGTTTCAATAAAAAATCGGAAAAACCATAGGGGGTTAAACGAATTACCTTTCGTAGCGTGCCCAAAACGATTTCGGTTCGGATGTTCTTCAGTTTAAACCCCACAAGCGTCGGACCTCTAGTTCAGACATACCACCAATCGCATGATGAACGGAAGGAAGAACTTGCGGGTAATCACCAATATAATTGTGCTAGCAATCTTGTGGCGACAATTCTCCGTACTCTCGATATTTCAGTCACGGCGTCGGAAGAGAGAAAACGTATTTTCTTAATTCTCACGAACACATGATAATTGCATACCCACTTTTTCATCATCCTGCAACTGTTGCTGATCGCGCTTTTAATATAGCGATCAGCAACGGTTGTTGATCGCATGCACGATTAGCAACGGTTGCTGATCGTGCATGTGCACACGATCAGCAACCGTTGCTGATCGTGCATGTATGCACATGTGCACATGATCAGCAACGGTTGCTGATCATGTGTGACATGCACACGGTCAGCAACCGTTTGTTGACCGTGTGCCCCTCTTTTTTTTTTTAATAAAATTAAAACGCACACGGACAGCAACTATGTTGCTGTCCGTGTGCACTTTTAAATTTATATATATAAATATAAATATATATACAAACATAGAAGTGCATGATCAGCATATGTGTATTTTTGTGAGCATCATATGCACACACGCCCATGACAAAAATTAAATTAAATTAAATCCCATTTAATTTAATTTCAGTCCAACTCAATTCGATTGCAAACATATTTGCAATATCGTCTCTTCTGTACAATGTCATCCTAAATTGGTTATGGTGTGTGACATCCCTAGGTTCATCACTGAGCTGGTAGTAAGACTTGCACTAACACATTAGTACTCCAAAGAGAATTGATTGTCTCAATCAACCTCTAGGTCTTACAAGCCATGATTGACATCTAGCAATATATCATGGCTACCCAGACAGTGTGAATGCTTTAAGAACATAATGAACCTGTCAACTTTGGCTACAGTGTAATTCAATCCCTCTGTCTTACTATGTCCCGATCGAACAAAGACCATGGAATATTTGTCAAGCCACCAATTCGATCATATGCACAAATCTAATTGACATTCATTTTATATGAGACACGAAGAGTTCATTCTCGGTTACAACCCCGGCCGAGGATTTTAATGCAGTGTCAAAATTAGATTGCATAAGACATCATTATTGTACCTTGCGTATAACAAGTAGACAGATTCCATTTTGCGCACACGTGTAACTTCGTATGTGAACGAACTATGGCCATCAAGTACAAAGACGAATCAATGAACCGGCGATATGCGCACCTGTGAACCATAGCCATCCAACACACAAGTCAATACTGTGCCCCAGGTCTAAGGATTATTTACACAAGACCAAAGCATGAACGATTAGGCATTGACCACGCTAAAAGCTTCCATGTTACTAATCGTTATATATGTGTCACGTTCAGTGAACTTGTCTGGTACAGACACCCGTGTTCTAACTCAAGCATCACAATATCCAATGACTCATGACTCGTCATTCTCTTAAGTATCCAATACTTAATGGTGAAGCTAAGAACACACCAGTCTCAACAGGATCATTAATATCCACTCATGATCCATCGACTGGGAACAATTTAAAGATTCAGTCTAACTATGAACCTGTCACACATATTCTTAACGTCTCAAGAATAGGTCCAGTCACAACTGATCTTATGGAATCATTCATATATTTAAATAATTGGACAAATGAATGAATACGTCATTGCCATTAAATAAATAATGAAATTGAAAATACAACTTAAATCCCTAACATGTAACTATTACATGATGACTTTAGGGCATACATCTAACAATCTCCCACTTGCACTAAAGCCAATTTGTCCGATACCTCAAACCCATCTTGTCAATGTGTCTTTCAAAAGAAGATTGAGGTAAGGCCTTAGTGAAGGGGTCTGCCACGTTTTCCGCTGAGGCAATTTTCTGCAAGGCGATATCACCTCTCCCAACAATTTCTCTAATGAGATGGAAGCGTCTCTCAATGTGCTTGGACTTCTGGTGAGACCTTGGTTCCTTCGCTTGAGCTATTGCCCCATCGTTATCACAAAACAATGTTATTGGTTGTTCAATGGAAGGAACGACTCCAAGTTCAGAAACGAACTTCTTCATCCAAGCAGCTTCCTTTGCTGCTTCAGAAGCGGCTACATACTCTGCCTCAGTGGTGGAATCAGCAGTTATGCTCTGTTTGGAACTCTTCCAACTAACTGCGCTACCATTAAGTGTAAAGACAAACCCAGATGTAGACTTATAATCATTAGGATCCGATTGAAAATCGGAATCAGTATAAGCTTCAACTTTAAACTCTCCTTCTCCATAAACCAAGAATAAATCCTTAGTCCTTCGCAAGTACTTAAGGATATTCTTGACTGCCATCCAGTGCTCTTCCCCTGGATCAGACTGATATCCGTTAGTAATGCTTACAGCGTGTGCAATATCAGGTCTCGTACATAGCATAGTATACATTATGCTTCCAATAGCAGATGCGTAAGGTATCTTTGCCATCCGCTCTCTTTCTTCAGGAGTGTTGGGACACATCTCCTTGGAAAGATGGATTCCATGCCTAAAAGGCAATAATCCTCTTTTGGAACATTGCATGTTAAAACGTGTTAACACTTTGTCTATGTACGTAGACTGTGAGAGGCCAATCAATCGTCTTGATCTATCTCTATAGATCTTGATACCTAAAATATAGGTTGCCTCTCCTAAATCTTTCATAGAGAATTTCTGTGACAAGAATAGTTTGATTGATGATATCATCGGTACATTGTTCCCGATCAAAAGTATATCATCGACGTACAAAACTAGAAATGCAATTGCACTCCCACTAACCTTCTTGTATACACAAGGTTCATCCGGGTTTTTAATGAAATCAAACGATTTGACTACTTCATCAAAACGGATGTTCCAACTTCTGGAGGCTTGTTTGAGTCCATAAATGGATCTCTTAAGCTTACACACCTTCCGACGTTCACCATTGGATTCAAAACCCCGTGGTTGTTCCATATAGATGTCCTCCTCAAGAAAACCATTTAGAAAAGCCGTTTTGACATCCATTTGGAATATTTCATAATCTAGGTGTGCAGCTATAGCCAACATAATCTGAATGGATTTTAGCATGGTTACAGGTGAGAAAATTTCGTCATAATCGATTCCTTCTTTTTGACGATATCCTTTCGCCACCAGCCATGCTTTGTAAGTTCCAACTTGACCCTCAGCATTCATCTTCCTCTTGAAAATCCATTTACAGCCAATTGGTACAATACCATCAGGCAGGTCAACTAAGGTCCAAACTTCGTTGGAATACATTGAATCCATTTCGGATTTCATGGCTTCTAGCCATTTACTAGAATCGATGTCCGACATCACCTCCTCATAGGTGTTTGGATCACCAGGTTGATCACCATCATTCACAATGAATGATTGTTCAATATGTTCAACCAAGTGTTTATAACGAGCAGCTGGACGAGACGTTCTCGCACTCCTCCTAAGAGGTTGTGTATCAGAAGCTCCCACTGAATCAGAGATCGGTGTTTGAACTTGGTTATTTGGTACTTCATTGTTCTCTTCTTGTAAGACTATTTTCCGCCCAGCACCACCTTCCTGGACGAACTGATTCTCCAAAAAAGAAGCATGCCTGCTGACCGAAATTCTTAGGTCAGAGTGAAAATAGAAATAGTATCCAAGAGACTCCTTTGGATATCCAATGAAGCGACCTTGTTCAGACCTAGCCTCCAATTTTTTCATTTTCAGCTTCTTGACGAAAGCTGGACAACCCCAAATCTTAATATGATTAAGACTTGGTTTCCTACTGTGCCATATCTCATAAGGCGTAGTTGGAACAGATTTGGATGGCACTCTGTTCAGTACATATGCAGCTGTCTCGAGGGCATATCCCCAAAGAGATATAGGCAAATCGGTGTAACTCATCATAGATCGCACAATATCTAATAAAGTGCGATTTCTTCTTTCAGATACACCATTGTGTTCTGGAGTTCCAGGTGGTGTCCACTGTGATACAATGCCATTATCCCTAAGATAGTCCAGGAATTCAGTATTAAGGTATTCACCTCATCGATCAGATCGAAGAGCCTTAATACATTTTCCTGTTTGTTTCTCAACTTCAGCCCTGAATTCCTTGAACTTTTCAAAAGATTCGGATTTATACTTCATTAAGTACAAATAACCATACCGTGACTGATCATCGGTGAATGTAATGAAGTAAGAATAACCATTTCGAGCATTTTCATTTATTGGTCCACATACATATGTATGTATCAATCCCAGTATGTCAGCAGCTCGCGCACTATGTCCCACAAAGGGCGCTTTGGTCATTTTTCCTAGAAGACATGCCTCACAAGCCGAGTATGGCTCAAACATTGATGGATCAATATACCCATCATTACTCAACTTATTGATTCTATCTTCTCCAATATGACCTAATCGAAGATGCCAAACATACTTTGGGTTTGGACTATCTCTAGGGCGTTTATTAGTTATGGCATTTATATCATTATTTTGTTGCTTATTGGCATTGGTAATCGCATTACCGAACATTGTAATGGTATAAAGATTATTGGTTAATAAGCCAGAACCAACACATCTCCTATTATGATAAATAGAACATACATCATCAGCAAAAGAAAATTCATAATTCTCTTTACTCAAAGGAGGTATAGAGATGATGTTCCTAACAGCATTCTCATAATGCAAGCAATTTTTCAATACCAATACATGTCCAGAAGGCAAACATAAACGAAAAGTCCCTACAGCTAACGCAGCAACTCTTGCTCCATTTGCAAATGTTAGGACAATTTCATTTCGCCCTAGCATCCTGCTTATTTCCAGATTCTGCAAAGACATACAAATATGTGAGGTTGCAGCAGAATCTAGAACCCATAAGTTGGATTCAACACTAACCATAAGATTAGTTTCAATAAGCATAGACACCATACCTTCGCAAGGTTGGTCCTTAGGCTTGACCTTCAAGCTCGCAAGGTACTTCCTACAGTTCCTCCTCCATTGCCCTTTGACACCATAGTAGTGACAATTCCCTTTTTCAATCTTGGACTTTGATTGCACAGTATGTTTCATAGGCCTCTTCCATTTCTTTTTCTTCAAAACAGTCTTACTCTTTGAAGAAGAAGCCTTAGCCATAGCCACCATATTGGGCCTCGTATTGTGCATTTCCTTCTCATAAACTACCAACATGCTATGTAACTCAGCAAGAGTTTTCTCCATCTTATGCATGTGGAATTTGGACAGAGCCAGAGAAGGAATCGGGCAGAGATTGGAGGATCAAATCCACAGCTAACTCATTATCCATAACAAGATTGAGCCTAGCCAACTCTTCGATGTGCCATATCATTTTCAAAGCATAATCATTAACCGATGATCCTTCAGCCATTCTCATACGGTACAATGCTTTAGATATCTCATATCTAGAGGTTCGACCATTCTCATCAAAATATTCTTTTAAGTGCAAGATGATCGACCTAGCATCTTCCATAGTTTCATACTTCTTTTGCAATTCATTGTTCATTGAAGCAAGCATGTATGACCTAACTTTTAGGTCATCATCACGCCACTTATCATAAGTAACGCGCTCCTCTTGGGTCCCACCTCAGGAAAGGAGTTTGGCATCTTTTGATCAAGCACATATCCGATTTTCTCCGAATTGAGAACAATTCTCAAATTCCTCACCCAGTCAGTGAAATTGGGTCCAGTCAAACAATTCTTATCAAGTATAGAAGCGAGTGGGTTTGTGATCACCATTTTCAGAGTAATAATATATCTGTGCAGAAAATAAATTGTTAGCCGTTGTCTTTCAAAATAACCATTTCATTTTGGCCTTTAAATGAAATAGTGCCTCCCACTAAATTTTTCGAATCCCATACTCCTTAAAATGGGAAAACGGTAATCTTTGTTGGGTAAAGATTACTAGTGGGGATTGGAGTCCCACTAGCCCATAGCCTGCCTCACCTGACAGTTATTGGTGTTCTATAAACTTAGTGAGTGAACCAACTTGTTCAACGCATCATATGCGAGTCCCAATCATAACTTCGACCTCTAGACCATGAAAGTCTCACCTGACAGTTATTGACATCATGATCATAGTTAAGTCTAACCCATCATCTCATGCAAGTATTGAAAACACAAACGATCCCCTCACCTGACAGTTATTGGAAATCGTTCGGCTCCAACCCCACAACATCATATGCATAATGGAGTGATCCAATATTATAAATGGCAATTGACCCCTGTGTATCCATAGCCGGTCAATCAACTACTATAATGTTGGACCAAACCATGACGATGGAAAGCCACGAGTCCGAAACCCGTTTAAACTTAATATAATTAATAAGGAGGTTTGGGTCATTATTAATGGTCTCACTTTGCACATTAACAGGTTTAACATGCATAACAACTGAATAAATAAATAGATATCAAATGCATAAAAATCTATCCTATGTGGTGATCATGGAATTATGGCTCAATGGGTCTCGAGCCAATGAGTCCCATTTAGCCATTTTAATGTTTTAATAATAGAGACCCACTCTTCACTTCTTCTTGGATCCTTGAACTCTTCACGGACCGGGCCCATAGAGCTCTCCGGCTTAAAGGCTCCTCCTCGTGTAATGTTTACATCAACAATTGATAATACTAAACTATACTAAAAAATACATTACATGAAAATAAAAAGAAGGACGCAGCCTCCATTTAATAATTACAACCCAAAAAATACCTGTAATCATCATACATTCATCCATACATCAATCATATTGATTAGGGGTTTTTCCATGATCACCACCCTTCCTCGCGAGTCATAAATTCTAAATTTAAAGCTTTGGAAGGCACAAATAAAATTCTGCACTGAATCAAATTCATGGCCGAGCAACGTAAGCCACGTCAAGAATCAAAGCCGGTGAAACAAATTTCACGTGCGTGATTCCAAGTGACGGTAGCGTTGTCGCCTCTAGATTCATAGTTGTGAATCATTTTGCAGAAGACAAAAGCAAAAGAAAACAAGCTACGGATTTTTGATTCAAAATTGATTTAGTTCCAATTTTTGCTCAGTTGATCAAATTTATCATATAAATTAATCAACTTCTATAGGCCACTTAAGAGTAAGCAATTCTCTCAACAAAGTAAATTGGTCATTGGATCGCAAAAATATATATGAACCAAAATCAATTAAATGCACGAGAATGCCTAAGGATTAGCTTTGATACCACTGTTGGTTTTCTACGGAACATGCATAGTTAAATTAAAAATAAACGCAGCGGAAAGATATAACTATACATGTATCTCCAAAGGCGTTATTCATGCGTTTCAATCAAAAATCGGAAAAACCATAGGGGGTTAAACAAATTACCTTTCCTAGCGTGCCCAAAACGATTTCGATTCGGATGTTCTTCAGTTCAAACCCCACAAGCGTCGGACCTCTAGTTCAGACACATCACCAATCACATGACGAACGGAAGGAAGCACTTGCGGGTAATCACCAATATAATTGTGCTAGCAATCTTATGGCGACAATTCTCCGCACTCTCGATATTTCAGTCACGGCGTCAGAAGAGAGAAAACGTATTTTCTTAACTCTCACGAACACATGATAATTGCATACCCACTTTTTCATCGCTTTTAATATAGCGATCAGCAACGGTTGCTGATCGTGCATGTGCACACGATCAGCAACCGTTGCTGATCGTGCATGTATGCACATGTGCACATGATCAGCAACGATTGCTGATCATGTGTGACATGCACACGGTCAGCAACCGTTTGTTGACCATGTGCCCCTCTTTTTTTTTTTAATAAAATTAAAACGCACACGGACAGCAACTATTGCTGTCCGTGTGCACTTTTAAATTTATATATATAAATATAAATATATATACAAACATAGAAGTGCATGATCAGCATATGTGTATTTTTGTGAGCATCATATGCACACACGCCCATGACAAAAATTGAATTAAATTAAATCCCGTTTAATTTAATTTCAGTCCAACTCAATTCGATTGCAAACATATTTGCAATATCGTCTCTTCTGTACAACGTCATCCTAAATTGGTTATGGTGTGTGACATCCCTAAGTTCATCACCAAGCTGGTAGTAAGACTTGCACTAATACATTAGTACTCTCAAGAGAATTGATTGTCCCGATCAATCTCTAGGTCTTACAAGCCATGATTGACATCTAGCAATATATCATGGCTACCCAGACAGTGTGAATGCTTTAAGAACATAATGAACCTGTCAACTTTGGCTACAGTGTAATTCAATCCCTCTGTCTTACGATGTCCCGATCGAACAAAGACCATGGAATATTTGTCAAGCCACCAATTCGTTCATATGCACAAATCTAATTGACATTCATTTTATATGAGACATGAAGAGTTCATTCTCGGTTACAACCCCGGCCGAGGATTTTAATGCAGTGTCAAAATTAGATTGCATAGGACATCATTATTGTACCTTGCGTACAACAAGGAGACAGATTCCATTTTGCACACACGTGTAACTTCGTATGTGAACGAACTATGGCCATCAAGTACAAAGACGAATCAATGAACCGGCGATATGCGCACCTGTGAACCATAGCCATCCAACACACAAGTCAATACTGTGCCTCAGGTCTAAGGATTATTTACACAAGACCAAAGCATGAACGATTAGGCATTGACCACGCTAAAAGCTTCCATGTTGCTAATCGTTATATATGTGTCACGTTCAGTGAACTTGTCTGGTACAGACACCTGTGTTCTAACTCAGGCATCACAATATCCAATGACTCATGACTCGTCATTCTCTTAAGTATCTAATACTTAATGGTGAAGCTAACAACACACCAGTCTCAACAGGATCATTAATATCTACTCAATGATCCATCGATTGGGAACAATTTAAAGATTCAGTCTAACTATGAATCTGTCGCACATATTCTTAACGTCTTAAGAATAGGTCCAGTCACAACTGATTTTATGGAATCATTCATATATTTAAATAATTGAACAAATGAATGAATACGTCATTGCCATTAAATAAATAATGAAATTGAAAATACAACTTAAATCCCTAACTTGTAACTATTACATGATGACTTTAGGGCATACATCTAACACTTTCCAAGTGAAAACTAGCATTGGGAAGGCTGAAAGCCCAAGGCAGGCCCAACATTTTCAAAATGCTGAAACCCTCAATTAATGAAAGGGAAAATTTAAAATAAGGACCCAAAGTGTAGCTCTTTTATCAAATAAGGACCCGATGTTGATATTATGTCAAATAAGGACTCGGAGTGGCTATATCAATCTCAAATAGGGACCTCAGCTCGCCAGCCGGCCAAATATTCATCGGCTAGCGAGCATGTGACATTTCCGACGACAGGAGTAGGGACATTTTTGTCAAAAAATAAACAAATAAAAATTACAATTCCTAAAAAATTTTAAAAAAACCCAAAATTAATTGTTTGTTCTTCTTTCATAACTTCTTCGTTTTCATAGCCTTTGAGCGCAAGCTTTGCAGCCTCAAATCCCCTGCCGCCCAGCAATTTTGACAGCCCTCTTTCTGCCTTCGTCGCCACACTATCGAAGCGACACTTCCTTAGAAGCCCCGCGCCTTCTCATCCTCATCCCGTTCACTTCCTCAGAAGCCCCGTGCCTTCACTGTCGAGCGCAGTGGAATAAGTGTAAGCCGATTCCTTCGCTTTGAATTTATTTGATGATTGTTTCTCAAGAATTTATGGTGTGGTCTTGTCGCCGAGGAGACCTGAGCGCGACTTATTACGCCGTTGTTTCACTCCTCAATCAAATGCATGTGACGTGTTTGATGAAATGCCTCAAAAGTACGACTGAAAAATTATCCATGAAATTTTCAGATTCGAAAACATGTAAGCATAGATTCTTTGTTTTCAATTGATTTGTTAAGATTTTAGATCCGATTCCAGTCATATTTTGTTGTATTTAAATATGCATGTCAATTTTTTCTGGTGTTTTCGTTCGATGTTTTGCATATGTTTTTGTGCAGTCTCCGTGTAATTCACCGGTGAGGAAATGGCTGAGGTCAATGTCATGCTTATGAATTCTCCGGGAACGTTCATGATTGCTTCCTTGTGATGGTTTCTTCTTGCATCTTTATCTCAAGATTATGTCAATAAGTCATGGTTGTAGGTTAATGTTCAAAGAATGGTAGTGGCCGGAGATGAGAGCTGATAGCCATGTTCTGGTGGTTGTTGATTGGCGTTCGTGCAAAATTCTTGGAGGCTCAACTCAGATATGCAATTTCTTCTCTAAAACCAACACCTGCTTGGGAGTTATTCGACTATTACGAACTCTGCAACTTGATTGAATTTTGCGAATCTCGTTGATTTATTATGAATAGTTTCTTTATAATCGGTAGCCAACTGCAATAATTTCTCTTTTCAAAGCCAATGTTTTCCCTAATCTTTTCAGTGACCTTATTTGGGTAATTTTACGGTTCAGTTCGATTCCACTTCTTCGAAGCGTTCATCTCAAAATTCTTGGAGGTTCAACTCAGGTATGCAATTTCTTCTACGAAATTTTCGACTACTCAGGACCTTTAGGAGTTATATGAAGTAGTCAATTTATTAGACGGTAGTCCTTTATTATAAATAAATATGTGGTTTATCTTATTGTGCGCAGATATTGAGGTTATCCCTGAACCTGTACTCGTGAACATTGTTGAGGTTTTCTTTTCGGTGAAATATGGAAAGAAGTTAATAAGTTCTCCATTTGACATAACGTTTAATGTCAACTTACCAGAAGCTAAGGATAGACTATTTTCATTTGTTGGCATAATAAATCAATGAAATATGGAAGGACGTTAGTATCTTTTATGCCATTACAAATGCATCATTATAGGTTTCTTTTAGGTACTCATGACTGAAGCTTAATAGATATGCAGATCAGATAAAATGTTTACTGGACTGGACACTTTACGAGCAACCCTAACCTCAAAGACTTTGTGACGATGCTGAGTGGTTACTACTTTGTGACATCCATTGACACATCTCTCGATTTCAATTGTCAATAAAAGATTGCTTAAGCTCATGAGACAGCACGTTGCCGATGACTAGACCAAGTGACTCTCTACAGGCCTCACTGGTTGCCAGGTTGATTAGCAAAAGATCTTGTCCATCTCTCCGCTACCACTGAGCCAAGGAGCGATGAGAACTCTCGCCGAATCATCTCTGGGCTATTTCAAAGAACAAGATCTATTGAAGCTAACCTTTAACAAAGCAGAAAAAGAGAGAAGCATAGGGTGTTTTGATAATATTTTGGGTGATTTGTACTACCTTTAGGGACATGGGAGGACTGTTATTGGTTGAGGGCTGTGATTGGTTGTATGCGTCTTTTGAGCTTTGTATTTGCATGTGTGGTCATGGGAGGTTTAATTGTTTTGTAAGGTCACTTGGTGTCTTCTCTTTCTTGTAGTGTTGTGCGTGCTGTGTGCACATAGTATAGTCGTAAACTCTTCCATTTTCCCTGATTGTAATGCAAATATTAAAGTTGAATGAATTCATAATGGTGAGTTGATGATGGTTGCTTGATGATGTTGTGTGTTGATATTAATGATGATGACGATGGTGGATCTATTGCCAACAAAGTGAGCATTCTGCTAGAGAATATTATTGGCATGAATGTGCAGTCAAATATTTACTGCATTATTACAGGAGCTTTTATTTTGAAATCACAATGTAAAAACAAATTTTGATGGAAAATAAGGCCTCTATGCATCAAAGCAATAAGAAACTCATTCACATTGTTTGATGGAAAAGAGAAACATCCAAACACGAGAGATCTTCCTAACGAAGCAGACCTACACATATTTTTACTTTAAGAATAAAAAATGGTGTGTCAGAAGTGGAATGCTATACATAGGTTCAATTTTTGTTGCACATCTGGATGTCAAAATATTAGTTCCTAGTTATTTTGAAATGCCATGACCTCCAATGAAATCAATTCACCCAAAATTCACAAAGCTTAGAGAGAGAGAGAGAGAGAGAGAGAGAGAGAGAGAGAGAGAGAGAGAGAGAGAGAGAGAGAGAGAGAGAGAGAGAGAGAGAGAGAGAGAGAGAGAGAGAGAGAGAGAGAGAGAGAGAGAGAGAGAGAGTGTGTGTGTGTGTGTGTGTCACTTGTATATTACTTGGTGAGTGTTTCGATGGGCATTCATGGCAAAACAAAGCAAGCTTTCTTACCAAAAAGCTAATACATACTCAAGCACTTAAAAGACTGACACCAGGGGTTCCCACAAACACTTTAGTAGGAACTTCACTTGTAATTTGCTTTTCCTTTTCAAGTCCCCATTAAAGTGTTTGGGAGAACTCTAGGTCGAAAGAAATTGAACCAGCTCCAAAACTTCTATTTCCGTTTGTGTGCTTGGTCTGATGGGCTAAGCAATCATCTTCCTAATATTTAGTTGCTACTTTAGAAGCTTTAACAATAATCACCAGCAACCACAAAAAAATTCCGTGAGTGCACATCTAGCTTGAACGTAGCCTCAGCCAACCACAAAATTTCTTGTCTTTCATCACTTTCATATCAAGATCCTTACATCCTCCTCTTTACCTCCAATTGGATCAAAAAATAAATCAATTAGTCAAGAGAAAGTAAAGTCAAATAAGAACACTAGGACAAAGTTAAGGGCAAATGGATACCTGCATCTTCGTCGTTCCCATAGATGACAACGAGGTTGAGAAGTTACCAAAAATTGAAGTAACCAGTTCAGCTGTTTCAGCTTGTGATTCTAATGGGGCCGATGGAGTGCTTTCCACAGTATCCTGTGAACATGAGGCTAATGTATGGGCTGAAGATGCTGATGCTATTGCCGCCGTTGATGCCGCCACTGATGCTATTGATGGATTAATGCAATGATACATGTTATGGCCTAATCGGCCACATTTCCCACAAGTGATTATAGTATTATGTCTTTTCAACTTTGTTCCCACAGGCTCTTGCACAACTTTCTTCTTTCTTGTCTTCAAATTTTTATGAGTTGTTTCATTCATTAACTTTGTTCTTTGTTTCTTCTTTCTACGAACTTGCTTGGGCACATCTGGTGGGAGTAATGGCTCTCTAGTAGGCCACGTGTCCTTAGAATCTACAACATGCACAACATAGCTATAAGTTTGCATGAATGTTTCTTTAGTAAAACTTGCGTGAACCCATTTTTCGGGCTTTTCCCTCATGTATATAAGAGCCACCACAGCATGACAGCAAGGGATTCCGCTGATGTCCCATCTTCTACAGCTATAAGATCTATGTCTAATATCAACAATTCTCTTGTCTCCATATGGCCCACTCAGTTCAAATTCATCCTTCACATTCCAGGTAGGAATCCATGATGTTGAGAACTATTTTTGAAGATATAATATCTTCTGATATTACAACATATTACACCAGTGTACTTAGCCATCCCATCCCTTCGCTTATGAATTCTCTCCATGAGCTACACTCTTATAGCTTCAAGCATTGTGATGATAGGCTTGTCCCTGACATCAATAATGCTTTTGTTGAAGCTTTCACACCAATTGTTCAAAGAAATGTCATATTTTGAGCTTGTCCTGAAGTAGGACTTGCTCCATTGCACTGGAGGCCTCTGGGACAACCAATCATAAGCTTTGGCGTCAACTGCCTTCAACTCTTCCATTGCCAAGTCAAAATCACATACCCTAGTTGCCATTGGAAGCCTTCCAAATAAGCTTTTTAAGTTCTACTCCTTTGTGATGCAGTTTGAAGTTTTCATAAAGATGCCTTAAGCAAAATCTATGTTCTGCTTTAGGCATTAAATTTTCTAGTGCTTGCACCAATCCCTTCTATTTGTCACACAAGAAAGTCCAGTACTTTGAGTTTTCAGGGTTCGTAATCCCCAAGTCTTCTGCAATCAAACTAATAAACCAGTGCCATGTCTTGTAGGTTTCTTGTCCAACGACTAGCCATGCAAAGGGATACATTTGATTGTTGCCATCTACGCCCACCGCTGCTAGAAGTATACCCTTGTAGCCTGATGACAAATGGCAACCATCAAACCCCACAAAATGCCTACATCCTTCTAGAAAGCCCCTCCTTAATGCATCTAGACAAATGTAAACTTCTCTAAACTTGAATTGATCTTGACATTGCTCAGTCTTGATTATACATGTAGATCCTAGATTGGCATCCAGAAGTGCTTGACAATAGCTCCTAAGCATCCCAAATTGCTCCTCCTCATTTCCTGTGATCATACTCATTGCCGTTGCCTTAGCTTTGTAAACCATTGTGCTTGACAACTTCAAAATATTCTCAGACTCCATTGTTTTTTTTATTGAAACACCCGGCTATGTAGGCTTGTTTCTCAACCTATCACGGTACTTGTTTGCTAGTCATTTAGTGCTTATTTGAGAAACATGTAGAGCCCTATTACATGTATGTATGGGATTGAAGGTTGTGACTCGTAAAGTATGCTTCATTTGAACTTTGGAAGCATATATAAGCCAATCATAACCCTCAGAACACACCGCCCTCAACTTCTTAGGTGTATTCTTGACAAACCTCACCTTTCTCCCATTTTTAAGGCATGGTTCGTGACGGCCTCTCTAAACTCTTCAGCATTACTAAAGCACATCTCCAACTTGAAGATAGGATTTTCCATATCAACCTCTACATTGATTTCAGGATGTGTATACTCATTTTCGCTATTCATATTCAAGAAGTCTGTATTATCATCTATAACATCTACATGCAAACTAATGTCGCCAATCTCCCCATCCCTCTCTATTGAACCATCACCGTCAGCACACCTTACATTTCTTATGTATAACTCATCGAGATCAGTAAAGGCAAACCCATCTTCTTCATCCCCCTCAGCAACCTTATCACAGTTCACTTCTTCACATCCATCAAGTGGTGCAAAAAGGAGGCAAAAATAACGTCAATATATTTCCATGCAAAAAACAAAACAAAAACAATAAAAAAATGCAATAAATCTGTACCACACTATGATTAATGAAAGAAAACTAGTTCCACTAATGACTACGTAACACACTTTTATTGGATACCGTTTCTCACAAAATATTGTGCATTATAGACTAAACAAAAATGTGCTAGTTGTTTGGCAATATTTATTCGGATTCGTGTGCGCACAAAAGTGCCACTGCTATAGTGACGGACCTTATCCTTGGCTTGGTCAATGACCACCTCCGGTGCAAGAGTATCATAAAAAAACCAACACTTCTTATTGATATAGTGAGTGATTTTGGTCAATGTACTATAGCTCAAAAACCATCAAAAGGAAAGCATTTAAAAAATATACACCAAGAAAAAACATAGTGAGTGATTTTTGGCCGTTAACGACAAAATATACACCAAGAAAAAACAAAAGGAGAGCATTAAAAAATTGCAAAACGGGGACCAACCCCATCGTCACGTAAGACCACAACAACAGTATATCCAGTTAGAAAAATGCACAGTGGACGTAACTCATAGGAGACATTCGCTTAGAAATTCGACATAACAAGCAAAAACAACACTATAAAACAAAAAATATTTCTCTTACCATCCTACCATCACTTTCCTCCCTGCCACCCATGTGATATTTAACCACATGCCCACACCTTGCCGACATGTTGCCTTAACAAGCTGCAATCCCTCTTTTCTTGGACAAACGAAGAATCGTTTACATCAATTTGAACAAAACTCAATTGAACATGAGTGTCGTCATCTTTGGAAAATAACAAAGACAAAAAAGAAAGGAATATTTGGGTGCTCCACCAACGAAGACGTGAAGAAATGAAGAAAGAAGCTCGGGGTTTCTTGTTCTACTTGCAAATCGTGCTCCACCAATGAACAATTTGGGTGCTTGAAGGAGTAGGGAAGAAGAACGGGAGGAGCATTTGCTCTAATTTGGGGTTTTTTTGTTTTAGGGTTTCTTAGTTTATACCCAATTTTTTTGACAAAAATGTCCCTACTTCGGTTGCCGGAAATGTCACATGCTCGCCAGTAGGTGAATATTTGGTTGGCCGGCGAGCTGAGGTCCTTATTTGAGATTGATATAGCCACTTCGAGTCCTTATTTGACAAAATGTTCACTTCGGATCCTTATTTGAGAAAAGAGCTCCACTTTGGGTCCTTATTTAAAATTTTCCCTTAATGAAATATAGCCAGTTTCCTTTTTTGCCCTTAAAAGCTTATTAAAAGTCCAATTTTTCCATTTTTAAAAAACAAAACCTACTTCCCAAGTCATTACACACCTCCGCTCTTGCTCCTTGCTCTCTCCCTCGCTCGACTACTCTGTTCCTTCGCTTGCTCCCTTCCTTCCCTAGCTCAACTGCTCCGTTCTCTGCAGGTTCAATCTCTCTCTCTCTCTCTCTCTCTCTCTCTCTCTCTCTCTCTCTCTCTCTCTCTCTCTCTCTCTCTCTCTCTCTCTCTCTCTCTCTCTCTCTCTCTCTCTCTCTCTCTCTCTCTCTCTCTCTCTCTCTCTCCGTGAATCTCTTTGGTCTCTTGCTGTTCAAGTACGTTGATTGTGCAAGTGGTTAGTGAGCTTAGGCTTCTTTCAGTTATAATTACATTCCAGATTCCGCTGTAGTTTGGATTTGGTGTTAAGTTGATTTGATGGTTGTTGCATGCAAGGTGAATCTGTAGAAATTTTAAATGATGGTGTGTCGGGTGGGATTGAGCTAGAGAGAAAAACATAGGGCATATTTCTGTTGTAAAAACGAGCAACTTATCTTGATGTTGATGATGAGCATGATAAGGACTATAGGGTGATTTTTGTTGGGGATGTTCATGGGCAGCTTCACGATGTTTTGTTCCTATTGAGAAGTGATGGTTTTCCATGTGAAAATCAGTTCTTTGTGTTTAATGGAGAATATGTGGATAGACGGGTTTGGGGTATGGAGACTTTTTTGCTCTTGTTGGCTTGTAAGGTGAATTGTGATGCTGTAAATGTGTGTATCTCTTGATCTAGATGTTTGTCTTTAGTAATGGACAGCATATTCCTGTTGTATGCTTTATTGGCGTTTTTACTTCATTTATGCCATGCTTTATGGTGTGAATCCGTAGAAATTTTAGACTGCATATTACTATTGTATGCCTACATAAGTTTCATAAGTTGATAGGTTGTGCAGAAAGAATTAAGAGACATTTACTTGTTGGCAATAGAAAAATAATCGACTTTTCCTTCACAGTGATCGAGTGAAATGACTTTACAAAGGGTATATGGTGCATATGGTGTCTCTATTGAACCATAGCTTTTCAAATGTGTTTTCTACAAAACAACATGTCTCTCAAAGTTATTTCTCAAAACACGGTTTACCAAAGAGTTTTTGCATTTCCCC
The DNA here is from genome assembly GCF_021117445.2 of Syzygium oleosum. Taxonomy (NCBI): domain Eukaryota; kingdom Viridiplantae; phylum Streptophyta; class Magnoliopsida; order Myrtales; family Myrtaceae; genus Syzygium; species Syzygium oleosum. The sequence continues at coordinate 1,171,055 of NW_026607500.1, read as the reverse complement.
AAAGCCCTTTAGGCTAAATTGCTTTGCATTTTCCTAAAGCCCCTTGAGAAAGTTGGACCAAATGTAACCCAAGTCTAAACGTGAATCTAAACAAAAAAATGAGTATTTTCGAAGTCTGAACAAACAATGGGTATATTATCAATCTGGACAAACAATGTGTATTTCTAAGTCTGAATAAATAACTGAGTATATTTTGAAGACGAAGTGAATACTTTCAGATTTAGAAAATAAATACATTTGGGTTGAGAAAGTAAATATATTTGGGTTCATGAAGTAAAATCTAATCGAGTTTAGAAAGTAAAATCTGTTCGGATTCAAAAAGTAAAATCTATTCAAGTTTATAAAGTAAATAGATTCAGATTCAGAGAGTAAAATTTACTCGAGTTCAGAGATAAATATATTCAGATTCAAAGAGTAAAATCTACTCGGGTTCCGAAGTAAATCTACTTAGAAAGTAAATCTGGCCAAAGAGTAGAAGGTGGAATTACCTACAACAGTTGAGTCCAAAATTTCAAAGACGACATTTCCAAGTTCATATTTATCAATTTCACTTGCTAATTATACCACACTTTAAGGAAACTGTTGAGAAAATCACCAATGTGATGATTGTTGGGAAAATCTCCTATGTTATTTTGAAGATGACAAAGACAATTAAAGGCTACTAATGTATGTATTGGTTGAGTAGTACCATGTGATATATGCACAAGCCGAGATGCAGATATTTACAGCACCATAATATTTTGATATGACGAGTGCTCCGCCGGTGTCAAGATGCTCTGCCGATATATGAGGTGAATACGTTATTGGGTAATTGAAAATGTTTACAAGTTGGAAGGATCTTCAGATAAGGTGAACATCTGGACGGACCTTGATCAAGAGTGAACAAGCCGAGAAGAATCGGGATGTTCGTGATGGCTTGGAGATACAAAGATCGAGTGAACAGTTGGATGGACCTGGTGATGGTGAACAAGCCTAGAACGAGGATGTCTGGTAAAGCTTGGAAGGACCATGAAGATGAACAGCTTGGCAAAGTCGGAATTGTCGATATTCTTGGATGGACCAAAAAGATCAACATCGATATCGGGTGAGAGCAGCTATCTCATACAGATGAGGTGAACATTATAATGATCTTTAAAGATAACGTGATATCCATAGTGTGATCCATTGGGAGATGATCGTAAGATGTCCTGGTACGTTATTCTGTAAACAACACCAACGGACCTAAAGATCAGCTGATTGATGATGTTTGTATCAATGCTAAGACATCATGTCATTGGTGATGTTTGAATAACGAACATGTGAGGATGTTCGAGATTATAGCCATTAAAGGGTGGAAATGCACAACGAAAGATCAGGAAGTCTATCGGGGAACACGAGCAGGCGTTTGTCAGAAATGTCAGAGTAGTCATCGTGGGGACAATAGCTGTAGGACCTATTTCCGGGTAACCTGCAAATGTTCAGGATAAAAGGGCTGTATGGGCAGCTCCATCTCTAGACAGTGGCACTAACGGATCTCTAACGGCTAGTTGATCTTCCAAGACATCTCCAATGAGAAGATTAAAGATGCATATTTAAGAGAAGACCTTCCAGACCAAAATGTTAGAGAGCATAATGTAAAATCCGAATATTTGCTCTTAGCTGCTTTCCTTATTGATATTGTTTCATTCTCCCAAAGATCTTCACTCTGATGATCTTGCTGTATAGTAATCGTGTGAAAGATCAAGTGTACAAGAGTAAGTGCAGTAGCTGAGTCTTGATAGCGTGATCTATCATTTGTAAAGGATCAACAATTGCCAATTGTAACTTGTTAAGCAGATTACTAGTGCAATCCAGCCCGTATTGCGGCTGTTAGTCTGGAGAGTGGATGTAGGCTTGGGGATAAAGCCAAACCACTATATGTAACAGTCTGAATTTTCGATCCTTTTCCCGGGATCTATGAAAAGAATATTTTGGCCAATGCACTTGTAGTGAAATCTCACCCGGAAATGCGCATTCACGGGATGCTAATCTTAGGGGTAAGGCCAATACTGGATTGAGTTCGCACGACCAAAGAACTCGACCTTGGTTCGATCTTCGACCATATCGATTGACGAGGGAATGTTTTGAGCCAACCGAGACCGGTCTATTTGATTAATCGTGTCCGAAGAGCACTAGTGACAGACCCTCGTAATTATATGACAATCGAGGTCGCCTTGGCTCGAGCAAACTTAAACGTGATTTGACTTAGTGTCGATCACGGGTCGAGAGCGCGTAATCCCAAAGAGCCACCCGTTAGCCTGAGATAAACTAAAGTCGCGATTGTTCGATCTTAGTCATTTCTTGGAATTCGGGCCCGGGAATCGAGAATTTTGAAAGTGACAATTTTGGACGGCCGATGAGGTTTTTGGCTTGGCCAACGTTGGGGCCACCAATTTCTGCAAAAAAAATGGATTTCGGTTCAAGACCGGAAAAATTACGATTTTGCCCCTCTGGATCCCGATGTCGATTCTGAGGTCGTTTGAGATTATTTTTCGAGGCCGATGCCATTTTGGGGTGGCCACGGACATTTAGAGTGGTTTTGGTAAAAAATTGGAATTTCGACAAAAATTAGAAAAATAATATTATTTTATTCCCGGAACTTTGCAGTCAATTTTCGAGGGCTTGCGCCATGAATTTCGCGATTCCGACACCACATTATGTTGGCCACGCACATATGGAACACGTATGTACAAAAATTGGAATTTCGCTCCGGAATTGGAAAAATGACGGTTTTGCCCCTGGGCCCGTTTCAGTTCCGAATTTTGGGAAATAATTTGGGATAATTATGGATAATTATCAGCTGCATTATTAGGGGCCAAAGACGATATTACCCCTCAATTATTTGATCTTATCTCTTTAGAACCGTTAGATTAGGGGTATTTTGGTCAAATCGCGTAGGATCGCGACACGTGGCGCCCCTAGGCCACTATTTTTGACCAGCTGACCATCCTCTCTCTCTCTTCCTCCCCATTCTGGCCAGAACCCCCACGATCAGCTTTTTTTTCTCTCTCTCACTCTCTCTCTCTCTCTCTCTCTCTCTCTCTCTCTTCAACTTCATTTCCTCCCATCACCGCCGGTGTTGCTGCTGCTGCTGCTGCTGCTGCTGTTCCGCCCGTTTCAGCCTCCAATCCAGCCCGTTCGTCTCGCCTTTCTTAGGTAAGTGACCTCCCCAAATGTCGCCTAGGACCTCGGGTATTGTTAGGCTTGTTTAGGGCTCGGTTTAGGGTGAATTTAGTGGCTGGTTTGCTCGGTGGTGTGTGTTGGCTGATTTCCAGTTAGGTTGCTGCTGCGTCGCTGATTTTTGTTATTTTTACTGTGACTTATGTGGCCCGAATTTGAGGAAGTGTTCTTCATGAAAGTTGTTCCCAACATCTTGAAGTATAACATATTTTAATTTGGGAATTTTTGGAAATCATTTGAGGCCATTCGAAAGCCCATCTTTGGACCGAAATAAAACTGCTCGATTTACTGTTCACCCGACCTTCGGGTCTGTTCGAATTTTTATAAATTTTTTCCAGGCCTATTTTCAAAATAATTCCTTCACAAAAGTTGTTGGGGATATTTGTGGCTATAACATATAAAAATTTCAAAGCTTTTCAAGGTGATCTGGATGTTGAAATAAATGTATTTTGAGGACAAAACGGTCTGTTTGAGCGAACTGATTTTGGTCTGACTTCGAGAGACAAAAAGGCATGGTTGTAGATTGAACCGGATTTCGTGTTCTTCATAAGAAATGTTGATCAAGATGTTTTTTATGACATATCCAAAATTTAGAATTTTTGGAGTTCGTTTACTATTTATTTTATTGGGATTTCGGTCACTGTGTAAACTGCCCAGTTTTGACCCGATTTTATATATTTTCGGTTTTTCTCTCTCTCGAGAATTATTCGGTGTTATCATGGCATTTTGACGGGTAGTTTGATGCTTGAATGAGCTCGTATGTGTGATTGTGTGGCTGTGAGGTGTGGTGGCGTGATTGCGCATTGAGTTCGCGTGCCAAGCTTGGGTGTTTGTGTGGTGTTCGCGTGACGAGGTTGTGTAAATGTGAAATGTGTGTGAAGTGCGTACGTTTGGCAGTGTGTTTGTGTGGTGGCGTGGTACGTGTAGAGAGTGTGGAATGAAGGTTCGGATGTGTAGGATTGATTGGAAAAAGGTCCGTCCTGAGGCGTGTACGTTTACGCGGGACGATGCCGTCCCTAACGAGGTGACGATGCCCGGCCTGACGAGGTGTCGATGCCTGACGTGGTCAGAAGACCGTTGGCCTGATGCGTTTTACGCGGGCGCGGTAGAAAGAAAGTGTGTGTAGGATTCCGTCCTGAGGCGTGTACGTTTACGCGGGACGATGCCGTCCTTGACAAGGTGACGATGCCCGGCCCGACGGGGTGACGATGCCTGATGAGGTCAGAAGACCGTTGGCCTGATGCGTTTTACGCGGGCGCGGTAGTAGTGGAAAGGCTGAGAATGAGCAAGAATTGGCGGGACGAGTGAAATTAAGAAAGTGGCGTGTGGTGTGAGTTGGTGTGCGAGTGTGTTTGTATCGCGTGGTGTGATGCTCGATTATGGGGTAAAAACTACTAGGCATGGTATGGGACGTGCCCAAGTGGGTTTTGCTCTATAATCGGGGCACGCGCGCGGCGGTGATGTATTTCTGTGGCATACTGGCTGTGTGGTTGACTAACGTGCAGGGACGTGCGTGAGGAATTCCAGGTAGGGTCGCATGTGATTGTTAATTTGGCTCATCATTGTGTGTTATGTGTGTTTTCGTCCGGTGGTACGTGAGTGCCTACGTGGGATTTGGGGTTGTACATTTATTGAGATTCGTCTCACGGTTGTATAACCGTCACTTTCAGACCCCCAGCCTTAGACCCGGGAAGTTTGCCTCCTCTTTTTGGAAGTTCGAGGAACCGCCTTTGGTGCCTGGTGGAATTGCAGGTGAGTGTCCGGAGGTTCAAACCCGAAGAATTAGAAGCAGAGCGAAAGGGCGACCAGTAGGCTTTCCCTAGGATATTTTAGGGGTTGTGTAAATCGGGTTGACCCATAGGGAAGTTAAGTTAACCAGACCTTGATTTTTTGTTAAAACGGTGGCGGAGTATGTTCGTCTGTATTTATGTCTGTAATATGATGTTTGTATGTTTGGTGCTGTATGAAGATGTTGTTGTTTGATTGTTGTGGTGTTCTACCCCGTTGTCGTCATCTTTTTGTCCGGGGTTTTTATATCCGCTTCCGCATGTGGCTCTGATGTTTGGATTGGGTCGGCGACGTTCCTGGGACGTCGCATCATTTCGACCGGAGCAAGGGATGTCGCGAGCTCGTAGGGGTTCGGGGCGTGACACTATATATGTGCTTGCAAGTAATCTTTATCTTCAGTATTAGCATTACCTAATCTTTATCATCACGATTTGTCAAACAGCAGCACGTACCTGATTTCTACAATTGTTTCTACTAATGTTTTAAGTTGAACTTGTTATATTCCGCAAATGTTTTTCATAGTTCTCAAACGACCTATTCACCCCCCTCTAGATTGTATTGTTGGCCTCAATAGAAACTAATCACCCCCATTTTGAACATGTACGGGACCAGTAAAAGGAATCCAACAATCACCATATCCACAATATTATAGCACATCAAAATTGCACATCTCAACCAACCAAGTTAAAAGTGTTAAGTAGATTGAACTAACTTAACGTCTAGAGTTTTCACTTACCTTTGAACTAAACTCGGACAATTAAATGCCTTAACCCCCTTCTGTTTCTTGAAAGATAAACTCCAAGATCAAAAGTAGAGGAAATTTGCTTCTGAAGATTGTAAATAGAGTGACACGGCCAGGGTAAAATTTGAGTTTGAATTACTAAGGTCACCAGAAGATCCACTTGGGGTAATATGTCTAGATGTAAGTTGGTTTTCCATTCCCATTTACATGTGGCGAGGTTATATGGCCTAGTGCAGAAGAGTTTGACGACTAATGCCTTATGGTGATGACACTTGGTCTTTAGGTGTTAAGTTAGCATGAGGTCTCACTTTGGTAGAGATACATGGCTTTGCATGTATCCCTATAAGGGCATGTGAGTATTATGAAGATTAAAAGAGTCTTGACATGCAAAGATAACACAAGTGGCTCTCATGCTATTTAAGACAAATAAGTGGCTTACTAAGGTGGCTTAATAAGAACGATGACTCAAGGATATGTATCAAAATTGGTGGTAAAGTTTGAGTATATAAATGAGGCATACGGCCAAGCACTTATTCTCAAATGCCACGTGATGTGTTTGTGTCCTAATCCAAAATATTTGTGAATAATTATAATAAAAACAGTATTCTTTTACCTTTGGGGGGCATTAATGTAAGTAATTAATCATTAGTACTAATTAACTAAAGTTTAAATAAATAATACCACCCATCAACAACTAAAACAATGATAAAATAATTAGCTCCGCTCTACTATTAACGTAGACATCAACATTTTAAAATTTTAGTCTTCAATACGTCAAACTCAGAACGATTATGTTTGCGGAAAAATCATCTCTGCGTCTACTGTACCTCATAAAATTTACATTCTAACTAAGATTTCTACATGTCCACCCAATTTCTAATCTAAATAATGCTTAAATTTACAACTTAATAGTTTTATTGGATACCGAAAATTCCTAATGTCACATGATGTTTTGAGACAAAGATTATAACCGTTAGCAACCAAAAGACTACAGCAGGATAATTGGAAATCGTCAAAGAACGGCTGATAGCTTTTTGTCAAACTGTCAGAGCATCCGACAATGGGACAAATCCAACATACTCCATTTTGGGAAACCATGTTGATGTTCGAGGAAAAACGTCATATGGGCGATCATTTTCTTGGACAAGCAGCTTCTAACGACTTTCATTGACTCTTTGCTCCTCAAGACCATCTCTAATGGGGAGATTAAAGATGTCTATATATATGAGGATTAATGAAGCTCAAGGGGTTGGACTAAAAATAAAGAAAATTGTCACTGTTCATTGATGTTATCTCTACTGATAAAAGTGGGATATGTTCGTATGATACTTCCAGTATAGTGTTCTTGCTGCTCTTAATCTTGATAAGATGAAGCGTACAAAAGTGATAACAATATTTGAGTCATGATAGTGTGATCTATTATTGATGGGATTAATACTTGCTAATTGTAACTTGTCTTGGAGAGCACTATTGGATCCTAGCTCACGTCGTGACTGTTAGTCTAGAAAGTGTACGTAAGCTTGGAGATAAAACCAATATGTTGTGTGCTATCTTACTGATAGCATCATGCACACCTAATAATAATATCTGTCTTAACTGATTTTCCAGTGTTAGTTGTTCATTTCCGCAAAAGACTGTCCTAATCTTTAAACAACATATTCACTGCCCTTTAGGTTACATAGTTAGCCACAACACATGGAACTTTACCACCTATCTACTAAGTAATGTTGTGGGAAATGCAAAAGACAATTGGAAGAACCAAAACAAGTGTAAAGTTCGGAAGAATTGAAGCTAGAAACATAATAGCAAACATGATTTCGTGGTGGCATTTAGGAATCATGCGAAAATTGTGGCATTTTAAACATCAGAGTTGAGTCGCGTGATTCTCAATGTCACCAAATAAATGGCCCGTGATGACACAATACACATAATTGTCAGGGCTAATTAAATGAGACTCGAAAGATACACTTACAAAGAAGATGCACCAACACCGTCCTTCTCTTTTAGGGCTAATTCCAAAAAAAATACAAACTTTAGGTCAAGTGACAATTCTGGCCCAAACTTTTTTTGTCTCATAAAAAATCATCAACTTTCTCCCTTATCCCAAATCTAACCCCCCGTTGACTTTATGTTTGAAATTACCCTTGTTTGAGAAAAAAGGTTACGGTCGTGAGTTTGGCGGATTTCGTCCATGGCGTCTGTTGACGGGCAGTGGTCTACAACTTCAAACTATGACAAAACGACGAAGTCTGACCAAAGAGATTCAATCTGAAGATATTTTTGATTTGCCAGTGAAGTGAAGGAGATGAACAATTTCACCGTTATTTTTCAAGATGTGGCTCAGAGAAGAAGATAATGAATAGTGCTTGAAATCCAGTCAACAAGCCACGTGGATTTATTGCTGAGGTGAAATAGTCAAGTTAGATAATCAATGGTTCTAAGTCAAAGGGAGCCAGATTTGGGATTCAAGTGAAAGTTTGTGATTTTTTATGAGATAAAAAAAAGTTAGGGCCAGAATTGTCACTCGATCTAAAGTTGTTGCTTTTTTTTTTGGTATTTGGCCTCTCTTTTTATATAGCAACTTGTATGTTCTTGTATTTGTTGTTCATGGAATGGGCCTAAACTGAGGTTGCGACATGATTTGTACGTAGTGGACCAACCGGGTATTTTTCCGCGAAGCTGAAAGGTTGCACAACAGGAAGACAATAAAATTCATGTTCCTTATGATTCCTTGCCTCGTCATATCTGAGCAGGCTTCTGGCATGCGATGTTGTATTTGAAGAGCTCCCCCTAGCCCCGGCCATCTCTACATCATGTTAGACATGCTGCCTTCTCAAGTGGCCAGTCCCAGTTACGCATTCACCAAAAAATTTGGCACCACATTTCATGCAAACGGTCTTCTTGACACTCATTGTGCTTCATCTCAATCTGGAATGTCCTCTAGACATCGAACGCTCTTCTCTGCAAAGCAGTCACCGCAGTTGTTCTGGAGTTTCTTTGACGGTAGGGGTTTTGTCTGAGGTAGCATCTTGGGAGGGAATCCGAGGACTAGTTCGCCCCTGCAATTTCTTTCAATCATCCACTTGTTGTGTCTCTTGGTCATCGAATGGGTCTTGTTACCCAAGTGGAGGCAGACATGTACACTTCAAAATCACAAAACTCATCGAAGGACTCGAACATGTTTTGCCTAGCGAAGTCTGAACTATGGCTGAATAATCGAAAACGGTTGTTGCTGTCCATTGTGATATTTAGAGCGTGATAAATCGTTATAATGGGAAAAAAAAGTACGAGATTGATGCACGGTAGTAGAGAGTAAGAGCAATAAGAAGTGATATGCGAGTGAAGACGAGGAATGATGCACATGAAAGAGAGAGGACGTCAATCTACAGATAATTTTTCCTAGATGGTTATTGTCCAATGATAGTAGGGGCCTCAAAGACCCATCAAATATTTCCTAGAGACCGTATCCAGGATAATAGGAATTCAGGCCTCGGTCAGCCCAAGGTACCATGCCAGCATGGGCCCATCCCTGCTGGGCTGACACGGCCGTTAGCCAACCCTAATTTTGGTATTTATATCTTACTCAATCAGACATCCTAATTGGCTTTGATTGAGCCTTGTTGAGTGCTTTCGTCTTCTTGACTTTTCCTTTGCGAAAATCATCAAAAAAAGTTGTAAACCTGTTACAAATTATGCCAATTCAGTCTTAAATTTTTTTTTACCAATTAAGTCTTAAAACCCTTTACATTTGTGCTAATTCAGTCCATCCGACCAATTTTGACCGGATATCATTGACATGGATGGCTGTCATGGGTAATTTTTAATAATATTTTCTCGAATTTTTTATTTTTTGTTTCTTTTTCTTTTTCTTTTTTTCCTTCCCTTCTTCCTCTAGCTCATCGCCGGACCTCGCTAGCCACTGGCAAGGGTGAGCCTTGCTGGCCAAAGGAAGAAGGGAATGAAAAAAAAAGAAAGAGAAAGAAAAGATAATAATAACATATTATTAAAATTTGTCCACGTCAACGCTGACCGCGTCATGTAAAACGAGCGGTATCTATATTAGGGATTTCTAGCCAATTTTGGTCTGATGGACTAATTTGACACAAATGTAAAAAGTTTAGGACTCAATTAGCAAAAAAAAAGTTTAAGATTGTAGTAATATAATTGCAATAAGTTTAAGACTTTTTTAGTATTGTTCCCCTTTTCCTCCCTTTACAAAGAGAGACAGGTAAAAATAGGTTATCATCGTTAGAAAGCCATTATCATACTAGGACTTAAATTGTTGCGTCGCCGTCTCGTTAGCTTTCCATGCAAAATCTCGATGAAAAGCTACCATTTCCTCAAATGGGCAAGTAAATTGGACGCATGGCCCATTGATGCTTTCCATGCAAATTTTGATGATGTTGAACTCGCAACATCATCTTGTAAACTTAGGATGGACGTCACATGAATGAGCCGGAAACACCGGTTTCAATCAAGGAATTGAATAGAGAATGATGAATGATAAGCGATAGAAATTGCGTCTTTCGACAAAGTACCGTGATCGAATACTTCCGTCATCCTTCTTGCCCAAGGAAGTAAGTATTTAGGGTTCCAAGAGCAAACAGAGAATGCAGTTGGCAATGCAACGGATGGAAACAAATGGACATTTTTGCACGTTGATCATTTTAAACACTGATATTTGATGATTAATACGGATTGACATGTCCAACGGCTGAGAGATCGAGGGCATGACAATCTTATGTGTGAGACTTGTCTTCGCACCTGCGATCAGGCCCACCCATTGTCCATCGACACGAGGCAACAATGCTTTACCCCAACTATGAGTCATACAGGCAACGTAGTTTAACAGCCGACAATCAATTTAACATTCTTCTATACATGTCAAAGCTCTACGTCATACAAGATTTGTGGGAGAGAACGAAGTAAAAGGATGACAAAACCAACCTATTTGTCTAAACAACAGCTGTATATTACAAGTCCGAGGAACTGTGAGCACTAACGCATTCCTTCCATATAAACTGGATATGGATAAACACTTAGGGAAATTTTAACAAGTTAAGATTAAGAGTCATCAACAGACTTACACTGATGGCACCTGCAAGCCTCTTTCAGTACCAAAGTCGTTGCGGTTTCAGCTTAAAAGGGCGCACGCGGTCGCCATTGTCGTTAAAAGGGAACGTCAGGAAGCCTATCTTTATGTCACTGTGCTGCATCTAATATTGGTCAGCCGTGACTTGACAAGGCATGGCATAACATATGCCAGAGGAAAACCAGCAACGAGATTCCGAGAAGCAATAGAAGTCATCTTTGCCAAACAAAAAGCTAAAGGTGCCTTTGCAGAAGTAAATCACACGATCCCACCATCTGAGCTACTGCAGGCTTGATTCGGAAGGGCGGCATTTCCAAATTCCCCATCCAAGCTCATCTGTTGGACTTCTTGAGGGGACAAAATCTTGATATAGCGCACACAGTTCACAAAATCCCTGGAACAGAGAAGAAAACCAAATGTGAGAAATTGGAATTGTTGAGAGGAGGAAGTCATATTTGAGACTTGGCACTTAGCACTTTAAAGATGCCAATGATGCACTTGTCAGGACAAAGCAATTCCTATAGCTAGTTTTACGTTTAATATATGTAAAAACAATCAGCCATTGCAATTAATTTCAACAATCAAAGTGAAACATCCTGAATTGAAGAACAAAACTGTAATCAAAGCAAAATAATGTAACGAAAATGGTTTTAAAAAACACAGCACCAGCCAGAAGGAATGAAATGCAGGGAGCAAATTAGGCCATAACAGTATAAACTACACAGTGGAAAACTGAAATACTTACTCCCAAGGGTCATCTCCAACTAGCAACACATCATTCTCATGATCAACATACACTAGTTTCCACCCTATTTTTTGTCCATCTTCCAACTGTCCCTCTATGCCAAATCTACGAGCCAGGTCCTGTTTGAGATCGTCATAACCAGAATACCGGGTGATATCGACAGATCTACCAACAGCTCCGCGTTTGTAGACCTTCACAGAAATATTATTAGTACTAAGTAGTTTGAACAGGGAAAAAATCTAATGAGCAAGCATTATCTTTTATTTCCAACAGACCTTGGTGAATGTCCGCATTCGCTGAAACTGAGGAGCTGTAGGTCCCCATGGACCTCTGTTCACTAATGCACTTTCATTTAATGCGGATTCCATCAAGTTAAATGCCACATCCGGAACTCCAAAAGACTGAGAGACTATTGAAGATGAGAGCTGCTGGGGTTCTTTGGAGTTGTAATCAGCAAGTATGCCAGCAGAAGGAAGGTCACTGACAAAATCTTTGCCCAATCCAACCATACCCTTTCCAAACATAGAGTCAGAATTCACAGAAATTCCAGCCTGCACATCAGCATTAGAACTAAAAGGAACACTACTTCTAATATCGGCCTGAGCCTCTCCATCCTGACTCGTATCTCTAAACAACATTGACTGCTGATTGTAGGAGACTGAGCTGTTATTTTGCTGAATATGGACATCGCTCTGAGAAAGGCAAACTGAAGTTGTTGAAGATGAAGCATCTAAATAATCTGTTTGTGTTGTTGCCCCATTCAGGTATGTTTGAGCAGAGAAAAATCCTTGGTTTTGGCCCTTTGAAACATCCAGAGAAGGCTTTACATCAGGCTTTTGTTGGAATTCTTTCATCATGTTATTACCGTTAGACCCCATGGTTTCCAATGTGCTGGGATTCCAGAAAGTGGCAGTCGATTGTGACATGTCCTCGCTAATTGATGCACTCCGGTGAGGCCTACCATTCATCATTGACTGGACAATATTTGCACAAATTTGTCCAGATGCTGAAGTTGAACAAGGCACATCATCTGTAGTTACAGATGGCCCACCTGTGGCAGCTCCAGTCAGCAAACTGGCAGAAGCAGAAGCATGACTTGCTGAAATTTGTGGGAGTCCCATATGCCCCACCATTTCAGGTAGCAGCCCTGATTGCTCTTGCTGGAATTTTGGCTGCTGAGACGGATTAGAGAACCGCACATTCACTTGGCTACTATTCTTTTGAATTTGCTGGGGGATAATATTTGGCTGACTAAGTGAGCTTGGTGTGCTTTGAGGCATTTCCAGCATTTGGCTTGGTATCATGGACTTAGAAAAGTTATGAGAGATATCTGGATGTTGTCTCTGCTCCTGGAGTTGTTGCGGATGATTTGGCTGCTGTAACACTGACTGTTGGGCCAAAAGTGACTGTTGCTGCTGCTGAAGCTTCTGTAGTAGTTGAAACTGAATCTGGTTGTCAGACATTGGTAACTGTGGGCTTGATTGATCAGGCATCTGTGAGTTCAATGCACTCTGCTGCTGATTCTGACCCATAATCTGTTGCTGCTGTGGCTGATGTAAACTTTGAGGAAGGCTTCTATGGAACGGTTGGTTTTGATTCAAGGATTGCTGTGGGAGCAGGGTACTAGATTGGATCAGAGATTGGGGCTGAAGAACTTGGGCCTGAACTTGAGCCGAAGGCAGAGTCTGATTAATCAAACTTTGCCTCGGTTGTTGACTAATTTCGGTCAACTGTTGCTGTGGCTGCATGATGTTGGTCAGTGGATTCAACGTAGAAGGGAGCTTGGTTAGCTGATCGAGCTGCTGTGCTTGTTGGGGTGGTCTCTGGGTATTGAACTGTAAATTGTTCAATTGAGCCATTTGTGGCGCTGAAAACCCTAGTTGACGTGAGAGATCTGTTCCAGAGAGATTTTGTAGAACAGAGTTGGATAAGTTGGGCATGTAATTTGGCTGTACTGAGTTTGCAAAGGAAGGACTTTGTTGCATGTTCATCCAATGCATTAAGCTTAGGCCAGAGAGAGCATGGGGATCCTTCATACTAAGGTCATCGCCAAGCCATGGCATTGTCCTCTTAAACAGGCTATCTAAATCTGAGAAGTCATCATCTGCAAAAGGAAATGGAAAAGGTTAGATTTCCCATCATCAGCCGGAAGTCTATCTTCCTATCCCTTAATAAGACAATCTTACCACGAGATGTAGAAAGAGTTTACTTTTAAACTTCAAAGATTTCATTTACCGTCAGATTTTCATAGAACTATGTGTTCAAAGTTCCATTCATCAGTAGATTCATGAGCATGCAGTAGGAACTGGCTCTCCACTAGAGATAATATATCAGGATGTATTCATCTGGGTTTTCTTTTGCTAGTAGGATAGTTAAGATAAGGGTATTTACTATGTAAGCCCTGGCTATGGGCAAGGGAGAACCAATAAACAAAAGCAAGACTGGGCATCGATATTTACAAGACTAGTCTAGGTAAGAAATAAACAAGGGAAGAGCTTTTGTTTTCATTTTCCCCTAATACTACACAAAATTCCATCAAAATTCATTTGATTTGGTTTTATTAGTTTTTACCAGGCATCCCTGGTTGTCTTGGACGCTTGGATCTGAAGAACGGAGGAGGGCAGAGGAAGAATGGAGCAGTCACAGGTTCAATTTCCCAAATAGAGACACGTGCACGCTTTTCCCCAGCAGTTGATTCATCCCAACCAACCTATCCAAGGAAATAAAGTATTTAGGACCAAGAAACATTCAAATTAGAAATGCTAAGAGCCCATACTAAGAGCACAAGCCTGGTAAAAAAAGTAAACTTTGTAGGAACACGACACTGGATACCTGCAAATTGCGCCACTGTGAGTTTTTCCATCTAACAGGATCAATATCGCTGATACCTGTTATGGTACCCATAAACCTGCAGATCAGATGCCAACATATCATAATCTGAAAACTGGAACCTAAGCCAAACATTAAGTGGTCACTCTCAAGTGCAAGCTAATTCTAAATACCTGAAAGAGTTAGTCAATTGCTTCGTTTTTAACTTTTTGAGGAAGGGGATTATCAAAAACTTCAGTGGCTGAAGCCAAAGTTTAACAGGCCGAGTTGCATACTTTGCTATGTTTAGCAGTGTTACACAAGGAAACTCCAAAACTTGAGCTTTATCATGTACTCAATATATTTATGAGCAAGGATAATTAAAACCTCAAAAGGCATAGCCACATGCCGAAACAGAATCAGAGATCAACTCAGGTTTCCTTGTTATGTAGATAAATCATCTTGGCCATAACTCAATAGTTTCTACTCAGTAATGCATAACATTGATAAGGATACTCGCAAATTACGAAGAATAAAAAGTACCTTCTTGTTCCTGACTCTTCAGTTTCAAACATCATGCGAAATCGCATACCAAGTGATATTTGGTTGCTGTAAACTGCCTTGTAGTATTTGGCCAAAGGGATAACAAACTCTGACGGGCTAGCCCTGAGTGCAAAACTACTTTTAAGAGTACTATTAAAATAGTAATATGGCAAAGTGAAGCTGGATTGAGCCATATGAGAAAAAATTAAATAGAGACTGACCTTGGATTGTAGAACACAGTGAAGGGGCTATTATTCGCAGCAGCATGAGCAGCTGCGGCTAGGATGCCAATATGCATGCTATCACTTGACAATACTGATGAGGATAGATTAGTTGGTTGCCGGTTAGCCCGTCTAATGCCCAAGAGCAGCTGTTGTTTCTCATCCCTACTCACAAGTAATTAGCACGAGTTAGCAAAACAATTTTTTCCCAAGTTAGCAGATCCATCTATTCATGCAAGCACGGACGACACAAACAGAACTACATCTTTTCCTCTCAGAAATAATTACAGAATATCAGCAATTGATCTTCACCTAATAAAAAGAACTGAGTCGCCTGCAAAGAGCCTTTTTCCACTAACAAATAAGCTCCATCCAGTAGTAAGGAGGTGGCGCTTCGGTTGCCCTGTGATGAGAGTTTACTGGGGTTTTGCATCACATATAGCTATAAGGCAAAAAAGGAAGAGCAACAGCAATTGGGAAAGCACAAAACAGCTCTATGAATGAGCTACAAGGGCAGGGCAGCATGAGGACATACCACGGTAGATATGGCGGAAGTTCCACATATTGTCATGCAAATCTCTTGCCATAAGTTCTTGAGCAGGAGGTTGCATAGAGAAATCCTAATAAAAATATCAAGTTCCTTATATTCGAATAGTCACCAAAAAATTAAGTCCATTCCCTTCGAACATAAGTAGAGAAATAATTCCTCTGATTCAAATGCAAGGAACAACTACTCACAAGAGAAGGGAAAATCTTCTCTGCTGCACGACGAGGCACAGAAAAACCTCCATGGGTGCTTGTATCACTTGCAGTCAATGTTTTACAGAAAAAGTCTGGTTGGGCCTTAGTGGTTTTGAGTGCAAGATCCGACCTCAACAAAGCCTCCTTGTCGAACTGCAAAGAACCAACTTCAATTTGAGTCGGGCACTCACAAATCTCAATCTTTTATCTCTATTTAGTAGGCAGATGCAATGTAAGATTAAGCCTTACTGAAGGAACAGGTTGTAGAGTCATCTGAGCATATACTTCATCAGTTTCTGGATCTGCCTAAAGCATGAAAAGGAAAAATCGCCACAATTAATTAGAGCATAGGTAGCACGAGATACACTTGTGGGCTACCAAAAAAATCAGGTCAAAGAAAAGTAGACGCACATGCAATGTAACACTGTGAAGTAGGCATAGCAGCTTGGAGGGAAGATTTGGGTAGTTTGGCACTTGAGCGTCCACATCTTTCTTCATAGAAGCTGCAACCTGAAGCAACAAAACTGCATTGGAGATCGGGCGGATGGCTCTCTATAGTACACGATAGCCGCGATAAAGGTGCACTGGTACCAATCATCAGTTCTATTTACAATCATATCTGGTTGGACATTGAGATTGGCTTACAAAGTGACACAGCAGACTTCTATTGAGCGCTTGTATGAAATTCACTTGTTTAAATTCTTGATCTAAGTTTGCCACGTTAGTTGGTAGACCAAATTTTGTAAGGCGTAGCTAACATCCCTAGCATTACCCAATCGAAAGAAGAGGAACTAACACGACAAGCTACTCAAGATAGACCCCTTCGAAATCATCAAAACCTCAACTTTAGTCCTTAACTCTAGTTGAATTAAGTTTTCTTTCATGCCAGAGGTTGACTAAAAGAAATACTGGACAAAAGAAGATAGACTCGAGACACTTAAAGCTGTAATTGAGACGCCTTCCCAACTTCATCATGCTGTAATTGAGTCGCCTTTCCAACTCCATTACAACCATTTTAGCTAAAAGAGAACTTTCATTCTAAGTCTTCAATATTTAACAAAAACTTAAAGCTAGTCAGAGACTTTGTAGTCATGCAATGTCAATCATTCAATTGGATTCCAAACTCATTTGAGTCAAGAACCACAAAATGAGCACTCTACTTAAGCAGTATAAAGATAGAGATCAGATGGATCAACAGCTAGACAGGTTCACAAGTAAACTCGGTGAAAAGGGTTAAAAGTTGTCACAAACTCAAAGACGCCAGTTTCTGCGGAAAGCAGCTCAACCCGATCAACAAACCATGTTTCTTTCCTCCTTTTTCTCTCTTTTTTTCAATCAATTTCCCATTTTTGCTGCTATGAGCATGTTAAGGCCAGGTCAAATCACCACATGAAGAAAGCGCATGTAAGGCCAAGTTGAATCACCACGTAAAGGGAAGTGCATGAAAGCCCGTAAAATCAGAACCACACACGAGGCCAATTAGACATGTATTCTCGATGAATCCGCCTGTCGTATCGATGCAACCACATGTTCAATGAACTGAAAGGTGGCAATCCCAACTGGGAAATCTCAGATTTTGAGTGTGGCAACTTAGATTATTACAATGCACAACTAGTCTAAACTAGATAGGTGGAACAACCAAAGAACACGAAAAAGGAAAGAAAACAAAAGTAGAGAGAGAGAGAGAGAGGGAAAACCTGTTCGCTGTGGCCTTGAGGGAAGTAGACGACGTGGGTCCCAGCCGGCGGCAAGTTCAACAACGGGCCGGCGCAAGCTTGCCACAGCTCCGGATTTATCACACTCTTCTTCTCTCCGCCACCTGCTGCCATGTGTCAACACTGATCTCTCTCAGATCGCCGTTCCTTCTTTTCCCGTCACTTTCCCGTGGTTTCCCGAGAAAGTGAAACGGATCGGCCGAAGAGAAAACAAAGTCAAAGTTGCAAATCTCAACACCGGAAGCTCCGGCGAGAGAGAGAGAGAGGGAGAGAGAGAGAGTACCTTCGCACGGGCTGGCGGCGGCGGCTGCCGACGAAGCACCGGCACCGCTCGCCGGGGTCTTCATCACTTACTTTCCGACGACTCTTCTCCCCCTTCCTTTTACCTGGGGCGGACGGGAACCGAACCGCCTAGCAATAGCTCAATGCCTTCTTCACATACCGGTTCTCGATCATCTCCGGCGAGAGCACACAACCTCGGCCAACGGCGACGCTTCAGCCGGCTGCAAAGCGAGTACTTTTCTTCTCCCCCCCAAGCTCACACAAACCGCCGCACGCGGCACGGGAGTACACGCAACGGAGAGGGTAAGTTCCCGAGGCAAGCTCGCGTCGAGCTCCCCGATCAGGCGAGAGAGAAACTCCCCCGCGAAAACTTCCACGGCACCGGCGGCGGCGGCGGCGGCGGCGGCGGCGGCGGCGGAACAGCGAAAAGAAGGCTTAGAGGAATCAAAGCTCCGCGCGAAAAGCCACCGGAAGGAGGTAGACCCAGATGCAGCCGCAGCCGCAGCTCAAGGGTCGACAGACGGGTGCTTTGACCCGCCGGCGGGGGAGCTCAGGCGGGTCGGCCGGAAATGGCCTCGCCGGCGAAGGGCCCGACGGCTACGCACCGAGGGAGAGGGAGCGGAAGAGAGATGGTGGAATGTTGAGCTCCTCTTGGGACGGAACGCCGGAGCTTTGGCCCGCCCGCCCCCGCAATCTTTCCCTACACCGACCAGACGACAACCACCGCCCCCCTCCTCTCTCTCTCTCTTCCCTTTGGGGAGTGCTTTCTCTCTCTAGGAACAGTGGGGGAATACGAGGATCACGATTTAAAGGTCACTCTCTCTCTCTCTCTCTTACTTTCTCTCTCCTCTGTCTGTATGCGTCCATGAAAATGGCACGGGGAGATCAAGACAGCCTTCTCTTTGTTGTTTTTCAACCGGGGCTCGGGGATTGGTGGGTCGAGTTGACCATCGGGAGTTTAAAGGAACAAAAAAAAAAAGGAGGGGAAAAGTGCGTGGGGGTTAATTAATTTCACTTCGACCCAAAAAATAAATTTTAATTTCACCCTTTTTTAAAAAAAAATATTAATTGATTTCACTTTTTTTTTTAAATTTTTTTTGATTGATTTCACTTTTTATTACAAAAAAAAAAAAACGAATTAATTTCACTTCCACTTGCTCAACCATGGTTTGGGGGGTGGTTTGATTAGCAGTTATAGCCATGTTGTAATAAACTAGATAAGGGTGGGGCCCCCCCACCAGGAAATTCCGCATTTGCCCTTTCCCCCCCCCGGGGAGACCTGACGCCTCCCGCCCCCACTTTGCAGCCGGAACAGAGCTGAAACACGTGCAGCATTGACCGCGGTTGACCCCGAAATAAGCTCCGGCTTGGCACACGCGCATTCCAGTTCATCTTCTTTTCTTTTCTTTTCTTTTCTTTTTTTTTTGTATTATTCGTGATCTGGGGTGGGAAGGGCTGATCGGTGTCGGCGACCCTTTGAGCCATGATTGCTCTGCGCCACCCGTGACTCGAATGCTCGAAGTTGGCTAGCTCATCACCTCGGCCCTCAAGATGCTTGGTAGCTGGTGAAGCCTCCTTGGACGAGATGTCTCACGGCTAGGCAACGCAACATAAGTTGTTAGAAGGCCCACACCCATGACGTGAATCGACTCGTGATCTCGTGATGGACTAGCAACCCATTAATTACTAGGCCAACCACATTGGTGATTTGTGATACACATGCTTTGAATTAAGATGTAGGTGGGCAAAAAAAAAATTGTTATAGGAGGTTTTCCCAACAATTATGTTACTAAAGAGCCAAATGTATTCAGGTGTTACGACTTACGCAAACAATGGAAAGTGTACTTGAGTACGACTATAAGAGAAATTAGGAAGATTATAGCGTTGATTCACTTAGATGTTTTTTTTTTTTGGTAAGGTAATTCACTTAGATGTTTGTAGGCTGCCAAATTTTTGCTTACAATTGTGGATGACTACTTGAGGTGGATCTAGGCATTCGTGCTAAGGCACAAGCTTGATGCTACTGTCGGGATAGACAGTCAATCGAAAAGGAAGCTAGTAAGATGATCGAGCATACGCGGACAAAATAGTGGCATAGAGTTTTGCTCAAAGCTATTAAATGAATTTTGAATGAGGGAAGGCGTAATGAGTCACCGCAATAGTGCTAGTACATTACAAAGGTTGCAGAGTTGACGAGCAGAATGTTACTAGAAATAGCCTATAAGATGCTCTCTTGTGCTGATATGGCTAAGAAATTTCTAACGAATGCACTTAGTACGACGAGCTACCTGATGAATATATATATATCCATCTACTTCGATTGGATGTTGGTCTCTCAAAGAAATGTGGTCAGATAACGTGACAATTGTGCCCTTATTAAATGATAGTTACCATATTTGATTGAATCCCTAACTTCTGAATCTTCACTACTGTTCAATACCAATTGTGCCCTAATTTGTTGCTCTCTCTCTCTCTCTCTCCAAATTGTACCCTAGAACCATTCCTTTTTGGAAAACCGCTCCTTCTCTGCTCTAAATTTAAATCCAATCTTCTCAATATCATCCATGGCTCTTGTCAAAAAGCATATTGCTCGCAGGAAGTACTCAGGAGTTCGAAAATCTTCCGGAATAGCTTTAGTATTCTCGCGACCTCTGAAGGAATCATACAGGCTAATCTCATAGAGATAAGTAACGAGTCTAAAACAGAGAGTGGGGAAACACCGCTGATCCGACGCCGAAAAGGAAGTTCTAGTACAATGCCTCCTCCGAAGGAGAAACCCTCAATGATAGAAGAGGATCCTGCAACTCCTTCAGGTAACGTCAATATCGAAGGAGTAATAAAAAATAAATTAGAAAGTTTGAGAAAGAAAGGAACCTCAAAGGAAGAAATTTTAGAACTGGTTAAAGGAATTGGATTGATTCCTCTAGAGGCTTTACTCTACTGCCAAAGGAAGCCCAACTTTAATTTCTATAAAGGGATAAGTGCACTACAAGTCCTAAAACTTATCACAAAAGTGTATTTGAGTCCTAAAACTTACAAAAAGTTCATTTGAGTCCTAAAACTTGTCAAAATGGTTCATTTGAGTCCTAAAGTTAACACCGTTAGATTTACTAACGGAAAACGCTGACGTGGCGCTGACGTGTCATTTTAAATTATTTTTCTTGAGACACGTGGCGCCACGTCAGCAAAAATAACAATAAAAATAGAAAAAGCTGTAAAAAAACCAAAAAAAAAAACAGAACCGACGGTGGCCCCAGATCTGAACCGGCGGTCCGGTTCCCGGGCGGGTCCATGGAACCGACGGGCAGTCCTCGGTCCCAAAATTGAGGACCAACACTGTGCGGGTTGGTCCTAGGGTTAGGGGGTGGACCGGCCTAACCCGGACCATGCTCACCCCTAGTCAATATGGAGATAGGAAAAAAGACCATGAGAAAAATGCATCTAAGGGCCACTATGACGAGATGGATGAATGTTGAGAACTAAGTTGCGGAAGTTGGAGATGGAGATGATGAATTGGCTAGGATAGTTCTAGAGGAAACTCTCTCGAAGAAACAAGGAACAAAAAAGAAAGGTAGAATGAAGCAAGTAAGGTAAGTCAAACATTCCTATTTCTAGTACTGCAAAAGGAAAGAAGAAGGCGATTGTATCTCCGCTGAAGAAAACTAAAAATGTTACTAATCTAAGCAAGACACAGCAAGCACCACAATCTTCATCAATTGCCGGAAAGGATATAGAAGAAGAGATGGAAGGGTTTAGAACCTTAAGAGGAGATTTCTAGCAAGAAAGAAAGAGGAAAATAAGACTCAGGGGGAGTTTTCTAGAGGAGGAGAATTGCGAAAAGAATCGTTTGACTTAAGTGAGTTGAAAAAAAGATGTCAAAAGCCTCATGGAACAGATGACAAAACTGGCGAATTCTCTGAAAAACCATGAAGATTGGTTTTGGGCGTTATCTGAACAAAATTGAGCAGACTCTTCATTCCATGAAGTGCTATGACGCACTTGAGGCAAATCTTGATCTCTTAATATCACCTTCATCCTTCAAGAAAAGAAGAAGAGGATGATTTCTAATGTTGAATGTTGTTGCTGAATATTTATATGTTCTATTTTGTAATGGTTGATTTGGTACTTTGACTATAACTATTTGGGTTTGTAACGATGATTTTAGTATTGTGATTGCTTGCATATTTAGGACTTTTAACTATGACAAAATGGGGGAGAAAGATACGTGAGACATGCAGATGAATCGAGATGAGAACTACAAGTATATGAGGATTGCGAAGGAGCTTAAAAGCTGATAGATGCAACAAAGAACAATTGATATAAACAACGAAACGGGGGAGCGGGGTGGGGAAGCAAAATGATGCCTCTACTCGCTACTCACTCTCTAACTCGTTTCTACTCGCTTTTGCTTTCCTAAATTGGATTAAAATCTGTTCTAAAAATGATTGCACAATTTTCATATCACTGTCGCTTAATAATCACCATATAGAAACATATACTCAACTCTGATCATATGGTGTTTCTATCGTCTCTAGATCTTACTCGTCGATACCAATACTTGTTTTTACATACCACATCAATTGCTTGTTTTTACAATAACATCCTTATTAAATCAAAAGCAATTGACATTTTATTTTATTGTATATCAAATCTCAAATTACTTATGTTTGTCGCATCTGCATACAAGTAAATAGTTTTGACATTATCAAAGAAGGAGAGATTGTTGAGAAAACTCCTAAGGATTTTAATAATGACAAAACTATCTCTTGTGAAGTTTGATAGATGGAAGTGTTGTTTTTGTTCAGTTGACTACTGATGACACAACACCATTGAAACTATCCTTGATATTAAGTGGAAGAATCTGAAAGAGTGGAATGACCTTAAGGGTGAACATGTCAAAGAGAACAAGAGTTCGAGAAGACTTGGAGAAACCAATAAGTGAACAAATTTGAGGAAGTTAAATTCATATGTGTGCTCGAGAAAAATCGATGGAGTTCGATAAACACAACAACTGTTAGCTATACCATTTGGCAGAACCAAGAATAATTGATGGAAGCTACAACTTATATCAAACTAAGAAGATCACTACTAGACAAGCGACATTATGAAGCCCGGAATTTCTTTGATCGTTACTAAGCATTCAAAGGAATCTGATAGCCAATCACAAGCCTAGAATTACACATTTATTTTCTTCGAAGTGAATCCAATCTATTATTCATCATACCGTTGTACAAGGATAATTTCCTAACTCGGAGACTCTATTCTTGGAAATGGCAAGATTGCTGGAAGATCTAATTGTACGAGCAACCAAATCTCAAGTGATTTTATTGGAATCTACAACGGCTACATTGATTATTCAAACGGTCAACTTGAAGATTGATGTCTATAAAAAGGACCAACGCATGCCAATGTTGATATACAAAGAGGGACGAATTACAAGAATTGCAAAGAATGCTTTATACGCTTTGTGATAAATTGATTTTGCTCTTTGAGATACACTGATAGTTGATCTTTTGAGATGTGTACAAGTATTGTAGTAGTGCGTGCATTCATGTTAGTGTGATCTACCAGCTTGGATTGGAAGCAGCATAAGCTATATTTGTAACATCTCAAGAGCTACTAGCGAATTCTAGCCTTAATTAGTGGACATTAGTATGGAAGAGTGGATGTAGACTTATCCCAAGCCGAACCATTATAAAACTGTGTGCATCTATTTCTATCTCATTCTACTTGCTATTTCATTTATTTGATTGGAAGAAATGTGCACGTAGTTTCTACTCATGTCTAGTTTGTTCCTACATATGCAAACTTGCTTCTACTCAATTCTGCAAAAAGTTGTCACGTTTGTTAAATAACTTATTCACCATCCTCTAGGTTATATCACTAGCCATAAACATAACTCAAGGCTGCATTGAAATTTTGTGGTAAAAATCCTAGGTGCTTGTGGAATTGGCTTGTCGTCGATTCTCGATTCCACTCTTAGAAATAGACTACCTGGATCATGATTGGCCCCAGTTTCACAATTAAATCTTAGTGTAGTTTAGCCGCCTCAGTTTTTTAAAACATTGATTCAAAATAATCAACAAGTTCTTTTGTTTGGTCGTCGCGGAATTCTTACGCGAATGCAACAAGTATGATAGGAAGTTTCCTACATCACTAAGGCAGGGAAGAAATCGAAGTGCCATTGCAAGCTTAGAAGTACTACCTCGCCATCCCAAAATTGGGTTGAAAAGCGTTTGTGGTCTATTGCAAGATTGAAATGGCGAGAAACTCGTAAAGTGAGAATTTGTTAGAAAGTCGGAATTTTTGAAAAGTTGTGAGAGAGTGAAAAGTTGAGAGAGAGAGAGAGAGAGAGAGAGAGAGAGAGAGAGAGAGAGAGAGAGGTGGAGGTGAAGGTGGACATGAGAGGGATAGACTTCTAATTATGAGATTTTTTATTTATTTTAATTTTTTCATCTTAAAAATGAGATGGATATATTGCAGCTAGCAAGGATCACCTAGAGGGGGGTGAATATATGATCTTAATAATTCTTGATAAATTTAAAGCGGAATTCAAAAAATCAAGAACAAAGTATGAACTTAAAATACAACGTTTAGATTTTAAACAATCTTTAGAAGCAATTGTGCAAGTGTGCAATAGGTTGTAATGAACAAAAGGAGCTTTAAAGGATGAGAAAATCTGCACACGAGACATATAATGGTTTAAATTAGATCAAGCCTACTTTCACTCTCCTGTGATGACAGCTTATTGGCTGACTTCCACTAGATGATCAATTAAGAGATTAGAAATGTGAATAATAACACTCAATATATGATAGGTCTTGATATCTAATTCAATCGCTCTTTCAATACTTCTCTCAAGATCACATATTTTGGCACACAGAAGACAAGCATATATGTTTGAAGTATACTTACATTTTGGAATTGTAGATTCTGGGCTTTGTCTCTTATTTCTGCTCCTCGACACCTTTATCTCATTTTATACTCCTCAACTTCCAATCTAACCAATAGACAGTTTTTAGATGATCATTTTCCAATCTATCCGTTGGACAGAACTGTATCAAGAAAATTGAGTAGCCTTAAGGGACAAAATCTAAATCTTCATTGATTTTGATCGCTCGTACAATCAAAGTATTGGTTTCCATAAGTAGAGGTTCTCCACTTTATCTCTCATCAATCTCTTCAATTACTAATTAAAGACACTTCATGTGTCACCAATCATTCGTGCTTCCCTGCTTGGAAGTGCCCATCATTCTGATTGGCTACTCAAAAGAGGTGGAGATTGAATTGAATTCTAAATTATTGAAAGTTGATCTAAGTTAAGAACAATTTAATGCTCTGGCTATGTAAGCAAGAACATACACGTAGTCGGGCGACCCTCCTTAAAGTTTACCCGCACGGTTCCGCGTACCTTAGAAGGTATGATTGGCCAAATGACCGCCATGATTGGCCAAATAACTGCATCAATTAGGAGGCACCATTGTCACTCCTTGTACTTTTGTAATTGCTTTTGCTTGAATAGGCAATGGCTTAATTAGATTCTTCATCTCACATATATTTTCCACTTTTTTGCCGAGAAACAAATAACATCGAGAAAACGGAATAAATGATTCGTTTGTTTCGCAAAAAATGAACGATTTGAAAAATATTTTCCTATAATTGACTGCTTTTATTTCTTGAAATAATTAGTCAATGGAAATTTTTTTTTTCATTATCAACAATAATTTATGTCTAAACTTTCATGAACGATGAAAATATTTATCGTTCTTTTTTTTAAGCGATACAAATGATCATTTTTAAGAAAATATTTTGCAAATGAGATAATTGTCCAAAAAGTCCTAAAACTATTGTATGGCACCAATTAGGTCCTAAACCTTTCAATCGTGTCAATTTAGTCATAAACCTTTTGACGATTTGCCAACTTAGTCCTAAACCTTTCAATTTGTTAATTTAATCATAAACCTTTTAAAAATTTGTTAATTTAGTCCTAAACCTATTATTTGCATAATTGATTAGAAGAACTACATTGGCAAATCGTCAAAAGTTTAGGACTAAATTAGCAAATCATCAAAAGGTTTAGGACTAAATTGGCACAATTGAAAGGTTTAGGACATAATTAGTAAATCATCAAAAGGTTTAGGACTAAATCGGCACAATTGAAAAGTTTATGACTGAATTAGTCACCATATAATAGGTTTAGGACTTTTTGGACAATTTTTCTTTTCCTAAATCATTTATTTTCCGTGAAACAAATGAACTTGAAAGAGAAAAAAGCGAGAAAAAAAATCCAACAGAAGAAATAAAAGAATTGTGGTTGGAAAAGGGTCTTTGATGGTCTAACTCCACTGTCAAAATGGCTGTATTTTCTCCCTCATTCAATCTAAAAAAGTAGGCATTCCAAGGATCAACCAGAATGTCAACTATAGAGACCTCCACATCCTTTTTTGCTCTGAAAAACCTCCACATTTCTTCATCAGGTTGCTGCTCAAATAGTGGGGAAGAGAAAGACAAATCAAATTAGGTCGGCCTCAATATAATAATGTTTCTTTTCTTGCATTACCTTCATCCGAGGGTAAAGCTAATAATGGCCCACTGCCAGTTCGTAACCCACGCCGCGCCCACATGCAGACGGCAGAATCCTCATCAAACTTCCACGATTTCGGCTTCTTTTTCTAAAGACGAAGTATCATGGGATTCAAAGCGATGATGAATGCTTGCGGCGCAGAACGTGGATTAGGTGGAATCGTGTGTTAGTGGATGCAATAATCTTAGGTTACCAAAAACAATAGCAATACAAAAGTAGGTCATATGTTCCGGAAAAATATTACGACGCGTCGTGTGTCTTTTTTAATGACGAGAAAGCTTGCTTTTGAGAGGTGGAAATCCCGATTTGTGGAATACTTTACCGACCTCGTGGATCGGCGAAGTAAACGTGAAATTATTTGCCCTAGGCAATGAGGGAATCGAACCCATGCCCGCGTGCTTAATCCGTATGAAACTCTGTTTTAGCTTAAATAATGAAAATGACCCAACACCATAAATTATATCATTTGTGTTAATGAACATCGAATCTTGCAATTACTAATCCGTGTATGTTTAATAAGGAGAACTTCGATTTCTAGACTCGGTTCTCTTCAGAAATCAAGGACTCTAAAGACTTTGTTTATTTCACGGAATATGAAAAATCTGAATAGTATTTTCCCAAAAATGATTGCTTGTATCGCTTATAAAAATGAATGAACAAAAAATATTTTCATCATCCATAAAAATATTTAGACATAATTGTGATCGATAATGAAAATATTTTTCGT
Source organism: Syzygium oleosum (assembly GCF_021117445.2). NCBI lineage: Eukaryota > Viridiplantae > Streptophyta > Magnoliopsida > Myrtales > Myrtaceae > Syzygium > Syzygium oleosum. The sequence continues at coordinate 1,143,869 of NW_026607500.1, read as the reverse complement.
TAACTGATTATTTCAGGTAATTCAAGCGATCGTTATTAGGAAAATATTTTTTAAATTATTTATTTTCTGTCAAAGGCCCTAAAATTTGTTTTCGAAAAACTTGTTAGGATATTTTATACGTTAATAACATCAAATGTGATAAAGACTAGTGTGTCAATTCTTAGAATGTCAACATCTCAAAGGCCTACTCCTCTCAACGATCGCTTGTCATTCCCGAGACATCAAGGGCGATGTATTCTATTTCGAATGATCGTCCATAAAAATATTTAAACATAATTGTGATCGATAATGAAAATATTTTTCTTTAACTGATTATTTCAGGCAATTCAAGCGATCGTTTTTAGAGAAATATTTTTTAAATTATTTATTTTCTGTCAAAGGCCCTAAAATTTGATTTCGAAAAACTTGTTAGGATATTTTATATATTAACAACATCGAATATGATAAAGACTAGTGTGTCAATTCTCATAATGTCAACATCTTGAAGGCCTACTCCTCTCAATGATCGCTTGTCATTCCCGAGACATCAAGGGCGACGTATTCTATTTCGAAAGATCATCCTTAAAAATATTTAGACATAATTGTGATCGATAATGAAAATATTTTTCGTTAACTAATTATTTCAGGTAGGGGTGATCGGTTCCCGGTCTGGTCCTGTTCCAAGGTGGAATCGGGAACCAGACCGAGAGAACCGGTTCCCAATTTTGGGAACCGCTGACCGGACCGATTGGTTCTAGGATCGGGAACCGGACTGGACCGCCGGTCCGGTCCAGTTTCGGTCCAGTCCAATGGAACCGGTCACTTAGAGTTTAGTTTTTTTTTTTTTTTTGTTAAACACTTAAGGTTTGGTTCACATTTTACTAATTTTTGTCAATGAATTTCTGTCAATGAAGTTCACTTAGGGTTTAATTCACATTTTACTAATTTTTATCAATGAATTTATGATAATGAAGTTCACTTAGAGTTTAGTTCACATTTTATTAATTTTTTTAAAGAAAAAAATAACAAAAATATATATTAAATAATCGGTCCGGTTCCCCCTTGGAATCGGGAATCGGACCGCCCGGAAACCGGTACCACTTTTAGGAACCGGGAACCGGACCGATAGTCCCAAGAACCGGACCAAACCTGTCGGTCCGGTCCGATCCGGTCCGGTTTGGTCCCGATGTGGGCGGTCCAAGTTATTCATCCCTAATTTCAGGCAATTCAAGCGATTATTTTTAGAGAAATATTTTTTAAATTATTTTTTTTCTGTCAAAGGCCCTAAAATTTGTTTTCAAAAAACTTGTTAGGATATTTTATACGTGAACAACATCGAATATGATAAAGACTAGTGTGTCAATTCTCAGAATGTCAACATCTCGATGGCCTACTCCTCTCAATGATCGCTTGTCATTCCCGAGACATCAAGGTAGATGTATTTTATTTCGAATGATCGTCCATAAAAATATTTAGGCATAATTGTGATCGATAATGAAAATATTTTTCGTTAACCGATTATTTCAAGCATTTCAAACGATTATTTTTAGGGAAATATTTTTTAAATTATTTATTTTCTATCAAAGTCCCTAAAATCTGTTTTCGAAAAACATGTTAGGATATTTTATACGTTAACAACATCGAATATGGTAGAGACTAGTGTCTCAATCCTCAGAATGTCAACATCTCGAAGGCCTACTCCTCTCAACGATCGCTTGTCATTCCCGAGGCATCAAGGGCGACGTATTCTATTTCGAATGATCGATCCCCCACCATGTGCAGAGTTGCAGCCAAAACACAAGACGACGAAAGTGGCGCTAGCGAGTCCCCGGATCATCCGGAGGGTCAAAGAGACGCTAAACAATTGAATAATGATTGCTTTAAATTATGATTTTTCTTTATAAAGTCCATCTAACAAATGCCTCACGACACATGTTAACGAGTTCTATTTTTTGAGGGGTATTGAAAAGGGGAATACATATTTGTTAATAAATTGGGTTAATACTACGAAAAATCTCAAATTTGTACATCTATAATAAATTTACTCCAAATTAATTTTTTGACCACCAAAAATCCAAAACTTGTACATTTTGTGACATATTTACCCTTCATTAAATTAAATTACTAAAAAAAATCACAAACTAGTACACCCATGACAAAAGGAGGGTGAACCCCAAACGAGTACATTCATCAACTGCTATGTGTCATTTAGCTTAGCAATTTGACAGTAAAATTCAACGGAAACTAACGGAGGGTAAATTTGTTACAGGTGTACCAGTTTTGGGTTTTTCGTGGTAATAGCCCTAATAAATTTGGGAATAAGTGCATTGGAAGTCCTAAAACTTATCGCGAAAGTGCAATCGAGTCCTACAATTTTCAAAAAGTGCAATCAAGTCCTAAAATTTGTCAAATTAATATAATCAAGTCCTTCCGTTGATTGCACTTTTTGAAAATTTTAGGACTTAATTATATTTTCATGACAAATTTTAGAAGTTGATTAAACTTTTTAAAAGTTTTAGGATTCGATTGCATTTTCGTGACAAAATTTAGAACTTCCAATGTACTTATTCCATAAATTTTAGTAACATCGAGGAATTACTTGGTTTGATGATGTTGGCAACAAAATTTGTCACGGATGGGCACAATAAGGACCACTGGCATCAATGAACATGAATAAGGTTGTCGACAAGCGATGCCTGATTTTAAAAGATGAAAATTCAAAATAACAGGAAGTTACAAAAGATCCAAAAGAAAATTGTAGGTAAAGTAAGTGAGTAATACCAGATCGTGATGATGCCCTTGGGTGGCAATGGTTTGTTGTTAGCAGCATTATTGGTTTCTTGTTGAATTCTGGTTCTCGCCATGGCAATCTCCTCGGATCGAACAACAAATGTCCCATTAGGCGTGTCAAAAAAATGTTTTGTCGATTAGCAACGATCCTCAGTGATAACCTGCTATGTATTGGTTGCCGATTTTTGCAACACAATCTTCAAGTTGATTACCTCAATTATTGATGACTTCTCTTGACAAATTCTTGTTGTAGTCTATCGAGTCCATTCCTCGCTTACAATAAAAGTTGACCAGTTTTTGATGCAAATAGGTATCTCACAAATCCTCCTGTGTTGGTGTCTCTTAAAGTATATATCAGTCGTTGATGTAATGATTGTGAGCATGCTGGCACAAGAAAATAAAGAAGAGATTGAGCAAGCTTGAGCCAAACCCTTACCAACGTGGAAAGGAAGCATTTGGGAATACATTAAAACAATAGGAATTTGGGTTTCAATCAATCTCAAATAAATGGATCAAATGACGACTCCAGACTGATTTTAAGAAGTTGATCATCATAGTTGACATTCAAACCTAGAATAGTAAAGATATTATAAATCTTAGCAGCAAAGTTATGGCGGAAGAAATGCGAATTAATTTTGGAACAAGGGGCTCACATTCGCAATCTCAACTATACATGTTATTAGTTAAGGGTGCTTTGTTTTACCGAAAATTTCATGATAAAGAACAATATTTTCGTAAAAATCATTTTTAAGAAAAATAGTTTTTATTTATTTGGTGATTTAGAAGAAGTAATTTCCTTATTACCAAAAGGAGAAGTCGTTTTCACCAATTTAAGTTTGTTATTTTCAGTCCATGGAGAACGTTTTTCATAAATCGATCAAGTTTCCATCATTAAAATACTAGAAAGTCAGAAAACAATTTCTTGAAAACAGTTTCCTTCAAACAAATGGATCCTAAGTCTTCTTTCTAGTCAAGATATGTTCACTCATTGTCATCCGAAGTAAAGTGATTTAAACATAATTACGACATTGGTTTTGAGGTAATACATAACATTGTACATACATCTTGTACTCTCTGAGCAATCTGGGAGTGGACACAGGTAACATATATCTTCTATGTTGGCAATATACATCGTTTAGGGTTGACTCAACATTCACGATTTCACCTTGTCTTCTTGTCCACCTTAGGCAGTCTTTGTTCTCAAAAACAATTTTTATCAAGTGATAGAGATCGAGGTTGGTCCCTAAAATGTTTAGATTAGAGTATGAATTTCATTCTCCTGCACCTTCCTTCATTTGAAGAACGAAAACATTGGATGATGATTGAACACAAGTTGTATCATAATGCGGTAGGCCTAAAAAAGTACAAGCAATTGGTATCGACAGCTTGGCAGCCAGCTACATGTGAACAGAATATACATGTGGGCTCTCTATATGTGCGAATTAGCTAATTATGGGAACAATGATTAGACAATGAACATTCACTCATGCAAGATCTGTCGCTTGTCCCTCCCACGAAGAAGCCGAACTTACCAACGGCTACCTTTCAGGACAAAACAAGAATTAGCTGCTGCTCGAGCAAACGTCATTAAATGCTAGTCACTAGATGTCGCCCGTATAATGGTGTTTTCCATCATATACTCTTGTACCCAGCTACGTCTAATAATTGTTCATCCAATCTCTCTCTTCCGCATGCAATCACAATACGCCTCTACCACGGCCAATCACCGGCCCACCCCCTCATTGGTCTAAGGCAACCCCCCGACGGGGCTTGTTTAAGTATCGGCTTCAAAGAATTGATGAATGATTTATGGATCATATAATTCTTTTAAAAGAGGGCATATGTTGACACCAAAAAATGTCCGAGTATTGTAGTTGACAGTTTGGTCGACAAATCGTCATGGTAGTGGAGTCGACAATCTCAGATGTAACTACCAAGTTTGTGGATTCGATGTAATTGTCAACAATAATCGGTAATGGTCGAGTAGCGGAGTCGATGTTCGTCGATGTGACAGTCAAATAGTGGAGCCATGTAACTGTCTATGTAATTGTTGAGTAGCGGAGTCTTCGTAATCATCGAGTAGCAGAGCCGTGTAATCATCGATGTGACTGTCGAGTTGTGGAGTCTTAGTAACCACTTGTAACTGTCGATTGTGAGCTATAAATACCCGCATTGTACTCTTTGTAAGAGACCCCCGATCAATTACAAAACTCAATGTTCTGACTGCAAGTTCATCTTTATCTTTAGTATTCTGCAATGTACATGGCTGGACATGATTGTCTTTTGTTTCGGTACCCTTAAATTCCTTGTCAGTTAATTTCTTGTCCAAAATTCCTTGTCAGTTAATTTCTTGTCCAAATCAACGAAGGACCCTTCGCAACATTTACCGATCCATCCACATTTGACAAGATTTTTTCATCGGCACCTTTTTTGCGAAACAAAACAGTATGATAAAGCATTGACAAGCATCAAAAGCATGCGCGTAATGCATGTTTCGGCAGGAATGAGATCCTCTATTCTACTGGTGTCACCATTTGGGCGTCATCCATCTAAATCATTCGTCCACGTCAATAGCACTCACTAACTTTATAATTAACGTATCAATGGCTGACAATTATTGAGGCACTAATAGAAGCACCGAGCGAGATAGATGATCTTTGTCCATCCGACCATTTGCAAAGCAAGAAACATGTGAAATGGGTTTCGCATGCCGGTCCCGGTAAGGCATTGTGGTAAACAAGCTTCCGTTCGATGACGAAAACTTGGTATCCAAGTCTCTTTGGATCATTGCGAGCTGGGGCGGCTAAGGTACGCTAGCCTTGTCAACACTGCCTGGGCTGATCGGGACATTACACATGCTTTGCCTTTGCTTGCTTCCGCAAGGAACAAAAGACAGTCGTGATAGTATTAGGACAAGTCCACATGTTTGTCTTTGAAACTCGACGAGCATCCAGCATTATGGCTACGATGTGACGACCCACGTGATTAGATGTGAACAACTTTATCGGGTCCGAATGCCCAGCCCCACCATGGTTCGATGCCATTTTGATGAGAAATTTTGGTTCCTCTCTCCTCCTCGCTCAATTTGCTATGACGAGAGTCCTCGTGAAGCAATGCATCGGACTTTTCGACTGCATAAGCATCTCTCTTTGCCTGCGCATAATGACTCTCTTGTAGATAGATTATCCCTACTCGGAAAACTTTATTCCAACTGTATCTTTTCATTAGCCATTTATGAGTTGTGAACATCGAATCATGCAACTTTGACTATATAATTGTGGGATCAATACTAATAGTGATTGGAGAATATTTCTTTCGACCAAATATGGAGGAAAACATGACTCTTTACTTGAGAAATGAAAGTCCAGGACTGGACTCTTCATATTTGGGAAGAAATCTAAACATGGAATTGGATGGCGTAGGGAGTAAGTTTCCTTAAACTATGGTAAATTGGACGACTTACCAAAACCAATTGCGATAATTGCAATTCAACTATCTCCGTAATGATTTGGGCCAATTTTACCCCAATTGAACACAACATCTCTTGTCTTTAAGAAATTTACACCAAAGCCAAAAGAACCCCAACCCCTTCTCCTTTAACCCACACTCTCTATCCCTCCATCTCTCTCCTACCATCTTGCGGCTAACCATCCTACATGCCATGCCCCGTGACAATTGTCTAAGGTCGAAACCTCGCATCCAAGGTTTCGACCCCAAGCACACACCCATATGCGCGCATGAAGAGAGAGAGAGGCACATAACTAAAAGGAGAAAAGTGAAAAAAAATACTTTTAGTTAGTACAAACACCTGATAATTTTAACCAAAAAAAAAAAACACCTGAAAATGATTCCATGGTGCACAAATCCGTGGAATGTGATTACTTCGAACAAGATCCTATTCATGGATTCTTCATCGTTAGTACCAAAGTAGGCCTAAGGTTGCACATATGGGTTGTATTCTTCCCATGTTTTGTTCGAGGAAACTTTTTCCATCCATATGTTTGATTGATCAATTACCAGTTATGCATGCCGCTATCTAACATAAAAATAGGGAATGTTTTAGGAACTTGAAGTGTTGCAGACTTACAAGTTGAGTTTTGCAAAATCTTAAATATGCAATAAATATTGCTTTATGAATAACTTTTTTTATTTTTGGCCATGGTTATCTACAATCTTAATTTAAGGGATAAATGCATTGAAAATCCTAAAACTTGTCATGAAAGTGTCATTAAGTCCTCAAATTTTCAAAAAGTGCAATTAAGTTATAAAACTTATTAGAAAATTGCAATCAAATTCTAAAACTTGTCAAATTGACCCAATCAAGTCCTTACATTGATTGTGTTTTTTGGAAGTTTGAGGATTCGATTGCACTTTTTAATAATTTTAGGCATCGATCGCACTTTCATGACAAGTTTTAAGATTTCATTTCACTTTTAGAAAGTTTTTAGAACTCAATTACTCTTTCGTGATAAGTTTTAAGATTTCTAGTACACTTATCCCATTATTTAATGGACCTCCAAATGTATGTATCCCTATGGCTCCCCGTCAATTATATGCAAATCGTGAGCTTTAGCCAGTAAAAATTTAATCCCCCCCCCCCTCCTCTCTCTCTCTCTCTCTCTCTCTCTCTCTCTCTCTCTCTCTCTCTCTCTCTCTCTCTCTCTCTATATATATATATATATACCTCATTGCCGTGTTCATTTCCTACAGACTAAATCTAAGTCATGATGAGTGTACTAAATTATGTTGTTTGCCTTAGTCGGGAAGCATTAAACCAATCTTCCAAGCTTCACACTTTCAATTCCATTCTCAAGTACAGCAGACCAACTTGTTGACTGGAGCGCATACATGTCCACATTCTCGGCGACAGAACATAACAACATGCCGTCAACCGGTCGGCAACTTGTGGGACGTCTCTATGATTACACGCTAAGGCCGTTCAAAACTAGACTTCATCAAAAACAATTACCACATAACACTAATCTCCACATGAAATATACGATTCCTCTTTTCCAGTGACCACACTTCACAATAAACGATTCTCAAAGCTTTCTTTCAATGGGATTCTTTCTTCTCGGGATTGGTTCCGGTCAAAACTTACTCTGCCTCCATATAAGTTGTGCGTAATTAAGGGCTGATATAGGTCGAATCTGAAAGTGTGCCAATCGTGAATGGCAGGTTGTGGTAGAACGTTTTCCACCGGTAGGATTTCATGATGTCCATGTGTGGTTTCCTTATCAGGAGGTTCCCACCATTGTCTCCTGGAATAAGGTGGCCGACATTGCTGTCATCGGCCTCAAGACTACGAGAACATGCCACTGCGAGTGATGTGAATATCGTGTACCCGAAACGCCTGAGCCGTTGAATCGTGTCGGCTACACATGATTTGACTACTAGCTAGGATGAAATGGAGCACATGCATTATCGTCTTAGCATCAGATAAGATTGTTTAGACTTAGTTTGCGATCAACATAATCAACCACTGTATAGAAACTGTACTTGTGCTCTTTAGTGGGTTATTCAGATTTTTGGAGTGTAATTGGCTTGATATAGATGACCGAGTTCATGCGGCATTTCACTCCCCAAGCTATGCAAGAAAAATGTAAAGAGTGGCCTTGCGCTTGTTAAGGGTCAGTAATTATGTTTTGAAAATGTAAAGAGTGGCCTTGCACTCGTTAAGGGTCATTAATTATGTTTTGAAAATGTTAATATTTATATTTGAAGAGTATTACTTTCTCTTAATATATAGTTTAATCTTTTCAAGTGCTTTGGTGCGTATGTTTCCTATTTTTAGTGGTCTCAATCTAGTATCTCTAGGGTACTTAAAAAAAGGCACTGCTTGTTATCAAGACTCTATTAGCAATTATGCTTTAAATATGTTATAATAGAGGCTAACCCAAAATTGGGAGCAATGGTCATGATGATAAGTTGAAGAGTAAAAAAGACACTCCGAAATGATAACATTTGTCTAGCCACTACAATGTTGGTGAACATCTATCCCGAAAATTATTCTGTGCATGTACAAGCTCAATTACAGTTACATCATTTTTTGTTGCGGAAACAAACGATCGAACAAATAAATAAGCAAAATAAGGAAATAAATCATATACCAGATTTACGTTCTTCAGTTGATGTGACCTATATCTATAGAAAGAGCATGACATAATTCCATTATAGATCAAACGATATAACAGAAATTCCAGTCACACTCAAGTATCTCAAACACTTTTAGTGTTTTCCATGCCCTGATTACACCCAATAACTCGCACGATATTTAGCCATCACAATTCCCCGTGAACCAATTTTTCAGTCTCACAAATGAATTATAAAAAAACCTTAACACAAGATTTTCTAGGCTTCATCAAACACACTGGATGTAATTCACGAGCACAAGCTCCTCTTGGATATTCTTCACGAAGAAAGCTCACTTCTTATATAGAAGAGAGTTGGATCTAAAATAGGAAACTTCAATTTAGAAAATCTTCTCCAACTAGGAAACTTATTCAGAATAGGAAACCTACGTGAATTAGGAAAATTTCCTCTTCGTACTTAAATTCAATACATATTTTCAACAATCTCTACTTAAACTCGACATTTGAGTCAAGTTACAATTTCTTCGCTAGAATATGATCTTCGCTCCTACTCTCCCACATCCTCTCATGGGCTTAGCCGCCATAGACATCTTCCAAGTCCAAGCCGCACTTAAATTTCGCCTTAACCATGGACCTTATCATAACATCAACTCTACCTGCACCTTTAACTAATCCATAAGGATATTCTAACACGAGCTACTCAACCACACATAAAGCAAAACCATTATTACATATGTGTGTGTGTGTGTGTCAAGAGATCGAATAAGCACCTTGTTAAACTTGGCAATTATAACAATTGTTAGCTCAACAAGCTCCCCTCACTACAAGCACTATCTGTGTTGATTATTCCACTAATACTCGCTATCTCCGAAGTTTATGGTCGCAACTCCACCTTGAGTTGAACACCGTATGGATCAATATAAACACTACCATAGACGCTCCTACCTAGAAGTATTAGATACTCGTCAAATGCAACTTCTCTACTGCCGACATGTGAATTTGATTCTGGGCACCACAATCGATAACCCCGTTCACCATATGCATAGCCTAGGAACATGTACTTTCATGTCTTCTTATCAAGTTTACCATTACTAACTCGAATATAACACAAGTAACCAAATATTTTAAGAATAAAATAATCAACAACATTACATAACCACACTGTTTTGGGAGTCAACATTGAATCGTGGTCGATGGGGATCTATTCATCTGGTAGCTCGCCGTAGTGAGCACATTGGCTGGAAATTTACTAGCTATACTAGCACTAGAGAGCATTTTATGGGCCTTCTCTAGTAATGTTACCGTCATTAACTCTACAACCTATTATGGTTCACTAGCACTAGTGCGATGTCTTGTTATGCCTTCCTTTATGTAGAATTCGTTTAATAGCTCCCAACAAAACTCCATGCTATCGTTAGCCCACACATGCTTGATCATCTTCCTAGTCTCCTTTCTAATCAAAGCACTTATTTGCATGATCCTAACAACACCATCAAACTTGTTCCTAAGCACAAACACTCAGGTCTTCCTCGAGTAGTCATCTACAACTATAAGCATAAATCTGACACTTATTCTAAATAAAGCAACTCTACAATCTCTGTGGTTTCTCTTGGAGTCGTACTAAACTACATTTTTTGCTATTCGCCTAAGTCATAGCACTTGCATACTTCAATTTCTCATCCACATAACCACTCAGTAGATTCCTTTCACCCAAATGCATATGCCAAAATTTAGACTCTCGAACAAATGCATCCAATGTCTCTGTGGCGAAATCCATCCTTGTCTCACCTTGAAGCTCATACATGCCACTCTACTTGATTCCACACATTATCACCATGACACCTCAAACAACCTTCAAAACTACAACTTCATATGTATATTGACAACTAGTTGAATCTGTGGCACTTAAGGAAATCAAGTTCTTACTCAATTTTAGAATATGCCTCACTCTAGTCAATGTCGTCACGATACTATTATGCAATCTAATTTTAACATCATCAATAGCCCCAACATCGCATTTAGTGTTGTTTCCCAATTGCACTTCACTACTACCCATGTATTGATAAGTAGTAAATCAATTCATGTTTTGTGTAGCATGAAACGAACCACCATAATCTATAATCCATCCATCAAACGACGAATACTCAGTAACAATATTATTCCAACTATCAATCAATGAGGATAATAGAATCAAAGCACGTACCTCATTTTAAAGTCAATACCAACTGAACTCAATTGACTTACAATCACATTGAATTCCTTGATATAATTAGCAATCGAAGCATCTTCACCCATATTTAGGTTAAATAGACGACGCATCAAGTGAACTTTGTCGATCACAGAGGGCTTCTCGTAGATGTTCGATAGGGCTTTCATCAAAATCACAGTAGTATTCTCTTTCGCGATGATAAACACAACATTACGAGTTAATGTCAGTCGAATAACACCCAATACTTTTCTATCCAACAATTACCAATCAGTTTGCTTCATCGAGTCTAGCTTCTCCCCAAATATGGGCAAGTGTAGATTCCTCTAGTACAAGTAATCATCAATTTGCATCTTCCAAAAATCGAAATCCTTCCCATCAAATCTATCCATTTTTACTTTTCCTTCTTCCATCCTCATCGATTTACTTCAACACAGTTAAGCCCGCCACTGATATTAATTATTACGAAAATAAGTGATTGAACAATAAAATAAACAGAATAAGGAAATAAATCAGATACCGGATTTACGTGGTTCGGTCCATAGGTGAGAAGAGCTGCACAAGAATTCCACTATAGAGATCAAGCGATACAATGGAGATCAACCATACTCGAGTAACTCAAACACTCTCAGTGTTTTCCTAGCTATCAAATACACCCAAAACTCACATAGTGTCTACCTCTTATAATTCCTCGTGAAACAATCTCTTAATCTCACAAAAAGAATTACATAAAATCTTAACAAAAGATTTTCATGGCTTCCAATACTTGAGATGTGATTTACAAGTACAAGCTCCTCTTGGACGCTCTTCACGACGAAAGCCCACTTCTTATATAAAAGAGAGTTGGATCTAAAGTAGGAAACTTCTTTTTAGGAAATCTCCTGCAATTAGGATACATATTTAAAATAGAAGACCTACTCATATCAGGAAAGTTTCATGTTCATGGTCAAACTTGAGACATGTTTTTAACAATTTTTTTGGCCAAGTTACAATCACATCACTTAATTAATGGCAAAAGGACACTATAAGTGCCATAAGTTGTATACGGAGATCACTTTGGTGCCATAACTTTTTTTCGGATAACTTTGGTGCCAAATCGGAGGAAAAGATATCACTTTAGTGACTCCGGCCAAAATTCTAGCCAAAAAAAGAGTCACGTCAGATTTCTGGTGAGCCATGTCAGCATCGAAAATTAATAAAAAAAAGAGCCACCTCAGATTTCCGGCGGCCATGTCAGCATTGGCACTAAAGTGATCGTTTTTCAAAAAAGTTGGCACCAAATTGATCCGAAAAAAAGTTATGGCATCAAAGTGATCTCCGTACACAACTTATGGTACTTATAGTGTCCTTTTGCCCTTAATTAATAATCTTTGTGGGCTAGCCTCATTTCTTTACTTTTCTTTTCTTTATGAAGTGGGAACTCTTTATGGGCTATTTAAAGAGAATAAAGCTCAATGGTCTTCGGAACAAGCCTAACTTGAACATCTAAAGAAATGGAGTCGACAACTTATGATTCCATACGATTCCATTGCCTTTAATTTTTTAACCGGCAAATTGTTCAAAGTATAATTTGGATGGTAAATTTGTCGCGTTCTCTGATATGACTTGCAAAATGACATGATAGATTGACTATTATAATTTTATTCCAACCTTAGTTGGGGAAAGCATTTGAAGCTCTGGAACAAACGATGAGTTGCATCATATGCTTCTTAAAACGTAACCACCGATCATTATGATGGAAAGAACCAATAATACATAATAATCAAGACAAGTGACAAAAGCAAGTATCTTTATTAAAACCTATATGACAATATATGTCATGAGAAAACTGTTTGGATTAAAAAAATCAATGTAAAGAGGTGATCGAGACACACAAATTAAGGAGAAGAAGGAAGCGAGGAAAGAAAAAAGTATCAGTAGAATAAACCTTCAGAGTTGGCTCGGTCGATTGGGGAGTTAGGAGATTTTCAGTTCAGAAACTAGATGCCACTAATTTGACTACCATCAACAACATGAAAATCGCTATGCATCAAGGTCGCCTACACAAACCGAGATCTGTCCAGTTCATTACCCTTGCAGGATTTTGATTGGCCTCTAAATAATCGGTTCTCTGCGTTCGTGACCCTAGATTATTAAAACAGAAAGGAAAAAACACTTGGTTACTCTTTCAGTGTTCAGTGTCTTCAAAGATGCATTATTCTTCACATAATTCTTAAAGTGAGTCCAAAAACAGCCGCTGAAAAGGTAGACACACAAAGTACACTACCGAGATAGCTGAACTTTACCGACAAACTTTTAACAACAACCACCTTTACAACATGCCGGCAACCATGGTTGAATCAATCTTGGGAAAATGACACAAATAGTTCTTGAACTTTGATTTAATATGCAATTTGATCCCTGAACTTTTAATTTGTTTAATGTAGTCCCTGAACTTTAGCCTAATGTTTAATTTGGTCCCTGAACTTTTAATCTATTCAATGTAGTCCCTAGATTTTTAGTATATGTTCAATTTAGTCTTTAAACTATTTAAAAATGTTCAATATAGTCCATGAACTTGAATTAATGGAAAAACGACATTAAATATTTTCAAATAGATCAGGGACTAAATTGAACATATACTACAAATTGTCTCCTTTACTATAAGCCTCCATAACATTTTAAAAAAAAAGAATAAGATTACTCGAGAAATGACAGTCCAGTGTCTTAGACTTTTTATATCCGGAAAGAAATCTAAAACATGGAATTTTTTTTTTGGCCAAGTAAAAAACATGGAATTGGATGGCTCAGAGAGTAAGATTCCTTAAATTATGGCAAATTGGATTACTTACCAAAACCAATTACAATAATTGCAATTCAACTATCTCCGTAATGATTTGGGCCACTTTTGCCCCAATCGACCAAAGCATCCCTTGTCTTTACGAAATTTACACCAAGGCCAAAAGAACCCCAATCTCTTCTCCTTTAACCAATACTCTCTATTATGGATGTGCAAAAGAATCGGAAAACGCCCGGAAAGCTCGAGACCGCCCGGAACCGGACCGGAACCGGTTCGATTTCCCGTTCCGGGTGTGAAACTGCCCACCCGCCCACCAGGACCAGACCGGTAATATAATATATAATATAATATATTTATTTACTTTTTAATTTAAAAAAATAAAAATCTTAAATCCCTAAACTAAACCTAACTCGCTTGACAGTCACAACCTCACACTGAGCCGAGAAATACCTTTTTTTGCTTTCGCCTCACGTTCACTCTCACTTTCTCACTCATTTCGGTCGATGTTCACCTTATCGTCTCCGGCTCTCTGTCTCTGTCTCCATCTCTCCGTCTCCGTCCTTGACTGGTGGGACCGATTCCATGGACCCACGGGTGGTTCCAAGTTCTAATTTTTTTGGAACCGGTCCTTAATGAGCGGTTTCTGGTTTTAGGATGGGAATCGTCCATCCGGACCATGCTCACCCCTACTTTCTATCCCTCCATCTCTCCCCCACCATCATACGGCTAACCATCATGCATGCCATTCCCCACGGCAATTGTCTAACGTTGCAACCTCGCATATGAGGTTTAGACCCCATGTAGACACACGCGTGCGTGCATGAAGAGAGAAAAGGGGAATTATTAAAAAGGAGAATGCGAAAAAAAAAATACTTTCAGTTAGTACAAACACCTGAAAATGATTCATGATGCAAAAATCTGTGGAATGTGATTACTTCGAACAAGATCCTATTCATGGATTCTTCATCGTTAGTACCAAACTAGGCCTAAGGTTACAACGTATGGGTTGTACTTTTCCCATGTTTTGTTTGAGGAAACTTTTTCCATCCCTATATTTGATTGATCAATTACCAGTTATGAATGCCACCCACATGGAAAGTTAATTATAAATCAATATTCATATTGTAATTTACCAATTTGAAGACTAATTGAACTATGGAAGAAAACGTGATGCTAAGCATAATTTTTATTATTTATTATATGAAAAGGTTCACTTATTATAAGAATGGCTAATTTATTTAGAGATGAAACCTAATCTCTAAATAATGGCTAATTTTATTGATTTGTTACGTCATAATGAATTCAGATTGCCATCCGCTCATTTAATAAAATTGCACGAATGACTATGGTAATAATTTATATATTCACCACTATATTCCGCAAAATCTCATTTTAAAGTAAAATTCATCATGAATTCTTACTTAGCAAATTAGAGGGAAAATTCCAAATAAGGGCCTGACGTGCCCTCGTTTTCTCAAATAAGGGCATGAAGTTAAACTTGTTTCAAAAAAGGGTCTGAAGTGGCTAAATCAGTATTAAATAAGGGCTTGTCCTATTTGACCGAATGGCATTTTCGTCCTTTGCATTTTTTACCTTTTTTTCTTTCTTTTTTCTGTTTTTTCTTTTTGTTGACACCTATTTTTAATTGCCCAAAATTAATTACACAAAATTTAGGAGTTAATTTTCTTTAATTCCTAAAACAAAAAATATTTCTATTTAAATGCATTGCATATAGAAATTAGGTACATTTTATATTAATAGGGTCTATTAGAATGTTTTTAAAAAAAAAAGAAAAAAACAATTCGAGTCGGGCCGGGTCGGGGCCGGGCCGACCCGGCCCTTTTCTTCTTTTCTTTTTCCCCCCCACGCCGGCCCAGCCCGCTTTTTCTTTTTTTCTTTTTTTCCTCCTCGCGGCTGGGCCTGGCCCGGCCCAGCCCCTTCTCCTCCTTCTTCCTCCCCCGCCGAGCGTCGCTGTCGCCTCTCTTGTTTGCCCCTGTTCTGGCCGCAGGGTGACGCACGGCGGCGCCGCTCTGAGCCGTCCCTATCCAGCCAGAGCAAGGCTGGGGCAGCACGCCACAGGGACTGGCCATTAAGGCCAGTCCCGTCTTCCCTATTTCCCGGCCTCCCTCTCTCTCTCCTTCTTCTTCTACACTCACAGAGCCGGCCTCCCCTCTGCATTGGCCTAAATGGCCGCGAAAGTCGCGGGCCAGAGTAGGCCGGTGCAGGCCGTCGTCATGCGGACGCAACGAAGCAGGGAGGCAACGTTGTCGCTGGCTATATATAGCCAGAGAGAGAGAGAGAGAGGCCGGTCGGCCGTTTGAGAGAAAAACAGAACAAAGAGAGAAGAGAGAGAATAGAGAGAGAGTGAGAGCAAACCGAGGGTTCCTCGGCCACGAGAAGGAAGCCAGTAGCGTCGTCGTCGCCCCCTAGACCAGCCGGAAGCGCCCTGGAAGTCAGCGCAGACAGGTGAGCCTTCCCGGCCGCGACATCCCTTGTTCACCCTTGTTTTTTGGCACGGTTTGGCCGGGACTCGCACCGGCCGTCTCGCGCGAATCCCGGCCCCCACTTGCTGTCAAAGGCGAACCACAGTCGCCGGAGCCGACCAGGTCGCCGGAAGAGGTTGAAGTCCCTCGTTTTTGGTTGTGCCCCCCACCTGCTCGATGAAATGTCTCAAGGAGCCTGGTTTGTTTTTTGGCCGCCGGCCGGCGAGAGGGGCGTCGAACGGTAAGTGGACGGCGGAGGAAGCTCGGGGACGGTCCTAGAGGCCGGATTTGGGGCCGGCGCCGGTCTGGGTTGGCCGGCGGAAGGCCAATTTTGGCTCCGCCGGCGTCCCCGCTTGTTTGTGCACGCGGGGTTGACCCGACCCGGATCAACCGACCTGACCGGGGTCAACGCCCTGGGTCGGATCCGTTGACCCGGGTCGATTCCGTCCCGGCCCGGATCCGCGACCCGACCCGATTTTAATATTACATTATATTATTTATTTTTTTAAAAAAAATTAAAATTTAAAAAAAAATTTCTTCTGTATTTACTTCTTTTTTTTAATTTTTTAAAAAAAAATGTAATTATTTTAATTTTTTAAAATTATGTGATGTATCTAAGTGTTTTGTTTTATTGTTGTATTATTATGCAATGTTGTTATAATTGTATAAATTACTATGTTTAAATTAAACAAGCCTATGAGGTTACGCGGTAGTATTCTGCATGTTATTTTTATTACCATCTTGTTATTATTATGTATGTTTTTAATTAAAATACAATTGCATGAGTTGTTGTGTTTTGAATGTCATCTGACTTAGTTAGGACTAGAACCTAAGGCTGCATATCTATCTTGACTGCTGATCATTTATGATTATGCACTCGTTTGATCACCTCACATGTTAGGAGAAAGGTCCTAAAATCAATCCAAATTGCCTGACAAATGTTTTCAGAAATGAACAGGGTAAAATGGTACCGAAAGGATATTAGTTATCCAACTAGTGTAACCAAGTCCCCGAATTCAGTTAATTTCTGGTTCGCAGGAATAGGGTGATTCTCCCATCACCTTATTTGGGTTTCTAATCGACCCACCCCAAATCGATTAGTGACGACTCCTTGGTATAAACCATTTGCATGTTAAATACTTAAACCCTAAGTCGCGATATGCTATGGGCTTGGGAGAGCCCGAGTTAAGTTCTGAACCTAGACTTAGCATGTACCAGGCGAAACCCCCCCCCTTTTTTTTTCGCATGTTGACAAAAAAAGCGCGGAGGTCGGTCGCGACAGACTGGTGACTCCGCTGGGGATTTGCATTTTTTTAAAGTGGACTTAAGCCAAAAATTTTTTTTATCTTGTTCAAAATAATTTTTGTTTGGTAGCGAGGATTCCAGGTATGATCCTGACATTAAGGTGTTATTTGTTCTTGCAGGTTCAAATTGATTGTTTATAAATTGTTGTGCATGCTTTAATGATTTAGCACTACACTGTTGCACACACAACCACGCTGCCGGACCTGGGCCGCAATAGGGCATTTTAGGATGGTGTTAAGAAAGATACGACCTCGAACGCGAGCCCGCGATGTAGAGGTTGCCTTTCTTTTCCCCGAAATTTATTTCTAAAAAATCGTAAAGAAATATCTTTAGCCACTATTCGCATGACTATAAGATATTCCTTTCGATTTGACCGAGGTTAAAAGGACATGACACCAACGCGAGACTGCGACGGTCAGGCACCCTTTTAATTTCATTTTGCTGAGCCAGTCTAGATAGAAATCGAACGTCACTCCTCATGTGCATGTTGTTGTGATTGCCATGGTTCAAGGAAAGGTATATATTCTATCCATTCTCATTTTATTATACGGCCTACTTATTCAATTGATTTATTACTGTTAGGCCACCCGTTGATTGCATTCTATATGCGATGGGAAGAGCTGATATCCAATTCGTCCTCGCTCCTAAGAAAGAGCTTCTGGCATGGTGGGACCGACGAGATGAGGGATACACTTATTGCGGAGCTTGTCCGTGAAAATAAGCAGCTCCGAGAAACTGGAGCTTCCCTATCGTTTATAGAATGAGTATCCGGGAAGGGCACCCTATTGTTAAAAGCCTCTGTCTTTTATATTTCCCAGTATTTATGTTTAGGGGTTTTGATTTTCTTCTTTAAAAGTATTTATGGGTTGTACTAATGTTAATATAACTCGAACCGCTTTTTATTCTATAAATAAAATTTTTTGCGCCTTAATGACACCACCGTGGCCTTCGCCCAGTGGTATCCGGGGATGAACGAAAACGATCCGAGGCGACCGGGGTTCGAACCCTGGGGACGCCGTCCTTAATGTTAATATTAATAAAAACCTTTTTTCTCATTTTTTTTCTTTGCAAATAAAGAAAATATGTAATAATATTATGATTAGGTCATGAAATGATTCTTTATTAGGCATTATACTCATTCATTTCAACGTTTTCACAGGTAGTTACAAAAAAATGGCCGAAGAAAACGTCCGTCTTAATAACATGGAAGACGAGATGAAGCTGGTTCTCAACGCAATCCAAAATCTCACAAAGCAGGTGGAATCCATTCAGGACAAGCTCATGCCCACGCTTGCAGCAATTGAGGTGGTGTTACCACCACCGTCTACTGGAAAAGACAAAGCCTCCGCCAGCGACAGCAAAATGCCCCCGCTAGAGGACGATTCGCTTCCCCTTGCCGTCAGGAAGCTTGAACTTGAAGCTGTACCAATAACAGAACATGACAAACGCCTTGCAAAGGTCGAAGAGATGCTGAAACAGCTACAAGGCCCGCAACATGCTGCCCCACTTGACCTGTCTATAGACAAACGGGTCAAAGTACCAGAAAAGTTCAAGATGCCGGAATTCGAGAAGTATGATGGCACCTCCTGTCCCAGACACCATTTGCACATATATCATATGCGGATGACCCAGTACGTTGATAATGAACCCCTCATGATTCAGACCTTTCAAGCAAGTTTGACGAGGCCAGCTTTGACATGGTATATATCAAAAGATGTGGATGCTTTTAAGACTTGGGATGATACCGTTGATGCATTCCTCAAGCAGTATCAATTCAACCTTGACGTCACCTTTACTCGTGACGACCTGGAACGCGCTCAAAAGAAGAAGAGTGAGTCCTTCAAAGAGTATGCCACCAGATGGAGAAACTTGGCCGCCCAGGTTACCCCACAACTCGCTGATCATGAACAAGTGAAGTTGTTCATTAAGTCTCTTCCATATGAATACAGACACTGCCCGGTTGGTGCCACTGCTGAATCCCTTAATCGTCTTGTTCCTGTGGGCGAACGAATCGAAATGGGATTGCGTGAGGGGTGGTTCACAGACCCCACTTCCACAAGCAAGAAACTCGGCATGAAGAAGGAGAAAGAACCCCTGACAGATGCGGATGTTGCATACACCCAAACCGTTCGTCCTTCCCCAATGATTCAGATGAGCAGTGGACAGCAACCGGCCTTAGGCCGCCAGCCGCCCCAAAGGCAAAATATCAAAAAGTAGTTCACGCCACTCTCTTGGCCTATGTCTCAGATCCTGCCTTTTCTCCTGGAAAAGAGGTTGCTTGCTAAAGAACCAAAGTATGAAAATCCTGAGCGTTTCCCCAACTACGATCCCTCCAAGGCATGTGACTATCATTTGGGCGAAATAGGACATTCCGTCAATGACTATGTTGTCTTGAAAAATAAGGTCCAGAAATTGTTGGATGCAAAGATGCTTTCATTCCGCAACGCACCACCCAATCAAGCAGAAGGCGCGGATGTCGTCATTGAGTAAACTAAAGACTCAATTTTCCTCCCTTAGAATAGAGGCATATTTAATAGTTTGAATCCTCCTCTATGTGGGAGCTTTTCTTGCTTTCTAAAGTCTCAGCTGTTTTCTAAGATTCCTAGTTTTCTGAATTTTAATTATGCTTGGAATTTTAGTATTGCAATTTCCATTCTAACAAATGTAATTCGCCTGAATTATTCAAAAGAATTACAAATGTTATGTTTTGTTTTGAGGGCCTGAAGAAGTATCCCAAACCGGCCCGTTGATGATATCCAACCATGTAAAGGAAAGTGTTCTGAGGCCCGGGCTTCCTCATGCTTCCTTGTCTCTAAACTTTTGAAAATAAAACAAACGTTTTATTATTTTTCAAAAGGACCGAAAAAAGAACGGTGGTGAAAAAGCATGCATGCTCATAGCCCTGTTTGTCTTTCTAACTCGCTCACTTCGTGTCTCAGAGCATACTCCCTTTTGATTTATTATTACGTAGGGACATTTGGAAATGACACAAACTGAAGAGCACATCAGACATTGGTGATGATAACGGACCAACTAATCTGATAAGGGCAGTCCAAGTGAAGATCATCCAATCTTCAAATGAAACATGGGGCAAATCTCATTACTACCAGTGGGTGATGTCAGCCCCAGAGTGTCAAAGAGAATGTTGAGCATTCCTTGATTTCATGATGAGCGAAACATCATTTCATACAAAAGTCGGGGGCAGATCAAGAAAAGATTACCCCTTTTGAAAGAAAAAGGTATGTCTTATTCCTTAACAAATTTTGGAAATGACATTCCATCTCTTTTCTTTTGCAGATAATGAACTGGGGAACATGCTAGACTCTGACGTGCTAGCGAGCCGGATAGAGCACCAATGTTGGGACCTCTCGAATGAAACATGACGAAGAAGTGCTTAATTGGAATAGTAGACTAGGGGGTATGCGATCTCCCAGTCCATCAAAAAGGGTGTATTTCGTTCCTAAAATTCATCCACTTTAGCATAGAAATGACATATCTTTTCCTTTTACATAGGACAAAATTGAGTAAAGAACACTCATGGTAGCAAGTCTAACCGGAAAGGGTTTCGCACATGACAAAATTGCGTCAAGGCCGATCCTGGCAACCACGGAAGTCTCGATGGTAGTCACGCCCATGTCCGTCAAAGACCTTTAAAGCAGAGATTAGCTTTGCCGCGAAGATCCCCATGCAAGCAATTGCACATGCCCTGTGCATGTCAGGAATCATATGATTCCCGAGAAACTCCCCGACGTACTGGAGCCGTATTAACATAGCATGTGCTGACAATAGGACCGTCTATTTGGAAGCACCCCTAATCATAGAGGATTTCATTCGAGCTTCGAGACCAACCATGAGAGGAGAAAAGACTCTGCTAGCTTTGAAGGCAAAATGGAAGAAGGGTAATTTGTATCTTTCTCAATTTACCCTCAATCATCTCATTTCTAATATAAGCTCATGTTTTTGTCATAAGGGAATTATCGACATCCGAGAAAACTCAAGGAGCTGTCAATCTAATCTCAAATGAAGGGAATCACGAAGGGTAATGTTGTATCGTTCCCAATTTCTGTCCCTCAAAGTGCCGTTCATTAACACGGTCTTCCTTATTACCTTGCAGGTTTGCCTCACTGTTACAACACAGGTAGGTATTTCTTTCCTTAGAACTCTTTCCATAAGAGTAGAAAGAAACAAAGAATAAGGAAACATGTTAAAGCAAATGAATGCTTAACCTTCCTCCAAGTGCATCGCATATCTTTCGAAAAGAATTTTGCATGGTAATTTTGCATGGTAATTTTGCCTGTTTAATTAACCAATTCCCTGTGAAAATCTTGACAATTCGATGAATGGTGTCGAACTGCTCCAATGTATTGAACGAGGTGTGTCAGGATGATGAGAGGCAATCCTTAGTCTATACACATTCTCAAGTACCAAAACCTTACAAGATGAGCGAAAAGATTTCATTTCTACAAGGTAAAGGGATTTCTCGCATAAGGTACGGTAGCCAAAATAACGAGAGGCAGTTCATTTCTCTACCCCATACACTACCGTTTATCCTTTGCTTGACCATTTGAGGCCATACACTTGAAGGTTCCTTTTTAAATCACCCCTCTCAAGAACCACCCCACATTGGGGCAGCTTGAGGTAAATCGACATCACAAGGAGGATTCAAATTCAAAGGGAACAAGAAAAGCGTCCCTCCCTTTCGATCACCGCCCCCGTGGCTTCGGCTTCGTCGTTTTCACGGATCCAGTGGTCCTCGACAGGGTCCTCCAAGACAAACACACCATCGACGGCAGGACGGTCGAGGCTAAGAGGGCTTTGTCAAGAGAGGAGCAGCAAACTAAAGCCTGTCCAAAAGGCCAACATGTAATTGATAACAGTGATATTTTCACCTAGGAACTGAGTAAGACAAGAAGGATGAGGAGTTTGTAATATCTAAAATTTTCTATGATCATCGGTCGCAACAGCTCGCACAAGGTGAAAAGATGAATAGAAATTTTCTTGCTCTCACTTGCATTAATCTTTGAGTGTTATTATTGCAGATGAACTCTCACGATAATTTAAATGCCCTAGGATGACGAAGAGCAATTCTTTTTCTATCTCATACACTTATATCTCTTGCTAGCCCAATTGAGCCGGATATTTCATTTCGTATGAACCCAGTTGGTGATCATCCCCCACACCGGGGCAAGGCAAAAGTCACCACAGTTTGAGCATCATGGTCCAAAGTACCGAATCAAGATGAAGACTCCAAGAGCCTAATAACATTGTTCTGTTCAAACTTGTTTAGGCTAGTCCTGACAACACCAAAAGAACAGCAAAAAATGCTGAAAACTAGGGGCATGAAAAAGCAGTGTGCCTGGTAAAAGCAAGGCCAATGCCCATGAATAAAAAAACAAAGAAAAAGAAAAAGGAGAAGAAGAAAAATGATGAAAAAGATGAAGAGAAAGGAGTCCATAATTTCTAGGTAACTGCTATGAAAAACAATGAAGTTTTAGCTGAGGAGATCTTTGAGCGTGATGAAAGCACTCTCAAATATCTCAAAGATATCAAGTGGTGTAGAATAGACGGCCCCAAAAGGTTTAAACTTGAGTTCTTCTTTGATACAAATTCCTACTTTAAGAACTCTGTCTTGACAAAGATCTGCCACATGATAGATGAAGACGAACCTATTCTTGAGAAAGCAATTGGGACAGAGATCGAATGGTATCCAAGAAAATGCTTGACGCAGAAGCTCCTCAAGAGAAAGCTGTTCAAGAAGTCAAAGCACAGGATTACCTAGGGAGTTTTCCAAAAGGATCCTGATGGTGGAGAAGAAGACTGGTGACGATGCCAAGATGATCACCAATTCTCAACCTCACACATATTTTTGAGCCCAACGATCATTTCGTTCCTCAACCTGTAAACCAAGCCCACGTTATATCCATCATGAAGTCTCTTCTGACTAGGGCACTTGAATTAACGTGGAATTTCAAATGTTTATAGACAACGCTCGAGGAAGTGCGAGCAAGACTACTTCTATCTCGTTTTGCAGGGTTCTTGACGTGTAAACCTGGAGATGATTGCAGAATATTTTCTTTCATAGCCTTGACTCGGACAGTCTCCTTTGTTAAGCCATTGACCAAGCCTACATTACGACCCTGAAGAAGACCTCTCAGATTGGCAATGTCGTACCGCTTGCGAGAAAACTCAGACCCTTGTTGATATGATAACGGTCAGATTGAGTGTTTTCGATGTTCCCGCCTTAATGGACGGGATAAACAGCCATTTTCAATGAGAGTGAGTGGAAAGTCCTTTCTGACTGAAGGTCCCTCGTTCAGCATTTCGAGAAGTCCACCTTGCGAGCGAAAATTATCTTAATTGATAATTACCCTCGGTGGATGTTTGGTGATGCAAACATGGCAAAATCATCATGCATGAACTTTCAAATACACATTCTGGAATAGCCTAGCTTGTCTATCCTTAATGAAGGCATGCATGTTTATGCTAATCGTCTTTAACAGCTTAGAGTTTTAATCCCCAGTGACAGGACACGAAAATTCGGGCGCTGGAGACCCTCATTATCATCCCAAGAGAGATGTCCTGAAAAAGGTCGGGTATTCAGCAGATGATGCATCAAACCTCCGGGTAAGAAACCCTAGGTATTTCATCAGAATTCTTTTCAAACTACCCAGAAGGTAAACTAGGTGTTTCTTTGAAAAAGAAAAGCATCTTGACTTGCGGTCAAGATATTTCATACGATATTCTAGAATAGCCTTAGTTGTCTATTTCTCCGATGAATGCGTATGTCTTTGCACAAAAAAAAAACTTTTCTGACAAGAGACACGCCCTTAAGAGGCAGGAACGTGCCCAGGTAAGTATATTCTACCCATGCCCAGTTTCAAAAAATCCATGTACCTACGATTGTTATGGTACCCTTTGAACATTGGATTGATCCTTTTGTTCACCAACTGAACATTGGGCTGACGCTTCTGTTCACCATGTACCTACGATTGTTATGGTACCCCTCCTGAGCATGGGACTGACCCCCTTTGTTCACAACAAATCTTCGGGCGAGGACCCCTAGGTGCTCATTGTTTGAGTCTTTCCAAGACCTGCTGGCGAGGACCCACCAGGCAAACCAACAAATCCTCGGGCGAGGACCCTCAGGTGCTCATCGTTTGAGTCTTTCCAAGACCTGCTAGCGAGGACCCACCAGGCAAACCAACAAATCATCGGGCGAGGACTCCCAGGTGCTCATCATTTGAGTCTTTTCAAGACCTGCTGGCGAGGACCCACCAGGCAAACCAATAAATCCTCGGGTGAGGACCCCCAGGTGCTCATCGTTTGAGTCTTTTCAAGACCTGCTGGCGAGGACCCACCAGGCAAACCAACAAATCCTCGGGCGAGGACCCCCAGGTGCTCATCGTTTGAGTCTCTTCAAGACCTGCTGGCAAGGACCCACTAGGCAAACCATCAAATCCTCGGGCGAGGACCCCCAGGTGCTCATCGTTTGAGCCTTTTCAAGACCTGCTGGCGAGGACCCACCAGGCAAACCATCAAATCCTCGGGCGAGGACCCCCGGGTGCTTATCATTTGAGTCTTTCCAAGACCTGCTGGCGAGGACCCACCAGGCAAACCATCAAATCCTCGGGCGAGGACCCCGAGGTGCTCATCGTTTGAGTCTTTCCAAGACCTGCTGGCGAGGACCCACCAGACAAACCATCAAATCCTCGGGCGAGGACCCCCAGATGCTCATCGTTTGAGTCTTTCCAAGACCTACTGGCGAGGACCCCCCAGGCAAACCATCAAATCCTCGGGCGAGGACCCCCGGGTGCTCATCGTTTGAGTCTTTCCAAAACCTGTTGGCGAGGACCCCCCAGGCAAACCATCAAATCCTCGGGCGAGGACCCCTAGGTGCTCATCGTTTGAGTCTTTTCAAGACCTGCTGGCGAGGACCTACCAGGCAAACCAACAAATCCTCGGGCGAGGACCCCCAGGTGCTCATTGTTTGAGTCTTTTCAAGACCTGCTGGCGAGGACCCACCAGGCAAACCATCAAATCCTCGGGCGAGGACCCCCAGGTACCCCTTGAACATTGGACCGATCCTCTGTTCACCAAAGCCGTTAGGCGCCCCAGTCAAGGCCACCGAAGAAAGGTTCGGGTCCTAGACAAACGAAATCCAGTCAAGGCGACCGAAGATAGGTTCGGGTCCTAAACAAAAGCAATCCCTGTCAAGGCGACTGAAGATAGGTTCGGGTCCTAGACAAACCATTTCCCCCGTCAAGGTGACCGAAGATAGGTTCAGGTACTCGACACACAATGCC
Source organism: Syzygium oleosum (assembly GCF_021117445.2). Lineage (NCBI taxonomy): Eukaryota > Viridiplantae > Streptophyta > Magnoliopsida > Myrtales > Myrtaceae > Syzygium > Syzygium oleosum. The sequence continues at coordinate 1,117,932 of NW_026607500.1, read as the reverse complement.
AATTATCTGGAATTACTCAACCCTTCGGCAAGGTAAGTAGCCCCAGGTATGTTTTTATTTGCTTTAGCACGCATCATCTTATCGCATCATAAAAAATGGGACTCACGGTCTCACCAAAAATAACATTCATTGAGCATGCATGGGCCAAATTTAAGTGTCATTTTATCTTTGAATGCAACCTCTGCAAACTCAACCTCTGCGAGCTCACCTTCAAAGTGGGGTAGCTGTTGACATATATTTTTAATTTCCCAAAATTAATTACACAAAATTTAGGAGTTAATTTTCTTTAATTCCTAAAACAAAAAATATTTATATTTAAATGCATTGCATATAGAAATTATGTACATTTTATATTAATAGGGTCTATTAGAATGTTTTTTAAAAAAAATAAGAAAAAGAAAAGAAAAAAAAAATTCGAGTCGGGCCGGGTCGGGGCCGGGCCGACTCGGCCCTTTTCTTCTTTTCTTTCCCCCCCCCCCCCCCCGTGCGGGCCCAGCTCGCTTTTTCTTTTTTTCTTTTTTTCCTCCTCGCGGCTGGGCCTGGCCCGGCCCAGCCCCTTCTCCTCCTTCTTCCTCCCCCGCCGAGCGTCGCTGTCGCCTCTCTTGTTTGCCCCTGTTCTGGCCGCAGGGTGACGCACGGCGGCGCCGCTCTGCGCCGTCCCTATCCGGCAAGAGCAAGGTCGGGGCAGCATGCCACAGGGACTGGCCATTAAGGCCAGTCCCGTCTTCCCCATTTCCCGGTCTCCCTCTCTCTCTCCTTCTTCTTCTGCACTCACAGAGCCGGCCCCCCCTTTGCACCGGCCTAAATGGCCGCGAAAGTCGCGGGCCAGAGTAGGCCAGTGAAGGCCGTCGTCATGCGGACGCAACGGAGCAGGGGGCCAACGTCGTCGCCGGCTATATATAGCCAGAGAGAGAGAGAAAGGCCGGTCGGCCGTTTGAGAGAGAAACAGAATAGAGAGAGAATACAGAGAATAGAGAGAGAGTGAGAGCAAACCGAGGGTTCCCCGGCCGTGAGAAGGAAGCCAGCAGCGTCGCCGTCGCCCCCCAGACTAGCCGGAAGCCCCTTGGAAGTCAGCGCAGACCGGTGAGCCTTCCCGGCCGCGACATCTCCTGTTCACCCCTGTTTTTTGGCATGGTTTGGCCAGGACTCGCGCCGGCCGTCTCGCGCGAATCCCGGGCCATACCAATGTCGGTCCTGGCCCCCACTTGCTGTCGAAGGTGAACCACAGTCGCCGGAGCCGACCGGGTCGCCGGAAGAGGTCGAAGTCCCTCGTTTTTTGTTGTGCCCCCCACCTGCTCGATGAAATGTCTCAAGGAGCCTGGTTTGTTTTTTGGCCGCCGGCCGGCGAGAGGGGCGTTAGATGGTAAGTGGACGGCGGAGGAAGCTCGGGGACGGTCCTAGAGGCCGGATTTGGGGCCGGCACCGGTCTGGGTCGGCCGGCGGAAGGCCAATTTTGGCTTCGTCGGCGTCCCCGCGTGTTTGTGCACGCGGGGTTGACTCGACCCGGATCAACCGACCCGACCCGGGTCAACGCCCTGGGTCGGATCTGTTGACCCGAGTCGGTTCCGACCCAGACCCGACCCGGGTCAACGCCCTAGGATGGATCCGTTGACCCGGGTCGGTTCCGACCGACCCGAATCAGCTGATCCGACCCGGGTCAACGCCCTGGGTCGGATCCGTTGACCCGGGTCGGTTCCGACCCGGTCCGGATCCGCAACTCGACCCGGTTTTAATATTATATTATTATATTATATTATTATTTTTAAAAAAAAATAAAAAAAAAATTTCTTCCGTATTTACTTCTTTTTTAAAATTTTTTTTAAAAAAAATGTAATTATTTTAATTTTTTAAAATTATGTGATGTACCTAAGTGTTTTGTTTTATTGTTGTATTATTATACAATGTTGTTATAATGGTATAAATTACCATGTTTAAATTAAACAAGCCTATGAGGTTACGCGGTAGTATTCTGCATGTTATTTTTATTACCGTCTTGTTATTATTATGTATGTTTTTAATTAAAATACAATTGCATGAGTTGTTGTGTTTTGAATGTCATTTGACTTAGTTAGGACTAGAACCTAAGGCTGCATATCTATCTTGACTGCTGATCGTTTATGATTATGCACTCGTTTGATCACCTCACATGTTAGGAGAAAGGTCCTAAAATCAATCCAAATTGCCTGACAAATGTTTTCAGAAATGAACAGGGTAAAATGGTACCGAAAGGGCATTAGTTATCCAAGTAGTGTAACCAAGTCCCCGAATTCAGTTAATCTTTGGTTCACAGGAATAGGGTGATTCTCCCATCACCTTATTTGGGTTTCTAATCGACCCACCCCAAATCGATTAGTGACAACTCCTTGGTATAAACCATTTGCCTGTTAAATACTTAAACCCTAAGTCGCGATATGGTATGGGCTTGGGAGAGCCCGAGTTAAGTTCTGAACCTAGACTTATCACGTACTAGGCGAAACCCCCCCCCCCTTTTTTTTTTGCATGTCGACAAAAAAAGCGCGGAGGTCGGTCGCGACACTTTTCCTTTTCTTTTTCCTTTTTTTTTTCGCCTCTTCCCTCCGCCGGCCATCACCAATGGCTGGCAAAGGTCGTTGGACTCAGGCGAGGGCGCCCTCACTAGCGTCGGGCGACCTTTGCCGATGTCTGGCGGCCCTCGCTTGAGCTAGCGAGGGCAGCTCTCGCCCGCCCAAGGAGGGCGACCCTCGCTTGACGCCGGCAAGGGTCTCCCTTGCCCTCGCCGGACGCCGATGAGGGCAACCCTCCCCTGACGCCGATGAGGGTAACCCTCACCCTCGTCCGCCCAAGCGAGGGCAGCCCTCGCCTGAGGCTAGTGACCTCTGCTGGCCAGGCGTAGTGATGGCCGGGGAGGGAAGAAAAAAACAGGTAAAAGAAAAACTAAAAGAAAAAGAAAGTAAAAAAATAAAAATATATATACTCATAATTTTTTTTGACTAAAATACCCCTTCTCCGATGCCAGAATAGTCACCAGCCGATCAAAGGTTCTTATTTGAGACGATTTGGCTACTTCAAGCCCTTATTTGAAAAAATGAGTGCACTTCAACTCTTTATTTGGAATTTTCCCGCAAATTATATGATGAAGGAATTTCGAACTTAACTATACAAAAGGTAGTAATATCAAAAAGGTATCATAGAAGTGCTACCTCTTTCAATAGGGTAATGAACCCTTATACCGGAGACACTAGGTTTTCACATAAATAGGGCCATCAGCTTCATCTTCAGCTTAAGTGGTCAAATGACTTTTATCTAATGCTTAAGGCAATAATTTTATAGTAAACCTATGATAAATAATTTTTTTAAAAATCTAAAATAATTTTTAAGGAGATATTTTTCAGTAGATTATCTAAACATAAAATAGGGAATATTTTAAGAACTTAGACTCCGTTCGTTTAGCAAAAAATGAAACGTTTTTGGAAAATGTTTTCCGAGAAGCCATTTTTAAGGAAAATGACAATATTTTCCGGTATTCGGATGAAACCTGAAGATGACGTGAAAAATATTTTCTGCCGTTTGGTATCCGATTTGATTTTCTAGGGAAAATTACCCAAAAATTCGAATTTTTTAATTATTTTATTTTTAATTATTATTTTTTTTTCTTTTTCTATTTTTTCCTTTTCTTTTTTTTTCTTCTTCCTTGGCCGGTCACCAGCAACGGCAACGGCCGACAACCGGCCATAGGCGGGCTCGAGCCTCGCCATAGGCCGACAAGGCTCGAGCTCGCTAGATTCCAATGAGGTCGAGCCTCGTCCGAGGCCACCAGACGTCAGTGAGGCTCTCGCCGACCTCGGGCGAGCTCGACCTTGCCATAGGCTGACGAGGATTGAGCTCATCTGTGGCCGGTCACCGGTCGCCGCCATGGCCGGCGATTGGCAGAGGAAGAAAAAAAAAAGAAAGAGAAGGCAAATAAGAAAATTTTCAATTTTTAAAAATTAAAAAATCTATTTTTTTTAAAAAATAAAATAGAAAAGAAAAAATAAAAAAAAAATGTGTTATTTGAAAGAAAATGAGGAGAAAGAAGATAGGGAAAAAAGCGAAAAACATTTTGCTCACTTTTGAATGTATTTTTTCCATTGGTGGAAAATATTTTCCATGACTAGTTACTTTTTGTGAACGAACGTCGGAAAATCCGAAAAATATTTTTCTGGAAATTATTTTTCGCAAAATGAACGGAGCCTTAAAATGGTATAGACTTACAAGTTGAGTTTTGCAAAATCTTAAAATCCACCATAAATATTGCTTTATGAATAACATTTTTCATTTTTGGCCATGGTTATCTACAATCTTGCCTAAAATAAATGTTAGTAAACTAATAATTTAAGGGATAAGTGCATTGAAAGTCCTAAAACTTGTCACGCAAATGTAATTAAGTCTTAAATCTTTTAAAAAGTTCAATTAAATCCTACAACTTGTCACTAAATTGCAATTGAATTTTACTTGTACTTTTTGAAAGTTTTAGAACTCGATTGTACTTCCATGATAAGTTTTGGAATTCAATTGCACTTTTTAAAAGTTTTAGGCCTCCATTGCACTTTTATGATAAGTTCTAGGACTTAATTGGACTTTTTAAAAGTTTTAGGACACAATTACACTTTCGTGAAAATTTTTAGGACTTTCATAAATTTATCTCATAATTTAATGAACCTCCAAATGTATGTATCCCCGTGGCTACCCGTCAATTATATGCAAATTATGAGCTTTAGTCAGTAAACATTAAAACCTCTCTCTCTCTCTCTCTCTATATATATCTATACCTCAATTCCGTGTTCATTACCTATAGACTAAATTTAAGTCATAATGAATTATAAATTATGTTGTTTGCCTTAGTCTCGAAGTATTAACCAATCACCCAAGTTTCATACTTTCAATTCGATTCTCAAGTCTACCAGACCAACTTGTTGACTGGAGCATTCATGTCCACATTCTTGCCGACAGAACATAACAACAGGCTGTCGACCGGTCGTCAACTTGCGGGACGTCTTATGATTGCACACTAATTCCGTTCAAAACTAGACTTCATCAACAACGATTACCAAATAACAGTAGTCTCCATATGATAAATATATATATAACTTGTGAGATTCTCAAAGCTTCTTTCGATGGGATTCTTTCTTCTCGGGATTGGCTCCAGTTTAAACTGACTCTGCCCCCGTATAACTTGTGCGTACGTAATTAAGGGCTGATATTGGTCGAATCTGAAAGTGTGCCATTCGTGGATGGCAGTTGTGGTAGAGCGTTTTCCACCAGTAGGATTTCATGATGTCCATGTGCGGTTTCCTTATCAGGACGTCCCCACCATTGTCTCCTGGAATAAGGTTGCCGACATTGCTCTCATCAGCCTCAAGATTATGAGAACATGCCACTGCGAGTGTTGTGAATATCATGTTCTTATGTGGCGATGGTGTGTACCCGCAACGCCTGGGCTGTTGAATCGTGTGGACTCCACGTAATTTTCATGCTAGCTAGCATGAATTGGATACACATGCATCATCATCTTAACATCAAATAAGATTGTATAGACTTAATTTACGATCAACATAATCAACCATTGCTTAGAAACTATATGGAACTTGAGCTCTTTAGTCGGTCACACAGATTTTTGAAGTGTGATTGGCTTGAAATAGTAGACCAAGTTCATGCCATATTTTGCCCCCTAAAGAGTGGCCTTGTGCTTGTTAAGGTTCATTAATTATGTTTTGAAAATGTTAAAGCTTTATATTTGAAGAGTGTTACTTTCTCTTAATATATATTTTAATCCTTAAGTGCTTTGGTATGTATGTTTCCTATTTTTAGTGGTCTTAATCTGGTACCTCTAGGGTGCTTAAAAAAAATATTGCTTGGTATCATGACTCTATTAGCAATTATGCTTTAAATATGTTGTAATAGACGCTAGATCAAAATTGGGAGTAATGGTCATGATGATAAGTTGGAGAGTACAAAAGACACTCTGAAATGATAACGATTATTTAGCCACTACAGTGTTGGTGAATATCTATTCGTGAAAATTAATCTATGCATATGCAAGCTCAAATACAATTATATCAATTTTGGTTGCAAAAACAAGCGATCAATCAAAAAAATAAACAAAATAAGGAAATATCCTTCAGGCGGTGTGACCTATATCCATAGGGAGAGCAAGACAAAATTCCATTATAAATCAAGCGATACAACAGATATTACAGCCACACTCGAATTACTCAAATACTTTCAGTATTTCTCAGCCTCCAATTACACTTGATAACTCACACAGTATTTAGCCCTCACAATTGCCCGCAAAATAATCTCTCACTATCAAAAGGGAATTATACAAAATCTTAACAGAAGATTTTCATGGTTTCATCAAACACACGAGATGTAATTCATGAGTAGAAGCTCTACTTGGATGCTCTTCATAAAAAAAGCTCACTTCTTATATAGAAGAGAGTTGGATCTAAAATAGAATACTTCAATTTAGAAAATCTTCTCCAACTAGGAAACTTATTCAAAATATGAAACCTACTTGAATTAGGAAAATTTCCTCTTCATACTCAAACTCGAGACATATTTTCAATAATTTCCATATTGGCTTGACGTTTTAGTCAAGTCACAATCCCTTTGCAAGAATCTGATCTTCTCTGTTAGTCTCTCACAGCCCATCATTGGCTTAACCGCCACAAATATCTTCCAAAGTCCAAGCCGCACTTTAATTTCGCTATAACCATGGACCTCATCTAAACACCAACTCCACCTGCAACTTTAACTATTCCACAAGGATATTCTAACACAACCTCCTCAGCCAAAGATAAAGCAAAACCATTATTGCATCCATATCCCCCCCTCCCCCCGTTCACCTTGTCATCCTATCAAGTTTACCATCACTCACTCAAATATAACACATGCAACAAAATATTTTAAAAGTGGAATAATCAGCAACGTTACTTAACCACGCTGTTTCTGGAGTCAACATTGAATCGCAGTCGATGGGGATTGGGATCTCTTTATCAGTTAGCACATCGTACTGAGCACATTGACAAAGGAATCTCCTAGCCATACCAACACTAGAGAACATTTTATGGGCCTTCTCTAGTAATGGTATGGTCATCAATTCTACAACCTATTGTGATTAACTAGCACTAGTGCGGTGTCTCATTATGCCTTCCTTCATGTAGAATTCGTTTAACAACTCCGAACAAAACTCCATGCTATTATCAGTCCACACATGCTTAATTGTCTTCTCAGTCTCCTTTTCGCTCAATGCACTTAACTGTATGATCCTAACAACAGCATCAAATTTGTGCCTCTATACAAATATTCAGGTCTTCCTCGAGTAGCCATCTATAACTGTTAGCATAAATCTGACCCCTTATTCTTGAAAAAAATTACAACAGCTTGCGAACATCAAATTGAATGAACTCTACAATCTCTGTGGTTTCTCCTGCAATCGTAATGAACTACACTTTTCACTATTTGCCTAAGTCATAGCCCTTCAAACATTCAGTTTCTAAAAAAAAAAAAACATTCAGTTTCTCATCCACATAACCACTTAGTAGATTCTTTTCATTCGAAACTTTCAAGCTTCTCCCGTCAATGTGCCCCAAACGCATATGCCAAAATTTAGACTCTCAAACAAATGCATCCGATGTCTTTGTGGCAAAATCCATCACTACCTCACCTTGAAGCTCATACAAGTTACTTTGCTTGATTCCTCTCATTATCACCAGGACACCTCAAACGACCTTCAAAACTACTGCACCTTCTAAAATATATCAACAACCAGTTGAATCCAAGGCACTTAAGGAAATCAAGTTCTTATTCAACTCTAGACCACACCTCACTCTAATCAATATCATCACAATACTATCATGCATTCTGATTTTGACATCGTCAATACCCATAACATCGCACTTAGCGTTGTTCCCCAACTGTACTTTACTACTACCCATGCATTGATAAGTAATAAATCAATTCATGTTTGGTGTAACATGAAATGAACAACCATAATCCATCTCTCAAACTACGAATACTCAGTAGCAGTAGTATTCCAACTATCAGGCAACGATGATAATAAAATCAAAGCACTTACCTCATTTTCAAAGTCAATATCAACTTAACTTAATTTACTAACAACCACATTGAATTCATTGATATAATCAACAAGCAACGCATCTTTGCTCATCTTCAAGTTAAACAGACAGCACATCGAGTAGACTTTGTTGATCATAGAAGGCTTCTCGTACATGTTCGACAGGGTCTTCATCAAATCCGCAGTGTATTCTTTTTCACAATATTAAACAGAACATTATGAGCTAAAGTCATTCAAATAACACCTAGTGCTTGTCTATCCGACAATTCCCAATCAGTTTGCTTCATCGAGTATGGCTTATCTCCAGATAGGGGCAAGTGCATATTCCTCTAGTACAAGTAATCATTAATGTGCATATTCCAGAAATCAAAATTCTTCCCATCAAATCAATCGATTATTACTTTTCTATCTTTCATCACCATCAATTCACTTCAACTCAACTAAGCTTAGCTCTGATACTAATTGTTGCTGAAATAAGTAACGCACAATAAAATAAATAGAATAAGGAAATAAATTAGACATTAGATTTACGTGGTATGATCGGTGGAACATACATTGACAGGGAGAGCAGTACTGAATTCTACTATAGATTAAGTGATACAATAAAAGTCAACCACACTCGAGTTACACAAATACACTCGGTGTTTCCTTGCTCCCAATTACACCCAAAACTCACACAGTATTTAACCCTCATATTTCCTTGCGAAACAATCTCTAAATCTCATAAAATAATTACACAAAATCTTAACAAAAGATTATCACTGCTTCAAACACTCAGGATGTAATTCATGAACACAAGATCATCTTGGAAACTGTTCACAACAAAAGCACACTTCTTATATGGAAGAGAGTTGGATCTAAAATAGGAAACTTCTTTTTAGGAAACCTATTCAAAATAGAAAACTTACTTATATTAGGAAAGTTTCATTTTCATGCTCAAACTCAAGAAATGTTTTCAATATTTTTTTTTTGGGCCAAGTTACAATCACAACGCTTAATTACCAATCTTTGTGGGCTAGCCTCTTTTCTTTTTTTTTTTCTTTTCTTTTCTTTTCTTTATTAAGTGGGAACTCTTTATGGGCTATTTAAAGAGAATAAAGCCCAATGGTCTTTGGAACAAGCCTAACTTGAACATTTAATTTGTGGGCTAGCCTCTTTTCTTTTCTTTTCTTTATGAAGTGGTAACTCTTTATGTGCTTTTTTTTTTAAAAGAGAATAAAGCCCAATGGTCTTTGGAAAAAGCCTAACTTGAACATTTGAAAAAATGGAGTCGACTTATGATTCCATACGATTCCACTGCATTTAATTTTTCAACCAGCAAATTTTAGCACAGTTTTAGCTGATTATGGTTTTGAGTGCGAGTGAAATTATTCAAGTATAATATGGATGGTAAACTCCTCGCGTTCTATGATTTGACTTGCAATATGACATGATAGATTGACTCTTATAATTTTATTCCAACCTTAGTTGAGTAAAGTTTGGAGCTGTGGAACAAACAATGAGTTACATCATATTGCTTCTTCAAACGTAACCACCAATCATTATAATGGAAAGAACCAATAATACATAATCAAGACAAGTGACAAAAACCAGTATCTTTATTAATATATATGCCAATAGATGTCATAAGAAAACTGTTTAGATAAAAAAAATCAATGTAAAGAGGTGATTGAGAAAAACAAATTGAGGAGAAGGAAGCAACAAAAAAAAAGTATCAATAGAATAAACCATCAGAGTTGGCTCAGTCAATTGGGATGTCCTGAGATTTTTAGCTCAAAAACTAGATGTCATTTTTTTTTTGGTCAAGCTAGATGCCATTTATTTAAATCTTATCTATAGTGTGCAAATCGCTCTGCATCAGGGTCACTTACACAAACCAAGATACGTCCTTAACCAGTTCATTACCTTTGCAGGATTTTGATTGGCCTCCAAATAATCGGTCCTCTGCGTTCGTGGTCCTAAATTTTTAAAAAAAGAAAAAGGAAAAAGCACATGATTACTCTTTCGATGTTCAATGTCTTCGAAGATGCATTATTCTTTACGTAATTCCTAAAGTGAGTCCAAAAACACCTGCTATCAAGATGGACAAACAAGTAACAGCTGAACTTTACGGTCAAACTTTTAACAAAAGCCACCTTCACAACATGCCGGCAACCATGTTTGAATCAGTTTTAGTACCGTCATGATGACCTTTAACAGCCTTCTAACTGGAGACTAGTGAAACTTGCTCTGACATTGGCACGAGCACATTCTTGGGAGGCCTGTCTACGTCCACGTGGGTGCTGCTGCTGCGCGATGAGAATGCAGTGACCTGGCTTTGCGGGTTCTATGGAAGTGGGACTTGGCTGTTTCTGTCTGTTTCTGGTTTTTTTTTATAGGATTTGAAAACCCTTTCTTTAGCTCGTTCGGTCTCATCACACATGTGGCTCTCTTTTGCTCTGGCGAGACCATCACACGAGAGAACCGTAGAATGAGCTGGGCGGGCATGAACCAAAAAAGCTTTAATGGCTTCTTCCAATCTAGGCCGAGATTCGCGAAGGGATTTGACACTGCGGCTGCGTGCATGTGCTGCGTCATAATGCGACCCACGAGAGAGGCCTGCCTGGTGGTCAGAACTCAGGGCCCCATTTGACATCCAGTCGCGCTCCCATTCACGTTAAATCTAAGGAAAAATAAATAAATAAAGAAAATAACACTTCATTTATTTCGCGAAAAATAATGAATTTGAAAAATATATTTTAAAAAATGACCGCTTATATCAATTACAAAATTGAACGAACAAAATATTTTTTCATTGTTCACAAAAATATTTGGATTTAAATTGTTATCGATGATGGAAATATTTTTTATTAGCTAATTTTCTCAAGTGATGCACACGATGCTTTTTTGGACAATATTTTCTAAATCGGCCATTTTTGGCGAAACAAAATAAATAAATAAGAGAAGTTGGCGTATAAGCTAGGACCTAGAACCTCATTCTCTCTCCCTCGCTCCTCCCGTTTTGTCTCTGCCTCTGTTGCTGCTCATTTCGCCACCGTCATCTGCAGAAGCCCAAGGCAAATGCTGATGGCATATGTGATGGTGCCGGGGTGAAGGACCATCACCGACTGTGACTTAAATAAGGAATTTGCACATAGCAATTAAGCAATCAATCATCACTTGGTAAAAATCTCGAGAGGTTACAAGAAAAGATAGTATTAATAACGTGCTCGGCGCAGTCCGTTGATATAAGAAACTAGCCCATTTCCTAGTTCTCGTTCTAGAATGGATGGGTTCGCCCAAATCTGGGTAACATTTGCAAGGTGGTCATGGGCATTTTATTGACGAGTCAGCTAGTTACGATTTTGATAGGAGATCCCAATAATAATAAGCAATAACAAATTTTTGTCGTCGGATACTCTTACCAATTATATTAAAAGACTAATGCTCGAAGAATATCTGGTCATCTGCAGTGATTTTTAGTTTAAATTGGTTAGGCAATATCCTTCACTTTCAAGTTTTGAAAAGTCATGAGTTGAAGAGACTGTTTGATACAATCTTTCCATAATAGTTTCAATTATGAAATGAGGTTTTGCAATTTATGAGGTGATTGGCAAGCACCTCACGGCTGCATCTTCAAGGCTAGATAGCTTTTCAAGGAAGGTCGCATCGCCCAGAAGCTGCAGCTTTAAAATGCGGATTACCAAACGTACAAGTTTCAATACGTTATGTTCCAGTCACAAACAGGCTTGAAGCCGAAAATAACCGATAACTATGAGCAAATAAACTCACTTTTTCCTTGGAAGCATTCGACAAAGAAACAATATTAAGATACGGAGTTTGACTTGTAAAATTGATTTACCCAAATGTCTCAAACTCTAACTGAATATTTAAATCACCATGCAATGTTCATGTTCCAGCTCAATCTAGCTAATTAGTCATGGTATTTTCCAGCATTGATTATATGTTCATCGGGGACGTTCTAAAATCTTAACCTTTTGTGGCCCAATGAAATGCTGGTTTTGCTTTCAGTACTGATGGGACAGGGACCAGACAACAGAGACGAGGTTCTTCACTGGGCCTGCTTTACCTTTTAGTAAAATGGGCCTTGTCTACGAACAGCTTGTTTTGCGAAATACTAGAATTAAACTAAACATATGCTCTTACCAAAAAAGGAAAATCTCAGTAAATGCAGATATTCTAGAGTTCTTTGATGAACACTAATCAGTCCATCAATTCTGTGTATAAACGATTATGGTATAAGCTTATTCATATTTAATCCTCGAGTTAGAAATAAATGTCGGGTTAAAACAATTTATTTCGACACTAATCACGTAAAGAAGACTCGATCTAAACAACGGATTAATCTTGATATCTACAAACCAACAAAAAGTTAGAATTTATTATGTGTACTATATAGTCATTCTACCTAATGTTTCATCATATGAGATTAGCTCTCAGCAAATTTATGAGAGCATGGAATGTTCTCCTGGACCACACGTAAAAACCAACATAAGAAGTTGATCAAAGCATGGGCAAGAAGAAACCGGCTGTCCTTTTAAGTGTATAGCAGTCAAAAGTGATGCATGGAGCAGTGCAACAGCTGACGTCTTATGAACAATCAATTACATTGCCGGCGCAATATTTATCTAACCAATTTCGAATTTGCATATTGAAAACTCTCATTTGCTAATGCATGTTTTCCAACGTATCCCTTCCGCACGGTGCATATGATGCCCAAGCAGACACATGATTTTCATATTACTGTGTTGGGAAAAGCCCCAGATATCTAAAGGCATAAGTAATTCTCCAACAAGATGCTCAACAAAAGAATAGATTGTAAATTGCAGCAGAATGTTGAGTACTTATATATTGTGGACTAGGGAGACTTAACTTCAAATTTCACAGATTTTGCAGATTTACACGATGATGAATTAATCAATTGAATCTGTGAAGAGCATAATTCGACTTAATGTTAAGAACGTAAGTTATTTTTTATAAGTTGATTAGTTAAGAACAGGATATCCTCTTGGCTAATAATCTCACTCACCACTCAACTCTCTCTTCTTTGGAATTTTGATGACTGAATCTACCCTATCAACAAAAATTAAACGAGTCTGGCTCTGAGATTCTAGTCAATGATGCTTAGTATTGACTAAAACAAATGTTGGAACACTAGAAACAGACCCATTAAGTTTTGATGAAAGAACTAAAAAGACATTCTTTCACTTCTCCATTCGAATGGTGCATTTCAGAAGCCATATGAATAGCTTGTGTTGAGACATTGCCCTAGCATCCCTCCACAGCAATAAAGGATGACAAAAAAAAAGTTTCCCAGAAAAAAAAAAATATGCCTAAAGGGTCTGAAATGTGGTACTAAATCGTCTCAGAAGCCATAGATGAAAAAAAAAAAAAGGGAAAAAAAGAGGGTGAATCCGTTGGTTGAAGATCGCTTGGCGGAGTTCATGCACCAGTATGTCAGTTCCAAACTGCTGCTAATTACTTTTCCTCGCTGATCACTCCCGAGCCAGCAATTTGAGGATGTGAATCAAGCAAGCAATTCAAGAATGACAATGGAGAAGGAAGGCTCACACACAATAACGATATGTGTCGTATGTCTTAGCAGTTTCGCTTTCCCTCGTGATCTTCACAACTTGTCCACGCTTTAGCCCAAAGTATCTAGCAACTGGGTCACTAATTAAGATACGAGGCAGCTGCCACACGAAAAGGGAAATTCAGATTACATTGCAATTAGAAACTATAAATTACCAATGTTAGTCGACCCAGCCATAAAAAAGTTTTGAACTAATAAATGTATGTCTTGAACAGAAAAGATTGAAAGCAATGCAGCAGACTAAAATTGGCTAGTGATTGGAAACGGCAAAAGTATACTAGAAGTGCCATAACTTGTGTACGGCGATCACTTTGGTGCCATAATTTTTTTTCGGATCACTTTGATGTCAATTTTTTTAAAAAACGATCATTTTAGTGTCAATGCTAACGTGGCTCGCCGGAAATCCGATGTGGTGCTGACACGGCTCGTCGGAGAGGTCCAGTCAGCATTAAAAACCAAAAACGACGCCGTTTAGCCCGCTGACGTGTACTTTTTTTAAAAAAAATTAAATGTTAAATAAAAATAATAATAATAATAATAAAAGCCTGCAGCAGCTGCAAGGGAGCCCTCGCCGCTGTTGCCGCCAACTGACCACCGCCGGGAAGGGCCAGCGGTGGTGGGCGCAGTGGTCGGCGAGGGTCGCCGGCCCCGGTCGGGGCCGACGACCCTCGCCGAGCCCGGCGAGGCCGGATCCGGCGAGGCGAGACCTTGCCGTCCCGACTCGGCGACGGCGGGTCCGGCCTCGCCTTCGGCTGGCGGCGAGACCTCGCCGTCGCTGGGTCGCCATGGCGAGGTGCGGCCTCGCCTTCACCGGGCGAGACCGACCTCGCCGTCGCTCGGTCGCGACGGCGAGGTCTCGCCTCGCCGGATCCGGCCCTCGGGCTCGGCGAAGGTCGCCGGGCCGGCCGGGGCCGGCGACCCTCGCCGACCACTGCGCCCACCACCGCCGGCCCTTCCGGCGATGGTGGGTTAGCGGCAGCAGCGGCGAGGGCTCCCTCGCCGCTACTGCAAACTTTTTTTTTTTTAATTATTTTAATTTTTATTATTTTTCTAAAAATTAAAAAATTCGAAAAAAAGCCACATAATTTCCACGTGTACAAATCAGACCATATTTTTTTTAATATAAATGCCAGGTCAGCTTTTTGGCCGGAATTGTAGCCGGAGTTACTAAAGTGATCTATTTTCCTCCGACTTGGCACCAAAGTGATCCGAAAAAAAGTTATGACACCAAAGTGATCGCCGTACACAAGTTGTGGCACTTCTGGTGTACCTTTGCCGATTGGAAACAGGGTGCTTCAAATGTTGGAAGACAGATTTTATAAGGATAAACTCATGAAGAAAATCTTGAAAAGCTACAAGATATAACAAATAAGCGCAAAATCACAACATAAATGCAAAATCAATTGGAGAGCTTCTACTTATAATAGACATTGAAAAATGCTCTTATTTATTATAATCAGCAGGTCTGCTACTCCATATTAGGGTAAAAGCTTATGGCCAAAACATATATAGTAGCATAAAAGCTGAAAAGTCCCATGAAAACCCTGTGAAAGGTCCTTGCTATGAAGGAAAGAGCTTCCCATTGCTAGCTTAGTTGCATGATTTCAGGAATTGAGATTACTTTTGTAAAGGACTGTCTGGAAACTTTGCTACATACTGAATCAACTAGTAAAAGGCACACCAATCTTCCCGAATCAAAAAAAGAGGAAAAGAGGCACACTGATTTGACATCACCAAACTCGGATAGATTATTTTCCTAAATGCAATTGACTACATTCTTTTAGCTGCCAAACAAAGGTTGAATCATGCTGGAGCATTGAGAAACTTAATCTATTAATGAACATTAACCAGGCTAATTAGTTTTGAAGTTGCGGTAGTTATTTGTTCAGTACATAGTTGTCTTTTTAGAGTGCAAAAAGTCGTGTGATTTTTACTTAGGTTTAAGGGCTGAGATCAGAAAATTTTCTAGCATATGAAATACCTAAGAATGAGACTCTAAGATTGTTCCAAGTAAAAATAAATAGTTTAAACCCTATTGCAAGTTGTCTTTTCTCTCATTAAGTATTTGCAATTATACATTCAGCTATTTTGGCTTTCTTAACAACTATTCTTTTCTCTCCTATCTTTAATTCTGTGAGAACGGCAATTCCACTATCTCAAAGGGTACCAGAGCTCAAGAGCTTAGAAAAAGATGGTTCATCGTGATAGATGTCATCACCGAAGAAAATGACAGCTGAGGAAAACAGATAGCTAAATGTGGCAGACAATTAACATATTGTTGCGATCTATCAAATATCATGATGACAAGAATGTGCAGAAGCTGGAGGGTTTGGAAGGCAACAACAGGACCTTGGACTTACTGAAAGATATTTATGAGGAAGAAAATTCTGAGGAATTCCTTCCATGACACAGTATTCTCTCCTGACATAGAAAGAGGAGGTGGAGAAATCGAGATTGGAGCTATTGATTTCTTTGAACAAGATGCAGGTGGCAGGACTATATAGACTGAGAATCAACTGTTGTGATTTATTTCAAGTAAAAATCTGTGACTGATGATAAGAAGCCCAATGCTGTATCCCCTTCCCAACGATAAGAGTAATTCACAAAGGTAATATACAAAGAACAGAAAAAAAAAAAAAAAAAAAAAAACAAGCGACCAGGTTCCTAACTGTATGTCCACTGAAAATAAAGGTGGACAAGGCATTACAGTCAGTAAGATGTTACTGCCTTTAATGTATTAGAGAAAAGAATTACAGTTGGAGATATCAGCTTTCTAGTTCGAGTAGAAGTGAGAAAAATTGCACGTTATATGTTCAATAGAAATAAGCTCCATTGGTTCCAGTTAGACAATCAGTAGCATGCAAATGCTAGATTTCAGCAAGTGGAAAATCACATCACACCACATGTTAGACTAAGTATATCCCACTCTCCCACAGAAACCAACGCTTGCTCTGCAAGCATTATAAGAGAACACGAGGGAAAGGAGAAGAAAAAGGAAAAAAACTTCTTCAGTTAACAGCTGTGACTTTTGTTGAGGTAATACAATAAAGTCAGTTCCTAGAGTGAAAAATAATAATGTAAAAGATAACAATACTATCATGCCACTGGGGGAAACACCCTAGTACAATTTGTATTCTCATTAGGGCTATAAGAACGGAATTCTAAGCTTATTTCTGTTATCTGAAAGATCTAATTAACTAACCTGTGTTTCCTTTACCCCATACTTTGCCAGTATTTCCTTCTTTTCCTCACTGCTAAGCACCTTGTGCTGAGGAACAAAGGCGTGCTCTGTGATATTAACCAGCAACTCTGCTTCCTGAACCATTCCAGCATTCAGAAAGGAAAGAGAATCACTACAAACATTTAAACTTGCTTTTAACACAATGTTGGTAATTACTTTGATAGAATGTTTTAATGTGTCAAAAGATTCATCAGCATGGTAGGGAATAGAAGGTCAAAAAGAAACGGTATGTTTTTTTCTCAAGAATAAATTTAATAAAAAAGAAATAGGAAACTGTTCTGGCACAAAAACATTATAATTATATCTCGCAAGAACTCCAACAAACCATAGCACATCTGGTATTTCAGAAGCTACAGCATTTTGCAGATTTCCATAACTCTTGAAAAAATCACTGCACTGGGATGAACAATGGAAACAAGACAAATGCAAAGTATAAGGAGAAAGATTGAATGATGTAATAACTCATTCATAAGTATGTACACTGGAGAGCCTTTGAAAAATATGTCCACACTATTACTTAGGCATCTTCCTTTTTTGTTTTAATAAAAAATTGGCTAAAAATTTTACATGTTTGGTACAGCGGAATCATGCACGTGGATGTGAATGCATCGATTGACATTCTTATTTGTCTTGTAATGCAGCCCTTTTTTGGTGTCTTGTGCTCATTTATTTTTGTTCCATCTTGCACTCTTGTGTATGAGTTTACACACGCCCCCACAAAAAAAAAAAAAACACACACACACACACATATACATAATCAGCGCTGCAATACCAGTTACCAAACTCAATGCCAATTCACAAGTGACAACATCACAAAATATTAGTTTTACCTAAGAAACTAGCACTCAATAATAAAACCACTCAGGCATGATTTAAGAGCATTATTAAACAAGTCAAGAACAAATTGTCACGCATTTTCTATTCAACTCAGTCCAACATATTGATGCATTGATCATAATTTTTATGCATTTCCACGTGGGTATAATATGTCCAAGTCAAAGTTCAAAAAGTTATATCGAAAGGTGCAGACACAGCCAAAAATGTCGTTCTAGGTGACCCACTTATATTTATATTCTATGTATCAATCAGAAGCTGCCTATAAGATCAAAGTCTGACCTTATTACAAGAAGCAAATTCAAAGCAGCAGAGGCTCACAATTATATGAACTAGAAACTGACAATCAATGCAACAATAGTTTCCTTTAAATGACTTCCTAATGCAATTTATTCATTTACCTCAAAAACCTCCATCCGGAAGCATGCATTAATTTCGGTTACAGCCGCTTTGGCAGGGGGAGTCAGACCCTTCTGAACAACCAAGATTGCACTGGGGACGTTATCTGTTTTCATGCGATTGAGAAAAGCCTTTACCACAGGCACGCCCGCCTTTGTTCCCTCAGGAAAAAAGACGTAAATCTATTCCAGTAATAACCAGCAATAAGAGAGCATTCAAAAGTATCTCAATATTGCTGCGATGTCAATGATAGAGGGCAGTTTTTGCAAAAGAATGAGCATCTTAAACACATTCAGGTAACAACTCCAGAATATGAATTTGACATCCCTAGAGATGCAGAGGCAAGATTCTTATGTTAAGAACACATGAATGTAGTAATGAAGAAGCCTTATAAGGGGATTGCGTACACTATCTTCAATGTCAAATAACAAAACACGATTGTCTTTTCTCTTCCTACTAGTTTACTACTTAAAAGAATTGATGAGACTGAATCATTTTATTCTGTAAAAGACAATATAATAGTGGGCAAGTATCGTAAAGTATAAGTCAATCTTGGAATAAAGAGAGACTCTAGAAAACAACCATCTCAACAACAGCCTGAATCGACCAAAAAAAAAAAAACAACAGCCCGCCACTTGCCTTCTGACCACAAGAAAAGTGCTGACAAAGAATCCTGGCATATAACAGAGCACTGAAGGAAATTTCACTAGAGATATCCAATTGCCTAAGTCAATCAGTAGAAGGGAAACCCTATGCACTTTTGCTAATGAAATTATTTAGAGATCAAGTATGCTTTACAGGATACATACACAGAAAAGCATATAGCAATACCCACTCTACACTGATTCAACAGTTCCAACAAATTTTAGAAGCCCGCCATCAAAAGTCAACAGCTAAAAGGGTGCTTTCTAAAATCTCATAACCTGACTTAACACCATGCAGAACCAAGATCCACCTACTGAACTAAATATCTTGCTTTTTCTAAAACATGTACAGAACTATGTCACGAGAAGAGATAACTGAAAATAATACCCGAAATTTTGAATCAGGAAGAGAATAACTCATATACCTGATCTGAAGAATCCTTCTCTTTGTTTTTCAAGATGAGAAGATCCTCCCTCTTCAAGTTCTCTCCAAACTTCTGGACAAAATCTTTTCTTGTCATTTCCAGCTCAGATTTCTCAATGGCGTAGCCTCTATCCTTAAGCATTTGTAAAACTGTTATCCGGACTCTAAACAATCTGGTAATCTCTTCATCGGGCAGCAACATGCTTCGTCTTGAATAATTGCCAAAATTTACTTGCCTATTAGGAGAAAATCCACAACTT
The DNA here is from genome assembly GCF_021117445.2 of Syzygium oleosum. NCBI lineage: Eukaryota > Viridiplantae > Streptophyta > Magnoliopsida > Myrtales > Myrtaceae > Syzygium > Syzygium oleosum. The sequence goes on along the minus strand of NW_026607500.1, from coordinate 1,098,442 downwards.
CATTAGAAAAACTACCTCGGTGCTGAAGATCACATAAAACAACGAGAACGAAGACGGGGACTTACTTCACAGTAAAATTACCCACCATAAGAGGCGCAAAGCCTACAAATTCCTCAAGTACATAACTTCAGATGCATCAAAATTAAGTTTAACCCCACCAAGTACACACCCAGTTGATTGGACAAAATTTCAGGCACAAGGATGTAAAACAACGCCCATGGATAACTCGAGATAAACGCAAAAACAGTTGCCCTGTACATGTTAAACACGTTCTTGCAGCCCCAAAAGATTGCCCATAAATTGCCCGACGTCTTCGTTCAAGCGATACCCACCAAGGACATGAGACCAAACAACACAGACAGAGCATGAAACGCGATGCTGAAGACAAGAACATGGGCTTAGAATGGCATCTACCTTGCAAGATGACGGTGGCAGAGAGTTCAGAGCGAGCTTTCAGAACGTCTTATGGGGCTTTCGAGTTCGGACAACCAGGTTAGACGCACGTTGATGTACAAGCTAGAAAAGCTCGGACGTGCACCGGCACAGGGTCGAGGGTTCTAGGGTTTAAGTCCATATATATATATAAAGAATATTTTGGTTATTATTTGGTTATTACTATACCTTTTGGAAATATATCACACTTTAGTATTTTTTATAGGTAAAAGGTTGAATTAGGGATCAATTACGAAAAATCCTATAAATTTGAGATGTTTTTGGATTCATTTATTTTTGTTTTATTTCATAATCAACAAAATCGATTAACCCGATTTTGATTTATTCAAATGTTTCTTAAGCAAAAATAATGTTTAGTTATGCCAAATAATATTAGTTAGTTTGAGCGTTTAAGTATATATATTTCTACTATGCAAAGGTATTAAGTAAATTATCTAAATGACAGAGATATCAATTAATTAAAATCAACAAAAGCAACACGTGCTTCTTTTGGCAAGAAAATAATGTATCTTCTTAAAAAAAATAACACATTTATTTCTTGGTAACAATTTAAGAAAAAAAATTATTTTTACTCTGCAAAATATGAAACTATTCCACTATTATGAATTAATTCTAAGAAAACTATAAATATTGAAAGACAAACGTAAGTCTTAAAGGGATGTGCATACATTTTGACTTGAACGGTCTGTTTGGTAACGTTTATATTCCCGAGAACAATTTATGTTTATAAATAATTTTTTCTATTTTTATTCCATTAACGAGTTTCTGAGCAGAAGAACACGTTTGGTAACTGCACAAAATTTTTATTCCCGAAATAGAAAAAGAACATAAATGCATTTGGTACGACCTTAAAAACTTCTACTCCCAGTTTTTCATTTAATTATAAAAATATCAGTGGAGATTTAATAATTCATGTTTGGACTGAACTAGATATAGAATCAAAATATATTATGATATAGAATTGGATGAAATTAATACAATCATAAAGAAAATTACTCCTTATAGACAAAGTAAATATCGAGTGGTGGTCGAGGAAATTACAGTTTAGGGTTTTAGGGTTCGGGGTTTGGGTTTTAGGGTTTAGGGTATGTTTTATCCTATCTTGTGTTTAGTAGGTTTTCAGGATAGAATAAAATAGAATATAGATGGAATATAACCCAAATAAAAAATTCCTAAGGGGAGGTGGGATAGATCCTAATAGAATTTATTTTGTTGAGCTATTTTTCACAAAACCCTAGGGTATGCGCAACTCCTCTCATGTCCAGGCTTCACGAAAGCAGGGAGAGTCGAACTGTCTTCTTCTCTGTAGCTCTAATTTGACAAATTCAAGCTCCATCCCCAGTGAGTTCAAGCTTTAATCCGCGAAATCTTTGTTGCTGAACTTTGCTCTTCATTTTCCAGAATTTCAACATTCTTGTCCCAGTTTTTTTCCTTCACCATTTAAACTCAAGCTTTTGAAGGAAAACCTTTCTATTGTTTTATTTTCAGTTCTCCTAACTAGGAGGTGATTGATCTCTCAAGCTACCATCAGTAGTCTCGGATTTGCTCATTAACCATGTAAGATTCGAATCTCATATACAACTCTATTTTGAGGAAAATAGTATTATGTGTTTTGCTAGGATCCATTTTGTTACGTCTAAGTTTATTGCTTCGATTGCAAACGTTGTGTATGGTTGCGAATCTGAGTTTGAGTTACCCATGTCTTGTTCTCTAACCAGTTGCACGTAATCTATTCGATGAAATGTCCATTAGAGTTTTCTTTCCCTCGATGCTTCGGTTTTCCTTCTTCAAGTGAATTAAATACCAATTGTATAATGTGACTGAATTGTAGTTTAAACCAAGAGCCTGTGGATATATTTTTGAGCTCGAGGTGTTCAAAGTGTACATATCACAATGGTTTTGGTGTAAGGACATCTTGTGGGGAAAGGATGTGTTGCGCATGTAGAAATATGATCATAACGGCCAAAATGCTGACGATGAATTTCTTCTTCTACTATGGAAGGTGATAGTGAAAGTTTTGGGGATTGTGAATTTGTGCATGCATCATAGTAGCAAACCTTATCAATCCATTGCTTCAAGAATACCAATCGTTATTTTGGCCCTTTAATTAATTTTTGACACAAGTTTGAAAACAAAAAAAAATTACCGCTCTCATAAACATATCGACAAAAGGAAGTGCCGTTTTTGTTATTTATAATGATAAGATTGATATTATTTCATAGGGACTACGTAGGGGCCTATATATCATTTATATTGATATCCAATATCTACCTAACAATGAATAGGCTATGTTATAAAAATATCCGACTTTAAATTCGCAGTTCACCAAATAGTAAATAGGATATGATAAAATCTAAGGATTTATTATCTTATCATATTCAGTACTATCCTGATTAGAAACCTGGATGACCAAAAGCAACCTTAATGGATATATGGTAGAAATTTATACTCTTTAGTGGTTATACGGTAGAAATTTAATTGGAAACCTAAAGCACCTTTTGGATTCGATGTCAGAGGAGGGTTGATAACCGTTGCATGTCCTTTATCTTTTGACGAGTCTCTCCGTCCTTCCCTCATCCCCCTATCCTATTGTTATTGTCATTTTTTATTGGGTTAATACCACTAAAAATCACAAACTGGTACATTTATAATAAATTTATCTCGAACTAATTTTTTTTACCATCAAAAACCCAAACTGGTGTGAGAAATTTACCTCCTTTAAATTGGATTAATACAGACAAAAAAATTTGGATTAATACAAAGAAAAATCACAAATTGGTAAGCCTGTGACAAACAGAGGAATAAAACCCCAAATCGGTACACTCATCAACTGCGAAGTGTCATCGAATTCAGCAATTTGACGGAAAATTTGACATAAACTATGTCATAGGTGTACCGATTTAAGGTTTTTAGTGGTCAAAAAATTAGTTTTGGGATAAAATTGTCACAAATGTACAAATTTGGAGGTTCTTCATGGTATTAACCTTTTTTTTATTTTTCCGAATTACGAATTTGGCTCATGCTCAGCATCACATAAAAACGTGCAATGTGAAAATCAGAGGATCGGAAAAGCCTCATTTGTCCAAATAAGCGTTCGATCTTCGCCCTAGTATTTCGGCGAGGCGGACTTGACTTTTAACATCGTCGTGGACGCCTTTTTGATGAAAGTACTTTTCAAATCAAATGAAAACACAGAGACGATTTCAAACTTCAACGAAGAGTATAGGAGACCACCGACGTCGTTGACTCCGTAGAAAATTCAAAAACCTTACTTAAATTGCTTGCTCATCCATTCGAGTTTGGACGTCGGACTTGCCGGTTTGGGAACTTTTAGAGCACATGCCAAAGTGCAATAGAGAAAAACTCTTGTTTTTTTTTTTTTTGGGGTATGCAAGTTTGATTCTGCATATAACTAAACGTCGACAGTGTCGTCTCGTGCATTGGGGACAATTACCAAAAAAATTATAAACTTATTATATTTGTGCCAATTCAGTTCTAAATATTTCAATTGTGTCAATTTAGTATTAAATATTTTCATATTTTGTCAATTGAGTCAATATGGAAAATTTTGGTTAGAAATCACTAACGTGAATACCAGCCATCCTACGTGGCACGGCTAACATTAATGTGGACATTTTTAATAATATTTTAAATATTTTATTATTTTTTTGGTCTTTTTTTTTCATTTTTCATACTTTTTTTTTTATTGAGGGTCAGTGACCCTTGCTGGCACTGGGCAAGGGTGTTGCGGCCCTTGCTCGATGCCCTCGCCGGCCAAAGCAATGGCGTGCGGCCTCTCGCCTAGCCAGGCCGTAACACCCAGCTCAAGCGAGGGCATTGCAGCCCCCGCCCAAATTCGGCAAAGGGCCGAGAAGCCCTCACTTGTGGGCGACGACTCTTGGCGACACTTAGTCCATAATAGCGTCGATTGTGCCACGTAGAACGACCAGTATCCTCGTTAGCGATTTATGACCAAAATTGGTCAAATGAACTTAATTGGTAAAATATAAAAATGTTTAATATTAAATTAACACAATTAAAAAGGTTTATAACTGAATTTGTAGAAGTACAATTAGTTTAGGATTTGGAAATTTCCCCTCGTGCAACGTGCCCCGGCTTTCTGCCAATATTTTAACTTATTCATGAGGATTTTCCTATGGCCTGTTGGAAAAAATTCCTAGAAGAGGAAGGCGGGACTCGATTGACCCCGTCCTCCAGAGCCTTCCCCAAACGTGTGGGGCTCTCTCTCCCAATTTCGCAGCCGAAAACGAAGACGAGACCAAAAGGACATGTGCCTTGAGAAGAAAATAGGCAAAATAGGAATGCTGATTGAAAAACCATTAAAGAAGAGAGCAAAGAAGAAGGTGCTTATGTTGAACGAAATCATAAAATGAGACCGATGGCTCATAAATAAAAGGGTTAATACCATGAAAAACTCCAAATTGGTACTTTTATGATAATTTTACTCCAAATTAATTTTTTAACCAAAAAAAACCCCAAATTGATACATTTATGACAAATTTACCTTCCGTTAGTTTCCGTTAAATTAGATTAATACCACAAAAAATTACAAACTGCTACACCTATGACAAACAGAGGATAGATACCAAAACTGGTATATCTGTTAACTGCCGCGTGTCATTTAACAAAGCAATTTGACAGTAAAATTTAACGGGAACTAACGGAAGGTAAATTTATTACAAATGAATCAGTTTGGGGGTTTTTGGTGATCAAAAAATTAGTTTGGGGTAAATTCATCACATGTGTATCAATTTGGGATTTTTCGTGGTATTAATCCTAAATAAAATATTATAGGTAGTGTATAGGTTTGTTGGTTGAATCCATCTGCACCCGCGGCTGCGCGTAGTGGTGAAAACCGAGTCAAGCTATTCATAGCTCATTGTGAGTAGCTCAAACTAGACTCGATGATTACTCGAGATCGACTCTTCCAATTGTCGGGCTCAAGCTCAAGCTGCTCGAAGATATTTACGAGTCAAGTTTGAGCTCGTCGATACTCGGCTCAACTTGCTCACGAGCCTTTCAACGTTCTTTAATGATGGCAATAGCAGACAAAAAAAATCCTTAGGACTTGCATAATATTCGAGCTTATTGAAGTCAAGCTCGACTCCATTTATAAGTTAATTGTAATCAAGCCAAGTTGAGCTCAAATATCTCGGCTTTCTACCATGGTCCCCGTTGAAAAAGTGGTTACTCCATATAGATCGAGTTGAGTTTCGAGCACCAAATTTACAAATCGAGTCGACCTTGAGTTTGCCGGTGTATTGACCTAACTTAGCTCAACTATAGCTCAAGCTGCACATACACAATTAACAAATTTGAACCCCGGGATTTGAGACGTGAAATGACTTCAAACTCGTTACTAAAATATGTCCAATCAAATATAAGGAAATGTCTGACCATATATATATATATATATATATATATATATATATATATATATATATATATATATATATATATATATAAGGAAATGAAAGGTAAGTTTCAAGAATAACACATCTCGAAAAAAGTATTCTTATCATTAAATTTCAAGTTAAATAACTTGAGTCTTTATATGGAATTTCATATAATCATAGAAAAGCCAATTCCTCTCGTAACGTGTCATATGAAATGACGTTGTAATTTCTCACAAAATTTCATACCACCCATACAATTAAATTACTTCCAATGAATGACGAAAATTTATTTACTTGTATGGAACGACACTTTACATAAAAACTAATTTCGAGGAAGATACTTTAAGAAGGAAAATTGATTTCTCGAAGATCATAGTAAACCCCAAGCCTTTATCCTAGTATATTTGGGTCCCCAATAATTTTTCTTCTATTTATTGGAAAAATAGGATGATCTCTTATGGTTTTTCTTGGGATAATAATATAAGTGGTGCCTAAATTTTGGCCAAACGTGTAATGTGGTCTCTAAACTTTAAATTCTTTCAATATGGTAACTTCTAATTTATTTAATGTGGTCATTGAACTTTGGTACATCTTCAATGTAATCAATGGATTGTATGAAAATGTTCAATGTTGTCCTTCAAGTCCATGTACAATAATGAATATTTTCATACACTTCATGAATTAAATTGAACATGTATCAAAAGTTCGGGGATCACATTAAACAAATTAAAAGTTCAGAGACAACATTGTAGGGGTGAGCGGTTCCAGATTCCGTAAGTATTTCACCTGCAACCTGAAATCTACCCGTTCGAACAAGTTCTTCATTTTTTTGAACTTGGAACCTAACCTTGTATACCTTGGAACTTAGAACCTACCCTGTCACAGGTTCCAGGGTCTACCCAAGTTCCACTTATATTTTTAATTGAACGATTGTAATTTTTGTTGTTGTCAAAATTGAACAATTGTAGTTAAACATCACCTTTTATAACCACTACTTATTGCTCCAATCCATTAACCATAACTTATATTTAAACACATGAAAAATATGAAATATTAACAAAGTAAAAGTCTCAGTCATAAAATGGAAGTTCATACTAGTGATTCTATATTATACACTCATCATCAGACGGTATGGAATACTGCAAGATCGCGCCAAGACACATACAAAGAAAAACACAAAAAACTTGTTATAGGTTCTAGGTTCTATCTACCCAGAACATCAAAACTACACGTTGAAACAAGTTCCCCAATTTTTGAAACCTCGAACTTTCCCTGCATACTTTAAAACCCGAAACCTAACAGGTTTCTACAGATCCGGTTCTTAAGTTCCAGGTTTTTCCCTGTAAGCATGCTCACCCTTACAATATTGCATATTAGATTAAAGTTTAAAGTTCGTGGACCACATTATATGAGCAAAAGTTCAGAGACCATTTGTGTCATTTACTTTTTTTATTTATAAAAATGTGCAAGAAATTATTTATCGATCCTTTTCGTATTATGGGTAACTAATACCTTAAAACTTGAATCATTCAAATTTAAACGTGCTTAGTAAATTCTCGTTCGACCTTAAAAAAAAAGAAAAAAAAAATTAGGAGGACGTCTTGGTTGACCTCGGTTCCGACCGATAGCGGCGAGGAAGTAGATGAGATCTGAGAAGCTTCTCTCGCTCGATCGCCATGCAAAAGATTGTCTTCACCATCCTCATCGTCATCAGCGAGCCCCTGCGCACGCATGCCGCCCGCCATCGAAGGAGGTAAAGAAGCGAAGGTGAAGAATAGAAGATGCGTGACGACGTCGTCGACCTCCCCCAGGAGATCCTGATCGAGATCCTCGTGAAGCTGCCCGTCAGATCCCTCGCCCGTTTCCGATGCGTCTCCAAGTCGTGGGACTCCCTCATCACCGACCGGTCCTTCGTCTCCCTCCACCTCCGCCGCGCCATGGCGTGCCACGACCGCTCCGTCGTCCTCCTCCGCCACTACTCCCTCACCCAGCGCAGGGAGCGCAACACCCTGTACCTCGACGGGGAGTCGTTCCTGGAGCACCAGGAGCTCGAATTCCCCTTGAAGACCAACGACACTTACTACCTCGCCGGCTCCTGTAATGGGTTGCTCTGTTTTTCCAACTATATCATCAACCACCTCCAGGTAATCCTCTGGAACCCTTCTCTCAGGAAGTGCGTGCAGTTGCCGGTCCCGCGGTTCATCGATACTGATCTCACGCACACGTATGTTCTTGGGTTCGGGTTCGATTCGCGGCGCGTCGATTACAAGGTCGTGAGGTTGATTTACATTCTGGGGAGGAACTGGTCGGTGCTAGTGCCGCCGGAGGTCGAGGTCTATGAACTTAAAACTAATGCTTGGAGAGGGATCCAGACGGCGGTTCCTTATGTCATACCAGAATCTTCGTCTCAGGCGTTTTTGAATGGGGCTATCCATTGGATTGGGTATAACCCGGATGATAAGGTGGCTTCTGATCCGAGGTCGATTGTGGTGTTATACCATATGCACGACGAGGTGTTTGGGGAAATGGAGTTGCCGAAAGGCGGGGATTATGTGAACAGGCTGAATTTGTCGCTGGCCGTGCATCAAGATTCGATTTGCTTGTTGCATTGCCATCCGATGGAAGAGGATGGGCATCAGTTATATGGGGTTTGTTGGGTCTGGGTCATGAAAGAATACGGCTCGTCGGACTCCTGGGCTAAGCTGTTCACCATTAACATCGGAGAGCACGGCGGGATCGGGAGGGCGTTAGGTTTTAGGAAACAGGGGGACGTTCTGCTCGTGACTCACAATGACGAGCTGGTTTCATATGACTCGAGGAGTCAGAGAATTAGTCGGCTTGGATTGTATGGTGTAGCGAGATCCTTCGAAGTCATTCCATACATGGATTGTCTAGTTTTAGTGTAAGGAGAGGATGCACACTCTCCAGACAACCAATTATTTCCAGCAGAACATGGTTTGATGAGAAAACATGTTTTTATTTCATGGCTGGTTAGGTTGTAGGTACCTTATGTTGGATTTCGCTCTACTGAAGGAGGGAAGCATATGACACAAATATTAGAGAACCAGAGTGATTAGAGATACTTAGACTTTAGTTGTTGTATTTGGGTTGGTTACTGTTTCCACTAGAAGTTATTCTGGACTAGTGATGTGTATTCTTTTACTTATCTGTATGATGTTTTATGTTATTTTTTGGGAGTTTCAGATGGTTGATTGGATGTATGCAACTGTTAGTTGGGGCTCCTAACCCATTGCAACTGCTAGTTGTCCTAGCAAAAGAATGATAATAATCTCTTTGTTCCTGGTTTTGTTGGTTCATTATTGGTCAGACTAGATCACTCTAAGGTATCTCCAGGTTCAATTCTTTTACACTTCATGGAAGTTCATGTTGTTTTGTTTTGGTGGAATGCTTTTAGCAAGCGTTAGAGCTGCTAAAGGGATCATCTAAAAAGCTTCAAAACTTAAATTGGTTTACAACTTAGTGAGAATCTATCTTTGCAATTTGAAACCATTTGAGGTTGATCCATATATAGGTACTCACATGGGGTTTAATTCTGATGTACTTGCAATTTGATCTAGTTATCTTGTTTGCTTATTTGACATTGACACATGTTGGTGATGTTTGCTAAAGTAACTCTTCTGCTGATATATGACCCAACAAAAATATGCTGCTGATAGAAGAAGGTTACTCTCTCTTACTATAGGTAGCAGGAAGATAACATCGTTGGTCCTTGAGTTCACCAGATTGTGCGTTTTAGTTATTGACGTTGTAAGATTTGACAGTTTAATTCCCAAAAGCATCAATGCTCGTTCAATTGCATTTTAGTTGAAAATCTGTTATTTCTAACATGATGTGTCGATTAGGTTTCGTCAGTTCATGACTTTTGAGCCACAATACAGAGCCACAATACACAGTCAAGCTTTCATTTGGTGTGTTGTAAAATATGGGAGTGAAGTAGTTTTCCCTGTAGTAATTGATTGAAACCACAAATAAAATTCAGTGTTGGCTGCAGTGTGATTAAACTTATGACATCATTAGTCCAAGTTCTCACTTTCTGTTTCTACTTTAAGTCAAAGTATACAATTTCTTGGTCAATAATAAGCTGACTGTATTAGATTTATATTGATATTTGGTAACTAACAAGAGGCGGGTTGAGCGCATCACCAATTTGGCAACATCAAGATCATCCTGAATTACTGATATCCTAGTAAAGTTGGTTTGCCCAAAGTAGAAGCATGCCTCAACTTTTTTCTAAATTGAGGTTGATGGACCAATTCGTGCATAAAATATTGTTGGGACAATTTAGCAACTTAAGGATTTTAAGGAGCTTGGAAATAGTGCAAATATTGAGTTTAACTTCTTTTTTGGCATAGCTGCTCAAATTTTAAATGGTTTCTCAAGATTCAGCCGCTATTGGCCATTGACATTCCGTGTGATTTATGCTGCTTTTTGCTCAGTGTTTTGTGGCCTGCAACTGTAATAGATCAACTAATTGGCAATTCGGCATGTTACAGGATAATTCGTTTGAGAATTTGTTTGGTTTCTCTTGTTCATTATTCAAATTTCGATGTTTAAGAAACCTCGTCAGACCTGGTTCCGCTTGACATCATTCCGAATACATCAGAGAAAGGACATAAGCTCTTGAGATGTTTAGGAATCGACAGAAGCAGGACAGAGTACTGATAAAACTTGGTAAGCACTTTCAGAAGAATATGTAAGGTCAAGGTCACATGAAGGGTGAAAACATCTTTCCTCATCTAAGCTCGCTCACACTGATACTTTGAATGTGTCAAGCAATTTTTCTCCACTCCTTGGTCATTCAATCTATCTCCAGTAAGTATATTTATGTACAAATGGCACATGACTGTCCTTGTTTATGAGGGCGATTTTTGTTTTGGGCACAGTTTATGAGTGCGATTACATTTCTGTATAAATACCCTGTTCAATTTAGTACTGTAGGAAATGAGTAATCTCCGAGTTTTGCAAGTTCAATGTCTGTTTCCAGCGTGTCCGGCAATGGTGCCAGTGTCAATTTTCTAGAATGTCAACTTGCATTCTTTTGGCTCGTGGATGTCATGCTGTGCTCTAGCTAAATCTTCTGTGCATGGACACACCATTCATGTGCTTGTTGCTGCTAGCGTTGAGATGCTTATTAGTTGGAAAATACCAATGTGCTTACCTCCATGGTTGCAAATGTTGTTCCCGTGAAGTGTCTGAGAATTTCGTTCAATGCCAATCTAGGAGGAAATAACGTTATTTTGGAGGAGAGGACGATACCACTTCCACATGGATCTCATGTTCTTATGACTGTCAACTTTGTAAAAGGAGAACCATCGAAACTGCCATAGGACACACATAATGGTTTCTTAGCTAGTGGTCTTGCGCCATCAAATCCATCCTTAAAATCATTTGGGTTCTGATTCATTCAGATGATAGGACACACATAATGGTTTCTTAGCTAGTGGTCTTGCGCCATCAAATCCATCCTTAAAATCATTTGGGTTCTGATTCATTCAGATGATAAGATGTAACCGGAGAGATAGTTACATGCCTCTGTTCTGTGTTTGTCTTTGCGAGTGTTTCTGCAAGTTTATTAAGCTTACGTTCATTGCTTGATTCTAAATATCCTTGAGGGATGAGAACTTGTGATGACAAAGCATTTGGTTTGTTTGTGCTGCCTTCTCTCTATTATCTGGCCTGGCCTTACATCGGAGCACTTGATCAGATGATGGAACTCGAGTCCTTGGACGTTTTTCATCATATGTTTTGGCCAGATTTCTTATGGTTTAATACTCTGTTGATACATAAGGGCCAATCAAGAAGATGATTCCTCTTAACGGTCTCATTCAGAACTTATTTTGAATAAACTGCTTCCAGATTTCCAAATGACAGATCGTGCCTCTGCTTTCGGGGTTGACACGCCTGAAATCCAATGCCAAAATGCCTTGCAATGGACTGGTTTTGAAATTACTCTCTTAGATGATAAAGCACTTACTAGTTTTAAGGAGAGAGGGAGGGAGGGAGGGAGTAGCTGGGCCATTCTTTTTTTCTCCCTTGTTTATTAGTCTTTCATTTCAACTTAGTCAATTGCAACCACCTCTTTCGGCACAGATGGTTGCGCGTCAGGGATTCCCAACTCAAGAACTGAACTTAATCGGGTGTTCCATGGGCCTCTAGGTAGTCGAGTTTTTGTGCTCATGATTCTATATTTTTGAAAAACAACTTAATGGAATTATCAAACAATATCCCGAGCATATACAAAGTTTGTGGACAAGTCAGAACTGTGTCTAATAGATAACTAAAACATGACAATGACGGTGACTATCGCTATGACGGGATCAAATTTTGGGGTTAGTCGGTCAAATATGAAATTATTTGACCTAGAAGATTAATAATAGCTTCATAAATAATTAGCCATCGAAGTAGTTACGAAGTAAAAGCTTGCATCAAGGTCAATTTCCAATTTGAGGTGCCAAGTGAACCTGTAATGAAACATGCACTAATTTCCCAAACAATCCTCCGGCTAATTCTGCATACATTTCCATTATGTATAGAGTGGAATAATTGCCCAAAAAGTTATATACCTATTATACGGCAGCAACTTTAGTCTTAAACATTTCAATTGGCTAATTTCATCATAGACCTTTCAATGGTTTTCCAATATAGCAGAAATCATTAATGTGGATGCCGGCTGTCCTATGTGGCACAGTGATGGCCAGCACTAGCATGGACAATTATTGTATTTTGTTTAAAATTTTCTGAATTTTTCCTTTTTCCCCTTTTATTTACTTTCAATTTTCTTATTTCTTTTTTCCTATTTCCCTTCGCCGGTCACCGATTGTTATGGCCGGCTATAGGTAAGGGCCTTGCGGCCCTCATCGGATCTCGTCGAAGGGCATCACGGTCCTCACTTGTAGTTGGCGGGCAACCGCCAAAAGCTTGACACCACAAAAAATTTCAAACTGGTACACATTGTTTGTGATTTATTTGTGATACAAAAATGAGTTTTGATTAAATGTGGCATTGATGTACCAATATGATGAAATAAAATTAATTTGAGGTAAACGTGAAACTAATGTACCAATTTGGGATGTTTCCTGGTATTAACCCTAATTTCATTTCGCTTTACTCATTCCAACTAACCGAACAGGGCCTATAAGAACAATTAACAATTTAAGCTCACCATACAGATCTATTCCATACAACCTCGTGTTTCCTTTGCCGAAGTCCATGTCCTTGGTACTTTAACTGCTGGGAGGCCGGGTATGGACTCGAAATCGAATTGAGACTAGTAATCCAATCAAATTAAGCTACTAATGACATTGGATTTTAGATCTCGATCATAAAATGAATATCTTTACATCATGTTAGTATCGATGCCGGTATTGTCAGCTGAGATAAAGCCCATAACATGGACCATTTGTGTTACTGCAAAGGGTGGAGGAAGGCTGGCTACTTATGGGGCTCTGAACCCTTTGGAAGAATAAACTGGCGTCCCATAATGGTTCTTATTCTGCTAATCTAACTTCTATCTATCTGGCTCGAGCAGGTGATTCATAAGAAGGGAGCTAAGAGAAAAAGGGCCAGAAGAAACCAAATCTAGAAGACCCAGGCGACAGAGTTGTACAACTCAATACATAAGGAATGTCAGATGTGTAAAACGGAGTAGCTACCAGTGGAGGATTACTTCGAGATCATATGGGACGTTGGATGGCTGGTTTTTCAAGACAAACGGGAACTGCTAATGCTATTTACTGCGAAATGCTAGCCATTGAGAGATTCATATTAAACTTGTTTTTTTCGTCATTCAAGCAAAAATAGTGATAGAGTTGTGGAGTCTAATAGACGAAAGCAATATTAAAGCAGAGAGGCTTTTTACTGCTAAAGAGATACATGTAATTTTCATGTTTTTTTTGTCTGTCCTACTCTAACTCTCAACTCACTCTCAGATATTTGCCTTGCCTCTTACAAAGCGTGGAAATCGAAACTCACATCTGAAACTACACATTCCCACCCTTAGCCCCCCTTGAGAAGGTGAGGATTCGAACTCCCCACCTCCCCCTTCCCAAGTAGGAAAGGTGGCCACTGGGACAAACCCTAGTAGTTTAATTTTCATGTTAAAGTGAAGAAGAAAATACTACTATTAATGGCATATATGTAATTTCCACTATAATTTGTATACCCTAAGCTCCTGCTATATGTTGGGGCAACATCTTTTGTAGTTGTAACCTTGAAACTTGTAACTTTAAAAACCGATACTGATGTTGATAGTGAAGAAGAGATTGCCTAGTGAGTGTCTTTATTATTTTTTCTCTTCAACGATTCGTGTTCTGGTTTAACAAATAGTGAGAATAGCGAATATGGACAAAGGGAACATTGAAGATTGATCGATTTGACGACAAGGACTTTGGTTTTTAGAAGATGTAGCTCGAGAATCTGTTGCATTAAAAGAACTTACATTAGCCTCTGTAGAGATGGAAACTAGATTTGATCAAGCAAGAGAATTGTTAGATCGACAAGCTTTGGGTGTGATTCGTCTCAACTTGATGCGGAACGTTGCCTTGAACATTGCCAATGAGAAGACAATGGCGGGATTGATGAGAGAGTTGTCCAACATGCACAGAAAGCCATATGTGTCAGACATGATTATATTTGATTCGTTGTCCTTTCAATATGAAGATGGACGAATGTACTTGTGACAGATCACATCAACAAATTCAATGTGATCACAACTCCGTTGAATTAGGTGGAAATCAAATTTGATGACAAGGTAAAAGCTTTAATTTTATTATATTCTTTACCCGAAACTTGGAGTGCAACTATGACTGTAGTGAGCAATTCGTTTGGTCAGAAAAACTTGAAAGCTTCATGAATTCGAGATTTGATTCTTGATGAAAATATTCGCAAAAGAAAGCTGGGTGCCTTGAATAATGAAAGTAGAGGAAGAAGTAATCAATGAGATCGGAACCAATACCATTATAGATTGAAGTCTAGAAGAGGAAGAAGCAAATCGAGATCTCGTCGTGAAATAATTTGCTGGAATTGTGAAAAGAAAGGTCTAAGATGATATTGTAGAGCCCAAAATAAGAAAATTCAGTATTGAGATAAAAATTAGGGGGAGGAGAAATATGTGAACGAAACCCTTGAAGAGAAGCTTGACAACGATGCCTTAATTTTGAGTGTTGACAACCCGATTGAGTCTTGAATTCTGGATTCAAGTACGTCATTTCATTCTACTTCATGCAAAGAAATATTGGACAATTTTGTTGTTGGAAAGTTTTTAAAGGTTTATATTGCTGATGATGAACCTTTGGGTTTTATGGGGAAAAGGGTGATGTTCACATAAAGACCGCCAACGCATCAATGGAAGTTGCAAGATGTGCCGGGCTTAAGAGAAATCTGAATTCTATAGGTTAATTAGAAAGAACCGAAAACAGAACTATTTTTAAGAACTGTTATTGCAAAATTATTAAAGCTGCTATGGTTTTAGCGCGGGGAACAAAGTCAAGAATACTATACATGATTGGAAGTAGTAGACAAACAATTACAGTTGTTGAGTCAGAAGCTGATTCTAAACTGTGGCACCGTAGACTTGGACACATAGCGAAAATGAAATGTAGTTGTTAGCATCAAAGGGAAAACTACCCGATCTAAAACATATTAATATTTTGAAATTTGGGAGAGAACCAAAAAAGAAAAAAATAGAGTTGGTGCATATAGATGTATGGGGGCTAGCTCCTATTCATTTCCTTGGAAGTTTGATCTACTATATCACATTTATTGATGACTCTACTAGAAAGTTACGAGTTTATTTTTTGAAAAATAAATTTGATGTGTTTACTATTTTCAAAAGATGGAAAGCTAAAGTGGAGAATGAGACTGGCTTGAAGATTAAATGTCTAATATCTGACAATGGTGATGTGAGTATGATAGCTGTTCGTAAAATTCTGCACGTGTCAATGAACGTATTGAATAAGTAATACAATGATGAGAAGAGTATCATCCCACAGAGATTGATGATAATAAATCAATTAAATATTAAAAATAGACTAATTTTAAAATTTATCTAACAGATCAAAATATATTTGAGAACAAATAAAAATTGACAATTTTAAAAAACAAAATTTTATAAACTAAAGGCAGATAATCAATCAGGTAAAATATGTTAGAGTATCCGATTTCACCATAACCACTAGATATGAATTTCGGATCATTATGCATACAAGAACAATATCAAACATGTGATAGCGGAATTTCCTAGTCTATGTCATATCTCTAGGTATAGCAAACCTACTCAGTTTATCAATTCACTATATTTCTATGTGAATTTAAATAAACATAAGTGCATTAAAATCTGTGAATATTCCCGGTTTACAATGAATCTTTTGGACCGCCTTATCACCGAAAGTTACACAAATAACATGATATATTTCTATCCACATTTAATTCATGGTTATATATTATAAGGAGCAATTGCATATTATTACTTCTCAGTCTCAAACATGCACATCAGATCATTCAAGTGGTGGCCAATCACCTAAATGCATTAAGCACAATAATATATAACTCACATGAATGAAATTACTTGCAAAGCATAAAAAGCATGAAATTCATATCATCATGGTTATGCTACATCGTAGCTCTAACAAAGAAAATTAGAACATAATAAAAGAAGAAACGACAATAGAAATTAAACCGAACATCTTGAATCAAAGAACAAGAATTCTGTCACCACTTTTGTCTTCTCTTCAAAAAACTTGAAAAACTCTCAGAACACTGAAAACAAAAACGATCTAAAAAAGAAAAAACTCCATGTTCTCCCAAGTTATCCTATTTATATGATAACATCCAGGACTCGTCTCACAAGACAATTGCTTCTTTTTCGCATAAAATTAGGGAATAAATCGCAGAATTCCTAATGTGATATCCACCTTCTAACTCTTCTCTGGGTCGCATATTCCTTTCCTTCTTTTTGCCATATTTTCTTTATTTTCTCTATATTTCAATATTCTGTATAAACAAGGAAAAATTAAGTAAATAAAAGGAAATCCAAATATATTCTAACAAATATTGCATTATTTATTGCCTAGAGTAGATAAAATAACTCTATTTTTATAGAGTTATCAAACCCTCAAACTTAACATTTTGCTAGTCCTCGAGCAAAAGCAAGATATAAGACATACTCAAGCTAACAACCCCCTCCATGACTTCCTTCCATAATTGCTCGAAATCACAATTCAAAGAAAAACACAAATTTCATCCAAACATTGAAATAGATTCATAAGTTAAAACCGATTCTAACTATGTGATCCAAGTGTGTGTGTGAGTCCTCATCTTTTCGAATTATATGCAATCCAAATAAGTTCACATTGGTATGCAAACTCTCAAAAACTCTTTATAATTATAACCAAATCTCATAGGTTTGCTTTTCATTCCTCTCTCCACTAATGTAAGCTAATCATCCAACCAAAAATCAATAGGACTTTCTTCAGGTTGTAATGTAAGGCTGGGCTAACGGTGAGATAATGCTAAATTTAAGCTCAAATCACCCATGAACACATTGATTTCTAGGATCTAATTAGAGCACATGCCACTATCCCAAATTTCATATCTTCAAAATAATATTTCTGCCACTACGGATCATCATTCTTCCTCTTTTTTTTCCATTTTTTTTCTCTTTTTTTTTTTCATTGCTTTATGGTGGAGTTCCTCCCTAAGTCCCTCCTAATATAACGTGAACATTCCCAACCCATTGAGTATCCAAAAGGCTCACTCAATTGAAAGTTGGATAGGAAACCATAAAAGCAATATTTTCTTTTTCTCTTTTTTTTTTTTTGAAGATACACCCCAAACAACCGTAGCAATCAAATTATTTCCATGCTCCACCCTTCCTCCCAAATTGCTATTATGCTCAAATAAACTTTAATCCTAAAAAAAATCAACATGTTCATGGGGCGTGGGACAATGATATAATTTGGCAAAAGGCAAGCTAAAAAGTACGTGGGTGCCAATAAAAGATTGGATAATAATTAAGGCTCAACAGGGTGACTATAGATAAATAAACAGGGTTGGCTTGAAAGGCTCAATCGATCCAAAAATTGCCTAAATCATTTTCTCAGTTGGATGTAGCCTAGGATTTCGCCTCAAGAGAAAATCAAACAAATTCTAAGATTTGGGTGAGATCTAAGAAAAGCATATACTTCACATGAATGTTCTCTAGATGTACACACTACTCAAAAATTAAGGACTTCTAGTGCTCAGTAAGTGGATCGACATCATCAGAATCAAAATTAACTCACATATCATTCGCAAGTTTGAACAAAATTTAAATTTTCCTAAGAATCACAAAAATTCACAACAAGGAATGCAACTAAAAAACAAATTCAGATTTAGCAAAAAAAAAATTGAGCAAAAATTTTGTCTCCCTCCAAACTTGAATGAAGCATTGTCCTCAATGCGAAAAACAAAAGAACAAAAGAAAAATAGGAACAAGAAAACTCCCCTTGCTATAGGATGTGTCCATGGATGGTCTTGATGACTAAACTCCAAAAAGGTGATCCTTCAAGAAAGAAAATTAACCTGGATAAAAATTATTAATCATGTTTTTTTTTGAAAAAAAATGAACGTAAAAATTAATGAAGAAACATAATAAAAATGCTTGGGTTGCCTCCCAAGAAGCGCTTGCTTTATAGTTTTCAGCCAAACTATCTCAAATGTCGCTATTCTGGAGGATGAAGTTGAATAGTGGTCTTCTGCTTGTTATAACCACCTTCGAAGTAGGGCTTCAAACGTTGACCGTTTACCTTAAATGTGCCTTCGGTGTCATGTGCAACTTCAACTGCTCCGTATGGAAATACTTGTGTGACTGTATAAGGACCAGACCATCGAGAACGTAACTTTCCTGGAAAAAGTTTAAGACGAGAGTTATAAAGTAAAACTTTTTAGCCAATTTCGAACTCTCTTCTGAATATGTGTTTATCATGCCATCTTTTGGTATGCTCCTTGTACATCTTAGCATTTTCATAGGCCTCATTGCGAAATTCCTCCAATTCATTTAGTTGCAACAATCTTCTTTTACCTACAGACTGCATATCAAAATTCAGAAATTTCAATGCCCAATATGCTTTGTGCTCTAATTCTACAGGTAGATGACAAGCCTTCCCAAACACTAGCCTAAAAGGAGACATCCCAATTGGGGTTTTGAATGATGTCCTATAGGCCCAAAGTGCATCATCAAGTTTCATTGACCAATCTTTCCTAGAGGCATTCACCGTTTTTTCTAAAATTCTCTTGATTTCCCTATTTGAAACCTCTACTTGACCACTAGTCTGAGGATGATAAGGGATTGCAACCTTATGTGTGACTCCATACTTACTCAAAAGTGCTTCAAATTGTTTGTTGCAAAAGTGTGTCCCCCTATCACTTATGATTGCCCTAGGAGTGCCAAATTGCGTAAAAATATTTTTCTTCAAGAATTTGATAACATCCTTAGCATCATTTTTTGGCAATGCTACAGCTTCTACCCACTTAGACACATACTCCACAGCCACTAAAATGCATAAATTACCATAAGAAGATGTAAAGGGTCCCATGAAATCAATACCCCAAACATCAAATAATTCACACACAATAATGTTGTTTAAAGACATCTCATTTTTTCTAGAAATATTTCTAGTTCTCTGACACCAGTCACATGAAGCTACAAAGGAGTAAGCATCTTTAAAAAGTGTGGGCCAATAAAATCCAGATTGTAAAACCTTAGCTGCAATTTTGGTGGCACCAAAATGACTACCTGCCTCTTTGTCATGACAATGATGCAGAATATTTGCATTTTCTTTGTCTGGAACACATCTCCTTATGACCTGGTCTGCACATACCTTAAAAAGAAAAGGTTCTTCCCAAAAATAATTTTTAACATCAGAAAAGAATTTTTTCTTCTGTTGGTATGACAATTCAGGAGGAAAATTATTACTTACCAAATAATTCACAAAATCAGCGTACCAAGGAATTTTTGTGGATTTGATGGAAAAAATTTTCTCATCAAGGAACTCTTCCATAATTGGACTTACCTCTTCCTTTAAATTCGGAATTCTTGACAAGTGATCTACAACTAGATTTTCAGTCCCCTTCTTATCTTTGATTTTCAAATCAAATTCTTGCAGCAATAGAATCCACCTGATTAAACGTGGTTTTGATTCTTTCTTTTCAAGCAGATACTTAAGAGCAGAATGGTCAGAATAAACTATAATTTTTGAGCCAATTAAATAAGAACGAAATTTATCAAAAGCAAAAACTACTGCCAAAAGTTCCTTTTCTATTGTTGAATAATTCAATTGTGCACCTGACAAGGTTGGACTGGCATAGTAAATGGTTTGAAAAATTCCATTCTTCCTCTGTCCCAAAACAGCTCCCACTGTAGAATCGCTAGCATCACACATTAGCTCAAAAGGTAAATCCCATTTTGGTGCTGCCATAATTGGTGCTGATATTAACTTCTCCTTTAAAGTGTTAAAAGCCTGCACGCATTCATCAGTAAAATTAAATAGTGCATCTTTTACCAAAAGATTAGATAGGGGTCTAGCAATTTTTTAAAAATCTTTTATAAACCGCCTGTAGAATCCTGCATGCCCCAAAAATCCTCTAACAAGTTTCACAGATGTTGGTGGAGGCAATTTTGCAATAACCTCCACTTTGGCTCGATCGACCTCTATTCCATTTCTAGAAATCTTATGCCCGAGCACTATTCCTTCCTGTACCATAAAATGACACTTCTCCCACTTTAAAACAAAGTTAGTCTCCTCACATCTTTGTAAGACCAAAGCCAAATTATTTAAACAAGAGTCAAATGATGCGCCAAAAACGGAAAAATCATTCATAAAAATCTCAATATATTTTTCAACCATATAAAAAAAAATAGCCATCATGCATATCTGAAAAGTAGCTGGTGCATTACAATGACCAAAGGGCATTATTCTAAAAGCAAAAGTACCGTAGAGACAAGTGAAAGTAGTTTTTTCTTGATCTTCTGGTGCAATAGGAATCTGATTATACCCTGAATATCCATCAAGAAAGCAATAAAACTCATATCCTACAAGTCTTTCCAACATCTGATCAATAAATGGTAAAGGAAAATGATCTTTTCTAGTGGCATCATTCAATTTTCTATAATCCATGCACACACGCCATCCAGTAACTGTCCTAGTAGGAATCAATTCATTATTGTCATTTTTCTGAACAGTCATACCGCCTTTCTTTGGCACAACTTGCATAGGACTTACCCAGGAACTATCAGAGATAGGATAGATGATCCCTGCATCAAGTAACTTAATTACCTCAGCTTTCACCACTTCTTGCATTTTCGGGTTCAAACGCCTCTGAGGTTGGATAGTGGGTTTATGTTGTTCCTCCATCAAAATTTTGTGCATGCAAATTGAAGGACTAATTCCCTTGATGTCAGCTATTTTCCATCCAATTGCACATTTATGTTCTCTCAACACTCTGAGCAGTTTCTCCTCCATCAAATCTGTCAAAGAAGAAGATATAATTACTGGTAAAGAAGAAATTCCATCTAAATAAGCATATTTCAAATGAGAAGGTAAGGGTTTGAGTTCAAGAATAGGAGACTCTTCAATTGATGGCTTAAGCTTCGTTGTGTGTTGTCCCGACTCCTCAAATTTTGTTGCCCTATGCCTTGAATATGTTGGATTTGCCTCCATAAAATTTGCATACTCCATTATCTCCTCATTCTCAATTTCTTTGTCTTTTGGTTGAACCAAACATGCTTCAAGTGGATCTTTTAAAATATTTTCTTGAAAAACATTACTCACCAACTTATCAACTGTCTCAACTCTAAAACAAGAATTATCATCAGAGGGATACTTCATTGCTTTAAAAACATTGAAAGAAACAAGATTATCTTGAACTCTAAGAATCAACTTCCCCCATTGTACATCAATAAGAGCTCTTCCTGTTGCTAGAAAAGGACGACCTAAGATAAGTGGTAACTCAAAATCTTCCTCCATGTCAAGAACTATGAAATCTGTAGGAAAAATAAACTTGTCAACTTTTACCAATACATCTTCCACAATACCTCTCGGATATTTAATTGATTGATCAGCCAGTTGAAGCGACACTGTAGTTGCTTTTACTTCACCCAATCTTAATTTCCTAAAAACAGAGAAATGCATCAAATTAATACTTGCACCTAAATCACACAATGCCTTTTCAAAGTAAGAATCTCCAATAGTGCAAGGAATTGTAAAACTCCATGGATCTTTTAACTTCGGAGGTAATTTATTTTGTAGGATGGCCAATCATTCCTCATTCAACTTCACAGTTTCGTAATCCTCTAGCTTTCTTTTGTTTGCCAAAATCTCCTTCAAAAATTTTGCATAGCTAGGCATTTGCGCTAAAGCATCTGCAAAAGGAATATTAATGTGCAATTTTTTAAAAACATCAAGAAATTTAGAAAATTGCTTATCTATTTTGTGCTGCTGGAGTCGCTGAAGGAATGGAACTGGTGGCACGTATGGCTTGGGATTATCTGAAAAAAGTTTGCTCTTTCCTATCTCCTTTGGTTGTTTCTTGACCTCTTCTTCTTTGTCTCTGGAAATCTCTTGTTTGGTAGCTTCTTCACCCACTTGTTTACCACTTCTCAGGGTTATAGCTTTTACATTTTCAATTGGATTTTTCTCTGTGTTACTAGGCAAAGAACCCCGTTGTCTCCCAGACATCATGTTTGCTAACTGCCCACTTGCATCTCCAGATTTCTAATTGAAGCCTATTGGTTCTGAAATCTCACATCTGTGCTCTTGATGAAGTCCTGAGTAGTGTTTGCAAGTTTTGTGACTATATCTTCTAGATTGGACTTTGTCTCTTCTGGTTGTTTGAATCCCGGTGGCAGTCTTGTCACATTTTGATTATTCCATGAAAAATTTGGATGATTGCGCCATCCCGAATTGTATGTGTTGGAGTAGGGATTATTCTGTGATATGTTAAAATTCCCAACAAAGTTAGCATTTTCATTAGATTGAGCAAAAGTGTTACCTACCTGACATTCTGTGCTAACATGTCCTCCACCACAAAAATCGCATGTCATATTCTGAATTTTCATGCCTGAAACACTCATATTATCTATCTTTTTGTTGAGTGCTTCAATTTGCGCAGCAATTGCCGTGAAAGCATCCACCTCACGAACTCCGCTAGCTTTTCGCACTAGTATCCTCCCAGTAGGCCACTGATAACTATTGGATGCCATCTTCTCTAATAAGTTGTAGGCTTCTTCTGGTGTTTTATTATTCAGAGTTCCCCCTGCAGATGCATCAATCATAGAACGGAGATTTGTACTACACCCATTATAAAAAGTTTGTACCTGCATCCATACGGGTAATCCATGATGTGGGCATCTCCTAAGAAACTCCTTGAATCTTTCCTATGCTTCATACAATGATTCATTATCCATCTGCATAAAATTAGTAATATCGTTATGCATTTTTGCAGATTTTGCAGGTGGAAAGAACTTACCAAGAAATTTTTGGGCCATATCATTCCATGTAGTGATTGATCCCGCAGGAAGAGAAGAGAGCCAACCTTTAGCTTTGTCTCTAAGAGAGAAAGTAAATAATCTCAATCTAATAGCATCATCTGAAACTCCATTATATTTAATTGTGTCACAGATTTCAAGAAAAGCATCGATGTGAGCGTTTGGATCATCGCTTGGTAGCCCACTAAATTGCACTGATTGTTGAAGCATTTGAATCAGTGATGGCTTGATCTCAAAGTTGATTGCTTGAATTGCAGGTCTCCTGATACTTGATGTGGTGCCCTCAACTGTTGGCGCAGCATAATCTTTCAAGAGTCTACGTTGATTTCTACCATCATCAACTCCCTCCATCTTTTTAATGTGATTTCTCTGTTCTCTCAGTCGCCTTTTAAATGTGCGTTCGATTTCTGGATCAAACTCAGTAAGTTTTCCTTGTTGGCTACGTGTCATACACCAATGTATACTCTGAAAAAAAATAAGATAAAAGCTAGATTAAACTTAGAATTATCCGATATCAATATTAATTGGTATTAAATAAACAATCCTCAGCAACGGCGCCAAAAACTTGTTCGTAAAATTCTGCACGTGTCAACGAACGTGTTGAACAAGTAATACAATGATGAGAAGAGTATCGTTCCACAGAGATTGATGATAATAAACCAATTAAATATTAAAAATAGACTAATTCTAAAATTTATCTAACAGATCAAAATATATTTGAGAACAAATAAAAATTGACAATTTTAAAAAACGAAATTTTATAAACTAAAGGCAGATAATCAATCAGGTAAAATATGTTAGAGCATCCGATTTCATCATAACCATTAGATATGAATTTCGGATCATTATGCATACAAGAACAATATCAAATATGTGATAGCGGAGTTTCCTAGTCTATTTACTATCCTATCTCTAGGTATAGCAAACCTACTCAGTTTATCAATTCACTATATTTCTATGTGAATTTAAATAAACATAAGCGCATTAAAATCTGTGAATATTCCCGGTTTACAATGAATCTTTTGGACGACCTTATCACCGAAAGCTACACAAATAACATGGTATATTTCTATCCACATTTAATTCATGGTTATATATTATAAGGAGCAATTGCATATTATTACTTCTCAGTCTCAAACATGCACATCAGATCATTCAAGTGGTGGCCAATCACTTAAACGCATTAAACACAATAATATATAACTCACATGAATGAAATTACTTGCAAAGCATAAAAAGCATGAAATTCATATCATCATGGTTAGGTTACATCGTAGCTCTAACAAAGAAAATTAGAACATAATATAAGAAGAAACGACAATAGAAATTAAACCGAACATCTTGAATCAAAGAACAAGAATTCTGTCACCACTTTTGTCTTCTCTTCAAAAAACTTGAAAAACTTTCAG
This sequence comes from Syzygium oleosum, assembly GCF_021117445.2. NCBI lineage: Eukaryota > Viridiplantae > Streptophyta > Magnoliopsida > Myrtales > Myrtaceae > Syzygium > Syzygium oleosum. The sequence continues at coordinate 1,073,621 of NW_026607500.1, read as the reverse complement.
AACACTGAAAACAAAAACGATCTAAAAAAGAAAAAACTCCATGTTCCCCCAAGTTATCCTATTTATATGATAACATCTAAGACTCGTCTCACAAGGCAATTGCTTCTTTTTCGCATAAAATTAGGAAATAAATCGCAAAATTCTCAATGTGATATCCACCTTCTAACTCTTCTTTGGGTCGCATATTTCTTTCCTTCTTTTTGCCATATTTTCCTTATTTTCTCCATATCTCAATATTCTGCATAAACAAGGAAAAATTAAGTAAATAAAAGGAAATCCAAATATATTCTAACAAATATTGCATTATTTATTGCCTAGAGTAGATAAAATAACTCTATTTTTATAGAGTTATCAATAGCAAGGAGTTCAAGTAGTTTTGTGCAGAGAACGGAATCATGATAAGAACAGTTTTCAACGGACCATAGCAAAACAGAATTGTTGAGATGATGAACAAAACTCTAAATGAACATGGAAGAAGTAAAATGCAGATTACCCAAAACATTTTAGGCAGATGCAATTAATAACACAACACTATATCTCATCGGTTGAGTTCCACTTAATTTCAAGTTACTAGAAAAATAATAGATTTAAAAGAATGGGGAAAAGAATGTGAATCACTCGCACCTCAAAGTTTTTTTTGTTGTGTTTTATTGTTGCAACCCAAATTTTTCCAACAGGATCGAGGAAAAGGATGGGTTTAGAGGTAGTGCCCAAAGGCGGGTTAACGGTCCTCGATTAGGTGTGGGCTCTCCCAAGCCCATGTCTCGTGCAACATTAGATTTCATTTTTCTAAGTTCAATTTGTCTAAGAGATTTCTAGGAGTCGCTACTAGCCTTTTGGGGTGGGCTAGAAATCAAACAAGACACGGGAGTTTTGTCTCATTTTCTACACAATCGGTGATTTAACTAAGTCTGGGGACTTGATTATGCTAATCGTTTAATTAGCGCCCTTTTAGAACTTATAACTCAGTGGGATTGTTCATCTAAGTGATCACACGTCTTTTTACTAATTTTGATCCTAAAGGTTTTTGAGTCGCTACGTGTTTATGCAAATATTCTTTGTGGGTTTATTATGTTCCTAAGGGTTGTCCTAACCATTATAAAAAGGAACAAAAAACAACCAATTTATTTAAAGTGCGGGAATAAAATATCCAAGTATCGAAAGCTCGAAATAAGAGTGCGGTAATGAAAACCTGATACTAGTCGGGCAAAGAATATTACATCGCATTGTTATAAGCGTTGAGACATGAACCCCCATAAGCTTGACCCGATAGTAAGTCGGACAAAGAATATACATTGCCTTGTTATAAACCTTGGGACATGAACCCCCATAAGCTTGAGATTAGAAACCACTCTTATTCCTAAAAATTTGAGTTAGCTTACGGCAAGCTTAAATTTTACTCATTTTATTCTAAACCAATCTAACAATTATTTAGGAAAATGATCATAAGTCTAATTGATTTTATTTGCTAAGCCAGACTATATCAACTAAAGTCTAAGCTAACTATCCTAATTAACACTAAGTTAGACTAACACCCTAATGCTACCAACCACCATGAACCGCCACCTCCAATGCTTCCGGCTGCCGGTCTCCATCATTGATGTCGCCAATCACTCAATTCAAACATTAGCAAGCTCACACAAATTAATCGACAATCAAGAACCTCGATTTAGGTTCAGTAATTTGATGTTAATCATGCGATTTGATTATCCATCCACCTCATATAGTTAGGAATTGATTAATTAATGGTAAGCGGTAATTAACTTCCACTTGCATATCACAAAGCGGTAGACTAATCACAAAGTGCCTAATTAGTCCCCTTTTCTAAACCACTCGCCGAGGAATTCATGCATCACTAATCAAAATCAAGGCAATCAATCATCCAATCAATCATTGGTAAGGTCATTTAAGCATGCAATTAGACTAATTAGCTTTGATAATCAAGAAATCAATTAGTTGCCCGAATGGGTAACTTCATTGTTTTTCCCTTAAATGACCCTTTGTGTTTCAGTGGCTCAACCTAATCAAAGGATGTTCAATATTTATGAAACACCCATGGATTTGCATCTTATTAAGTCTACTTCAATTCATTGGAAGACAACAATTTGAGTTCAGCTTCACATTTTCTTGATATCACCGAAATACCAGGTCGGTTAGTTTTTATCCCTAAATCAGACCCAGTTCTTTGACAAATCAATTGACCTATCAAACCAAATTACAATTTTATGAAATTTACCTCGTTTTTTTTTTGGTCGAAATAAAGCTGCATTTCATTTAAGTAGGAGAACCAAAAAGACCCATTAAATGGGCTTCAGTACATAAAAGGTCTAAAAGAGTTTGAGGAGGCGAAACAACCCAATTTGAAGGTAGGGAATTGCGTCCGTGGGCTTTAGCGGCCCAGTCCGCAATAAAATTTGCCTCCCTTCTACAGTGTTGGATCCGAATATGAGGAAAACACTCTAACAAAGCAACACATTCGGACAAGAGAGCTCTGACCTCTCAAGGTGTCTGACAGGGACTGTGCAAGGCATTGACCAAAGTAAGATTATCTGACTCCAACACTAGATTCTCCTTTTCTCTCTCACGCTGGAGCAGAAATTTTACGGTTTGTAACAAAGCATGTGTTTCCACTTGTAGGGAGGAAGCCGCACGGACAAAAGAAGAGAATCCATCAACAAGCCTTCCCTGGTGATCACGACACACGCAAGCTACTACTCCTTCTTCCCTTCCCGGTGTGTAGGCTCCATCAATATTTATTTTAAGATTCCCGAGCGTCGGTGGACACCAAATCTGGGATGAGCTGGTTGGGTTTTGGAGGGTTTTCGCGTTGTGCAGGCCCCAAGTGCTAATGATTCTCGAACTTGCAAGAGCAGTTTCCACAGTAAAAGCCGGATCTGGGCGTTGTTTTCTGAATACGAAATGGTTCCGCGCCTTCCATATCTGCCAAAGGACCGAGGCTATGACTTCCAGATCAAGTGAGTTGTCCCGATTTGCTGTCCGATTTGCTAACCAAGCTTCGATTCTTGATAAACCTTGTGATGGAATATGTATGCCAAGTTGTGGGTGTGACCAAACTCTGTTTGTCCATGGGCATAACAGGAAAAGGTGTTCGATTGTCTCTGGGACTTCTTCATTGCACAATGTGCAAAACGGATCTGGTACGATTTTTCTTCGATAGAGATTTTCCTTTGTGGGTAAAGCATTTTGGCATAGAGACCACATAAAAATTCTTACTTTAGGAGTAATTTTCAAATTCCAAATCCTTCTCCAAAGGCTACGGGGCACTTGATAGGAAGATGATGCTGAATCATGGCTTTTGTTGTGCTCGGCTGCTTTTATGCTGTTGTATCCATTCTTTACTGAATACTCGCCTGATTGAGTCCCTGTCCATATCAGCTGGTCAGTTGTTATTTGAGGTCTAACTGGGATCGATAGAATTTCATTGACTGTTTGAGCATCAAAGCTATCCTTAAGACGCTGGGTATTCCATGTATTCTCCTCTGAATTAATGAAATCAGCCACCAAGGAAGGTTCACCTCTGGGTGCGGTCCTCCAATTACTCCCCTTCTCAACCATTTGTCTTCTCTAACTCTTATTTTCTTTCCATCCCCCATGACCACCGCACCCGATGAGCAATTGAGTCTCTTCCCATTAGTAAGCTTTGCCACCCCCACGAAGAACGTGTGCCTTTTTCCGCATGCCAAAAGTCTCTATGTGGAAAGTAGATTCCTTTTAGTATCTGGCTCCAAAGAGATGACGAGTTCTGAGAGAGTCTCCAGGCCTGTTTACCCAGCATTGCTTTGTTTAAGACAATTAAGTCTTTGAAGCCTAACCCTCCCATGTCTTTCCTAATTTTGAGAATTTTCCATCTTTTCCAATGCATGCCTGGTTTAGCTACAGTGTTCTTCCACCAAAAGGCAGCAATTCTGTGCTCAATTGTCTTACAAATGGACACTTGGGACTTTAAAAATAGACATTGCATGCTTGTGGAAGAGCACTGAACCACGTTTAATAAGAATTTCTTTTCCCGCTTTGGACATTAAATTCTCCTTCCATCCTTCCAGTTTAGTATTCACTCTCCCCAAGATCCATGCGAACATTTCTTTTTTAGAACATCCCCAATCCGATGGAATTCCTAAATATTTAGCTGTTTTATCAATCACAGGAACTCTCAGCTCTCTAGCTAGATTTACTTTTAGGCTTTGAGGGCAATCTCTACTGAAAAATATTCCAGACTTGTTGAGATTAATCGTTTGTCCTGAAGCTAGACAATACTGGTTTAGAATGTTAGCCAGATTCTGGCATTCCTTTAACTTCCCGTCTAAAAAGAAGATAGAATCATCTGCATAGAATAAGTGGGAAAGAGTGGGACACCACCTGTTTAGTTTGATGCCTTTGATGTTGCCAATCTCCACGGCTTTCTTGATAAGCGTAGATAGAACATTTGCCACCAAGATGAAGAGATAAGGGGATAGCGGGTCTCCTTGTCTAATACCCCTTGACGGTTGAAAGTACTGAGAAGGTTGTCCGTTAAATTTCACACTAAAGGAAACAGTAGATACGCATTGCATCACCCATTGTACCCACTTATGGTGGAATCCCATTTTGATTAGGCAGGCCTCCAAAAAATCCCACTCTATTCGATCATAGGCTTTTTGCATATCCAACTTCAATATGGCCTGAAATTTCTTCTTTCGCCTTCTAACTCTAAGTTGATGGAGTACCTCTTGCACAACCAGGATGTTGTCTTGAATTTGTCTCCCACTCACGAATGCACTTTGCTCCATTGCAATTAGTTCGGGTAACCAAGTCTTCAATCGGTTAGCTATCACCTTAGCGATAATTTTGTATACAAAGTTGCATAGGCTAATAGGGCGAAACTGTTCTAGTCTTTCTGGGTTAGGGTTTTTGGGTATGAGGGAAATCACGGTTTTGTTAAAGTCTGGTTGCATCACCCCGGATACAAAAAAATCTCTCACTGCTTTGAAAATATCGCACTTCAAAATTTCCCAATGGTGTTGATAAAATAGCCCATTAAGACCATCCGGCCCGGGTGCTTTTGAGGCCCCTAGCTGGAAAACTACTCCCTTTACTTCCTCTAAAGTAACCTCAGCTACTAACTGGTCATTTATTTCCTTCGACACCACCTGGGGGCACTGATCCAACACGGGCTGGAAGTCTCGAAACCCAACTGATTGATACAAATTTTCAAAATAATCTATGGTCATATTCTTCAGTTGGTCCTGGTCCCTAATCCAATCTCCATCTGAGTTCTGCAGCATTTTGATTCTGTTTCTTAGCCTTCGTTGGATAGTGGTCGGATGGAAGAATTTAGTATTTTTATCACCCCATTGAAGCCAGTTAATTCTGGATCTCATTCTCCAGTACATTTCCTCTTGCTGCCACAATTTTCCAATCTCCCATTGTAAAAGACATACTCGCTCCCTATCATAGAAGTCACATTCTTGTTTATAAGTTGTTGAAGTTCTTGTTTCAAATAATTGATCTTTTGATGCCCATTGGAGAACCTCTTCCCGCTCCATTTGGCAAGTGCAAGAGTCACTGCACGTAATTTCCTGGAAAGATCTGTCTCTTTTAAAAGAGGGGACTCCCAAGAATAAGTAATCACATCTCGGCACTCCACATCTTCCAGCCAAAATGCTTCAAACTTAAATTCCTTTTTTCGTTTCACTCGATCTGCCTCCAAAGATGATAGAATTGGACTGTGGTCTGATCCAATAGCAGGTAGTGCAAAAACTTTAGCTTCTGGGAACAGTAATTGCCATTCCACTGTACAAACCACCCTATCCAGCCTTTCCTTCACAAAATCATCGCCTTCCCTATTGTTTGCCCAAGTGAATGCGCAACCCTTACTGTCCAAGTCCATTAAGGAACAGTCATTTAGAAGCTCTTGAAAAGCATTCATTCTATAATTTTCAGCTATCCTCTTACCTACTTTCTCCCAATAATGAAGTACTTCGTTGAAATCCCCAATACATACCCATGGAAGAGAATTTGAGGAGCTAATCTGTCTTAGTTCCTCCCATGGTTGTAATCTTTTTTGGTACACAGTCGACGCATGAAGGCACGTGATGCGCATCTTTTTGCCACTATCCATCTCCTCGTAAATCGTATCTATAAACTCCTCAGCCATACGTTCAATATTCAAAGATACCCTATCATTCCATAACACCGCTAGCCCCCCTGCTAAGCCTATGGGATCCACTACACAACAATAGGGGAACTTCAACCTCTTCTTTATTCTTTGAATCACCATCTCCTGGTTCTTTGTTTCCATTAAGAACACTACGTTGGGCTTTTCTTGAACCACAAGGGCTCTTAGTGCTTGGACTGTCAGGGGATTGCCCAGACCCTGACAGTTCCAACTAATGAGCGTCATTTGTCACTTGGTGGCTTATTAGGGCTAGCCACCAAAGTCCATCTTCCTGGCCCCTCCACCTCAAAAATCGGGGTGTCTATCATTTGAGTCTCATCAATTTCTCCCTGCAAACTTCCTCTCAGTCCATAGGGATTATAGCGTTTAATCTTTTTGCTAGATGATGCCATTGAATCCATACCTATAAGCTTCAGTTTTTTAACCTTTGCCGAACCCTCTTTCTTTTCCTGGCTTCTCTGGTTCTGGACCAATACTGGTGACGAGGGTATAGTACCCCCGTATCCTGTCGTCTCTCTATCTTGGTGACGGTTACACAGGACACTTGATGCAACATCCACCATCTCTGCTTCCGTCACCTCCACAATTTCTTTGTCTTTGTTATTGCAAGTTGGCTCAAAAGGAACCAACTGAGTTGAGATCTCTAGTGTCTCGGGGATAAGTTCATCCTCGTCATCAACTTTCTCTTGTTTCCCATAAAAGGCCTTCCAAAACGGGCTATGTTCCCGAACTTCAGCTCGCAGCCATTGACCAAAGCACATCTCCTCTTTTCTTTCCAGTTTCTCTTCATCAAAAGGGATCTCTTTGCAGTACATTGCATAGTGTCCCAATTTCCCACATGAGTAACAGAAATGTGATAGTCGTTCATACCGAAAATCCAACCACATGTACTTCCCTTCCAACTTGATCAGCTTGCCAGATTTGAGTGGTTCCTGTAGGTTAATTTCTACTCTTGCTTTCCCTGCTTTTAGTGAGACACCATCTTTAGTTTCCACTCTAGCTTCTGTAACTTTTCCCAACTCTTGGACAGCTCTACAAATAGCCTTCTCAGTATCCCTTTCCAAGGGCAAACCATACACGTGGACCCAAAACGCACAGGTTGTGAAATCATAACATTGAAGGGGGGTATTGGGAATCCAAGGTTTCAGAATCACCAGATGATTTGAAAAGAGCCAAGGGCTATTCTCCAAAACCTTATTTTTCTCCTCTTCCTTTCTAAATTTAAACACATACAAGCCAGACTCACGTTGTGTGATATCAACATTTTCAACTTTCCAAGCCCTTTTCATCGTATTCTGAAAGGCTTGAAAATTGATGGAAGGGTTGGACATGAACTTACCCACTAAAATTAGTTGGCATTCCTCAAGTTTTTCCTTCGGCACTGCATCCTCCCATTCTTCAATCGTCTCTTCTGACCATAGTCTACCTAACCTTTTGCAGAGCGAGGCCAATCGAGCATTTCCTTCCTCAGTTTCTTCCATGGTGACTAGAAGAGAGATGCTTTAGTAACAGGAACCCTAGGGGAAGAAATTGCGTACTGCTGCATGTAAAAATCAGATTAAGGAGAGTGGGAAAGAGGCCTCTGGACCCGATGGAGCATTGAAGGGAAATCAGATTTCATGGGTAGGGTTTATGAAAAGGTGACAGCAAATTTAGGGTTTAATGCCAAATTGCAAACAGAAAACGAAACTCTAGGTGGTGAGTAATTCTAGACTAAAATATTCTAGGGAAAAGGTCGAGATTGCAATGGATAATGGACAGTTTTTGTGGAAGTGGTGATCTATTTGGGATGGAAATGTTGAAAATCGTGCTTGCTTCATCTTCTGTGGGCATGGAGGTAGAGAAGACTCTACATAGTTGAGAGAGTTTCGAGCAAGGTGTTCTTGGTTACTCCGCCCAGTTTCTGGATGGAAATGTTGAAAATCGTGCTTGCTTCATCTTCTGTGGGCTGAGAAAAGTCCAAAGCAAACTGTAAGATGGGAAGAGGGGAACAACTGGGAAAAGATAGGGTTTATGCGAAAGGAACTACCATGGAGGTAGAGGAGACTCTACATAGTTGAGAGAGAAAAACTTCGTCCTCTACATGGTAGAGGAGACTCTGGTCCGATTGAAATTTACCTCGTTGGACAGCTATGAATGTCACCTAAAACTTTGTAGTTCATGAGTTTTCAATATTTTATTGTTAAGACCTCCTAAATCCCAAAATACCGAGACATGCTCAATCAAACTCCTAATTCCAGATTTAACTTCAGTTCAGCACTTTGTCTAATTTCAACTTCAACTAGATCAATTCATCTGAACAAGCACACTGACTCTCTGAATTCCAAAAACATAAAACCTCATAACATGCATATTATCAATCGATGACTGCTGTCCTAGTTCCTAAACTGATTCAATTGGCTTCAAATCACCTTCGCAAAATCACGACCTGCAAGCAATTTCATTTTTAATGATTTCTAATTATGATCGAAGTATCTTCAACAAATGCCATTACTTATTTACAAAAGAAACATGTCAAATAAATAATGCACCATATCATGTGTAATCGAAACCACACCCAAATAAGTATGAAATTAGCATATCTCATGATTATAACAGCGAAGTCAACGAAATCCAGAACAAAATCAGAACATTAAAGGCCGAAATTCATGATTGTCTAGTAACTAGTGTGCTTGAAACATATCCTCTTGCAAGTGCATATGAGCTCACGTGATCAAGATGAGAACAAATTGAAGTCAAATGAAGATGATCAATGCTGGCACATGTTTAATTTCAGGAAATTCAAGCATGACAACATGATTATCACCCTCGAAAATTAACATGGATCCTTCACCTCAACTCATATGACTAAACTAACACATAGACAAGCCTTGGCGATTGTCGTTGGAACAACAAATAGATACGTACATCAAGCATGAACATGAATCCAGCAAATCTAAGTCATGTACAGTAAGAATAGACATATTCAACGAGCCCACAGTGCGGTTATAGAAGATTTCTCCATTAATCACCTAAACGATTATGATACTTAACACTTTGAACTGATGCCAAAGTCAATAGAAGTGATTGTATAGACAAAAAAAAATAGAAGTTATTGTACCTATAAAAGTTGTCTAGTAAAGGTTAAAATTAGGGAAAATGACACAAAACAGTCCCTAAACTTTGGCCCAATGTGCAATGTGACCCCTGAACTTTTAATTTGTTCAATATGGTCTATGGACTTTAACCCAATGTGCAATGTGATCCCTAAACTTTTAATTTGTTCAATGTTGTCATTGAATTTTTTGTACATGTTCAATTTAGTCCTTGAAACTAGGGGAGAGCATATCGGACTGACCGAACAGGGAACCGCTCGAATCGGCCCGAACCGGCCAGTTCTAGGCAATTCCAAGGGGGTCCCAGTCTAATCCTAGGTTCCTATTTTTGGAACCGGTGACCGGTCGGTCCGGTTCCCGGTTCTAGAGTAGAAACCGGACTGACTATATATATTTTTAATTTTTTTTATATATGAAGAAACTCCAATTTTATTTCAGATATGTCACTCCTCGGATAATTTGAGTGTCAATGGGTTCGTTTGAAGCTTTCTGCAACTGCAAAATTCAGGCTTTGTGAGGAAGAGAAAGCATGCATCTCTCTTTTCCCCTCATAATCATCACTTAAATGTCTATATATACATGCGAAAAATAAAAGACGAGACAGAAAAGTGTTCTGCCTTTCAGTTGTCAAGAGGCTCTTTTATATCGTGGAAAAGGTGGACGCTGACGGTGGGAAGAGTGAAAGATTTTCTACCTTGCATGTGCAATTGGGAATAGCTAGGCTTGTTTGAACACAATTATTAAAAAGCATTTGCAGAAATGCAAGACCACGAACTATATCGATGTCCAGAAGGCAGAATGGTTTGCTGAAACCTATTGAAATTTGCAGTTGCAGAAAAAGTTGAACCGGACTGGACCAAACCTGTCGACAGGTCCGGTCCAGTTCCTGGTCCCGACAGGTCTTGTTCGGTTCCTGGTCCTAGGACTAGAGGACCAGTCGGTCTAGTCCTCAGTCCTAGAAACTGGGAACCTGTCCTCCAGGTTCGGTTCCCAGTTCTGGGGTGGGACTGGATCGGGAACTGATCACTCCTACCTTGAACTATATGAAAATGTTCAATGTGGTCTTTCCATTAATTCAAGTTTAGGGACATTGATCATTTTCATATAGTTCTAGGACTACATTGAATATGTACTAAAAATATATGGACTACATTGAACAAATTAAAAGTTTATGGACACATTGAACATTAGGTTAACATTCATGGACTACATTGAATAAATTAAAAGTTCAGGAACCACATTACATATTAGGTCAAAGTTTAGGGACTATTTGTGTCATTATCCCTTAAAATTACTGGGTTTTGGAATTATTGTATGGATACCTCTAGTGTTATCTCACAACATTTTATTAACTATGTGATCCCCCAAATTCTGCCATATAAGGTATACAATTTTCATAACGGTGCAATTGACCCCGCGATTCAAAACGTGGGGGCGTCAGAGTGATTGATCCTTGCATTAATCGTACAATAGGCAAAATATAACACGAAAGCAATCTCGTATATTTAGAGAGCACCAACTGCAATTTTTTTAGAGATTAGGATATCTAAACATACAAGAGAGTAGACAACAAATAATTACATTCATTTATTTCTCTTGGCAAACAAAGATTGAACTATTGATTAAGGATAAACATCTCCATGTTATGATATCGTCCCCGGTAGCTTACTGCAATGTCACAGTGATCCCGTAAAGTAATCACCTGGGTAAATTATACAAGGAAAATTCTTCCTACACAACTTTGTGGTGAGAAAAGATTAACTCTTATAAAGTAGATGCTTCTTTCTGCCTTGGACTTTGGCCAAACTTATATTAAAGAGGTTGCCCAACAGATGGAGACATAATTCTTTCTTCTGATTTTGAAATTAAAGTTCAAACTAGAAATTACCATTAGCAGCATCTTTTAGAAATTAAAACTGTTGCCGAAGTAAGCGATCGAATAATAAAATAGACAGAAGAAAAAAATAAATCAGACACCAGATTTACGTGATTCGGACGCAGTGACCTACATCCACGGGGAGAGTAGTTCGAAATTTCACTATAAATCAAGTAATACGGCAGAGATTACAACCACACTCAAGTTACTCAAACACTCTTAGTATTTTCCAAGCCCTAATTACACTCAATAACTTACATAGTGTTTAGCCTCATAATTTCTCACGAAATAATTTCTCAATCTCACGAAGGAATTACACAAATCTTATCACAAGATTTTAGCTATCAAACACTGTACCCCAGTGGCCACCCTTCTCACTCGAGAAGGGGGAGGCGGGGAGTTCGAATCCCCACCTTCGCAGGGGGGTAGGGGTGAGGCAATGTAGTTTAACATGTGGGTTTCGACGCCCACTCCCTGCAAGAGGCGGGGCACAAGTCTGAGTGTGTATCGTGAGTGAGAGATAGAGTAAGACCGATAAAAAAATAACTGACTAATCAGGATGCAAGTCTTCATGATTCTTTGACAATTGTGATTAGAACTTTGACAATTGGACGACCCAAATCTGAACGATCGCGGCTCACACTGCAATTTTACATGCAATCAAGGCACCCAAAAGAGAATATATATATATATATATACACATATATATATGTATATGCCACCCGCCAGGGGATGTGGTAATTTGTCTCGGTCAAAGAAGTCAACGTCGAATTTGGCAGAGAAAGAAATTTGTTGTTTTCTTGACCGACCTCCCTACGGAGAAGGAAACTTGCATATATTGCTTACGCACAATACTTTTTGAACAAACATCCAAGTTTTCACACTTTCCTTCTTTTCTTTTCAGGTTGAGATGTTCCAAAACTTTTATCCTGGATCGGATTTCGTTCATGAGCTCAAATTTGATATATATTTTAATAATCTCAACCTTGGCTTGATGTTAGAGCCAAGTAACAATTGCTTTGATAGAACTTCGCTCTTACTCTCCCATAGCCCCTCATGGGCTCAACCACCACAGACGTCTTCTAAGTCCAAGCCTCGCTTGAATTTCGCCATAACTGTGGATCTCATCAGAACACCAATTCCACAAGCACCTTTAACTGCTCCACGAGAATTTTCTGACACAACCTCTTTTACCACAGATAAAGCAAACTGTCGTTGCATCGATATCTATGAGGAGATAGAATATGTACCTTGTCAATTTTAGCAGTTACAGCAACTATTGGATCTACAGGCTTCACCTCGCTACAAGCACTATTTGTGTCAATTACTTTGTCAGTACTCGCTACCTCAGGAATTTCTGGTTGCAACTTCACCTCAAACTGAATACCGTTCAGATTCGTATAAGTATTTCAATAACACTCCTACCTAAAAGTACTGGAGACTGGTCAAATGTAACTTCTCTGCTGACAACAGGTGAATTTAATTTCAGCCACCACAACCGATAATCTCACTCACCATGTGTATAACCTAGGAACATGCACTTTATTGCCCTTTCATTATGCTTACCATCACTAACTCGAACATAACATGGGCAACCAAATATTCTAATAACAGAATAATCAACAACGTTATCTGGCCACACTTCTTCGAGAGTCTAACATCCAATCGTAGTCAATAAGGATCTATTCACCAGGTAGCTCACTGTATTAAATGCATCTACTAGGAATCTCCTAGCCATACCGGCACTAGAGAGTATTTTATGGGCCTTCTCTAGTAATGTTTTGCTCATCAACTTTGCAACATGTTATGGTTCACTAGTAATAGTACAGTGTTTCACTATACCTTCTTTCATACAAAATTCGTTTAACAGCTCCGATCAAAACTCCATGTTACTGTCAATCTACACATACTTGATCGTTTTTACCAGTCTCCTTTTCAATCAAAGTTCTTAACTGCCTGATCATGACAACGGCATCAAACTTGTGCCTTATCACAAACACTGAAGTCTTCCTCGAGTAGTCATCTACAACTGTTAGCATAAATTTGGCACTTTTCCTCGAAGGAAATTGCTACAACCTGCGAACTTCCAAGTGAATTAATTGTGCAATTTTTGTGGTTTCTCTGATAGCCGTACTAAACTACACTTTTCACCGTTGATCTAAGTCACAGAATCTACATACATACGGTTCATTAGTAAGTCACAAAATCTGCATACATTCAATTCATTAGACACATAACTACATAGCAATTTTCTTTCACTTGGAACCTTTAGGTTTTTCTCGCTAATGTGCCCCAAACGCAAATGCCACGGTTCAGACTCTCGGACAGATGCCTCTAATGTTTCTGCGGCGAATTCTATCACTATCTAACCTGAAGTTCATACAGGGCACAGTGCTTGACTCCTTTCATTATCACCAAAGCACCTCGAACAACCTTTAGAGTTCCACATTCTTAGGTATACCAACACCTAGCTGAATTCAAGGCACTCAAGGGAATCAGATTTTTCTTCAACTCTAGAACATGCTTCACTCCAATTAATGTCCTCACGATATCATCATGCATTCTGATTCTAACATCACCAACACCTATAACATCGCACTCGGAGTTGTTCCCCAACTGTACTTTACTACTATTCATGCACTGATAAGTTGTGAACCAGTTTCTATTTGGTGTAGCATGAACAGAAAAACCAGAATCCATAATCCATCCATCAAACGATGAATAATCAATGACATACATGGCATAATCAGCACTATCCTAATTACTATTAGCTATAGCTACAACATCATCTGCAGACTTAACTTTAATTCCCTTAGCTTTGTCGTTTTTCAGCTTAAAGTAATCCTTTCTAAGATGCTCCTTATTGCCACAACTTCAATAAACAACACCACCAGTCCTAAACTGACTACATCTATTCGAGTTTATACCACTTTTGCTAATACGAGTACTTGTTCTTACTTTATTTTCACCTACTTAAGCAGCAGATACAGGTTCAATAAACAACTTCAATAAACAACACCACCAGTCCTAAACTGACTACATCTATTCGAGTTTATACCACTTTTGCTAACACGAGTACTTGTTCTTACTTTATTTTCACCTACTTAAGTAGCAGATACAGGTTCGTCGGATTCTCTTCTTACATATGTCCTCACTTAAAATTAAATCCCTTACCCCATCAAACATCAAACTTATTGACCTAGAGGAATTACTAACAGCAGTAACATTAGTATTCCAACTATCAGGCAATGAGGATAATAGAATCAAAGCACGTTATCATCTTCAAAGTCAATCTCGACTAAACTCAATTGACTAATGATCACATTCAATTCATTGATATAATTAGTAACCGACGCACCTTCGCCCATCTTTAAGTTAAATAGATGTCGCATCAAATAGACCTTGTTGATTGTAGAGGGCTTCTCATACTTGTCTACTAGGGCTTCAAATTCGTAGAGATGTTAAATGCGACGTTATGAGCCAACGTCAGCCGAATAACACCCAAAACTCGTCTATCCAGCAATTCCCAGTCAGCTTGCTTCATTGTCTCTGGCTTCTCCCTTGATTGGGGCATGTGCAGTTTCATCTTATATAGATAATTCTCAATTTACATCTTCCAAAATTCCAAAGTTCCTCCCATCAAATCTTTCGATTTTCACTTTCCTTCTTCTGTTGCCATCAATTCACTTCAACTTAACCAAGCGTAGCTCTGATACCAATTGTTGCAGAAGGAAGCGATTAAATAATAAAATAGACAAAATAAGAAAATAAATCGGACACCATATTTACGTGGTTCAGTTGTAGTGACTCACGTCCATAGGGAGAGCAACATGAAATTCCATTATAGATTAAGCAATACAATGGAGATTACAACTGCACTCGAGTCACTCAAACACCCTTAGTGTTTCCCAAGCCCAATTACATCCAATAACTCATGCAGTGTTTAGCCCCACAATTGCCCACAAAATAATCTCCCAATCTCACGAAGGAATTACACAAATCTTACCACAAGATTTTAGCTATCAAACACTGACTAATCATGATGCAATTCTTCATGATTATCCGACAATTGCAATGAGAACTTTGACAATTGGACGAGGACCAAATCTGAACGATCGCGGCTCACACTGCAATTTTACATGCAACCAAGGCGCTAAAAAATAAACCCTTTGGTTGCGTTTGGTCGTCCGGATTTCTAAACAGGATAGGACTGGATATGATAGAATAAGAAATCCTGGGATTTCTTTATATCATGTACACTGTTTGGTGGACTACGGATTTAAAGTTGGATAGGATAATTTTTATTTTTTTTTGCTATTCACGGGTTTGGAGGAGTCAGTGAAGGAAAAAAAGCCGAGAAATTTTTTTGGTGAAAGCACACAAGGTGTGGGAATGAAGATGATGGCGAGTGGAGCGTAAGGTTTCTGGAAAAATAGGCATTAGAAATCCTATCCGGGTCTATCCCACCCCCCCCCCCCCCCCCGGATTTTTTTATCCGGGCTATATCTGGTCTATATCCGACCTTATCCTATCCTGGACCACCACCAAACACAGGATAGTATAAAACATATCATATCCTGGCTTTTATCCGGTCGACCAAACGCAGCCTTTGAGATTATTTATATGTATAAGCCATCGCTAGGGGATGTAGAAATTTGTCTCGGTCAAAGAAGTTAACACCGAATTTGGCAGAGAAAGGACTTTCCTATTCTGTTGTTTTCTTGACCGACCTCCCTACGGAGAAGGAAACTTGCGTATATTGCTTACGTGCCATACTTCTTGAACAAACATCCAAATTTCCACAATTTCCTTTTTTCTTTTCAAGTTGAGACATTCCAAAACTTTTATCCCGGATCGGATTTCATTCATAGGCTCAAACTCGATACATATTTTAACAGAAATATTATAAATTCTTGTTTTTAATGTTCCCTTCATTCACCGTCAATGAGCCGGGAAGCGCCACTAAGAGCCCCCTGTTTTTCATGTCATTGTGATTGGCCCTGTTTAGGGCGCGCCGTGGCCGGAGCTCGCGACTGACCGGCTCGCGCGAACTTCGACGATGTCATCCACCATGTTTCGTTCCTGTGCTCATGTATGTCACGTGTCGAGGGTCACAGTCCGATTTGAGTCTCAATCGAGCCAGAAATCTCTTGTTTTTGTAGCGTGCTTAAACTGTTCAATGAAATGCCTAAGTTAGATTCGTTTTGTGTTTTTCTTGATCATTGCTAAATCAACGTTCTTGTGTAACGTTCGCCTTCCCCCCATTGTGGTGATCCCTGTGTTTGCTTGCTTTGGAGCTGTCCATGGTTTCTTTCCGAACTTGGCTTCACCATTTTGCTTTATTTGATGCCTAGCTGGTGGTGTAGAGATCGGCCGGCGGTGTGGTGGCCGGTTGGGCAAAGGCCGAGCCCTTGGCTTGGGCCGGTCGAGGCAGCGCTAGGGGGGCGTGCCGCTAGGCGGGATGATTGGCATTGCTCGCTCCGATGAGCTCCGTTGAAGCCGTGAGGAGCAAGAGGGGTGCCGTGAGGAGTTCGGGCGGCGTTGGTAGCCGGATTGGGTGCACAGGTCTGACCTTAGGGTTTTTGAGTGGGTTGTGCCAGTCATGTGTGAGCCAAATTAGGCATAGTGGACTAGGGTTTAGTTAAGGGTTTTATTTTTAGTGGGCTAGGTTTAGTATATTTAGTTTTTAGGGTTTTGTGTTTTTATTTCAAGTTGGACTGGGCCTGCGTGTTAGGCCCAATCTGGCTGGGGGATGCCCGACCTGGGTCGGATTCGGCAATTCGACCCGGGCCCCTATTTCAGATTAAAAAATTTTAAAAATTCAAATTTTTTTTTCTAAAATTAGGAAAAATCTTGGAAATTAGATTTTGGGTAGTTTTCTTAAAAATGTTTGAAAAATCTTTGATAAAAACTGTGCTCAAAATTGAATAAGCCTTTAAGGCTTTACAATAGGATGTTTATTTTTAGAGATAAATGCTAGGCTAATGTTTGTGCATTTCCATTTTGATTACTACTTGATTGTGCACTTTCTATATATCGATTGTTGTTTCCTTTAGCCTAGTTAGGGATAGAACTTTATGACTCACAATTGGTAAGAGTGCTGCATGAACACTTTAGGTGGCGATTGAACAAGGTTAGTATTGAAACCTAAATTTGCCTAATCATTTACAGTTTAATTGCATAAAAAATTAGAGATTAATTGTTAATCCCCAAAAAAAAGGGAGTTTTAGGCCGGTCTGACCCGGTCCGTCTAGCCTATTCTTTTTTTGTTTCTTTTTTTGTTTCTTTTTTTTTTCCCTTTTTCAGTTGGGCCAACCCATTTTTTCTTATTTTCTTTCCCCTTTGCTTTTATTTCTTTTTTCGTGTGGGCCAGCCCTTTTTCCCCCTAGCTCGGCCCGTGCATTGTTTCTATTCGTCCCCCTAGCGTTGTTCCAGCTCCCTTGAACGTTAGTACGGGAAAGGACAAGCGACAGAGGATGTAGAGAGATAGGGGAGGTGCGGCAGGCGACCGTCCGGCGCGATTCGAGGGTCGGGGACAGGCAAGCCGCAACAGGGGCTGGTCGTGTGTGCCGGCTTGCCCCTAAAAGGCCGAGTGCGAGCCATGCATGAGGGGAAGACATAGAGAGAGATCAGCACACAGAGAGTAGAGAGAGAGAGAGAGAGAGAGATCGAGATTTGAGATTGAAGGGTCTTCCGTCGGTGACCGCCACGCCTCAACTGTAGCCAGTGGTGTTCCGACGCATCCCATTTTTCGTGATAAGGTCAAGGTAGGTCTCGGTCTCAGACCCTCGTCGGAGCTCGTTTTTTCGGTTTGATTCACGGTCGCTTCCTCGAGGATTTTGACTCGGAGGCGTACGAGGCAACCGAACATAGTCCGATTCATCAAGCTCGCCCTCATTCACCGCTGCCGAGTCAGTTAGGGATAACGCCACCTCTTCCCCTATTTAGGCACCCTTGCCTTGTTTTTGGGTTCACTCGCCAGAGCTCGTGGCCGTCCAGCTCGCACAAGCTCCGACCCTTGATGTCCTCATGCTCGATCCTGCTTATCAATGTGTCTTATGTGTGAACCTCGGACGTGTTTGAGTCTCGATCGAGCCAAAAATCTATCGTTTTTGTGGCACGCCCCAACTGCTTGATGTTATGCTTAAGTGAGATCCGTAAATTGTTTTTCTTTGTGTGTGATGCGTTCCCAAACCTTGATGTCTCTTCCTTCACTCGTGGTGTTTTGGTGTGTGGAAGATCAGTTCGCCTCCTTTCAATTGGCTAAGTTGGTTTGTTGCCGATGAACGATAACAGTCCACAGCGAGACGATGCACAAGCAGGGGGGTTTAGCTTGGCCAAGGGACCGTCGAGGTTTGGCCAGCTTGGGACTGGCCGCCAGCGCTAAGGCCGCCCGCGGTAGGTGCGGTGGAGTAGCGTGTGGCACGGACGAAGAGAATGCCAATTGGTGGCTTGGGTGGTGGTAGGCAAAGCGTAGGGGGGCGTCGGAGGCCCACATGAGTCGGTTCGATAGCTAGAAGCCGAGTCGGGCGTGCGGGTCATGACCGGGTAGGTTTTGCACGAGTTGACTCGGCAAGCCGCGAACCTAGTTGGGCCCACAGGTTGCGACCGGGTAGGGTTTAACTCCAGGTTTTCATTTGAATGGGCCGGAATAGGTAATGGGCCGGTGCGTTTAAGGTTTTATTTTTTGTTGGACTTTGAGCCCTTTTTTTTTTAGTTTTGTTTTCGGCTGGGCCTTTTTCTTTTTTAATTCTTTTTTTTTAAGTTTGCCAAATTGGGCTCAATAAATGCGCCTGGTCCAATGGTGGACCCGGGCTAGTGTACTCGAGTCGTTCCCGATCTGAGTTGGATGTGGAGATCCGACCCAGGTCCGTTTAAATCATATAATATAATATTTATTTTATTATTTTAATACAAAAAATTATTTTTTATTTGTTATTATTAAAAAAATAAAAAAAAAATCTTAAATTAAAAATTGTAAATTGGGCTTTGGAATTGCCCCTCTTGCCCTTTTTTGTGTGATTAATGCCATGCTTAATTGCACGTCGCTTGCTTCGCACGTTTTAATTGCTTGTTCAATTCAACTTTGCATGTGATTGATTAGAAATATGTTAGGCCGTTGAGTGCGCATTTCCGATGCATTGGTTGTTATATATTTAGCTTGATTAGGATTAGAATCCATAATTGATAAGATTGTTGCATGAACACGTTAGGTAGTGATTGAACAAGGTTAGGTACCGAAAGGGTACTAGTTAGTTAATTAGTATAATCAAGTTCCCAAATCCATTGAATTTCCGGTTCATAGAAGTGAAGCAATTCTCCCACGCTTTATTTGGGTATCTAATCAACCCACCTAAAACCGATTAGTGATAACTCCTAGATGAAATTGATTTGCATGTTAATAACTTAAACCTAAGTCGCGATTTGGTATGAGCTTGGGAGAGTCCGAGCTAGGTTTAACTTAGTAATTCATTAGCCAAAGCCCCTTAGGTGGCGAGACCGGTTTGGGGAGGTCGCGACAGTTAGGTATTAAAAGGGTACTAGTTGGTTAATTAGTGTAATCAAGTCCCCGAACTCATTGAATCTCTGGTTCGTAGAAGTAAAGCAATTCTCCCACGCTTTAATTAGGTATCTAATCGACCCACCTAAAACTCATTAATGACGACTCCTAGATGAAATTGATTTGCATGTTAATAACTTAAACCTAAGTCGCGATTTGGTATGGGCTTGGGAAAGCTCGAGCTAGGTTTAACTTAGTAATCCATTAGCCAAAGCCCCTTAGGTTGCGAGACTGGTTCGGGGAGGTCACGGCAATTAGGTACTGAAAGGACACTAGTTGGTTAATTAGTGTAATCAAGTCCCCGAACTCACTGAATCTCTGATTCGTAAAAGTAAAGCAATTCTCCTACGATTTACTTGGGTATCTAATCAACCCACCTAAAATTGATTAGTGGTGACTCCAAGATAAAATTGATTTGCATGTTAATAACTTGAACTATAAGTCGCGAATTGGTATGGGCTTTGGAGGGCCAAAGCTAGGTTTAGTTAAGTAATCCATTAGCTAAACCCTTAGACAAGACCAGTTGGAGGAGGTCGCGACAGCAATCCTAACGACATAAAAGTAAATACTCATTAAAGTTGCGTATTTTTCAATAGATAAATTATTAAGATTTCGGCTGTTGCGGTAGGTCTCAACGTCATCCAAGCCTTTTTTTTTAGGGAGAACAAATATTTAAATGACATTGCTGTGTAATAGCTTGTTCTTCGTTTATGGTTATTTAATTTTTTTTTTCTATCATTTCTTATTTTTGATCTGTGATCTTCTTTCTTGTAATACGTGTTTCATTCAGGGGAATAACCGCACAGCCCTCAATCTCCTTTGCAACCGGACAAATAAGCCATCCGATTTCAGTGGAATAATATTTTGTGGTTAAAATGGTCCATCGCTTTTTAATAAAGCTACTTTGATCTTAAAGTGAGCCGGCCAACAAAGACCAAGCTAGTCTTGGTCGTCTTCACTTTTTGGCTGGTGAGGGATGACCCATTCACTTGGCTAGTTCATATTGAAAACCTCAGCTCAGTTCTTAACCAAAGCCACACACACCAACCTTTTTCTTTAGAGAGAGAGATCTGGAAATAATGAGCATCCTTGCTATGGCAAACTCGAAGGCCATGTTGTTAATAGAAGCGTAACTCTGATATCAATTGTTGACAAAATAGATAAGTGAATCGAATAATATTGAAATAGACTGAACACGGAAAATTGTATCGGATACTGCATTTACGTGGTTCGGTCTGTGTGACCTCCGTTCACGGGGAGAAAGTAGTATAGAATTTCATTATTGATCAAGTAATATAAGGAAGATTACAATCATACTCGAGCATTCAAACACTCTTAGTGTTTCTCAACCCCCAATTACACACAATAACACACAGTGTTTAGCCCTCATAATTCCTAATGAAATAATCACTCAATTTCATAAATAAATTATATAAATTCTAGTCGCAAGAATTTACTTGGCTAAATCAGTCGGATGTAATTACAATGAACAAACTCAAGTAAACCACCCTCTCTATTTCGGTGCACCAAGGCACACTTCAACCACAATGGCTCTCCCTCTATTTACAACCAAGAGACGCCTTCCATTCTTGCAACTATCGTGACTTCTCGGTGAAAGAAGCCATCACCAACTTTCTTTTTGTTTATTTATTTGATCAATCAATCAAAGTGGCCCACGTTACATGCTCTCCCAGCTGGAAAGAAGAGCAAGAGAGCTTGTAGACAAGAACTTCAATTATTTCTCAAGGCCAGAAGTCCATGTTGTGCCTTGAAATAAAAACAAAAGAGAGGGAGCTCCACCCAGATTTGGAGACAACAAAGATCCACGCGTGACAGCTCCTTAAGTGAGCTCCACATGCTGCATTAAATGAGTCAACATTGTGTGCTTGTATTTTTCTCTCCAAGAAACAATCCAAATCCAATGTGGATTTTGCAAATCGGCACTATTAGGATTCGCTGCACAATCACAAAAAAAAATAAAGAGCAAAAGCGAGAAAAAAATTGAAATGCAATGTTGTATCCTGATTCACCCTTAAACTAGGGCTACATTCAGCTAAGGATTCCACTATAATTAGCACCCCGCACCCCTCGTATACATCTCTTAATTACAAGAAAAAGAGAATATATATATGCAATAATTTGGTTCAAAATAGGAAACTTCTTTTTAGAAAACCTACTCCAATCAAATTATAAAAGCCCTCTAGCGGCTTGGGAGCACTGCCCCCGCGACCCCCGCCGGAGTGAGACCCCTTTGTTATCCTATTGCTGAGGAGTATGAACCACACCTTAACAAATACCTCATTCGAGTATGTCAAAATTACGAGTCAGATTTTTACATACAATTTTGCATCTGGTTTGCTTATGGGCTCAAACTTAAGACATGTTTTGACAAGTCGAAAGGAGTAGTGATGTTGCACTCGCATTAAGAGATAAGTACCAAATATTCTTGAGTTTTAGAGACCCCAACACTCTTCATGATTCATAGACTCCTACTTTTTTAAAAAGCTACTTTGATCTTAAAGTGAGCCAACCACCGAAGACCAAAGTCTTGGTCTTCACTTTTTTGCTGGTGAGGGGTGACTCATTCATTTGGCTAGTTCATATTGAAAACCTCAACTTCTCAGCTAAACCCACACACACCAACCTTTTTCTTGAGAGAGAGAGAGAGAGAGAGAGAGAGAGAGAGGGGGGGGAGAGAGGGGTCTAGAAGTAATAAGCTTCCTTGCTATGGCAAACTCAGAGATCGAAAGGAGTAGTGATGCTGCACGTGCATTAGGAGGTAAGTATCAAGTGTTCTTGAGTTTTAGAGGACCTGATACTCGTTATGGATTCACAGACTTCCTATACCACGGCTTGGTAGATGCCGGAGTCCACGTATTTAGGGACGATGATGAACTCCGCTTCGGCGAAGTGATTGGTGAGAACCTTCTATGTGCTATCGACGACTCGATAATCTACATATCTATCTTCTCTCAGACTTATGCTTCCAGTAAATGGTGCCTCCGTGAGCTTGTCCATATGGTAGAAAGCGTGTCTAAGTCAAAGGGTAAAAAAAGTATCTTTCCCATTTTTTTCAACGTGGAACCCGAGGATGTGAAACTTAAGACTCCACACTATAGGGAAGCCTTTTTGAAGCACGAGAAGGAGTTTCCTAATGAAGTCCAAGCGTGGAGAGAGGCTCTTGCAGAGGCAGATGAAATCAAGGGATGGATCGTGAAAAAAGACCAAAGGTAATACTTTAATTATGCTATTTTCGTTTTTAGGAAATACAACGTTGCCCTATCAAATGATTTTTTTAACTTTTTGCTTAACGGCAAATATTGAAAACTATTTAACCAAAAAAAAAATATTGAAAACTACCTCCAATTGCTGCTTTCATTCAACTTTACATGCTCTGCTTTTACGATCTTCCCTAAAGTTTTCCCCTACGATGTCAATAACTTTAATGACATGGACCTACATATTGCTTTTAACCATTTTTTCTCTTCAGTGTTTCGTTAGGCTACATAATATTCAAGAGCACCCATTTGCAAATATTAATTTGGATAATCACCAAAATCAACTCCAGATTTCGTATATATTAATTCGGGGTCCTCACTTATCAAAATCTACAATTGGCATTAGATAAAAATCTCAATCCAGAAATTCTATTTACCCTTGTGATGAGAGTATTAGTTTCCATTTACTGGGAAAGACTGAAAAAAAAAATCAGAGATCCCATCTGGTGCTAACTTTATTTTGCATATTTCTAAGTGCTCCTCAAGAAACACCAATTACAGAAAGAAACTAAGATTCTGTAAAGAAAAATCATGTCTAAATATTCCATAAAAGTGAGAGCATCCTGAGAGCATGTAAATAGTGACAGATTGTCATCTCGGGACCTCGAGCAATGCAGAGCTCGCGGGGAGGTCCACATCGAGGCCAGGCAACTTCGGTCTGGTCCAGGCCAGAGGCGACGACCGTTGGCGACGGAGGCCTCCGATTGGTGTGGCCACTCACGCGAGTGGTGGGAGAGAGAGACGTAGAGATAGAAAGAAGGGACATGAATTGAAGGGGGTGCTGAACTTCGCGCGGGTGTGAGCACCGACAATTAGACAGCGCTGAATAGCTCATTAAAATTGCTATTACTGCTAAGGACCGAGGCTGGCGGCGGCTAAAGGTCGATGGTGATAAGTCAAGGAGAGTGGTGAGGGTAATTTTGATACAAAAAAAACTGGTAAATTTGATTAATAAGTTAGGGCGACAGATTCAATGTAAATGAGCTGTTTTTGCACAATTTTTTAAGAGTAGACAATCTCTTATGCTTTTGGATTATGTGGTCCATGGGCCCAACATACCGCTTGAGAATCTTGGATTATAACCAATTGACATAGTTATTGGCAAACTGACAGGCCTCTCCATTTGGTTTTTAGATTGACAAGAAAGTTTAACTTAAATAGGTAAACTTGGAAACCATGACTTATCCTGCCAAATGAGTGGACCAAGTAAGATGTAAGCCAAAGCTCAGGAGAGTGGTCCAAACATTGCATTGTTTGGAGAATTAAACCTTTGTTGTGCGCCTAATTAACATATGTCTTCATTCCTTAATTATCAAGTTGACCCCATAGAAGCTGGGTCTCTCAATTTTCAATTTTGAACAAATCTTAATGTGACACGGCTCTTTAAATGCCAATTTATTTTACATAATCAGATCCATTGAAGACTTATATGCATAAGTTAAAGCGGTACAAATGTTAGAACGGCTATACAGCTTACGTTGGGAAACAGTTACAGGTTTCAAGATTATGTTTTTTGGCACCTATTATGAGTGCTGAAATTTTTTCTAGGCTTAGCTATAAATGCTGAAAGTTTGCCTATGCACGATATTGTAGCCACTTGGTAACTATTGCCATCATGTAAAATGATACTATAGTATTGAGAAATTTCTGTAATCATATATGAAAAACGTATTCAGTGAATTCTACTAAATTAGCCTATACCAATCCTTCGGTATATTCATATGTCGTTCATGATGCATGGGTATGAAATTAATTGAGACAACTAATGAAAGCGCTTTTGTACATGGCAGCCAAGCAACAACTGTCAAATTGATTGTTGAAAAGGTTCTGGAGAAGTTGGAGATAAAACAAAAACCAGTGACTGAATATTTAGTTGGACTTGATGATCGGGTAAAAGACTTGACAGAGTTATTAGATGTCAACCATCGTGATGTAAGGCTCATTGTAATTTATGGAATGGGTGGCATCGGTAAGACGACTGTTGCCAAGGTCATATTCAATAATCTATCTTCCCACTTTGGAAAGTGTTGTAGCTTCCTTGAGGATGTTCGAGAAAGCTCGTCGAACAAGGAGGGCATAGCCCAATTGCAGAAGAAATTAGTTTCAGACATTGTTGGTTCTGAATCTGCTGAAAAATTGAGGGATATTGAACAAGGAATGAGGAGGATTGGAGAAATACTCTGCACTAAGAAGGTCCTTGTGGTTCTAGATGATGTTGATAATAAAGAGCACATTAGAGAACTAACAGGGAATAGTTCATTACATTCAGGATCTAGGCTTATCATTACAACAAGAAGCACGTCTATTCTGAAAGTTGAGGGATTTAAAGGTGAAATTCTACCTTATGAGATGCTAAAGATGAATGATGGTCTTGCACTTCAGCTTTTTTGTAGACATGCCTTTGGCAAAGACTTTCCTTCGGATGATTATCATGGGATTTCAAGTGAAATTATCTCAAGTATGGGAGGGCTTCCATTGGCTATTAAAGTGACAGGTTCATTACTTAATCGGAAAGATAAAGCATTTTGGGAAGAGACGATGGTTAGGTTAAAGAATGTACCTGAAAAAGCGATTCTAGAGAAGTTGAAGATTAGCTATGATGACCTAGATGAATATCAAAAACAAATTTTTCTCGATATAGCATGCTTCTTTCTCAATGAGACAAAGACCGATGCAATTTACATGTGGGCTGATTGTCAATCTTATCCGGAAAGAGGAATTGATGTCCTTACCAGTCGTTGCTTAGTAAAGATATTGGACAATGATAAGTTCTGGATGCATGATCAACTAATAGACCTAGGAAGGCAAATTGTCCGTCAAGAAAGTCCAAGTGACCTTGGAAAGCAGAGTAGGTTGTGGATTGCAAAAGAAGCTCTCGAAATTATACGAACTAGAGAGGTAAGTAAGAAACGTCTCATTTTCAAATAGAAGTTGTATATCCCGGGATTAATTATTCCTCTTTTGTTTAGGATCTTTGTCATTTTCTTCCTGCTCATACAAGTTGATAAAACATAGTGGGTGGAAGTTGACAAACTTCTTCATATAATTGTGAAATTTCACTTGCAGGAGAAGGACAAGGTTCAAGCGCTTGAGATAGATGGACTGTATGACTCCATAGAGATTAAAAATGAAGAGTTTCAAAGGTTACAAAACCTAAGATGCCTCAAGTTATGCGAAGGAACTTATACCGGGGACTTTGCAGAGTGTCGTTCAAAGTTGAGATGGATTTCTTGGCATCCTCCTCGTCAGGGTTTCGGGGCATACAATATGTATTTGGTACATCTCGTGGTTTTTAAACTTGGCATGAATGACTTCACCAATGATTCAAAAGCATGGGACTTGATCAAGGTAAATTACATGTTTTAATTCTAGTCTAAGAGTTCCAATGTGTACTATAGAATAGTTCTTATGCTTGACGCACCATGCCTTTTTGCAGAGGGCACAAAATTTGAAGGTTCTATCTCTTACTAAGTGTGATGGCATAACGACAATCCCAGACTTCTCTAAATGCTTGGGTTTAGAGAGGTTGACCCTTGCACGCTGCAATAGGCTAAAGAGAATTCAAAACTTCATTGGAGATCTACAATCGTTGATTGAGTTAGAGATTGAAGGGTGCATGGATCTTACAAATTTGCCTGACGAAGTGGGGGCACTAGTGAAGCTTAAGCGCTTCTCCTTGAGGCGATGTTGTAAGTTAAGAGAACTTCCAAACTCACTTGGGAATTTAACCTCATTGGTAGAGTTAGATTTATCACGTACGGGTATTGCTAAAATTCCAAACTCCATCAAACGACTTGTGAAACTTGAGTCTTTTCTTATGGAAAACATGAGGATAAGTGACCTTCCCAACTCCATTGGAAACTTAAAATCATTACGCGTATTGCGTCTTTCAAAAGAATTTTCCTATTCGGAGCATCATGTTTGGCAGTTTCCTAGCGGCATCAACATTTTGGAAAATCTTGGAGAGTTGGATCTCTTTGGGTGTGATGAAATGAATGGCGAAATTCCTGATGGAATCGGAGAATTGTCGAAAGAATTTACTTATTCGGAGCATCATGTTTGGCAATTACCTAGTGGCATCAACATATTGGAAAATCTTGAAGAGCTAGATTTCTCTGGGCGTGATGAAATGATCGGCGAAATTCCTGTTGGAATTGGAGAATTGTCATCTTTAAGGATCCTAAATTTAGAGCGCACCCGTATTTGTGGAATTCCAAGGACAATCAACATGCTTCATCACCTCCAAACACTAAACTTAAGAGATTGTCATGGGATTCAAGAGTTGCCGGAGCTTCCCAAAAGTTTGACCTGTCTTCTTCTTAGATCTGAGTCATTGCTCTCTGTCCCTAATCTGTCAAACCTTACTAATTTGGTTGAGCTGCTACTGAGTGATGGCTCTCGTAATACAGGCAAATCAAACCTAATAAGAGGATGCAACATAAGGTGGATTGGCATGTTATCTAGATTGAAAAAGTTAGAGTTAAATCTGCTTAAGGTTCTTGCACCTCAAGAGTTGGCTTCTCTTTCTCATCTGGAAGAGCTTACTTTGTCTGACCTAAACCAAGAAACCCTCATGCAGCTTCCGTCCTCTCTGCTAAAATTGGATTTAAAAGTTTTTAGCTTCAGTTGGGCAGAGTTACATCCCTCCTACTTGAGATTGAGTAATTTGTCGACTTTAGAGTTGTATTATGGTGAAGTGGAAGATATACCACTCAATGGACTTCCCCGACTGGAGAACTTAACTGTTGATAGTTGTAAACTGCTTCAGAATTTATCCATTCCTATGGAATCAAGGATGCTACGGCAAGCGTGTGTGTCATCTTGCCCAGATCTAGTGGAGATAAAATTTGCAGGTCTTTCGGAATCATTGGAATGCTTAAACATTTCTATGTGTGAATCGCTGTCTAGAATAGATGGGTTATCATACTTGAAGAAACTGGAGGATTTGGCAATCCGAAAGTGCAATGCACTCACTAATGTTGAGGGCGTGAACGAGCTAGAGTCTCTGAAATGGCTGGTGGTCGAAGAGTGCATGTCATTGAGAAGGTTGATTGATAAAACAAGCCCAAATATACCAGATGATTGCCTCGTCACAGTACAAGGGTGCGGAGACTTTATCAAAGATTCTACCCAATTCTACCAATCTAGATTCTCTTTTAAGCGTTACAGGGAGGACATTCTTCAGGGTACCTCAAATAAGGTGCGATTTCTTCTTCATCAATATACAGTACACATTTGTGAATGCATGAATTGTTCTAATTTCATTTTGATGCTATAATTCGACAAAACAACATAAATTGTAAAAAGTTAAATATTATTCTGAAATTTAATTGGACGAAAATGTAGGTTCTAATCCAATGACGAAAATTTATTAGAGATGATCTTTAAATAATTTCAAATAAATTAGTGTTCCTTCAACATAATCTTGAAATTTGAGATGTTGTTTTGCTCAAATTAAATAAGGGAAAAAAGTCACAAAAAACCTCAAATTATACCAACTATGACATGTTTACCCTGAACTTTTTGTAACATCAAAAATCTCAAACTATGCTCACTGTGATACATTTATTTTAAAAAATTTCTTGTGACATAAAAAAACCTCAAACTTGTACCTATATGACACATTTACCCTTCGTCAAAGTTCCATTAGATGATTTTTCAGCCAAAATAATGTTATTTTTATTTCACTTAAGCCACGTGGCGCCATGTCAACACTATTTGCTTTTTATGGTCAATGTAGACAGGTTTTTAATGGTTCTCATCGAAAAAATTTGAGGAGGGTAAATATATCACATAGGTACAAGTTTGGGATTTTTTGTGTCATGGAAAAGAATTTAGAATAAAGGTGTCATAGTGGGCATAGTTTAGGATTTTTGGTGGTTTTTGCCAATTAATTAAACACACAAATGAAAGTATTATAATTTTAAACTTATTGCTAGTTATATAAATGAGTGTTGGATATTATGTAATATGGGATGTTTTATTTTGATGGCACCATGTCTAACAATGATTGCCCTCTTGAACTTTGACACGATTGCACAAACTACAAACTTTGAAAAGTTATAGATTAACCCCCACTTTCGTCCCACCAAAAAAAACTTTGATTTATGATGCATCCATTAGTTTTTTAGACTGTATAACCGTTAAGACCAACTCATACCCCTAGGGCATTGCCCTGGTAGCCATCATTCCTATGGGAATGGGGAGGTAGGATGTTTGAATCCCCCACCTCTGAGAACGGGGTTGTACCCGGTTTCTGTAAGTAGGAACTCATTATTGTAACCCAAAAAAATGGACTAACTCATTTTTCTTGACCAAATTTTCTTAACTGATTTTATTAATCTTGCATCATTCTCTATTTTCTTCACTTCATAAATGTTGTAGATGTTATTCTATTCATAGTGAGTTACTCCATTTTCAATTAACATTTAACAGCCACACAAATGGAAAAAAGTAATGGCTAAAACAACACTGAAAGTTTGGGCAGTAATCTATAACTTTCAAAGTTTGCTTGCTATCTTGTAGCAGTGCCAAAGTTTGGGAGAGTAATATGACATTTTCAAAATGTAGAGCATCGTGCAAGGGAGCTAAAGTTCAAGGGGGATTTTGAGCAATTACCTGTAATGATTAATATAAGGCCGACCATAGGTGTTATAGTTCATATATTAATTAGATAAAGGGTTAATACCACGAAAAACCCTAAATTGGTACACCTATGATAAATTTACTCTAAACTAATTCTTTTATCACGAAAAATCACCAAACTGGTACACCTGTGACAATTTTACCTTCTGTTAGTTTACATTAAATTTTACCATCAAATTACTAAGTTGGATGACACGTAACTGTTGACGAATATACCAGTTAGGGGTTTTACCCTCCGTTTGTCATAGGTGTACAATTTTGTGATTTTTTGTGATATTAATCTAATTTAATAGAGGGTAAATTTGTCACAAATGTACCAGTTTGGGTTTTCTGTGGTCAAAAAATTAGCTTAAGGTAAATTTGTTATAGGTGTACCAGTTTAAGATTTTTGATGGTCAAAAAATAATTTTTGGTAAATTTGTCACATGTGTACCGATTTGGAGTTTTTGGTGATATTAATCCTTAGATAAATAAGGACTTTGTCTAATTCGGAACTTCCATCAAATATCTCTGCCCATTACTTTCAGTAATAGATTACTTATCGTCTGTTAAGCATTCCAAAGTCTTTAAAGAGCTAAAAAAATTAGGCAAATAATTTTTTGAAAGAGAAAATTCTTAATGAACAGTAAAAATGTATGTCTTATACAGGTTCTTGTATTTTGTTAGTATCTAATAAAACAATACGTAAAATAAACATGAGTAGACTATAAATATGTACTCCTGTGCTAGTAAAGGAAGGAATAAAATTTAAAGGAAAGCGTTATATATTAGAAACTTCCTCCTTACTTTAGCCACACGGTATCCTCCTTTCTTGGTGTTGGATGTTTTCGGTTCCTGAAGCAATCTTTCCTCCCTCTTTTAAGGTTCCCATTTTCCGATGTACTTTAATTATTTAGGTTGCAATTATTTCAGTCACTTATCTCTACTTGCCTTTTTGGTGTTGGATAATTTAGTTTTGGTTCTTCAAAATTGCCAGTAAACTCATCTAATCATTCTCTAAGTATCAATTCATCAAAACTGCGTGCACAGATGAGAGATATTAGACAATTGATTACAAATTATAGATTTCAAAGACATCATATGTCTTTGTCTACTTTTTTTTTTTAAATTTGCAATCAGCATAGTTAATGCACAAATTCAAGATTATACGTTAGTAATAGTTTATTTTATTTGTTTATTGCATTAATGAGAGTGTGGAGAAATGATGTCAAATGATTTGATCATAGCATACAAAAGAAAAATAATAGAACTCATTAGATTCAAGGACGTGTCGGCTTGGGAAAATGAATAATGAACAAGGGGTGGCTAATTCATGGTACGTATGTTTGATATTATGTTGTCCCCTTCAAATTTGTTGGCCTCTCGGGTATGAATAAGTAGAATGTTTATTTTTGCCTCTTCCATTAATATAGTACGAACTTTTCACATCAGCATATCATCAAGATGTGGGTAGAAGAGGGATTGGAATTAAAAAGAGCAATGATAAGAAGTAACAAGTAAGAAAGAAGCAGTGTAAACCTTTCAAGCCATCGGGTATAATGAAAAGTTAGAAACTAAAGATGACCGATTCCAGAGTTGATGGATTCTAGATTTGGAACCCATCCTGTTCAGAGCCGGTTTCCAAATTTTGGCACCCGGACCTAATCCTATAGACCTAGAACCAGCCAATTCTTTTTTTATTGGTTTCTATTTCTTTTTTGTTTCATCACCCAATACTAAGAAAGAGATGTCTTTTAGGCTCCGTTCGTTTATATTACTCAATATAATTAGTCAATAAAAAATATTTTCATTATCGACAACAAATTATATCTAAACATTTTCATGGACAATGAAAAAACTTTTAGTTCATTCATTTTTGTAAGCGATACAAGCAATCATTTTTAGAAAAATATTTTCCAAATCATTCATTTTCCGCGAACAAAC
Organism: Syzygium oleosum; assembly: GCF_021117445.2. Classification (NCBI taxonomy): domain Eukaryota; kingdom Viridiplantae; phylum Streptophyta; class Magnoliopsida; order Myrtales; family Myrtaceae; genus Syzygium; species Syzygium oleosum. The sequence goes on along the minus strand of NW_026607500.1, from coordinate 1,042,069 downwards.
AAATCCTTAGTCACCATTTCAAGGAACTTTCAAGTAAAATTAAATAAACAATAAAAAAAATCAAAACACGTTACATAAAATATGAATTATTAAACTTCATTCCTCATTTATCCATAAAAGATTAATCCAAATTCTAACTACCTAAAAACAAAACAAACAACAAATATAGTAAATCACTTAACAATAATTTTAAATTAAAATTACCAGAAACAAATCATCAGTAACTTTTATGCCATTGGTGTCTATAACTATAAGCAGATATAATTACGGTAATTTTAAAAATAGAAAAAATAGAAAAAAAGGGGATTTTTTTCGTGCTTTTATATGTGGTTTGTGGATTAGTACGTTAAGAAGGCAAACTTCCGTGTAAGGTAATCTACAAATAGGAATAAAAAACAAAAGGAAATAATACCCACTAACTCTAGCCTAGCATTAGCGAACAGAAAATAACTACATTGCTTTACCAAATCTAGCATTCATGTGACAACGATTGTACAATTTATTAAGTTCTGAATAATTTTCATACGATAGATTGCAAAAGACTTCGTCGTGTGTCCGACGGGAAAATTACCAAAACAGTCATAAACCTATTACAATTGTATCAATTCAGTCCTAAACCTTTTTTTTTTGTGTCAATCAGTCCTAAATCTTTTGTATTTGTGCCAATTCAGTACATCCGGCCAATTTTGGCTAACGGGCGCTAACGTGGCAATTTTTTAATATTTTTTTATTTCTTTCGATTTTATTTTTTATTTGTTTCGAATTTTTGTTTTCATCTTCTTCATGGCCGGTTGTCACCGGACTGGCCAAGGGCTAGCGAGGTAGGCCGGCAAGGTCTTGCCAGATCTAGGCGGCCTCGCCGTTGCAGGGCGAGGTCGAGCTCACCCGACCATGGCAAGGCTCATCCTCGCCGTCGATGGGCAAGGGTGAGCTAGATCAAGGCTGCCTCGCCGTCGTTGGGCGAGGCTGAGCTCTCCCGGCCGACAGCGAGGCTCAACCTCGCCAACCTCAACCCCTGGCCGATCCGGCGATGACCGGCCAGGAAGAAGATGGAAAAAAAATTCGAAAAAAATATTTAAAAACTTCGAAAAAAAATATTTAAAAATTGTCACGTCAGCATCGGCCGGCGTCCACGTCAGCGTCGGCCGGCCAAATTTGGCCGGATGGACTGAATTGACACAATTGCAATAAGTTTAGGACTATTTTTGTAATTTTCCTTGTGTCAGACAATATGACATTTTACTTACTGTACCACCTTGATACCGTTTTTTGTTGTTAGCAAGATTGAAATTGCAAGATACAAAGTAATCTTAGGAGCAACGCTTGTCAAGATATGGATAAAGCCTTATTTGAAGTAGCAGACATGACAGTTTATGCGTATCGATAGGAACTAATGAAGCTAAAGATTAGCACTATAATATTCAAAAAAGAAATGACCCCATTTTGGAGTTATTATAGCAGTATAAAGAAGATGTTCCACAAATGACGTAATCTAAATTTGATTTGATTGTTAGAGAGAAAGTGAATAGTTGCTATCTTAAAATTTAAAGTGGAAAAAATCGCTTTTTGAAAAGTTTTATTTGATGTTCCATTTCAATTTACGTTGCATACATTTTAAAAGTTCAAGTCAAGTTAATAAAAGAAAAATCAAATAAGTATTACCGATATTCAACTGGACATTCAAGTATTTAATATTAGGCCTATCTCTAACTAATGAATTATGTTTGTGCCGAATTGGATTTGGGGTAATGCGATAAGGTTCTTTATGTATCCAACACGTACGATGTTTTGACTCTCGAGTTGAACTCGTTGCATCACAGATCGATCATCCTTTCAGAATCATATTCCACCTTGGAGTAAAGAAGTCAAGCGAGGGGTTTGAGTTTGTCGGTGAAATAAAGAGGGAAACAGAGGTCGCCTCGGATACAGTGACATATGAGGGATTGATTGCTGGCGTGAAAGGTTTCGACTTTCATCCGAAGAGAATGTGGTACGAGAGTCCCGGTAAAGACCACGAATTGCTGGTGGAGATCGAGGGTGACGAGCAAGTGAAGGAAATGGTGCAACAAGCATCTGAAAGAGGATCGATTCATGTGTACGTCGAGGGAAGGGTCGACTTTTCTTTGGGGGGAGCAATGATCAAGGGCAACCAATGGGACTGCCCCGTGCATTTCTTGTCTTTCCTTTTCGTCGTTTTGTTTTTTCTCTGGCTTTCGTGGACTTTCCCGGGAAAACAGGTTTTCTGGGGAATTTTTGGTGATTAGCTTCGGTTTTTTGTTCTCCACCCCCAAGACGCTATACGATTTGTGCGGAATGAGTGGTGATCTTTCTTTTTTTTTCCGTTTATTTCCTTTGTGTCAATTTAAATAATTTAGGATGAGTTTTGTTGTGATTGGATGAACCGTGGTAAAAGGAAAAAAAAACTTTGGAATGACAAGTGAGTCTCTTTACGCCTAATGTTTAATACATTACAAAAAGGAAAAGAATAGCGTTTGTTGGATGAAAAGAAGTGTTGATTCCTTCATTATGGATAAAATTATCACCTAATTAAACCAATTCCTATATTTTTAGCAACTTCATATTTCATTCTGTGTCTCACAATGTCAATGGCCAAATTAAGGAACAACCACATATTAAGGACTACAATAGCACATGACCCTCTTTTCTTTATAGCTTGATTCTTTCATAGTTCCAGTCGCCTTTCTCCTTCTTTCATAATTCCAGCCTACCCTTCCTCTTCTTTGGTCTTGCCTTTCTCCTCCACTACATCCTCCACGACCTCATTCCACGACCTCCTCCTTCACAAGCATAAAAATCATATCTTTTCACAAAAATTACAATCTTTACTTGATTTCACTCGTGCCCTTTGCTGAAGTAGAGGGTCAGCAGCAACGAGGCGGAGGCGAGAGTTGAGAGGCGAGTTGAGAGCGAGAGCCAAAGCTGAGGCCTGAGGCAAGCTGAGAGGACGAGGCGAGAGCGAGAAAGGGAGATGAGGCCGCAAGGGAGGCAAGCTGAGGCGAGGGGTAAGGAGGCATGAGAGAGGGAGGTGAGGGAGCCGAGAGAGTCGAGAGCTATGAGACCGAGAGGCCTAGAGTTTGCCTTTGTTTCTGCTAACTTTACTCTTTAGTTTAGAGAAAAAAAATACAAAAGAAAAAAGCAAAATTACCGGTCAAGTTCCACAAAGGGAAACGGTAACCAAACTGGTTGTTTTTTTTTTTTTTGGTAAAGGTAACCAAACTGGTTGTTTTCGATTCCAAATTTTGAAAATTGGGAACTGTCCAAATCCGGCCAGTTCGGTCCCGTCCAGTCCGGTTCCTGGATCGGTCCAGTGCACACCCCTACTTTCTATCCTCCAAAGTCTCTCTCTCTATAAGAAACTTTTTGTCAAAATAGTTAACTTTTTTAGATTTTACGTCACATTTAAATTAATATTACTAAATGATTTATTTCAAGTTCACCCTTTAAACTAAACTCTTATATTTAATCAAAGATAATCTCCACTACATTTTTGTCCAGCCAATTTTTTTGTTTGATCTTTTAGAAAAAAAATTTTGAGGTGGGAACGGGGATGGAAAATTTGACCTGTGTGGGGGCAGGGTGGGGACAGGGAAGTATTCATCGTGCCCCGTACTATTGTAATCCCTAGTGGAGCGTTTCTCCATTTTTTAAAATGTCCATGTTACATTTCGTCTAACTTTTTCTGTTGCTAATCGATTTTTGCTAACATAAGCCGTCGGATTACTGGCGTTGATGTTCCATACACATATCGTGTTACGATCTGCCAAATGTTCTAATAGCCACCACCAGGGTCGATGTTCCAAGCCCATACCCTTATGATGGTGCCTATAAGTGTCCATTAGCAACATGAAAAAATTAAACCGTCGGACCTAAGATCTCAAGTTTTCTTTTGACCAGTTCCTTCACAAGTGCACCAAGTTAGTTAACTTTCATATCACTATTTGAGCCCTTTGGGTGTACAATCGACTTAGTTACCTAAGTGGATTGGTGGTGACTCTAATATGGTATTTAAGTTCATGATCGTATCTTAATCCCGTAAATTACCCAAACATAGGATTTGCGAAGATCTAAGGACTGAGGCACTACTAGATGGCGACCCTCCCTTCACTTTGTGAGATTCGAGGTGCTACGTTACTGACGAGTTTGTTTAAGTGATACATAAATAGTGATCTTCATCTTCTAAACAACCACACATACAGAGAGAAATAAAAGCGGGTTTTTCATGGAGAAAAAGTTCTATTGTTCTAACAAAGCAACTCAAATTTCCATATCTTCCTTGTGTCAAAGGATCTTGCATCAGGAGAACAAGCTTGTTTAGATAGAAGAAGCACAGAGGTACCAGTTAGAAGATCAAAATACTTATTAAGGTTGAGAATCATAATGATACTTGAACGATTTCAAATGGTTATTGTTGAACAGATTGAAGCACGAGTTATCGTAGCAAGTCTGGAAGAACCGCGAACCAGTAGAAGTTTCTCACTCTAACGAAGTAGAAGTTGCCCCTGCAATGTTCTACATACCTAGTTTCAAGACCCAGTCTCTATACCAAGTTAATTTCAAATCAAAATGGTATTTCACAACTGCCAAAAAGCATTGTAATCCATCGGAATCAAACCTAGAGGAAATCGAAGCAGTTTTTTCCAATGTTGGTAAAATAGAAGAAGCTACGTAGCAGAAGAAGCGTGTTTTTTTTATGAAAACAACCCGTTAATTTCGGGAAAAGTGTTAGAAAAGTCTCAAACCTATTACATTGGTACCAATTTAGTCATAAACCTTTTTTTTGTGCCAATTCAGTTTTATACCTTTTGTCATTGTGCCAATTCAGTCCTTCCGGCTAATTTTGATTGGATATTACTGACGTGGATGCCGGCTGACCTACGTGGCACCGCCGGCGAAAAACGTGAATAACTTTTAATAATATTTTAATATTTTTCACATTTATTTATTTTTGAAAAATTCTTTCCCTTTCTTCTTCCTCCAGTCGGTTGCCGATCCGCCTCGCCGGCCTCTGGCGAGCCCCGCTAGCCACTGGTGAGGTCGGGTCTCACCCATGGCCGGCAAGGCTCGACCCTCGCTAGCCTAGCCCAAGGCTGCCCTCATGGCCATCCGGCAAGGTCATGCCTCGCCTCGAGCCTCGCCTAGCCGCTGGCAAGGCTCGAGCCCTCGCCGGATCTGGTGAAGGTTGAGCCTCGCCAGTGGCCAGCAAGGCTCGCTCGAGGCCGGCGAGGACCGTCTAGCTGATTGCTAATCCGACGACCAGCTAGAGGAAGAAGAAAGGAAAGGAAAGGAAAAAAAAATAATTTTAAAAATAAATAAATAAATTTGAAAAATATTAAAATATTATTAAAAGTTGGCCACGTGATCGCCGGCAATGCCACGTAGGTGGGCTGGCATCCACGTCAGCAATATTCGGCCAAAATTAGCCGGAAGAACTAAATTGGCACAAAGTCAAAAAGGTTTAGAACTGAATTGACACCCAAAAAAGGTTTAGAACTAAACTTGCACCAATGCAATAAGTTTAGGACTTTTTCTGACACTTTTCCCCATTAATTTCAGTAGATGAACATTGTGCTGGTCAGAACGGGCAAAACCAACGACTATGCATGTGATTGAAGCCTCAAACAGTCAGGAGGCACTCAAGAGTTCTTAGATACAGATCAAAGCGGTGGTTGGTTGGTTGGACGAAAAGAGAATAGTTCCTACTCCCTGCATCCAATTTTTTGTGGGAAGATTGCGCATATGTTCATTGTGCTTTGATTTATTTCTCAATTGAGGTTACATCCTCTTCTATTGTTAGCTGAGGGAAGAGTGACAGATGCAGTGAGGTTTGTTTGTATCTGTAGACGTATATAGCTACAAGTAGAAGAAAGCATCCTCGATCGATGTAACTTTTCAAAAATTGCATGGTGAACTCCAGTCTGATTAGGGCTGTTAGAGCTGGAAGGATGGAGTACGGCCAAGTGGAAATGGTCGCACCACTAGCTGAAACCTTAGGTTTTGTGGAAACTCTAGATTTTTCTCTCTCCAGAAGACACAAACTCATTGTGATGGAGTCAGACAGTTAGGCTTTAAGTTCAGACGGTGAGGAGGACATATCAAAGCTTATGAGAAGTCAGAGTGCTTATCATGAAGGCCCGTAAGCTTCTAGGCCATTTTCCTAATTTAACTCTGGCCCACTGTGATAGAAAGGCAAAATACTATAGCAAATTGGGTTGCCAAGGCCCAACGACTTAACAGCCTTCCATAGAATTGGATTTCCAAATCACCACAAGCTCTATTGCATTTGCTTAATCAGGAATCCAATTATGTTGGCTCTGATGTTTAACTCTTTTGATTGAATAAAATTTGCTTTCGACCAAAAAAAAATAAAAACTCTTTACCTTATTTAGCAGAAGAATCGATAGATTTGTTCGTGCTCACGACTTCTACCGCACAATTCACCAACCAATTCACCCCCTCTTGACTATGGTTTGTCCGTAATCAACTCATGAAATGATGAGCTAGAATTGGAATTAAAAGAATTCTTGGCACCAATGATACTAAAGTTCCCAAGAAAATGCTTAACAAAAACCTAGGAAAAAACCAAATGCGCGAATGTAACGAGAAAGAATAAACTTTGGTAACTTCTTTTCTTCATCGACTTTGACTGATAAATAAATTAATCATCGTGGTAAAACTTTGAAAAAGATACATCTTTGGTCATACCACCAAGTTTTTTCTATGATTAAAATTTTGCCAGCATAACAGTTTTTAGGCTACTATTAGAATAATCGTATATTGTGAGCCACAAATTCTTCAAGGAGGACCCTACAATAATTTCTTATTATTTTTTATTTATTTTTTTGTGACCAGAAACAAGCTGTTATTCTCATGAATAAGAACAATCACATGAGCATTTCTCTCGAAGGAACGGAGGAGTGGGAAACAAAGAATTGTAAAGTAGCTTCCCAAGCTTCTTTTCTATTAACACAGACAACTGTCCCTCAAGCGTGTAAGCTTTTCTCACTGGTTCTTCATACTTGTCCCCAATTCGATCGCTCATAAAAAGAAGGGTTAATACCACGAAAAATCCCAAACTGGTACACTTGTGACAATTTTACCCCAAACTAATTTTTGGACCACTAAAAATCCCAAACTGGTACATTTGTGATAAATTTACCCTCCGTTAGTTTCTATTAAATTAGATTAATACCACAAAAAATCACAAATTGGTACACCTGTGACAAACGGAAGGTAAAACATAAAATCAGAACATCAGTCAACTGTCGCGTGTCATTTAACAAAGCAATTTAACAGTAAAATTTAACGAAAACAAACCGAGGGTAAATTTGTCAAAGGTGTACCAGTTTGGGGTTTTTGGTGGTCAAAAAATTAGTTTGGGGTAAAATCGTCATAAATGTACCAACTTGGGGTTTTTCGTGGTATTAACCCTTAAAAAGAATTTACCCTGTAATCCATGAATCCTTATTATTCCATCATAATAAACTAATTGAATAAAATCAGATAAAAAGTTTCCGACTAAAATTGACCTATATTGAAACTATCCGTTACTCGAAAGAACCTAAAATTGACAACAACGAGAACCGAATCCCGCATATATCCCAAAAAATGTATAACTTAAAATAAAGGGTTAATACCGTGAAAAACCCCAAATCGGTACACATGTGATAAATTTACCCTAAACTAATTGTTTTACTAAGAAAAACCCCAAACCGGTACACACGTGTGACAAATTTAACCCCTCTGTTAGTTTTATTAAATTTTATAGTCAAATTGATAAGTTGAATGACACGTGACAATTGACGGTGTTATATTTTGGGGTTTTACCCTCTGTTTGTCACAGGTGTACCAGTTTGTGATTTTTCGAGGTATTAATCAAAATTAAAAGAAATTAACAGAGGGTAAATTTGTCACAAGTGTACCAATTTAGAGTTTTCAGTAATCAAAAAATTAGTTTGGGGTAAATTTGTAACAGGTGTACCAATTTGGAGGTCAAAAAATTAGTTTGGGGTAAATTTGTCATACATATACCAGTTTAGAGTTTTTCGTGATATTAACCCTAAAATAAAACGAGCCCATGCTAACGTGGATTTGGCCTAACCTGCAATTGACATCTTATAATAGAAACGACCCATATTTAAATAGGAATTGAAATCGAAATCGATCTTACCCATCTATTGGACATCTCTAATAAGTGAAACTAAGGTGACAAACGAAATGGATAATCATGCACCTTTTTATCATGATCAACGCAATAAGGAAAGCTACGAAACTCAAAATTGTGGCTAGTTTTTTTTTTGTTCAAAAGAAATTTCCATTTATTACCAAAATGATACACGAAATAATCTATAAGAAATCTCAAAAGTCACAATAACAAAGCAAGCCGGTAGAGCTCTAAAATAAACGAAAGCCAGAAATCAAGATATATCATCAGAGCATGATTGGCAAAGATATCACACTCTCGTCCTTCAAAAACAGATATGTGACTATATCCAAGCGAAAATATCGGCGGCTGATCACCGAATCACACATCATCATCAATGATGAGTACACGCCGGGATTCCTTATTTGCCCTTCGGCGGTGTGTACCTAAGTTCGGCAACCCCAACATCATTACCATATAGAGACAACATAAACATGTTGCACAAGTCTCAAATCTTACATAAACATTTTACCTTTTATCTTATCTACTTAAGCGATATAGAAGAAAACTCTCTTTTTTCCAAACAAATGTCTAGAACCTTTGTTTAGTTTTTTCACCAATATGTCTGAAGTTGTATATTTCAAACTAACAGCACGGACCATATGAATAGGTGAATGAATACAAAGAAAGAGCTTGGCAACATTTGACTAGCTTCAACAGCGGAGAATAAGGAGGGTGGAATTGGACCAAAACTAACTGGATCCACACCAGGTAGAAAAAATCAACGAGACAGAACTATCTGTAGCTTTTTACTCCTTGATTTTAGGATAACCAAAACCAAGTTTTGTAGTTTGTTAATCAAAATGAGGATAGAAATTAAGCAAGCAATTCACAGTACTGGATCACATCTGTTCACTGAACTCAGAATTGCATTAAGAGCTCGACCACCTTTCATAAAATGGTAACAAAAAGAATGAGGGATTGGCCTAGGACACTTAGGATGCATGGACATAGTAAAACAAGATCACGTTCGGTTGCTTAGCAAGACATCTCCAGTAAAATTGGTTCCTGTGTAATTTGGCCAAGAATAGCAGAAGAACCAAGAGAGCAGCCAATCGCCATGGAAAGCCCTCAACATCCGACTCATCGTGGCAGCCAACGGAAACTGTCATCTTCTCATGGTCATCCGCAGTCGAATAACAATGAACGATTATCATGATGGCTAATGGAATTGCAGGAAGAATCCAACCCATGTTCTCTCTTGTCGACTTCACGGATAAGATATAGGAGACATACCTTGGCAGGCATATTAAACATGACAGCAGTCCTAGAATTAGCAAAACCGGGCACGGTGAAGGTTGTTCCGTGAACATCTCGAAGAAAGAGAGATCGTTGCTGCTACGACCGTCGTAATGTGCCATACCTGAGTGGCTAATCTGAAGAGTCCTGAGACAAAACGAACAAAGCTTTGTTGGTAAGGGAAAGTTCGAGGCATGTGGCTGAATCAAACACTTAGAGAGTGCAATGGTTGAAACTTTACCTCCACTTGGACGAATCAACTTCGTCTAATTTTTTCAAGTTAAAATAGATGAAAGGAAATTTTTGCTTCTTACCTTTGCATAGACAGGAACGTTCTCCGAACAAACGCAAACGAACTTAATCCGGCAAATTATGGTAATGAATTTGCTATTCATTGCAAGGAGGATTTTGATGAAAGGCTTATCTGGACTTGATTTTCAATTACTTTGACACGGGAGCGAGAGGAGAGAAAGAAGCATCTTCTCGAAAGGAAAATTAATAGTTTTGTGGCCAAAGATTGGTTGATGAAGTTTAATCTCCATCCGTTTAAGATCGGGAAAATTGCACGAGAAGTCTTATTTATTGCATATGGAATGCAATCACATCACATATCTTTTAATTGGTTCAATTAAATCCTAAACTCTTTCAAAAAGTATAATAAAATCCTTTCGATTAATAATACATAAATCATCTACCTGTCACTCAAAAAATGATTATCTGGCATCTTTAAATTGTACTTTTCAACATATTTTGAGGACTTAATTGCATTTAATGATAAAAACCGAAGATTTAGTTGAATTAGTTGAAAATTTAGGACTCGATTGAACTTTTTAGTAAAGGTTTAGAATTTGATTGAGCCAAATCAAGTGTTTAGGACTCAATTGCATTCCCTACATATTAAGGTTTAGGACTTGTGGTGTAATTATCCCAATAAAATATAGAGGTCTTCGGGAAAATTACAAAAAAAGTCATAAACCTGATGCACTTGTGCCAATTCAATCCTAAACCTTTCAATTTGGCTAATTTATTCTAATCTTTTGACGATTTGCAAATTTAGTTGTTAAAAATATGTCTCGATTTTGAGCCCGAAAAGGAAAGTTTTATAATTCAAGTAGGTTTTCTATTTTGAATAGATTTCCTAATTTAATGGTTTCCTAGTTGGAAAAGATTTCCTAATTGGAGAAGGTTTCCTAAAAAGAGGTTTCCTAATTTGGATCAAATTCTTGCCTATAAATAAGAAGGGGATGTTATTTGTAAAGATCATCAAAGAGGAGCTTCTGCTAGTGAATTATACCCTGAAGATATCCGAGTGTGTTGTAGTCAATTAAATTCTTGTGGTAAGAATTTGTGTAATTCCTTTGTGAGATTGAAAGATTATTTCGTGAGAAATTGTGGGGCTAAACATTGTGTGAGTTATTGGGTGTAATTGAGGCTTAGCAAACACTTAGAGTGTTTGAGTAACTCGAGTGTGGTTGTAATCTCCATTTTATTGCTTGAGCTATAGTGAAATTTCGTGCTACTCTCCCCATGGACATAAGTCACTACAATCAAACCACATAAATCTGGTGTCCGATTTATTTTCTTGTTCTGTCTATTTTATTATTCAATCGCTTGGCTTCCGCAACAATTGGTATGAGAGCTAGACTTGGCTAAGTTGAAGCAAAACGATGGTGACAGAAGAAGGAAAAGTGAGGATCGATAAATTTGATGGGAAGGACTTTGGTTTCTGGAAGATGCAAATTGAGGATTATCTATATCAGATGAAATTGCACTTGCCCCTATTTAGGGAGAAGCCCGAAACGATGAAGCAAGCTGACTAGGAATTGCTGGATATACGAGCTTTGGGTGTTATTCGGCTGACGTTGGCTTGTAACGTCGCGTTTAACATCGTGAAAGAGAGACCACCGCGGGTTTGATGGAAGCCCTGTCGGACATGTATGAGAAGCCATCTGCGATCAACAAGGTATATTTGATGCCACGTTTGTTTAACTTGAAGATGAGCGAAGGTGCGTTAGTTGCTAATCATATCAATGAATTTAATGTAATCGTTAATCAATTGAGTTCAGTTGACATTGATTTTGAAGATGAGGTATGTGCTTTGATTCTACTGTTATTAGTAATTCCTCTGGGTCAACAAGCTTGACGTTTAATGATATTCGAGATTTAATTCTGAGTGAAGACATCCGTAGAAGAGAATCTGATGAACATGTATCTACTACTTTAGTAGGTGAAAATAGAGGAAAAACTAGTACACACGTTAACAGAAGTGGTATAAACTCGAATAGACGTAGTCAGTATAGAACTGGTGGTGTTGTCTGTTGGAGCTGTGGCAAGAGGAGGCATCTTAGAAGAGATTGCTTTAAGCTGAAAAACGACAAGGGTAAGGGAATTAAAATTGAATCTGCGGACGATGTTGTAGCTATAGCTGACGGTAATTCGGATAATGTTAATTTTGTCTTGTCTGTCACTAATGATTCGTCATTTGGCAAATGGATTATGAATTCTGGTTGTTCTTTTCATACTACATTAAACAAGAACTGGTTTACTACTTATCAGTGCACAAATAGTAGTAAAGTGCAGTTGGGAAACAACTCTGAGTGCGATGTTATAGGTGTTGGTAATGTTAGAATCAAAATGCATGATGGTATTGTGAGGACATTGACTGGAGTGAGGCATGGTCCAAAGTTGAAAAAAAATCTGATTTCCTTGAGTGCCATGGATTCAGTTGGGTATCGGCATACTTCAGAAGATAGAATTCTGAAAATTATTCGAGGTGCCTTGATAATAATGAAATGAATCAAGCACAGTAACCTGTATGAACTGCAAGGTGAGACAATGACGAAATTTGCTGCGGAGACGTCGAATGGATCAATTCGAGAGTTTGAATTGTAGCATATCCATTTGGGGCACATTAGTAAGAAAAGCTTGAAGGTTCTAAGTGAAAGGAATTTGCTATGTAGTTTTGTTGCTGATGAATTGAATGTATGTAGATGCTGTGATTTAAATCAACAGAGGAAAGTGCAGTTCAATGCGATTGTCAAAGAAACTACGGATATTGCAGAATTAACTCACTTAGATGTTCGCAGGTTGTCGCGGTTTCATCCGAGTAAGAATGCCAGATTTATGCTAACAGTTGTAGATGACTATTCGAGGAAGATGTGGGTGTTTGTGTTAAGGCACAAGTTTGATGTTGTTGTTAGGATCAAGCAGTTGAGAGCTTTGATCGAAAAGGAGACTGCTAAAACGATCAAGTAAATGCGGATTGACAATAGCATGGAGTTTTAATCGAAGATGTTAAAAGAATTCTGCATGAAGGAAGACATAGTGAGACACCGTATTAGTGCCAGTGAACCACAACATGTTGCAGAGTTAATGAGCAAAATATTACTAGAGACGGCCAATAAATGCTCTCTAGTGCTGGTACGACTAGGAGATTCCTAGCGGATACGCTTAGTACGGCGAGCTACATGATGAATAGATCCCTATCGACTGCGATTGGATGTCGAACTCTCCAAGAAATATGGTTAGGTAACGTTGCTGATTATTCTGTTCTTAGAATATTTGGTTGCCCATGTTATGTTTGAGTTGGTTATGGTAAGCTCGATGGAAAGGCAAGAAAGTGCATGTTCCTAGGTTATACACAAGGTGAGCGGGGTTATAGGTTGTGGTGCCCGGAATTTAATTCACCTGTTGTCAGCAGAGAAGTTACATTGGCGAGTCTCTAGTACTTCTAGCTAGGAATGATTATAGCAGTGTTTATACGGATTTGTACGATGTTCAGCTTGAGGTGGAGTTGCAACTAGAAACTCCTGAGGTAGCGAATACTAGCGTGATAATCGATACAGATGGTGTTTTTAGCGAGATGGAGCCTACAAAGCCAGCAGTTGTTGTAACTATTAAAATTGACAAGGTGCGTATTCTATCTCCTGACATATATGAATGCAATAACGGTTTTACTTTATCTGCGATTGAAGAGGTTGTGTCGAAAAATCATTGTGGAGTGGTTAAAGGTGCAGTAGAGTTGGTGTTCTAATGAGGTACACGGTTATAGCGAAGTTCACTCAAGACTTGGACTTGGAAGATATCTGTAGTGGTTGAGCCCATGAGGGCTGTGAAAGAGTAGTAGCAAAGTTCCAGTGAAGCGATTGTAACTTGGCTCAAATGTCGTGGAGATTGTTAAAAATATGTCTTGATTTTGAGCCCGAAAAGGAAAGTTTCCTAATTCAAGTAGGTTTCTTATTTTGAATAAGTTTCATAATTGAATGGTTTTCTAATTGGAAAATGTTTCCTAAAAAGAGGTTTCCTAATTTGGATCCAATTCTTGCCTATAAATAAGAATGGGATGTTATTTGTGAAGATCATCAAAGATGAGCTTTTGCTAGTGAATTACACCCTGAAGATATCAATTAAATTCTTGTGGAAAGAATTTATGTAATTCCTTTGTGAGATTGAAAGGTCATTTCGTGAGAAATTGTGAGGCTAAACATTACGTGAGTTATTGAGTATAATTGGAGCTTGGGAAACACTTAGAGTGTATGAGTGACTCGAGTGTAATTGTAATTTTCATTGTATTGCTTGGTCTATAATGGAATTTTGTGTTGCTCTGCCTGTTGACGTAGGTCACTACAACCAAATCACGTAAATCTGGTGTCCGATTTATTTTATTGTTATGTCTTTTTTTTGTTCGATCGCTTGGCTTCCACAACAATTGGTATCAAAGCTAGGCTTGGCTGAGGAAGCTTGATTCTCATGCTGGGCTCTTCCCGGTTCACTCGCCGTTACTAGGGGAATCCTTGTTAGTTTCTTTTCCTTCGCTTATTGATATGCTTAAACTCAGCGGGTAGTCCTGCTTAACCTGGGGTCACGTTGGTGAAAGGTAGATTCGTGGAGCGTGTGAATGAGCGACACGCACAACATTGATCATTGGGGTCTCATCAACCACCGAATGTCGTGGTGCTAATTGCTCCAACGCTCGATTTTGGACCAACCAAGACAAGGTCATCTCAGGAGGCCAACATACCCACCCAAGTCCCGCCCGCCCAATTCAAGGCGAGGGGTTAAGGGCAACGCCATGTGTGACACCCAGACAAATGTGCCCTCAACCGATTGGCTTCGGGCACAACATGCATTCAAAGACTCGATGGTTCACGGGATTCAACAATTCACACCAAGTATCGCAGTTGGCTATGTTCTTCATCGATGCAAGAGCCGAGATATCCATTGCCAAGAGTTGTTATGAATAATAGAAGATTGCATGGCATCCCACGCACGCACCATGTCTGGGGTGGTGGGAGCATTGCCCTCTTATTTAAGTTCCTTGGCGCATTCCGTGCCGGGGTTCATTGTGTCGCCGAGAAAGCCCAAGCGCCGTAGGCACCCGTGCCATCCAAGCGTCTAGGGACGTTGGGCAAGGCCCGCCATTCCCATTGAGTTTGTTACTGGTTCTCTGGTCATTCTGCTAGACAAGATTCGACAATGATCATTCCGCAGGTTCACCTATGAAAACCTTGTTACGGCTTCTCATTCCTCTAAATGATTAGGTTTAGTGGACTTCTCGCAACGCCATCGGCGGTGAACAGCCCACGTCGCCGTGATCCGAACACTTCACCGGACCATTCAATCGGTTGGAGCGATGGGCGGTGTGTACAAAGGGCAAAGACGTAGTCAATGCGAGCTGATGACTCGCGCTTACTAGAAATTCCTTGTTGAAGACCAACAATTGCAATGATTCTATCCCCATCACGATGAAATTTCAAAGATTATCCAAGCCTGTCGGCCAAGGGTATAGACTCGTTAAATGCATCAGTGTAGCCCGCATGCAATCCAGAACATCTAAGGGCATCACAGACTTGTTATTGCTTCAAACTTCCTTGGCCTAAGTGGCCATAGTCCCTCTAAAAAGCTAGCCGTGGAGATGTACATCCACATAGCTAGTTAGCAGGCTGAGGTCTCGTTCGTTATCGGAATTAACCAAACAAATCGCTCCACCAACTAAGAACGGCCATGCACTACCACCCATAGAATCAAGAAAATGCTCTCAGTCTGTCAATCCTTACTATGTCTGGACCTGGTAAGTTTCCCGATGTTGAGTCAAATTAAGCCGCAGGCTCCACTTCTGGTAATGCCCTTCCGTCAATCCTTACTAGATTTAGGACAGCCGACATTGACTAGATAGCCACATCTGCAATTTCCGGACAACATTAATCGGAATGACCAAATTGACAAATTGTCAATCGATTTAGGACTAAACTAGCCCAAATTAAAAAGTTTAGGACTGAATTGTCGCAAAAGCAATAGAATTAGACTTTTTTGGTAATTTTTCCAAAAGCCCTCTATTCTGACATGATACAAAGGCAGGAATGGACCAGATTTTGTGTTAGTTTTATTTATAATTATGTCATAAACACTTTGTATGACATGAGATTGCACTTTTTGGTAAAGATTTATAATTTAATTGAGCCAATTGAAGTGTTCAAGACTCAATTGCATTCCCTACGTAAGGTTTAGGAATTATGGTGTAATTATCCCAATAAAATATAAAGGTCTTCGAGAAAATTACTAAAAAAAATGTCATAAACTTATTGCACTTGTACCAATTCAGTCATATACCTTTTAATTTGGCCAATTTAGTTTTAAACATTTTGACGATTTGCCAATTTAGTCATAAATCTTCAAATTGTGACAATTTAGTTATAAATGGAAATTATAAGGTTTTCTATTATTAATTGTATAGGCTTATATAATAAATCAAACAAGCATATTACTAACCAAAATTCGACGGTTATGCTCAATAGTGTGATAACGGTAACGGGGGTCGGTCGAGGCCGTCACCCTAGATCTGGTCACGCACAGCCGCGACGACCCCAAATTAGGTCATGGCCCTACTTCATATCAGAAGCCATGACCCCCATATGAAAAGTAGTCACAATTGCAGCCGCCACCCTCACATCTGGTCGCGGCTATGACCCTCACATGCGCCATTGCCGCGACTCCGCATTAGGTTACAATTGTGGCAGCAACACAAGATCTTTATGGTCTCGGCCTCGGCAACAACCGTGAGAAAACAAAAAAAAAAGGGAAAATAGGATATGAAAACTCATTGAGGGGCAGATGTGACGACAAGCGACACGAATGGTGCAAGGAAGAAGGGTTTGGGGATGAGCGGTGGCGGGAGCAGCGGCGACGGGTGAAGAATACATATCAGATGAGAGAGAGAGAGAGAGAGAGAGAGAGAGAGAGAGAGAGAGAGAGAGAGAGAGGAGTGTGTGTGTGCGTTTTTTTTTCTTTTTGTTTTCGTTTTGGGCCCAATGAGCGGACTAAAATCCTTTTTATTTTTGGCCCAATCGGCAGGATCTTTCCTACCCGTTTTATTTTTGGGCTTTTTTCGTCTCATTAGGTTTTTTTTTTGTCATTTAATCATTTCACTAAAAAATCCATTCTAAAAAAATTGTTATCTATACTCTTAATTAAGAAAATTCAACGATCATTTCAATCTCAAACTTTTGCAAAACAATTTGATTAGTACACCGTGCATATTTTTTACATGCACTATGGCCATACATAATTATAGAGGATCAAACTGATAACTTATGATAATTAAGACGATTGACAGGTAATCAATTCAAAATGATTGTCTATTATTTAAAATATGACCAGTCTTTTCTTATGATAATTTAAACAAATATTAAGAACAGTTATAATCTATACATAGTAGGAAATGCAATAAATTGACATTTGAAAATTTGAGACAGTGAAGATATTATTTTCATGTAGTAAACATGATATTTAAGACAGTGAAAATTAAGAACCATTTTTGTATGCTTCTTGCCTTGTTTCATTGTAGTTTAGCTTTTAATTCTAATTTAATTTAGTATTTAACGATAAATACTACAAGGTTTTGGATATTTATATAATGCTCTAGTAGTTAAAAAATAATTTGAGACGATTAATATGCTGTACATAATAAGAAAAAATTGGCTTAGCAGATTTGAATCATTAAATCATCGAAAACAATAGTTGGTAAAATACGCAATACAAAGAAAGTAAGTGAGAACATTTCAGAAAGAAAAAAATAATAATTGAGATCTCTTCAAGTATGTGGTCATTTTTGCTTATATTATGTATAGATGATTTTCTACCGAATAAATATTTCTATTCTATTTATTAATATCTACAGCAGGTGTAATATTAGTTGAAAATTTTGAAATAAAATTTCCATTACCGTTGCAGCCTATTTAAACATTGCCATGTTTCTATATAATTCGTGACAAGTATGATTAATTTACTCACAATAACAAAGTTAGGTAATCTTATGAGAAAGGTATATATATCTATATAAGAAAAATGAAACAACGAACAGTTTATGCAATTAATTAAATTGGTTTCCAAATAACCTCAAATTTAATTTGTCTAACTTCTCGTGGTAAACAAATTACTAATATTTTCTATTAATAATTATTCAAAATTTACTGATTTATACATATATATACACACACACAGATCAATCAAACATATCTAATAATTACGCAAGCATTATATTCAATCATACCACAAAATATTTACGTTTCACTAATTATATCACATATGTCTTATTAGTTTACAATCTAGAAATAAATATTAAATTTCCGTTTGCGACCTTTGTGTTAGTATCAAATGTTTGTCTGTTATGACTAGCACAAATTAATTACTATTTACATCATCTACCTATTAAAAATTTAAAACTAATTTTTGTCTTGTTCAAGGAAAACTTTCACTCCCCAGTCCAACCAAAGGTGACATAAAAGTTCAATTTTTGTCGCCTTAGGTAAACCAACAGTGACAAAAAAAGATATTATTTCTGTCCCATTATGATAAACAATAGGGAAAATGTCAAATAAGGACCCAAAGTGGGTCTCTTTTTTCAAATAAGGACCCCAAGTGGACAATGCTTCAATTAAGGACCTAAAGTGCCCAAACTAGTCTCAAATAAGGACCCAGCTCGCCGGCCAGCCAAATGTTCGCCGACCGGCGACCGTCAGACATTTTCCAGCGCCGGAATAGGGGCAATTTTATCTTTTTCTTTTTTTTTATTTTTCCTTTTTTCTTTTCTCTCTTCCCTCTTGTGGCCATCGCCGGCGACGTCCGCCGGCCTCAGGCGAGGGCGGCCTTCGCCGGCGTCGGGCAACGGCGGCCCTCGCTTGGGTGGGCGAGGGTGGCCCTCGCCTGGGCAGGTGAGACCCGCCCTCGCCCTCACCAGATTCGGCGTCGGGCAACGGCCGCCCTGGACGACGGCGGCCCTCGCCGGATCTGGCGAGGGCGAGGGCGGGTCTCGCCCGCCCAGGCGAGGGACACCCTCGCCCACCCAGGCGAGGGCGGCCGTCGCCCGACGCCGGCGGACATCGCCGGCAATGGCCATAAGAGGGAAGAGAGAAAAGAAAAAAGGGAAAAGAAAAAAAAAGAAAAAGACAAAATTGTCCCTATTCCGGCGCCGGAAAATGTCTGACGGTCGCCGGCCGTCGAACATTTGGCCGACTAGCAAGCTGGGTCCTTATTTGAGACTAATTTTGACACTTTTGGTCCTTAATTGAAGCATTGTCCACTTGGGGTCCTTATTTGAGAAAAGAGACCCACTTTGGGTCCTTATTTGACATTTTCTCTAAACGATAAGACGACGAATCAGATAGTTTGTTGCCTTAAATTGCAGTTAATGGGGACGAAACTTTCTTTTGTCATCTTAATCAAATGCGACATATTTTTAGATTTGTCGCCTTAGGGTTTATCAAAGGCGACTAATTGCTAAGTTTGTTAACTTAGGTCGTACTCAAACGCCACAAAATATTAATTTTTCTGCCTTTGTTCATACCCAAAGGCGACGAGAAAAACGTTGTTGCCACCTTAGGTTGAGACCCTAAGATGATGAAATATTTTTCTCGCCTTAGTTTCAAAATTTTCTCTTATCAATGGCAACAAAGTTTCAATTTTGTTGCCTAGCTTAGGCCTAAACCTAAGCGACAAAACCATGGTTTTGTCTCTCTTAAGTCTACTCTAAGGTGACAAAACTTCATGTTTACACCATAAGTCCAAAATTACCCCAACTTTGATTAAATCAATTGCGACAAAATACAAATTTTGTCACTTAAGTTTGATTTAAAGCAAAGAAACTCTAATTATGTAGCTTTAGGAGTGTTAAATTTTAGTAGGACCACTACCAACTACTCTTAGTCTGGTTTTTTTATCTAGAACTAAGCATGGACATTTTTAATTATAGAGGCAATTGGGGTCCGGAAAGATTTGAACCCGGGACCTCTAGCTCTAATATCATGTTAGATTTTGGTGGGATCACTGCCAATTGTTCTAAAAGTTTAAGCTGTTAGATGAGGGCATGGTTTATTATTTAATTACTATAACAAGGAGGTGACAATTTTTTTGGGTCGGCCTAAGGCAACAAAATTAACAATTTGTGACATTTGGTCCATCCTAAGGTGACAAAAATTATATGTTGCCGCCTTTAAGTAAAGGGTACCTAAAGCGGCTTTTTTTTTTTTACAAAATATGTTGTCACGTTAGGGTGTTTCTCCTATAGTGCGAGAAAGGAAGTTGTG
The DNA here is from genome assembly GCF_021117445.2 of Syzygium oleosum. Classification (NCBI taxonomy): domain Eukaryota; kingdom Viridiplantae; phylum Streptophyta; class Magnoliopsida; order Myrtales; family Myrtaceae; genus Syzygium; species Syzygium oleosum. The sequence continues at coordinate 1,022,029 of NW_026607500.1, read as the reverse complement.
CCCGCCTAGCAATTCGTTAAATTAGCTCGAGATCCATCTCTGCAGAGGTTGCAACAAGGACCGCAAATTGAGTTGTTAGGATTGGCAAAAAGTTCATTACATGTTAGAAAATGATGTCGCTATTTCCACCCCTTATGTGATTAAATCCACCAAATTTTACTGGGTGGAATTTGGTGGATTTAGTCGTGTAGAGAGTGAAAATAGCGTCGCCTGTTGGAAAATTAAAAAAGAGTAGGAGCTTCGACCAAAAAGAAAAAGAGTACGAGCGAAATTCTAATTCTACTTGCATCGATCAAATTGGCAAATTTCGTGGCTAGACTTGGCGTACGGGAACCTACTCATCTCCTAAATGTAATATAATCTCCTAAAAGCAATGTAATCTGTTCTAATCATCATGAGTGGAATTGATTCCTTTACGGACTTGACTGCATTTCAAATCCCTTTCTTCGAATGGAGAATTTGAGAAGGAACTTCACTTTGCACAAACATTGTTTTCCCTCTCAGAAAAATAATATTCCAAGTATTATCCCCTAATTTTTGGGGAATTATTCTTATCTACCTCGTAAAATATAGTTATGCTTTCCTTTCTAGCATCTCACTGTTCTGCGCACACAAGCAAATGAGCATATTTTTGGGGTCCTCGCTTTTTCTTTTTTTACATTCCAGTACAATGAAAAAGGTTATTTTATCCAGTCCAAACCCCCCCACCCCACCAAAATTCACTCTGCAAAAACTAGTGCTAAAATGTTCCACCTGCACCAATAATGCAACGACAGGGGTGCGCACATGCTTAGCAGATGGGAGGTGGGAACAAATGGGCCACTAGCTACAGACAAAATTAAAGCCTAAGAATAATATCTTACAGAGAGTTAGGTTGATGCGAATGAAAATACGATATGCATATAATATGATTGAAGCATATGTATTATGCAATATTCTAGTTATATCTAGTCTTTTTCCATCGATTTCGTTAGTTTATGTGGACCATATTTTAACTCGTATTCTTTTTTTTTTTCAGGTTTGTACTCGGGTGGTATTCTGCACCAACTCCGTTTAGGAAATTAAGTTCACATTCATGATTTGATGAACGGTAGGATGTTTTCATAAATCATCCCAAATTTTGAAATTTGAAGTGTGAATCCTCACTTTTGTACTTCAAATTACGTCCGGCAGCAGTTATTGTCGAGGTCCTACTAGCAAAACAGTCATTTCTTTTTCAAGTGTGTCCCTTTCCACTATTTCAAGCCCAACCACCACGCAATTCCTAAAATAAAAATCCGTACCTAACCCAAAATTAGCTGCCTCTCATTCTGGTCCTTGCTGCGCTTGCCTCGCCCTCACGGTCTCCACTATGGCGTTGCCACCCCGGGCCGACCTCAATCTCGACACCGACTTGGCAGCGCGACATTGAGAGAGAAAGAGAGCATGTGTGTATTTAGTATTGAGGGCAATTTGGTCTTTCTGATTTTGGGATTTTATCGAGAGATTGTTGTAAATTGCAGAGTGGGAATGTAAATTAATACGAGTACAAAATAGAGGGATGCATTGTGAAATTTTTCAAAAAAAAGTAAGCCATCCGTTCATGAATTATGAGATTCAATTTCTTTGGGCTAACTTGATGAGGCCGTACTGAGTAAAAAATAAATTAGGAATCCACATTTCTTGAAACTGAGGATCTCAATCGTTATCAATTTCATCTCCCCCTTTGGGTAGAATATGTATAGAGTTGATCTCTCAAAATCACGTAACATCGATCACCAAACCGATGGAATAATCGATACTTCAAAAACTTATGCTGTTAGAGAACAACACCATACATTCTTAATTTACTACAAATTAATAATGTGATCGTCTCTCACACTAATCATAGTTACTACCCTAATTGAAGGAACTCTCTTCTCGATTCAATTAGAAGTGATGATCCAGCTCAAGATATCTTCCGTTAGAATAGACGAAGCTATTCAAGCATCACGGAGACGACCCATGTGAGCACTATTGAGCACCGGTGGATGACCAATCAAATCAAATCTTGGAAACGAAGCAACTAGTTCAATCATTGGTCCGAGGATCAAATACCCATGGTCATCCATAAGGCTAGAGATCTCCATTCCACATTATTATATTGGAAAAATGACACAAATGAAACTTTGATCATATGTACAATGTGATCCCTAAACTTTTAATTTGTTCAATATAGTCCCTAAACTTCAACCCAATGTGCAACGTGATCCCTGAACTTTTAATTTGTTTAATGTGATTGCTGAATTTTTGGTACATGTCCAAATTAGTCATTGGACTATTTCAATGTTGTCCTTCCATTAAGTTAAGTTCATGGACAATATTGAATATATTTATATAATTCAGGGACTAGTTTAAGCATGTACCAAAAGTTCAGGAATCGTATTGAACAAATTAAAAGTTCAAGGACCATATTATATATTAGGCTAAAGTTCGGAAACCACATTGAATAAATTAAAAGTTTAGGGACACATTACAAATTGAGTTAAAATTCATGAACTATTTGTATTATTATTCCTATCATATTTTTTTTTTCCAAGTGGGGCTCTCATGAGCTGATTCGGATCATCAAATCGCACTGAATTGGAAGTGTGCCCAGAAGAAGATTTTCCTCGTTTTCTTTGTGACATCCAACTTGCAAAACCACAGCCTCATCTTCTGCTCGCGTGCCGAGGGGGAAGTGGTGATGTGAATGAGTTCAATCATCTTTTGTCGCTACTTGGGACCAACGTTGGTGTCGTTCTCCGCTGTCCCACGATATAAAATTCATCCCCACCCCAATTGGCTAGTTTTACACTCATCGGGCATCACGCGTTCGTCGAATCGGACACGCGGACTTAATTTGACGCACAGAAAGAAATTCGACCGACCACATGTACAATGTGATTTGACCAATTGAGAAAATTTGACGGGTTATTCATTTTTTAAATGCATATGCAGGCATGAGGCGCACTCGTGCTTGGGTGCTTAACAAAAGAAGAGAACGGGGATGGATGGTTTGGAGACGGAAGGGAGAGTGACGGGAAAAAAGTGGGGAAAGTAAAGGGCGACTTTGAGAGAGGGGATGAAGAATTTGGAAAGTTTGGGAGAGTATCTGATTACAACAACTGACCTCCAATTACGTTTGAGCCAAAGTTTTCTTCAAGAGTAGAACAAGGAATTTTAGTAGCAAAATCTAATGAACGAAAATGCTATCGACCAATGCGCAAATCCCACTCCCCTTTGTCTTCGTTGAGAGTGTGTGTGCATGTGCGCGCATGAGAGAGAGAGAGAGAGAGAGAGAGAGAGAGAGAGAGGGGGGGGGAGAAGTGATGGAAGTGTGGATGCAAGGAGATGAAGAACGATTGATGACGGATGCACCGAAGGGGCACTAGGTGGTGGCAAAGGCAGAGGGGGAGCGAGAGAGGAGATTGGGGTTAGGTTTGGGTTCTCATAATAAATTTCTCTAAAGTTATCAAACCCTAACTATATGGAAAATCAACGCCATAAAGACATGGAGTCTATATAATTTCCCTTTGCATTTTGCACATGCTCATTCTATCTTGTACTTGGAGTCATCGAAATCCGACATATGATCGAAAAAGCTTGCACATGGCAACATCATGTCTTTGCACTATCAATCTCCATCTTTTGGAATTTACTATCACAATCAAGAACTTGGCTTGATAACATTAGAACTAAGAGCATGTTTGATATAACTCTGGTAGAATTATACCTATGCTACGTTGTAATTGTATAATGAGTAATGTAACTCAGTATTTGTAAACACATTTTTTAAACTGCAGCACCTTAGGACTAGTTTGCAAGTGTTACAGTTATGAGGTATTTGCCAAATATCTTATAAAAGCCGCAATGCCCATTTTTACAAATCTAAACTGTTGCAAAAAGATGTACAAAAAACTACCTCTAAATCGATCTCTACCATCGCATTATCTATCACTTCTTACGATTGCGTGATACCCGAAGTCACTCATCTTCTTCGACATTGCCAAGTATCCATCTCATCGCTCTCTTGCTTCTTGGGCTTCCAATTTCGACCATTTCTAGATTCAACTCATTGTTACCTCGCCGTCTCTTTGGTGGGTTATCTTTCTGTTTCGCCAAAAATGATGTTGAAATATCATTCGAGAATATGGATGGATCAATGTGAATTGACAAAGGTTGTTAAGGGTTCTTTGTTGATTTTGTGTAAGAAAGTAAATGACAATGAATACACTTGGCATATTTATCACCCTCTACCAACGGTAACATATGGCTATTACATACAATGGTTGAATTTGAAAGAACAAATAACTTCTTAATCCTATATGTGGTTACAAGAAATTGATCTCCTATTATTAAGCAACACTTACTAACAAGAAGTTACATATCCGAAAATATCGCTACTTGGCAGTTACATGCTGGTGTTGACAATTTCATCCCCAATAATGGTTCTTGTCGATGATTGATGTTTGTTGTCGATAACTTTATTAAAGAGTTGTCGATTCTCTCCAAGTTGTCGACTATTCTAACCAAACTGTCTTTATCGACTCGGCATGTTACTTTTCGATATTTACCAAAAGTTGGTCATTTTTTGGTATCAATAAATGCTCCCTTTAAAAGAATTGAATGATTCATCGATGATTCGACTCTTATAAATTAGATAATCAAAAATCATTGTATGCCCCTTGTCATCGGCAAATTTAATTTTTACCTGCCAAATTGCCTCCTGAATTGTTTTCCTAAAAATATTACGATTAATTGTGTTATGACTCCATGATTGGTGTCACTTGTAATTTTTTTTGTTTATTAAATCTTCTTTATTTAGAATTAGTTGGCCTTCGGTTAATCTAATTAGGCCGTCTTTCAAAAGTAAGCTGAAGATTTCATCCGATTTATTAATAGCAAATGAGTCAACTTAGTGTCTTTAGCCATAGCCATGGTTGTTTCTTATATTTTGGCAAACTTTAAGGATCGACGAAGATAACGCTTGTTGAGCACGATTTTCGCCACAACTGTTTCATTATTTACACTTAGTTGGATTCATTATCTGACTCATACCTTTCCATTAAATTCACATTTCGTATAAAGTTTTCACGTGGCTAATTATCTCTATCTTTCGCAACTGCTCATACTTAAACACTCTCGTTGCCAATTAAAAGAAATCGATAAAGTCTTGGCCTTCAAATCTTTCTCACATGTTAAATTTTAACCAATTGAAATTCGTAAATTCTTTATGTGAGAGCGAGGTGAGGCATCTATTTTTAGCCCTCTATAACTGAGCAATAAATTGATCAACCGACTCACAATTATATTGATAAAATCTAGCCAAATCAGCGATCGATACTTCAGGTATCGTTCTATAAAATTGAGAATTGAATTGTCTTTCCATCTCAGCCCAGTTGCCAAGAAACTTAGGTGATACATTAGTGTACCAAGTGAAAGCAGTTTTCGACAAAGACAAGAGGAACCAAAGTCTTAGAACTCATTTATCCCTTCTTCTGCACACTAGGCTATAAATCAAATAATGTGTTCAATGGTCCATTGTTCATCTTCACTAGAAAAATTGGCAAAGTCAGGTATTTTGAAGCCTCTTCGAAAAGGCTAGTTATCAATCCATCCAGGATGTGGTTTCCTTCAAACGGTATGATAACACCCATCTCTAACCCTAATTGCTCTCAAACTTATTCAACAGAATATGCAGGTTCAAGTGCGGATTTGATTGGCCATCTTGTCCCCTAGGCAGTGATAATGGTCTTACCAGATTATCTACGTTAATCGTCATGTTGAGCCTTACGGGAATATTCATATTGAGTGGTACCAATAAAGCCACTAGCCTTAAAGTCTCAACATTTGACAGTTGACCGACTTGTTGATCAATTTGATTTGCTAAATTATTGTTAGCAATTTGGTTATTTTGAACAACATTAGCCTGATTATACCCATTATTTTGACCTTGATTAGAAGATTAAGGCCTTTACATTATTTTTAAGATGGGTTGACTACTTTGACCAACATTATTAGCATCAATAAATGGCAGACTAGGAACATACCCGTTGGACGATCTTGGCCTCAATAGGACATCATTCATAGTATTGATGACGATCAACTTGATCACGTCTGACTTGTGACTCACAATGTAGTTGGCCATATCATTATGCTACTCTTTGAACAATCTTCTCATGGTTGACACCATGTTGACAGTTAGAGCAACATATTTTCTCTTCGGTGTGATGCATCGGAAGATCAACTTCCTTATGTCAATTATTTTCTCCTACTCTCCCAGCAGCAAAAGTATCATAATGCGCAGCCGTCTCATTACCAATTTGTGGTAATGGATTGTTGTTGCCAGCATCATTTTCAAACTCGTGTTAATTTCTGGTGCTTGCCATCGTAATATCCTCGAATCAACAAAATGTGTCCCACCAGGCCTGCCAAAAAGATGTTAAACCAAAAATGATGATGAAATATCCTTCAAGAATAAGGATGTATTAATGTGAGTCGACAAAGGTTGTGAAGGGTCTTTTGTTGATTTTGCATAGGAAAGTAAACGACAAAGAATTTAAAAGTACAACACTTTGAACAATTGTCGTCAGCGATATAAATTGTAAAAAAGTAAATGGTAACGTAAATCAGTAAAAAACTATTGAATTCTATTATTGATTCGGCGGATAAACAAGCTATACATATAACCATCTACCAACATTTACATATGGCAATTACATACAATGGTTACTCAATTTGAAAAAATAAATAATTTCTTTAACCTATCCATGGTTACAAAAAGCTGCTTTGCGATATCCCATTACTAAGCAACACTTATCTATAGGAAGTTACATATCCGAAAATATCTCTACTTGGCAGTTACATGCCAGTGTCGACAACTTCATCCCAGGTGAAGGTTGGTTGTCGATAACTTTATTGGAGTGTTGTCAATTCTCTTCAAGTTGTTGATTTTTCTAACCAAACTGTATCTATCGACTCATTTGGTACTTGTCAATAATTACCAAAATTGGTCAAGTTTTGTGTCAACACTTTCTTGGCTTCGCTCAAGACATACTTAGAAAATGGATAAGGTCGTCACAGCAACGTCAAGAAAGTGCACAGTTGGTTAGGACCCATCTGAACTTCATATGGTTTCTGCACTACTATTGCAAATGGTCTTTCGCACCTTCTCAAATACCAGAGATCTGGTCTTGACCTGCATCTTGAATATCGATCGCAACCTGTGTCCTTTGACCAAATTCTCTAAGTTAGCTTCCTTGAAGATAAAGACGGCATGGGATGGCAGCATCACCGAAAGGCGTGAGTTGTCTATGGGTAGAGGCAACGAGGAAGCCACTAGTCATGCATCTCTCCGGAGAGAGAGAGAGAGAGAGAGAGAGAGGTGTGAGTGGTGTGCGAGATGGGATAGTGGCTATTGGTAGTAGGTACATGGAGGAGAGAGAAATTAATTACGGTTAAAGTGAGGAAGAAAATTGTCCAAAAATCTTAAATATATTACATTTTTGTCAAAATTTGTTAACTGAATCCATTCGGCCAAGATACTTTTACCAATTCAGTCCTAAACCTTTCAATCTTGTCAATTGAATCCTAAACATTTTGCCAATTTGTCAATTGAGTCCATTCGGCCAATTTTGGCCGGCATTTGCTAACGTTGACACCGGCCATCTTACATGGCACAACTGGTACTGAGATGAACAATATTTAATAATATTTTTCGATTGTTTTATTATTTTTTCAGATTTTTTTCTAAATTATTTTTTCTTTCCTTTTTTTTCTATTCTTCTTCCTTTTACTGGTGACTAGCCAACGACCACGGGCAATGGCCGGGCACGTTGGCCTAGGTCGTCGTCGCTCACCATAGGCAAGACCCAGCCAGGTGAGAGCTCCTCTCGCTAGATCTGGCGAGGCTAGCCCTCGCCAAATCTAGCCTAAGCAAGGGCGAGCCCCAGCGATGGCTCCCTTCACCAGATGGAGAGAGGCCAGCCCTCGCCCAAGCTAGGGCAGCCTCGCCGAGCGTCCCCCAGGCGAAGGCGACGCCCTTGGCCTAGGCGAGGGTCGACCTTGCTAGATTTGGCGAGAGGAGCCCTCACTGAGGCTCGCCCTCGCCCAACCAGGCCTCGCTTGTGGCGGCAACGACGATCCTCACCCAAGCGAGGCTAGCCTGCTTGGCCATGGTCGATGGCCAGCCATCGCCTAGGGCTGGTGACCAATCATCGGCAAAAAGAGGAAGAAGAAAGGAAAAAAAATCGAAAAACATATCTAAATATTATTAAAAGTTGTCCAAGTCATGGAATTCCAGCCAAAATTGGCCAGATGGAGTCAATTGGCAAAATGTAAAAAGGTTTATGATTCAATTGGTAAAACTAAATGGCTTGGAACTTAATTAGCAAAAGTGTAATAGGTTTAAGATTTTTTGGATAATTTTCCGTGTTTTAGGTGTTAAAAAGAGTTTTCAGGCAATTTTGGAATTTTGGCTATGTAGTTTATGGACTAAGATATGAAGTGGTATTTTCATATTGGAATGCAAAATTGAAATTTGGGTGGAAGTAAGAAAGAGAGGCTTTTGGTAAACTAATTTGTAAAAATGATTCCGAAAGGACAACAAAATATACCTTCCGACACCAGGTCGTTGAACCCTGGGTCCACGGGCTGACACGGAGTCTACACAGATCTCTCGCACACGCTTAACCTTTGATTTGGTTCCGCAACGCAACATGCTCGGCAAGCGCACAATCTCATTTCTCGCCAAAATCACTTCACGAATTCCTCCGCCATGTCCAACATGAAGAAGCTGCTTCATTTCTGCCATTACATGGTCTCCCAATTCTGCAACAGCATAAGACCCAAAGCGGCTCGACTCCTCCGACTATGCCGAGATTCGATCTCGTCGCTCTCTCGCTTCTTGCTCTTCCACGTCCACCCTTTCTGGATTCAGCTCAGCTACTACCTCGCCGTCTCCCTGGCGGGCTATATCGCTCTGAAGGCCACCGCACGAGATGGCTCTGAGCTGAGGCACCGGGAGTTGGACGTCTTCTTCACCTCGGTATCGGCGACAACGGCTGCGAGCATGTCCACGTTGGAAATGGAGGAGCTCTCGGGGGCTCAGCTCCTGGTCATGATTGTCTTGATGTTACTTAGCGGTGAAGTCTTCACTTCACTGCTCGAACTTCAACTGTTAAGATTGAAGCTACTCAAACAGTCCAGAATCGATGACCAAGTCAACGGTCCAAGCGGGTTCGTCGACAGCATCGAGTTGGGCATCCCAAGCTCTGCACAGAAAATCGACTCAAACCAGCACAATGAAGCGAAGGCCGTATCAGTTCGCAACCCCGATATGTCCAACAAGCTGAAGTACGACACGGCGACATGCCTGAGCCAGATCGTTCTTGGCTATATACTCCTCTTCCACGTGCTCGGGTCGGGCCTGATCATGCTGTACGTATATCTGGATCGAGATGCTAAACAAGTGCTCGAGGGCAAGGGGCTGCGAGCAGACTTGTTCGGCTTTTTCACGACGGTGTCCACATTTGCCAACTGTGGGTTCGTGCCCATCAACGAGGGCATGGCGGCCTTCCGGAAGAGCCCAGTCCTCCTGCTGATCCTGATCCCCCAAGTGCTTGCCGGGAACACGCTGTACGCGCCGTGCCTGCATGTGGCTGTCTGGGCACTCGAGAAGGCATCGGTGAAGAGGAAGGAGTTTGGTTACGCGTTGAGGAACGGCAGGGAAGTGGGGTACTTCCATTTGATCGGGAGCGTAAGGTCCCGTTACATATGTCTCACGGCGCTCGGGTTCGTGACGATACAGTTGGTGCTGTTTTGTGGGTTGGAGTGGAGATCCGGGATCATGAGCGGGTTGAGCCGGTACCAGAAGCTGCTGTGCTCTTTGTTCCAAGTTGTGAACTCCAGGCATGCAGGGGAAAGTGTGTTCGACATCTCCAAGGTCTCTCCTGCGGTCCTGGTCCTGTTTCTCGTGATGATGTGAGTCTCTCTTTTCCTCTCCAAAAGTTTCATGGTCCTAAATGATCTGCTAAAATCACAAGGAAAGCACTCAGAGATAAAAGGAAAATTCTACTCATGACAGAAAAAGTTAGACTGTCTAAGATGGTGTGGCGGTGGCAGAATATAAAGTAATTTTGGTAAAGAAAAAGTTAATATGCTAGAGGACGTGGCAAATTATAATCTAGAGCTGAATTTGGACTTTGTGTTTAAAGACTCACAGCTCTCCACCGTCACTTTCTATATTTAACTTTGTCGACCAATCTTAAGAATATCTAAAATTACTACTTGCTATAGGACCGGTTCTGAAAAATTGAAATCGGGAATAGCCTGTTAGTTTCATAGATCCACCCAAAAACCGTACCGCCGGTCCGGTCCAGTTCCCGGGTGGGTCCATAGAGCCGGTCCCCAATCCCTACAAAATTGCATTCATCAATCAATACTATGATTAATTTAGTTTCTATGTAGGTACTTTTTTGCAAGGAAAAAGGTATATAAGTGAATAATTGTGTATTTCAATTGACATTTGATGCTCATCTGGTTTTATCGGTCCATAAATCTTGAAGAATATACCAAAGAAGGCCTCACTATTTCAATTGACACAAGCTCTTTCTGAATTTTCTAGGAAGTTATAATTGAGGGTAAGATTCGTTTTTTTAAACATATATATAGAGTCCTGCTCAACGGTTCCAAGGGGAACCGAACCGGTCCTCTTAGGAATCGCCGATTCAAAGCCGGTCTGGTCCGGTCCGGTCCGGTTCCGGACAGTCTGAGCGATTCCTGATTCCTTTGCATACTCCTACCTATTGTACCTATAAAATGCATGTCGGCACAAGAGCCGCTTATGTTGAGAAATGTAACCAAGAGCTCATGATGGAATGTAATCAATCGTTCCCTCGCTCTCGATAAAACCTTTAACTGCACCCGAATTATGTAAGCCCAATATTATATGAACCGTTGGATTAAGTAGTTCTCGTGTGGGTTCCACATCAAATAGTTCTTGTGAACTACAAAGCAACTTTCAGATAAAATTCTACAAAAATGAGGCTAAATTTGTAAATCGAATCCAAGACTACGTGTCTGCAGATAATAGGGTCCACAAGAAGAATCGTGATGCTACTTCGGCCCTTCAGGCTTCCTCTTGAAACTTCAACGCGGCTTCCTCAGAAACTGCCAGGAACTTGGTTCGGACCTTTGACTAAAGTCCCTCTCAAGATCTACAATCGTTTCAAGAAGGAAAGTTCGAAGTTGCCATCTTCAGTTCTTTGTCTAGACCATCGATGGTCCTGCGAGGATGGGTTCGGGCGAGGTCCATCAAAACCGATACCCTTGCTCTTTACCATGCGATAGTACTAGGGGTGAGCAAAAAGAACCGTCCAAATCAGATCGAATTGGCCTATTCTGGGCGGTTCCCGAGAGCACCGGTCCGGTTTCGGGTTCCAATTTTTTGGAACAGGTGAATTTTGGTTCGGTTTCCGATTTCATGGATAGAACCACCCATCTAGACTAGACTTTTTTTTTCTAAATGAAATACTTGGTCTGCTTCTATGGGTTTGGTCTGGTACGGTTCGAGGACCAAATGGTCCGGTTCCCGATTCCAAAAATGGAGAATCGATTCCTCTAGTCCGATTTTCAATTTCTGGGAGGGAACCGGATTGCCACTGATCACCCGTATGCGATACGATCAATGCTCTCTAGAAAGAAAACACATATGGAAGTACAATCAGATTGCTTGACCGTAATTAGATGCTTAACTGAAGGTCAGGAAATCCCTTTGTTTAGTCAACTACTTACTGCAGTTGTGTCAGGAACTGATGATGTCTCGATACTCGAACTGGGTTGCAATTATCTGGGAATTGGGTTTTGCATCCACCGTTCTCTCTCTCTTTGTGCTCTGATGCAGGCCTCTTGTAATCGCAGGTACCTCCCGCCATACACATCTTTTGCGCCAGAGAAGTACCATCAGAAGGTTGTCTTGGGACGCCCAACTGGAAATGCCATCCGTCAACAAAGCAGAACTCTTGAAGGGTGCTTCACGCTTTCTCAGCTCTCTTACCTAGTCATCTGCATAGTCGGCATCTGCATTTCCGAGCGACGAGCGATGGCCGACGACCCCCTCAATTTCAGCGTGCTGAACATCGCGATAGAAGTGATAAGGTATGAACTCCGCTTGCATTGCCCCTTCTTTGATCTTATGTGCAAATGAACATCACATGGAATTGCCCCCGACACGTTTCATGGTTTTTAAGCATCTTTTGGCTGTACTGATTCCGCGTTGGATGGATGTCCGCAGCGCATACGGGAACGTGGGATTCTCTACCGGTTATAGCTGCGACCGTCGGCTCAAAGCGGATGGTTCCTGTAAAGACGCATTGTACGGTTTTGTAGGAAGGTGGAGTAAGACCGGAAAGTTAATCATCATCGTGGTTATGTTTTTTGGTAAGCTAAGCAAGTTCAGTAAGAGAGGAGGCAAAGCCTGGGATCTCTCTTGATAGAGCATTTGTGAATATATTGAAAGTTTGCATACCACTTTATATGCGACTTCCTTTACTGCATTCTTTGGGTCTTTAAAAATATGTGCAATTACAAGCTAAGTCCTAAAATTTGTCACGATGACACGCTTCAAATCCTAAAACTTGTAATTTCAATGCACTAGAGTCTTTCTTTTGACTCCGTCACTTTTAAGTGGACTAAAAATGCCACACGGGCACCGTTAAAGAAGTTTATATATTATGTGGATTTTTCATCCACTAAAATCTAACAGAGCTGACTAAATGATCTAAAATGAATGACCATTACAAGTTTTATGATTTTAACCCATCAAATAAAAGTTTAGAACTCAAATGCATCATTGGGACTTTTATGATTGTCTCGTGAAAAAGGAAAAAGGGATGACATGACGGTCTCCATTGAGAGTAGAATGAAGCCTCAGGGCATCATACGTAACAAAAGGGCAACAAAAGCTGGTTATAAAGGTGTCATAGTACAATATCAATACGAAAACATAACCGCTAACCGCAAACCACACTATCTTAGAAAAGAAACACTATACCAAAGATATCGACACCTTGGGCCAAAGCTAATACCCAAATCGTATAACCCAAAAATTCGGGCCACTCCTCCTAAGCGTCAAAGGATTTGGAAGCTGAAATGTTAAAAGAAAGGAGCGAATGAACCGCGGCTCAATATAAATATCTGTTCGCAACATGATATTTAACATAATACACCAAAGAATGCAGTTCAATTGGCTAATCTCTCGCCCGATGTCATACACTTCGACCTCATTTATCGCCGTGGCGAGGCTCACAACTAAGTTCCCGCCTTAGTACATGTCTCCACTTATTATTAGCGAGTGGCTCAACCCACACAGGACATCCTAAAAAAGCAATACTAGCATGTATACAAAATACGAACTACCCCAACTTAGGATTCCACGTAGTGACGAGTGCACAAAGTTCAATAATACCACTTTCCATCAACCATGCGAACCATCACAATTCACTTTTAAAAAGGAGTTCACGAGTCATATCGTATGACACTTTCATGGAGCATTTCTTGTTTTCAATCCATTTCAAAAAGCAATCATCAAACTCAGTTCACACAGCTTTAAATGTGTAGGACAACCCAAATCACAATCGAAAATGGTTAACATCATGAAAAATCACAAATTAGTATGTATGTGATAAATTTACTTTGAATTAATTTTTTGATCATAAAAAATCTCAAACTTTTTTTACCACAAAAAACTCCGAACTAGTACACTTGTGACAAATTTACCCTCCGTTAATTTTTGTTAAATTTTATCGTCAAATTACTGAGTTGAATTACATGTGACAGTTGACAGATGTATCAGTTTAGGGTTTTACCCTCCGTTTCTCACATGTGCACCGGTTTGTGATTTTTTGTAGTATTAATCCAATGTAACGAAAACTAATAGAGAGTAAATTTATCACAAATGTACCAGTTTGGGATTTTTTGCGGTAAAAAAATTATTTTTGAGTAAATTTATCACAGGTTTACCAGTTTGGAGTTTTTTGTGGTATTAACCCTAAAGGATATGTTTACTATAAGTCCTAAAACTTGTCACGGAAGTGCAATTGAGTCATAAAACTTACAAAAAGTGCAATAAAGTCGTAAAACTTGTTAAATTGGTTCAATCGAGTCCTAAAGTTAATGCCATCCAATTTGGCTGACGGAAAATGCTTACATGGCTTTTTTTATTATTTTTTATATCCTATGTAGCGATGACGTGGCTTATTATTATAATTTTAATATTATTTTTATTTAAATTGAATTTAAAAATAAGCTTAAAAAAAAGTGGAGGAGGAGGACAGGTGGGGCGACGGCGGCAGGGAGGGTGTCAGCGAGGGTTGCTGACCCCTAGCCGGGGCCCGGCAACCCCCGCTTGCCATCCCCCCCACCCTCGCCGACCCCTCTCGGTGATGGTGGAGCAGCGGCGGGGAGGGAGCGCTTCCTCCTCCACCTTTTTATTAAATTTTTTAAAATTTTTGCTTATTTCTTAAATTTAATTTAAATAAAATTAGTATTAAAAATCAATTTTGGGCCAAAACGACATTGTTTTAATCTTATGTTTCATACTTTAGCCACGTCATCGCCACGTAGGAGAGATAAAATATTAAAATAAACCACGTCAGTATTTTCCGTTAGTTAGTTTGACAGTGTTAACTTTAGGACTCATTTGAATAAATTTGACAAGTTATAGAACTTAATTGCACTTTTTGTAAGTTTAGGACTAAATTGCACTTTCGTAACAAGTTTTATGACTTTTAGTGAGCATATCCCTAATCCTAACACACCAGAGAATGTGGTTCAATTGGCTAATCTCTCACGCAATGTCATACACTTCGACCTCATTTATCGTTGTGGCAAGGCTCACAACTAAGTTGTCTACTTATTATTAGTCAGTAGCTCAACCCACGAAGGATATCCTGAGAAAGCAATATCCAAATATGGGCAAAAGGACACCAGAAGTGCCATAAGTTGTGTACGGAGGACACTTTGGTGCCATAACTTTTTTTCGGATCACTTTGACGCCAAGTCGGAGGAAAAGAGATCAATTAAGTGCCAATTTGGCCGAAAATCCAACGTGGCATTTTTTATTAATTTCTGACGCCGACGTGGCTCGCCGGAGGATGAGTCAGCGTGTACAGTCAGCATTTTTTATTTTAAATAATTTTTTTCCTTTTTTTTTCCTCTTCGTTCCTTTTTCCTTTCTTTTCTTTTTTTTCTTTTCTCTCATCGCCGGCCGGTTGCCGGTGGCCGGGCCCGGGAAGGGCTGGGCGAGGGCGGCCTTGCCCATGGCCAGCGAGGGACAGCCTCGCCAGATCTGAGCAAGGCGACCCTCGCCGGCGACAGGCGAGGCCGCCCCTCGCCGGCCATGGGTGAGGGCCGGCCTCGCCTGATCTGGGCGAGGTGACCCTCGCCGGCAACTGGCGAGCCCGCCCCTCACCAGCCATGGGCGAGGGTCGCCTCGCCCAAATCTGGCGAGGCCACCCCTCGCCGGCCATAGGCGAGGGTCGCCTCGCCAGTGGCCGGCGAGGGGCGACCTCACCAGATCTGGGCGAGGCCGCCCCTCGTCCAGATCTAGCAAGGCCACCCCACCCCACGCCTCGCCCATGGCCGGCGAGGAGCGGCCTCACCAGATCTGGGCGAGGCGACCCTCGCCGGCGACTAGCAAGGCCGCCCCTCGCCGGCCATGGGCGAGGGTCGCCTCGCCCAAATATGGGCGAGGCCGCCCCTCGCAAGCCATGGGCAAGGGTTGCCTCGCCCGGTGGTCGACGAGGGCGGCCTCGCCGGATCCGGGCGAGCGACCCTCGCCGGCCGCCGGCGAGGCGGCCTCGCCGTCGCCGGCGAGGGTCGCCTCGCCCGGATCTGGCGAGGCCGCCCTCGCCGCCATAGGGAAGGCCGCCTCGCCCAGCCCTTCCCGGGCTTCGCCGGTGGCCGGGCCGACCACCGGCGGCCGAGCCGACCACCGGCGAGGGGAGAAAAAAAAAAGAAAGGAAAGGAAAAAGGAAAAAAAAAGGAAAAAAATTATTTAAAATAAAAAATGCTGACTATACACGCTGACTCATCCTCTGGCGAGCCACGTCGGCATCAGAAATTAATAAAAAAATGTCACGTCGGATTTCCGGTCAAATTGACACTTAAGTGATCTCTTTTCCTCCGATTTGGCACCAAAGTGATCCGAAAAAAAGTTATGGCACCAAAGTGTCCTCCGTACACAACTTATGGCATTTCTGATGTCCTTTTGCCTCCAAATATGGGCCTAATTCCAAAAAAAACCCCAAACTTTACACTTTGTCCCAATTATACCCTGAACTTTTTTTTGTCTCAAGAAAAACCTCAAACTTTTCTCCGAGTCCCAAATCTACCCTACCGTTATAACTCTGTCCAATTAACGTCAGAAAAAAAAAAAATAGAACAGCAGTTGCGGCGTGGCCAAGCCTTCGCCGGTGGCCGCCGCCATAGCCGCCGGGAAGGAGCGGCGACCCTCGCCGGCCCCGGGCGAGTCGCCGGCGAGGGCCTGCGGCCCCGATCTGGGGCGCAGGGTCGCGCCCTCCCGGATCGGGGCTCGCGGCCCTCGCCGGCGACTCGCCGGGGTCGGCGGCCCTCGCCCTTTGGCCTTCCCGAAGGCCGGCGACCCTCGCCGGCCCGGGGCGGAGTCGCCCGGCGAGGGCACAGTAGGCCCCGATCCGGGGAGGGCGCGACCCGCCCGGGATCGGGGCTGCGATCCCTCCGGCGAGGGTCGCCGGCCTTCGGGAGGCCCAGGCGAGGCCTCGCCTGGGGTCGGCGGCCACCGGCGAAGGCTTGGCCACGCCGCAGCTGCTGTTCTGTTTTTTTTTTTTTTCCGACGTTAATTGGACGGAGTTATAACGGTAAGGTAGATTTGGGACTCAGAGAAAAGTTTGAGGTTTTTCTTGAGACAAAAAAAAGTTTATGGTATAATTGGGACAAAGTGTAAAGTTTGGGGTTTTTTTTGGAATTAGGCCTCCAAATATGTATACAAAGTACGAAGAACCCCAACTCAGGATTCCACGTAATAACAAGGGCACAAAGTCCAATAATATCACTTTCCGTTTATCATAGGAACGATCACCACTCACTTTTAGAGTAGAGTTCATGAGTCAAATCATAAAACACTTTCGTAGAGCATTTCTTTTTATTATTCCATTTCAAAAATCAATCATCAAACTAAGTTCAAGTTCTTAAAGCTTTAAATGTGTAAGGCAACCCAAATCACAATGGGCATCCCACTAATGAAAAGGGAGTCAATATCCTATCCGAATTTTGTTAAAGAAATGCTATGAATACTTTCACTTTCTTTTCACATACCATGTCATGCCGCGTGTATCTTATATTATAATATATGGGATTAATATCACAAAAAACCCCAAACTGATATACTTGTGACAAATTTATCCTAAATTAATTTTTTAACGGCCAAAAATCCCAAACTGGTACACGTGTGACAAATTTACCCTCCATTAGTTTCCGTTAAATTTAACTATCAAATTGCTTTGTTAAATGACACGCGGCAGTTGACGGATGTACCAATTTTGGATTTTACCTTCTGTTTGTCACAGACGTACCAAATTGTGATTTTTTGTGATATTAATTAAATTTAACGGAAACTAACGGAGGGAAAATTTGTCACAAATGTACCTATTTAGGGTTTTTGGTGGTAAAAAAATTACTTTGAGATAAATTTGCCACGGGTATACCAGTTTAGAATTTTTTATGGTCAAAAAATTAATTTTGGGTAAATTTGTCGCAGGTGTATTAGTTTAGGGTTTTCCATAATATTAACCCTAATAATATATGCTAAATTTTCAAGATATGATATGTTGAAATTCACAAGCGATAAAAAGACCATTGGCACAAGCCAAAAGTGAAACCGAAGGTTGCTGTGACATTCCGAATTTTGGCCCATTTTTGGGATTTATAAAACGGGTATTTCGTCAGTGCGCTTATAGTAAAAATCTCGCCCGGGAACTGATCACTCCCGGTTATTATTTTTAAATCTTGAGATTTCGCTAGAATCGCATTCGATCGAATTTGGCCGTTATTTAGACCTCGAACTTGGCGTTGATTTTCGGGAGTTTCGGGACGAAATAAATTGGACGGTGTCAATATTATCGTAGCCGGCGTTGAGATTGTCGGGAATAATGGAAAAATGGGAGTTTTTGACCGGGTGCGAATTTGGACTAGTAGACCCCCTCGCTATAGTTTGATTTAATTAATTCGGCCTTTGTCCCTTTTTATATGCGAGGCTTATTTTGGACCGGTAAATCGCTTTCGGTTTTGAATTTGGGTCATCGGATCGCATTTAATATTTGAATCGTGACCGTTAAATCGATATTTAGTTTGAACCGTGTCCGTTGGTTCGCGCTCGAGGATAAATATTAACTTTTTCTCTCTCTTTCTCTCTCCTCTCTCCTCCGCCGCGCACGCTCTCTCTCTCTCCTTCTTTCTCCCTCTCTTTTCCCCCTCTGGCCGCGCACGTCTTCCCCAGGCAAACGTCCCCTCAGCCCACGCCCATGCAGACCCACCCCCTGACACACACCCTCTCTCTCTCTCTCTCCTCTTCCTTCTTCTTCTCTTTCTTCTTCCTTCTCTTCGCTTCTGCTCTTCTTCTTCGCTTCTTTCTTCCTCCCCGACGAGCTGCGTGTGGCCCCCGCTCCGCCTGGCCGCCGACCCGGCTCGCCAATCGCCGCTCGCCGGGACCGACCTCCGTCGCTCGTCACCACCGCACACCATCCGACCGCCACCTCCGCCTAGCCGCCCCGACGCTGCCTTCCTCCCCTCCCGAGCGCGCGAGCTCGGCTCGCCGCCGTGCTCGACGAGTCCCGGCCATGCCCAGCCCGGCTCCCCAAAGATCGCCCCGACGCCTCGAGCGTCCGTCGCCGCCGCCGCCGAACGCCCCACCGCGCCACCCGCCTCGGCCACCTTCCTCTTCTTCTTCCTTCGTTCCCATCGTCGTCGGGGAGCAGCTCGCCGCTGCCTGCCTCCGTCGCTACCTCGTCCACCACCACCCGGCGTCCCTTCTGCCACCGACCACCGCCATGCCGCCCGAGCATCGCCGGCTCCGAGCCCTCACCGCCCCAGCTCTCTCTCTCCCTCGCCACCCCACTCCGGCCGACTCTCTTCTCTCCCTCCGAGCTGGTCGTCGGAGAGCCGCCCTGCTCGCCGCCGCGTCGCCGCCACCGCCAGCTGCCGAAGCAAGCCCAGCCGACCAGCCGACCAGCCATTGCCCGTGCCCGTGCCTCGCCGCGCGCTCGCCGCCGCGCGCTCGCTGCGCGCCAGTTGCCCGCGCCCGCGCCATGGCCGAGCCCGTGACCGAGCCTTGTGCCCGTGGCCGAGGGCCGTGCCCATGGCCGAGCGCCGTGGCCGAGCCCCGCGCCCGTCGCGCCCTCGCCCGCGCCGAGTGAGACACTGTTCACTCGGGCCATTTTAGGCCCGAGCCGACTTTTCCCGGGCCAAAATCTAGTAAGTGACTTCCTAAACCCTACCTAGTATTTTGGGTACTTTATTGACTTGTCTCGGGTTTAGAACGGCTAGGGCGTGTTTTAATTTAATTATATTATGTTACAATTACGCTATTTAAATTAGATTAAATGATATGCTTGACTCGGGTAATGGTGTGTGGCCGACTTGAACGTCGGGTTTGTGGACTGAGGTGGCGAATTGTGAATTGGACTGAGTTGTGAGTATGGGTTGTTTGATGCAATTGGCGTGAAATTGATTTAATTGATTGGCGTGTGCTTGCCTGTCGATTTTAAGCCCGGATTGATCGGAGGGCTACGGACTTGGGACGTGTTGACGGCGGTCCGTGTGAAGGCATGAATGGCCGATGTGCCAAATGGATTCGGGCTTGAGACGTGTTGACGGTGGCCCGTTAAAGGTGTGTTGGACCGGGACGTGTTTACGTCGGTCATTGGAATTTGAGCCCGGATTGATCGAAGGGCTACGGACTTGGGACGTGTTGACGGCGGTCCGTGAAAGGAAAGTGTGGCTTGGGACGTGTTGACGGCGGCCACTGGAATTGATTGAATGGTATGGCTTGGGACGTGTTGACGGCGGCCATTGGAATTAATCGAATTGTGAGGCTTGTGTGCCTGTGAGAATGAATTTGAGGCGCAGTGGCGCGAGTTGTGAGAAAGATGTTCGGACACGCATGTGATTTGAGTGTGATTGAATTGGCTGGTTGAGCGTGTGGTGAATTGGGTGGTTGAGCGTGTGGCGGTTTGGTGGTTGAGCGTGTGATTTAATTGACCGGTTGAACGTGTGGTTGCTTGGTGGGCTGGTTAAATGCGAGTGAGATTGCGTGTCTTAGGGTGATCGTGATATGATGATGAACTGTTCTTGCATTGTCATGTTTGGACTAATATGCAGGGTTGGCTCGTGATTCGAGGGCAAGGTAAGTATAATGATGTGAACTCTATATGTTATGGGGTAGTTTGCATGTACGACTTGTCTGGGTACGCATTGGCCTACGTGGGGTATAGGGGGTTGCTTATTGAGACTCGTTCTCACGGTTATTATATAACCATTTCAGATCCGCGACCGTGAGTGATGGGAGACGCTGCAAGGGTATCTCGGAGATCGAGGACGGGTCGAGTGTCCCGTATTTTGAGTTTCCCCTTTTGTAGAGGAGTTAAGTTCGCGAACCATTGTCCCTTTTGATGAGCATTGTATGTATTTGCCAAGTGTAGGAATTACAGTTATTGTTTTGTGCTATTGTTACCCCTTGTCATTATTAATTGTCCGGGGTGTTTCTATTTGCTTCCGCGCATGCCTAATCTCTGATGTTTGGGTTGGGTCGGCGACGCGTCCTGGGACGTCGCGTTCAATGATCGACCATCGCGGGATAATCGCGCGCTCGTAGGGTGCGGGGCGTGACAGTTGCACCGTTCAGAAAGCCTCAAAATCTTACCAAACAAATATCAACTAAATGTCAAACTTACACGCAAATTAACTCGATTAAGACTCTATTTGGTGACGCTATTTTTGGCAGATCGTCCACACAAGTACCAAACTTGGCGCAGCAAACTTTGGCTCGTCATATCTCTCTTTACCGAATTTCTTTTCAAGTGAACTCTATGTATAAAGAATTTCGGAGGACTACAAGATCCAAAGCTCCCCCGACCTCAAAATCTGGTCGGCGGACAAAATACTCCACGGAACATTGTCAGTGGCAATCAGACCTTACTATTATAGTAGTTTCCGAGAACTTCGAAAACCAAAATATCTTATAATTAAAGTCCAAATCGTGATTCTTGAAATTCTACACGTTCCTAGGGATGAAAGGGATCTAATTGTTACCATTGGATAGCTTGGACTAGGCCGAAGCGTCACCGGCTGGGGTTTCTAAACTTGAACTCCAAACATTGAACTAACTTGTAGCAGGGTTAAGGCTTCTTGAAACGCTAACCAAATCACTTGCAAAAGGCATTTTCTAGCATTACTCCAGATTTTCAACCGCATCCCTCCTGCCTTCTTTTCGTCTTTCTTTAAGTTTCTTTCGGTTGCGCAAAGGAGAAGAGAAGCTCATTCTTTTCTTCTCTTTTGTTCAACTAGATGAACCGAGGGGCTGAATTGGGCCTTCGATGGCCCAACAAGCTCTCTATTTTCAATTTCCCGCGTCCTTGCACCTCTCATTTTAGAGCAGCTAGATGTACGAAATTAATTTTGGAAGGAGTGATCCGCGTTCATTCGTCGTGACAAAACAACTAATATAATAATCTTACGGTCCGTTCATTTGAAGAAAAATTATTTTTGAGAAATTGTTGTCCGACTTTTCGGTCTTTAGATAACGGAAACTAATCAATCTAGAGAAAACGTTTTCCATAGACTGAAAGTAACAAGCTTAGATTGGGAGAAAATGACTTCCCATTTCTAGCAAAGAAATCACTTTCCCTAAATCACCAAACAAAATTCAACAAAAAAAAAACCATCAAACAAATGAAAACTAACTATTTTTCTTGAAAATGATTTCCATGGAAAGTATTTTCCTTTATCATGAAGTCTTCAGTGAAATAAATGCATCCTTACTTAGCATCTACAGAGTGATTGTCGTTGATATCGTCACGCCCAACTCCAGCAAGAATATGAGAATAACACAACTGTCTTTCCACCAAAGAACAAAACCTCAAACACAAACCACCCATTTGTTATCAATATTCTTGTTGGTTTCAATATATAATATACATATATATTTGATAAACCAACAAGTTAGTTTCAATATCAGAGTTTCTATAATCTAAAAAATAAATTCATATATCTCCAACCAACAACTAAACCCAGCAAACTCATCTCTGCCATAAACAACTCAAAAAATATACAACTAATGAAACTCAAATCCAAAAATCCCACTATCAAAAGTTCCCTGTTGATAGCACTCTTGCCCTGCTAACCAAGGAGCCTAAAAAACATTTAAGATGAATGGTATTAACAATTGCAGCCCGGTGGGTAATACATCTTTTATAAGCAAATCGAACATTCACTATACACTTATAATTAGTAATACTAGAATCTCATAATCAAAACCCAAAATAATAATATACGTACCAAATCAAATATGAGTTGTTTCATTTCAACAAAGTTTTATACAAACAAGAAATACTCATTTAACCCACCATCACAATTCAAACATCAATTGTCAAGTATATTTATCAATCTATATCAAATTACACGTCAATAGTCCATTTCATTAACCAATCTATTGCTCGATATCCAAATATGGTCACAACATAATGCCTAGTGGCAAAGCGACCAAGATTCCCCCAAAAGCAAGGTCCTCACCTATTATGAGCCGGTGGTTCGACCCAGAAGGATAACCTATAACCAGTATGCATTCCAGAAAATCCCAATCGGATTCACAATGATAATAAGCATCAAACATTTATTCTCCAATACTAGAAATCAAATCCACAATTCATCTCATAAACTAAAATACATTTTACAAATCAAACCAGATAACCTTTCACAACTCAGTTCCTCAGTCAGAATACATTTCGTAAAGCATTTCTCAAATCATTTCAAAATTCATTTTAAAAACCAAATTTGGAAATCAATACATATAACCTTTCCCAATACCTTTCATCAAACGCCTCTTGTCGCGACCCGTCAAATTTTTCTTTGGAGAGGGAAAATGTGGCGTAGCCTGGTACGCGCTAAGTCTAGATCTATGACTTAAATTGGGCTCTCCCAAGCCCATACCATATCGTGAGTTGTGATTTATGTTTTGAATCTGCAAGTGATTTTTATCAAGAAGTCGCCACTAATCAATTTAGGGTGCGTCGATTAGAAACCCAAATAAAGTGACGGGAGAATCACCTTACTCCTACGAACTAAAAATTAAATGAATTCGGGGACTTGATTACATTAGTTGAGTGGGTAGTGCCCTTTCGATACCTTTCATCTTGTTCATTTTAGAAAATATTTATCAGGCAGTTTGGATTGATTTTAGGACCTATCTCCTAACATGTGTGGTGATCAAGCGAGTGCACAATCATTAACGATTAGTAGTCAAGATAAATATGCTGCCTAAGGTTCTAATCCTAACTAAGACAACAAATTTCAAAACATGACAATTTATGCAATTATATTCTAATTAGAAACAATATATATAATTATAATACAACAATAATAAAAATAACACGCAAAATACTAGACTTATCCGATTTAAACATGATCATTAATCAAGTAATTTAGAAAAATATTCAAAAATATTAATTTATAAACTATTTCATAATTTTAAAATTAATTTTTTTTTAAAAAAAATTATTAATATAATATTCGACCGGGTCGGGTGGGGGCAGCAGATCCAGAGCCGGGTCAGAACCGACCCGTGTCAACGGACACGATCCAAAGGCGTTGACCCGGGTCCTAAACCGGATTGGATCCGGTAAGGGCCCGGTAGGGTGTAAATAAAATATAAAAAAAACCTAGCCCAAACCTATTTTCGCCCAACCCGGGTCCGACCCAACTCTGCACTCCCCACACAGACCCGACTCCCCCCTGAGTCCCCTGCTCCGGGGGACTCGACAGAGACGGCCGAGACGCCACTCGTCTCGGCCTGGCAATGCCCTGCTCCGGCGTCGCTCCGGCCAGCCCAGACCGAGGCCCGGCCTCCACCTGGGCCGCTGTTCCCCAACCAGCTTTGACGGCGCCGGCTGGGGCATCCCCGGCCAACTTCCAAACGAAACAACGGCGGTGGCTGGGACGTGGCCGACGCCTGGAACTCTAAAACACTATAGGGACGCCAAAAAGGAACACGACACGCACGGGCGACTCGACGCCAGCCAAAAACGGACGAACCAAAACCGGAACTCACTCAGTCGTTTTGTCGAACACTTGGTGAGCGCTTAAAAAACGAATGATTTTTGCCTCAACTGAGACTCAAACATGAGCCGGGACTCTCAACACATGAACAACGACACACACATCAGACAGACGAAGGACAGAATGGGGCCGGAGCTCGTGCGAGCCGGACGGCCGCGAGCTAGCATGCCCGAAACAGGGGAAAAACAGGGGCTGGCGAGGAGAGAAAACCAGGGGCGTCGGCCGAGAGTTGTCCCTACCCAGCTCGGCGACGGCGGCTTGGAGGCGAGCCCGAGACAAGTCGGGCCATGGCCAGCCGCCTTAGGGCCGTCAAACCGGGATCCTTGGGAAAAACGACCTCTAAACCGGCGTACCGGAACCTACCGAGGCTTGGCACGGGGGAGGGGCGACGACCACTAGTTGTTGGTCGCGCCACGAGCGTGGCGGTCGCCGGAAAAGTTCTCCGGCTCTCTGTCCCGCTCAATCTCTCTCTGTATCTCTCCCTCCTCTCTCTCGGTTTCACACACAAAAACCGAACCCCGCGCCCCCCCCCCACCCGGTTTCTTTCTCTCTCTCTTCGTTTTTATACTGGCCGCTAGCCACCTGCTCACCCCCTTCTCATCCGCTCAATCTCTGCTCTTCTCTGCTCTTCATTCTGCTCCGCTCAATCTCTGCACGGTTGTGGAGCGTTTTGCCGTTCCTCGGCTGTGGTGTGGCCACGGCAACCATGGGGAAAGGGAGAGGGAAAAGGAGAGAGGGGGAAAGAGGCTGGCCCAAGGAAAGTAAAGAAAGGGAGAGAGAGCTGGGCCTAGCCCAGCGAAAAGGGGAAGGGGAAAAAAAAAAGAAAGGGAGGCCGAGCCGAGCTGGACCTTCCTTGGCCCAGCTTTGCCCCTATTTTTTAAACCTTTTTTTTAATTTATTTTAATTAAAAGAAGAAAAAGACATTCTAATAATGTAAAATGTACCTATGTTTATATGCAATGCAATTGAATAAAAAAAAATTTTAGTAATTAAGGACATTGACCCCTAATTTTTTACTTAATTAATTTTGGGTAAATTATAAAATAGGTGTCAACACCTCTCAAACCATTCACGGATATTCAAAGAGTAGTAAATGCATGATCTAGATTTTATGCAATAAAAAAGCCATTTCATAACTCATAATATATTTTAATTTATATTACTTTTACAAACTCAAAGAAAAGATAAGGACCACTCATATGAAAGCTTAAAACCAAACGACAAAAGTTACTTGAACCAACAAAATTGCAATCCTATCAAATAAGTGAGCAACAACATCAAAATAAAATAATAAAATGCCACCTCAATTATGAATAGACTAAATAAAGTTTAAGCGTTGACAAAATGACTCGTGCACATCAACAAAACGTTTGCTCAAAGCAAATATTTAAAGTTGTCCACAACACGGAACACGCGTGCGAAACTTTAAAAATCTACTCCAACTAAATTGTAACCCCACAGCTCCATAACGCCATAAACTATCATTTTCATATAATTCCACTACTTAACAACTCCTAAATTGAATCTCGTAGTTTAAAATTCACATGATTCCAAATTTATGTCCTAATTTTTAAAATTATTCTGATTAAATGAACAAAAAGCTTGAATCCTGACCGGGTATTAATCCGGCTTGACACGATCCTCATGACATGTACTCATTTCTCTTTTATTTTTCTTTCCTCTCCTTTCCCTTTCTTTCTTTCTCTTCCTACGCGTGCCGTTCTGCCCTTTAATATAAGCGTCTACCCTTCTTTGTCTTTTTGACTAGTCTTTGTTTTGTCTTCCTAAGCATGCCGTTCTACCCTTGAATATAAGCGTCCACTCTTTTCTTTTTTCCTTTTGACGAGTCTCGTCTTTTCTTTTGTCCCCAACCCTTTGACCATTTCAAATATCACAGATGTTTGGCTGGAAGATGTGATTGATTTTGCTTTAATTAATATGCATCACCAGTAAATCCGAAATGCAAAAAAAAAAAAAAGAAGAGGAAATGACAGAAACTTAGAAAGTCCCTTGTAAGCCACGATCTTCGGCTTCCTTCGAGAGGCCCAATATTCCGGCTGCCCACCATCCACATGGGCTTTAAGATTAAATGAATGAAAGCGTCAATTAGATTAGTTAAGCAAAGAAAAATATAGAATGTTTGAAGTGAATGGCACGCCTAACTAAAGAATCATGTATCAATTTTTTTTCTCTCCAGTTTCATTTAAATATCGCACAAAAGAATGACTAATTCAAAAAAAAAAAGCACTAACTTTACCTTAAGTGATAATTGTGACTCGAACTTTTTTTTTGTCTTAATAAAAATCACCAACTTTTACTTGAGTCCCAAATTTACCCTTTGTGATACGAAATTTTCAAATTGTTCGGGTCAGATTTGGAATTTGAATAAAAATTGATGATTTTTTTATGAGATCAAAAAAAGTTCGACTCAGAATTATCATTCAAAATAAAGTTGATATTTTTTTTTAGAATTAGGCTCACAGAAGAAACTGACTACTTACTTATATAATTTTCTCCACCCACAATTAATTTAATCTCCAATTAAAAATAACTCTGTTAATCGGAATCCATTTCGATTAGATTATGTCAACAATGTCAGATAATGGCACCAGAATTATCGAAACGTTTTACAAAGTTAATGAAATCGATTGAAAGTTCATCGGTGTCATTTCAAATTGAAAAAGAGTTTAAGGGTTTAATTAAATTAATTAAAAATTCAAAGATAATAGTACACGATAACGAAAGTTTAAGCATTAATAATGTTATTCTGTGCGGTCTTTTTCGTCACGTCACTTTTTCCCCCCACTTTCCACCGACCAGGACAGGATTCTTCAATTCTACGTCAGCTTTATCTTGTCGGCCAATATCTGCTAAGTAGGTTTTGGTTTTTGAAATTTTTTTTATCTTTTTATCTAGGGCGCCTTTAGTATTGGTATAAGCGTACGTTTGTTTCACAAAAAATAAATAATTTAAAAATAATTAAAAATGATTGTACGAAGCATTCACAAAAATGAATGAACGAAATATATTTTCATCGTCTACGAAAATATTTGGATATAAACTATTATCAATAATAGAATATTTTTCATTAGCTAATTATTTCAAACGATAATTTTTTTTGAAAATATTTTTTAAAATATTCATTTCTTGCAAAACAAACGGGGCTTTATGGTGCGTTCTTTTCATTGAGTGATTTGAAAGACATTTTTCGAAAAATGATTGCTTATATTGTTTAGAAAAATTAGTCACTAGAAAATATTTTCATTATCAATAACAAACTATGCCTAACTATTTTCTTAGGTGACGTAAAAATTTTATGTTCATTAATTTTTCTAAATAATATAAGCGATCGTTTTTTGGAAAATAATTTTCAACTTGCTCATTTTTCGTGAAACAAATACACCCTTTACAAAAAGGGAAAATGATACAAACAGTTCCTGAACTTTTGCTCAATATGCAATGTAGTCCCTTAACTTTTAATTTGTACATTGTAGTCCATAAACTTTAATTCAATATACAATGTGGTCCCTAAATTTTAATTTGTTCAATGTCATCCTTCAACTTTTGGTATATGTTCAATTTAGTTATTGAAGTATATGAAAATGTTCAATGTAGTCCTTCCATTGAATCAAGTTCAGGGACTATATTGAACATATATCAAAAGTCCAAGGACCACTTTGAACAAATTAAAAGTGCAAATGCCACATTAAACATTAGGCTAAAGTTTAAGGACTGCAATAAACAAATTAAAAGTTCATGGACCAAATTGTATATTGAGTCAAAATTCAGGGACTGTTTGTGTCATTATCCCTTACAAAAACTATGTAAATAAGCCATTATAAGTTTAACTATAGCAATGACGTGCACGTTTCTTTGAATAGGTCGCGTCAAATGCACCCCAACATTCCAGCTTGTTGCCATGAAATTAAGAGCTCGTTGGTCTATTTCATTAATTTAGCAGGAGTAAGGTGGTTGTGGATATTATCGTCCAAATACTACATAAAAGCAATGATTGAAGTGGATCCCCTATCACATGGCTTCACCAATATTATTCATGACCAAGCCTCATATGGCGATAAAACAAGTATGGACAATCGAGAGAATGTTGACTTCTATATTCGTCGCGTGATACTTCGTTTTGCCTCTATGCACGAGTCTCACCTTCCCCAGCAAGTTTCATCTTACATTAAGTTTTAATTTCGATAAAGATAAATTCTCTTAGATGTAATTTAAATTATCTAATTTTTATTTAAACGAATCTATGTAATTATGAATGAATAATGATAGAATTTTATTTAATTTATTAGAACGTATCGTACCAATAATAATGGGTCTTCTTAAATGATGCAAATTTGGGTTTAAATATTGTATTTTATTCAACCAAATATATTTAATTAAGAATGAAGTAAACGGTATAGTTTATTTAAATCGGCAAAACTTCAAGATGAATTAGTTTTATATCCATCTTTTGAAATCGACTTATTCTAAGATAGCTTATGTCATTTAAGAAAGTCCATTTTTGTTTAAAAAAAAAATGCCACCTGGCAAGGGGCATCGCAATTGAATAAGACAAGAGAGAAGTTCATGAAGTTTTAATTTATTACTTTATTCTTTGACAGGTTTTGCTTTCAATCTAACATTCAAATGGAACCAGAAATAATGGATAAGGCAAATAGTCTCAAGTTTTAACTTAAACATTCAGATTGGATTACAATGTCCTTAAGAGAATATGACATTGAAATTCACATACTCTACAAATGCAAATAGAATCGAATGCGAAGAATTTTAATTGTATTCAAACTCTTCTTTTGGAAATGCTTTATTATTCGTCTATTTTAGTTAATTTTATGTTTAAACTTCCCGGCCAGATTTTGCTAGTCCAATGTAGCAAACGATCTTCTTCGGTGTTTTTCATGCTCAATGGATACACCACAACAAAGTATTATAATAAAAAATATCGTTAATGGTAATAACAAAAACGAGAATAAACATACTTAAAAAAAAATTTACCCATATTGCTCGTGAAAAGTAACTAGTCTTCGACAGCTCTTGACTTTTCTCAAAATATCATCATTTACTTATTTTACTAATATTGCATCAGCGAATAGATGCTAGTGGGGTTTGTACATTTACACTATTATTTGGCAGGAGGAAGAATAGTAAAGCCATTTTATTCATATTTTAAATACCTCTAATTACAAAGGGGTCCAGAAGGGTTTGTGTATTAATGAGTAAATTTTTATTCTTTCTCACTTATCCCCTAATTTTATCTTAACTATATGTAGCTGAAAGGGCATTTAAATTACAATACTTTATTTTCCATTCTCGTCCCTTGCCGGCATCCAAAAAACATGACAACTCAATTCATTTAACTTCAAACTTTGTAATTATTTGAATCGCCTTTTTTTTTTCTTTCGAAATACCCCTACCATCACATAGTGTTAAGTAGAAGGAATCCCATACATTTCATATTTGACCTTAATTAATTATTATTTTTCTAACAACCCAATTATCTTTTTCAATCATTTTATGATGATGTTTTAAAATTTAGAAAAACCAAATTGGATTTTCGTGGTGCAATTATCAAATCTACTTTTGATCACCAACTTTTTCAGCTTGAAAAAATTGTTCCGATAATCCATTTAAATCATTTCACGATTGATTTTGTCATAATTATCATCCATAAAATTTCATAAACCACTCATATAATTCTAGATCGACATCACAACCTATATTGATTTAAATTACAACTTATCGGTAATTTTCATGCTCAATGGATACAATACAACAAAGTACTATGATATAAATATTGTCGACGGTAATAACAAAAAGGAGAATAAACATACTTAAAAAAACATGTACCCATATAGCTCGTGGAAAGTAACTAGTCTTTGACAGCTCTTGATTTTTCTCAAAATATAATCAGTTGCTTATTTTACAAATATTGCATCAGCTAATAGACGCTAGAGGGATTTGTACATTTACACTATATTTGGTAGGAGGGAATAAGAGAGAGTAGAAAGGATTCTCTTAAAATGCATTCGTATTTGGCTGGAGGAAGAATAGTAGGAAAAATTAGGAGCGATTAGTAAAGTTATTTTATTAATATTTTAAATTCCTCTAA
This sequence comes from Syzygium oleosum, assembly GCF_021117445.2. NCBI lineage: Eukaryota > Viridiplantae > Streptophyta > Magnoliopsida > Myrtales > Myrtaceae > Syzygium > Syzygium oleosum. The sequence continues at coordinate 991,542 of NW_026607500.1, read as the reverse complement.
GTTACGAAGGGATCCAGATGGGTTTGTGTATTAATGAGTACGGCTCCATTTGTTTCGCATAAAATATTTTTCTCATTTTTTGCCGTTCAATTTGTTTGGGAAAATGAGTTGACGGAAAACGTTTTTCTGGTCAGCGGAAAACCTATGCTTAAATTTAGGAAAATGATTTCCGATTTGAAAAAGTTGAAAAACATTTTCCAAAATATGACTAGGTATTGACGTTTGGACCCGAAACTCTACGATTGAACGCGGGAATCCAAACTCTAGTTCCCGAGTCTCTAACTCTTAGGCCGGGTCCATCAAGGCTAGGCCTGGGTCTTTGACACTTGGGCACAAGTCCATTGAGGTAGGACTTGGGTCCATTGAGACTGGGCTCGGAACCTTGGTGTCCAGGCTTAAGCCCCCAGCACCCGTGCCCGGGTCCATCAAGGCCGGGCCTGATCCCCTTGTGCCTGTGACTAATGCCCTGACACTCGAGCCCGTGTCCATAAAGGTTGGGCTCGGGTCCTTGACACTCGAGCTCTAGTCCCTAGCACTCAAACTTGGGTCCACAAAAGTCGTGTGCAAATCCTCAACGCTCAGGCTCGGGTCCTTGATTAATGAAACTCGTTCTTATAGAAATATTTTTTTTAAAATCGAATTTTTAATTATTTTATTTTTAAAAAAATTCGAATTTTAAATTTTTTAAATCGAATTTTAATTATAATCATTTTTCAAAATAATTTAAAATATTAAAAAAATTATTTTTAATTTATTTTTTTATTTTAATTTATTTTAAATTTTTGCATCTTCCTAGGCCAGTTCGGGCAAGCTCAACCTTGCTAGATTTGGCGAGGTGGAGCCTTGCCTGAGTCTCGAGCTCACCGACCTCGCCTGTGGCTCCACCTTGCATGTGGCCGGTTGCCGGCCATCGCCATGGCCGGCGACCGGCAGAGATAGAAGGAAAAAGAAAAGAAAAGAAAAGAAAAGAATAATAAAATCATAATTAAAAAATTCGAATTTTTTGATATTTTTTCTCAAGAAAATCAAATTAGATTTTCCATACCAAATGACGGAAAATATTTTCTCGCTCATTTTCAGGTTTCAGCCAAATACCAAAATATTGTCATTTTCTTGGAAAATGATTTATTCGAAACCATTTTCCAGAAATATTACATTTTCTACGAAATGAACGGAGCCTAAATTTTTATTCTTTCTCACTTATGTGCTAATTTTATCTTAACTATATGTACCTGAAAGGGCATTTAAGTCATAATAATGCTTTAATTTTCCATTCTTCTCCCTCGCCGGCACCAAATAACATGATAATTCAATTCATTTAACTTCAAATTTGTAATTATTTGTATCGCCTTGTTTTTTCTTTCGAAACACCCCTACCATCCGACCAAAAAAAAAAAGAAACACCCCTACCATAACAAACTGTTAAGGAGAAGAAATCCCGTACATTCCATATTTGACCTCAGTTAATTAATATTTTTCTAACATTTTATGTTAATTTTCAAGTACATAAACAAAAATTAATACGCCAAGAAAGTATTGACGATTTTTTAAACAAAAAAAATCTGTATCTAACAACCCAGTTATCCTTTTCAATCATTTTATGATTGATGTGTTAAAACTGAGAGAAACCAAATTGTATTTTCGTGGTGCAATTATCAAATCTACTTTTTTTTTTGGTCGGATATCAAATCTGTTGGGATTTTGGAACCAAAATCCCATAGAATTGAATGAGAAGTGTGTGGGTGAAAGTGTCACACATAGGGTAGAAGAGAGATGGGAGATGGGTTCAAAAAGTTGAGCCTCACAAATGGGTTTGGGCCCCAAGGGGTACCCCACTTTTGTGGAAGAGAGAGGACCTACGTCAAGCTAGGTCGGTCCACCCCCCGCGCGCGCGCCGCCGCCATCCGTCCGGCCGGCTCGGTTCGGTTCCGGGTCCGCTCTCTATCGGTTTTTATTTTTATTTTTCAAACAGACACGTTGTTTAGAATTTATTTATTTATTTATTTATTTATTGGACAAATAAACATGTCTGTTCGTGAGGTTCGGTTCGCCCGAACGGAAAACCGAAGCCCTTCGCGACTGTTCACGAACCGAACCGGTTCAAGTGGACCTTCGCTACTGTTCTCTCGAAAACTCACAACTCTTCACTTTTCGCCACTTGAATAAGACCGAACAGTTTAGTTCGGAAAAAAATATCACTTCGTGACATTCATTTTTCCCACTTCATCATTTTCATTTGGTGCGATTGTTACGCAAAATTGCGTTCGTTGGAGTCCTCCGAATACGTACCGCCGGAGGAACGAGATCCGTTCTATCCCGGGAGACGATTGTCCAATATCCTCGGTGCGATTGAGGGGCCAAATTCGTCTTAAGGACACGACGTTATTTCATTGGGCTCGGATCAACATTCTGCTTATTTGGTTGTACTGCTTTCAGGTTAGTTTTTCCTAACGTTTGATTTTAATTTCTGATATACGAACTTAGCCGACAACAATCTTAAGACGAATTTTCTTCGGTTCTGTTCGTATATTCTTATGCGTTGTTCATTGAGTTTTTCTATCAAATATCATATTGCCGTTTCTTTAATTCGAACTTTTGTATAGTTCGTATGTTCCTTGTCATAGTCGTATAGAATACGATTCTGTTTGCACATTCTGTTCGTTAACAAATTTTTCGAATACTGTTGATATTAGAAATTTTCAATTCTGTTCGTGAATATGGTATGTGTTTATATTTCAGAAATGGCTTCGGCTTCGACTTCGGTTAATCCTATTCCGAATCACGGAGAAAAGCCAGAAAAGTTCAATGGTATGGATTTCAAGAGATGGCAACAAAAGATGTTGTTCTATCTCACGACCTTGAACTTGGCTAGATTCCTCAATGAGGATGGTCCTAAATTGGACGTTGGAGAGACAAATAAAGAAAAGCTTGCTGCTGTGGATGCATGGAATCATTCTGACTTCCTGTGTCGCAACTATGTCCTCAACGGTCTGGACAATACTCTCTATAACGTATATAGTCCGCTAAAACGGCTAAAGAGTTATGGGATAGTCTGGACAAGAAATACAAAACCGAAGATGCCGGATTGAAGAAATTCATTGTCGGTAAATTTCTGGACTTCAAGATGGTTGATTCAAAGACTGTCTTAAGTCAGGTTCAAGAGCTTCAAGTGATTATGCATGATATTCATGCTGAAGGACTCTAAGTGAGACATTTCAAGTGGCTGCATTCATTGAAAAATTGCCACCATCCTGGAGAGATTTCAAGAATTATCTCAAACACAAGAGAAAGGAGTTGTCACTTGAAGACTTGATTGTTCGGTTGAGGATAGAGGAAGACAATAGAAATTCCGAGAAGAAAGTTGGCAGCAATTTGGCGGTCTCAAGAGCCAATGTTGTTGAAGAAGGATCAAAACCCAATAAGAAGAGGAAAATGCCTAGCAAGTCTGGAGAGGGATTCACCCAAGGCCTGAAGAAGTTTGTTGGCAAGTGCTTCAACTGTGGCAAGTCTGGACATCGAGCCAAAGACTGCAGAGCCAAGAAAAGACAGAAAACTCAGGCTAATGTGGTGGAACAAATTTCCAATGGTGTTGATGATATCAATCTAACTGCTATGATATCCGAGTGTAACATGGTGGGAAACCCCAAGGAGTGGTGGATTGATACTGGAGCAACTCGTCATATTTGCGCCAATAAATCAATGTTCTCATCTTACATGCCTATGGAAGGTGATGAAAAACTCTACATGGGTAATTCATCGACCTCTAAGGTTGAAGGTATTGGAAAGGTTGCTCTAAAGATGACATCTGGGAAAGTTGTGACACTAAATAATGTGCTACATGTGCCAGATATACGCAAGAATTTAGTGTCCGGATCTCTTCTTAGCAAGAATGGCTTCAAGTTGGTTTTTGTATCCGATAAGTTTGTACTCTCCAAGAATGAGATGTATGTAGGAAAGGGTTACCTCAGTGATGGTCTTTTCAAGTTGAATGTAATGACTGTTGTACCCAATGATGTTATGAATAAAGTTGTTTCTGCTTATGTGCTTGAGTCTCCTAATTTATGGCATGCTAGATTAGGACACGTTAACTATAAGTCGATAAAGAAATTAATGAACATGGGATTATTGCCAAAATTCGAATGTTCTAGTGAGAAATGCCAAGTGTGTGTTGAATCTAAATTTTCTAAGCCTCCTTTTCATTCTGTAGACAATAGAGTCTCAGAACCTTTAGATTTGATACACACAGATATATGCGATATGAAATCAATACCGTCAAGAGGTGGTAATAAGTATTTTATCACATTTATAGATGACTGCTCGAGGTATTGTTATGTTTATTTGCTTAGTAGCAAAGATGAGGCTGTGAATGCTTTTAGAATTTATAAGTCCGAAGTTGAAACTCAGTTGAATAAGAAAGTTAAAATGATAAGAAGTGACAGAGGAGGTGAATATGAATTTCCTTTTGAGGAAATTTGTACTGAGTTTGGTATCGTTCACCAAATGACTCCTCCTTATACACCGCAATCTAATGGAGTGGTAGAAAGGAAAAACCGGTCTTTAAAGGAAACAATGAATGCATTGTTGAATAGTTCCGGTTTACCACAGAATTTGTGGGGGGAAGCTGTTTTGACGGCGAATTTTATTTTAAATAGAGTGCCCCACAGAAAAACACAACAAACTCCCTATGAGAAATGGAAAGGCAGAATGCCTAACTTGAATTATCTCAAAGTGTGGGGGTGTTTGACTAAGGTTGCGGTTCCTAAGCCTAAAAAGGTTAAGATAGGACCAAAGACTGTTGATTGTGTTTTTATCGGATATGCTCAGAATAGCAATGCATATCGTTTTCTTGTTCACAAGTCAGAGATCCCAGATATACATGTTAATACGATAATTGAATCAAGGGACGCTTCGTTCTTTGAAAATATATTTCCGTATAACATAGTATATGAGCCAATTGATAATAATAAGAGGTCTCGAGATACTATATCTAGAAATGATCCAATTGAGGATGAACCTAGACGTAGTAAAAGACAAAGGACTTCCACGTCTTTTGGACCTGATTTCTTAACGTATCTGTTAGAGAATGAGCCTCGGACATTCAAAGAAGCTGTGACTTCGCCAGAAGCCCCGTTCTGGGAAGAAGCTATCAATAGTGAAGTTGAATCCATCTTGTCAAACCATACATGGGAATTGGTTGACCTTCCTCCTGGTAATAAACCACTACAATGTAAGTGGATTTTCAAGAGGAAAATGAAAGCGGATGGTGCTATTGAAAAATATAAGGCTAGGCTTGTAGTAAAAGGATACAAGCAACGAGAAGGTCTTGATTATTTTGATACTTATTCACCTGTTACTAGAATTACATCTATAAGGATGCTAATTGCCATAGCAGCGGTGTATAAGCTTGAAATCCATCAAATGGATGTTAAGACGGCCTTCTTAAACGGGGATTTGGAAGAAGAAATATATTTGGAACAACCCGAAGGGTTCATTGTTCCAAGTCAAGAGAAGAAAGTATGTCGGCTTATCAAGTCACTCTATGGATTGAAACAAGCACCGAAACAATGGCATGCTAAATTCGACCAAGTCATGTTGTCGAATGGTTTCAAGATCAATGAGTGTGATAAATGTGTATATGTTAAGAAAACTCATAATGGTTTTGCCATTTTGTGCTTATATGTAGATGACATGCTTATAATGGGCAGCGATAGTGAGGTTGTTAAGGCGACCAAACGCATGCTCACAAGTAAATTTGATATGAAAGATATGGGGGTTGCAGATGTTATTTTAGGAGTTAAAATCCATAAAACATATGGAGGATTAGCTCTATCACAATCCCATTATATTGAGACGATTCTTGGAAAGTGCAAGAATCTAGATATTGTACCGGTAAAGACTCCGATAGATGTTAATTTACATCTTTCGAAGAATACTGGTGAAAGTAAGGCTCAAAATGAGTATGCTAGTATACTAGGCAGTTTAATGTATGTCATGAACTGTACTAGGCTGGACATAGCTTGTGCGGTTAGCAAGCTAAGTCGATTTACAATTAGTCCAAATGAAAATCATTGGAAAGCAATGAAACGTTTATTGGGCTACTTAAAGCATACTCAAGATTATGCTTTGCATTACACAGAATATCTAGCGGTACTTGAAGGATACTGTGATGCAAATTGGATAACCGGCACTAAAGACACAAAATCGACAAGTGGATATGTATTCACACTTGGGGGAGCGGCAGTGTCTTAGAAATCATCCAAACAAACTTGTATTGCTAGATCCACTATGGAATCAGAATTTATTGCTTTGGATAAAGCCGGTGAAGAAGCAGAGTGGCTTCGAAATTTCTTGGAAGATATTCCTAATTGGCCTAAACCAGTGCCTGCTGTATGTATACATTGTGACAGTCAAGCGGCAATAGGAAGAGCAAGGAATGTCATGTATAACGGTAAGTCTCGACACATACGTCGAAGACATGACACAGTAAGACAACTTCTCTCTAGTGGAATTATCACCATTGACTATGTGAAGTCAAAAGATAATATTGCGGATCCATTGACAAAAGGCCTAACTAGAGAGATGGTTACGAAAACATCAAGGGGAATGGGTTTAAGGCCTATAAACAAGTCATCATAGCGGAAACCCTACCTAGTTGACTGGAGATCCCAAGATCTAGGTTCAAAGGGACAACTAAGTTATGAAGACAGTGTAGAGTACTGTCAAATTTTTTACTCATTCCCGGATGAAGACAGTACTAATATGTGAAGGTTAAGCAAAAGCTTTTAATGATTCTGAATTGAGTATGTGATATACTATATGTTCAGAAATCACCTATGTGAGTGTGAAGTGAGGGCGCTTCTGTGAGAATTGAAAAGGCCGAATTCTCTAAAACACTCATGAGACCGAGCGGTGTTCATGGCCAAAACGAACACAACGGTGAGAACCAATTTTGTTCGAGAAACAGGTTGTGTGATTTCTATTGTCTAGGCTTACACCAAAGGTCGACAGTTCAAAGACATCAAGTCTACTGATTGACTGAGTAAGTCCGATAGGTTTCACTAAGGAAAGTTCAAGGTCTCAGACTACTTATCCTGATGCAACGTTTTCTCATGGAATAATCGCACATTGCATCTCATGCATACACGAAGAGTCATGAAATCTGAACTTCTCATTCATGTGGGAGATTGTTGGGATTTTGGAACCAAAATCCCATAGAATTGAATGAGAAGTGTGCGGGTGAAAGTGTCCCACATAGGGTAGAAGAGAGATGGGAGATGGGTTCAAAAAGTTGAGCCTCACAAATGGGTTTGGGCCCCAAGGGGTACCCCACTTTTGTGGAAGAGAGAGGACCTACGTCAAGCTAGGTCGGTCCACCCCCCGCGCGCGCGCCGCCGCCGCCGTCCGTCCGGCCGGCTCGGTTCGGTTCCGGGTCCGCTCTCTATCGGTTTTTATTTTTATTTTTCGAACAGACACGTTGTTTAGAATTTATTTATTTATTTATTTTTTGGACAAATAAACATGTCTGTTCGTGAGGTTCGGTTCGCCCGAACGGAAAACCGAAGCCCTTCGCGACTGTTCACGAACCGAACCGGTTCAAGTGGACCTTCGCTACTGTTCTCTCGAAAACTCACAACTCTTCACTTTTCGCCACTTGAATAAGACCGAACAGTTTAGTTCGGAAAAAAATATCACTTCGTGACATTCATTTTTTCCCACTTCATCATTTTCATTTGGTGCGATTGTTCTGCAAAATTGCGTTCGTTGGAGTCCTCCGAATACGTACCGCTTCGGAGGAACGAGATCCGTTCTATCCTGGGAGACGATTGTCCAATATCCTCGGGTACTGATTGAGGGGCCAAATTCGTCTTAAGGACACGACGTTATTTCGTTGGGCTCGGATCAACATTCTGCTTATTTGGTTGTACTGCTTTCAGGTTAGTTTTTCCTAACGTTTGATTTTAATTTCTGATATACGAACTTAGCCGACAACAAAATCTACTTTTGATCACCAACTTTTTCAACTTGAAAAAAAAGTTCCAATAATTCATTTATATCATTTCACGATTGATTTTGTCATAATTATCATCCAAAAAATTTCACTCATATAATTCTATAACGACATCACAACCTATATCGATTTAAATTACAACTTACTTGCCATTGCAATTCATGCTTCAAAAGGCAACACACCTTGCTGTAAACATTATAAATAAAGACTTTCTTTTAACGTTTCTTGCAAAAAAGACTAATATTGAGGCATTATGAAGGCAACTAGGAGGATGAAGTACACGTTTCTCGTGTAGATCTCGTCAAATGAACTCCAACGTTATTTGTATTCCAACTTGTTGCCAATTGCCATACAAGTAAGAGCTCGTTTGTCTCTTTCATTAGATTAGCAGGACCCATTGGTTCTGGATAAGAGCCATGATTGAAGTGCAGCCCCTACCACATGGCTTCACCAATATTCACGGTCGAACCTTCTAAAATTGATAGCTGTGTTTCTTGATTTGGTCCTGAAAATGAGTTGGTCAACAGTTTACACATTTGCTTTGTCCCAAAAAAAAAAAAAAACCAGGGTTGTCTCATCAATTAGCCGGAGAGGTCCCATAACATCTTGGGTTAAAAGATAGCATAGGAGCACCACTACGACTTTTGACTTGCTATATTGGAGCCAACCTCTTGAATGATAGGGTATCGGTTGACTTTTTTTCCAACCCGACTGGGACCTAAAAATTTCCGAGGCGGGTTGGGTCAACTTAGTGTTACCCATCTCAACTCGATGGTGCCAAATTTTTTTTTGCACAAATCCTAGTTAGAATTTTTAATAAGTCAAAGCTGCACGGTACTCAATCTTTTTAGCTTAACGTATGTGTAATGCACTCAAATTATGTCATTAGTCTAATATCTTATATTGAATGGATGAATCAAAATAATTTGAAAAATGGGAGACATAACAAGACACTTAAACAAAATTTCCTTGTTGAGGGAGTGTGACAGTTTTTCTGTCGGGTGCTGGTTGGTACCGGTACTCCTAAAATAATTGACTTCTTAGGCCAGGTCAACTTATTATTAACAGACAAAAAAAAACGTATTAACTCGAGTTGACTCGACATGGGAACAATATTTTCTTTTTCGCTTGAATTATAGTTGGATATTAGTAATAGTCAAAATTACAAAATATACAGGCTTATATTAGTCAGGCTACTTGTAAGAGAATTGTGTGACCTATATAATTTCCTGGATGTTTCGCTTGTTTGTTAGATGCTAATTTGATGTTGTCACATTAAAATTTGGAGTTTTATTTCAGTTTTATCGTGTTTTTTATTGGTAAAAAAAGTATAGTACTCTGTACAATATTTACTTTTGATGATGCTCTTTAATGAAATCAACTTTATTATGGTTCCAAAACATTGTTTTTTCATATTTCCAAGTCAAGAAATTATAGGGATGTGAAACTTCTTGAATAGCTATTTATTTGTTAATTTGATTTTGGAGCAAATCATTTTTGCGATTTCTTTAGAAGATAATATGGATTTGCGACCAACATGTAAATTTTCCATTTATTAGTTAGGTTCAGATCTTTATTGCATGAAATGTTTACACACTACTGATGTGTTTGTTTGAGTGACAAAATTTTCCGTGAATTAGTTTTTCGAACTTTCACGCTTTTGGTTTGCTAAAAATGGTTGGTCAATGGAAAACCAGTTGCGATAAAAAAAATTCATACTTAAAGTTAGGAAAATGAATTTTCTAAACTGAAAAGAGGATAGCAAACAATTTTCTAGAAAATGATTTTTCAGAAAACATTTTCTTTTATTATAAAGTTTTCCGCAAAACTAACGCACCCTAAATATATGACCCATTTCTTGAGAAGAAAAAACTAGTCAAAAAGGTTTAACCCGCCTTTTACAAGGGTTGGGTATGGATTGATAAGAATCGATTATCTTTTTCATTCATTTTATAATTGATGTTCTAAAAGAGAGAAAAACCCAATTGGGGTTTCGTTTGCCATGATTAAATCTACATTTAATCGCCAATTTACTCAAAAAATATCTTCAATAATCTTTTTCAAATTTTTTAGTGACTGATTGTGCTCTAATTATCATCCGTAAAATTCATAATCACTCATATAATTGCACATCAATATCACTACATTTTTATCTTCAACTTATATCTCATTCACCATTGTAATTCAAATTTCAAATGGTAAAACACACCTTGCTATAAAAATCCAAATAAATTTTCTAATGTTTCTATCGTTAATCTTTTCAATCTCATTTTTATTTAAACTAAATCTTAAAATTTTCCACTATGAACTTCAATTATTATCTTACATGTCAAGTATTTTAAAATATCATACTAGTTTTTACATACTTATTGGGTATCCACGTATAATAAGGGTTGGTCAAATAAGGTAAGATATCAAGATTCTTAATTGGTCTAATATGAGACTAGCTGGTGTGGGTCGAGTAAAGTCCGACCTGTGAGAGAGCGTTCGTGGCTGAAAACTCTATAAGTAGTATTCAAGTCTCTTCTCTAATCATGACGCACAAATAACCTCCCATAATGAGCAATACAAAATTGCATCGAGAGGCAGTCTCATTGAGCCGGTGATACAGAGGACAATAGAGGAGAATCACTTGAGTTGTGGAAAAACGATTTCCGCATCAAGAACGATGTGTTTCAAATTAGGTGCGTGAATACCTTTTCCCTCTATGGACATCTCGGGTGCCGTTTTCGTGGCTAACATGAAGAGCACTCGTTAATAAAATAATATTTTGTTAATTTTGTTGCGTTTGACGAAATTCTAAAAGGTGGCAAAATTATAAAAAAAAAACGAATACGACCGGCTCGGGTTTGGCGCGCTGCTGGTTGGGCAACTGGGCATTCGATATTCATCAAACTCGCTTTGAATCTTCAAGAGATTATTTTTTGGGGGTTGGCCGCCCACCAGCAGCAGCACCAGCACCAGCAGCAGCCCCCATCCATCATCCACAGTGCTCCCGTCACGCTCGACAGCGGACCCCACCGCACCAAATTCCCCCGGTGACAGCGAATCCTTCCGCCAATCGCACGCTTCCCTTTTGGTTCTTTCCCAATGAATGCTCTTTACTATTTCCCTCTCCCCCAATGTCTCCCCCGTTGATGTTCGCGCAAGATCGCTCTGCGTGCGGAGCGTTCCGACCCTTTTCTCGAAACGAAAGCTCCCCGTTGATGTTCTTGCGAGAGACCCTTTCGGTCTCTCTCCGCGCGCAGAGCGTTCCGACCCTTTTCTTGAAATGAAAGTGCCCCGTTCATGTTCTTGCAAGAGGCCCTTTCTGTCTCTCTCTGCGTGTGTGCAGAGCGTTCCGACCCTCCTCTTGAAATGAAAGTGCCCCGCTGATGTTCTTGCAAGAGACCCTTTCTGTCTGTCTGTCTGTCTCTCTCTCTCTCTCTCTGCGTGCAGGGCGTTCCGACCCTTTTCTTGAAATGAGGGTGCAGGGCAATTCGGCCGCGGAGATCATCGCGGGCAACGAGGATCTCGTCTCCGAGATCCTCCTCCTCCTGCCCGCCAGGTCCCTCGCCCGCTTCAAGTGCGTCTCCCGGCGGTGGCGGTCCGTCATCTCCGGCCCCCACTTCGCCCGCCGCCACGCCCGGCTCCACGCCGGCTCCGGGATCTCCGGCGTCCTGCTGCGCCGGACCCCCTCGGAGCACCAATTCCTGCCGCTGCGCGGCGGTTCCCTTTCTGGGTGTCCGTTCAACTGCCTCGATTTCGCCCCCGACCCTGCGGGGCTGAAGATCTTGCAGTCCTGCGGCGGGTTGCTCCTGTGCTGCAGCTTCCGCAAGATCGGGTGTCAGCGTAATTACTACGTCTTTAATCCGACGACGAGGCAGTTCGTGATGCTTCCCCAGTTGGGGGGTGCTTCCTCCTGTGCCTCTACTGTTTATGGAGTAAGTTTGGCCTTCGACCCTTCTAAATCGTCTCATTATGATGTCGTTTGCGTTAGAAGCACTGTCGAATCCGCGTTCTATTATCAAATTGAGATTTACTCGTCTCGAGACCGCGGGTGGAGGCTTTCTGGGTCTCCTTTTGTCGCTCCGTTCGATATGGTGTTTGACAATGGGGTCTGTTGGAATGGTGGTATTCATTGGATTAGCCCAACGGGGGCTTCCCTGTGCTTTGATGTCAAGAAAGAGCAGTTTGGGACGATGCCAAGACTTCCCATTTCGGAGAATCGGGGGAGTCGGAGGTTCAGATATTTTGGGGAGTCTCGTGGGCATATGCATTTTTTTGAGATTTATGGGTCACGGACTGCTCAATTTAAGATTTTCGAGTTGGAAAAGGATTATTCTGGGTGGTTTGTTAAATATCATGTGGAACTTGATTCTATCGTGAGTGCTTTCCCGGAGATGGTGCGGGATTACATGGATCCTGGCTATATGAATTATTATGCGTTTGTTATGCTTCATCTGGTCAGAGAAGGAAACGATGAGGAGTCATCGCTGTTAGTTCATTTGCCAGGTAAAATCTTGACATATAATGTTGGTGACAAGACTTTCAGGAAGCTTTATGAGATACCAGCTGATCATTCTAAAGGATATGGCTCATTACAATATGGGTGGCTTGATGCTTATGAATTTATCGAGACATTAGCTCCTGTTTGATGTAAATTGCTTTCCTTGTTGATATTTACGATCTTGTAAATCTGCAAGTTTCTTTCAGTTTTCCGCGCTTCAACGTAATGTAATATATGTGGCTTGAAGCAGTGTTAGTGCCTCCGGTGATGATGGTATTTTCTTCTCTCCCGTCGATGGCCATGATATATGTAATGCAAGTGTTTTTATTTGTGAGAATGAAATATGTCTACGATGATCCATTTGGAGGGATTTTTCTATGTACATTTTGCTTTCTCCATCTAGCTGAGGGCCAAGGTCATCGTGGAGTTGTCTCTAGATTTGCTGCTATAACAATCTCACTTGATTGTAAGCTTTGCTGGGTCTCTATTTCATTTGTCTTTCTTCTTTTCAGGGAGGGATAAGGACGGCAATCCAAAATCCCAATCCTTTCAACAAAAATCCCTTTCTTAGAGGGCTGCTGAAACAAATGAATTCACTAGACTAATTTATTTGTGCCGAAGCTTTTAGATAAGATGATATCGTCATTTGTTCCTCTTTTCCTTCCTGGAGTTGATTTGTTTCCTCTGCTTTTTCGTACACAGAATGCTCTTCTTGAGTAGGTGTTTGAACTGTAAGATGACTGGCTGTGAAGTTTGTCGTGTCCTGATCTTTCGGTGCATCTTGACTTCCTGAGTATTAACTATTTGATGATGATTGAGTGATGAAGCCAGGAAGGGGCAAAGAACTACAGATGTCCTGTTTTGGTGGTTAGAACCATAGTGCACAAAATCTGAGAGAATAAGGTGTGGTTCTTTTGCAATATTTAAAGCGAAAAGTGCATGCGCATAAGTGTTGATTTTTCTTTTTGTTATTTCAGTAATGTTTTACTTTGTTGTGCTCCTATATAGATAATGTTTGCATAGATACTAAAGCTTGAGGTGTTTTTACTCTATATCATCTCAGACATTATGCTTTTCCACTTTTGAAAATATTAATGTTCTGGATTCAATGGTTCCTCTTTTAAAACAAGTACCGACGTAAGCTCTGCTATGTTTGGGCTACTGTAGCAGAAGATTGTTTTCATCAAAATGGGTGAGCCCTAAGCATCTTTTCTACTTATGGGCAGTTCAACTGTCCACAATTGGCTTTTGAGTTTCCCTTTCTGTGAGTTGTAAAACTTGTTTCGACATGAAACTTCTGAAGCATATTATATCACTTATGTGTAACCTATAGGTGTGATTGGACAAACTTAATCTAGCTATGACGCCTATGGATCAGATATGGAAATTGTCTGAATATCACTGCAAGAGATATCACCATTCCTGTTTTCTGCATTGGCATCTGTTTGTAAGTGAAGCCTTTTCCACTTTATCCTTACTTTGAGGTCATTTAAATTAAGACCGGGAAGTTGGCGGCTTCTTTTTGCTGATGAGTCCTACCACTGGTGATACAAGATGTTTGACTTTTGTTTGGTTCATTGTCACTGTTGGTGTGGCTTGCTCGAATTCAATGTTATGTCTGCTATAATCATGTTATTGGCTTTTGAATGTGCATCAATGGCCTACATTGTCATGCAAGTCTTAAATATTCTATTCCTCCATCTGTTTTATCTTGTCAGCGAGGCTGACTTGACTTGAGTTTGTGAGATTTCTTTACCGAGACGTATTTTCTTGGAGTGCCTGAGTTGATGATTTGGCTGTGAAAGTCTAGAACACCCAGTGTCTTTTAGTGCACATGCATTATGGATTTCTTAAGCTCGCTAAAGTCAGATAGATGAAAACTTCTTAGTGGTGCGGTATCCTATTGTATCATACGGATGGCTATGTATATCTGTATGCCAAATCTCTTTTATGTTCTATATGCTTGTGGTAATATTTTTTTTGTTGGTCGAATCTTATGGTAATAATTCACAAAGTGGAAATTACACTTCTTTAACATGGTTGCTCTTTCGAAGGTAAGTAACAATAACTTCAGTTGGCTTCTCATTTTCGATAGGCATTAGAGTAGTATCAAATTTCTGGTTGTGTTGGCCGACATTTTGAAGATAAAAGTGGATATTTTCCTTTCCTACTCCTTACCCTTTTGTACAGAAAAAGAAAATGTATATTAAAATACTGGATCTCTCCCTTTATTTTTGCCCGGGGGGGGGGGTATACACTCTGGCTGTATGCATGTGTCTACTTGCAGGCCCTTTTTTGCCTAGTGTGTTAAAATTATTGGCAACTGTCTGGTTCTGGGAATAATTCAGATGACTTTGTTTCTGATAGTGCACCAAAACTTCTCATTATTTAGAATCTTCTCATAATTTAGGGCTTAGGACTCTTCTGTTGCATATTGAAGTTGCAAAACTAGGAAGTTGCCTCTGTTCCTGCTCGTAGAGTTGACAGCGATGTCAGAAATTGTCTTTTGCAGTAGCATGGAGCATTCTACTTCAAGTGCGTGTGGTATGTGCTCTATTTGTTCAGCTTACTTATGGACCCTTTTGGCCTCATGTTGCGGCAAAGAAACCAACAATCTATTCCGACAATTGCTTGCGAGATCATTCATCAGAGTAGTTTTATTTTCCTCTAATATCAGCAGAAAGGAGCTACAATCATCCCGTCAAAACATGGCGTTGCACGAGAAAAGCAGTGATTGCTAATACTGTTGAGCTCAAAGTGTCTCCTAGGCTTGATATTCCTTTTACAAGGGGTAGTAAGCCATCCATCTATCCACCATGTGAAAACACTCCTTGACCTTGTATTCTGCCGCGAAATGTCCTGCTCCCTGTACGATACACCCCGAGAAGTCAAGTAAGTTCATGTTTGAATGCTTCGTGTGTTTTCAATTGAGCATTATATGACACAAGAAGATTTGAGTGAGGGGGGTTTTTTCTTGCCTTGATCGTGGTGAACGTCAGGCTATAATCATCCTTAAGGTACGTCTTGACGTATCTGCAGAGGAAACATGTCAAAAAGTGCCCCAGTTATTAGGTTACGTTGAGAGAGTATGCTCGTGTACTTCGATATTCTTATGTACGGCACACGGCGCTTGCGTGCATGAGGCCAGGAAATTGAAGAAAAATTTGAAGGACATACCCTGCTGTCTGGCCGTCCACAGACCACACCCTCCAACTCTCATCTAAAGTCAGATTCAGAGCGTTTATCCAGGCTTGAGTACCGATGTGCGGGATTGACATATCATGATCCCCACTGCACCAGAATGACAAATTTATAGACACAGTGAAGTGAAAAAGTAATAGAGGGATTCGAAATCCGAAGGCGTTCTTGATAACGAAACATGAAAAGAAAATGCCATTCGGTACCTGAAGATGAGAGCCCGTACGTTTGCCTTGGTGAGGTTTTTGTGATAATCGACGACGCTGCTAACGACCTTCGTGTAAGCTAATGTCATGTTGCAGTATGGCCAGTAGGTCGTTGTCCCCTGCTCAGCGACATGCATACACATGCATCGGAAATTCCAGCATGTTTAGGTTGGACGCCGGATCATGGCATGGTAAATTTAGAAGTGTTCGATGATGGAACGTGGGCATCAATCGAACTACTGTATTGCTGAGAACGAGTGCGTGCATGCGCGAAGGTGTGTACATGGATGTTTGTTAATGAGAAAGCATCTTATGTTGAGACATACCGGTCGGACATGAAGCGCTTCTTGAACGCTTTTATTGTTCGCCCAAATATAGCAGAGCATGTGGTTGTAGTTCTGATCATCACAAAAGCAGATCAGAAGAAGAAACTAGCCCAGCAATGCTCACAGCAAAGTGAAATGATCCTAACTCATGGTAACCGAATGTACTCGTATTAGTCCTAGATCGATCTGATGCATCTAGCGAGCACGGTATCGCTATTTTTTGTTCGAAATGAGAGAGAGAGAGAGAGAGACGTACACGACACCAGAGTGCGGGCCCATGGAGGGGATGGTCCGTGGACTTGGCCGTGGCATTTTCCCGGAGATATCTTCGGAGGGAAGCGTCGTCTTGTGGATCAGGCAGGGCGTTGCTGCAATCCGGCTCCAGGATGTGGACCGTCAGGATTTGGCTGGTGAGCTGCAAATCACAAGATGCACCACAGAGTTTAAGGGTAAACCGCATAATTTCCTCCATTCCTAGGGAAGATTCACCATTCACCATCCGCCCCCCCTCCCGTTCGTGTTTCGTAATGCAAATTCGATCGCTCCTCCGATCGGAAAGTTAGCCTGACCGGATTTGCGTCCCAACGAACACCAAATTGAACGTTTTAGAATTGAATATCCTTCGTGCAGGGGATTAATTGTAAATTATTTCTTCTGCGTGACAGAAATTGCGAACTTTTCAAATAAAAGGAGGTGTTTTCATGTACGCACACACGGCGAAAGCATGCAAAAACAGTGTATATACGGACATAACATGTCAATTGCTTCTTCTTCTTTTTTGTGTCTTTTAAGGTTTGAGTCATACCTCGTC
Organism: Syzygium oleosum; assembly: GCF_021117445.2. Taxonomy (NCBI): domain Eukaryota; kingdom Viridiplantae; phylum Streptophyta; class Magnoliopsida; order Myrtales; family Myrtaceae; genus Syzygium; species Syzygium oleosum. The sequence continues at coordinate 974,504 of NW_026607500.1, read as the reverse complement.
GATGGCATTTATATCTACGATGCACTGAACATTGTCATCGTCGACGTTCACATAGTCGCCATTGCAGTTTGTTTTGGCCGCCTGGATCACAACATCGCGCACCCCGGTTAGTATCGGCTTTAGCAAAAAGGATCATGCATGTGCCGGATCAACGCACTCGACTCGACTGCGTGATTAACTTCCGTCGATGAGTAGCTGTGGAAACAACATGTTTTTACCTCGTAAAGCTGGTCTGAAATGAGCGCCATCCGGTTAGCATATTCGACTCTCGAGTTATCGTCTATGAATGCATCCGTCACCGGGTTGCTCATCAAGAGACCCTAACGATTCACCACCAAAAGAATTGGATTTAGCTTTCATGAAACAGAAGATTGGTAAGCAGAATCTAAATTGAAATGAAGCTGGCAAAAGGATTCAAACCCTCAAGTTGATAGTTGGCTCATTCCCGGCTGCAATTCCTATATAACATAGACGAAACAAAAGTCATTACCGTGAGCGGGCAGATTTCTGCGTTTAGGCTCCGTTTATTTTGCGGAAAACAAATGATAACGTTTAGCTAAAAATGATCATTTTTATCCCTCGTAAAAATGAACGAATGAAAAATAATGAGCGACTTATCTACAAATTAGAGGTTATGCATTGTTGGTGTCTTAGATTTTTGTGGGTTGGGTTGGGTTGGGTTTGGGTTGGGTGCCGATTTAAGGATGGCTGGTGACATTTTAAAAAAAATAAAGGGAGGATTTAGGTTTTGTTTATTTCACGAAAAATAAATGATTTGTAAAACATTTTTCTAAAAATGATCACTTAGACGGCAATTTATATCTGAACATTTTTGCGGACAATAAAAAGAAATTTTGTTTGTTCATTTTTGCAAGCGATTTGAGCGATTATATTTAGGAGAATATTTATTAAATCATTCATTTTTCGCGGAACAAACGCACCCTTAATGTAAAATTTTAAAAAAAAATACAGAATGACGGTTTTGATTTTTCAGATAAAAATACATGGACTATACAATAAATACATTAAAAAATGATGGATGGCTTACCTTCCAAGATCGTTTCCACGATCATAGGAACAGCCATTCCGGAATAAGAGGTGCCCCCCACGTAGAATTGGTTCTCCAAAAATTGCGTATGATTCACCAACCACTGTGCCATAGCAAGCCCAAGGACGAAAGTGAAAATCACTTCATAAAAAAGGATGATGACACAAACAGTCCGTAAATTTTGATCTAATATGCAATTTGGTCCCTGAACTTTTAATTTGTTCAATGTGATTACTGAACTTTCGCTTAATGTTCAATGTGATGTATGAACTTTTAATTTGTTCAAAGTGGTCTATGGACTTTTGGTACATGGTCAATGTAGTCCCCGAACTATGTGTAAATATTTCAGTGTAGTCCTTGAACTTGATTCAATGGAAGGACTAAATTTGAATATTTTTATATGATTCAGGAACTAAATTGAACATGTATCAAAAGTTGAGAGATGACGTTGAACAAATTAAAAGTTCACGATCATATTACACATTAGGTTAAAGTTCAGGGATTAAAATGAACAAATTAAAAGTTCAAGGACCATATTGCACATTGAGCCAAAATTTATGAACTGTTTGTATCATTTTTCCCTTAAAAAAAATTTCATCAAAATGACAAGGTATTAACGCATAAAAAATGAAAAAAATAGGCAAAATAAGAACCAAACCTTTCGCAAGAATTCGTAGCTTTGTGCCACAAAGGAGTAGTCATCCACATTGTAGCCGTCGGTGGTGGTCGAGTAAGAGAACCCCGTCCCCACGGGTGCATCCAAAAATATGATGTTCATGCCCTAGAAGAAACATGGGAACAACAACAACAACATCGAATTTAGAGATTTGATCGATGTTTCCCGATCGAGGGGTTACTGATACGGACGCCGTCCGTGCTTATATTTCAGAAGGAACTACAATCCCGAGCGATGTCCCTAACTTTGTGTGACCCATCAATCAAAGGGTTCGTCGGAGGAACAAATGCAGTTCGCTTTGTGTGTATGAAGCCGATAATAGATTAGGGAAGTTCGAGGGGTTCTTTGCACCTGGGTCCATGAGAATGGGTTGGGATGGAGACTGGGTAAGCTTCCATTGTAATCTCTGGTCTGAAAATTCAGTGGACCTGTGAAATTGCAGAGAAGAAAGAAGATCATGAGAAAGTTTGATGTTGTTGTTGGAGTTTTTGGTCACAAAGGGATACTCATTTCATTAAGTAACTTTGAAACATCATGACAAAGCAAGGCCCAGTGGATTGAAGGAGGGTAGAGAACCCAATTGGGATGGAGACCCTGATCATCATCACGGGCTTTGGCGGCCCAATCCGCTGCCCGATCACCGGTTATGTTTATTCGGACATAATTAATATAACAATCAATCACATTGATAGACAAAATATAAATATCAAGTAAATATTCGATGTGAATGACTCGTAATATAATAATTTCGATTTACGGTATCTTGCGAAAACCTAAGTTCAAGGGAGTCTCTGTCACCCCACTTAGAGAAACAAATGTGAAACTTCTCAGGTCTCGTGTTATCCGGGACATTCAGGAATAACTAGAAAGGTGTTGGATGTATCGGTCCGTGCAGTGCTCTAATTGACGCGTTAAGTAGCTTGACACCTTCTCTCGCCAACAAAAAACTTAGTTTAGACACCTTAAAAATCGGTCCAAAAATGGCAATCTTTTCTGTACTTTCTCTACCAACCTTTCAACCAAGTGCTGGTTGTTGTACTGAGAAAAGACAGCGCTGCCTGACTTCTGGTGGTTTCTTCCTTAAGCACAACAAAATTACATGGTCAAGTAGAAATACTATAGACAGAGTTTGCTCGCAATAATGGCATACGCATTGAGCCTCTACGTCAAATCTACGTTTAAATAGTCAAATCCAATCAATTTCATGCACCAACGTGATTTATGTGAATTTAAATTTATGTGCCGGGTCGACACCGTGTGCCTGTCAAATAGGATGGATCGAGTAGACATACTAAATGACGCATTCGGTAGTATACACATCGGTATACTAAACATGCCGAGTGCACACATCCAAATACATACGAATCATTGAACTTCTGGTGAATTCCACCAACCCATCAAATTCATGGTTTAGATGAACTTAGGATTCGTAGACCAGGTTGGGGGTCCAGGGTTTTCAAAATTCATGGTCAACTATACATTTTGACTTATGGATAATATACGGTGATGTACGGGAACATTTTTAAATATGGCTGTCCCTTTCTCTCGGAGCAAATATTCACTTCTTCCTTTTTATCTGTTTTGGGCCACCAGCCAACGGTTGTGTATTTTTCCCGATATTTAAGCTATTCTAAATTGGTACGCTCATATCATATTTATTATAAAATAATCTGTATATCACAAAAAATTCTTGAACTATTATACACGTACTACATTTATCCAAATCACTTGACTCGCCGACAAGAGAGCCAACTTCAGTGTAATTTAATGTACGCTCGCACGGTTACACACGATTCTCTCCTTAAATTATGTTCGTCAGGCAAAGAACGGTTCGGCTCAAAATCTAGTTATCCTGACAAAAACTTATGCTATGAATAATGTGGCAATTTTCTATTGGCTGTTTAAATAAGCCAACCTTTTTAAACTCAATTGGCTCCGTTTGTGGCGCTACCCAATCGAAACTTGCCACGTCACTCAGTAAGGAGATTTTAATGAGATTTTCAATTTACATCTAGCATTTTCATGAACACGTGCACCATGACATTTTCCTTTGTAGTCAATGTAGTATTTCGTAGACTAAGTGTCGAATTGCGGGAACAACTTGGTTTTATTCACGAGCATGGTTCGATCGGAGAGGGAGAGAGAGAGCGCGCGCACCGTTTTCGAAGAAGAAACCGCCGAGGCTGGAGCAGCCGGGGCCGCCTTCGATCCAGAGAAGAAGCGGGTCTTCGGAAGGATTCCTGTCCGACTCCACGAAATAGTAAAACAGCTGCACTACCTCGTCCTCCCCTACTCCCACATACCTGCACACACACACACACACAAACCCCACACCACAATGAACTCATCCGTTTACTGTTCATGGGAATTCGGGGAAACAAGAACGAAGAGCGAGAGCGAGAAAATCTGCGATCTGCAGCTCACCCGGTTTCGAGCGAGAACGGAAGTTCGCCGGAGTACCCGGGCAGGGTCTTGACGATGACCGAGCAGGAAGCGAGGGAAGCCGCAGTGGCGGCGAGGAGCAGGACGAGCGAGGCGAGAGGCGGCATGGCCATACTCCTGGCGGTGTGAGAACTGCGGGAGACCGTGACCATCTATTTGCCCCAGAAGACTAGACAGACAGAGACAGATAGGGAAACAGCAAAAGAAGAAGAAGAGGAAGAAGAAGAAGAAGAAGAAGAAGTGCGAGCGATGGGATCACTTCGTCTGAGTGAGAAAGCGAAGGTGCAGGAGGAGATAAATGGTGGCGGGGCGTGCGGAGAAGGAAAGGCAAGCGAACGTCCCCGAACTAAACATCCAAAAGCAGCAGCGTCCAAGGCAGCAGAGGTAGATGGGGAGAGCGAAGGCCTCGTACCCGCAGGTCAACGAACGATGGTGACCGCCTGTGGTCTCCGACCGGATCTGTGTCCCCATCTAACTTCGTGCTGAGAACATCGGACGGGAGCTAATTTTCGTGTGCAAGAAATACAGAGCAAGGGTTCCACGTGTTGCATGCATGTGTTGAATTATTTCACGTGTGCAAATATCATGTAAATTGGTTAGTCGAGGCCGATCCATTGCATAATGATTTTGTTATTAGTTGCGAGGTGAAGGTTTTAAATCTTTTCTCATCTTTTAATTAGGTTAATATCACGAAAGACCCCGTACTGATACACCCGTGATAAATTTACCTAAAACTAATTTTTTTTTACCGCCCACAACCCAAAACTGCTACGACAGTGATAAATTTGCCTCAAGCTAATTTTTTGACAATAAAAAATCCCGAACTGATACTCTTATGACAAATTTATCCTCTATTATTGGATTAATACCACGAAAAATCACAAACCGGTACACTTATGGCACACGGGGGTAAACCTAAAACCGGTACACCTGTCAACTCCCATGTGTCATCTAACTCAACAATTTAATATTAAAATTTAACATAAACTAACGGAGGGTAAATTTATCACGATTTTTATGGTCAAAAAATTAGTTTGGAGTAAATTAGTCACGGGTGTACCGGTTTGGGGTTTTTCGTGATATTAAACCTATTTTTTTACTTGTAATTATCTATATTTCAGTATCTAATTTAAATTTATTCCGTGGGCTCTCTTATGATTTTATCTCTCAATTTGAGCTTGTAATAAGGAAACAAAGAAGTCAAATACAGAAAAAAAGAAGAAAAAAAACATAGAGTCAAAAATGAAAACGGTTGAGAACTCAAAAAAACAGAAAGTCTTGCGGCTCACCATTCTATGGATCGACGGTCATGCTAGCCGCTACACAAAAGATGGAACTTTTGGTGGAGGGGATCGTATCCTGACATCATTTTTTTTATTCGATTTCTTTCGCCAGAGATCATCCGCTCTATCTAATTTTGGTTCTACCCTTAGGCTTCCTTTGGCACATGAATGGATTAGGTGCACTAAGAAGTTTGGTTGTACGATGCACTATCGGTACTTATCGGGTTACTCACAAAATTGGTTGTGTCGGTAATTCACGGACATTAAAGAAAAGTTACTTACGCAGAATGATCAAACTTTCATTTAGTTGAGGACAGAATGGATTAGGTGTACCAAGAAGTTTGGTTGTACAATAAACTATATGTATATATCGGGTTAATTTCTAACGATGGAAGCAGAACATACGCGCGATCAGAGAAGAGCATCACGGCGAACTAAGAAAAAAATAAAGAAAAAAACTAGATGAAAATAATAAAATACTTCTAAATTAAATCAGGAGAGAATTTCAATTCGAATTTTTTCTTTCCGTTCATAAGAAAACTTTGAATTTCGTTCATTGCCAATATGTTCCCAATATGTTCCTCAAGTAGTAATATCTCTCATCTTGTTGTAAGTAACGTTTGGAACGTAACTTTCAATTTCATGAAGAAACTTTCTTGTCCGTACAACGTCTTTCTAATTTGTATTATACCTTTCTCTTGCTTAAGTTACCTTTCCTTCTATAAAACCATATTTGTCGTGCTGCAAATCATAAATACAGTTTGCATTATACTTTTTTCAGTTTGGAATGTAAAGGAATTTTTTAGAAAAGCCCGAACCTCTTAAGCTGTTTGTTTGAAAAAAAAAACTGTTTTTGAAAAATTATTTTTCGATTTTCCAACGGAAAATATCAGCCAAAAAGTTTTCCATGGACTAAAACTAACAAGCTTAGATTGGGAATAATAACTTCCCCTCCTGGCAAAAAAGAAATCACCTACAATAAACCACGAAACAAATGAAAACACTATTTTTCTAGAAAATGATTTTCATGGATAATATTTTCCTTTATCATGAAATTTTCGATAAAACAAATGCACCCAAACATTCATTTCCGGATCCCATTATAGTGATTAATCAATTTGTTCACAGTACAATCCAAAAGAGGGTTGTAAAACTTGTGCTCCAACCTTTTACATGGCAAACTTAGCAACATCTGAACAGTACGAAAGTGAACAAGCATCTAAAAAGTACCACCATATAACTATAAGCATCCAATTCTTAGCTCTAGAGTTTTGGAAGGTCAAATTCAGCTCATACAACATGTACCAAAGTGAATAAGCATCTAAGAAGTACCACTGATATTTAGAACATCATAAATATAACTCAACCTTCACGATAAAATACATATCACTCAAGATCATTCTAGATTGCAATAACCTCTCGAAAAATAGCGGGCACCCCACCCACAAAATTGCATCAGACTTGGAATATAACAAGAACCATTTGTAGGACTGAAGGAGTGACCATGAATATGCAAAATGAATTATCAGATCAATTTGATATGTTGTCTCTGCTCTGAATATTGTTACAACAAGATGAACAAACACTGAAGATTGAAGTGCGGACAAAAGTTAAATGTTGTATAGTCTTCTATTCTCCTATCATCTAGGTACGTGTTGATTGCATCTCTTCATCTTTGGGTACACAAATCTAGATATGTGCTAACTACATCTCTCATCTTTAATAACAATAGGCATCCTTAAAATGGTTAAGGTTGGCAGGTGTGGACAACTGAACTAACCACCAAAATCGATAATCCAAGCTAATCGCCTGATACATACTTCTTCTCTGCATAATATTTCCTCTCACTCTGTGCCTTCTTCGCATTGCGTTTCTAGAAAAGAAAGGTTGGCTACATTAGTACTCTAAAAGATTAAACACAAAAGTATGTGAACTGAACAGAGCAGTAAAGCACCAGCTACGATTACATTGTATTTACCCAATCTTATTAGCGAGCTCCCGAATATAGTGACTTGACATATATTCAATAGCAGTAACCCTCTTAAGAATTTTAGGTGCCAGTTAGTGATATAATGATTCTCTGTTCGCTATCCTAAACCATTCTTGCCAAATTAATATCCCATGGCAGTAGAACTACTCCCTACTCTAACAGATAATTTAGCCTTACGTAGACAGGATTTCATTTTCCTGGTAAGTACATATAGGAACAGAAAGGGGGACAAAATTTGGCAAGGCAGGGATATCGAACACAATATCTACGAAAATAGTGGAGCCAAGAGTGATTGAACATTGCATGTATACATTGCATGCAAAGAGAACAATAAGATTGGAGAGCATACCAAGTAAGCCTCATGATTTGCAACAATTCTTTGGGCTATCGAAGAAGTAATTATGCTATTTGGGCTCTCAAGCAACTGAAAAATTCCCATTGACTTAGGGACAGCATATGGATCAATTCCAACCTGCATAACGCAAGACAAGTCCGCTTCAATAATGAATCTAATGCATAGGTTGGAAACGAAAAGGGGACATAACAACTTACAGGAGACAAAGGATTGGACTCAGCAATTGTGCCATGCACAACCAAGGATATATTGAATGTTGTTATCTGATCAGGTTAAAATATTAGGAGGGACATGAAACAAAGGAAACATGAATCCTACTGTATCATGAATTAATAGTTCTCAACTAAGTTGCGTAATCATGGAAGATTGCATTTTTCACTACCACAAAAAAAAAACTTTGCAACTATAATTATAAATACATCATGTGAAATCCAGAGTCTTTTGCTTTCGGGTCTGATTCTCATTTTGGACTTGATAAAACCCATGTTCCAACTCAATGCAGAACAAACTTCTTAGCCCATAATTCAAATGAAGAATTACTTCTTTGAGAAAATATCTCTTGAGTAGACTTATACATCAAACGATTCTAAAACTTCCAAAAGCTCCAATTATTTTGACATAAGAAAATATCAAGGATTCTGAACCCTTTATTAATTTGAACTAGTGAACACAAGCAGTTCCAAAGCTACAGCATTCAGCAGCCAACTGGGGTGACTATATCATCAACCAAAGCACCAAGTAGGATATGGCTCATAAAGTGAAGAGGAAAAGCACTTGAACAGAAAAAATTACGATTATAGTGCACTGATAACAATAATACGGACCAAATCACAACAATATACTATTGACGTATGGTACACATTATTGAAGCTAATGTTATACTCTCTTTCTACGTTCCGATATGCTGGAATAAGCCAACTCGTTCACAAATCATAATGTTATACTCTTTTACGTTCAAATGTGCTGGAATAAGCCAACTCATTCACAAGTCATATAGTAGATAAGATGGTGCTTGACATTGAGAGTTGAGCCATTGAAGTGATAAAATTGCGACAATTGTGTTACAACAGATTTCGGTTTTGGGCTATTTTTACTTATTAGTTACTTGAACAGAGAGCCCAAGTAGATAAAGATAAGAATGATTTTTTAGTGAAACGGTGAACCATGCACATCCGATGAAGATGTAGATGAGTTAAAAAAGACAAAATTCCTTTTAATATGTTGAAGTGGCCCCAAAAATTTCAGAACTCTATGACAATATGTTCTCTCTCCCAAAATTGAGGAAACTCGAAACCTTCACTAAAGGTTATGGACATTGCCAAGTCAACAAACACATTATCTAAACTAGCCTAAATGGGGCTAATCCTTGCGCCTCACTTTCATGTCATTAACTGAGTTCAAAAAATAGAATGGAGAATTATCTTTTTTTACTCATTTTTTAATTTCTAATATTCATTATTATAGTCCATTAGCTCTATTTCATGCTTCTCTGAGTGGTGGTCAAATTATCTTGACTCTTGAGTTTGGGTTTGTAGCTAAACTACTTCATGGATAACCGTTCATAACGTATCAAATCAATTATGGTCTTGTCCAAAGTACATTAACACTCTTCATAGGATTAAATGATTTATTTACTTTGAAAATCTTTCGTCTTAAAGATTCCATTTTATGATCCTCCCACCGATCTTAGAGAAAAGTGATTATGACTACCTAGACTAAAAGCCACTAAGTACAACTAGATTCTTGTTCACTACTCCAAAAGTATGTTCGATTCGGATGTTCAGGACTGGTGGATTGATAATATTCAAAGAGGTTGTAGTCATCACCAACAAAATTTATTAAGGACTTCAGGACTGGCAGAGTAAAATTCAGAGAGGTTTCAGTCATCACCAACAAAAGCTATCGATGGAGTCCACAAAGAACAGAGTAAATTCGAAGATGTCAAAGTCATCACCAAAAAAAGTTATTTGTTATCGCAACATTGTCAATGCTAAAGTGCAGGTAGGATCCTCAATTTGAACATTCAACTGACTAAAGCGTCAACTTTTGCAACATTTATATTTCTTTTACCCACTTAAAATAGAGAGAAGAAACTACGAATAACTGAAAGAAATATAAAAAATACGCAATTAAAGGATAATCTAATGGAAATTGGGCATACATAGAAGAATATTTTACATACCATGTCCTTTGAGACCTCCCAAGGTGCACCTATGATGACTTCATCAACATAACGACAAGCTAGAACACTGAGACTGCGCTCATGCAAATGCATGATCGGGTGGTGTTTCCCTCTGTGTTCACTGGATAAAAAAAAGCGAAACCTTTTAATTGACTCCCCACATATCACTTATTGCAGAATGTACTAAATTGCATAATGTTCCTCAAATAGCTAATATTAAAAGAAATAAAGGCCATTGTTTAGGTGCTAATTGAATTAATGGTAACAAAAGTCAAGCATATGGTACCTCACAGTGTGGTCAGTATGGAGACCAACTAAGAGAAAGTCCCCGAGTTGTCTGGCTCTCTTCAAGATCTGAGCAAGAATGTATGAGATATAAATGACTTGGTTCCAGGTATAACAAAACAGAATACAATTTACAAACTTCAATGGAGCTTGGAATTGCCAGACCAAGCGTACGAATTGTCACATCAAGGCCAGTGGATGCGATCTGACAGCATTCAATCTTTAAACCCCAATTTTTCACCCTTGAGTCTGATTTGATTTGCATAAATCATCATGACTGTTCTGCTTAAACGCCAGTCATGATCAACAAGGGAATTGACCATAAATTACAAAAGAAGAAAAGAATGTTTATATTTTCTCGTTTTTGGCGAAGAAAAAGAATGTTTAGCTAACCACATTCAGGTTGACCAAAATCATGAACTTTAAAGAGATTAGATCAAGGCCAAAGTACCAGGTAAAACATATTCGAATACCCATATTATATGGAACACCGATGTTGATGCTTCATCGTGTTCAGTTAATCCATATTTTTTCACTCAACTTCTATGACATCACCTTGATCAACAAAAAAGTGGAAAAGATCATTGGAATGCACAAAAATAGCAGCAAAATTAAAATTTAAACATCTTTTATGGCCATTCTTTCTAATATCGACATAAATAGAGAAAACTAGAAGATTCTGAGTTTGATTCCTGTACTAGGATGTGCATGGTAAGCAGAAAAGCTAGTCCAGGCTTACGTGAGGGGAGAATGGCCAAGGTCCTCCCGAGCTTATCGCGGAGGTGAATCCCACAGTAACTCTATCTTGGAAGTGTTCTTGATACAATTTTTATTCTTTTTTTTTTTTAAGGAAGCAATTCCTTGCTGTAGTTTAGTCAAAATTTCAGTTGGTAATATGTGGGGTATAAACGACAACACTAAACAGGAGCACTAGTATAAGCATAACATTCCAAATTACCTCAACATGTCCAGCATGAAAGAGATCAAATGCACCGTCGATGTAAACAATACGAGCATTTGTACTGGGACCCTGAGGTGTAAAAGATACCAGCATCAAAAGATAGAAAGCAAATCTCATTGCATGCTAGCTTCATAACCACCAGCATTGCAACAGAACTTTTGCAAGTTGAACTGAAAGAGAATTCTACCAATTAGATTGACAGTTAAAGGGTTAAGCATTGATTTTAATGTAGGGTGGAATATTGACTATCGGAGACATCACACGTATTGCCGAGCCTGGGCAGAACAAGGAGGTGAAATAGACTTGGAAAGTCTATAAGGAAATAGAATAATCTGATTCACAAAGAAATGGCCCTTACCTCTCCATTCGAAAATTGTACTATGCGGCGGGATGTTGGTAGAAATTGGGAAATGTGGGCATCCTCTGATATAGATTCATGGTGCTCTCCGTTTAAAGAAGAATTGTCGCGTTCTGTATCCTTTAAAGATAAAAGAATCCTTCCTACAAGTGAACAGTTAGCTTGCATTAAAAAAGAGAGATAAGAAATAACAAGTACGAATTCTGAAACTAGAAAAGGGACAATGAGCAGAAGCAGAAGAGGATAATTTGAACAAAGAAAGAGTATCCAAATTATCTTTCTCTTGTCATAAACCTGCATGTAATGATATTTTGTTGCGGCTAGACAAGAAGGGAAGTGTTGCTTGCTGATATGTCATTCAAGATATTCAAAATGATGCTCATCAATGCTCGACGTCCTCATCTTAGGATGCTTTGACTATGGCAAATATTACGTCATTCAAGGCCTCAACGCTTATCCATTTTAAGGGTTTTGAATGTCGAATCTCCAACCTTCAGTTAGACTTATCGCTCATGTGATGTTTCGAATAGATTCAAAGGATGCATAAAAAATAGAATAATTCCTAACTCACTTTACCACGTATAGAGGACTATGTAGTGAATTTACAATTGAGGTTTGCCCTCGGCAGCTACCAAAGTCTCTCCCTCATCTCTCTCTCTCTCCACCCGCTTTTTACTCTCGTTTCCAGCATATAAACAATTGCAACTTGCTAAGTTGTATCATGACGGTGACAAATTACAAGCAAAGGTTCTCGTGTTACAAAAGCCAAAGAACCTAATTCTGCTCTCTAGCATTATCATTTGCTAATATATTGCTACTTATGCATTGAAATTTTAGCATAAAATGAGTAACCATGGTTAGGAAACACCATGTATTTCATCTTAAAAGAGCACTTCCTTTCAATAATGCCGGGAGAAAGATTAAGCAGATATAGTACCTACAATATCTGTGCTGGAGACACCTTCAGTGCGTTTGATCTGCTTGTAACGTCCGGCTTTCTTTGCCAAGGCATAAGCATCTGTTCCATCTGGGAGCAGGCAAGGGTCATCGCCATGGATAATGTAGTCAATTTTATGCTCATTAAAAAGACTCTTCATAAACTGCTCTGTTATTGCATAAGGAGCATTTGGTATAACTTCATCCACCCACTTCAACCCGCTAACAAGTGCAAGCCTAGAAACATCATGATTAGACAAGAATAATTTCAAGATTACAAGAGAATGAGCTCCATACTACTACCAAACAGACCAATCTGTTGACTGCGTGACACCTAATTATCTACGAGCATAAATTATAGCCAATTGCACCACAGATATGTCCATGGAAGTATGTAAATGATAAATGAATGCACAAGATGAAACTCTCAAATTGTAGATGTCCTTCAGGGCTATAAACTTTACTAATGGCCAATCGAGCACCTCCAACGCTCCAATTTTTCTATTACATTTCAGGAATCACCGGAAGAGAGAAAAAGTTTCAGTAGAAAAACAAGAGTACGGGGGAAAATTTTGAAGAAGATAGATAAGAAAGAACCACAGAAGAGGAAAATTTCACCATCTCAGCCCCCTATATCACTCATACCAAAAACTGATTCGCTTTAAGAATAGTTTTTCATATTAGTACAAGGGTGGGGTAGGTCAACCAGCACTAGGGATCTCCACAAGGGTCCTACGTCCTCCGAAAAATGTCCGGTTGCATTACCCGCGACCCGAAGGTCTGAGATTGGCAAGCCAGTCACCAAATCCCACGATGCTAGGAGTTGAGAAGTCTTTCTACACGAGATATGCCGCAGCTAGGCAACGCAACACGAGCTGTTCGGCGGTTCGCTCACAGCGTGAATCAAACTCATGACCTCATGGAAGACAAGGAAACCCCTTTACCACTAGACCAACTACCATGGTGGTAATATGTTATCTATATTTAATCAGCAAAAATTCAGAACAGAAACAATTGAAAAAACAGCAAATCTGATCAGAGTATGGCATAGGAGTAAGGTCAACAACACATGTTCAAGTAAGGTCAATAACTCTGAGTGAACAAGTACCTCTCTTCCATGGACAAAACTGGGGGACCCTTATTGGCTATGATCTCCTCGTCGCTGACAACTCCCACCACCAATTCATCCCCCAAGGCCTTTGCTTGCCTCAAGGCATTAGCATGTCCATAATGCATCAGATCAAAGCATCCGTCCATGTAAACACGAACGCGCTTCTTCCCGCGCTTCTTCTTGTGGAAAATGCCCACATCCGACCACAAATATGGCAATGACGGAACCCCGATGCCTCCGAAATAGCTTGTAGACAAGCCAAGCATAGCCGCTGTCAGCATGAGTCCACCAAAAAGATGTGGGTGGTAATACACTCCATCCCATATCCAGCTGTTTAGGCTACCATGCTCCATCTGATTGATCAAGAGCAATGACTCTTGTGCTGACTGAGAGGAGACACAAACCCTGAAAAGAATTACAAATTTAAAAATACATACATACGTAATCAGATGTGCGTAACTTCATCCATAGATGCAGAGATCAAAACAGAAGATAATGAGAACGCCAGACCCGCAAGGCAAATTTTCTTGCTTTTATTATAATCGAGGGATCAAATTTCCCAACCCCCGTGGTCAACGAGAGATCCCAGAACAGAAATTCAAGTTGAAAGTCCAGACGATGCCCTAAAAACCCAGCTACAAAGAGAACGATCCAAAGGGATCATCAAGAACGACGATGAAACGGGGAATCCAAATGCAGAGATGCCCGTGAAGCTCACGACCCAAATTCGAACAACACCTCGCGAAACGGACATTACCCAGCAAGGGTGCAGAGGTGATTAGCACGACGACAAGCGAGGACAACGAAGGCACGGACGGCACACGGCTAGAATCCGACAAGTCTCGTGAAAATGAACGGGGAGACACGGGGAATGCAAGAGAGAAGGGGCCTTCGGAAGCATCGCCCACCCCCTCCCTCCCTCCCTCCGAATCGGGATCCGTGGGAAGATGGCGGAAGGGTGGTGGAAGAAAGTGTGTCAGAGATCGAATCTCTCTCACCTTTCTTGCTGCTCTTTCCTCCTTGTCGACCACCTTTTCTCTCCTGATTCGTGTTTGTGTCTCCTCTCTCTCTCTCTCTCTCCTGAACAATCTCTTTGCTTTTTGAGAGAGAAATCTCTCTCTCTCTCTCTATCATGCGAAGAGGCTGAGCCCTTCAAGGAAGGAAACGCCGGTCTTGGTAAATATTTTCCACTCATTTTCTTTCCACCATCGTTTTTCCAAAAAAAAAAAAAAACCGTAGAGGAGATATTTTAAATACGGGAAAATTTCAAATAAAGACATGAAGTATCCTCATTTTCTCAAAAAAAAGTTCAAAATGAATTTTATTTCAAATAATGGCATGCAGTAACCGTGATAGTTTCAAATAAAGGCGTTTAGAATTTTCCTTTTTAAATACAACCCCGTTCATTTTTATTTTCTAAGACAACCCACATCCATTGTTATAGATTTCGACGGTTCATCAATTCTTTAAGTTATAATGACTCGATCAATAATGATAAAGATGAATAGTGTAAAAATATATATATATACACGAGCCGCGTATCATATGAATATCGATTTTTTCAGTAATTTGCTCTTTCCGATAGTTCCCTGATGCTCACATTTTTCTAAAGTCCAAATTTTCTTTTCCTTTTCTAAGTTTTCGTTAGGTAAAACTACGAAAAAACGAAAAAAAAGAAAAGAAAAAGAAATTGTAAACACTATATTCTCTCGGTACCATTTCAAGACGGGAAAATACATTGGATTTTGGTTGACTGCTCCACATTCTTACACTATAAAAATTTTCTATATGATCTGTTAAATATTTCAAAAAATAATATTATGCTTATTAAAATTGATTGACGAAATTGGTATCTATGATGATATGTCAGATTTTTATCAAGAGTTGAATATCACCAAATTTTTAAAAAAAATAGTCGCTCATGGTGTACCCCATAATTTATTTAATTGATTCTGTAGACTAATTTGTGTACATTAAAGGTGATGATTAAGAATTTGATGATGTGACGTGTTTAGGAATTTAGTTTGATTTTCTTTTTTAGTTTGAAAATGAGTTAAAGTTGTTGGATACTCTCAAGGACTCCACTTTTTGTATTTATCTTAGATACGCAGTCTATATAATAAAGCCAATTCTCAATTTTTTCCGGTTTGCGAATTTCAAAAGCAAATTTAAATACTTTTAACCTTGAATTTCATTGTTAAATAGATCAATTCAACATCCATAATTTATTCAATGAGAAAAAGGACTATGGTTGGTACTCCACAAATAAAAATGTTTATACAACGACAATCGATGAAATCTTCATTTGCTTGGATTCTAACGTTTGTCTGTGTATAATTATACAATGATTTTCTAAAATGTAGCTTTCACAATCAGCGAATTTAAAAAATATATATATTACTAACATTATTTATAGAGATATGCAACACAGATACTTTTACATTTTTGCCCCCACACTTTTTAGACAAGTTAACTAACATGAATTCATACTATAAATTATAAGGTTAATACCACGAAAAACCCAAAAATGGTACACATGTGACAAATTTACCCCAAACTAATTTTTTGATCACAAAAAATCCCAAACTTGTACACTTATGACAAATTTACCCCAAACTATTTTTTTGACCACCACAAACCCCAAACTGGTACATTAATAACAAATTTACCCTTCCGTTAAATTGGATTAATATCACAAAAAATCACAAATGGGTAAACCTGTGACAAACACAGGGTAAAACCCCAAACTGGTATACCCGTCAACTGGCACGTGTCATCAAACTCAGAAATTTGACAGTAAAATTTAACAGAAACTAACAAAGGGTAAAATTATCACATATATACCAGTTTGGGGTTTTTGGTGATAAAAAAAATTAGTTTTGAGTAAATTTGTTATAGGTGTACGGGTTTGGGGTTTTTCGTTGTATTAACCCTAAATTATATAATCAACCCTTGTATCCTCAAGTCTCATTTGTCCATTAAATATACTTAAGCAGTTATGATGCCATGAAGTATTAGAGATGTTTATGCAGTAACAAGGCTTCTTTTTTATTATTGTTTTCAATCGATTAAAGCTTAAGTAAAATGCTAATATTAAGTTTCAAAAGATAAGTATATTAGAAGTATTGGTTCATTTTCTTTTAAGTCATTATATCCCGAACCAAGTGACAAAATAAATCCCATCCTTTTCTACAGTTTTATCCCAACGTTTTAAACCAATCATATAAATACCAGTTCTTTCGAATTTGTTTCGAATCTATCCCAGATCCCTCATGCTATTTATGAGTTAGAATATTCCATAAGATTCTTCCTCGAATTCCGACTTTGCCCCCAAGGGACAGATGACTTATCTAGTTTTATTATTCAAGGGAGGATATTCGAGGGAAAATAATTTACGAATATATAATTCAGGAGTAAACATTTATCTTGCTTCATATCTCCCGTTTTTTATTTATCCAAAATAATTTTGAATGTTTGGTATGAAGGAAAAAAGAAGAAAGAGAAATTAGGTTCTTCTATAGATTATTGTCCCAATTACAATGCCATATTCATACGCATGGCTAGAGAGGGCTAAAATACAATCAAAAGACAAATTTTGGAGGGAGTCTAATCTCGACATAAATTTGATATGGTTTTGAAAGGTAAATATATACATTTTCAATAACCGAAATGACGGAAAAAAAAGTAAAAGAAAAAAAGGTGGGAATTTTATTACAGACACCGTTTGCTTCGCTGAAAAACGAACGATCTGAAAAACATTTAACAAAAAAATTAATGTCGATAGTGGAAAATATTTATTCATTGACTAATTATTTCAATACGATACGAGTGATTATTTTTAAGAAAATATATTTTTAAATTTATTTATTTTTCGCCAAATAAACGGCATCCACTTGGTCTTTCTACCCCGTGTCATTGGCGCGGATCTCTCGCGTGGTCAGTTCGCCGTTGAATTATGGGACCATGACGTGAGGGACAAGCTTCCCACGCGGTGGGCGGGGGGGAGGGGACGAGGAACAGCAAGGGAGAACCCGGGGAATGCTTACATGCTAAGCAAAACGCTGGAAGAGACGTGACTTCAAAAGTTCAACGCTTTCGGACACTACTTGCCCGAATCAAATTGAAAGTCACAACACACGTCAGGGATCCGAAGAAAAATATCTTTTTCCGATTTGATGGCGTCCCCTCCCAACCCCAATCCCTTTCCCCCGGTCACATCAGAGGAGATCCCCCCGACCCGAAACGACGTGACGTGTTTGGCTTCCCCCGTCGGTCGGGAGGTGTCGATACGACGAGACAAGCTTCAGCCCCAAAGTCTCGTTTCTCTGTTTTTTCTTCTTCTTTTTTTTTTATATGATTTTGCGTTTTTTTCAGCGAATGAGGTTTTTGAGGGAGGACGACGGCCTTTCCAACCCCCGTGAAGGGGATTTTGTCCGCTGGCGCTGGGTCAAAGTCACGCGTGTTCGTCGACGTGGTTGTTCTGTTTTTTTTTTGTTATATTTTTTTTTTGGGGGTCAAACGATTTGGTTGTTCATTTGAGACTTTTTGGAAAACGAAAACGACTGTAAATTCCTTTTTTCTTCTTTTTTTCCGGAACTACAAAAATCACATTTTGACTTCGTTTCGCGCATCGAGCTCCTTCCTACCACACACTTGGCTTTGTCATCGTTCTCACTAATTGGGTCTCTCGCCCACACATAATTTGTGAATTGTCATTTAGTATCCCCACGCACCCACTTCTAACAAAAAAATAAAAAAAATCAGATACCCATCCGTAATTTCCGTTTTCATTTTGACACGCTCATTACCAAGTCAGAAAAAAGACACTAGGAGTGTCACATAATATTCATATGGCGCTCGCTTTGGTATCGCAACTTTTTGACGGATCACTTCAATATCATTTCGGTGGGAAAATGATCACTTAAGTGTCTCTAGCGATAAATTCCGACAATTCGTCTCACTTGACTTTTTTTTTTATAGAAATTTTAATGTTTGTGTGACTTTTTTTTATAGCATAGGTAGTCCAATGTGGACGATGACCTGACCTTAAAACTCTCTCTTTCTCTCTCTAATCCCGGAACAGAGATCGCTTGGCTTGAAGTTCAAATTCCCAAGGAGTCAAGATTCATATTCAATGGCGACCAAATCACTCCAAATCGACTTCTTTCTACAACAAAGCGCAACCCATTTTGCTCCCCCCAATCCCTCCCTCGACATCACCACTTTCATCTCCTCATGTTCTCATGCGGCTCCACATCCCCTTTCGCGAGCTTTGACGCTCCGTCGATTCCCTCGCCTCCTAACTCTTCGCCATAGGCATGTGCAACGGCGACGTCATCCTCCTCCTCCTCTCCCCCAACTCCCATCTCCTTTCCTGTCGTCTACCTCGCCGTCATGTCCCTCGGCTCCATCATCACTACTAACAACTAGTTGTCCCTCGTTCTCTTAATCTGAACATATTCTTGCTATAATTCTTTTTCTCAGCATTTGAACCTTTATCATAGCTCTTTGCTACTATCCATCCTCAAAATTCCACTGTAAAAATCGCAATTCTGGTGACACAAAATCACACAAAATAAGTAGTAGCTGACCTCTATTGCAAGTTTCATTTACTAATTTTGCCCCATATCAATGGTTGGGAGATTAAGTTTTGAGGAAGAGGCTGAATTTTTCCACAAATCATCCATCGTGAGGTTAGGGTTTGAAAAAGAGGCTAAATTTGGGGCAATCATGCGTTAAACGGTGTTGTTTTTTTTTTTTTTTGGGTAACCGAGGTATCCGGGCCAGCTTGCGTGCACCTCGACTATTCATTGGGGGAGACTAGCACAGCAACCCACCGCCATGGCCCCCACTTAAATCACAAGTGCTCAACTGGGGAATCAAACCTGGGACCAGTGCGTTTAACCACACAATCCCAAGTACGGCCTAACCAACTGAACTACCCATGGATGGGTTGTTAAACGGTGTTGTTTATGTCAATTAATGCTGACTCACGTCGGTCGGAAGAAATGTTAGAATATTATCACGTTGGATTTTTGGCATCCCAAATCGAAGTCGACACTTAAAGTGATCATTCTTTTTTCCAAACTGGCACTGAAATAATCCGTCGAAAAGTTTTGATATTGAAGGGAGTGCCGTACGAAAGTTATAATACTTCTAGTGTCCTTTTCCCCCGCCACGTCTTCCCCTCTCCACCACAGGTGCTATCGTTGCTCCTTTGTAGGTCGTCGCCATCCTCAAATTCGAGGCTGTTGATGGATGCCGTGCTAGCTCAAAGGCAGATTGTGGTGGAAAACCTCTGAGCTTTGCTACAGATCTTGCGCAGCTCGCTAGTCTATCACAGAAGACTCGCAGCTGGCCACGACCCTCATTAGTTCGAGCCCAACCTTGTACGACCTTGGCGACCATGAGCTGCGGGCTTAGGTCGAGCTCGTGTGGCCTTTACCGTCGTGAGTCGCGAACCATCTTACCACAGATAGAGACAAGGATGCGAGTGTAGGGTTCATTAACAGTAACAACGCAGCGGAATATAGAACCCTAGACAGAATCCATGCGTATATTGAAATCGAAAAGGAATTTCGGTACGTACCTTTTGCAGATCAAAGAGAAATCAGCAACCGATTGTGTCTGGATGAACGCCCTAAGTGTTGCGCCTCTACCGGTATCCACACACACGAACGGAATTCTCCAACGATCCACGTGCTAGCGAAAGATCTTGAAGTTCCTTTTCTTGAACGCCTTTTGATTTTCGATACTCTATCGAAAAACCCTAAACAGAGAACGATTCTCTATCTATTTATACAGCCTCATTATCTAGCGGAATTAAAAGAAGTGGGCCGGGCTATTTAGGCCCGCCAAACTGTCCACCTTCAATCGTACGTTTAATCGTTATCTCATAGCGCGTACGACCGCATAGATAATTTAAATAGGAGAATAAATTAAAATCTACTTCTTAAGTAGATCAAGGCGCATAGACAATATTAAGTCCGTTCGCTATTGTGTGCGACCCTGTAGGTTCACTAAACATTAGCAGTGTGCCCAAAACTCTTTTGGCTCACAAGTCATAAGCGGTCTCTAGCAATACATTATGACTACCTAAGTATAGTGAAGATCGGTTTTCCGACACAACCTAATCCACAACTAATATTAGAGTATCAACCTTGATTGATTTTTAGGGCAGACCACTAACAATCTCCCACTTGCACTAGAACCAATCATATAAACTAAGTCTCTTTTGTCACTTGATTTCCGAGTTAAGCATAAGACAGGACAAGTGTCATCCTTGTATAGCTTAAACTCATTTTCCCGATACCGCAGTTAGACTGTCAAAACAAGTAGTTGACTCTTCAACTCACTTGAGCATGGCCATGCATTTCACAGTCTCAACTCTACGAGAGGCCAGGAAATCATACCCTCGTTATATGAGAGGGACAAATCCCATCTTGTCTACTCACATCACTCAGCACGCTTCATAACATACCCAGCCATTACCTTTATAATCACCTGTTACGGCTGACGTTTGGCAACGTTAAAGCACGCCAATCCACGTCTAGGAAACCATGATAGACTCAGGTCAAAGGACTATACTCTGTAGCTGTGATGAGAAATACTGATGACATTATATAACAATCCTACAGTATTCTCATAGCAGGTCAGTCCAATACAATGTTCTCCAACATGTATTCCATGTGATCAACTTTATATCTCTATATTCATGACCCGTGAAACTTGGTCATCAGTTGACTCACATACTAGTCTCAAATGCCATTTGCGTCCCAATGCACAATGGCAAATTGACTAGGGACATTTAGAACATTAATATCCACTCTATCAATAGAATTTCACGATCAAATCACATATTTGATTATCTATTAAGGATATTCAATATTCAGGGGATAAAGATTTCCCATTCAACTATATACTCAAATTAAATCGAAATCAAATATAATATATATTTTATTAATGAACAATGAAAATGTATATCACATATACTCCCACTCACATCAAGACCAATCACTAATGTGTCTAAGGCCTAAAGCGTTACAATGACGCTCATGCTTAGGTTGTGGAAGAGCCTTCGTCAACGGATCGGCTGTATTCAACTCCGTTGCAACTTTACACAACTTGACATCACCTCTTTCAATGAATTCTCGAATGAGATGATACTTCCTGAGTATGTGTTTGGTCTTTTGGTGAGACCTAGGCTCTTTACCCAAAGCTATGGCCCCATTGCTGTCACAATAGAGGTCCACTGGAATCGAACTAGTGGGACTGATTCCCAGTTCTTCTATGAACTTTCGAATCCAAACAGACTTCCTTTGATGCTTCGAGCGAAGAATATACTCGGCTACTTGTCGTAGAATCGCAAGAGTTTCCCGCTTGGAACTTTTCCAGCACACCGCTCCACCATTCACGCAAAAGACAAAACCTGACTGCGATCGTAGGTCGTCTTTGTCGGTTTGGAAACTATCATAAGTGTAACCATTTACAGTGATATGTTCCTCACCTCCATAGACTAAGAATAAATCCTTAGTTCTTCTCAAGTACTTAAGGATATTCTTGACAGCAATCTAGTGAGGTTCCCCTGGATCTGACTGGTATCTACTTGTCATGCTCAATGCATAAGCAACGTCAGGACGAGTGCATAACATAGCATACATGATGGATCCCACAGCTGATGCATAAGGAATCCTACTCATGCGGTCTCGCTCATCTTGTGTTGAAGGACACTGAGTCTTGCTAAGACTTATGCCATGTGTCATTGGGAGAAAACCTTTCTTGGAATCTTGCATATTAAACCTATTGATGACTTTGTCAACATATGTACTTTGACTCAGTCCAATAAGTCTCTTAGATCTATCTCTATAGATCCTGATCCCCAAGATATAGTTTGCTTCTCCCATGTCCTTCATGGAGAAAAATTTTCCTAACGATGTCTTAACTGACTGAAGCATAGGAATGTCGTTTCCAATGAGTAGTATGTCATCCACATACAACACTAGAAACACAATTGCACTCCCACTAGACTTCTTGTATACACAAGCTTCTTCTTTGTTTCTGATGAAGCCAAACTCTTTGACAGTTTCATCGAAACGAATATTCCAGCTCCGTGATGCCTGCTTCAAGCCATAAATAGAACGTTGAAGCTTGCATATCTTCCCAGTGTTATCTGATGATGTAAAGCCTTTAGGTTGTGTCATGTACACATCCTCTTCAAGATTTCCGTTAAGGAAAGCTGTCTTTACATCCATTTGCCATATTTCATAGTCATAATATGCAGCAAACGCTAGGATAATCCGAATGGACTTAAGCATGGCCACTGGCGAAAAGGTCTCGTCATAGTCAATACCATGAGTTTGTTTGAAACCTTTAGCTACTAGCCGTGCTTTATAGATGTGAACATTCTCATCCATATCAGTTTTCTTCTTGAAAACCCACTTGCACCCTATAGGTTTGACACCTTCGGGTGGATCAATCAAAGTCCAAACTTTGTTTTGATACATTGAGTCCATTTCGGATTTCATGGCCTGAAGCCATTTATCGGAGTCTGGGCCCATCATAGCTTCTGTATAGGTCGTAGGTTCATCATTTTCTATTAACAATAGATGACGATGTTCTGTCACGTGAAAACCATATCTCATAGGCTCACGATGTGTTCTTTCAGACCTACGAACTATAGGTGCCCTTTGGAGTAGACTCTACAACTCTTTGTAGATCTAATTGAGGTTCCTCATGAACTGGAACACCCTCTTGCGGCACAATAACTTCTTCGAGGTTTACCTTACTCCCACTTGGTTCCTTTAGTAAGAAACTCTTTCTCTAAAAAGACACCATTTCGAGCAACAAACACTTTGTTCTCTGATGGATTGTAAAAGTAATATCCTTTCGTTTCTTTAGGATATCCGACAAAGAAGCATTTATCAGATTTGGGTCCAAGCTTATCAGAAAGTAAACGTTTTACATAAGCTTCGCAACCCCAAATCTTTAGAAAAGACATACTAGGAACTTTTCTTGTCCACATCTCATATGGTGTCTTCTCTACAGCTTTTGATGGACTTCTATTTAGTGTAAACGCAGCTGTCTCGAGTGCATATCCCCAGAAAGATAATGGAAGATCTGAATGACTCATCATTGATCGAATCATGTCTAACAAAGTTCGATTTCTCCTCTCAGAGACACCATTCCACTGTGGTGTTCCAGGGGGAGTGAGCTGTGAAATAATTCCACACTCTTTGAGATGGTCATTGAACTCTTGGCTTAAATATTCTCCTCCTCGATCAGATCGAAGAGCCTTGATATTCTTGCCAAGTTGATTTTGTACTTCATTCTGAAATTCCTTGAACTTTTCAAAGGAGTCAGATTTATGTTTCATCAAGTAAACATATCCATATCTACTAAAATCATCAGTAAATGTAATGAAGTTCTGATAACCTCCTCTGGCTGTAGAACTTAGTGGCCCACACACATCAGTATGTATAAGGGCCAATAATTCTTTTGTCCTCTCACTTTGATTAGTAAAAGGAGCTTTTGTCATTTTTCCAACTAAACAAGATTCACATGTATCAAATGATTCAAAATCAAATGAATTTAATAGTCCATCGCTAAGAAGCTTGTGAATTCGTTTCTCGTTTATGTGACCTAATCGACAATGCCATACGTAGGTTGGATTCAAATCATTAGATTTAAACCTTTTTGTATTTATATTATAGATTGGCACATCAAGACTTAGAACATATATCCCATCCACAATATGGGCGCTACCATAAAATAATCCATTAAGATAAAACGAACAACTATTGTTCTTTATATCAAAATAGAAACCTTCCTTGTCCAAACAAAAAAAAGAAATAATATTCCTGCGTATAGCAGGTATATAGTAGCAATTATTCAGTTCTAAAAATATGCCAGAAGGTAAAGCTACATCATATGTTCCTACGGCTAATGCAGCAACTCTTGCTCCATTCCCAACACGTAGCTCCACTTCACCTTTTGTAAGTGTTCTACTTCGTTTTAGTCCCTGCTCATTCATACAAATGTGAGTACCACAACCGGTATCCAATACCCATGAAGTAGAACTAGTAGTAACATTTACTTCTATAACATAAATACCTGAATCGGAAGTCTCACTTCCCTTTTTTCTTCAGATTCTCCAAATATTTCTTACAATTCCTCTTCCAATGTCCATTCTCCCC
Organism: Syzygium oleosum; assembly: GCF_021117445.2. Classification (NCBI taxonomy): domain Eukaryota; kingdom Viridiplantae; phylum Streptophyta; class Magnoliopsida; order Myrtales; family Myrtaceae; genus Syzygium; species Syzygium oleosum. The sequence goes on along the minus strand of NW_026607500.1, from coordinate 949,685 downwards.
ACAATGGAAGCATACAGCATCAGCAGTCGGACCCGGTTTGGTCTTGGATTTGGGTTTAGGCTTAGTGCCCTTGCCCTTACCCTTGACCTTACCTGGCTTCTTAAAGCCTTTCCCCTTTTGAACCATAAGAACATTAGGGGTAGGGTCCTTCTTGATATTCTGCTCAGCGAGTTTGAGCATCCCATGCAGTTCAGTCAAAGACTTGTTCAGATTATGCATGTTATAGTTCATAACAAACGTGTCATAATCTTGTGGCAATGACTGAAGAATAATGTCAGTAGCCAACTCTTGGCTAATGGGAGAGCCCAGTCGCTCCAGGTTTTCAATATAACCTATCATCTTTATGACATGTGGGCTAACTGAGCTCCCACTTGCTAGCTTGCACTCAATTAAGGTCTTTACCGTTTGGTACCTTTCAGTGCGTGCCTGCTCCTGAAACAAATTTTTCAGGTTCATGATCATATCATAGGCATCCACGTTCTCAAATTGCTTCTGAAGGTCTGAGTTCATGGTAGCTAACATTAGACATGATGCATCCAATGCATCATCTTTATGCTTCTGATAAGTATTCCTTTCAGCATGGGGAGCGTTGGAAGGAGGTGCCTTCTGAGGGAGTGGTTTCTCCAGGACATAATCCTTTTTCTCCTGCTTGAGAACAATTCTCAAGCTTCTATACCAGTCCAAGAAGTTTGAACCATTCAATTTGTCCTTCTCAAGGACAGATTGCAGTGAAAAGTGTGATGCAGAGCTATTTGCCATTATCTACAATAAATATGCAAAGTGAATTGTTCATTAATATTACTTATAATAAACTCCCACTATACTTTTATAATATGTGTCCCAATAAGTATAGTGGACCAAGACCCATATTTTACCAAGACTCGAGTAAACTTTGGCTTACCGCTCAAGACTAAGTTATTTAGCTAGACAACCCTTTGTCAATTGTATCGAATACAACTCTTGGTTGTTGGGGTTGATATCTCATATCATATCCCCAAACACTATGCCTCAAGGCCAAAAACCGTTTTGATAGCCTCGTTAAGTAAACCAATCTTAACATATGGATAACCATTATCCATCCTATTTTACTCAAATAGTTAAAGACACCCTGCTTTGGCAGGCCCATCTTTTGACGATTCGAGTCTTAATAGGTGTATGATTGGAAAGGCATCATATTATTACTTAATTTTATTAGGGACTCTTAATGTTTATTTAGCGATGAATGCATGCATGTTATAAACATAAACGAAACATCACTTATAATAACAAAGGTACATCAATCATACGGGAACGACCAATTCCATGCAGGGGTCAAGGGGGCTGCGCCCCTCGCGGGGTCAAGGGGCAGAGCCCCTCGGGGGGTCAAGGGGCAGAGCCCCTTGCGGTGGTCTCGCTGACCGATCAGCGAGCGGGGTTCGAAGGGGCAGCGCCCCTCGCGGGGGCTCGGGGGCAGCGCCCCCGAAACCTAGACAGAATTCACAATTCTGTTTCCCAGGAGAGTCCCGAAAACATAAACAGAAGTCTCAATTCTGTGTTCTCGGGAGACTATCCGTCGTTGCCGCCTCCCGCGCCCTCACCGTACGCAACTGGCCGAACGCCTCGAGTCCTCGACGCGCCGGAAGACTAGGCGCGCTGTCGTCTCCGCCTCGGGCAACAGACCCAGACGCGCCCCCGTCTCCGACCGCCGTCTCAGCCTCGCGCAACAGCCCAGACGCGCCGCCATCTCCGCCCGCCGTCTCCGCCCGCGCGTCCCCGCCTCGGGCAATAGCCCGGGCGCGCGCCGTTTCCGCCCGCCGTCTTCGCTTCGCCGTCTCCGCCTCGGGCAACGGCCCGGGCGCGGCGCCGTCCTTTGCCTCGGACGCGAGCGGAACAGGATCGACATCGACCCATCCCTGCTTCGTTCCTTCTAAATTGATCATATCAATTCGTATTTCAAATTCTTCTAACCCTAATTTAGACTCACTTCAGGCATACATCATATGTATCAACAATTAGGGTTTCCAATTCAACTTCAATATATCACAAGCAGCTCTGATACCACTGTAGGGTTCATTAACAGTAACAACGCAGCGGAATATAGAACCCTAGACAGAATCCATGCGTATATTGAAATCGAAAAGGAATTTCGGTACGTACCTTTTGCAGATCAAAGAGAAATCAGCAACCGATTGTGTCTGGATGAGCGCCCCAAGTGTTGCGCCTCTACCGGTATCCACACACACGAACGGAATTCTCCAACAATCCACGTGCTAGCGAAAGATCTTGAAGTTCCTTTTCTTGAACGCCTTTTGATTTTCGATACTCTATCGAAAAACCCTAAACAGAGAACGATTCTCTATCTATTTATACAGCCTCATTATCTAGCGGAATTAAAAGAAGTGGGCCGGGCTATTTGGGCCCGCCAAACTGTCCACCTTCAATCGTACGTTTAATCGTTATCTCATAACGCGTACGACCGCATAGATAATTTAAATAGGAGAATAAATTAAAATCTACTTCTTAAGTAGATCAAGGCGCATAGACAATATTAAGTCCGTTCGCTATTGTGTGCGACCCTGTAGGTTCACTAAACATTAGCAGTGTGCCCAAAACTCTTTTGGCTCACAAGTCATAAGCGGTCTCTAGCAATACATTATGACTACCTAAGTATAGTGAAGATCGGTTTTCCGACACAACCTAATCCACAACTAATATTAGAGTATCAACCTTGATTGATTCTTAGGGCAGACCACTAACAGCGAGGACAGGGGGTGCGGGCAAGGGACGAGGGCGGCGAGAGAGTAGTCGTCGGCATTCAGGTCAGCCTAAGGCATTAAGTGGCGGCTCAACGTAACGAGGATGGCTGTCGGTCGTTGTTGTGCTGTGCTCTTGCGTGTAAGGAGATGGAAAGAGCCGGGAAAGAGAGTGGGAGAGGAGCTTTTGAGTGTAGATTTTGAGGTCAACGAAGGATGACCAAGTCATTTGAGTTTGGTTATCTCTCGCTTTCTGTCTCTGTTTTCTTTTGTGCTAGTTTCATTATGCTTATGTTTTGGGTGGTGCGATTCGGCGAAAGGTGGCGATTGACTGTTGGGCCGAGGATGTTGGATGGCACGAAATAGCGTGCGTGGTCAATTTTCAACGTGCCCATCGAAGGGTGCATAGTATGATATATATATATAGTCCCTTACTTAATCCACTAAACAATCCTTAAATTTTGATTCAATCTTAATTTTGCATCGGATTTTTTTTATCCAAAAAAAATTATCAACTTTTACTTTTGTTCAAAATCTACTCCGCATCTAAAAATCGTCATTAGTTTCCTCAAAATTATCAAATATTAAAAAACTACTGTTGTCCATAGGAAGTTGAGAGTTTTGGTGAGGATGCAGGTTCCGATAGTGAACTTTTAACTAGCCCTGATGCTCATAAGTTTGAAGAAACTAATGGCGATTTTTGGACATGGGAATTGATTTAGGATTAAAGTGAAAGTTTGCGAGAATTTTAGACAAAAAAAATTCATGGAAAAATTGGAATTGATCTTAAAGTTGAGGATTTTTTTTTTTAAGGAATTAAGCCCTTATAAATGCCTCAGTTGTCAAAAGGAAAAGATTGGAAATTAGTATATAGAGAAAAAAAGTAGGTGTTGTTTTGGGAAAAAAGAACTACTGCTTCGGACAATACTATTTTATGGATGTAACTAAAAAGAACAGGAAAGACTAAATATAGGATGAGATCAAGTAGGATGTTAACTGCAAAAACTCATCAAAACCATTATGATCTTCTCTGTTCTGTTTGTTCAATAGATATGATATGTGAAGAAATTGTGTTTTTCTGTTTTTGTATTTCTCATCTTCTCGTGTATTGTATATATAGATATTACAAGAGCCCTAAATTAGGGATGATTGAGGATGATTAAGGTAAGTAGAGATTATGGGAGCAATATTCTTAAATTAGATACAAGAGATAAGATTGCTGACTAGGAACGTTATCACCCTCCCGCAAGCGAAGCACTGTCAACAATGTGAAGCTTGGACCGTAAAAGACGAACCCGTGCTGATGACAGTCCTTTGGTGAAGATGTCCGCGATTTGATCACAGGTGTTGATGTAACGGATGTCAAGTAACTGGCGACCCACTAATTCACGAACATAGTGATAATCTATTTCAATGTGTTTAGTGCGACTATGAAAAACGGGATTCCGAGTTAGGGCAATGGCAGAGATGTTGTCGCACCACAATACAGGAGCGCGGGGAAGCGAGATCCGTAGTTCTCGGAGAAGAGAGAGGAGCCATTGAATTTCAACAGTTGTTTGAGCAAGACAACGATACTCGGCCTCCGTAGAAGAATGGGCAACAGTAGGTTGCTTCTATGCACTCCAGGAAACAGGGTTGGCCCCGAGAAATAAACAATAGCCACTAGTAGAGCGGCGATCATCGGGACTGCCGGCCCAATCAGCGTCACAATAGGCATGTTAAGAAATAGGACCAGGCTAAAGTTGCATGCCATAAGAGATTGTGCCTTTCAGGTATCGAAGGATACGCTTTACAGCTCGCCAATTGTGTTCTTCGGGTGCTTTGAGAAATTGACAAGCCTGGTTAACAGCGTAGTTAAAGTCAGGACGACTGAGAGTAACATATTGAAGTGCTCCAACCACACTCCTGTATAGAGTAGGATCTGAGACAGGGTCAATGCGTGAATGACCGAGTTTATCCGAGGTAGCAGGGCTGGAAACAGGCTTGCAGTCCAGCATATTGGTGCGATATAAGAGGTCATGAATGTACTTTGCCTGATTAAGGAAGATGTGATGGGGCTTCGTCGAACGAGTTGAATGCCCAAGAAATAAGTCAAAGGGCCTAAGTCCTTTATCTTGAAAGAGTGGCGAAGTTCCTCAGTGATAGCAGAGATAGCGGTGGAATCATTTCCTGTTAAAATAATGTCGTCAACATATGATAATAGATAGATAATGGTAGAGCCATGATTGTAAATGAAGAGCGATGGATCCGAGATAGTGGTTGAAAAACCAATGTCTTCGAGCCGAGCTGTGAATTTTTCGAACCAAGCGCGAGGTGCTTGTCGGAGGCCATAGATGGATTTGTGCATTCAGCAAACAGAATGAGGAGCAGCAGGATCAACATAGCCCGATGGTTGAGCCATATATACAGTTTCCTAGAGATCGCCGTGTAAAAATGCACATTCGACATCAAGTTGTTGAATCACTCATCCATAAGTGATAGCCAGTGTGAGAACGACCCGAATAGTAGTATGCTTTACGACAGGACTAAAAGTGTCCACAAAGTCAATGCCAGGCTGTTGGTGAAATCCTTTCGCTACAAGGCGAGCTTTGTAGCGACTGATGGTGCTGTTTGGGTTATGTTTTGTCCAGTAAACCCATTTGCAGCCAACGACGTTCATGATTGGATTAAATGGCACAAGGGACCATGTGTGTTGTTTCTGTAAGGAATTAAATTCCTCATCCATAGCTTTTCGCCATTCAGGTGATTTGGAAGCTTGAGTGTAGCACATCGGCTCAAGGGAAGAGAAGAAGTAAGAGCAATGAGGCAACGAGCAGTAAAGGTTTTTGGTTTGAAAATACCATGTTGAGAATGTGTGATCATGGGATGAGTGCGGGTGGGAGGTGGTGGGGGAGGGGGTGGTTTGGTGGTATAGGGGAAGGTAAAGGGGGAGACGGGGGGTCATCTATGGTTGGCGGAGTGGAGGCGGCACCGTCGGCGGGGCTGATGGTGGGCTCAACCCATGCGGTATCTGTAGGGGCAGAGATTGATGGTAGCCAGATGGAGATAGGACCAAGTGAGGGCAAAGTGGTAGGAGATGGTGGAGAATTAGAGTTTGTGATAAACGGGTAAACAGATTCATCAAATTTGACGTGACGAGATATGTAAACCCGGTGACTTTGCATGTCATAGCAGCGATACCCTTTATGAAAGGTACTATAGCCTAGAAAACAACACGAAGAAGAGCGGAACTCCAATTTGTTAGAACAATAGGGACGGAGCCAGGGATAACAAAGGCATCCAAAGGCTCGTAAATGAGAATAATCGAGAATTTGTTGAAACAATTGTTGATATGGGGAAATTTGAGAAATAATAGGCATGCGGTTGATGAGATATATAGCCGTATTGAAAGCTTCAAACCAAAAGCGAGAGGGCATGCCAGCTTGAGCTAGAAGAGCGAGACCAGTTTCAACTACGTGGTGATGTTTCGCTCAACGACACCATTTTGTTCAGACGTATGTGGGCAGGAAAATTGATGACGAATGCCATGAGTATGAAAATAAGATTCAATTGCATCACTAGTGAATTCGCCACCAGCATCGGAGCGGAAAAATTTAATTCGATGGTTAAATTGATTTTCAACTTGCGGTTTGAAAGCCAGAAAAATTTCGTAAAAATCAGATTTATGGCGCATAGGAAATATCCAGCTGTGACGAGAGAAATCATCGACAAGCAGTACATAGTAGGAAAATTTTGAAATAGAAGATACTGGGGCTAGTCCCCATACATCACAATGAATCAGTTCAAGTGGAAATTGAGCGCGTGTGTGAGACAACGAAAAGGGTAACTTGCAACTTTTGCCTAACTGACATGCAGAACAAAGAGAGTTGTCACGCTTATTTGATATTCAAAGTTGTTTAAAAATAAGATTTTGAATAGCTGCAGAAGGGTGGCCGAGACGATGATGCGAGGTGGAGGAGTCAATGCGAGAAGAAAATGAAACTTGAGGCTTGAAGCAAGGTTTGGGGAACCGCATAGGATAAAGCCCATTCTTAGTCCAACTGTGGTGTAGAATTTGCCCCGTTATCTTGTCCTTCACAACAAATTGAGAATCATCAAATAGAAAATAGCAGTTGTTGTCTTTAGCAAAACGGCTAACTGAAATTAAATTGGTAGATGCTAGAGGACAACGAAGTATATTAGTTAATTGCATGGAAGAAACAGGATGTGAGAGAGAAGTGGAACGAACATGAGTAATAGACAAACCTTGGCCATTTCCAACCTGAACTTCATCAGAACCACTATAGGGAGCGGAGATGGAGAGATTACCCAGATCGCCTGTAATATGATGGCTAGCCCCAATATCAGTATACCAAGTGCCATCGTTAGTAGGTGGCGCAATAGCCATGGCAGCAAGTTTTTCAGGAGGATTATGATCGTGGTATGCATAGTTCATTCGATGATAGCAGTCAATGGCACTATGGCTGTGTTTGTTGTAGATCTGACAGATCAGGCGACCAGTATTCAGTTGACGACCTTGAGGTCGAAATGATGGAGTAGGGAGAAGTCCGGCTTGATTGGAATGACCCCTGCTGCGTCCCCTATAACCGGTGCCACCCCTATAGGGACGAGGTGTGAATGAGTGCTGCCCAAGAGAGAGAGTTCGAGGTTGCCGGTTTGCAACGAAGGCAGAAGTAGTTTTGAATATTGAATCATCAGTGATACTCAGTTCTTCAGAGAATAGGAGATTGTGTAAATCTTCAATGGTGATGGAAGTTTGATAAGCACGAACACGAACAGAGGATGCAAAGGAGCGGTACGCAGCAGGCAATCCATTAAGAATACAAATTAGGAGATCATCATCACTTACTAGGGATCCGTAAATTGCAAGTTTATCAGCTAAAGTTTTGAATTGTTGGAGATATTCTTGCATGGTGAGGTTGCCCTTCTTGAGGTGATGTAATTGTCTTTTGAGAGACATTACATGAGCAGGAGTGAGAGAGGCATAGTGACGAGCAAGGACATCCCACGCGGCTTTTGCAGAAGTAGCGCCAATGACATATGGAAGTACAGATTCAGAGAGAGTAGCGTTGATCCAGGAGAGTAGCATCTGATCTTTTTCGATCCATGTCTTGTAATTTTCATCAGTTGAAGCAGGCGCTTGGGAGGTTCCATCAATGTAAGACATGAGATTATGGCCTTTGAGAATTGGTTCGAAAAGTGAGCGCTAGAGAAGATAGTTCGAGCTGTTTAATTTGATGGGTATCAAGTTGGATATGTTTGAGATAACGAGTGAGGGAGATACGACAGATGAAGACGACTGAGATGATGGATTAGGGCTTGTCGACATTTTCTTTGGGAAGAAGGAAGACGATGAGGAATGAGACGAGAAAGAAACTTCAGGATCGCAAGGCGGATTATGCCAAATGCGGCTTTGATACCATGAAGAAATTGTGTTTTTCTGTTTTTGTATTTCTCATCTTCTCTTGTATTGTACAAGTGTATTGTATATATAGATATTACAAGAGCCCTAAATTAGGGATGATTGAGGATGATTAAGGTAAGTAGAGATTATGGGAGCAATATTCTTAAATTAGATACAAGGGATAAGATTGCTGACTAGGAACGTTATCAATATGGACGGGATCCGACTTACTTGATCTACATTTGGAATATTCGATTTAAGGTTCTAATAAAGCACCAATTGAGCGAGTTTTGTTGTCGAATAAATAATTAAATGAGATGGGAAAGCCCAAGCAATACAGCTAGGCCTAACTCATCTTTAGTAAACTAACCGAGATTTTTTTGAAACCGAGGGTAAATCGAAAATCGAACCTATAAGGTTGCGAATGATAACCATTATGTTTCTCTATTTTTGTTCCAGAAATAGGTTTGGAACAGAAATCCGTTTGGTAACGTAATTTAATTTTCTATTTCTGGAACAAATTTTTATTCCAGAAATAGGTTTGAAACAGAAATCAGAAGTTAAAATTTTTTGCTTTTCTATTTCTGAAACAGAAATGAAAAGTTAAAATTTTTCTCATCCCTCGTCCTCGTTACTAGCCAGTTGCCCACCCGCCGCTGGTCACCGCCCACTTGTCGGTCGCCGTTGGTCGCCGCCGTGGGCCGCTGTCTACCGTCTCTCGCCGCCCGCTGCCGTCTACCGTCCATCGTCTCCCGCCACCGGCCTCCCTCCTTCCGCCGCCGCTCGCCTCCCACTGTCGGCCATCGTCTCCCGCCATCGGCCACCCTCCTCCTGCCGTTGCCTACCATCGTCTCCCGCCGCCACCCGCCTTCGGCCGCCGCCCACCTCCCAACGCCAGCCGCCGCCCGCCATCCATCGGCCACCGCTCCTGCCTCCGGCCGCCCTCCTCCTGTCGCCGCCCACTGTAGCCCGCCGCCCGCCGTTCACCGGCCACCGTCTCCTACCACTGGTCGCCCTCCTCCTCCCGCCACCGCCCGCCTTCGGCCGCTGCCCACCTCCCGCTGCTGGCCGCCACCCACCGGCCATAGTCTCCCGCTGCCGGTCGCCCTCCTCTCGCCGCTACCCTCCTCTCGTCACCGGCCGCCATCCTCCGCATTGGTCTCATTGCTGTTTGCCGCCGCCTTCCCCCGCTATCCGCCGTTCGTTGCCACCGTCTGCCGTCCGTTGCCACCGTCTGTTGCCCGCCGTCCATTCTCCGACCATCTGAGAGAGAAATTTTGTATCCTTATCAAACAAATTTCTATTTCTGGAACATAAATTTTGTGTCGTTATCAAACGTGTTTTTTTACTCAGAAACTCCTCTAGGAACAGAAATAAAAAAATCAATTTCTGATCAGAAATTGATTTCTGAAATAGAATGGTTGTTATTCGCAGCCTAAATTTCTGCTTTCTAAAGTTCTTTTCTATGCCATGGTGGTGAAGGGAGAGTGACACTGAGATGTAAATTTAATCGATACGCACAGATAACGTTCTTTGACTATTCTGTTTCTTATATCATCATCTTATTTTATTACTGACACGATGCAACGCCTATATAGCACCATATAATTGCCATATAATTTGATCAGCATCAGGTTAGAACTTCATGGTACTAACATCTTATAATTTGTTTACCAACATCTATTTATTTGATTTGATAAAAAATTCTATCCAAGTAATATATTCACATGAAAAGCTTAAGGTGGATTAAATAAATTATATAATTTTCATAGGTTGATTAGACAAAATTGTGTTTATACTATGTATTGAGTCAAGTATAAATTGAAACCGGGCCGGATTAGATACGAATCACTAAAATCATATTGCATAAAATTAAGTGTTAAATTGATCAATTTGGATTAGACCATTCCCGGCTTCTTCCGCCTTAAACAAACAGGTCAACTCCCAAGCTTTTGTTGGGTCCAATTAAGAACCACCTACTACAGACTGGACCAGACACAAACAGGAGTCATCAACACCAAAAAATACATCCATTTGCGGAAAATGCAGAGTGCAGTTCATCCGCTGATGCGACTTTTGACAATGCTCCATCTCTCATTGCCATCGTGCTAAATAGACTTAACATCACTAGCTAGTGCTTGCCACAAAACATTGAAAGCCCCCTTCCAGAAGAGGAAGGAGCAGAATCTTGGGCACATCGGCAAAGGAGAAAACCTCCATCTACCCTCACACGTGAGTTCTCATAATACATACATCTTTACTCCTAACCCTCTGTACAAAATCTTTCATTTCCACTTCCCCGATCAAAAAGGAAAAGCTGCAAGAGTTGTCTCCTTGTAACTATCCGGTTGCATTCTGTTGCAGATCCTCTGAAGTTGTCGCCGGTTGGCATTCAAGGAAAACTTAACATCATAGACATGTTACCGATACCACACGAGTGGAGTAGAGACGCTCTGGGGTGGCTGAGGTGTCATACAGTGCGGTTGCTGCCACTGCTGAAATCCTTCACTCGTGCTCTGTCCGGCATAACCATGTGCTTGTTCTTGACCTACCGGGTAACTTTCATTTGCATCTTCAATCTCCATTGTCCCGTCGCCCATTTCCTCGGCCTCCATTGCCTCACTACCCTCGGTCTGGAGGAGTTCAATGCCTGGTGCAGGAGGAAACAGAGAAGGAATCCAAGGGACCACGGCCATACAGTTAGCACCTCCCTTATTTGTCACTGCATTGCCTGTCTCGTCTTCAATCAATTTCTCGTGGGCAGGCTCATTCGACCAGTAGAATTGATCTGGAGCATATGGAAAATACTGTCAATGATTTTGTCATGACACTGCCCAAGAAACACCCATATCATACTGAAGCAAGCTCAAGAAAGAAACTGCTATTCTCAAGGCCTTGAACTTCACATTTGCAACAAATCTAATTCATGAAGGCGAGGTTTTGTTCTTTCTCTCCGGTTGTCAATTATTATTTGCACTTAACAATTTGCTAGAATATCAGTCTTCCTTTTTCCCATTCCAAACTTTTTCCTAATTAGAAATAAACTTCCTCAGAGATTGTTTAATTAAGGATCCTTACTTGTCTAGAAGAAGTTTACCTTTCCACCTAAAACTATTGGAAAGGACCTCCAAAGGATCGATCACTGTAACTTGACCACTTTTACACTTAACATTCTAATGCAGCCAACAAAATAATAGCAAGATGATATTTGTTCAAAGATTGGTGTTCTTACTAAGCTTGACCGAAGATGGACCATCGTTGATTCACAATCAAAAGATGAGTTCCTAAAATGATTGGGACTCTCCTTCAAGTTTAATTAGAGAAGTCATCAACTGGGATTAAATATTATTAGGATCTTATTAAGTTTCCTTTTCTTATTTTATGCAGGATATAATATTTTACTTTTTAGAGGTTTTCCATTTTGATTATATATCTTGTTTTGAGATTTCCTATTTCCACTAGGAGTATTAACTTTTAGAGAGTCTATTTATCGTTGAGTTGAATCCCAAGGTTGGCGAGTTGACACCTGAGTCAGACACTTTAGGTAAAGATCATGAACTCTGTTTCGAGCAATAAATGACAAGATTGATGAACTAGCTGAGCATATAAGGAAGTTGTTTATTGTCCTGGGGATGCAACATATAGAAAGAACTGCTGATCAAGTCCCTCCACAACATGAAAACCGTAGGGGTGTTCATGTTTCAAGTATTGAAGAATGTGAACTCTAAAAAATAATAATAGATTAAGTAAGGAGGATGGCTTAAAAATTGTGTGAATCTGGAGTGGAGATTTCAGTCATGTGGCTTATCAATGTCCAGTGAAGGTGCATTGGGCAAGACAAGCAACATTCTGTTCGAGGTGGTTGTGAAGCATAGTTGAGGATATTGATCTCGTGATACCATCCAAGTTTATATCACATAAAAGTTAGATCAGGAGTTTTTTTCTCAAAACATGCTCCAATTTAATTTCTTTCTGCTCGAGGAACAGAACTAGTCATGGTGATGATGAAGCTAATCAATTCAATTGTTCCACACTTCAAAACTCGAAAATGAATTTTCTCCAACCAAGGAGAATGATGCAGCCAACAAAATCATACAAGATGATATTTGTTTAAAAATTGATGTTTTTACTAAGCTTGAGTGCAGATGTACCATTGTTGATTCACAGTCAAAAGAAGAGTTTCTAAAAGGATTAGGATACTCCTTCAAGTTTAACGGGTGAAGCTATAAACTAGGATTTGAATATTACTAAGATTTTACTGAGTCTCCTTTTCTTTTGGAGTAGGATATGATACTTCCTTTATAGAGGTTTCCCATTTTGACCACGTTTCCTGTTTTCAGATATCCTATTTCCACTAGGAGTAGAACTTTTCGAGAGCCTATTTGTATGGTGTAATTCTTTATTTTCAATAGAGTTGATGCTTATCTGAATTTTGCAAGCATTCGCTTTAGAAATTAAGAATGTTTGATGCAATTATTCTTAAGTGCGAACCCTAAAGAATTAGTCTTTGTGGTGAGACTGGCGCACCTATGTCAGATTGTCAACTACTTTTCAACTGTTCAGAAATTCCTTGAAATCCTTGACTACTTTCGTATTGATTCAAGCATTCCTGCGGCTTCTAATCGTGTTCCAGACAACAAAAGACATTCTCATCTCAAATTTTGGTTTTCGTTTACGCGATCTGCTTAGTTTTAAATCCTCAATCTAACTAACCAATAAGTTCAACAACCACAATGCTTGTATGTGAAGAATTTCTTTCACCATTTCTAGCCTTTTTTACCCGAAAACAAATTCATCTGCGCATTTTTAGCTTAGCAGCAGTTCAGCAATACACCAGGATAGAACACATAAGAGCACATAATTCTCTCAGGCTTCTACTCTAAACATAATAACACTCTACCAGAACCAATATAAAAATGGAGAACAAAATCAAACTTGATCTGCAAGTGACTGCCCAGTTCCAAACTAGAAATGAAACAAGGCCAAGCTCACTGACCACTTGCACAATGTTTACCAAGCAGAGTCTATTAAGCACACTAGATAAAACCATGTTCATGCCATCTCCATTTTCCTAAAAATTAATAGAGCTGACCAGTATCTCAGCCAAGACAAACGACAAATGGCTTTAACCATCCCACCGAGAACCTAAGAAAAAGAAGGAGCGAGGGGCTCGGGTTTACTTACTCTTAAACCCGGAGATGAAGCCAGGGTCCACGGAAACAGAGAAACTCGAAGGCGACTGCCCTCCCAGAAGACGGCCGTGCACGGGCTGCTTGAAGAGAACGATCGCCCTCTCCTCGTTCGCCGGTGCGGCGGCCGAGGAGGAGGACGACGCCGCGGCCGACTCCGCCCCCAATTCCTCGATCACCGGGCCGCCGCCGCCGCCGCCGCCGCGCAGGATCGCAGGGTCCGATCGGAGGCGGGGCGCCGCGATTTCGGGCTCGTCGTCCTCCATGATCGGCGGCAACTCCGCGTCCTGTCACATAAATCGAAGGCGATGTCAGAGACACAACAAGCGCGAACCACAACAGACGAAACCGACGGACCGACCGATCGAACGGCCGATCGATCGAGAGGGGGTACCAGGCGGCGAATCTTGCGGGCGGGGGAAGAGAGGGAGAAGTCGGAGAAGTCGTCGCTGACTTGGTCGAGGTCCTTGCGCTTCATCTTCGTCCTCGTCCTCGCGTACCCCTCCATAGCCTAGCCCAGCTGAGCTCGCTCCACAACAAGAAGAAGAAGAAGAAGAAGAAGCAGCAGCCGCAGCTTCGATCTCTCTCTCTCTCTCTCTCTCTGTAGCTCTGCGTGCGTGAAAGTTCGAGAAGATGAACGAAGTGCAGAGGAGCAACCGATTCAGCAAATGGCTTCTTCTTATACGAGCGAGAAGGTTGGCAGGAGAGCGAGTTTAGACTTCTCCAGAACGCGTGAGAGAAAACGGAGCACCCGACCCGACCCGACCCGACCCGACCTCCCCTTGGCTCCCCGGGCCAATGCCCGCTCGACACGTCATCGCGGGGACCCTCGCAGGGGGCGACAGCGGCTCACCGCTTCAGATGCGCCGCGGGGGAGCGGATAAAATTTGTTCATTAAAAATGGACAATGATGCGCATGGTTCCTGAAACTTTGATTTAACGTGTAATGTAATCTCCGAACTTTTAATTTATTTATTATGGTGCATAAATTTTAGCCCAATATTTATTTTGATCTCCGAACTTTCAATTTGTTCAATATGGTCCATGAATTTTTGGTTTGTGTTTAAACTTAATCTCTAAATCATATAAACAGGTTTCATGTTATCCTTTTATAAGTTCAATTTCAGGGACAACATTGAATATTTTCACGTGGTTCGGAGATTAAATTGAACATATAATAAAAGTTCAGATACCACAATATACATTGGGCTAAAATCATTTAAGAATTACACATTAAATCAAAATTAAGAGACAATTTATGTTATTTTCCCATTAAAAACGACATCTCGCGTGAAAGTGGGGACAGAGTCAAACAACAGAGTTAGAAGTCACGTAGAAAAAGTTTTGCATTTTGACCCAATCACGATACACGAATTGAGTTCATCACTTTTCCGATTGTGTCCGGCAGAACAATCTATTCAATTGAGCCTAGGCATCTGGCGGTCGTCTGTGCAGCGCTCAGATTCTTCAGGTGAAGCTTGGATTGATTAAAGAAGTATACGAAGTTTGGGGCACGTTTAATGAACGAACCTTCCTCAATAAACGAAACATCGTTAAACTCGTTCGAAAGGAAACCTTAAACATAGGGATGCCGACGACACAAAAAGAGATCACTCCTGGGTAGTTCCATCGAGGAAATCTTAACTACGTGCATCAAAAGGCAACACAGAACATAGGATAACTGAGTCTGCGAAATAGTTTCGTCTTTTAAGTAGCATTGGTTCCGGCTCGAGCACATAAAATGGATGGGCCGGGCGAAAACCGAGAGCAACGAGATGAGGCGGCAGAGGTCAAAAAGTCGCGTTCCGACGTTCTTCATGGTTAGGTTCTCCAGTATCCAAGGGATCCACAGTGAAAGGACACAAGGGTTCTCGCTCGAGATAACACGCCCGAAGAAACTCAGAACAACCAACTTTGATTATTTGAGAGTGTTTGAGGTTTTTTTTTTTGTCTGTCTTACTCTAACTCTCAACTCACTCTCAGACTTTTGTCCTGCCTCTTGCAGGGCGTGGGAGTCGAAATCCATATCTGAAACTACACGTCCCCACCCTAGCCCCCTTGAAAGGTGGGAATTCAAACTCTCTACTTTCCCCTTCCCAAGTAAGAATGGTGATTACTAGAGCAAATCCCAGTGGATGAGAGTGTTTGAGGTGAGTTGTGAAACTCAGTCAGTGAGAGGCTCCTTGAGACTTAAGTACAGAAGTTCCACTCCCATGCCAAAACCATTTAGGAGTGGGATTAGGTTCATTTCCTGCAATTAGATGACACGGACAACATTACAACAAAAGAGATAGCAAACATGGCAAGCATTTGATGGTCCTAACCCATTTATTCATAATGTAAATTTCTTGATTCATACCCGAGTTGACTCATACCGAACATATACTTGATCCAATTCATATTGCTAAAACACTTCAATATTTAATCATAAAAAATAAGGTGAGTGTGCATTGATATAATTCATGGAAAGTAAGCTAGAATTAGATTTGCTAGACGGATGGGTCGAATCGGATTTGGATCGGGTCATAAATGATACGACCCAAATTGACTCGTTAACCCGTTTTTGACCCATTTATCCATAATGTAAATTTCTCGATCCATACCCGAGCTGACTCATACCGAATTTATACTTGACTCGATTTATATTGCTAGAACACTTATATATTTAATAAAATATAGGAAAACTTATTTTTTATGATTTTTAAAAAAAATTGCATTGCTAAAACACTTTTATGCAATACAAATCATTTTTTAAAAAATTGAGGCTCCCTTTGTTTCACATAAACATGACATTTCTGGAAAATGTTTCTTAGACAGTTATTTTCCGGTATATGGCTGAAACATGAAAATGAATTGGAAAATATTTTCTGCTAGTTGGTATTGAATATTTTATTTAATTTTTCTCTGTGCACTCCTTTTAATAATTTTTATTTTCATTTTATATTTTAATATTTAAAAAAATTCAAAATTTGATTATTTTTTTCTTTTCTTTCCTTTTCTTTTTCCTTCTTCTTTGGTTGGAAGCTGGCCATGCTAGGCGAGCTTGAGGCCTCACCGACCTCTGCGTTGCCAAGACTCAAGCTTGTTGGCCTCGGCCTTTGGCGAGCTCATCCCATTCCTGTAGCTGGTTGCCAGCCATAGCCGTTTTTGGTCATCAGCCGAGGAAGAAAGAAAAAGGAAAGGGAAAATTACCAAAATAGTTTGAAATTTATTGCAATTGTGTCAATTCAGTCCTAAACCTTTTTTTTATGTCGATTTAGTTCTAAACCTTTTTGGATTTGTGCCAATTCAATCCATCTGGCCAATTTTGGTGGGCCAGCGCTAACGTGGACGCCGGTTGTCAGGCCAACATTGACGTGCAATTTTTAAATATTTTTTTAATTAATTTTTATATTTTTC
This sequence comes from Syzygium oleosum, assembly GCF_021117445.2. Lineage (NCBI taxonomy): Eukaryota > Viridiplantae > Streptophyta > Magnoliopsida > Myrtales > Myrtaceae > Syzygium > Syzygium oleosum. The sequence goes on along the minus strand of NW_026607500.1, from coordinate 932,961 downwards.
CTTTTCTTTTCTTTTTCCTTTATTTTTCTTTTCTTTCCCTTTCTTTTTTTTCCCCTTGCTAGCGACCGGCTAGAGGTTGAAGATGAAGGGAGGAAAACAAAGGGAAGGGAAAGAAAAGGAAAAAAAGGAAAAAGAAAAGAAAAGAAAAGAAAAGAAAAATAATAAAATAATAAAAAAAGTGTTAGAAAAGTTCTAAACTTATTACATTTCTGCCAATTTAGTCCTAAACTTTTTTTTTTTGTTATCAATTTAGTCCTAAACCTTTTGTTTTTGTGCCAATTTAGTCATTCCGGCTAATTTTGGTCGGATATTGCTGACATGAATGCTGGCCAGCTTACGTGGCACTGTTGACGATGATGTGATCAACCTTTAATAATATTTTAATATTTTTAAATTATTTATTTAATTTTTAAATTTTTTCTTTTCTTTTTCTTTTTTTCCCCTTCCCTTTCTTCTTCCTCTAGCAGACTAGAGGCCAAGGCCAGCGAGGTCAACCACGCTAGCCACTGGGGAGGCTCAAGGCTGCAGCCTTCAACCTCGTAGCCTTTGGCAAGGGCACGAGCCTCGCCAGGGCGAGGCTCGAGCCCTCGTCAGAGGCGACCTTGCAGGAGGCCGCGAGGTCGTAGCCTTGGACCTCGCCATATGGCCTCTAGGGCAGCCTTGCACTGGGCCGGATCTGGTGAGGGCAAGCCTCGCTAGTGGCTGGCAGGGTTCGTTGGCCTCCAGCCAATCGCCGGTTGGAGGAAGAAGAAAGGGAAGGGAAAAAAAAAGAAAATCTTAAAAAAATTATTAAAATTTGTCCACGTCATCGCTGGCGGTGCCATGTAGGCCAACCGGCATCCACATCAATAATATTTAGCCAAAATTAGTTGGAAGGATTGAATTGACACAGAAAAAAGGTTTATGACTGAATTGATAAAAAAAATGTTTAGAACTAAATTGGCACAAATGCAATAAGTTTAGGACTTTTTTGACACTTTTCCTTGGGTACATATGACACTAACTCAGAGAGTAAAAGGAAATAATTTGTAATAGGGTTAATATCACGAAAAACCCCAAACTGGTACACCTATGATAATTTTACCCCAAACTATTTTTTTGACCACAAAAAAACCCAAAACTGTTACATCTGTGATAAATTTATTCCGAATTATTTTTTTGATCACCAAAAACTCAAACTAATACACTTGTGATAATTTTATCCTGAACTAATTTTTTGACCATAAAAAATCCCAAACTGGTATATCTATGATAATTTTACTCAAAACTAATTTTTTGACTACTAAAAACTCTAAACTGGTACATTTGTGACAAATTTACCCTTCGTTAGTATCCGTTAAATTGGATTAATATCAAGAAAAATCACAAATTGGTAAACTTATGATAAACAGATGGGTAAAATCCAAAATCGGTACACCTGTCAATTATCACGTGTCATTAAACTTAGCAATTTGACAGTAAAATTTAATGAAAATTAACAGAAGGTAAATTTGCCATAGGTGTACCAGTTTGGAGTTTTTGATGGTCAAAAAATTAGTTCGGGGGTAAAATTGTCACAAGTGTACCAGTGTGGGGTTTTTTGTGGTAAAAAAAATAGTTCAGGTAAAATTGTCACAAGTGTACTAGTTTGGATTTTTTGTGGTACAAAAAATAGTTTGGGGTAAATTTATCACAGGTGCACTAGTTTGGGATTTTTCGTGATATTAACCTTTTGTAATAATATATTTAGGGTCACGCTTTTTCCACTCCCTCTATGACTAAAACATTCCTTAACACAGTATTATGACAATATTGCCCTTTGTATATCCCACTTTTTGGCATCCATTTATCCCTTCTTCTTTTTTTATTGATTTGCTATTTCTTTTCTTATATGTCTCACATCTACTTTCCTTGATTTTCTTCCTTCTCTCTATTCTCTTTTTTTTTTTTAGGTTGTGCTTTTTCCACTCCATATTGGGCTAAAACACTCGTCAACATAATAATCTGACTATATTTCCCTTTGTGGGTTCCACTTTTTAACATCCATCTTTTGCCAATGTTTTAATGGAGACTTCCACGTTGTGGCTGGTGGCAACTGAACTGGTTCTCATGACTCACAACAACAGCACATTCTCGAGTCATCTGAGAGAAGGCTTTGCGCCACATGCGGCAGCAAGGGGATGGTATTCACAAATAGTGATGCATATTGACGGGGCATGAGGAGGTTGTGCACTCTGCATTTGATAAGCCCGACGAAGGTGAAGTAATTCGTGCCGATGAGGAGGAGTTTGGGAAGGATGAGAAGGAGGCTAAGGTCAACGGCCTTGAGGCATACTCTTCGCAATTTAAAACACTTTATCGAAAAACTCTTCTCTTCGCAAAAACAGCATTGCTCACAAGCAAATTTTCTTGGCATTTCGTTACCTCCCAGAGTTGGAAAATCAATTTCCTCGCATTCTTCCCATCTAGCCGTCGAAAATACCTATCGACCAATTTGCTAAATTTCCCTCACAAAAAGCATAATTTACATTGAGGTTGAGCGAGTCAGATTGGTAGCCGCGAAGACGGAGGTGGTCAAGGAGGGAGGGCTTTGTCAATGTCTCGATGGCGGGTTGATGTGGTCCTATCTAGGATATATGAGTACAAGGACGTGACCTTCATGATTCTCTAGTTCTTTGTCTCTTGAGAGAGAACAGAGTTCGAAAAAAAATAAAACGAGAGAACAGAGAGAATGAAGAAAATTGAGTTGAAATCAATAAAAAAAGGACAAAGGGATCCTAAAGTAGAACCTACAAGGGGCAATATTATCATAGCACCGTATTAAGGAGTGTTTTAGCCATAGATAGAATGAAAAAAGCGTGACCCTATATTTATATCGATATTAATAAATACAAAGACAGACTTACTCTACCTTCAGGTACAGAAGTCCTTAAAGTCCATGTGCTTCCTTCAGTTGCAGAATAGTCCTGGAGTTCGTTAATGTCTTCCATTTCTGTCCATGCTCAACGTTGATGATAGAATCTCTTTTCATCAATTTTTCTCTTTCCCGCTTTAATGCATGTTGCATGCTCCGATTCTCATCCTTCTCAAGCACTACCCACGTTCCAACTTTACAAAGGACATAGATTGCTCGGAGATTTTACGTGTTGGGGTCGTGCGTGACTGGGTTTCACAAATCAAAAAATAGACTGTTTCGGCATGATTTGACAAAGATTGCACCGTAATGATTTCGAGTAGTTTTCTATACACTACTGAACTTTTTGTTCATTGCAGCATGTTTTCCCTACTGGGCAGATAATTTACAAAGTGAAGATCGTGTTGAGCATTAGAAGATTTACCAGCATTGACTAACATTCAAATGTGGTAGCTAAGCGCTAGTGTCGGGTGAAAGCATGAGGATGATGGATGAGTAACTAAGCATCGGGTACAAGTCAGAATCGAGAAATTGCGCGTACTGTTTAACCGCAACCTCTCTTTCTGGAATGTCGTTGGAGAGGAAGTCAAAAGGTGCGGGTTTGCTGGTGTCTACCAATGGCTCCCATCGGTATCCAGGCCGCTCTGGCAGTACAACGGTCACCGGCAGATGGCTTGCGTTGAAGGCGATGTAGATCTCTCGCTTAACTGAGTCAACCTGCGTACAACATACAATATAGCAAGGATCAATCCCTTATATCCGGAGCAAATACATACCAAAAGAATGGATTAGTAGTGTCATTTTAAACTAATACCGGAGACAAAACAGCCATAAGTCCAGCGATTAGGTAAAATATCTCATATCAGGCTTAACCAAAGAAAAGAAGATCACCAAGATGCACTTCTCGATGGCACAAATTCCTCGCAGAAACTTACAAGCATCAGGTTGCTTCAACTTCATTAAAGAAAAAGTTTTGTTTGTCTTATAGAATCCCTCTGTCGAATTCTTACAGTGTGGTCTATATAGTACCTTAAGATTTTTTGTGAGAATTTCAGTGGATGAAATGCCAAAAGGTGGCAATCCATAGACTCTCGACTTAATCCCTTTTGGACAGATCATGCAAATGCGGCCCATCCACCACGGCAAACTATCAATCTCATCCAAGCAGTTGCTTGACAGTTCACAGTAGTGTCGAAATTCAACCACGTGTAATGATGCAACTACAAGTATCTAGGGAAGACAGCAATCTAGATGAAGCCTCCCCCAGCTAAATTTACCCTTCAATGTCTTATGTAGGTACTTAGATGACAGGGCAGTGCTATTATTTCGAAAGCATGTCTTTCAGTTCTAATCCAGAGCTTATTATGAACATCGGACACAGAGCATTGTTCCAAGGAGTTTGCACATTAAAAAAGAAGCTAAAAATGGTATACCATAGTATAAGCGACAAAACGGCTGGTTTCTGACCAATCTGGTTTGCCAGGAAGGTGACCATGCCATTGCAGCCTTTCTGCAGTTGGAAAGTCACTTAAGCCAAGTGACTCACATTCACTGCAAAGTATTTTAAGTAAGAGATGGCTCAAAATGGTCGATCATTTAAGGCACAAAATAAAACAAGGAGAGTGCTATCATATACTGGCGAAACTTTGTCACAAGGGAACAGAATCTATAGAAGTCTGATGCTGACTCCTCTTTTTTATCCCATCGGAAGTAGTTGATCTGAAGTAGAGAGAAGAAAAAATTAGAACCTAGCAATGAGTCGGATGTAGAAAACTGGCAGAGAGTAGATGATCACATAGTTATCATGGCAGTATGAATTGTTGTTTCCTCCTTTTGTATGACCATATTCGTCCCCCATATATATCATCGGGATGCCCTGGTTAAACATACTAACACAAATTAGCAAATCTGGAACAGATAAAAAACAACTAAACTTTACCAACGTCATTTTACAAAAAAAAAAAAAAAACCAAACTTTGCCGACATCATTTAACTGTTCTGTGGCTGCTTTTGCTTTAAGGCGGTTGTGGCAGGTTGTGCTGCTGTCATCTGTATATCTTATTGACATCTATCAAATAGGATGATTTGGACAAATGTTCACTTCAGTGTTCAAGTTTCACAAAGAAAAATGATGTGCATAACAAAAACCTTTGTTTCTATTTTAACTGTATCTTTTTTGGATAAGGAAACACTAGGTAAGCAGGCTCTCTGTGAGGAAATGAGAAATCTCCTAGTTTGGTGTCTCACTCTTGAAGTTAGTGAAAGATGAAATCTTTTCCTGTGAAGTTAGTTATGTTAGAGTAATTAAATATTAAACCACGTTTTCATCTAATAGCTTAAGCTTTTAGAACAGTTGGCAGTGGTCCCACCAAATCTCACATGGTATCAGAGCTGGAGGTCCTGAGTTTAAATCTTTTCAGGGCCCATTTGCCTCCCAAATTAATATGTCCATGCTTAATACTAGGCCAATAGACCAGACTAAGCGTGAGGGGGAGTGTTAGAGTAATTAAATATTAAATCACGCTTTCATCTAATAGCTTAAGCTTTTAGAATAGTTGGCAGTGGTCCCACAAAATCTCACAAGTTACATTAAGGGCATCCGGGCATGTGGAAATAGCATGTCTATTGGGACAAGGACTAGAGCACTAAGGACAGTTTAGAGGACATTAAAAATGCCTAAGAAGATTTTTCCATAAAGCTCCAGGCTCATTGTTTTAATCAAACTTGTCTTTCCACAGTCACATGGGAAAGGGGCAAGACATGGCAAATAATTCACACGGAAAAGGGGCAAGACATGGCAAATAATTAACTCTTGGAGTGTTGAATTATACAGAGCATACTGTAAAGGATAAAGTTCCAGCAAGCTAGCTGGCAACTGTCAATGAAGGAACATCAGGGAAAATCTGCTGCTGATTAAAGTAAAGCCGGAAAAGTAAATTTCATCATAATTAATCATTACAACCAAAACTATAACAGTCTACCATCAAATGTACAGTAATCCTTACCTGAGAAACCATGAGACAGACAAAGAAATTTCGCATTTGTCTCTTCCTTAATCTCTTTACTGAAATGCCTGCAAACTCCCCTTCCTATGTGTTGTTTGGGACAAAGTCAAATGAAAATCAATCACTGATGCCATAGTCAATAGAAGTTATCATACCTATAAAAGTTGTCTATCACAAAGTTTGCGTTAAAGGTTAATTACTTGGTTTTGGAATTATTGCAAGGATACCTCCAGTATTATAGATAAAATACATCGACAACCCCTCTCCCCCCTCCCCCCCCAAATCAGATACTGTTGCTTCCATCAATGAGGTAAAATATGATCACATAACTTGCGTTTGCATTTTTTTCTTGATCCAATCCACATAGACTTGAAAGCTGACTTGAAGGTAGAAAATCCATGTGACGAGACATTGTGGAAAATGATGGCACAAATTGAAGCCTTCCAAGTCAGCTTTAAAGTCTACTTTGATAAGAACAGATCACAGCAGAGCTATCTCACCATATTTTACTAATTTGGTGGATCCAACAAGTTATGACATAGAAAGTCTATACAATTTTCAAAACGCAGCAATTGTCCCTTGAAATGAGAACATGGGGGTGCCAGAGTGATTGATCCTTGCCATCGTTCAACAGGCAGAGTGTAACAAGAAAGCAGACTCATAAAATTTAAGACCACCCTAACTGCAATTTTTCGGAGATTATGATGTCTAAAGATACAGGAGAGTGAATTTTCTCCAGAAATAGGCAACGGATAAATACATTCATTTATGTCTTTTCAGGTACAATGATTAAACTGTAGATTAATGTTAAACAACTTCATATTATGATCTGTTGTCTTTGGTAGCCTACTGCAATCTCAAAATGATTCCACAAACTAATTATCTAGGTTAATTATACAGGGAAAATTCTCCTAGACAACTCTGTGGTGAGAAAAGATTAACTCCGCTAGAGTAGATGCTTCTTTCTGCTTTGGACTTTGGCCAAACTTATATTAAAGAGTCAGACCAACAGACTAAGACAAATCTTTCTTCTGATTTGAAATGAAGTTCGAACTAGAAATTACCATTAGTAGCACCTTTTAGACATTGAACCATAATAATTTTTTGTTTTAAAGTTCCCGTAAAAAGTAACATGAACAGCAAGGACAGATCTAGAGAAAACACTTTCATAGGCCAAACACCAAGCAAATAAAATATCTCTACGTGCAGAAAAGAACAAGAATATCCTTCCTCACAATGTGTACTAAGCAAGACCCCATGACACATTTAAATCAACCCTTAATTTCAGCATTACTAACAGACATGTCTCAAAGAGTACTGCATTAACCTCAAATCTGATTATATTCAACTGCAAACATGTATTCACCTTTGAGTTAGTAAAACTGGAAAAGTTATGGTTATCTTGACCATCTATTCTAAAGTTCCTTCGTTAAAGGTCTTGGTTCTTTGGAAAAAATCTTTACCAAAGTCTAACATGTGGCTCTTAACATTCCAACCTTAATGGCACAGTAAATAGTTCTTATAAATTTTTGTGCTGAGACCTTTTTCTGTTAACATAAGCACAGTTACAAATTAAACTATCAATTCGATTTTTGGACTTCACACATGATTATAAACTTAGTACAGATGTTTTAAAAGGCAAACTCTTTAATCCCTCCCACTCTCCATTTGTGCTAAATGAAGAAAACAAGAATAAGTTCACTCGCAACAGACAAAAAACCCATGTAATTGTTGGCTTTTCACAGAGTAAAGCAATCCTGTTGATATCACAGGCATCTATCCTTACCTGTCCACAGTTCCAGCTATTGTTGTGATTCTCTCCATCATTGCTGTCCTCTCCATTCGCCAAATTGTGTTTGTCATTGTAAGAAACCAGATCAGCCAATGTGAATCCATCATGTGCACAGACAAAATTGACACTATTACATGGTCTTCTTCCTCCTGCCTGGCATACAAATCAGGTGACAGATGCTACTAGAGAGCCCAAAAAGCAGCAAGCAGAGTAACAAACTACAAAATATTCACTTTAAGAAGACTCTAGACTGACAGAATCAGTTGGATGGCAAAAGAATATTTGAGACCAAAAAGTAAATTATTACCTGGTATAAGTTTGGGCTTCCGCAAAGAGACTCAGCAAAAGCTCCAGAAAAGCCATCTGTACCCTTTATAAACTGACGAACCACATCTCTATACTGAAACAAAAGAAGCAACTTAATCTATCATATATTCTTGTAGAGAATAGAACATACAAAGATAAAGATATCATCTCCTGATTTGCTAGAGAGTGTATATTTGTCTCCACCAGCTCAAGATTAAGTACAATCTTTAACACAATTAATGTCAAGTGAAAATTACACAAACCCAGAAAAAAAGTGAAAATCACACTGAGTGCATCTTTTAAGAATCTCCACGAGTGTGGGGCTAGATCACATAACAGAGTTTTGGTGAACTTACACCACATCATCTTTCGACGAGTTAAGAAAAAAAACCAAATTTGGTCCCTTTCAGCCTAGTGTTTGCTTTGAAGGACAAAAGAAGACAAAAAACAACTTCTGCATTCAAACCATACAAGAATCAGTAAACTCATCAAATCAACTTGCACTTTAATTGAAGTGTTTACTCTCATAATAACTAAGTACATCGTTCCTGCTAGCTCTCAGCTATCCATGGATTTTACTATAGCAACTCTTTAATGACTTATTCACAGCCAATGTCAGAGCAGTACATGGTTGAGATTTTTGTCTACCCATCATTCTGACAAAAATCTACTTGGACTGCAGCCCCCACCCCCTTGTTATGACCATTCAACCCATTAAAGACCTTTCATATCGCACATCCCCTGTATACCAGTGTTTTTTAGACCTTTTATATATATGCAATCGCCTTCCTCATAATAGCTAAAGCTTTTGGATTAGACTTTCCAAGCTGATATTAAACAAATATTAATTTACCTATGCTCCCATTAATACTTCCAATCTTGTATGGTTAGTCTATCCCGTTCAATTCCATGTGCTGCTCTTCCTCTGATTTTGCACGTGAAAGGGGTGAAGTATATCCTATATGTCTTGCCTACAGGGTTTGTTTGGGTCTCATATACATGTAGTCTCGCACCACCTAGCAGTTTCGACTTTTAGTTCGACTTCCAATCTTTTAGTGTGAATATGCATAAGACATTTCACAACTAGCTATTTGTGTAGAGAATTTGGTCTTGTTCAGAATTCCAGGTATCAACCAAATGTTTTTGGGTGGAAGATCAAAATTGAGAAGTTTTGATTCATACATCTCTTTTCTTATAAAGTATAAGGTTAATAAGAATAGACTAATAATTATTCAATCATGAGTGGTTATTTCATACTATTTTGCCTGCAATTACATTGTTGACCAAAGAAATGACACGATTGTCACTGCAAGGAAACATCTGGACTGACCTTGCCATTCCACTCAGACCAAATGCCCCAGTGAGGAAATGTGCCAACTTGGTAAAGGCCTCCAGTATCCCATGCTTCAGCTATGAGCTTTTCAAATGAGAACAAGTCTTTCAGTTTCAATGATAGTACATGATAGTCAAGTATGTACATATGAAGAAAACTCTTTCTCTCATAAATTATCAACTAAGCACAGCAAAAGCAACATAATTGAGAAAAACATTTTAGAATAGCCACACATAAATCATTGCAGTGAGCATGTGGGACTTCCCCACAAAGAGGGCATCATTTTAGTTAAATTTGTAGCAATAGTCGATGCCAACAATTTTAAGATAGTTCATCCATATGTATAGTAAAGATGTACTTAAAAAATAAGATCCTGAAATTAGAACACTTTTATCGTGTAGGACAATCTACAACAAGCTCCTAATGCACATTTTCAGTGGCACGGGTATTTTCTTTCCAATCTGCTTAACTGCACCTACAAGGGGAAATTATTTAGACTATAAAAAAATATTAATTCATGTCTTTCAGTTTCATCAAAGCACGTGAAATTGCTAGGTTCAATAGCTTCAAGTGTGTTCATGGGAATTTTTCTACAATCGATCAAGTTTTTGAATTAGACATCAGCATTAAATTTTGCTGTAGCAAACAAGTCTGGTAGCGACATTTTCATAATAGTTGTCTCATACCATAGAGGCAAGGGTCACGACTTAACTTTCAGCAAATTTACTCCATGAATTGGCATCGCCAATGTTGTAGCAGTTAAGAGGAGATATGAAACAGAATAGGATGTAGAATGGAGATCGCAGGGTTTTATATATCAAAATTACTTCAAGTCAGAAGCAAGCCAACAAAATATCATGGCTGTGGAAATTGATAACAAATAAAATTTCTAGGTCAAGCTCGGACTATGCAGGGAGAGAGGATGATAAAACTTATTACTCAGACAGCCATGAACTTTCAAGTGTGATAGAATCTGTCTAAAACTTGTTCAAGATGTCCTTGTGGTGCTTAATAGTTGTTTCATATACTGCTGCAAATGTGCTCAATCAAAATCAAGTTGTCCAAATAGAAGTTAAAGACCACCAGTCTAAGGGTAAAAATAAATTGTCCATGGGGTCAAAACAATAAACTATGTTACATAAAACATGAAGGACTTAAAGTAAACACCTTGACTCCTCGAAGTATTGGATCATTGCTTATCATATCTATCAATGGAGGACTGCTTAAAGGCGTCCCTGTAGTCAATAAGTCCTCTCCAATTGGCTTTCCAAATACATTATCCGCATCCCAAAGACTTGACATAGTAAAAAAAGAAAATCGAAAAACAAAATGCAAAGGAAGCGTTAGTCCAATGCTCACGAATAGAGAAATGCACTGGGAATGTTTGAACAAAGTTTATGCAAACCTGCTACTCCTGGTCAAGATAGAAGCAAGATCAAAACGAAAGCCATCCACATGCATTTCTGTTACCCAATATCTGTCACATCAGAAAGATAACGAGATTAATTATGCTCTTATTGTCCAAAAATCTCATGTTGGTAATGCTGGAATGATTAAACAATGCTCCATCGTGCAGGAAGACACCAGCCATTTGCCTAGACTTTCCATCTTGTGTGAAGAACCACTGCCCACCAAGAGTACATGTATGTAAAAGATGCCAGGTCCCTACTAATTGACACTGAGGCTTGAAACTTGAGAAATAAATAGAATATAGAATCTAAAAATTTTCAAATTACCTGAATGAGTTTTAAAATCCTCTTTTTCTTTAGCATGTTCAAGAATCAAATCATGATGTCTTGAATGGTGCACATAATTTATCAGTGCAGAGTTAACTACCTGAGATAATCCACTAGCAAAGAGCATTTCAATCACATTGATACTCTAGAAATAAAATGAAGGGATATTTAAGGACTCAATCATCATCTCAATGAGTTTTAAGTTTTCAGAACAACCATCAGAAAAATGCTTGGTTCCTGATAACCTTTTTTCTCCCATGGAGCTTCCTTAATTTATACTAGTGTTACCTCAAGACAGTATTAATTGTTCTATACACCTAAACTCATCCAAGATTATCAGACTAGGAGCAGTAAACTGTTGTTACTTACAAAATTTGAGGAAATACCACAGAACTCTCCCGCCAACTTTTAATATAACAGAAAGACGTTTCAGCAAAAAATATTCAGAAGCAGATGATAAATTTACCTCAAGCAGTCCACAATAAATTGACGCACTGCTGGGTGATTGCAGTTTAATGTGTTCCCACAACCTGAATAGTTATAGAATTCACCCTGTGACATGCAAGAAGTTCATATTACCTACAAAATGGAGGGCTGTAAAATCAAGAACATGCATTTCTATGATTCGAGAGTCTAGATCATTAGACTTGGTGGCTTGGTCCGAATTTTTCTCTTTCTAAGAAATGTTTGAGGCACATAGTATCTGTTTGCTCAACTACCGTCCAAACTGAGACAAACTGAACTGTTTAGTGCAAATCATTTTGTAAATCATGAGGCTTCACTATTGGCTTTATTTCATAAATATATTTTCCGCCCACAATGTACAGGCCAGTCATTATTTCCCTTGAAAAGGATTGGGGGGAGGGGGGGGCATGTGGGGTGTTGTTGGGGTGGGGCTGAACAACCTATTTTCACCCCTATCTGCATAGTTACTCCAACTTAACATACTCCAAAAGATTACAGAAATTCATAGTATAAGAATTATTTGCATCTCCTTTCCTTTTTATACATCCTTAATTTTATAATTAATATAACTACAAGAATGATCACAAAAACCATAACCTAATTCTTTCAACAAGTAAAATAGATCCGCTAACAGATTTTCAGCAAGGGACCAGTTGCTTCTTTCCATTGGCCCGTATGATATACCACCAATACACTAGGCAACTTAACTACCACCACCAAGATATGACTGTAGATATAGTCAACCTATGCCCTTTAGATGAGCAATGAAATGACACTGCGAATGCGTGTGTGCATGCACGCTTGTGTAAGTGCGTGAGAGTCAGAATTGGGAAGTGCTGTTCGCCAGATTTAGCAATTACTGATGAAGTTCAGGAATTACCTAAAAGATACGACAAAACAATGAGATTCAAGAGCATCATGTGGATGTTACCCTTCCAATCTAGGACTTAAGAGCATAATAAAGTTAACTACTCATTCTCTACCTTTGGTGCTAGCATGTAATACACGCTGTTGTCGATGCCTCTAAAGGACAAAACAGGGCCATTTTCATTCCCTTCAGCTGTGTGATTGAAAACTACATCCATAAGGACCTGCTCAAACAAACTTACAGATGAACACTACGAAAAGTAATGAATAGTTCGAATAAAAATCAAACCCACCAGCTTACCTCAATTCCTCGTTTATGCGTTTCTTTAATGAGAGTTTTGAATTCATTTATTGCATCTTGACCACAGCTATTTAGGCCAGCGGATGAATATCTTACCATTGGAGAAAAATAATTGATAGTCGAATATCCCCAGAAATTCATCCTGAAGAATACATGGCAGTGGGATTATCCACAATACTGCTAATCATTCACTAAAAGGTAATCAAAGAAAAAATAGAAACTAAAGGTGTGCAAGGTAAGAATACTCATTATATTTATTGCTAGACTAAACGCTACTCAGGTGCTCTCAATCAGTTTAATCGGAGCAACACGGCTATTGGACAGGTAGAACAACAATCTGATTTGACTTGTCTGGCACATGTTCCACACCTGAATGCAAATCGCTTCTTGTGGACACAGGTTGTTCAGCCTCAAGTGCCCATCCCAAGTGAAGCAGAGGCAGAGTTGCCGAGAAGCTTACAACCGTTGTTCTATCAGTCGATGTGATAGCTACTACAGTTTCATTATGCATAATGATATTTATTTGAAACAATATCTACAATACCTGGCCTCATGTCTGCTAAAGGTATAGCAGTAGCTATTTTAAGACCCACATGCAATAGCTATCATGTCTCTATTACAACATAAAGTAATATGTCTTTCCTCCCTCTCCCTTAACCAGTGGTGAGACACTACTAATCAGCATTAATAATTAATTACATGGTAATTGACATAACTAAATATTATGGAATGATTGTTAATGTTACCATTGCAAACTATTGCTCATGAGTATAACAATATAATGGATATAAATCAATAATTATACTATATCATTGCGTAATAGTACATTATTATAGTTTACAATTAACCAAAAATTTTGATTTAAAAAATAATTTATATTATAACTAAACTATGAGATAATTTATCCCTAATGTAACAATCCAGATTCCAATTAAGATTACCAAACATGCTATAAAGAAGTTGAAGTGCTAAAACGTGATAACCTTATTTTTACGCCATTCGCAATTGGCAATATACATGGCTCAGCACAAGAAGAGGTGAGGAAAATTGGTACTTGTCCTTATAGTGCTTGGCAAGTTATTGAATAACGGAATGACACTAATCATCACCCAGGATAAATAAAGAAAATGAAGAATGTCATACTTGTAATCACCCAGGACAGAGTTGTAGCTGAAGTACTCGAGCTCATTAAACTCATGACATGGCATTAACTCTATGCAATTGACGCCAAGCTCCTACAAAAGCAATTCTCACTAAAAATTACATGAAGCCATCACTTATGTAAAAGAGAGAACGATTTCCTCAACCCTCCAGCAGTTTCATTAGTCAAGTGTCTAAGTTATTAGAAGTGTTCTATCCTTAGGTATATTGCTGTGAATGCCTTGTTCTTGAAACTTGAGCACATAAAAGAAGAAAATGTTCTAGATTAATGCCTATGTCACTTACGAGAACATAGACGTGAATAAATTGAATTGAGACGGCAATGTCAGAGTGGCTCTTTTGAAACAAAAGCTAGAGGCAAACAGACAAATATTCTCCATCAGATAACGTTTATTTAACCAACAATAGACCAAGAAATAAGATCTGAAGTCATCCAAGTGAAACAACTGATATTCCCCTTTATTATAACTGTTAATTATTTATTTAGCTTGCCTCTCCGTCACTTTTTTCCCCAAATAGGGGAATGGGGAGTTCGCACTCTTCCAATTGGTGGTTTAAGCAGATTCCATTGACTCCCAGAAATTTTATTTGGCTTAACACTTCTCCATTTGCCTTAATGTGCATTGGTTGTAATGAGCCCACTAAAAGTATTCAATATGGGCGACAAACATAATTATTTCTTATGGATCAACATTATAATTTCTCCCATCGAACCCAGCCATTCACAATTACATTCTAAGTTGGTGTAACTTATCAATAAAATTTTAATCTGTGTAGGATTCATGAAATCCAGATATTCCACAAGTTTGTAGGTTTCCCATTCTTCGATGAACTGCTCATTCATCTTCACATCCTTGCTAGATCAATATCTCTTCCTAAAATCATATTAAAATGGTGATGCTCTGATTCATGTTTTCTTCAAACATTATTGAGAAACTCAAACCCCAGCCACTTAGACTTTCAACCTCAAATTAATAGTTGTGGCAGAGATTTGTAAGGATGTATCATGTGCAATGTTTGTTGTGACAGTGAAAAGAAAAAAAGACAAAAAAGACCAACTAACAACTCTCTCTACATAGGAGAAGTTAATCTGCAAATTACCTTAAGATGATCAAGTTTTTCCACAACGCCACGGTAAGTTCCAGGAAAGTCTGTCTTGCTGGAATCATGCCTCGTAAAACCACGTACATGCATTTCATATATGATGAGATCTTTGTGATGGTATTTCAGTGGTAAATCTCCTTCCCAGTCAAACTAGAAAAAAGAAGGAAAAAACAAAAACAAAAAGAAGGATACATAGCATGTTTAAAGTAGCTTTAAACTGTCGATCAAGATAATGAATAACAAGAAGAACATGAAGTAAAGGTAGTCATTTCTCTTAATTCACAAATTCTGAACAATCCTGAAACCCATGCTTTGTTTTTCCTTTATTGCCACCCAACAATCAGTGCGCACTTAACATGCGAATTTTGCAAGTATATATCAAAATGAACATTTTTATTTGGAAGCCAGTAACCTTCTCATAAGATAACATGAAAAGCCACTTGCCAATTTTCCATGATCAAGTACAGCTATTGACAAGTACCTCATCACCATCAGAAGGCACCCTACAAGCCATTTGAGGCCAGCAGTCACCCTCAGGTCCCAAGATGCCATACTCTCCTCTACTTATCACTGCCTAGACAAACAAAAATAAGGTTAGTGAACTCATGGTTTATACCAAAACGATAGAAAATTATGTTTCTGGTTGGAAAGCAGGAAGAGCAAGGGGAAAGGTAGGACACATGGCCAGGGCAAGAGCCTGGAGTGACTATGGCCCTACCAACAGTCACCAATTAAGAACTATTTCAACATGGCAACCTACAAATGCTTTTCTACTCTAATGAAGGGTGAATAATGCCCCGATAATAATTCCAAACAACCATTTAGCACTGAGATGGAGAAAAGAAAAGTGCACAAAACACTAACTTTTGCGTATGGATCCACAAGGATACGAGTGGCATCATAGCGGTGTCCTTCTTCAGGAGAAAACTTCCCATCAAACTTGTAACCATACAAGACATCTGCGAAATCTCCTTTCAAAAACACATGCCAAACATCACCAGTTCTATTAATCATGGGATCCAGAGATATCTCCTCAGTGAGTCTGCTCTGCTTCAAATGATCAATAAAGAGTTAGACAAATTCTATCCCGTCTTGAATCTAAAATAACTCACAATCTCCACTTAACAGAAAGTGCCTCGAGTATTTTCACTTGTCTCAAAATTGTAATATCTCAATCTGTCGTGTAGGTAGATTAACATATCTCTTCACTGCAATATCAACAACGATGTAGTCTGGAAAAACGGAATATGCATATTCAACATGTCGAGCAAGAAAAAAGAATGGCTACCGATTATTGGTTAAAATGACGAGAATCACCCTCTCCATTTTCTGTAGGAGAGCTGAAATTAAATTACATCGAGCTTTCTTAAAGATGTAAAGAAAGGGGCATGAATGCACGGTTTGTGGCTATATCAATCCTCAACAGAGTAGTCACTACAAATAGAGAAGGGAAAATGTGTTCAATTCGTTTTTTACTGCCGAAAAAATCGAGCCTTGAACGTTACTAACATCCTATTCCGTACTGATAGTACTTTCCTCCGGAGATTCCAGTGGACTGCATGGACCAAAAAGGCCGAAAGAGCATCCGCATCATCCATAGAAACTTCAGATACAGCAGAAAAGAAAAAGATTCACAGAAATGCACTCATTGTAGCTACTTGGGAAAATCAGAATACGAGTCCAGTCGCGAATGCTGACATGAAGTAACAGAGTGCATTGTTAAGCAAGACTTCAACTGCATACTAAATATCATCGGCAAAGCCATGGACCAACCTCGAGTCAAGTATATTATCCAAAATCAAACTCAAAGTCACCTCGTTCAGATCGGCGAGGCTGATCAAGCAGAGAGTCGCCGAAGCCGCATTGCTCGCATAGACGGAGAAATTGACGCCGCCGTCGCGAGCGGTGGCGCCGAGGGGCGTCGGCCGGCCACGCGACACCTGGAAGCTGGACGGCCTGGGCCTCTCGACCACCGCGGTCTCCACCTCCCCGGACGCCGCGCCGCCGTCTCTCGCCCTCACCGTCAAAGCCGGCCGCGCTCTCTCCAGCTCCGTCCTCCGCGTCATCGAACGAGAGAGGTTGCTGCTCCTCCACCTCCTCCGTCTCTGAAGGAGCCTCGACGGCGTCCTGGTGCACAGCAGCGGACGCGCATCGGGAGAGCACAGCGAGGAGGAAGGAGGAGGAGGAGGAGCAGGAGCGAGGTGGCTGCTGCTCATCATCATCTTCGCCGCGCTTGGAGGAGGAGGAGGAGAAGAAGCGGCGACCCGGACGGCGAACATCAGGCGAGACGAGAGCTTGTGCGAAGTGGAAGGAGGAGAAAACAATCTGACCTTGATCTGAAAATCTGTGGACTTATAGATTTTTGAAGAATGTCGCGAGAGCCGAGGCTTCGGTAAAAGGCGTAGCTCCAGTTGTCCGTTAGTAGTGCCACGTCACACGTCATTGATTTCTATAAATTCTAAAAATCACTTTTAGAAGGATTTCGTTACTTCATTTCAAAATAACCTTTCAAATTTTTTTTTGATCGAAATAGAGATATCATTTCGTTAAATCCGAACCCACCTATAAGAGTAAGAGGTATCAAAATACAGGATTTCTCAAAGAGGGAAAAGGGGGGGTTAGAAACCCAGTTTCGGGAGAGGATCTTATACCTTGACACCTTTACAATCCAGTTTACTAGTCTATTTGAGTCATGGCTCTAGATGACCAATTCTAGACTCTCAAAAAAAAGCCAAGAGGGCAATACAATCAGTGATAAGTGACTTAACATCCCAAGGACAGAGGGAAGAATCTTTCAAACAGCTTATCAAAGTTGAACAATCAGACTCTAGAGTTAGTTTTAGATGAGGCCGATTAGCAAAGTGTTAGAAAGCATAGAGACAGGCGAGGGCTTCGGCTTGAAGGGCGGAAGATGCTCGGACTGGTTGCGCTAGGCCTTCCATCAATCTTCCTTCTGAATCGCGACATACGCTTGAAATTGTCCCTTCCGTGGTCCTTGAGAGGTGAGATCCATCGATGTTTATCTTCAGCAAACTAGGGTCTAGTGGTCTCCATCTCGGTTGTAAGTTCAGCGGTACTACTTCGCGCTTTAAGTTGCTTCTATTCCACTTCGCGTAATTACAATGCATGTCCGGAGATTGACAAAACGGGGAAGTACTTAGGAATCCGCTCCGATCGGGGCCAAACAAAAAAAAATGTTCGCATAAATTTTGGCAAGAGTAAAAATGAAGTTGGAAGGGTGGAAAGAAAGTTTTATTTCCAAAGTGGGTAAAGAGATCTTAATAAAAGCGGTGGTACAGGCTTTACCACAATATGCGATGTCCATATTCAAAATTCCAGTGTCCATTTGCAAGGCCATAGAGAGGAAGATAGCTTTATTCAGGTGGAAAACACATACATCAAAAGCCGGCCTTCATTGGAGAAGGTGAGAGATACTGAAGCAAAGAAAAGACATAGGAGGTTTGGGCTTCAAAGACCTCATCACGTTTAACAAAGCGATGCTAGGAAAATAAGCTTGGAGAGTCTCTCAAACTTCAGATGCATTATGGTGCAAAGTTCTAAAAGGATTTTACTTTCCAAACTTCGATTTCTGGCATGCAGCTAAGGGTTCTCGCTCATCGTGGGGATGGTAGAGCCTTCTCATGGGAAGAGATGCCATTTCGAAGGAGGTGAGGTGGAAAATGGGTAATGGGCAGCATATTAGAATCAGGAAAGATAGATGGTTATAAAGGGGTGAATTAGGAGGACCAAAAAACCAACTTGAACCCAACGTGGTAGCAGAATTGATCGCCTCAGTGGAACCTCTCTGGAATGAGCAACTTTTACACAACTTGTTCGATGAATAAGTTGTGAATGAAATCCTAGCTACTCCACTACCATCTATCCTGAAGGAAGACTCGCTAGTGTGGCCACCAAATCGGTTTGGTTGTAATTCCGTCAAAAGCGGATACAATGAGCTACAAAAGAATGAGACCACACATGGCTCTGGGCAGCCCTCTTCGTCCTACAAAACCCCCAATGATCTCTGAAGCAAAATTTAGAGGCTAAAAACACTTCCAAAAGTCAGACTTTTCCTATGGAGCGTCTGCCAAGATGCATTACCTACAACGGTAAACTTATTCAAGAGAAGGGTATTATCTGAACCATTTTGCCCCTTGTGTCGAAAAAAGCTCGAGATAGTCGAGCATCTATCCCTCTTCTGTGACAAGACAAAGCAGGTTTGGTCAAATCCCAAATTCAACATCCACTTTTTTCACCAACAAGTCACTAGATTTGAGTAGTGGTTACTAAACTATAATAATATGACCCAGAAGAACATACCGTTCGAAATCATTGCAATCACCCTCTGGAAAATCTGGTTAGCGTGTAACTCCCTTATCTTCCAAATAACCTTTTAACTTGATCGAGCAAGATTGTGGATGGATTCGCTAAATTGGTGACGGCAAGTTCAGCTATAAACATGGAAATCCTTACTTACCTTGAAATTCTGAAGTTACTTCATGCACGGAAGGAAGAAGACAAGTGAAGCACGTGCTAGAATCCGACAACTTGACTTTGGTTAATTGTCTTTTAGGCTTGGATGTTTCCCCCTCGGAAGCCACTCCATTCTGCTAGCCCATTTACCTTATGTTCTTTTAGCCCACTGTAATAGGGAAGTAAATTAGATGGCAGACTGAATTGTTAAGATTCAAAGGTACAAATCTTTGCCGTATAATTGGGTCTTTAACCTTCCCGACATCCTTTGGAATCTTGTATGTGCTCAAGCTCATCTTGATGAAATGAAATGATATTGTTTCGACAAAAAAAAAAAACCTTCAACTTGATCGATTTGATTCAATAACCTATTGAGCTTATCGATGGCGAAAATAGTTGCTGGCGGTGAACATGTACTCATCGTGTGTAGGGTTGTGCATAAAGAACCGCCTTGACCAAACCAAACTAATGTGTGTGGGCGAGTAATTCCAGAAATGGGATTTTTTGGGTTGTGTAGGGGTCAATGGGTCAGGTCGGGTCGGGTTTTCATGATTCCCGACCCGACCCGAAACAATGCATATGTTTACTTGGCCCAACCCGAAACAAGACCCGAACATGATATAGCTGCGCGATCGGGTCGGGTCGTGTTCGGGTCGGGTTCTGGTCGGGTTAGTGTTTTAGATTTTTGCTTGACCACCTACATCTTCTCTTAAGAAGGAAACAGAACACCCCATAAACAGAACTTAGGTTGTCTTGTTCGCCTGTTCAAACAAAGAAGTACAGAAGTAGATGATGACGGCACGAGAAATTCCTATTTACACAGGTTAACAACCCATTTTAACACCAGCTTTCAACCGGAATGAAACAAAAAGAGAGAAGTTACATGAGGCTAGATCAATAATGTTTAAACAAAGTTAAAGGGCTAGTCAAGATCATGTACTCTTGCATCTACCCATGCCCAATAGAGAAAAAATGACAAACCAGTGATCTCAAGGGAAAATGTCTCTAATGTCCAATCAAATAACTATACAAACATTTCATTTGAATTCAATTGGATGTTTAACACTAGCCGGATGCCAGCATTATGTTGATAGTCGTAGTGATCTAAAGAGAAACCAAAGCAACTCCACCAAAAGTGAATCAAATCTACTCCAAAGCAAACCAAACCAAAGCAACTCCATCAAGGCAACTCCACCAAAGCAGCTCCAATGTTATACAACCTGCAAGTAAGAAATGAAGAAGACAACAATTGTTAAATGCCTAATCTGAATATGAAAAAGTAAATTTGCAATAAGAATACAAAAAATTGGTTTAGCAAGTACCAATTTCCAACTTTGTCAATCATCAAGAGAGACCGATATCGAATTCGGCTCCATAATTGTAGTTGAACACTCTGCATTAACTTCAAAATCAAAATGAGAACTTAAGTATCCATTGTAATAGAGAAAAGAATAAATATTCCACAATTATGTTTTCTGACCTGACTCAAAATTTTCTTGTTCTTCTAAGTCCTCAATTGAAAGTGAAAGTGGCGAGGATCGTAGCCAATCTTGAGCACATATAAGACCCTCCACCATTCTTGGGGTCAAGGAGCTACGAAAGACATCGAGTACACGACCTCCCGTGCTGAATGCGGCCTCTGATGCTACAGTTGATACGAGTACGACCAAAATATCTCGAGCAATGGAAGAGAGGATAGGATATCTCGAAGAATTAACTTTCCACCAAATTAAGATATCAAAGTCGGGGCTATAACGTTCACATCCTTTCTCCAAATATTTATCCAATTCAGATTTTTTTTCCAAAATTTGTTGTCCCGTTTGGCTAAGATACTTTGCAGTCATAAAGTCCGCACCAACCACGGGAGACTTTGACACATTTACTGTCCTTGTATCCTTTAATCTCAAGTTGCCTTGGGGGTATTTACCAGTGCGGTATTGCTCGTACAATGATGTTAGCAATGATGTTACTTTATCATGTAAAATTTTTGCTAGCTTGCTCTCATAACCATCATTAATCAACCATTTCACATATTCCCACTTATGTCGAGGGTCAAGTATGCAAGCAATGAACAAATTAAGATTGATGTTGTTCACGTTACCATAATTACTGAATTTGGTCTTCATTCTTTTAGCCATTTCCTGCAAAATTTTATCCTCATTCTCACAATATTCATTAATCATCCCAAAAAGCCCACAGACATCCTTTGCCAAATCATTACCAGTGACATAAGAAGAACCCGAAACTTTTGAAGTCGTATCAAAGAATAACTAAAGGAAGAAGGTGACGGGCATAATCCCAATCATAAGTAGTAGGCAACCCTTTCGCCTTGAACAGTTCTTC
Source organism: Syzygium oleosum (assembly GCF_021117445.2). Classification (NCBI taxonomy): domain Eukaryota; kingdom Viridiplantae; phylum Streptophyta; class Magnoliopsida; order Myrtales; family Myrtaceae; genus Syzygium; species Syzygium oleosum. The sequence goes on along the minus strand of NW_026607500.1, from coordinate 911,182 downwards.
AACAAATTTGCTATCTTGAATTTCCAATAAGAAAAAAGCTTTTTGAAACTTTAAAGCCGCCTGCAACATCATATATGTCGAGTTCCAACGAGTCTCCACATCCAAACATACAAAACTCTTGGACTCAATATTCTCTAGTGCAACACAATCCTTAAACTGCCTCAACCTCCAAGGAGAAGACCTCACATAACGTACAGCCGAACGTATTCTAACAATGGCATCATTTATGTCTTTTAACCCCTCTCTCACAATCAAACTCAATATATGAGCAAAACACCTCATGTGGAGTAACTCACCTCTCAATACCAGAGTGTTCCAAGAGTTAAGTCTTCTTTTCAAGTATTGAATTTCTAAATCATTAGAACTTACGTTATCCACGGTGATGGAAAAAATACTTTGAATCCCCCAACCAGTCAAACATTTCTCAATCGCCTTTCCTATTATCTCGGCAGAATGACCCAGGATTTGACAAAAATTTAGGATTTTCTTCTGCAATTTCCAATCAGCATCAACAAAATGAGCAGTGAAAGACATATAAGTCAAATTTTGACAAGAGGTCCATGTGTCGGTCGTCAAACAAACTCTAGGACATGTGTCGGCAAAATATTTCATCAATTTTCTTCTTTCCTTCGCATATAACGCGTAACAATCACTCCTTAATGTGTTACGCGTAGGGATTGAGAACTTTGGCTGGATTCTATACACAAATCGCCGAAAACCCTCATTTTCTACAAACTTAAAGGGCAATTCACCAAGAATGAACATGGTCGCTAGTTCTTTTCTACTAGCATCTTGATCAAATTTCCATGGTGAACTACCAACCCCAACAGGTTGACCCGAGGCGTTTTTTTGCCTTTTCTTGATGTTTGCATATGGATATTCCTTACATCTATCTAAATGATGATGCATTGGACTAGTCCCTTGAGTACTAGAACAACCAATGTGGACCCCGCAATATAAACATTCGGCCTTTTCTTGGTTCTTGTTTGTACATGGAAGCCTTTTAAAGTGATCCCACATAATGGATCTCTTCCTTCTATTTGTGTGGCTAGAATCCGTCGACGAAGACATCTAGCAATCAGCAAAAATAATTAACATTCTAGAATCAACAAAAGCCATCATTGCCCAATAATTGCTGTATGCTATCAACAAAACTATGCAACGAAACCATCATCTATGCAACGACAGATGACTAAACAAGGCCTTTGCATCGTTGTACAAACATACTAGGTTGAATTAAGAAAAGAACACAGTAATGGGACTACTCTGCGGTTCAAAAACATGTTTGCAGAGTTAGGTAGAAACAGACTGACAAACAGCTAAAGTGCACACTGTTATTATAAAGACATGACAAATGCAAAGGTTACACAGGCTAACCTGGCAATTTCTTGTCAATGAAGAAGACCACCAAATTGACAGTATACCTACAGGTCAAACACAATATGAGCTTTAGCCAAAAATGCATCAGTAGTGCCGAAGAGAGATACTAACAAAAAAAAAAGGATTTTACCATGCAACAACGACGTCAACTGTGTAATGTTTCCTTGATGCAACAATGAAGAATCTCTGTACCACAGCAATCAACCATTCCAAAGTACTATTCACAATGATCAGTATGCATAACAAAGATCTAATAATCTTTACCAGGAGAAATTGCTGCACTAATTTGCTTAGAGGCTGAGTATATATGCTTAACGAATGGTATTTGCTTGATAAACTACTCTCCAATCCAGAAGACAGTGGAACCTAGCCATGATGAAAAAAAACCCCAACAAGGAATACAAACATCAGAGATGTGACAAAGCCCAGCCCTGCAAGATAAAAGATTCAGAGCTTTGTAAATCATTATGTTACAAGTAAGAGAACAGGTTATCAATAAGAGGATGGCTTCATCAGACTAAGTTGAAAAGGTCACAACATAAAGTATATGAGAGTACTTTGTATCTACATAAGCGTAGAATAGATAGTTCAAGATTCATGCCTTCAAAAAACCACATTTAAGTCAAGCTGCCAATTGTGAATCAGGGCCTTATTAAGAAGTTTGGGAAGGGAGTGAGAGTACATAGAGAAAGAAGTTTCCAAGCAGAAAAGGGGTCACCAGAGATTAAGATATGTAGAGGAAGAAGAGGATAGATCCCACTTCTTATTAAGTTATCACGGAAAGTTAATATTCTGTTTACTGGAATAACAAAGACAAAAATCAGGTCATTGATGTGCCCAAATATCTAAAATGAAAATTGATAGGAAAGATCCAAGGAAAGGGGAATGCAAAAGCCTAAGGTTTCCTACATGAATCAAGTGGAAACAGTCAACAAATATTCGCAAAATATGACAAAAGAACATGTTTTTCACTAAGCGCTCGCTCCTTACCAAATATGTTTATCCCTAGCTGGGTATAGAGGGGACTGAAAAAACCATCAACAAATTCAATAAACCACCGTGTGATAAAAAATGTGACCGCAACCGGGAACAGAACAACACTGCAAATAAACATCAATTATATCAGTCATCCAGAAGTAGTAAGCAACCAATCATTGCATATGAACAAGTAGCTAATCATGTTACCATCCAGTCATAAACTTCTTTGAGATCCAACTCTGGAGCACAAAACAGCAAGCCTGCCAAAATAAGTGAAAAAATATATAAGCCTTGCGAATAGATTGCATTCATTTGTCACAACCTTCACTTGACAGATTTCCTACTATAATAGAATCTCCTTTACTTCACTTAACAAGGTCGTTGCAGGTCATCGTCATCACTTGACCCAGTAATTTTATCGAACAGTTGGTATGACACGCAAAATCGGCTAATGCAAAATGAGATGAACACGCATACACCAAACACCTCGAAAAGCACAGTGAGTCAACAGATAGGTTCCCCATTCTTTGACAAACAAAAGCACTCATGGCATCATCTCTAGACCAACCCCACCTGCTATAAGCATCGAATTTCGTCAGGTCTCTCCGAGGTTTTGAAGGCAACGCGTTTGGAAATGAACAACGCCGATTCCGGAGACAACCCACATGAATTCACGAGATAAGAGACCGCGAAAGAAGGTAGACCCGAGGTGGTGGCGGTGGAGATCGACCCGAGAGTGGTGGTGGGCAAGGACAGGCACGGTGAAGTAGGGTTCTAGAGAGCGAACTGAACATGGGACTTATAGACTGACATACAACGACGAGTACAATCACAATCTCAAGGCACACGTTCGATTCGACTGACCTCTCTCTTCTTCCTTTGCTCCCTCCCTCGTAGATTCACTTTCGTTGAACAAAGAACTTCTGGTCACGAACCCATGAGAATATTTCTAGAACACTGCAGAACCCTACTTTACCGACTTGGTGATGCCAGCCGCAATCAGGGTGGCGCCGGCGGCGAAGACGCCGATCGTCGCCGCCAGTTGCCTTTGCGTCGCACTACTCGATCGCTAGTTGCAGATTCGGAGCTCTGGAAGAAGATGATAGGGTTTGGGGTGGGCTTGGAGCAAGAAGAACAAATGGCTCTTGTTTGTTTTGGGTGGGCTTGTTTCGGGCGGGCTCGGATAGATCCAAAACAAGCTTAAGCCTTGTTTGTACTGTTACCCAAACAAGTTAAGGCCAACCCGACCCAATACGATAATTTCCTGTTTGGGTCGGGTCGGTTCGGGTCGGGTCATGTTTGAGCGGGTATTTTTGACACCCCTAGTTATGTGTATGGATGGGTGTGTGTTTGTGGGATGTATGTTGAAGCGTAAAATTAGAACAAATGATAGAATACGATCACCATCAAGGTACAAAGGACGTGCCACCAATCGAGGATGAAAGGATGAAAATCGGGATCGACAAAGTTCATCACAAAGGCCTAAAGGACAAGCCACCCATCAAGGTTAAGGGACTTTGGGATAAAATAAGTTCACCACCAAGGCCTAAAGGAAAACCATCAGCCGAGGACCACCGAGGAGTAATCCAATCTCCAAGGATAAAGAAACCAGAATATGAGTTATCTACTCTCCAAAGATATTCGCTCGCACAGAGGAAAATCTCATGTGTTTCGTTCATCAAAGTCGTCTGCATTACAATTGTGGACTCCCCTCTATTCACTCACCGAAGCAAGTTATGACCGAATTCTACCTTAACTTGAATGAACATCGATGGTGCCGATTTTGTCAAAAGAGTTAAGTCGGATGTTCCTGCATCACAAACTAGCCAGTTCTAGGTGGTTCCCGAGGGTGGCGTTGTGACATCCTGAAATTTCATATAATTGATTTGTGATATTATGTGAAGTAAGATTAGTAATGGCCAAAGTTTGATTATACAATTGTCGAAACAACTATGAAATTTCGGTAAATAAGTACCTAACACTTATTTGATCCGAAAATTGTGAAAATTCATTGAATGATTTCGTAGGTTTATGTACAGCCATATAAGTGTGAAATATGTGAATGTAGTGATTATGTATGATGATTTGGGACAATGGCCACTAAGGTAGGTCTTATGTGGACATGTTGTATGTTACACCCCGGTCCCACGAGAACGCGAACATCGCTTCATGGTCGTTAAGTTGCGACGTCCCAGGACGCGTCGTCGATCCATTCTATTATCTTTTATTAGACTCAAGCAGAAGCGTATAGACTCCTAAACACATAATAGTAAGGAAAATAGCTAGAAAAACTCATTAACATAAAAACCAGCGAGCCATATTATAAACATCAGTTAGCCTTGAGAAGCTACACTTTACAAGCCTATCTAGGGCAGCATTCTCAATGACCGATCAAACAAAAAGGGGCGATCGGTCAAGTCAACCTAGGCTTCTCTATCCAAAAAGGGTAAAAAAGGTGGGGCATCCTAAGCCCATCACCAAAGCTGGTGGTACTCAGGAGGACACTCTGGATCGAACTCCTCGGCATCGAGATCAGTTTGCGGATCAGAGACAGCTCCATCAGGAGGGTCGAGGTCCATCAGGTCCTAGACCTCCTCGCCAATACCTCCACCAAGGGGCTCGTCGAATCCCCTAATAGGATCAAAGAGCTCATTTCCCTTCCTAACAAACTAGGCTATGAACTTATGCGGCACCCACATAGCCAACCCTTCGTCGACCCAGACGATCATCAAATGTCTCTGAAAGGCTCTTTCCGGTTTGATCGGATGCTCAGTTACTACCGTGCCTATATCCATGGGCACCCCGAACCGCAAAAGATGCTGACTCATAATTGGGGGTCTGAAAATAGTTAACTAATAATAATAATGAGATAAACTTAGCAAGTAAGCTCCCTAAACCTTATTTAGGAGAGTACGTTGCCTCTGGATCGCCCTAAACGTGCAAATCACTATCGATGGTAGATTAATAGCAAAGCCCCTACTTTGCTTAAACTATATACATGAGGCGGTTATCTCACCCTTTTACTACCATCCCAACATGACAATCGCTTTAACGAGCACATAACTGGATCACAATAATGAGTATATTCAATAGGCATATTTCAGCATATTTCATTGCATAACCATGTACAACAACAATTTAATACTCTAGACATAATCAATCATCATTCTCAAGCACGTCGCACTCATCGATGCACATTGCACTCATGATAGTCCAGATTATTAAACGACCCCTCGGGTCACGGCACATCCCAAAGGAAGGCGGTCTTCAGCATTAACCGGGCATCATCCCGCTTTGTCGAGCACGGCAACATCTGGAACCCTCGCCATTGAGGTATTAGACAGCATTCCAAAAGGAGCATCGGTCCGGCCTCCACCGCGACTTGGCATCGTCTGGAACCCCCATCACATGCGGCATCATACGGCATCCGAAATCCATCACGCATTGTCCCCCGGAAACTACCGGGTATAGACAGAACCTTTATGTGACCATGCATGCACAGCAACCACTCAAGCCCATTTCTTATCTTTGGAAATTAGTTAATGTCAAGTGTTTATGACGTGCAATTCTTTACACATAAAGCTGCCATGAAAACGCACTCATATATCAATACCAATAACATTGTCTATTCAATTTCCAATTAAACTTAAGCATATCAAAGATTGCCATTTAATCAAGGCATTCTTCAACATAAACTTATCCTTTTTCTCATGGCAATTTAAACCTTATAACACCCATCAATGATCATTAATCAAGACACGTTATTAATTAAATCATGATAAGTAGTATACTCAATGTGATAAGCTGTCTACTTATTTCAAGATAAGCTATCACAATTTTCTTGATAAGCTATCACTATTTCCTTGATAAGCTATCACCGTTTTCTTGATAAGTTATCACATAAGTCTAGATAAGTTATCAACTACATTATATAGGCTATCACCTAAAGCATGAGATAAGTTATCAATTATCAAGATAAGCTATCAACTAATCTTAAGATAACTATTTACTAAACCACCTAATTAGCTCTAAACTAAACTATTAGCAAACCTAATGCCCTAATCAAGGTTTAGAGAGTAAACTTACTCTTAAACCAAAGGGAAACAAGGGAAAGGGTGGCTTAGCTTGGGCGGACGCACGACGACGGCGGTGGACAGCTCGGCTCATGGCGATGTAAGAGGGCGGCGAGTGGACGGCGGCGAGGTGGGGACACACAGCGGTGATGGCGTGCGGTGGTGGCCGGTGATGAGGTGACCGAAATTGGAGAGAGTGAGAGAGAATGAGGGTGTGAGAGAGAGAGAGAGAGAGAGAGAGAGAGAGAGAGAGAGAGAGAGAGAGAGAGAGAGAGAGAGAGAGAGAGAGAGAGAGTAAGGGAGAGAGTGACCAAATGAGCAAAATGAAAGAAATGAGAGAGAGAGAGAGTTGTCTTGCAAGCTACCCCAAGGATGGATGGCCAAGATCATCCCTTGCTCAACAAGCTTGAATCAATGGCTAGGATTTGTTCTTGCAATTAAAGTTTCACAAATATCCAAGGATAAGAATGGAATAAAGACAAGATGAGAGGGGTATTCTAGTCATTTTACCCTCCCATGTGGCCGGTCAACTCTTAAGGGGTAGAAAGACCATTTTTCCCTACAACAAACTAACGGAATCCAAAAAGGCTTGGGAGGTAAAAATGTCTTTTCACTCAATGACACTATTCATGCCCTAAAAGTCAATTCTTTTTATAGAAGGCTTATATGGGCTCACAAATGGGCGAAGCCCATTTTCTCTCTCCTTATGGTCGAATTCCTCTTGGGCCTTATCCTTGGGCTTAATTCCTTGTGGGCTTCTCACCTTGGGCTCTTTTCGCACAATTTTTCCAAAACTATTCAAATTGGGCCTAAAAGGGAAAAGCCGTAATTTCCATTATCTAGGTCCTTGGTGGCCGAATTTGATGTTCATGGGGCCCATTGGGCCTTTCCAAATTCGTGGGTCCCCTTGTAGCTCCCAATTTCAGGCTTGAATTTCACTTCTCCAAACTTTTACGGTTTACTAATAAATAGGCGATCCCTCTGAGATTATCCAATAGTCGTCTTTTAATCCTCTAAAGTCCGATACCCTCAACTGGATTAGAATTCGTGATTAAAATCTTTGAAATGCGTTTTTCACATAATTAGAACAATTGGCGGCTTTTAGGGGTTTCGTGCGTTTAACTCGAAGTTGACTCTAAATCAATCCATGTTTAAGCCTTCTCAATTCATGGATGACCTTTGGTTGTCATGTAATCGAGAGGGGTTAATAGCCCGTTTCGAAGTGTACAATCATTAGGGATTGGTCTAGTGTCGTTAGGGACTAATATAGTAATCGTGCGGAACCACCCGCAAACTGATTCTGTACTATTGTCGAATTGAGCTATAACCGTTCTTGGATCGACTTGAAGTGGCTCATGATTATCCCTCATTGATCCTTATGGCCGAATTGTCAATCCATGATTGAGTCCTTTGGTCGTGCGCATCGAAGTCCTAAATTGCCTTTCCCAAAGCTTGGAATACTCTTGAATGATTCTGGAATCAATTCAGAACCTAATTCTATTCATTGCGCATTGACGAAATAACCATTTATTATATCTAGAATAAGGTCGAAATTTGAGGATATCACATTGTACACTTAAATTGGACATGTTAGGACACAGGTTTGTGCCCTATGAAGCCCACGTATGGCCGGCCATGCAAGGAGCAATTTGGGGCATGCAAAATTAGAGAAATTGGGTTTAAATTAGTCATCATGGCCATCTAAGATGACCAATCATATTTCATGCAAGCAAAAAGCTTGCTTAGCACACTTCAAATTGCAATGATGAGACATCATTGCCCCCTCACTTTTTCATTTTTCAGGACACTACAAAGCCAACTCTCTATTTTCTCTCCTCCTCTCTCTCGCCGCTCACTCTCCCTCTTGGCCACCCTCTCTCCCGCGCTTCACCACCATTTCCAGCATCGTTCTAGCCTATTTTTCTTTTGTTCTTGTGCTGTGAAGGCATGGCCAACACCCAAGAGGAAGAGCTCTGGCCTTGGATAGTTCAAGGCAAGGAGAGAGGGCTTGTTTCTAATCCAATCAATCTCTCTACACCCTCAGTTTTGCTCGTTTGTTGATGTGGATGGTTGTTTGATCTTGCATGCGTGATTTATGGTGTTAGAAGGATGTCCACGAAGCTATCCAGACCTGGGTTGAGTGTGCATGTGTGACCTTAAGTCTCTAATGGCTTTGAATGCAGGTGTTCTAGCTTCTAATGGCCTTGCATGTGAGTTTCAATCATTTAATTTGACTTGCATGTGAGAAGGATGGGTTTGGCTTGTTGAATGAAGGTGATAGTGGTTGTTGCATGTCCACTTAAGCTTCTGGAATTGAGTTAGATGAGCCAAAATTTCATGGGTATTCATTTGGACTTGAATCTTTGATGTTTGTATCACAGAAGATTTGCTGAAGATTTACATTCTATTTTTTTTAATATTTAGTGTATCTCTAATTATTAGTTAGGATTTACTTTTGCTTTTAGTTAGCATAATATTTAGTATATCTTTTATAATTAGTTAGAGATATTTGGTAGATCTTTTCTTTCTCTTTTCTATTAAGCAATATGTTGTATAAATATTTGTATTGTCCGTTGAGCAATACAAGAAAATTACGAGTTTTCACATGGTATCAGAGCCATAGAGCTTAAACACACCGAACAATTCGACTCGCATCATTTGTGGTATGGCTCCGGAAGCGTCTACCAAGAAGGTGATTGACCCTTCCTCACCATATTATGTCAACACCTCCGAAAATCCTTGAAGCGCACTTGTTTCGTGCGTGCTGACTTGGGATAACTATGCAACATGGTCGAAGGCGACGAGACGCGCATTGCGGGTGAAAAATAAACTCAGGTTTATTGATGGATCGCTAGAGAAGCCGAATCCAAATGCACCCGAATTTAATGCCTTGGATATTTGTAATTCCATGATAGTTTCATGGATTTTCAATTCCCTTGACAGGAGTCTACAGGGAAGCGTGGCATATGCAAAAGAAGCAAATGTAATGTGGGATGAGTTGAAGGAGAGATTCGCTCAAGGTAATGGACCTCGTATCCACGAGATCAAAATCGAGATTGGGCTCCTACAGCAAGGAGGACTCTCAGTGGTGGAATACTACACCAAATTGAAGGTCTTATGGGATGCACTCGATGACTATGATGACATGCCAGAGTGTACCTATGCTGCAGCCACAGTGTATGTGAAGAAGAAGGAAGTGGAGAAGATCCACCAGTTTCTTATGGGCCTTCATGCTGAGACTTATGGGAATGTTCGCTCTCAAATTCTCAACATTGAGCCACTCCCGTCCTTCGGTAAGGTTTATTCTATGATCGCGCAGGAGGAACACCAATGGTTAATTGCTCGAGAGAGGGAAGAGAAGACCGAGGGTGTTGCTTTCTCGGTTGGAAGAGTGGGCCCAAGGAAAACACTATTCGGAAAACCTAAATGTGACCATTGTGGGAAGGTTGGGCATGAGAAGAGTCATTGTTGGGAGTTGAATGGATATCCTCCGAATTGGGAGTCAAGGCGAGGTGGAAAGGCACACAAAGGGAATCCTTCCATAACAGCTATACATTTCGCACAGGCTAGCATCGGCAGTTCTGACACCATTGCAGATACCAGTCAAGGAGGTCCAAAGGGGATAGAGACAACAACAATAATTAGCAATGATCGATATCAGCATTTGGTTAATTTGTTCACGGCAATGAAACCGCCTACTTCGAAGGACCAACTCACAGGTAATGTCTATTGGTCTAACGATGTTTTCACAAATTGGATTATCGATAATGGCGCCTCCGAACATATGACAGGGCAACTTTTGCTTCTAAATCGGCCGAAGAATATCACGTACGCATATCCTATACGAACTCCTGATTGGAAAAGTGACTCACGCCATCAAAAGAGGTAATGTTTATTTAAGCCCTAATTTTATTTTGCACGATGTACTGTATGTCCCTAACTTTAAGTGCAATTTTATTTCTATTGGAAAGTTAAGTTCAAATTTGAATTGCTCAGTAACGTTCTTCTCTTCTCGATGTATCATACAGGATCTACACTCGAAAAGATCAATTGGAGTGGGTAATCCTCGAGAAGGGATATATTATCTTGGACATATAGGCACTCATTTGGTTTTTCTAGCGGTAAAGGGACAGAATATTGACATTTTTCATCAATGATTGGGGCACCCATCACGGCAAGCTTTAAATTTAATCACCGGTATTGAAGTAAATAAAGATAGGGATGATTTGTGTGATATATATTGTCATGCAAAACAAACCCGTTCCTCATTTCCTTTAAGTAATAATAAAGCCGGTGGATGTTTTGATTTGTTACATTGTGATGTTTAGGGGCCATATCAGATAGGGTCTCTCTCTGGTGCACATTATTTTTTAACCATCGTCGATGATTATAGTCGAGCAGATTGGGTCTATTTGATGAAGGAAAAATAAGAGACATTCAAAGTCTTTGTTAATTTTTGTCATATGGTAAAGACCCAGTTTGGTCGAGTAGTTAAAATGGTGCTTAATGGCCGTGAATTTCTTTCTAATTCCATGAAAGATTTTTTTTTCAAAAGTGGAGTGATACATCAGACATCATGTTCCTACACGCCAGAGCAGAATGGGCGAGTTGAAAGAAAACATCGGCATATCCTCAATGTAGCACGGGCACTTTGTTTTCAAGTGAATTTACCAATTCGTTTTTGGGGTGAATGTGTATTAACGGCTGCTTATTTAGTCAATTATACTCCAACTCCGTCATTATTTGGAAAAACGCCGTTCGAGCTTTTGTTTGGAAAACCGCAAGATTATAATCATTTGCGAGTTTTCGGTGCACTGTGCTATGCTCACAAACCATCAAAAGGCAAAGATAAATTTGAAGAAAGGGCAAGAAAATATATATTTTTGGGATATCCATACGGCACGAAGGGTTGGAAGGTTTTTGATTTGGAAACCGAAGAATTATTGGTATCTCGTGATATTATTTTCTATGAAGAGAATTTTCCATTTGCTCAGCAACCTGCACATGAGGATGAAGACTCTCTTCCTCTTTTGACACCGGCTCAAGAGCTGGGTCCTATTGATTAATGGTGGAATCAACCTCAGGGGGAGGAAGAGGGGGTTCCAAGCCAAGCTAGTGAAGAAAATGGATAGACGGTGATGCAAGATTGTGATAATACAGTCCAAGTTGAAGAGCAACCCAGCGAGCAGCCCGATGACCAAATTCCACTCCCAATTCACCCTGTACGACAAAAAAGAAAGCCAACTCATATGCGAGATTATGTGTGCCATACGGTCCAAACGAAGACCCAAACTCTTCAGCCCACTCCATCGATATCTTCAGGTACAATCTATCCAATCGAGAAGTTTATTTCTTATGAACAATTTACAGAGCCTCACATTGCTTTTTTAGCTACTTTTGATTCTGATATTGAGCCTAGGAATTACACTGAGGCTATTAAAAATCCTTTGTGGAGAGAAGTGATGGCGGCGAAAATTAAAGCACTAGAAGATAATAAGATGTGGACTTTAGCAACTTTGCTGGAGGATAAGAAACCCATAGGGTGCAAGTGGGTTTACAAAATCAAGCGTCGAACTGACGGTAGTATTGAGCGATATAAAGCTCGTCTTGTTGCAAAGGGATTCACCCATATAGAGGGTGTGGCCTTCCATGAAACTTTTGCACCAATGGCTAAACTAGTCACTATGCAGTGTCTTCTCGCAGTTGCATTGGCTCGTAATTGGGAGTTACATCATATGGACGTAAACAATCATTTCTACATGGTGACTTAGATGAGGAAGTTTATATGAAACTTCCACCAAGTTTCACGACAACTGGCTTAAATCGTGTATGTCAACTGCAAAAGTCCTTATATGGCCTTCGGCAGGCATCTCGAAATTGGTTTTCAAAATTCTCTAATGCATTGAGGGAGTATGGTTTTGATCAATCATTAGTAAATTGCTCGTTGTTCACGTATTCTCTTGGCGATACTTTTCTAGCCGTGTTAGTATATGTTCATGATGTTATCTTGGCAGACAATAATTCAAAACAGTGCGTAGCGTTCAAATGGTACCTTGACGAGAGCTTTCATATCAAAGACCTTGGCCACTTAAAGTATTTCTCGGGAATTGAAGTAACGCGGACGACTTCAGGGTTATTTCTGTGTCAGAGAAAATATGTACTTGACATCCTATCGGAATGCGGCATGCTAGCAGCTAAACCAGTAACTTCTCCAATGGAGCAATGATACGGGTTACCTACAGCAAGTGGACCTGCTATGACAGACCCAAGTCGCTATCGTCGATTAATGGGACATCTACTTTATTTATTATCACTCGGCCTGAATTATGTTATTCTGTCCACATACTTTCCTAGTTCATGCAGGAACCGAAGGAGCAGCACTGGGAAGCAACGATACGAGTTCTTCGATATCTCAAGAAAAACCCAAGACAAGGGATTCTACTATCCATCCTAACTTCACTTCACTTGACTGCCTTTTGTGACTCCGATTGGGCAAGTTGCCCGATCACTCGACGATACTGGTTACTTTGTCCTGCTTGGTGATTGTCTCGTGTCTTGGAGAACCAAGAAGCAAACCACAGTTTCTCGGTCTTCTGCTGAAGATGAATATCGTGCTATGGCAATTGCCACTAGTGAACTGATTTGGTTGCGCACTTTACTTGCCTCTCTCGAGGTATTGTACGACAAACCAATGGGTCTTTATTGTGACAACCAAGTTGCCTTACATATTGCGGCAAACCCGGTATTTCACGAACGAACAAAGCACATCGAGATTGATTGCCACTTTGTTCATGAACATGTACGATCGAGCGCCATTACAACTATGCATGTACCCACCAGACTTCAACTGGCAGATATAATTACCGAGGCATTGGGCCGAGATCAATTTGCATTTCTCATTAGCAAGTTGGGCATTCGTGACCTCCATGCGCCAACTTGAGGGGGAGTATTACGGAAGATTTGCTTAAGATTTACATTCTGTTTTTTTAATATTTAGTGTATCTCTTATTATTAGTTAGGATTTACTTTTGCTTTTAGTTAGCATAATATTTAGTATATCTTTTATAATTAGTTAGAGATATTTGGTAGATCTTTTCTTTCTCTTTTCTGTTAAGCAATATGTTGTATAAATATTTGTATTGTCCGTTGAGCAATACAAGAAAATTACGAGTTTTCACAGTTTGTTTTGAAACCCAAAACTCAGAACTACAATATCTCTTTTGTTTGTTATTTTTGTACATGTCTTTGTGGGTCGAATTTGGGGTTATGTTCTCCACAAAAGTTGTTCACCACATCTTGATGTTTAACATATTTTAAATCTGGAATTTTTGGAGCAAATTTGGATTGTACGAAAGCTCATTTTCAACCGTGTTTAAACTGCCCAGAAATATAGTTTTTGTGATCTTCACGTCTTTTTCGATATTTTTATTAATTTTTTCAGATCTATTTTCAACAAAATTCTTTCATAAAAGTTGTTAAGAACTTTTCTGTCTATGACATATAAAAATTTCGAGGCTTTTGAAGGTGATTTGGGTGCTAAAAGAGATATATTTCGAGGATCGAGCAGCCTGTTTTGATGAGCTGATTTCGGGTTTGACTTTGAGTGACAAAAAAAACATGATTACAGATTGAACTGGGTTTTGTGCTCTCATAAGAAATGTTTACCAAGCTGTGTTCTGTGACATTGCCAAAATTTAGAATTTTTGGAGTTCATTTACTATTTATTTTGAAGAGATTTTTGTTACTGTGCAAAACTGCCCAGATTTACCCAATTTCAAAGATGCACTATTTTTCACATGAAAATGTTTGAATCGTGGCTTGATGTCTTCTGGAGATAAAACCTACACACTCTAAGCTTTCCAATGAGATATGATTGACCTTGATGTGATGTCAAATGATGAGGCACATGAGATCATTTATGTGACGACAGACTATGGAATATGGTGTGAAAGTTGCCATGAATTAGAAGGGTATCACATTATAGTGGCATGGTGTCATGTGCACGTGGATAATTGTGTTTGCATGTCATGTCATGTGCATGGTATGCATGAGACACATGAGACTGTGATGTGAAGCCTACGGCCAGTGAATCGTAGATGCCCTGATGTTGGATGTTTGGTTATCGGGAGGAGAATGCCTTGGCTAAAAATCAAGATGCTCGGAGTGTGGGATGCCTACTGTCTACGTGTTGCGAAAGTCCGGTTAGCAAACCGAAGTGAAACCCCGACAGTGGATGGTTGGTTATTGGGAGGAGAATGCCTTGGCTAAAAACCAAGATGCCCCAGAGTGTGGGATGCCTGTGGTCTGCATGCCATGGAAGTTCGGATAGCAAACCGGAAGTGACTCGCACGGGCCGGCTTGTCCCCGGTTGAATCGTGAGATGGGGGTGGACCCAATGACATGACAATAATGCGATATGATGCGTGTGGTACATGTGATACATGCTCGTTTGATACATATGGTTTTCGAATGTGATATCGATCATATTTGTTTACCTAAGATGCATTTTATGTAGGTGTATTCTAGGAATCGATAGTACGTTAGATAGGTCGGTTTATGAACTTGCTTTATCTCTTGTTGAGCTATTGCTCACTCCTGTTGTCTTACATTTTTCATATAGCTAGGATGAACATTCCTCTGTTGGCTCGTTACGGATCCCCTTTTTATTTTGAGTGTACTTGGGATGATGTTACAATTCCAGGGCGAACCTACTATACACTCGACAGGTCTTGGTGTTGTGGGTTGATGTTGGACATGCACCGATGGTGTCGTACCGTTTTGTGGCGGGGTATGTCAACCGAGGTGGTGAACTGTTGGGTCCCCTACGATTCATGGACGATATCAATGATGGTGGTAGCGAGAGTAGTGGTCCGAGCGAGTACAGTGATCCGGAGAAACTTAGCGATCTTTAGATGGGTGGTGGTAGCGTATGCTAGATGGGGAGCCATTTTGGAATTCCACAGTTGTCATTTTTTTTGTTTAGATTGCAACGATGGACGTTGATGGTAGTGGTGACATATGTATAGGGTCACTTGGTAGTGAAGCGGAGCTTATATTTTTTTGGTTCTCCTTGTGTTAGTCTTTTGGATGTATTGCCCGTGTATGTAAATAATGAAAAGATATGGAAGAATGATATCCCCGTTCAGTCATATTGATTATGTTGTTTGGGCCTAATCCATGTTATAGGTGCTAACCTAAATGTTAGCTTCTTCTTGTATAATAACACTAAAGAAGATTAAAGAACTGCTCTAGCAATTGGCGTGCTTGGGGCGTCCCAAGCGGTCCGATTCTCGATTCTATTTTTATGGAACCGGTGATTTTTGGTCCTATTCTCGATTCCAAGAGGGATAGAACCGCCCGGACCAAACCGATTTATTTATTTTTTAACTTTTTTAATTTCTTAAAAAACACTTTACCAAATAAAACCCTAATCCATTCTCTGCCTCCTCTTTCCCTCTCGCGTCTTGCCCCTTAGTGCTCTCACGCCTCTCTCTTTCCTTGTTTCTCTCTCGATTCTCATAGTCTCTGGTGAAGATACTATTGCTGCTAATTGATCCTGTCAAAGATACCGTCTGCATTTATTGATCTTAATTGATCTCGACTGTTGTATTGTTGAAAAATTAGAATATTGTATTAGGGAATCATCTTTTTCCTTTATTTTGCATATTCCCTTCCCTAATCATCTAGACCTCATGTACTATAAATAGGACTATAATTACATGATAGAAGTATGAAAAGCAATACAATTTTTCCCCATTCCTGGGTAGCTTTCCATCACCTAATTCTCTGACATGGTATCAGAGCCTTCCACATTCATCTAGCTTATGCTAAAACACCTTCTTTTCATCTTTTTTTTCATCTTCCTTGTTCAGCAACACCACCAATGCAAAACCTGTGGAGAAACTTCAGTCAATAGAGAGAATGGAAGATTCATCTTTGAATCAACAAACAATTTTTGAAGGAGAAAACCAGACGGAGGAACAAAGGCAGACACGGACCGATGAGGAGCAATAGGGCCCTGTTCAGCCCAATTCAGGGCATTTCTATCCGGGCCCATATGTCCAATGGTTCTCGGTCCAAGTTATTCCAGGCCAGCCAAATCAAATGATTTCAGCCTCTACTGAGAATAATGGGCTAGGAGGAGGCCCATCGCTTAATGCTGAGCCCAACTCGGGATTTGGATATGGTTGGACTTTTTCGAACCAAGGCGGTTCGGGTCCACCCAATTTCGAGGTGAACACATACCTTGCCTACGGACCCGGGTATTTTCCTTTCACAGGAATCACCGGCGGTAGACCCGCGCTGGGAGATCTACTGTACACGTTCGTCGTCGACGAACCTGAGCTTCGTCTCATCACACAACAACTCTTGGGGCCGGAAAATTACTCAGTTTGGTCACGAGAGCTCCGGCGAGCACTAATAACAAAGGATAAGGAGGGTTTCATTGACGGCATAATTCCAATCCCGTCCAACGAGCGATTCGAATGCCACTGGAGGAAGTGTAATCAACTCGTTCGGATGTAGATCGGAAATTGTCTCACCATGGAGGTCGCGGCCGGATTACCCCCGGTCGAAGACACGAAGATTTTTTGGTATAATTCACGAGAAATGTATGGAAAACTTGATCGGACGAAGATTTTCAGTATGATGCAGGCCCTATCTAAACTAAAACAAGGAAATCTTTCAATTTCTATAGTGCTCAACAAACTGTCGGCACTATGGAATGAACTTAAGGTAGCCAAAGAAAACTTGGAGGGAGTCGACTTAACCCTAGCACAATATCACGCGATAAAGGAGAAGGAAAAGGTAACTCGGTTCCTACTCATCTTGAATGAAAGTTACATACCTTTCCACAGCCAAATCCTTGCCATGGAGCCGGTCCCCTTGCTCGGCGGATCTACCAACTTGTGGTTCAGGAGGAATCGCAACGCCTGGCTTCCTCAGAGTACATGAAGGTTGGGGATCGAGTTATTCTTGCGGCCAAGGCGACGCTCGAACAAAAATTGCTCGCGACAAGGTCCGACCATGGCAGAACCAGACACTCGCTCACGGCATTAGGGTTATCGGGCAAAGAAACGAAGCCCTCGTATCTTTTGGAATGGATGGTTCTGATTTATTCGGACGATCAAATGGCCCAGGATTCACGCGGGCTTCAACTTGAGCGAATGGCTGGGATTTAATCATGGGATCATACGGCCGTGATGCATTCTCGCGATCAGACGGCTGTGATGCATTCATGATAAGACGACTCAGGGCTCATCCTTGCAGCGCCCATATCGGATGGTCCATAACACGCGTCCACTACACCGGCATGGAGGGGATCCAATAGCCACAATTTTGCTTCAAGTAAGTAACATGCTAAAAAATCCAACAAAGGGAAAGGTAAATATTGTGATTATTGCAAACGTCCCTACCATACTCGGGAAAATTGTTGGAAATTGCATAGAAAACCGGCAGATTAGGAAAGAAAAGAACAAGATATCTCTGTCGTAGCACATGCCAAGGCTCATCAACCCATCAATAGTGGCCAATTCCAATAAATCATAAGGGTTCTCAACCAATTGGGAATGCAAGATAAGGTGGCTAGTTATACAGGTATCTCTCATTGCTTGAGCTCCATTTCAACTAAAGCATAGATTATTGATTCAGGTGCTAGTGACCACAGTTTGCGATGAACGATTCTTTTATGAAATTCATGATTCATTCCCTCGTACTTCAGTACGTGTTCCAAATGGCAATGACACCTCCGTCACAAAAATTGGGAATGTCTCACTCAGTC
The DNA here is from genome assembly GCF_021117445.2 of Syzygium oleosum. NCBI lineage: Eukaryota > Viridiplantae > Streptophyta > Magnoliopsida > Myrtales > Myrtaceae > Syzygium > Syzygium oleosum. The sequence continues at coordinate 892,972 of NW_026607500.1, read as the reverse complement.
CATCTATCATATTGAAAAATGTCTTGCTAATCCCCAATTTTCAATTTAATCTCATTTCTGTCTCCAAACTTTGTGAAGATAATTTCTGTCGGGTATTCTTCGATTCTAACATGTGCTCCTTTCAAGCTCTTTTGATTGGGAAACTGATAGGCTTGGGTAAAATTCGCGAGGGACTCTATTTTTGGACCACACTTCCCAAAAATCTTGATATTTCATCTCTTCTCTTGAATAAGGGCATTTTTTGTAATGCTAACATCAATAATAATATTTTCCTGTCTCATCAGCATTTAGACCATAGTGCTTCTTTTCCTCATCCAAAATATCCTATATGTCCATTAGCTAAACAAACGCGATTATCGTTTTCGCAAAGCACCTCACGTACTGATACAGCTTTTTCTCTTGTACACATGGACATCTGGGGACCATATCATACACCACATTGTGATGGGTCACGCTTTTTTCTCACAATAGTAGATGATCATACATGTGCGACTTGGGTTTTTTCTGATGCAATCCAAGGCTCAAGTTCTTTCCCATGTTCGAAACTTTCTTACATTGATTAAAAATATGTTCCACAAATCTGTGCAACGAATTCGAACCGATAATGCCTGTGAATTTTTTAATCATGAGTGTTCTTCCCTATATATTTCAAATGGCATTCTTCATTAAAGTTCCTGTATCTATACACCTCAACAAAATGGAGTCGTTGAGCGAAAACATCGTTATCTTCTGGAGGTTGCTTGTGCCCTCAAATATCAAGCTTTAATTCCATAAATCTTCTGGGGAGACTGTGTGGTCACGGTAGCATACTTGATCAATCAGATGCCATCTCAGATTCGCAATGGAAAGACTCTTTTCGAATTACTATTTGGGAAACATCTAGATATTCGCCATCTCCATGTTTCTGGATGCTTGTGCTACTTTTCCACTGTTGGCCCTAGGGACAAATTGGGTCCCCGAGCTCTTAAATGCATATTTATGGGATATCCTGCTCTACAAAAAGGATATTTAGTTTATGATCAATCCACCGAGCGATTCTTTGTCAGCGAAGACATTATTTTTCATGAGGATATTTTTCCCTTCTAGATGAGTTATCTTCACATCCGGCCACTAATCACCATTCCTTTTTAAGTGGAGAAGATATTCCACATCCACAATGAGTCTTGCTTCCTCACAATGCGCCACCCATGGCATCTAATGCACCTGCTGAAAATCTACAATCTTATTTAGATGTTCAGATTGTAGCCCTTGATGATCCACCAGAGGCTATATCAGAAGATCGTCCGACTTCGACCTCACCAATTAATAGCTCTTCTGCGCCAACTCCTCCTCAATGGTTAGGTCGTACAAAACGATCATCCACATGGACGGAAGATTACATTTGTCCCACCTTGGAATCATCTGGTACACACTATCCTGTCTCTTCTTATGTTGGCTTCACTCGTCTATCATCCAAACACATGTGCTGCATGAGTAAAATTTCTGAGGGACGGGAACCTGCCTCATGTGATGAGGCCTCAAAGGATCCTCGTTGGCAACAAGTAATGAAAGATGAATTAGGAGCCCTGATGGCGAACAAAACTTGGGATTTTGTTTCACTACCTCCTGATAGAAAACTCATCGGCTGCAAATGGGTATATAAGATCAAATACAACGCAGATGGTTCGATTGAAAGGTATAAAGCCAGACTAGTAGAAAAGGGGTTCACACAACGAGAAGGTTTTGCCTACATAGAAACTTTCTCACTGGTAGCGAAAGAAGTCACTGTACGGTCTTTTCTCTCTATTGCTGCTTTTCGTGATTAGCCCCTTCATCAAATGGATGTACACAATGCATTTATTCATAGAGATTTGGAAGAGAAAATTTACATGGAACTTCCACCGGGACTTCGTAGACAAGGGGAGAATCGTGTATGTCATCTTCGAAAGTCCCTATATGGGCTCAAACAAGCTTCTCGTCAATAGTATGCTAAATTCACTACAGCACTTATAGCTGCAAAATTCCAGCAATCTAGACACAATTATGCTTTATTTATATGGGGACAAAGTACATCATCAATCTACTTACTTATATATGTTGATGATATACTCATTATGGGAAATGATGCGTCAGCCATTGAGAAGTTTAAAAAGTACTTGCATTCTACTTTTTCACATTAAAAATTTGGGACCTCCCAAATACTTTCTTGGGATAGAAGTTGCGTGGTCAGATAAAGGAATTTGTCTTAGCCAATGCAAATTTGTATTGGAAATCATATCGGAAGCAGGACTATCAGGGTCTAAGCCAGTTATTATCCCAATTGAACAGAATGTCAAGTTGACAACAACTGAATATGACCAAGGGTTGTCACCCATGAACAAGGATTTTTTGCTTAAAGACCCTTCTACTTATCAAGGACTTGTTGGGAAACTTATTTATATGACTATGACTAGGCCCAACATATGCTATGTCGTGCAAATTCTTAACCAATTCATTCATGCTCCAAAACAATCTCACATGAATGCAACATTGAAGGTCGTAAAGTACTTGAAAGGATGTTCGGGATTGGAGATACTATTATCTTGGGAGAACAATATGGAGATGACAACATACTGTGACACATATTATGCTACTTGCCCTATGAGTAGAAAATCCGTTATAGGATTCTGTGTGAAATTGGGAGACTCATTACTGCGACAACGACGCCGCATTCAAGTTCGCCATGAACCTAGTTTTCCATGAAAGGACGAAGCATATAGAGGTTGATTGTCAGTTCATCAGAGAAAAGATTCAGATGGAGTGATCAAAATGAGGGGAATAAGAAAAATAGAACAGCTTGCAAACATCTTCACTAAGGCCTTATGTCAGAAGCAACATTCTTATCTATTGGGAAACTAGGCGTTCTTGATGTATATAGACCACCAGCTCAAGGGAGAGTGTTGAAGATACTATTGCTGCTAATTGATCCTCTGACATTCTGAATTTCGACCCTTTTCGGGATTTCTGAAGTGAATATCTTATCGATACACTTTCAGTTAAATCTCACTTTGAATTGATCTCTTATGAAAGGACTAACTGTTAAGGAAATGCCAGTTAGGAATTAAGTATGTGCGACTTAAGAACTCGGCCATGGATTGACCATTCGACCATAAGGATTGACGGGGGACAATTTTGGGCCATTATAGACCGATCCAAGGATGGTTATGGAATGATTTGCCAATGGTATACAATTGGATCTAGGGTGATTCCGCTTGACCATTGTATGGATTGCGAACCACCCTAAACCTATTCGGAACGATCGTATCATTCGGAACTAGTGATTGACCCATGCAATTACATAACAACCAAGGTCGCCATGACTTGAGTAAGCTTAAACGTGGCTCGATATCGAGTTGGCCACGGGTCGAACATGCGTAACTTCTAAAAGCCGCCCGTTAGTTTGAGATACACTAAAGTTGCAATTAATCGATTTTGGCAATGAATTAGAATTCGAACTTGGGTATCAAACTTTCAAGGGTTCCATGACTGAGTTGTTGGACGTCGCCTCATTTGGGTTGGCTAATCGTCGGACCGCTCGGAAATTATCGGAAGAGTGAAATTCGGACTGGAACTTGGAAATTACCATTTTACCCCTAAGATATTTTAGGTTCCTTTGAAGTATTGAAGGGCAAATTAGGCATGTTGGACTCCCCCTCTTGGCCGAAATTGATGGACCCCCTTGCCCCTCTCCTCTTTGCTTATTTACTAGTTTGCCACTAGGTAGAGTGATTTTGGACCCTTAGATCTTGGCTTGTTCTTCAAGATTGAATCTTGACCCTTGGTTCCTAGTGGGGTTGTTAGTGGGGTTTTGAGTGGGGTTTAGTAGACATCTCTCTCTCTCTCTTCATTTGATCAAGTCTTCCTCTCACTCCACCTCTCTCCCCCACACTTTGGCCGAACTCACCACCACCAGCCCAACTAGCCCTTGCCGACTGCCACTCCAGCCGCCGTGTTCGCCGCTGTCCTCAGCCGCGGTCGCTACTCACCCGCCACCACCTCCTTTTCCCTTCCCCTCATCCATCACCGTCACCACCATCATCACGACACCACTAAACCCCCCGAAGTTGCTGCCTTCCAGTCAACGCCGTTTGACCGCCGTGAGCATCGCCACTCATGGCCGTGATCACCACACCACCACCAACACCATTCTCTTTCTCCCTCTCCCTTGCTCATCCACGATCAGCGATCATCACCCCTATACCATCGCCATCATCACCATCACCCACGACCAGCACCGCCACCATCCAAGCCACCCGCCATTCGCCGTTTGCCGCTGAACCGCCGAAGATGCTGCTGTTCCGCCAAGGCTAATTGTTGCCCCCCCCCCCCCCCCCCCCCTTGTGTGGTGTTTTGCTTAGGTTTTCCTAGTAAATGGTTTCCTAATCCTTGATTAGGATAATGGGTGACTAATGGATGTGTTTATGGGCTGATTAGGGGTTGTTTAGTGACTGTTTAGTAATGGTTTTGCGGGCTGATTTGTGGACTGATTAGGGGCTGCTTTGTGGGTGTTTAGTGGCTGATCATTGGTTGATTTAATGGCTGAATGGTGGATTAATCTTTGGTTGATTAGTGGATGTTATGGTTGCTTGTTTAGAGTTTGATTAGAGACCATTTAGTGGCTGATTGTGGGCTGTGCATTGGCTGACTTGGAGACCGAAATGTGGTTGGTTCAAATTGAATTAGGGGTTGATTTTGGCTACTTAACGGCTGATCATGTTGGTTTACTCAATGGCCGGTTATGATTGATTGTTTAATGGCTTGATTTAGTTGAATTGTGGCTAATTTGATTGTGACTTGTGTAGTGGCTAAATTCGTATTGGCTAATTGAATCCGATCGTGAGTAGACATGCTATTCGGGTTTGCATTTAAATGCGTTTCATGACATGGTAGTTTGTAGAAATTTGTACGTCATAGACACTCGACATCGGCTAAATTATAAAGATAAGAATTGGCATTGAGTAAATGATGTGCGTGCATGGTCATGATAGTTCCGTCTAGGCTGGGTTCTAAACGATGCCCGGCAGGAGTTCGGATGCCGTCTAGGTGGGGGTTCTAGACGACGCCGTGTCGCGGTAGAGGCCGAATCGATATTCCTAAATGGAATGCCGTTTGGTACCTGACTTGCCGGGGGGGGGGGGGGGTGTTCGATTCCAGACGTTACCGTGCCCGAAGTAGCGAGACGATACCCGGCTAGACCGGAAGACCGGCGGGGGTTCGGTGTGGCCCAGGAGGTCATTAATAATCTGGACAACTACGCGTGTGTTATGCATTAGCGAATGCTAGGTGCCTGAGATTGATGTTGTTTTTGTCTAGATTATTAATTGTGTTACCCATATTTATGCCATGGATCGTATAGTATGTGCTCAAGGAGCTATTGCCATGTCATGGTGGTTTCTAACGTGCAGGGCTTGTGTATGTGCCAAGGCGAGGTTGTTCATGGTATGTTGAATGCTAGAATTGCATGTTTAGGATTGTCCGGAGGTACGTGTTAGCCTAAGCGAGGCTTGGGGAGTTTACTTATTGAGTTTTATCTCATTGTTGTTGTAGTTAAACATTTCAAACCCTCGACCATGACTAGCCCTCCTCAGCATTTTGGGGTACTTATGAATTTGGATCATATGTTAACGGAGTACCCAGTAGGAGAGAATAGAGTTTACATAAGGCATGCAACGACTGTTTGTGTGGATGAAGGTTTTGCATGGTGGAAGCCACATACCTTTTTGGCTTTGTTCTATCAAGAAGGGGACATTTTGTTCGGTCCTCTTCGAGGATTTGATGGCCCCCATGGTAACGAAGGAGGAGTTGAGAAGTGGGTTCCCATGGAGATAGATCCTCCCGACGGAGCCATTACTGATCCTGATACGGGTCCCGAGAGTTCAGATTTCGAGCCGGACTACCTTGAGTTTGATCCGGGAACGCTTCCGGGGTATCACGGGGATTGATGATAGGTTTAGTTACCCCGTCTTTTGTGCGCCCTCCTTTTGTGTAGAGAAGTTAAGCTAACCGACCACCCAATTCTTTTTGCTTATGCGTGGTTTGTAGATAGTAGTTCCTAACAAAGTTCGTGTATTGTATCTTCTGTAAGTAACGTTGTGGTTATAAAAGTGGTTTTGTTGATTTGTGTATATGTTGTCTTCTTTTACTATCCCGTTTATTATCATGTTGAATGGAGTGTTTGAGTTGTTTTCGCATGTTTTACTCGTAATTTAATTTTTATCGGGTCCGTGACAAGTCCTGGGATGTCACATTCGAACGACCATAGGCAGGATGTTACGAGCTCGTAGGATTCGGGACGTGACAGATCCTGTCGAAGATACTATTTGCATTGATTGATCTTAATTGATCTTGATTGTTGTACTGTTGGAACATTAGAATATTGTATTAGGGAATCATCTTTTTCCTTTATTTTGCATATTCCCTTCCCTAATCATCTAGACCTCATGTACTATAAATAGGCCTATAACTACACGACAGAAGTATGTAAAGCAATACAATTTTTCCCAATTCGTGGGTAGCTTTCCATCACCTAATTCACCGACAGTCTCTATCGACTCTCGCTCGAATGCCACCTTCTCTTGCCTAAGTTGCGTCCCTTTCGCTCGAGCTCAACGCCTCCCTCTCACGGTCTCATCTTGAGCTCGACTCTCATCCCATTCTAATTAAGGAAGCAACAGTTGCTTGCTATGACTAGCTAAGGTCTAGAGATTCGCACCGATGTACAAACCTCTAAGACTTTCTCTCCTTGTTTTTCCCTTCTGTTCTTGTCAATATTTAGTTTGCATTTCCAGTGCCTTTTCCTTAGTTTTTGGCTTAGGCATGATGAAATGAAATGAGGCGAAGTCAATTGGCGTGGAGCTAAAATTGGTCATTTTAATATCAGAAACTAAGAACGATCACCACCGAGCATACTCTCCGGTAGTGTTCTTTCCCATCAGTTCCATTTACCCATCCGAGAACCGGATCGGACCAGATCGGACCGAGAATAGATCATCCCCAATCATGTGCGTGTGTCGAGCCTTTCCCAATGGCATTTTTGTCCGAAAAAGCATATTATGCCCATTCCACTTCCATACGCGCACCTTTAAAAGTAAAAGCACTGATTGTACGTCAATTTTATGTACTATAAAGAAAGGATTAGGATTGTTGGACTATAGAACGAAAACTTACAATTTTGGCATCAATCAAATAGGGGTGCTAATGGACGGGGCATGCCGGGTCTTTCGGCCCAGAACCCGGAAAATATAAACAGGCCGAACCAAGATTGTTGGTTTGTTTTGGGCCAAAGCCTGATTTCTTTTACTTTCTAAATTTTTTGCAAAAAATTGTAGACTATCCATTGTACAAGTACAAAGTAATAACATAGCACTACTTAAAAAAAATTTAAGAAACGATAATCCCAATCTCCGTTTTTAAGAGGCATAACTTTTAATCCGCATGGAGTTACCAAACACATAAGTGGAAGGTAATTTTGCTCATTTCTACTTTATAACAATGCAACTAGCTAAGTCAATTTCAAAAGTTCTAGTAGCCCCGTTAAATGGTGGTTCAAAAAAAGGTACCCTTGGAAAAAGGCGCGAAACATGCACGTAACAAGAGCGTGTGCGTCGGCCAGCAATTATGTTCACCAGCAATAAGCTTAGAAGAGTATTGGATCAAAGTGATCAAGTTGAAACAATGTCAAGTCTAAGTGAAGTTTTAAGAAACAAGCCCCACTTGGCGGCGGACGGCCGCTAGCGCTATGGAGGTAGCAGTGGGCGGCAACGAGGGCGAGCAATAAGAGAGTTGTTATTTTTGTTTATGTTTCAGAAATAGAAAAATAAAAAAAAATCTACTTGCCATGTCTGTTATAAATCCATTTTTGGATTAAAAATATGTCTCGAAAATGAAAAAATGAAATTGCATTGTCAAACGAAATTATGTTCCAAACTTATTTTCGAAAAATAAAAAAAATAAAATGATTATTATTCACATCTTAAGTCAACAGCAAGAGCGGAAAGGAAAAATTTTAAGTGGGATCCATAGCAAGGACAAGGCTGTCAGATCACAACCCCTGTGGAAGAAGACACAGCATGACGTGAAAATAGCGCAAGCCTTTAAGACATTCTCAAGTATTTAATTCATGCATTTTTCATCAGTTAGTTAGAAAAGCCATGTTAATCTCGTTTCTCGAGCCTTTAAAACGTATCCTTGCATGAAGTAATATCAAGATTTTAGATTCCTCGCTACACTACGCCCCCTCCAAAGTGACCACCAATTCACACATCTTATAACTCTGCACCACTTTTGCTCCACAAGTGGCCATCCCGTTCCTCTCAAATTGACTCTCTCTCTCTCTCTCTCTTTGGAGGTAAAAATCCATGGAAAGTCTAAAATTGGTATCTTTGTCCGACTGAAAAAAAAAATCGATATCTTTGAGACAAATCTACCCTATAGCCACTAACTCCGTTAAACTCGGGAATATTCTGTCAATACTTCTAGTTTTGTCCTTCATGTTCTTTTTTCAATTAGTTCCCCACGTGAAAGAAAAGTTCTATAATTGCCCTAACTTTCTTCGATCTTTTCAATCTAGTCCCTAAGAAGCATTCTTTAAAACTATAATTACACAAAATTATATCAAGATTGAAATTACTCACTACAAGCCCACTCCAAGTGACCGCCATTTCACACACTCATAACATTCCACCACGTCTACTCCTCAAATGGCCATCCAATTCATCCCAATTTGATTCTTTCATAAGTAGGCATAAATCGATGGAAAATCCTAAATTATGTCCCCTTAGACATATTTACCCTAAACTTTTCAACACACCTTAAAAACTCCTAAACTGGTGCCCTTGAGAGAAGTCTGCCCAATGGCCACTAACTCCGTTAAATTCAAGAATATTCCGTAAAAAAAATCCAATTTCATCCTTCAAGTTCTTTTTTTTTTTTTATCAATTTGTTCCCTACAAGAACAAAAATTTCTACAATTGCCTCTAACTATCTCAATTTTAAAAAATTCTCTAGTTAAGAAATCTGGTAATAACTTGATTCTCTTGTAATATATTCTATGTCAAAATTAACCGTTGATAAAATTGTTTGCCATCCAGCAAATATTTATTTTTGGGTGAAAAAATGACACAAACAGTCCCTAAACTTTGACCCAATGTGCAATTTGGTCCATGAACTTTTAATTTGTTTAATGTAGTCCCTGAATTTTAGCCTAATGTTTAATTTGGTCACTGAGCTTTTAATCTATTCAATGTGGTCCCTAGATTTTTAGTATATGTTCAATTTAGTCCATGAACTATTTGAAAATGTTCAATATAGTCCTTCCATTAATTGAAGTTCAGGGACTAAATTGAACATTAGGCCAAAGTTTAGGGGCTAATTGAACAAATTAAAATTTTAGGGACCAAATTGCATATTGGACCAAAGTTCAGAGATTGTTTGTATCATTATCCCTTTTAGGGTTAGAATTTAGCAATCAGTTGTTTACACGATGAATTTTTGACATCTTTCTAGCAGACATCTTTCTAGCAAACATCTTTGTAGGTTTTCAATATACTCTAATCCAGAATTGCTTGTTAACCAAATCTTCTTCAAATTATATCACACATAAAACAAAGTCCGAAATTTCTTTTCTGATTGTGGCATATTTTTGTTGGGCAAAAAGGTAATCAAAAGATAATTTTTTTATGAATTACGACGGTAGGTACAGATAGGACAATGTGCCAGCTTCGGGATTTGTCAAAGTAATATCAATTTGGGCTTTTATGTGTACTTATTGCATGTATTCGGACACACACACGGCACATTCCCACACCCTAGAAATATAATGACCAACTCTTACGAGTATCGATAAGTTCATGTCCCTCGAAAGAATTGCAATAGGACTAAAATTTCCTCACCAACGCCCATTCATAGCAAAGTGATTGTATAACTATTCCCGAGTCCTTAAATATTTATCTATGTGTCGATTAAAGTATATTTTTATTATTTGAGAGAATTAAGTAAATCCAATCCCACTTTATAAGAAGACAGTTCGATTATCCTTCCCGTCTTTGTTGTATTTAGAAATTTTCTTTTGTTGTAGCTTAATTTTGTTAATTAGTTATAATCGTGAGACACCTTAAGGTCAACGTCAGTGTAATAATCGCTTGAGTGGGGTCAAATATTAATTATATGAGAACAAAACTAAATTTCCATGAAAAAAATGCATATTAGGAGGCAAAATATTGAAGTTTGGTTACCTTACCAATATATATATTGAAGTTTAGCTTGAAGTGGTGCCTCCGTGAGACGAGACCGAAAACGACAATGTAGCAAATTCACTAATACAAAAAAACGACAATAAGAGGTGACAAAATAAAGATAGTGACGTTGTACCGGAAAAGAAAGAAGATTGTGATATGAGAGGCCTAATTCAAAAAAAAAAAGTATTAACTTTAGGTAGAGTGACAATTCTGGCCCCAACTTTTTTTTGTCTCATAAAAAATTACTAACTTTCGCTTAAATTCCAAATCTGGCCCTCCTTGACTTAGAACAATTAATTATCCAACTTGACTATTCCACCTCAGTAATAAATCCACGTGGTTTGCTGACTGGATTTAAAGCATTATTCATTGTCTTCTTCTCTGAGCCACAGTTTGAAGAACAATGGTGAAACCGTTCATTTTCTTCACTTCACTGGCTAATAAAAAAGATCTCCAGATTGAATCTTTCTGGTCAGACTTCGAGGTTGTAGACCATCGCCCATCGACAGACGCCATGGACGAGATACCCCAAGCTCACGACCATGACCTTTTTTCTCAAATAAGGGTGACCTTAAACAGAAAGTCAATGGGGGGGGCCAAATTTGGGATAAGGATAAAAGTTGGTGATTTTTTGAGACAAAAAAAAGTTGGGGTCAGAATTGTCACTTGACCTAAAGTTGATGCTTTTTACAAGACAAAAAAAAGTTGGGGCCAGAATTGTCATTTGATCTAAAGTTTGTGCTTTTTTTTTGGAATTAGCCCCTGAAAAGCCAATAAGTAATAATATGACCTAAAAATTCATGAAGCCGATTTTGAAGAATACTAAGCGTCTATTTGTTTCCTGCAAAATAAATGATTTGGAAAATATTTTCCTAAAAATAAGTTGTCATATAACTTGGAATAATTAGCCAACAAAAAATGTTTTTTCATCATCGATAATAATTTATGCCTAAATATTTTTGTGGACAATGGAAATAGTTTTCATTCGTTCATTTTTGCAAGCAATACAAATTATTGTTTTTAGGAAAAAAGTTTTTCAAAATGTGAGTTTTTAGCTAGAAAAACGAACCCTCGGAGACTTCCAAAAATATAACGAGGCCTCTTGCATGGCAAAATTGTCTATTAAAATCAATAATCCCACTCTTAGCTTCTCACTTTATCTGATTCATGCAACTTTTTGCATTTAGTTGCTCGGATTTGGATTGGAATATGATTGGATAAGGTGAGATTAAAAATCCTTCAAATGTCTTCAGCATTGTAAAAAATCCTTTCCCATGTTTGGTGCAATCCAAAATATGATACAAAATCTATGAAAATCTCACTTGCTCATAGAGGTTTCAAATCTAGGGCAGCATCCTCTTGACGTAATCTCGCACAGCTGAGACTAGCACCATTTTGAATGATCACCAGTAGAGGATAGGATCGGACGCCAAAGCATCACAGCAAAATCAAGTCACCACCATTCAAGACCAACATACGAATGCTCAAAATTTTGTGCGTTTTGAGTTTTTTCTCCTTCTTCTTTTTCAGAGACGACTTTTCGGGTCGATCCATCAATTTCGGGTTATTCATTAGCAACAGCTTATTCGGTTCAATAGTCATTGAAGGACAATCGGTCGGTTCAATAGTCATTGATGGACAATTGGTCGGGCGGCGATGACGATGGCTGTTGGTCAGAGACGATGGCAATTGCACGGTGGTCGACAGTGATAGACTGTTGTGGCGGCTATCCTTACGTGGTGGCCAGCGAAGCCGAACTCCATCACTTCATCGTTGAAAGGAAATTGTTATTTTTATCTTTTTTGTCTGATCCAGGTTCATCCCACCCCTAGCTCGGATTTCCAATCCAGCATTTCATCAGGGTATATCCAATCGCTACACACTAGATATGATATTTTGTTATTCTATCAAGACTCAAATCTAGACTACCAAAAGTTCATAAAATTCAGTCGCCCTTGTTACCTCACACTCACACCATACTGATGCAGGGAAAAATGCTTTTTAGAGTCGCTTTCATCACAAGTCCGCAACACTCTACACGAAAGGGAAAGCCGTAAGCGGTATAACCTCTCGAGCAACGATAGGCACGGTTCAGTCCTTCAGCTAAGACACCCGAGAAGCATTTCGAACTATAGTCGAGTTAGCAAAGAAGATATCCGACAAACATCTACTGCTTTAAAAATCGCCAAGATAAATTTATATGTCAGCATTTTTCCAACACCAATGATCCAATCATACATACCTATAACATCTACAGGAAGGGCCTTTACACTTTGATACATGCGCACGAGTCTACCCATCGATCTACAAGTGAATCTGCACTGCCATCAAAGGGGTTCAAGCAGACTTCATTCTGGATGGAGTTCAGTATAATTCTTGAAGCCTTAGGAGTCGAATTCACGTGAATCGAGTCCTAGGCAAGCTCAGAAGAGTCATGTGAACTTTGGTTTAGAGGCGGATGAACTATTATGGTGCAGCGGACCAAGCTTTTGGATCCAATGACGCAACCCTTTCTTGTCTTGGAAAGTCATGTTCTCCACCAGATTTAGTGTTCCATCACGAGCAAGCGAAACCTCAAACTGTTCCAATACTCTGACAATCTGCCAGAACTCGGGCCTCTTCTCTGGTTGCAAGGACCAGCACTGCTCAATGAGATCATGCAGAGCCAGTGGGCAATCCTTGGGGATTACTGGTCTCAGATTCTGAATCATATATCAAACCTCGTTAGTGATATCAATAACAATGATGATATCATTTGAAGCAAACACACAACAAAATGATTGGGCAATACATAACAATTAACAAGATTTGCATGAAACGTTTGGAATGACTTCTAAATAGACCCTTGACAAAATGATTATCATGCTTCCCAAGCTCATTAACAATGCCGCAGACAATAGGCACGCAAAAAACTTCATCTTACAAATGTATTTTACACGAACATAGTTACGACTCCTATGACTAACTATTTCGACCTTTTTGTATTTTTTCTAGAGTAAATTATCTCATCTGCTCAACTAAAAGCTTTTATATACTCGCTGACATTCCAATATATGCAGGTGTTACATGAAAATTCAGAATATGAAGTTGACTATATACTGGCGCATCAGAAGAGTGCATTAGTTACTTGGCGCAACCCAAGAGTGCATTCACAGGAGTACATGATTCTTTTCTCTTTGTATACTAGTCTTGACACCCATACAACGCACGTGGCCACTAAAAAAACATGTTTAACAGACCAACCTAGTTGACAGTTTCTCTACAATGTGTATAATGACTCAATGTCAGGAACCTGGTAATAGACCCTGTAGCTAGAAATTCAGATAGTTTTTGATTGTTAAGAATTTTCTAGACAGTCCTCTGTAGCTAGGATGCTGAGCTGATCTGTAACCAACACCAGACTTTTACTAAGGGTTTAATCTTACAACCAGTCTGCGCCACTGGTTTTCCACGAAATAGTAAATAGGGCGTGAATGTTGTTGTGATGTGAGGAACCACTTGTCTCTTTACCTATCCATTTTTATATCTATCCATTGTTATAATTATCTATTAGATCCTATAGTAAAAACTTCGCCCGCAGGACACTCAAGCCTTATAACATGTGCTAAAGTGTAAACAATTCTATTTGATGTAGATAACTTTCTTTTAAAATGTACCGTTTCAATTTCAAAGCATCTATACAAATGTTTTTGCTATTTTTTATAACCTTAACTAGTGCCCAGAGATGATAGATAAATATTAACCACCGCAAAAGCAGCTCATAAGGATCATACTCAGAATGGACCCGGCATGCACACGATAGGAGAAAGCAAGCATAAACCTTATTAACCACCGCAAAAGCAGCTTGTATGGGAGTCATGTCTTCATATGGGATTACGCCAGCCACCATTTCCCATAATATAAGACCAAAACTATAAACATCAACCTTTCGCCCATAAGATTTGCGTTTGATCATTTCAGGGGCCATCCACCGGTAAGTTCCTGGGTCATCAGCTAAAGTATCACAGTAAGCCTCATCACAAGCAATGCCAAAATCAGCAATTTTCAGGTGGAAGTCCTGATCGATTAGGATATTCTCTGGTTTGAGGTCGCGATGAATGACCCCTTGTGAATGAACATACTCCATTCCACGAGCAACCTCAAGAGCTGTTGTAATAAGCTTTTGCATGGGTATTGATTTGTCTTCAAGCTTATGCAAGTGAGCCCTCAAAGAACCTTCTGATAGATATTCCGTAATGATGCAATAAACTGGTGGCTTCTTGCATGCGGCAACAAACTGATCCGAATGGGAAATAAGAACAGAAAAGTTATAAACATGTGAATGCAACAATCCATAAGATTCATGCAAATCCAGCCTACAGCAATGTAATGACATTAATAGAACTCGACCATCAATCGAGCTTAATGTCTCTGCATAGGAAAACAATGAGAATAAATATGCTAAAATTGTTGCAAGCTTAACGGTTTTCTACTTACCTTTATAACATTCTGATGGTGAAGACGGGATAAAAGAGTTACTTCCCTAGTGAATTGTTTTTCCAATCTTGTAGCCAAGACTTCATTTTCGTCATCATCTGGAACCCTAATAATCTTTACAGCAACAGGTTCATCCTTGTATATCCCATGATAAAGCCGACTATGTGCGCCATGGGCAAATCTGAGACCAAGTAATAGTTTAGACATATCCACAACCCATTCATCTGTTCCATCAACAGCCATAACCCTTCCCCCAGAATGATCAAAGTATTTAGTCCAGGCAGAATCCTTCCTGCTTTTAACTTTGTCATTGCGTTTCATTGAAGCAAAATGCCTCAATGGGCTACTATTTGATGATGAATCGGAATTCCGAGCCTTGGATTCATGGGATTCCCTATGCAAGGGTTTTCTCCTAATACCCTTCTCAGCTTCTCTCCTCTGTGGCAAGGGAGTTGAAAATCTCTTTTTGTCAGAGCGTGCTTCCTTAAACACATCAGATAGGACCGTCTTTGGATGTGGGGATAAAGATCTCTGTTTATTTGTAACTGGATTTCTTCGAATCTGTGAACTACTAGAACTGGGCTTCTGGCTTGAGACCGCTATAGCTGGCCATGACTTAAGTCCAGGATTCCGATTTGCTTCAATTGTAAAGGGAATCGAGACCAATCTTGAAGAATCTAGCCTATAACAAACTGTCTGTGAGAATTTTGTTCTCCTTATCCAGGAATTAGCCTCCTCATCCATTTTCTAACAATTTATATCATAAAAATACTAGAACACTTCATATGTGATCATGTCCTTGATCTTCTTCACCTTTTTCAGCTTTAAGCAATTCTTATAACCAAGAGGTTTATACTCGCGCAACTCTACAGGAATTAAAGACCAAGGACTAAATTTCTTCAATCCCATCAAACCTGTCAACAAGCAAATTAAGAATGAACAAGATGTCATAAGTATCATAAGCCAAGCCAAAAAAGATGAGATTCAAAAGGAAGTATTTAACCTATTATCGGATTACTAAAGCCACAATCCCCCCTAAATTTAATAAGTTGTCGAAAATAATAACTTCAAAGTGATGACGAATGATTAAGGCATAACAAAAACAATTAAAAAAATGAACGAGATACCAAAAGCCAAGCCATCAAAAGATAAGATTCAAAAAAGGATATGTTACACCTATTCCCACCACAATCCCTCTAAATATGCTAAATTCTTGACAATTAAAACTTCCGAGTGACAGATTGAATCCCTCCCACCCTCTATGACATCGTCCAATAATACAATAAAACACCAAAGCTTCAGATACCAAATTTATCCAAAACACACACACACAAACCTTCTTTTACACTAAAGAAGAAAGATTTACGTGTCCATTGTACAGTACAATCACACACAATAAGAGAGCCAGACACTGGCAATGATATTGGAAGCACTTGATTATACAGAACATAGTAATGGCAATGGCCAATCAGTTCCTTAAGCCAAAAAAAAAAAGGACCTAAAACTGATGTAAGGTTGATTGCACTTATAGATAGTAATCTAACTTTATGGGTTGCAACTTAATTGGCATGGTAGTAACTCGTTCATAATTGTAACTAGTAATTTACCTTCATGTTTGATTTCCTATGGAGTTCGTAACATGAAAATGCGAATAGTTAGCAATTAACCCATAACATAGTAAAATGTCTCAAATTGTAGTAAGTGATGGTAGCTATGCCTAGTAATTGTCCCTCAATAATTGTAATTTCTAATAATTTTTTGTAATTGACAAGTTAGTAACCATCATTCACATGTAGTAATATACCTTAAAGTCTCATAAGGTAGAATATCCGCGCGCCCGTAACTTTCCATAAAATATCGTAATCAACCTAAATTCATCGTAAATCTATTTGGTCTATTCTTAGTAACTTACCTCCATGATCGTAATATTACTTCATAGTTCGTAAACTTTGAAGCCCTATTAGTATGTAATTGTCCTCAAATGTAGTAATTTTACTTAATTAATAGTGACATTGATAATCTTATAGTCAGTAATTTTCCTTAAATGTTCATAAGTCACTATCATTTCTTGTCCATGTGATCCAACAGTCCAGATTACAAATAGTAACGGTCCCACAAATTGCTGAATTGGACCATATTTCTCATAATTTACAACACCTTGACTAGTTATAAGCATGGCTGGATGATGTGGTCCAAAGCTACATAAAACTGTATGAAGCATGCCACATTGGCAGGAAGTAAGAGTGGCAAAGCGAGGAGTATCAACCTTTCACTCTATTAGAGCTCAGATGACAAGACAGATTCATAGATGTCTGATTCATTTTTGTCTGAGTCACACATGGAATAACTAAAAATTTCTTATTCATTTTGATATAAAAATTTGCCTCATATGTACAAATTTTGCATCAAGATTCTCAATCAAATGCTTCAGTAAGTGTTTTTAGCTTTCCATTTCCAAAAAAAGAAAAAGAAAAAGATGGGAGCTTAAGCCACATCCTGCAATAGGGTGGGGGAATGGGGAAGTATAACTGAGGTATGGGGCATGGACTCAATGCTACCTTTTTAACCATCATTAGGACATTTCAATGCTAAGAGTCCACCCTTAATAACTATCTAATCATGTATAAGGTTCTTAAGCTACCTTTTTAACCATCCATGAAGGCCATGCTTCTCAAACATGATAGGACCATGTTAATACTCACCAGCAATCTCAACACATAAAAGATTGCACCAACAGTGTTTTCAAATTAGAACTCGTGAGGTGAAGTGATCATTTCAGGATTCAACCACTTCAACTGGTTGAACCACCTTTCGAACCGTTGTTGAAAACTGGATCTAAAGACGTAGCTCCATGGCTTGTCATATGCCATCGGGGCAACACAACTATGGTCCAAATCTCCTGGGGAGCACTTTTTCTTTAATCTAATATTTCTTTATGTTAAAATCATCAGTCGATCATTTTAAGCACCTTAGTAGTGAATTAGTTGATGGCTTGAGCAAAAAATTTCCTCACAAGAGATAGACCTTCAGGATTTTACCAGTAGAACTTTACATTTATTTACTTCGTTGGAAGAAATGAGTTGATTTGGTTATTGACCAGCATGCACCAGCTAGACAGGGCCATTCAACCAAGCCACTTCAGCTCCATCCAATTTTCTGCTATAATTTTGAGGTTTAAATCTCCATTCAATCAGGTTCAGACTATTGAACCATCAGTCTTGTGTGGTTTTAGAAAATTCCTCTCCTCAATGTTTTGAAACACCCCACAAAGTTTTACTAGGGATCAACTTTATATCTAAATGCATAGCCACTTGCCTTGAGTGCTCACATAAGTAATCCATACTAGTATGTATCATCTCATTCTTCCTCCAGATCATTCGACTTATTCATATAAATTGTGCAATGATATATTATTGCGTGGCTATTCTCATCTAGATCACCTGTTCTTCTTACAACATTAAAAGGGGTTTCCCTTTTAGCAGTCTAAATCACTGCCCCAATTGGTAGAGCATTTCATATCTTACTTTTAAGTCCTATCCTCAATCACGAATAGACTGACTTGAAATTGACCGAAAGTAACATATGGTTCAGAAAAAAAAAAGTTTAGGTTCTTAATCTAAGAGGATCTGAAGTAACTGTGTCTCTTTTATTTCTTTCTAGTTGGTCCCTCTTTTCTTCTGTCTTTTCTAAATTTCTCCATCAATTCCCTTCCATATTATTCATGGTTAAAATGTTCAGACACTGACTGCAAAGTGAATTCTTCTACTCCTTTTTTTCGTCCACTGGAAATCCATGTACTTCTCATGCTCTTGAAAAGAGCCCTCCTATTAGGGTTCAGTAACAGGACATCCCATGTGAAATTCTAATATTATACCTTGCACTAAAAAAAAATCACGTAAAACCCCTGCTCTCATGAAACCTTCATAAAGTAACCAATTTGCATGGAAAACCTTTGTAAACCCCTAAAAAATGAGGTAAAAGAAACAAAGGAGCAAATGGTGCAATGTGGATACTAGAATAAAGGGCATTTATGAGAAAAAGAAAAAACAAGGGGTCATTGGTCCAATATTAAATCCCCAAATTGCAAGGGGAGTACTGATAATTTACTCTTTCTAACTATACTCTCTACACTTTCTCTCGTTTTACCAACTGTCATGATAAACCTATAAGAGAAATACTCTTCCTTCTTTGTCTATCACTATGTTTCCCTGTCTGATTCTCATACCATCCATACATAGTGTTTTGATTCAAGATTTCTTCACTGGGAAGGGATAGGAATGGCACATTGGCTTGGTTGGCGGCTGGCGAACTTAGCTTAGAGAAAGGCTTACTTCTAGCTCCTTTCGGGTAGCACGAGTCGTATTTAATTTGACCCTTTGGGAAATCATTCTTTTTGGCGGGGTTATCACAAAAAGAATTTCTTACTAGACTCTAAGCTCTTTTGCCTAAGGTCAAGGTTCTACATTTTTTTCCATATTTATTATAAATAAAAATTGTCATTTCATAGCATAAATCCAACCAATTCTTTTTCTTTTCTACAACCTACATATGCAGTGTCGGATCTCATAGAATACTATACTGCTGATTCAAGTCCGCTCATTTCATTTAAGACGTGAGGTGAAAATCCTTTTGATTTCTTCTATTTCTTCAATCATTGACTAATAAAAGAAGGAAGGGGGTCTTAAGCCCCCATGGGGAAATATACAGAAAGCCAATCCTTCGTTCCAGGACTATGATATTGATGCGGGGAAGTGAGAAAAACACAATTTCGTAAAGAAAAGTGAACCTTAAGGGAAAAATGGGCTGATTTAATTTCTGATTATTTTAAGCATTAAAAAGAAATAGCTAAAACAAGTTTTTCATCCTTTTTTATTTATAAATCTAAATCATTTTAGATTCTGCCTATATTTCATGCAATGGTAATTTAAATACATGTCTCTTCCACATCTTCCAAGAAAGAGCAGATAAAGAGACCTTTGACTAGAACCTATTAGTCGACAGAGCTAGGTTAAGAAGTGCAATTAAAAGATACATAAAAATAATATGAGTGGGCTTATCCTACCTGCTATAATCTTACATGGCTCATTATTTATTCATCACCAGTACACATCTGTGAGCTAAGCTTATTATCTTATTTCCCCCTGTAAATTTCCTTTCCTGGAACATGTTCCTGTATGAATTCATTGTTCCCACGGTCTAAAAGATTTCCCATGGTCGCTGAGGTCAGCCTTAGTCTAGATTTACTTATTATTACTTGTAAATTTTTTTTAATTCACTATCGCCTGCTCCACCCCCTTCACAAGATCAGTAAAATCAACACAATCAACAATACACTCAATCTTCATAAATTCATCAAACCCATCTACGGAATTCTATCTCAGACCCCATTCACCATGTTCATCAGAAGCCTGTATCAGATGCGCAGGAAGGGCGCAAAGTTCAAACATCCCACGTCTCCCTTCACAAGTATGAAAGATCAAACTTGAATGAAACCACAAGGTTCCAGTTATTGAATTTTCTTTTCCAGATATTTCGACGAATCAAGACATCCAAAGGTCCCAAATTCAATAACCAAACC
The DNA here is from genome assembly GCF_021117445.2 of Syzygium oleosum. Lineage (NCBI taxonomy): Eukaryota > Viridiplantae > Streptophyta > Magnoliopsida > Myrtales > Myrtaceae > Syzygium > Syzygium oleosum. The sequence continues at coordinate 872,665 of NW_026607500.1, read as the reverse complement.
GTAAAACAGACCAAACCCATTTCAACCCTCCCCATGAATCACCAAATCAACAAACCACCCGACACACCCACATTCAATAATCCTCGGCAACAGCAAAAGAAGAGAAAAAAATACACGATCGGCCCAGGAAAAAACTTCGAGAAGAACACAAGATCCCGAATGAGAGGCGTCGAGCAGATCAACTCACCAGGAACACCAGCTCTCTGTCCAAACCCGAAACAGACCCACCAAGCACCGCGATCGAGCAGGGAGAAAAGATTCCCCGGTTCAAGGACCGCCCGGCACAGTTGACCGCCGGCCGCCGCCGCAGCCGCCGCCGCCCCCCCGCGCCCAGAGACGCTTGCGGGAGCGAGCGCGGTTGGGTCTTGAAGGAGACTCGATCCAGAGAGAGACAGGGAGAGATCGAGAGAGAGACAAAGGGGCAAATGGGTACCTTCGGATTTGCTTTATTTAGCAAAAGAGAGGAAGAAAAAAAGGGGAAGAGAGAGAGGGAGAGGGAGAGAGAGAGGGAGAGGAGGTGGCGTTGGAGAGGGACGACCGCGGGACGGTGGTGCGGTTGGGGTGGGGGACAGAGACCCGGATATTCTTCGGCCCGTGAGGGAGAACGGGAAGGAGGAGGAAGGGTCTGATCGCCTGGTCTCTCTCTCCCCAATTCCACTCCACAGCCTCCAAAATTCCACGACGACCCGGAAAGTCAAAGCTCTCGAACATCAAAACGTGCTCCTTATCATCATCATCTGGTCTTTCGATATCGCACGCCAACCAGATGTTACCCCCCCTGTCGTCTCTCGCCATTCCATTCCATTTCATTCCTCCTCTTTTTCTCCCTTTCTCCTTCATCTTTCACGAGACTCGTTTGATAAAGAAAAAAAAAATGGGATTTTATTTTTTCAATAGGAGAAATAAATTATATCTGGTGATTAGACTTGTTAAACGGGTGGGTCGGATCATAAATGGTCCGACCCAAATTGACCCATTAACCCGTTTATGATCCATTTATTCATAGTGTAAATATCCCGACCCATACCCAACCCATACCCGACCCGATCCATATTGCTAAAACACTTTTATATTTAATCTAATCTAGGAATACTTGTTTCTTATGATTTTTTTTTTAAAATTATACTGCTAAAACATTTTATGCAATACAAAGCTAGTGAAAAAATTTTATAATTTTTTTTAAAATTGAGGTTCCGTTTGTTTTACGAAAAATGCGACATTTCTAGAAAATATTTTCAATAAAGTCATTATCCAAGAAAATAAAAAAAAATTAATATTTTTTTTTATTTTTTAAATCGAATTTTTAATTAATTTTTAATTTTATTTTTTTCCTTTATTTTTGGCTGATCGCCGGCCGCAGTGGCCGGCGACTGACCACAAGCGAGGACAAGCTCGCCGGAGGTCGGCGAAGCTCGTTCTCGCCGATCTGGCGAGGCCGAGGCCTCGCCGACCACAGGCGAGGACGAGCTCGCCCGAGGCCGGCGAGCTCGAGTCTCGCCAGATCGGCGAGGCTGGAGCCTCGCCACAGGTCGGCGAGGCTGGAGCCTCGACGGGATCAGGCGAGCCTCGAGGTTGCCAGAATCGAGCGAGCTCGAGGCTCGCCAGATCGGTGAGGCTCGAGGCCGGCGAGGTCGTCCTGCCCCGGTCGCCGTGGTCGACCACCGGCCGAAATAAAAAAAAAAGAAAAAGAAAAAGAAAGAAAAGAAATGAAAAAACAAAAAACAAAAGAAAAAGAGAAAAAAAAATTAAATTTCGATTTTTTTTAAACATTTTTGTAAAGAGGGAGAAAGTGCGTGGATGGATCTAGTAGGTAGGTTGGACATGGGTTCCAAACTCAACTCATTTAGACCCATTTATCTTTAAGCTTTAAAATTTAAAACCCATTTAAGGTTGACTCTTTAAAATTAAAGTGACTCATATATGACCCATTTATTTTTAAATGGGTCATATATGGGTTTAAGACCCATTTTGACACCTCTACCGGTGATGGACTAAATTGTCGGAAATTACGCAATTAATTCATCACTTTTTTTCTCGAGTGTGTTTTTTTTTCCCTCAAACTACGGTGCCGAAGCAAGGGAGTCGAGCCCTGCCCATAATTATTTTTATTTGCTCGATTCTTCTTTGCTTTTAGTTAAAATGCACGGTATCCCTGAATTAACTCATTCAATGTATTGTTCATCTTGACTCGTCTCATATCAAACTTCGTGGTTTTGTCCTTTGGCGTACGGCCGAGCTACTTTCCTAGGAGGTCGCTCGTCCCGCAAGTGTTCTCATCTGAGCACGCTTGATATTGGAGTTCTAACACTCAATGCACTCAACGTTATCGTTACGACAAAAAGGTGCATCTTGTGAGTAAATTCTAGTTTTACACATATATATTCGTTTGGTGCGCACTTTAGTTTATTCCTAGCCCTTTGCCATTCTAGAAGCCTACCAGAAGCCTCTCTTTATTCATGCCAAATACTGCTCGTCCTCGTAGGATTGAATCATGACAAAAGGAACTCTTTTGTTTGATGAAAGACGATTATAATTCAAAAACTTCCGTATTGCTTAATCAACTCATAATTGCTTTCACACAATAGAGTTAGTAACTGCATAATTTTACAACCCATTCATAGGAAATATACAGCATTATTCCAAAGTAGCTTGAGCAGAAGTTAAAGAAAATGCTTTTCCTTTTGAAACTCTCAAGATCCATCCAGCGACATTCACTATCGCAACAATCTCCAATCCCTCTTTGAATTCCAGTCAATTTGCAGCAATAATTCCCAAATCTCCATAGAGAAAACAGCAGCCGAAAGCCACTGTCCAGGCCCCCCCCACTGGACGGCAAGAAAGGCCCCGGCCCAGCTAATTGGGCTATTATATTTGTAATCAACCTGATTTAGAACAATTATAAATCGATAATATTCACAAATTAATTAGAGCTACACTTCATTTTGGACAAGTCGAATGGATGTCAACATAAACCAACTTCCCAGGTTCACATCATCTACCAACTTCAGAGTTCGCAATAACAAAAAGTCAGAAACCAACATCAACAGTCAACACCCCACAATGCATAGGAAAATAGTCCAACTCACAAATAGAAAAGAAAAACTTAAGTCCTTGAAAATGTAAAAATCACAACACTTTGAATAACACACAAGCAACTCAACGCCATCTTGAATTTCTCGTAGATCTTGTTCTTCATCTCTAGAATCGCATGCCATCAAACACCCAATAAATGAAATGAGAATAGTTGAAGTAGACATGATTTAATATACTTGAAACTTTAGATAATAATATACGCCACCATCAATGGCACCATCACCAACATCATCATTATCCTCATCGCCGGAACTGTGATTGTCATTTTCTATCTTACGGTGTATTCGTTTCGTGAAAAATGAGTGATTTGAAAAATATTTTCTGAAAAATAATTATTTATATCGTTTAGAAAAAATAGTCAACGGAAAATATTTTCATCATTGATAAGAATCTTTGTCTAACTATTTTCGTGGCGATGAAAATTTTTTCCATTCATTTTATTTTTCTAAATAATGTAACAGATCATTTTTCGAAAAATATTTTCCAAATCATTCATTTTTCGCGAAACGAACGCACCATTGTTATATAATTCAAAATTCATATCAATTATATATACTGTAGGCGAGCTAGCGTCGGGCTGGGCCCGGGCTTGAAATCTGCTCCCTAGGCCCAGCCTTAAAATTGATTGGACCTAAAAATTTTGGCTAGCCCTGCTTAGGTGGGCCTATTTTCCTGTCCAAACCGGGAAAAGTGTCAGAAAAGTCCTAAACCTTTTGCATTAGTGACAATTCAGTCATAAACCTTTTTTTGATGCCAATTCAATCCTAAATCTTTTGTCTTTATGCAAATTCAGTCATTTCGGCTAATTTTGGCCGGATATTGCTGACGTGGACGCCGGTTGGCCTATGCGGTACCGCCGTCGTTGACATGGACAATTTTTAATAATATTTTGATAGTTTTTCGGTTTTTAAAGTTTTTTTCTTATTTTTTTCTTTTTTTATTTTCCTTCTTCTTCTATCTTTGGCAGGCTGTCGATGCCCAGATGAGGCCACCGTTGCCCATCATAGGCGAGGCCTAGCTGACCCTCGCCTGGGTGAGGGCGGGCGAGCCTCGGCGAGGGTGGTGAGGCCAACCCTCGCTTGGGCAAGGGCGAGCCTTGGCGGGGCCGGCCCCCGCCCAGGCCACGACGACCTTGCTGGGTGACGCCTTCCCTCGGGCAACGCTTGGCGAAGCCGCCATGGACTGGGCGATGGTCGGTCGGGCCTCGCCTATTGTGGGCGATGGCAGGGCGAGACCAGGCGGCCGGCCATGGCCGGTGGCCGGTGTCCGATCACCGACCAAAGGTAGAAGAAGAAGGAAAAGAAAAAAAGAAAAGAAGGAAAAAAAGAAAAAATCAGAAAAAATATTTAAAAAATTGAAAAAATATTAAAATATCATTAAAAATTGTCAACATTAGCGTCGGTCGGCCTACGTGACACCGCCGAAAGGACTAAATTGGAACAAAAATAAAAGGTTTATGACTGAATTGACACAAAAAAAAAGGTTTAAAACTGAATTGGTACGAATGCAAAAGGTTTAGGACTTTTCTGATACTTTTCCTTGTCCAACCCTGTATTTTGATGGCCGGCCCCATGATCAGGTCTTAATTTGGACAAGAAAACTTTAGTTTTACTATTACGAACCAGGTTCAAAGCATCGTCATGATACAAAACACCAATTGAAGAGCTAGAAAAGATAACTTTATGGGGCAGATTACAGCATGGTTGGATAGCTCCACAGATTTCAGCTTGATTCTCCACCAAATCTTCCAATCTATAGCTGGAAGCCAACCAAGAAGTACCGCTAATAACCTCGGAGACTTTACCATGAATAGTTGATGCTGAGTCACGTACAATTCTAATCTTGGATGTCAGTTATCATGCCAAAGTGAAGTAGATGTTCCATTGCCAAAGAGGTGCCTAACATGGGGCTTAAAAATGGCAAATTCAAGTTTTGTTCTGAATTTTTGTGACTGACGACACTGTTATTTATATATGTCCATTGTAAAGCACTAAAAAATACCTTGAGTGCCCCTAAAGCACTTGTTAAACCTTGTTCGATATGCTTTGATGTCTATCTAAAAGTTATTAGCCTTCTTGAATTGTGTACTTCTTCAATTTTTAAGTATTCCGGAAAATGTTTAGTTCCTTTTTTTATTAGCTTAGCTAGTTTATTTAAGTAATGCAACTAGGAGAGCTTGTTCATCTAGCATGAAGGCTACATGCCAGCTACAACGGAACCCAGTTCGTTAATGAATTATTTAGCAGTAGAAAGAAACTTCATTCATGGAGAGCTCTTCTCAATTTGCATTGCATCATATTGGTTCCATCCATCTTCTCTATCCTCTTGGTGTAGAAGGATGAGGTTTTTCTAGATAGAGATAAATGACACTTTTCTTCTCTATTTAGGCTTCGTCTGTTTTGCGAAAAATGAATGATTTGAAAAATATTTTTTAAAAAACGATCGCTTATGAAAATAAATGAATGCATAATACTTTCATTGTCTACGAAAATGTTCATACATAAATTATTGTTAATAATAAAAATATTTTTCATTGATTAATTATTTTAAGTGATACAAGCTATCATTTTTTGGAAAATGTTGTCTAAATTATTCATTTTTTGCGAAATAAACGGAACATTAGATAATAGACAATAATACCAAAAGTACTTGCACTTTCACCCGTTATTCGAGTAAGTCAAGAACTTAAATTTTTTTATTTAATTAAATATCTCAATTAAAAAGAAAATCTCAATATGAGACCTCCCTTAAATTGATTGTCGCGTCACGTAATTTTGTCCCGGTGAAGTGGGATGAAACTATTTCGAGGGAGTGATAAATCACTCTTTTCTTCACTGTTTTGATAAGGGTTGATAACTCCGTAAGTAACTCTACTTTATTCATCATAGAATCAAGTATCTAAATTCTTTTTGTTCAACTAACTATCTCAACTTTTTAAAAATATCTCAATGTGATACCTCCTTCAAAAATTTCTCATTTCGAGGCTTCTGTTGAATTGATTGTCATGTCATGTAACATTTACTAAGGTGAAGAGGCATGAAAACTCTTCACAAAGAGATAAATCACCCTTTTCTTCTTTCGTTTGCTAAAGGCTAGTGGTACTGCAAGTACCTGATGTTTGCCTAGATATTTAAAATATGCTTTTACATTCAAGTAAATAAATACGATTGTGACTTGAGCAATTTATCAAACGTGATATGCATAAAAATAAAGAGAGTCGGGATAGAGGAATGCTCAGCTGTTTTGTAGTGGTTCCGTACAAATTGGTGCCTACTCCATTCCGTGAGCATGATTGGGAGTTATGCCCAACCCACTAGTCGGAAAGCTTGTACAAAGGTCGGTTGTTGATGGAGTCAGTTGTCCTTTACAACTTCAATACAATGATTGATCAATTATACGACCCTTGGCGAAGTTGGATGTCCGGACACTAAAGGTTGGACGTCCGAAATTGGGCGTAAAAATTGGCTCCCCTACTGCGCATTCGAAAGGTTAGATATAGGCATCCGAATCTAGAAAAGTTGCACGTCGAACTTCCGAACCACAAAGCCCCAGATGTCCAACTCTCTTTGGATCCTCGGGCAAGACAGGTTCAAGGTTGGATGTCCGAACCATACATGGGCGGACCTTCGATTCTACTTGGACTGCTTCTCTGCAACTTCCACACCTTTCGAAACTCACGAACCTACACAAGATCAATATAACAAACTCCATAAAAGAATTGGATAAATTAATTATTCAATTTGAGAAGGTTCTGTAATCATCAAAACTAATGTAGGGTTAACAGTCTCTCCTTTTTTTTTTTTTTTTTATGATGACAAAACCCCATTCATATAGAATAACCAAACTTCTCAAATATCCAAATTATGTGAGCAAAAGTTCATATTACTCCCCCTAAATTAAAAAAACCACACAAAAATTCCGTAAACTCCAATGGGACAACCAAAATAACATACTACTCTCCCTTTTTGTCATCAAATCAAGAAGGGTATAAACAGACAAAGAACACGATGTCATAAAACATAACGTTGAAGAAGCTGCAAAGAGATGAACCAGCCACATAATCCATATAAACCAAAGCTAAGTACAGATCAAAGACAATATATAGTCATACAAGCCCAATATGAACTAAAAAGATAGTCAAAGAAACATCATGACGACGGCGAGGATTCAACTGGGAGGGAAGAGATGCGGGTTTTGAGCGGTGAAATACTGGGCGAGTTGACGTACCGGGCGAACTTCATCCCTCGAATCACGAACTTCACGAAGTTCGTTCGTCCCGCCCTGGAGAGCTTGAATCTCCGCCATAATTTCTCCCATGCTTGGAAAAAAACCTTGATCGACTTGTTCTTGAGCGGCGTGTCCTTAAGTGGCTTGATCTTGAGCAGCTAGTGGCCGCCGCTTGACCACCATCGTGACGCTGCCATTGATGAGGAGGATCTCACTCTTCCTCACCATTCCAAGCAAACGTACAAACCCACCCACCATTTTGTTTCACAATGCTCATATTCGATGAACTTTTTTTCACCAATATAGGATAGACGATGTAATGGACGATCTGTGTAAGCACCATGCTATAAGGAAGCTTGGTCGGAACAGTCACTATGAACTTATACATATTTTTCAAGATGCCCCCATTCGAATTCCATGTTTGATTCGATACATCATCGTGAGGCAATCATCAGTTACCTCATCACGGTGTCCCCCGTTAGGCAGTATAGTGTAGTGACACACGATACCAAAGAATAACTTGCATTTTAGCGTCTATCTAGCATTAGGGCGGTTAGCTAACGCTAAGACACGATCACCAAGATGTCTCTCCTCATTCACCATCATACTCAGCAGGAGTATTTTCCCAGTCAAATATTTGATGCATCTCCATGGAGTTGAGCACTATATCAGTACAAATCAGGATAAATCGGCACATTCGTTTCCGGAGAACCTTTCAACCCCTACAATCAAACAGCATTGCGGATTGCAAAACCTTTGCATGTGAAGCATACAAAATTCACCCCGCGATCCTCATCGGGAGAGAGGGTTTTCTGGAATCATAGTTGATATCCTCGCTCGCTTTTTGTCGACGTTCACAGGAGCTTCCTTCATCCACGGCCCTTTCCTTCCCTTTTTCTCTTCCTCGGCTAGATTCTCCTCTTGGAGCCACGATTTTGATTAACAGATCTTTGGGAGAAAGATTTGAGTGTCTAAAAAAGTGGGTGAAGAGAAATTTGAGTGATTTTGGCAAATTTTGGCTCCGTTCCATTTTGGGAAAAAGACACTACAAGTGCCTAACTTGTATTTTGGCAAATTTTGCCAAAACTTTTTTTCTGGATCACTTAAATGCCACTTTTAAAAAAAGTAATCACTTAAGTACTAACTCCGATTTGGGACACTGGAAATCCAACATAAAAATATTATATCATTTTTTTGGACTGATGTGGCTCACCGATGACCTGACTTAGCATCTGTGCCCCAAGGGATGTCGTTTAGCATGGTTTGCCCCAATTTAGAACCTAATTCGGCCAAATTGACCATATACCCTCTTCTTCTTGTTGGAGAAACATCTCTAAATGATTTTGATGATACCAAAACTATCCTTGGTTTAATATCTACATTGTCTAAGTGCAGATATATTCAAAGGACTGAGTGATAAATCATAATGTTATTCATTGAAGAGAAGATCACAAGAGTATCTTGGAAAGTTCGCAGAAAGAGCACCATCGATCTCAAAGATTAGCTAAATGATGATATCTTGTTCAAGCTGAAGAGATCTTGTATTTGGTGATGTTTTAGTAACGGTTTACTTGACATAACCGTTGTGTCACTATTATAGCTGTTGGGACTGGACTGGCATAGCAGCAGCTCGAGCAAAAACGAAGAGCCGTTTTGATAGGTAGTCAATATCGCAGCTACAGTAATATAGCAAAAGCTATTTCGGGAAAGCCCACAGAAGTTTAGGAATAGGCTATATGGGCGGTCAGTTCCGAGGACAGCATCTCTAACGACTCTAACGTCTACTTTGCCTCTCCGGGACATCAGCAACGACTAGTTTGAAGATGCCTATAAAAGAAAAGGTCTCTGAAGCAAACAAGTTAGAGTAAGAGTGTGTGCTTACAAGAATTCTGAAATCTCTTACATGCTGTGTACTGAGCGAAGTGCTCCTGTCCTGTCGATAACACTTGCTGCATTGTAATTGTGTTGAAATTTCAAGTGTACTAAGTAATAGCAGCATCCACCTCCCAGTAGTGTGATTTATGAATTGATAGGAGTGGTGTTTACTGAGTGTAACTTAATCAGCAAATTACTAGTGCAATTCAGCCCAACTTGTGGCTATTAGTGGTGAGAGTGGACGTAAACTTAAGGATAAGGCCGAACCACTATATATCTTTGTGTGCAGCTGTTTATACTTATGTTTATCATCTCCTGCACATAAGTGATACTTTATCTCTCATACATTTGGTGTTTTGCGATATATCCTTGTTACACGCTGTTTTTCGCGAAAAATTATAATATCTTCCAAAGCAACATATTCACCCCCCCTTTAGGTTGCATAGTTAGTCCTAACAATTGGTATTGGAGCCTAGTTGCTTGTCTTGTGAAGAGTATTTCTTCTAAGTATAAAGATCTTATCTTATGGCTAACTTTGATGGTTTTATCACTAGTGATGCTCTTGCTCCTAACAAGCTGCCTTACTTTGATGGAAGCAATTATAGCTATTACAAGAACATAATGCAAGCCTACCTTCAGGCAACTAATCTTGAAATATGGGACGTGATCCAACATGGCGTGGAAGTACTTGCACCTGCTATTGCTCAAAGAATTGATCAAGAAGTTCCAGCAGAGAACGTAGCTGCCAATATTCCCGCAGCACAAAATGCAGAGGAAACACGAAGGAGAAGAGCAGCACATAATACTAAAGCTAAACATCTGCTATACTGCTCTTTATCTATGACTGAGTATAACAAAATTTACACATGTGTCACAGCTAAAGAAATTTGGGATCTACTGAAACTCACATACGAAGGGACTGATCGAGTAAAGGAGACGAAGCTAAACGTCCTTCTCGGACAGTACGAGCTCTTCGAGATGAAATCAGATGAAATAGTAGCTCAAATGTTCAACAGGTTCACAGACATAGTGAATGGCCTTGCACATCAAGGAAAAACATTCACCAATGGAGAAAAAGTGAATAAATTATTGAGAGCCTTACCAAAAGAATAGAACAATGTGAAGACCTCAGTTCGTGAAACAACGAGGATTCAACCCATCACATTGGAAGAACTTTTCGGAACATTCACATCCTATGAAGTAGAACAGCAAATTGAGGAAGGCAGCTTAAAAGGTAAGAAAGCCATTGCCTTTAAAGCTAACAACAATGATGCAGGTGATCTGTTGTCATCTGAGGATGAAGGTGATGATGAAGACATGGCGCTGTTCACTCGAAGGTTCAACAGACTTATGAAAAGAGGAGGAAAATTCAAAGGCAAACGACAAATGAAGATTCCCGAGGAAAGAAAACCCTACAAAAGCAAAGAAGAATTCAAAGGTAGAGATCTTGTTTGCTATGAATGTAGGAAACCAGGTCACATAAAGCCGGATTGCCCATTGCTCAAAAAGAAGAAAGGAAAATACGAAAGCAAGAAGAAGACACTGAACGCTGAAACATGGAGTGACTTAGAATACGAAACTAGCGATGAGGAAGAAGTAAATCTCTGTCTAATGGCCGATTCAGATCATGAAGAAGAAGATGAGGTAATTCAGCCTGAACTATCTTATGAAGAAATGCAAGATTTTTTAAAGGAGATGTTTGATGAACACAAATGGGCTTTAAAAAAATTTTCGATTTTGAAAAAGGAAGTGCTTGATCTTACCATAAAAAAACTTGCTTGCAAGACTGCATTTGATAACTTAAAAAAGGACTATCATCTCCAAGAAAAGGAAGTCAAATTTTCTCAAGTTGAAGATGACTCTTTCAAGGAAGAGATTTCAAAAATCAACACTAAGTTTTGTCTCGGTTCAGAAACCTTGAAGCACATTCTCTCGATTCAGATTCCTCACTACAACAAATGTGGTTTGGCACACGAGGAAAATGAAGATGAGAAGAATCCTTTTCCGAAATTCAAGGAAAGATTAGCTAAACGTCCTCGTGCACGTCTTTATAAGAGTCATTATGCTAATCACTTCACCCCAATCTCTGGCAAGCAATTTCCTGATTGCTCAATCTACAATAAATATGGTCATTTTAAATTAAAATATCCTAACAAACAGATGATGCCCAAAAAGGTTCATAGAAGATTTGATGATGTTTTTAAATCTAACACTAAAGAACCCAAGTTTAAGTGGGTACCAAAGAAAAGATGAGCATCTCTCTCTCTCTCTCTGCAGGTAATCTTGAAGAAAAACAAGTGGTACTTAGACAATGGATGCTCACGACACATGACAGGAGATAGTTCCAAGTTTATAAGTCTCGTCACCTTAGAGGGTGGCACTGTCACATTCGAAGGAAAAGACAAAGGAAGGATCATTGGTAGAGGAAACATCAGGTTAGAAAATCTGATCATTGAAGATGTTTCTCTAGTCAAAGGACTAGGTCACAATCTTGTAAGTATAAGCCAACTATGTGACAAAGGGTACAAAGTCAGCTTTGAGGAAGGTAAGTGTATCAGTATAAGTTAAGACAAATCTCAATCATTCACGGGAAAAAGGTATGGCAACATCTATCTACTAAATGTTAATTTTGATGACGTTCAATGTTTGATGTCTATCAAGAATGAATGTGATCTTTGGCACAAAAAATTGGGACACATCAATGCTAAACAAATCTCTAAGATCTCATCAAAGGATCTAATGCGTGGTCTTCCAAAAATCAACTTCAGCAAAAGTGATTCATGCAATACCTGTACTCTGAGAAAGTAGGTTAGATCATCTTTTAAATCAATAAACACAATTACTACTAACCGATCTTTACAGCTTATGCACATGGATCTATTCGGACCAACAAGAACCATAAGTCTAGGAGAAAGAAGATACTGTTTGGTAATTGTTGATGATTACTCAAGGTTCACCTGGGTAATGTTTCTATCTCACAAAAATGAAGCATTTCATTCATTTGAGAAATTTACACGAAAGATCCAGAATGAAAAAGGATACATCATCTCATCAATCAGAATAGACCATGGAGGAGAATTTGAGAATCAAATGTTTGCTGATTATTGCGATGAGAATGGAATAGAACACAATTTCTCCACAGCATACACCCCTCAACAAAATAGAGTTGCTGAAAGGAGAAATCGCTCTGTACAAGAAATGGCCAGAACCATGATGATTGAAAGCAGCACGCCTACATACTTCTGGGCTGAAGCAATTGCTACCGCCTGTTACACATTGAAGAGGGTACTACTAAGACCATTGATGGAAAAGACTCCCTACGAAGTTTTCAAAGGCAGAAAACCTAATATATCATATTTCCATGTATTTGGGTGCAAGTGTTTCATTCTTAAAAATAAGGATGAAAACATTGGGAAGTTTGATGCTGGTGCAAATGAAGGCATTTTTCTGGGATACTCAACTACTAGTATAGCTTATCGTGTGTTCAATAAAGATTCACAGGTAGTTGAAGAATCCATAAATGTGAAGTTCAAGGATAATCAGAAGGGGTTACCAGCAAATGATTGTGATGAAGTCATGCTCTTGCCTTCTCCCACCAATCGGCAACAATAACAGCATCAAAATGCTGATGTTTCCAAGCAGAACGTATTGCCCAAAGATTGGAGATACAAAACTGAGCATCCCAAAAAACAAATCATTGGAAGCATAAATGAAGGAATCAAGACCAGATCTTCACTTAGAAATTTGATGAATTCTTTGGCTTTCTTATCTTAACAAGAACCTAAAAGAGTTGAAGAAGCTATCTTTGATGAAAGCTGGATAGAGGCCATGCAAGAAGAATTGCATCAATTCAAACTTAATGAAGTTTGAGAATTAGTACAAAGACCCTCAGATCATCCTGTCATCGGAACGAGATGGGTATTCAGAAACAAACTCGATGACAATGGCAAAGTCATTCGCAACAAGGCAAGGTTAGTTGCGAAAGATTACTCAGAGGACGAATGTATTGATTTTCATGAAACTTATGCTACTATTGCTAGACTAGAAGCCATACGACTATTAACTGCTTATGCTTGTTTCTATGATATTCACTTATATCAAATGGATGTCAAGAGTGCTTTTCTTAATGGCTACATAAAAGAAAAAGTCTTTGTTGAGCAACCTCCAGGATTTGAGGATCCAAACAGACCACATGATGTATACTGCTTGAAAAAGGCCTTGTATGGACTCAAGCAAGCTCCAAGAGCCCGATATGAAATATTAAGTATATTCCTAGAAGAATATAATTTTGAGAAAGGTAATGTGGATACTACACTATTCATCAAGAAGGAAGGTAAAGATCTTCTCATCATACAAATATATGTTGATGATGTCACGCCCCGAACCCCAACGGGCTCGCGACACCCCTCGATGGTCAATCATTGAACACGACGTCCCAGGACGCGTCGCCGACCCAAACGAAACACCCAACGATAAAGGCAAGCGGAAGCGAATTTAAAACAACCCAGACAATAAAATATGACAAGGGGATAGCACAAAACAATAATTCCAAATATACAACATCAAAAGGGAATAGTGGTGGGGTATCCTACTTCGCTATACAAAAGAGGGGCACACAAAATATGGGGTAACTTGACCCGTCCTCCATCCCCGAGATACCCTGGTGTCGTCTCCAATCAATCACGGTCGCAGATCTGAAAATGGTTATATAATAACCGTGAGAACGAGTCTCAATAAGCAACCCCCTATACCCCACATAGGCCAATGCGTACCCAGACAAGTCGTACATGCAATCTACCCGATTACATATATATAATTCACATAAATGGACTTACCTCGCCATCCAACCACATGCCCACACTGCACATTAGTCAAATCATAATAATGCAATAATAGTCAATGAACACATCAAAATCATTCGAGCGCCATACACACGTACGTTCATCCAATTCAACCCAAACACATTTCACATGCGCATCCATCCAACTTTCACACGACCCGGGTCAACACCCCACAGGTCAGCCCTCCGATCAATCCGGGCTCTGTCCCGGGTCAACACCCCACAGGACCTTTCTTACTTTCACACGACCCGGGTCAACACCCCACAGGTCAGCCCTCCGATCAATCCGGGCTCTGTCCCGGGTCAACACCCCACAGGACCTTTCAAAAACAAACTTTCACACGACCCGGGTCAACACCCCACAGGTCAGCCCTCCGATCAATCCGGGCTCTGTCCCGGGTCAACACCCCACAGGACCTTTCAAAAACAAACTTTCACACGACCCGGGTCAACACCCCACAGGTCAGCCCTCCGATCAATCCGGGCTCTGTCCCGGGTCAACACCCCACAGGACCTTTCAAAAACAAACTTTCACACGACCCGCGTCAACACACCTCAGGCCAGCCCTCAGATCAAGCCGGGCTTCGTCCCTCACTGGACATTTCACACTTTCCCACGACCCGCGCTACTGCGCCTCAGGTCAGCCCTCAGATCAAGCCGGGCTTTTCTCATGCACATGCACCACAATACAAAATTCACCATGCTCTTAGTCATATAAATCAATTTCAATCACCACCCTTTCACCAATGTCAATCTAGCACGCCACATCAGTCAACTCAATTCATGCTCCCCACATCAGTCCACCGACCCGACATTCATGTCGGCACATTCAATTAATTCAATTCACCCACAAGCGTCACAACAATTCAGTCAGGCATATTTATCTCAGTAAATCACTAAATTAGTCACACAATTACCGCCACAATAATTCACAAATTGAGCACAATCAGTCAAATTAGCCCACGCCTAATTAAATTCCTAAGCCGGTACTAAATTTCACCCTAAACGAGTCTAAAAATACCCAAAGTACTAGGTAGGGTTTAGGAAGTCACTTACTTGGTTTTGGCCCGGAGAAAATCGGCTCGGGCCTAAAATGGCCCGGTGAACAAGGTCCGAACTAGGCGCGGCACGGGCCAACGGGCGCGGTGGCCGGCCAACGCAGCACAATGGCCGGACGGCGCGCCTGGCGCGCGGGCGCGGTGGCCGTGCGGCGTGCGAGGGGCGCACGGGCGAACGGACGGGCGACGCGCCTAGTCGGACGGGCACGGCGCCGGCGAGCTCGGCCACGGCGCTCGGCCATGGGCACGGCCACTCGGCCACGGGCACAAGGCTCGGCCACGGGCTCGGGAACGGGCACGGCGACGGGCGCGCGGCTTGGTCGCGTGGGCGACGAGCCGGCTACGGCTCGGCCGGCCTGGTCGGGCGGCGACCGGCGGCGACGGCGACGCGCGGCGGCGGCGGCGGCGGCGGTGGTGGTGGCCGGGCGGCGAGCCAGCGATGGAGGAGCCGGCCGGCGAGCGTAGCAGCACGGGGGGACGGCCGGGCGACGTGGCGACGACTCGCAGCAGCCGGCGATGGACGGCACGGGACGGTCGAGCTCAGGTCGGCGAGCTCCCAGGTGCACGAACAAACGAGCGGCGAAGGCGACGGGCTGAGCTCCCGCGGCGGCGAGCTGGACAGCAGAGCGGAGCAAGGCGGCCGGTTGGGCAACGCCGGGCCGAGACAGGCAGTGGCGGCGAGCCGAGCTCACGCGTTCGGGAGGAGGAGAAGGCAGGGTCGGGCGAGGCTACCGGGCGACACGGCTGCGCGACGACGGCGCGGGGAGGACGGCGGCATCGGCGGCTGGTGAGGTGGCGTTGGACGGAGGCGGAACGGCCGTCGAACGGCGGTCGGCGAGCAGGGCACGGCGGAGCAGAACCAGACGCCCGCGAGGAACAACGAAGAAGAAGAAGAGAAGAAAGAAAAGAAAAAGGAAAAAGGAGGAGAGAGAAAAGAGAGAGGGATGGGTCTGCATGGCTTAATGGGGGAGGGGACGTGCACGCAAGGGGGGGGCAGACGCGGCGCAGAGGAGAGAGAGAGAGAGAGAGAGGGAGAGAGAGAGACGTGCGCAGAGGGGACGTTGCACGGGGGTGGGTGGTGCGGCGCAGAGGAGAAAGGAGAGAGAAAGAAAAAGCTAATATTTATCCTCGAGCGCGAACCAACGGACACGGTTCAAACTAAATATTATTCTAACTGTGGCGATTCAAACCCGGAAAAAGATCTAACTGTCCCCGAAAAATCCCAAACAATAATATAAGACAACGGGCCAAAATAAAATAACTCGAAACACACTACGAGGGAGGTCTACCAGTCCAAATTCGCACCCGGTCCAAAAATCCACTTTCTCACTATTCCTAATCACCTCGACGCTGGCCACAATAATATCGACACCGTCCAATTTATTTCGTCCCGAAGCTCTCGAAAATCGACTGCCAAGGTCAGGGTCTAAATAACGGCCAAATTCGATCGAATGCGATTCTAGCGAAATCTCAAGGTTTAAAAATAATAACCGGGAGTGATCAGTTCCCGGCGAGATTTTTACTATAAGCACACTGACGAAATACCCGTTTTATAAATCCCAAAAATGGGCCAAAATTCGGAATGTCACAACTCTTCCCCCCTTACAAAAATTTCGTCCTCGAAATTTACAATTCAACCCAACTATTCAAACAAATGAGGGTACTGGTGTCGCATCAACTCTTCACTTTCCCACGTCGCACCTTCAGTTCCATGGTGCTCCCAAATCACCTTGACCATCGGAATTTTCTTGTTCCGCAAGACTCTTTCTATTCTCGTCTTCGATCCGAACCGGCTTTTCCACATACGACACTCTCTCGTCCATGTCTATCTCTTCGTAGTTCAGCACGTGGGTCGGGTCCGGCTCATACTTTCTTAACATTGACACGTGGAATACGTTGTGCACTTGAGACAAATTTGGTGGTAGCGCGAGACGGTAGGCCAGGGTACCAATTCTCTCTAAGACCTCGAATGGGCCCACGTACCTCGGGCTCAACTTCCCTTTCTTACCAAACCGAGATAATCCTCTCATAGGCGATACCTTGAGGAAAACGTGGTCCCCCACTTGAAATTCCAAAGGCCTACGTCTCCGGTCTGCATAATTCTTTTGGCGGCTCTGAGCGGTCTTAAGCCTGTTCCTAATCACCTTGACCAATTCGACTGACTGTTGGACCAACTCGGGACCCGTGATGCTCCTCTCACCAACTTCATCCCAACAAACCGGTGTTCCGCAAGCCCCGCCATAAAGTGCCTCGAATGGTGCCATTCGATACTTTGCTGGTAGCTATTGTTGTAGGCGAATTCCACCAAATGTAGCTGTTCCTCCCAACCACCCTTAAAATCCAAAACACATGCTCGCAACATGTCTTCCAAGGTCCGAATCGTCCTTTCGGACGGCCATCCGTCTGGGGATGATAGGCCGTGCTAAACCAGTAATCTCGTTCCTAATGCCGCATGAAGACTTTTCCAAAAGGCGGCGATAAATTTAGGATCCCGGTCTCAAGTGATTGTCACCTGGCACTCCGTGCAGACGGACTATTTGTCGCACGTAAATCTCGGCATACCTTTCCAAGGCGAAGTCCTTTCGTACAGGTAGAAAATGTGCTGACTTTGTCAATCGGTCGACTACCACCCAAATCGAATCATGACCCCTTTGACTTCTCGGTAATCCCATTACAAAGTCCATCGTGATGTGTTCCCATTTCCACTCGGGAATTTCCAATGGCTGCAACATTCCACCCGGCTTACAATGTTGTGCCTTCACTTGCTGACATGTTAAACACTTGGCCACGTGCTTGGCTACGTCCACTTTCATGCCGTTCCACCAATAATGCTGTCGCAAGTTCTGATACATTTTCGTACTACCCGGGTGAATACTGTAATTGCTACGGTGTGCTTCAGACAAAATCTCTTCCTTCAGTTCTGTATCACTGGGCACACATAACCGTCCACGGAACTTTAGAATTCCATCCTCGGATACCTGAAAATCTGATTTCCTTTTTGTGGCATCCATACTCAAAATCTTCTGAGTCTCCGAGTCCGTCGATTGTAAAGCCTTAATCTTAGTCTGTATTTCTGGTTCAATCCTCAGCGCTGCAAGTAGGCTCGAGACATGACTCACTTCAAACTTAAATTCTGAATCCCGAACTCCCTCCAACAGAGTCCACTCCTTGACCATCATATGCGCGATGCTCGATTTCCGACTCAGTGCATCCGCTACCTTATTAGCTTTTCCAGGGTGATACATAATCTCGCAGTCGTAATCCTTAAGGAGTTCCATCCAACGGCGCTGTCTCATATTTAATTCCTTTTGGGAGAACAAGTACCTTAAACTTTGATGGTCCGTATAAATCTGAAATTTCTCCCCACACAGGTAGTGTCTCCAAATCTTAAGAGCGAAAATAATCGCGGCCAATTCCAAGTCATGCGTCGGATAGTTACGCTCGTGTGGCCTCAATCGCCGCGATGCGTATGCCACTACTTTCCCGTGTTGCATTAGCACGCATCCCAATCCTCTTAACGACGCGTCATCAGTAAATCTCATATCCTCCCGGGCCTGACGGGATCGTTAACACCGGCGCGGTCGTCAATCTCTGTTTTAATTCTTGGAAGCTCCTTTCGCACTTATCCGTCCATTCAAACCTCATCTCCTTCTTTAGTAACCGCGTCAACGGCGTCGCTAATGCCGAAAACTTCTCCACGAAGCGTCTATAATAACCTGCTAGTCCGAGGAAGCTCCGAACCTCGGTTACTGTTGTCGGTCTCGGCCAATTCGTGACGGCTTCAATCTTTGTCGGGTCCACCGCAATTCCTTCTCCGGATATCACATGTCCTAAGAACGCCACTTGGTGAAGCCAGAATTCGCACTTACTGAACTTAGCGTAGAGTGCGTGTTCCCTTAAGGTCCGTAGAACCTTTTCCAAATGTACCTCGTGCTCGGCGGAGCTCTTTGAATACACCAGAATATCATCTATGAACACGATCACAAACTGATCTAAAAATTCCTTGAATACCCGATTCATTAAATCCTTAAAGGCTGCAGGGGCGTTCGTCAGTCCAAACGGCATTACCGTAAACTCATAGTGTCCGTACCTCGTCCTAAATGCCGACTTCGGCACGTCCTCCTTCTTGATCCTCAATTGGTGATAGCCAGTCCTCAGATCGATTTTTGAAAACACCGACGCCCCTTGCAACTGATCAAATAGGTCATCAATCCTTGGCAACGGATACTTATTCTTAATGGTCACCTGGTTCAATTGTCTGTAGTCAATGCACAACCTCAAGGATCCATCCTTTTTCCTCACGAACAACACTGGCGCTCCCCATGGAGACGCACTCGGCGAATAAAACCTTTATCCCATAACTCCTGCGTTTGGACCTTCAATTCCTTCAATTCCAACAGTGACATCCTATAGGGCACTTTCAAGATCGGTTCTATCCTTGGGGCTAATTCACCCACAAACTCCACTTCTCTATCAGGTGGCAATTCCGGCAATTCCTGAGGAAAGACATCAGGAAGATTATACACTTCGGCTATGTCCTCTAGCCTTGACTCCTTAACCAACGAGTTAATCATAAGATAGTTATCTTTCCACACCTCAAAGACGAGGCTTAATCCCTCCAATTTCAATCCAACAGTCTCCCAAATTAAATCACCCCGGTTCCTTACAAAATCCGAAATTTCCAAACCACACTTATCATTCCCAACCCGTCCAAGAATATCATCAATAATTCAGAAACCCGTAAACTGATTGCGCCTATTTACCATAAGATTGATTATAAGTCTTACATGACCACTCAAGCGATAACTTCAAAATCATCTTCTATTGTACCCAATACCATCTCATAACGCATTTAGACTTTCAAGGCGCATCATTCACTTCCTTCTCAGCCACAACATATACTTTTCCTTACGTCCTTAGTCGATTCGATAAATGCGCGAGGCGCTCTCGCTTAATGTCCTACTGCGGTCAGCTGCGATTGCATTAGTAACCTAACCTATCGGTTCAACAATTTCTCACTTGGTGACCTTACTGTCCACATCCACAACATGCTCCACTTCTACCTTGGCAATAGTCATTCCTATGCCTCTTTCCACAAGACCGACATGCGGTATTGGAGTGGTAACTCGACTTCCCAAAGTCCTTTCTTACTAGAGGGACAAATCTCCGATTCTCTGTCATAGACTTCATTCCAAAGTTCCTATTGTCCCTAGCTGGCGTGTACCGCAATCCCTATACGGTAACCCTCTCATTCATATCCCTTTCAACCGTTTAAGCCTTGTCATACAGCTCATTACAATCCCTTAAGTTCATTAACATCAACTGACTGCGGAGGTTCGGTTTCAGTCCATCCCGGAACCTCCTTGTCCTATCCACACGATCATTAACTATCCTTGGTGCGTACTTAAATAACCTTACCAACTCTACCTCGTACTGATCGACTAACATTCAATTTTAGTGAAGCCGAAGAAACTCTGTCATTTTCTGTCCTCACGCGCTCTCTGAAAGTACCTCCCATTGAAGGCCTCGATAACGACACCCCAGCTTAGAAATATGCCCTCTGAAATATCCCACTTTGGGGGCCCTCTTACCAATCATTTACATTTCCTTAAAGTTGATATATAGCCAGGGTCACTTTCTCCTCGCGAGTGCACCCGAATACCTCCAAAGCAATGTAGCCTCAGGGTCACCTTTACCATCGAACTTCAGAGGTTTCAATTTCAAATATTTTCCAACCAGCTGACGCATCTATCTGACTGCATTAACTTGCCCTTGACCTTGATTCCCAACATTTCCATTAACGGCGACAATAATGGCCTCAGCATCAGTGGCATTAGTAGCAACAGTAGCATTTCGCTCCTTAGTTTGCCTTCCCATTAAAATTCCAACTCCCTCGAGTGCCCTCAAAATCTCATCCCATCTGGAATCCTCTGCAACTCTAGCTTGCGGACCTACATGACCTCGACCTCGACCTCGACCTCAACTGCTTAAACTCACAATGTCACACCACTCACTTACCTCGCTATAATTCCCTCGGGAATTAAAGACCTAGGCCAACTATATCGCCTAAAGCCCTAGGCGAGAATCACAACAATAATTCACTTAGCAGGCGACCAATCATCCATGACACCAAATCACAACCACAATTCACAAAGCAAAGAAAATCACCAACATCACTCAATCACAACCAACGGTTTCACGCACTTACCTCAAGTCCCGACGCACCCGCATTTCACATGTCATTGCATATAATCACTTAGCAATCACAATCACACGGTCTGGGGTACGCATGGCACACAAGACTCCTTAACTGACTACCCCAAAGTCATCGCTCCTTATCACTCCAGGCTTCGACCAACTTGGATCGAGCTGACCTTGCTCTGATACCAAATCAACGGGGATGTCACGCCCCGAACACCAACGGGCTCGCGACACCCCTCGATGGTCAATCATTGAACACGACGTCCCAGGACGCGTCGCCGACCCAAACGAAACACCCAACGATAAAGGCAAGCGGAAGCGAATTTAAAACAACCCAGACAATAAAATATGACAAGGGGATAGCACAAAACAATAATTCCAAATATACAACATCAAAAGGGAATAGTGGTGGGGTATCCTACTTCGCTATACAAAAGAGGGGCACACAAAATATGGGGTAACTTGACCCGTCCTCCATCCCCGAGATACCCTGGTGTCGTCTCCAATCAATCACGGTCGCAGATCTGAAAATGGTTATATAATAACCGTGAGAACGAGTCTCAATAAGCAACCCCCTATACCCCACATAGGCCAATGCGTACCCAGACAAGTCGTACATGCAATCTACCCGATTACATATATATAATTCACATAAATGGACTTACCTCGCCATCCAACCACATGCCCACACTGCACATTAGTCAAATCATAATAATGCAATAATAGTCAATGAACACATCAAAATCATTCGAGCGCCATACACACGTACGTTCATCCAATTCAACCCAAACACATTTCACATGCGCATCCATCCAACTTTCACACGACCCGGTCAACACCCACGGTCGCCCCTCCGATCAATCCGGCTCGTCCCGGTCAACACCCCAGGGACCTTTCTTACTTTCACACGACCCGGTCAACACCCACGCGCCCTCCGATCAATCCGGCTCGTCCCGGTCAACACCCCACGGACCTTTCAAAAACAAACTTTCACACGACCCGGTCAACACCCACTGTGCCGCCCTCCGATCAATCCGGCTCGTCCCGGTCAACACCCCACAGGACCTTTCAAAAACAAACTTTCACACGACCCGGGTCAACACCCCACAGGTCAGCCCTCCGATCAATCCGGGCTCTGTCCCGGGTCAACACCCCACAGGACCTTTCTTACTTTCACACGACCCGGGTCAACACCCCACAGGTCAGCCCTCCGATCAATCCGGGCTCTGTCCCGGGTCAACACCCCACAGGACCTTTCAAAAACAAACTTTCACACGACCCGCGTCAACACGCCTCAGGCCAGCCCTCAGATCAAGCCGGGCTTCGTCCCTCACTGGACATTTCACACTTTCCCACGACCCGCGCTACTGCGCCTCAGGTCAGCCCTCAGATCAAGCCGGGCTTTTCTCATGCACATGCACCACAATACAAAATTCACCATGCTCTTAGTCATATAAATCAATTTCAATCACCACCCTTTCACCAATGTCAATCTAGCACGCCACATCAGTCAACTCAATTCATGCTCCCCACATCAGTCCACCGACCCGACATTCATGTCGGCACATTCAATTAATTCAATTCACCCACAAGCGTTACAACAATTCAGTCAGGCATATTTATCTCAGTAAATCACTAAATTAGTCACACAATTACCGCCACAATAATTCACAAATTGAGCACAATCAGTCAAATTAGCCCACGCCTAATTAAATTCCTAAGCCGGTACTAAATTTCACCCTAAACGAGTCTAAAAATACCCAAAGTACTAGGTAGGGTTTAGGAAGTCACTTACTTGGTTTTGGCCCGGAGAAAATCGGCTCGGGCCTAAAATGGCCCGGGTGAACAGTGCCGAACTAGGCGCGGGCACGGGCCAACGGGCGCGGTGGCCGGCCAACGCGGGCACAATGGTCGGACGGCGCGCCTGGCGCGCGCGGCGCGGTGGCCGTGCGGCGTGCCAAGGGGACGCACGGGCGAACGGACGGGCGACGCGCCTAGTCGGACGGGCACGGCGCCGGGCGAGCTCGGCCACGACGCTCGGCCATAGGCACGCCCTCGGCCACGGGCACAAGGCTCGGCCACGGGCTCGGGAACGGGCACGGCGACGGGCGCGCGGCTTGGTCGCGTGGGCGACGAGCCGGGCTACGGCCCGGGCTGGCCGGGTCGGGCGGCGACCGGGCGGCGACAGCACGCGGCGGCGACGAGCGGCGGTGAGCGGTGGTGAGCTGGCCGGGCGAGCTGGCGATGGAGGAGCCGGCCGGCGAGCAGCAACGACGGGGACGGCTGGGCGACGTGGCGACGACTCGCAGCAGCGGCCATGGACGGCACGGGACGGTCGAGCTCAAGTCGGCGAGCTCCTGTGTGCACGAACAAACGAGCGGCGAAGGCGACGGCCGAGCCCGCGCGGCGGCAGCCGGGATGCGCTAGAAATGAGCAAGGCGGCCGGTTGGGCAACGCCGGGCCAAGACAGGCAGTGGCGGCGAGCCGAGCTCACGCGTTCGGGAGGAGGAGAAGGCAGGGTCGGGCGAGGCTACCGGGCGACACGGCCGCGCGACGACGGCGCGGGAAGGACGGCGGCGTCGGCGGCGCGGTGGGGTGGCGTTGGACGGAGGAGGAACGGCCGTCGAACGGCGGTCGGCGAGCAGGGCACGGCGGAGCAGAACCAGACGCCCGCGAGGAACAACGAAGAAGAAGAAGAGAAGAAAGAAAAGAAAAAGGAAAAAGGAGGAGAGAGAAAAGAGAGAGGGATGGGTCTGCATGGCTTAATGGGGGAGGGGACGTGCACGCAAGGGGGGGGCAGATGCGGCGCAGAGGAGAGAGAGAGAGAGAGAGAGAGAGAGAGAGAGAGAGACGTGCGCAGAGGGGACGTTGCACGGGGGTGGGTGGCGCGGCGCAGAGGAGAAAGGAGAGAGAAAGAAAAAGCTAATATTTATCCTCGAGCGCGAACCAACGGACACGGTTCAAACTAAATATTATTCTAACTGTGGCGATTCAAACCCGGAAAAAGATCTAACTGTCCCCGAAAAATCCCAAACAATAATATAAGACAACGGGCCAAAATAAAATAACTCGAAACACACTACGAGGGAGGTCTACCAGTCCAAATTCGCACCCGGTCCAAAAATCCACTTTCTCACTATTCCTAATCACCTCGACGCTGGCCACAATAATATCGACACCGTCCAATTTATTTCGTCCCGAAGCTCTCGAAAATCGACTGCCAAGGTCAGGGTCTAAATAACGGCCAAATTCGATCGAATGCGATTCTAGCGAAATCTCAAGGTTTAAAAATAATAACCGGGAGTGATCAGTTCCCGGGCGAGATTTTTACTATAAGCGCACTGACGAAATACCCGTTTTATAAATCCCAAAAATGGGCCAAAATTCGGAATGTCACAGATGATATCATTTTCGGATCCACCAACGAAGATTTATGCAAGGAGTAAACAAACATCATGAAAAGCGAGTTTAAGATGAGCCTGATTGGATCACTCAATTACTTTCTCCATCAAGAGAAGTACGCAATAGAAATTGTGAAGAAATTTGGACTGGAAGGAAGCAAAAAGGTAGAAACATCAATGTCTGCGACTATCAAGCTGGATAAGGATGAGAAAGGTAAATATGTTGACTCCAAGTTATATACAAGCATGATTAGTTCCTTATTATATCTAACAGCTTCTAGACCAGATATATTGTTCGGAAATTGTTTATGTGCACGTTTTCAGTCAGATCCAAAAGAATGACACTTAACGGCTGTTAAGTGTATCATTCGATACATTGGCTCATATCCAAAGTTAGGAATCTTGTATCCCAAGAATTCAGATCTTACATTACTTGGATACTCAGATGCTGACTATGCAGGATGTAAGATAGATCGAAAAAGTACATCTGGTACGTGTTTTTGACACCTGATTTTTAGCTTATTTTTTCATATTTTCAAAAATCTCAAAATTAGGACTAGAAATCTTGGCCAAGCCTAGAAACCTATTTCTAAACCAAAAAAATAATTTTTTAGCATTTTCCTGCATTTTTCCTTAATTTCTTTTAGTCAAAATAAGTAAGAAAATCAAGAAAAATAGTAAATGGAATCAGAAAATTCCATAAAAATAGTCATTAGTCTTATTTTAAATCCAATTTCATGAATACATCATCAATTGTGAAAAATCTCAATCGGGTGTATGTTTTTCCCAAAATTGGGCAAAATTAAACCCGAATTGAACAAAAAATGCAATTAAATTTTTTCTAGTCATTTTTAAGTCATAATGTCTTCACAACAAATGATTCTGGGACCTTGAATTGCATAATGGTTGGTCCAATTTCACAATTTGACATAAAAATAAAAAATCCCCAAAATTTAATTGAAAAATAAGAATTTTGAACCCAAATTGGGAATCGTGCCCAATATGAAATTGTCAAACCACGAGGCTATTATTCCTAGGGTTAATAAGATGTGGGTAATTCAATTTTGGCATCAATTTTGCCTAATCAGGTCATTAAGACATCAAATTGAATAAAAAACTATTAGCCCGAATACAAAAATGAGGAAATCTTGGACACAATCATGACAAAAATTAGGGAAAATTATATATTTTGTTCGGAATATGATGGGGAATTCAATTTTGGGGTTTAATTTGGAAAATTGGGTCAAAATTGAGCTTAATTGGTGAATTTAGATCAACCCGGGTCTGTCAGGTCGGCCGGGTCAACCCGACCCGACTCGGGTTGGTTGTCTTCCTTACCCGATTCATCAGACCGCACAAAACCCAGAAAAAACGTTTCAAGCCCGCGACTTCATGAACCTTCCCTGATCGATTTAACACGTGCAAATCGAGTTGGCCAGCTGAAAAATATCCAGCTGGCGTTAGGGAATCACCCTAACCGATTCAAGGTCGGTTCCAACAAACTTTGAGCGGGAAAAATCGATGAACAAAAAGGAAGAAAACTGAACATTGCGAAGGAGAGGTGTTTGACGAAAATCCA
Organism: Syzygium oleosum; assembly: GCF_021117445.2. Taxonomy (NCBI): domain Eukaryota; kingdom Viridiplantae; phylum Streptophyta; class Magnoliopsida; order Myrtales; family Myrtaceae; genus Syzygium; species Syzygium oleosum. The sequence continues at coordinate 846,391 of NW_026607500.1, read as the reverse complement.
GAGAGAGAAAGGAGAGAGAAAAAGGGAGAAAAAGTGCAAATTTTAGAGAAAGAAGAGGAAGTTGAGGTCCCCTGATCGAGTGTCCGACGCCGACGAACAAGGCGGCGCTGGCGAATCGATCATTCAAGGTGGACTTCCTCCTCTGTTGATCGGTGCTGGAGCTGATCATGAAGCTTTGAAACTCGATCTCATTTGGCATGTCTCGACGTTTTCCGATGAAGCCAAAATAGCCAGATTGAAGTCCAAGTGACGAAGAACATGACACGCCCCGAACCCCATCGAGCTCGCGACATCCCTCTTCGGTTGAATTTGAGTGCGACGTCCCAGGATGCGTCGCGGACCCAAAATCCAACACAGAGAACAAGCCACATGCGGAAGCATCATACACCCTTACAAAATAAATACATGACTAAGGGTAGGAATCAACCAGCATTACAAAATATAAACTTGTATTAACCAGGGAAACATATACATTGCCAACATACCGAACATTCAAACAGCCAAACATACATATCTAGCAAAACGAGCACCCGAAAACCACCGACACAACAAAAAGGGATGGGTGGTTTGAGCTAACTAACTTATCTCTACTACGGGTCGACCTATCTTCCAAAAATTGACTGGTCAAGCCTACTCTTCACAACCCTAAATCTAGACCAGTGGCACCTAAGGGTCATCCTCCACTCCACTATCTCCTGAGTCATCTGACTCGTGCTCTGGAGGGATTGCTTGCAATGGCTGCACAGCTTGTGGCTCCACTGGGGGCACCACAGGCGGCTCCTTATCCGGCTTCTCGGGATCAGCGATCTCGCCATCGGGAGGCTTGATTGCCGAAGGGTCCCACTCACCAACACCATCATAGGGAATCTCAAAGCTTCTCAATGGACCGGTCTCCTCTAAACCATCTCGATACGTCCAAGCCACATACGAATAGGGCTTTAGGTAAAATCCTCCCTCGTCAACCCAAACCACGCTCAAGTGCTTCACATAAGCTCGACCGTCTCCTAGAGGGTACTCCACCTGCTGATTATCCACATGACTGGGGATTCCAAAGCGAAGAGGCGGGTTTCCTGGATTCATGGCTGGGGTCTGAAATATTGGGTTTTAACAACAATGAGACAAATCTCAGCGAGTAAAACCCCCTAAACCTAAACTAGGCTAACATGCACCTCCTGACAGGCAAACTAAACACACAACAGTGCAACAACCAACACAACAACAATTGGCCTAGGCCCTCGAGCCCAGATCGATTACATCACTGACCCTGCAGGTTAGACAATTCAGTATAATATTCATGGCACATACGCGAACACACTTGGTCACACGTACGCCATACGCATGCTCACACTTATCAGTGCCTGCCTCACACACGAATCACCGGTACGCACAGCTGCCAACACACTTTGGCACACATATGTCATGCTCATGGTCCGGCTCAATACTGCACACTGGCACACTGCTCATTTTCTCAATTAGAGCTCGACCCACGTAAAAACGCTTCAGGCCCGACCCGCGTAAAAACGCTGTCACGGCCCGAACCCCATCGAGCTCGCGACATCCCGCTCCGGTCGAATAGTTGTGACGTCCCAGGAACATCGCCGACCCAACCCAAACATCAGAAACACATGCGGAAGCGAATACAAAACCCCTGACTATAAAGACGACGATGGGGTAGATCAACAGGACAATCAAAGAACATCAACAATCATTTTTATACAATACCATTGCACCAAGTATACAAACATCATATTACAAACGTACTTAGCAAACGAGTATCTGAATCCACCGACATAACAAAAGGATCGGGTGGCTTGGTTAACTTAGCTTCACTATAGGTTGACCCAACTATCAAAAGGTGACTGGTCAGACCTATTCTATGCAACCCCTAAAATACCTTAGGGAAACTTAATGGTAGCCCTCCTCCACTCTGCTTCAGCATCCTCTGGCTCGAGCCCCCTGAACATTATTTGGACCACGATATGGGAAATCGCCTGCAGCTCCATCGGGGCACCATGGTCAGCTCTTCATACTCCAAAAACCGAGAGGCGGGCCTCCTGAGTTTAAGGCTAGGGGTCTGAAATGGTGGTTATACAACTATGAGACGAATCTCAATAAGTGCACAACCCCAAACCCCACATAGGCTCTCACGTACCGCCAGACGAAACACACATAACACACAACGACCAATCATACTAACAAACACATACGATCCTACCTAGAATCCATCATGCACATCCCTGCACGTTAGATAATAACACAGCCAACATGCCACGGTAATGCATCACAACCGCGCGCGTGCCTCAATTATAGGGCAAAACCCACTTGGGCACGTCCCATACCATGCCTAGCAGTTTTTACCCCATAATCGAGCACCACAATACGCGATACAAACCACACTCGCACGCTAACTCACGCCATACGCCAATTTTCACAATCTTCACACGTCCAACCAAGTCCAGCTCATTCCCAACTTTCCACCACTACCGCGCTCGCGTAAAACGCATCAGGCCAACGGTCTTCTGACCTTGTCAGGCATCGTCAACTCGTCGGGCCGGGCATCGTCACCTCGTTAGGGACGGCATCGTCCCGCGTAAACGAACACGCCTCAGGACGGATCCTACATTCTCATTTCCTTCTCTATCGCGCCTGCGTAAAACGCATCAGGCCAACGGTTTTCTGACCTCGTCAGGCATCGTCACCCCGTCGGTCGGGCATCATCACCTCGTCAGGGACGGCATCGTCCCGCGTAAACTAACACGCCTCAGGACGAAACTTTTCCAACCAATCCCACATTCCCGTACCTTCGTTCCACACATTCCACACGTATCACACGGCCACACATCATCTCACACTCCACACACACTTCGCAAATACACATCCTCGTTGCACGAACACATCACACCGCCACACACACTTGGCACGCGACCTCAATGCACGATCACACCGGCACACCACACGGTCACACACATGGCACACACGGCCACACATATTCAGCCCAAAACACATTTCCAAATCAGCCAATAATCACGAGCCACACAATCATTCAAACAAACTCATTCAAGCCATATAACTACTGATCAATCACACAATTCAGCCAAGATTATTTCACATCACCTCAGCCTTATCCGAGCCTACCAAACCACACATTTTTCAGTCTCCAAATCAGCCTACAACAACCAAGCAACCAACCCTCATCTCAGCCCCAAAACAACCACCTAAACTACCCGAACCAAGCCCTAAACATGTCTAACAATACCCGAAGTCCTAGGTAACATTTGGGGAAGTCACTTACCTCGAAAAGGCGTGACAAGTTGGCTGGACAGAGGCTGGAATGAACAGCCCGGCAACTGCAAGCTTGCTGGCATGGCGGCGTGCGCAGCGGGCGGCGGGCTGCACCACCGTGGACGGGTGGGCGGCGGGCGCGATCGGGCGGGCAGGGGGTGGCGATCTCGGGTCGTATGGACCAAGGGAGGATGGCCAGGGGTGGCTCGGTGGTGATGGGGCCGAACAGGACGGCGAAACCGAGAGAGAGGGATAGGCGGGCGGTGATGATGCTCGGCCGGAAAGGAGGAGAAGTGGCGGCGGTGAACGGCGGGAGGGCAGCGACCAGGCGGCGGCAAAGCTGGTGGCCGGCCAAGATGGTTTCACGCACGGGGAGGGAGAGAGAGGGTGAGCCGATCGGTGGAGGGTGAGGAGAGAGAGAGAGGGAGAGAATTATTGAGGAGAGAGAGACGAAATAGATATTTAAAGGGTACCTCCAATAATTGCACTCCGGAAATTACCAAAATACCCCTTATCTACCCCTCCGATCCAATGGCCAAGATTTGATCTCATCCACATCCAACGGCCCACGATTGATCTTATCCAATAATGCAAGGGGCAAAGGAGTAATTGACCATAAAGGGAGAGGGGCATTCTTGTCCTCTCATTTTCGGCCACACAGGGTCATTCTCAGTCCTTCGACTTAATCCAGTCCTCAAAATTCGTTTGCGGTCCCAGGGGCAAAACGGTTATTTTTTCGGCCCCAAATCGAAATCCTTTTTTTACAGAAATGGGTGGCCCCAAGGTTGGCCACACCAAAAACGCCATCGGCCGCTGAAAATTATCACTTTCAAAATTCTCGATTCCCGAGCCCGAATTCCAAGAAATGACTAGAATCGAACAATCGCGACTTTAGCTTATCTCTTGCTAATGGGTGGCTCATTGGGATTACGCGCTCTCGACCCGTGACCGACACTAAGTCAAATCACGTTTAAGTTTGCTCGAACCAAGGCGACCTCGATTGTCATATAATTGCGAGAGTCTGTCGCTAGTTCCCTTCGGACACGATCAATCAAATAGATCGCACTCTGTTGGCCCAAAACATTCCCTCGTCAATCCTTATGGTCGAAGGCCGGACCAAGGTCGAGTTCTTTGGTCATGCGAACTCAATCCCATAATGGCCTTACCCCTAAGGTTAGCATCCCAAGAATGCGCGGTTCCGGGTGAGATCTCACTATAAGTGCATTGGCCAAAATATTCATTTCATAAATCCCGAGAAAAGGATCGAAAATTCAGAATGTTACAAAGGCTTCAGGCCAACAACACTTCACGGCCCGTGCAAAGCGCATCCGGCCCAGTGTCTCTAGCTCGCGTAAAACGTATCAGGCGCAATACCGATCTCCTTACGGACCAAAATCCGCGTAAAACGCATCAGGCTGGCTGTCTTCCGGACATACCGGGCATCGTCCCGCGTAAAACGCATCAGGACGGAATCGACCCCGCGTAAAACGCATCAAGGCCCTTAGTGATCACACATACACACAGCCAGTTTTATCTGAATCCCGCGTAAAACCCATCAGGGCATTTTAGGTGATCACATCTCATGTCAGGCACGCATACTCACACAATTCTCGAATCAAGCCAATGCTCAACATGCGAAATGCGTGGTCATGCAGTCCCGCACTCGGGCAATGATGCAACGTATAATGAGCATCAAATTCCAGTCATAGGCACATAGACAATTATGCCAATTCAACGTGCATCTTAACGTGCCCAAAGGAATACTCGATTCAAATAAGCCACTACACGCCCAAATTAACATATTAACATGCTCATTATATGCAATTCACTGCAATTAGGCTCCGGCACACCATTAGCGCATAATTCGTGCAACTAGCACAACGCAACTCGCACATTCGAGACTCGCCACGACTCTTCACTCTTGGCCACACACAAGGCACTCAACACGGCGTCATAATATTGAATCCAATCAACACAATTCAGCCACTAAACGAACAATCTAGGGTACTTGATCATTTCACGACAAAACCCCAATTTGGCTAAATAAAACCAATTAAGTCCATAATGGACAGCCACCAATCTGATCAATTCAGGCAATTATGTCATCCTCAGATACCTCGTTAAACTCCCCAATTAATCACCAAATTAGCCACTAATCGCACAATACGAAGCATGCTCGGAATTCCACCACAAAGTCCTAAACTAACCGAACTTAGGCCATTTAATCCCAACAATTCCAGTCATGAAACAGCCCACTCTAGGGCACTAAATCACATTGAAATTAACATATTAGGCTCCCAAATCACTACATAATCCACCAAACAAGGCATGCTCGGGAATTATTCTCATTAGGCCCCAAATCGATCCAACAATTTCCAGCCACTAATCAGTCCCATTAAGACCACTAATCCATCTTCAAAACACCTCATGAGGCTCCCAAAACAGCATCAATTCAGTCTCTAATCACCAACCCACTAATCACATCTAAAATCACCCTAAATAACCCCTAAATTATCCTAATCCCGTCTAAACGTGCATAACTCGCCTAATTAGGGATTAGAGGGTAATATTCACACTAATCCTAAGCTCCGACAAGTTTGGATCGGTGGGGAACGGGCGGCTGATCGCCGGCGTGCGGTGGAACCAGCGGCGGCGTTCCGGCGTGCTCGCGGTGGCCTCGGGCGGTGTGATCGGCGGCGACGGGCGCGCGGCGTACGGCGCGGCCAAGGCTTATCCGGCGTGTTCCTCACGCCGAACGAGGGAGAGAGAGAGGATGGATGGGCCGGTGGTGGCGGCGCAAGGTGGTTGAGTGGACAAGCGGCGCGGCGAGCGGCGGTTGCGCTCCGGCGAACTTGGCCGAGAGAGAGAAAAGGAGGGAGAACCGGCGGGAGAGGAAGGAGAGAGAGTGAGGGAGTCGACTGACTTGGGGAGGAAGAAAATGAGGAGAGAGAGAGGGAGAGAGATTAAATAATGGGTCTAAAAGGGGTTTGACCAACTTTCCAAGATGCCCATTTTACCCCTCACTTACTTGGCCAAGATTAATCCAAACCAAAATATCCAAGGGCATTTTTGTCTTTCAATCCTTGAATTATTGGGCTGAAATAACTCATTAAAATATCCAAAATATTTCCCCAACACTTATCCAAAATTCGGAATACTCATAATAGGCCTATGGGCAAAATCGTCATTTTCCGATTTCGGGCCGAATTTCCATTTTTCGACCGTACCGTCCCCAAATATGACTGGCCACACTAAAATGACGTCGTCCTCACAAAATAGTCGCGCACGCCCACGAAATTCGACGCTGAAGTCTGGATCCAATTTTGCGATCAAAATCGCTCAATTACAATTTTAGAGTCTCTCACTAACGGGCGGCTGTTTAGGGGTTACGCTTATCGACTTAGGGTTACTCGAGTCGTGACGGTCTCGATTACCGGGAGAACGCGAGGATTTATCACTAGTTCCGAAGGTCGCGATCGTTCGGATTTAGTTCGGGATTTGTTCGCCACGCGTACTCTCGGCCGTACGGAATCACCCGCGATCCGATCATACGTCATTGGCCAAACTAAATCCGTCACCTTCCTAGGATCGGCCCACGTTGGCCTAAAATATTTCCTCGTCGTTTCTCGGAATCGGTGCCCAATTCACGATCGATTCCCTGGTCCACATACCGTTTTCCTAGTTAGCCATTCCCTATTGGTCAGTATCCCGTGAAGGATCTGTTCTGGGCGAGACTCATCAAAATTAATTGAGGAATAATATCAATATTATTGATCCCGGAAATGGGTTAAAATTTAGGATGTTACAACTCTTCCCTCCTTATAAAAATTTCGTCCTCGAAATTTGCAATCCAACTCGTCTACTTAAACAAAGGGGGTTACTGACGTCATATTACTTCCTCACTTTTCTAAATGGCACCTTCGGTTCTATGGTGCTCCCTTACAACTTTGACCTTTGGATAGTCTTATTCTGCAGAACTCGATCTTTCCTGTCCTCGATTATTACAGGTCTTTCCACGTACGACACCTTGTCGTTCACGTCTATCTCCTCGTACCTCAAAACGTGGGTCGAGTCGGGTTCATACTTTCTCAACATCGACACGTGGAATACATCGTGCACTTGGGACAGGTTGAGCGGTAACGCAAGTCTATAATCCATATCACCAATCTTCTTTGAAATCTCCAATGGACCAACATGCCTCGGGCTAAGTTTTCTTTTCTCGCCAAATCGGGATAATCCCTTCATAAGCGACACCTTGAGAAACACATGATCCCTAACCTGAAATTTCTAAGGTCGTTGTCTCCGATCGGCATAACTTTTCTGGCAACTCTGGGCAGTCCTTAACCTTTCCCGGATAATTTCTACCGACTTCATCCCAGCATACCGGCTTCTTGCACACCTTGCCATACAAGGCCTCAAATGGTGCCATCTCAATACTCTGCTGAGAGCTGTTATTGAAGGCAAGTTCAACCAAATGCAACTGCTCTTCTCACTTGCCCTGAAAATATAATACACGTGCTCTCAGCCTATCCTCTAAAGCCCGAATAGTCCTTTCAGACTGGCCATCCGTCTGCGGATAATAGGCCGTACTGAACTGCACTTGTTCCCATGGCCTCTTGCGGACTCTTCCAATAATTAGCGGTAACCCGGGGATCATGATCCGAAGTGATCGTTACCGGTGCTCCATGCAATCAGACAATCTGTCGCATGTACAATTCCGCACACCTTTTTAACTCAAAGTCCTTTCGCACTGCCAGGTAGTGCGTCAACTTGGACAATCGATCCACTATCACCCAAATAGAATCGTGTCCTCTTTGACTCCTTGGTAGTCCCGTCACGTAAATCATATTTATATGCTCCCATTTCTATTCTGGGATTCCCAAAGGTCGTAATAATCTTCCGGGCTTACAATGTTGTGCCGCCACTTGTTGGCACGTCAAACACTTGACCATATTCCTTTTTAGATCATTCCACCGATAATGTTACCGCAAATTCTGGTACATTTCCGTGCTGCCCGGGTGAATGCTATAACTGCTCCTATGAGCTTCCAATAAAATCTCTTCCTTAAGCTCCAAATCATCGGGCACGCACAAACGTCCTCGAAACTTCATAATTTCATCCTCGGACACTTGGAAGTCCGGTTTCCTCTTAATGCCATCCGTTTCTAGACTCTTCTGAATCTCGAGTTCTGTAGACTGCAACGCCTTAATCCTTGCTTGGATCTCCGGTTCGATTCTCAATGCAGTAATTAGATTAGACATCAGACTCACCTCGAACTCAAACCTTGAGTCTCTTAGCCTTTCCAACAAGATCTACTCCTTAACCATCATAAAAGGGCCATACTTCGACCTTCAGATTAGCGCATCCGCTACTTGATTCGCTTTCCCGGGATGATACAGGATGTCGTAGTCAAAATCCTGAAGAATTTCTATCCATCGGCGCAGTCAACTCTAACTCATGTGTCAGATAGTTCATCTCATGCGGTCTTAACTGGTGTGATGCATATGCGACTACCTTTCCAGGCGGCATTAAAACACATCCAAATCCTCTTAATGATGCGTCACTTTAAACCTCAAATCCTCCTGGTCTGGACGGAATAGTCAAGACTGGGGCAGTTATCAGCCTATACTTCAACTCCTGACAACTCCTTTCACACTTTTCATCCCACTCGAATTTAGTTTCCTTCTTACGCAGTCGCGTCAACGGCATGGCTATCGACAAGAATCTTTCTACCAAACGTCGATAATAACCGGTCAATCCTAAGAAACATCGAACCTCCATCACTAATGCCGATCTTGGCCACTTAGTTACGGCCTAAATCTTTGACGGATCCACAGAAATTCCATTTCCCGACATTATGTGTCCAATGAACGCTACTCTGCTAAGCCAAAACTCGCACTTACTAAGCTTGACATAGAGTGCGTATTCTCTTAAAGTCCATAGCACCTCAGTCAAATGCACTTCATGCTCTTTCGAGCCTTTCGAATACACCCATATATCATCAATGAACACTATGACGGAATGGTCTAGAAACTCCTTAAATACCCGCTTCACTAGATCCACAAAGGCAGCAGGGTATTAGATAGATCAAAGGGCATCACTGTGAACTTGTAGTGCCCGTACCGCGTCCTAAAAGCGGTCTCAGGAATATTCTCTTTCCTGATCCTTAATTGATGATATCCGGTCCGTAGATCAGCCGTAGAGAACACTGAGGCTCCTTGCAATTGATCAAACAGATCATCAATCCTCGGCAGTGGGTACTTATTCTTAATCGTCACCCGATTCAACTGCCGGTAGTCGATACACAACCTCAATGTCCCGTCTTTTTTCCTTACAAACAGGACCGACGCTCCCCATGGGGACACACTAGGACGAATAAAACCCTTGTCCAGTAGTTCCTGCATCTGGATTTTCAATTCTTTCAATTCTGACAACGACATCCTATAAGGCGGCTTCGAGATTGACTCAGCCCCAGGCCAACTCGATAACAACTCCATTTCTCTTTCTGGCGGCAATCCCGGCAATTCCTGAGGAAAGACATCGGGAAAATTACACACTACTGGTATGTCCTCTAGCCGCACTTCTTCTGTCGTTGAATCAACCACACTTGCCAAGTACCCTTGACAACCCTCATCCAACAACTTGGTTACTTCTACTGGTAAGACTCAAGGGATCGAGGTTCCTCCTCGACTCCCTACAAATTCGGATCTAGGGTGTCCAGCCGGACTAAACTTAATCACCCTACTACTGCAATCCATCATGGAACCTCCGGACCTTATCCAATGGGTCCTTCAATATTTTTGGGGCGAACCTGGATAATTTAGTAAACTCAAATTCATACAGGTCCACTGTCACCTGTCCTTGATGGAACCTCATAAATTCAGCCAACTTCCGCTCTCGTGCCCTCTCGGGGTGGCACTTGCCTTTGAAGGCCTCAACAAACACAACCCAAATCTGAGCGGTATCATCAGGAAACACTCTTCCTCTGGTGGCTTTCTACCAATCACTTGCATTTCTTTGCAGCTGGTATACTGCTAGAATCCCATTTTCCTCATCCACGCACCCCAATACCTCAAAAGTCTTTTCCAATTCCTCTACCGAAAGTGACGCAACCTTATGGTCACCTTTTTCCATCAGACTTAAGAGCTTCAATCTCAGAAACTGTTCAACCACTGATACCTCTATCTATTCGCATTTCCTTGACCTCAGTCAGGATTTTCATTATCACCAATAGCAGTAACTGCTGCGGCCTCAACAGCCTGAGTTTTAGTGGCAGCTTGCTCTTGAGCCTGCTTACCCAGAAGGTTACCAACTTCCTCAAATGTCCTCACGACCCTGACCACTCACGGGTCCATTGCTGCTTGGCTTTCAAATCTTGATTGGCACCATATACACCTACCTCTCAAGCTCAACCTTGCAGGTTTCTATCACTACTTACCTACTAAAAAAACCGGTCTAATCCACATTTAACCTAAACCGGTCTAAGGCCCTAGGCAGGGAATTAGCATAACAGCATTCAACCACTCAGCATGCGGTCAAACACAAACAACGCAGGACCTCAAACAAGGAGGTACACGTACTTACCTCAGGTCCTGCCGCACCTGCACCTTACGGGTCAATTTATACAACCAATCAATCAAGACACAGACAGTCGGGAGGTACACTTAGCATACAAGGTCTCCCTACTGGCTACCCAAGTTCATCGCTCCTTATCACTCCAGGATTCAACCAAATTGGACCGAGCTAACCTTGCTCTGATACCAAATCAAACGGGGATGTCACACCCCGAACCCTATCGAGCTCGCGACATCCCTCTTCGGTCGAATTTGAGTGCGACATCCCAGGACGCGTCGCCGACCCAAAATCCAACACAGAGAACAAGCCACATGCGGAAGCATCATACACCCTTACAAAATAAATACATGACCAAGGGTAGGACATCAACCAGCATTACAAAATATAAACTTGTATTAACCAAAGAAACATATACATTGCCAACATACCGAACATTCAAACAGCCAAATATACAGATCTAGCAAAACGAGCACCCGAAAACCACCGACACAACAAAAATGGATGGGTGGTTTGATCTAACTAACTTATCTCCACTACGGGCCGACCTATCTTCCAAAAATTGACTGGTCAAGCCTACCCTTCACAACCCTAAATCTAGCCCAGTGGCACCTAAGGGTCATCCTCCACTCCACTATCTCCTGAGTCATCTGACTCGTGCTCCGGAGGGATCGCTTGTAATGGCTACACAGCCTGCGGCTCCACTGGGGGCACCACAGGCGGCTCCTTATCCGGCTTCTCGGGATCAGCGATCTCGCCATCGGGAGGCTTGATTGCCGAAGGGTCCCACTCACCAACGCCATCATAGGGAATCTCAAAGCTTCTCAACGGACCGGTCTCCTCTAAACCATCTCGACACGTCCAAGCCACATACGAATAGGGCTTCAGTTAAAATCCTCCCTCGTCAACCCAAACCACGCTCGAGTGCTTCACATAAGCTCGACTGTCTCCTAGAGGGTACTCCACCTGCTGATTATCCACATGACTGGGGATTCCAAAGCGAAGAGGCGGGTTTCTTGGATTCATGGCTGGGGTTTGAAATATTGGGTTTTAACAACAATGAGACGAATCTCAGCGAGTAAAACCCCCTAAACCTAAACTAGGCTAACATGCACCTCCTGATAGGCAAACTAAACACACAACAGTGCAACAACCAACACAACAACAATTGACCTAGGCCCTCGGGCCCAGATCGATTACATCACTGACCCTGCAGGTTAGACAATTCAGTATACTATTCATGGCACATACGCGAACACACTTGGTCACAAGTACGCCATACGCATGCTCACACTTATCAGTGCCTGCCTCACACACGAGTCACCGGTACGCACAACTGCCAACACACTCTGGCACACATATGTCATGCTCATGGTCCGGCTCAATATTGCACACTGGCACATTGCTCATTTTCTCAATTAGACCTCGACTCGCGTAAAAACTCTTCGGGCCCGACCCACGTAAAAACGCTTCAGGCCAACAACACTTCACGGCCCGCACAAAGCGCATCCGGCCCAGTGTCTCTAGCCCGCGTAAAACGAATCAGGCGCAACACCGATCTCCTTACGGACCAAAACCCGCGTAAAACGCATCAGGCTGGCCGTCTTCTGGACGTACTGGGCATCGTCTCGCGTAAAACGCATCTGGACGGAATCGACCCCGCGTAAAACGCATCAGGGCCCTTAGTGATCACACATACACACAGCTAGTTTTATCTGAACCCCGCGTAAAACGCATCAGGGCATTTTAGGTGATCACATGCTCATGTCAGGCACGCATACTCGCACAATTCTCGAATCAAGCCAACGCTCAACATGCGAAATGCGTGATCATGTAGTCCCCACTCGGGCAATGATGCAACGTACAATGAGCATCAAATTCCAGTCATAGGCACATAGACAATTATGCCAATTCAACGTGCATCTTAACGTGCCCAAAGGAATACTCGATTCAAATAAGTCACTACACGCCCAAATTAACATATTAACATGCTCATTATAAGCAATTCACTACAATTAGGCTCCGGCACACCATTAGCGCATAATTCGTGCAACTAGCACAACGCAACTCGCACATTCAAGATCCGCCACGACTCTTCACTCTTGGCCACACACAAGGCACTAAACACGGCGTCATAATATTGAATCCAATCAACACAATTCAGCCACTATACGAACAATCCAGGGTACTCGATCATTTCACGACAAAACCCCAATTTGGCTAAATAAAACCAATTAAGTCCATAATGGACAGCCACCAATATGATCAATTCAGGCCATTATGTCATCCTCAGATACCTCGTTAAAACTCCCCAATTAATCACCAAATCAGCCACTAATCGCACAATACGAAGCATGCTCGGAATTCCACCATAAAGTCCTAAACTAACCGAACTTAGGCCATTTAATCCCAACAATTCCAGTCATGAAACAGCCCACTCTAGGGCACTAAATCACATTGAAATTAACATATTAGGCTCCCAAATCACTACATAATCCACCAAACAAGGCATGCTCGGGAATTATTCTCATTAGGCCCCAAATCGATCCAACAATTTCCAGCCACTAATCAGTCCCATTAAGACCACTAATCCATCTTCAAAACACCTCATGAGGCTCCCAAAACAGCATCAATTCAGTCTCTAATCACCAGCCCACTAATCACATCTAAAATCACCCTAAATAACCCCTAAATTACCCTAATCCCGTCTAAACGTGCATAACTCGCCTAATTAGGGATTAGAGGGTAATACTCACACTAATCCTAAGCTCTGACAAGTCTGGATCGGCGGGGAACGGGCGGCTGATCGCCGGCATGCGGCGGAACCAGCGGCGGCGTTCCGGCGTGCTCGCGGCGGCCTCAGGCGGTGCGATCGGTGGCGACGGGCGCGGCGGCGTACGGCGCGGCCAAGGCTGATCCGGCGTGTTCCTCACGCCGAACGAGGGAGAGAGTGAGGATGGATGGGCCGGTGGTGGTGGCGCAAGGTGGTTGAGTGGACAAGCGGCGCGGCGAGCGGCGGCGGCGGCGCTCCGGCGAACTTGGCCGAGAGAGAGGAAAAGAGGGAGAACCGACGGGAGAGGAGGGAGAGAGAGTGAGGGAGTCGACTGACTTGGGGAGGAAGAAAATGAGGAGAGAGAGAGGGAGAGAGATTAAATAATGGGTCTAAAAAGGGGTTTGACCAACTTTCCAAGATGCCCATTTTACCCCTCACTTACGGCCAAGATTAATCCAAACCAAAATATCCAAGGGCTTTTTTGTCTTTCAATCCTTGAATTATTGGGCTGAAATAACTCATTAAAATATCCAAAATATTTCCCCAACACTTATCCAAAATTCGGAATACTCATAATAGGCCTAGGGGCAAAATCGTCATTTTCCGATTTCGAGCCGAATTTCTATTTTTCGACCGTACCATCCCCAAATATGACTGACCACACTAAAATGACGTCGTCCTCGCAAAATAGTCGCGCATGCCCACGAAATTCGACGCCCAAGTTCGGATCCAATTTCGCGATCAAAATCGCTCAATTACAATTTTAGAGTCTCTTACTAACGGGCGGCTATTTAGGGGTTACGCGTATCGACCTAGGGTTACTCAAGTCGTGACAGTCTCGATTACCGGGAGAACGCGAGGATTTATCGCTAGTTCCGAAGGTCGCGATCGTTCGGATTTAGTTCGGGATTTGTTCGCCACGCGTACTCTCGGCCATGCGGAATCACCCGCGATCCGATCATACGTCATTGGCCAAACTAAATTCATCACCTTCCTAGGATCGGCCCACGTTGGCCCAAAATATTTCCTCGTCGTTTCTCGGAATCGGTGCCTGATTCACTATCGATTCCCTGGTCCACGTACCGTTTTCCTAGTTAGCCATACCCTATTGTTTAGTATCCCGTGAAGGATCTGTTCCGGGCGAGACTCGCCAAAATTAATTGAGGTATAATATCAATATCATTGATCCCGGAAATGGGTCGAAATTCAGGATGTTACAGAACATCTCCATAGGTTCCAATTAGCCCGAGAACTCCGATTTGTCATCGAACAAAACAGGTAAAAATCAATCCTAGTCACGGTTTTCTCAAAAATTTCTAGAATTGAGTTTTATACACATGTGATTTTGTTGACGAAGTTTTCGCATTTTGATGTTTAAAACATGTTTTTGATCCCATTTTGTGCTGTTTGATTGCATTTGGATCATTCAAAATGCACAAAACGAGTCGGTCAACCATTAAAACCTCCTCGCCAGAATTCGGGTACCCTCGCCGGAGCATCCCCGTGGCTGTAGGGCCATTCAAGTTAGCTTTCTTGACCTTGTTTGATGTTTTTGTCCTTGATTGGAACCGAGTTAGACGGCTAGAGCGAGTATGATAATGGTTTGAAATTTGGAAAAGCTATTCTAGGTTAGTGTTAGGTTAGGTTTTTTTCTAGTCAGTTTTTCGTCGGCCGGCGAAGGTCCAGCGACACTCCGGTTGGGCTAGATTGGTAATGGGTAATGTGGACTTTGTAATGAATAAATTGGAATAGCAAAACACCCGTCGGAAGGTCGCCGAAAATTAATCCAAACCGACGGCCTCGAAAGTACTAAACTTGGAATAATGCCTACCAAGTGTTCGAAGAAATGCCAAAATGAAAAAGGTCGAAACGGTGTCGTTTTGGGTGCTGGACTCGCCGGAGAAGGCGACCGACGACCAGCGCCGGCGACGCCCAGTTCGGCCAAACCGAACCGGGTTGAACCGGGCTGGTCCGGTTCACCACTCCGGCGGGAAATTTAAAAATGATAAAAAAATCTAAAAAATAATAATGATAAAAAAATGAAAAAAAATTTCATTAAAAAATAAAAAAATCAGAAAAATTGAAAAAAATAATTAATCAAAAAATCAGAAAAAATCTAAAAATTTTAGAAATTAGAAAAATTTTAAGAAAAACAAAAAAATCACAAAAAAATATATAAAAAATAGAAAATTCATAAAAATTCAGAAAATTCAGAAAATACAAATAAAAAATGTGAAAAATTAAAAAAATCAATAAAAATTGAAAAAATGGAAAATTCATAAAAATTCAAAAATTTTCAGAAAATTCATAAAAATTCAGAAAATTAAGAAAATACAAATAAAAAATGTGAAAAATTAAAAAAATCAATAAAAAAATTTGAAAAATTGGAAAATTCACAAATATTTTAGAAAATCATAAAAAATCAATTCTCAGTTAGTAAGATTTCCGAAAAATAAAATTCAAAAATTTTAAAAATTCGCAGAATAGTCGAAAAATACCGTGTCCAACCATAAAAAGTGAGATTTGAATTTTTGTAAGTGCCCAAGTGGCTTTTTTAGAAAATCCTTAATTCAAGGGTTATAACCCCTAAAAAACCCTAAAATCCTAAAAAATGTAAATCATGAAATGAATAAGCTTCTAGAGCTTCATTAGGGTTTGGATGTTTCGATTGACTTTCATTTTTAGAGACCATTTAGGATTGATTGATCTGATTTGTCACGCCCCGAACCCCATCGAGCACGCGACACACCTCTTTGGTCGAATATCGTGATGTCCCAGAAAATTGCCGACCTAATTCAACTTATCAGAGATGTAAAGCATCAGCGAAAGCCACAAACACCCAGACAATAATTGACTAGGGTTAAAAGGGAGAATAGACATCCATTACTTATCCAACTTTATACAACATCTGCCATATACAACCCATAATATACAAGCACACCGAATATCTAAACTATGCACCACCGATATCAAAAAGATCAGTAGCCTGGGTACCCTATCTGCCAAAAATGGAACACTCCAAAAAGCCTACACTCAACCCCTAAAACTAACCCCTACGCCCCCTGGATGGCGTCCACTCCGAGTCTGACTCCTCAGGACCCGAATCTGAATCCCCCTGAGCCACCTGCTCCTCTGAGGACTCTGAATCAGCCTCGATCTCAATCGGGTTGCCTATATCACCCAACTCCACCGGAACTTCGACCCGCTCCTCCTCATCAAACTCCTCTTCCGGTTCGTTCTCTGGCTTGTCCTCGGATGCGGCCTCTAGTTCCATCTCTGGGTCTTCTTCAGGCTCGTCTTCGGGTTCTTCTTCCGGCGCCTCTTCAGGTTCTTCCTCAAGGTCTTCTTCTTCCGGTTCCTCCTCTGGTATTACCTTGAGATCCACATCCATAGGATCATACCCTGCCTGTGACTCCTCCGGCTCCGAATCAGGCTCAGCCACGAGAGGTTCAAGTGCTGCAGGTGCTAACTGTTGCCTGGACTGGGCGAGACTAGTATCCAGACTAGTCATCTCGCCGTCAGGAGGGGGTATTGCTGACGGATCCCAATCCCCTACTCCATCAAACGGAACGTCAAAGACATGGACGGGGCCAAACTCATCCAACCCGTCCCTGAACATCCAGGCGGTGTAGGTGTGGGCCTGCCAAAGAGGTAGTCCTACATCTACCCAGACTACAGTAGTATGCTTAACCCAGGTCATATTTTCGTCTATTGGGTACTCTACGACATTATGGTCCATGTGCATCGGAATCCCAAAACGCTGCGGCGACGGTGGTGGAAGGTTCATGGCTCAGGCCAGGGTTCTGAAATTGTTGGTTGAAACAACCATGAGAACACATCTCAATAAGTACATACCCTAAACCCCACCTAGGCTATCACGTACCTCCAGACAAGATCAAACATAATATCACCCAATAAACACATCATGCACACAATTGCACTTACCTGGCTTTTGATACGCACAATCTGCACGTTAGCCATAATAACACAATTTCCAATCGCATGCACATTCCAAATACATTTCACGCACTATTTTCACTCAACTCGCCAGTGACCCGCGTAACGGTACCGCCTCAGGTTCACTGCGACCATCTCATATTTTCCACTCGACTCGTCAGTGACCCGTGTAATATTACCGCCTCAGGTTCACTGCGACCAACTCATATTCACAACACTCCTTAGCCCGCGTAATGGTACCGCCTCAGGCTATGTATCTTGCCCGCGTAATGGTACCGCCTCAGGCTCAACATCCATCACCTACGGTACAATCCGCGTTATGGTACCGCCTCAGGGATTTTCATGACCACGCATACAACATCACACACAATTTCTCATTTATTCACTCGCTCGATTTTCATGCCAATATTGCCAATTTACTAGCCGATCAAATTCGGCCCATGCACGCACCAAACCACACGCATTTCTCATGCTTAATAAACACCCAATCACGGCCAATTGCCAGTCAATTCAATTCAGCCCATGCACGTACATAACGGCCCACATTTCAATTAATCAGCTCACGATTCAACAAACATATAAGGCCACTATCGGGCCACAATCACAGCCACAATCACGGCATAAATTCAGCATTTCCAAGCTCATTTCAAACCATAACAAACACCACAATCCACCCACATTACAACACACCAAACCGACACCATTTGTCCCTAAATCGAGCCATATGCTCATCAATTCAATCCACAACGTCCGGCACTCAACTCAGCCTCAAATCAGTCCCAAATCATCACCATTTCACCACCAAAATCAGTCAACATCAGCCCCTAATCAGTCCACATAAAACAGCTCTTAACAGCCACTAATTAATCCCAAAACAGCCCTTAATCAACCCGATTCAGCCCCTAATCAAGTCTATCGATACCCGATATCCTAAATAGGGTTGAGGGGGCGACTTACCTGGATTCCTAAGCTAGTTCGGCTGAAGGGGGAGGGGTGGCTGATTGGCGGCCACTCGGCGGCGAACGGCGACGGCAAGCAGCTCGGCGAATGGCGGCGGCTGGCTGGACGGTGGCTGATCTTCCACGGCTGGACAAAATCGAAGGGGGATGGTGTTTCGATGGGGACAGAATAGGGGAGAGAGAGACGGTGAGGCGGGCGGTGGTGGTGAGGCGAGCGGCCACGGCGGCGGCAAGCGGCCCCGGGCGCGGCTGATCCAGCTAGACGGGAGGATGGCGGCGGCTGCTGGCTAGGCCGAATGGCCACGGTCACGGTGGGGAGGGGGTGGTTCGGTCAGGTGAGGGAGAGAGGGAGAGTGAGGCCGAGAGAGGTGAGAGAGTAAGGAGAGAGAGAAAATTTGGATTAAATAGGCTAAGGTTAATTATTGGTGTCTAACCCAAGCCTAAATGACCATCATGCCCCTCTCTCACATTTCCAATCAACGGCCAAGATTCGATCTTATCTTGAGATCAACGGCCGAGATCGAATCTTTTCCAAAATATCCAAGGGTAAAATGGGAATTTCACAAAAATTCCAAGGGCAAAATTGTCCAAAAATCTCTATTTCTAAAGGGAGGGTGAAATGACCAAAATGCCCTTCCCCGTTTACACTTGGCTTTAACAAAGTTCCAAGGCTAAAACGATCATTTTCCATTTCTCGCCGAAATTCGATTTTTCTAAAGGATTCGGACAAATCTAAGGTTAATCATGCTAATAACAACATCGTCCAAATGTTCTGTCGTGACTTTCTAAATTCCAATGCCCAACTTGGCCTCTAATTAATGACTAAATTTTAAATAACGCAACTTGAGCATATCTCAGACTAACGGGTGGCTTTTGGGGAAATTCCCACTTTTGACCCGTGGCCGATATTAAATCAAGCCATGTTCAAGTTCACTCGGGTCATGACGACCTCGGTTGTTACTGAATCGCGAAGATCGATCGCTAGTTCCGATGGGCACGATCGTTTGGTATAGGTTCGGGGTCATTCGTCACTTCATTTCGTGGTCAAGCGCAATCACCCGCGATCCACTCATATGACAATGGCGAACTGATCCCTAACTATCCTTGGATCGGCCTACGTTGGCTCAAAATGTCACCTCGACAATTTTCATGGTCGAAAGTTAGTTCACGATCGAGTTTCTTTGGTCTTGCGAATTTAAATCCCCAATTAGCCTTTCCCTAACGGTTAGTATCCCAGAAATGATCAGTTCCGGGCGAGATCTAACTATAAGTACGTTCATAAAGTCATCCATCTCATAAATCCCAAGTTGGTAAAGTTTCAGAATGTCACATGATTGGGATTGATTGTACATTTAATACTTGTTTGGTTTTTCCGGCAATTAGAATGGATAGAATTAGTGGGTAAGCCTCGGAAATTTGCATGACACATTAGACATCGTATCGTTCTTAGGTACCGAAAGGGCGTTAGGGATCTCGATTCGGGATCAATAATGTAACCAAGTCCCAGTACTCAGAATCTCTGGTTCGTAGAATCGTGGTATTACTCCCGTACCTCGATTAGGTTTCTAGTCTACCTACCAATAATGACTAGTGGTGACTCCAAAATCACAAACCTAGACTAATAGGAAATTACCTTCCACTGTCACATGAGGTATGGTCTGGAAGAGACCCTTACACGGAAATACCTCCTTAGCGCGCAAATCTCGAAAGTCCCAAAAAAAAAGCGCGGCGCGACACGTGTCAATTATTAGGAAATATACTAATCTCTTGGTTCTCAAAGAAGCAACACACAGTTGCTCTCTCTACGACGGAAGCCGAATATATTGCATTAAGAAGCCGTTGTTTATCAACTAATGTGGATGAAACAGCAACTTTGGGATTTTGGAGAAAAGAATGAAATCATTCCTGTATTGTGTGACAGTACAAGTGTAATTAATCTCTCAAAGAATCCTATACTACACTCTCGTGCCAAGCACATTGAAGTAAGACATCATTTCATCAGAGACTTAGTAAGCAATGGAGAAATCTCCATTCAGTTTGTTGAATCGAAACATCAGCTTGCTGACATCTTCACCAAGTCCCCAGACAAACAAGCTTTCGAATTTATCAAAGGTGAACTATGAATATGCAATCCATTTGAATGAATCAGGTAATGATCACCAATTCATCAACAGAAACAACGGACTCCAGGTACGCAATGAAATTTCAAAATTGTTACCGTTACAGTGATTACACCTAGAATTTCTTACCGTTCTGACATGCTGATTTACTGCCGATATAACCGTTTTTCTCTTATCTGCTATTATCCTGATTTTTCTTGAAAATCTAATGGAATAAATAAGAAAGTTACCGTTATTAAGTAACGGCTAGCCTTCTAAACGTGGCTAAACTGCTCCTATTTATAGGGAGATAGTGCTCACGTTTTTCTCTCATCTTGTAAACTACCTAAATAAATCATTCCTCATCCTCTATAACTCCCTCAGCCAATCTTGCTTTCTTCATTCACTTAAACCGTCTCTCAATGACTCCCAAGTCTTGCAAAGCCATTGGCACACGGAAATCCACTCGCACCAGTACAATGCAATCAAAACTATCCAAGAGAAGATCATTGCACATTGATCTTACTGATCAACCATAAGCCTTGATGGAAGTAACTCAAAGTCAGAGTCTTCTTGGTTCTTAACCTGTTAGAGAACATGGAGAATCTGCCACTGTAAGCACGGCTCTTTCCTCTTCACTGAAGGAATCGTTCCTAGTGTCAAAACTCCAGAATCTCATATACGCTCTGGAAAAGGAAAGGAAATCTTGTCAGACCTTCCACTACTGCAACTGGAAGCCCCTTCATAGCCAACCATTTTGCCAAGCGCCTCTCTTGAACAAATCATACAAGCATTTATCAAAGAAAAAGGGTATGTGCTTGTCCCTACCACAAGCAAGGAACCTGAAACTCAACCCCAGACACCACTTGCTGGCGAATCCTCGCACCCACTGCCAACACTACCATCCACATAATCTTCCATTGAGAAAGAAGAAGAAACTGATCTATCAAAGAAACAAGAAGCAGAAAAAGAGCTATCACCTCCTGCTCAACTTCCTGTTCCTACTGAACAAAGCAATCCAAGGATTGAAACGGAAGAAACCGGAGGAGATAAGAAGCGAGAAGACGACGATGACCGGGTTTTTCAAAATTTTGAACTTGTTACGGCTAGTGTTATCACCTAGAGGGGGGTGAATAGGTGATTTAACAAATTGAATGATTTAAACGTACGGAATGAATATAGTCGAGGTCAACAACTTGTAAAATTAATATCAGATGGATTCGTATAACAAACTTGTATATAAATTGTTGTCAGATGATTGCGTCTGATGACTAAGACGATGTTCTGATGAACTTGTTTGACAGATATGTATGCAGTATAATATCAGCAATAATAAATAAAAGTTTAGGGATAGAGAATACTGCACACAGATCTTTATAGTGGTTCGGCTTTATTGAGCCTACGTCCACTCTCCACGCTGGCAGCCTGTTGGCTATATTTCACTATTGAATCACCAGAAGATTACAAGAGTTGTGCATCTCAAATGATAGATAATACTATCAAGTACACTCTTCACTCAAGTAATTTTCTTTCTAAAAACACAACGTGGAAAACAGTAATCACAAGTATGTAAGATCGAAGCTCTATTCAAACTTTGGAATTCTCGATTCTGGTTCATCTTCCTTGTACGACGTTTGCACTCCTTTTATACTCCTCTACTTCCAATCTATCCGTTGGACAGTCTACAGAGTATTGATCTCCAAATCAACCGGTTGGAGATTCTTCCCAAAATAAGATGCATAGCCGTTAGAAGAAAAACCATTATCTCTGAGTGATTTGATCGCCCATACAATCAAATCAAGATTTCCATAAGTGTAGTTCTTCGTATTTGAGGAACGATCTTGTGATTATCAATCTTAAAATATCAATTTGATTATCCTGCATAAACATGCCAAAAATAACACTCATTGAATCTGACGAGTAATTTTGAGTCTGATGACAAAGTCCTTTCATCGACTAAGTCTGATGACTCAGCAGTTACTTGCATCAAATAACTGAAGTGTAATTCTGGTTAGTATTAGATTGTTTTGTCATTCGTCAAAACTCATCAGAGATTTTGTTCAACAATCTCCCCCTTTTTGATGATGACAAAACTATCTATATGTGATGTAAACAATTATATTCAGATGATGATATGATGATATAACTTTTGAAGCATAATCAAATATTGTTAAGCAGTTCATATTCTGCCACTACACTGCCACTCCCAACAGTTCATTTTCTTATCCTGCATTGACATCCATTTCACATCCATTTTTTATAATACTTCTCCCCCTTTTTGACATCAGCAGAAAGGATAAACATCATAATTAATGTAATAAGAGATTAGTAGTCAAAGTGCACATAAAGTATTTAAACATTACCAAAAGTCAAACAAACATTGCAAAGGTCTCATAAAGTCAAATGCTTAAGTAAGATCAACAGAGAGTTTAAAAATGATAAGTTGGAAATGAATGAGATCAATTTTGCTGATTTTCTGGAGGAGCTGAGGATCCGGCAGGTTCAAATGATGAAGGTCCAAATAGTGCAGAAAGGAAAGGTACTTTGACAAGATGGAAACTAGAGATTTGATTTAATCGTTGCTCAATGTGTGAGTAGAGCTGATGAATCTGGCCTGCAGTGTTGATACCTGCAATTTGTATATCAGTTCTAACTTGAGCCTTTAAATTGTTGAATCTAGCTACCATCAAGTCCTTGATTTCCTGAATTCCCTCTTTGAATTCATTGCGAAGTTCTCGAACTTCATTCTGAATTGCAGCTTGTCTCCATCTTAAATCAGTAATGGCTGCATGGTCTGACATGGAAGAGGAGATGTTGTATCCAGAAGGAGTATGAGTGATCTGAACATCAATAGAAGCTGTTTCCTTCCCTTTGCTTCTTGGTGGAACTTCAGATGGACTGTTTTCACAGTCTGCAGAAGTTGCTGCTGAAGGAACTGCGTCTTTTGCATTCTAATCATGGTCATTGTTCTCAACATCTGGAGCAGTGTTTTCTTCAAACTCCTCCTGCATGTTATCATTTTGAGGATTTTCTTCTTCAAACTCTTCCTGCATATTATCATATTCAACATTTGCTTGTTGAAACTCCTCATGCATTTTTGCTTCATGTTCAAACTCCCCCTGTCTTCTAGAGAGTTCTTTCTCAGCATCTTTCTCAGCAGTGGCCATTTTATTTTGCTGATTTTCCATGACAACCTTGTTGATGATGTCACTAAGTGAATTCATCAAGTGGTCCTCTTCTTCTTGCAGTCTCTGAATTTCAAGCTAAGTGGCAGCATGTCTATCTGCACGAGCTTTGTACTTGGCATCTTGAATAATTAGCCATTGCATAAACCTTGACTCCTCAAGGCTTCTTTCATCAGCTTGAGACTGTTCAGCAGGTTGGTCATCATAAATCTACATTTCATTAGAATCACTGGCCACGGCTTGAGTTCTTTTGGCTGGTCTGTCGGTTCTGGAAACTGTCGACTGCACTTTCCTCTTTCTTACTAAGGGTTCAATTGATTCTTCCTCATCAGAATCATGAAAAATATTGACAGAGTCCTTGTGTTGTGCACTCATCAATTCTGCAGGAATAACCTTGCCCTTCTTATCCTTCCACTTTTCACTATCAAATTTGTATCCCATTTTGGTCATCATGAGTTCTCCAACGGTCATAGTTGGAAGAGGTTTACCTTTGAGTTTTGTTGGAATGGAAATTTTCAAATACTTAAAGATAGCGGTGATCAAAGCTCCATAAGGGAGTTGACCTTTACTCTTCTTAACTGTTCTATACATTTGAAGGAGAACCATATGTGAAAAAAAAAATAGGAAAGGAAGTTTGAATTGCCCAAATCAACTTGGCCTCATAGCGAAAGACATCAGTTTTGGAGGAACCTTTGGGTCTGAGACAATTGATGATGATTTTGTGCAGAACAATTGAATTTAGAGGAAAAAGAGAGTGAGATATATGAGATGTGGAGCCTCTGATGAAAGAAGAGTCTCTAGACAGAGATTGATATGCTAAATCTGAAGTAATAGGAATAAGAGAGAATTTTGTATGTTTTACTCCCAGATTGGCAGCGAGATCAAAGGCTGATAACTTGTAATCTTGTTGAAAGACAGAGAACTCAATTTTAGAAGGAGAAATGAATGACAGATTTGAGTAAAAGTAAGCCGTGAGTTCTGGGTAGACTTTGTGAGGGAGAAAGCACATTCTTTGAAAATCAAGATGTTCAATCAGTCGCTCAATTTTGATATTGAAATTTTCAAAGAAGCTGAAGTCTACAACTCTGTTATTCATTATTCCTCTTGTTAGAAGAGAGTTGTAAGTGACTTGATGAGTTTTGTTTCTAAACAAGCTAGTACTTTTCTTATCACCAGCAGGAATACCAGAAGTAGGCAAAAACTCAGCAAACAGTTTTTCATCATTATCCTCCTTCCTACTATTAATGGTTCTGCTTTTCTCCAAATTCTGCCATTCCTTTTCACCAACGAATTCGTCTCTTTCAACATTCGAAAGTTCTCATACTTTCTCTTTTCCTTTTCGAGAAACTCCTTTCTTGACAGTCACTGGGGTTTCCTGTACATTAGAGGATTCTTTCAGAACTATCCCTTTCTCAGCAACAGGCGTTCTTCCAAGCCTTATACCCTTCTCATATTCTTCCATAACTTCATGCTCAGACAGAAAACCTAAGGTTTTACATACTGCATTTACCGTACTTTGATTACTTTGATTTTCTCGAAGTACTCTAAGGGTTATTACCAGTTGTCTTGCCATAACAAAACGATCACGTTCTTGAACAGGTATACGTGGAGATTTGTTACCTGCAGAAGACTCTTGCTCTGAACCCGAATCAGAGATATCGATTTTCTTTGCTTCTCCTTCTTTGTCTGCTCTGGTGAATATGCCTGCGATTCTGTTCGATCGTTTGGAACCTTTGACTCCTTTCTTTGATTCGGTGGTCGATTTTGGTGCCATTGATGATATTTTTTAGTTTTCGAAGTGAAAGATGAGATCTTGTAGTGTGGTTTTGGAGATCGCTAGGGTTTTAGAGAATGAGTGTTCGGAGAAAGAGTGTAAGAGTGAGAGAGAAGATAAAAAGGTTTTAAACTGAGTAGTACTATTATATATCGATTTTTATAAAACCTTTTTGGAAACTGTCAATTGACAGTTATGGAAATTTCGGAAATCATATTCCGAAAATTTTGGAATTGTTATCCTCAAACGATATCAATCAAGACAACTAATATATGAGATATTCAAACAATTACTATATTTAAAATATATGAGATATACAAACCTTTTATAAGATGAGTTGCGCGCCAAAATCAGACGCTTCAATTATATGCTCAAATAGTCATCAGATGCAATAAGAGTTTGTTCTGAATATCTCAATAGAATGGGTTAATGATATTTAATTTATCTCTAATAAGCTCAAAATTTTTTTTCTCCAAAGGTTTTGTAAAGATATCAGCCAATTGCTGTTTAGTGTCTATAAATTGTCACGCCCTGAACCCTACGAGCACGCGACCATCCCTCCGAGGGTAGCAAAGGACGTGACGTCTCAGGACTCGTCGCCGACCTAAAACCGCAATATGACAAACATGCGCAAGAGGAAGTAAATAAAATACCCCAGACAATGAATAATTAAAATGGGGTAGTAGAAAGACACAATTTCAAAACAACGAATACAATTTTATACGCTTGGCATAAATTACATCGTTCATTTATACAGTTTCAAAATGGGCTACTCACAACTTCCAACCCATTTAACAAAAAGGAACAGTGGTGGAAAATCTTATGTGACATTCTGAAATTCGGCCCACTTGGGATTTATTAAATGAATGGTTTATGGACGTGCTTGTAGTTAGATCTCGCCCGGAATTGATCACTCCTAGGATACTTACCGTTAGGGAAAGGCTAATTAGGGATTTAAATTCGCACGACTAAAGAAACTCGATCGTGAATCGACTTTCGATCATAAAAATTGTCGAGGTGACATTTTGAGCCAATGTAGGCCGATCCAAGGATAGTTAGGGATCAATTCGCCGCTGTCATGTTAGTGGATCGCGGGTGATTCTGCTTGACCACGAGATGAACAGACGAATGACTCTAAATCTATACCAAACGATCGCGCCCGTCGGAACTAGCGATCGACCCTTGCGATTAAGTGACAACCGAAGTCGTCACGACCCGAGTGAACTTGAACATGGCTTGATTCAGTATCGGCCACGGGTCAAATGTGCAAATTTCCCCAAAAGCCACCCGTTAGTCTGAGATATGCTCAAGTTACGTTATTTAAAATTTAGTCATTAATTAGAGACCAAGTTGGGCATTGAAAATTTAGAAAGTCACGACAGAACATTTGGACGACATTGTTATTAGCATGATCAGCCTTAGAATTGTCCGAATCCTTCAGAAAAAATCGAATTTCGGCGAGAAATGGAAAATGACCATTTTACCACTGAGACTTTGTTAAGGCCAAGTATAAAGTGAGAGGGGCATTTTGGTCATTTCACATTAGCTTTAGAAATAGAAAATTTTGGATAATTTTGCCCTTGGGAATTTTGTGAAATTCCAATTTTGTCCTTGGATATTTTTGGCAAGGATTAATCCGGACCGTCGATCTTAGGATAAGATCGAATCTTGGCCGTTGATTGGAATTGTGAGAGAGGGGTATGATGGTCAATTAGCATGTGTATTAGACACAAATAATTGACCTTAGACTATTTAAATCAAATTTCTCTCTCTCTCCTCACTCTCTCACCTCTCTCGGCTTCTCTCTCCCTCACTCCCCCTCACGACCGAATCACCCCCTCCCCATCGTGACCGTGGCCATCCGGCCCAGCCAGCAGCCACTGCCGTCCTCCCGGCTAGCTAGATCAGCCGCGCTCGGAGCCGCTCGCCGCCGCCGTGGCCGCTCGCCTCACCACCACCGCTCACCTTACCGTCTCTCTCTCCCCTGTTCTGTCCCCACCGAATCACCATCATCCTTATTCTGTCCTGTTTAGCCGCCGTCCAGCCAGCCGCTCGCCATCGCCGTATGCCGCCGTTCAGCCGCTCGCCGTCGCCGTCCGCCGCCGAGTGGCCGCCGGTCAGCCGCCCCTCCCCTTCAGCCGAGCTAGCCTAGATTCTAAGTAAGTCGCCCCCTAAGCCCTATTTAGGATATCGAGTATCGATGGACATGATTAGGGGCTGAATCGGATTAATTAGGGGCTGTTTTGGGATTAATTAGTGGCTGTAAGGGCTGTTTTGTGTGGACTGATTAAGGGCTGATGTTGGTTGATTTCGGTGGTGAAATGGTGATGGTTTGGGACTGAATTGATGCTGAATTGGGTGCTGGAAATTGTGGCTCGTATTGATGAGCATATGGCTTGATTTAGGGACTAAATTGTGTTGGGTTGGCGTGTTGTGATGTGGCTGGTTTGTGATGTTTGTTATGGCTTGAAATAAGCATGGAAATGCTGAATTTATGCCCATGGTTGTGGCTGTGATTGGGGGCCCGAAGGTGGCCTTGTATGTTTGTTGAATGGTGAATTGATTGATTGAAATGTGGTCCATTATGTACGCGCATGGGCTGAATTGAATTGACTGACAATTGGCCGTGATTGGGTGTTTATTAAGCATGTGAAATGCGTGTGGTTTGGTGCGTGCATGGGCCGAACTTGATCGGCTAGTATATTGGCATGTTGGCGTGTAGATCGAGCGAGCGAAAAGAATGAGAAATTGTGTGTGATGTTGTATGTTTGGTCACGAAAGTCCCTGAGGCGGTACTGTTACGCAGGGAATTGTGCCGTCCTAAGGCGGTACCATAACGCGGGACGATACCCGGTATTACCGGAAGACGGCCAACCTGAGGCGGTACCATAACGCGGGTTGTGCCGTAGGTGGTGGATGTTGAGCCTGAGGCGGTACCATTACGCGGGCTAAGGAGTGTTGTGAATATGAGTTGGTCGCAGTGAACCTGAGGCGGTACTACTACGCAGGTCACTGGCGAGCTGAGTGAAAATAGTGTGATGAGGCATGAATGAGTGTATGAAATGTGGAAATGAAATGCCACGTGTTCGACTTGTGTATTGGGCGTGAAGTTAATTTGAAATGTGCATGTGATTGGAAATTATATATATTTGAGACTAACCTGCAGATTGTGCGTATCAAAAGCCAGGTAAGTGCAATTGTGTGCATGATGTGTTTATTGGGTGATATTATGTTTGGTCTTGTCTGGAGGTACGTGATAGCCTAGGTGGGGTTTAGGGTGTGTACTTATTGAGACGTGTTCTCATGGTTGTTTCAACCAACAATTTCAGAACCCCAGCCTGAGCCATGAACCTTTCACCATCACCGCTGCAGCGTTTTGGGATTCCGATGCACACCGACCATAATGTTGTAGAATACCCGACAGACGAAAATATGACCTGTGTTAAGCATACTACTGTAGTCTGGGTAGACGTAGGGCTACCTCTTTGGCAGGCCCACACCTACACCGCTTGGATGTTCAGGGACGGGTTGGATGAGTTTGGCCCTGTCCGTGACTTTGACGTTCCGTTTGACGGAGTAGGAGATTGGGATCCGTTAGCAATACCCCCTCTTGACGGCGAGATGACTAGTCTGGATACTATTCTCGCCCAGTTCGGGCAACAGTCAGCACCTGCAGCACCTGAACCTCCCGTGGCTGAGCCTGATTCGGAGCCAGAGAAGTCACAGGTAGGGTATGATCCTATGAATGTGGATCTCGAGGTAATACCAGAGGAGGAACCGGAAGAAGAAGACCCTGAGGAAGAACCTGAAGAGACGCCGGAAGAACCTGAAGATGAGCCCGAAGAAGACCCAGAGATGGAACCAGAGGACGAGCCAGAGAATGAGCCAGAGGACGAGCCGGAAGAGGAGCCTAATGAAGAGGAGCGGGTTGAGGTTCCGGTGGAGTCGGGTGACGAGGACAATCCGATCGAGATCGAGGCAGATTCCAAGTCCTCAGATGATCAGGCAGCTCTGGGAGATTCGGACTCGGGTCCTGAGGAGTCAGACTCGGAGTGGACACCATCCAGGGGGCGTAGGGGCTAGTGTAGGGGTTGAGTACAGGCCTTTTGAGGTGTTCCATTTTTGACAGTTAGGGTACCCAGGCTACTGATCTTTTTGATATCGGTGGTGCATAGTTTAGAGGTTTGGTGTGCATGTATATGATATGGTTGTATATGGTGAATATAGTATAAGTTTGGATAAGTAATGGATGTTTATTCTCCCTTGTAACTCTAGCCAATTATTGTATGGATGTTTGTGGCTTTCGCTGATTGCTTTAAATCTTTGATAAGTTGATTTGAGTCGGCGATATCCTGGGACGTCGCGATATTCGACCAAAGAGGTGTGTCGCGTGCTCGATGGGGTTCGGGGCGTGACATCTTAACTCCTCTACTCAAGAAGAATGGGGCACACACAAAAGTCGGGGCGACCCGGCCTATCCTCGGTCCCCGTGGTGCCCTGGCGCCACCTCCGAAACGGTCATGGTCACGGATCTGAAATAGTTAATTCAACAATGAGAATAAAATTCTCAATAAGCAACAACCTAAACCCTACATAGGTCAATGCGTACCCCATACAAGTTTAAGCACACGATCTAATCACGCGTAATAAACTCAAATGCACGTACTCGGCTCATTTCGAATCATGGACCATCTTTGCACATAAACCCATTTGCTATAATATGATCACATCACACAAACATACTCAAATCATACAATCGCCATACACGTGCACATTCGTACTATCCAACCATGACCCGCGTAAACACACCTCAGGTCCTTTCGCACAACTCGCGTCAACACGCCTCAGGTTGATAGCCCTCCGATCATTCCGGGCTTGTCCCGCATAACACGCCTCATGACATTTTCCAACCCCGCGTAAACACGCGTCAGGGTATACTTACATTTTCATGCCATCCAACTACGACCCACGTGAACACGCCTTAGGTCTTTTCTCACAACCCGCGTAAACACGCCTTAGGTTGGTAGCCCTCCGATCGATCCGAGCTTGTCCCACGTAACACGCCTCAGGACATTCTAAACCCCGCGTCAACACCCCTCAGGGTATCTCAAACCACACTCGCCACACAGTTCAATCAATTTCCACATCATTCACGTAATCAAACCAAACAATAATATACTCACTCGCCAGCCATTCTAATCAAACCGAGTAATCATAAATTCACTATAATTCCCACAAAATTACTCACAATAAATCAAGCACACGAAAATTCCAGTAGGCCATCAAGCTCGGCCCCCTAACCTTGCACGTCCTACTCATATTTCCAACATCAATTTCAACCTCCAAAACATCACAAATTGACCCCCAACCTCGGCCCTCAAACCGGCCATAATCAACCCACATATCGACACTAACCGATCACCATCGACCCCAAATTTCACTCGCAAAAGCCACAATGAACCAGCCATATTCACAACCACTAAATCGCCACATTTAACTCACATTCAACATCGCAACATAACCAACGCCACCCAACAATCCAGTCATTAATCAGATCAACACGGACCGTTACCCAGCCACAAAGTCACTACGGATTGACCACGATACTAGCCACGATTAACCATTAATCGGCCCTCCACTCGGCCCACAATTAACCCCTAAATCTCCCTAAACAAGCCCGATAATACCCATTATACTAGGTAGGGTTAGGGAGTCGCTTACCAAGCTTTAGGACGGCGGGGGTATGGTCGGGACAGTGGCGGCCGGCGAGACAGCGGTAAGCCGCGGCGAAGCGGCTGGTTCGGCGAAGGGGACTCGGCTACGGCTGGTGCGGGCCGGCTAAGGGCGGCAGCAGTCCCGCGAGGCAGCAGGGGGCTCGCTGAACCTGCAGCAGCTCTGTCGGCGACGGGCGAACAGAAGGCCGGACGACCGAACAGGGGAGGGGAGGCGCTGGGTTGGTCGGAACAGGGGGAGGGGGTGGTGCTGGGTGGCCGGCCAGGCGGTGGGGTGGCGGTCGATGGCTGAGGCAGCGACGGTTGGCCGGGTGGCTCGCGGCGGCGAGCAGCGCCGGCGCGATCAGATCTAGCCCGAGCCGAAGGGAAAGAGAGACGGGAACGGTCGGGCTCGGGACGATCGGCTGCATGGACGGCGGCTCTGGGTCGACGGGAATGCTGGTCGGACGGGCGCTGAGGCGCGCGGCGGCGAGCTCTGGCGATCGGCGCTCCGGCCGATTTGCTGCTCGCGGCCGAGAGGAGGAGGACGGGTGGCTCGGCTGGGGCAGGCTCGCGACGACGACGCCGGCTGGTCGAGCGGCCGGACGGCCAGGGGGTGAGCGACGCACGGCGTCGGGGCCGGATGCGTGGCGGTGGCTGGCGGTGGTGCGGCCGAGAGAGGGTAAGGGGCGGAGGACAGACGCGGCTGCAAGAGGAAGAAGGAGGGGGACGCACGCGGGGGTGAGGGGAGGAGAGAGAGAGAGAGAGAGAGAGAGAGAGAGAGAGAGAGAGAGAGAGAGAGTGTGTGTGGGCAAGTCAACCCACTCAAGTGCAATTCAAGAGTCCAAAATTGATCTTGGTGAGCAAGCCAAGATCTAAGGGCCACGAAAATTCCTAGTTTTCAATTAAAGAAAAAAATTAGAAGACACTAATTCAAATAAACACTGAAGGAGGTATATTGGTCTAGGTTTGCACCCGGTCCAAATTTTATTTTTTGACAAATCTGGGAAATCTCGAGGCTGGCCACATTTATTTTGGCGTCGTCCAATTTATTTCGTCGCGAAACTCCGAAAAATTCGACACCCAAGTTCGGGCTCTAAATAATGGCCAAATTCAATCAAACGCGATTTTAGCGAATCTCAAACTAACGGGCGGCTGTTGGGAATTACGTATGACCGACTCGTGGCCAATACTAAATCGGACCACATTCGGGTTCATTCGAGCCATGGTGACTCCGGTTGCCCGAAAGTCAGTCCACGGTCGAGTCCCCCTAGTCGCGCTAAATTAATTCCCTAGTTAGCCTTTCCCAAATGGTCAGTGTCCCGAGAGTGATCAGTTCCGGGCGAGATTACACTACAAGCGTGTTTGATGAAATACACATTTTATAAATCCCAAAAATGGGTCGAAATTTGGAATGTCACATAAATTGAACAATTATATCTCTTTTTAAAATATGATCACGGATAAAATGGTGCTTAATATCAATATGCTTAGCTCTAGAATGCAGAATAGGATTCTTGGTCAGATTGATGACACTGGTATTGTCACACTTGATCTCCACAGTTGAGTCTTCAACATTGAAGTCTTTTAATTGTTGTTTCATTCAAAGAATTTGAGCACAGCAACTACCAAGTGAGACATATTCTGCTTCTGTTGTTGAAAGAGCTACAGTTTGTTGCTTCTTTGAATACCATGAAACAAGCATGTGTCCTAATAATTAACACGTTCCTGAGGTGCTTTTCCTGTCTATTTTGCATCCAGCATAGTCAGCATCGGAATATCCAATAAAAGTAAAGTTTGATTCTTTAGAGTACCACAACCTAAGTGTAGGATTTGTGCTAATATATTTTATAATTCTTTTGACTGCAGTAAGATGAGATTCTTTTGGTTCTGATTGAAATCTTGCACACAAATAAACACTGAACAGAATATCTGGTCATGAGGCAGTTAAATATAAGAGAGAACCAATCATGCTTCTATATAATTTTTTATCTACTGATTTTCCTTTTTCATCCTTGTCTAATTTAATGGAATATGACATTGGAGTATCCGTCTTTTTACAATTTAGTAAACCAAACTTTTTAGAAATTTCTTTGGCATACTTTTCTTGACAAAGAAAGGTACCATTTTTGGTTTGCTTAATCTGTAATCCAAGGAAGAAAGTTAATTCTCCCATCATACTCATTTCAAATTCACTTTGCATCATTTTAGAAAAATTCTTACACAATTTTTCATCTGTAGAACCAAAAATGATATCATCTACATAGATTTGAATAATTAGAATATCTTTACCTTTTCTTTTGATGAATAGGGTAGTGTCTACATTACCTTTTGTGAAACCATTTTGTTCCAAAAAAGCTGCTTAGTCTTTCGTACCAAGCACGTGGTGCTTGTTTGAGACCATATAATGCTTTCTTGAGAGTATATACCTTATCAGACTTTTGAGGATCTTCAAAACCTGGAGGTTGTTCTACATATACCTCCTCTTTGATGTAGCCATTCAAGAATGCGCTTTTTATGTCCATCTGAAACAGTTTAAAATCATAGAAACAAGCATAAGCTAGCAAAATTCTTATTGCTTCTAACCTGGCCACGGGAGCATAGGTTTCATCGTAATCTATTCCTTCTTCTTGTGAATAACCTTTGGCCATAAGTCTTGCTTTGTTTCTGACGACTTTTCCTTGATCATTCAGTTTATTTCGAAATACCCATTTTGTTCCAATAACTAAATGATTTTTGGATCTAGGAACAAGTTCCCATACTTAATTGATCTGGAATTGTAAAAGTTCCTCTTACATAGCTTCAATCCAGCTTTCATCTGTCAATGCATCTTCAACATTCTTTGGTTCAACTTTTGAAATAAGAGCCATTGTATTTATGACTTCTCTTGCTTTTGCTCTGGTTTTGATTCCATCATCTAAATTTCCAATGATAAGATCATTGGGATGACTGGATTTTTGTTTCCAATTCTGTTGAGTTTTTCCTCGTTTTCATCATGGAGATTTGTTGATTCTTCATTATTTTGTAGGTTTGATGATTCCTGAATTTCATCAGATCTTTGATTCTGATGATTTTCACTTGGCATCAATTCATCAGATGCTATGTCCTGTTCGTAAGATGCTGGATTTTCACTATTAGAATCATCTTGTGGAGTCTGAGTTGTGTCTTCAAACTTGACATTTAAAGATTCTTCCACTGTTTGAGTATTTTTATTATATACTCTGTAGGCCTTGCTTGTTGTTGAGTATTCAAGAAATATTCCTTCATCTGACTTTTCATCAAACTTACCAACACGATCATTAGGATTTTTAAGAATAAAACATTTACATCCAAAAATTCGAAAGTATGAAACATTGGGAATTTTACCTTTGAACAATTCATAAGTAGTCTTTTCAAGAATTTGTTTTGGAAAAATTCTATTTGAAATATAACAAGCTTTTGAAATAGCTTCAGCCCAAAAATATGCTGGAGTTTTGTTTTCAAATAGAAGAGTTCTAGCCATTTCTTGCAAAGTTCTATTCTTTCTTTCAACTACTCCATTTTGTTCAGGAGTATAAGGTGAGGAAAAAGTATGTTGAATACCATTTTCATCACAATAGAAAGTGAAATTTTGATTTTCAAATTCTCTTCCATGATCTGATTTAATGCTCGATATAGTATAACCCTTTTCATTCTGTACCTTTTTGGCAAATTTTGAGAAATATTCAAATGTTTCATTTTTATGATCCAAAAAGAATACCCAAGTATATCTTGAATAATCGTCTATAATAACTAAACAGTATTTCTTACCTCCAAGACTTAGAGTTTGAGTAGGTCCGAAAATGTTCATATGAAGCAATTGCAAGGTTCGGTTAGTGCTTACATAATTTATTGATTTGAATGAACTTCTTACCTGCTTACCTTTGGAGCAAGCTGAACATAATTCTGTGCTTTTAAAATTTCGTTCTGGCAATCCTTTGACAAGTTTCTTGGAAGCTAATTTGGAAATTAATTTGACACTTACGTGTCCGAGCTTCCTGTGCCACTAATCAGATTCTTCTTTTATGGAAACGAGACATTGCAAGTCATCAAACTTTGTGTCTAGTAGGTAGATGTTTCCATGTCTTCGACTCGTAAATGCTTGCTTGTTAACCTTACTTATCCCAGAGCATTTGTTTTCTTGGAAAGTAATTCTGTAACCAATATCACATAATTGACTAATGCTGATTAAATTGAAATTCAAACCTTTAACAAGTGAGACTTCATTGATGATGAGATTGTCGATTCTGACAGTTCCTTTGCCAATTATTTTTCCTTTGTTGTTGCCTCCAAAGAATACACTTCCTCCTTTAATTCTTTCTAACTTTATGAATTTTAGAGGATCTCCGGTCATGTGTCTTGAACAACCACTGTCAAGGTATCACTTGTTTTTTCTTTTCTTTGGTACTTGCAAAAAATAAGTAACTCACTTTTTCTTTGGTAACTATATCTTCTTGGGTCCATTTTGGTTAGGATCAGTCATTCTCAGGATATCTCTCTGAATAGGTCTCCAAACCTTTGGACAGTCACTCTTAAAGTGATCTGAATCACCGCAATTTATACATCTTTGTGAAGTTTGACCATTGAATTTCACAAACTGTTTTTGAAAATGATTTCTGTAATCAAATTTAGAGGGTCTTTTCTTTAGTCTTTCTTTGACATTCGGAAAAGTATTTTTTAATTCAGTATTTTTATCAAAATCCAGACCTGATTTATTATAATAAGGAATTTGAATCGACAAAACATGATGAAGATTTTTAGAACCCATTGAGAATCTCTTAGTTATATTAGACATGTCATTTTTCAAAAGTTCTTTTTCATTAGAGATGCGATCAAAACTTTCCTCAGAAATTTCTTTCAGATCAGAAATTTCCTTTTTCAGTGAATCATTTTCCTTTTCAAGAAAGTCTTTATTTTTCCTGATAAGATTAAATTCTTTTTGCAAGAAATCAATCTTATTCTTTTGCGAAATATCTTGCTATTTTAAAAGATTGTTTTCCTTTTTTAAACATTCAATTGATTCATCAATGTCCTTATTTTGAGTCGTATTTTTTAAAGACAAAATTTTTTTCTTCAGTGTAGAAATCTTTTTTAAAGCAGTTTTGTTAACAGAGACTAATTCATCAATATAATTTGCAACTGCTTCAAGAATATTTGAATTACTTACCTCATCTTCTTCATCAGAACTTGATTCTGAATCTGATTTTGCCATCAGACAAATATTGACAAACTCTTGTTCACTTTCTTCATCCTCTGAATCACTCCATGTTTCAGCTTTGAAAGCCTTCTTATATTTTTCATATTTTCCTTTGTTCTTCTTAAGAAGGGGACATTTGGGCTTTATGTGTCCGTTCTTTTTGCAGTGGAAACATATGACATCTTTGTTTTCTTCGTTTTCGGCGCTGGATCTCTTCTGAAAATTTATCTTTTTGGCTTTTGATGGTTCAGAATTCTTGAATTGCTTCTTTGACTTATTCATCTTCACCTTTCTTGCCATTTTTCTCAGTTTCTTGACCATTAAAGCCAACTCTTCATCTTCATCCGAATCTATATCTGTGTCATCAGAATCAATGTTAGTTTTTAAAGCAATGGATTTTTTACCTTTGGGTTCTTCAATTTCTAAGAACTTTTCAGTTTCATAGGATTAAAGAGTTCCGATAAGTCGTCCATCGTGAGTAGTTTGATCCCCTGAGTTTCGCGAATAGAGACTTTAATGTTGTTCCATTCTTTTGAAAGAGCTCTCAGCAGCTTGTTCACCTTCATAGGTTCTGGAATGGGATTGTTTTGGAATTCAAGCCCATTTACTATCTCAGTGAATCTGCTCTGCATCTCAAAGATTGTTTCATTTGATTTCTGAGTGAAGGACTCGTACTGCCCAAGGAGAATATTGAGATTTGTCTCCTTGACTCTTTCTGTTCCTTCATGGACAAGCTTGAGACGATCCCAAATTTCTTTGGCAGTTTTGAGATTTGCAATTCGTTTGTATTCAACACTTGCTAGACCATTGTATATGGCCGTTCTGATCTTTGCATCCGGATGGATTCTTCTGGAAATTTCTTTGGCCGAGAGAGGTAAAGCTTGAGATCTAGTTTGCTCTCTAACTCCTTCAGAAGAAGGTGTCTCATTTTGCTCTTTTGAAGTTTCTGGGGATTTTGTTTTGTTTGGAATGATTCCATGTTCAACGATATCCCATATGTCTTGGTTTATTCCCAAGATGAATGGCTTCATCTTGTTTTCCCAAACACTGTATTCAGTTCCATTGAAGTAAGGCAGTCTGTTGTTGTGACCTGACTCAGCATTACTAGCCATCAAGAATCGTTAGCTCAGAAGTAAAATAACATTTCAAGAAAAATGAGCACAAGGCTCTGATACCAATTGTTACGGCTAGTGTTATCACCTAGAGGAGGGTGAATAGGTGATTTTATAAATTGAATGATTTAAACGTGCGGAATGAATATAGTCGAGGTCAACAACTTGTAAAATTAATATCAGATGGATTCGTATAACAAACTTGTATATAAATTGTTGTCAGATGATTGCGTCTGATGACTAAGACGATGTTCTGATGAACTTATTTGACAGATATGTATGCAGTATAATATCAACAATAATAAATAAAAGTTTAGGGATAGAGAATACTGCACACAGATCTTTATAGTGGTTCGGCTTTATTGAGCCTATGTCCACTCTCCACGCTGGCAGCCCGTTGGCTGTATTTCACTATTGAATCACCAGAAGATTACAAGAGTTGTGCTTCTTAAATGATAGATAATACTATCAAGTACACTCTTCACTCAAGTAATTTTCTTTCTAAAAACACAACGTGGAAAACAGTAATCACAAGTGTGTAAGATTGAAGCTCTATTCAAACTTTGAAATTCTCGATTCTGGTTCATCTTCCTTGTACGACGTTTGCACTCCTTTTATACTCCTCTACTTCTAATCTATCCGTTGGACAGTTTATAGAATATTGATCTCCAAATCAACCCGTTGGAGATTCTTCCCAAAATAAGAT
The DNA here is from genome assembly GCF_021117445.2 of Syzygium oleosum. NCBI lineage: Eukaryota > Viridiplantae > Streptophyta > Magnoliopsida > Myrtales > Myrtaceae > Syzygium > Syzygium oleosum. The sequence goes on along the minus strand of NW_026607500.1, from coordinate 808,046 downwards.
GCATAGCCGTTAGAAGAAAAACTATTATCTCCGAGTGATTTGATCGCCCATACAATCAAATCAAGGTTTCCATAAGTATAGTTCTTTGTATTTGAGGAACAATCTTGTGATTACCAATCTTAAAATATCAATTTAATTATCCTGCATAAATATGCCAAAAATAACACTTATTGAATCTGACGAGTAATTTTGAGTCTGATGACAAAGTCCTTTCATCGACTAAGTTTGATGACTTAGCAGTTACCTGCATCAAATAACTTAAGTGTAATTCTGGTCAATTTTAGATTGTTTTATCATTCGTCAAAACTCATCAGAGATTTTGCTCAACAGAACCGATTGAAGGTTTCACTCTCGACCCCTCATTTGATTCTGAACTAATTTTTAATCAAGAACATAAAGATACTTTTGAATCATTTGACAATCCTGGTCCAATCCCACATCGCTTTGTGAATTTCGACTATCTTGATGCACATGGAATTTTTCTCTCTCAACTGTTTGAAAATCTTCGGGTTAAAACTTTTTGCACCATGAAAGATGAGGTACACCCCACTCTGGTGGCCCTGTTTTATTCAAATCTACACTTTCAAAACAGAGACACATTTATCTTTTCTTATGCCAAGAAAAATTACACTGTGACTCTTGATAAGTTGGCCGAAATCATCAACACCGAGTTCAAAGTTTTCAAAAAGATTCCTGTTGAGCCAGACACTGCATACAGCTTTATTTTGAAAACTCTTGATTTCACTCGAGGATCTAGAGAAATTGTTCCTTTGCACCTGCTGCCCCTCAAAGCAAATTTCATTCTGAAAATCCTAACCCTCTGCCTACGCCCCAAATCATCCTCAACCAACGACATCTCTTGTTAAGAAGCACGGGTCATTTGGGCCATTCTCACCAGAAATGAAGATTTTTCCTTAGCATAGATGATTTTCATCCACATGTACCGAACTGCCAAGCGCAAGATAAGCAAGCTACCCTACGGTGCCCTTATCACTCGTATCTTCCGGCACAAGCACATCGACTTCTATGATGTTGCGTCTCATAGCTTACCTCATGTGGAGATAGGGAAAAAGACCTTGGATAAAATGATGCTGAGAATGACGCCAGAAGGATGGATCAAGGAGATGATGAAAAGGCAAAATAGGTTCTTTAAGAAAAGCTGGCAGCACAGGCTGCATCATCCAGCAAAGGAAAAGGCTAGGTAACTACACAGCGGCCGTCTGCTCGTCCATCCAGACCTGAGAGGTCTTCCTCTCCTGCCGAATCCTCGGTTACTCCCGCTGCTGCAATCTCAAAGCTTCAAGCTAATGTTTAGGACATCAAGAGCTCCATCACTTCTCTCACCAAATACTTGGTGAAAATCGAACAAATATTGCTTAGCTTAGACTGCTATAATCCTACTCGACCTGAACCTGAGGAACCAGCCGTTCAACCCTCTATTACAAATCAAGGAAAATGCCCTCGCACTTAATCTCTATTAACTGCTCATGTTTTTCTGTTGCTTTCATTTCATGTTAGAACTACTGTTACTATCTGCTCCTGTATGAATTTCCTATCAATGCAAGTACTCTCTTTTCTCTATACTGTTTGTTCTATGCTCTTTTTTGCTGATAACAAAAAGTGGGAGAGAACCTGGATGTGAAAAGATAGTGAAGGGAGAGAATTTGGAAGAAAGCGAAATGAGCTTTTCATTGAAATAGGGGGAGCAACATACTGAACTACGAAAATTTGTGTCAGATGGAGAAATACTGTATTGCATCAACACAGGGGGAGCTACATTGAAACAGAAAGATCAATGAATTGCGTAAATAAACTTTAAAATTAAGCTATCTGTTTATGATGATATTTGCTCAAAAATTCTAGAAGATCTACTCTTCAAACTGGTACTCTATTTGGAGATCATCTAGCTATCGTCTCTAATATTTCTTGCAAAACTTTTAAAAGACACTCTGCAAAGTATATTTTCTATGAAAAATCTTCACTTTGCAGATTTTCGTTAACAGCACTTACACATTCAAAATATTTATTTCACATCTTCAGGATAGTTTTGTTATCATAAAAAAGGAGGAGATTATTGGAGAAACATCTCTAAATGATTTTGATGATTCCCAAACTATCCTTGATTTAATATCTACATTGTCTAAGTGCAGATATATTCAAAGGACTGAGTGATAAATCATAATGTTATTCATTGAAGAGAAGATCACAAGAGTATCTAGGAAAGTTCACAGAAATAGCACCATCGATCTCAAAGATTAGCTAAATGACGATATCTTGTTCAAGCTAAAGAGATCTTGTATTTGGTGATGTTTTAGTAATGGTTTACTTGACATAATCGTTGTGACACTATTATAGCCGTTGGGACTAAACTGGCACAGTAGCAGCTCGAGCAGAAAGGAATAGAGCCGTTCTGACAGGTAGTCAGTATCGCAACTACAGTAATATATCAAAAGCTATTTTGGGAAAGCCTGCAGAAGTTCAGGAATAGGCTGTATGGGCAGTCAGTTTCGAGGACAGCAGCTCCAACGACTCTAACGGCCACTTTGCCTCTCCGGGACATTAGCAACGACTAGTTTGAAGATGCCTATAAAAGAGAAGGTCTCTGAAGCAAACAAGTTAGAGTAAGAATGTGTGCTTACAAGAATTCTGAAATCTCTTATTTATTGTGTACTGAGCGAAGTGCTCTTGTTCTGTCGATAACACTTGCTGTATTATAATTGTGTTGAAGTTTCAAGTGTACTAAGTAATAACAGCATCTACCTCCTGGTAGTGTGATCTACGAATTGATAGGAGTGGTGCTTGCTGAGTGTAACTTGATCAGCAGATTACTAGTGCAATTCAGCTCAACTTGTGACTGTTGGTGGTGGGAGTGGACGTAACATTAAGGATAAAGCTGAACCACTATATATCTTTGTGTGCAGTTGTTTATACTTTTGTTTATCATCTCCTGCATGCAAGTGATATTTTATCTCTCATACATTTGGTGTTTTCCGATATATCCTTGTTACACACTGTTTTTCGTGAACAATTGTAATATCTTCCAAGACAACCTATTCACCTTCTTTAGGTTGCATAGTTAGTCTCAACACTTCTAACCCTAATTCAAAACTTGGTAATTTGGGCCAAAAGTTCTAGGTGAATCTTGCAATGGAGAGTAGAAGTATGACAATCGGCTCAATTTCGTGTTTCAAGAATGAATGAGTGATGACTTGGACGAGAATGGCGAGCACTTAAAGAGCACAAACAAAAGCTTCAAAAACAAGGCCTCTTGGTTCCTCTTCTTCGGTACTGACTCTAAGCGAAACTGCCTTCCACAGTTGTCATTGGAATATGAGGTTAATGTTTGGGGGCTCCAGGAAGGAACGAAATAAGGTTTGAATGAGAAGAGTGAGTTCTTGAGCAATGGAGACGGCGAGGCGAAAAATAAAGCCTCTTAGTCACAACTCTCCATGGACAATAGCAATGGTTGCCGACTGTCTTGGAGGCCTACCGAAGTTAGCGTCATAGCTGAAAGAGGGCTAAGAGGTGAGAAGGGGTGTGTCGCTGTGATGCACGAAAGGAGATGAAGCCGATCGAAGGAAAACTGGAGAAGACGAGGATGGTGGTGATAGGGAAGATGGATGGGTTAATTGGAACGACGTTGTTTGGTTAAAAAGAAGATATAAACTGGCTGGAATTTCCAAGTTCTTTTCCTTTTCATAAAAAAGTCACGTTAAAGTATATAATTAATTTAAAAAAAGCCATGTTGGAATAAACATCTAATTAAAAAAGCCAGTAGGACTTTTGACCAGAATTTGTCACCGGAGGTGAGAAAATTATTCAAAATGTCATAAACTTATTGCACTTTTACCAATTCAGTCCTAAACTTTTCGATTTTACCAATTAAGTCCTAAACCTTTTCACGTTTGTCGCAACCTACCTCATGAGGGTCAAACTCGATGAAGTGGGTTTAGAGGTAAGTGTTCATGAAACGGTCTTTATGGCACATCATAAAAGACGGCTTACCGAAGCATCAATCTTTTGGTCATCCATACAGTCCATTGATCATGAACGTGGATTTTCCCTAATCCATACTTCGCATGACAGCAGATCGATTTTATCTTTTTTAGGAGTCGCCACTAGCCTAGGTCGGGGGTCGGCTAGAATACCAACCAATACGTGGGAATTTCGTATTGGTTTCTACGAGAACCAGAGATTATGGGTTCGGGGACTAGATTACGTTAATATTTCTATTAACGCCATTTCGGTACCGCTAAACTTATCATGGTTGTTATCTAAGTTATCATGCATTTGTTTTTTACCATTTTTCATGCCAAAGTCTTAGTCCACTAGGTGATCATGCATCTTGTTTTTGTGTTTTCTTTTAAAATTCTAATCCTATCTTAGTCTAGAAAAGAAAGAAACAATCAATTGTATTGAAAGGCATTGCATAAAGTAAACAACCAAGACATTGAAAAGACAAGCTAATTCTAAGTGCAAGAAATTAAAACCCGTAACTCGTCGGGTGTTTATTACAACACAATAAGAAACCCGAGACATATGTCGGGTAATGAATGAATTTTTACAAGAAAATAGATCGGAATGGACATCGACCATCACCGTATACAAAGAATAGAGTCGGAATGGACATCGACCTTCGCCATCTTTAAGACCGTTGTCTTCTTGAATCTATTCTAATCCTAATCTACAACTGAAACTAAAAAAAGAACAACAACAAACAATAGACAATCACAAAGTACATAGCATCACAAGTAAATCAAAGATAACAAACAAGTCACAAAGAATTTCGAAGATGGCCTCGGGGTCGGCCCTTGTTCAAACATGCATCGATACCTCTTATTATCTACCCATGTTCATTTTAGACACAATTTATGATTATTAACTACCATTGGTGTTCACCAACATCAATTAATGCCATGAATCCCTAAGTCAGGTTCTATGTGTAATCCCAATTTGGACCCACGATTATGCACTGTCCTTAGGCATACATCTAAAAATCACATGTATAACGATGAATTAAACATGCAGGCAGCTCAAAAGACCTTGATTCTCATCCAATCACTCAAATTAGTGAACCAACATCGGGTCACTTCATTCAATTCATCACGCGCCAATCACAAGCACATGTGCTAGAAAATCGATAAATTGTGTGATTGTTAAAAAAATGAAATTTTGCAGTTGAGTAGAATGACAATTTTAATAAGAATTTTAGTATGTTCGAAATTCTTGAGATATAAATCCAGAACCCAGGTGCGAAGTTCTCAAGCACACTGATCGAGTTCCATGAATCATCGAATTAGTATCAATTCTATTAAAATTGGCATCAAAACAAAATTCAGGGGACCGCTACACAACCCCTTTTTATTTTCTGAAAAATTTTGTGAACGAAGTTCATGAAATGAGGATTAAAACTCATGAAGACATTAAAAATTGGTTCAGCATGCATTATTTTTCTAAAAACCCTAAAACAAAAGACAATTCACAAAGGAAAAACAAAGAACAGCAGAATAGGGGATTCAAGATGCATTCAATCGGAAAAGGACCCACAGTTAAAATGTTCTGGAAAATTTATGGTACATCAAGTACATAACAAAAAACATTTTTTGTGAAGAAAACTTTCTAAGATAAGCTACACATGAATTTACAAAAATCACAGAACATGAAGAAGTGCATCAGAACAGAACATAGGAGCAGATTTTCAGAGCAACCTCATGGAAATTTGGGCATATTAATGATGTCCAAAAATTCTCAAATTTTGTCACGACCTAGGTCTAGGAATTAAAATTAAAGTCCATGAAGAACTCATCATCAAAATATTTACCGAAAAATTCACACAAAATTGGCAAAGTACAAACACAGAATTGGCACATTAAGCATTCCGAATTTACAATTTTCCAGATTTCAGGGGAATCTCATAAAAAATAGTAAAGGGGTCTATGGACATGCAAATGAGACAATATTGGCATCATTAGAAAGCTTAAGGCGTGCTTTAAGATCTCCTAGAAGGCATCAAATTCGATTAACATCAATTTCATGATCAATTGAAAGGATTTCTACAATGATGCATGTCAGCAATGAATTATAGCAGATAAGCCCACAAGATACATGTTATTTACTATCCTCATGACATGGAAAAAATGCGAAGTAAATCATGTGAATAGTATGCAACATTATGAATATTTTTTGTGAAGAGACCTAAGTTTAGATCGTAGCAGAAAAATCAGAAAAAAATCGACAACAATGCAGGTCGGGCAAAATCAGCATATGCAAAAGTCAGATTTTATGAGTTTTCCACACTTAAGCATATTCCAAAAATTCCGAGGAAAATCTATGTTATAACCAAGCTGATTTAGATCATTTTTCATGAAGACAACTCCCATTGAGTCTCAACACACAAGGCAGTAACAAATCAACAAGCCGAAAACCTCAATTCGTAGTAATCAGTGCAAAAAGCCATTTTCAGACCCTAGGTTGATTCACAGAGGATTTCATTCATCTAGACTCATCAGAAAAATCTAGAAAAAAAACATGTTATAATCAAGATGATTCTTAGAAACTTTAATGAATACCACAACAACCAGATCCGAACAGAAAAATCAGCACAAAATTAGCAAAATTGCTCCAATCGTGTAAAAACCTGAAGAAATAGAACAATAGAACTTCCGATTCTGATGCAAATTTTAGAATAGGTTTTCAAACAACAAACTATACCAAATTGAGTGCCGTAAGATATCAAATCGAAGCTCTTGAAGCATATTACGAGCATCCAGAAGGTGTTGAGATCTAGAAACGATATTTAACAGGTCAAAATCATCAAAACAGAAAACAGGTCCAGAAACTCGAAATTGCAAATCATCTTCTAACTCAAGAACATCATCATCAAATCATCAAACATGTAATCAGCAGCCATAAACCATCAATATGGAGTCCATAGCAAGTCCTAGGATGAATCCTAGCCCCGGCTACCTATTGTAGCCTCGCTTCATCGAATTCGAGACCGAGAGATAGCCTTTTGTTATTGCGCGAAACCACGATCAATCGATTTGTGTCAATCGATGTACAAGACACTCCAAGGGATCTCAGCTCACCAAGGACGGACGTCAACCATTAGAGGACACCAGGGAGGGTCCGACGACATCGGATCGGCGCCGGAGCAGCGCCGGCTAAGAAGAGACTGATCTGACTCGTTGGGGGAAAATGAGCCACCAGAGCTTCTCCGGTGACTTTTTGATGAAGCTCCGACCATAGCAAGGTCGAGGACACACTTGAGGAGAGATCGGCGATGGTCGGACCACCTTAGGACCATCGGTCACTCCCGGTTTTGGTTCGGCTCTCGACTGGACACCGGACTAGTTCAAACCGCCGCAGGAAGAGAGGAAGAGACGGATCAATCGGAGGCAGCTCCGGCGAGGCTCCGACCAGCAGGACGTCGAGGGAATGGAGGTGGATGTCAGAGGGGGTCGCAGCACTGGTGGTCTCGTCGACAAGGACCCGCCGTGGGGGTGAACCGGCGGTGAAACCGCATGAGCGGTTTTGAGAGAAAAGAGAGAGAACACGAGAGAGAGAGCAGGAAAAAGAGAGAGAAGAGAGAAGATTTCTTTGTAAAAATGGATTATATACTCCTCTCAAGATTTAATCTCGGCCGTCGATTTGATCCGACGATCGAGATTTGTGCTTATCCTTTGCTTAGAGGTTAAGCTAACATGTGCTAATTTGAATGACCATGATTTAATCTCATCAACGATCTTGATTAAATTTGCAATTAAGGACCAAATTAGGGGCATTTTTTTAATTTCACAAAACCCAGGGTTTTTTTTTGTGCAAAATTTAAAAAACGGAGGGCACGGGGGAATTGTTCAAAAGATGGGTCACCGGTCGCTGGTCGCCGGCGACCAAGAATCGGCCGGAGGAGGGCCGAACCGGCCTCCTCCATCGGTGACTAGTTGGACCGGTTTTGACTAGTTCGACCGGTTCGGTCTTCTCCTTTGGCGGTTGAGTCTTAATTGTTCCAAATTTATGCAATTTAAAGGAAAGATTCGTCAATTTTGAGGAAAAAATAGTCCAATTTGAAGACAAACAGTCCGATTTTGATCCAATTAGGCCAATTAAACCAAACCTACAACTTTTATGGAATTAATTACCTAATTGGTCATAAAAAATATTGGACCCATGCTATAGGTGCGCCAAATTGGATTTTTCCTAAGCGAAATTGGACAATTCTTGCCAAAATTTGCAAATTAATGGAAATTGAATTCAATTAAACTTGCGAAATGCTTATTGAACCAATTGCCCATTCTTATAGTGGCCTATTGCATTCAAATCAACATTGAAATGGATGCGTGACCTTCATGTCAAAATTAAATTGAAGGCCAATGTTGAAATTAAACCTCAATTCATCAAATTAAACCTTAGTCCCGAGTGGGTTAACTTGAATTTTATCAATTGGACGTCAATAACCCCTAATCCCCAAATTCAAGTGAGCTAAATGTGTAAAATTGGAGAGTTCTCAAGTGAATTTCACAAAATTGACCCCGGATTTGTGTTTATCTCACAAAAACGAGTCAAATGAGACCAACCATTCGCGAATCGTGAACAATTGATTCAAACCTCTAATTAGGGCTAAAATTGGGGGTTTTCATTTCAAAGTACCGATTCACAAAATTGATTGTACGAGTGATCTTATGATGACCTCTGTATCAAATGTCGTAAAAGGAACTAAGCTAAAATTTGAACAAAATGAAACTAATTTTGTTTTTGGCCGATTCTAAACCTATTTCCGTAAATTGACAAAAAGTAGGTTCTTAATCAATTTTTGTAAAATTTCAAATGCCAAAGTCAAATTGAATGTAAAATAAGATGATTTTTGGATTTTTTATTTTTCAATTTTTTGGTCAAAGGTCAAGCCCTAGTTGACTTTTCACTAGGAATTTGATTTTTTGATCAAATTTTTGAATTTTTCTGAAATTTCCAATTCGAAAGTGAAATTAAACTTGAAAGGAATCTTTTTATGCGAAAAGCCTCAATTTGAATTCGGGTTGACTTTTGGTCAAAAGGGTGACCAAAAAGTCAACCCGAAAGTCAACCATTTGACTTTTCAGGTTTTTGCATGAAATAAATGGTAAATCATCTACAGAAGCTAAGCTAACAAACAAAATTAAAAAAAATGACACTTTTTGTTCAAGAAATAGGTTCCGTTGCGATCGAAAACCCTAATCTCGAGTTTTCTATATTTTAATGATGCGTCGGCTAAAAATTAGGTGTCAACAACGTTTTGCCAATTGAGTCTATCCGGCCAATTTTGGCCGAAATTTGCTAACGTAGACACCAGCCGTCCTACGTGGTATGGCTGACACTAATGTGAATAAATTTAATAATATTTTTTTTTCGAATTTCTAATTAATTTTTAATTTCTTTTTTTCTTTTCGTTTCTTTTCTTTCCTTCCTTTTTTTTCCAAACCCTAGCTAGTGAGGTCATTGGCTGACCATCATCGGCCACAAGCGAGGGTGCCACAACCCTCGCCCAGATCCAAATGAGGCCGACGCCCTCGCCTATTGGCTAGCGGGGGCCACAAGCCCCTTGCCTGTGGCTAGAGAGGGCGTCGCGGCCCTCACTTGGATCTGGGCGAGTGTCGGTGGCCGTCACTTGTGCCAGCGATGGTCAGCCAGCCAAGGTTTGGAAAAAAAAAGGAAGGAAAGAAAAGAAAAGAAAAAAAGAAAAGAAAAGAAAAGAAAAGGAAAGGAAAAAGGAAAAGAAGAAAATTAAATAAATTAATTGAAAATTTGAAAAAAAATATTAAAATATTATTAAAAATTGTCCAAGTTAGTGTTGGCCGTGCCACGTAGAACGCCCGGCGTCCATGTTAGCGATTTCTGGCTAAAATTGACTAGATGGACTCAATTGGTAAAACGTTTGTTTATAACTTAATTTGCAAAATTGAAAGGTTTAAGACTAAATTGGCAAAAATGTAATAGATTTAAGACTTTTTGGATAATTTTCCCCACCGGAGGCACTCAAGTAATCATTTTTTCTCAAATTTGGCACTTAAGTGATTTAGAAAAATGTTTTGGTACTAAAGTAAGCGTCATACGAAAGTTAAGCACTTCTAGTATCCTTTTGCCTTTCATTTATGTAGTAGCCTTAAGAAATAACGATCTCTTTTTTATGAATCTTCTTGTTGAGCGTTTGACTTGATTTCATGTGTAACAAGCTTTCCAAGAAGCTCATCAAGGGACATCGTCAAAAGATCATGACCTTCATTTAGACCTGTCAAACAATGGGTAAGATTAGGTTTGGGTCGAGTCGAAAATGATCCGACCCAAATAGATCTATTTAACCCGTTTTGATCAATTTTCATGTAAAAAAAATCTAATGACTCATACACAATTCGACCTATGTCCAACCTAACCCATATTGTTAAAACACTTCCATATTTAACTCAATCTAGTAAAACTTATACCAAAACCCATTTACGACCCATTTATGATCCATTTAACATCCATGTTATGTTTATACCAATTTATGACCCATTGCTGATATATGAGTTAACAAATAGATTTATGATCCGTTTTAACAGGTCTAGCTTCATCTATAGTCGACACCTTGGTTCCCATACCTTTGACAAAGCTCTTAGAATTTTTGGATTGAGCTCTTCTTGAGAATAAACCTTGCCAAGAGATTTTCAAATAGTTAATAATGTCCATAAATTGTAAAAGTATCAATTCAGTCCTCAAATTATTATACCAATTTAATCCTCAACTTTTCAATTTTACCAATATAGTCCTAAACCTTTGCAAGAGATTTTAATGTAGTCCTTTCGACCAAGTATCGGTGGAAATCATTGATTGACGTAGACAACTTCTGGATCGCCACGTTAACGATTTCCGGCAGCAATTGGCCATACGAACTATATTGGAATATCACGCAAATGTTTAGGATGGAAAAATTAGAAAGTTTAGAACTGAATTGATATTCGTACAACGGATTTACGACTGATTGGGTATTTATCCATCTGTAAATCGAGTACACATATTACCGGCTCACCCTATACCAATTTTAGATTTTATATCTTGATTTGTTCCTTCATTCGTCATTTCAAGTTTTTCCAATATTTTTTTAGCACTAGAACATGTTGACACTCGGTTAAACTCATTAGCATCCAAAGCACAGTACATCATGTTCATAACCTTAGCATTCAATTGAACTAGCTCATCATTATTAGTACGCCACTCATTTTCATTCTTAGGAACGGTTGTAACCCTTTGGTCTTACTTGGTACATGAGGAACCCTAAGGATGCAATGGCATAATTCCTAATCTTGAGATTGAATGAAAACTCTCATGTGGGCATTTCAAGGGATAAGGATACTAGGAGTGTCAGAACTTTCGTACGGTGCTCACTTGAATACCATAACTTTTTTTTTCGCTCACTTGATTGCCAAAATTTTGAAAAAGTGATCACTTGAGTGCCATCGGCGATTTACTCACCGGAAAATCCGACGTGGCATTAAAATAACATTAAAACAGCCTACGTGTCTCGCCGACAAGTTGAAGTCAGCATTTGACATGCTAAACGACGTCGTTCACCCATCTAGTCAGCAATTGCATGCCAAACGACGTCGATCACCCATCTAATTATAAGAACCCTTGCCTTACTTCAACAAATTGGGGCAAAATCCAATTTTCATCTTGAGGAACCCTAACCCTAACCTTGAACTCGCAAACTCTCTTCAAATTGGGGCAAATCATTTCATCAAATTCACAATGGGGAGCAGAAGCAGGAGAAGCGGCTCACGAGTTTATGAACAAAGCGAAGATGGAAGTCAATATTTCTGCTATTGTGGGCTGCGAAGTCCAACAAGAATAGCTTGGACTAGGAACAATCCTGGGAGAAGGTTCAATGGCTACGCTAGTGTTGACACCTAATTTTTAGTTCATTTTTTTCATATTTTCAAAAATCTCAAAATTAGGACTAGGAATCTTGGCCAAGTCTAGAAACCTATTTCTAAACCAAAAAAATAATTTTTTAGCATTTTTCCTTAATTTCTTTTAGTCAAAATAAGTGAGAAAATCAAGAAAAATAGCAAATGGAATCAAAAAATTCCATAAAAATAGTCATTAGTATTATTTTAAATCCAATTTCATGAATACATCATCAATTTTAAAAAAATCTCAGTCGGGTATATGTTTTTTTCCAAAATTGGGCAAAATTAAACCCGAATTGAACAAAAAATGCAATTAAATGTTTTCTAGTCATTTTTAAATCATAGTGTCTTCACAACAAATGATTTTGGGACCTTGAGTTGCATAATGGTCGGTCCAATTGCACAATTTGATATAAAAATAAAAAATCCCCAAAATTCGATTGAAAATTAAGAATTTTGAACCCAAATTGGGAATCATGCCCAATATGAAATTTTCGAAACATGAGACCATCATTTCTAGGGTTAATCAGATGTGGGTAATTCAATTTTGGCATCAATTTTGCCTAATCAGGTCATTAGGACATCAAATTGAATAAAATCCCATTAACCCAAATACAAAAATGTGAAAATCTTGGACACAATTATAACAAAAATCGGGGAAAATCACATATTTGGGTTCGGAATATGATGGGGAATTCAATTTTGGGGTTTAATTTTGAAAATTGGGTCAAAATTGAGCTTAATTGGCGAAATTAGACCAACCCGGGTCGGCCGGGTCAACCCGACCCGACCCGGGTTGGTTGTCTTCTTCGCCCGACTCACCCGAGTCACACCAAACCTAGAAAATTCTAATTCAAGCCCGCGACTTGACCGATCATTTCCGGCTAATTTAACACGTGCAAATCGATTTGGCCAGTTGGAAAATATCCGGCTGGCACTAGGGAATCACCCTAACCGATTCAAGGTCAGTTCCAACAAACTTTAGGCGGGAATTTTTGATGAACAAAAAGGAAAAAAACTGAACATTGCGAGGGGGAGATGTTCGATGTATTGCCAGAGAGAGAGAAAGAGAACCAGGGAGCGAGAAAGCAAGAGTTTGAGCGAGAGAGGCATGTAAAGGATCCTGGAACTGAGCGTTCGACGCTTCCTCCGGCGAGGAAACGTCGGCAAATCAGTTCAGAGAGTGATCTTCCATACCTGAGAAGTCACAGATGAAGTTGCTTGTCAAGGCCTCAAGATAGGTCTCGGCCGGCGCATATTGGACTTTCCCGGCGAAGTGGCGACCATTGACTGATAGAGTAATCGTCCAGGAATCGCCCTACGGTTGTGGTTTGACTCGGAATTTCCAATATGACTTCAACGAAGAAGGTAAAATTTGTTCATGCTCATAGTTTCATAAAATCCAGATTTCATGTTTCAGTTTTGTTATGTTTGATTGTGCCATTTTCTTCATGATTATGAATTCATTGATGATTGAAACATGTTTCTGAATATATTTCCCGTTGATTAATTATATTTTGGGTCATTAAATGGTATGAAACGAGTCGGCCGCCATTGTTGATCATCACCGGAGCTTCCCTGACCACGCCGGAGTGCTGTTTGTAGCCAACAATCACTCAAGTTAGCCATTTCTATCTTCACTTGATGTTTTGATGTTGATTTGATCGCTAGAAAACGGTTAGGACGATCAAAATAGCGGTGAATGTTAGAAAAGTTGGAAAGGTCAGTTTCGAGTTGGCATTTTTAGGTTCGGTTTTCGTAGGTCGGTGAACGTCCGCAGGCGTTCCGAATAGGTTAGATTGAAAATAGAATGTATGGACATTACAATAGTGCAATAGGAATGGCGAGATAGTCGCCGGAAGGTCATCGGCGACGGGCCCGAACCGGTGACCCCGAAAACATTGAACTCCGAACAGTGCCCACCAACCGTTCGAGGAAATGCCTAAATGAGAAATGGTCAAAACGGCGTCGTTTTGGCTCTGAGTTCGCCAGAGGAGATGACCGGCGTTGGCGCCTGCGAAGCCCGGTTCGGCCAAGCCGAACCGGGTTGAACCGGGCCGGTCCGGTTCACTACTCCGGCGGGAAATTTAAAAATGATAAAAAATAATAATGATAAAAATAATGAAAATGAAAAAATTTCATAAAAATAAAAAAAATCAGAAAAATTTAAAAAAAATAAAAAAAATCAGAAAAACCTAAAATATTTAAAAAATTAGAAAATTTTTCAGAAAAACAAAAAATACAAAAATAATATAAAAAATTAGAAAATTCATAAAAATTCAAAAATTTCAGAAAATTCATAAAAATTCAGAAAATACAAATAAAAAAATCATAAAAATTAGAAAAATTAGAAAATTCGTAAAAATTTTCAGAAAATCATAAAAAAAATCAAATCAATTCTCGGTTAATAAGATTTCTGAAAAAAAAACCAAAAAATAAAAAAAAAATCAAAAATTTTAAAAGTTCACAGTATAGTCCAAAAACACCGTGGCCAACCATAAAAAGTGAGATTTGAATTTTTGGAAGTGCCCAAGTGGCATTTTTAGAAAATCCCAAATTCAGGGGTTAGAACCCCTAAAAAACCGTAAAACCATAAAAAAATATAAATCATGAAATGAATAAGCTTTTAAAGCTTCATTAGGGTTTGGATGTTTTGATTGATTTTCATTTTTAGAGACCACTTAGGATTGATTGATTTGATTGACTTCGATTGTGCGTTTAATACTTGTTTGGTTTTTTTTGCGACTAGAATGAATAGAATTAGTGGGTAAGCCTCGGAAATTCGCATGACACGTTAGACATCGTATCGTTCTTAGGTACCGAAAGGGCGTTAGGGATCTCAATTTGGGATCAATAACGTAACCAAGTCCCCGTACTCAGAATCTCTAGTTCGTAGAATCGTGGTATTTCTCCCGTACCTCGATTAGGTTTCTAGTCTACCTACCAATAATGACTAGTGGCGACTCCAAAAATCACAAACCTAGACTAAATAAGAAATCACCTTTCACTGTCACGTGAGGTATGGTCTGGGAGAGACCCTTACACGGAAATACCTCCTTAGCGCGCAAATCTCGAAAACCCAAAAAAAAAAAAGAAGCGCGGCGCGACAGACTTGGCGACTCCGCTGGGGAATTACCTTTTCTAAGTGGACTTAGGCCTAGATAGAACGATATGCTTGTGTTTTGTGCTTGCAAGGATCTCAGGTACATCCCGTTAATGATAGTGTTAAATGATTTTGCAGACGGGTGGTATAAGGGGTGTTGTCTTTGCTAACCCTTATTTTGTAGGATGGTGTTGGGATTGAATGTGGTTTGAATGAATTTTAGAAGTGCTGTTTGGTTATTAATTGCTATGCATGTCTTTAAATTGCTTTAGCACTACACCATTAGCACACACTATCCGTGGCCCAACCCCGGCTACATTTAGGATTACCCTTAAGAGGTATGTGTTTAGGCGGAACTATGGGCCGATTGCTCATGAGATCGTTTAAATACAATACCGATCATCGAGGTGGAATAATATTTCATCACTTTAGGTCGATTGCCTATTGGAATGGAATCCCTTGTCCATTAAGGTGATGACCTTGAGACTTTAGCATATCCTACCCTTTTAGGCGTCAAAACTTCACTGGTTGCATTTGCTTGTCTTTGTGGTTGGTATACCTAAAACCAAACAAAAATATCATGGTAAGCAAGTATCGTTCCATTCCATTCTTTTACAATTATGCATGTTAGTTGGCACATTCTTAAAAAATGCCTAAATGACATTCAATGCTTGGTCTAAATACCCTTTCATTTTAGAATGCATGATTAGTGCGTCATACTCCATTTGACCATTCTTTCATTTTTAGATGAAATGTATAGGTCCATGGCGGATTTCTCATGTAATTCAAATGCTTATTCGTTCATTTGAATGTGTTCGAAGTTGCAAACCATAGTTTAGGACTTTATGGTCTAAATGAAGTATGACATAATAGGCATTTACATCACACATTGAATTTGTTCATGATCTCAACTATATGCTCTTTTAAGGTTTAAACGGACTCAAAATGACATTTGCATTACTTTTGAGGTATGCAAGTGTATTTAACCTCCGTTCTACTTTAAAAGGACATATAAGTGAAATAGGGGCATTAAAATCAATTGGTAATCCATGGTGAATAATAATCACTTTCTTTTACATGCTTTAGATCGAAATGGGGAAACTAGACATACAAGTCATTCCTATTCCAAGGAAGGAGCTTCTAGCATGGTGGGTAAACATGACAAAGGACAACAAAGCATACGTAAGGGAAAGGCTCGGATATTTGTTCAAGCTCATCAACCTGGAGTACCAAGTGAGTCTAATCCAAGCATTATCCTGTTTCTGGGAAGTTACCACTGCCACATTTCAATTGGGCGAGCACGAGATGATATCTACACTAGAAGAATGGCAAAAGGACACTATAAGTGCCATAACTTGTGTACAGAGATCACTTTGGTGCCATAACTTTTTTTCGGATCACTTTGGTGCCAAGTCGGAGGAAAAACGATCACTTAAGTGTCATAAGTTTTTTTTGGATCACTTCAGTATTAAAATTTTTGAAAAACGATCACTTAAGTGCCAATCTCCGGCGAGCCACGTCAACTTCAGAAATTAATAAAAAAAAATGCCACGTCGGATTTCCGGCGAAAAATTGTGCACGGCACCGGAGTTGGCACTTAAGTGATCTTTTTTCAAAAATTTTAACACTTAAGTGATCGTTTTTCAAAAATTTAGCACTAAAGTGATCCAAAAAAAACTTATGGCATCAAAGTGAGCGCCGTACACAAGTTATGGCACTTGTAGTGTTCTTTTGCCCTAGAAGAATAGAAGGCAACCATTGGGATTGATTTCGAGTCAAGAACAGTTGAGCCCCCGGTTGGATTGAAACCCACAAGTGTTATAGCTGAGTTTTTAAACTTGAAGACCCCTCAAGTGGAAAAGTTGATCAAATCAAATATCGGGAGATTTCCTCTATCTTACTTGGTGGACAATTATTCCAAATTGCCGAAAGAAACGGGAAACACTTCCGCGAGGGTTTTTATTTTGGCCTTCTTCGGATTCGTTTTATTTCCCACATCAAGGATGGGATTAAATCCTCTCGTTGCGGTAATTGCTAGGCAAGCTTGCCTAAAATAGGACTTCTCCAATATGCTCTTGGCAGAGACCTTCATTTCATTAAACAAATACTAAAATAAGCAAAAAGGTGTACTTCAAGCTTCAGCTGTGTTACTTTCTGTGTGGCTTATTTTCCATATTCGGCCTTGGGAACGTCATATGCGCATTCGAGAGATCGACTCATCTACCAACCCTATCGAGAAATATTTGAAACTCTAAGATAAAATACCAAAGTACTCTTTTCATGAGTGGGCAAACTTCATTAGAGCATTAACTCCTGACCAGCTTCAATGGAGGATTCAATGGCCGAAGATAACAAAAGCTCAAATTACTACCCAAGACGGTAATTTTGTGCCTTTGCTAAGATTGAGTGGCGGGACTGTTTATTGCCCACTAAGAGTCATACGACAATTCGGAATGGTTCAACAAATTCCACCTATTTGGAATCCTGAGGAGTTCACATTTGAGATACCGCAAGAACCTATACCGGAAAAGAAAAGTAAAGAGCTACGAACAAGGGTCAATGGGATCGTGAATTCCTTGAAGAGATCAACCAATCAAATAGTACAATGGCCGAAAGATTTGGAAGGAGAAATGAAGCTCTTTTTGGCATCTAATGAGTATATATGGTGGTTGAAGGCTAAGCGACCAATTGATGTCGAACCTTATGTACCTTTGAGTGTTACAACTCATTCTGATGAGCCGTATATCCCAGAGTATATTATGCCAAGCACGCAAGGTGTAGAGCCGTATGTTTCCGAGGAAGTGGTAATCGATGTGGAAAAATGGGAGACACGAGTCAAGGAGTATGAAGAAGCTGAAGCTACCTTAGCTAGCAAGAAGCCTAGACTTGTTTAAGCTAGTGTTCCCCTATTTTGATGAATAGCATTGTAATAAAAAATTTCCAAATCGAAACAATTGCTTAATGAAGTTTCAAAATATTTTTGTGAAGAATCACCATGGATTACAATTCTTTGAATTGTATGGTTCCTTGAGAAAGACATTGATGAAGAATTTTATACAAAACTAAGGCTTGTATGAAATTTCTTATCCTTGACAATCTCATGAAACCATACAATTAAAAGAATGTAGGGTTTCATGATCATTTTACTATGCTGATATCGGGTCTTTTTTGGCAAAACACGTTGTTTAGCAACGGAAGGTAAAAGACCTCGGACTTGCCTACAAGTTCGAATGGCGGAAGAAGAAACCCGTACTCGACTAGTTGAAGTCGAGAATCTAATGACCCAAATGGTTATAATGATGGCGGAAATTAAGGCTTTTATTCTCGCATCTCGAGGATCTTATCCTACTACTCCAAATGTGGGAGCTTCAAATGCAACCCAAACTCGGATTGAAGACCCAATCAGAAACAAAGAACCGGTTCAAGAAAATCCTCCAAAGACTACACCTGAGGTGGTAAATTTGGAAGAGGATGATCAAAAATCAAGAAGATGTCAAAAACAAAAGATGAAGAAGAGGCCAAGAGATTGGCCAAAATTGAAGAGTGCTTAGTAAGTCAAGGTTATAAGCTTCAAAGGTTCGACAAGTTCTCACTATATGCAAAGGTGGTTGTTCTAGAAAACTATAAGGAGCCAAAGTTCGTGAGCAAGTATGATGGCACTGGTTGTCCCAAAAGCCATTTGAAGTATTATCTCCATAAGTTGGCAAGATATTCATACAACACGCCACTTCTTATTAGCACATTTCAAGATAGTTTGAGAGGGGCGGCCCTTGCATGGTATACAGCCCTCGACATAGAAGACTTCACTGAATGGGATCATTTGGCGGGAGAATTTCTTCGCCAGTACAAGTTTAATGTTGAAGTACTCCCAACTAGAGAAGATCTCGTCAGAACCGAGAAACGGAAGAATGAAGGGTTCAGAGCCTATGCTCAGAGATGGAAAGCTGTTGCTTCACAAGTAAAGCCCGCCATAGGTGAAGACGAGCTCATTGAGCTCTTTCTAAAATCATTACCAACTAAGTATTATGACAAGCTTCATGTATCAGGCTGTCAAACATTCACCATGTTGGTAAAAGTGGGTGCGAGAATTGAATGGGGATTGAAAGAAAAGAAGGCTCAAGAAACAGCAGCACGAAGGCCTTACCTAAGGAAAACAGACAAAGAACCCATCCGAGAAGTAGCTATGGTGTCAAGCCCAAGTACTCATCAAGCATCATTTCCAAAGCAATCAAATGTTACTTGGAAAAACTCAAGGTAATTCGAGCCAAATAAAAGACTCGTGAGGCAATACACACCGTTGCCCCGACCCCTGTCAAAGCTATTACTAATGCTTCTAGAAAGGCATTTGGTGGCCAAGGAAATACCGAGAGACAATCCTGCGAGATTTTCTTGGTACGATGAATCAAAAACCTGCACCTATCACATGGGAGAAATGGGACATAATGTAAATAATTGTCCTACTCTAAAGTACAAGGTTCAACAGCTCATTGACAAGAAGTTATTGAACTTCCAAGAGGCCGAGCCAAATGTACATCAAAATCCTCTTCTTGAGCACAATACAGTAAACATGATCAAGGATGAAGAAATAGTGATCGAGTCTGACGAAGAAGATGAATATGAAGTCAAGATTAAAGCTTCTTGATTAGGGGATGCTCGCTTTCGTCAGGAAGCACTCCTAAAAGGCGAGATTGTAGACAACTTGGGAGAAGACTCCGGAAAATATAACTTCCAAGTGAAATATACCCCACCTCCATGGGCATTCAAAAATGAAATAATTGTGCCTGATGGCTGGGGTGGTATGGACGATGAAACTAGTCCTGAAGAGAAAACCCTACCTAAGAAAGAAATGCTCTAAGATGAAACAGATTAGGATGAAAAGGAGAAAGAAAAAGTTCGTCAGGGTGAAAGGCATTTCACCCAGAAGTCATCTGTTGAAGGCAAAACTGTAGACTTACTCGGTTAAGACAGCAGTAAATACAATTACCGTGTCAAATATATACCACCACCATAGGCGTTCAAAAATAAAGACATTGTGCCGGATGGAGGGGTGGCATGGATGAGGTCCCGATTAACCAATTAAATCTCGAGGAGAATGAAGATCAGGAAGAGAAAAAGAAGAAAAAGACTCGCCGATGTGATAGGCAATTTGTTCAAAAAGCACGAAGATAAGGTGAGTTGTTGATTTTTTGGGTCAAGATAGTGGCCGGTATAATTACCGTGTCAAATATACACTTTCTTCATGGGCATTCAAGAACGAAACAATCACACCTGATGGTTGGGGTGGAATGGATGCTGACGAAGCCAATAGAAGCATGGTATCCATGATTACACCATTTCTAATCAAGCTTGATGAGGTAGATAAATATAAGGAGGAGGAAGGTCCCGTCACACCGATCATTATCCAACTTCCCATTGATCAGCTAAGGATCAAAGAAGAAGAAACACAGCCTGTGATCATTACTCTCCCTCCAAAAGAAAAGTTTGACACTAAGGCTCCGTTCGTTTGGCGGAAAATATTCTCCCGGAAAATATTTTCAGGGTTTTTCGGTGTTCGGGGGGCGGAAAACGTTTTCCGTGGGAAAATATTTTCCTTCCCCTCTCACAAAATAGCCTAAGTCTATGGAAAATGACTTCTGCTTCTTCAAAAGCGGAAATCATTTTCTGGAGCTTTTTCTTCTTCTTCTTCACTAAGGTCGTCGGCCGCGGCCGGTCGCGGTCGGCCGCCGCCGCCGCCGGCCGTCGCCGCCCACCGCCGCCGCCGGCCGCGCCCATCCGCCGCCGCCGCTGCCGCCTGCCGCCCCGCCGGTCCCCGCCGCCGCCGTCGGCCCCGCCGTCGCCGCCGGCCGCCCGCCGGCCGCCCCGCCGGCGAAAAATATTTTCCGAAACTTTTTCATATTGATCACCAAACACCGGAAAATTATGTTCCGGGAAAACATTTTCCAGGAAAATGACTTCCGGGAAAATATTTTCCAAAAGGAGAATATTTTTCGCCAAACGAACGGAGCCTAAGTGTGTACCTTGGGATTACTCTCCCAAATAAGTCGATGCCATAACCCGATCGGGGAAATGTAATGCCCCGAAGGACAGTGAACACGAAAAGAAAGGAGTAACCGAAGAAGATGTTAAACAGCTGCTTTCGGTCATGAAGATGAACGAATTTGAGGTAATTGAGCAGCTAAGAAAGATGCCGGCACAGATTTCTCTTTTGGATCTCTTCAAGACTTCAGAAAGCCACAAAATGGTACTTATGAAGCTTCTCAATGAAGTGCACGTCCCGGAGATAATTAATGAAGTACAATTGGAAGACTTTGTTGGTGCTATTCTTCTGAAAGACCAAATTGCCTTCTCCGATGAAGATTTTCCAATTGACGGGCGTTCCCATAATAAAGCCATGTATATTGCCATCAAATGCCGAGGCAAGGAGGTGTCACGGGTGCTGATCGATAATGGTTCCGCACTTAATTTGTGTCCACCAAGCACATTGCATCGCTTGGGGATTAGCGAAGAACTCATCAAACCTTCTAAGGTAACTGTGCGCTCGTTTGATAGAATGAAGAAGGACGTTATTGGCGATATTAAGCTCGAGGTGAACATAGGCCCTGTGCCTTTCCTGATTGACTTCCAAGTAGTGGATATTCCGAGGACTTTCAACTTGTTACTCAGAAGACCTTGGATTCATATGGCTGGTGCCATTCCTTCAAGTCTCTATCAGAAGGTCAGGTTTATCATTAATGGCAAGATGATCACCGTACACGAGGAGACAGATTTTGCCACCTATAAAGAGAGTGCAATACCGTATGTTGAGCCCGAAGTAAAAGAAGAACCAAGTTATCATTCCTTCGAAATGATCTCAATGGTGCAAATTCCTACCGGTTGCATCATAAAATCCCCGGAGTTCTCAACACCATCCATTATGGCTGGAAGGGTGTTATGCCAATATGGATTTACTCCCGGTAATGGTCTTGGATCGAAATCCCAAGGAATCAAGGAACCTATTACTCCTCTCGCTACAAGATTGAAGCACGGGGTAGGTTATATTCCAGATAATTCTAAGGATCACCATGGAGGCCAAGGCCGAGGTCGAAAGAACCATGGAGGCTATAAAGGCCGAGGTGATCGCCTCATTAATCCATCCATATGGAAGGGCAAAGCTAAAGAGCTTCCCTATCATCAGATTCACATCAAGGAAACTTTTCCCGGACCTTCCAAGCTACTTCAAGAAGAGGACTTACATGCAGAGGAAGAATCTGTTTTACCAAGTTTACTCGAGGAGAATACCATCAACGTTATCATAACTGAGGCAGAAGATACCTACGCACTGAACTTTTGCTACAAACTTTTTTTTTCCATTGCATTTTGTTGATTTCCATTTCAAATTTCTTGTGATTTCATTCGCAATTTCATTTCAGTTGCAATTTACATTCCTGCAATTTACATTCCTTTTAATATATATGTAACTGCATTTTTCAATTCAATAAAAGTGATCAAATGTTTTGTTAAGGACATGTAGAAATAAAGCCAAACCTATGATGAACATTATCCTCATTCGTGAGGCTTGAGGCTTTGGGTTTCTATATTTCTCCTCATTGCGAAAATGATTTTAAGAGCAAGGAAGTCTGATGATATGAGGACCAGCTTTGTCTTTATATTCTTTCAAAATAAATTTCAAAATGAATTTCCAAAAGTTTTTTTTTTCATAGGACCACGTGCGTTACTTACTATGTATGCAATTACTAATCATGTTTGTTACATGTCAGGCATAAACATTCACATATCCATAATAGGTTCATATGTGACCCAAATCTTTCTGAGGAGATTACTTGCGATATTGAAGTGGATAATGAGGATGAGGAATGGATCAGAAGGGAATGGATCCGTCATGAAGAATGAAAAGCACTCACGTTAGAGAAAGCGATCACTGTTAATCTGAACGATAAAGAGAATCCCAAAGAGGTTAAGATTGGAAAAAGTCTTCCCTCAGCAGAGGCAGAAAGGATCACAGATTTGCTCAAGGAATATCAAGATATATTCGCATGGTATTATGCTGACATGCCAGGCCTTGATCCGAGCATAATTGAACATGCTTTGCCAATTGATCCAAGTATTACACCAAAGAAGCAAAAACTGAGGCGAACAAAGCCGAAATTGGCGATGAAAATAGAAGAAGAAGTGATGAAATTGCTTAAAATCGGTTTCATCGAAGTAGTTCCATTTCCAGAATGGATTGCCAACATAGTACCCATAATGAAGAAAGATGGTCGAGTACGGGTGTGCGTTGATTATCGTGACCTAAATAAAGCAAGCCCTAAGGATGATTTCCCGCTTCCACATATCGATGCATTAGTGGATAACACTGCTGGGTTCGAAACATTTTCATTCATGGATGGTTTTTCAGGATAAAATCAAATCCTCATGAAGAAAGCGGATAAGGCGAAAACGTCTTTCATAACACCATGGGGCACATTTTGTTACAAGGTGATGCCTTTCGGTTTGAAAAATGCTGGTGCCACATATCAAAGGGCAATGGTAACTTTCTTCTATGACATGATGCACAAAGAAATCGAGGTATACGTGGATGACATGATCGCAAAATCCAAACAAGGAGAAGATCATGTTGAGGGGCTTCGCAAATTGTTCAAAAGACTTAAAAAGTATAAGTTGTGATTGAACCCCAACAAGTGTGTATTTGGGGCCAAATCTGGCAAACTGCTAGGATTCGTGGTCAGTAACAGGGGCATCGAAATATACAACTTAAAGACTCCTTTTACGGTAAAAGAAGTGAGAATCTTGTTGGGGCGATTAAACTACATTGCCCGTTTCATATATCGGCTTTTTGAGACTGCTAAACCATTCTTCAAACTGTTGAAGAAAAATGCCAAAGTAAAGTGGGATGTGGAATGTCAACAAGCCTTTAACAAGATCAAAGAATATCTGGTATGCCCACCTGTCACGCCCCGAACCCCATCGAGCACGCGACACACTTCTCTAGTCGAATAATGCGACGTCCCAGGGTATCGCCGACCCAAATCAACTTATTAGAGATTTAAAACATCAGCGAAAAGCCACCAATACCCGGACAAGAATTTACTAGGGGTAAAAAGGGAGTATCAACATATCCATTACTTATTCAATCTTATACAATATCCACCATTTACCTAACCACAATATATACATGCACACCGAACTTTTAAACTATATACCACCGACATAAAAAAGGATCAGCAGCCTAGGTATACCCTATCTCCAAAAATGGGACACTTCAAAAAGCCTATACTTAGCCCCTACACTAGCCCTTACGCCCTCGAGACGGCGTCCACTCTGAATCCGACTCCTCGGTACTCGAGTCTGAATCCCCCTAAACTGTCTGTTCCTCTGAGGACTCCGGCTCTGCCTCGATCTCAATCGAGTGGTTTATATCACCCGACTTCGCTGGAACCTCGACCCGCTCTTCTTCCACTGGCTCCTCATCCGACTCGTCCTCTGGCACAAACTCGGGATCATACTCTGGCTCGTACTCCGGCTCGCCCTAGTGTGCGTCTTCTGGTTCCATCCCTGGGTCTTCTTCGGGCTCATCTTCAGGCTCTTCTTCTGGGGCCTCTTCTTCTGGTTCCTCCTCTGGTATCACCTCGAGGTCCACATCCATCGGATCATACCCCTGGGATTCTTCCGGCTCCGGATCATGCTCGGTCCCTGGGGCTCAGGTGCTGCAGGCGCGGGCTGAAGTCCTGACTGCGCTAGACTAGTCTCGAAACTAGTCATCTCGCCATCAGGAGGGGGTATGGCTGATGGATCCCAATCCCCAACTCCATCAAAGGGGACATCGAAGCCACGGACGGGGCCAAACTCATCCACCCCGTCCCTAAACGTCCAGGCAGTATATATGTGGGCCTGCCAGAGGGGTAGTCCTATATCTACCCAAACTACCGTAGTATGCTTAACCCAGGTCATGTTGTCATCTATAGGGTATTATACAACGTCGTGATCGGTGTGCATAGGAATCCCAAAACGCTGCGGCGGCGGTGGCAGAAGATTTATTGTTCAGGCCGGGGTTCTGAAATTGTTGGTTGAAACAACCATGAGATCACATCTTAATAAGCACACCCCTAAACCCCACCTAGGCTATCACGTACCTCCAGACAATTACCAACACAACCACACTCAGCCATCACATAGCAGGCACACAATTTATACTTACTTGGGCCTTTCCTGCGTGTAACCTGCACGTTAGCCACAATAGCACAGTTTCCAATCACATGCACATTCTAATTGCATTACACGCATTCGTTCCTGCCTCATCACATTCTTTTCATCCAATTCGCCAGTGACCCGCGTAATGGTACCGCCTCAGGTTCACTGCGACCAACTCATATTTTCCACTCAACTCGCCAGTGACCCGTGTAATGGTACCGCCTCAGGTTCACTGCGACCAACTCATATTTTCCACTCAACTCGCCAGTGACCAACGTAATAGTACCGCCTGAGGTTCACTGCGACTAACTCATATTAACAACACTTCATGGCCCGCGTAATGGTACCGCTTCAGGCCGTGTATCTTGCCCGTGTAATGGTACCGCCTCAGGCTCAACACCCACCACCTACGACACAACTCGCGTAATGGTACCGCCTCAGGTTGGCCGTCCTCCGGTAATACCGGGCATCGTCCCGCATAGTTGTACTGCCTCAGGACGGATCAATTCCCCGCGTAATGGTACCGCCTAAGGGATTTTGTCACCACACACTATTTCTCACTCGTTCACTTGCTCGACACCAACATGCCAATATATTAGCCAATCAGACTTGGCCCGTGCACACACCAAACCACACACATTTCTCATGCTCAATCAATACTCAATCATGGCCAATCACCAATCAAATCAATTCGGCCCATGCGTACACAACGATCTACATTTCACTCAATCAAGTCACGATTCAACGAACATACAAGGCCACTATCGGGCCCACAATCACAGCCACAATCATGGCATAAATTCAACATTTTCAAGTCCATTTCCAGCCCTAATTACCACCACAATTCAGCCACAGCACTGCTTCGCCAACCCGACACCATTTAGTCCTCAAATCAAGTCGTATGCTCGTCAATACGAGCCATAATTTCCAGCATATAATTCTACATCAAATCAGTCCCGAAACATCACAAATTCACCCACAATTCAGCCAATATCAACTCCTAATTAATCCAAACCGAACAGCCCTAAACAGTCCCGATTAAACCCCAAAACAGCCCCTAACAAACCCGATTCAACCCCTAATCGTGTCTATCGATACCTGACATCCTAAATAGGGTTTAGGGGGCGACTTTCACGAACTCTAGGCTAGCTCGGCTAGAGTGGAAAAAGGGGGCGGCAGGCCGGTGGCCTCACGGCGGCGAGCGGCGACGGCGAGCGGCTCGGCGGCGGCGTACTGTGAGCGGCGGTGGCTGGCGGTCTGCTGGCTTTCCACGGCTGAACAGGACCACAGGGGGGGCTGGTGGTGGTTCGATGAGAGGGACAACAGGGGAGAGAGAGGGACGGTGGGGTGAGCGGCTAGGCTAGGCGAGCAGCCACGGCGAGCGGTGAGCTGCTCCGGCTGGACGGGAGGGCGGCGACGGCTGCCGGCCTTGGCGAGCGGTGACGGTCACGGTGAGGAGAGGGGGTGGCTCGGTCGGGTGGGGAGAGAGAGAGAGTGAAGAGAGAGAGAGAAATTTGGCTTTAAATAATCCAAGGTCAATTATTGGTGTGCCAATTGACCATCATGCCCTCCTCTCTAAAATCAAATCAACGGTCAAGATTCGATCTTATCTTAAGATCGACGGTCCGGATCGAATCTTTTCCAAAATATCCAAGGGCAATTTGGGGATTTCACAAAATTTCCAAGGGCAAAATTGTCCAAAAATTTCTATTTCTAAGGCTAGGGCGAAATGACCAAAATGCCCTTCCCCAAATACACTTGGCCTTAACAAACCTCCTAGGGTAAAACGGTCATTTTCCATTTCTCGCCGAAATTCAATTTTTCTGAAGGATTCGGACAAATCCAAGGCTACCTGAGCAAATGACAACATCGTCCAAATGATTTGTCGTGATTTTCTAAATTTCTAATGCCCAACTTGGTCTCTAATTAATGACTAAGTTCTAAATAACGTAACTTGCGCATATCTCATACTAACGGGCGGCTTTTGGGAAATTCGCATTATTGATCCATGGCC
Organism: Syzygium oleosum; assembly: GCF_021117445.2. Taxonomy (NCBI): domain Eukaryota; kingdom Viridiplantae; phylum Streptophyta; class Magnoliopsida; order Myrtales; family Myrtaceae; genus Syzygium; species Syzygium oleosum. The sequence goes on along the minus strand of NW_026607500.1, from coordinate 780,820 downwards.
GATACTAAATCAAGCCACGTTCAAGTTCACTCGGGTCGTGACGACCTCGGTTGTCACTTAATCGCGAGGATTGATCGCTAGTTCCGACGGGCACGATCGTTTGGTATAGGTTTAGGGTCATTCGTTAATTCATTTCGTGGTCAAGCGGAATCACCCGCGATCCACTCGTATGACAATGGCGAACTGATCCCTAGCTATCCTTGGATCGGCCTACGTTGGCTCAAAATGTCACCTCGACAATTTTCATGATCGAAGGTCGATTCACGATCGAGTTTCTTTAGTCGCGTGAATTTAAATCCCTAATTAGCCTTTCCCTAACGGTTAGTAGTCCCGAAATGATCAATTCCGGGCGAGATCTAACTATAAGCACGTCCATAAACTGTTCATTTCATAAATCCCAAGTGGGTCGGATTTCAGAATGTCACAACTCTTCCCCCCTTATAAAAATTTCGAGGACGAAATTTACAAATCAAACTAACTACTCAAACAAGTGGGGGTATTGACGTTGCATTTGTAACATTCTGAATTTTCAATCCTTTTCCCGGGATTTATGAAATGAATATTTTGGCCAATGCACTTATAGTGAAATCTCACCCGGAACCGCGCATTCACGGGATGCTAACCTTAGGGATAAGGCCATTGCGGGATTGAGTTCGCACGACCAAAGAACTCAATCTTGGTTCGACCTTCAACCATAAGGATTGACGAGGGAATGTTTTAGGCCAATAGAGACCGATCTATTTGATTGATCGTGTCTGCAGGGAACTAGCGACAGACCCTCGCAATTATATGACAATCGTGGTCGCCTTGGTTCGAGCAAACTTAAACGTGATTTGACTTAGTGTCGGTCACGGGTCGAGAGCGCGGAATCCCAATGAGCCACCCGTTAGTAAGAGATAAGCTAAAGTCGCGATTGTTCGATTCTAGTCATTTCTTGGAATTCGGGCCCGGGAATCGAGAATTTTGAAAGTATAAATTTTAGCGGCCGATGGCATTTTTGGTGTGGCCAACGTTGGGGGCCACCCGTTTTTAAAAAAAAAATGGATTTCGGTTCGGGATCGGAAAGATGACCATTTTGCCCCAGGGACCGTGAACGAATTTTGAGGACTGGATTAAGTTGGGGAACTGAGAATTACCCTGTATGGCCGAAATTAGAGGGACAAAAATGCCCTATCCTCCCATGAGTAATTACTCTTTTGCCCCTTGGATGAGATCAATCCTTGGCCATTGGGTCGGAGGGGTAGTTAGAGGGGTATTTTAGTAATTTACGGTGGGGTTTTAGAGTCAATTATTGGGGGTCCTCCATAAATAATCATTTCCTCTATCTCTCTCTCCAATAATTTTCTCTCTCTATCTCCTCACCCCCACCGATCGGCTCTCTCTCACTCTCCTCTCCCTTGCACGTGAACCGGCTTGGCCGGCCACCAGCTCAGCGCCGCCTGGTTGCCGCCCCTTCGCCACTTACCGCCGCTGCTTCTTCTTATTCCCGGCCTCGCTTCACTGCCCGCCTGTCTTTCTCTCTCTGTTTCACCGTCCTACTCAGCCCCGCCACCACTGAGCCACCCCAGGCCATCTTCCCCTGCCCTGTACGTCCCCATCGCCGCCCCCAGCAGGCCGACCGCCACCCGACAGCCACCCATCCACGGCAGCTCAGCCGTTCGCCCGCCTGGCCATCGGTGCCGCTGTTCGGCTGCTGCTGGGCCGACTGTTCCGGCCACCCATCCAGCTTGTTGTCATGCCTTTTCAAGGTAAGTGACTCCCCCAAACCATCCTTAGGACCTTGGGTATTGTAGGACTTGTTTAGGACTCGGTTTGGGTAAATTAGGGGCTGTTTGAAGCATGTGAAGGGGGCTGGATAGTATGGCTGTTGTGGACTGATTTGTGGGAGGAAAAATGCGAGGTTTAGGAGGCTCGGATAGGGCTGAGGTGACGCGGAATGATCTGAGCTGAATTGTACGTTTTATTGGTGGTTTTATGGCTTGAATGGGTTTATTTGAATGATTGTATGGCTTGCGATTATTGGCTGGTTTGGAATGTGTTTCGGGCTAAGTGTGGTTTGGCCGTGTGCCGTGTGTGTGTGATCGCGAGGTGTACCGGTGTGATCGTGTAATGAGGTTGCGTGCCAAGTGTAAGTGGTCGTGTGATGTGTTAGTGCGACGAGAATGTGCATTTGTGAAGTGTATGTGAGGTGTGAGATTGTGTATGGCCGTGTGTATGTATAGCCGTGTGGTATGTGTAGAACGAAGGTACGGAAAGGTTGGATTGGTTGGAAAAGTGTTACCCTGAGGCGTGTTCGTTTACGCGGGGTAGGTTCCGTCCTAAGGCGTGTTCGTTTACGTGGGACGATGCCGTCCCTGACGAGGTGACAATGCCCGGCCCGACGGGGTGACGATGCCCGGCCCGATGGGGTGACGATGCCTGACGAGGTCAGAAGACCGTTGGCCTGATGCGTTTTACGCGGATGCGGTAGTTGTGGAAAAGTTGGGAATGAGTGGGACTTGGTTTGACGCGTGAGAATTGTGAAGGTTGACGCATGGTGTGAGTTAGTGTGCGAGTGTGGTTTGTATCGCGTGATGTGGTGCTCGATTATAGGGTAAGAACTGCTAGGCATGGTATGGGACGTGCCCAAGTGGGTTTTGCCTTATAATCGAGGCACGCGCGACTGTGATGCATTGATGCATGTGAATTCTTATTACATGCTTTGGTTTTGTGAAATGGATGAGGCATCATTGTGGCATGTTGGCTGTATTATTATCGACCTATAGTGAAGCTAAGTTAACCGAACCACCCGATCCTTTTGTTATGTCGGTGATTATGAATGTTCGTTGGTTAAGTTTGTTTGTAATATAAAGTTTGTGTGCTCGTTGTAATGGCATTGTATAAAAATGAATGTTGTTGTTCTTTGACTGTCTTGATGCTCTACTCTGTCGTCGTCTTGATAGTACGGGAGTTTTATTTATATTCGCTTCCGCATGTGTCTCTGATGTTTGGGTTGGGTCGACGATGTTCCTGGAACGTCGTAATGATTCGACCAGCGAGGGATGTCGCGAGCTCGATGGGATTCCAGGCGTGACATCCCCGTTTGATTTGGTATCAGAGCAAGGCTAGCTCGATCCCGGTAAGGTTGAGACCTGGAGTGATAAGGAGCGACGACTTCGGGGTAGTCAGTTAGAGAGCCCTTCGTAGAATGCATGTATATGTTGATTATGCATGTCCTGCGAATACGCGACTGTGGTTCCTGAGTGGTTTATTGTGGTTGTGATGTTGATTGAGACGAAGGTGCGGCAGGACTTGAGGTGAGTACGAGAACCATGTTGGTTGTTTAGTGATATTGGTTTGATGTTATGTGATTGGTTTAATGGTTGGTTGTTGGTTGTTGAGCGTTGGTTGTCGAGTTTTGTGCCTAGGGCTTGGACTAGTATAGTTGGCCTAGGTCCCTAATTCCCGTATGGAATTATAGCAGGTAGAAGGATAGCGTGAGCCCGTGAGAATGAGTAAGAGAGGTGCAGGAACGGAAGGCTCGTCGAGTTCTCATATCCCAATCGCGGAAGATCCGCGTATGGAAGGAGTCCTCAGAGTGTTAGAGGGGATTGGAAATTTGTTGGATAGGCAAGCTCAAGAGCGAGCTAATGCGACCGCCCAAGCTGTGGAGGCTGCAGCTGCTGTAGTTAATGAAAATGCTGGTAATGGAAATGGGAACCGACAGATGCATCAGATAGTAGAACAATTTCTGAAATTGAAACCACCCAAGTTTGAAGGAGTAGGGGATCCGGAGGCTGCTTCTAAATGGGTTGAGGAGTTGGAAAAAGCTTTTGCTTTATTGGGGTGTACGGAAGCAGAGAAAGTGACGCTGGCAGTGTACCAGCTGCAGGGTAATGCGAACGACTGGTGGAAAGCCATGCAAGGCCGAGTGTTCCCAGCAGGTGTGGATCAGAATTGGACGGCCTTCGTTCAGGCTTTTAATGAGAAGTATTTCTCGGTAAGTGCCCGAGAAAGAAAGATGACAGCTTTCCTTAGGTTGCAGCAGAACCAAATGACCGTGGATCAATATGAGGCAGAATTTGCCAGGCTGTCTAAATTTGCGCCGAGAATGGTAGACCATCCTGAGGACAAGGCGCGAAGGTTTCGGGATGGATTGAGGGGCGACATTCGCAGCCAATTGATACCGGTGAATTTGAGGACCTATGAAGAATTGTATGAGAGGGCTCAGGCTATCGAACAGGATATGATGGATAAGGCCGCCGCGTCTGGATCAAGGTATATCTTAGCCAGGGACGATCGTCAGCAAGAGAAAAGGCCGGTGATGGGAAACCGACGTTTTGTTCCTCCGGCAAGAAGGAATATTAGGAAATCACCACATCAATCTAATTCAGCTTGTAGACGTTGTGGGAGACATCATGGGAGTGGTCCCTGCCCAAGTGTAACTAGGGCATGCTCTGGGTGTGGTGGAATGGGATATCACATATGGAATTGCCCAAATCAGCAGGTTCGTCCACCTCCATCATCGCAGACACCTCGGATTGGGAATCTGACAAGTGCAGACCCGCCGGCTAATCCGAAAAGGCCGCCGGCACAAGGACGTGTGTACGCCATGGCGCGAAAGGAAGCTGAGAATGCGCCAGGCGTAATCATACGTATGGTTTCTCTGTATAATTATGTTGCATATGCTTTGTTTGATCCAGGGGCGTCGCACTCGTTTGTGTCTGGTCAATTTGTTAAAGTGGCTAGATTGAAATCGTTTTATTAGAAGTGCAAATGTGTGTGACTACACCATTGATGGATAAGATATGCATATCGTTAGGATGCCCAGACTATAAAATTGTGATTGATGGTGTAGAAAGCAGGATAGATTTGGTTGTTTTGACTATGCATGATTTTGATATGATAGTGGGCATGGATTGGTTAGTCAAACATAATGCTGTAATGGATTGCAGCAGCAGGGTGATTCAGTTTAGTCCGGCTGCACACCCTAGATTTGAATTGGTAGAAAGTCGAGGAGGAACCTCGATCCCTTGGGTTTCATCAATAGAAGTAACCAAATTGTTATATGAGGGGTGACATGGTTACTTAGCAAGTGTGGTCGATTTGACGGCAGAAGAAATGCGGCTAGAGGATATAGCGGTGGTGTGCAACTTTCCCGATGTTTTCCGCAAGAATTACCGGGATTGCCACCAGAAAGAGAAGAAGAGTTTGTTATCGAGTTGGCCCCTGGAACCGAGCCAATCTCGAAGCCGCTTTATGGGATGTGATTGTTAGGGTTGAAAGAATTGAAGGTTCAGATGCAGGAACTGTGGATAAGGGTTTTATTCGACCGAGTACGTCTCCTTGGGGAGCGCCAGTTTTATTCGTAAGGAAGAAGGATGAGACATTGAGATTGTGTAACGATTGCCGGCAGTTGAATCAGGAGATGATTAAGAATAAGTAACCACTGCCGAGGATTGATGACCTGTTTGACTTATTGTAAGGTGCCTCAGTGTTCTCTAAGATTGATCTACGGACCGGATATTATCAGTTAAGGAGCAGGAAAGAGGATATTCCTAAGACCGCCTTTAGGATGTGGTATGGGCACTGTGAGTTCACAGTAATGCCCTTTGGTCTAACCAATGCCCCGCTGCCTTTATGGGCATAATGAACCGGGTATTTTAGGAGTTTCTAGACCGTGTTGACATAATGTTCTATGACGATATATATTGGTGTATTCGAAAAGCCCGGAAGAACATGAAGAGTAATTGACTTAGGTGCTACAGACCTTAAGAGAACACGCACTCTACGCCAAGCTCAGTAAGTGCGAGTTTTGGTGTAGCAGAGTAGCGATCCTTAGACACAGGATTTCGGGAGATGGAATGTCTGTGGACCTGATGAATATTGAGGCAGTCACTAAGTGGCTGAGACCGACATCAGTGAAGGAGATTCGAGGTTTCTTAGGACTGGCTGGTTATTATCGACGTTTTGTAGAAGGATTCTCGTCGATAGCCACGCCGTTGACGCGATTGCTTAAGAAGGAAACTGAGTTAGAATGGGATGAAAAGTGTGAAAGGGGTTTCCAGGAGCTGAAGCATAGGCTGACAATCGCCCCGGTATTGGCTATTCCGTTCGGATCAGAAGGAATTGAATATGAGGCAACAGCGATGGATGGAGTTTCCTAAGAATTATGACTGTGACCTTTTGTGCTATCCCGGAAAGGCCAACCGGGTAGCTGATGTATTGAGTTTGAAATTAAGTGTCGCACGTTTGATGGTTAAGAATTGGGCGTTGTTAGAGAAAGTACGAGACTCGGGGTTTCGGTTCGAGGTAGGACACCTCTCCCGGCTGATGACGATGTTAAGGATTGAACCGGAAGTGCGGATCAAAATGTAGGCGTTGCAGTCTACGGACCCCGAGATAAAAATAAAATAAAATTCTAGAAGATGGATGGTACTAAGAGGAAACCGGACTTCCAAGTGTCCGAGGATGGAATTTTGAAGTTTTAAGATTGACATGCGTCCCCGGTGATTTGGACCTTAAGAAGAGACTTTATCGGAAGCTCATAGGAGCACTCATGGTATTCACTCGGGCAGCACGAAAATGTACCAGAAATTGTGGTAGCATTATTGGTAGGATGAAGTGGGAGAAAGGAGGAATGAGATGTCATCACCCCCATCTGTTTGGATAACTGGGTATAGTTGTAAATTTCGAGGACAAAATTTTTTTAGGAGGGAAGAATTGTAACATTCTGAATTTTCGATCCTTTTCCCGGGATTTATGAAATGAATATTTTGGCCAATGCACTTATAGTGAGATCTTACCCGGAACCGCGCATTCACGGGATGCTAACCTTAAGGGTAAGGCCATTGCGGGATTGAGTTCACACGACCAAAGAACTCGACCTTGGTTCGACCTTCGATCATAAGGATTGACGAGGGAATGTTTTGGGCCAACAGAGACCGATCTATTTGATTGATCGTGTCCGCAGGGAACTAGCGACAGACTCTCGCAATTATATGACAATCAGGGTCGCCTTGGTTCGAGCAAACTTAAACGCGATTTGACTTAGTGTCGGTCACGGGTCGAGAGCGCGGAATCCCAATGAGCCACCCGTTAGTAAGAGATTAGCTAAAGTCGCGATTGTTCGATTCTAGTCATTTCTTGGAATTCGGGCCCGGAAATCGAGAATTTTGAAAGTGATAAATTTTAGAGGCCAATGGCATTTTAGATGTGGTCAAACTTGGGGTCCACCCGTTTTTTGTAAAAAAAATGAATTTCGGTTCAGGATCGGAAAGATGACCATTTTGCACCTGGGACAGCGAACGAATTTTGAGGACTGGATTAAGTTGGGGGACTGAGAATTACCCTGTATGGCCGAAATTAGAGGGACAAGAATGCCCTATCCTTCCATGAGTAATTACTCGTTTGCCCCTTGAATTATTGGATAAGGTTAAACGTGGGCCGTTGGATTTGGATGAGATCAATCCTTGGCCATTGGATCTGAGGGGTAGTTAGAGGTGTATTTTAGTAATTTCCTGTGGGGTTTTAGAGTCAATTATTGGGGGTCCTCTATAAATAATCATTTCCTCTATCTCTCTCTCCAATAATTTTCTTTCTCTCTCCTCACCCCCACCGATCGGCTCTCTCTCACTCTCCTTTCCCTTGCACGTGAACCGGCTTGGCCGGCCACCAGTTCACCGCCGCCTGGTCGCCGCCCTTCCGCCCCTCACTGCCACCGCTTCTTCTTCTTCCCGGCCGCGCCTCACCGCCCGCCTGTCTCTCTCTCTCTGTTTCGCCGTCCTATTCAGCCCCACCACCACCAAGCCACCCAGGCCGTCCTCCCCTGCTCTGTATGTCCCCATCGCCGCCCTCACTAGGCCGATCGCCGCCCGCCATCCACCCGTCCAAGGCAGCTCAGCCGTTCGCCCGCCTTGCCACCAGTGCCATTGTTCGGCTATTGCTGCTAGGCCGACTGTTCCGGCCACCCATCCAGCTTGTTGTCACGCCTTTTCAAGGTAAGTGACTCCTCCAAACCTTCCTTAAGACCTCGGGTATTGTAGGACTTGTTTAGGACTTGGTTTGGGTAAATTAGGGGCTGTTTTAAGCATGTGAAGGGGGCTGGATAGTATGGCTGTTGTGGACTGATTTGTGGGAGGAAAAATGCGAGGTTTAGGAGGCTCGGATAGGGCTGAGGTGACGCGAAATGATCTAAGCTGAATTGTACATTTTATTGGTGGTTTTATGGCTTGAATGGGTTTATTTGAATGATTGTACGGCTTGTGATTGTTGGCTGGTTTGGAATGTGTTTCGAGATAAGTGTGGTTTGGTCGTGTGCCGTGTGTGTGTGATCGCGAGGTGTACCGGTGTGATCGTGTAATGAGGTTGCGTGCCAAGTGTAAGTGGTCGTGTGATGTGTTCGTGCGACGAGAATGTGCATTTGTGAAGTGTATGTGAGGTGTGAGATTGTGTATGGCCGTGTGTATGTGTAGCCGTGTGGTATGTGTGGAACGAAGGTACAGAAAGGTTGGATTGGTTGGAAAAGTGATACCCTGAGGCGTGTTCGTTTACGCGGGGTAGGTTCCGTCCTGAGGCGTGTTCGTTTACGCGGGACGATGCCGTCCCTGATGAGGTGACGATGCCCGACCCGACGGGGTGACGATGCCTAATGAGGTCAGAAGACCGTTGGCCTGATGCGTTTTACGCGGGCGCGGTAGTGGTGGAAAAGTTGGGAATGAGTGGGACTTGGCTTGACGCGTGAGAATTGTGAAGGTTGACGCATGGTGTGAGTTATTATGCGAGTGTAGTTTGTATCGCGTGATGTGGTGCTCGATTATAGGGTAAGAACTGCTAGGCATAGTGTGGGACGTGCCTAAGTGGGTTTTGCCTTATAATCGAAGCACGCGCGACTGTGATGCATTGATGCATATGAATTCTTATTACATGCTTTGGTTTTGTGATATGGATGAGGCATCATTGTGGCATGTTGGCTGTATTATTATCTGACGTGCAGGGATGTGCATGATGGATCCTAGGTAGGATCGTATGTGTTTGTTAGCATGGTTGGTCATTGTGTGATATGCGTGTTTCGTCTGGCGGTACGTGAGAGCCTTTGTGGGGTTTGGGGTTGTGCACTTATTGAGATTCGTCTCATAGTTGTATAACCACAATTTCAGTCCCCAGCCTTAAACCCAGGAGGCATGCCTCCTCTTTTTGTAGTTTGAGGAGCCGTCTATGGTGCCGCAGTGGAGCCGCAGACCTTGCAACCATTGCAGGCGATTCCTCCGTATTTCGATCAAGTGATCTTATGGGGGCACGAGCCAGAGGACATAGGAGCAGAATGGAAGGAGGGTGACTATTAGATTTCCCTAGGATATTTTAGGGGTTGTGTAAAATAGGTCTGACCAGTCACCTTTTGATAAATAGGTCGACCTATAGTGAAGCTAAGTTAACCGAACCACCCGATCCTTTTGTTATGTCGGCGGTTATGAATGTTCGTTGGTTAAGTTTGTTTGTAATATAAAGTTTGTGTGCTCGTTGTAATGGCTTTGTATAAAAATGAATGTTGTTGTTCTTTGACTGTCTTGATGCTGTACTCTGTCGTCGTCTTGATAGTACGGGAGTTTTATTTATATTCGCTTCCGTATGTGTCTCTAATGTTTGGGTTGGGTCGGCGATGTTCCTGGGACGTCGTAATGATTCGACCAGTGAGGGATGTCGCGAGCTCGATGGGATTCGGGGCGTGACATCCCCGTTTGAATTGGTATCAGAGCAAGGCTAGCTCGATCCCGGTAAGGTCGAGACGTGGAGTGATAAGAAGCGACGACTTCGGGGTAGTCAGTTAGGGAGCCCTTCGTAGAATGCATGTTTATGTTGATTATGCATGTCCTGTGAATACGCGCCTGTGGTTGCTGAGTGGTTTATTGTGGTTGTGATGTTGATTGAGACGAAGGTGCGGCAGGACTTGAGGTGAGTACGAGAACCCTATTGGTTGTTTAGTGATATTGGTTTGATGTTATGTGATTGGTTTAATGGTTGGTTGTTGGTTGTTGAGCGTTGGTTGTCGAGTTTTGTGCCTAGGGCTTGGACTAGTATAGTTGGCCGAGGTCCCTAATTTCCGTATGGAATTATAGCAGGTAGGAGGATAGCGTGAGCCCGTGAGAATGAGTAAGCGAGGTGCAGGAATGGGAGGCTCGTCGAGTTCTCAGATCCCGATTGTGGAAGATCCGCGTATGGAAGGAGTCCTCAGAGTGTTAGAGGGTATTGGAAATTTATTGGATAGGCAAGCTCAAGAGCGAGCTAATGCGACCGCCCAAGCTGCGGAGGCTGCAGCTGCTGTAGTTAATGAGAATGCTGGTAATGGAAATGGGAACCGACAGATGCATCAGATAGTAGAACAATTTCTGAAATTGAAACCACCCAAGTTTGAAGGAGTAGGGGATCCGGAGGCTGCTTCTAAATGGGTTGAGGAGTTGGAAAAAGCTTTTGCTTTATTGGGGTGTACGGAAGTAGAGAAAGTGACGCTGGCAGTGTACCGGCTGCAGGGTAATGCGAACGACTGGTGGAAAGCCACGCAAGGCCGAGTGTTCCCAGCAGGTGTGGATCAGAATTGGACGGCCTTCGTTCAGTCTTTTAATGAGAAGTATTTCTCGGTAAATGCCCGTGAAAGAAAGATGACAGCTTTCCTTAGGTTGCAGCAGAACCAAATGACCGTGGATCAATATGAGGCAGAATTTGCCAGGCTGTCTAAATTTGCGCCGAGAATGGTAGACCATCCTGAGGACAAGGCGCGAAGGTTTCGGGATAGATTGAGGGCTGACATTCGCAGCCAATTGATACCGGTGAATTTGAGGACCTATGAAGAATTGTATGAGAGGGCTCAGGCTATCGAACAGGATATGATGGATAAGGCCGCCGCGTCTAGATCAAGGTATATCTTAGCCAGGGACGATTGTCAGCAAGAGAAAAGGCCGGTGATGGGAAACCGACGTTTTGTTCCTCCGGCAAGAAAGAATATTAGGAAATCACCACATCATTCTAATTCAGCTTGTAGACGTTGTGGGAGACATCATGGGAGTGGTCCCTACCCAAGTGTAACTGGGGCATGCTTTGGGTGTGGTGGAATGGGACATCACATAAGGAATTGCCCGAATCAGCAGGTTCGACCACCCCCATCATCGCAGACACCTCGGATTGGGAATCCGACTAGTGCAGCCCCGCCAGCTAATCTGAACAGGCCGCTGGCACAAGGACGTGTGTACGCCATGGCGTGAAAGGAAGCTGAGAATGCGCCAGGCGTAATCACAGGTATGGTTTCTCTGTATAATTATGTTGCATATGCTTTGTTTGATCTAGGGGCGTCGCACTCGTTTGTGTCTGGTCAATTTGTTAAAGTGGCTGGATTGAAATCGTTTTATTAGAAGTGCAAATGTGTGTGACTACACCATTGATGGATAAGATATGCATATCGTTAGGATGCCCAGACTATAAAATTGTGATTGATGGTGTAGAAAGCATGATAGATTTGGTTGTTTTGACTATGCATGATTTTGATATGATAGTGGGCATGGATTGGTTAGTCAAACAGAATGCTGTAATGGATTGTAACAGCAGGATGATTCAGTTTAGTCCGGCTGGACACCCTAGATTTGAATTGGTAGAAAGTCGAGGAGGAACCTCAATCCCTTGGGTTTCATCAATAGAAGTAACCAAATTGTTAGATGAGGGGTGACATGGTTACTTAGCAAGTATGGTTGATTTGACGGCAGAAGAAATGCGGCTAGAGGATATAGCGGTGGTGTGCAACTTTTCTGATGTTTTCCTCAGGAATTACCGGGATTGCCACCAGAAAGAGAAGTAGAGTTTGTTATCGAGTTGGCCCCTGGAACCGAGCCAATCTTGAAGCCGCCTTATGGGATGTCATTGTTGGGGTTGAAAGAATTGAAGGTTCAGATGCAGGACCTGTGGATAAGGGTTTTATTCGACCGAGTACGTCTCCATGGGGAGCGCCAGTTTTATTCGTAAGGAAGAAGGATGAGACATTGAGATTGTGTAACGATTGCCGGCAGTTGAATCAGGAGATGATTAAGAATAAGTAACCACTGCCGAGGATTGATGACCTGTTTGACTTATTGTAAGGTGCCTCAGTGTTCTCTAAGATTGATCTACGGACCGGATATTATCAGTTAAGGAGCAGGAAAGAGGATATTCCTAAGACCGCCTTTAGGATGTGGTATGGGCACTGTGAGTTCACAGTAATGCCCTTTGGTCTAACCAATGCCCCGCTGCCTTTATGGGCATAATGAACCGGGTATTTTAGGAGTTTCTAGACCGTGTTGTCATAATGTTCTATGACGATATATATTGGTGTATTCGAAAAGCCCGGAAGAACATGAAGAGTAATTGACTTAGGTGCTACAGACCTTAAGAGAACACGCACTCTACGCCAAGCTCAGTAAGTGCGAGTTTTGGTGTAGCAGAGTAGCGATCCTTAGACACAGGATTTCGGGAGATGGAATGTCTGTGGACCTGACGAATATTGAGGCAGTCACTAAGTGGCTGAGACCGACATCAGTGAAGGAGATTCGAGGTTTCTTAGGACTGGCCAGTTATTATCGACGTTTTGTAGAAGGATTCTCGTCGATAGCCACGCCGTTGACGCGACTGCTTAAGAAGGAAACTGAGTTAGAATGGGATGAAAAGTGTGAAAGGGGTTTCCAGGAGCTGAAGCATAGGCTGAGAATTGCTCCGGTATTGGCTATTCCGTTCGGATCAGAACTAATTGAATATGAGGCAATGGCGATGGATGGAGTTTCTTAAGAATTATGACTGTGACCTTTTGTGCTATCCCGGAAAGGCCAACCGGGTAGTTGATGTATTGAGTCTGAAATTAAGTGTCGCACGTTTGATGGTTAAGGATTGGGCGTTGTTAGAGAAAGTACGAGACTCAGGGTTTCGGTTCGAGGTAAGACACCTCTCCTGGCTGATGACGATGTTAAGATTGAACCGGAAGTGCAGATCAAAATGTAGGCGTTGCAGTCTACGGACCCCGAGATAACAAATAAATAAAATTCTAGAAAATGGATGGTACTAAGAGGAAACCGGACTTCCAAGTGTCCGAGGATGGAATTTTGAAGTTTTAAGAATGACATGCGTGCCCGGTGATTTGGAGCTTAAGAAGAGACTTTATCGGAAGCTCATAAGAGCACTCATAGTATTCACTTGGGCAGCACGAAAATGTACCAGAAATTGTGGTAGCATTATTGGTAGGATGAAGTGGGAGAAAGGAGGAATGAGATGTCGTCACCCCCATCTGTTTGGATAGCTGGGTATAGTTGTAAATTTCGAGGACGAAATTTTTTTAGGAGGGAAGAATTGTAACATTCTGAATTTTCGATCCTTTTCCCGGGATTTATGAAATGAATATTTTGGCCAATGCACTTATAGTGAGATCTCACCCGGAACCGCGCATTCACGGGATGCTAACGCCGATTCTTCTTCTTCTCGACCGCGCCTCACTGCCCGCCTGTCTCTCTCTCTCTGTTTTGCCGTCCTGTTCAGCCCCAGCACCACCGAGCCACCCCAGGCCGTCCTCCCCTGCCCTGTTCGTCCCCATCGCCGCCCCCAGCAGGCCGATTGCCGCCCGCCAGCCACCCGTCCACGGCAGCTCAGCCATTCACCCGCCTGGCCGCCGGTAACGTTGTTCGGCTGCTGCTACTGGGCCGACTGTTCCGGCCACCCATCCAGCTTGTTGTCACGCCTTTTCAAGGTAAGTGACTCCCCCAAACCCTCCTTAGGACCTCGGGTATTGTAGGACTTGTTTAGGACTCGGTTTGTGTAAATTAGGGGCTGTTTGAAGCATGTGAAAGGGGTTGGATAGTATGGCTGTTGTGGACTGATTTGTGGGAGGAAAAATGCTAAGTTTAGGAGGCTCAGATAGGGCTGAGGTGACGCGGAATGATCTGAGCTGAATTGTACGTTTTATTGGTGGTTTTATGGCTTGAATGGGTTTATTTGAATGATTTTATGGCTTGTGATTGTTGGCTGGTTTGGAATGTGTTTCGGGCTGAGTGTGGTTTGGCCATGTGCCGTGTGTGTGTGATTGCAAGGTGTACCGGTGTGATCGTGTAATGAGGTTGCGTGCCAAGTGTAAGTGGTTGTGTGATGTGTTCGTGCGACGAGAATGTGCATTTGTGAAGTGTATGTGAGGTGTGAGATTGTGTATGGCCATGTGTATGTGTAGCCGTGTGGCATGTGTGGAACGAAGGTACGGAAAGGTTGGATTGGTTGGAAAAGTGATACCCTGAGGCATGTTCGTCTACGCGGGGTAGGTTCCGTCCTGAGGCGTGTTCGTTTACGCGGGACGATGCCGTCCCTGACAAGGTGACGATGCCCAGCCCGACGGGGTGACGATGCCTGACGAGGTCAGAAGACCGTTGGCCTGATGCGTTTTACGCGGGCGCGGTAGTGGTGGAAAAGTTGGGAATGAGTGGGACTTGGCTTGACGCGTGAGAATTGTGAAGGTTGACGCATGGTGTGAGTTAGTGTGCGAGTGTGGTTTGTATCGCGTGATGTGGTGCTCGATTATAGGGTAAGAACTGCTAGGCATGGTATGGGATGTGCCCAAGTGGGTTTTGCCTTATAATCGAGGCACGCGCGACTGTGATGCATTGATGCATGTGAATTCTTATTACATGCTTTGGTTTTGTGATATGGATGAGGCATCATTGTGTCATGTTGGTTGTATTATTATCTGACGTGCAGGGACGTGCATGATGGATCCCAGGTAGGATCGTATGTATTTGTTAGCATGGTTGGTCGTTGTGTGATATGCGTGTTTCGTCTGGCGGTACGTGAGAGCCTATGTGGGGTTTGGGGTTGTGCACTTATTGAGATTCGTCTCATAGTTGTATAACCACAATTTCAGACCACCAGCCTTAAACCCAGGAGGCATGCCTCCTCTTTTTGGAGTTTGAGGAGCCGTCTATGGTGCCCCAGTGGAGCCGCAGACCTTGCAACCATTGCAGGCGATTCCTCCGTATTGCGGTCAAGTGATCTTCCGGGGGCACGAGCCAGAGGACACAGGAGCAGAATGGAAGGAGGGTGACCATTAGGTTTCCCTAGGGTATTTTAGGGGTTGTGTAAAATAGGTCTGACCAGTCACCTTTTGATAAATAGGTCGACCTATAGTGAAGCTAAGTTAACCGAACCACCCGATCCTTTTGTTATGTCGGTGGTTATGAATGTTCGTTGGTTAAGTTTGTTTGTAATATAAAGTTTGTGTGCTCGTTGTGTTGGCATTGTATAAAAATGAATGTTGTTGTTCTTTGACTGTCTTGATGCTCTACTCTGTCGTCATCTTGATAGTACGGGAGTTTTATTTATATTTGTTTTCGCATGTGTCTCTGATGTTTGGGTTGGGTCAGTGATGTTCCTGGGACGTCGTAATCATTTGACCAGTGAGGGATGTCGCGAGCTCGATGGGATTCGGGGCGTGACAGCATTTGCTCTTCACTTTCCCACGTTGCGCCTTCGGTCCCGTGATGTTCCCAAACAGCCTTGACCATCGGGATCGTCTTGTTCCTTAGAACCCGTTCTTTCCGATCTTCAATCCTAACTGGTCTCTCGACATATGATACCCTGTCGTCAACTTCTATTTCTTCGTGATTCAACACATGAGTTGGGTCCGGTTCATATTTTCTCAACATCGATACGTGGAGTACATTATGCACTTGCGTCAAATTTGGCGGGAGTGCAAGGCGAGAAGCTAAATCTCCAATCCTTTCTAAAACCTCAAAAGGTCCCACGTACCTCGGACTCAACTTCCCTTTCTTACCAAATCTAGACAGTCCTCTCATGGGCGATACCTTAAGGAATACGTGATCCCCTACTTGAAACTCCAAAGGTCTTCGCCTTCTGTCTACATAACTTTTTTGATGGCTTTGAGCTGTTTTCAGCCTTTCACGAATTACCTTAACAGCCTCAACCGACTGCTGAACTAATTCTAGCCCGGTTATACTCCTTTCTCCTACTTCGTCCCAACGCACGGGCGTCCTACAAGCCCTGCCATATAGCGCTTCAAAGGGCGCCATTCCGATGCTCTGCCGAAAACTATTATTATATGCAAATTCTGCTAAGGGCAATTGCTCTTCCCACTTGCCCTGAAAATCCAACACACATGCCCGAAGCATATCCTCTAAAGTCTGAATCGTCCTCTCAGACTGGCCATCCGTTTGTGGATGGTAAGCTGTACTAAACTGCAGCTTTGATCCTAACGCCGTCTGCAGACTTTTCCAAAAATTGGCGATAAACCTTGGATCACGATCTGAGGTAATCGTCACTGGTACCCATGCAAACGAACTATTTGTTGCACATACAACTCAGCATATCGATCTAATGCGAAGTCCTTTCGCACAGCCAAAAAGTGTGCCAACTTTGTCAATCTATCGACAATCACCCAATCATGGCCTCTTTGGCTCCTTGGTAATCCCGTCACAAAGTCTAAAGTTATATGTTCCCATTTCCATTCTAGGATTTCCAAAGGTCGCAATAACCCTCCGGGCTTACAATATTGTGCCTTTACTTGCTGGCACGTCAAACACTTGGCCACATGCCTAGCTATGTCCACCTTCATGTCATTCCACCAATAATACTGCCTCAAATTCTGATACATTTTGGTACTACCTGGGTGGATGCTATAACTACTACGATGTGCTTCCGATAAAATTTCTTCCTTAAGTTCCGCATCGTTAGGCACGTATAATCGTCCACAGAACTTTAGTATACCGTCTTCGGATATATGGAAGTCCGGCTTTCTCTTGGTATCATCCATCTCTAGAATCCTTTGGATTTCTTAATCTGTAGACTGTAAAGTCTTAATCTTAGCCTGAATCTCTGGTTCAATCCTTAGCGTGGCTAGCAAGCTCAAGACTTTACTTACTTCAAATCTAAACTCCGAGTCTCGTACTTTTTCCAATAGTGCCCATTCCTTAACCATCAAGTGTGCGATGCTTGACTTCCGACTCAATGCATCGGCTACCCGGTTGGCCTTCCCGGGGTGATATAAAATATCACAATCGTAATCCTTCAGCAATTCCATCCACCGACGCTGCCTCATATTTAACTCCTTTTGAGAAAACAGATATTTAAGGCTATGGTGATCTGTATATATCAGAAATTTCTCTCCACATAGATAATGTCGCCAAATCTTATGGGCGAATACTATAGCGGCCAATTCCAAATCATGCGTCGGGTAGTTCAGCTCATGCGGTCTTAACTGCCTTGATGCGTAGGCCACTACCTGTCCATTTTGCATGAGTACACACCCCAATCCTTTCAACGACGCATCACTATAAATTTCGTATCCTTCGGGTCCTGATGGAATAGTCAACACCGGTGCCGTTGTCAATCTATATTTTAATTCCTGAAAACTCCTTTCACATTTGTCGGTCCATTCAAACCTTGTTTCCTTTTTCAACAAATGTGTCAACGGTGTTGCTATTGCCGAAAACCCTTCCACGAAGCGTCGATAATATCCTGCCAAACCCAGAAAGCTTCGAACCTCTATTACCATCATCAGTCTCGGCCACTTCATTACCGCCTCAATCTTCATTGGATCCACTAAGATTCCTTCCCCAGAGATCACGTGTCCAAGAAAGGCTACTCGATTGAGCCAGAATCGCACTTACTAAACTTAGCATACAGTGCGTTCTCTCTTAAAGTCTGCAACACTTTACTCAAATGAAACTCATGCTCCTCTGGACTCTTCTAGCACACCAATATATCGTCTATGAAAACGATCACAAATTAATTTAAGAACTCCTTAAACACTCGAATTATTAAGTCCATATAGGCAGCAGGGGTGTTCGTCAATCCGAACGGCATTACCGTAAATTCATAATGTCCATATCTCGTCCTAAATGCCGTCTTCGGTATATCCTCCTTCCTAATCCTCAATTGATGGTTTCCGGTTCTCAAATCAATTTTAGAAAACACCGAAGCCCCTTGTAATTGATCAAACAAATCATCTATCCTTGGCAGGGGATATTTATTTTTGATCGTCACCTGATTTAGCTGCCTGTAGTCAATACATAACCTCAATGATCCATCTTTCTTCCTCACAAATAAAACTGGCGCTCCCCATGGAGACGCACTCGGACGAATAAATCTTTTGTCCAATAATTCTTGCATTTGCACCTTTAACTCCTTTAACTCCGACAACGACATTCTATAATGTGCCTTCGAGATTGGCTCAGTTCCAGGGGCCAACTCGATTACAAACTCTACTTTTCTTTCTGGTGGCAATCCCGACAATTCCTGAGGAAAGACATCGGGATAATCGCACACCACGGCTATGTCCTCTAGTCTCGGCTCCTCAGCCGTCGAATCCACTACAACCGCTAGAAATCCTTAACACCCTTCGTTCAACAACTTAGTCATTTCTAGCGACAAAATCAATGAGATCGAGGGTCCCCCTCGATTTCCTACAAATTTGAATTCTGGATGTCCAACAGGATTAAATTGGATCACCCTGCTACTACAATCCATTACGGCCCTCTGCTTAGCCAGCCAATCCATTCCCACTATCACATCAAAATCATACATGGCTAGAACCGCTAAGTCAATCATTTCCTCCCTATCTCCAATCACAATCTTACTATTTGGGCACCCCAGCGAGACTAGCATCTTATCATTCAAGGGAGTTGTAACACACAACACAACATCAAGCAACTGCGGTTCTATACCAGTCAACTCAACAAATTGCTTAGATATAAATGAATGTGATGCCCCGGGGTCAAATAAAGCATACGCAGCATGGTCGCACAGAGAAATCGTACCTATGACAACCCCTGGCACGTTCTCAATCTCTCTTCTGGCCATGGCATACACCCGTCCTTGGGCCTGTGGCCTATTCTGATTAGCTGTCTGGGCAGCTCTAATTTGGTTCCCATTCCGAGGTGGCGGCAACGCAGGCGATCTATTTTGCCTGAGGTTGGGGCAAAATCTTATATGATGACCAAATCCGCCACATCTGAAACATGCTCCGCCCCTGGTTGGACAAGGTCCATTTCTATGTCTTTCCTCACACACCTGACATGGACCATTCTGATTACGAGCCGGTTTCCCTATATTCCTTCAGCAGGAGGGACAAAACGTCGATTACCCGTCATTGGCCTCTTTCCTAACTGACGGTTGTCCCGACCCTGGGCAAATCTCGACCCAGAAGCGGCGGCCCTATCCGCCAAGTCCCGCTCAATCGCTTAAGCCTTATCATAAATCTCGTTATACTCTCTCAAATTCAATGAAATCATTTGGCTGCGAAGGTCCGGTTTCAAGCCATCTCGAAACCTTCGAGCCCTATCCAGCGGGTCCTCGATCATCTTCGGGGCGAACTTAGACAACCGAGCAAATTCAGCCTCGTACTGATCTACTGTCCTCTGCCCCCGACGAAGCCTCATAAACTCAGATAATTTCTGTTCCCGGGCACTCTCAGAAAAATATTTACCATTAAAGGTTTCCACAAACATCGCCCAAGTCTGGGCGGTACCAGCCGGGAACACCCTTTCTCTGGTGGCTTTCCACCAATCATTTGCATTTCCTTGCAATTGATATACTACTAATGTCACTTTCTCTTCATCGGTGCACCCTAATACCTCAAAGGCTTTTTCCAATTCCTCTATCCAAAGCGAGGCAAGCTCAAGATCGCCTCTACCATCAAACTAAGGGGGCTTTAACTTTAGAAACTGCTCAACTAATTGGTGCATTTGTCTATTCACGTTCACCTGCCCCTGCCCTTGATTCCCATTATTATTATTGGCAGCAGCGGCCACAGCGGCCTTAGCAGCTTGGGCAATAGTGGCAACTCTTTCCTGAGTCTGCCGTCCTATCAAATTACCAATCTCTTCTATGGTCCTCATGACCGCATCCATTCTCGGATCTCCTGCAAGTCGAGCTCGTGAGCTTGACGGACCCCCAGTTCCTCTACCTCGCAAACTCATCCTCACGATTTCTACCACTCGTCTACCTGCTATAATTCCACTTAGGAATTAGAAACCTAGGCCAGCTATACCAGTCTAGTCCTAGGCAGTGAATTAACACAATAATTCACTCAGCAGGTAATCAATCACCACAGGCACAAAACCACAATCAATAGGGTTTGTGCACTTACCTCAGGTCCAAATACATCTGCATTTCAATCGTTATAACAATCAATTCACCCAACAATCACAACAAACAATCTGGAGGCACGTATAGCTTATTCCACCCTATGACTCGCTAAGGTCTCCCTAGATTACTACCCCAGGTTTTCTGCTCCTTATCACTCCAGACTTCAACCAACTTAGATCGAGTTGTCTTCCCTCTGATACCAAATCAAACCGTGATGTCACGCTCCAAACCCCATCGAGCACGCGACACACTTCTCTGGTCGAATAATGCGACGTCCTAGGGTATCGCCGACCCAAATCAACTTATCAGAGATTTAAAACATCAGCAAAAGCCACCAATACCCGGACAAGAATTTACTAGGGGTAAAAAGGGAGTATCAACATATCCATTACTTATTCAATCTTATACAATATCCACCATTTACCTAACCACAATATATACATGCACACCGAACTTTTAAACTATATACCACCGACATCAAAAAGGATCAGCAGCCTGGGTATACCCTATCTCCAAAAATAGGACACTTCAAAAAGCCTATACTTAGCCCCTACACTAGCCCCTACGCCCTCGAGACGGCGTCCACTCTGAATCTGGCTCCTCGACACTCGAGTCTGAATCCCCCTGAACTGTCTGTTCCTCTGAGGACTCCGGCTCTGCCTCGATCTCAATCGGATGGTTTATATCACCCGACTCCACTGGAACCTCGACCCGCTCCTCTTCCACTGGCTCCTCATCCGACTCGTCCTCTGGCACAAACTTAGGATCATACTCTGGCTCGTACTCCGGCTCGCCCTCGTATGCGTCTTTTGGTCCCATCCCTGGGTCTTCTTCGGGCTCATCTTCAAGCTCTTCTTCTGGGGCCTCTTCTTCTGGCTCCTCCTCTGGTATCACCTCGAGGTCCACATCCATTGGATCATACCTCGCCTGGGATTCTTCCGGCTCCGGATCATGCTCGGCCCCTGGGGCTCAGGTGCTGCAGGCATAGGCTGAAGTCCTGACTACGCTAGACTAGTCTCCAAACTAGTTATCTCGCCATCAGGAGGGGGTATGGCTAATGGATCCCAATCCCCAACTCCATCAAAGGGGACATCGAAGCCACGGACGGGGCCAAACTCATCCACCCCGTCCCTAAACATCCAGGCAGTATATGTGTGGGCCTGCTAGAGGGATAGTCTTATATCTACCCAAACTACCATAGTATGCTTAACCCAGGTCATGTTGTCATCTATAAGGTATTCTACAATGTCGTGATCGGTGTGCATAGGAATCCCAAAACGCTGCGACGGCGGTGGTGGAAGATTCATTGTTCAGGCCGGGGTTCTGAAATTATTGGTTGAAACAACCATGAGATCACATCTCAATAAGCACACCCCTAAACCCCACCTAGGCTATCACGTACCTCCAGACAATTACCAACACAACCACACTCAGCCATCACATAGCAGGCACACAATTTATACTTACCTGGGCCTTTCCTGCGTGCAACCTGCACGTTATCCACAATAGCACAATTTCCAATCACATGCACATTCTAATTGCATTACACGCATTCGTTCCTGCCTAATCACATTCTTTTCACCCATCTCGCAGTGACTCTCGTAATGGTACCGCCTCAGGTTTACTGCAACCAACTCATATTTTCCATTCAACTCGCTAGTGACCCGAGTAATGGTACCGCCTCAGGTTCACTGCGACTAACTCATATTAACAACACTTCATGGCCCGCGTAATGGTACCGCCTCAGGCCGTGTATCTTGCCCGCGTAATGGTACCGCCTTAGGCTCAACACCCACCACCTACGACACAACCCGCGTAATGGTACCGCCTCAGGTTGGCCGTCCTCCGGTAATACCGGACATCGTCCCGCGTAGTCGTACCGCCTCAGGACGGATCAATTCCCCGCGTAACGCCTCAGGGATTTTGTCACCACACACTATTTCTCACTCGTTCACTTGCTCGACACCAACATGCCAATATATTAGCCAATTAGACTTGGCCCGTGCGCGCACCAAACCACACACATTTCTCATGCTCAATCAATACTCAATCATGGCCAATTACCAATCAAATTAATTCAGCCCATGCGTACACATAACCATTCACATTTCACTCAATCAAGTCACGATTCAACGAACATACAATGCCACTATCGGGCCCACAATCACAGCCACAATCATGGCATAAATTCAACATTTTCAAGTCCATTTCCAGCCCTAATTGCCACCACAATTCAGCCACAACACGGCTTCGCCAACCCGACACCATTTAGTCCTCAAATCAAGTCGTATGCTCGTCAATACGAGCCATAATTTCCAGCATCTAATTCTACATCAAATCAGTCCCGAAACATCACAAATTCACCCACAATTCAGCCAATATCAACCCCTAATTAATCCAAACCGAACAGCCCTAAACAGTCTCGATTAAACCCCAAAACAGCCCCTAACAAACCCGATTCAACCCCTAATCGTGTCTATCGATACCCGACATCCTAAATAGGGTTTAAGGGGCGACTTACAAGAACTCTAGGCTAGCTCGGCTAGAGTGGAAAAAGGGGGCAGCAGGCCGGTAGCCTCACGGCGGCGAGCGGCTCGGCAGCGGCGTACGACGAGCGGCGGTGGCTGGCGGTCTACTAGCTTTCCACGGCTGAACAGGACCGCAGGGGGGGCTGGTGGTGGTTCGGTGAGAGGGACAACAGGGGAGAGAGAAGGACTGTGGGGTGAGCGGCTAGGCTAGGCGAGCGGCCACGGCGGACGGTGAGCTGCTCCGGCTGGACGGGAGGGCGGCGACGGCTGCCGACCTTGGCGGGCGGCGACGGTCACGGTGAGGAGAGGGGGTGGCTCGGTCGGGTGGGGAGAGAGAGAGAGAGTGAGGAGAAAGAGAGAGAAATTTGGCTTTAAATAATCCAAGGTCAATTATTGGTGTGCCAATTGACCATCATGCCCTCCTCTCTAAAATCAAATCAACGGTCAAGATTCGATCTTTTCTTAAGATCGACGGTCCGGATCGAATCTTTTCCAAAATATCCAAGGGCAATTTGGGGATTTCACAAAATTTCCAAGGGCAAAATTGTCCAAAAATTTCTATTTCTAAGGCTAGGGCGAAATGACCAAAATGCCCTTCCCAAATACACTTGGCCTTAACAAACCTCCTAGGGTAAAACATTCATTTTCCATTTCTCGCCGAAATTCAATTTTTCTGAAGGATTCGGACAAATCCAAGGCTACCTGAGCAAATGACAACATCGTCCAAATGATTTGTCGTGATTTTCTAAATTTCCAATGCCCAACTTGGTCTCTAATTAATGACTAAGTTCTAAATAATGTAACTTGCGCATATCTCATACTAACGGGCGGCTTTTGGGAAATTCGCATTATTGATCCATGGCCGATACTAAATCAAGCCACGTTCAAGTACACTCGGGTCGTGACGACCTCGGCTGTCACTCAATCGCGAGGATCGATCGCTAGTTCCGACGGGCATGATCGTTTGGTATAGGTTTAGGGTCATTCGTCAATTCATTTCGTGGTCAAGCGAATCACCCTCGATCCACTCGTATGACAATGGCGAACTGATCCCTAGCTATCCTTGGATCGGCCTACGTTGGCTCAAAATGTCACCTCGACAATTTTCGTGGTCGAAGGTCGATTCACGATCGAGTTTCTTTAGTCGCGTGAATTTAAATCCCTAATTAGCCTTTCCCTAACGGTTAGTAGTCCCGAAGTGATCAATTCCGGGCGAGATCTAACTGCAAGCACGTCCATAAACTGTTCATTTCATAAATCCCAAGTGGGTCGGATTTCAGAATGTCACACCACCAGTATTGGTACCACCAATCCCTGGAGTTCCACTGATCTTATATTTGACGATTCACTATGAGCCGTTAGGAGCGGTGCTTGTACAAAGAAGACCAAATGATGGTAAAGAACAAGCCATTTATTATTTAAGCAAGAAATTCACAACATCAGAAATAAATTATCCGGCAGTCTAGAAGACATGCATTGCATTGATTTGGGTATTACACAGATTAAGATAGTACACCCTTCATCACCAAATTTTGCTAGTGACCGAGAATGATCCGATTAAGTACCTTTTTGAGAAATCCTCCTTGGTCGGGAAATTAGCAAAGTGGCAAGTCTTGTTATTTGAATTCGACATCAGAAGTTCATCCCAAAAGTCAGTCAAAGGACGAGCAATAGCAGACATGTTGGCAGAAAATTCGCAGAATATTGCCAGTCCCGAAGAACAACTTGATGATCATATATTGACACTGGTCGACGATAAATGGACCATGTATTTTGATGGTGAAACCAACTTATCTAGATCAGGAACTGGGGCAGTACTGATCTCCCCAGAAGGCCAACACTATCCGGTATCTGCGAAATTGGTATTTCCATGCACCAATAACGTCGCTGAATATGAAGCATGCATTTTCGGTTTACAATTAGCCCTTTCAATGAAAGTAAAAAAGTTACAAGTATATGGAGATTCTATGCTCATCATATTACAAACAACCGGTGAATGGCAAACTCAAGATGCCAAGCTAATTCCTTATCACAGATACTTAGAAGAGATGATAGAAAGGTTCGAAGAAGTAACATTCGATTATCTCCCAAGAACTCATAATCATTTTGCAGATGCTCTGGCAACTTTGTCATCCTTACTACAAGCTGAAGATGGTATGGATATAAAACCATTGAGAATTAATATTCTTAAACAACCAGCTCATTGCATGATGGTCCAAACAGAGTTCGACAACAAACCATGGTATCATGACATCAAAAGATATCTTCAATCATGAGAATTTCCTGAAGAAAGCCAACCAGGTGATAGGAAGTTTACAAGGAAGATAGCCAACAAATTCTTCCTCAGTGGTCAAACCCTCTACAAGAAATCATTTGATTCAACCCTGTTAAGATGTGTGGATGCTACAGAAGCTGAACAGATCATGAAAGAAATTCACGAAGGTGAATGTGGACCACACATGAATGTACATCTTCTAGCCCGAAAAATTATGAGGTTGGGATACTATTGGATGACAATGGAATCAGATTGCATCCAACACGTGAGATGTTGCCGTCAATGTCAAGTTTATGGAGATAAAATCAATGCACCACCAAATGAGCTATATCAAATGTCTGAGCCATGGCCATTTTCAATGTGGGGCATTGATATGATTAGTTCGATCAACCCCAAGGCTTCAAATGGGCACCGGTTTATCCTGGTCGCTATTGACTATTTCACTAAATAGATTGAAGCAAACTCCTACACGAATGTTACTGCCAAGAATGTTGCAAGATTCATCAGGCGGGACATCATTGCTAGGTATGGAGTTCCAGAAGCAATAATTACGGACAATGGCTCAAATCTAAACAACAAGATTGTAGATGATTTACTTGAACACTTCCATGTCCGACATTTGAACTCATCTCCATATCGTCCACAAATGAATGGAGCAATTGAAGCGACAAATAAGAATATCAAAAAGATACTGGCCAAGACAGCCGAAATTATCGTGATTTGCACGAAAGGTTGCCGTATGCTCTGATGGCATACCGAACTTCAATTTGAACATCAACTGGAGCGACCCCATTTTCACTGATTTACGGAATAGAAGCAGTGCTACCTGTTGAAGTAGAAATTCCTTCATTAAGGATACTATCCCAGTTGAAGCTTTCGGAAGCTAAGTGGATTCAACAAAGATATGAACAACTCAACATGATCAATGAAAAGAAACTAAGAGCTATATGCCATGGACAAGCCTATCAAAGACGAGTGGCTAAATCCTTTAATCAAAAAGTGAAACTGAGGAATTTCAAAACAGATGATTTAGTAGTGAAGAAGGTCATCTTCAACAATTCAAATCCTCGTGGCAAATTCACTCCGAATTATGAAGGTCCATACATTGTCAAGAAAGTTCTTCCTGGAGGAGCATTGATTCTTGTAGATATGGTAGGAACAGAATTGGCCTATCCTGTAAATGCAAATGCTGTCAAGATTTTTTACCCATGAAATGAAGACGAACATTCAAGAAAAGATTCGGGTCACTTTAGAACATGTGCATATCATGCATACCCTGCATTTCATGAACATGTTTATCTGTTTTGCAGAAGAAAACAAAAAGAATTTGAATCAGTTGATGATTTCAGAATCCCCAACGGAGTTATCAAATAGTAGAAGGAAGTATCACTTCCAATTCTATTTTCCATTGATATCCTCTAATGTGTTTTCCTTTTTATCATCTCCAGGAAGATAAAGAAAAGGGAGCAACAAGAGAAGAATCCCCAGTGGAACCAAAGTAAAAACATGCAAACAAGAGGGATCTTGGTAAGTTGATCAGACAGGTATCCTCAAATCGTGAGAGCATATGTTAAAGAAGTTGCATTTTTAAGAGAAAAATCGAATTTTTTCTTCCCCAAGCGGAACGACAACTAAGGCTGAGCAAAACAAAACAGATTGTTTTGAAAAGGAAAATACCTCAGAAATGTTTCAATCAAAAAGTTTTGAAACACGCTTTCTTTAAAAATGCACTAAGCATCAAAATTCCCTAAAAGGGATAATTTGACAAAAGGCTTTGAAAAATTTCAAAGAGAAAGTTTGGATCAAATCAAATGGAAAGACCTTCAAATGATGAAAGGTAAGCCATATCCAAATACGTCCCCTATACACTAAAAGTCAAAATAGAGAAGTGAGTGAGAAAAACTCATCCGAAGGAAATAGGGGATGTTCGCAATGATTACATGAATTGAAATGATGAAAGGCAGTCATTTCACTATCTCAAACACATACTTATCCCTTGCAAACCAAATTTGAGCCGAAATAATAGAGAAGTTTTCCCAAAACAACCCTGTTAAGAACCACCCCACATCGGGGCAAATCAGGAAGTTTGTGATTAGCAGCTACGGAGAATAGGACCAAGAAAGATTTTATTGTATACTCTTGCATCAATCTTTCTGTGATAACTTCATATGAAGTCATATGGAAGCTCAAGACATCCCAAGAGGAAGAAGAGCACTTTATTTCTTATACCCAAATACATTACCTTTGACAAAGCCCAATTGAGCCTAAATATTCATTTCAGAACCCCAAATTGATGATGATCTCTTCACACTGGAGCATGAGCATATGATCCACTTTAATAGATAAGAAACAAAAAGGCAGAACACAGAGTTCTTAGAATTCAAAAGATCAAAGACAAAAGAGTCTAGGGCATGAAAAAAGCAGTGTGCCTGGTAAAAGCAAGGCCAAATGCTTGAGAAAAATGAGAAAGAAAAAGAGAATTCAAAAGAGAGTTCGAAATGACAAAAAAGTCATGACAAAGCAAAGTCAAGATCATGAGAGATCATAGATTACAACAAGTGAGAATGAGCAAAAGAAAAGAGATTGTGATGAACATTTAGAGGACTCTGATGTTCATAAAGGAAAGATCCCTAGTGGACGAAAGAGAAAAAGTGGTAATGTCAAGAAGATCATCAATTTCATAAAAACCCTGAATTAAACAAATGAGCCTTTTGAGCCTACCCAATACCAACAATACAACCTCTTCCCGAAGACTATTCAGATTGGGATGTTGAGAGTAGAAACATGACTTTATGACATGAAGTCATCACTCAAAGAAGTGTATACAATAATATCTTGTCTTGTCCTTGAGGTTCTTAACTTGTAAATCCAAAGTCAGTTATGACGAAATTCTTTTTCTTGGCCTCAGAATGCCTATCTTTTGAATAGCCATTGACCAAGCCAACATTACAACCTTTTGAAAGACCTTATCGGATCAATTGGATTGTATACATTGCGAACATCTCCGAACACCTAAGGATTGGTTAAGAGAGATAAAATGGAGGGATATCAGACCAGTTCTCCTTTTAAATCAAATAAAGAAAAGACCAAGTTCATAGATTGAAACAAATCCTTTCTAATGAAGGTCTTCCAGACGATCATTTCAAGCATTTCTTGAAAGATTGCAAGCATTTTGTTCAAATAATTCCTTGAAAAAGGAAATTTGATTGTCTGAAATGCATTTAATGCAAAGAATGCATGTTTCCAAATCAAGTTTTAAAAGTTTTTGGTCAACTTAAAACCAAGTTTTCAAACAGCTTGTGGTAAGCTAAGAAAAACCACGCTTCAAACGGTTTTGATTAATTTCAAAACTACTTTTCAAAATAGTTTTTGGTCAACAAAAAAAAACCATACAAAGGTGTTGACACCTAAATTTCGGCGCATCATTTAGTGGTTAATTGCATAGAAAATTAGGGATTAAATTTTAACCCCTAAACAAAAATATTAAAATTGCATAGCATATAGTTTAGGTTCATATAGATTAATTGCATTCCGCATCGGATTGGCGGTGGCAAGCGAGCTTAGAATTCGTCATGTAAATTGAGCTCGGACATCGAACGAGACTCGGCTCACTCGGAAAGCATGGGTCGAAAATTACAAGTCAGAAGGGCTTGGTTGTCTTAATTTGAGCTTAAATTAGCCCATTATGCTTAATTAAATAAAAGCCCACATTAATTCAGCCCACTTGAAATTAAATGATAATTAAAGCCTAAGCCCAAGCCTAAGCCCATTAGGACTAGAAAGCCCGACTAATTGACCTAGATTTACATTATAAATACATCGTTATGTGTCATAATTAAAGGGGGGTCTCAGAATTTTCAGAGAACACATGAGTGAATCACTTGAGAAAAGAGAGAGACTGGTGGAGCCTCTCGCGGCCAAGCCCCTCTCCGCCGTTGCTACTGCCGCCCGACACCATCGCCTTGTGCTACTTCCTCCGTTGATCTGCTAAGCCGGCCCACGACGATCGCTGCTGTCCTCTGCCTCTCTCGAGTTGACCCGTGACACTCGCCACTGCCCTTCGACGTGAGCTGTTGCTTCCCCTGACTCGGGCTCCTGCTGTTGTTGCCCATCGAAGCCATCTAGTCATCGATGATGACAAAGTAGTCACCGTGGAGGCCCCTGCTATACCGATGACACTTGCTGATCCGTGGCCGATCGCTTGATACACGCGGAGGGATAGAGGTCAAACAAGTGGAAATTTTAATTGTGGGGCTTGGGAAGTCAAAGTCTTATAATCAAAGGAGACTTGGGCAAATTGGTCTATCTCCTCTGCAAGGACACCCACTTTCACGAAGCAGGGAGAAAAGAGAAAAAGTTCACTTTTTTTTAGTTATCTCTCTCATATTTGGGTTCTATTGCTTGCGATTCTTCGTCGTTGATTCACCTTGCTTGTAGACGCTGGTTTGTTCGCTGTGACACTACTGCACCATTGTTCATCAATACTCGACACCAGCCGCACATCCCGGATTTCTGAGAACCTACACTTTGGCCGCAATCAGCGACTACGGAGTCTAGCCGCGCCTCCGCTCGACCAGCCGTAGACCACCATCTCGACGCCGCCGTTCCCGACGCCGCGCCGCCGCTCCCGACGCCGTACCGCCGTCCCCGACGTCGCGCCGTCGTTCCCGATGCATCACCGGTCACCGCCGATCCGCAATCCCGATCTGCTGCAAATTCAAATTAGGAAAGAAATCTGCAAATCAGGTAATTATCTTATCCCGATTTGATTTGAATATTTTGGTTGCCTAATTTGTGCTTATTGATATCTAATTTTGCATATTCGAGTAATAAGCATATTTCAATTAGGATTTATTTCTTTTTTTTGAAATCTTGGATATCTGATCTTATCAAATTTGGATAGAATTTAGAATTTTCAAAAATCTTTTGAATATATCCAAAATATTTAAGATATCTAAATTTTTTCAAGATGTGATCGATTAGGAAAATTTCCTAATCCGCAACCGCACACGTGGAAATAAGTCTATCTATCAGGCTTTAGATAGAGTTATTTCCATAGCGGGTATTTCGAATTTTAGGATCAATCTGTCAGGCTTCAGATCGAAACTTAATTCGAAAGATTTAGCGGTTATATTTTTACTATATTTTAATTTCGAATTTCGATAAAAAAAAATGCCAAAAAGATTACTCTAGAATAGGTTAATTTCTTTAGTTTAAAATTGCATGTTTAGATAATTGGCATTTTTAATTCCGAATTTCATTAAAGAAAAAAAATACAAAAAAATAATATGCCCGTCATTAGAAACAGGTCACGTCATCGCATGACATATAGTTTGCATGTTAGGTTGCATTAATCGCATATCAATTTTTTGTACGTCATTACATATAGGTTAGCTTTCATTTAAATAAGTAAAAAATCAAAAAAAAAAAATTTCTGCACCTTTGAACTCTAAGTCAGGATTTATCAAAATTGTCAAATTGAGTATTTTTCTTGAAACTGGTACCGAAAGGGCGTTAGGGAATCTAGCATAACCAAGTCCCCGAATCTATAATTTCTGGTTCGCAGAAATAAAATAGTACTCCCGCTATTTTATTTAGGTTTCTAATCAACCTACCTTAAATGATTAGTGGCGACTCCTGTTGAAAATATTTGCATACTCACAATTGGATCTAAGTTGCGATTTGGTAGAGTTTGGGAGAACTCAAGTTAGGTTAGTTAATTTAATTGATCTAGTAATCCATTAGCCTAAGATCGAAAACCCGATTTTTTTTAGGTCGCGACAAAAGGTTAGTGAAACCTCAAAATCACATAACTCACGGTTAAGGCATTCATTGTTTGAAGTCTTCCCAAAGTCCTACAGGCGAGGAGCCCCTAGGCAAATTCAAATCCTATAGGCGAGGAGCCCCTAGGCAAATTCAAAGTCCTACAGGCGAGGAGCCCCTAGGCAAATTCAAGTTCTACATGCGAGGAGCCCCTAGGCAAATTCAAAGTCCTACAGACGAGGAGCCCCTAGGCAAATTTAAAGTCCTACTAGTGAGGAACCACTAGGCAAATTCAAGTCCTACAGGCGAGGAGCCCCTAGGCAAATTCAAGTCCTACAGGCGAGGAGCCCCTAGGCAAATTCAAGTCCTACTGATGAGAAACCACTAGGCAAATTCAAAGTCCTACAAGCGAGGAGCCCCTAGGCAAATTCAAGTCTTACAGGCGAAGAGCCCCTAGGCAAATTCAAAGTCCTACTGATGAGGAACCACTAGACAAATTCAATGTCCTACAGGCAAGGAGCCCCTAGGCAAATTCAAAGTCCTATAGGCGAGGAGCCCCTAGGCAAATTCAAAGTCCTATAGGCGAGGAGCCCCTAGGCAAATTCAAAGTCCTACAGGCGATGAGTGTTGACACCTAATTTTTAGCCGACGCGTCATTAAAAGTAGAAAATTCGAGATTATGGTTTTCGATCGCGACGGAACCCGTTTCTTGAACAAAAAGTGTTGTTTTTTAATTCTGTTTGTTGGCCTAGTTTCTGTAAATAATTTTCTATTCATTTCATGCAAAAACCCAAAAAGTCAAACGGTTGACTTTCGCGATGACTTTTTGGTCAACCCTTTGACAACAAGTCAACCCTGAGTCAAATTGGGGCTTTTCGCATAAAAAGATTCATTTCAAGTTTAATTTCACTTGAGAAGTGGAAATTCCAGAAAAATTCAAAGATTTGATCATAAATCAAGCTCCTAGTGAAAAGTCAACTAGAGTTTGACTTTTGGTCAAACCTTTAACCAAAAAATTGAAAAATACAAAAATCCAAAAATCATCTTATTTTACATTCAATTTACCTTTGACATTTGAAATTTTACAAAAATCGATTTAGAATCAACTTTTTCCCAATTTGCGGAATTTGGTTCAAATCGGCCAAAAATGAAATTACTTTATTTCTAGTCATTTTTTAGGTTAGTTTTCTTCACGACATTTGATCTAGAGGTCATCTTATATTCAATTTTGGAACAAATTTTGTAATTCCAAGCCAAACGCAAAAACCCCCAATTTAGGCACTAATCAGTGATTTGGATCAATTCTTCATGATTTGCGCAATTGAGACATGAATGAGCCTAATTTCTTATATCAAATCCAAATTCAAAATCAATTTTGGAAGATTCACATGAATTTGAGTCAATTTGATCAATTTAGTGATCCAATGATTAAGAAGTTTAAGAGTAATTGATCCAATTAGTGCAATTCAACTTGACCCACTCTAGACTAATATTCAATTTGATGAATTGAGACTCAATTTGGCTAATTGGACTTCAATTAAATTTGTTAGTCTAGCTTGGCCATGCAATTACCCAAATTCAAGAACAATTGAGCTAAACAAGTTAAATTTGATCAATTTGTGCATGAATTTCGAATCGGTTCAATCCAATTTGATCGAATTCAATATTAATGGGGTCAATTAATCATGAGAGAGATCAAATTGTACAAAATTGGAACAAATGGAATCAGGGATTGAACCGGTTCAACCTAGCCAAACTCGGGACAAATCAGTTCAACCCGGTTTGATTCGAATTGAACCGGTCTGATCGGACTGGCCATTTTCCGGTCGAAAATCCGGCGATCGACGGTCCATTCTGACCAGCCAAAGCCGGCCACATCCTTTTGAGCCCAAAAATGACAAAAATGCCCTTAATTGAAAATTACGAAAATTCCCCTAAGTGAAATTACTAAAATGCCCTTCCTTACGGATTAAGCAAATTAATTAGGGGATAAGCAAATCAATCATGGCCATTCATTTAGAATTGATCATGTCCATCCATAATGCCATGTCACCAATCCTTAGCCCTTAAGGAATATTCTTAATCATTAAGGATGCATTCTAGGCCATTGGATCAATCTAAGGGCTAGGATTCAAAGTTGAGGGGGGAATATAGTTTTTTTCCCTCCAAAATTGAAGGAGTCTCATTTTCAGATCTGAATTCTCTCTCCTCTCTTCTCTCTCTCTCTCTAGTTCACATATCTCTCTCCCTCTTGCTCTCTCTCTCGGCCACCGTCCTTTCCACCTCTCGCCGGTTGTTTTCCGACGAGCCGCCGCCTCACCGCCGTCCTCCACGGCGGCACAAGGCTGGTCGCAAGACCAGTTGTCCTTGCTGGTCGCCGGAACTCCTCTGTCTGGCGTGATCTCCTCCACGGTAGCATCACCGACATAGTCACCAGTGATTGAATCAGCCGGTTCAAACGGCTGAATCGGCTGATCGGCGATCCCTCCGGCGTTCCTGAACCTCCAGCAGCCTTCCTTGGTGTCTTCACGTGGCTATGGTGGCCAGCTTCCTGCTGAAGAGCCACCGGATCGCTTCTTTCAACTTGATTTTTCGTTATTAGTTCATTAGCGCGAAATCGAGTCGGTTCTCACTATAGCTTGTGCACTCTATTCTCATAGGTTTGTCGAGCTTTCCGAGACTTCTCCGTTCTGCTCTTGATCTGAATCCGGAGACCAGATCGCTCGATTGCGCGTCAAAGCATCGTTAAACAAGGTAAGTACACTTGGATGTTATTCTGTAAATTCGTCTACAGAGAAACCTGCATGTTTGAGATGCTGATTTCAGCTCGTTAATGTCGAAATCTTGCGAAGTGACGAACTAGAGAGTCGTAAAACACGTCTCAAGCTTCGATTTGATATATTGAATGCCTCAATCAGACTTAGTTTGCTATGTCAAAACTCTTTCGGAGGTTAGGATCAGAATCTGGAATGTGATGTTCAAGTCTGTTCTGATGATTTCCTGATTGATGTTGTGCTGTTCTATGATTTTTCTGATTTTCTACGATCGTTTTTTGAAGAAACTTTCTTCATGAAAGTCGTAGAACACATCTTAATCTGTTCATCATAAAATTTTCATAAAATTCCAAGCATGTTAGGATTGTACGATCTGCAACGTCATATATGCATAGATCTGGTGACAGACTAGTTTCTGACTGATCTTCATGTGTTCTTCGATTTTCATAAATTCATGTGTTCAAAATATGAAAAAAAAGTTCACACTGAGATCGAGATCTTTCCACTGATACAAATTTCATCAAAATCAGAATTCATTTGAATTTTCAAAAGGAATTTTTATGATCTAATCAGTATCTGTGTTCAGATCTGATTTTCATTTCTTTGGAATCCAAAAGATGTTTCTCCGAATTTGATAAAGTTAGAGTCCTCCTTTGCAAAAAATCAAAACTAAAAAGTTGTTCCTTGGGGTCTCATTATGTTGACTGGTAATTTTTAGGGCCTAGTAGCAATTTTTAGAGGGTCAATTTGCTAAAAATTTCATATAAGGCCTTCTCGGGTTAAAATTCGATTTGCAGTTGAGTCCTTTGTGAAAACCGAATTTTATAAAAATTTGGAGGACTTTTTAGCAAAAACTCAAAACATGAAAGTTATCTCACACGGAGAATCCTAACTGAATAAAAATTTTCACACGGTTTTGATAAGGTTTGTTATTTTTCCCGCCATTATTTTGAAATCCCTAACAGAATCAGGTCCAGTCTGTCACCGAGAGTGAATTTGTCATTTTCGTGAAAATCGGTGGGAATTTAAAAAAAATGGTCTTCTTAACTTTTGATTCTCATAATTGCCACGGGCTAGCCAATCCCCTAACAGTCCAACATCTTGGAGCTCTAGTGGCTCAAGAAAGGCCCGACTTAGTTTTCCTGATGGAAACTAAGAATAAAAGACCAGCAGTTGACAGAGTTAGAAGGCATATTCAATTTCAACACTCTGAGATAGTGGACCCTATAGGAACTGCCGGCGGCTTGGCGGTGTTGTGGAACGATGGTGTGACAGTGGTAGTGGATTACAGTGCTAATGAGTTTATTGATATATCGTGCAGAGACCAAGACAGTGGAACCCTAATGCGCATAACTTTCTTCACGCCTCCACAAATTTTCAAGAAAGGATCCAGCTATGGAATCATATTCATTCTATATACTCAGCTAATATCCTTCCATGGATTTGTGTGGGAGACTTCAATGAAATCCTGTACCATTGGGAAAAAATGGGAGGTAGTGGTGCGGAGCATTACCGGTTAGTCGCGTTCCAGGAGTTCCTAAACAGGTGCTCTCTTATGGACATTGAAAGTAAGGGCTGTGCATTTACTTGGGCGAATAACAGGGAAGGAGTTGCTCTAGTGCGAAAAAGGTTAGACAGAGTCCTTTGCAACATGGATTTGTGTGGGAGACTTCAATGAAATCCTGTACCATTGGGAAAAAATGGGAGGTAGTGGTGCGGAGCATTACCGGTTAGTCGCGTTCCAGGAGTTCCTAAACAGGTGCTCTCTTATGGACATTGAAAGTAAGGGCTGTGCATTTACTTGGGCGAATAACAGGGAAGGAGTTGCTCTAGTGCGAAAAAGGTTAGACAGAGTCCTTTGCAACATTAACTAGAGAGTGCGTTTCCCTAATGCGGAAGCTATCGCCTTATTGGCAATTGGCTTAGATCACAGCCCAATTCTCTTGTCCCTCTCCCCCAGAATGACGAAGCGGAAAAAGGAATTCAAGTTCGAGGCATTTTGGCTGATGGAACCTGAGTGTAAGGAGTTGGTCAAGGTCAGTTGGATCGGAAAGGAAGACAACTCAGTTGCTTTCGCGAGCAAACTAAAAAAGACCACTGAAGCTTTGGTACTGTGGAGTAAGAAGAAATTTGCCAATGCTTTCAACCAGATCAAACCTTTAAGAAGAAGACTTACAACCCTCACTAATTCGGGCATAAGCGAATCTAGCAGAGAAGAAATGCAGCAAATCAAAGGGCAAATTGAAATATTGTGGAGGCAGGAAGAGCTATATTGGGGTATGAGATCTCGTATAAACTGGATTAAGTGGGGCGATAAAAATACGAAATACTTCCACGCAGCTACAGTTCAGCGCAGACAAAGGAACAAAATATCAATGCTGAAAATGGATGATCTCTGGTGTCGTGAACCTAATCGGTTGAAGCAACACATAACTGAATTTTACAAGTCCTTGTATGAATCAGTAGGCACCAGGAACTTCGAGTCGGTATTAGATCAATGCACCTTTCCAACCCTAGAGGGGATGAATGAGGCGCTTATGGCGCCGGTGACAATAGAAGAGGTAAAGCAAGCGACCTTTCAGCTAGGGGCAGCTAAGGCTCCGGGACCGGACGGGATGAATGGTCAATTTTACCATCATCATTGGGAGATCATCCAACATGACTTACTTCGGCTAGTTAGCAACTTTTTTCCAATCAGGTTTTTTTGATCCAGAACTCAACAAAACACACATCGTTCTCATCCCTAAAGTGTCTAGCCCAGAAAGCATCATACAATTCCGACCCTTTAGCCTGTGCAACTTCAGTTATAAGATCATATCGAAGGTAATGACGAACCGCCTTAAGCCCTGGCTCCCGGACCTCATCGCAATAGAACAAAGCACCTTTGTTAGTGGGAGGCAGATTCAAGATAACATCCTTATAGTCCAGGAGATCCTTCACCAACTGAGAACAAGAGAAAGAAAACGGAAGTTCCAGGCGATTCTCAAGCTAGACATGCAAAAAGCATATGATAGAGTGGAATGGGACTTCCTATGTGCTTGTATGCTGAAAATGGGGTTCTGTGAGGCATGGGTGTCTTTGGTGAAGCGGTGCATCTCTACTATATCCTTTAGTGTCAAAGTAAATGGGGAGCCTTCAGAGTTTTTCCAGCCTTCCCGGGGAATTAGACAAGGAGATCTGCTTTCTCCTTACCTATTCATAATCATGGCCAATGTGCTCTCTTTCCTTCTCACAAAGGCAATGCAGGATAGGAGTTTAAAAGGGATCAGAATGAACAGGAATTGCCCTACGCTGTCACACCTACTCTTTGCCGATGACGCGATATATTTTCTTGGATGGTACCATTAGGGAGTGCCAAAATCTGGCCAACATCTTAAATCAATATTGTTTTGCCTCGGGACAAGAAATCAATCTGAACAAATCTGGGATCTTCTTTAGTGCGGGCTGTCCTCAAACCCTCAAGAGGAATTTGGCGGCTGAACTAAGAGTACCAATTATGGAGAAACCAGGAAATATCTTGGCATCCCATCAGACTGGGGTCAAACAAAAAAACAGATGTTTGCACGGATTCTAGCAAGGGTAAACATGAAGATGGAGGGCTGGAAGGAAAAATTACTATCCAAGGCGGGGAAGGAAATTTTGATAAAAACATTGGTTCAAGCATTTCCCCAATATGCCATGTCGATCTTCAAAATCCCCATTTCAGTATGTAAGGCAATCGAGCAGAAAATAGCATCCTTCTGTGGAAACAAAACTCTTCAAGATCGGGTATTCATTGGAAAAAGTGGGAAACTCTAAAAGAGAGGAAGATAGACGGAGGCTTAGGCTTCAGGGACCTAATTACCTTTAACAAGGCTATGCTAGGAAAGAATGCATGGAGGCTTGCTCAAAATCCTTCTGATCTATGGAGCCAGCTTAAACCATAACCCCCATTTTCGGTTTTTGATCCGCATAAACCATATCCCACATTTTCGATTTTTGGTCGGCCTAAACCATATCCCCCATTTTCAGTTTTTGGTCAGCCTAAACCATACCCCTCATTTTCGATTTTTGGTCAGCCTAAACCATATCCCATATTTTCGATTTTTGGTCAGCCTAAACCATACCCCCCATTTTCGATTTTTGGTCAGCCTAAACCATACCCCTCATTTTCGATTTTTGGTCAGCCTAAACCATACCCCTCATTATCGGTTTTTGGTCGGCCTAAACCATGCCCTTCATTTTTGGTTTTTGGTTATCCTAAACCATGCATCGCTTTCAATTTTCATATCGTCCCTTTGGTTTTTAAACATTGTCTTAGGTTCCTGGTCATCCTTAAACCTTACCTTAGGTTCTAGGTCATCCTTAAACCTTGTCCTTAGGTTCTAGGTCATCCTTAAACCTTGTCCTTTGGTTCTCGGTCATCCTTAAACCTTATCTTAGGTTCTAGGTCATCCTTAAACCTTGTCCTTTGGTTCTAGGTCATCCTTAAACCTTGTCCTTTGATTCTCGGTCATTCTTAAACATTGTCCTTTGGTTCTCGGTCTTCCTTAAACTTTGTCTTAGGTTCCTGGTCATCCTTAAACCTTACCTTTGGTTCTCGGTCATCCTTAAACCTTGTCTTAGATTCCTGGTCATCCTTAAACCTTACCTTAGGTTCTAGGTCATCCTTAAACCTTGTCCTTTGGTTCTCGGTCATCCTTAAATCTTACCTTAGGTTCTAGGTCATCCTTAAACCTTGTCCTTTGGTTCTCGGTCATCCTTAAACCTTGCCTTCGGTTCCTGGTCATCCTTAAACCTTACCTTAGGTTCTAGGTTATCCTTAAACCTTACCTTAGGTTCTAGGTTCTAGGTAATAGGTAATATGGAATTTATCGTGGATTAAACGGAATGGCCAAAAGGTCGCTGGAGGCTCGTCGGCGACGAACTCAAACCGGCGGCCTAAAAAACAACAAGCTTAGATCCATGCCCACCACCTGTTCGACCGAATGTCCCAGTGAAGAAGGCCAAAAACGGCACCGTTTCTGGCGTCGTGCTCGCTGGGAGGAAGTGATCGGTGCTGACGCAGGCGAGGCCCGGTTCGGCTCAGCGGAACCGGGCCGGTCCGGTTCACCACTTCAGCAGGAAATTTAAAAAAATATAATAAATAATGAAAAAATCTAAAAATCTAAAAAATTCGTAAAAATTCATAAAAACATAAAAAAAATAGAAAAAAAATCAGAAAATATAAAAATTTTGGAAAATCAAAAAAAAAATTCAGAAAAACAGAAAATTCACAAAAAATTAGAAATTTTTATAAAAATTCAAAAAAATTTCAGAAAATTCATAAAAATTCAGAAAATTCAGAAAATTCAAAAAATACAAATAAAAAATGTCAAAATTTTAGAAAATCAATAAAAAAAATTGGAAAATTGGAAAATTCATAAAAATTTTCAGAAAATCATAAAAAACTCAATTCTCGATTAATAAAAAAATCAAAAAAATAAAAAAAATCCAAAAATTCAAAAAAAATAAAAAAATTTTAAAAATTCACAGAATATTCCAAAAACACCGTGGCCAACCATTAAAAATAAGATTTGAATTTTTGGAAGTGCCCAAGTGGCATTTTTGGAAAATCCCAAATTCACGGGTTATAACCCCTAAAAAACCCTAAAACCCTAAAAAATGTAAATCATGAAATGAATAAGCTTCTAGAACTTCATTAGGGTTTGGATGTTTTGATTGATTTTCATTTTTAGAGACCACTTAGGATTGATTGATTTGATTGACATTGATTGTACATTTAATACTTGTTTGGTTCTTCCTCCGTTTAGAATGGATAGAATTAGTGGGTAAGCCTCGGAAATTTGCATGACACGTTAGACATCGTATCGTTCTTAGGTACCGAAAGGGCGTTAGGGATCTCGATTCGAGATCAATAACGTAATCAAGTCCCCGTACTCAGAATCTTTGGTTCGTAGAATCTTAGTATTTCTCCCGTACCTCGATTAGGTTTCTAGTATACCTACCAATAATGACTAGTGGCGACTCCAAAATCACAAACCTAGATTAAATAGGAAATTACCTTCTACTGTCACGTGAGGTATGGTCTGGGAGAGACCCTTACACGGAAATATCTCCTTAGTGCGCAAATCCCGAAAGCCCCAAAAAGCGCGGCGCGACAGGCTTGGTGACTTCGCTGGGGAGTTACCTTTTCTAAGTGGACTTAGGCCTAGATAGAACGATATGCTTGTGTTTTGTGCTTGCAAGGATCCCAAGTACGTCTCGCTAACAATAGTGTTAAATGGTTTTGCAGGCGGGTGGTATAAGGGATGTAGTCTTTGCTAACCCTTGTTTTGCAGGATGGTGTTGGGATTGAATGTGGTTTGAATGAATTTTAGAAGTGCTGTTTGGTTATTAATTGCTATGCATGCTTTTAAATTGCTTTAACTCTACATCATTAGCACACACTACCCGTGGCCCAACCCCGGCTACATTTAGGATTACCCTTAGGAGGTATGTGTTTAGGCGAAACTATGGGATCGTTTAAATACAATACCGATCACCGAGGTGGAATAATATTTCATTACTTTGGGCAGATTGCCTATTGGAATGGAATCCCTTGTCCATTAAGGTGATGACCTTGAGCCTTTAGCATATCCTACCCTTTTAGGTGTCAAAACTTCACTGGTTGCATTCGCTTGTCTTTGTGGTTGGTATACCTAAAACCAAACAAAAATATCACGGTAAGCAAGTATCGTTCCATTCCATTCTTTTACAATTATGCATGTTAGTTGGCACATTCTTAAAAAATGCCTAAATGACATTCAATGCTTGGTCTAAATGCCCTTTCATTTTAGAATGCATGATTAGGGCGTCATACTCCATTTGACCATTCTTT
The DNA here is from genome assembly GCF_021117445.2 of Syzygium oleosum. Taxonomy (NCBI): domain Eukaryota; kingdom Viridiplantae; phylum Streptophyta; class Magnoliopsida; order Myrtales; family Myrtaceae; genus Syzygium; species Syzygium oleosum. The sequence goes on along the minus strand of NW_026607500.1, from coordinate 740,494 downwards.
CATTTTTAGATGAAATGTATAGGTCCATGGCAGATTTCTCATGTAATTCAAATGCTTATTCGTTCATTTCAATGTATTCGAAGTTGTAAACCATAGTTTAAGACTTTATGGTCTAAATGGAGTATGACAGAATGGGCATTTACGTCACACATTGAATTTGTCCATGATCTCAACTATATGCTCTTTTAAGGTTTAAACGGATTCAAAATGACACTTGCATTACTTTCGAGGCATGCAAGTGTATTTAACCTCCGTCCTACCTTAAAAGGACATATAAGTGAAATGGGGGCATTAAAATCATTTGGTAATCCATGGTGAATAATAATCACTTTCTTTTACATGCTTTAGATCGAAATGGGGAAACTAGACATACAAGTCATTCCTATTCGAAGGAATGAGCTTTTGGCATGGTGGGTAAACATGATAAAGGACAACAAAGCATACGTAAGGGAAAGGCTCGGGTATTTGTTCAAGCTCATCAACCTGGAGTACCAAGTGAGTCTAATCCAAGCATTATCCCATTTCTGGGAAGTTACCACTGCCACATTTCAATTGGGCGAGCACGAGATGGTACCTACACTAGAAGAATATAAGGCAACCATTGGGATTGATTTCGAGTCAAGAACCGTTGAACCCCCAGTTGGATTGAAACCCATAAGTGTTATAGCCGAATTTTTAAACTTGAAGACCCTTCAAGTGGAAAAGTTGATCAAATCAAATACCGGGAGATTTCCTCTATCGTACTTGGTGGACAATTACTCCAAATTGCTGAAAGAAACGGGAAACACTTCCGCGAGGGTTTTTATTCTGGCCTTCTTCGGATTCGTTTTATTTCCCACATTAAGGACGGGATTAAATCCTCTCGTTGTGGTAATTGCTAGGCAAGCTTGCCTAAAATGGGACTTCTCCAATATGCTCTTGGCGGAGACCTTCATTTCATTGAACAAATACCAAAATCAACAAAAGGGTGTACTGCAAGCTTCAGCTATGTTACTTTCTGTGTGGTTTATTTCCCATATTCGACCTTGGGAACATTATATGCACATTCGAGAGATCGACTCATCTACCAACCCTATTGAGAACTATTTGAAACTCCAAGACAAGATGCCAAAGTACTCTTTTCATGAGTGGGCAAACTTCATTAGAGCATTAACTCCCGACCAGCTTCAATGGAGGATTCATTGGCCGAAGATAACAAAAGCTCAAATTACTACCCAAGACGGTAATTTTGTGCCTTTGCTTGGATTGAGTGGCGGAACTACTTATTACCCACTAAGAGTCATACGACAATTTAGAATGGTTCAACAAATTCCACCTATTTGGCATTCTGAGGAGTTCACATTTGAGATACCGCAAGGACCTATACCAGAAAAGAAAAGTAAAGAGCTGCGAACAAGGGTCGATGGGATCGTGAATTCCTTGAAGAGATCAACCAAGCAAATAGTACAATAGCCTGAAGATTTGGAAGGAGAAATGAAGCTCTTTTTGGTGTGCAATGAGTATATAAGGTGGTTGATGGCTAAGCGACCAATTGACGTCGAACCTTATGTACCTTTGAGTGTTACAACTCATTCTGATGAGCCGTATATCCCAGAGTACATTGTGCCAAGCACGCCAGGTGTAGAGCCGTATGTTCCCGATGAAGTGGTAATCGATGTGGAAGAATGGGAGACACGAGTCAAGGAGTATGAAGAAGCTAAAGCTACCTTAGCTAGCAAGAAGCCTAGACTTGTTTAAGCTAGTGTTTCCCTATTTTGATGAATATCATTGTAATAAAAATTTTCCAAATTGAAACAATTGCTTAATGAACAATTGCTTAACGAAGTTTCAAAATATTTTTGTGAAGAATCACCATGATTACAATTCTTTGAATTGTATGATTCCTTAAGAAAGACATTGATGAAGAATTTTATACAAAGCTAAGGCTTGTATGAAATTTCTTATCCTTGACAATCTCATGAAATCATACAATTAAAAGAATGTAAGGTTTCATGATCATTTTACTATGCTGATATCGGGTCTTTTTTTACAGAAGTAGGTTGTTTAGCAACGGAAGGTAAAAGACCTCGGACTCGCTTACAAGTTAGAATGGCGGAAGAAAAGACCCGTGCTCGACTAGTTGAAGTCGAGAATCAAATGACCCAAATGGTTGCAATGATGGCAGAAATGAAGGCTTTTATTCTCACATCTCGAGGATCTTATCCTACTACTCCAAATATGGGAACTTCAAACGCTACCGAAACACCTATTGAAGACCCAGTCAGAAATAAAGTACCGGTTCAAGAAAATCCTCCAAAGACTACGCCTGAGGTGGTAAATTTGGAAGAGGATGATCAAATCAAGAAGACATCCAAAACAAAGGATGAAGAAGAGGCCAAGAGATTGGCCAAAATTGAAGAATGCTTAGCAAGTCAAGGCTATGAGCTTCAAAGGTTCGACGAGTTCTCGCCGTATGCAAAGGTGGTTGTTCCAGAAAACTATAAGGAGCCAGAGTTTGTGAGCAAGTATGATGGCACTGGGTGTCCCAAAAGCCATTTGAAGTATTATCTCCGTAAGATGGCAAGATATTCAGATAACATGCCACTTCTTATTAGCACATTTCAAGATAGTTTGAGAGGGGTGGCCCTTGCATGGTACACAACCCTCGACATAGAAGACTTCACTGAATAGGATCATTTGGCCGGAGAATTTCTTCGCCAGTATAAGTTTAATGTTGAGGTACTTCCAACTAGAGAGGATTTCGTCAGAACCGAGAAATGGAAGAATGAAGGGTTCAGAGCCTATGCTTAGAGATGAAAAGTTGTTGCCTCACAAGTAAAACCCGCCATAAGTGAAGATGAGCTCATTGAGCTTTTTCTAAAGTCATTGCCAGTTGAGTATTATGACAAGCTTCATGTATCAGGCTGTCAAACATTCACCATGTTGGTAAAAGTGGGTGAGAGAATTGAATGAGGATTGAAAGAAAAGAAGGCTCAAGAAACGGTAGTACGAAGGCCTTACCCCAGGAAAAAAGACAAAGAGCCCATCCGAGAAATGGCTATGGTGTCAAGCCCAAGTACTCAACAAGCATCATTTCCGAAGCAATCAAATGTTACTTGGAAAAACCCAAGGCAATTCGAGCCAAATAAAAGGCCCGTGAGGCAATACATACCGTTGCCCCGACCCCTGTCAAAGATATTACCAATGCTTCTAGAAAGGCATTTGGTGGCCAAGGAAGTACCGAGAGACAATCCTGCGAGATTTTCTTGGTACGATGAATAAAAAACCTGCACCTATCACATGGGAGAAAGGGGACATGATGTAGATAATTGTCCCACTCTAAAGTACAAAGTTCAACAGCTCATTGACAAGAAGATTTTGAACTCCCAAGAGCCCGAGCCAAATGTACATCAGAATCCTCTTCCTGAGCACAATATAGTAAACATGATCAAGGATGAAGAAACAGTGATCGAGTCTGACAATGAAGATGAATATGAAGTCAAGATTAAAGCTTCTCGATTAGGAGATGCCCGCTTTCGTCAAGAAGCACTCCTAAAAGGCGAGATTGTAGATAACTTAGAAGAAGACTCCGAAAAATATAACTTCCAAGTGAAATATACCCCACCGCCATGGGCATTCAAAAATGAAATAATCGTGCCTGATGGCTGGGGTGGTATGGACGATGAAACTAGTCTTGAGGAGAAAGCTCTACCTAAGAAAGAAATACTCCAAGATGAAACAGATCAGAATGAAAAGGAGAAGGAAAAAGTCCGACAGGGTGAAAGGCGTTTCACCCAGAAATCATCCAGGGAAGGCGAAATTGTAGACTTACTCGGTCAAGACAACGGTAAATACAATTACCGTGTCAAATATACACCGCCACCATGGGCGTTCAAAAATGAAGACATTGTACCGGACGGATGGGGTGGCATGGATGAGGTCCCGATTAGCCAATTAAATTTCGAGGAGAATGAAGATCAGGAAGAGAAAAAGAAGAAAAAGACTCGCCGTGGTGATAGGCGATTTGTTCGAAAAGCACGAAGACAAGGTGAAGTTGTTGATTTTTTGGGTCAAGATAGTGGCCGGTATAATTACCGTGTCAAATATACACCTCCTTCATGAGCATTCACATATCCATAATAGGTTCATATGTGACCCAAATCTTTCCGAGGAGATCACTTGCGATATTGAAGTGGATAATGAAGATGAGGAATGGATCAGAAGGGAATGGATCCGTCATGAAGAATCAAAGCCACTCACGTTAGAGAAAACGATCACCGTTAATCTGGGTGATAAAGAGAATCCCAAAGATGTTAAGATTGGAGAAAGTCTTCTCTCAACAGAGGCAGAAAGGATCACAGATTTACTCAAGGAATATGAAGATATATTCGCATGGTCTTATGCTGACATGCCAGGTCTTGATCCAAGCATAGTTAAGCATGCTTTGCCAATTGATCCAAGTATTCCACCAAAGAAGCAAAAACTGAGGCGAACAAAACCGGAATTGGCGAAGAAAATAGAAGAAGAAGTGATGAAATTATTCAAAGTCGGTTTCATCAAAGTAGTACCATATCCAGAATGGGTTGCCAACATAGTACCCGTAATGAAGAAAGATGGTCGAGTATGGGTGTGCGTTGATTATCGCGACCTAAATAAAGCAAGCCCTAAGGATGATTTCCCGCTTCCACATATTGATGTATTAGTGGATAGTATTGCTGGGTTCGAAACATTTTCATTCATGGATGGTTTCTCAGGATATAATCAAATCCTCATGAAGAAATATGATAAGGCGAAAACGTCCTTCATAACACCATGAGGCACATTTTGTTATAAGGTGATGCCTTTCGGTTTGAAAAATGCTGGCGCTACATATCAAAGAGCAATGGTAACTTTGTTCCACGACATGATGCACAAAGAAATCGAGGTATATGTGGATGACATGATTGCAAAATCCAAACAAGGAGAAGAACATGTTGAGGTGCTTCGCAAATTGTTCGAAAGATTTAGAAAGTACAAGTTGCGATTGAACCCCAACAAGTGTGTATTTGGGGCAAAATCCGGCAAACTGCTAGGTTTTGTGGTCAGTAACAGGGGCATCGAAATAGATCCTTTCAAGATCAAGACAATATACGACTTAAAGACTCCTTCTACGGTAAAAGAAGTGAGAGGCCTGTTGGGGCGATTAAATTACATTGCCCATTTCATCTATCAGCTTTCTGAGACTGCTAAACCATTCTTCAAACTGTTGAAGAAAAATGCCAAAGTAAAGTGGGATGCGGAATGTCAACAAGCCTTTGACAAGATCAAAGAATATCTGGTATGCCCACCAGTGTTGGTACCACCAATTCCTGGAGTTCCGGTGATCTTATATTTGACGATTCATTATGAGTCGTTAGGAGCGGTGCTTGTACAAAGAAGACCAAATGATGGTAAAGAACAAGCCATTTATTACTTGAGCAAGAAGTTCACAACATTAGAAGTGAATTACCCAGCAGTTGAGAAAACATGCGTTGCATTGATTTGGGTATTACACAGATTAAGACAGTACACCCTTCATCACCAAATTTTGCTAGTGACCGAGAATGATCCGATCAAGTACCTTCTTGAGAAATCCTCCTTGGTCGGGAAATTAGCAAAGTGGCAAGTTTTTTTATCTGAATTCGACATCAGAAGTTCACCCTAAAAATCAGTCAAAGGACGAGCAATAGCAGACATGTTGGCCGAAAATTCACAGAATATTATCAGTCCTGAAGAACAACTTGATGATCATATATTGATATTGGTCGACGATAAATGGACCATGTATTTTGATGGTGCAACCAACTTATCTGGATCAGGAATTGGGGCAGTACTGATCTCCCAAGAAGGCCAACACTATCCGGTATCTGCGAAATTGGTATTTCCATGCACCAATAATGTCGCTGAATATGAAGCATTCTCGGCTTACAATTAGCCCTTTCAATGAAGGTAAAAAGGTTGCAAGTATATGGAGATTCCATGCTCATCATATTGTAAACAACTGGTGAATGGCAAACTCGAGATGCCAAGCTAATTCCTTATCACAGATACTTAGAAGAGATGATAGAAAGTTTCGAAGAAGTAACATTCGATTATCTCCCAATAACTCAGAATCATTTTGCAGATGCTCTGGCAACTTTGTCATCCTTACTACAAGCTGAAGATGGTATGGATATAAAACCATTAAGAATCAAAATTCTTGAACAACCAGCTCATTGCATGATGGTCCAAGCAGAATTCGACAACGAACCATGGTATCATGACATCAAAATATATCTTCAATCAGGAGAATTTCCTGAAGAAAGCCAACCAGGTGATAGGAAATTTATAAGGAAGAAAGCCAATAAATTCTTCATCAGTGGTCAAACCCTCTACAAGAAATCATTTGATTCAACCCTGTTAAGATGTGTGGATGCTACAGAAACTGAACAAATCATGAAAGAAATTCACGAAGGTGAATGTGGACCACACATGAATGGACATCTTCTAGCTCGAAAAATTATGAGGTTGGGATACTATTGGATGACAATAGAATCATATTGCATCCAACACGTGAGATGTTGTCATCAATGTCAAGTTTATGGAGACAAAATCAATGCACCGCCAAACGAGCTACATCAAATGTTCGAGCCATGGCCATTTTCAATGTGGGGCATTGATATGATTGGTCCAATCAACCCCAAGGCCTCAAATGGGCACCGGTTCATCCTGGTTGCTATTTCACTAAATGGATTGAAACAAACTCCTACACGAATGTTACTGCCAAGAATGTTGCAAGATTCATTAGGTGGGACATCATTGCTAGGTATGAAGTTCCAGAAGCAGTAATTACGGACAATGGCTCAAATCTAAACAACAGGATCATGGATGATTTACTTGAACACTTCCATGTCCGACATATGAACTCATCTCCATATCGTCCACAAATGAATGGAGCAGTTGAAGCAGCAAATAAGAATATCAAGAAGATACTGGCCAAGACAGCCGAAAATTATCGTGATTGGCACGAAAGGTTGCCGTATGCTCTGATGGTATACCGAACTTCAATTTGAACATCAACTAGAGCAACCCCATTTTCCTTGGTTTATGGAATGGAAGCAGTGCTACCCGTTGAAGTAGAAATTCCTTCATTAAGGATACTATCCCAATTGAAGTTTCAGAAGCTGAGTGGATCCAACAAAGATATGAACAACTTAATATGATCGATGAAAAGAGATTAAGAGCTATATGCCATGGGCAAGCCTATCAGAGAAGAGTGGCTAAATCCTTTAATCAAAAAGTGAAACCGAGAAATTTCAAAACAGAGGACTTAGTAGTGAGGAAAGTCATCTTCAACAATTCAGATCCTCGTGGCAAATTCACTTCGAATTATGAGGGTCCATACATTGTCAAGAAAGTTTTTCCTGGAGGAGCATTGATTCTTGTAGATATGACAGGAACAGAACTGGCCTATCCTGTAAATACAGATGCTGTCAAGATTTTCTACCCATGAAATAAAGACAAACATTCAAGAAAAGATTCGGGTCACTTTAGAACATGTGCATATCATGCATATATGCATACCATACATTTCATGAACATGTTTATCTATTTTGCAGAAGAAAGCAAAAAGAATCCGAACCAGTTGATGATTTCAGAATTCCCAATGGAATTATCAAATAGTAAAGGGAAGTATCACTTCCAATTCTATTTTCCATTGATGTCCTCCAATGCGCTTTCCTTTTTATCATCTCCAGGAAGACAAAGAAAATGGATCAACAAAAGAAGAATCCCCAGTGGAACCAAAGCAAAAACATGCAAATAAGAGGGATCTTGGTAAGTTGATCAGACAGGTATCCTCAAATAGTGAGAGCATGTGTTAAAGAAGTTGCATTTTTAAGAGAAGAACGAACTTCTTTTTCCCCAAGCAGAATGACATTAAATTGAACAAAACAAAACAGATTGTTTTGAAAAGGAAAATACCTCAGAAATGCTTCGATCAAAAGTTTTGAAACACGCTTTCTTTGAAAATGCACTAAGCATCAAAATTCTCTAAAATGGATAATTTGACAAAAAGCTTTGAAAAATCTCATAGAAAAAGTTTGGATCAAATCAAATGGAAAGACCTTCAAATGATGAAAGGTAAGCCATATCCAAACATGTCCCCTATATACTCAAAGTCAAAATAGAGAAGTGAGTGAGAAAAACTCATCTGAAGGAAATAGGGGATGTTCGCGATGATTACATGAATTGAAATGATGAAAGGCAGTCATTTCACTATCCCAAACACATACTTATCCCTTACAAACCAAATTTGAGTCGAAATAATAGAGAAGTTTTCCCAAAACAACCCTGTTAATAACCACCCGACATTGGGGCAAATCAGGAAGTTTGTGATTAGCAGCTATGGAGAATAGGACCAAGAAAGATTTTATTGCATATTCTTGCATCAATCTTTCTGTGATAACTTCGTATGAAGTCATGTGGAAGCTCAAGACATCCTAAGAGGAAGAAGAGCACTTCATTTCTTATACCCAAACACATTACCTTTGACAAAGCCCAATTGGACCTGAATATTCATTTTCGAACCCCAAATTGGTGATCATCTCTTCACACTGGAGCATGAGCATATAATCCACTTTAATAGATAAGAAACAAAAGGGCAAAACACAAAGTTCTTAGAATTCAAAAAAATCAAAGACAAAAGAGTCTGGGGCATGAAAAAAGCAGTGTGCCTGGTAAAAGTAAGGCCAAATGCCCGAGAAAAATGAGAAAGAAAAAGAGAGTTTAAAAGAAAGCTCAAAATGACAAAAAAAAGAAGAGTCATGACAAAACAAAGTCAAGATCATGAGAGATCATAGATCACAACAAGTGAGAATGAGCCAAAAAAAAAGAGATTGTGATGAACATTTAGAGGACTCTAATGTTCATAAAGGAAAGGTTCCTAGTGGACGAAAGAGAAAAAGTGGTGATGCCAAGAAGATCATTAATTTCATAAAAATCCTGAATTCAAACAAATGAGCCTTTTGAGCCTACCCAATACCAACAATACAACCTCTCCCCAAAGGCTCTTCAGATCGGAATGTTGAGAGTAGAAACATGACTTTATGACATGAAGTTATCACTCAAAGAAGTGTACGCAATAATATCTTGTCTTGTCCTCGAGGTTCTTAACTTGTAAACCCGAAGTCAGTTGTGACGAAATCCTTAAAATCGGCTCACGGTCATTTTTTTCAAAATTTTCCAAAATTTGGTTTCAACCTCGATATGCATGTTTGTCTGTTTTCATCGATGAATCTTGACATTTTGATGTTCATTACTAGTTTCTAATCACATTTTGTATCGTTTGATTGCATTGTTATTGAAAATATGCATAAACCGAGTTGGCCATGCATGAAAATCACTTCACTGGAGCTCGGAGATCCTCGCCGGAGCGTCATCGTAGCCATAGGCAAATCAAGTTAGCATTCCCTTACCTTGTGTGATGATTTGATACCTGTTTTGATCGAGATAGACGGCTAGGGCGGTTAGAATTAGGGTTGGCATTCTGGGAAGTTTATGTTAGAACAGTTTACAAGTTAGGTCATTTAGACCGATTTTTCGCCGGCCGGCAAACGTCTGGCGGCACTCTGATTAGGCTGGATCAGTATTAGAACATATGAGCTTGGTAATGGATCAAAAGAAATGGTCAAAAGGTCGCCGGAGGCTCGTCGACGACGAGCTCAAACCGGTGGCCTCGAAAACCTTAAACTCAGAACAGTGCCCACCAACTGCTTGTGAAAATACCTCAGTGAAGAAGGCCCGAAATAGTGCCGTTTTGGCACCGTGCCCGCCAGAGAAGACAGCCAGTGACCGGCGCCGGCGACGCTCGGTTCGGCCAAGCCGAACCAGGTTGAACCTGGCCGATCCGGTTCGTTTCTCGGCGGGAAAGTTCAAAAAAGAAAAAAATAAAAAAATTCAGAAAAAAAACAGAAAATTCATAAAAAAAATTAGAAAATTCATAAAAGTTAAAAAAAATTAGAAAATTCATAAAAATTCAAACAAATTTCAGAAAATTCATAAAAATTCAGAAAATTCAGAAAATACAAATAAAAAATTTAGAAAATCAATAAAAAATTGAAAAAGTGGAAAATTCATAAAAATTTTCAGAAAATCATAAAAAATCCAATTCTCGGTTAATAAATTTTTCCGAAAATAAAAAAATCCAAAATTTTGAAAATTCACAGAATGGTCCAAAAACATCATGGCCAACCATAAAAAGTGAAATTTGAATTTTCGAAAGTGCCTGTCGCGCCACACTCTCGCGTGCTAGAATGGAGGTATATTTCTATACGGGCCTCTCCCAGACCATACCTCATGTGACAGCGGGGTTTATTTGATCTGAATTTGAACTTTGAGTCGCCACTAGTCATTTACGGTAGGTTGACTAGAAACCTAATTGAGGTATGGGAGAAGTACCACAATCCTACGAACCAGAGATTCTGGATGAGGGACTTGGTTACGTTAACGATCCCCAAATTGAGACCATTAACGCCCTTTCGGTACCTAAGAATGATATGGCTTGTCTAGCATGTCACACGGATCCCTAAGGTCAATTCACTAATCTAATCATGAAGAGACAATTAAGCACCCAAAAAATTAAATGCACAACCAATGGCAAATTAATCATAGCAACCCTAATTTGGCCACTAAAAATGTAAACCTAGTAAACACCCAAACCCTGATAAAGCTCTAATAGCTTGTTCATTTCATAGTGCATTTTTAGGTTTTAGGGTTTTTTAGGGGTTTTAACCCTTAAATTTGGAATTTTCCAAAAATGCCACTTAGGCACTTCCAAAAATTCAAATTTCACTTTTTATGATTGGCCACGATGATTTTGGACCTTTCTGTGAATTTTCAAATTTTTTGAAGATTTTTTTTTGATTTTTTTTTAAAATCGAGAACTGATTTTTTATGGTTTTTTTCTGGAAATTTTATGAATTTTCCAATTTTTCAATTTTTTTATTGATTTTCCAAAATTTTTAAATTTTTTATTTGTATTTTCATAATTTTTGGGATTTTTATTAATTTTTTGAATTTTTTTTGGATTTTTCTCAATTTTCTATAAATTTTCCGAAATTTCTAATTTTTAAAATATCTAAATTTTTTATGATTTTTTATGATTTTATCTATTTTTATTATTTTTTTATATGTTTTTATTATTTTAATATTTTTTTATTATTTATTTTATTTGAATTTTCCCGCCAGGGAATGAATTGGACCGGACCGGTTCAAACCGGTTCGGCCGAGACCGAACCGACCGTCGCCGGTGCCGGCGCCGATCGTCTTCTCCGGCGGGCACGGTGCCAAAACGGCGCCGTTTCACCCCTTTTCATTGTGGCATTTCTACAAACAATTGGTGTGCATGATCCCACGTTTTAAGTTTTCAAGGCCGCCGGTTCGAGCTCACTGACGGCGAGTCTCCCGGCGACCTTTTGCCATTTTCTCAGGTTCCATAACAACTTCATTATACTGACTATCATTCCTAAGCTACAGATTTGTCGCCGGATCTCCATCGGCTGGCGAAAAACCGAACGGAAAATACCAACACGAAACTATGCTAGACAACATTACTAGCATGCATATCAATATACTAACCGCCCTAACCGTCTAAATCGTCTCAAATCAATTCCAAATCATCAAGAAGGTTTAAAGAAGGCCTACTTGAACGGCCATTGGCCACGGTGATGCTCCGGTTAGAGTGTCCGAACTCCGGCGAGGTGGTTTACATGGGGGGCCGACTCGGTTCATGCGTTTTTGATGCCCAAAATGCAATCAAACCACATAAAAAAGGAGTAGAAACTAATAATGAACATCCAAATGCCAAGATTCGTTGATGAAATCACTCAAACATGCACATTGAGACCAAAACCAAAATCTGGAAAATTTTTGAGAAAACTGACTATGAACGATTTTTACCTGGTTTGTTCGACAATCAAACAAAATTGTTGAACTGATCGGAGCCTCGAGGGTCGTTCCCTGACACGTGGTCTTCACCCTGATAGCCTTGGATTCGCCGGAACAGGTCTGGGCTGGCTGGACGATGCTCGGTTTCAGTCGTTCCCGGTCAGATTTTCCGACTGGAACGGTGAGGGGAGATCTCGATCAATCGCACGATTCGCCGGCGCTCTGCCGTCTAGGGCAGCGCCGAACACTCATGGGAGGATCTACCACCCTCTCTCTCTCTTTCTTTCGCGTTGTTTCTCTCTCTTTCTCTCTCTTCTCCCTCTTCGGCAATCTGTCGAACAACTTCCCCTCCATGTTCTTCAGTTTTTCCCCATTTTTGTTAATCGATTTTGCGCTCAAAATCGGTAGGAACCGAATTCCGATCGGTTTGGGTCGTTAACCGGTGCAGCTAGACATTTTCCAGCTGGCCCAATCAATTTCCACGTGCTCAATTAATGGGAAATGATTGGCAAAGTTCTGGGTTTGAGCCGGTTTCCTGGTTTTTTTGTGCACGTTTTAATCATCCGGGTGAAGGAGATGAACTGTTTGGAACGGGTCGAGTTGACCCGTTCGACCCGGCAGTTCCGATTTTGACCAAACACTCAAATTGGACTCAATTTCAACCGATTTTTTCAAATTAAACCCTAAAATTGAATTTCCCATCATATTCCGAACCCAAACGTATAATTTGCCCCAATTTTTATTATAATTGTGCCCAAGATTTTCCAAATTTCATATCCGGGTTATTCGGATTTTTCTCAATTCGACATCCTAATGACCTGATTAGGCAAAACCGATGCCAAAATTGAATTACCCAGGTTTGATTAACCCTAAAAATGATAGTCTCATATTTCGACAATTTCATATTGGGCACGATTCCCAATTTGGGTTCAAAATTCTTAATTTTCAATCAAATTGTGGGGATTTTTTTATTTTTATGTCAAATTGTGCAATTGGACCGACCATTATGCAATTAAAGGTCCCAGCATCAATTGTTGTGAAGACACTATGACTTAAAAATGTCTAGAAAAAATTTAATTTCATTTTTGGTTCAATTCGGGTTTAATTTTACCCAATTTTGGGAAAAACTTATACCCGATTGAGATTTCCTAAAATTGACAGTGTATTTATGAAATTGGATTTAAAAGAAGACTAATGACTATTTTTATGGAATTTTCTGATTCCATTTGCTATTTTTCTTGATTTTCTTATTTATTTTGACTAAAAGAAATTAATAAAAAATGCAAAAAAAATTCTAAAAAATTAATTTTTGTTTAGAAATAGGTTTTCTAAACTTGGCCAAGATCCCTAGACCTAATTTTGAAATTTTTGAAATTTTTTGGAAAATATGACAAAAATGAGCTAAAAATTAAGTGTCAATAGCTGCCCCTCTTTGAGATTAAGCTCGTTAGAGGTTGATCTCAAAGACAAGGTGACACCTGAATTTTTAGTCGACTCACTAAACAAGATAAGATGGAAATTTCACAACAACTGATTAGGGTCTTTGCTTTTGAAATTCGTGATCTAATCCAAGGGTTTTCTTTTTTGGAACACATTTTGAAAAGTTCTTAATGATTGAGGAAGAGAAACTTACCTGTTTGTGAGAGTTTCTTTGTTGCTCATCCAAGGGCATGAATTGATGGTAGTGATGATTATGATGATTATTCTGATTTCGCGGTTTAAGGACGAATTCACGAACCATGAATACCTGTAGCTCTTCACCTTAGGACTTGAATTTGCCTAGTGGTTCCTCACCAGTAGGACTTTGAAGTTTCCTAGTGACTCCTCGCCAAATAGGACTTTGAAATTGCCTAGTGGCTCCTCGCCAAATAGGACTTGAAATTGCCTAGTGACTCCTCGTCAAAATAGGACTTGAAATTGCCTAGTAGCTCATCGCCAAAATAAGACTTGAAATTGCCTAGTGGCTCCTCGCCAAATAGGACTTGTATAATAGTTTTCTGAAGCTACGGTTTGTGATCACTTACAGAGGGTCAATTCTCCGAGGCTACAAATCCGCGATCACTCAGAAGAACTATAACGAGGCCATGCTTTAGGCCCAAAAAGTCATCCAAAGCTACAGGTTGCGAACACTCGGAGGGTGATGGCTCCAAAGCTACAAACCTGCGAACACTTGGCAAGACCATAAAAATCACCATGAATAGGCCATTCTATGGGCCAAAAAAGTCATCCAAAGTTACGGGTTGCGAACACTCGGAGGGTGATAGCTCCGAAGCTACAACCTGCGAACACTTGGCAAGACTATAAAAATCACCATATTTAAAGCTGCAAAATCGCGATCACTCATGAGAATCATCACTCAGAGGCTACGAAGTGCAATTTGCTTTAGAATATCTGTTTTGCCTAGTGGCTCCTCGCCAAATAGGTCTTTGGATGGGGCCATGCTTTGGGCCAAAAAAGTTATCCAAGGCTACAGGTTGCGAACACTCGGAGGGTGATAGCTCCGAAGCTACAATCCTGCGATCACTTGAGAAAATTGTAAAAATCACCATATTCAAAGCTGCAAAATCACGATCACTCATGAGAATCATCACTCAGAAGCTACGAAGTGCAATTTGCTTTGGAACATCTGTTTAAAAAAATGTGATTTTAAGGATAATTTCACGAAACTTTTGTATGGTTTTTTAGCTAACCAAAAACTATTTTGAAACGTGGTTTTTTTAGATTACCACAAACTTTTGAAAATTTGGTTTTAAGTTGACCGATAACTATTTGAAACCTGATTTTGTAAAAAACAGCATTCTTCATGTCAATGCATTTTGACAATCAAATTTCCTTTTAAAGGAAGTATTTGAGCAAATAACTCGAAATCTTTCGAGAAATGTTTTGAACGATCATTTAGAAGACCTTCATTAGAAAGGATTTGTCTCGATCTATGAATTTGGTCTTTTCTTCACCAATTGGAATGGGTATCATCTTAGAACCCTCAATTCATCTCTCTTAACCAATCCTTAAGTGTTCAGAGATGTTCGCAATGTATACAATCCGATTGATCCAATAAGATCTTTCAAAAGGTTGTGATGTTGGCTTGGTCAATTGCTATTCAAAGGATAGGCATTCTGAGGCCAAGAAAAAGATCTTATCATCTTTCAACTCACTTCGGGTCTTCAAGTTAAGAACCTGGAGGATAAGATAAGACAATATTACACACACTTCTTTAAGTGATGGCTTCTGTCATGAAATCATATTTTCACTCTCAACATCCCAATCTGAAGAGTCTTTGGGGAGATGTTGTAATGTTGGTATTGGGTAGGCTCAAAAGGATCAATTGTTTTGTTTTGAATTTAGGGTTTTCATGAAATTGACGATCTTCTTGGCATCACTACCCTTTTCTTTTGTCCACGAGGGATCTTTTCTTTTCACGACCACAAGAGTCCCCTAGATGCTCATCATGGTCCTTTCTTTTCAACTTCTAACTTGTTGTGATCTTTGATTTTGCACAACCTTTGCTTTTCTTGTGATTTATTCTTCTTTTCTTTTTTTCTTTGCTTACTTTTCTGGGCATTGGCCTTACTTTTACCAGGCACACTGCTTTTGCATGCCCTTGACTCTTTTTGCACTTATATTTCTAATTCTTTTGGCTTTCTGACCTTTTGAGCTCTAAGGACTCTTTGTCATGCCTTTTGGTTTTTGTCGATCTAGGTGGATCATATATCATGCCCCAATGTGAGGAGATGATCACCAATATGGATTTTGAAATGAATATTCAAGCTCAATCGGGCTTTGCAAAGGATAATGTGTTTGGGATACGGAAACGAAATGCTCTTCTTCCTCTTGGGATGTTGTGAGCTTCCATATGAATTCATCTGAAGTTATCACAGAAAGATTGATGCAAGTGTATGCAATAAAATCTTTCTTGATCCTATTCTCCATAAATGTCAACCGTGAACCTCTTAATTTGCCCCAATGTGGGGTGGTTCTTAACAGGGTTGTTTTTGAAAATTTCTCCGCTGTTTAGGCTCAAATTTGGTTTGCAAGAGATAATCATGTGTCTGGGATGATGAAATGATTGCCTTTCATCATTTCAATCCATGTAATCATTGCGAATATCCCCTATTTCCTTCAGATGAGGTTTTCTCTCATTCTGATACTCATCCTTCCATTCACTCGAGTGTATATGGGACGTGTTTGGATATGGCTTACCTTTCATCATTTGAAGGTCTTTCATTTGATTTTATCCAAACTTTTTCTTTGAAATTTTTCATGACTTTCGTCAAAACTTCCTTTTTAAGGAATTCTGATGCATAATGCATGCTCAAAGAATGTGTGTTTCAAAACTTTTTGTTTAAGGCACTTTTGAGGTAATCTTTGAAACAATCTTTCATGTTAATCCGCTTGGGGAAAAGAAGTTTCATTTTTCCAGAAAATTAACCTCTTCAAGACCCAAATTTACGAGTTAGGGGTACTTATCTGATCGGCTTATCAATATCCCTCTTGATTGTTTTGATTTGATTTTTCAAGAAAAATTATCTTTTCAAACTTCTGCATTAATTTGCTCCACTGGGGATTTGAAAATGAAATGTTTGAACCCAAATTCATGGGTTAGGGATACCTACCTGATCGGCTTGATGAGATCCTTGTAAAATTAAAACCCAGTGTTAACATTGGTTCGAGCATTGTTAATTTCATATTGAAACAATACAACCAACCTCTTGTTCGTCTTGTCTTGATCATTCATGAAAGATTATCTCTTTTGATCTCTTGTTTTGATTTACCCCACTTGGGGAATTGGAATCCTTTTGAATGACAACTCACCTTTTTGGATTGGTGAAAATTCTGCAAGGATTAAAAATCGAGTGTTAGAGTTTATTTGCATAATCCTTATCATCAATTGGAACAATACCGCCAACTTTTATGTGCTTCCAGTTTGATTCCACTGAGGATTTGTTTTTCGTAATTTCCTTCCTTTGAATTCCCTGGGGATGATAAAAGGGAAAAGTACATTAGAAAGTAACATTGAGAAAGGTGAATTTGAGACTGACACTTCCCTTTTGTTTTCCAACTCCATTGAAGGATTTTAGAAGTCTCGAGTCATCTCAGATTTCCTTTTGTCATATCCTGTAAAATGAACGAACATGTTCTATGGAATGCATGATATGCATGATATGCACATGTTATAAAGGGTGCCAATCTTGTTTTTGAAATGTTCAACTTCAGCATCTGGAATGAATTTGATGCATGAGGTTTTATGAAAAACCATTTTGAAAAATTATTTTGAAATCAGTTTTGAAAGGACCAAGAGGATAGAGCTAGTCCTCATATCCTTGGACATCATTGCTCTCAAAACCGTTTTCACAATTAGGAGTCATATAGAAACCCAAAGCCTCATGCCTCACGAGTGAGAACGATATTCATCATCGGTTTGGTTTTGTTTCCATATGTCCTTAACAAAACATCAAACACTTTTATTGAATTGAAAAGCGTGATCACAACTATACTAACAAGAATGAAAATTGCAACTAAGCCGAAATTGCAAACAACATCAATACGAAGCAGAGAAATTGTAAAAGCAACAATAAGGAAAGGGTTCAAGAGAATCTTCCTACTCTAGTGCGTAGGTATCTTTGTCTTCAGTTATAATGACGTTCTCTTCAAATAAACCCAGCAAGATAGACTATTCTTCTGCGTGTAAATTTTCTTCTGAAAGTAGTTTGGAAAGTCCAGGAAAATTTTCTCTGATATAAATCTGATGATAGGGTAGCTCTCTAGCTTTACCCTTCCACGTTGATGGGTTAATGGTTCGATCACCTCGGCTTTCATGGCCTTCATGATTCTTTTGACCTTGGCCTCGTCCTCCATGGTGATTACTAGTGACTTCATACCCCACCCCATACTTTTTCTTTGTGCCAAATGGGATAATGGGTTCTTTAATTCCTTGAGCTTTTGTCCCAAGTCCACCATCAAGGTTGAATCCATATTGGTATAATACTTTTCCAGACATAATAGACGATACCGAAAGTTCCGGAGACTTTATGACACTACCAGCGGGAATTTGCATCATAGAATCATCTTAAAGGAATGATAACTGGGCTCTTCTTTTATCACAGGCTCGACATAAGGTATGGCACTTTCCTTGTAAGTGGTGAAGTCCGTCTCCCTGTGCACGGTAATCATTTTATCATTAATAACAAATCTAACCTTTTTATGAAGACTAGAAGGAATGGCGCCAGCCATATGAATCCAAGGCCTCCCCAGCAGTAGGTTGAAAGTCCTTGGAATATCTACCACTTGAAAATCGATCAGAAAAGGCACAGGCCTATATTTACTTCCAGCTCGATGTCACCGATAACATCTTTCTTCATCCCATCGAACGAATGTACAGTCACCTTTGAAGGTTTGATGAGTTCTTCACTAATTCCCAAGCGATGCAATGTGCTTAGTGGACACAAATTAAGTGCGGAACCATTATCGATCAGCACCAGTGACACCTCCTTGCCCCGGCATTTGATGGCAATATACAGGGCTTTATTGTGGGAACGTCCGTCAATTAGGAAATCTTCATCAGAGAAGGCAATTTGATCCTTTAGAAGAATGGCACCAACAAAGTCTTCCAATTGTACCTCATTAATCGTCTCCAAGAAATGCACCTCATTAAGAAGCTTCATAAGCACCATTTTGTGGCTTTCTGAAGTCTTGAAGAGATCCAACAAAGAAATCTGTGCCGGCATCTTTCTTAATTGCTCAATTACCTCATATTCACTTGTCCTCATGACTGACAACAACTGCTTGACATCTTCCTCAGTTACTCCTTTCTTTTCGTGCTCACCTTCTTTTGGGACATAACATCTTCCCGATCTGGTTATTGCATCAACTTCTTTAGGCGTGTAGTCCCATGGTACACATTTGGTATCAAATTTCTCATTTGGAGGCAAAGTGATGATCATAGGCTGAACCTCTTTCTCTTCAATCTTTAGTTGACCAATTGGGAGCTCAATGGTAATTGGTTCCACATGATCCTTCTCTTTCTCAAGCTTATCCACTTCATCAAGATTAATCAATAGTGGTGTAATCATGGACACCATGCTTTTGTCAACTTCAATAGTATCCATTCCACCCCATCCATCAGGTATGATATTTTCATCTTTGGATGCCCACGAAGGTGGTGTGTATTTGACACGTTAGTTATACCGGCCACTGTCTTGTCCCAGATAATCCACAATTTCGCCTTGTTTTGTGCTTTGCGAACAAATCGTCTGTCTCCTTAGCGAGCCTTTTTCTTCATTTTCTCGTCTTGATCTTCTTTCTCCTCAAGACTTAATTTGTTGATTGGGATTTCATCTATGCCTCCCCATCCATCAGGCACAATAGTTTCGTTTTTAAAAGCCCAGGGTGGAGGTGTGTACTTAACACGGAAGTTGTATTTTCCACTGTCTTGACCAAGGAGGTCTACAGTGTCACCTTGCTCAGGTGATGTTTTGTGACATTTTGAAATCTGACCCACTTGGGATTTATGAAATGGATGGTTTTATGAACGTACTTGTAGTTAGATCTCACCCAGAACTGATCATTTCAGGGATACTAACCGTTAGGGAAAGGCTAATTAGGGATTTAAATTCGTGCGACCAAAGAACTCGATCGTGAACCGACTTTCGACTACGAAAATTGTCGAGGTGACATTTTGAGCCAATGTAGGCCGATCCAAGGATAGCTAGGGATCAGTTCGCCATTGTCATACGAGTGGATCGCATGTGGTTCCGCTAGACCGCGAAATGAATTGACGAATGATTCCGAACCTATACCAAACGATCGCGCCCGTCGGAACTAGTGATCGATCCTCGCGATTAAGTGACAACCAAGGTCGTCACGACCCGAGTAAATTAGTACGTGGCATGATTCAGTATCGGCCACTGGTCAAATGTGCGAATTTCCCCAAAAGCCACCCGTTAGTTTGAGATATGCGCAACTTACGTTATTTGGAACTTAGTCGTTGATTAGAGACCGAGTTGGGTATTGGAAATTTAGAAAGTCACGACAGATCATTTGGACGATGTTGTCATTTGCTCGGGTAGCCTCGGATTTGCCCGAATCCTTCAGAAAAATTGAATTTCGGCGAGAAATGGAAAATGACCATTTTACCCCTGGAAGTTTGTTAAGGCCAATGTAATTGGGGAAGGGCATTTCGGTCATTTCGTCCTAGCCTTAGAAATATAAATTTTTGGACAATTTTGCCCTTGAACTTTTTGAGAAATCCCCAAATTGCCCTTGGATATTTTGGAAAAGATTCTATCCGGACCGTCGATCTTAAGATAAGAACAAATTTCGGCCGTTGATTAGAAATGTGAGAGAGGGGCAAGATGGTCATTTGGGACACCAATTATTGGCTTGGATTATTTAAGCCAATTTTTCCCTCTCTCTCCTCACTTTCTCCCTCTTTCGGCTCACTCACTCTCTCTCCCCTCCCTCACCGATCGCCGCCCCTCTCCCCCCTTGCCGCGCCGCCGCTCGCCGGCCACCGTTCGCCCGATCACCGCCGCTCGGTCACCGAGCCGTACCTCTCGCCGCCGTCCCTCTCCCTCTCGGCAATCTCTCTCTCTCCTCTCCCGTGGCCGTGAGTGACCGCGGCCAAGGAAGCCGCTCGCTGCCGCCGCCGCCCACCGTTCAGCTGCTTGCCGCCGCCCGCCGTATGGCCACCGGTCTGCAGCCCTCTTTGCACTCTAGACGAGCCAATCTAGAGTTCGTGTAAGTCGCCCCCTAAACCCTATTTAGGATGTCGGGTATCGATAGACCCGATTAGGGGTTGAATTGGGTTAATTAGTGTCGGTTTAGGGGTTAATTTAATGGACTGATTTGGGAAACTTGAATTGGCTGAGTTGTGGGTGAATTTGTGATGTTTCGAGGCTGAATTGATGCCGAACTGAATGCTGGAAATTGGGACTCGTATTGACGAGCATATGGTTCGATGTAAGGGCAAATTGTGTCGGTTTGGCGTGTTGTGATGTGGCTGGTTGGTAGGGCTTGATATGGCTTGAAATGAGCATGGAAATGTTAAATTTGCACCTATGAATGTGGCTGTGATTGTGGGTCTGTTGGTGGCCTTGTATGTTTGTTGAGTGGTGAATTGATTGATTTTTAATGTAGACCGTTATGCGCACGCACGGGCTGAATTGAATGGTTTGTGAATTAGCCGTGTTTGAGTGTTTATTAAGCATGAGAAACGTGTGTGGTTTTGTGCGTGCACGGGCCAAGTGTGATTGGCTAGTACATTGGCATGTTGGTGTCGAGTAAGTGATTGAGTGAGGAATCGTGTGGTGATGTTGTATGTGTGGTGACAAGAATTCCTGAGGCGGTACCATTACGCGGGGAATTGATCCGTCCTGAGCCGGTACGTCTACGCCGGACGATGCCCGGTATTATCGGAGGACGGCCAACCTGAGGCGGTACCATTACGCGGGTTGTGTCGTAGGTGGTGGGTATTGAGCCTGAGGCGGTACCATTACGCGGGCAAGATACACAGCCTGAGGCGGTACCATTACGCGGGCCCTGAAGTGTTGTTATTATGAGTTAGTCGCAGTGAACCTGAGGCGGTACTACTACGCGAGTCACTGGCGAGTCGTGTGGAAAAATGAGATAGTCGCAATGAACCCGAGGCGGTACCATTACACGGGTCACTGGTGAGTTGGGTGAAAGGATTGTGATGAGGCAGGAACGAATGCGTGAAATGCAATAAAAATGTGCATGTGATTGGCAATTGTGTTATTATGGTTAACGTGCAGGTTGCACGCACGAAAAGCCTAGGTAAGTGAAATTGTGTGCTATAAAGTGTTTATTGAGTGTTATAATGTTGGTCGTGTCTGGAGGTACGTGATAGCCTAGGTGGGGTTTAGGGTGTGTGCTTATTGAGATGTGATCTCATGGTTGTTTCAACCAACAATTTCAGAACCCGGCCTGAGCAATGAATCTTCCTCCACCACCACCTGAGTGTTTTGGAGTACCGATGCACACCGACCATAACGTTGTAGAATATCCTATAGATGACAACATGACTTGGATTAAGCACACGACAGTAGTCTGGGTAGACATAGGGTTACCCCTTTGGCAGGCCCATACATATGCCGCCTGGTTTTTCAGGGATGGGTCGGATGAGTTTGGTCTCGTCCGAGGCTTCGATGTTCCATTCGACGGAGTAAGGGATTGGGATCCGTCAACCATACCCCCTCCTGACGGCGAGACGACTAGTTTGGACACTAGTCTTGCCCAATCCGGACACCAGTCTGCACCTGTAGCACCTGCACCTCCCGCGGCTGAGCCTGATTCGGAGCCAGAGGAGTCACAGGCGGGGTACGACCCTATGGATGTGGATCTTGAGGTAATATCAGAGGAGGAAGAAGAAGAAGATGACGCTGAAGAAGAACCCGAAGAGACCCCAGAAGTAGAGCCTGATGTGAAGCCCAAAGAAGAACCAGAGAACGCACCGGGGTACGAGCCAGAGTACGACCCCGAGTTTGTGCCAGAGGACGAGTCAGATGAGGAGCCAGTTGAGGAGGAGCGGGTCGAGGTTCAAGTGGAGTCGGGTGACATAAACAACCCGATTGAGATCGAGGCCGAACCGGAGTCCTCAAAGGAGCAGACAGTTCAAGGTGATTTGGACTCGAGTGCCAAGGAGTCGGATTCAAAGTGGACGCCGCCTCGAGGGCGTAGGGGCTAAGTGTAGGCCTTTGAAGGGTACCATTTTTGGAGATAGGGTATACCCAGGCTGCTAATCCTTTTTGATGTCGGTGGTTTATAGTTTAATAGTTCAGTGTGCATGTATATATTGTGGTTTTGTAAATAGTGGATATTGTATAAGTTGAATCGATAATGGATGTGTTTAATCTCCCCTTTTACCCCAGTTGTTATTGTCCGGGTATTTGTGGCTTTCGTTGATGGATACAAATCTCTGATGAGTCTAATTGGGTCGACGATACCTTGGGACGTCGCATTATTCGACCAGAGCAGTGTGTCGCGTGCTCGATGGGGTTCGGGGCGTGACATGTTTGGGTAAATCGCCTTTCACCCTACCGAATCCTTTCTTTTTGCTCTTCAAATTGATCCACTTTCTCATCGGATGGAGTCTCATTTTGTCTGCTGAGCTCATCGTCCATGCCACCCCAACCATCGGGCATAATCACTTCACTTTTAAAAGCCCACGGTGGTGGAGTATACTTTACTTGAAAGTTGTATTTGCCAGAATCTTCTCCTAAGTTGTCTATAATTTCCCCTTTTAAGAATGCTTCACGACGAAAGCGAGCATCTCCCTGTCGAGCAGTCTTTAATTTGGCCTCATATTCATCTTCATCATCAGGCCTTATTATTTCTGCTTCAGTAAGGACCATATTGTGCTCAGGAAGAGGGTTCTTATGCACATTTAGCTCTGGCTCTTGAAAACTTAATATCTTCTTGCCTATGAGTTGCTGAACTTTGTATTTCAAGACTATACAATTGTCCACATCGTGTCCTCTTTCTCCCATGTGATATGTGCAAGTCTTTGACTCATCGTACCAGGGGAACCTTGTAGGATTGTCTCTTGGCACTTCTTTGGCCACCAAATGTCTTTCTAATAGCATCGGTAATAACTTTGACAGGGGTCGTGGCAACGGAGTGAATTGTCTTACGGACATTTTTCTTTGGCTTAAATTGTTTTGGATTTCTCCAAGGGACGTTAGACTGTTTTGGGAATGAAGCCTGATTAACATTGGGGCTAGACACCATAGCCACGTTACGCACAGGTTCTTTATCCTTCTTCCCAAGATAAGGTCTTCGCGTTGTCATTTCTTGAGATTTCTCTTCTTTCAACGACCATTCAACTCTTTCACCATCGTTCATCAACATGGTGAACCTTTGAAGCTCATATCCTTGGCTTGCAAGGCATTCTTCAATTTTGGCTAATCTTTTGGCCTCCTCTTCATATTTAGATGTCTTTTTGACCCGAATGTCTTCTTTCAGATCCATTATTTCAGGTGCAGCTTTTGGATTTGAGACAGTAGGATAGGATCTCTTTGCAGTTATAATGAAGGCCTTCATTTCTGCCATCATGGCGGCCACTTGCGCCATCTGGTTCTCCACTTCAGCTAGTCGAGTGCGAGTTTCTTCCTCGGCCATTTTAATTTGTAAATGGGTTCGGGGTCTTTTACCTTCCATTGCTAGAAAACCTGCTTCATGAAAACCATCGGGATATTAGAATTGGTGAAATGAATATGAAAATCCACATTCTTTTAATTGTATGGTTTCTTGTGATTAACAAGGATAAGAACTTTTACACAAGCCTTAGCCTTGCATAAAACTTCTCATCAATGTTTTTCTTAAGGAATCATATCATTCAAAGAATTGTAATCCATGGTGATCCTTTTTTTTAATGATGTTTTTGAATTTATCCAAACAGATTTTGAAAAATGAGCATTTCATATAAAATCCAAGATTGCTTTACAAAATGATTTTAAACTCGAATGGGAATTATAAATCATCCAAGTCTAGGTTTCTTGCTAACTAAGGTAGCTTCCGCCCCGTGGTAATCTTTCCATTCCTTGATTCGAGATTCCCATTCTTCGACATCAATCATGACTTCTTCGGGGATGTAAGGCTTAACTCCAAGCACGTGTGGGACAATGTATTCTGGGACATACTCTTCCTCAGGATCCGTTATAATGCTCAATGGAACATATGGCTCCACATCAATTGGTCGTTTACTTTCCATCCACTTGATGTATTCCTTGGATGCCATATAAATCTTCATGTCTCTTTCCAAGTTCTTTGGTCATTCCACTACTTGTGAAAGTGAATTATCCAAAGAAAGGATAATTTTGTGAACCTTAGCTTGAAGGTTTTTCTTCTCTTCTTCGGGTATAATTCCATTTGGGATGTCAAAAGCAAACTCCTCAGGGTTCCATGCCGGTGGGACTTGTTGAAGTATCCCAAATTGTCTGACAACTCTCAAGGGACAATAGGCGGCTCCCCCATTCAGCCCGAGTAATGGTACCGCATTCCCTTCTTGGCTTGTAATCCTTGCTTTGCTAATCTTTGGCCAATTGATCCGCCATTGGATTTGATTAGGAGTTAAAGCTCTAATGAAATTGGCCCAATCTAAGAAAGATTGTTTGGGCAATTTATATTGAATACGAAGGTATCGTTCTATGGGATTTATCGTTGGGCAAATCTCACGAATACTCATGGAATGACACCATGGTTGAATATGTGAGATAAACCATAGAGATAGGAGACCTGTAGAAGCTTGAAAGATTCCCTTCCCATGATTTTGGTATGTGTTTAAGGAGATGGCGGTTTGGGCAAGAAGCATATTAGAAAAATTCCATTTAAGACACGCTTGTCTTGCGATCACAGCCACTAAAGGGTTTAATCCCGTTCTAGACACGGGAAATAGAATAAAGCCGAAGAAAGCTAGGATAAAAACCCGAGCCGAAGTGTTTCCCATTTCCCTAGGAAGTTTGGAAAAATTGGCTATTAGAAAGGTTAATGGAAATCTACCCGTGTTTGACTTGATTAACTTTTCGATTTTGGAAGTTTTGAGGTTAAGGAATTCTGCAAGAATGCTTATGGGATTAAGTCCAACGGGTGGCTCTATGACCCTAGGCTTGGAATCAATTTCAATGGCGGCTTGATATTCTTCCAAAGTCGGTGTCAATTCATACTCTCCAAATTGGAAAGTGGCGGTGGAAACTTCCCAAAAATACGCCAATGCTTGGATCAAACTGACTTGATGTTCCACATGGATCAAGTCTAGAAGGTATCCCAACCTATCTTGGACATAAACTTGGTTATCTTTTGCCATGTCCTTCCACCAAGCCATGAGCTCTTTTCGTGGAATGAGAACCACTTGGATGTCTAGTTTTCCCATTGAACCTAATTATGCAAGAAAGTTCATTATTAATCACCATGGATCACAAATCAATTTTAAATGCCCCCATTTTAATTATATGTCCTTTTATGGAAAACAAATGGAGGTAAAGTACATTTGCATACTTATGACGTAATACAAATGCCACTTCTAATCCATTTATGCCTTAAAAGAGCATATACTTGAAAATGTGAATGAAACCAATGTTTAATGCAAATGCCTTTTGTCATGCTCCACTTTGACCATAAAGTCCTACCCTATGGTTTACAACTTCGAATACATCAAAAATAGACTTTTGGCAAATGGGATTGTACGTGTCACATCTTGAGCATTCAATCTACTTAAATTACATTGAAAATCACCATGGACCTATACATTCCATCTAGACATGAAAAAATATGACCAAATGGAGCATGTCACCCTATTCATTCATTCTAGTATAAAAAGGCATTTTGATCAAACATTGATTGTCATTTGGGCATTTTTTTTTAACAAAATTGTGTCAACTAACTTTGCATAATTAAAAAGATGAGAGAAGTGGAACGACACTTACTTACCGACACATTTTTGCTTGGTT
The DNA here is from genome assembly GCF_021117445.2 of Syzygium oleosum. Classification (NCBI taxonomy): domain Eukaryota; kingdom Viridiplantae; phylum Streptophyta; class Magnoliopsida; order Myrtales; family Myrtaceae; genus Syzygium; species Syzygium oleosum. The sequence goes on along the minus strand of NW_026607500.1, from coordinate 714,110 downwards.
TTAGGTATACCAACCACAAAGACAAGCATATGCAACAAGTGAGGTTTTGACACCTAAAAGGGTGGGATATACTAAAGGCTCAAGGTCACCACCTTAATAGACAAAGGATTCCATTCCAATAGGCAGTCGGCCTAAAGTAATGGAATATTATTCCATCTCGATGATCGGTATTGTATTTAAACGATCCCATGAGCAATCAGCTCACAGTTTCGCCTAAACACATACCTCCTAAGGTTGATCCTAAATGTAGCCGAGATTGGGCCACGGGTAGTGTGTGCGAAAAGTGTAGTGCTAAAGCAATTTAAAGGCAAGCACAACAATTTATAACCAAACAGCACTTCTAAAATTTGATGGAATCACATTCAATCTCAACACCATCCTGCAAAACAAAGGTAAGCACAGACTATACCCCTTATACCTCCCACCTGTATCACCATTTAACACGTCATTAGTGGAACGTACCTGGGATCCTCGCGAGCACAAACACATGCATATCGTTCTATTTTAGGCCTAAGTCCACTTAGAAACCCAAGGTTCCCCAGTGAAGTCGCCAAACCTATCGCGCCACGCTCTCGCGTGCTAGAATGGAGGTATTTTTCTATACGGGCCTCTCCCAGACCATACCTCACGTGACAGCGGGGTTTATTTGATCTAAATTTGAACTTGGAGTCGCCACTAGTCATTTACGGTAGGTTGACTAGAAACCTAATTGAGGTACGGGAGAAGTACCACATTCCTACGAACCAGAGATTCCATATAAGGAACTTGGTTACGTTAACGATCCCCAAATTGAGACCATTAACGCCTTTTCGGTACCTAATAACGATATGGCTTGTCTAACGTGTCACACGGATCCCTAAGGTCAATTCACTAATCTAATCATGAACAGACAATTAAGCACCCAAAAAATTAAATGCACAACCAATGGCAAATTAATCATAGCAACCCTAATTTGGCCATTAAAAATGAAAACCTAGTAAACACCCAAACCCTGATAAAGCTCTAATAGCTTGTTTATTTCATAGTGCATTTTTAGGTTTTAGGGTTTTTTAGGGGTTTTAACCCTTAAATTTGGAATTTTCCAAAAATGCCACTTAGGCACTTCTAAAAATTCAAATTTCACTTTTTATGACTGGCCACGATGATTTTGGACCTTTCTGTGAATTTTCAAATTTTTTGAATTTTTTTTTTTGAATTTTTTTTAAAACGAGAACTGATTTTTTATGGTTTTCTGGAAATTTTATGAATTTTCCAATTTTTCAGTTTTTTTTATTGATTTTCCAAAATTTTAAATTTTTTATTTATATTTTCATAATTTTTGGGATTTTTATTAATTTTCTGAAATTTTTTTTGGATTTTTCTGAATTTTCTGTAAATTTTCCGAAATTTCTAATTTTCTAAAAAAATCTAAATTTTTTATGATTTTTTCTAATTTTCTCTATTTATTATTATTATTTTTATATGTTTTTTATTATTTTTATTTTTATTTTATTTGAATTTTCCCGCCGGGGAATAAATCGGACTGGACCGGTTCAAACCGGTTCGTCGAGACCGAACCGGCCGTCGCCGGTGCCCGCGCCGATCGTCTTCTCCGGCGGACACGGTGCCAAAACGGCGCCGTTTCACCCCTTTTCATTGTGGCATTTCTACAAACAATTGGTGTACATGATCCCACGTTTTAAGTTTTCAAGGCCGCCGGTTCGAGCTCACTGACGGCGAGTCTCCCGGCGACCTTTTGCCATTTTCTCAGGTTCCATAACAACTTCATTATACTGACTATCATTCCTAAGCTACAGATTCGTCGCCGGATCTCCATCGGCTAGCGAAAAACCGATCGGAAAATACCAACACGAAACTATGCTAGACAACATTACTAGCATTCAGATCAATATACTAACCGCCCTAGCTGTCTAAATCGTCTCAAATCAATTCCAAATCATCAAGAAGGTTTAAAGAAGGCCTACTTGAACGGCCATTGGCCACGGTGGTGCTCCGGTGAGGGTGTCCGAACTCCGACAAGGTGGTTTACATGGGGGGCCGACTCAGTTCATGCATTTTTTATGCCCAAAATGCAATCAAACCACATAAAAAAGGAGTAGAAACTAATAATGAACATCCAAATGCCAAGATTCGTTGATGAAATCACTCAAACATGTACATTGAGACCAAAACCAAATCTGGAAAATTTTTGAGAAAACTGACTATGAACGATTTTTACCTGATTCGTTCGACGATCAAACAAAATTGTTGAACTGATCGGAGCCTCGAGGGTCGTTCCCTGACACGTGGTCTTCACCTTGATGGCCTTGGATTCGCCGGAACAGGTCTGGACTGGCCGGATGATGCTCGGTTTCAGGCGTTCCCGGTCAGATTTTTCGACTGGAACGGTGAGAGGAGATCTCGATCAATCGCACGATTCGCCGGCGCTCCGCCGTCTAGGGCGGCGCCGAACACTCGCGGGAGGATCTACCACCCTCTCTCTCTCTCTCTCTTTCGCGTTGTTTCTCTCTCTTTTTCTCTCTTCTCCCTCTTCGGCAATCTGTCGAACAACTTCCCCTCCATGTTCTTCAGTTTTTCCCCATTTTTGTTAATCGATTTCGCGCTCAAAATCGGTTGGAACCGAATTCCGATCGGTTTGGGTTGTTAACCGGTGCCAGTTGGACATTTTCCAGCTGGCCCAATCAATTTCCACGTGCTGAATTAACGGGAAATGATCGGCAAAGTTCTGGGTTTGAGCCGGTTTCCTGGTTTTTTTGTGCACATTTTAATCATCCGGGTGAAGGAGATGAACTATTCGGGTCGGGTCGGGTTGACCCGTCCAACCCGGCAGTTCCAGTTTTGACCAAACACTCAAATTGGACTCAATTTCAACCGATTTTTTCAAATTAAACCCCAAAATTAAATTTCCCATCATATTCCGAACCCAAACGTATAATTTGCCCCAATTTTTATTATAATTGTGCCCAAGATTTTCCAAATTTCATATACGGGTTATTCGGATTTTTCTCAATTCGACATCCTAATGACCTGATCGGCAAAACTGATGCCAAAATTGAATTACCCAGGTCTGATTAACCCTAGAAATGATAGTCTCATATTTCAACAATTTCATATTGGGCACGATTCCCAATTTGGGTTCAAGATTCTTAATTTTCAATCAAATTTTGGGGATTTTTTATTTTTATGTCAAATTGTGCAATTGGATTGATCATTATGCAATTAAAGGTCCCAGAATCAATTGTTGTGAAGACACTATGACTTAAAAATGTCTAGAAAAAATTTAATTTCATTTTTGGTTCAATTCGGGTTTAATTTTACTCAATTTTGGGAAAAACTTATACCCGATTGAGATTACATAAAATTGATAGTCTATTTATGAAATTGGATTTAAAATAAGACTAATGAATATTTTTATGGAATTTTCTGATTCCATTTGTTATTTTTCTTGATTTTCTTGTTTATTTTGACTAAAAGAAATTAATAAAAAATGCTAAAAATATGCTAAAAAATTAATTTTTTTTAGAAATATGTTTCTAGGCTTGGACAAGATCCCTAGACCTAATTTTGAAATTTTTGAAAATTTTTGGAAAATATGACAAAAATGAGCTAAAAATTAGGTGTCAACAGTGCCCAAGTGGTATTTTTAGAAAAATTTCAAATTCAGAGGTTATAACCCATAAAAAATCCCTAAAACCCTAAAATATGTGTAAACTATGAAATGAACAAGCTTCTAGAGCTTCATTATGGTTTGGGGTGTTTTGAATGATTTTCGTTTTAGAGACCACTTAGAATTGATTGACTTGATTGACTTCGATTGTGTGTTTAATACTTGTTTGGTTTTTCTTGCGATTAGAACGGATAGAATTACTGGGTAAGCCTCGGAAATTCGCATGACACGTTAGACATCATATCGTTCTTAGGTACCGAAAGGGCGTTAGGGATCTCGATTTGGGATCAATAACGTAACCAAGTCCCCGTACTCAGAATCTCTGGTTCGTAGAATCGTGGTATTTTTCCCGTACCTCGATTAGGTTTCTAGTCTACCTACCAATAATGACTAGTGGTGACTCCAAAATCACAAACCTAGACTAAATAAGAAATCACCTTTCACTGTCACGTGAGGTATGGTCTGGGAGAGACCCTTACACGGAAATACCTCCTTAACGCGCAAATCCCAAAAGCCCCAAGGAAAGAAAGCGCGGTGCGACAGGCTTGGTGACTCCGCTGGGGATGATGAACCTTTTCTAAGTGGACTTAAGCCTAGATAGAACGATATGCTTGTGTTTTGTGCTTGCAAGGATCTCAGGTACGTCCCGCTAATGATAGTATTAAATGGTTTTGTAAGCGGGTGTTATAAGGGGTGTTGTCTTTGCTAACCCTTATTTTGTAGGATGGTGTTGGGATTGAATATGTTTTGAATGAATTTTAGAAGTGTTGTTTTGTCATTAATTGTTATGCATGTCTTTAAATTGCTTTAGCACTACACCATTAGCACACACACACCCGTGGCCCAACCCCGGCTACATTTAGGATTACCCTTAGGAGGTATGTGTTTAGGCGAAACTATGGGCCGATTGCTCATGGGATCGTTTAAATACAATGCCGATCACCGAGGTGGAATAATATTTCATAACTTTAGGCTGATTGCCTATTGGAATGGAATCCCTTGTCCATTAAGGTGATGACCTTGAGCCTTTAGTATATCCTACCCTTTTAGGCGTCAAAACTTCACTAGTTGCATTCGCTTGTCTTTGTGGTTGGTATACCTAAAACCAAATCAAAATATCATGGTAAGCAAGTATCGTTCCATTCTATTCTTTTGCAATTATGCAAGTTAGTTGGCACATTTTCAAAAAATGCCTAAATGACATTCGATGCTTGGTCTAAGTGCATTTTCATTTTAGAATGCTTGATTAGGGCGTCATACTCCATTTGACTATTCTTTCATTTCTAGACGAAATGTATAGGTCCATGGCGGGTTTCTCATGTAATTCAAATGCTTATTCGTTCACTTCAATGTGTTCGAAGTTGTAAATCATAGTTTAGGACTTTATGGTCTAAATGGAATATGACAAAATAGGCATTTGTATCACACATTGAATTTGTCCATAATCTCAACTATATGCTCTTTTAAGGTTTAAACGGATTCAAAATGATATTTGCATTACTTTTGAGGCATGCAAGTGTCTTTAACCACCGTCTTACCTTAGAAGGACATATAATTGAAATTGAGGCATTAAAATCAATTGGTAATCCATGGTGAATAATAATCACTTTCTTTTACATACTTTAGATCGAAATGGGGAAACTAGACATACAAGTCATTCCTATTCCAAGGAAGGAGCTTTCGGCGTGGTGGGTAAAGATGACAAAGGACAACAAAGCATACGTAAGGGAAAGGCTCGGGTATTTGTTCAAGCTCATCAACCTAGAGTACCAAGTGAGTCTAATCCAAGCATTATCCCATTTCTGGGAAGTTACCACTGCCACATTTCAATTGGGCGAGCACGAGATGGTACCTACACTAGAAGAATATAAGGCAACCATTAGGATTGATTTCGAGTCAAGAACCGTTGAGCCCCCAGTCGGATTGAAACCCATAAGTGTTATAGCTGAATTTTTAAACTTGAAGACCCCTCAAGTGGAAAAGTTAATCAAGTCGAATACCGGGAGATTTCCTCTATCATACTTGGTGAACAATTACTCCAAATTGCCAAAAGAAACGGGAAACACTTCCACGAGGGTTTTTATTCTGGCCTTCTTCGGATTCGTTTTATTTCCCACATCAAGGACGAGATTAAATCCTCTCGTTGCGGTAATTGCTAGACAAGCTTGCCTAAAATGGGACTTCTTCAATATGCTCTTAGCGGAGACCATCATTTCACTGAACAAATACCAAAATCAACAAAAGGGTGTACTGCAAGCTTTAGCTGGGTTACTTTCTGTATGGTTTATCTCCCATATTCAGCCTTGGGAATGTTATATGCGCATTCGAGAGATCGACTCATCTACCAATCCTGTTGAGAAGTATTTGAAACTCCAAGACAAAATGCCAAAGTACTCTTTTCATGAGTGGGCAAACTTCATTAGAGCATTAACTCCCGACCAGTTTCAATGGAGAATTCGATGGCCGAAAATAGCGGAAGCTCAAATTACTACCCAAGACGGTAATTTTGTGCATTTGCTAGGATTGAGTGGCGGGACTGCTTATTGTCCACTAAGAGTCATGCGACAATTCGGAATGGTTCAACAAATTCCACCTATTTGGCATCTTGAGGAGTTCACATTTGAGATACCGCGAGGACCTATACCGGAAAAGAAAAGTAAAGAGCTGCGAACAAGGGTCGATGGGATCGTGAATTCTTTGAAGAAATCAACCAAGCAAGTAGTACAATGGCCAGAAGATTTGGAAGGAGAAATGAAGCTTTTTTCGGCATCTAATGAGTATATAAGGTGGTTGAAGGCTAAGCGACCAGTTGATGTCGAACCTTATGTACCTTTGAGTGTTACAACTCATTCTGATGAGCCGTATATCCCAGAGTACATTGTGCCAAGCACACCAGATGTAGAGCCGTATGTTCCCGAGGAAGTGGTGATCGATGTGAAAAAATGGGAGACACGAGTCAAGGAGTATGAAGAAGCTGAAGCTACTTTAGCTAGCAAGAAGCCTAGACTTGTTTAAACTAGTTTTTCCCTATTTTGATGAATAGAATTGTAATAAAATTTTTCCAAATTGAAACAATTGCTTAATGAACAATTACTTAATGAAGTTTCAAAATATTTTTGTGAAGAATCACCATGGATTACGATTCTTTGAATTGTATGATTCTTTGAGAAAGACATTGATGAAGAATTTTATACAAAGCTAAGGCTTGTACGAAATTTCTTATCCTTGACAATCTCATGAAACTATACGATTAAAAGAATGTAGGGTTTCATGATCATTTTACTATGCTGATATCGGGTTTTTTTTTACGAACCAGGTTGTTTAGCAATGGAAGGTAAAAGACCTCGAACTCGCCTACAAGTTAGAATGGCAGAAGAAGAAACCCGTTCTCGACTAGTTGAAGTTGAGAATCAAATGACCCAAATGGTTGCAATGATGGCGGAAATGAAAGCTTTTATTCTCGCATCTCGAGGATCTTATCCTACTACTCCAAATGTAGGAGCTTCAAACGCTACCGAAACACCAATTGAAGATTCAGTCAGAAACAAAGAACCGGTTCAAGAAAATCCTCCAAAGACTACACCTGAGGTAGTGAATTTGGAAGAGGATAATCAAACCAAAAAGACATCTAAAACAAAGGATAAAAAAGAGGCCAAGAGATTGGCTAAAATTAAAGAATGCTTAGCAAGTCAAGGATATGAGTTTCAAAGGTTTGATAAGTTCTCACCGTACGCAAAGGTGGTTGTTCCAGAAAACTATAAGGAACCAGAGTTCGTGAGCAAGTATGATGACACTGGTTGTCCCAAAAGCCATTTGAAGTATTATCTCCGTAAGATGGCAAGATATTCAGACAACACGCCATTGCTTATTAGCACATTTCGAGATAGTTTGAGAGGGGCAGCCCTTGCATGGTATACAGCCCTTGACATAGAAGACTTCACTGAATGGGATCATTTGGCGGGAGAATTTCTTCGCCAGTACAAGTTCAATGTTGAAGTGCTCCCAACTAGAGAGGATCTCATCAGGATCGAGAAACGAAGGAATGAAGGGTTCAGAGCCTATGCTCAGAGGTGGAAAGCTGTTGCCTCACAAGTAAAGCCCGCCATAAGTGAAGACGAGCTCATTGAGCTCTTTCTAAAATCATTACCAATTGAGTATTATGACAAGCTTCATATATCAGGCTGTCAGACATTCACCATGTTGGTCAAAGTAGGTGAGAGAATTGAATGGGGTTTGAAAGAAAAGAAGGCTCAAGAAACAGCAGCACGAAGGCCTTACCCCGGGAAAAAAGATAAAGAACCCATCCAAGAAGTGGCTATGGTGTCAAGCCTAAGTACTCATTAAGCATAATTTCCGAGGCAATCAAATGTTGCTTGGAAAAATCCGAGGCAATTCGAGCCAAATAAAAGGTCCGTGAGGCAATATACACCGTTGTCAAAGCTATTACCAATGCTTCTAAAAAGGCATTTGGTGGCCAAGGAAGTACCGAGAGACAATCCTACAAGATTTTCTCGGTATGATGAGTCAAAAATTTGCACCTATCACATGAGAGAAAGGGGACATAATGTGGATAATTGTCCCATTCTAAAGTACAAGGTTCAACAGCTCATTGACAAGAAGATATTGAAATTCCAAGAGCCCGAGCCAAATGTACATCAGAATCCTCTTCCTGAGCACAATACAGTAAACATGATCAAGGATGAAGAAACAGTGATCTACTCCGATGATGAAGATGAATATGAAGTCAAGATTAAAGCTTCTCGATTAGGAGATGCTCGCTTTCGTCAAAAAGCACTCCTGAAAGGCGAGATTGTAGATAACTTGGGAGAAGACTCCGGAAAATATAACTTCCAAGTGAAATATACCCCACCACCATGGGCATTCAAAAATGAAGTAATTGTGCCTAATGGCTGGGGTGTTATGGACGATGAAACCAGTCCTGAGGAGAAAGCTCTACCCAAGAAAGAAATGCTTCAAGATGAAATAGATCAGGATGAAAAGGAGAAAGAAAAAGTCCGTCAGGATGAAAGACGTTTCACCCATAAAGCGGCCAAGGAAGGCGAAATTGTAGACTTACTCGGTCAAGACAGTGGTAAATACAATTACTGTGTCAAATATACACCACCACCATGGGCGTTCAAAAATGAAGACATTGTACTGGACGGATGGGGTGGCATGGATGAGGTCCCGATCAGCCAATTGAACCTCGAGGAGAATGAAGATCAGGAAGAGAAAAAGAAGAAAAAGACTCGCCGAGGTAATAGGCGATTTGTTCAAAAAGCACGAAGACGAGGTGAAGTTGTTGATTTTCTGGATCAAGACAGCGGTAAATACAATTACTGTGTCAAATATACACCACCTTCATGGGCATTCAAAAACGAAATAATCACACCTGATGGTTGGGGTGGAATGGATACTGACGAAGCCAATAGAAGCATGGTATCCATGATTACACCATTTCTAATCAAGCTTGATGAGGTAGATAAATATAAGGAGGAGGAAGGTCCCGTCACACCAATCACTATTCAACTTCCCATTGATCAGCTAAGGATCGAAGAAGAAGAAATGCAGCCTGTGATCATCACTCTCCCTCCAAAAGAAAAGTTTGACACAAGTGTGTACCTTGGGATTATTCTTCCAAGGAAGTCGATGCCATAACTCGGTCGGGAAGATGCAATGTCCCGAAGGAAAGTGAACACGAAAAGAAATGAGTGACTGAAGAAGATGTTAAACAGTTACTCTCAGTCATAAAGACGAGTGAATTTGAGGTAATTGAACAGCTAAGAAAGATGCCGGCATAGATTTCTCTGTTGGATCTCTTCAAGACTTTAGAAAGCCACAAAATGGTGCTTATGAAGCTTCTCAATGAGGTGCACGTCTCGGAGACGATTAATGAAATACAATTGGAAGACTTTGTTGGCGCTATCCTTCTGAAGGATCAAATTGCCTTCTCTGATGAAGATTTCCCAATTGATGGGCGTTCCCACAATAAAGCCCTGTATATTACTGTTAGATGCCGAGGCAAGGAGGTGTCATGGGTGCTGATTGATAATGGTTTCGCATTTAATTTGTATCCACTAAGCACACTGCATCGCTTGGGGATTAGTGAGGAACTCATCAAACCTTCTAAGGTAACAGTGCACTCGTTTGATGGAATGAAGAAAGACGTTATTGGTGATATCGAGCTCGAGGTAAACATAGGCCCCGTGCCTTTCCTGATTGACTTCCAAGTAGTGGATATTCCAAGGACTTTCAACTTGTTACTCGGAAGACCTTGGATTCATATGGCTGGCGCCATTCCTTCAAGTCTCCATCAGAAAGTCAGGTTTGTCATTAATGGCAAGATGATCACCGTACATGGGGAGATAGATTTCACCACCTACAAGGAGAGTGCAATACCGTATGTCGAACCCGAAGTGAAAGAAGAACCAAGTTATCATTCCTTCGAAATGATCTCAATGGTGCAAATTCCTGCTGGTTGCATCATAAAATCCCTGGAGTTCTCAGCACCATCCATTATGTCTGGAAGGATGTTATGCCATATGGATTTACTCTCGGTAATGGCCTTGGATCGAAATCCTAAGGAATCAAGGAACTTATCACTCCACTCGCTACAAGGATGAAGCACGGAATATGTTATATTCCAAATAACTCTAAAGATCACCATGGAGGCCAAGGCCAAGGTCGAAAGAACCATGGAAACTGTAGAGGCTGAGGTGATCGCCTCATTAATCCATACATATGGAAGGGCAAAGCTAAAAAGCTTCCCTATCATCATATCCACATCAAGGAAACTTTTCCTGGACCTTCCAAGCTATTTCAAGAAGATGACTTACATGTAGAGGAAGAATCTGTTCTGCCAAGTCTATTCGAGGAGAATACCACCAACGTTATCATAACTGAGGCAAAAGTTACCTACACACTGGAGTAGGAAGATTCTTTTAAATTTTGCTACTAGCATTTTACATTGCATTTTGTTGATTGCCATTTTCAAATTGTTTGTGATTTCATTTGAAATTTCAATTCAGTTGCAATTTACATTCCTTTTGATATAGATGTAACCGCAATTTTCAATTCAATAAAAGTGGTCAAATGTTTTGTTAAGGACATGTAGAAACAAAACCAAACCTATGATGAACAGTATCCTCATTCGTGAGGCTTGAGGCTTTGAGTTTCTATATTGCTCCTCATTGCGAAAATGATTTTAAGAGCAAGGAACTCTGATGATATGAGGATTAGCTCTGTCTTTATGTTTTTTCAAAACAAGTTTCAAAATGAATTTCCAAAAAGTTTTTCATAGGACCATGTGCATTACTTACTTTGTATGCAATTATTAATCATGTTTGTTATATGTCAGACATGAGCATTCACATATCCATAATAGATTCATATGTGACCCAAATCTTTCCGAGGAGATCACTTGCGATATTGAAGTGGATAATGAAGATGAGGAATGGATCAGAAGAGAATGGATCCGTCATGAAGAATCAAAACCACTCACGTTAGAGAAAACGATTACTGTTAATCTGGGTGATAAAGAGAATCCCAGAGAGGTTAAGATTGGAGAAAGTCTTTCCTCAGCAGAAGCAGAAAGAATCACAGATTTGCTCAAGGAATATCAAGATATATTCGCATGGTCTTATGTTGACAATCCAGGCCTTAATCCAAGTATAGTTGAGCATGCTTTGCCAATTGATCCGAGTATTCCACCAAAGAAGCAAAAGCTGAGGCGAACAAAGCCAGAATTGGCGAAGAAAATAGAAGAAGTGATGAAATTGCTCAAAGTCGGTTTCATCGAAGTAGTTCCATTTCCAGAATGGGTTGCCAACATAGTGCCCGTAATGAAGAAAGATGGTCGGGTACGGGTGTGCGTTGATTATCGCGACCTAAATAAAGTAAGCCTTAAGGATGATTTCCCGCTTCCACATATCGATGTATTAGTGGATAGCACTGCTGGGTTCGAAACATTTTCATTCATGGATGGTTTCTCAGGATATAATCAAATCCTCATGAAGAAAGAGGATAAGGCGAAAATATCCTTCATAACACCATGGGGCACATTTTGTTATAAGGTGATGCCTTTCGGTCTAAAAAATACCGGTGCCACATATCAAAGAGCAATGGTAACTTTGTTCCATGATATGATGCACAAAGAAATCGAGATATATGTGGATGACATGATTGCAAAATTCAAACAAGGAGAAGATCATGTTGAGGTGCTTCGCATATTGTTCGAGAGACTTGGAAAGTACAAGTTGCGGCTGAACCCCAACAAGTGTGTATTTGGGGCAAAATCTGGCAAACTGCTAGGATTTGTGATTAGTAACAGGGGCATCGAAATAGATCCTTCCAAGATCAAGGCAATATACGACTTAAAGACTCCTTCTACGGTAAAAGAAGTGAGAAGCCTGTTGGGGCAATTAAATTACATTGCCCGTTTCATATATCAGCTTTCTGAGACTGCTAAACCATTCTTCAAACTATTGAAGAAAAATGTCAATGTAAAGTGGGATGTGGAATGTCAACAAGTCTTTGACAAGATCAAAGAATATCTGGTATGCCCACCAGTGTTGGTACCACCAATTCCTGGAGTCCCACTGATCTTATATTTGACGATTCACTATGAGTCGTTAGGAGCGGTGCTTGTACAATAAAGACCAAATGATGGTAAAGAACAAGCCATTTATTACTTGAGCAAGAAATTCACAACATCAGAAGTGAATTACCAAGCAGTTATGAAGATATGCGTCGCATTGATTTGGGTATTACACAGATTAAGACAGTACACCCTTCATCATCAAATTTTGCTGGTAACTGAGAATGATCCGATCAAGTACCTTCTTGAGAAATTCTCCTTGGTCGGGAAATTAGCAAAGTGGCAAGTCTTGTTATCTGAGTTCGACATCAGAAGTTCATCCCAAAAGTCAGTCAAAGGACGAGCAATAGCAGACATGTTGGCAGAAAATTCGCAGAATATTGCAAGTTCTGAAGAACGACTTGATGACCACATATTGACATTAGTCGATGACAAATGGACCATGTATTTTAACGGTGCAACCAACTTATCTGGATCAGGAACTGGGGCAGTACTGATCTCCCCAGAAGGCCAACACTATCTGGTATCTGTGAAATTGGTATTTTCATGCACCAATAACGTCGCTGAATACGAAGCATGCATTCTCGGCTTACAATTAGCCCTTTCAATGAAGGTAAAAAGGTTGCAAGTATATGGAGATTCTATGCTCATCATATTGCAAACAACTAGTGAATGGCAAACTCGAGATGCCAGCTGATTCCTTATCACAGATATTTAGAAGAGATGATAGAAAGTTTCGAAGAGGTAACATTCGATTATCTCCCAAGAGCTCAGAATCATTTTACAGATGCTCTTGCAACTTTATCATCCTTAATACAAGCTGAAGATGGTATGGATATAAAACCATTGAGAATCAATATTCTTGAACAACCAGCTCATTGCATGATGGTCCAAGCAGAGTTCGACAACGAACCATGGTATCATGACATCAAAAGATATCTTCAATCAGGAGAATTTCGTGAAGGAAGCCAACTAGGTGACAGCAAATTTATAAGGAAGATAGCCAACAAATTCTTCCTCAGTGGTCAAACCCTTTACAAGAAATCATTTGATTCAACCCTGTTAAGATGTGTGGATGCTACAGAAGCTGAACAGATCATGAAAGAAATTCACGAAGGTGAATGTGAATCGCACATGAATGGACATCTTCTAGCCCGAAAGATTATGAGATTGGGGTATTATTGGATGACAATGGAGTCAGATTGCATCCAACACGTGAGATGTTGCCATCAATGTCAAGTTTATGGAGACAAAATTAATGCACCGCCAAATGAGCTACATAAAATGCGAGCCATGGCCATTTTCAATGTGGGGCATTGATATGATTGGTCCAATCAACCCCAAGGCCTCAAATGGACACTAGTTTATCTTGGTTGCTATTGACTATTTCACTAAATGGATTGAAGCAAACTCTTACACAAATGTTACTGCCAAGAAAGTTGCAAGATTCATCAGGCGGGACATCATTGCTAGGTATGGAGTTCCAAAAGCAATAATTACGGACAATGGCTCAAATCTGAACAACAGGATCGTAGATGATTTACTTGAACATTTCCATGTCCGACATCTGAACTCATCTCCATATCGTCCACAAATGAATGGAGCAGTTGAAGCGGCGAATAAGAATATCAAGAAGATACTGGCCAAGACAGCTGAAAATTATCGTGATTGGCATGAAAGGTTGCCGTATGCTCTGATGGCATACTGGACTTCAATTCGAACATCAACTAGAGCAATCCCATTTTCCTTGGTTTATGGAATGGAAGTAGTGCTACCTTTTGAAGTAGAAATTCCTTCATTAAGGATACTATCTTAATTAAAGCTTTCAGAAACTGAGTGGATCCAACAAAGATATAAACAACTCAACATGATCGATGAAAAGAGATTAAGAGCTATATACCATTGACAAGCCTATCAAAGACGAGTGGCTAAATCCTTTAATCGAAAGGTGAAACCGAGGAATTTCAAAATAGAAGATTTAGTAGTGAGGAAAGTCATCTTCAACAATTCAGATTCTCGTGGCAAATTCATTTCGAATTATGAGGGTCCGTACATTGTCAAGAAGGTTCTTCCTGGAGGAGCATTGATTCTTATAGATATGACAAGAACAAAACTGGCCTATCCTATAAATGCCGATGCTGTTAAGATTTTCTACCCATGAAATGAAGACGAACATTCAAGAAAAGATTCGGGTCATTTTAGAACATGTGCATATCATGCATACCATGCATTTCATGAACATGTTTATCTATTTTGCAGAAGAAAGCAAAAAGAATCTGAACCAGTTGGTGATTTCAGAATCCCCAATGGAGTTATCAAATAGTAAAGGGAAGTATCACTTCCAATTCTATTTTCCATTGATATCCTCTAATGTGCTTTACTTTTTATTATCCCCAGGGAGACAAAGAAAATGGAGCAACAACAGAAGAATCCCCAGTGTAACCAAAGCAAAAACATGCAAACAAGAGGGGTATTGATAAATTGATCAGACAGGTATCCCTAAATTGCAAGGGCATGTGCTAAAGAGGTTGCCTTTCTAAGAGAAAAATCAAATTTTTTCTTCCCCAAGCGGGATGACACTAAGGCTGAGTAAAAACAAAACAAATTGTTTTGAAAAGGAAAATACCTCAGAAATGTTTCAATCAAGGATTTTGAAACACGCTTTCTTTGAAAATGCAATAAGCATCAAAATTCCCTAAAAAGGGATAATTTGACAAAAGGCTTTGAAAAATTTCATAGAAAAAAGTTTGGATCAAATCGAATGGAAAAACCTTCAAATGATGAAATGTAAGCCATATCCAAACACGTCCCCTATACACTCAAAGTCAAAGTGTAGAAGTGAGTGAGAAAAACTCATCCGAAAGAAATAGGGGATATTCGCAATGATTACATGGATTGAAATGATGAAAGGCAATCATTTCACTATCCCAAACACATGCTTATCCCTTGCAAACAAAATTTGAGCCAAAACAGTAGAGAAGTTTTCGCAAAACAACCTTGTTAAGAACTACCCCACATTGGGGCAAATCAGGAGGTTGTGGATTGATAGCTATGGAGAATAGGATCAAGAAAGATTTTATTGCATACTCTTGCATCGATCTTTCTGTGATAACTTCATATGAAGTCATATGCAAGCTCAAGACATCCCAAGAGGAAGAAGAGCACTTCATTTCTTATACCCGAACACATTACCTTTGGCAAAGCCCAATTGAACCTGAATAGTCATTTCAGAACCCCAAATTGGTGATCATCTCTTCGCACTGGAGCATGAGCATATGATCCATTTTAATAGATAAGAAGCAAAAGGGCAGAACACAGAGTCCTTAGAATTCAAAAAGATCAAAGACAAAAGAGTCTGGGGCATGAAAGAGCAGTGTGCCTGGTAAAAGCAAGGCCAAATACCTGGGAAAAAAAAAAGAGTGCAAAAGAAAGCTCAAAACGACAAAAAAGTCATGACCAAGCAAAGTCAAGATCATGAGAGATCATAGATCACAACAAGTGAGAATGAACAAAAGAAAAGATATTGTGATGAATATTTAGAGGACTCTGATGTTCATAGAAGAAAAGATCTCTAGTGCAAAATAAGAAGAAAAGGAAAAGTGGTGATGCCAAGAAGATAATCAATTTCATGAAAACCCTGAATTCAAACAAATAAGCCTTTTGAGCCTACCCAATACCAACAATACAACCTCTCCCCAAAGACTCTTCAGATTGGGATGTGAGAGTAGAAACATGACTTCATGACAAGAAGTCATCACTCAAGGAAGTGTATGCAATAATATCTTGTCTTATCCTCGAGTTTCTTAACTTGTAAACCCGAAGTCAGATATGATAAAATCCTTTTTCTTGGCCTCAGAAGGCCTATCCTTTGAATAGCCATTGACCAAGCCAATATTACGACCATTTGAAAGACCTTATCAGATCAATTGGATTGTATACATTGCGAACATCTCCGAACACCTAAGGATTGGTTAGGAGAGATAAAATTGAGGGATATCAGATTAATCCCTTGTCAATCGAATGAAGAAAAGACCAAGTTCATAGATTGAAACAAATCCTTTCTAATGATGGTCTTCCAAACGATCATTTCAAGCATTTCTTGAAAAATTGCAAGCATTTTGTTCAAATAATTCCTTGAAAAGGAAATTTGATTGTCTGAAATTCGTTAATGCAAAGAATGCATGTTTCAAAACCAATTTTCAAAAAGTTTTTGGTCAACTTAAAACCAAATTTTCAAACAGTTTGTGGTAAACTAAGAAAAAAAATCACGTTTCAAACAGTTTTGATTAATTTCAAAACTACTTTTCAAAATAGTTTTTGGTCAACTAAAAAACCATACAAAGGTTAGTGAAACCTCAAAATCACAAAACTCACGGTTAAGGCATTCATTGTTTGAAGTCTTCCCAAAGTCCTACAGGCGAGGAGCCCCTAAGCAAATTCAAAGTCCTACAGGCAAGGAGCCCCTAGGCAAATTCAAGTCCTACAGGCGAGAAGCCCCTAGGCAAATTCAAAGTCCTACAGGCGAGGAGCCCCTAGGCAAATTCAAGTCCTACAGGCGAGGAGCCCCTAGGCAAATTCAAAGTCCTACAGGCGAGGAGCCCCTAGGCAAATTCAAGTCTTACAGGCAAGGTGCCCCTAGGCAAATTCAAAGTCCTACTGGTGAGGAACAACTAGGCAAATTCAAAGTCTTACAGGCGAGGAGCCCCTAGGCAAATTCAAGTCCTACAAGCAAGAAGCCCCTAGGCAAATTCAAAGTCCTACATGCGAGGAGCCCCTAGGAAAATTTAAAGTCCTACTAGTAAGGAACCACTAGGAACCTCTAGGCAATATCCAAAATCCTACGGGTGAAGAACCACTTAGCAAGTCTCCAAAATCCTCAGGCGAAGAGCTTCAAACGTTCATGGTTCGTGAGTTCATCTTTAAACCACGAAATCCGAATAACCATCATAATTATCACCACCATCAATTCATGCCCTTAGATAAACAACAAAGAAACTCTCACAAACAAGTAAGTTTCTCTCCCTCAATCTTTAAGAATCTTTCGAATTATGTTCTGAAAAAAGAACCTTTGGATTATATCACGAATTTCAAAAAGCAAGATCCCTAATCGGTTGTTGTGAAATTTCCATCTTATCTTATTTAGTGAGTCGACTTAAAATTCATGTGTCACATTATCTTTGAGATCAACCTCTAACGAGCTCAATCTCAAAGATGAGTAGTTGTTGATACCTAATTTTTAGCTCATTTTTTTTTTATATTTTCAAAAATTTCAAAATTAGGACTAGGAATCTTGGCCAAGCCTAGAAACCTATTTCTAAACCAAAAAATAATTTTTTAGCATTTTTCTGCATTTTTCCTTAATTTCTTTTACTCAAAATAATTGAGAAAATCAAGAAAAATAGCAAATGGAATCAGAAAATTCCATAAAAATAGTTATTAGTCTTATTTTAAATTCAATTTCATGAATACATCATCAATTTTGAAAAATCTCAATTGGGTATATGTTTTTCCCAAAATTGGGCAAAATTAAACTAGAATTGAACCAAAAATGCAATTAAATTTTTCTAGTCATTTTTAAGTCATAGTGTCTTCACAACAAATGATTCTAGGACCTTGAATTGCATAATGGTTGGTCTAATTGCATAATTTGACATAAAAATAAAAAATCCCAAAAATTTCGATTGAAAATTAAGAATTTTGAACCCAAATTGGGAATCGTACCCAATATGAAATTGTCGAAATATGAGACTCTCATTTCTAAGGTTAATCAGGTGTGGGTAATCCAATTTTGGCATCAATTTTTCCTAATCAGGTCATTAGGACATCAAATCGAACAAAACCCTTTTAACCCGAATACAAAAATGAGAAAATCTTGGACACGATTATAATACAAATTGGGGAAAATTATATATTTGGGTTCGGAATATGATGGGGAGTTCAATTTTGGGATTAAATTTGGAAAATTGGGTTAAAATCGGGTCGAATTTGAGAATTTAGACCAACCCGGGCCTGTCGAGTCACCGGGTCAACCCGACCCGACCCAGATAGGTTGTCTTCTTCACCCAGCTTGCCCGAAACGCACTAAACCCAAAAAAAACCAACTCTCGCCCGAGACTTTGCCGATTTAGTGTGGGAAATTTAGCACGTTTTAATCGATTTGGCCAGCTGGAAAATATCTAGCTGGCACCAGATAATCATTTTAACCGATCGGAGGTCGGTGGAACGAACTTTGGGTGGGAAAAAACCGATCAACAAAAATGGGAAAAAAACTGAACATTGCGAGGGACCTGTTTGACAAAAGGCCGAAGAGAAGAGAGAGAAACAGAGAGGAAAAGCTTGAAATCTAGAGAGAGAGAGAGGAGTGGAGATCCCCAGGTCGAGTGATCGGTGCCGGTCGATTAAACGGCGCCGGCAAATCGACCGTCTAGGGAGGATCTCCTCCTCGGGCGAACCACAACGGAAACTGGTTCGGAAGGCCTGAAAATGAGCTCCGTTCGGCGCACCGAGACCTATTCCGGCGAATTAGAAGCTACTAGAGTGAAGTACAAGTGTCAAGGAACAACACTATAGGTGCGGATCACTTCAACAATTTCGTTTGATCATCGGACGAAGAAGGTAAAATCGGCTCACGGTCATTTTTTTCAAAATTTTCCAGAATTTGGTTTCAACCTCGATATGCATGTTTGTGTGATTTCATAGATGAATCTTGACATTTTGATGTTCATTACTAGTTTCTAATCACATTTTGTATCATTTGATTGCATTGTTGATTGAAAATATGCATAAACCGAGTCGGCCATGCATGAAAATCACTTCGCCGGAGCTCGGAGGTCCTCGCCGGAGCATCACTGTGGCCATAGGCCAATCAAGTTAGCATTCCCTTACCTTGTGTGATGATTTGATACATGTTTTGATCGAGATAGGCGGCTAGGGCGGTTAGAATTAGGGTTGGCATTATGGGAAGTTTATGTTAGAACAGTTTACAAGTTAGGTCATTTAGACCGATTTTTCGCCGGCCTGCGAACGTCCGGCGGCACTCTGATTAGGCTGGATCAGTATTAGAACGTATGAGCTTGGTAATGGATCAAAAGAAATGGTCAAAAGGTCGCCCGAGGCTCGTCGGCGACGAGCTCAAACCGGTGGCCTCGAAAACCTTGAACTCAGAACAGTGCCCACCAACTGTTTGTGAAAATGCCTCAGTGAAGAAGGCCCGAAACGGTGCCAAAACGGCACTGTGCCTGCCGGAGAAGACGGCCAGCGACGCCCGGTTCGGCTTGGCCGAACCGGGTCTAACCGGGCCGGTCCAGTTCGTTTCCCGGCGGGAAAGTCCAAAAAAATAAATAAATAAATTCAGAAAAAAAAACAGAAAATTCATAAAAAAAAAAATAGAAAATTCAAAAAAATTCAAAAAAATTTCGGCAAATTCATAAGAATTCAGAAAATTCAGAAAATACAAATAAAAAATAAAAAAAATAAGAAAATCAATAAAAAAATTGAAAAATTGGAAAATTCATAAAAAATTTTCAGAAAATCATAAAAAAATCAATTGTCGGTTAATAATTTTTTCGAAAAAAAAATAAAAAATTTTGAAAATTCACAGAATGGTCCAAAAATATTGTGGCCAACCATAAAAAGTGAAATTTGAATTTTCGGAAGTGCCCAATTGACATTTTTAGAAAATTCCAAATTCGGGGGTTATAACCCCTAAAAAAACCCTAAAACCCTAAAAAAATGTGTAAATCATGAAATAAACAAGCTTCTAGAGCTTCATTAGGGTTTGGGGTGTTTTGAATGATTTTCGTTTTATAGGCCACTTAGGATTGATTGACTTGATTGACTTCGATTGTGTGTTTAATACTTGTTTGGTTTCTCCTGCGATTAGAACGGATAGGATTAATGGGTAAGCCTCGAAAATTCGCATGACACGTTAGACATCATACCGTTCTTAGGTACCGAAAGGGCGTCAGGGATCTCGATTTGGGATCAATAACGTAACCAAGTCCCCGTACTCAGAATCTTTGGTTCGTAGAATCGTGGTATTTCTCCCGTATCTCGATTAGATTTCTAGTCTACCAACAATAATGACTAGTGGCGACTCCAAAATCACAAACCTAGACTAAATAAGAAATCCCCTTCCACTGTCACGTGAGGTATGGTATGGGAGAGACCCTTACACGGAAATACCTCCTTAGCGCACAAATCCCGAAAAGCCCCAAAGAAAGAAAGCGCGGCGCGACAAGGAGCCCCTAGGCAAATTCAAGTCCTACAGGCGAGGAGCCCCTAGGCAAATTCAAAGTCCTACGGGCGAGGAGCCCCTAGGCAAATCAAAATTCTACAGGCGAGGAGCCCCTAGGCAAATCCAAAATCCTATAGGCGAGGAGCCCCTAGGCAAATCCAAAGTCCTACTAGCGAGGAGCCACTAGGCAAATTCAAAGTCCTACTGGCGAGGAGCCCTTAGGCAAATTCAAAGTCCTACATGCGAGGAGCCACTAGGCAAATCCAAAGTCTTACTAGCGAGGAGCCACTAGGCAAATTCAAAGTCCTACTGGCGAGGAGCCCCTAGGCAAATTCAAAGTCCTACATGCGAGGAGCCACTAGGCAAATTCAAAGTCCTACTGGCGAGGAGCCCCTAGGCAAATTCAAGTCCTACAGTGGAGGAGCCCCTAGGCAAATTCAAAGTCCTACTGGTGAGGAACCACTAGGCAAATTCAAAGTCCTACTGGGGAGGAACCACTAGGCAAATTCAAGTTCTACAGGCGAGGAGCCCCTAGGAAAATTCAAAGTCTTACTAGTGAGGAACCACTAGGCAAATTCAAGTCCTACAGGCGAGGAGCCCCTAGGCAAAATCCAAAGTCCTACAGGCGAGCAGCCCCTAGGAAAATTCAAGTCCTACAGGCGAGGAGCCCCTAGGCAAATTCAAAGTCCTACAGGCGAGGAGCCCTTAGGCAAATTTAAAGTCCTACTAGTGAGGAACCACTAGACAAATTCTAGTCCTACAGGCGAAGAGCCCCTAGACAAATTCAAAGTCCTACAAGCAAGGAGCCTCTAGGCAAATTCAAAGTCCTACAGGTGAGGAGCCCCTAGGCAAATTTAAAGTCCTACTAGTGAGGAACCACTAGGCAAATTCAAGTCCTACAGGCGAGGAGCCCCTAGGCAAATTCAAGTCCTACAGGCGAGGAGCCCCTAGGCAAATTCAAAGTCCTACTGGTGAGGAACCACTATACAAATTCAAGTCCTACAGGCGAGGAGCCCCTAGGCAAAATCCAAAGTCCTGCTGGTGAGGAACCACTAGGCAAATCCAAAGTCCTACAGGCGAGGAGCACCTAGGCAAATTCAAAGTCCTACTGGTGAGGAACCACTAGGCAAATTTCCAAATCCTCAAGCAAGGAGCCTCGGGTGTTCATGGTTCGTGGATTCGTCCTTAAACCACGAAATCCGTATAACCATCATAATCATCACCACCATCGATTCATGCCCTTGGACAAACAGCAAAGAGATGCTCACAAACAGGTAAGTTTCTCTCCCTCAAATCATTAAGAACCTTTTTAAATACATCTTGAAAAGAAAACCTAATCAGTTTTTGTGAAATTTCTGTCTTAACTTGTTCAGTGAATCGAATAAAAATTCAGATGTCACTTTGTCTTTGAGATCAATCTTTAACGAGCTCAATCTCAAAGAGGGGCTGCTGTTAACACTTAATTTTTAGCTAATTTTTTCCATATTTTTGAAAATCTCAAAATTAGGACTAGGAATCTTGGCCAAGCCTAGAAACCTATTTCTTAACCAAAAAATAATTTTTTAGCATTTTCCTGCATTTTTCCTTAATTTCTTTTAGTCAAAATAAGTGAGCAAATCAAGAAAAATAGCAAATGGGATCAGAAAATTCCATAAAAATAGTCATTAGTCTTATTTTAAATCCAATTTCATGAATACATCATCAATTTTGAAAAATCTCAATCGGGTATATGTTTTTCCCAAAATTGGGCAAAATTAAACTAGAATTGAACCAAAAATGCAATTAAATTTTTTCTAGTCATTTTTAAGTCATAGTGTCTTCACAACAAATGATTCTGGCACCTTGAATTACATAATGGTTGGTCCAATTGCACAATTTGATATAAAAATAAAAAATCCCTAAAATTCAATTGAAAATTAAGAATTTTGAACCCAAATTGGGAATCATGCCCAATATGAAATTGTCGAAATATGAGACCATCATTTCTAGGGTTAATCAGATGTGGGCAATTCAATTTTGGCATCAATTTTTCCTAATCAGGTCATTAGGGCATCAAATTGAACAAAACCCTCTTAACCCAAATACAAAAATGTGAAAATCTTGAACACAATTATAACAAAATTGGGGAAAATCATATATTTGGGTTCGGAATGTGATGGGCAATTCAATTTTGGGGTTTAATTCTGAAAATTGAGTCAAAATTGAGCTTAATTGGCGAATTTAGACCGACCCGGGTCTGCCAGGTCGACCGGGTCAACCCAACCGGACCCGGGTTGGTTGTATTATTCGCTTGACTCACCTGAGTCATATTAAGCCCTGAAAAAAAAAAAACGTTTCAAACCCTCCACTTCGCCAATCTTATCCGATCAAATAGGCACGTGTTTGACCTGAATGACAGCTGGAGAATCTCCAGCTGTTATCGGAGATCAGTTATAACCGATCGGAAGTCGGTTCTAACGATCTAGAGGCGGGAAAAATGGATCAACAAAAACGAAGAAAAAACTGAACATTGAAGAAGAGGTATTCGACGAAATGCCAGAGGGAGAGAAGAGAGAGAAACAAAGTAAATTTTAGAGAGAGAGAGGAGTAGAGATCCCTAGATCGAGTGATCGGCGCCGGCCGATTGAACAGCGCCGGCAAATTGATCATTCAAGGAGATCTCCTCCTCGGGTGACCGGAAAAAGTCTAATCGCGAAGCTCTAAAAATCGTGTTGGTCCGGAGCATCCAAAGCTCATTCTGTGAATCCAAGACCACCAGGTTGAAGCTCAAGTATCAAGGAACGACTCCATAGGTGTGGATCAGCTCGGCGATTCCTCCTGATCATCGAACGAAGCAGGTAAACATCGCTCATAGTCACGGATTTCCAGATTTGAGAAATAGCAAACTTGAGTTCAATCTTGCTGATCATGCGTTCTCTTTCGCAAATCTGAGTTCTTTGATACCTAAAACATGTTTCTAATCATTTTTTGTGTTGTTTGATTGCATTTTGGGCATTAAAAACACACAAACCGAGTCAGCCACCCCCATGAACCATCTCGCCGGAGTTCGGAGGTCCTCGCCGGAGCTTCATTTCGGCCGTAGGCCGTCCAAGTTAGACTCCCTCGACTTTGTTTGTTGATTTTATGTTGATTGGGATCGATCTAGACGGCTAGGGCGATTGGGATCAAGGTTTGTATTCTAGAAAATCCATGTTGGAACAGTTTACAAGTTAGGTTGTTTAGACTGATTTTTAGCCAGCCGGCGAACATCCGACGGCACTACGATTAGGCTAGATTGGTAATAGGTAATATGGAATTTATCGTGGATTAAACGGAATGGCCAAAAGGTCGCCGGAGGCTCGTCGGCGACGAGCTCAAATCGGCGGCCTCGAAAACAACAAGCTTAGATCCATGCCCACCACCTGTTGGACCGAATGTTCCAGTGAAGAGGGCCAAAAACGGCACCGTTTCTGGCGTCGTGCTCGTCGGGAGGAAGTGATCGGTGCTGACGCCGGCGAGGCCCGGTTCGGCTCAACTGAATCCGGTTGAACCGGGCCGGTCCGGTTCACCACTTCGGCAGGAAATTTAAAAAATATAATAAATAATGAAAAAATCTAAAAATCTAAAAAATTCGTAAAAACTCATAAAAACATAAAAAAGCAAAAAAAAATTCAGAAGAATTTAAAATTTAGAAAATATAAAAAATTTTGGAAAATAAAAAAAAAATTCAGAAAAACAGATAATTCACAAAAAATTAGAAAATTTATAAAAATTCTAAAAAATTTCAGAAAATTCATAAAAATTCAAAAAATTCAAAAAATACAAATAAAAAATGTGAAAAATTTAGAAAATCAATAAAAAAATTGAAAAATTGGAAAATTCATAAAAATTTTCAGAAAATCATAAAAAAATCAATTCTCGGTTAATAAAAAAAATCAAAAAAATAAAAAAATTCAAAAAAATTCAAAAATCTTAAAAATTCACAGAATAGTCCAAAAACACCGTGGCCAACCATAAAAAATGAGATTTGAATTTTTGGAAGTGTCCAAGTGGCATTTTTAGAAAATCCCAAATTAAGGGGTTATAACCCCTAAAAAACCCTAAAACCCAAAAAAATGTAAATCATGAAATGAATAAGCTGCTAGAGCTTCATTAGGATTTGGATGTTTTGATTGATTTTTATTTTTAGAGACCACTTAGGATTGATTGATTTGATTGACATTGATTGTACATTTAATACTTGTTTGGTTTTTCCTGCGTTTAGAATGGATAGAATTAGTAGGTAAGTCTCGGAAATTTGCATGACACGTTAGACATCGTATCGTTCTTAGGTACCGAAAAGGCATTAGGGATCTCGATTTGAGATCAATAACGTAATCAAGTCCCTGTACTTAGAATCTCTGATTCGTAAAATCGTGGTATTTCTCCCGTACCTCGATTAGGTTTCTAGTCTACCTACCAATAATGACTAGTGGCGACTCCAAAATCACAAACCTAGATTAAATAGGAAATTACCTTTTACTGTCACGTGAGGTATGGTCTGGGAGAGACCCTTACACGGAAATACCTTCTTAGCGCGCAATTCCCGAAAGCCCCAAAAAGCGCGGCGCGACAGCACTTTGGTTCATTAACTTTTTAAAAGTTACAACTTAGGTTCCTTAACTTTTTAAAAGTGACTACTTAAGTTCCTCAATTTTTTTAAGGGTTAATTCCAAAAAAATGCACCAACTTTAGGTCGAAGGACAATTTTGGCCCGAACTTTTTTTTGTTCCATAAAAAAGCATCAACTTTAGGTCGAGGGACAATTATGGCCCGAACTTTTTTTTGTCCCGTAAAAAAGCAACAACTTTAGGTCGAGGGACAATTCTGGCCCGAACTTTTTTTTGTCTCGTAAAAAAGCACCAACTTTCACTTAAATCCCAAATCTGGCCCTTATTGACTTAAAACCATTGATTTTCCAACTTGACTATTCCACCTTAGCAATAAATCCACGTGACTTGCTGACTCGATTTAAAGCATTATTCATTGTCTTATTCTCTGAACCACAGCTTGAAGAATAACGGTGAAACTGTTTGTCTCATTCACTTCACCGGCAAGTCAAAAATATCTCTAGATTGAATCTTTTTTGCCAAACTTCGTCGTTTTGTCGTAATCTGAAGCTGTAGACTACCGTCCATCGACAGACGCCGTGGAAGAGATTCGCCAGGCTCACCACCATAACTTTTTTTCTCAAACAAGGTTAACTTCAGACATAAAGTCAATGGGGGGCCAAATTTGGGATTTAAATGAAAGTTGGTGCTTTTTTACGAGACAAAAAAAAGTTCGGGCCAGAATTGTCCCTCGACCTAAAGTTGGTGCTTTTTTATGGGACAAAAAAAAGTTCGGGCCAGAATTGTCCCTCGACCTAAAATTGGTGCTTTTTTTTGGAATTAACCCATTTTTTTAATAAGTAAACTATTAGTTTCACTTTTCTTAACCACATCCGGTATAGCTTAAGCAAAATTATCTGATTCTTGCCATCTTGTAACAATGTACAAAAGAAGTATTATTCCACATATGCTATCAGCCTTGGCATGGGTTAACACCAAATAGTACCGTATTTACACCAAACATAAAAACGTAATCATTGCACCAGGAAAATCATATTCTTTTACATCAACATTGATGTTCTTACATTCAATATCCAAACAACAACATTGTTGCCAAGCACATCTCCAACCAAAATGCAGCAATAGATAATCAAACACCTAACAACATTGTTGCTAAACACATTACCATCCAAAATGTAGCAATAATCTCAAATGCCTAACAACAAAATCCTAAACAGACTTTGACACCTAACAACAAATATAAATAGACGGTCTCATCCCATCAGTCAAGCTCAACAACCTGGTCACTTCCTTTTTTCTTCGATGGGCTTTTGAAATTATTCATGATTCTTGCACTCTTCTAAACTAGAACTCTAGGCACATCCTTCACTCATGTTCGTTTTCCCACTGTCTTATCTTTTGGAGGATCCATTCTTTTCTTTACAGCTTCATGTGTTTTGGTGTTGCCTCCTATTGAACTTTCAGTGATTAGTCTTGGCACTATGGCGGTAGGTTGAGATTGATGTATATTGACAATTTTAGGATCATTCAATAGAGATGGAGCTAGGCCTTTTTAGGTGCTTGTTTTTGAGCTGCCCTATCTACCCTCTGTTTTGGAGCTGCCATTGGTTGCTGTTTTTTCGATTATGCTCGAGTTACCATTGCTCGGTTTATCAGTGCTTGCCCTTGGCTTCTTCTTGTAGATGCAGCCAATTCTTGACTTGGTCCTCCTTGAGATATCAACACCTCGGAACTTCTCCCAAGTTACAACATATAAAAACTTGATTAGTTACCATATCAATCAAATGACATACATCAAATGCATAACGCCTAAAAAACTGACATTCAAAACCGTCATGCTGGTATTCATGTCTGCAAATAACCCATAGCCATATTCCCTTCGCCTTTTCCCAATTGCATCATGTGTATGTTGTGGTGCAAAACTTTCAAAAACCTCTTCAATTGCTCTTTTTCTAACCTACAAAGTGACATAACATAATGAAGTTAATGCACCAAGAAGTACATATAATGGCAATGACCATAACAAATAGCTTACTTGAAATTTACTCCTATGTTTTACACTATTGGACTGAGTTGGCATTGTAGTTGGTCCCACATCATTGCTTTTTGAGTTGCCATGACATGCCCTTGCATCATTGGCCTCTATTGTCTCCTGCTACTATTGTTGCTACTTCTTAGTTGGACAACTAGTCTTGTTGTGCCCTTCCCTATGATAGTGTGAGCATCGAATTATTCCACCAGCCCTACTCATTCTGTTACTAGTAGTCTCAATTTCCTCTATCCTCCTTTTCTTTTTAAGCATGCCAACTTGCTTCTTCAGTGGTAGAGGTTCTGGGGGTTGATGATTTGTTTTGTCCCAAAACTTACAACTTCTCAGAAGCTGCATCATGAATTGGTATGCAGCAAGACACTTGCTTTTTTTGTAACAGTCCTCTACATAATCCTCTAAATTGAGTTGCTTCGACTAGATTGCGCAAATGGCATGTGAATAAGGTATTCCAGCCAATTGCCATGCTCGACAAGAACACTTTTTTCTATCCAAATGGACAACATATTTGTCACCGTTATTTATGATCTTGTATCCATCGTCCCCATTCCAAATTGGATGATAGAACCTACTAGGAGCAATATTGTCATCCAATTTTTTTATAGTCCTAGGCCCACAATGTCTAGGCCACTTTGAACATTCATCTCTCTGTCTTTGCAGCCTCGTCATAACCATAACTCTAATGTCATCAAGCATACTGATAATTGATTTGCACTTGACTCCTATAATCCTGCCGTTGAAAGTCTCGCAAAGGTTGTTGTCAACGGTATCGTACTTGAATTTTTCATTGAAGAAGGCTCTACACCAATGCTTTGCTTCGGTTTGGAACAATGCTTCACAAGCTTCAATTGACAAGGCATTTAGAGCTTCTTTTGTGAATTCTGAAATCTACCATATTCGTGCTCTTTGCAATTAGCGAAAATTGCCTTTGCAGTTGATCTCTTTTGTACTTCTTTGCCCAGTTGGCATATTTATGGCAAGCACGCATTCTATGCTCAACGAATTGCATCAACTTAGCTATCGCTGGAACAAGTCCCTGTAAAACCCGCAAACATTTGTAAGCTACATGAATGATATTAGAAAGCTAATAATTCAATGACATTATCTTTTGTTGGTCACTCATGAATGCCCAACCTCTTCCATCAGTTATTTCAAGATTAGCCATTAAATTTTTCAGAAATCAGGACCAATTGTCCTTGTTCTCAACCTTCACCACAGCCCAAGCAATTGGAAACATTTTGTTGTTTTCATCTCTCCTAACCGCAGCCAATAACTCTCATTTACATAATCCTTTCATAAAACACCCATCTAACCCTATCACTTTTCTATAGCTAGCTAAGAATCCAGTTCTACATGCATCAAAGCATATATACATCCTACAAAACTGTGTCCCATGATCAAGCAAAGGCTTCTCCACAACTTCTACATAAATTCTACTAGGTGGATTCTGAAGCTTACATTCCCTAGTGTAGTTCCAGATCTCTACATATTCTTCCATGTAGGTACTTAGCAATGTACTCATTACCTTGTACTTAGCCCTTTTGCACTGATTTTTAGACACATTAATACCTAGCTACTCTTTCACTAGCTGTTTCAATTGAGGAGTCTTAATTTCTAGCATTGCCTTGATGGTGTTGAAGAAGTGTTTGGCCAACCACACACTAGTCACTCTTTTATTATCAAATACAATACCGCAGTTATGCTCCTCCTGGAGTGACCGGATTTGGAATGAGCCACTCTTCTTACTCAATGCACCGTATATTTTCTATGGACAATTGTCTTGTGCACACTTCACTCTAATAAAATTCTTGGTATTTCTAGTGAATTTAACATTTCTCTGTTGAGTGATGGAGTACCTGATAATAACATCTCTAAAATGCTTAGCTTTATCAAAATTCATCGATACGCAAAAGGCAGGAGATATACCTGTTGAATCATAAGAAGGATACTGACTTGTACTTCTATGCTGCACTACACCATCTTCATCATTATCATGCTCCGAGCTATTGCCATCATCATGCCTATTTTCCTCATTATCAGAATCATCACCATCAGCCGCATGAGCTCCTTCGTCTCTGTTGAATGAAATGCCCTTATTCATCACCCCAAATTGTACTTTTCTCCTTTACTGAAATGCCCTCACTTCTTCCCTTGCTTGTGCAATGTCCTCATCATCAACATCACTTGTGCAAATGGTATGCACTAACGTTTCCTCATCTTCGTCACTCGACAGTGTAATTTCCCAAGAGCCCAGGCTTATTCTAGTCGATTCTTCGGGCAGTGTATCTTCACCATCAGATAAGCCACCAGTGCTCTCAAGTTGGTCAAATAATTTTAACACAACATATATATGCGAAGCCTCGGTCTCCTCTGCTCTCACATCTCCTTCTAAAACAACTCTATCACTAGCCTGGGTTTCAGCACCAGCTTCTAACACTGCTTGCTCATCTTCACTGCCATTATATTCAGCATACACATAAACATCACTACCATGAAGATAATGATAAAAAAGATTCCTCACACCACTATCATCATGTAGATATCTCAAGCCATCCTTAAGACTCTTACTAGGTGCTTGATAATGTAATTTCCTTATTTTGCATTGCAACTGTTCCTCTATATCCTTCTTAAAGTCTTTATATGACAGCTTACTGAGACTAACAAGGATAACAATAACCTTTCCACCAACGTATTCTCACTCTTCCTCAATCACAAACCTCCCACCGTACCAAACTTTAATGGGTGCATTAGTATCGCCCATGTTAACACTACACCTCGTAAAAAAAGTTATTTCTATAATAGAGGACCACAACACCAACAGACAATTTCAGTAATCAGCCTACAACCACAATAAAAACACTACATCTCATACAAAAAAAAGTTATTTCTGTAATAGGGACCACAACACAAACAAACAACTTCAGCATTTAGTCCTCACAACCACAAAAAAAACACTGCACCCCATACAAAAAAAATTATTTTTGTGATAATGGACTACAACACAAACAAGCAACTTCAACAATGGTCCCTATAATCACAATAAACAATCAGGGGTATCGGTCAGTGAACACAAATCGATAAAGTATAACAATGAATAAATTAAAGCACTCACCTTTACACTATGGTACCAAACCCAAATCGACAAAGATATCGCCTTTTCCCATGCTTTTACACTCTGTCAACAACACGAAATTGAATAATCATTTACTCACTTTGTTAGTCAGTCAACACAAAACAACAAATCACTAACCTTTACTCTCTGTTGACCAAGATTCGTCACGTGACAAGCCCTAACTTTCCACTCTAGTCCGTCGCCTTTTTAATCTCTATCCAGTGAGCAGCAAAAACAAAGATCGAAAGGGAGAAAGATCGAAACCCTAATTTGCCATTACAGAGAGTGCTAGTGAGAGCTGTGATTTGGGACTTTGGGCATACGGAGCGAGTGGCAGTGAGAGCTCGATTTGCTTTAGAAGAGACGAAGTGTTGAGGAATCGAACAAAATCGAAGCCCTAATTGCGATTGTCTCAGAGAAATCGAGAGAAGTATGGAAGACAACGTGCATGAATAGGAGGAAGATGATGAACGAGTGAGAAGCCCTAATTTGGCACTTACACGCGACGTCGTCGTTGTCAGGCTATTACGCTCCTAGAAACGACGTCAATTTTATTAGAGGGAGAGATTTGTACATAATTTAGGAAATGATGTCGTTTCTCTCGAACAAAAATTTCCACGTAAGATTTTCATTTATTTTTAAAAATTCCATGTCAGATTGTAAATTAAGAAAAAAAATCCACGTAGGACGATTTGCCGGAAGTGGCACTCAAATGATCTATTTTCGCTGGATGTGGCACTCAAAGATGTGGTACTCAAGTGAGCGAAAAAAAAGTTGTGGCACTCCTAGTGTCCTTATCCTGGCATTTCAATAGTTATGATTTGTTCATGAAAATGAGGATGACCGAATAATAGATTGACCTTTGGCCAAAAGAACTACCAACAACATGCGATGCAATGATCTTTTACTCAAAAAATTCAAACAAAACACAAAAAATGCCGAGTAAGAATTTAACGAGCATCTGCTATTAGGGCTAACAATACAACCTAGAGGCGGGGTTGAATAGGTTGTTTTAAAGGTTTTTCAAACTTCCGTGGAAAACAGCAGTCGTCGAGTAAATATTGGGTTCAACCAGATGTGTGTAAAATGGTGACTCGATTGTGTGCTTAAGAAGATAAATAGCAGCACACAAAGATATATAGTGGTTCGGCTTTGTTTCCAAGCCTACGTCCACTCTCACCACTAACAGCCACAAGTCGGGCTGGAATATACTAATAATCCGCTGAACAAGTTGCACTTAGTATACACCAATCCTGTCAGATGATAGATCACATTATCATGAATTAGGTGTAGCTATCACTTGGTACACTTGATCTTTTAACACAATTACAATATAGCAAGTGTTATAGACAGACAAGAGCTTTTTGCTAAGTATACAACAAGTAGCAAATTTCTGGAATTTGTATGAGAGTGTGTCTATAATTCTCCTTGTCCCCTAACTTGTTGGTTTCAAATATCTTCTCTTTTATCTTCAATATAGCCATTGAGGATGTCTTGGAGAAGCAAGATGGCCGTTAGAGTTCGTTGGTGCTATTGTCCATGGAGCTAGCTGCCCATACAACCTTTTCTCGAACATTTGCAGACTTCTCGAAATAGCTTCTGCTGCTATTCTGTAGTTATGGCTCTAACATACTGTCAGATAGCCTATTCTCTTAATTTCTGAATCTTCAGCTATGTATGTTCAGTTGACAACGGCTATAATAGTGAGATAACGGTCTTACTCAATGAACCGTTATTCAAACATCACCAATGACCTAAACTCTTTTAGCTTCAATAAAACATTGTCATTTAGTTGATCTTTTAAGTTCGTTGGTGCTGTTTACATAGAACCTCAAGGACATCTTGTGATCTTCTTTTCAATGGATCACACGATGAATATCACTTAGTCCTTTAAGTATATCTGCACTTAACAACGTATATATTATACCAATGATAGTTTAAGTATCATTAAAATTCATTTAGAGATGTTTCTCCAACATCCGCTATGATACCAATTATTGGCCAATATATTTAACATATGCTTGTGAATTTGAGCAAATGGATATAAATGTAACTTAGGCGGTTTATCAAACACATGATAAGCATATAAATAAAGAGAGTAGGGTAGACCAAAAAATAAAAAAAGAGAGTAATGATAGAGAAATGCTCAGCCCATTTAGAGGGTTCAGCCTAAATTTGTGCCTACTCCACTCTCCGAGCTAGTTATAGCCAATCTACTAGTCGAAAGCTTGTACATCAGTTGGTAGTTCATAAAGCCAACTCTTCTTTACAATTGGGTACAGTGGTTGATGAACTCTCTTACACTCGATTCTCTCAATATAAGTGACTTCTCCTAGTGATAATGATTTGTAGGATATATACAGGAGTGATAGTGAGTGATTTGCCACGAAGTCTCTTTCTCGGCTCATCGTGAGCCAGGAAACCCCTTATCCTTTCACCCTGAGCTGGGTTCCTCCGATTCGGCTCAAGATGAGCTAACCACAAATTCAGGCCTATAAAAATTCCCTTGTTCTCGGTTTCCTTTGAAGGTTCTGGTAGAGTTCTTGGAGATCCTTGAAGGCGGAGCCCTCTAAAAGGGTGGCCGGAATTATCCAGAAGGGCTGGCAATCCTTCCTCTCTTCCTCTCTTTAGCAAATGAACTAGATGGTTATAATGCTTAGAAAGACATTAGAAAATCCATGTACATTGTTATTATGCCAACATAGCGACAGAAAATCATGATTAAATAGTTGCTACTTTGCTGAATTTGAAATAGCAATCCTCATATGTGAATAAGTGGTTATTATGCTGGTTTGAAATGTTGCTTTAGAAAACTCTATTAAATAAAATCGAATTCATATTTCAGGAAATCAACTGATAAATGAATTATGAAAAACGTCATCGAAAATGTGATATCGAAAGGGCATCGTGGGGCATTAACCATTTCCCACGCGTAATCAAAGCCCTGGATATATGTATCGCAAGCAAATCGGTCACCTTCACACATCATCCTAGATAGTTCATTTTTCCTAAAATTATTTAGGATTCTAGGGTCTAATCAGTCTAGCTTATTAAAATCGATTGGTGGCGAGTCCTTTGTTTTCAATACTCAATAATTGATTTTTGTAAGTTGCCCTCAACCCAGGATTAGAGAAGATCTAAGGACCCATAAGACGTTGCAAATGCGTCATTGTTTACTCATCAAATCGTACTCTATCAACGTCCTAAAAATGTCTTGATCCATTTAAATAACTTGTTAAATTAGCCAGCTTGCTTACATATGATTTGTGATATACAGAATACTTTAATAATAGAAGTTTGTGCCTGGTGATTAACGGCTTTCAACTCTAAGTCTCGTTAAATAAAATCAAGCAAGGCGATGGTTGATCAATCGATTAATTTTTCATGGGGCAATTTCTTATCCTTTATCTATTCACTCTCGAACTAAGCAAAAGCAATCATGTACGCTCGTCGCGCAACGCGTGAGGACAAGCTAGGATTAAAGAAAAATAGGTGAATGCATGGCATCTTTTCGAGACAACACCTATATTAAGCTATATATTAGACATTTATACTTGATTAGTTGATCTACTTGTAAATGTCATAACCCCTAAGGTGAGAACAAATCACCGATTCACCCTTATCCCTCTCATGAGTGATGTGGCAATATCCGATTTCATTGTGTTTGGGTGCGAACATCCTACAGTTGTCGAGTATATTGTTGAAAAGCTATAAAAAGGATATACTATTACCCCACGAGATAGGATAGAGGTAACATGTAATAATTCATTAATTTGATAGAATCGATAGGGAATCGGTAGATTCCATGGTGAATCGATAGATTCGCTTTTGATCAATATATTTTAGATTTGCCTGATGGATACGTGTTATTTAAATCCATAGAGGGTTAAAAGAAGCACAGAAACAACAACAATCTGATGAGATTGTTGTCATTCAAAGGGGAACATCTCTTAATAGCTAGTTGATTGATTAGTCTACAACCAAAAGTAATCGGAAAATTGTCTTGTACACACGATTCTTATTTAGCTGGTGACCAAGACCAAACGTTTAAACATTCTAGAGAGTTTTTTTTTTTTTTTTTTTATGACCCAGGAACCCCCCGCACGGCCGATAGCCGGAGGGGTAAACCTGGGGTGACGCTAGCGCAGGACCCACCACCACGGCGCCACACTTAAGAATCCCTAACGACTAACATTCTAGAGAGTTGATTAACCGCTAAGGAAAAAAAATGAAGCAGCTAAAGATTCCAAAATCAATAAGTGAATTTGGATCCAATTCGAGACCTTTACGTATATGTTAGTTGAAACACTAATCACTTGAAGGATGGAATCGATTCCACTTTTCACTTTGTCGAGATTGGCTTGGTGTTCAATGTACCAAGTCGAATCAAACCCTATAGCTTAATTGAAGGAAAGAACGCAATTCTTATCGCAGTGTAAAAACGAAAAAAAATTAATAGGTTACAAGGAAACATAAAAGGTAATATGGGAATTCTTACAACAGACTATAAAAGAAGAAAAAAAAAAGGTAATATAGCAATTCTCATACCAAAGATTGGTATGGCATTTGCAAAAAAGGGAACTTCGATAACAGGAAAAAAGGAACAAAAATAAAAGAAGGAAAGAAAAAAATAAAAGTAGTGTGGCAATTATTATCCCAGAGTAAAATGGAACAAACATAAAAGGCAATACGGTTGTCGCAAGGTGGCGAGATAAGATATCCTCCCCTCTCCATCTTTAAATAGCTTGATGATGTTGATACTGGAGCAATGCATGCCACAATGAGAAACTCATCAGCTAAGTGCCTGTTTATTTGTTCTTTACTCATAACTAGTTGTACAGGAAATATGTTTAGCAAGACATATGTTGAGATCAATAGCAATTTACCTCCTGAAACTACTCTAACAGTTCATTGCAAATCCAAGAACAACGATCTCGGAATCCATACTATAACGAGCCGCAGAGCCTGGGCATTCAAATTTAAACCCAATTTCCTTAAGACGACGTTGTTCTTTTGTGGTTTTTCGTGGCCCGATCAATTTCATTGGTTTGATATATATGATGAAAACAGGGACGATTGCACCCAGTGTATTTGGACGACCTTTCCCAATGGTCCTTGTAGGCTCAATGAGACCAGAGGGATTGATTTTTGTTTCCCATGGAATCCTCCTACACAATTAGGGAGGAAACCTCTTATGTGAATGTATAATAGAGAAAGATGATGTTGTGAACGCATCTATTACAATTGGAATAAGAATCATCTTTGTTATCTCTTAAATAAATACACACATATGTGTATGTTTCTCTTCTAATATCCTAACTGTTTTGATTTCTATTGGCATCTCTCTCTTTGTAGTGTTGTCTCCTCGTTCTATGCCATTCTATTGGTATTTACGAATTTTTTCATTTATGTCGCTATAAAATTGTTTCCCAAGACCACCCGCCTGGGTGGCGCTGCTGGAAAGGGCACT
This sequence comes from Syzygium oleosum, assembly GCF_021117445.2. NCBI lineage: Eukaryota > Viridiplantae > Streptophyta > Magnoliopsida > Myrtales > Myrtaceae > Syzygium > Syzygium oleosum. The sequence goes on along the minus strand of NW_026607500.1, from coordinate 678,393 downwards.
CTTCCTCTCGCAAAAGGTTGGGTGTTCAAATCCCGGGCTTCGCAGGGTGACTTAACCGGTGCACGTGTGTGGTGGCTAGCACGTGTCGCCTCTAGGGTTTACCTTCCGGCTGTCGGCCGTGCAGGGGTTCCTTGGGTTACCAAAAAAAAAAAAAATTGTTTCCCAAGGAAATATTTCTTGGTGTTGACACACGATTTTGGTCGACAAATTGTTGTTCATTGTTGTAAATATACAAAAATAAAAAGATTAGCAAGTTAATAGCAAAAAGATTAAATCAACAAATAGGTAAACAAATAACGAGCAAATCAACAAATAGAAGAAAGCGTATAATTGGGTCTTGATCCATTTTGCATAGCCCACGAGAGGGGATTTGCTGAATTCGCCAAATTCTCCCTCCCTCCTTTCTTCGTGGCCGAAGCGTTGAAACGAGGTAAATACTTGTTGGTGGTTTTAGTGTTTTGGCTCTTGAGTCCGATATGAAGTGGATTTGGGAACGGTGAACTTAGCGTGAAGAAAAACCACGAAGAAATAAGAGAAGCAAGAAAGAACAAGAGGATGGGTTTAAATTGAATTGTAGTGATTTGGGCTTTGCTTTGGTGAGTTGGGAATGCTGAGCACATATTCTCGGCAACAAAGAGAATTTTCAACAGAAATTCAGCCGTCTATTCTCAGTCAAGCAAGAGGGATTAAACGGCCGAATACCCATATTCTCGGCTGAAGTTTTGGGTCAAGGAGAGGCGATTTGGGTGTAGTTTTGAGTGCAATAAGAAAATAGGGGAAGCAGTTTGAGGAAAAGATAAAAGAGAGAAGATGCCCAAAACTTTCGTGGAAGCATCGAGTATGGCGGAGAGCCTCCGACGCTATGAGAGCAGCTTCAACTTGAGGACAAGAGGAATTCGGCGTAAGGTAAAAAAAATCAAAAGTTCTGTTTCCATCTATTGATTAATTCAATGACGTGAGCCTACTAATGTTCAACTGAGAACGCAGAGCGACTCGTGTCGAATATGGTTTAATCCGAACCAATTACTTTGCGTTTTGACTTTGGTTTAATGTCTTCTCATGAACATATTGCAATTGGAGTCGATACGGATGTTTGATGAGATCGTGGTTTGACTACGTTATCATGTTTTTGAAATCTTAGGTTTGCATGTTTGTTTAGATCGATATCATTGCATAATCTTAATTCGGGTCACCCAATTTGCATCACGTTTAATTTTCATAAGACAAAAATTCATCACATGTTCGTGTTCAGATTTATCAACATATTTGCATGCGATTCCATATAGTAATTTGCATAGGGCTGCGCTTTTTCCTTCATCGTTAGTAAAATTGAACATGAGTACATGCTGTTAAATCTATATATGTTTTTACAGTTTTAGCAGTAAAGTGATGTCCGGATTAGTTTTTGCCCAATTTAACTGGTCTACATCCTTGGGTGATCTTAAAGGCACACTCCCGGGCTTCAGCTTGTTACATTGGGAATTTTACATATAGAGTGCTCTAACAAAGTTTGACCTAAGACCACAAAAAAGGAGTAAACTGCTTTAACAAGTCTACTCAAGACGTTAATCAAGTCTACTCCTATAGGAAAAACTCCTCTAATTGTAAATATGAACAAGTTACATTCTCCTTTTAAAAGAATGGAAGAGATGAAGAAATAAAAAATATGTGAAAAGGTTTAAATTTCACACTACATATTTATGATTCAAGCAAAAGATGTGCTATCGTAGATTAAAATCACAAATTAGATTAGTCAAATTTAAACTATATTACTGTGAGCATTATATTCTCATTAAAACAATTGTTATTAACACCATTCTCTCTTCTCTCTATTTTAAGAAGGGTTAATACCGCGAAAAACCCCAAACTGGTACGTCTATCACAATTTTACCCCAAACTAATTTTTTGACCACCAAAAACCCAAAACTGGTACGTCTGTGACAAATTTACCTTCAATTTATTTCCGTTAAATTTTATAGTCAAATTGCTTTGTTAAATAACACGCAGCAATTGACGTATGTACCAATTTTATGTTTTACCCTCTATTTATCACAGGCGTATCAGTTTATCACTTTTTGTGGTATTAATTCAATTTAATAGAAACTAATGGAGGGTAAAATTGTCACAAATGAACCAGTTTGGGGTTTTTAGTGGTAAAAAAATTAGTTTGCGGTAAATTTATCACAGGTGTACCAGTTTGGGATTTTTCGTGATGAAAAAATTAGTTTGGGGTAAAATTGTCACATGAGTACTAATTTGGGGTTTCTTGTGGTATTAACCCTTTTAAGAAATAGCCATTTGTTGGTATCCTTACTCTCCATCTACTTTCTTTAATGGTCTTTCTTTTCCGATCTAGTTCCTCCACCATCGCAAACCCCAGTTAGATTCAGGCAAGATGAATTTTTTCGCTATTGGGAGAACCCAAATATTATTTTCAGTTTCAAGAAATAGCTCTAAGATCTTTTTTCCTTGTGGAAGATAGATGAGCAAAATAATCAACCTATTAAAATTTGAAGACCCAAAAAATTCTTCCAATGTATCATTTCTGGATCCAATAGAATTCATAGGTATAGGAAGAAGCCCCGTCAAGGAGAGATTTTTTCTTATGACCATATTTCGATTATAAGCTATTTAGGACTGTCACGCCCCGAACCCCAACGGGCTCGTGACACCCCTTCGACGGTCGTATTGAACGCGACGTCCCAAGACGCGTCGCCGACCCAAAAGAAACACTCGCACGAGTATGCAAGCGGAAGCAAATTTAAAACAACCCAGACAATAAAATATGACAAATGGGTAACAATAAAGCAAACCAAGTAAATACATAACATACTCGGCATAACTTGTAGCATTCACAAATACACAACAACAACCCAAGCTACTAACTTAAAACCACAATTGTCAAAAGAGGGCGGTAGTTTGTAAGCTTAACTCTTCTATTAAAAGGGGGCACACAAAACATGGGGTAACTTGACCCGTCCACCATTCCTGAGATACCCTGGTGGCGTCTCCAATCAATCACGATCGCGGATCTGAAAATAGTTATATAATAACCGTGAGAACGAGTCTCAATAAGCAATACCCTAAACCCCACCTAGGCCAATGCGTACCCAGACGAGTCTCAACATGATATCTAACAATCGATACACTAGAACTCACATAAACATACATACCTCGCCTCCATTCACACGCCAACTCTGCATAATAGTCAAATCACATTAATGCATCCAGCATAACTCATATTCAAAGCACACAAGGAAATTTCCCTTGCATCATACAACAATACTCGCGCGTGTCTCGATTATAAGGTAAAATCACTTGGGCACGTCCCATACCATGCCTAGCAGTATTCACCCCATAATCAAACACTATACAACATGCGTGGTCCAGCCAACTTTCTCACGACCTCCCAGGCCCTTTCACACTGCCCGCGTAAACACGCCTCAGGCCCATTCTCACGACCTGCGTAAACACGCCTCAGGTCCATTCTCACGACCCGCGCCACTGCGCCTCAGGTCCATTCTCACTGCCCACACCACTGCGCCTTAGGCCCAATCTCACAGCCCGATCTACTGCGCCTCAGGCTCAGCCCTCCGATCAATCCGGGCTCAGTCCCGCGTAACCATGCCTCAGGACATTTCTTTCTTTCCAATGACCCGCGTAACCTACGCCTCAGGTCTAACTCACCTTCCACAGCCAAGCACATGTGTCGCATAATGCATTCATTCAATATCCATGTCATTCACAAGCCCAAATATCGCTCAAACGTACAAATCTTACCCACAAATCAATTCAGCCCGCACACGCCACACAATTCCACCAATTCCATGCCAATCACATAATCGAACCACACCTTAATAAGCTCAATCGACAATCATCCCAATCAATCCATGCAAATATCAATCTCATTCCGGAAAGCATTACAATCTAACCACATTGCACAACCATCAATCTAACACATTGCACATACTCAATTTCAAGTCATGAGCTCGCCACACTAGCCCACCAATCCGGCGTTCAAGCCGGCCACATTCAAGCATCCAATTTCACCCACAAATACCACAACAATCCGATCATCACACCCACATAAATCAGCCACTAATTATGCCACATAATCATCACAATTTAATCTACCAATTAACCACATTTATAAAATGGCCTTAACCCAAGTTTATTCACTAAACCGGTACTAATCACACCCTAAACAAGTCTAAAAATACCTATTATACTAAGTAAGGTTTAGGAAGTCAGTTACTTAAGTCCAAGCCTAAGAAATCCCACAAGGGCAGCCAAGAGACCGGTAGGGGCAGCGGCTGACTCGGCACGAGCGCGGGTCAAACGGGCGCGCTGATTGGCCAACACGGGCACGGTGGCCGAACGGCGTGCCCGGCGCACGGGCGCGGTGGGCGAACGGCATGCCTGGCGCACGGGCGCAGTGGCCGAGCAGAGAGCCTGGGGCGCACTGGCGAGCTGGACGGGCGACGTGCCTGGGCGACAGGCCGGCTGGATGGGCGACGTATTAGGCTGTCCGGCCACGGCTGGGCAGTGGCCTGACAGTCCGGCCACGACTAGGCAGCGGCCTGGGCTGCTTGGCCGGCGAGCTGGCTAGCCGGCTGGCTGGGTTACTCGGCTGGCTGAATGGTAGGGCGGCGGCGAGCAGGTGCGACGGCGACGACATGGAAGGGAGGGGGAAGTCAGCCGGGGGTGGTGATGGCGAGAGAGAGAGAGAGAGAGAGGGAGCTGGGGGCAGCATGGGCTTGGCCGGAGCAAAGACAGCTGCGTCGTCGCCGGAGTAGCAGAGCGACGGCGACAAGACGAGCGACTGTTGGCGAGACCCGCGGCGGAGAGCTACTGGGCAAGCGGCCGGGGCAGCACGGCGGCGGCTACGAGCTCGGCCAGAACAGGGAGAGGCCGGGGGAAGAGAAAAATAGGGGGAGAGGGGAGGCTGCACGGTGGTCGGGGCAGCACGGCGAGCGGCGGGACGGACGGCGTGGCAGCTGGCGGTGTGGCGGTGCTAAGTGAGCGGCCGGCGACGGGGCGTGCGGCGACGACTGGTCGGGTGAGCAGAAGCAGAAGCAGGAGCAGTCAGGCGGAAGAGAAGGAGAAGAAGAAGAAGAGAAAAGAAGAAAGAAGAAAAGAAAAGAAAGAAAAGGAAGAGAGAGTGTCACCCCCCGCACCCTACGAGCGCGCGGTCATCCCTCGATGGTCGATCATTGAACGCGACGTCCCAGGACGCGTCGCCGACCCAAACGAAACACCCAACAATAAAAGCAAGCGGAAGCTAAACTAATTAACCCAGACAATAAACAATGACAAAGGGATAGTACGAAACAATAATTGCATACCATCATAAAGTAGTCACTATACAAAATGATAGCTCGGGCTACCAATTTAGAACCACAGTTTTCAAAAGGGGGCGGTGGATGACAAACTTATCTCCTCTACAAAAGGTACTCAAAAGACAGGGTAAATGATCTACTCTTCAATCCCTGTGGTGCTCTGGCGGCGTCTCCGAATCGATTACGGTCGCGGATCTGAAATGGTTATATAATAACCGTGAGAACGAGTCTCAATAAGCAACCCCCTAAACCCCACGTAGGCCAATGCGTACCCAGACAAGTCAGACATGCAATCTACCCCATAACATATAAAATTCGCATCATTGTACTTACCTCGCCATCAAGTCCATGCCAACTCTACACGTTAGTCGTCACGTGATAAGGCAATAATAGTAATTAAATAACACATCACAAATCGCTCAAACACCAACCACGCTTTCACTCAATCACTCCAACTAATTCAACCAGTCAATTCAATCACACTCAATTCGCATGCGTGGCCGAGCAACTTTCTCACGACCTCCCAGGTCCTTTCACACGGCCCGCGTCAACACGCCTCAGGCCAGCCCTCAGATCAAGCCGGGCTCAGTCCCGCGTAACCACGCCTCAGGACATTTCTCTCGACCCGCGTAACCACGCCTCAGGTCATTACTTGCCTTTCTAGCCACACCCACGTAACCACGCCTCAGGTTGGCAGCCCTCAGATCAAGCCGGGCTCAGTCCCGCATAACCACGCCTTAGGACATTTCTCTCGACTCGCGTAACCACGCCTCAGGTCATCACTTGCCTTTCTAGCCACACCCGCGTAACCACGCCTCAGGTTGGCAGCCCTCAGATCAAGCCGGGCTCAGTCCCGCGTAACCACGCCTTAGGACATTTCTCTCGACCCGCGTAACCACGCCTCAGGTCATCACTTGCCTTTCTAGCCACACCCGCGTAACCACGCCTCAGGTTGGCAGCCCTCAGATCAAGCCGGGCTCAGTCCCGCGTAACCACGCCTCAGGACATTTCTCTCATGCACATGCACCACCACACAATCTGTCATCTAACACGTCGTACATTTCACAATCAAATTACCAAGCTCACACCAATGTCAATCTGACACACTATAACAACCAATTTTAATTCACACTCCCCACATCAATCCACCGATTCGACATTCATGTCGGCACATTCAAATAATCCAATTCACCCACAAGCGCCACGACAATTCGATCGGGCATATTTATCTCGATCAATCACTAAATCAGCCGCACAATTATCGCCACAATAATTCACCAATTAAGCACAATCGGTCTAATTAGCCCACACCTAATTAAATTCCTAAGCCGGTACTAAATTTCACCCTAAACAAGTCTAAAAATACCCAAAGTACTAGGTAGGGTTTAGGAAGTCACTTACCTAAGTTTGGCCCGGGAAAAGTCGGCTCGGGCCCAAAATGGCCCGGGTGAATGCGATCCGGATTGGGCGCGGGCGTGGGCCAACAGGCGCGGTGGCCGGCCAATGCGGGCATAATGGCCGATCGGCGTGCCTCGGGTGCGCGGGCGCGATGGCCGTGCGGCGTGCCAAAGGCGCACGGGCGAACGGACAGACGAAGCGACGCGCCTAGTCGGACGGGCGACGCGCTGGACGGACGGGCACAGGCGCCGGGCGAGCCGGCCACGGCGCTCGGCCATGGGCACGGCCCTCGGCCACGGGCACAAGGCTCGGCCACGGGCTCGGCCACGGGCACACGCACGGGCACGGGCGCGGGAACGGGCACGGCGACGGACGCGCGGCTTGGTCGCGTGGGCGGCAGGCCGGCTACGGCACGGGGCTGGCTGGTCGGGCTGGGCTGGCCGTTGGCGGCGGCGGCCGACGGCAGCGGCAGCGGCGGCGGCGACGAGCGTGAAACAGGAGAAAGAGAGTGAGCCGGAGGGGGTGAGGGTGAGGGTGAGGAGAGAGGGGATCGGGGCGAGGGGGAGAGATGGCGGACCGGCGGTGAGCTGGCCGGGCGAAATGGCGCGATGGAGGGCCGGCCGGCGGCAATAATGACGGGGGACGGGCCGGGCGATGTGGCGGCGACTCGCGGCGGCAGCGGTGGGCCAGAACAGGGACGGTCGAGCTCGAGATCGGCGAGCTCCCTAGGTGCACGAACAAACGAGCGGCGAAGGCGACGGGCCGAGCTCCCGCGGCAGCGAGGGGACAGAGAGCGGAGCAAGGCGGCCAATTTAGGCAGCGTAGCCGGGCCGAGACGAGACGGTGGCGGCGAGCGAGCTCGCGCGCTTGGGAAGGAAGGGAGGCGGCGTCGGGCGGGGCTATCGGGCGACACGGCTGCGCGCGAGGAAGACGGCGGCGGCGCTCGGCGGTTAGGCGGGCTCGGGCGGCGGTCGGCCGGGCGAGCGGGGAGCGGGCGAAGCGGGAACCGGACGCCGGCGAAGAACAAGGAAAAGAAAGAAGAAGAAAGGAGAAGAAGGAAGAGAGAAGGAAGGAGAGAGAGAAGAAGTGTGTCGGGGGGTTGGTCCGCATGGGGAAGACGTGCGCGCAGAGGAGGAAAGAGAGAGGGAAAGAAGGAGAGAGAGAGAGAACAGACGTGATGATGGAGGGGGGTGAACGTGCGCGGAGGGGACGTTGCACGGGGGTGGGTGGCGCGGCGCAGAGGAGAAAGGAGAGAGAGAGAAAGAAAAATCTAATATTTATCCTCGAGCGCGAACCAACGGACACGGTTCAAACTAAATATTATTCTAACTGTCGCGATTCAAACCCGGAAAAAGATCTAACTGTTCCCGAAAAATCCCAAACAATAATATAAGACAACGGGCCAAAATAAAATAACTCGAAACACACTACTAGGTAGGTCTACCAGTCCAAATTCGCACCCGGTCCAAAATTTCACTTTTCCACTATTCCTGGCAATCTCGAGGCTGGCCACAATAATATCGACACTATCCAATTAAATTCTTCCCGAAACTCCCGAAAATCGACTGCCAAGTTTGGAGTCTAAATAACGGCCAAATTCGATCAAGTGCGATTCTAGCGAAATCTCTAATTTTAAAAACAATAACCCAGGAGTGATCAGTTCCGGGCGAGATTTTATTATAAGCGCACTGACGAATTACACGTTTTATAAATCCCAAAAATGGGCCAAAATCCGGAATGTCACAACTCTTCCCCCCTTACAAAAATTTCGTCCTCGAAATTTACAATCCAACTCAACTATACAAACAAGTGGGGGTATTGGTGTCGCATCAACTCTTCACTTTCCCACGTCGCACCTTCAGTTCCATGGTGCTCCCAAATCACCTTGACCATCGGAATTTTCTTGTTCCGCAGCACTCTTTCTATTCTCGTCCTCGATCCGAACGGCTTTTCCACATACGACACTGCGTCGTCCATGTCTATCTCTTCGTAGTTCAAGACGTGGGTCGGGTCCGGTTCATACTTTCTTAACATTGACACGTGGAATACGTTGTGCACTTGAGACAAATTTGGTGGTAGCGCGAGACGGTAGGCCAGGGTACCAATTCTCTCTAAGACCTCGAATGGGCCCACGTACCTCGGGCTCAACTTCCCTTTCTTACCAAACCGAGATAATCCTCTCATAGGCGATACCTTGAGGAAAACGTGGTCCCCCACTTGAAATTCCAAAGGCCTACGTCTCCGGTCCGTATAATTCTTTTGGCGGCTCTGAGCGGTCTTAAGCCTATCCCGAATTACCTTGACTGCTTTTCGCCGATTGCTTGAACCAACTCGGGACCCGTGATGCTCCTCTCACCAACTTCATCCCAACAAACCGGTGTTCGCAAGCCCCGCCATAAAGTGCGCCTCGAATGGTGCCATTCTGATACTTTGCTGGTAGCTATTGTTGTAGGTGAATTTCACCAAATGTAGCTGTTCCTCCCAACCACCCTTAAAATCCAAAACACATGCTCGCAGCATGTCTTCCAAGGTCCGAATCGTCCTTTCGGGACCGGCCATCCGTCCTGGGGATGATAGGCCGTGCTAAACAAGAACTTCGTTCCTAATGCCGCATGAAGACTTTTCCAAAAGACGGCGTAAATTTAGGATCCCTGGCCTCAAGTGATTGTCACCGGCACTCCGTGCAGACGGACTATTTGTCGCACGTAAATCTCGGCATACCTTTCCAAGGCGAAGTCCTTTCGTACAGGTAGAAAATGTGCTGACTTTATCAATCGGTCGACTACCACCCAAATCGAATCATGACCCCTTTGACTTCTCGGTAATCCCATTACAAAGTCCATCGTGATGTGTTCCCATTTCCACTCGGGAATTTCCAATGGCTGCAACATACCACCCGGCTTACAATGTTGTGCCTTCACTTGCTGACATGTTAAACACTTGGCCACGTGCTTGGCTACGTCCACTTTCATGCCGTTCCACCAATAATGCTGTCGCAAGTTCCGATACATTTTCGTACTACCCGGGTGAATACCGTAATTGCTACGGTGTGCTTCGCACAAAATCTCTTCCTTCGCCGTATCACTTGGGTACACATAACCGTCCACGGAACTTTAGAATTCCATCCTCGGATACCTGAAAATCTGATTTCCTTTTTGTGGCATCCATACTCAAAATCTTCTGAGTCTCCGGGTCCGTCGATTATAAAGCCTTAATCTTAGTCTGTATTTCTGGTTCAATCCTCAGCGCTGCAAGTAGACTCGAGACATGACTCACTTCAAACTTAAATTCTGAATCCCGAACTCCCTCCAACAGAGTCCACTCCTTGACCATTATATGCGCGATGCTCGATTTCCGACTCAGTGCATCCGCTACCTTATTAGCTTTTCCAGGGTGATACATAATCTCGTAGTCGTAATCCTTAAGGAGTTCCATCCAACGGCGCTGTCTCATATTTAATTCCTTTTGGGAGAACAAGTACCTTAAACTTTGATGGTCCGTATAAATCTGAAATTTCTCCCCACACAGGTAGTGTCTCCAAATCTTAAGAGCGAAAATAATCACGGCCAATTCCAAGTCATGCGTCGGATAGTTCTGCTCGTGTGGCCTCAACTGTCGCGATGCGTATGCCACTACTTTCCCGTGTTGCATTAGCACGCATCCCAATCCTCTTAACAACGCGTCACTGTAAATCTCATATCCCCCCGGGCCTGACGGGATCGTTAACACTGGCGCGGTCGTCAATCTCTGTTTTAATTCTTGGAAGCTCCTTTCGCACTTATCCGTCCATTTAAACCTCATCTTCTTCTTTAGTAACCGCGTCAACGGCGTCGCTAATGCCGAAAACTTCTCCACGAAGCGTCTATAATAATCTGCTAGTCCGAGGAAGCTCCGAACCTCGGTTACTGTTGTCGGTCTCGGCCAATTCGTGACGGCTTCAATCTTTGTCGGGTCCACCGCAATTCCTTCTCCGGATATCACATGTCCTAAGAACGCCACTTGGTGAAGCCAGAATTCGCACTTACTGAACTTAGCGTAGAGTGCGTGTTCCCTTAAGGTCCGTAGAACCTTTTCCAAATGTACCTCGTGCTCGGCGGAACTCTTTGAATACACCAGAATATCATCTATGAACACGATCACAAACTGATCTAAAAATTCCTTGAATACCCGATTCATTAAATCCATAAAGGCTGCAGGGGCGTTCGTCAGTCCAAACGGCATTACCGTAAACTCATAGTGTCCATACCTCGTCCTAAATGCCGACTTCGGCACGTCCTCCTTCTTGATCCTCAATTGGTGATAGCCAGTCCTCAGATCGATTTTTGAAAACACCGACGCCCCTTGCAACTGGTCAAATAGGTCATCAATCCTTGGCAACGGATACTTATTCTTAATGGTCACCTGGTTCAATTGTCTGTAGTCAATGCACAACCTCAAGGATCCATCCTTTTTCCTCACAAATAACACTGGCGCTCCCCATGGAGACGCACTAGGGCGAATGAAGCCTTTGTCCAACAACTCTTGCATTTGGACTTTTAATTCCTTCAATTCCGACAGTGACATCCTATAGGGTGCTTTCGAGATCGGTTCCGTCCTTGGGGCTAACTCAATCGCGAACTCCACTTCTCGATCAGGTGGCAGTCCCGGCAATTCCTGAGGAAAGACATCGGGAAAGTTGCACACCACGGCTATGTCTTCTAGTCTCGGCTCTCCAGCCGTCGAATCGATTACATTTGCCAGAAATCCTTGGTACCCTTCATCCAACAGCTTTGTTACCTCGAGCGATGAAATCCAGGAGATCGAGGTTCCTCCTCGGTTTCCCACAAACTCAAATCTAGGATGTCCAAATGGATTAAACTGGATCACCCCGCTACACACCCATAACGACTCTGCTTGACTAGCCACCCATACCAATAATCACATCGAAGTCATGCATACATAATACCGCCAAATCTATCCTTCCTTCTCTATCACCAATCACTATTTTACAATCGGGACACCCAAACGTAATCAGCACTTTATCATTCAGCGGAGTAGTCACACACAGCATAACATCAAGCAATTTTGGCTCAATCCCAGATAATTCAACGAACTGCTCAGATATAAATGAATGCGACGCCCCCGGATCAAACAAGGCATAAGCAGCATGATCACAGAGAGAGACCGTACCTGTGACCACGCCAGGCGCGTCCTGAGCCTCCCTCCTTGCCATTGCATATACCCGTCCTTGGGCCGGCGGCCGATTCTGAGTGGCCGGCTGGATAGCTCTAATTTGATTTCCATTCCGGGGCGGCGGCGGCGGCGGCGGCAGAAGTGCAGGTGACCCGGCCTTCTTGTTGTTTGGACATTCTCTCATCTTATGGCCCCTTCCACCACATGTAAAACATGCTCCGCCCCTATTTGGGCAAGGTCCATTCCCGTGTTTTCCACCACACAACCTACACGGGGCGTTACGTAACGGTTTGGCTTCCCGATATTCCTCCGAGCGGGTGGAACGAAGCGACTATTTCCCGTCATGGGTCCTTTCCCCGGTTGACGGTTGTCCCTAGCCGGGGCATACCGCGATCCAGAAGCGGCAGCTCGATCCGTCTGATCTCGCTCAATTGCCTGAGCCCTTTCATATATCTCATTGTAGCCTCTCAAGTTCAACGAGATCATCTGATTGCGAAGGTCCGGCTTCAGCCCATCCCGGAACCTCCTAGCTTTGTCCATCGGGTCCTCCACCATCCTGGGGGCAAATTTGGACAGTCTTGCGAACTCGGCCTCATACTGATCTACCGATCTCTGACCTTGGCGGAGCCCCATAAATTCAGCCAATTTCTGTTCTCGGGCACTTTCCGAGAAATACTTGCGTTGAAGGTCTCGGTAAAAACAATCCAATTCGGGGCAGTACCAGCGGGGAATACTTGACCTCTGGTGGCCCTCCACCAATCACTTGCATTATTCTGAAGCTGATAGACTGCTAGCGTCACTCTCTCTTCCTCAGTACACCCCAGCACCTCAAAAGCTTTCTTTAGCTCTTCTACCCATCTTGGTGCAGCCTCGGGGTCGCCTCTCCCATCAAACTTCGGGGGTTTCAACCTCAGAAATTGCTCAACTAGCTTGGACATCGGCCTGTTCGCATTTACTCGCACTATACCCGGATTTCCACTAATCACATTATTCCCCTGATTTCCATTATTCCCTATGATCTCACCGGGCATGGCAGCCCGATGATCAAGCCGCTCCTTTCTCCCGTCCGTCTACCCGGATAATAATCCCGCTTCCTCAAGTACCCTCCACACTTCATCCAACTGGGATCCCCACAACTCCAATTGCGGGCTATACGACCTCGACCTCGACCTCTACCTCGACCTCGACCGCTCATCTTACCGGTCCTCACAAGGCTCACCTGCTACATTCCACGCAGGAATTAGAAACATAGGCCAACTATACCAGTCTAAGCCCTAGGCAGTGCATCACAACACATTTCATTAAGCAGGCAGCCAACCACAACAACACCCAATCACAACCAACAGAGTTCGTGCACTTACCTCAAGTCCTGACGCACCTGCACCTCACATAATATTGCATAAAAACCACTCAGCAATCACAATCATACAGTCTGGGATACGCATGACACACAAGACTCTCTAACTGACTACCCCAAAGTCACCGCTCCTTATCACTCCAGGTTTCGACCACTTGGATCGAGCTGACCTTGCTCTGATACCAAATCAACGGGGATGTCACGCCCCGCACCCTACGAGCGCGCGGTCATCCCTCGATGGTCGATCATTGAACGCGACGTCCCAGGACGCGTCGCCGACCCAAACGAAACACCCAACAATAAAAGCAAGCGGAAGCTAAACTAATTAACCCAGACAATAAACAATGACAAAGGGATAGTACGAAACAATAATTGCATACCATCATAAAGTAGTCACTATACAAAATGATAGCTCGGGCTACCAATTTAGAACCACAGTTTTCAAAAGGGGGCGGTGGATGACAAACTTATCTCCTCTACAAAAGGTACTCAAAAGACAGGGTAAATGATCTACTCTTCAATCCCTGTGGTGCTCTGGCGGCGTCTCCGAATCGATTACGGTCGCGGATCTGAAATGGTTATATAATAACCGTGAGAACGAGTCTCAATAAGCAACCCCCTAAACCCCACGTAGGCCAATGCGTACCCAGACAAGTCAGACATGCAATCTACCCCATAACATATAAAATTCGCATCATTGTACTTACCTCGCCATCAAGTCCATGCCAACTCTACACGTTAGTCGTCACGTGATAAGGCAATAATAGTAATTAAATAACACATCACAAATCGCTCAAACACCAACCACGCTTTCACTCAATCACTCCAACTAATTCAACCAGTCAATTCAATCACACTCAATTCGCATGCGTGGCCGAGCAACTTTCTCACGACCTCCCGAGGTCCTTTCACACGGCCCGTCAACACGCCTCGAGCCGGCCCTCGAGATCAAGCCGGGCTCGGTCCCGCGTAACCACGCCTCAGGACATTTCTCTCGACCCGCGTAACCACGCCTCAGGTCATTACTTGCCTTTCTAGCCACACCCGCGTAACCACGCCTCAGGTTGGCAGCCCTCAGATCAAGCCGGGCTCAGTCCCGCGTAACCACGCCTGAGGACATTTCTCTCGACCCGCGTAACCACGCCTCAGGTCATCACTTGCCTTTCTAGCCACACCCGCGTAACCACGCCTCAGGTTGGCAGCCCTCAGATCAAGCCAGGCTCAGTCCCGCGTAACCACGCCTCAGGACATTTCTCTCGACCCGCATAACCACGCCTCAGGTCATCACTTGCCTTTCTAGCCACACCCGCGTAACCACGCCTCAGGTTGGCAGCCCTCAGATCAAGCCGGGCTCAGTCCCGCGTAACCACGCCTCAGGACATTTCTCTCATGCACATGCACCACCACACAATCTGTCATCTAACACGTCGTACATTTCACAATCAAATTACCAAGCTCACACCAATGTCAATCTGACACACTATAACAACCAATTTTAATTCACACTCCCCACATCAATCCACCGATTCGACATTCATGTCGGCACATTCAAATAATCCAATTCACCCACAAGCGCCACGACAATTCAGTCAGGCATATTTATCTCAGTCAATCACTAAATCAGCCGCACAATTATCGCCACAATAATTCACCAATTAAGCACAATCAGTCTAATTAGCCCACACCTAATTAAATTCCTAAGCCGGTACTAAATTTCACCCTAAACAAGTCTAAAAATACCCAAAGTACTAGGTAGGGTTTAGGAAGTCACTTACCTAAGTTTGGCCCGGGAAAAGTCGGCTCGGGCCCAAAATGGCCCGGGTGAATAGTACCGGAATGGGCACGAGCGTGGGCCAACAGGCGCGGTGGCCGGCCAATGCGGGCACAATAGCCGATTGGCGTGCCTGGTGCGCGGGCGCGATGGCCGTGCGGCGTGCCAAAGGGGCGCACGGGCGAGCACGGACGAGCGGCGCGCCTAGTCGGACGGGCGACGCGCCTCGGTCGGACGCGCACGCGCGGCGAGCTAGGCCACGGCACGCTCGGCCATGGGCACGCCCTCGGCCACGGCACAAGGCTCGGCCACGGGCTCGGCCACGGGCACACGCACGGGCACGGGCACGGGCGCGGGAACGGGCACGGCGACGGGCGCGCGGCTTGGTCGCGCTGGGCGACGAGCCGGCTACGGCCCGGGCCGGGCTGGCCTGGCCGGGCCGGGCCGGGCGGCGGGCGGCGACCGGCAAGCCGACGCGGCGGCGACGGCCGAACAGGGGAGAAAGAGAGTGAGCCGGAGGGGTGAGGGTGAGGGTGAGGGAGAGAGGGATTGGGTGAGGGGAGAGATGGCGGACCGGCGGTGAGCCGGCTCTGGCCGAGCGGCGATGAAGGAGCCGGCCGGGCAGGCAGAAGACAGACGGGGACGGGCTGGGCGACGTGCGGCGACTTGCGCAGCGGCGGTGGGCCGGCACGGGGACGGCCGAGCTCGGGATCGGCGAGCTCCCAGTGCACGAACAAACGAGCGGCGAAGACGACGGGCCGAGCTCCGCGGCGGCGAGCCGGATGCCGACAGAGCGGAGCAAGGCGGCCGGCCGGGCAGCCGCGGCCGAGACAGTAGCAGGCGGCGAGCCGAGCTCGCGCGCTTGGGAAGGAAGGGAGGCGGCGTCGGGGCGGGGCCATCGAGCAACACGGCGGCGCGAGGAAGACGGCGGCGGCGCTCGGCGGTCAGGCGGGCTCGGGCGTTGGTCGGCTGGGCAAGCAGGAGTGGGCCGAAGCAGAACCAGACGCCGGCGAAGAACAAGGAAAAGAAAGAAGAAGAAAGGAGAAGAAGGAAGAGAGAAGGGAGGAGAGAGAAAAAGTGTGTCAGGGGGGGTTGGTCTGCATGGGGAAGACGTGCGCGCAGAGGAGGAAAGAGAGAGGGAAAGAAGGAGAGAGAGAGAGAATAGACGTGATGATTGAGGGGGGTGAACGTGCGCGGAGGGGACGTTGCACGGGGGTGGGTGGCGCGGCGCAGAGGAGAAAGGAGAGAGAGAGAAAGAAAAAGCTAATATTTATCCTCGAGCGCGAACGAACGGACACGGTTCAAACTAAATATTATTCTAACTGTCGCTATTCAAACCCGGAAAAAGATCTAACTGTCCCCGAAAAATCCCAAACAATAATATAAGACAACGGGCCAAAATAAAATAACTCGAAACACACTACGAGGTAGGTCTACCAGTCCAAATTCGCACCCGGTCCAAAATTTCACTTTTCCACTATTCCTGGCAATCTCGAGGCTGGCTACAATAATATCGACACTATCCAATTAAATTCTTCCCGAAACTCCCGAAAATCGACTGCCAAGTTTGGAGTCTAAATAACGGCCAAATTCGATCAAGTGCGATTCTAGCGAAATCTCTAATTTTAAAAACAATAACCAAGGAGTGATCAGTTCCGGGCGAGATTTTATTATAAGCGCACTGACGAATTACACGTTTTATAAATCCCAAAAATGGGCCAAAATCCGGAATGTCACAGAGAGAGAGGGGGACAGTCTGCATGGGCAGAGGACGAGTGGACGTGAGCGTGAGAGGGGGGAGGGGACGCAGCAGAGAGAGGAGAGAGAGAGAGAGAGAGGGAAAGTCAAATAAAATACTCAAGTGCGATCCGACGGTCTTCGTTCAAACCCGAAATCGATCCAACGGCCCACGAAAATCCCTAATTAATAACTTAGGAAAAAGGGCCAAAAGAAAATAACCCAAAACACACTACGAGGGAGGTCTACTAGTCCAAATTCACACCCGGTCAAAATTTCACTTTCCACATATCCCGGGTAATATCGAGGCTGGCTACAATAATATCGACACCGTCCAATTAAATTCGTCCCGGAACTCCAAGAAATTCGACACTAAAGTTTGGGCTCTAAATAACGGCCAAATTCGATCGAGTGCGATTCTAGCGAAATCTCTAATTTAAAAATAACCCAAGAGTGATAAGTTCCGAGCGAGATTTTATTATAAGCGCACTGAAGAAATACACGTTTTATAAATCCCAAAAATGGGCCGAAATTCGGAATGTCACAACTCTTCCTCCCTTACAAAAATTTCGTCCTCGAAATTTACAATCCAACCCAACTATTCGAACAAATGGGGGTATTGGTGTCGCATCAACTCTTCGCTTTCCCATGTCGCACCTTCGGTTCCATGATGCTCCCAAATTACTTTGACAATCGAAATCGTCTAGTTCCGCAACACTCGTTCCATTCTGTCCTCAACTCTTACTAGCCTTTCCACGTACGACACTCTGTCATCCATGTCTATTTCTTCATAATTCAGCACGTAGGTCGGATCCGGTTCGTACTTCCTTAATATAGACACGTGGAATACATTGTGAACTTGGGATAAATTCGGCGGTAGCGCGAGACGATAAGCCAAGGTGCCAATTCTCTTTAAGACCTCAAATGGACCTACATACCTCGGGCTCAACTTCCCTTTCTTACCGAACCGTGACAATCCTTTCATCGGCGATACTTTGAGGAAAACGTGGTCCCCCACTTGAAATTCCAAAGGCCTACGTCTCCAGTCTGCAGAATTCTTTTGGCGGCTCTGAGCAGTCTTAAGCCTATCCCGAATCACCTTGACTGTTTCGACTGACTGCTGAACCAACTCGAGACCCGTGATGCTCCTCTCACCAACTTCGTCCCAAAAAATCGGTGTTCTGCAAGCTCTGCCACATAGCGTTTCAAATGGTGCCATTCTGATACTCTGCTGGTAGCTATTGTTGTAGGCAAATTCAACCAAATGCAACTCTTCTTCCCAACTACCATTAAAATCCAATACACACGCTCGCAGCATGTCTTCCAAAGTCTGAATCGTCCTTTCAGACTGGCCATCCTTTTGGGGATGATAGGCCGTGCTAAACTGTAACTTCGTTCCTAATGCCGTACGAATACTTTTCCAAAAAGGCGGTAGTAAATTTAGGATCACGGTCTGAAGTGATTGTCACTGGCACTCCGTGCAGACGGACTATTTGTCGCACGTAAATCTCAGCATACCTTTCCAAGGCGAAGTCCTTTCGCACTGGCAGAAAATGTGCTGATTTTGTCAATCGGTCAACTACTACCCAAATCGAATCATGACCCCTTTGACTTCTCGGTAATCCCATCACAAAGCCCATCGTGATGTGTTCCCATTTCCACTCGGGAATTTTCAATGGCTGCAACATTCTACCCGGCTTGCAATGTTGTGCCTTTACTTGCTGACATGTTAAACACTTAGCCACGTGCTTGGCTACATCCACTTTCATGCTGTTCCATCAATAATGTTGTCGCAAGTTCTGATACATCTTCGTACTGCCCGGGTGAATACTAATAATTACTACGGTGTGCTTTAGACAAAATCTCCTCCTTAAGTTCTGCATCATTGGGCACACACAACCGTCCACGGAACTTCAGAATCCCATCCTCGGATACCTGAAAATCCGATTTCCTTTTTGTGACCTCCATACCCAGAATCTTCTGAATCTCCTGGTCCGTCGATTGAAAAGCCTTAATCTTAGTCTGGATTTCCGGGTCAATTCTCAATGCTGCAAGCAGACTTGAGACATGACTCACTTCAAACTTAAATTCCGAATCCCGAACTCCCTCCAACAGAGTCCATTCCTTGACCATCATATGCGCGGTGCTCGATTTTCCGACTCAGTGCATCCGCTACTTTGTTAGCTTTTCTGGGATGATACATAATCTCGCAGTCATAGTCCTTAAGGAGTTCCATCCAACGGCGCTGTCTCATATTCAATTCCTTTTGGGAGAACAAGTACCTTAGACTTTGATGGTCCGTACAAATCTGAAATTTTTCCCCACACAGGTAGTGTCTCCAAATTTTAAGAGCGAAAATAATCGCAGCCAATTCCAAGTCATGCGTCGGATAATTCTGCTCATGCGGTCTCAATTGTCGCAATGCGTATGCCACTACTCTTCCGTGTTGCATTAGCACGCATTCCAATCCTCTTAGTGACGCATCGCTGTAAATCTCATATCCTCCCGGACCTGATGGGATCGTCAACACTGGCGTGGTCGTCAACCTCTGCTTTAACTCTTGAAAACTCTTTTCGTACTTATCTGTCCATTCAAACCTCGTTTCCTTCTTTAGTAACCGCGTCAGCGGCATTGCCGATGCCGAAAACCTTTCCACGAAACGTCGGTAATAACCCGCTAAACTCAAGAAACTCCGAACCTCGGTTACCGTTGTCGGCCTCGGCCAATTCATGACAGCTTCGATCTTTGTCGGGTCCACTGCAATTCCTTCTCCGGATATCACATGTCCTAAAAATGCCACTCGACGAAGCCAAAACTCGCACTTACTGAACTTAGCGTAGAGTGTATGTTCTCATAAGGTCCGTAGAACCTTTTCCAAATGTACCTCATGCTTGGCGAAACTCTTTGAATACACCAGAATATCGTCTATGAATACGATCACAAACTGATCTAGAAATTTCTTGAATACCCGATTCATTAAATCTATAAAGGCTGCAGGGGCGTTCGTCAGTCCAAACGGCATCACCGTGAACTCGTAGTGTCTATATCTCGTCCTAAATGCTGACTTCGGCATGTCCTCCTTCTTGATCCTCAATTGGTGATAGCCAGTCCTCAAATCGATCTTAGAAAACACTGACGTCCCTTGCAACTGATCAAATAGGTCATCAATCCTTGGCAACGGGTACTTATTCTTAATAGTCACCTGGTTCAGTTGTCTGTAGTCAATGCACAACCTCAATGATCCATCCTTTTTCCTCACGAATAATACTGGCGCTCCCTATGGCGACGCACTCGGGCGAATGAAGCCTTTATCCAATAACTCTTGCATTTGGACTTTCAATTCTTTCAATTCCGACAGTGACATCCTATAAGGTGCTTTCGAGATCGGTTCCGTCCCTGGGGCTAACTCAATCACGAACTCCACTTCTCGATCAGGTGGCAGTCCCGGCAATTACTGGGGAAAGACATCGGGAAAGTTGCATACCACGGCTATGTCGTCTAGCCTCGGCTCTCCAGCCGTCGAATCAACTACATTTGCCAGAAATCCTTGCCACCCTTCATCCAATAGCTTTGTTACCTCGAGCGACGAAATCCAAGAGATCGAGGTTCCTCCTCGGTTTCCCACAATCCCTCCTCGGTTTCCCACAAACTCGAATCTAGGATGTCAACCGGATTAAATTGGATCACCCTGCTATTACAGTCCATAACAGCTCTCTGTTTAACTAGCCAGTCTATACCGATAATCACATCAAAGTCATGCATAGATAAAACCGCCAAATCTATCATTCCTTCCCTATCGCCAATCACTATCTTACAATTGAGACATCCAAACGCAATCAGCACTTTATCATTTAGCGGAGTAGTCACACACAGTATAACGTCAAGCGGTTTTGGCTCAATCCCAGATAATCTAACGAACTGCTCAGATATAAATGAATGCGACGCCCCCGGATCAAACAAAGCATATGCAGCATGATCACAGAGAGAGACCGTACCTGTGACCATGCCAGACGCGTCCTCAGCTTCCCTCCTTGCCATTGCATACACCCGTCCTTGGGCCGGTGGCCTATTCTGATTGGCCGGCTGGATAGCTCTAAACTGATTTCCATTCCGGGGCGGCGGCGGCGGTAGCGCAGGCGACCTAGCCTGTCCGTTGTTGGGGTAGTCCCTCGTCTGATGGCCCCTTCCACCGCATATAAAACATGCTCCGCCCTTATTTGGGCAAGGTCCATTCCCGTGTCTTCCTCCACATAGCCTATACGGGGCGTTCTGGTAACAGTTTGGCTTCTTGATATTCCTCCGAACGGGAGGGACAAAATGACTATTTCCCGCCATGGGTCTTTTCCCAAATTGACGGTTGTTCCTAGTCGGGGCACACCGCGATCCAGAAGCGGCAGCCCGATCCGTTTGATCTCGCTTAATTGCTTGAGAATTTCATAAATCTCATTATAGCCTCTCAAGTTCAATGAAATCATCTGACTGCGAAGGTCCGGCTTCAGCCCATCCCGGAACCTCCTAGCTTTATCCACCGGGTCCTCCACCATCTTGGGGGCAAATTTGGATAGCCTTGCGAACTCGGGCTCATACTGATCTACCAACCTCTGACCCTGGCGAAGTATCATGAATTCAGCCAATTTCTGTTCTCGGGCACTTTCCGAGAAATACTTACCGTTGAAGGTCTCGGTAAAAATAGCCCAATTCGGGGCAGTACCAGCGAGGAACACTTGACCTCTGGTGGCCCTCCACCAATCACTTGCATTATTCTGAAGCTGGTAGACTGCTAGCGTTACCTTCTCTTCCTCAGTACACCCCAGCACCTCGAAGGCCTTTTCTAGCTCTTCCACCCATCTTGGTACAGCCTCAGAATCGCCTCTCCCATCAAACTTCGGGGGTTTCAACCTCAGAAACTGTTCGACCAGCTTGGATATTGGCCTGATTGCATTTACTCGCACTAGACCAGGATTTCCACCAATCACATTATTCCCCTGATTTCCATTATTCCCAATAATCTCACTGGCAGCTACAACGGCGGCAGTAGCGCTCCTTTCCCCCGTTTGTCTACCCGATAATAATCCCGCTTCCTCAAGTGCCCTCCACATTTCATCTGACCTGGGATCCTCCACAACTCCAGCTTGTGGGGCTACACAACCTCGACCTCGACCTCGACTACTCATCTTACTGGTTCTCACAAATGCTCACCTGCTAAATTCCACGTAGGAATTAGAAACCTAGGCCAACTATACCAGTCTAAGCCCTAGGCAGTGAATCACAACACAATTCACTAAGCAGGCAGCCAAACACAAACAACACCTAATCACAACCAACAGAGTTCGTGCACTTACCTCCAGTCCTGACGCACCTGCACCATACATATTATTGCATCAAATCACTCAGCAATCACAATCAAATAGTCTGGGATACGCATGACACACGAGTCTCCCTAACTAACTACCCCAAAGTCATCGCTCCTTATCACTCCAGGCTTCGATCAACTTGGATCGAGCTGACCTTGCTCTGATACCAAATCAACCGGGGTGTCACGTCCCGAACCCCAACGGGCTCGCGACACCCCTTCGACGGTCGTATTGAACGCGACGTCCCAAGACACGTCGCCGACCCAAAAGAAACACTCACACGAGTATGCAAGCGGAAGCGAATTTAAAACAACCCAGACAATAAAATATGACAAAGGGGTAACAATAACGCAAACCAAGTAAATACATAACATACTCGGCATAACTTGCAGCATTCACAAAATACACAACAACAACCCAAGCTACTAACTTAAAACCACAATTGTCAAAAGAGGGCGGTGGTTTGTAAGCTTAACTCCACTATAAAAAGGGGGCACATAAAACATGGGGTAACTTGACTTGTCCTCCATTCCCGAGATATCCAGGTGGCGTCTCCAATCAATCACAGTCGCGGATCTGAAAATGGTTATATAATAACCGTGAGAACGAGTCTCAATAAGCAACACTCTAAACCCCACCTAGGCCAATGCGTACCCAGACGAGTCTCAACATGCAATCTAACAATCGACATACTAGAACTCACATAAACATACATACCTCGCCTCCATTCACACGCCAACTCTGCATAATAGTCAAATTACATTAATGCATCCAGCATAACTCATATTCAGAACACACAAGGAAATTTCCCATGCATAATACAACAACACTCGCGCGTGTCTCGATTATAGGGTAAAACCACTTGGGCACGTCCCATACCATGCCTAGCAGTATTCACCCCATAATCAAACACTATACAACATGCGTGGTCCAGCCAACTTTCTCACGACCTCCCAGGTCCTTTCACACTGCCCGCGTAAACACGCCTCAGACCCATTCTCACGAGCGCGGCTAACTCGGCACGAGCTCGGGCCAAACGGGCGCGCTGATTGGCCAACACGGGCGCGGTCGGCGAGCGGCGTGCCTGACGCAAGGGCGCGGTGGCCAAGCGGCACGCCTGGGGCGCACGGGCGAGTTGGACGGGCAACGTGCCTGGGCGACGGGCCGGCTGGATGGGCGACGTACTAGGCTGTCTAGCTACGGCTGGGCAGCGGCCTGGGCTGCTCGGCCGGCGAGCTGGCTGGACGACAGGGCGGTGGTGAGCAGGTGCGACGGCGACGATGACGACGCGGAGGGGAGGGGGAAGTCAGCCGAGGGTGGTGATGGCGAGAGAGAGAGATGGAGCTGGGGGCGACGGGGGCTCGGCTGGAGCAGGGACAGCTGCGTCGTCGCCAGAGTAGCAGAACTACGGTGACGAGACGAACGGCTGCTGGCGAGACCCGCGGCAGCGAGCTAACGAGCGACCGGGGCATCACGGCGGCGGCGACGAGCTCGGCCAGAACAGGGAGAGGCCGGGGAAGAGAAAACAGGGGGAGAGGGGAGGTTGCACGGTGGTCACGGCGGCATGGCGAGCGGCGGGATGGACTGCGCGGCGGCTGGCGGGACGGCGGCGACTGGTCGGGTGAGCAGAAGCAGAAGCAGGAGCAGTCGGGCGGAAGAGAGGGAGAAGAAGAAGAAGAGAAAAGAAGAAAGAAGAAAAGAAAAGAAAGAAAAGGAAGAGAAAGAGAGAGAGGGGACAGTTTGCATGGGCAGTGGGGGAGTGAACGTGAGAGGGGGGAGGGGACGCAAGAGAGAGAGAGAGAGAGAGAGAGAGAGAGAGAGAGAGAGAGAAAGTCAAATAAAATACTCAAGTGCGATCCGACGGTCCTCGTTCAAACCCAAAATCGATCCAACGGCCCACGAAAATCCCTAATTAATAACTTAGGAAAAAGGGCCAAAAGAAAATAACCCAAAACACACTACGAAGGAGGTCTACTAGTCCAAATCTGCACCCGGTCAAAATTTCACTTTCCACATATCCCGGGCAATATCGAGGCTGGCTAGAATAATATCGATACCGTCCAATTAAATTCGTCCTGGAACTCCAAGAAATTCGACACTAAAGTTTGGGCTCTAAATAAC
The DNA here is from genome assembly GCF_021117445.2 of Syzygium oleosum. Classification (NCBI taxonomy): domain Eukaryota; kingdom Viridiplantae; phylum Streptophyta; class Magnoliopsida; order Myrtales; family Myrtaceae; genus Syzygium; species Syzygium oleosum. Next base: position 654,144 of record NW_026607500.1, on the reverse strand, counting down.
GGCAAAATTCGATCGAGTGCGATTCTAGCGAAATCTCTAATTTAAAAATAACCCAAGAGTGATCAGTTCCGGGCGAGATTTTATTATAAGCGCACTGACGAAATACATGTTTTATAAATCCCAAAAATGGGCCGAAATTCGGAATGTCACAAGGACTGAATGCCTTGGGACTAAGAGTCGAAGAATGACGTGATATCCAGCGATAAGCTTAAGATGCTTTTAACTCATGTTAACATAATTTTCTAGATCAAAAAAGCCTGGACCAACCTGGACCGACTTGGTCTAAACTGAACCGATCACAATTTTCAGGTCTTTTCGAGTCGTGTCTTCTACAGGTTCGGGTAACATGAAAAAGAATTGGGTATTTTGACATTTCGGTTCGGTTCGGTTCGGTTTGGGTACCCTAACTACCTGAACCGAATCGAAGTTAAATGATTGTCCGTTAGATCTGGGAAAGGAAAGAAATAAGCAACTTGGAAGAACTGGCGTTGTCCTCTTCTTCGTCCGACGTCAGAGCAAGCCACTTCGACATGCCTTGGGTGGAGAAGTACCGGCCGAACAAGGTTGCCGACATCGTCGGCAATGAGGACGCTGTCTCTAAGCTACAGGCCATTGTCGCACCGCGCTTTTGCTCGCCTATGGTGGTACTTTCGTTTGTCACAAATGAGGAAACTATCCCCAAATGAGCTACTAAGGTTTGAAATGGATATTTCGCCCAAATGTCTCACAGACATCCCATCACTAGATGAACGAGGATTTCTCTCAGACCATACTTCACGAGACAACGGGTATTATTTTTTATCTTTCTATTTAGCCTAAATTTTGATTTGGAGTCGCCACTAGTCCTTATAGGTCGACTAGAAACCTAATCGAGTTATGAGAGAAATACCACGATTTCTGGGAACTAGAGATTACGTGGGTAAGGGGACTTGGTTACGCTAATGATCACAAATCGAGATCTCTAATGCCCTTTCGGTACCTAAAACGATAGGAAGTGTCTAAACATATCACGCAAGTTCACAAGGCCTATCCACTAATTGTAACCGTTCTAATCGGGGGAAATCAATCAATCAATGAGTAAATACGCAATCAATTTCAATCAAACACAATAATCCTAAAATGGTTTTGAAAATAAAAATCAATCAAAACACTAAAACCCTAGTAAAGCCCTAATGGCTTGTTCATTAATTGGACTGTGTTGTCTTAGGGTTTTTTTAGGGGTTAAAATTTCTTTTAATCCTTAAACTGAGGAGTTCTCAAAAATACCACTTGGGTACCTCAAGAAATTTGAATTTCACTCAAAGTGGGTGGCCACAGGTATTCTAAGTCTTTCTGTGAATTTTTGAAATGTTTGATTTTTTATTTTTGATTTTCTATTTTTGATTTATTTTTTTTTGGGAAAAGTTTTATGAACCTCTTACTTTCCCTAAATCTGATTTTTTATTTTCTGGAATTTTTTTATGAAATTTCTATTTTTTATTTTCTAATTTTTTTATGTTTTTTTATTTTTTTGATTTTTCTAATTTTTTATGATTTTCTAAATTTTTTAGAAATTTTTAATTTTTTTAGAATTTTTTATTCATGGGCGAACCGAACCGAACCGGTTTGGACTGGTCTGACTTGGTCGGACCGGCTTGGCCGGCACCGGCTGACTTCCGGATGAGAATGGTGCCAAAACGGCACCATTTTGATTCTTCCTCATTTGAGCATTTTCTCATACACGTGGTGGGCACTATTCTTAGTTTTACCATTTTGGGGCAGCCACTTTGGCCGCCGTTCCGGTGGCTTTCCGGCCACATTTTGACCAATATAACTAATCCTAATCCTTCATCGAATGTTCCTCTACACATCCATATCAATTTTATTGCCATTGTACATCCCTAAACCATTGATTCTTAAGCCCAAACTTCCTTACTTAACATGAACTTTTGACTTTTCCAGTTTTACCTTGTCGGGATAGCCACTTCAATCTAATCTCTGATGATCTTCCGACCACATTCCGACCATTCTATCCAATCCAAAACCTTCAATGAGTGTCCCTTTCCACATCTATGCCTATTTGATGTCCATTTAACATCCCTAAGCCATTGATTTTCTAGCTCAAACTTTCTTATTTATCACTGAAAATCGTTTTATAGCCTAACATGTCTAACATTCAAATCATCAAATTCAGAGCATCCTAACCATTTTTAGCGATCAAACATCAATCAAAGAGTAAGAATAACTGACTTGTATTGGCCAATGGCCGTGGATCACACTCCGGTAAGGTTTTGGGAGCTCTGGCGAAGGGTTTGTTTTGGCTGACTCGATGCGTTTTTCATTTAATCGTTCCAAAATGCAAAAAATGACAAATCACATGATCACGAACATGAAATAAGATCTAATAAGCAATCTGGAACAAAGAGATTTCAGAGATCGCACTCGAATCCATTCGGCCACTCATTTAAGCATTTTATCGAACATGTAACATGTGACTATGAAGCATTTTTACTTTCATCAATGGAGCTTGAATCAGATATTCTGAGATGAATGAAGGCCGCGGGATGGTTCAAAAACAATCTTTCTTCAATTTGGCGGCGCTTGCCTCGCCAGAAAAGTCGCCGATTGGCCGGAAAAGCTGCGGTTTCAGGTGCTCGTGATAAACTGGTATGACTGGAACGAGGAGGGGAGGTCACGGCCGAGTCTCGATTCGCCGGCGCTCCGCCATCTAGGGCAGTGCCGGATGCTCGGGGTGGGGACCTTTGAACCTCTCTTTGTAGCTTTCTCTCTTTAATTTCACTCGTTTTCTCTCTCTCTCTCTTGAGCATTCGGTCGAGCATGTTCTATGCTTTGATAACAACTTTTTTTCTACTTTTATCCCTCTCCCTCGAGTTGGTTATCACTCCGACCCGACTTGAAATAGGTTAGAAATGATAAGGATGGACAGTTGGAGATTCATCAGCTGTCCATTCCGTTTAACATGTGCCGGGATAGATAGTTTTAGGTCAGTTAATAGGCAAGCCGGAGCAGATTTTTCTCCCTTTCTTGCGCATTGCTCAGTTGGGTGAAGGAGAAGATCGACCTGGGTCAGGTCGGGTAGGGGTCAATTCGACCGACCCGAAAAACCCAATTAGATCCAATTTTGCAAATTCGACCCAATTTTAACCCAAAATTTCGAATCCTTGACACATTTTACCCTAGAATACCAGTTCAATTTGAATTTTTACCTTAATTAGGTCAAAAATCCCCAAATTCAAATTCGGTTTACTTGGGTTTTTGTTTGATTAAGTGTCCAAATGACCTAATTAGGAAAAATTGAGGCCAAAATTGAATTACCCATGAATTTTTAACCCTAGGGAAGGTATGGTTTTTTATTGAAAATTTCAAATTGAATGTAATCCCCAATTTTGGTCTTAAAATCCCTAATTTCCAATTAATTTTTGGAGTTTTTCAATTATTTTGTCAAATTGTGAAATTGGACTGACCAATATACAATTCAAGGTCCCAAAATCAATTGTTGTGAAGACATTATAACCTAAAAATGATTAAAAATGATTTAATTGGATTTTTGGCTCAATTGAGGTGTGAAATTACCCAATTTTGGGAAAAAACATATACCCAAATGAAATTTTCCAAAATTGAAACTTCAGTGATGAAATTGGAATTAAAATAAGACTAATGGTTATTTTTATGGAATTTTTGAATTCCATTTGGTATTTTTATTGGATTTTTACTCATTTTGGCCAAAATAAAATAAGAAAAAATTCACGAAAATTCTAGAAATTTTTTTTTTTGGTTTAGAAATAGGTTCCTAAGCATGGCCAAGGTTCCTAATCCTAATTTTGTGGTTTTTAGGTAAATTTGAAACATGGGTAAAAAATCATGTGTCAACAACTGTCCCTTTTTGAGATTAATCTCATTAGAGGTTGATCTCAAAGACAAAGTGACACCTGAGTCTTGATCGACTCAAATAAAAAGACAAATGAAAATTTCACAACAACTAGTTAGGGTCCTGCTTTAAAATTCTTGACTCAATCCAAATTTTGAACTTTGATGCTTTTTGATGATCGAGAGAGAGAAAGGAACTCACCTGTTCATTGACAATCTTTATTTGTGAGACACAGATTGCTGATTTTCTCAGAGTGTAGATTGATGATTATGATGAATTAAAATTTGATATTGTGTTTTAAGGATAACTTACTAACCTTTGTGGTTTAAGGATAAATCCACGAACCTTGTGGTTTAAGGATAAACCCACGAAATCCTATGGTTTTAAGGATCCACTAAACCTGTGATTTAAGGCACCCACGAACCCTCGCGGATTAAGGAATAGTGTGACATTCCGAATTTTGGCCCGATTTAGGATTTATAAAACGTGTAATTCGTCAGTGCGCTTATAATAGAATCTCACCTGGGAACTGATCACTCTCGGGTTCTTGTTTTTAAAATAGAGATTTTGCTAGAATTGCACTCGATCGAATTTGGCCGTTATTTAGACCCCAAACTTGGCAGTCGATTTTCGGGAGTTTCGGGACAAAATAAATTGGACGGTGTCGATATTATTGTGGTTAGCGTCGAGATTATCAGGAATAGTGAAAAAAAGTGAAATTTTGACCGGGTGCGAATTTGGACTCGTAGTGTGTTTCGAGTTATTTTATTTTGGCCCTTTGTCCTATATTATTATTTGGGAATTTTCGTGGACTGTTAATTCCTTTTTTCCGAATTTGAATCGTGACCGTTAAATCGATTTTTAGTTTAAACCGTGTCCGTTGGATCGCGCTCCAAGATAAAAATTAGCTTTTTCTTTCTCTCTCTCCTCTCTCTCCTCTGTGCCGCGCCACCCACCCCCGTGCAACGTCCCTTCGCGCACGTCTCTCTCCCTCTCTCTCTCTCTTTCTCTCTCTCCCTCTCTCTTTCTTTTCCTTTCTCTTTTCTCCTCTGGCCGCGCACGTCTTCCCCCTATGCAGACGTCCCCTCAGTCACGCCCATGCAGACCTACCCTGACACACTCTTTCTCTTCCTTTCTCCTTTTCTTCCCTTTCTTCTTCCTTTCTCTTCTTCTTCTCTGCCGCGTCTGTTCCAGCCTCTGCGTTTGCTTCTGTTCCTTTTCCCTGCTGCCCGACGCCGATCGCCTGAGCTCGCCTGACCGTCGTGCGCCACCGTCGCCAGCTCGACCGTCGCGCCTCGCCGCCCGACCAGCCGCCTGCGGTTCCGTCGGCCGCCCCGTCTACCTAGTCACTCTCCCCTCCTCCGACTCCCGTCCACCGCAGCTCTCATCCCCGCCTCGCGTAGCCGCCGCTCCACTGTGACGCCGACGCTGCCTGTCTTCCTCGCGCCTTCGCTGCGCCGCCGCGTCGCTCGGCAGCTCCGCCCGGCGCTGCCTTTCCCGTTCCCAAGCGCGCGAGCTCGGCTTGCCGCCGCCTACGGCGAGTCCCAGCCGTCGTCCAGTCGTCCGGCTAGCTCCCCAGCGCCGCCCCGACGCCTTGAGTGTCGCTGTTGTCGCCGCCGCTCTACGTGCCGCTCCAGCCCGGCTCGGCTGACGCCACCCGGCCCGGCCACTAAGGCCGTGCCGTGCCGCTCCGTCGCCACCGGTTCGCCCCTCTGCCTCAGCCCGATCTCTCTCTCTCTCTCTCTCTCTCTCTCTCTCTCTCTCTCTCTCTCTCTCTCCCTCACCTTCATCCCGAGTGACCTCTCCCTCTTGACTCGCCGCGCCGCCGTTGCCTGTCGTCGCCGCGTACGCGCCCTTCAGTCGCCTCCTCGGCCGGATGCCCGGCCCAGCCCGGCCCGGCCAGCCAAACCCGGGCCGTGGCGAGGCTGTCGCCCTACGCGACCAAGCCACGCGCCCGTGCAGCCGCGCCGTGCCCGCGGCCGTGCCGTCGCCCGAGCGCGTTGCCCGTTCAGCCGGCCCGTCGCCGGGCGCGTCGCCTATCCGCTCGCTCGTGCGCCCCGGGCATGCCGCACGTTCGCTGCGCCCACGCGCCAGGCACGCCGATCGGCCATTGTGCCCACTTTGGCTGGCCACCGCCCCCGTGTGGCCCGCGCCCGCGCCTAGTCCGCACTGTTCACCCGGGCCATTTTGGGCCCAAGCCGACTTTTCCCGGGCCAAAACCTAGTAAGTGATTTCCTAAACCCTACCTAGTACTTTGGGTATTTTTAGACTTGTTTAGGGTGAAATTTAGTACTGGCTTAGGACTCTAATTAGGCGTGGGCTAATTAGACTAATTGTGCTTAATTGGTGAATTATTGTGGCGATAATTGTGCGGCTGATTTAGTGATTGACTGAGATAAATATGCCTGACTGAATTGTCGTGGCGCTTGTGGGTGAATTGGATTAATTGAATGTGCCGACTTGAATGTCGGGTCGGTGGGCCGATGTCGGGAGCATGAATTGAGTTGACTGATGTGGCGTGCTAGATTGACATTGGTGAATGGGTGGTGATTGAAATTGATTTATATGACTAAGAGCATGGAGAATTTTGTATTGTGGTGCATGTGCATGAGAAAAGCCCGGATCGATCGGAGGGCTGAGCCTGAGGCGTGTTTACGCGGGCTGTGAAAGGTGAGTTAGACCTGAGGCGTAGGTTACGCGGGTCATTGGAAAGGGAAAAATGTCCTGAGGCGTGGTTACGCGGGACAAAGCCCGGCTTGATCTGAGGGCTGACCTGAGGCGCAGTAGCGCGGGTCGTGGGAAAGTGTGAAATGTCCAGTGAGGGACGGAGCCCGGCTTGATCTGAGGGCTGACCTGAGGCGCAGTAGCGCGGGTCGTGAGAATGGGCCTGAGGCGCAGTGGCGCGGGCAGTGTGAAAGGACCTGGGAGGTCGTGAGAAAGTTGGCTGGACCACGCATGTTGCATAGTATTTGATTATGAGGTGAATACTGCTAGGCATGGTATGGGACGTGCCCAAGTGGTTTTACTTTATAATCGAGACACGCGCGAGTGTTATTGTATGATGCATGGAAAATTCCCTTGTGTGATCTGAATATGAGCTTTGCTGGATGCACTAATGTGATTTGACTAATGTACAGTGTGGGCATGTGATTGGATGGCGAGGTAAGTCCATTGATGTGAATTATATATAAGTTATCGGTTAGATTGCATGTTACAACTTGTCTGGGTACGCATTGGCCTATGTGGGGTATAGGGGGTTGCTTATTGAGACTCGTTCTCACGGTTATTATATAACCATTTTCAGATCTGCGATCGTGATTGATTGGAGACGCGACCAGGGTATCTCGGGGATGGAGGACGGGTCAAGTTACCCCATATTTTGTGTGCCCTTCTTTTGTATAGCGAAGTAGGATACCCCACCACTATTCCCTTTTGATGTTGTGTATTTGGAATTATTGTTTTGTGCTATCCCTTTGTCATATTTTATTGTCTGGGTTGTTTTAAATTCGCTTCCGCTTGCCTTTATCGTTGGGTGTTTCGTTTGGGTCGGCGACGCGTCCTGGGACGTCGCATTCAATACGACCGTTGAAGGGTTGTCGCGAGCCGTTGGGGTTCGGGGCGTGACATCCCTATTGATTTGGTATCAGAGCAAGGTCAGCTCGAACCAAGATGGTCGAAGCCTGGAGTGATAAGGAGCGATGACTTTGGGGTAGCTAGTTAGGGAGACTTGTGGGCCATGCGTTACCCAGACTGTTTGATTGTGATTGCTGAGTGATTTTATGCAATAACGTGTGAAATGCAGGTGCGTCAGGACTTGAGGTAAGTGCACGAACCCTATTGGTTGTGATTGGGTGTTGTTTGTGATTGGCTGCCTGCTTAGTGAATTATTGTTGTGATTCACTTCCTAGGGCTTTAGACTGGTATAGTTGGCCTAGGTCTTTAATTCCCGAGGGGAATTATAGCAGGTAAGTGAGTGGTGTGACCTTGTGAGTTTGAGCAGTTGAGGTCGAGGTTGAGGTCGAGGTCGAGGTCGAGGTCGTGTAGGTCCGCAAGCTAGAGTTGCAGAGGATTCCAGATGGGATGAGATTTTGAGGGCACTCGAGGGAGTTGGAATTTTAATGGGAAGGCAAACCGAGCAAAAAATGCGACTCTTGCTACTAATCTTGAGGCGCTTGTTGTCGCCGCCAATGGAAATAACGGGAATCATGGGTATAATAGAAATGTTGGGAATTAAGGTCAAGGGCAAGTTAATGCAATCAGATAGATGCGTCAGCTGGTTGGAAAATATTTGAAATTGAAACCTCTGAAGTTCGATAGTAAATGTGACCCTGAGGCTACATTGCTTTTGAGGTATTCGGGTCACTGGTGAGGAGAAAGTGACCCTAGCTATATATCAACTCTAAGGAAATGCAAATGATTGGTAAGAGGGCCCCCAAAGTGGGATATTTCAGAGGGCATATTTCCAAGCTGGGGTGTCATTATCGAGACCTTCAATGGGAGGCACTTTCAGAGAGTGCGTGAGGACAGAAAATGACAGAGTTTCTTTGGCTTCGCTAAAATTGAATGTCAGTCGATCAGTACAAGGTCGAGTTTGTAAGGTTGTCTAAGTACGCACCAAGGATAGTCAATGATTGTGTGGATAGGACAAGGAAGTTCCGGGATGGACTGAAACTGAATCTCTGCAGTCAGTTGATGCTAATGAACTTAAGGGATTGTAATGAGCTGTATGACAAGGCTTAAACGGTTGAAAGGGATATGAATGAGAGGGTTACCGTATATGGATCGCGGTACGCACCGGCTAGGGACAATAGGAACTTTAGAAAGAAGTCTATGATAGAGAATCGAAGATTTGTCTCTCTAGTAAGAAAGAACTTTGGAAAGTCGAACTACTACTCCAACGCCGCATGTCGGTCTTATGGAAAGAGGCATAGGAATGACTATTGCTAAGGTAGAAGTGGAGCATGTTGTGGATGTGGACAGTAAGGTCACCAAGTGAGAAATTGTTGAACCGACCGGTTAGGTCACTAATTGAATCGCAGCGACCGCAGATAGGACATTAAGCGAGAGCTGCCCCGCAGATTAATCAGAATCGGCTAAGGACGTAAGGAAAAGTGTATGTTGTGGCTGAGAAGGAAGTGAAGGATGTGCCTTGAAAGTCTAGATGCGTTATGGGATGGTATTGGGTACAATAGGAGATGATTTTGAAGTTATTACTTGAATGGTCATGTAAGACTTATAATCACTTATGGTGAATAGGCGCAATCATTTTGAGGATTTCTGATTTAATAATGACATTCTTGGACGAGTTTGGAAGGATGAGTTATGCTTGGAAATTTTGGATTTTGTAAAGAACCGGGGTAATTTAATTTGGGAGACTGTTGGATTGAAATTGGATGGATTAAGCATTGTCTTTGAGGTGTGGAAAGATAACTATCTTGTGATTAACTCGTTGGTTAAGGAGTCAAGGCTAGAGGACATAGCCGAGGTGTGTAATCTTCCCAATGTCTTTCCTCAGGAATTGCGGGGATTGCCACCTGATAGAGAAGTGGAGTTTGTGGTTGAATTAGCCCCACGGATAAAACCGATCTTGAAAGTGTCCTATAGGATGTCATTATCGGAATTGAAGTTATTGAAGGTCCAAACGCAAGAGTTATTGGATAAAGGTGTTATTCGCCTAGTGCGTCTCCATGGGGAGCGCTAGTATTGTTCGTGAGGAAAAATGATGGATCATTAAGGTTGTACATTGACTACAGATGACTGAATCAGGTGACCATTAAGAATAAGTACCCATTGCTAAAGATTGATGACCTATTTGACCAGTTGCAAGGGGCGTCAGTGTTTTCTAAGATCGATCTAAGGACTGGCTATCATCAATTGAGGATCAAGAAGGAGGACGTGCCGAAGTCGGCATTTAGGACGAGGTATGGACATTATGAGTTTACAGTGATGCCGTTTGGACTGACGAACGCCCCTGTAGCCCTTATGGATTTAATGAATCGGGTATTCAAAGAATTTTTGGATCAGTTTGTGATCGTGTTTATAGATGATATTCTAGTGTATTCGAAGAGTTCCGCCGAGCACGAGTTACATTTGGAAAAGAGTTCTACGGACGTTAAGGGAGCATGCACTGTATGCTAAGTTTAGCAAGTGCGAGTTTTGGCTGAACCGTGTAGCGTTTCTTGGGCACATAATTTCCGGAGAAGGAATCTCCGTGGATCCGGCAAAGATTGAGGCAGTGATGGATTGGCCGAGACCGACGACAGTTACTGAGGTTCGAAGCTTCTTAGGACTGGCAGGTTACTATAGACGATTTGTGGAAAAAAAAAAATTCTTGGCAATAGCCACTCCATTGACAAGGTTGCTTAAGAAAGAGACTAAGTTTGAATGGACGGAAAAGCGCAAAGAGAGTTTTCAGGAATTGAATATGAGCCAAAGGCGTTGGATGGAATTGCTAAAGGACTATGATTGGGATATATTGTATCATCCTGGTAAAGCCAACCGGGTAGCGGATGCCTTGAGTCGGAAATCGAGCATCGCGCATTTGTTGGTCAAAGAGTGAATTTTATTGGAGGGAGCGCGGAACTCAGAATTTAAGTTCGAGGTAGAACGCCTCTCCAGTTTGGTGGCAACGTTAAGGATTAAACCGGAAGTGCAAATCAAGATTAAGGCGTTGCAGTCTACGGACCCTGAGATTCATAAAATTCTGAAGATGGATGGCACTAAGAGGAAACCGGACTTCCAAGTGTCCGAGGACGGAATTCTTAAGTTTCGAGGACGTTTGTGCGTGCCCGATGATTTGGAGCTTAAGGAAGAGATTTTATCGGAAGCTCATAGGAGCAATTATAGCATTCATCCGGGCAGCACGAAGATGTACCAGAACCTTCGACAACATTATTGGTGGAACGGCATGAAAGTGGACGTAGCCAAGCACGTGGCCAAGTGTTTAACATGTTAGCAAGTGAAGGCACAACATCGCAAGCGGGGTGGAAGGTTGCAGCCATTGGAAATCCTCGAGTGGAAATGGGAACATATCACGATGAATTTCGTCATAGGATTACCGAGGAGCCAGAGGGGCCATGATTCGATTTGGGTGATAGTGGATTGGTTGACAAAGTCAGCACATTTCCTACTAGTGCGAAAGGATTTTGCCTCGGAAAGGTATGCCAATTTGTATGTGCGATACATAATCCGTCTCCATGGAGTACTAGTAACGATCACCTCGGACCGTGATCCTAAGTTTACCGCCGCTTTTTGGAAAAATCTTCATACGGCATTAGGAATGAGATTACAGTTTAGCACGGCCTATCATTCGCAGACGGATGGCGAGTCTGAGAGGACGATTCAGACTTTGGAAGATATGGTGCGAGCTTATGTATTGGATTTTAGGGAAAGTTGGAAAGAATAATTGCCCTTGGTTGAGCTTGCCTATAACAATAGTTATCACAGAGTATTAGAATGGCACCGTTTGGGGCATTGTATGGTAGGGTTTGCGAACACCGGTTTGTTGGGATGAAGTGGGTGAGAGGAGCATCACGGGTCCCGACTTGGTTCAAGCATCAATCGAACAGTTAAGGTGATTCGGGACAGGCTTAAGATCGCTCAGAGCCGTCAAAAGAATTATGCGGACCGGAGACGTAGGCCTTTGGAGTTTCGAGTAGGGGACCACGTATTCCTCAAGGTGTCGCCGATGAGAGGATTGTCACGGTTTGGTAAGAAAGGAAAATTGAGCCCGAGGTACGTGGGCCCATTCGAGGTCTTAGAGAGAATAGGCACCTTGGCTTATCGTCTCGCGCTACCGCCAAATTTATCTCATGTTCATAATGTGTTCCACGTGTCTATGTTGAGGAAGTACGAACCGGACCCGATTCACGTGCTGAACTATGAAGAAATAGATGTGGACGACAGGGTGTCGTACGTGGAAAAGCCAGTTTGGATCGAGGACATAATAGAAAGAGTGTTGCGAAACAAGAAAATTCCGATGGTCAAAGTAATTTGGGAACACCATGGAACCGAAGGTGCAACGTGGGAAAGTGAAGAGTTGATGTGACACCAGTACCCCCATTTGTTTGAATAGTTGGGTTGGATTGTAAATTTCGAGGACGAAATTTTTGTAAGAGGGGAAGAGTTGTGACATTCCGAATTTTGGCCCGATTTGGAATTTATAAAACGTGTAATTCGTCAGTGCGCTTATAATAGAATCTCGCCCGGGAACTGATCACTCTTGGGTTCTTGTTTTTAAAATAGAGATTTTCCTAGAATCGCACTCGATCGAATTTGGCCGTTATTTAGACCCCAAACTTGGCAGTCGATTTTCGGGAGTTTCGGGACAAAATAAATTGGACGGTGTCGATATTATTGTGGTCAGCGTCGAGATTATCAGGAATAGTGAAAAAAAGTGAAATTTTGACCGGGTGCGAATTTGGACTCGTAGTGTGTTTCGAGTTATTTTATTTTGGCCCTTTGTCCTATATTATTATTTGGGATTTTTCGTGGACTGTTAATTCTTTTTTTCCGAATTTGAATCGTGACCGTTAAATCGATTTTTAGTTTAAACCGTGTCCGTTGGATCGCGCTCGAAGATAAAAATTAGCTTTTTCTTTCTCTCTCTCCTCTCTCTCCTCTGTGCCGCGCTACCCACCCCCGTGCAACGTCCCTTCGCGCACGTCTCTCTCCCTCTCTCTCTCTCTTTCTCTCTCTCCCTCTCTCTTTCTTTTCCTTTCTCTTTTCTCCTCTGGCCGCGCACGTCTTCCCCCCATGCAGACGTCCCCTCAGCCACGCCCATGCAAACCTACCCTGACACACTCTCTCTCTTCCTTTCTCCTTTTCTTCCCTTTCTTCTTCCTTTCTCTTCTTCTTCTCGCCTGTCCATGTACCTGCTCTCGTGCCTCGCTCCTTTTCCCTCGCTGCCCGACGCCGATCGCTCGAGCTCGTCTCGACCGTCGCGCGCCACCGCGCCAGGCTCGACCGTCGCACCTCGCCGCCCGACCAGCCGCCTGCGGTTCCGTCGGCCGCCCCGTCACCTAGTCACTCTCCCCTCCTCCGACTCCCGTCCACCGCAGCTCCTCCCCGCCTCCGCAGTCGCCGCTCCACCAGACGCCGACGCCGCCGTCTTCCTCGCGCCTTCGCTGCGCCGCCGCGTCGCTCGGCAGCTCCGCCCGGTGCTGCCTTTCCCGTTCCCGAGCGCGCGAGCTTGGCTATTCCGCCCGCAGCATCTGGCCCAGTCCAGCCGTCGTCCGGTCGTCGACCCAGCTCCCCAGCCGCGCAGCGGCCCTGAGTGTCGCCAGCGCATAAATCACCGCCGATGCGCCCCCGGCCGCACCAAACGCCTCGACCAACCTCTTCTTCTCCCCGTTGGCTTTCCGGCGTTCATCGCCGCCGCTCGCTGTCGCCTCCAAGGCCCGGCTCGTCGGCCGACGCCGCCCGGCCACCACGCGGCCGTGCCGTGCCGCTCCGTCGCCACCGGTTCGCCCCTCTGCCTCAGCCAGATCTCTCTCTCTCTCTCTCTCTCTCTCTCTCTCTCTCTCTCTCTCTCCCTCAACCTCATCCCGGCTGACCTCTCCCTCTTCAGCTCGCCGCCGCCGCGCCACCGTCGCCGCCGCTCTGGTCGCCGCCTCGGCTAGCCAGCCAGCCCCGGCCAGCCAACCCAGGCCGTGGCCGGCCTCGTCGCCCACGCGACCAAGCCACGCGCCCGTGCCCGCGCCGTGCCGTCACCCAAAGCGCGTTGCCGTTCAGCCCGGCCCAGTCGCCCGGGCGCGTCGCCTATCCGATCGCTCGTGCGCCCCGGGCACACCGCACGTTCGCCGCGCCCACGCGCCAGGCACGCCGATCGGCCATTGTGCCCACTTTGGCTGGCCACCGCGCCCGTGTGGCCCGCGCCCGCGCCTAGTCCGCACTGTTCACCCGGGCCATTTTGGGCCCGAGCCGACTTTTCCCGGGCCAAAACCTAGTAAGTGATTTCCTAAACCCTACCTAGTACTTTGGGTATTTTTAGACTTGTTTAGGGTGAAATTTAGTACTGGCTTAGGACTCTAATTAGGCGTGGGCTAATTAGACTGATTGTGCTTAATTGGTGAATTATTGTGGCGATAATTGTGCGGTGATTTAGTGATTGATCGAGATAAATATGCCCGATGAATTGTCGTGGCGCTTGTGGGTGAATTGGATTAATTGAATGTGCCGACTTGAATGTCGGGTCGGTGGGCCGATGTCGGGAGCATGAATTGAGTTGACTGATGTGGCGTGCTAGATTGACATTGGTGAATGGGTGGTGATTGAAATTGATTTATATGACTAAGAGCATGGTGAATTTTGTATTGTGGTGCATATGCATGAGAAAAGCCCGGATCGATCGGAGGGCTGAGCCTGAGGCGTGTTTACGCGGGCTGTGAAAGGTGAGTTAGACCTGAGGCGTAGGTTACGCGGGTCATTGGAAAGGGAAAAATGTCCTGAGGCGTGGTTACGCGGGACGAAGCCCGGCTTGATCTGAGGGCTGACCTGAGGCGCAGTAGCGCGGGTCGTGGGAAAGTGTGAAATGTCCAGTGAGGGACGGAGCCCGGCTTGATCTCGAGGGCGACCCGAGGCGCAGAGCGGGTCGTGGGAAAGTGTGAAATGTCGAGTGAGGGACGGCGCCGGCTTGATCGAGGGCGACCCGAGGCGCAGTAGCGCGGGTCGTGAGAATGGGCCCGAGGCGCGCAGGCGCGGCAAGTGTGAAAGGACCCGGGAGGTCGTGAGAAAGTTGGCGGACCACGCATGTTGCATAGTGTTTGATTATGAGGTGAATACTGCTAGGCATGGTATGGGACGTGCCCAAGTAGTTTTACTTTATAATCGAGACACGCGCGAGTGTTATTGTATGATGCATGGAAAATTCCCTTGTGTGATCTGAATATGAGCTCTGCTGGATGCACTAATGTGATTTGACTAATGTACAGTGTGGGCATGTGATTGGATGGCGAGGTAAGTCCATTGATGTGAATTATATATAAGTTATCGGTTAGATTGCATGTTACAACTTGTCTGGGTACGCATTGGCCTATGTGGGGTATAGGGGGTTGCTTATTGAGACTCGTTCTCACGGTTATTATATAACCATTTTCAGATCTGCGATCGTGATTGATTGGAGACGCCACCAGGGTATCTCGGGGATGGAGGACGGGTCAAGTTACCCCATATTTTGTGTGCCCTTCTTTTGTATAGCGAAGTAGGATACCCCACCACTATTCCCTTTTGATGTTGTGTATTTGGAATTATTGTTTTGTGCTATCCCTTTGTCATATTTTATTGTCTGGGTTGTTTTAAATTCGCTTCCGCTTGCCTTTATCGTTGGGTGTTTCGTTTGGGTCGGCGACGCGTCCTGGGACGTCGCATTCAATGCGACCGTTGAAGGGTTGTCGCGAGCCGTTGGGGTTCGGGGCGTGACAAATAGATCCATGAAATCCTTGTGGTTTAAGGATAGACCTACAAAACCTTGTAGTTGAAGGATACACCCATGAAACCCTTGTGGATTAAGGCATAGATCCACGAAACCCTTTGTGTCGAATGCTGTACGAAAGTTATGGCGCTCCTTGTATACTTATCCCAAAAATGCTTATACATGTGTCCGTTGAGACCGTGATTATTTAAATATTGGGAAAAAATTATCAATTTAGTATAAACCTATTGTACGAATGTCAATGCAATTTAACTTTTCAATTTTGTCAATATAGTCCTACACATTTGCGCAATATTTAAATGTAGTCTTTTCTGCCAATTGTCGTCTTAAATTGGGACGTGAAAATCAACAAATTGCCTACATCAGTATGCCACTTAGGACGGCTGGCGATAACTAGATGCCATGTCAGTGATTTTTTGTGGCAATTGGCGGGAAAGACCACATTGAAATATCGTCCAAAGTTTAGGACTATATTCACAAAATTGAAAAGTAGAGCTGATTAAGTGGAATAATTAGTTATTGACAAGAAAATTATGACAATTGTAATTGCATTATAATACAATCCAATCAAACCATTGGCAAATACATATTTTTTGTCAATTCTAAATGCATTAGAATTTCCAAAGAAAAAAGAGAAAAAAAGGTAAGAAATAATATGAAATCTGGGACCGGTAAGAAATACTGTGGTCAATTTAAGGTAATAAGGGGCGTCAAAACTTTTGTATGACGCTCACTTCAATGCCACATGTAAAATCGATCATTTAAGTGCTATTTCCAGAAAATCGTCCTACATAAGATTTTTTCATTAATTTTTCATTCTGATGGGGATTTTTTTTAAATATTTTATTTATTGTCCACTTCAGCGCCGACAATGCCACGTAGGACAACCGGCGTCTATGTTGAATTTTCCGGCAAGACAAATCGCCGATGGCACTTAAGTTTTTTAAATTGGTGGCATTCAAGTGAGCAAAAAAAAGATTATAGCACTCAAGTGAGCGTCGTACAAAAATTATGACACTCCTAATGTACTTATCCCATTTCCACTTGTTATAGCTCATGGAACTTGGAGAGAAATAAAATTGTTCTCATAAATTAATATTTAGATGGAGTGACTAAAAACGATGTAATTTGAGCAAATATACATAGAAAAAAAATTAGATAAGAGTCTGCCATTGAATGATAGATGGAATCTGTGCAAAAAAAAAAATGTTAAGTTCAAAATATTAGGAAAAATTTCATTTTACTCATTGAACTTTAGAAATGGTGCATATTAAAATCCTAACTTTAAAAAGTTATATATTTATTCTCCCACTTTCCCTTGGGTGGTGTCTCGTTGGTTGAACGTGCAATATTTTTTATTAAATTTTGTGTCAAATACCCCTTGTTTTCCTCAATTATTACTCTAAGATATTAGAACTTTAAACAGTTTAAAATGAAAAAACTTATGAATAGGTATGAAGATTTAGGAAAAATTATCTGATATGGTTATTACTTAAAGACCAAATGACAGCATAAATCTAATGCATTTTTAACGGTTTTCAATTTTATCCTAACGTTTCATACCTATTAGCAAAATAGCCAACTTTTCAAATTTATTTCAAATCTATCTCAGGTCTTTCACTGCCATTTATGAGAAGGAATATTCTACTAGATTCTTTCCCTAATTCGAATTTTGCCTCTAAAAGAAAGAAGATTGATCTAGTTTTATTATTCAAGGGACGATATTTAAGGGAAAAAATTTTAAAGGATGAAAAATTCAAAGAGTATATTTACTGGCTTCATATCAACTAAAATTTGTTTATTAAGAGTATTTTTCAACTTTAGGTATGAAGGAAAAACGAAATATTAGGTTCTATAAAATAATCCAATAGATCTAGTGAAAACTTACCAAATAAAATCTGTTCACCTTTTTTTGCCAAAAGTAAATCTTGTTTCCTAGAAAATAACAAAACAGTTTTACCATCAAGAATATCTGTTCTGCTTCTTTCGGTTTTGCTCCAGACACCACATGTATCAACTGATTATAACGCCTAATTTCCTTCCATGGGAACAGAATTGGTTGATTTATTTAACTATATGGTCTCTAGAGACCTAGAGATGTCATGTCTGGAAGATATCTATACCCTGTTCTTTCATGTCATTGATGAAACCTAAATTTTCTGCTTTGCTGAAGCCCCGCAGAAATAATTGATATGGTTGTTGAGGAGGTATTGTGTAAGTTTAATGCCAAAAACGTGGATGTGCCTGAATATTTGCTTGAAGATGATGAGCACGTAGATGCCCTAATAAAAATGTTGGATGTTGACTCTGGTGTGTATGATTCGTTGGAATATTGGGAATGGGTGATATCAGTAAAACAACACTTGCGAAGGTTGTGTTCAACAAGTTATTTTCTCACTTTGACGGAGTTAGTTTCCTCAACGACGTCCGAGAATCATTGTGAGATGGTCTTATAAACTTACATAAAAAGTTATTATCAAGTTTTGTGGGTCCTGTGATTGCTGACCAAATTGAAGACAATAGAGTTGTGCTGAATCGGATCAAGAGAGTGTGTGAAACTAGAAAAGTCCTCATTGTTCTTGACGATAATAGACAAGAACGAGCAACTCGAAAATCTAGCTGGAAAATGTGATTGGTTTGGTTTTGGTAGCAGGATCATTATCACAACTCGGGACCAACGTATCCTACATACTCTTGATCGTTCATCCGATGAAGAGGAACAAAAACAAACCGAAGGAATTTTCATTTACAAACTTTTTGAAAGGGAAATTGGTCAAGCACTTGAGTTGTTTTGTAATCATGCATTCAAAAGAGAATCTCCCATAGAAGGATATGATCATCTTGCAAAACAAATTGTTCATACAGTGGCATCCTTCGGTTGTCGAGGTGATAGGTTCATATCTTTATTGTCATGGCTCTGACCTGGAGTCACTTGGTGATAAAACAAGGCTATGGAAATACATGTTTGAGCAGTTACGTGCAGTTCTTTTTCAGAATGTCTGAGATGTGTTGTGACATTCCGGATTTTGGCCCATTTTTGGGATTTATAAAACGTATAATTCGTCAGTGCGCTTATAATAAAATCTCGCCCGGAACTGATCACTCCTGGGTTTTTATTATTTTTAAAATTAGAGATTTCGCTAGAATCGCACTCGATCGAATTTGGCCGTTGTTTAGAGCCCAAACTTTGGTGTCGAATTTCTCGGAGTTCCGGGACGAATTTAATTGGATGGTGTCGATATTATTGTGGCCAGCGTCGGTATTACCCGGAGTATGTGAAAAGTGGATTTTTGACTCGGGTGCGGATTTGGACTGGTAGACCTCCCTCGTGGTGTGTTTCGGCATATTTTCTTTTGGCCATTTTCCTATATTATTAATTAGGATTATAGGAGACCGTTAGATCGTTTTCGGAATTGAACCGTGTCCATTGGATCGCACTCGAGTGAGAGGTTTGACTTTGAGTCTCTCTCTCTCTCTCCTCCCTCTCGCACGCCGAGCACGTCCCTCCGCGCACGTTCACCCCCTCCATCATCACGTCCTGTTCTCTCTCTCTCTCTCTCTCTCTCTCTCTCTCTCTCTCTCTTTCTTTCCTCTCTCTTTCCTCCTCTCGCGCGCACGTCTTCCCCATGCAGCGTCCCCTCAGCCCATGCCATGCAGACCAACCCCCCCTGACACACTTCTTCTCTCTCCTCCCTTCTCTCTTCCTTCTTCTCTTTTCGTCTTCTTTCTTTTCCTTGTTCTTCACCGGCGTCTGGTTCTGCTTCGCCCCGCTCCTGCTCGTCCAGCCGACCGCCGCCCGAGCCTGCCTGACCGCCGACCGCCGCCGCCGTCTTCCTCGCGCCGTCGCCGCACCGCCGCGTCGCCCGGAAGCCCTGCCCCGACGCCGCCTCCATTCCTTCCCAAGCCCGCGAGCTCGGCTCGCCGCCACTGCCTGTCTCGGCCCATCGCTGCCCAGCCGGCCGCCTTGCTCCGCTCTGCCGTCCAGCTCGTCGCCGCGGGAGCTCAGCCCGTCGCCTTCGCCGCTCGTTTGTTCGCGCACCTGGGAGCTCGCCGATCTGAGCTCGTCCGTTCCGTGCCGTCCACCGCCGCTGCTGCGAGTCGCTGGCCGGCTCCTTCATCGCCAGCTCGCCCGGCCAGCTCACCGCCGGTCCGCCATCTCTCCACGTCAGTCCCGATCCCTCTCTCCCTCACCCTCACCCCCCCGGCTCACTCTCTTTCTCCCCTATTCAGCTCGTCGCCGCCGCGTCGCCGTCGCCGCCGGTCGCCGCCCCGGCCAGCCCGGCCCCCGACCAGCCCAGCCAGCCGTAGCCGGCTCGTCGCCCACGCGACCAAGCCGCGCGCCCGTCGCCGTGCCCGTTCCCGCGCCCGTGCCCGTGCTTGTGCCCGTGGCCGAGGATCGTGCCCATGGCCGAGCGCCATGGCCGAGCTCGCCCGGCGCCGTGCCCATCCGACCGGGCGCGTCGCCCGTCCGTTCGCCCACGCGCCCTTGGCACGCCGCACGGCCATCGCGCCCGCGCGCCGGCACGCCGATCGGCCATTGTGCCCGCGTTGGCCGGCCACCGCGCCCGTTGGCCCGCGCCCGCGCCTAGTTCGGCATTGTTCACCTGGGCCATTTTAGGCCCGAGCCAACTTTTCCCGGGCCAAACTTAGGTAAGTGACTTCCTAAACCCTACCTAGTACTTTGGGTATTTTTAGACTTGTTTAGGGTGAAATTTAGTACCGGCTTAGGAATTTAATTAGGCGTGGGCTAATTAGACTAATTGTGCTTAATTGGTGAATTATTGTGGCGATAATTGTGCGGCTGATTTAGTGATTGACTGAGATAAATATGCCTGACTGAATTGTCGTGGTGCTTGTGGGTGAATTGGATTATTTGAATGTGCCGACATGAATGTCGGGTCGGTGGACCGACGTGGGGAGTGTGAATTAAATTGGTTGTTAGAGTGTGTCAGATTGACATTGGTGTGAGCTTGGTAATTTGATTGTGAAATGTACGACGTGTTAGATGACAGATTGTGTGGTGTTGCATGTGCATGAGAGAAATGTCCTGAGGCGTGGTTACGCGGGACTGAGCCCGGCTTGATCTGAGGGCTACCAACCTGAGGCGTGGTTACGCGGGTGTGGCTAGAAAGACAAGTAATGACCTGAGGCGTGGTTACGCGGGTCGAGAGAAATGTCCTAAGGCGTGGTTACGCGGGACTGAGCCCGGCTTGATCTGAGGGCTACCAACCTGAGGCGTGGTTACGCGGGTGTGGCTAGAAAGACAAGTAATGACCTGAGGCGTGGTTACGCGGGTCGAGAGAAATGTCCTAAGGCGTGGTTACGCGGGACTGAGCCCGGCTTGATCTGAGGGCTGCCAACTTGAGGCGTGGTTACGTGGGTGTGGCTAGAAAGGCAAGTAATGACCTGAGGCGTGGTTACGCGGGTCGAGAGAAATGTCCTGAGGCGTGGTTACGCGGGACTGAGCCCGGCTTGATCTGAGGGCTGGCCTGAGGCGTGTTGACGCGGGCCGTGTGAAAGGACCTGGGAGGTCGTGAGAAAGTTGCTCGGCCACGCATGCGAATTGAGTGTGATTGAACTGACTGGTTGAATTAGTTGGAGTGATTGAGTGAAAGCATGGTTGGTGTTTGAGCGATTTGTGATGTGTTATTTAATTACTATTATTGCCTTATCACGTGACGACTAACGTGTAGAGTTGGCATGGGCTTGATGACGAGGTAAGTGCAATGATGTGAATTTTATATGTTATGGGGTAGATTGCATGTCTGACTTGTCTGGGTACGCATTGGCCTACGTGGGGTTTAGGGGTTGCTTATTGAGACTCGTTCTCACGGTTATTATATAACCATTTCGGATCCGCGACCGTAATCGATTCGGAGACGCCGCGAGCACCACGGGGATTGAAGAATAGATCATTTACCCTGTCTTTTGAGTACCTTTTGTAGAGGAGATAAGCTTGTCAACCACCGCCCCCTTTTGAAAACTGTGGTTCTAAATTGGTAGCCCGAGTTATCGTTTTGTATAGTGACTACTTTATGATGGTATGCAATTATTGTTTCGTACTATCCCTTTGTCATTGTTTATTGTCTGGGTTAATTAGTTTCGCTTCCGCTTGCCTTAATGATTGGGTGTTTCGTTTGGGTCGGCGACGCGTCCTGGGACGTCGCGTTCAATGATAGACCATCGAGGGATGACCGCGCCCTCGTAGGGTGCGGGGCGTGACATCCCCGTTGATTTGGTATCAGAGCAAGGTTAGCTCGATCCAAGTGGTCGAAACCTGGGAGTGATAAGGAGCGATGACTTTGGGGTAACTGGTTAGGGAGTCTTGTGTGTCATGCGTATCCCAGGTGTATGATTGTGATTGCTTGAGTGGTTTTTATGCAATATTATGTGAAGTGCAGGTGCGTCAGGACTTGAGGTAAGTGCACGAACTCTGTTGGTTGTGATTGGGTGTTGTTGTGGTTGGCTGCCTGCTTAATGAATTGTGTTGTGATGCACCGCCTAGGGCTGAGCGGTATAGTTGGCCTAGGTTTCTAATTCCCGCGTGGAATTTAGCGGTGAGCCTTGTGAGGACCGGTAGGATGAGCGGTCGAGGTCGAGGTAGAGGTCGAGGTCGAGGTCGAGGTCGTATAGCCCCGCAAGCCGGAGTTGTGGGGATCCCGATTGGATGAAGTGTGGAGGGTACTTGAGGAAGCAGGATTATTATCGGGTAGACAGGACGGGAGAAAGGAGCGCGGCCCATGGCTGCTGCCGGCCAAAGTGAGATCATAGGGAATAATGGAAATCGGGGGAATAATGTGATTAGTGGAAATCCGGGTATAGTGCGAGTAAATGCGAATAGGCCGATGTCCAAGCTAGTTGAGCAATTTCTGAGGTTGAAACCCCCGAAGTTTGATGGGAGAGGCGACCCCGAGGCTGCACCAAGATGGGTAGAAGAGCTAGAGAAAGCTTTTGAGGTGCTGGGGTGTACTTAGGAAGAGAAAGTGACGCTAGCGAAAGTGACGCTAGCAGTCTATCAGCTTCAGAATAATGCAAGTGATTGGTGGAGGGCCACCAGAGGTCAAGTATTCCCCGCTGGTACTGCCCCGAATTGGATTGTTTTTACCGAGACCTTCAACGGCAAGTATTTCTCGGAAAGTGCCCGAGAACAGAAATTGGCTGAATTTATGGGGCTCCGCCAAGGTCAGAGATCGGTAGATCAGTATGAGGCCGAGTTCGCAAGACTGTCCAAATTTGCCCCCAGGATGGTGGAGGACCCGATGGACAAAGCTACGAGGTTCCGGGATAGGCTGAAGCCGGACCTTCGCAGTCAGATGATCTCGTTGAACTTGA
Organism: Syzygium oleosum; assembly: GCF_021117445.2. Taxonomy (NCBI): domain Eukaryota; kingdom Viridiplantae; phylum Streptophyta; class Magnoliopsida; order Myrtales; family Myrtaceae; genus Syzygium; species Syzygium oleosum. The sequence continues at coordinate 631,513 of NW_026607500.1, read as the reverse complement.
GAGGCTACAATGAGATATATGAAAGGGCTCAGGCAATTGAGCGAGATCAGACGGATCGAGCTGCCGCTTCTGGATCGCGGTATGCCCCGGCTAGGGACAACCGTCAACTGGGGAAAGGACCCATGACGGGAAATAGTCGCTTCGTTCCACCCGCTCGGAGGAATATCGGGAAGCCAAACCGTTACCAGAACGCCCCGTGTAGGTTGTGTGGTGGAAAACACGGGAATGGACCTTGCCCAAATAGGGGCGGAGCATGTTTTACATGTGGTGGAAGGGGCCACCAGATGAGAGAATGTCCAAACAACAAGCAGGCCGGGTCACCTGCACTTCTGCAGCCGTCGCCGCCCCGGAATGGAAATCAAATTAGAGCTATCCAGCCGGCCAATCAGAATCGGCCGCCGGCCCAAGGACGGGTATATGCAATGGCAAGGAGGGAGGCTCAGGACGCGCCTGGCGTGGTCACAGGTACGGTCTCTCTCTGTGATCATGCTGCTTATGCCTTGTTTGATCCGGGGGCGTCGCATTCATTTATATCTGAGCAGTTCATTGAATTATCTGGGATTGAGCCAAAATTGCTTGATGTTATGCTGTGTGTGACTACTCCGCTGAATGATAAAGTGCTGATTACGTTTGGGTGTCTCGATTGTAAAATAGTGATTGGCGATAGAAAAGGAAGGATAGATTTGGCGGTATTATGTATGCATGACTTCGATGTGATTGTCGGTATGGACTGGCTAGTCAAACAGAGAGCTGTTATGGACTGTAGTAGCAGGGTGATCCAGTTTAATCCGGCTGGACATCCTAGATTTGAGTTTGTGGGAAACCGAGGAGGGACCTCGATCCCCTGGATTTTGTCGCTCGAGGTAACAAAGCTGTTGGATGAAGGGTGCCAAGGATTTCTGGCAAATGTGATCGATTCGACGGCTGGAGAGCCGAGACTAGAAGACATAGCCGTGGTGTGCAACTTTCCCGATGTCTTTCCTCAGGAATTGCCGGGACTGCCACCTGATCGAGAAGTGGAGTTCGCGATTGAGTTAGCCCCAGGGACGGAACCGATCTCGAAAGCGCCTTATAGGATGTCACTGTCGGAATTGAAGGAATTAAAAGTCCAAATGCAAGAGTTGTTGGACAAAGGCTTCATTCGCCCTAGTGCGTCTCCATGGGGAGCTCCAGTGTTATTCGTGAGGAAAAAGGATGGATCCTTGAGGTTGTGCATTGACTATAGACAATTGAATCAGGTGACCATTAAGAATAAGTATCCGTTGCCAAGGATTGATGACCTATTTGATCAGTTGCAAGGGGCGTCAGTGTTTTCAAAAATCGATCTGAGGACTGGCTATCACCAATTGAGGATCAAGAAGGAGGACGTGCCGAAGTCGGCATTTAGGACGAGGTATGGACACTATGAGTTTACGGTGATGCCGTTTGGACTGACGAACGCCCCTGCAGCCTTTATGGATTTAATGAATCGGGTATTGAAGGAATTTTTAGGTCAGTTCGTGATCGTGTTCATAGATGATATTCTGGTGTATTCAAAGAGTTCCGCCGAGCACGAGGTACATTTGGAAGAGGTTCTACGGACCTTAAGAGAACACGCACTCTACGCTAAGTTCAGTAAGTGCGAATTCTGGCTTCACCAAGTGGCGTTATTAGGACATGTGATATCCGGGGAAGGAATTGCGGTGGACCCGACAAAGATTGAAGCCGTCACGAATTGGCCGAGACCGACAACAGTAACCGAGGTTCGGAGCTTCCTCGGACTAGTAGGTTATTATAGACGCTTCGTGGAGAAGTTTTCGGCATTAGCGACGCCGTTGACGCGGTTACTAAAGAAGGAGACGAGGTTTGAATGGACGGATAAGTGCGAAAGGAGCTTCTAAGAATTAAAACAGAGATTGACAACCGCGCCAGTGTTAACGATCCCATCAGGCCCGGGAGGATATGGGATTTACAGTGACGCGTCATTAAGAGGATTGGGATGCGTGCTAATGCAACACGGGAAAGTAGTGGCATATGCATCGCGACAGTTGAGGCCACATGAGCAGAACTATCCGACGCATGACTTGGAATTGGCCGCGATTATTTTCGCTCTTAAGATTTGGAGACACTACCTGTGTGGGGAGAAGTTTCAGATTTATACGGACCATCAAAGTTTAAGGTACTTGTTCTCCCAAAAGGAATTAAATATGAGACAGCGCCGTTGGATGGAACTCCTTAAGGATTACGACTGCGAGATTATGTATCACCCTGGAAAAGCTAATAAGGTAGCGGATGCACTGAGTCGGAAATCGAGCATCGCGCATATGATGGTCAAGGAGTGGACTCTGTTGGAGGGAGTTCGAGATTCGGAATTTAAGTTCGAAGTGAGTCATGTCTCGAGTCTACTTGCAGCGTTGAGGATTGAACCAGAAATACAGACTAAGATTAAGGCTTTACAATCGACGGACCCGGAGACTCAGAAGATTTTGAGTATGGATGCCACAAAAAGGAAATCGGATTTTCAGGTATCCGAGGATGGAATTCTAAAGTTCCGTGGACGGTTATGTGTACCCAGTGATACAGAACTGAAGGAAGAGATTTTGTCTGAAGCACACCGTAGCAATTACAGTATTCACCCGGGTAGTACGAAAATGTATCAGAACTTGCGCCAGCATTATTGGTGGAACGGCATGAAAGTGGACGTAGCTAAGCACGTGGCCAAGTGTTTAACATGTCAGCAAGTGAAGGCACAACATTGTAAGCCGGGTGGAATGTTGTAGCCATTGGAAATTCCCGAGTGGAAATGGGAACACATCACGATGGACTTTGTAATGGGATTACCGAGAAGTCAAAAGGGTCATGATTCGATTTGGGTGGTAGTCGACCGATTGACAAAGTCAGCGCATTTTCTACCTGTACGAAAGGACTTCGCCTTGGAAAGGTATGCCGAGATTTACGTGCGACAAATAGTTCGTCTGCACGGAGTGCCAGTGACAATCACTTCAGACCGGGATCCTAAATTTACTGCCGCCTTTTGGAAAAGCCTTCATGCGGCATTAGGAACGAAGTTACAGTTTAGCACGGCCTATCATCCCCAGACGGATGGCCAGTCTGAAAGGACAATTCAGACCTTGGAAGACATGCTACGAGCATGTGTTTTGGATTTTAAGGGTGGTTGGGAGGAACAGCTACATTTGGTGGAATTCGCCTACAACAATAGCTACCAGCAAAGTATCAGAATGGCACCATTCGAGGCACTTTATGGCAGGGCTTGCAGAACACCGGTTTGTTGGGATGAAGTTGGTGAGAGGAGCATCACAGGTCCCGAGTTGGTTCAGCAATCAGTCGAAACAGTCAAGGTAATTCGGGATAGGCTTAAGACCGCTCAGAGCCGCCAAAAGAATTATGCGGACCGGAGACGTAGGCCTTTGGAATTTCAAGTGGGGGACCACGTTTTCCTCAAGGTATCGCCTATGAGAGGATTATCTCGGTTTGGTAAGAAAGGGAAGTTGAGCCCGAGGTACGTGGGCCCATTCGAGATTTTAGAGAGAATTGGTACCTTGGCTTATCGTCTCGCGCTACCACCAAATTTGTCTCAAGTGCACAACGTATTCCACGTGTCAATGTTAAGAAAGTATGAACTGGACCCGACCCACGTGCTGAACTACGAAGAGATAGACATGGACGACGAGTGTCGTATGTGGAAAAGCCGATTCGGATCAAGGACGAGAATAGAAAGAGTCTTGCGGAACAAGAAAATTCCGATGGTCAAGGTGATTTGGGAGCACCATGGAACCGAAGGTGCGACGTGGGAAAGCGAAGAGTTGATGCGACACCAATACCCCCATTTGTTTGAATAGCTGGGTTGGTTTGTCAATTTCGAGGACGAAATTTTTGTAAGGGGGGAAGAGTTGTGACATTCCGGATTTTGGCCCATTTTTGGGATTTATAAAACGTATAATTCGTTAGTGCGCTTATAATAGAATCTCACCCGGGAACTGATCACTCTCGGGTTCTTGTTTTTAAAATAGAGATTTTGCTAGAATTGCACTCGATCGAATTTGGCCGTTATTTAGACCCCAAACTTGGCAGTCGATTTTCGGGAGTTTCGGGACAAAATAAATTGGACGGTGTCGATATTATTGTGGTTAGCGTCGAGATTATCAGGAATAGTGAAAAAAAGTGAAATTTTGACCGGGTGCGAATTTGGACTCGTAGTGTGTTTCGAGTTATTTTATTTTGGCCCTTTGTCCTATATTATTATTTGGGAATTTTCGTGGACTGTTAATTCTTTTTTTCCGAATTTGAATCGTGACCGTTAAATCGATTTTTAGTTTAAACCGTGTCCGTTGGATCGCGCTCGAAGATAAAAATTAGCTTTTTCTTTCTCTCTCTCCTCTGTGCCGCGCCACCCACCCCCGTGCAACGTCCCTTCGCGCACGTCTCTCTCCCTCTCTCTCTCTCTTTCTCTCTCTCCCTCTCTCTTTCTTTTCCTTTCTCTTTTCTCCTCTGGCCGCGCACGTCTTCCCCCAATGCAGACGTCCCCTCAGTCACGCCCATGCAGACCTACCCTGACACACTCTCTCTCTTCCTTTCTCCTTTTCTTCCCTTTCTTCTTCCTTTCTCTTCTTCTTCTCTGCCGCGTCTGTTCCAGCCTCTGCGTTTGCTTCTGTTCCTTTTCCCTGCTGCCCGACGCCGATCGCCTGAGCTCGCCTGACCGTCGTGCGCCACCGTCGCCAGCTCGACCGTCGCGCCTCGCCGCCCGACCAGCCGCCTGCGGTTCCGTCGGCCGCCCCGTCACCTAGTCACTCTCCCCTCCTCCGACTCCCGTCCACCGCAGCTCATCCCCGCCTCTGCAGTCGCCGCTCCACCAGACGCCGACGCCGCTGTCTTCCTCGCGCCTTCGCTGCGCCGCCGCGTCGCTCGGCAGCTCCGCCCGGCGCTGCCTTTCCCGTTCCCAAGCGCGCGAGCTCGGCTTGCCGCCGCCTACGGCGAGTCCCAGCCGTCGTCCAGTCGTCCGGCTAGCTCCCCAGCGCCGCCCCGACGCCTGAGTGTCGCTGTCGTCACCGCCGAGCGCCCCCCAGCCGCACCAAACGCCTCAGCCAACCTCTTCTTCTCCCCGTTGGCTTTCCGACGTTCGTCGCCGCCGCTCGCCGTCGCTCCAGCCGGCCAGCCTGACGCCACCCGACCCCGCCAGCAGCCGCGCCGTGCCGCTCCGTCGCCGCCGGTTCGCCCCTCCGCCTCAGCCCGATCTCTCTCTCTCTCTCTCTCTCTCTCTCTCTCTCTCTCTCTCTCCTCACCCTCATCCCGGCTGACCTCTCCCTCTTCAGCTCGCCGCCGCCGCGCCGCGTCGCCGCGTCGCCGCCGCTCTGAGTCGCCTCCTCGGCCGGCCAGGCCGGCCAGCCAGCCCGGCCAGCCAACCCGAGCCGTGGCCGGCTCGTCGCCTACGCGACCAAGCCACGCGCCCGTGCCGGCGCCCGTGCCCGCGCCCGTGCCCGTCGCCCGGGCGCGTTGCCCGTTCAGCCGGCCGTCGCCGGGCGCGTCGCCTATCCGCTCGCTCGTGCGCCCGGGCATGTCGCACGTTCGGCTGCGCCCACGCGCTGTGCACGCCGATCGGCCATTATGCCCACTTTGGCCGGCCACCGCGCCCGTGTGGCCCGCGCCCGCGCCTAGTCCGCACTGTTCACCCGGGCCATTTTGGGCCCCAGCCGACTTTTCCCGGGCCAAAACCTAGTAAGTGATTTCCTAAACCCTACCTAGTACTTTGGGTATTTTTAGACTTGTTTAGGGTGAAATTTAGTACTGGCTTAGGACTCTAATTAGGCGTGGGCTAATTAGACTGATTGTGCTTAATTGGTGAATTATTGTGGCGATAATTGTGCGGCCGATTTAGTGATTGATCGAGATAAATATGCCCGACGAATTGTCGTGGCGCTTGTGGGTGAATTGGATTAATTGAATGTGCCGACTTGAATGTCGGGTCGGTGGGCCGATGTCGGGAGCATGAATTGAGTTGACTGATGTGGCGTGCTAGATTGACATTGGTGAATGGGTGGTGATTGAAATTGATTTATATGACTAAGAGCATGGAGAATTTTGTATTGTGGTGCATGTGCGTGAGAAAAGCCCGGATCGATCGGAGGGCTGAGCCTGAGGCGTGTTTACGCGGGCTGTGAAAGGTGAGTTAGACCTGAGGCGTAGGTTACGCGGGTCATTGGAAAGGGAAAAATGTCCTGAGGCGTGGTTACGCGGGACAAAGCCCGGCTTGATCTGAGGGCTGACCTGAGGCGCAGTAGCGCGGGTCGTGGGAAAGTGTGAAATGTCCAGTGAGGGACGGAGCCCGGCTTGATCTGAGGGCTGACCTGAGGCGCAGTAGCGCGGGTCGTGAGAATGGGCCTGAGGCGCAGTGGCGCGGGCAGTGTGAAAGGACCTGGGAGGTCGTGAGAAAGTTGGCTGGACCACGCATGTTGCATAGTATTTGATTATGAGGTGAATACTGCTAGGCATGGTATGGGACGTGCCCAAGTGGTTTTACTTTATAATCGAGACACGCGCGAGTGTTATTTTATGATGCATGGAAAATTCCCTTGTGTGATCTGAATATGAGCTCTGCTGGATGCACTAATGTGATTTGACTAATGTACAGTGTGGGCATGTGATTGGATGGCGAGGTAAGTCCATTGATGTGAATTATATATAAGTTATCGGTTAGATTGCATGTTACAACTTGTCTGGGTACGCATTGGCCTATGTGGGGTATAGGGGGTTGCTTATTGAGACTCGTTCTCACGGTTATTATATAACCATTTTCAGATCTGCGATATTGATTGATTGGAGACGCGACCAGGGTATCTCGGGGATGGAGGACGGGTCAAGTTACCCCATATTTTGTGTGCCCTTCTTTTGTATAGCGAAGTAGGATACCCCACCACTATTCCCTTTTGATGTTGTGTATTTGGAATTATTGTTTTGTGCTATCCCTTTGTCATATTTTATTGTCTGGGTTGTTTTAAATTCGCTTCCGCTTGCCTTTATCGTTGGGTGTTTCGTTTGGGTCGGCGACGCGTCCTGGGACGTCGCATTCAATACGACCGTTGAAGGGTTGTCGCGAGCCGTTGGGGTTCGGGGCGTGACATCCCTATTGATTTGGTATCAGAGCAAGGTCAGCTCGAACCAAGATGGTCGAAGCCTGGAGTGATAAGGAGCGATGACTTTGGGGTAGCTAGTTAGGGAGACTTGTGGGCCATGCGTTACCCAGACTGTTTGATTGTGATTGCTGAGTGATTTTATGCAATAACGTGTGAAATGCAGGTGCGTCAGGACTTGAGGTAAGTGCACGAACCCTATTGGTTGTGATTGGGTGTTGTTTGTGATTGGCTGCCTGCTTAGTGAATTATTGTTGTGATTCACTTCCTAGGGCTTTAGACTGGTATAGTTGGCCTAGGTCTTTAATTCCCGAGGGGAATTATAGCAGGTAAGTGAGTGGTGTGACCTTGTGAGTTTGAGCAGTTGAGGTCGAGGTTGAGGTCGAGGTCGAGGTCGAGGTCGTGTAGGTCCGCAAGCTAGAGTTGCAGAGGATTCCAGATGGGATGAGATTTTGAGGGCACTCGAGGGAGTTGGAATTTTAATGGGAAGGCAAACTGAGCAGTAAAATGCGACTCTTGCTACTAATGCTGAGGCTGCTGTTGTCGCCGCCAATGGAAATAACGGGAATCATGGGTATAATAGAAATGTTGGGAATTAAGGTCAAGGGCAAGTTAATGCAATCAGATAGATGCGTCAGCTGGTTGGAAAATATTTGAAATTGAAACCTCTGAAGTTCGATAGTAAATGTGACCCTGAGGCTACATTGCTTTTGAGGTATTCGGGTCACTGGTGAGGAGAAAGTGACCCTAGCTATATATCAACTCTAAGGAAATGCAAATGATTGGTAAGAGGGCCCCCAAAGTGGGATATTTCAGAGGGCATATTTCCAAGCTGGGGTGTCATTATCGAGACCTTCAATGGGAGGCACTTTCAGAGAGTGCGTGAGGACAGAAAATGACAGAGTTTCTTTGGCTTCGCTAAAATTGAATGTCGATCGATCGGTACAAGGTCGAGTTTGTAAGGTTGTCTAAGTACGCACCAAGGATAGTCAATGATTGTGTGGATAGGACAAGGAAGTTCCGGGATGGATGAAACTGAATCTCTGCAGTCAGTTGATGCTAATGAACTTAAGGGATTGTAATGAGCTGTATGACAAGGCTTAAACGGTTGAAAGGGATATGAATGAGAGGGTTACCGTATATGGATCGCGGTACGCACCGGCTAGGGACAATAGGAACTTTAGAAAGAAGTCTATGATAGAGAATCGAAGATTTGTCTCTCTAGTAAGAAAGAACTTTGGAAAGTCGAACTACTACTCCAATGCCGCATGTCGGTCTTATGGAAAGAGGCATAGGAATGACTATTGCTAAGGTAGAAGTGGAGCATGTTGTGGATGTGGACAGTAAGGTCACCAAGTGAGAAATTGTTGAACCGACCGGTTAGGTCACTAATTGAATCGCAGCGACCGCAGATAGGACATTAAGCGAGAGCTGCCCCGCAGATTAATCAGAATCGGCTAAGGACGTAAGGAAAAGTGTATGTTGTGGCTGAGAAGGAAGTGAAGGATGTGCCTTGAAAGTCTAGATGCGTTATGGGATGGTATTGGGTACAATAGGAGATGATTTTGAAGTTATTACTTGAATGGTCATGTAAGACTTATAATCACTTATGGTGAATAGACGCAATCATTTTGAGGATTTCTGATTTAATAATGACATTCTTGGACGAGTTTGGAAGGATGAGTTATGCTTGGAAATTTTGGATTTTGTAAAGAACCGGGGTAATTTAATTTGGGAGACTGTTGGATTGAAATTGGATGGATTAAGCATTGTCTTTGAGGTGTGGAAAGATAACTATCTTGTGATTAACTCGTTGGTTAAGGAGTCAAGGCTAGAGGACATAGCCGAGGTGTGTAATCTTCCCAATGTCTTTCCTCAGGAATTGCGGGGATTGCCACCTGATAGAGAAGTGGAGTTTGTGGTTGAATTAGCCCCACGGATAAAACCGATCTTGAAAGTGTCCTATAGGATGTCATTATCGGAATTGAAGTTATTGAAGGTCCAAACGCAAGAGTTATTGGATAAAGGTGTTATTCGCCTAGTGCGTCTCCATGGGGAGCGCTAGTATTGTTCGTGAGGAAAAATGATGGATCATTAAGGTTGTACATTGACTACAGATGACTGAATCAGGTGACCATTAAGAATAAGTACCCATTGCTAAAGATTGATGACCTATTTGACCAGTTGCAAGGGGCGTCAGTGTTTTCTAAGATCGATCTAAGGACTGGCTATCATCAATTGAGGATCAAGAAGGAGGACGTGCCGAAGTCGGCATTTAGGACGAGGTATGGACATTATGAGTTTACAGTGATGCCGTTTGGACTGACGAACGCCCCTGTAGCCCTTATGGATTTAATGAATCGGGTATTCAAAGAATTTTTGGATCAGTTTGTGATCGTGTTTATAGATGATATTCTAGTGTATTCGAAGAGTTCCGCCGAGCACGAGTTACATTTGGAAAAGAGTTCTCCGGACGTTAAGGGAGCATGCACTGTATGCTAAGTTTAGCAAGTGCGAGTTTTGGCTGAACCGTGTAGCGTTTCTTGGGCACATAATTTCCGGAGAAGGAATCTCCGTGGATCCGGCAAAGATTGAGGCAGTGATGGATTGGCCGAGACCGACGACAGTTACTGAGGTTCGAAGCTTCTTAGGACTGGCAGGTTACTATAGACGATTTGTGGAAAAAAAAAAAATTCTTGGCAATAGCCACTCCATTGACAAGGTTGCTTAAGAAAGAGACTAAGTTTGAATGGACGGAAAAGCGCAAAGAGAGTTTTCAGGAATTGAATATGAGCCAAAGGCGTTGGATGGAATTGCTAAAGGACTATGATTGGGATATATTGTATCATCCTGGTAAAGCCAACCGGGTAGCGGATGCCTTGAGTCGGAAATCGAGCATCGCGCATTTGTTGGTCAAAGAGTGAATTTTATTGGAGGGAGCGCGGAACTCAGAATTTAAGTTCGAGGTAGAACGCCTCTCCAGTTTGGTGGCAACGTTAAGGATTAAACCGGAAGTGCAAATCAAGATTAAGGCGTTGCAGTCTACGGACCCTGAGATTCATAAAATTCTGAAGATGGATGGCACTAAGAGGAAACCGGACTTCCAAGTGTCCGAGGACGGAATTCTTAAGTTTCGAGGACGTTTGTGCGTGCCCGATGATTTGGAGCTTAAGGAAGAGATTTTATCGGAAGCTCATAGGAGCAATTATAGCATTCATCCGGGCAGCACGAAGATGTACCAGAACCTTCGACAACATTATTGGTGGAACGGCATGAAAGTGGACGTAGCCAAGCACGTGGCCAAGTGTTTAACATGTTAGCAAGTGAAGGCACAACATCGCAAGCGGGGTGGAAGGTTGCAGCCATTGGAAATCCTCGAGTGGAAATGGGAACATATCACGATGAATTTCGTCATAGGATTACCGAGGAGCCAGAGGGGCCATGATTCGATTTGGGTGATAGTGGATTGGTTGACAAAGTCAGCACATTTCCTACTAGTGCGAAAGGATTTTGCCTCGGAAAGGTATGCCAATTTGTATGTGCGATACATAATCCGTCTCCATGGAGTACTAGTAACGATCACCTCGGACCGTGATCCTAAGTTTACCGCCGCTTTTTGGAAAAATCTTCATACGGCATTAGGAATGAGATTACAGTTTAGCACGGCCTATCATTCGCAGACGGATGGCGAGTCTGAGAGGACGATTCAGACTTTGGAAGATATGGTGCGAGCTTATGTATTGGATTTTAGGGAAAGTTGGAAAGAATAATTGCCCTTGGTTGAGCTTGCCTATAACAATAGTTATCAGCAGAGTATTAGAATGGCACCGTTTGGGGCATTGTATGGTAGGGTTTGCAGAACACCGGTTTGTTGGGATGAAGTGGGTGAGAGGAGCATCACGGGTCCCGACTTGGTTCAGCAGTCAATCGAAACAGTTAAGGTGATTCGGGACAGGCTTAAGATCGCTCAGAGCCGTCAAAAGAATTATGCGGACCGGAGACGTAGGCCTTTGGAGTTTCGAGTAGGGGACCACGTATTCCTCAAGGTGTCGCCGATGAGAGGATTGTCACGGTTTGGTAAGAAAGGAAAATTGAGCCCGAGGTACGTGGGCCCATTCGAGGTCTTAGAGAGAATAGGCACCTTGGCTTATCGTCTCGCGCTACCGCCAAATTTATCTCATGTTCATAATGTGTTCCACGTGTCTATGTTGAGGAAGTACGAACCGGACCCGATCCACGTGCTGAACTATGAAGAAATAGATGTGGACGACAGGGTGTCGTACGTGGAAAAGCCAGTTTGGATCGAGGACATAATAGAAAGAGTGTTGCGAAACAAGAAAATTCCGATGGTCAAAGTAATTTGGGAACACCATGGAACCGAAGGTGCAACGTGGGAAAGTGAAGAGTTGATGTGACACCAGTACCCCCATTTGTTTGAATAGTTGGGTTGGATTGTAAATTTCGAGGACGAAATTTTTGTAAGAGGGGAAGAGTTGTGACATTCCGAATTTTGGCCCGATTTGGAATTTATAAAACGTGTAATTCGTCAGTGCGCTTATAATAGAATCTCGCCCGGGAACTGATCACTCTCGGGTTCTTGTTTTTAAAATAGAGATTTTGCTAGAATCGCACTCGATCGAATTTGGCCGTTATTTAGACCCCAAACTTGGCAGTCGATTTTCGGGAGTTTCGGGACAAAATAAATTGGACGGTGTCGATATTATTGTGGTCAGCGTCGAGATTATCAGGAATAGTGAAAAAAAGTGAAATTTTGACCGGGTGCGAATTTGGACTCGTAGTGTGTTTCGAGTTATTTTATTTTGGCCCTTTGTCCTATATTATTATTTGGGATTTTTCGTGGACTGTTAATTCTTTTTTTCCGAATTTGAATCGTGACCGTTAAATCGATTTTTAGTTTAAACCGTGTCCGTTGGATCGCGCTCGAAGATAAAAATTAGCTTTTTCTTTCTCTCTCTCCTCTCTCTCCTCTGTGCCGCGCTACCCACCCCCGTGCAACGTCCCTTCGCGCACGTCTCTCTCCCTCTCTCTCTCTCTTTCTCTCTCTCCCTCTCTCTTTCTTTTCCTTTCTCTTTTCTCCTCTGGCCGCGCACGTCTTCCCCCCATGCAGACGTCCCCTCAGCCACGCCCATGCAAACCTACCCTGACACACTCTCTCTCTTCCTTTCTCCTTTTCTTCCCTTTCTTCTTCCTTTCTCTTCTTCTTCTCTGCCGCGTCTGTTCCAGCCTCTGCGTCTGCTTCTGTTCCTTTTCCCTGCTGCCCGACGCCGATCGCCTGAGCTCGCCTGACCGTCGCGCGCCACCGCCGCCAGCTCGACCGTCGCACCTCGCCGCCCGACCAGCCGCCTGCGGTTCCGTCGGCCGCCCCGTCACCTAGTCACTCTCCCCTCCTCCGACTCCCGTCCACCGCAGCTCCTCCCCGCCTCCGCAGTCGCCGCTCCACCAGACGCCGACGCCGCCGTCTTCCTCGCGCCTTCGCTGCGCCGCCGCGTCGCTCGGCAGCTCCGCCCGGTGCTGCCTTTCCCGTTCCCGAGCGCGCGAGCTCAGCTCGCCGCCGCGTACGGCGAGTCCCAGCCGTCGTCCAGTCGTCCGGCCAGCTCCCCAGCGCCGCCCCGACGCCTGAGTGTCGCTGTCGTCACCACCGAGCGCCCCCCAGCCGCACCAAACGCCTCAGCCAACCTCTTCTTCTCCCCGTTGGCTTTCCGACGTTCATCGCCGCCGCTCGCCGTCGCTCCAGCCGGCCGGCCTGACGCCACCCGGCCCTGCCAGCAGCCGTGCCGTGCCGCTCCGTCGCCACCGGTTCGCCCCTCTGCCTCAGCCCGATCTCTCTCTCTCTCTCTCTCTCTCTCTCTCTCTCTCTCTCTCCCCTCACCCTCATCCCGGCTGACCTCTCCCTCTTCAGCTCGCCGCCGTCGCGCCACCGTCGCCGCCGCTCTGGTCGCCGCCTCGGCTAGCCAGCCAGCCCCGGCCAGCCAACCCAGGCCGTGGCCGGCTCGTCGCCCACGCGACCAAGCCACGCGCCCGTGCCCGCGCCCGTGCCCGCGCCCGTGCCGGCGCCGTGCCCACGCCCGTGCCCGTCACCCGGGCGCGTTGCCGTTCAGCCCGGCCCGTCGCCCGGCGCGTCGCCTATCCGATCGCTCGTGCGCCCGGGCACGCCGCACGTTCGCCTCGCCCACGCGCCAGGCACGCCGATCGGCCATTGTGCCCACTTTGGCTGGCCACCGCGCCCGTGTGGCCCGCGCCCGCGCCTAGTCCGCACTGTTCACCCGGGCCATTTTGGGCCCGAGCCGACTTTTCCCGGGCCAAAACCTAGTAAGTGATTTCCTAAACCCTACATAGTACTTTGGGTATTTTTAGACTTGTTTAGGGTGAAATTTAGTACTGGCTTAGGACTCTAATTAGGCGTGGGCTAATTAGACTGATTGTGCTTAATTGGTGAATTATTGTGGCGATAATTGTGCGGCTGATTTAGTGATTGACTGAGATAAATATGCCTGACTGAATTGTCGTGGCGCTTGTGGGTGAATTGGATTAATTGAATGTGCCGACTTGAATGTCGGGTCGGTGGGCCGATGTCGGGAGCATGAATTGAGTTGACTGATGTGGCGTGCTAGATTGACATTGGTGAATGGGTGGTGATTGAAATTGATTTATATGACTAAGAGCATGGTGAATTTTGTATTGTGGTGCATATGCATGAGAAAAGCCCGGATCGATCGGAGGGCTGAGCCTGAGGCGTGTTTACGCGGGCTGTGAAAGGTGAGTTAGACCTGAGGCGTAGGTTACGCGGGTCATTGGAAAGGGAAAAATGTCCTGAGGCGTGGTTACGCGGGACGAAGCCCGGCTTGATCTGAGGGCTGACCTGAGGCGCAGTAGCGCGGGTCGTGGGAAAGTGTGAAATGTCCAGTGAGGGACGGAGCCCGGCTTGATCTGAGGGCTGACCTGAGGCGCAGTAGCGCGGGTCGTGGGAAAGTGTGAAATGTCGAGTGAGGGACGGCGCCCGGCTTGATCTGAGGGCTGACCTGAGGCGCAGTAGCGCGGGTCGTGAGAATGGGCCTGAGGCGCAGTGGCGCGGGCAGTGTGAAAGGACCTGGGAGGTCGTGAGAAAGTTGGCTGGACCACGCATGTTGCATAGTGTTTGATTATGAGGTGAATACTGCTAGGCATGGTATGGGACGTGCCCAAGTAGTTTTACTTTATAATCGAGACACGCGCGAGTGTTATTGTATGATGCATGGAAAATTCCCTTGTGTGATCTGAATATGAGCTCTGCTGGATGCACTAATGTGATTTGACTAATGTACAGTGTGGGCATGTGATTGGATGGCGAGGTAAGTCCATTGATGTGAATTATATATAAGTTATCGGTTAGATTGCATGTTACAACTTGTCTGGGTACGCATTGGCCTATGTGGGGTATAGGGGGTTGCTTATTGAGACTCGTTCTCACGGTTATTATATAACCATTTTCAGATCTGCGATCGTGATTGATTGGAGACGCCACCAGGGTATCTCGGGGATGGAGGACGGGTCAAGTTACCCCATATTTTGTGTGCCCTTCTTTTGTATAGCGAAGTAGGATACCCCACCACTATTCCCTTTTGATGTTGTGTATTTGGAATTATTGTTTTGTGCTATCCCTTTGTCATATTTTATTGTCTGGGTTGTTTTAAATTCGCTTCCGCTTGCCTTTATCGTTGGGTGTTTCGTTTGGGTCGGCGACGCGTCCTGGGACGTCGCATTCAATGCGACCGTTGAAGGGTTGTCGCGAGCCGTTGGGGTTCGGGGCGTGACAAATAGATCCATGAAATCCTTGTGGTTTAAGGATAGACCTACAAAACCTTGTAGTTGAAGGATACACCCATGAAACCCTTGTGGATTAAGGCATAGATCCACGAAACCCTTTGTGTCGAATGCTGTACGAAAGTTATGGCGCTCCTTGTATACTTATCCCAAAAATGCTTATACATGTGTCCGTTGAGACCGTGATTATTTAAATATTGGGAAAAAATTATCAATTTAGTATAAACCTATTGTACGAATGTCAATGCAATTTAACTTTTCAATTTTGTCAATATAGTCCTACACATTTGCGCAATATTTAAATGTAGTCTTTTCTGCCAATTGTCGTCTTAAATTGGGACGTGAAAATCAACAAATTGCCTACATCAGTATGCCACTTAGGACGGCTGGCGATAACTAGATGCCATGTCAGTGATTTTTTGTGGCAATTGGCGGGAAAGACCACATTGAAATATCGTCCAAAGTTTAGGACTATATTCACAAAATTGAAAAGTAGAGCTGATTAAGTGGAATAATTAGTTATTGACAAGAAAATTATGACAATTGTAATTGCATTATAATACAATCCAATCAAACCATTGGCAAATACATATTTTTTGTCAATTCTAAATGCATTAGAATTTCCAAAGAAAGCAAAGAAAAAAAGGTAAGAAATAATATGAAATCTGGGACCGGTAAGAAATACTGTGGTCAATTTAAGGTAATAAGGGGCGTCAAAACTTTTGTATGACGCTCACTTCAATGCCACATGTAAAATCGATCATTTAAGTGCTATTTCCAGAAAATCGTCCTACATAAGATTTTTTCATTAATTTTTCATTCTGATGGGGATTTTTTTTAAATATTTTATTTATTGTCCACTTCAGCGCCGACAATGCCACGTAGGACAACCGGCGTCTATGTTGAATTTTCCGGCAAGACAAATCGCCGATGGCACTTAAGTTTTTTAAATTGGTGGCATTCAAGTGAGCAAAAAAAAGATTATAGCACTCAAGTGAGCGTCGTACAAAAATTATGACACTCCTAATGTACTTATCCCATTTCCACTTGTTATAGCTCATGGAACTTGGAGAGAAATAAAATTGTTCTCATAAATTAATATTTAGATGGAGTGACTAAAAACGATGTAATTTGAGCAAATATACATAGAAAAAAAATTAGATAAGAGTCTGCCATTGAATGATAGATGGAATCTGTGCAAAAAAAAAATGTTAAGTTCAAAATATTAGGAAAAATTTCATTTTACTCATTGAACTTTAGAAATGGTGCATATTAAAATCCTAACTTTAAAAAGTTATATATTTATTCTCCCACTTTCCCTTGGGTGGTGTCTCGTTGGTTGAACGTGCAATATTTTTTATTAAATTTTGTGTCAAATACCCCTTGTTTTCCTCAATTATTACTCTAAGATATTAGAACTTTAAACAGTTTAAAATGAAAAAACTTATGAATAGGTATGAAGATTTAGGAAAAATTATCTGATATGGTTATTACTTAAAGACCAAATGACAGCATAAATCTAATGCATTTTTAACGGTTTTCAATTTTATCCTAACGTTTCATACCTATTAGCAAAATAGCCAACTTTTCAAATTTATTTCAAATCTATCTCAGGTCTTTCACTGCCATTTATGAGAAGGAATATTCTACTAGATTCTTTCCCTAATTCGAATTTTGCCTCTAAAAGAAAGAAGATTGATCTAGTTTTATTATTCAAGGGACGATATTTAAGGGAAAAAATTTTAAAGGATGAAAAATTCAAAGAGTATATTTACTGGCTTCATATCAACTAAAATTTGTTTATTAAGAGTATTTTTTTCAACTTTAGGTATGAAGGAAAAACGAAATATTAGGTTCTATAAAATAATCCAATAGATCTAGTGAAAACTTACCAAATAAAATCTGTTCACCTTTTTTTGCCAAAAGTAAATCTTGTTTCCTAGAAAATAACAAAACAGTTTTACCATCAAGAATATCTGTTCTGCTTCTTTCGGTTTTGCTCCAGACACCACATGTATCAACTGATTATAACGCCTAATTTCCTTCCATGGGAACAGAATTGGTTGATTTATTTAACTATATGGTCTCTAGAGACCTAGAGATGTCATGTCTGGAAGATATCTATACCCTGTTCTTTCATGTCATTGATGAAACCTAAATTTTCTGCTTTGCTGAAGCCCCGCAGAAATAATTGATATGGTTGTTGAGGAGGTATTGTGTAAGTTTAATGCCAAAAACGTGGATGTGCCTGAATATTTGCTTGAAGATGATGAGCACGTAGATGCCCTAATAAAAATGTTGGATGTTGACTCTGGTGTGTATGATTCGTTGGAATATTGGGAATGGGTGATATCAGTAAAACAACACTTGCGAAGGTTGTGTTCAACAAGTTATTTTCTCACTTTGACGGAGTTAGTTTCCTCAACGACGTCCGAGAATCATTGTGAGATGGTCTTATAAACTTACATAAAAAGTTATTATCAAGTTTTGTGGGTCCTGTGATTGCTGACCAAATTGAAGACAATAGAGTTGTGCTGAATCGGATCAAGAGAGTGTGTGAAACTAGAAAAGTCCTCATTGTTCTTGACGATAATAGACAAGAACGAGCAACTCGAAAATCTAGCTGGAAAATGTGATTGGTTTGGTTTTGGTAGCAGGATCATTATCACAACTCGGGACCAACGTATCCTACATACTCTTGATCGTTCATCCGATGAAGAGGAACAAAAACAAACCGAAGGAATTTTCATTTACAAACTTTTTGAAAGGGAAATTGGTCAAGCACTTGAGTTGTTTTGTAATCATGCATTCAAAAGAGAATCTCCCATAGAAGGATATGATCATCTTGCAAAACAAATTGTTCATACAGTGGCATCCTTCGGTTGTCGAGGTGATAGGTTCATATCTTTATTGTCATGGCTCTGACCTGGAGTCACTTGGTGATAAAACAAGGCTATGGAAATACATGTTTGAGCAGTTACGTGCAGTTCTTTTTCAGAATGTCTGAGATGTGTTGTGACATTCCGGATTTTGGCCCATTTTTGGGATTTATAAAACGTATAATTCGTCAGTGCGCTTATAATAAAATCTCGCCCGGAACTGATCACTCCTGGGTTTTTATTATTTTTAAAATTAGAGATTTCGCTAGAATCGCACTCGATCGAATTTGGCCGTTGTTTAGAGCCCAAACTTTGGTGTCGAATTTCTCGGAGTTCCGGGACGAATTTAATTGGATGGTGTCGATATTATTGTGGCCAGCGTCGGTATTACCCGGAGTATGTGAAAAGTGGATTTTTGACTGGGTGCGGATTTGGACTGGTAGACCTCCCTCGTGGTGTGTTTCGGCATATTTTCTTTTGGCCATTTTCCTATATTATTAATTAGGATTATAGGAGACCGTTAGATCGTTTTCGGAATTGAACCGTGTCCATTGGATCGCACTCGAGTGAGAGGTTTGACTTTGAGTCTCTCTCTCTCTCTCCTCCCTCTGCCGCGCTGAGCACGTCCCCTCCGCGCACGTTCACCCCCCTCCATCATCACGTCTGTTCTCTCTCTCTCTCTCTCTCTCTCTCTCTCTCTCTCTCTCTCTCTCTCTCTCTCCTTCTTTCCCTCTCTCTTTCCTCCTCTGCGCGCACGTCTTCCCCATGCAGCGTCCCTTCAGCCCATGCCATGCAGACCAACCCCCACGACACACTTCTTCTCTCTCCTCCCTTCTCTCTTCCTTCTTCTCTTTTCGTCTTCTTTCTTTTCCTTGTTCTTCACCGGCGTGCGGTTACGCTTCGCCCCGCTCCTGCTCGTCCAGCCGACCGCCGCCCGAGCCTGCCTGACCGCCGACCGCCGCCGCAGTCTTCCTCGCGCCGTCGCCGCACCGCCGCGTCGCCCGGAAGCCCTGCCCCGACGCCGCCTCCATTCCTTCCCAAGCCCGCGAGCTCGGCTCGCCGCCACTGCCTGTCTCGGCCCATCGCTGCCCAGCCGGCCGCCTTGCTCCGCTCTGCCGTCCGGCTCGTCGCCGCGGGAGCTCGGCCGTCGCCTTCGCCGCTCGTTTGTTCGCGCACACAGGAGCTCGCCGATCCCGAGCTCGTCCGTTCCGTGCCGTCCCCGCCGGCTAGCTGCGAGTCGGCGCCGGCTCCTTCATCGCCAGCTCGCCCGGCCAGCTCACCGCCGGTCCGCCATCTCTCCCCGTCAGTCCCGATCCCTCTCTCCCTCACCCTCACCCCCCCGGCTCACTCTCTTTCTCCCCTATTCAGCTCGTCGCCGTCGCCGTGCGGTCGCCGCCCGGCCCGGCCAGCCGGCCAGACCCGGCCAGCCCAGGCCGTAGCCGGCTCGTCGCCCACGCGACCAAGCCGCGCGCCGTCGCCGTGCCCGTTCCCGCGCCCGTGCCCGTGCTTGTGCCCGTGGCCGAGGATCGTGCCCATGGCCGAGCGCCATGGCCGAGCTCGCCGGCGCCGTGCCCATCCGACCGGGCGCGTCGCCCGTCCGTTCGCCCGTGCAACCCTTGGCACGCCGCACGGCCATCGCGCCCGCGCGCCAGGCACGCCGATCGGCCATTGTGCCCGCATTGGTCGGCCACCGCGCCCGTTGGCCCGCGCCCGCGCCTAGTTCGGCATTGTTCACCTGGGCCATTTTAGGCCCGAGCCAACTTTTCCCGGGCCAAACTTAGGTAAGTGACTTCCTAAACCCTACCTAGTACTTTGGGTATTTTTAGACTTGTTTAGGGTGAAATTTAGTACCGGCTTAGGAATTTAATTAGGCGTGGGCTAATTAGACTAATTGTGCTTAATTGGTGAATTATTGTGGCGATAATTGTGCGGCTGATTTAGTGATTGACTGAGATAAATATGCCTGACTGAATTGTCGTGGTGCTTGTGGGTGAATTGGATTATTTGAATGTGCCGACATGAATGTCGGGTCGGTGGACCGACGTGGGGAGTGTGAATTAAATTGGTTGTTAGAGTGTGTCAGATTGACATTGGTGTGAGCTTGGTAATTTGATTGTGAAATGTACGACATGTTAGATGACAGATTGTGTGGTGTTGCATGTGCATGAGAGAAATGTCCTGAGGCGTGGTTACGCGGGACTGAGCCCGGCTTGATCTGAGGGCTACCAACCTGAGGCGTGGTTACGCGGGTGTGGCTAGAAAGACAAGTAATGACCTGAGGCGTGGTTACGCGGGTCGAGAGAAATGTCCTAAGGCGTGGTTACGCGGGACTGAGCCCGGCTTGATCTGAGGGCTGCCAACTTGAGGCGTGGTTACGCGGGTGTGGCTAGAAAGGCAAGTAATGACCTGAGGCGTGGTTACGCGGGTCGAGAGAAATGTCCTGAGGCGTGGTTACGCGGGACTGAGCCCGGCTTGATCTGAGGGCTGGCCTGAGGCGTGTTGACGCGGGCCGTGTGAAAGGACCTGGTAGGTCGTGAGAAAGTTGCTCGGCCACGCATGCGAATTGAGTGTGATTGAACTGACTGGTTGAATTAGTTGGAGTGATTGAGTGAAAGCATGGTTGGTGTTTGAGCGATTTGTGATGTGTTATTTAATTACTATTATTGCCTTATCACGTGACGACTAACGTGTAGAGTTGGCATGGGCTTGATGACGAGGTAAGTGCAATGATGTGAATTTTATATGTTATGGGGTAGATTGCATGTCTGACTTGTCTGGGTACGCATTGGCCTACGTGGGGTTTAGGGGGTTGCTTATTGAGACTCGTTCTCACGGTTATTATATAACCATTTCAGATCCGCGACCGTAATCGATTCGGAGACGCCGCCAGAGCACCACAGGGATTGAAGAATAGATCATTTACCCTGTCTTTTGAGTACCTTTTGTAGAGGAGATAAGCTTGTCAACCACCGCCCCCTTTTGAAAACTGTGGTTCTAAATTGGTAGCCCGAGTTATCGTTTTGTATAGTGACTACTTTATGATGGTATGCAATTATTGTTTCGTACTATCCCTTTGTCATTGTTTATTGTCTGGGTTAATTAGTTTCGCTTCCGCTTGCCTTAATGATTGGGTGTTTCGTTTGGGTCGGCGACGCGTCCTGGGACGTCGCGTTCAATGATAGACCATCGAGGGATGACCGCGCCCTCGTAGGGTGCGGGGCGTGACATCCCCGTTGATTTGGTATCAGAGCAAGGTTAGCTCGATCCAAGTGGTCGAAACCTGGAGTGATAAGGAGCGATGACTTTGGGGTAATCAGTTAGGGAGTCTTGTGTGTCATGCGTATCCCAGACTGTATGATTGTGATTGCTGAGTGGTTTTTATGCAATATTATGTGAAGTGCAGGTGCGTCAGGACTTGAGGTAAGTGCACGAACTCTGTTGGTTGTGATTGGGTGTTGTTGTGGTTGGCTGCCTGCTTAATGAATTGTGTTGTGATGCACTGCCTAGGGCTTAGACTGGTATAGTTGGCCTAGGTTTCTAATTCCTGCGTGGAATTTAGCAGGTGAGCCTTGTGAGGACCGGTAGGATGAGCGGTCGAGGTCGAGGTAGAGGTCGAGGTCGAGGTCGAGGTCGTATAGCCCCGCAAGCTGGAGTTGTGGGGGATCCCAGATTGGATGAAGTGTGGAGGGTACTTGAGGAAGCAGGATTATTATCGGGTAGACAGACGGGAGAAAGGAGCGCGACTGTCGCTGCTGCAGCTGCCAGTGAGATCATAGGGAATAATGGAAATCAGGGGAATAATGTGATTAGTGGAAATCCGGGTATAGTGCGAGTAAATGCGAACAGGCCGATGTCCAAGCTAGTTGAGCAATTTCTGAGGTTGAAACCCCCGAAGTTTGATGGGAGAGGCGACCCCGAGGCTGCACCAAGATGGGTAGAAGAGCTAGAGAAAGCTTTTGAGGTGCTGGGGTGTACTTAGGAAGAGAAAGTGACGCTAGCGAAAGTGACGCTAGCAGTCTATCAGCTTCAGAATAATGCAAGTGATTGGTGGAGGGCCACCAGAGGTCAAGTATTCCCCGCTGGTACTGCCCCGAATTGGATTGTTTTTACCGAGACCTTCAACGGCAAGTATTTCTCGGAAAGTGCCCGAGAACAGAAATTGGCTGAATTTATGGGGCTCCGCCAAGGTCAGAGATCGGTAGATCAGTATGAGGCCGAGTTCGCAAGACTGTCCAAATTTGCCCCCAGGATGGTGGAGGACCCGATGGACAAAGCTACGAGGTTCCGGGATAGGCTGAAGCCGGACCTTCGCAGTCAGATGATCTCGTTGAACTTGAGAGGCTATAATGAGATATATGAAAGGGCTCAAGCAATTGAGCGAGATCAGACGGATCGAGCTGCCGCTTATGGATCGCGGTATGCCCCGGCTAGGGACAACCGTCAACTGGGGAAAGGACCCATGACGGGAAATAGTCGCTTCGTTCCACCCGCTCGGAGGAATATCGGGAAGCCAAACCGTTACCAGAACGCCCCGTGTAGGTTGTGTGGTGGAAAACACGGGAATGGACCTTGCCCAAATAGGGGCGGAGCATGTTTTACATGTGGTGGAAGGGGCCACCAGATGAGAGAATGTCCAAACAACAAGCAGGCCGGGTCACCTGCACTTCTGCAGCCGTCGCCGCCCCGGAATGGAAATCAAATTAGAGCTATCCAGCCGGCCAATCAGAATCGGCCGCCGGCCCAAGGACGGGTATATGCAATGGCAAGGAGGAAGGCTCAGGACGCGCCTGGCGTGATCACAGGTACGGTCTCTCTCTGTGATCATGCTGCTTATGCCTTGTTTGATCCGGGGGCATCGCATTCATTTATATCTGAGCAGTTCATTGAATTATCTGGGATTGAGCCAAAATTGCTTGATGTTATGCTGTGTGTGACTACTCCGCTGAATGATAAAGTGCTGATTACGTTTGGGTGTCTCGATTGTAAAATAGTGATTGGCGATAGAAAAGGAAGGATAGATTTGGCGGTATTATGTATGCATGACTTCGATGTGATTGTCGGTATGGACTGGCTAGTCAAACAGAGAGCTGTTATGGACTGTAGTAGCAGGGTGATCCAGTTTAATCCGGCTGGACATCCTAGATTTGAGTTTGTGGGAAACCGAGGAGGGACCTCGATCCCCTGGATTTTGTCGCTCGAGGTAACAAAGCTGTTGGATGAAGGGTGCCAAGGATTTCTGGCAAATGTGATCGATTCGACGGCTGGAGAGCCGAGACTAGAAGACATAGCCGTGGTGTGCAACTTTCCCGATGTCTTTCCTCAGGAATTGCCGGGACTGCCACCTGATCGAGAAGTGGAGTTCGCGATTGAGTTAGCCCCAGGGACGGAACCGATCTCGAAAGCGCCTTATAGGATGTCACTGTCGGAATTGAAGGAATTAAAAGTCCAAATGCAATAGTTGTTGGACAAAGGCTTCATTCGCCCTAGTGCGTCTCCATGGGGAGCTCCAGTGTTATTCGTGAGGAAAAAGGATGGATCCTTGAGGTTGTGCATTGACTATAGACAATTGAATCAGGTGACCATTAAGAATAAGTATCCGTTGCCAAGGATTGATGACCTATTTGATCAGTTGCAAGGGGCGTCAGTGTTTTCAAAAATCGATCTGAGGACTGGCTATCACCAATTGAGGATCAAGAAGGAGGACGTGCCGAAGTCGGCATTTAGGACGAGGTATGGACACTATGAGTTTACGGTGATGCCGTTTGGACTGACGAACGCCCCTGCAGCCTTTATGGATTTAATGAATCGGGTATTGAAGGAATTTTTAGGTCAGTTCGTGATCGTGTTCATAGATGATATTCTGGTGTATTCAAAGAGTTCCGCCGAGCACGAGGTACATTTGGAAGAGGTTCTACGGACCTTAAGAGAACACGCACTCTACGCTAAGTTCAGTAAGTGCGAATTCTGGCTTCACCAAGTGGCGTTCTTAGGACATGTGATATCCGGGGAAGGAATTGCGGTGGACCCGACAAAGATTGAAGCCGTCACGAATTGGCCGAGACCGACAACAGTAACCGAGGTTCGGAGCTTCCTCGGACTAGTAGGTTATTATAGACGCTTCGTGGAGAAGTTTTCGGCATTAGCGACGCCGTTGACGCGGTTACTAAAGAAGGAGACGAGGTTTGAATGGACGGATAAGTGCGAAAGGAGCTTCCAAGAATTAAAACAGAGATTGACAACCGCGCCAGTGTTAACGATCCCATCAGGCCCGGGAGGATATGGGATTTACAGTGACGCGTCATTAAGAGGATTGGGATGCGTGCTAATGCAACACGGGAAAGTAGTGGCATATGCATCGCGACAGTTGAGGCCACATGAGCAGAACTATCCGACGCATGACTTGGAATTGGCCGCGATTATTTTCGCTCTTAAGATTTGGAGACACTACCTGTGTGGGGAGAAGTTTCAGATTTATACGGACCATCAAAGTTTAAGGTACTTGTTCTCCCAAAAGGAATTAAATATGAGACAGCGCCGTTGGATGGAACTCCTTAAGGATTACGACTGCGAGATTATGTATCACCCTGGAAAAGCTAATAAGGTAGCGGATGCACTGAGTCGGAAATCGAGCATCGCGCATATGATGGTCAAGGAGTGGACTCTGTTGGAGGGAGTTCGAGATTCGGAATTTAAGTTCGAAGTGAGTCATGTCTCGAGTCTACTTGCAGCGTTGAGGATTGAACCAGAAATACAGACTAAGATTAAGGCTTTACAATCGACGGACCCGGAGACTCAGAAGATTTTGAGTATGGATGCCACAAAAAGGAAATCGGATTTTCAGGTATCCGAGGATGGAATTCTAAAGTTCCGTGGACGGTTATGTGTACCCGGTGATACGGGCGAAGGAAGAGATTTTGTCTCAAGCACACCGTAGCAATTACGGTATTCACCCGGGTAGTACGAAAATGTATCGGAACTTGCGCCGATTATTGGTGGAACGGCATGAAAGTGGACGTAGCTAAGCACGTGGCCAAGTGTTTAACATGTCAGCAAGTGAAGGCACAACATTGTAAGCCGGGTGGAATGTTGTAGCCATTGGAAATTCCCGAGTGGAAATGGGAACACATCACGATGGACTTTGTAATGGGATTACCGAGAAGTCAAAGGGGTCATGATTCGATTTGGGTGGTAGTCGACCGATTGACAAAGTCAGCGCATTTTCTACCTGTACGAAAGGACTTCGCCTTGGAAAGGTATGCCGAGATTTACGTGCGACAAATAGTTCGTCTGCACGGAGTGCCAGTGACAATCACTTCAGACCGGGATCCTAAATTTACTGCCGCCTTTTGGAAAAGCCTTCATGCGGCATTAGGAACGAAGTTACAGTTTAGCACGGCCTATCATCCCCAGACGGATGGCCAGTCTGAAAGGACAATTCAGACCTTGGAAGACATGCTGCGAGCATGTGTTTTGGATTTTAAGGGTGGTTGGGAGGAACAGCTACATTTGGTGGAATTCGCCTACAACAATAGCTACCAGCAAAGTATCAGAATGGCACCATTCGAGGCACTTTATGGCAGGGCTTGCAGAACACCGGTTTGTTGGGATGAAGTTGGTGAGAGGAGCATCACAGGTCCCGAGTTGGTTCAGCAATCGTCGAAACTGATCAAGGTAATTCGGGATAGGCTTAAGACCGCTCGAGCCGCCAAAAGAATTATGCGGACCGGAGACGTAGGCCTTTGGAATTTCAAGTGGGGGACCACGTTTTCCTCAAGGTATCGCCTATGAGAGGATTATCTCGGTTTGGTAAGAAAGGGAAGTTGAGCCCGAGGTACGTGGGCCCATTCGAGATTTTAGAGAGAATTGGTACCTTGGCTTATCGTCTCGCGCTACCACCAAATTTGTCTCAAGTGCACAACGTATTCCACGTGTCAATGTTAAGAAAGTATGAACTGGACCCGACCCACGTGCTGAACTACGAAGAGATAGACATGGACGACAGAGTGTCGTATGTGGAAAAGCCAGTTCGGATCAAGGACAGAATAGAAAGAGTGCTGCGGAACAAGAAAATTCCGATGGTCAAGGTGATTTGGGAGCACCATGGAACTGAAGGTGCGACGTGGGAAAGCGAAGAGTTGATGCGACACCAATACCCCCATTTGTTTGAATAGCTAGGTTGGTTTGTAAATTTCGAGGACGAAATTTTTGTAAGGGGGGAAGAGTTGTGACATTCCGGATTTTGGCCCATTTTTGGGATTTATAAAACGTATAATTCGTCAGTGCGCTTATAATAAAATCTCGCCCGGAACTGATCACTCCTGGGTTTTTATTATTTTTAAAATTAGAGATTTCGCTAGAATCGCACTCGATCGAATTTGGCCGTTGTTTAGAGCCCAAATTTTGGTGTCGAGTTTCTCGGAGTTCCGGGACGAATTTAATTGGACGGTGTCGATATTATTGTGGCCAGCGTCGGTATTACCTGGAGTATGTGAAAAGTGGATTTTTGACCGGGTGCGGATTTGGACTGGTAGACCTCCCTCGTGGTGTGTTTCGGCATATTTTATTTTGGCCATTTTCCTATATTATTAATTAGGATTATAGGGGACCGTTAGATCGTTTTTGGATTTGAACCGTGTCCGTTGGATCGCACTCGAGTGAGAGGTTTGACTTTGAGTCTCTCTCTCTCTCTCTCCTCCCTCTGCCGCGCTGAGCACGTCCCCTCCGTGCACGTTCCCCCCCCTCCATCATCACGTCTGTTCTCTCTCTCTCTCTCTCTCTCTCCTTCTTTCCCTCTCTCTTTCCTCCTCTGCGCGCACGTCTTCCCCATGCAGCGTTCCCTCAGCCCATGCCATGCAGACCAACCCCCCCTAACACACTTCTTCTCTCTCCTCCTTTCTCTCTTCCTTATTCTCTTTTCCTCTTCTTTCTTTTCCTTGTTCTTCACCGGCGTGCCCGGTTACGCTTCGCCCCGCTCCCTGCTCCTTGACCCGACCGCCGCCCGAGCCCGCCCGACCGCCGAGCGCCGCCGCCGCCGTCTTCCTCGCGCCGTCGCCGCGCCGCCGCTGTCGCCCGGAAGCCCCGCCCCGACGCCGCCTCCCTTCCTTCCCAAGCGCACGAGCTCGGCTCGCCTCCACTGCCTGTCTCGGCCCATCGCTGCCAAGCCGGCCGCCTTGCTCCGCTCTGCCGTCCAGCTCGCCGCCGCGGGAGCTCAGCCCATCGCCTTCACCGCTCGTTTGTTCGCGTACCTGGGAACTCGCCGATCTGAGCTCGTCCGTTTCGTGCCGTCCACCGCCGCTGCTGCGAGTCGCCGCCGCGTCGCCCAGCCGTCCCGTCGTTCTGCTCGCCGGCCGGCTCCTCCATCGCCGGCTCGCCGGCCAGCTCACCGCCGGTCCGCCATCTCTCCCCCTCACCCCGATCCTCTCTCCCTCACCCTCACCCCCCGGCTCACTCTCTTTCTCCCCTATTCAGCTCGTCGCCGCCGCGTCGCCGTCGCCGCCGGTCGTCGCCCGGCCCGCCCGCCGGCCCGACCCGGCCCGGCCCAGGGCCGTAGCCGGCTCGTCGCCCACGCGACCAAGCCGCGCGCCCGTCGCCGTGCCCGTTCCAGCGCCCGTGCCCGTGCTTGTGCCCGTGGCCGAAGGCTGTGCCCATGGCCGAGCGCGTGGCCGAGCTCGCCTCGGCGCCGTGCCCGTCCGGCCGGGCGTGTCGCCCGTCCGTTCTCCCGTGCGCCCCTTGGCACGCCGCACGGCCATCGCGCCGCGCGCGGCACGCCGATCGGCCATTGTGCCGCGTTGGCCGGCCACCGTGCCCGTTGGCCCGCGCCCGCGCCTAGTTCGGCACTGTTCACCCGGGCCATTTTAGGCCCGAGCCGACTTTTCCCGGGCCAAACTTAGGTAAGTGACTTCCTAAACCCTACCTAGTACTTTGGGTATTTTTAGACTTGTTTAGGGTGAAATTTAGTACCGGCTTAGGAATTTAATTAGGCGTGGGCTAATTAGACTGATTATGCTTAATTGGTGAATTATTGTGGCGATAATTATGCGGCTGATTTAGTGATTGACTGAGATAAATATGCCTGACTGAATTGTCGTGGCGCTTGTGGGTGAATTGGATTATTTGAATGTGCCGACATGAATGTCGGGTCGGTGGACCGACGTGGGGAGTGTGAATTAAATTGGTTGTTAGAGTGTGTGAGATTGACATTGGTGTGAGCTTGGTAATTTGATTGTGAAATGTACGACGTGTTAGATGACAGATTGTGTGGTGGTGCATGTGTATGAGAGAAATGTCCTGAGGCGTGGTTACGCGGGACTGAGCCCGGCTTGATCTGAGGGCTGCCAACCTGAGGCGTGGTTACGCGGGTGTGGCTAGAAAGACAAGTAATGACCTGAGGCGTGGTTACGCGGGTCGAGAGAAATGTCCTGAGGCGTGGTTACGCGGGACTGAGCCCGGCTTGATCTGAGGGCTGCCAACCTGAGGTGTGGTTACGCGGGTCGAGAGAAATGTCCTGAGGCGTGGTTACGCGGGACTGAGCCCGGCTTGATCTGAGGGCTGGCCTGAGGCGTGTTGATGCGGGCCATGTGAAAGGACCTGGGAGGTCGTGAGAAAGTTGCTCGGCCACGCATGCGAATTGAGTGTGATTGAACTGATTGGTTGAATTAGTTGGAGTGATTGAGTGAAAGCATGGTTGGTGTTTGAGCGATTTGTGATGTGTTATTTAATTACTATTATTGCCTTATCACGTGACGACTAACGTGTAGAGTTGGCATAGGCTTGATGACGAGGTAAGTGCAATGATGTGAATTTTATATGTTATGGGGTAGATTGCATGTCTGACTTGTCTGGGTACGCATTGGCCTACGTGGGGTTTAGGGGGTTGCTTATTGAGACTCGTTCTCACGGTTATTATATAACCATTTCAGATCCGCGACCGTAATCGATTCGGAGACGCCGCCAGAGCACCACAGGGATTGAAGAATAGATCATTTACCCTGTCTTTTGAGTACCTTTTGTAGAGGAGATAAGCTTGTCAACCATCGCCCCCTTTTGAAAACTGTGGTTCTAAATTGGTAGCCCGAGTTATCGTTTTGTATAGTGACTACTTTATGATGGTATGCAATTATTGTTTCGTACTATCCCTTTGTCATTGTTTATTGTCTGGGTTAATTAGTTTCGCTTCCGCTTGCCTTAATGATTGGGTGTTTCGTTTGGGTTGGCGACGCGTCCTGGGACGTCGCGTTCAATGATCGACCATCGAGGGATGACCGCGCCCTCGTAGGGTGCGGGGCGTGACATGTGTTAATGATATGTTATGAGGGCTTGGATAATAAACAAAAAGAAGTATTTTTGGATATTGCTTGCTTTTTCAACAACGAGGACCAAACATATCCAATTATCATGTGGGATGGCTGTAATTACCATCCTCACAATTCAATTCATGTCCTCCTTCAACGGTCCTTGATAAAAATTAGAGATAATAAGTTTTGGATGCATTATCTATTGCGAGATCTGGGAACGTACATCATCTGGAAAGAATATCCTCTCGGAATTTGTAGGGTTTGGATTCAAGATGAAGCCCTGGAACTACTGCAGAAAAAAGAGGAAAAATGGAAGAGTATGTCACATAATTTTTTTTTTGGATGGAGAAACTTTTTGAATTTTTCTCTTATTTTATAGTTACCTTTGTTTAACTTTTGGGTGAGGTAGCTCGCTCTCAAACATTTGGGTCAGAGGTCTTGTAAATTGGTGGAGAGAGACAGATAGATTGCCTACCAGTTAGCTACAATTTCTAGATTCTGTAGAATAGAAGATAGATTCCTGGAAATTCTGAAGCAATAGAGCGCCGTTTCATGGGCTATCCTAGCAACGTCAGCAGGAAACTCTCTGTTTGAAGAATCATTGAAGTACTTTCAAACACAATTGCAGAGAAAACAAAAAACTATGAAGATTATAATTTGGCATGCTAATTATATTTCTTGAAAAGAAGAAAATGGAAAATGGAATAATGATTTACATGATATTTCAAATGGAAGCTGAAAATTTTCGTTAATGGTGTGTTAAGCTCTTCTGCTTCCTTTCTATATAGCTCTATAATAGTGTTAAGTGTTGTGCACTCAATTAATCTCGAGTCTCTGTTGGCAGAGAAATGAAGACGTACAAGCATTAAGCCTGACATCCAGCTGCAGCTGCACCTTTAAACCTGAACAATTAGCTGCTCTACCAAATCTAAGGTTCATTCGAGTGAAAGGCATTAATTTTTTCAGCAACTTCGATAATCATCTTTCAGAGCTAAGATGGCTTTCTTGGCAAGTGAGGCAAATGACTTTCCAGGCGAGTAACTTTCACTTTAGTAAATTGGTCGTGCTTGACCTTTCAAATAGCAAGATTGCAGATGGCTGGGGTGGGCGGAGCCAAATGAAGGTATGATATGCCTTACTCTATACGCTTCATCCTGTCATAACTCATTCGTGATGAATGAGGCAATGATAGAAGCAAAATATGTATTTTAATTTTTTCTATCGATACCTCATACGATTGACATAATGGTTGTATGCACTCCGCATCTCTTCTAAGTTAAATATATTTTGCATGAGTAACATTCAATATCCTTCTACGTATCAAAGTAGAACACAATTATGTCCCATATAAAAAATGCTGTCACGTGGTTTATAACCTTGGTTTCTTAGTTCTAAAAGTTGCTTAGGCTTTGGAAATGGTGTATTCCATTGTAAGTAAGTGGCATTTTGCGTAGCACGGATACTTCAGTCTATAGGTTATGGAGTTTTGGTCTAAGACGCAAACTGCAGGTTTGGAAATTAAGGATGTGAAGTGAAGTAAAAAATAGTCGGGGATTATTTTCAAAAATTTTGAAGTATGAGGGTTATTTGCAACATCCCCAAAAAGATTTGGGATATTCAAATTATCCTAGATTATCTTAAATAATGACGTAAGGATAATGTGCATATTACTAATACAACCATATATGTTGATGTTTCTAATTTATTTTTTAACTTCAACATTTTTTTTTCTGTAGATAGATAGATTGAAGGTTCTAGATTTGACGGGTTGCAGGCAATTAACAAGAACACCTGTCTTCTCTAACTTCTTGACTTTGGAGAAGTTAATTCTTGCTCAGTGTGTCCACTTGACCACAATTGACTGCTCCATTAGTAAGCTAACACTCCTAAGAACTTTGAATCTCGAGGGGTGTAGTTCTCTTGGGGAGTTGCCCGAAGAAGTTGGTTTTCTACGTTCTTTGACGCACATTGTCATGCCCGGAAACTAATAGGTAATTGCTTCTATTTCGATTAATTATGACAATACAGGTCATTCAATTGACTTAAACCACCATATAGAATTTCAAAGTCACGTCAGTGCAGCCTATTGCATCCAAATAGTCGTATCCTGAAGCAAATTCTTATTCTTTAGAATGCTTTTATGATCTTTAAGTTGAAACAAGAGGATTTTAAGTATTTAGCACGAGTGTTCTACTAACTCAAAGGCTGAATACCCAGAAAGTGCATGAACATGTACGTACGGAACCAAAATATCCCCATGGAAAGATCCAAAATATATATATAAATTTCATACTTGATGGATGAAAAAACTCACTGGTTAAGTTCTTCGCCCATTCAAGTTAATGAATTCACTCCCAATAGTTGATTTGGAACACTAATTTTCGGTTTGGGGGCAAAACGAACTTGATTCGAGAAGCCTAACTCTTTCAATTTTGAGCTGCGCATTTTTTCTCTCTTTTCTTGTTGAAACAAACGAGTCATTAATATAGAAGTCCAAAACCCGATGTCATTATTGATTAGCGAGAAACGAGGTTGCTATGCCTCGCTGATGTTTGTCTTACTAACATGTCTATTGTAGCCATTCACGCCATTATCCACTTCAAATGCCAAATTAGCTTGCATTGACAAAAAATTTGATGGTGGACTTATTTTGTCTATTAAGCAATAGTTCGTGCACTTTGTGGGTCGTTTGAAAGTGGAGATATTTTTGTCCTAGGAATGTGAGTTCATACTTTTTTTTAAAAATCTGTCCCTAGTTTAAATGTGAAGATGAAGAAAATGCTCAAACAAAGAGGAGCACCTCTTTTCATCATATGTTAATTTAATACTATCGATTATTTTCCTTGGAATATCCCAAGAGCAGCCTGTAAGAGAACGCCCTGGTTTCTCAAGATTTTGCTTGGAACCCACATCTAATACAATCAATTATTTTCTCTGGCGTTAGACATGTCATTTCAGATACATCCATTGTATTTTTAAATGCTGTCAACGATAAATTATCTCCTCAAGGTCGGTAGGTGGATCCAACTTTATCCATTCCATCAAGAATGGCTACTTCGCATTGGTTCTCAAATTATAGAGCATCTTAATTTATTCAAACGAGCAATATTCGATGAAAATTTGGTGTAGCTGAATATTAATGATTGCTGATACTTAACCACTAAAGTCACCAAAATTATTAAGTTTTCATTTACATATTATGTCCATAGAAGTAGATCCCTATAGTTTATCATATTCGGAGGAAATCCATGTTCAAATAGAATTGGGTGGCGGTACAGCCGCACATCTTTATCATCTATTTTTTGATTCTTTCTTTTCTTTTGTTTGAGCCATCTAATCAACAATTAGATTGTCGCTTTGAAATCCTCCTACTTTCTGTCCGTCCGACTAATATGAACCGTGCTTCACCTGTGCATTGTTGCAGCCACGAAGGAAAATTAATTCAGAAGGTTGTTGCGGCGGTTTTGAGAGCAAAGGAATTGTGAGACGTCGACTCCTAAAGCCTTCTTTTGGTTCGTTGTCGGAGAAAAGATGAACGGATATGCTTCTTGGTAATAGAACTATATTCAACTGCATTTTGTTTCGATTGTTTGGAGGATCTGGAAATATCATTTTGTAATGAAGTGGGTTTACGATTCTAATGCTTTGGTGCATTATTTACAAGGTTAGCATATCTGTACGAACGAGGAATCAGTGAACTCCCATGCTTTATTGGAATGTCACTGAAACTTTCATATTTGTCTTTGCAGCGGTGCGAGAAGATAGAGGAGTTTTGAAACGTCGGTGTGTACATAAGTGCTCAGCAACAAAAGAAAGAAGCTTCCATTCCAAGTAATAAATTTGTGTAGGACAGTAATAAATTTGGTGCATTATTTTTTTTTTTGTTTGAAAGATTAGCATGAAGTGCGAAACCACTTGTTCATGCATATGTGTAAGAACTTTAATTATTGCCTGCTTTCTAGTGCTTTTGGAGGTTTAGAACTTTAGCAATTATACCCCATTTTAGTCCATTAATAACCAAATCTCAGCACAAGTACAAAAACAAGTATCCAGGCAATCTTCATCATGCTACACTAAGCAATAACAAGGACTGGTTTATCACACACTTTGATGTACTTCTAGAAGTTCCCGATAATTATGCTCCAAGTTTGGTTCTTCTATGGCATTTTCAAGTCATTCTTCTTTTTCCAACAAGAAATAACTAACAATATATCACAGAACATCAAAAAATATGCATATAGTAATCGCCCGCTCTTGTTGTACATGTTTCACATTTACAGGCCGAACAAGTGATGTATGGATAAATTAAAACGACGGGGTTTCTTTTCCTTTTGTGTAATGAGCAGGGGCGTATTACTTAAAATAAAAAAATAAAAAATTACTCGTTCAAATATTCCAAACACTCCAGCAAATCATATTTGCTGTTTATTATGTAATTGGGAAAAGTTGTGATCATCTTTGCTCCTGCTTTAGTTTTTGTTTGACATTTTATCAAAAAGATTGCTCACCACATGATAACAATCTTGAACCACATCATAGAGCATGCCTTATTCTTGAGAAACATCACACTCAGTCACATAGATGGATCATATAGATTTTTGAAAGATTTCGGGAAAATTCCAAATAATGACCCGAAATGCTCTCATTTTCTTAAATAATGGCATAAAGTGGACATTGTGTCAAATAAGGACCCGAAGTGCCCTCATTTTCTTAAATAAGGACTTGAAGTGAACATTGTCTCAAATAAGAATATGAAGTTGCCATATCAGTCTTAATAAAGGGCCTAATCTCACTAGAGTCAAGGGCATTTTCGTCTTTTAATTTTTTTGATTTTTTACTTTTTTTCTTTCCTTTTGTATTTTTTCATAAAAAACAAACTAAAAAAAAAGAATAGAAAAAACCAAGGGGAGGGCTGCTGCCGCCGCCCCATCATTGGTGGGGAAGTGGTCATGGCCAGCGGGGTTGCTGGCCAGAGGTGAGAACTTGGTAGCCTTCGCCAAAGCCAGGAGAGGGTCACCCGACCCTCGCCCAGGTCCGGCGGCCTTCTCCCAAACTTGGGCGAGGGCCGGCGACCCACGCCGAGACCGGGCCGAGGGCCAGCGCCGCCCTCTCTCGATTCTGGCGAGGGCCACCAAGCCATCGCTACCAACCCTCCCCCTTGTTTTTTTTTTAATCTAAATTAATTAAAATTAATGTTAAAATTATTTTTAGACGAAAATGCCCTTGACCGGCCGAAAAATATGGCCGACCGGCGAGCCGGCGTGGTGAGGCCTTATTTGAAACTGTTATAGTCACTTTAGGCTCTTATTTGAGAAAATGAGGGCATTTCAGGTCCTTATTTGAGAAAATGAAGGCACTTTAGGTCCTTATTTAGAATTTTCCGAAAGATTTCCATGTATGCATGACGCATTTATAATTCAGTCAATTTTTATGATCATAGAAAAAGAAAGGATATATCTAATTCTATGATCTATCCAAAAAAAATTTTACCACCTATAAGTTATCCATAAATGCTTATCAAACGCTCAAATAATTGAAATAAAAGAATCAATTTGCACGAGACACGTGTTGAGTGTGCAAGTGGGCTTCGTTTGCGTGTGTGGCAATGACGGCCTCTTTGCTTGGATCGTCAACACGTGTCAACCAAGAGACAGTCCACATGTCAGCCCATTAAGCACCCGATGCAATGGAGGCTAGCTTTCCCAGTCAGCAAGTTCTAACACAGTTCTGCCTCATCGGATGCACGTCACCAGTCGGTAATGACCGGAATAATAGTTATTTCGGCACAATAAAATTTACTATGTTGTTGCGTGTGACATTCCGAATTTCGGGCCATTTTTGGTATTTATAAAACGGGTATTTCGTCAGTGCACTTATAATAAAATCTCGCCCGGAACTGATCACTCTTGGGTTATTATTTTTAAATTAGAGATTTTGCTAGAATCGCACTCGATCGAATTTGACCGTTATTTAGAGCCCAAACTTTGGTGTCGAATTTCTCTGAGTTCCGGGACGAATTTAATTGGACGGTGTCGATATTATTGTGGCCAGCCTCGATATTGCCAGGGATATGTGAAAAGTGGATTTTTGACCGGGTGCGGATTTGGACTAGTAGACCTCCCTCGTAGTGTGTTTTGGTTATTTTCTTTTGGCCCTTTTTCCTAAAATATAATCGGAATTTTCGTGGGCCGTTGGATCTTTTTTGGGTTTGAACGTGGGCCGTTGGATCGTAATCGTCGCATTGACTTTTCTCTCTCTCTCTCTCTTTCTCTCTCTCTCTCTCTCTCTCTCTCTCTCTCTCTCTCTCTCTCTCTCTCTCTCTCTCTCTCTGCCGTGCACGTCCCCTCCCCACTGCGCCCGTCCTCTCTCCCCCACTCCCCCATGCAGACGTCCCCTCCCCCCCCTTCTCTCTCTTCCTTTTCTTCTTCTTCTTCTCTTCTTCTTCTTCGTTGGTCTTCTCTTCCGCCCGACTGGTTCTGCTTCTGTTTCTGCTTGCCCGACCAGTCACGCCGATCGCCACTCGCCGTCGCCCCACCAGCCGCCGCCCCATCGCCGCCACAAAAACCCCCCTACTCTCCTTCTCCTTCCCTTATTTTCCTTCGTCGGGTCGAGCTCGCCCCTGCCCAGCTCAGCTCAGCTCACCGCCGTGTTCAACACGGCCAGGCTCCGCCGAGCCGCCGGCCGAGTCGTCCAGGCTGTGGCCGAGCCGTTGCCCGCTCAGCCAAGGCCGTGGCCGAGTCGCTGCCTGTCGCCTAGCCCGCTGCTAGGCCGTGCCCGAGCGTGCCCTTGCCGTGGCCGAGTTGCCAAGCCGTGTGCCCAGTTGTGGCCGAGCGCCGCGCCGAGTCGCCGGGCCGTGTGCCGAGCCGTGGCCGAGCCCTGCGCCCATCGCGCCCTCACCCGCGCCGAGTCGTCACTGTTCACTCAGGCCATTTTGAGCCCGTGTGGATTTTTCCGGGGCCAAATTTAGGTAAGTGACTTCCTAATCCCTACTTAGTATAATGGGTATTATTTAGACTTGTTTAGGGTGTAATTAGCACCGGTTTAGTGGCTAAGTTTGGATTAGGGTCAATATGTGAATGTGGTTAATTGGTAGATTAAATTGTGATGATTATGTGGCAAAATTAGTGGCTGATTTATGTGGGGGTGATGACCGGATTGTTGTGGTATTTGTGGGTGAAATTGGATGTTTGAATGTGACCGGCTTGAACGCTGGATTGGTGGGCTAGTGTGGCGAGCTCATGACTTGAAATTGAGTATGTGCAATGTGTTGGATTGATGATTGTGCAACATGGTTAGATTGTGATGCTTTCCGGAATGAGTTTGATATTTGCATGGATTGATTGGGATGATTGGCGATTGAGCTTATTAAGGTGTGGTTTGATTATGTGATTGGCATGGAATTGGTGGAATTGTGTGGCGTGTGCGGGCTGAATTGATTTGTGGGTAAGATGCGTACGTTTGAGCGATATTTGGGCTTGTGAATGACATGGATATTGAATGAATGCATTATACGACGTATGTGCTTGGCTGTGGGAGGCAGGATAGACCTGAGGCGTGTTTACGCGAGTCATTAAACAAAGCCCAGATTGATCGGAGGGCTGAGCCTGAGGCGTGTTTACGCGGGCTGTGGAAGGTGGGTTAGACCTGAGGCGTGGTTACGCGGGTCATTGGAAAGAAAGAAATGTCCTGAGGCGTGGTTACGCAGGACTGAGCCCGAATTGATCGGAGGGCTGAGCCTGAGGCGTGTTTACGCGGGCTGTGAGATTGGACCTAAGGCGTGTTTACGCGGGTCGTGAGAATGGGCCTGAGGCGTGTTTACGCGGGCAGTGTGAAAGGACCTGGGAGGTCTTGAGAAAGTTGGCTGGACCACGTATGTTGCATAGTGTTTGATTATGGGGTGAATACTGCTAGGCATGGTATGGGACGTGCCCAAGTGGTTTTACCTTATAATCGGGACATGCGCGAGTGTGGATGTATTATGTATGGGAAATCTCTTTGTGCGTTCCGAGTACGTGTTATGCTATATATGTTATAGTGCTTGACTGATATGCAGAGTTGGCGTGTGAATGGAGGCGAGGTATGTATGTTTATGCGAGTTCTAGTATGTCGATTGTTAGATTGCATGTTGAGAATTGTCTGGGTACGCATTGGCCTTTGTGGGGTTTAGGTTGTCTACTTATTGAGATTTATCTCATCTCCCTGTTGTTAAACATTTTCAGGTTTAGAGTGACGGTTAGTCGTCACGTGCGGTCTAGAGACCAGGAGTGACTTTGGGCATTTGATGCTTCATTTCATCTATTGAACGTCTCCTTTTTGTATAGTGAAGTAGGCTACCCAATCACCGCCCCCTTTTTATAAATGTGGTTTGAAGTTAATAGCCTAGATTGATTGGTTAAAGTGACTGTCAGTTTTATGAAATGCGTTTGTTGATTTGTGGCTATGCTATCCCGTTGTCATTGTTTATTGTCTGGGTTGTTTCTATTTTGCTTTCGTTTGCCTTTATCGTTGGGTGTTTCGTTTGGGTCGGTGACGCGTCCTGGGACGTCGCTTTCGATACGACCTTCATAGGGGTGTCGCGAGCCCGTCGGGGTTCGGGGCGTGACACCCCAGTTGATTTGGTATCAAAGCAAGGTCAGCTCGATCCAAGTTGGTTGAAACCTGGAGTGATAAGGAGTGATGACTTTGGGGTAGACAGTTAGAGAGACTCGTGTGCCATGCGTACCCCAGACTGTTTGATTGTGGTTGCTGAGTGATCTTATGCATTAATGTGTGAGGTGTAGGTGCATCAGGACTTGAGGTAAGTGCACGAACTCTGTTGGTTGTGATTGAGTGACGTTGTGATTGGTTGCCTGCTTAGTAAATTGTTGTGTGATTCACTGCCTAGGGCTTTAGACTGGTATAGCTGGCCTAGGTCTTTAATTCCCGAGGGGAATTATAGCAGGTAGGTGAGTGGTGTGAACTCTGTGAGTATGAGTAGCCGAGGTCAAGGTCGAAGTCTTATAGGTCCGCAAGCTGGAGTTGCAGAGGATCCCAGAGTGGATGGAATTCTGAGAGCACTCGAGGAAGTTGGAATTTTAATGGGAATGATGGGAATCAAGGTCAAGGGCAAGTTAATGCAGTCAGACAGATGCAATAAATTTGATAAGAAAAGTGACCCTGAGGCTACATCACTTTGGATATAAGAGTTGGAAAAAGGCTTTGAAGTATTGGGGTGCTTTGGTCGAGCATTTCAATGGGAAGTACTTTTCGGAGAGTGCGCAAGAATAGAAAAAGACAGAGTTTCTTCGGCTTCGCTAAAATCGGATGTCAGTCGATCAGTACGAGGTCAAGTTTGTAAGGTTGTCTAAGTACGCACCAAGGATGGTGAAGGACCATGTGGATAGGACAAGGAGGTTCGGGGATGGATTGAAATCGGAACTCCGCAGTCAGTTAGTACTCTTGAGTCTTAAGAGATTACAATGAGATATATGAGAGGGTTCGATGGTTGAAAAGGATATGAGTGAAAGGGCTGCCGCTTCTGGATCGTGGTACGCGCCGATTAGGGACAATAGGAACTTGGGAAGAAGTCTATGACAGAGAATATGAGACTTGTCCCTCCGGTAAGGAAGAACTTTGGAAAGCCGAACTACTACTCCAGCGTCGCATGTCGGTCTTGTGGGAAGAGGCATAGGAATGGCCTTTGCCAAGGTAGAAGTGGAGCATGTTGTGGATGTGGATAGCAAGGTCACCAAATGAGAAATTGCTGAACCGACAGGTTAGACCACTGATGCAATCAGCGATCGCAGGTAGGACATTAAGCGAGAGCTGCCCCGCAGATTAATCAGAATCGGCTAAGGACGTAAGGAAAAGTGTATGTTGTGGCTGAGAAGGAAGCGGAGGATGTGCCTTGAAAGTCTAGATGCGTTATGAGATGATATTGGGTGCAATAGGAGATGATTTTGAAGTTATCGCTTGAGTGGTCATGTAAGACTTGTAATCAATTTTATGGTAAATAGGCGCAATCGGTTTAAGGATTTATGGATTACTGATGATATTCTTGGACGGGTTTGGAAGGATGAGTGTTGCTTGGAAATTTCAAATTTTATAAAGAACCGATGTGATTTGTTTTTGGGAGACTGTTATATTGAAATTGGATGGATTGAGCTTTGTCTTTGACATATAGAAAGATAATTACTTTGTGGCTGACTAGTTGGTTGAGGAACCAAGGCTAAAGGACATAACCGAGGTGTGTACTCTTCCCGATGTCTTTCCTCAGGAATTGCCGGGATTGCCACCTGAGAGGGAAGTGGAGTTTGTGGTTGAATTAGCCCCAGGGACAGAACCGATCTCGAAAGTGCCCTATAGGATGTCACTGTCGGAATTGAAAGAATTGAAGGTCCAAATGCAGAAGTTATTGGATAAAAGCTTCATTCGTCCGAGTGCATCTCCATGGGGAGCGCCAGTTTTATTTGTGAGGAAGAAAGACGGATCATTAAGGTTGTGCATTGACTACAGACAGTTGAATTATGTGACCATTAAGAATAAGTACCTATTGCCAATGATAGATGACCTGTTTGATCAGTTACAAGGGGCGTCGATATTTTCAAGGATCGACTTAAGGACTGGCTATCACCAATTGAGGATTAAGAAAGAGGATGTGCCGGAGACAGCATTCAGGACGAGATATGGGCACTATGAGTTTACGGTGATGCCGTTTGGATTCACTAATGCCTCTGCTGCCTTTATGGATTTAATGAATCGGGTATTC
The DNA here is from genome assembly GCF_021117445.2 of Syzygium oleosum. Taxonomy (NCBI): domain Eukaryota; kingdom Viridiplantae; phylum Streptophyta; class Magnoliopsida; order Myrtales; family Myrtaceae; genus Syzygium; species Syzygium oleosum. The sequence continues at coordinate 591,648 of NW_026607500.1, read as the reverse complement.
AAGAAATTTCTGGATCAGTTTGTGATCGTGTTCATAGACGATATTTTGGTGTATTCGAAGAGTTCCGCTGAGCATGAGGTACATTTGGAAAAGGTTCTACGGACCTTGAGGGAACATGCACTCTACGCTAAGTTCAGTAAGTGCGAATTCTGGCTTCATCGAGTGTTGTTCTTAGGACATGTGATATCTGAAGAAGGAATTGCGGTGGACCGATAAAGATTGAAGCCGTCACGAATTGGCCAAGGCCGACAACAGTAACCAAGATTCGGAGCTTCTTGGGTCTAGCAGGTTATTATAGACGCTTCGTGGAAAGGTTTTCGGCATTAGCGACGTTGTTGACACGGTTATTAAAGAAGGAGACGAAGTTTGAATGGACGGATAAGTGCGAAAGGAGCTTCCAAGAATTAAAACAGAGGTTGATGACCGCGCCAGTGTTGACGATCCCGTCAGGTTCGGGAGGATATGAGATTTACAGTGACGCGTCGTTAAGAGGATTGGGATGCGTGCTAATGCAGCACAGAAGAGTAGTGGCATACGCATCGCGACAATTGAGGCCACATGAGCAGAATTATCCGACGCATGACTTGGAGTTGGCCGCGATTATTTTCTCTCTTAAGATTTGGAGACACTACCTGTGTGGAGAGAAATTTTCAGATTTATACGGACCATCAAAGTTTAAGGTACTTGTTCTCCCAGAAGGAACTGAACATGAGACAGCGTCGTTGGATGGAACTCCTTATGGACTATGACTGCGAGATTATGTATTACCTCGGAAAAGCTAATAAAGTAGCGGATGCACTGAGCCGGAAATCGAGCATCGCGCATATGATGGTCAAGGAATGGACTCTGTTGGAGGGAGTTCGAGACTCGGAATTTAAGTTTGATGTGAGTCATGTCTCGAGCCTACTTGCAGCATTAAGGATTGAACCAGAAATCCAGACTAAGATTAAGGCTTTACAATCGACGGACCCGGAGATTCTGAAGATTTTGGGTATGGAAGTCACAAAAAGGAAATCGGATTTTCAGGTATCCGAGGATGGGATTCTGAAGTTCCGTAGACAGTTATGTGTACCCAGTGATGCAGAACTGAAGGAAGAGATTTTGTCTGAAGCACACCGTAGCAATTACAGTATTCACCCGGGTAGTACGAAGATGTATCAGAACTTGCCACAACATTATTGGTGGAACGGCATGAAAGCGGATATAGCCAAGCACGTGGCCAAGTGTTTAACATGTTAGCAAGTGAAGGCGCAACATTGCAAGCCGGGTGGAATGTTGCAGCCATTGGAAATTCCCAAGTGGAAATGGGAACACATCACGATAGACTTTGTTATGGGATTACCGAGAAGTCAAAGGGGTCATGATTCGATTTGGGTGGTAGTTGATCGATTGACAAAATCAGCACATTTTCTGCCAGTGCGAAAGGATTTCGCATTGGAAAAGTATGCCGAGATTTACGTGCGACAAATAGTCCGTCTGCACAGAGTGCCAGTGACAATGACTTCAGACCGTGATCCTAAATTTACTACCGCCTTTTGGAAAAGTCTTCATACGGCATTAGGAACGAAGTTACAGTTTAGCACGACCTATCATCCCCAAATGGATGGCCAGTCTGAAAGGATGATTCAGACTTTGGAAGACATGTTACGGGAATGTGTACTGGATTTTAAAGGTAGCTGGGAGTAACAGTTACATTTGGTTGAATTTGCCTACAACAATAGCTATTAGCAGAGTATCAGAATGGCACCATTTGAAGCGCTGTATGGCAAAGCTTGCAGAACACCAGTTTGTTGGGATGAAGTTGGTGAGAGGAGCATCACGGGTCCCGAGTTGGTTCAGCAGTCAGTCGAAACGGTCAAGGTAATTCAGGACAGGCTTAAGACCGCTCAAAGCCGCCAAAAGAATTATGCGTACCGGAGACGTAGGCCTTTAGAATTTCAAGTGGGAGACCACGTTTTCCTCAAAGTATCACCTATGAGAGGATTGTCGCGGTTTGGCAAGAAAGGGAAGTTGAGCCCGAGGTACGTGGGTCCATTCGAGGTCTTAGAGAGAATTGGTACCTTGGCCTATCGTCTCGCGCTACCGCCAAATTTGTCTCAAGTGCATAATATATTCCACGTGTCTATGTTAAAGAAGTATGAAGTAGATCCGACACACGTGCTGAATTACAAAGAAATAGACGTGGACGACAGAGTATCGTACGTGGAAAAGCTAGTAAGGATCGAGGACAAAATGGAGCGAGTGTTGCGGAACATGACGATTCCGATGGTCAAAGTAATTTGGGAGCACCATGGAACTGAAGGTGCGACATGGGAAAGCGAAGAGTTGATGCGACACAAATACCCCCATTTGTTTGAATAGTTTGGTTGGATTGTAAATTTCGAGGACGAAATTTTTGTAAGGGGGGAAGAGTTATGACATTCCGAATTTCGGCCCATTTTTGGGATTTATAAAACGGGTATTTCGTCAGTGCGCTTATAATAAAATCTCGCCCGGAACTGATCACTCTTGGGTTATTATTTTTAAATTAGAGATTTCGCTAGAATCGCACTTGATCGAATTTGGCCGTTATTTAGAGCCCAAACTTTGGTGTCGAATATCTCGGAGTTCCGGGACGAATTTAATTGGACGGTGTCAATATTATTATGGCCAGCCTCGATATTGCTCGGGATATGTGAAAAGTGAATTTTTGACCGGGTGCGGATTTGGACTAGTAGACCTCCCTCGTAGTGTGTTTTGGGTTATTTTCTTTTGGCCCTTTTTCCTAAAATATAATTGGAATTTTCGTGGGCCGTTGGATCGTTTTTGGGTTTGAACGTGGGCTGTTGGATCGTAATCATCGCGTTGACTTTTCTCTCTATCTCTTTCTTTCTCTCTCTCTCTCTCTCCTCTCTCTGCCACGCGCGTCCCCTCCCCACTGCGCCCGTCCTCTCTCCCCACTCCCCCATGCAGACGTCCCCTCCCCTCCTTTTCTCTCTTCCTTTTCTTCTTCCCCTTTTCTTCTTTTTCTTCTCTTCTTCTTCTTCGTTGGTCTTCTCTTCCGCCCGACTGGTTCTGCTTTTGTTTCTGCTCTCCCGACCAGTCACGCCGACCGCCACTCGCTGTCACCTGGCGCCGCCGCCCCGACAGCCGCCGCGCCATCACCGCCAAAAAACCCCCCACTCTCCTTCTCCTTCCCCTGTTTTTCTTCGCCGGGCCGAGCCCGCCCCTGCCCAGCTCAGCTCACCGCCGCGTCCGACATGGCCAGGCTCCGCCGAGCCGCCGGCTGAGTCGCCCAGGCCGTGGCCGAGCCGTTGCCTGCTCAGCCCAGGCCGTGGCCGAGTCGCTGCTCGTCGCCTAGCCCGCTGCCCGGCCGTGCCTGAGCGTGCCCTTGCCATGGCCGAGTCGCCGAGTCGTGTGCCCAGTTGTGGCCGAGCGCCACGCCGAGTCACCGGGCCGTGTGCCGAGCCGTAGCCGAGCCCCACGCCCATCGCGCCCTAGCCCGCGCCGAGTCGTCACTGTTCACCCGGGCCATTTTGAGTCGCGTGGATTTTTCCCGGGCCAAATTTAGGTAAGTGACTTCCTAAACCTTACTTAGTATAATGAGTATTATTTAGACTTATTTAGGGTGTAATTAGCACCGGTTTAGTGGCTAAGTTTGGATTAGGGTGAATATGTGAATGTGGTTAATTGATAGATTAAATTGTGATGATTATGTGGCATAATTAGTGGCTGATTTATGTGGATGTGATGACCGGATTGTTGTGGTATTTGTGGGTGAAATTGGATGCTTGAATGTGGCCGGCTTGAACGCCGGATTGGTGGGCTAGTGTGGCGAGCTCATGACTTGAAATTGAGTATGTGCAATGTGTTAGATTGATGGTTGTGCAATGTGGTTAGATTGTGATGCTTTCCGGAATGAGTTTGATATTTGCATGGATTGATTGGGATGATTGGCGATTGAGCTTATTAAGGTGTGGTTTGATTATGTGATTGGCATGGACTTGGTGGAATTGTGTGGCGTGTGCAGGCTGAATTGATTTGTGGGTAAGATGCGTACGTTTGAGCGATATTTGGGCTTGTGAATGACATGGATATTGAATGAATGCATTATGCGACGTATGTGCTTGGTTGTGGGAGGCAGGATAGACCTAAGGCGTGTTTGCGCGGGTCATTGGACAAAGCCCGGATTGATCGGAGGGCTGAGCCTGAAACGTGTTTACGCGGGCTGTGGAAGGTGGGTTAGACCTGAGGCGTGGTTACGCGGGTCATTAGAAAGAAAGAAATGTCCTGGGGCATGGTTACGCGGGACTGAGCCAGGATTGATCGGAGGGCTGAACTTTAGGCGTGTTTACGCGGGCTGTGAGAATGGACCTGAGGCGTGTTTACGCGGGTCGTGAGAATAGACCTGAGGCGTGTTTACGCGGGCAGTGTGAAAGGATCTAGGAGGTCGTGAGAAAGTTGGCTGGACCACATATGTTGCATAGTGTTTGATTATGGGGTGAATGCTGCTAGGCATGGTATGGGACGTGCCCAAGTGATTTTACCTTATAATCGGGACACGCGCGAGTGTGGATGCATTATGCATGGGAAATCTCTTTGTGCGTTCCGAGTACGTGTTATGCTATATATGTTATAGTGCTTGACTGATATGCAGAGTTGGCGTGTGAATGGAGACGAGGTATGTATGTTTATGCGAGTTCTAGTATGTCGATAGTTAGATTGCATATTGAGACTCGTCTGGGTACGCATTGACCTTTATGGGGTTTAGGTTGTCTACTTATTGAGATTTATCTCATCCCCCGTTGTTAAACATTTTCAGGTTTGGAGTGACGGTTAGTCGTCACGTGCGGTCCAGAGACCAAGAGTGACTTTAGATTTCATCTATTGGACGCCTCCTTTTTGTATAGTGAAGTAGGTTACCCAATCACCGCCCCCTTTTTATAAATGTGGTTTGAAGTTAATAGCCTAGATTGATTGGTGAAAGTGATTGTCAGTTTTATGAAATGCGTTTGTTGATTTATGCCTATGCTATCCCATTGTCATTGTTTATTGTCTGGGTTGTTTCTATTTCGCTTCCGCTTGCCTTTATTGTTGGGTGTTTCGTTTGGGTCGGCGACGTGTCCTGGGACGTCGCTTTCGATACGACCTTCAGAGGGGTGTCGCGAGCCCGTCGGGGTTCGGGGCGTGACATTGCGACCTTCCCTCGGTTGGACTCCCTAGGAGTTGGTTAATGAATTACTAAGCTTAAACCCATGCACCTAATTCTATATGACGTGCAATTTCTAATTAAATGAGCCTAATATGAAAACTATATGACTTGCACATGACATGACCTGAACTACATGACATGCATATGATATTTTTAAATGCTTTTTTTAAATTCGGAATTAATTAAATGCCCTAATTTAAGCATGCAATCTATCGTAGAAAATAATCTAATTTATCCTAAGATGATTTTTGGTATTTTTTGATTAAATTCGTAATTAATAAATGATAAAAATGAATTATCTTGATTAAGATATTATCCAATTCGTCTTAGGAATTAAACTAGGCTAAATCCCAATTAAAATTGGAATCCTACCTTTACTAGATAAACCCAATACTAGCATGCAATCTATCGAGAAAAGGAAAGATTCTAAATTTTATTATAATTAATTTTGATATCTTATTTAAACATGCAATTTAGTTTAAACATGCAAAGGTATATATTAAAATCTACCCAAATATTATCTAATATCTACCCTATTCCTATATGATCTTTTTGAGATTTCCCATCACCTAAGATATTATCCATGTCCATTTAAATTTGGAAAGATATAATTCGATGACCATATCCCATGGCATGCAAATAGAATTAATTGACTTTCTGTGCCATCACAAGTCGTATCTTGGGCATGAGATTGATTATTGAACATAGAAATTTGCTAATTTAAAGAATACTCGAAAATTTTATGGATGTGGCATAGCATTCGATGATTTAATTAAGACACAATATGTTCAAATTAGGCAACGAATAATTTGAAAATCAAATTAGATAAGATTCTTACCTAATTCAAAATATTGCACGGATTGGACAGCGGATCATGGATCGTGGTTGGCGGTGGCTTAATTGAAGGGCGGCTGAGGGCTAGCTGGTGTTGGTTTCGGTACTCGACCGAGAGGGCTACTCAGTTTTGCGTGGTGCTCGGCATGGAGACAATGGGGAAGGGAACGACTCAGCACGGGATAGTCGCCTTGTCGTCACGGGACAGAGTAGGTCAGGAACCGCGGCAAGCACATGATGTAGGGGGTCGGCCAGGGGGCTCGGTGCAGCTTAGGTGGCTCGGCATAGGCTTAGAAGGGATTGGCGACTTAGTAGATTGTCATTGTCACACCCCAAATCCTACAAGAATAAGGGTAGTGACACGGCTGTCTTTTCTCTCAAAGGACAAAGCCTCAAACCTTACAAAAAAAAATCAATTCCCAAAAGTCCCCATCAAAAGCGCTCTCGAACAATCGGCCACTGACCGAGGAACCTGAAAAACACAAAAGATTAATGGAATGAGCTACCACGGCCCAGTGAATAATACATTTCTTCCAAGCGGATCGAACAATCACTATACATCGTTATAAAATGATATCAATTTCACCATCTCAAATTCAATATACAATATATGTAAACTATCGAAAATGTATGATAACTTTCCAACAAAACTCTATACGTACAAGATCAGTCATCAAAACTTACTCAACAATAACAAACAACCATCAATGGTCTATTCCATTGATTGATCTCATCAATCACACGTCGATGGTCCATTCCATCGACTAATCTTATGCTCATCATCGAACTATGGTCATGTTTAACGCTGTGACAAAGGCGACCAAGTTTACCTCCCTTGGCTAGGTCTACCACTTATATAGCCGGCGGTTCGGCCCAAAAGGACGTCCTGACAGTATGCATACTCTCCCCTCAATGGGTTCTCGTCATAGCAATATGAGCCATATCAACCAAAACATCTCTCCAACAACGCATGATCAACACCAAAAAGTTATTTCATAAACCCGTTTTACAAACCGAATCACATAATTTTTCACAATTCCATTTATCAATTAAAATGCATTTCATAAAACATTTCGTAATCAATACGAACTACTTTTGGAAATTCCTTTCACCAAACATTTAACCAAAACATTCACAATTGGTCATTTTAGACCACTTCATGAAACATTCTAAATCCCTTTTCAATCGACTAAAAATGTAGTAAAAGTTCGATCCAATTTATGCAAGAAATATGCTCTTAATAACTCATACTATATTAAAACTCTACCATTTTCAAGACATGAGTTTGTAAATTCATGGAAGAAATAGTACCACTTACCTGGGACTACCCCAAAACCAAACAACAATGCTCACTCGAACCGACGATCTCGTTATCCTAACAATTAAACGAGAATCGATGTCAAAACCAAGTAAAATACTACGATAATTACGAAACGGCTAAATGACGCTTAATTGCTAACGAAACAAGTCAAAGACGCCCACAAATCGCTTGTCCAAAGCGATTATCCAAAACCTTCCGCAATGCGGAGCTTGAGCGCGAAACTTTGTTGTGCCAAAACTCTTTTCTTCGATTCCCGTTTCAAGCGAGCTTATAGTCAAAAGGAAGCCCATTCAAAGAACTACAAGAACCCTAGCTTGGCTGACCCAAACTCGGGCCAAAAAGCGACGAAAATCGGCATGAAAGTTGCTGGTCTTGCACTGTTCACCACGTGCGCTCAACTTCAAAATTTCATTTCAGGCAAACTGTAAGTCCAAATCGAGTTTCGTAAAATCCCACGGCTTCACGACACCCTAAACTACCAATTCTATATATATACGCAGCTCAACGACTCAAAAATCAAACTATGTGGCTTGAATTTCACCTAACTCCGAAATTTGAGCCCTAACCCGAAAATTACTCCAATTAAACAAATAATCGGCTTGATTACTCACCAGGTGTTGCGATTCGTAGTTGATTCAAATTGTCAGGACGTTCGGATTGTGAACGTACAGAAATTTTCTTCTTTCCCTCTGTTTCCCCTTTTCCTCTCTTCTCCACGATCGAGCTCCTCTTACTTCTGGTTTAAGCTCTGCCGCTTACTGCTTCTTCTTTCCTTTCTTTAAGCTTCCAATGCACGATTTACTGGAGGAGGAAGAAAATGGGCTAGGCTTTGGACTTAACTTATAAAATAATGGGCTAGTTTATGGCCCATATATTACAGTCATGGTTCAGCCGGGAGCAGCGAATCAGCAGATCGGAGTAGAGGAGAGTAGCCGTTCGTCAAGTCCATGCAGGGGTTGTTACGGTGCTGATCAGTCGCAATTCGAGCCAAGGAAGCAGCAACCAATCGTCTTTGGAAGCTCAGCAATGGTGCAAGGAGCAGCGGCTGGTTGTTGGCCTCGGTGCAGTGGCACGGTGAGAAACAGCAACATTGTCCACGTCACGTCGGACAGGACAACTAGAATAGCAGCTCACGTCGCTGTGAAGATTAGCGAGGCGGGGACATCGTCGATGGAGCAATAGGGCCTTGCGACCTCTCGTGGATCACGGGTGGGGCAGTGGGGATTGCGGCGTCTCAAGCTAGAATAATAGCAGTCATCATCAACAAGGGGCAATGGCCACGTCGGTTCGGTAGTTGGCCTGATGGGGCAGCGGGAGCACCGCGTGGGGGCCTCAGCAAGACTTGGCTGTGAAGGGGGCCGCACGGCCATGGGAGCTTGGCCGTGGGACTCGTCCCTCTCTCCCTTCCTCTCTATTTCTCTCGTGTGTTCTCTATAGCGTGTCTCTCAATTGTGTTTTGAGAATTGTGAACTGCCAACCTCTAGGTTATGAGGTTTAAATGTATATCTATAAAATTAACCTAGATTTTCATTGGCTTAGATTAGGCCTTACCTGAAATGATGGGGTGTAATTATCAAGGCCTAAGTCTAATGGGCTGAAATTAGTCTAATTAAGCTTGATTCTGGCCCAACTCCCCATATGATTTTTGGCTAGCCCATTCTCCATGGTGTGGCCGAAATTTGCCCTCCTGCGGGCTCAAATACTTATAAGCTTTGACCCATTTAGGCTTATTATGAATAAACTCAAATCCTTTAAACATGATGGGCTAAACCCAACTTAATTAAAGCTAAAAGTCCCCTAATTAAGGGTATAAATTTTCGGCCCCCCTCCTCCAAGTAATGGTCGAATCTGACTTGTTGTGCAGGCCAAGTCCGCGCGATTGGTTAATCATCGTCGGTCTAATGCAAATACAATAAATAGACTATGCTCCTAAAAACTATATGCAATGCAATTTAGTTATATTATTTTTGTTTAGGGGCTAAAGATCAACCCCTAATTTTGTTTGCAATTAATTCCTAAATAATTAGCCAAAATTTAGGTGTCAACATATGTAAAAAAGTAACTGATTAGTGTCATATTACTCTTCACTTTCGTGTGAAAACTTACTATTGATATTTGTGGAAAAGTTATTAATTACATATATATCACAAGTTGCTTTTCCATTTAAAACTTTACTTGCGAGATAATTATGGGGATAATTTACTTATCAAATATGTATTACTAGTTACTTTCTATCCAAAGAAATTAGTAATTACTGTTCTTCCTTTTCATCCTATATTAGGAGAACAGTTAGGGTCTATTTAGTAACCATCATGTTTCTCTATTTTTCTGTTGTTTTGTTCCTTAAAATAAAATTAAAAAAAAAAGAATAAAAATACGTTTGGTAACGTCAACTAGTTTTTCTACTCCCTAGGATAGAAAAGTGGCTAGGGAATATATTTAGATCAGAAATAAGAAGTAAAAAAAAGCTATTTCTTTGTTCCCGAGAACAATTTCTGAAACAAGTCATTTTCTTTTTTTTTTTCCTTTTTTTTTCCTTCCTTCTTCTTCCTCCTCCAGCCAGTCGCCAGCCGACGACTGGCCAAAGACAAGGGCTGGCGAGGTCGGCCTCGACATGGCCGGGTGAGGGATCTGGGCAAGGCGGGCCTCGCCCAACCATGGTGAGGCCGACCTTGCCCACCCTCATCTCTGGCCGGTCATTTGCCATCGTCAAGGCCTGGCGACTGGCTAGAGGAGGAAGAAGAAGGGAGGAAAAAAAGAAAAAAAATTCAAAAGAGTAGAAAAATCTCAATAAATTATTATAAAACTAAAAAATTCCATGTCACAAATTTTTTTCAGGGTCGTACCAAATACATTTATGTTCTTTTTTCTATTCCGAGAATAGAAATTTTGTGCAGTTACCAAACGCATTCTTCTGTTCAGAAACTCATCCAAGGAAGAGAAATAGAAAAAACTATTTGTAAAAAATTTGTTCCCGGGAACAGAATGATTACAAAACAGGCCCTAAGTGAAATCATGCCACATGAAACCATTTGTCTTCTTCAAATAGAAACACTTATATACCTAAGGCTAAGTTATTATTCCTACAATTAGCCATCCACTCTTGTGGCTTAAGTTCTCTCCACTTGGTGATATGCCAGGTGAAACCTTGTAAGTATGCCACACAACTTCAAATTTGCATGCAATATTACACCTAGCAATTTAACTTCAAGTCACTACTCTTAACCTTGGGAAGATCAAACTCAAATTCACCCTGGCCATAATTATTCTTCGCCTTCAAACCTCCAAAGAAATTATCCTCTACTTTCATCATTTTCCGATCCTAGGATTGAAAGACAAAGGTTCTATCTTCGAAGGATTGCGAGGTGGGATTAAGTATTGGGTTATTCAAGTTATGTTCGAGGTAAGTGAATACTCTAGGCGTTAAGTCAAATTGACTTACTTAGTGCTCTTTTGGTTGTTTGTGGTGTTCAAATATTGGTTTTGGGTTAAATCTGACACTAAGTGTGAGTACGTGAAAAAGTGATGTGAAGGTGTTGTGATTGTTTGATTTATCTTTTCAAAGATGTTTGATCGGGTTTTCTTAACATGTGGTAATATGTTATGTAAGGACATGATGAATCTGAACTTGAAAATGTTATTTTAGTAATTTCATATTCAACTGTGGTAAGAATATCCACCTTATATCCGTTTGAGTATATTCTTATTTTTTTAGTCTAAATTGCTTTCTGAGTCTGAATCGCTTTCTGAGTTTGATCCGCTCTCTGAGTCTAACTTGCTTTTGAGTCTGATTCACTCTCTAAGTCTGACTTGTTTTTTAGTCTAATCACTATTGTTCAGATTCATCCGTTGAGCATCATTACTTAGTGTTCAGACTCACACATTCAGAATTGTCACCTATTGTTCAGATTCACTTCTTGAATATATTCATTTGTGTTTAGATTCACTTCTTAAGTTTGAATATGTTCATTTGTGTGATCATATTCACTCCTTGAGTGTATTCATTCAGTTCTTCATAGTCATGTTCAGACTCACTTTCTGAGTATATTGTGATGCCTCTCACTCGATCATTTGACTAATACATTTTATTGAGGTGAGGAGCATATGTTAAAATGCGTATAACTGTATATTTATGATGGCTTGCATCAGAAAAGACAAATTATTGTGATGCATATTGCAATTATTGGGTTATAGAGATGTACATGGCTATGATGCCATGTGAAGAAATAGCCAGTGATAAATATGAACTCATTTGTGTATATCAATAAGCTTCATGACTAGTATGAACTCACCTGTGTATGTGTTGGTGAGATTTATGACTAATATGAACTCCTGTGTATGTTAATGAGCTTCATGACCCGTATGAACTCACTTGTGTATGTGTTGATGAGATTCATGACAAGTATGAACTCATGAGTATGTCAGTGAGTTTCATGATCAATATGAACTTCTATGTATATCAGTGAGCTTCATGACCAATATGAAGTCACTTGTGATTGTTGGTGAGCTTCACGACGAGTATGAACTCGCCTATGTATATTGGTAAGCTTCATGACAAGTGGTGAATAAGTATTTCCTGTGTTTAGTGATGAACCACTAGGTGATATTGGTGCATCATGAAATATTATGCCATCTGCTTGTGTTTGAGTAAATGATCTTATGTAATGTTGCTAATGGTGTCTATTGACATATCGTGATATTAAAGATAGGGCATTTGCTTATGCAATTGTCATGCATGGTTATTTGATTCTTGTCTTGAATTTACATTTTTTGTCTTGTACCAAGTTGAGTGGTAAGGTGCTTTCTAACTTAAATCTAGAGATTTCATTTATGGGGCTTCAACTCACCCTTTTTTTTTTCAAATGCGTAGGATAGTTCCCCTGGGCATAGCGATGGAGGGGACAAGATGATACCGAAGAACATCAACCTCTAAGATGGATGGTGGTCCGGTTGGTGTTTAGGCTCATTTTTGGGATCATATAAAAGTAGTGGTGCTAGTAAACCCGACCTCCTTGCCAGGACTTTGTATTTTGTTGTGATAATAATTATTGGTGTTTGTATAAAGTTGAAAATATGTATATTATGAAACTCGTGCGATTTTCTTGTCAATGATGTTGTGAAATATTTGTTGTGCTTTATCATGCGTAATTACAAGTATGAGTAATTAGGAAGAACTTGTGTTCGCGCGTGACAATCTGGGACGTCACACCTTGCCTAGGCGAGGCTAGCCTGCTCAACCATGGCCAGTGGCCGGTCACCGTCAAAAGGAAGAAGAAAGGAAAAGAAAAAAAAAGAAAAATTATTATTGAAAATTGTTCACGTCAACGTCGGCTGTGTCACATAGGACGGCCGGCATCCACGTTAGCGAATTCTGGCCAAAATTGGTCGGATGGACTCAATTGGCAAATTGGCAAAAGGTTTATGACTCAATTGGCAAAACTGAAAGGTTTAGAATTGAATTGGCAAAAATGCAATATATACACGGGGATATAAGAACTGCTTATATGTAGAAAAATAGTCAATCTCAAAAATAAAAAAGAAATGCTTAGTCCTTGAAAATGTAGAATTACAACACATCGAATAAACACGGGGATATAAGAACAATAGAACTGCTATAACTTTTGTACGGCGTTCACTTGAGTGGCATGACTTTTTTTTTCGCTCACTTAAGTGCCACATCGAAGTAAAATCGTTCATTTGGTTACCATTTCCAGCAAATCGTCCAACTTGGATTTTTTACTTAATTTTCTATTCCGACGTGGAATTTTTAAAAATAATTTAAAGTCCAACGTTGAATTTTTTGTCCACCATCAGATGATGATGTCGCTTCCGCTCTCTCTCTCTCTTTAACAAAAACGATGTCGTTTGCGGTCCATCTTTCCTCCTCAAACGACGACATCTCACTTGCTTTGTCTTCCTCAGCAGTTCATGGCTAATTCTTTGTACATCCAAAATCCCATATTGAGCTTTCTCTTATAAAGTGTTAAGAAATAAGCTAGATATGAAGTGTAGGCACGTTGCTTAATGATTTAAGTTTTTGGGGAAAAATGATTATTTCACATGATATTATAGCACAAGTTAAGAAATATAATCCTACATTGGACCATTATTCTCTTAGTTTTCTTGTCATTGTATTCTTGTCTCCAATTGTCTTGTCAAAATGGTTGCTTCCACTTCTTGTTTTAGGGCCTATTTGAAAACTTACTTTGTATTTTTTTTCTTGATATATATCTTGTAGCTTACGCACTTTGACCTTTCTAAGTCAAAAACTCTTTAAACTTTGACGATACTTGCATGTTCATACGTAGATTCACATATAATTTTTTCACAAGTTTTTAAAATTCAAAATATATTGTAGATTTTGGCGGGAAAGAAAAAAATATTTTCTACTTATTCTTATGTCTAAACAGACAGGTTCTTAGCGTGTAAGGTCTGGCTTACACATAATGGGGGTCAAAAGAATGTATTTTGCATATCTGTTTTCCAACTTAAAGTTTTGGGAAAAAAGGTTGTCAGTGTGATGTGAGGGCAAGAGGTTATACGTTGAAATGAATCTAGGCCTTTTATTTGCTTCCTCAAAATAATTAGTTTTTAATATTTTAGTTATATATCAAAGACCTGATTATGCATGAAGGAGAATGTTACAATAGTTAATATTAAAACAGGTATTTGTCTAATTATTTAAAATTTTACATCAATTGTTGATAGTCCCGCAAATTATACCGATATTATTTACCTTTTATTATTGGTATTGGTCGTTATACTACCATGTACTGAGGCGGTGCAGATTATGAGATCAATAAATTGGCCAATCGCTCGTGTAATGGATGTGTATTGAATTTTCTTGCATGGCTAATTATTTGGATTCTTTAACATCAAATTCATCACCTAGATATACTCTGTTTGCAAGATTCTCTTTCCAATATGCAATATTATTTTTTCTTAATTAACAGTGCTTCTAGAAATGGCAAAACGGAGCTTGTCCTGTCTGATGGCAAGTATTTAACTACGCGTTGAAATTGATAGTTTTAATGAGTAGAAAATTAGGCTAATGTGTTTATTTTGGTTGGAGGACTAGTTTACAAAAGCTCAAATGACGAAAGTTGTAGGAGAGAGGTCCTGAACTACAAATACTCAAAGTTTCGTTAATTTCTATTAAGGATACGTCAGTCAATTTAAATGAATAAGGTCAAAGTCTGAATTTGGCCTACAAAATTGATACAGATTCAATCATCCGGGTAAATTGTAATTTCGCATAGTTGGAGGGCTTGTTTATAAAATTTCAAAAAGTGAAAGTTGTAGAGCTCGTAATGAGCTATCAATCCATGAATTTTGGCACCATTTGGTGATCGTTTGATAATTTTTAGAATTTTGGAAGAGTCGGGTCAGAACAGGGCATAGTTTGGACCAGTCAGGTTAAATTGAATTTTCTGTATTAATTGAACCATAATTAGGAAAAATTATCTTAATGAAAGTTGAAGAGGACATCCTAAGCTTTAATTAGCAATTTGTATCACTCAATTTGGAATTTGTTAAGGATTTCATAGATTAAAATTTAGAAGGCGAGGATCAGGGTAAAACTGAGAAAGGTCAACTAATTGATTTCGTGGTTTCTAAGGTTAATTAGCCTCAATGCATGTCTATTTGCCCTTGTTGTAATTGAATTGATGATTGATTTCTTTAATCTTGATTAGTGATTTATAACCCTTCAGCGAGTTGTTTAAGGAGAGGATTAGTGCTTAATTAGGTGCTTAGGACTTAGTCCACTGTTTGAGGAATTGGCAAGTGGGGGCTAATAATCACTTAGCATTAATTAATTAACTCTTAGTTCATTGTGAGGTTGATGGGTAATCGAATTGTATGATTGACACCAAATTTCCAAATAAAGTTCCATACTCTTAATGAATGATTAATTGACTGAATTTGCTATTGTGTGGATTGAGTAAATGCATGTATGAATGATGAGATTGATGGTGAAGACCAGCCACCCAAAGCTTAAGTAGCGGTCCATGGTGGTGATTAAATTTAGGTTTACTAGCTTAACTTAGTATTAATTAGGCTAGCTTAGTTAATAGACATGTGTATTAATAATCAAAATAGCCTAAAAATTAATCAAAATAAGTGTAGCTAGAAAATAAAAATCAAATCAGACTTAGAATCACTTTCTTAATGAATATGTAGCTTAGTCTAGTTTAGGACTTTCACCTAATAAAATGAGCAGAAGTTAGACCAACCTTAATCTAGCTTACATATAGGAACTAGGTTTAGTCTCTAGAAACAAGTCTCATTGGGATTATATCACAGGGCTAAAGAACAAAGCATTGTATATTCTTTGCCCAATAAGTATCGGGTTTTCTTTTTTGTATTAATACTTGGGTGTTTAATTCCCACACTTTCATTATATTGGTTGATCTTTTCCTTTTTAGAATGTTTAAAATAACCCTTGGGACCAAAATAAATCCAATGCATGAACACGTAGAGCGGCTTGAAAGACCTTATAATTGGTAACAAAGACCATTGGATTGCTGAAATGAACATACCAACCAAGTTAGAGGTACCCAAAGGGCACTAATAGAAACTATTATTAGTGTAGTAAAGTCTTCGACCCTAAAAAATCTCACGTTGCGTAGAAATGAGACAATCTCCCATGTCTCACTTGGTTTCTAGCCAACCCTACTAGGTTAGTAACGACTCCCGTTTCACGTAGAATGTTATAGGCTAAATCAAATTTAAAATGAATCCAACATCGTGCAATGTAAGGGCTTAGGAGAGTTTGTGCCTAATGAGGGCCGTTGGGCATTACCTCTAAACCTGTCACTTCTACGGCCTGCTTCGGAAATGGGGGTCGTGACACTTGGTTCTCCACAGACAAAAAAGCCACACACCTACTCTAAAATTATGCCCCAATCATGATGAAAATTCGATGACCCATGACTAGATAGATATGAATTCAATCATAGCGACAAATTCATTGAGAGGAATTCTAAAATATTGTTGTAGAACAAACTCAAGCCATATCTTATGGATAATCAGACAATCCCTAAGAACATGTAAAGTTGTTTCCATATCACATCTCAAGCAATATGGATTTCCTCCCAAGTTGCAAGACAACTTTAATTCATTAGTCAACAGTCGCTTATGAGCGGCTAGCCAAAGGAAAGTTTTAACACATTGATGTCCCTTTCACTTCCAAATACTGGATTATATACTATTAGATTCTTGATTGTCTGCCCCATTGATTACGTTGCACCTTGACTTAACAGAGAAAGATCAGCATTTAGTACCATCCCACAAAAGAGTATCTTCCTCATCCAAGGCTAAAGGAGGTTTGACACCTCTAATGTGAAAGATTATATCTTCTGATATAATTCCTCTGAAAATCCGAAAAATTCCAATTTCCATTCAACACATACTTTTCTGTCCATCTCGTAGGAGATAGTTGGGTACCAACAATATTCTAGAGCGGCTCCATTCCCGGTATCCAAAACCTAACATATTTGCCATTTCCCAAACTCCATAAAGCTCCTTCTTATAAGGTCAACCAGCATTCATAATCTCCTTCCATAAGATTGAGTCACTATGTTTAGCATGAAAATCACTTCTCTGCGAACAATATTTAGCAGTCGTAACTTGTGCCCAGAAATTATTAGGTTGAGTCTGGAAGCCCCATGTTAGCTTCATCATAAATCCGTGATTAGTCAGTTCAAGAGCTCTAAAACCAAGACTACCACAATTCTTAGGCTTGTAGATGGACTCCCAATTCAGGAGGTGAATTCGACATGAGTCATCTGTGTCTCCCCATATGAAAGCGCAACAAATTTTTTCAATCTCTTGATAAACTTGAGTTGGAACTTTAGTGCACTATACGGATAGACATAATTGAGACTGGGCTAAAGTAATTCAACCTGCCATTGACAAGCTTTCAGATATCCATCCACTAAGCCTTTTATTTGTTCTCACTAATACAGATTAAAAATGCCTCGAAGGATTTCTTCGATGAATCAAAGGCACTCCCAAATATTTCTCTAGCTTTGCACATACACCAAAACCATAAATCTCGCTCAAATTACGTTTCGGCCCCAGAGAAGTATTCTTCGTACTAAAAATTTTAGATTTATTGCAAAATCTCTTCTGATCTATTGCAAAAATTACCTAAACATTCCTTGATGACATCCATTTGATATCTCAAAGCCTATGCCATTAACAAGAGATCATCCACAAACATTACAGGAGAAATTCATGGTCCACTCCTTCGAAAGTGAAATTTCGCTATTGACAAGCTTATAGTAAAATCTCGCTCGGGAACTGATCACTTTCGGTTATTGCTTTTTTTTAAAATTGAGATTTCGCCAGAATCGCGCTCGATCGAATTTGGCCGTTATTTAGAGCCCAAACTTTAGTGTCGAATTTCTCGGAGTTCCGGGACGAATTTAATTGGACGGTGTCGATATTATTGTGGCCAGCATCGCTATTGCCAGGAATATGTGAAAAGTGGATTTTTGACCGGGTACGGATTTGGACTAGTAGACCTCTCTCATAGTGTGTTTTGGATTAATTTCTTTTGGCCCTTTTTCCTAAATTATTAATTAGAATTATTGTGGACCGTTAGATTATTTTCGAGTTCGAACGTGGGCCGCCGGATCGCGATCATTAGGTTCGACTTTGTGGTCCTTTCTCTCTCTCTCTCTCCTCCCCCTCTACCGCGCACGTTGGCCCCCCATGCACGTGTCCCTTCACGCGCATTTTTCCCCCTCCTATCAGACCTTCTCTCTCTCCTCTCTTTTCTTCTCTCTCCTTTCCTTTTCTCTCCTTTCTTCTTCTTCTTCCTTCTTCCACCCGCAACTGCTTCTGCTCCTGCTTCTGCTCGCCCCAGCCGACGCCGACTGAGCTCGCCTCTAACCACGTCGCCGTCGCCATCGCCGCCGTCACCTAACCGCCGTCGCGCCGTCCGCCAGCCACCACCCCGACCGGCTGTTCTCTCTCTGTCCTCTGCGCGAGCAGCAGTCCGCCGCTGCGTTCGACGCGGCCGAGCTGCACCAGCCGCCGGCCAGCTCGTCCGGCCGCTCGCCTAGCACCGCCGCCCAACCAGTCGCCGCCAGTTCGCCCTTTTCCCTCAACCCCAGCCTCTCTCTCCCTCACCCTCACCCTCACCCTCACCCTCACCGCCCCGGCCGACCTTTACCTCCCCTTCAGCTCGCCGCCGCCGCAGCCCCGGCCAGCCAGCTAGCCCCGCCGGCCAGCCCCGAGCCGTAGTCGAGCAGACCAGGCCAGCCCAGGCCGTGGCCGTGCTCGCCCAGGCCACCGCTCGGTGCCTCGCCCGTCTAGCCAGGCGCGTCGCCCGTCCGGTTCGCCCGTGCGCCCCCGGGCACGCCGTTCGGCCACCGTGCCCGTGTTGGCCGGTCAGCGCGCCCGTTGGCCCGCGCCCGTGCCTAGTTCGGCACTGTTCACCCGGGCCATTTTAGGCCCGAGCCGATTTTCTCCGGGCCAAAACCAAATAAGTGACTTCCTAAACCCTATTTAGTACTTTGGGTATTTTATAGACTTGTCTCGGGTTTAGAACGGCCAGGGCGTGTTTTAATTTAATTATATTATGATATAATTGTGCTAATTGGATTGGATATAATAATATGCATGATTTGGGTGATCGTACGTGGCCGACTTGAACGTCGGGTTTGTGGATTGACGTGGCGAATTGTGAATTGGATTGAGTTGTGAATATGGATCGTTTGATGCAATTGGCGTGAAATTGATTGAATTGAATGGCGTGTGTATGCCTGTCGGTTACAAGCCCGGATTGATCGGAGGGCTACGGACATGGGACGTGTTGACGGCGGTCCGTGTGAAGGCATGAATGGCCGGTGTGCCAAATGGATGTGGGCTTGAGACGTGTTGACGGTGGCCCGTTAAAGGTGTGTTGGACCGGGACGTGTTTACGTCGGTCATTAGAATTGATCCCGGATTGATCGGAGGGCTACGGACTTGGGACGTGTTGACGACGGTCCGTGTGAAAGCATGAATGGCCGGTGTGCCAAGTGGGCCTGAGGCGCAGTGGCGCGGGCAGTGAGAATGGACCTGAGGCGCAGTGGCGCGGGTCGTGAGAAAGATGTTCGGCCACGCATGCGAATTGAGTGTGATTGAATTGGCTGGTTGAATTAGTTGGATTGATTGAGTGCAAGTGTGGTTGGTGTTTGAGCGATTGTGATGTGTTATTTAATTACTATTATTGTATTATCACGTTGTGACTAACGTGTAGAGTTGGCATGGGCTTGATGACAAGGTAAGTACAATGATGCGAATTTTATATGTTATGGGGTAGATTGCATGTACGACTGGTCTGGGTACGCATTGGCCTACGTGGGGTATAGGGGGTTGCTTATTTAGACTCGTTCTCACGGTTATTATATAACCGTTTCAGATCCGCGACCGTGATTGATTCGGAGATGCCGCCAGAGCACCACATGGATTGAAGGATAGATCATTTACCCTGTCTTTTGAGTACCTTTTGTAGAGGAGATAAGCTTGTCAACCACCGTCCCCTTTTGAAAATTTTGATTTTAAATTGGTAGCCTGGGTTATCGTTTTGTAATAGTGACTGCTTTTATTGTTTCGTGCTATCCTTTTGTCATCATGTTAGTTGTCTGGGTTGTTTTATTTCGCTTCCGCTTGCGTAGTTCGTTTGGGTCGGCGACGCATCCTAGGACGTCGCGTTTAATACGACCGTTGAAGGGGTGTTGCGAGCCCGTTGGGGTTCGGGGCGTGACATCTCGGTTGATTTGGTATCAGAGCAAGGTCAGCTCGATCCAAGTGGTCGAAACCTGGAGTGATAAGGAGCGATGACTTTGGGGTAGCCAGTTAGGGAGATTTGTGTGCCATGCATACCCCAGACTGTGTGATTGTGATTTGCTAAGTGATTTTTTTATGCAATATTATGTGAGGTGCAGGTGCGTCAGGACTTGAGGTAAGTGCGCGAAACCTGTTGGTTGTGATTGGTTGTTGGTTGTGATTGGCTGCCTGCTTAGTGAATTGTGTTGTGATTCACTGCCTAGGGCTTAGACTGGTATAGTTGGCCTAGGTTTTTAATTCCTGCGTGGAACTTAGCAGGTGAGCGTTTGTGAGAATCGGTAAGATGAGCAGTCGAGGTCAAGGTCGAGGTAGAGGTCGAGGTCGAGGTCGCGTAGCCCCATTAGCTGGAGTTATGGAGGATCCTAAGGTGGATGAAATCTGGAGGGCGCTCGAAGAAGCGGGAATATTATCGGGTAGACAGACGGGGGAAAGAAGTGCTAATGTCGCCGCTGCAGCTGCCAGCGAGATTGTTGGGAATAATGGAGATCAGGGGAATAATGTGATTGGTGGAAATCCTGGTCCAGTGCGAGTAAATGCGATTAGGCCAATGTCTAGGCTGGTTGAGCAGTTTTTGAGGTTGAAACCCCCGAAGTTTGATGGGAGAGGTGACCCCGAGGCTGCACCGAGATAGGTAGAAGAGCTAGAGAAAGCTTTTGAGGTGCTGTGGTGTACTGAGGAAGAGAAGGTAACGCTAGCAATCTACCAGCATCAGAAAATTGCAAGTGATTGGTGAAGAGCCAACAGGGGTCAAGTGTTCCCCGCTGGTACTGCCCCGAATTGGACTATTTTTACCGAGACCTTCAATGGTAAATACTTCTCGGAAAGCACCCGAGAGCAGAAACTGGCGGAATTCATGAGACTCCGCCAAGGTCAGAGGTCGGTAGATCAGTATGAAGCCGAGTTTGCAAGGCTGTCCAAATTTTCCCCCAGAATGGTGGAGGACCCAATGGACAAAGCTAGGAGGTTCCGGGATGGGCTGAAGCCGGACCTTCGTAGTCAGATGATCTCCTTGAACTTGAGGGGCTATGATGAGATTTATGAAAGGACTCAGGCAATTGAGCGAGATCAAACGGATCGGGCTGCCGCTTATGGATCGCGGTATGCCCCGGCTTGGGACGACCATCAACTTCGGAAAAGACCCATGGCAGGAAATAGTCGATTTGTCCCTCCCGTTCGGAGGAATATTGGGAAGCCAAACCGTTATCAGAACGCCCCATGTAGGCTATGTGGAGGAAGGCACGGGAATGGACCGTGCCCAAATAGGAGCGGAGTCTGTTTTGTATCTGGCGGAATGGGCCATCAGATGAAGGACTGCCCCAACAATAGACAGGCTGGGTCACCTGCACTACCGCCGCCGCCGCCCCGGATTGGAAATCAGTTTAGAGCTATCCAGCCGGCCAACCAGAATAGGCCGCCGGCCCAAGGACGGGTGTATGCAATGGCAAGGAGGGAAGCTCAGGACGCGCCTGGCGTGGTCACAGGTACGGTCTCTCTCTGTGATCATGCTGCATATGCCTTGTTTGATCCGGGGGCGTCGCATTCATTTATATCTGAGCAGTTCGTTGAATTATCTGGGATTGAGTCGAAATCGCTTGATGTTATGCTGTGTATTACTACTCCACTGAATGATAAAGTGCTGATTGCGTTTGGATGTCCCGATTGTAAGATAGTGATTGGTGATAGGGAAGGAAGGATAGATTTGGTGGTTTTATGTATGCATGACTTTGATGTGATTGTCGGTATGGACTGGCTAGTCAAACAAAGAGCTGTTATGGACTGTAGTAGCAGGGTGATCCAATTTAATCCGGTTGGTCATCCTAAATTCGAGTTTGTGGGAAACCGAGGAGGAACCTCGATCCTTTGGATTTCGTCGCTCGAGGTAGCCAAGCTTCTGGATGAAGGGTGCCAAGGATTTCTGGCAAATGTGGTTGATTCGACAGCTGGAGAGCCGAGGCTAGAAAACATAGCCGTGGTGTGCAATTTTCCCGATGTTTTTCCTCAGGAATTGTCGGGACT
Source organism: Syzygium oleosum (assembly GCF_021117445.2). NCBI lineage: Eukaryota > Viridiplantae > Streptophyta > Magnoliopsida > Myrtales > Myrtaceae > Syzygium > Syzygium oleosum. The sequence continues at coordinate 569,443 of NW_026607500.1, read as the reverse complement.
GCCACCTGATAGAGAAGTGGAGTTCGTGATTGAGTTAGCCCCAGGGACGGAACCAATCTCGAAAGCGCCCTATAGGATGTCACTGTCTGAATTGAAGGAATTGAAGGTCCAAATGCAGGAGTTGCTAGATAAAGGCTTTATCCGCCCGAGTGCGTCTCCATGGGGAGCACCGGTGTTATTCGTGAGAAAGAAAGATGGATCTTTGAGGTTGTGCATAGACTACAGACAGTTAAATCAGGTGACAATCAAGAATAAGTATCCCCTCCCAAGGATTGACAATCTGTTTGATCAGTTGCAAGGAGCCTCGGTATTTTCTAAGATTGACCTAAGGATAGGGTATCATCAATTAAGGATCCAAAAGAAGGATATCCCAAAGACGGCATTCAGGACGAGGTATGGTCACTATGAATTCACGGTAATGCCGTTTGGACTGACTAATGCCCTTACTGCTTTCATAGACTTAATGAATCGAGTATTCAAGGAGTTTTTAGATCAGTTCGTCATTGTCTTCATAGATGATATTTTGGTGTATTCAAAGAGCCTCGAGGAACATGAGGTACACTTGGAAAAGGTTCTACGAACGTTAAGAGAGCATGCACTGTATGCTAAGTTTAGCAAGTGCGAGTTTTGGCTGAACCGAATAGCATTTCTTGGGCATGTAATTTACGGAGAAGGAATCTCCGTGGATCCGGCAAAGATTGAAGCAGTGATGGATTGGCTGAGACCGACGACGGTTACTGAGGTTCGAAGCTTCTTAGGACTGGCAGGTTACTATAGACGATTTGTGGAAATATTCTCGGCAATAGCCACTCCATTGACCAGGTTGCTTAAGAAGGAGACTAAGTTTGAATGGACGGAGAAGTGCGAAGAGAGCTTTCAGGAGTTAAAGCAGAGATTGACGACTGCACCAGTGCTAACGATCCCTTCAGGACCGGGAGGATATGAGATTTATAGCGATGCTTCGCTCAAGGGATTGGGATGCGTGCTAATGCAACATGGAAGGGTGGTTGCTTATGCATCGCGTCAGTTAAGGCCTCATGAGATGAACTACCCAACTCACGACTTGGAATTGGCAGCAATCGTTTTCGCACTTAAGATTTGGAGGCACTATTTATGTGGAGAAAGGTTCCAAATTTATACGGACCATCAGAGCCTCAAGTATTTATTTTCGCAGAAAGAATTGAATATGAAGCAAAGGCGTTGGATGGAGCTTCTGAAGGACTATGACTGTGATATTTTGTATAATCCCGGAAAAGCCAACCGGGTAGTGGATGCCATAAGCCGGAAATAGAGCATCGCGCAATTAATAGTCAAAGAGTGGATTTTATTGAAAGGAGCGCGAGACTCAGAGTTTAATTTCGAGGTAGGACGCCTCTCCAGTTTGATGGCAACGTTACGGATTGAACTGGAAGTGCAAACCAAGATTAAGGCGTTGCAGTCTATGGACCCTAAGATTCAGAAAATTCTGGAGATGGATGGCACTAAGAGGAAACCGGACTTCCAAGTGTCCGAGGATGGAATTCTTAAGTTTCGAGGACGTTTGTGCGTGCCCGATGATTTGGAGCTTAAGGAAGAGATTTTATCGGAAGCTCATATGAGCAATTATAGCATTCATCCGGGCAGCACGAAGATGTACCAGAACCTTCAACAACATTATTGGTGGAATGGAATGAAGGTGGATATGGCCAAGCATGTGGCCAAGTGTTTGACGTGCCAACAAGTGAAGGCACAACATTGTAAACCTGGTGGAATGTTGCAACCGTTGAAAATCCCAGAATGGAAATGGGAGCATATTACGATGGATTTTGTAATGGGATTGCCAAGAAGCCAGAGGGGACACGACTCTATTTGGGTGATAGTGGACAGATTGACCAAGTCAGCGCACTTCCTGGCAGTGCGAAAGGATTTTAAGCTAGAAAGATACGCAGATTTATATGTACGGCAGGTAGTCCGATTGCATGGAGTACCGGTATCGATCACTTCGGACCGTGATCCCCGGTTTACTGCTAATTTTTGGAAAAGTTTACAAGCGGCCTTAGGATCAAAGTTGCAGTTTAGCACGGCCTATCATCCCCAAACGGATGGCCAGTTTGAAAGGACAATTCAGACTTTGGAAGATATGCTACGGGCGTGTGTATTGGATTTTAAAGGTAGCTGGGAGGAACAGTTGCATTTGGTTGAATTTGCCTACAATAACAGCTTTCAGCAGAATATTGGGATGGCGCCGTTTGAAGCACTTTATGGCAGAGTGTGTAGAACACCCTTGTGTTGGGATGAAGTGGGAGAAAGAACTGTAACAGGTCCAGAGTTGGTTCAGCAGTCGATGGAAACGGTAAAGATTATCCGGGAAAGACTAAGGACAGCTCAGAGCCGTCAGAAGAGTTATGCGAACCGGAGACGTAGGCCGTTGGAATTTCAAGTAGGGGACCACGTTTTCCTCAAAGTGTCGCCGATGAGAGGATTGTCACGGTTCGGCAAGAAAGGAAAGTTGAGCCCGAGCTACGTGGGTCCATTCGAAGTCTTAGAGAGAATCGGTACCTTGGCTTATCGTCTCGCGCTACCGCCGAATTTATCTCAAGTGCATAATGTGTTCCACGTGTCTATGTTAAGGAAGTAAGAACCGGACCCGACCCACGTGCTGAATTACGAAGAAATAGACGTGGACGACAGAGTGTCTTACGTGGAAAAGCCAGCAAGGATCGAGGAAAGAACGGAGCGAGTGTTGCGGAACAAGAAAATTCCGATGGTCAAGGTGATTTGGGAGCACCATGGAACCGAAGGTGCGACGAGGGAAAGTGAAGAGTTGATGCGACACTAGTACCCCCATTTGTTTGAATAGTTGGGTTGGATTGTAAATTTCGAGGACGAAATTTTTGTAAGGGGGGAAGAGTTGTGACATTCCGAATTTCGGCCCATAGTTGGAATTTATGAAACGTGTAATTCGTCAGTGTGCTTATAGTAAAATCTTGCCCGGGAACTGATCACTCTCGATTATTGTATTTTTTTAAAATTGAGATTTCGCTAGAATCGCGCTCGATCGAATTTGGCCGTTATTTAGAGCCCAAACTTTGGTGTCGAATTTCTCGGAGTTCCGGGACGAATTTAATTGGACGGTGTCGATATTATTGTGGCCAGCGTCGCTATTGCCAGGAATATGTGAAAAGTGGATTTTTGACCGGGTGCAAATTTGGACTAGTAGACCTCCCTCGTAGTGTGTTTTGGATTAATTTCTTTTGGCCCTTTTTCCTAAATTATTAATTAGAATTATTGTCGACCGTTAGATCGTTTTCGAGTTCGAACGTAGGCCATCGGATTGCGATCATTAGGTTTGACTTTGTGGTCCTTTCTCTCTCTCTCTTTCCTCCCCCTCTGCCGCGCACGTTGGCCCCCCATGCACGTGTCCCTTCATGCGCATTTTTCCCCCTCCTGTCAGACCTTCTCTCTCTCCTCTCTCTTCTTCTCTCTCCTTTCCTTTTCTCTCGGCAAAAGGACACTATTGGTGCCATAACTTTTGTACGGAGATCACTTTGGTGCCATAACTTTTTTTCGGATCACTTTGGTGTCAACTTTTTTGGAAAACGATCACTTTAGTGCCAATGCTGACATGGCCACCGGAAATCTGACGTGGCTCTTTTTTTATTAATTTCCGATGCTGACATGGCTCACCAGAAATCTGACATGGCTCGCCGGAAATCTGACGTGGCTCTTTTTTTGGCTGGAATTTTGGCCGGAGTCACTAAAGTGATCTTTTTTCTCCGATTTTGGCACCAAAGTGATCCGAAAAAAGTTATGGCACCAAAATGATCTCCGTACACAAGTTATGGCACCAATAGTGTCCTTTTGCCCTTTTCTCTCCTTTCTTCTTCTTCTTCCTTCTTCCTCCATAGCAATCGCTACCTGCTCGCCCCGGCCGACGCCGGCCCGAGCTCGCCTCCGGCCACGTCGCCGTCGCCGCCGTCGCCTCGACCGCCATCGCGCCGTCCTCCCACCACCACCCCGACCGGCTGTTCTCTCTATCTCCTCTACGCGAGCAACGTCCGCCGCTGCGTTCGCCGCGGCCGAGCTCCGCCGCCGGCCAGCTCGTCCGGCCGCTCGCCTAGCACCGCCGCCCAGCCAGTCGCCGCCGGTTCGCCCCTCTCCCTCAACCCCAGCCTCTCTCTCCCTCACCCTCACCGCCCCGGCCGACCTTTACCTCCCTTTCAGCTCGCCGCCGCTGCGCCGCCATTGCCGCCGCAACCCCGGCCAGCTAGCTAGCCCCGCCCGGCCAGCCCGGGCTGTAGCCAAACGTGACCCGAGCTAGCCCGGGCCGTGGCCGTGCTCGCCCGAGCCACCGCCCGTGCCTCGCCCGTCCAGCCCGGGCCCGTCGCCCGTCCGAGCTCGCCCGTGCGCCCCCGGGCACGCCGTTCGGCCACCGTGCCCGTGTTGGCCGGTCAGCGCGCCCGTTGGCCCGCGCCCGTGCCTAGTTCGGCACTGTTCACCCGGGCCATTTTAGGCCCGAGCCGATTTTCTCCGGGCCAAAACCAAGTAAGTGACTTCCTAAACCCTATTTAGTACTTTGGGTATTTTATAGACTTGTCTCGGGTTTAGAACGGCCAGGGCGTGTTTTAATTTAATTATATTATGATATAATTGTGCTAATTGGATTGGATATAATAATATGCATGATTTGGGTGATCGTACGTGGCCGACTTGAACGTCGGGTTTGTGGATTGACGTGGCGAATTGTGAATTGGATTGAGTTGTGAATATGGATCGTTTGATGCAATTGGCGTGAAATTGATTGAATTGAATGGCGTGTGTATGCCTGTCGGTTACAAGCCCGGATTGATCGGAGGGCTACGGACTTGGGACGTGTTGACGGCGGTCCGTGTGAAGGCATGAATGGCCGGTGTGCCAAATGGATGCGGGCTTGAGACGTGTTGACTGTGGCCGGTTAAAGGTGTGTTGGACCGGGACGTGTTTACGTCGGTCATTAGAATTGAGCCCGGATTGATCGGAGGGCTACGGACTTGGGACGTGTTGACGGCGGTCCGTGTGAAAGCATGAATGGCCGGTGTGCCAAGTGGGCCTGAGGCGCAGTGGCGCGGGTCGTGAGAAAGATGTTCGGCCACGCATGCGAATTGAGTGTGATTGAATTGGCTGGTTGAGCGTGTGATTGAATTGACTGGTTGAATTAGTTGGATTGATTGAGTGCAAGTGTGGTTGGTGTTTGAGCGATTGTGATGTGTTTTTTAATTACTATTATTGTATTATCACGTTGTGACTAACGGTGTAGAGTTGGCATGGGCTTGATGACGAGGTAAGTACAATGATGCGAATTTTATATGTTATGGGGTAGATTGCATGTACGACTTGTCTGGGTACGCATTGGCCTACGTGGGGTATAGGGGGTTGCTTATTTAGACTCGTTCTCACGGTTATTATATAACCATTTCAGATCCGCGACCGTGATTGATTCGGAGATGCCGCCAGAGCACCACAGGGATTGAAGGATAGATCATTTACCCTGTCTTTTGAGTACCTTTTGTAGAGGAGATAAGCTTGTCAACCACCGCCCCTTTTGAAAATTTTGATTTTAAATTGGTAGCCTGGGTTATCGTTTTGTAATAGTGACTGCTTTTATTGTTTCATGCTATCCTTTTGTCATTATGTTAGTTGTCTGGGTTGTTTTATTTCGCTTCCGCTTGTGTAGTTCGTTTGGGTCGGCGACGCATCCTGGGACGTCGCGTTTAATACGACCGTTGAAGGGGTGCTACGAGCCCGTTGGGGTTCGGGGCGTGACATTAATGAAGTGAGATAACATTTCCATGCATAACACAAATATGTATTGTGAAAGAAGGTCCCCTTGACAAATTCCTTTGCTTGGAAAGAATTCCTCCATAGTCTCGCCATTACACAAAACTTGCAAGAAAAATTATGTGATGCATTTCATAATTAAACTAACCCTAAAATTTGGGACACCGACAAGTGAAGAGTCTCCTCAATGAAGTACCACTTAAGTCAATTAGACGCCTTTTCAAGTTCAATTATGAGGATCATATACCCTTGTTTCCCTTGAATTTCACTCATCGAGTGAATTGCCTCTTGTGCAAAAATAAAATTGTCCTCAGTATGTCTACCAGGAACAAAACTAGTTTGATTAGGCAAGACGAGTTGCGGAAGCACTTCCTTTAGTCTGTTCACAATCACTTTGGTGAGAATTTTGTAAGCTAGGTTTTATTAATCTCAACCCAGTCATAATTCCTAAACCATGCCTCAACAATCAAAATTAACAACATCTATTGTATTTTCACCTAAATAGGGCAAGAAAGTTCTATGGAAACCAACCAGATTCCACTAACGTTGAAAGAAAACTGCTTGAAAACCATCCAGCTCTAGCGCTTTGTAAGATCCCATATCAAATTGTGCTTTGTGGACCTCTTCTTTGTCAACTAGCTTAGCTAGCTTCGAAGATTGCAAAGAACTTAGTATTGGGAAAATCCCTTATGATGTTTGGAAGATGACAAAATAATCAAAGGCTACTAACATATTTAATAGTTGAATAGATTAGGTTGAAGATGTACAAATCATTATGTAGATGATGTCCTAATATGCCGTCTAAAGGTTATGAGTTCTCTATCAATAATAATGCATTGGGCGTAGAGGTGTCTATAAGCTGGAGGTACTTGAGTAGAAGGTGAACAAGCTTAGAACAAGAAGTTTGGTAAAGTTTGGATGTACCATGTATAGGTGAACAACAAGGTAGAGCCACTGCCCATATACTTGGAAGGCCTAGAAGAGAGAAGCTAGAGTGAAGTTGATCTACTTTGCCGATACTAAAGGTATTCGAAGTATGAAGTGAAAGATTGGCAATAATTGAATGAACCTTTATGAAGGTAAACAAGTCATGTAGAACAAGAAGTTCGTGGGGACTTGGAGGTATCAGACAAGGTGAATAATTTATATAGTCTTGGATCATTGAGATACTGAGGAACACCGATGGATGGTAGTATGTAAGAAGCGCTTAATATTCCTTGTAGCCTAAAATAACTAGGAAGTCAGATATAACCAAGTCTGATATTAAGGAAAGTTGGATATAAGCGAGAAGCCTAATAAAATTGGAAGCCTTGCTATCACCGGAAAGCTTGATATAATCGAAAACTGCTGATATAACTAGAGTTGTTATATTACATGTGCACAACAACTTATCACGAGCTATGGATATCTAATGACGATTTTTATCAGGACATTTAAAGCAATTAGTTATATGGATTGGATTCCTAAACGAAGATGTTGATTGATTATCGATCTTGTGAAATATCTACATGTAAGATCTTAATTACGCGTGATATTTTGATTGATTGTATTCAACGACTAAATTGATCATCTTGAAGATTATGCTACATCTAGTTTAGAGATTGAAGACTATATAAGAAGATCGATCTACATCGAAGAAGAGAAGAACTACGAAATAGATAGAGCTTTATATATTGATACATACTATGAGCGAGCTACAATGAGTGCTTACACTGATTGTAATATGAGTGAAGAGTGTACTAGTGTTGTGGTAGTGCTTGAATGTATGATAGTGCGATCTATTAGCTTTAGGTATAAGCAACACTAGCTTAGGGTACAAGTGCTTCAGGTAGAAGCAGCACGTAATATTGTGCAATTACTCAGAAGATTACTAGTGAAATCTTGCCAATAGGTTATTAGTCTAGGAAAGTGGACATAGGCTTTTATATCAAGCCGAACCACTATAAGCTTTGTGTATATCGTTCTCTATCTCTTTGCTTATATTCATTATTGCTTGATAGAAGCACACCGCACTGTTTGATATAACCAGATCCTACTTACATCAACACTCTATTTTACCTAGTTATGCTTATATTAAACTTGATGCTTTTCATTCTGCATTATTTTGTCAAGTTTCTTGAAATTACTTATTTACCTTTCTCTAGGTGATACTACTAGCCAACATCACTCCAGATTTGAAATCCGTTAGGCTGCGGAATCGTGGTTGGGGATGGGTCATCTTCAGCGAAAGGTTCTTGTAGAAATCCACCACAGTGCCTTTCAATTCCTCTTGGTTAAACACCCATTCTCCATTATTATTCTTTAGAGCATCAATTTTATTTTTTTAACGGCGAATGATTGTGTTAGCTTGAAAAAACTTCCTATTTTTATCCCCGAACTGTAACCATTGATGTCTAGATTTTTTATACCAGTTGATTTCTTCCTTAACCGAGACATCAACCCAATTTTTTTGTAATTTCACTTCAAGTTTCAACAAAAAAGGATTTGTACCTCTCTCAAATGCCTTTTGGATGCCTCCTAATCTGGCCAGCAAATTCTTTTTTCTTCTCAAAATGTTTCCCAAGACATTCCATTCCACTCCTTCAGGATATTTTGTGGTTGGGACAAAACAACATGAACTCATCATTCCAATTAAGTTGAGCAAACTCATTAAAAGAAGCATGAGTTAACCAAGCTACATCAAATTGAAAAGGCCGATTTACCTTAGGAGTCCTCTCACGGTATAGAGCATTCAAGAGAGGATGATGGTCAGATTTTGTGACATCCCGAATTTCGGCCCATTTTTGGGATTTATAAAACGTGTATTCGTCAGTGCGCTTATAATAAAATCTCACCCGGAACTGATCACTCTTGGGTTATTATTTTTAAATTAGAGATTTCGCTAGAATCGCACTCGATTGAATTTGGCCGTTATTTAGAGCCCAAACTTTGGTGTCGAATTTCTCGGAGTTCCGAGACGAATTTAATTGGACGGTGTCGATATTATTGTGGCTAGCCTCGATATTGCCCGGGATATGTGAAAAGTGGATTTTTGACCGGGTGCGGATTTGGACTAGTAGACCTCCCTCGTAGTGTGTTTTATTTGATTTCTTTTGGCCCTTTTTCCTATATTATTAATTAGGATTTTCGTGGGCCGTTGGATCGTTTTTGGGTTTGTACGAGGACCGTTGGATCGCAATAATCGCGTTGACTTTTGTCCTCTCTCTGCCGCGTCCCCTCCCCCCACTCACGCTCACATCTACTCCCCCTCTGCCCATGCAAACTGTCCCCCTCTCTCTCTCTTCCTTTTCTTTCTTTTCTTTTCTTCTTTTCTCTTCTTCTTCTTCTCCTCTCTTCCGCCCGATCGCTCCCGCCGCTTCGCCACCCGACCCGCCGCCGCCGCCTGCCGCGACCGGCTGCTCGCTTGGCGTCGCCGCCCCGCCAGCCGCCGCGCCGTCTGTCTCGGCGCTCGCCGTGCCGCCACGACCACCATGCAACCTCCCCTCTCCCCCTGTTTATCTCTTCCCCGGCCTCTTTCTGTTCTGGCCGAGCTCGTCGCCGCCGCCGTGCTGCCTTGGCCGCTCGCCAGCTCGCCCAACAGCTCGCCGCCGCCGGTCTCACCAGCAGCCGCTCGTCTCGTCGCCGTCGCTCTGCCACTCCGGCGACGACGAAGCTGTCCCTGCTCCGGCCGAGCCCCAACCGCCTCCAGCTCCCTCTCTCTCTCACCATCACCACCCCCGGCTGACTTCCCTATCCCCTCCGCGTCGTCGCTGCCGCACTTGCTCGCCGCCGCCCTGCCGTCTAGCTAGCCGGACAACCCAGCCGGCCGGCCAGCTCGCCGGCCGAGCAGCCCAGGCCGCTACCCAGCCGTGGCCGAACTACCAGGTCGCTGCTCAGCCGTGGCCCGACAGCCTAGTCCGTCGCTCGTCCAGCCGGCCCGTCGCCCATCCAGCCAGCCCGTCGCCCAGGCACGTCGCCTGTGCGCCCCAAGCGCGCCACTCGACCACCGCGCCCGTGCGCCAGGCACACCGTTCGGCCACCGTGCCCGTATTGGCCGGTCAGCGCCCCCGTTTGGCCTGCGCTCGTGCCGAGTCAGCCGCTGCCCCGACCGGTCTCTTGGCTGCCCTTGTGGGATTTCTTGGGCTAGGACTTAGGTAAGTAACTTCCTAAACCCTACTTAGTATAATGGGTATTTTTTAGACTTGTTTAGGGTGTGATTAGTACCGATTTAGTGGTTAAACTTGGGTTAGGGCCAATTTATAAATGTGGTCAATTGGTGGATTGAATTGCAGTGATTATGTGGCATGTTTAGTGGCTAATTTATGTGGGTGCGATAATCGAATTGTCGTGGCGTTTATGGATGAAATTGACGTTTGATTGGGCCGACTTGAGTGTCGGATTGGTGGGCTAGTGTGATGAGCTCGTGACTTGAATTGTGTGGCTTGTGTGCCTGTGAGAACGGACTTGAGACGTGTTGACGGTGGTCCGTGAAAGGAAAGTTTGACCTAGGACGTGTTGACGGCAGTCATTGGAAATTGATTGATTTGTGTGGCTTGTGTTCCTGTGAGAACGGACTTTAGACGTTTTGACGGTGGTCCGTGAAAGGAAAGTTTGACCTGGGACGTGTTGACGGCGGTCATTGGAAATTGATTGAATTGTGTGGCTTGTGTGCCTGTGAGAACGAACTTGAGACGTGTTGACGGTGGTCCGTGAAACGAAAGTTTGACCTGGGACATGTTGACGGCGGTCATTGGAAATTGATTGAATTGTGTGGCTTGTGTGCTTGTGAGAACGGACTTGAGACGTGTTGACAGTGGTCCGTGGAAGGAAAGTTTGACCTAGGACTTGTTGACAGCGGTCATTAGAAATTGATTGAATTGTGTGGCTTGTGTGCCTGTGAGAACGGACTTGAGACGTGTTGACGGTGGTCCGTGAAAGGAAAGTTAAACCTGAGGCGTGTTTACGCGGGTCATGGGAAAAAAAGAAATGTTCTGAGGCGTGGTTACGCGGGACTGAGCCCGGATTGATCGGAGGGCTGAGCCTGAGGCCTGTTTACGCGGGCTATGAAAAAGGACCTGAGGCGTGTTTACGCGGGTCGTGAGAAAGTGTGAAAGGTCCAGTGAGGGACGGAGCCCGGTTTGATCGGAGGGCTGACCTGTGGGGTATTGACCCGGGTCGTGGAAAGTTGCTCGGCCACGAATGCGAATTGAGTGTGATTGAATTGATTGAATATACGTGGTTATGACGTTTGAGTGGCGATGTTATATTCTTGAATTACTATTGCCTTATGATGGATTATCTATTATGCAGAGTTGGCACGTAGTTCGAGACGAGGTAAGTATGTTGTGTGAAATTGATGGTGTTGGCTGGTGGATTGCATGTTAGACTCGTCTTGGTATGCATTAGCCTACGTGGGATTTAGGTTGTCTACTTATTGAGATTTATCTCATCCCCCGTTGTTAAACATTTTCAGGTTTGGAGTGACGGTTAGTCGTCACGTGCGGTCTACAAACCAGGAGTGAGTTTGGGCATTTGATGCTTCATTTCATCTTTGGATGCCCCTCTTTTTTATAGCGAAGTATGATATCCAACCACTGTTCCCTTTTGATGTTGTGTAATTGAAATTATTGTTTTGTGCTATCCCATCGTCATTGTTTATTATATGGGTTGTCTCTATTTCGCTTCCGCTTGCCTTTACCGTTGGGTGTTTCGTTTGGGTCGGCGACGCGTCCTGGGACGTCACGTTCATTACGACCTTTGAAGGGGTGTCGCGAGCCCGTTAGGGTTCGGGGAGTGACATCCCCGTTGATTTGGTATCAGAGTAAGGTTAGCTCGATCCAAGTTGGTCGAAGCCTGAAGTGATAAGGAGCGATGACTTTGGGGTAGTTAGTTAGGGAGACTTGTGTGCCATGCGTATCCCAGACTGTGTGATTGTGGTTGCTAAGTGATTTTATGCATTAATGTGTGAGGTGCAGGTGCGTCAGGACTTGAGGTAAGTGCACGAATTTTGTTGGTTGTGATTGGCCGTTGTTTGTGATTAGTTGCCTGCTTTGTGAATTGTTGTTGTGATTCGCTGCCTAGGGCTTTAGACTGGTATAGTTAGCCTAGGTCTCTAATTCCTGAGTGAAATTATAGCAGGTAGGCGAGTGTGAGAATCCCGTGAGAATGAGTAGTCGAGGTCGAGGTCGTGTGGCCCCGCAAGCTAGAGTTGCTGAGGATCCCCGAGTAGATGGCATTCTGAGGGTACTACAACAAGTCGGGATTTTAATGGGTAGACAGACTGAAGAGCGGAATGCTACTGTCGCCGCTGCTGCTGAGGCCGCTGTTGCCGCCGCTATTGGGGCTAATGGAAACAATGGGGACAACGGGAATGATGGGAATCCAGCTCTGGGCCAAGTAAATGCAAACAGACCAATGTCTAAGCTGGTCGAACAGTTTCTGAGGTTGAAACCCCCGAAGTTTCATGGGAGAGGCGATTCTGAGACTGCACCAAGATGGGTAGAAGAGCTAGAGAAAGCTTTTGAAGTGCTGGGATGCACTGGAGAGGAGAAAGTAACCCTAGCAGTCTACCAGCTTCAGGAAAATGCAAGCGATTGGTGGAGAGCCACCAAGGGTCAAGTGTTCCCCGCTGGTACTACCCTGAATTGGGCTATTTTTACCGAGACCTTCAACAGCAAGTATTTTTCGGAAAGTGCCCGAGAACAAAAATTGGCTGAATTCATGAGACTTCGCCAAGGTCAGAGGTCGGTAGATCAGTATGAAGCCGAGTTTGCAAGGCTGTCCAAATTTGCCCCTAGAATGGTGGAGGACCCAAGGGACAAAGCTAGGAGGTTCCGAGATGGGCTGAAGCCGGACCTTCGCAGTCAGATGATCTCATTGAACTTGAGAGGCTATAATGAGATTTACGAAAGGGCTCAGGCAATTGAGCGAGATCAAACGGATTGGGCTGCCACTTCCGGATCGCGATATGCCCCGGCTAGGGACGACCATCAACTTGGGAAAAGACCCATGGCAGGAAATAGTCGCTTTGTCCCTCCCGTTCGGAGGAATATTGGGAAGCCAAACCGTTACCAGAATGCCCCGTGTAGGCTATGTGGAGGAAGACACGGGAATGGACCTTGCCCAAATGGAAGCGGAGCATGTTTTATATGTGGCGGAAGGGGCCATCAGATGAAGGACTGCCCTAGCAATAGGCAGACTAGGTCGCCTGCACTACTGCTGCCGCCGCCCCGGAATGGAAACCAATTTAGAGCTATCCAGCCAGCCAATCAGAATAGGCCGCCGATACAACTGAGGCAACCGCGAGTAGGACATCAAGCGGGAGCTGCTCCACCGAATAATCGGAATTGACTACGGGCGTAAGGAAAAGTGTAAGTTGTGGCTGGGAAGGAAGCAGATGACTTGTCTTAAGGGTCTAAATGCGATGTAAAAGAATATTTGGTGTATTAGAAGTGGTTTTTTGAAATTTTAGATTTGAATGGTCATGTAAGACATATAATTGCTCATGGTAAATTGACGCAATCAGTTTTCTTTTTGTATTTTGGAATTACTGATGATATCTTTTGACAAGATTTGGATGAATGAGTTATCGCTTGGAAATTTCGGATTTTGTAAAGAACCGGGGTGATTTAATTTGGGAGACTGTTGGATTGAAATTGGATGGATTAAGCCTTGTCTTTGAAGTATAGAAAGATAATTATTTTGTGGCTGACTAGTTGGTTAAGGAATCAAGGCTAGAAGACATAGCCATGATGTGCAATTTCCCCGATGTCTTTCCTCAGGAATTGCCGGGATTGCCACTTGATAGAGTGGAGTTTGTGCTTGAGTTAGCCCTAGAGACAGAACCGATCTCGAAAGCGCCCTATAAGATGTCGTTGTCAGAATTAAAGGAATTAAAGGTTCAAATATAAGAGTTATTGGATAAAGGTTTCATTCGTTCGGGTGCATCTCCATCGGGAGCGCCAGTTTTAGTCGTAAGGAAGAGGGACGGATCGTTAAGGTTGAGCATTGATTACAGACAGCTGAATCAGGTGACCATTAAGAATAAGTACCCGTTGCCAAGGATAGATGACCTGTTGGATCAGTTACAAGGGGCATCGATATTTTCTAAGATCGATTTGAGGACTGGTTATCACCAAGTGAGGATCAAGAAGGAGGACGTGCCGAAGTCGGCATTTAGGACGAGAAATGGGCACTATGAGTACGGTGATGCCGTTTGGATTCACTAACGCCCCTACTGCCTTTATGGATCTAATGAATCGGGTATTGAAGGAATTTCTAGATCAGTTTGTGATCGTGTTCATAGACGATATTCTGGTGTATTTGAAGAGTTCCGCCGAGCATGAGTTACATTTGGAAAAGGTTCTACGGACTTTAAGGGAACATGCACTCTACGCTAAGTTCAGTAAGTGCGAGTTTTGGCTTCGTCAAGTGGCATTTTTAGGACAGGTGATATCCGGGGAAGGAATTGCAGTGGACCCGACAAAGATCGAAGCTGTAATGAATTGGCCGAGGCTGACAACGGTAACCGAGGTTCGGAGTTTCTTGGGTTTAGCAGGTTATTACCGACGTTTCGTGGAAAGGTTTTCGGCATTGGTAATGCCGCTGATGCGGTTACTAAAGAAGGAAATGAGGTTTGAATGGACGGATAAATGCGAAAGGAGTTTTCAGGAATTAAAGTAGAGGTGGACGACCGCGCCAGTGTTGACGATCCCGTCAGGTCCGGGAGGATATGAGATTTATAGTGACGCGTCGTTAAGAGGATTGGGATGCGTGCTAATGCAGCACGGAAGAGTAGTGGCATACGCATCACGACAATTGAGGTCACATGAGCAGAACTATCCGACGCATGACTTGGAGTTGGTCGCGATTATTTTCGCTCTTAAGATTTGGAGACACTACCTGTGTGGGGAGAAATTTCAGATTTATACGGACCATCAAAGTTTAAGGTACTTGTTCTCCCCGAAGGAACTGAACATGAGATAGCATCGTTGAATGGAACTCCTTAAGGACTATGACTGCGATATTATGTATCACCTTGGAAAAGCTAATAAAGTAGCGGATGCACTGAGCCGGAAAACGAGCATCGCGCATATGATGGTCAAGGAGTAGACTCTGTTGGAGGGAGTTCAGGATTCAGAATTTAAGTTTGAAGTGAGTCATGTCTCAAGTCTTCTTGCAGCATTAAGGATTGAGCCGGAGATCCAGACTAAGATTAAGGCTTTACAATCGACGGACCCAAAGATCCAGAAGATTCTGGAATTGGACGTCACAAAAAGGAAAACAGACTTTCAGGTATCCGAGGATGGGATTCTGAAGTTCCGTGGACGGTTGTGTGTGCCCGATGATGCGGAACTAAAAGAGGAAATTTTGATAGAAGCTCATCGTAGCAATTATAGTATTCACCCGAGCAGTACGAAAATATATCAGAACCTGCGGCAACATTATTGGTGGAACGGCATGAAAGTGGATGTGGCCAAGCATGAGACTAAGTGTCTATCATGCCAACAAGTGAAGACGCAACATCGTAAGCCGGGTGGATTGTTGCAGCCATTGGAAATTCCCGAATGGAAATGGGAACACATCACGATGGACTTTGTAATGAGATGACCAAGGAGTCAGAGGGGCCATGATTCGATTTGGGTGGCAGTCAACCGATTGACAAAGTCAGCACATTTTCTGCCAGTGCGAAAGGACTTCACCTTGGAAAGGTATGCCGAGATTTACGTGCGACAAATAGTCCGTCTTCACGGAGTGCCAGTGACGATTACCTCGTACCATGATCCTAAATTCACCGTCGCTTTTTGGAAAAGTCTTCATACGGCATTAGGAACGAAGTTACGGTTTAGCACGGCCTATCACCCCCAAACGGATGGCCAGTCTGAGAGGACAATTCAGACTTTGGAAGATATGTTGCGGGCATATGTATTGGATTTTAAAGGTAGTTGGGAGGAACAGTTGCATTTGATTGAATTTGCCTACAACAATAGCTACCAGCAGAGTATCAGAATGGCACCATTTGAGGCGCTGTATGGCAGAGCTTGCAGAACATCGGTTTGTTGGGATGAAGTTGGTGAGAGGAGCATCACGGGTCCCGAGTTGGTTCAGCAGTCAGTCGAAACTATCAAAGTGATTCGGGATAGGCTTAAGACCGCTCAGAGCCGCCAAAAGAATTATGCAGACCGGAGATGTAGGCCTTTGGAATTTCAAGTGGGGGAACACGTTTTCCTAAAGGTATCGCCTATGAGAGGATTGTCATGGTTTAGCAAGAAACGAAAGTTGAGCCCGAGGTATATGGGTCCATTTGAGGTCTTAGAGAGAATCGGTGCCTTGACCTATCGTCTCGCGCTACCGCCAAATTTATCTCAAATGCATAATGCATTCCACGTGTCTATGTTAAGGAAGTATGAACTGGATCCGACCCATGTGCTAAACTATGAAGAAATAGACGTGGATGACAGAGTGTCGTACGTGGAAAAGCCAGTAAGGATCGAGGACAGAATGGAGAGAGTGCTGCGGAACAAGACAATTCCGATGGTAAAAGTAATTTGGGAACACCATGGAACCGAAAGTGCGACATTGGAAATCGAAGAATTGATGCGACACTAATACCCCCATTTGTTTAAATAGTTGGGTTGGATCGTAAATTTCGAGGACGAAATTTTTTTAAGGGGGGAAGGGTTGTGACATCCCGAATTTCGGCCCATTTTTGGGATTTATAAAATGTGTATTCGTCAGTGCGCTTATAATAAAATCTTGCTCGGAACTGATCACTTTTGGGTTATTATTTTTAAATTAGAGATTTCGCTAGAATCGCACTCGATCGAATTTGGCCGATATTTAGAGCCCAAACTTTGGTGTCGAATTTCTCGGAGTTCCGGGACAAATTTCATTGGACGGTGTCGATATTATTGTGGCCAGCCTCGATATTGCCTGGGATATGTGAAAAGTAGATTTTTGACAGGGTGCGAATTTGGACTAGTAGACCTCCCTCGTAATGTGTTCTATTTGATTTCTTTTGGCCCTTTTTCCTATATTATTAATTAGGATTTTCGTGGGCCGATAGATCGTTTTTGGGTTTGAACGAGGACCGTTGGATCGTAATCATCGCGTTGACCGTTGTCCTCTCTCTCTCGTCTCTCTGCCGCGTCCCCTCCCCCCTTTCACATTCACGTCCACTCCCACTCTCTCTCTCTTCCTTTTATTTCTTTTCTTTTCTTCTTTCTTCTTTTCTATTCTTCTTCTCCCTCTCTTCCGCCCGACTGCTCCTGCTTCTGCTTTTGCTCACCCGACCAGCCGCCGCCGCATGCCCCGTCGCCGGCCGCTCGCCTGACACCGCCGCCCCGCTAGCCATCGTGCCGTCCGTCCCGCCGCTCACCGTGCTGCCCCGACCACCGTGCAACCTCCCCTCTCCCCCTGTTTTTCTCTTCCCCGGCCTCTCTCTGTTCTGGTCGAGCTCATTGTCGCCGCCGTGCTGACCCGGCCGCTCACCAGCTCGCCGCCGCGGGTCTCGCCAGCAGCCGCTCTTCCCGTCACCGTCGCTCTTCTACTCCGGCGACGACGCAGCTGTCCCTGCTCCGGCTGAGCCCCCACCGCCCCCAGCTCCCTCTCTCTCTCGCTATCACCACCCCCGGCTGACTTCCCCCTCCCGTCCGCGTCGTCGCCGTCGCACCTTCTCTCCGCCGCCCTGCCGTCCAGCGAGCCGGCCAACCCAGCCGGCCAGCCAGCCAGCTCGCCGGTCAGCCAGTCCAGCTCGCCGACCGAGCAGCCCAGGCCGCTGCCCAGCCGTGGCCGGATAGCCTAGTCTGTCGCCCGTCCAGCCAGCCCGTCACCCAGGCACGTCGCCTGTCCAGCTCACCCGTGCGCCCTAGGTGCGACGCTCGGCTCCACGACGCCGTGCGCCCAGGGCGCCGCTCGGCCCACCGCGCCCGTCTGGCCCAGGCACGCCGCTCGGCCACCGCGCCCGTCTGGCCCAGGCACGCCGCTCGGCCACCGCGGCCGTGCGCTAGGTACACCGTTCGGCCACCGTGCCCGTGTTGGCCGGTCAGCGCCCCCGTTTGGCCCGCGCTCGTGCCGAGTCAGCCGCTGCCCCGACTGGTCTCTTGGCTGCCCTTGTGGGATTTCTTGGGCTTGGACTTAGGTAAGTGACTTCCTAAACCCTAGTTAGTATAATGGGTATTTTTTAGACTTGTTTAGGGTGTGATTAGTACCGGTTTAGTGGTTAAACTTGGGTTAGGGCCAATTTATAAATGTGGTTAATTGGTGGATTGAATTGTGGTGATTATGTTGCATGTTTAGTAGCTAATTTATGTGGGTGCGATAATCGAATTATCGTGGCGTTTGTGGATGAAATTGACGTTTGATTGGGCCGACTTGAGTGTCGGATTGGTGGGCTAGTGTGATGAGCTCGTGACTTGAATTGTGTGGCTTGTGTGCCTGTGAGAACGGACTTGAGACGTGTTGACGGTGGTCCGTGAAAGGAAAGTTTGACCTGGGACGTGTTGACGGCGGTCATTGAAAATTGATTGAATTGTGTGGCTTGTGTGCCCTTGAGAACGGACTTGAGACGTGTTGACAGTGGTCCGTGAAAGGAAAGTTTGACCTGGGACGTGTTGACGGCGGTCATTGGAAATTGATTGAATTGTGTGGCTTTTGTGCATGTGAGAACGAACTTGAGACGTGTTGACGGTGGTCCGTGAAAGGAAAGTTAAACCTGAGGCGTGTTTACGCGGGTCATGGGAAAGAAAGAAATGTCATGAGGCGTAGTTACGCGGGACTGAGCCCGGATTGATCGGAGGGCTGAGCCTGAGGCCTGTTTACGCGGGCTGTGAGAAAGGACCTGAGGCGTGTTTACGCGGGTCGTGAGAAAGTGTGAAAGGCCTAGTGAGGGACGGAGCCCGGCTTGATCGGAGGGCTGACCTGTGGGGTGTTGACCCGGGTCGTGGAAAGTTGATCGGCCACGAATGCGAATTGAGTGTGATTGAATTGATTGAATATACGTGGTTATTGCGTTTGAGTGGTGATGTTATATTCTTGAATTACTATTGCCTTATGGTGGATTATCTAATATGCAGAGTTGGCACGTAGTTCGAGACGAGGTAAGTATGTTGTGTGAAATTGATGGTGTTGGCTGGTGGATTGCATGTTAGACTCGTCTGGGTACGCATTGGCTTACGTGGGGTTTAGGTTGTCTACTTATTGAGATTTATCTCATCCTCCGTTGTTAAACATTTTCAGGTTTGGAGTGACGGTTAGTCGTCACGTGCAGTCCAGGGACCAGGAGTGACTTTGGGCATTTGATGCTTCGTTTCATCTTTGGATGCCCCTCTTTTGTATAGCGAAGTAGGATATCCAACCACTGTTCCCTTTTGATGTTGTGTAATTGAAATTATTGTTTTGTGCTATCCCATCGTCATTGTTTATTATCTGGGTTGTCTCTATTTCGCTTCCGCTCGCCTTTACCGTTGGGTGTTTCGTTTGGGTCGGCGACGCGTCCTAGGACGTCGCGTTCATTACGACCATCGGAGAGGTGTCGCGAGCCCGTTGGGGTTCGGGGCGTGACAGATTTAACTCTTGGAAGTACTCGAACTATTGTATCAACAAATAACAAATGCCAAAAAAGATTAGATAATGCTCTATCAAGGCGCTTCTTTACTCAATATTATCCATTCCACTCTTGCCCAAGCTATATAAATTTCATTCCCACCCAATCAAGATTAATTAGATGAAATATGTCAATCCACTCTCTAAACCTAGTGCATTTCGTAGCATTGATTGGTGTACCCCCTTTCTGTTGCGGAAGCAAAGCGATCGAATAATAAAATAAACAGAACAAGAAAATAAATCGGATACTAGATTTACATGGTTCGGTCATAGTGACCTATGTCCATAGGGAGAGGAGCAACGAATTCCACTAGAGAACAAGCGATACAATGGAGATTACAACCATACTCGAGTCACTCAAATACTCTAAGTGTTTCCTAAGCCCCAATTATACCCAATAACTCACGCAGTATTTAGCCCACAATTTCTCGCGAAATAATCTCTCAATCTTACGAAAAAATTACACAAATCTTACCACAAGATTTAATCGCTCAAACACACTCGGATATCTTCAGGGTATAATTCACTAGCAAAAGCTCATCTTTGATGATCTTCACAAATAACATCCCCTTCTTATTTATAGGCAAGAATTGGATCTAAATTAGAAAACCTCTTTTTAGGAAACCTTCTCCAATTAAGAAATATTTTCCAACTAGAAAACAATTCAATAAGGAAACATATTCAAAATAGGAAACCTACTTGACTTAGGAAACTTTCCTATTCGAGCTCAAACTCGAGATATATTTTAACACTTTCTTTTCGTTTGCAAATGCAATGTCGTTAAAATCACCGGTGACCATCCAAGGTTGTGTTGTTGTAGCAGCTATCTTCATGATGATCCCTCAATTGTGCTTTAGCTCTATCATCTGGTTTGGCATAGACAGCAGTTAACCACCAGCTTCTATTACCCCATCTCTAACTCGAACATGAATAAATTAAAAATCAACATGAACCACTTCCATAGTAAAGGTAGCATCACGCCATAACAACCAGATTCCTCCCAAAAAAGCCTTATGCCTTAGCATGAGTATGATTAGGAAATCTAAGTTTCTCGATTATTTGAGAAGCTTGATCTCCCCTCACTCTCGATTCAACAATTATAAGCACGTGAATTCTATGCAGATGAATCAAGTTCTTAGCCGTTGCTAAAACCTTTTCACTCCCCGAACCTTCACAATCTCACATTAACAGCCGCATTAAATAAAAAGTTTGAAAGATAAAAGAGTACCACATCCAGACGGAACCATCTAGCATCATAGGATTCACCATATCAATATCCTCATCAGGCATCAGATGAGTTGTCTCCTCAAGAGAATCTGGAACCTCCAAGACAGTTAAATTGTTTTCCCTTCACCTACCAATATCATCAGGTGGGTTTAGTAGTGCTTGTAGGACATCTTTCGAAACCTGCGGCACATTCTGATTTGAAAAGAGCTCTTTACTAGAGACTGCACAAGGGGAAGCACCGTGTTGTCAAGGTGAGAATTTAAAGAATTAAGTCGCAATGTGGATGAGTTATCTCGAGTGGAAAAACTTTGTTGGACGACCCTGTTATTGTCCTTAGGAGGAAGGCCCCGCACAACTCTGGTTAATTGCTCGTGAGGCCGAGACAATCCCAAACTTTCGTTTTCCATGAACAAGCCCTCAGACTCGAAATCAACAACTTTACCTTTTTCTTTTTATCTTTGGTTTTAATGGCATTTTGCACATTCGAAATATGTATCTCTTGATGAGGAGAACCATTTAGATCTTCACAAAAGTTTGCTTGAGGTAGCACTGAAAACCGGAATCCCGGAGGAACTATATCTCCACCTTCTTTTCAACTATCCGCTATCGCTTCTTTCTCTTGTTGTCTTTGGCCCCTTCAGGATTTGTTCACAACCATCCACGCGCCAAACTTATTTTTCGGCTCCCTTTGAACTTCTTGTGGTTTTGTTATGTTTACAGCAGAGAATCAGGCATAGAGTTGCCATTCCTAGTTTCTTCTGCCATTTTACCCCTTTTGGACCCATAGTCAACTGATCTGTGGTCATAATGACCACATTTGAAACAAATCAGATATATACCTTCGTACTCCACATGTCTAAGTTTTCCTTCAAGAAAAATCAAAGGCGTTAAATGGGGTGTTAAGTTAACTTCAACACAAAGACAAGCATACTTCCCTCTAGTAGTTAGCCCTGCAGTAGAATCTGCTCTCAATGGTCTTCCAATCAACATGTGTATGAGTTCAATTTTATTACCAAACAATTCCCGATATTGCAATAAAATGTTTTTTATTATCTCTAGTGGTTTTGAGGGAAAAGTGCCAAAAAAGTCCTAAACCTTTTCCATTAGTGCAAATTTAGTCATAAACCTTTTTTTGGTGCCAATTCAGTCCCAAACCTTTTGCATTGGTGCCAATTTAGTCCTAAATTTTTTTTCGATGCCAATTTAGTCCTAAACCTTTTATCTTTGTGCCAATTCAGTCCTTCCGACCAATTTTGGCCGGATTTTGCTGACATGAATGCCGGCCGGCCAGTGGCTGGTCACCGGCGTTGACGTTGTTAACTTTAATAATAATTTAATATTTTTTGAATTTTTATTTATTTTTTTCTTTTTTTTCCCCCCTCCCCTCCCTCATTCCTCCAGCCGGCGCCAGCGAGGCTCGACCTCGCCGGCCACTGGCGAGGCTCGCCCTCGCCAGTGACGGCAAAGGGGAGCCTCGCCATGGCTGGGCGAGGCTTGACCTCGTCGGATCTAGCGAGGTCATGCCTTGCCCAGCCGCCGGCGAGGCTTGACCTCGCCAGATCCAGAGAGGTCGGGCCTCGCCATGGCTGGGCGAGGCCGCCCTCGCCAGTGGCTGGGCGAGGCCGCCCTCGCCAGTGGCTGGGCGAGGCCGCCCTCGCCAGTGGCCGGCAAGGTCGACACCACCGGCCTATGGCCGGTCGCCGGTCCGGCGACCGGCTGGAGGAAGGAGGGAGGGGAGGGGGAAAAAAAAGAAAAAAATTCAAAAAAATTCAAAAAAATATGTATTAAAATATTATTAAAGTTGTCTACGACAACGCCGGTGACCGGCCGCCGGCCGGCTTGCGTCCACGTTAGCAAAATCAAGCCAAAATTGACCGAAAGGACTTAATTGGCACAAAAACAAAAGGTTTATGATTGAATTGGCACCATAAAAAAGTTTAGGACTGAATTGGCACCAATGCAAAAGGTTTATGACTAAATTGATATCAAAAAAAGGTTTAGGACTAAATTGGCACAAATTCAAAAGGTTTAGGACTTTTTTGGCACTTTTCCCGTGGTTTTGATGTACTTATAAATATATGATAGACAATTAACAATTTATGTCATTCCGCAATGTAAACAACGAGTTCATATGTGCGCGTGCAACCATAAAACATTAATTAATGAAACGTTTGTTAATGAAGTTCGAGTTAGATTGAAGACCCTCATAAGTTATATAAGCATCAAATTAGGAGTAAGCATAACAAATCATATTGCTATAAACATACTGATGTAAGCCGCAAAAACAACACCCCCAGATCTCCATAGTTCAAATCTAAAACACAATAATCGAGTAAAAGAGATTTGTGCAACCTGATTTGGAATCTATCATTCTTGATGCGGAATAACGATTATCCCCAAACTCAAGCACTTCTTCTCTATTGCCCTTTGTATCACTAGCTCAATGAAACTGTCCCTCACGCTTAGCGTTATGTAACTGCTCCTTATGTGAGGCTATTTGTACATCAAGGTTAGATAAAAAAATTTAAGCACTATTTATTGAGTTTTTAGCCATAGGCCTTCTCATCACAGGCTGGGGTTTACTTGACCTACACTAGTCAGCTCCATATTAGACTAATTACGAATTTTTATATCTTACTTTATTAGACCAATTCCGTGAAACTATAAATTTCAATATCAATTAATGCTGCGCACATCAGAAAAACTCTTACAACAGATACCTCGTTGGATGTTTTGAATCATGTATTTTGCATATTAAAAACAGGAAATACATAAAATTTAGCTGGTCAAAGTAGTAAAAAGCCATAAAATAATTTAGCTGAACTCAATCCCACCGTCACCCAGTTTATACTTATACTTCAACGAGTACATATGTTGTTCACTGAAGATTGGTTGTTACGATGTAAACCTTCGTCACAATGTATCTTCTTTCATCAGACAACATATTATGGCTCCCGCAGAAAGAATGCTTATTCTGGTTCTTTTGCGACAGTACTTGCTTTTGTGAAGTGACAGTTGTCCTACGTTTACGACATGTTACGAAGTTTCTTATGTATTGCCTCTTCCAATCTGCATGATGATTTCCCTACACACTTTCGCTGGTTGGTAAAAATTCGGTAAACTTTTGATTAACGACAGGATAACTGTTTTTTTTTTTTGGTCAACCAAAGTAGATTTTTATTTATATCATAAACGTGATAGAGTAGCTGAGCCCAAAAGCGGGGCATCTTTACATAGCAAGGCCCAGAGGGCCGGGGGTGGGGAAGACAGCCAGTTCAGTGGAAGAAGTTGGTTTCGGTGGTTTTTCGCTGCCAAGTCTGCAACCGAATTTGAACTCCTTGGACAATACTTCAACTGCAACAAAGGGAGGTCCACAAGAAGGTCCCTGCATTCTTTAATGAGCACTCGAATCTCCCAATTGACTTGATCTGCACCCGACAATGTACGAATCAGTTCAAGTCTATCTGACTGAACTATAACTTCCTTCAAACTTCGGTGTTTTGCAAATCTCATTGGCTCCAGTACAGCTAGTGTTTCAACTTGAGCCACCGAGGATGCCTTGACAGATTTTGTGAGTCCATCGACGAGAACCCCGGTGTGATCCCGGCAAATGCACGCTATCGCACCGTCGGTTGATCCCTCCACAAGCGAGCCATCAACATTGATTTTCAGCCTCCCTCTTTCCGGTGCAATCCAGGTTGGTGAAGCTGCCCCTTCTCTTCCGTTCCCTATTTTTGCCATATGAATCCCCCATTTTTCATAATTTTCTTCCATCACTTGCGCAGCTTCTACAGTTTCCTCCGCATTTGGATTTTGGCCTCTAAAGATCGAGTTGTTCCGGGATTTCCAGATATGCCACAGAGTAGTCGCCACCATTTCCAGAGATGGTAATCCATTCTGTTTCTTTGTAAACTTCATTAACCATGCTTCAATTCGAGTTATCCCCTGCTTTGAAACAGATAATTTGAGTTTTGGGTTAGACCATACCTGTTAGTGTTAGTGGTCTGCCCTAAGAATCAATCAAGGTTGATACTCTAATATTAGTTGTGGATTAGGTTGTGTCGGAAAACCGATCTTCACTATACTTAGGTAGTCATAATGTCTTGCTAGAGACCGCTTATGACTTGTGGGCCAAAAGAGTTTTTGGCACACTGCTAATGTTTAGTGAACCTACAGGGTCGCACACAATAGCGAAAGGACTTAATATTGTCTGTGCACCTTGATCTACTTAAGAAGTAGATTTTAATTTATTCTCCTATTTAAATTATCTATGCGGTCGTGGGCGTTATGAGATAACGATTAAACGTACGATTGAAGGTGGATGGTTTGGCGGGCCCAAATAGCCCGGCCCACTTCTTTTAT
The DNA here is from genome assembly GCF_021117445.2 of Syzygium oleosum. Lineage (NCBI taxonomy): Eukaryota > Viridiplantae > Streptophyta > Magnoliopsida > Myrtales > Myrtaceae > Syzygium > Syzygium oleosum. Next base: position 544,477 of record NW_026607500.1, on the reverse strand, counting down.
TTCCGCTAGATAATGAAACTGTATAAATAGATAGAGAATCGTTCTCTGTCTAGGGTTTTTCGATAGAGTATCGAAAATCAAAAGGCGTTCAAGAAAAGGAACTTCAAGATCTTTCGCTAGCACGTGGATCGTTGGAGAATTCCGTTCGTGTGTGTGGATACCCGTAGAGGTGCAACACTTGGGGCGCTCATCCAGACACAATCAGTTGTTGATTTATCTTCGATCTGCAAAAGGTACGTATCGAAATTCCTTTTCGATTTCAATATACACATGGATCCTATCTAGGGTTCTATATTCCGCTGCGTTGTTTTCGTTGATGAACCCAACAGTTGGATCCAGGGACAGAGCAACAAAGTGTGTTATGTTGTTTCCACTTCGCTTCGACATAGAGTGCACAATGGATCAAGTACTATTGTCCTTTTCCACAAATTTTCCTTCGTTGGTAATGCGTTCTGACATGTACTCCACACAAAAATTTTCACTTTTGTGCATACCTTTAGATTCCATATAGAGTTCCACAGTGCTCTAGGTGTTTGAGTAGAGGATGAGGGTTGTTCTGCCAATTTCTTGCCTGATTATATTATACCCATTTTTTACTGTGTAGCATCCAGATTTTGTTCCCTTCCAGAATAATTCATCATTTGTTTCCTGTGGTTGAATTGGAATGGACAGAATTTCTTGCTTTGTTTGTTCATCGAAGAGTTCTTCAAGCTTTTGCTCATTCCATTGGCCCTCTGCAACATCTATCAATTCTGCTACCTTCTTAGGTTCATTAACATTTTCTGGCCCTCCAATCACTCCCGTCTACAACCATTTATCTTCCCTAATATTTACTCTTTGCCCATTTCCAATAGACCACATTGTTGAATTTGCAATGGCATCCCTCCCCACTAGCAGACTTTGCTAGACAGGATAACTGTTTAACTTTGACAAGAAAAGACAAAATTTGAGGAGTCGACCTGTTTTTGCACAAATCATTCCTACATTTGACGTTTTTTCTTATACATTGGTGCCAATTCAGTCCTAAACCTTTTGTATTTGTGCCAATTCAGTCCTTCCGATTAATTTAGCTCAAAAAGATTTAGGACTGAATTGGCACCAATGCAAAAAGTTTAGGACTGAATTGGCACCAATGCAAACGGTTTAGGACTCAATTGGCACCAAAAAAAGGTTTAGGACTTAATTGGCACTAAAGCAAAAGGTTTAGGACTGAATTGGCACCAAAAAAAAGGTTTAGGACTGAATTGGCACCAAAAAAAAGGTTTAGGACTAAATTGGCACCAAAAAAGGTTTAGGACTAAATTGGCACCAATGCAAAATGTTTAGGACTTTTTTGACACTTTTCCCAATTGTTTATCGTGCCCTCGAGATTATATGACCAGTAATAATTTTTCGATTATCCCAACATTTTGACAATAAATAATACTTCTATATTAAAAATTACAATATAAACTGTATTTCACTCTCATTACAATAATGAATGTCCTAAGTGTTTCACGATTGTTGAGTTACACGTGTAAGAGTTGTGTTAAAAAAAATCTCACATAAGAGATTTGATGTGATGCAGATAAGTTAATATAGGCTAGTTTGACTCTAACTTATTAACTTAAGCTTTTTAGTAAATGTGGACCCATTTAAATAAATTGGGGAAAATTGTCTAATTAGTCTTGAACTTATTGTATGAATGTCAATGCAGTATTAAACTTTCCAATTTTACCAATTGAATCCTAAACCTTTGCGCAAAATTCCAATGTGATTTGTTTGGTCAATTTTCATTGGAAATCGTTGACGTGGTGGGTACAATATATATATGACCGATTGGGTAATTTTTTTGAAAAAATTGATGGGCTCGGATCTAGACTGTATTGGACTTTTGTTGTGCATCTCTATAGCAATATTGAAAATTGAATTTCATATATAAGATATAAGAAACCAACTCAGGAAAATTGGCTCAATTGTTTCGTCCAGCCACGGACTAGTTCGATCCTTCATGGCGATATTCAATTGGAAATTTGGGCTAGGGCATGTCTCCGGGGCTAAGCTTCGAAAGTTCGAAAAGCGTAGTCCAACTCATGATATATCTTAAAACCCTAAAATACCTTCAAAATCCTCAAACACAGTCTCTCTCTCTCCGGTATTTTTTTTTCTTTTTACCGATATTAATAAATAAGAAAAATCTCGGCAAAAGGACACTATAAGTGCCATAACTTGTGTACGGCGCTCACTTTAGTGCCAAAAGTTTTCGCCGGCTCACTTAAGTGCCAAATCGGAGGAAAAACGGTCACTTAAGTGCCAAAAGTATTTTTTGAATCACTTCAGTGCTAAAATTTTTGAAAAACAATCACTTAAGTGCTAAATTTTTTGAAAAACGATCACCTAAGTGCCAATCTCCAACGAGCCACGTCAGCTTCAGAAATTAATAAAAAAAATGCCACGTCAGATTTCCGGCGAAAAATTGTGTACGGCACCGGAGTTGGCACTTAAGTGATCGTTTTTCAAAAAATTTAGCACTTAAGTGATCGTTTTTCAAAAATTTTAGCACTAAAGTGATCGAAAAAAAACTTACGGCACCAAAGTGAGCGCCATACACAAGTTATGGCACTTGTAGTGTTCTTTTGCCGAAAAATCTCTAAGAAAAGGGAATCTTTACAAAAGAAATCTGGCTAGGCTCAAACCGGGCCAAATCGAACCGAAAACTTTTGGTACAAAGGCATGTGCCCGCCCCACATGAAGCTCCCTCATGCCAAAGAAACAAGTATTTTATCATGCACTTCCGGTCCACCATCGCTGTTTCTCTTTCCTTTCTTCGTTTTCTGCATTTGTATGAAAGTCAAGTTCGGCCGCCCCGTGATTATACGCACTAAGTAGCACCGACATTGAGACACGATTCGACACGACACGACATATACATGATAAATTATCATCTTTATGATTATTTCAATCAAATTAATTTGATTCAAATTCAAATAAATAATAAAAAAGAGCCTAGAATGAATTCACATTTTGACCCCTAATTTATTGAAAATGTTTAAAATTAACCCCGTGTGTGTCGGAATAGCGTGTCAGGATGTTGATGCTGGACTCGCATGTAGCTGGCGTGTCCGGAGCATTGATCACGTGTCAGATGTCTGACACCTATTGACCACGTCTCAGTCACGTGTCCATGTCCGACACCAACACGGAGGTCCCCAGAGAGTGTCCGTGCTTCCTAAATTATACAATGATAGCATCCGCTCCCACGAAGGGTCCCCCCAATAAGATTTGGTGGAACCACTGTCAACTATTCTAAAAGCTTAACCTATTAGATGAACGTGTGATTTAATATTTTAATTATTCAATCACTCCTCCTCATGCTTAGTCTTGTATTTTTGCTTAGTACTAAGTGTCGCGCTGCACTTTTGGCACGCTAAGGAGGTACTTCCATCTGTCACGAATGGGGAAACTATCCCCGAATGAACTACTAGGGTCCGATACGAATATTTTGCCCAAATGTCCCATAGGCATCCCATCACTAGACAAACGAGGGCCTCTCCCAAACCATACCTCATGTGACAGCGCGTTGTAATTTTATCTTTTTATTCAATCTTAAATTTTCGATTTGAAATCGCCACTAGTCATTATTGATAGATTGACTAAAAACCTAATCGAGGTACGGGAGAAATACCACGATTCTGCGAACTAGAGATCTAAGTAAGGGGACTTGGTTACGCTAATAATCCCGAATTGAGATTTCTAATGCCCTTTCGGTACCTAAAATGATACGATGTGTTTAACATGTCACACGAGTTTCCGAGGTCTATCCACTAATTCTAACCATTCTAATCGTGAAAAATCAATCAATCATCATTAACACCCCAATCAATTGCAATCAAGCAAAGCAATCCTAAATTGTCTCTAAAAAGGAAGTCAATCCAAAACACCCAAACCCTAGTAAAGCCCTAAAGGCTTGTTCATTTCATGATTTATATTGTTTTAGGATTTTTTAGGGATTGAAACCCCTTTTAATCCCTAAACTAAGGATTTCCTAAAAATGCCATTTAAGCACTTCAAAAAATTCTAATTTCACTTCCAAAGGTTGGTCGTAGTGTTTCTGAATCATTCTGTGAATTTTTTAATTTTTTAATTTTTTTTCGGAAAAATTTCTGAGAATTTCTTTTCCCGAAAACTGATTTTCTTGGTTTTCTAAGAAATTTTTGAAATTTTTATGGGATTTTGAGATTTTTCAATATTTTGTAATTTTTTTTGAATTTTTTACATTTTTATTTGATTTTCTGAATTTTTTAGATTTTTATGAAATTTTCAGAAATTTTCCAATTTTTTTTTGAATTTTCTGAATTTCTGAAAATTTTAGATTTTCTGAAATTTTTATTGAATTTTCGAATTTTTTTAAATTTTTCAAATTTTTTTATATTTTTTTATTGATTTTTATATTTTTTATTTTTCTCCCGCCGAGGGAACAAACCGGACCGACTGCTTCAGTCCGGTCCTGCCAAGCCGAACCGAATGGCACTGACGCCGGCCATCGCTCCGGCGGGCACGACGTCGAAACGGCGCCGTTTTGCATTTTTTCTCTTCGGCATTTTGCCGAACACTTGGTGTGCGTGAATCTGGGTTTATCATTTTCGAGGCCGCTGGTTCAAGCTCACCTCCGACGACCCTCTGGCAGGTTTTTTACCATTTCAGTTGGTTTAATGAAGAGTTCGTATCACCTATTATCAGTCTAACCTAACTAGTTCGTCGCCGGACCACCGCCGGCCGGTGAAAACCGAATCTAAAAATGCTAACTCAAAACTAACATATCCAATTTTCTAACATTCATACCCCTTATTTTGATCACCCTAGTCGTTTTCTAACGATCAAATCAACATCAAAACATCAAGTGAGGATAGAAATGGCTAACTTGAGTGGTTGTCGGCTACAAATAGCACTCTGGTGAGGGTCTCCGAGAGGAACAACAATCATGGCCGACTCGATTTATGCAGATTCAATGATCAAAAATGCAATCAAGCAACACAAATGTGGTCAGAAACGTTTCTTGACATCAAAGAACTTAGAATCATCGAGGAAATGGCATAATTATCAATATTGAACTCAAGTTCATCATTTGTCGAATCTAGAAAACCGTGACGAGTAGAGGATTTTACCTGTTTCGGTGAAGGATCAAACAAGGTTTTCGAGGCAAATGGCGACCGTAAAGTCCTTCCCTGTCACCTAAACTTCAAGACGATGGCTTCGGCTTCACTGGGGTAGCTTTGGACACACTGGCCGAGCTTGATTTTCAAGCGTTGGCGACCAGTTTCGTGTCGACTATCTTAGATGAGGAGGTTCACCGTCGGAATCGATTTGCCGGCATTTTTCTCGCCGGAAAACACTGATCGCTCGGCCCTTGGAACCTCGACGCACCTCTCACGCTCAAACTCTCTCTTTTGTGCTCGTTCTCTCTCTCTCTCTCTTTCTCTTTGGACTTTTCTCGAACACCTTCTCCTCACAAATAATGATTTTTTTTTCTTCTTTGTAGCTCGATTTCCCGCCCAAAATCCATTACCACCGATCTCCGAATCGGTTGTAACGAATCTCCAATGCTAGCTGGAGAATCCAGCTGGTAAACTTGATTTTCACATTCTATATTGATCGGATTAGGTCAATGAAGTGGCGGCCACGAGCAGATTTTTTCTGGGTTTTATGCGTTCTGGGCGAGTCAGGTAAAGAAGGAGGCCGACCCGGCAGACCTGAGTTGGTCTAAATTCGCAAAGTTGACCCGATTTTAACCCTATTTTTCAATTTTAGCCCCAAAATTGGATTCCTCAGCACATTTTGCACCCAAATATGAGATTTTTTCTAATTTTTATCGCAATTAGACTCAAAATTCCCAAATTTTAAATTCGGATCACTAGGGTTTTTGTTCAATTCAATGTCTAAATGACCTAATTAGGAAAAATTGATGCCAAAATTGGATTTTCCATGACTGATTAACCCCAGAAATGATGATCTTTTGGCTCAACAATTTCAAATTGATCAAGATCCCCAATTTGGGCTTAAAATCCTTAATTTTCAATTGATTTTTGGGGCCTTTTAATTCCTTTGACAAATTTTGCAATTGGACTGACCAATATGCAATTCAAGGTCCGAGAATCATTTGTTGTGAAGACACTATGGCTTAGAAATGACTAGAAATGACTCAATTGAATTTTTGGTTCATTTGGGCTTGATTTTACCCGATTTTGGGAAAAACACATTCCCAATTGAAATTTTATAAAATTGATGCTGTTTTGATGAAATTGGATTTAGAATAGGACTAATGAATATTTTTATGGAATTTTTGCATTCCATTTACTATTTTTCTTGATTTTCACCTTTATTTTGACTAAAAGAAATTAAATAAAAATTCAGAAAAAATTATTTTTGGTTTAGAAATAGGTTCCTAAGCTTGGCCAAGGTTCCTAATCCTAATTTTGTGATTTTTGAAAATTTTTTGAAAAATAGGCTAAAAATCAAGTGTCTACACTAAGCGTATATAATTTTAATTGGGGAGGCAAATGAGGTTTGGTAAGGTTTGAACCAGGACCTTCAGCTATGATACCATGTAAGATTTGATGGAACCACTGCCAATTATTTTAAAAGTTTAAACTATTAAATGAAGGTATGATTTAATATTTTAATTATTCTATCGGCCCCTCAATTCCGCCATCAGTGTCAATGCAAAGGAATATTCACATGATATTGCCTTTGCAAATCGCGGGCGAGCTCACAGGCTGGTCAGCGGTTGCAGAAGTCGTCTGGGCTTCGCAGAAGGGCGGAGAAGTAGAGAAAATTTAACAGATGAAAATTGAGAAGAAGACAGAGAAGCTGTCTGGTGCAGTGCAGCAAGGAATGCGCGTGCTGGTTTTTTTCTAGTATGACAACAGATGAATAGGTAAGCATTGAAAGCGCCACTGCTCCGAGACAACTATTACATGATCCTACGCAATTCATGTTGCTGTCAAGGATTGCCGTGATACGGGGCGGGGCCGGAGATCGCATTCCTCCTTACCCGCCTCTTGAGCGCGACTCTCTTATTTATATCGAATTGGATTGTATTGTTTCTTTAATGACATATGCTTTTTAATTTACTTCGAATTTGAGTTATACGATATAAAAATGGATGTATTATATATTTTTCTCAAGTATTGAGAAGGGGTGGGGCTAATACCAGCCCCGCGTGCCACCAAATGTCACGCGAGGCATTTTTCATGGGGAAAATTTCCCCTGTGCTGGGGGGACTACCGTGAGGCATTGATACTCGTGTTCCATGCTTATCCCTAATATATGAAAAAGGCTCTTTTGTCTTTACGCCCTCACGCTATAGGAATTTTGTTTTGGTAATTGTCAATTCAAATTACTTGAATATTAATTAATATAAAACAAGTGTAATACTAATTATCGTATTTTACGTTACACTATCTCGTATAATGCAATACTAACATTAAAATCATGGTATTACTATGTAAAATATGAGCATCATCATTGTTGATGATGACCATAAATGATTTATTAATCAAACATGTTATAAATTAGAATACCTTGATGATGGAATTAATTTGGGCATTGAACACACTATTATTCATGTCATAGTGCTTAGCACAACTCTTAATAGGTATTACATATGATTATCTAGATGAGTAATTAAAGAGAATATTGTTCCTAGCTTAGTAAATTATCATAGTTCATAGTTAGTGAAATAAATTTTTGTATGGTTACATGACATTTGACGATATTCACATATAACAGCGACAGATTATCATGAATAACTAATAATTTGATTTCGCTTATGGTTAGTAATATTTCTTTTGTTGTTCAGGATTTTCCTCAACAATGATATCAGTTTTCCTTGTTTTCTCGTAAGTTTTGAGGTCATACAATTCGTAACATTTCATGTAACTTTCTTATGCAGTTCGTAAGATTCGTTTCTCCTATCCATAGTAAACAACCTCAACATTGCTAGCAACTTTCCTTATTTTTATTTTTTTGTCAAAGAAACATTTTATTCATTTCCACAAATATACAATAGAGATACACAATCCAACTACAAACCAAGACAACAAAAGAAGTTCCGGACAAGAAGATGAATCATACATACGCTCAAAGAGCAAATCTGGGACTTCTTCAAATCAAAATCGGTAGCCGATCACCGATTTCGTCTTCAGTAATGAACACACACACAAATCTTCAGTAGTGTGTACTGGATCATAGAAATGTGGAAAGACTTCAAGTCCGTACTTCCTTATTCCTCCTCCGTTTTCGTGCCCCAATCATGTTTTTGCCCCTAGGGGACGTGGACTTAACGTAGCACCGTGCCGTTGACCTCCTGGTAATAAACAAGAAAATGGGAGTAGCGAATGACAAGAACTAAACCAAACAGAGGGGAAGAAGAACGAAGAAAGCCGTCTTGCTTGGGTGGTCAAGTCAGAGCCTAACCAAACGTGTACATTGCAATTTGTATCCATTGGAAAAGAAGTGACGCCAATGGACAACCTCTGGCGAAGGATCGGCAACAGGAAGAGCTGCACTAAAACGGCCTCGGACAAAAATGTGACCGAGAACAAGCTGGTGTTGTTGGGGAACCCCGTGAAGAGGTTTGATTTGGGGGATGTTATGAGGGCCAGTACGCGGGGATTGGGAAAAGGAACGACTTACTAGGCTGACCTGGAGGACGGGACCACCAAGGTGGTCTTGAAGAGGCTCCAGGATGTGGTTTTGTCGGCCACAGATTTCTGGGACAAGGTCGAAGCTATCGGAGCCATGGACCGCGAGAACCTGCTCCCTCTTAGGGGTTACTTCTAGAGCGAACAACAGAAGTTCCTCTTGTACGATTACGTGCCCATGGGAAGCTTGTCGGGCCAATTGGATACAAAAAGAGGATATGAATTCCTGAGCGGGGAAGTCAGGCTTTCGATTGCCCTCGGAGCTGCCCGGGCCATTGAGCACCTGCACGCCCAGGATATCCACCACGGGAACATCAAGTCATCCAACGTCCTCCTCACGCTGTCCTTTGAGGCCCGGGTCTCTGATTACGGCCTCCCCCACCTCACAAGGTCTGACCTGAAGGGCAGGACCGACCCGTCAAAGGCGGATGTGTATGACTTCGGGGTGTTGCTTCTGGAGCTCCTGACTGGGGAACTGTCTACCACGACTCTCCACAATGAGGCAGGTCATGTTGTTGATCTTCCTGCGTGGGTCAACTACATTGTTTACACGATGGGGACTTCTGAAGTTTTCGATGCGAAGCTCAGACGGTACCACGGTGTGGAGGAGGGGATAAAAGAGCTGTTTGTGGTGGCAAACAGTTGAGTATTCTCGAATTCGCGCCCTCGGATGTCTGAAGTATGGAGGAAGATCGAGGAATTGTGTAGTCCTGGGGGACAATGAGATGGGAACTCACAGCCCGAAGAGGTCAGTGAAGGGACCAAGGATGCATCTTCTTGGCATATTCCTAGTGCGCAGGTAGACAAGGACTCACAGCTCAACCAATTCAGAGAATTGGACAATGATATGTATACTCGGTGAGTTGATTTAGAGACTGCCAAAAATGCTTCGTCGCGTAACTTCATCACGACCACGTTTAGCAACATGAAATAAATTTAATTGTTTAAACTAAAGAAGAGGAGTGGGGAAAGGGGGAGAGAAACATGTGAGTTCCGCATCCCTGGGGCAATTAAGAACAGTAAGGAGTTTCAGGGCCATTGATTACTTGGATAGTAGGAAGAACTGATAAGGGCAACTACCTCCTAAACACCGATCATGCGATAAGAGAACGCGCCCACCCAAAATAAATTAATCAATGATAGCAAGAGCACAAATTTATGTGTGACGATCCATAAAAAAAATTGTCAACTGCCTTGGATATATCGAACTGACTTCTGGTTTTCCCTTCATGATGTGGAGCTGTTCTAGCTCTTTCGAGATGCTTCATGGAAAATTTTTGATTCAATCTTCTTGCACGATGGCCTTACTCAGTGGATACTTTTGCAGGAAACCACCAGATGGGGTCTGTGAAATTTCCGAAAGAGTTTATGGTAAGCTTTTTATACGTTCAATATTGGTTCTTGATAATATGAACGTGCAAAATTGACAGGTTACCGGATTCTACCTACTTTCTTTTGTTTTAGTGTTCTGAATTCATAGAGCTGGTATTAATGGCCTCAACTTTTGTATTCTACGATTGACTTCCTCTAGGGACAAAAGTACTTCCTCTACGATTGACAGGGAGCCACTTTGGTTAAGCAAGAAAGTTTAGCTTACTTTCATCCTTCTGCTACAGCATTACTGGCATAATATACCATAGAAATTTACAGAATTTTAGGTGTAAAAATGGGGCTCTAGGGCCATAAAAATCAAGTTAATACCACGAAAAATCCAAACTGGTACACCTGTGACAAATCTACCCCTAACTATTTTTTTGACCACCAAAAACCCCACACTGGGACAGCTATAATAATTTTACCCCGAACTAATTTTTTGACCACCAAAAATCCCAAACTGGTACACCTGTGACAAATTTACCCTCCGTTAGTTTTCGTTAAATTTTACTTTCAAATTACTAAGTTTGATGACACGTGGTAGTTGACGGGTGTAACAGTTTGGGGTTTTACCCCTCTATTTGTCACAAGTTTACCAATTTATGATTTTTCGTGATATTAATCCAATTTAACGGATATTAACGGAGGGTAAATTTGTCACAAATATACCAGTTTAGGGTTTTTAGTGGTCAAAAAATTAGTTTGGTGTAAAATTATCATAGGTGTACCAGTTTGGAGTTTTTGGTGGTCAAAAAATAGTTCGGGGTAAATTTGTCACAGGTGTACCGGTTTGGGGTTTTTGGTGGTCAAAAAATTAGTTCGAGGTAAAATTGTCACGAGTATACCAATTTGGGGTTTTTCGTGGTATTAACCCATAAAAAATCAAGGATAGATTTCATAGTCTATGATAAGAAACGGAAACCTGTTTCTTGCAGAAGCATTGTAATATCTTATTGGAGGTCTTTTGAGCTGAACTCTATGCCTCCTATCAACAAACAATGAGAAAGCCAGCTTATATAAGCATTACCTACGTAATAAATTATTTCGTTGGCCCTGGCAGTCTGCTTTTGATACTCTTTGTGTCACGCCCCGAACCCCACGGCGCGCGAGCATCCCTACTTAGGTCGAATTTGTTACAACGTCCCAGGACGCGTCGCCGACCCAACGCCCAACACAACAAGCATTGCACATCCGAAAGCAATATATATATAAATCACCCGTACAATAATCAGCAAATGACCAAGGGTAGAACAACAACCAGCATTACAAAATATATACTTGCATCAACCGGGGGAAACATAAGCACTGCCAACATACCGAGCACTCAAACAACCTCACATACAGGCTTACCAAAAGAGCACCCGAAAACCACCGACACAACAAAAGGGACAGGTGGTTTGGTTAACTTGACCCCACTACAGGCTAACCTATCTTCCAAAAAGTGACTGGTCGAGCCTACTCTACACAACCCTTAATCTATCCCGGTGGCACCTAAGGTTTGTCCTCCACTCCACTATCTCCTGATTCCTCTGACTCGAGCTCCGGAGGGATCGCTTGCAATGGCTGAACAGCCTGCGGCTCCACTGGGGGCACCACAGGCGGCTCCTGATCCGGCTTCTCGGGATCAACGATCTCGCCATCGGGAGGCTTGATCGCTGAAGGATCCCACTCACCAACTCCATCCTATGGGATATCAAAACTCCTCAATGGGCCGGTCTCCTCTAAACCATCTCGATACGTCCACGTCATGTACAAATAGGGCTTTAGGAGTAATCCACCCTCGTCAACCCAAACCACGCTCGAGTGCTTCACATAAGCTCGACCGTCTCCTAGAGGGTACTCCACCTGCTGATTATCCACGTGACTGGGGATCCCAAAACGAGGAGGCGGGTTTCCTGGGTCCATGACTGGGGTCTGAAATGTTGGGTTTTAACAATAATGAGACGAATCTCAGCGAGTAAAACCCTCCAAACCTAAACTAGGCTAACATGCACCTCCTGACAGGCAGACAAAATATACAACACATAATAATTACCAACCAATTGACCTAGGCCCTCGGGCCCAGATCGAGCACACAATCGATTCTGCAGGTTAGGCATTTCATAACAATATTCACGGCACATACGCGATCACACTGGTCACGCGTACGCCATACGCATGCTCATTCTCATCAGTGCCTATACCGCACACAAATCACCGAGTCGCATATACTCGCACACTTGCCAATGCGTTCTCGCATACACATGCCTTTAATATGACCATGCTCATGATCTAGCTCAATACGGCACACTGGCACACTGCTCATTTTCTCAATTAGAGCTCGACCCGCGTAAAACGCATCAGGTCTGACCCGCGTAAAACGCATCAGGTCTATAATCAATATCAACACTTCATGGCCCACGTAAAATGCATCAGGCCCAGTGTCTCTAGCCCGCGTCAAAACGCATCAGGCGCAACACCGATCTCCTTATGAACCAAAACCCGCGTAAAACGCATCAGGCTGGTCGTCTTCCGGACGAACCGAGCATCATCCCGCGTAAACGCATCAAGATGGGTTCAACCCCGCGTAAAACGCATCAGGGCTCTTAGTGATTACACATGCACACAGCCAGTTTTATCTGAACCCCGCGTAAAACGCATCAGGGCTCTTAGTGATTACACATGCACACAGCCAGTTTTATCTGAACCCCGCGTAAAACGCATCAGTGCATTTTCAGTGATCACATGCTCATGTCAGGCACGCATACTCGCACAATCCTCATTTCGAGCCAATGCTCAACAAGCGAAATGTGTAGCCATGCAATCCAGCACTCAGGCAATCACATGATGCACAATGAGCATCAAATTTCAACTCAGGCACTTATTCAATCAATGCCAGGACATGCTCAATAATTGCCACGACGTGCTCAATTAATTATTTGACATGCTCATACTAATCATAATACACCCAATCAACATACTAGCATGTCCATAAAGCAACTCATTTCAATATTGCATGGCACATATTCAACGCACACACTTCGTGCGATTAGAAAAATATAACTTCGCACTCTCTAGGCCCGACATGCTCATCAATTCTCGGCCACATAAGGCCATCAACGTGGCAACCCCAAATTAACGCCCAATCAAGCACAAATCAACCACTCGATGGACAATTACACGGCATATTCGGGATTTCACCATTAAACCTTAAACTTCCGAACTTAGGCCGATTAATCATCACTTGGGTAGCCACTAATTTCGGTCATTCTCAGCCATAAATCAACCTCAAAATATTTCATTAAATCTCCCAATTCATCTTCACATTAGCCACTAATCGAGCAATACAGCATTCACAGAAATCTCACGATTAAACCCCAAATCGTCCGATCTTAGTCCAATTAATCTCCGATGTGGACAGCCACTATTCAACACAATCCCGGCCATTAAGTCTCCACATAATCAACCAATAACCGGTACGTCTAGGCTCTCCCGGCAGTTACGCAATTTAATCCCCAATTGCCCAAACTTAGTCCGAATTTTGATTCCATTGGGACAGCCACCAATCAGGTCGCTTTAGACCATAATTCTACTCCCAAATCAGTATATTGATCCACTAAAATAATCACAATATCAGCCGGGCTCAAAAGCCCAATAATTACCCCTAAATCACACTAATTAATCACTAAATCACCCTAAACCCGTCTAGAAATGCAAAATCGTCCTAATTAGGGTTTAGAGGGTAATACTCACTTAATCCTAAGCTGAAAAGGGCGGCTGGACAAGCGGGGAAGACAGGCGGCCGAACGGGCTCACGGCGGTGCTCCGGCGATCCTCGCGGCGGTGCACGGCGGCGGCGGCGACCGGCGGTCCTCGGCGGTCTCCACGCGGCCGAAGGAGAGAGGATGATGGTCGGGTGGTGGCGGCAACGGCTGACACGGACAGCGGCGGCAATCAGCCTTGGCGAGCGGCGGTCCGACGAGCAACGGCCTTCGGCGGTCGGTCACCCATGGCGTGGCTTCGGCGTGGTCCTCACGCCGAACAAGGGGGGGAGAGAACGGCGAGAGAGTGAGGGGGTGGTCGGTGAGGGTGGCGGCACGGCGGTGGCTTGGACGGACGGTGGCCGGCGGTGACGGGCGCGCGCGGTGGTGCTCCTCCGGCGATCGGCAGTCCAAGGCCGAGAGAGGGAGAACCGACGGGAGACGAGGGAGAGAGAGTGAGGGGGTGCTGGCTTGGTGAGCAAGGAAATGAGGAGGAGAGAGAGAAAAGGGATTAAATAATGGGACTAAAGAGGGGTTTGACCAACTTTCCAAAATGCCCATTTTACCCCTCCTTACTTGGCCAAGATTAATCCAAATCAAAATATCCAAGGGCATTTTGGTCCAATCTTTTTGGGCTGATATAACTCATTAACATATCCAAATATTACCCAACACTTACCCAAAATTCGGAATACTAATAATAGGCCTAGGGGCAAAATCGTAATTTTCCGGTTCCGGGCCAAATTTCCATTTTTCAACCGTACCGACCCCAAATATAGTTGGCCACTCAAAAATGACGTTGTCCTCGCAAAATAGTCGCATTCTTCCACGAAAATCGACATCCAAGTCCGGATTCAATTTGGCGATCAAAATCGCTCAATTACAATTTTAGGGTCTCTCGCTAACGGGCGGCTGTTTCGGGGTTACGCGTATCGACCTAGGGTTGTTCGAGTCGTGACGGTCTTGATTACCGAGAGAACGCGAGGAATTATCACTAGTTCCGGAGGTCACGATCGTTCGGATTTAGTTCGGGATTTGTTCGCCACGCGTGTTTTCGGTCGTGCAGAATCACCCGCGATCCGATCGTACGTCATTGGCCAAACTAAATCCGTCACCCTCCTAGGATCAGCCCACATTGGCCCAAAATATTTCCTCGTCGTTTCTCGGAACCGGTGCCCGATTCGCGATCGGTTCCCTGGTCCACGTACCGTTTTCCTAGTTAGCCATTCCCTTCCGATTAGTATCACGAGAGCGCTCAATTCCGGGCGAGACATACTAAAATCAAATGAGAATATTATCAATCTCATCTATCCCGGAAATGGGTCAAAATTCGGGATGTTACACTTTGTCTGCCAATTATGAGTCTACTTCTCGTATCACTCAAGGGAAACTCATGTACTGGACAGTGATTAGTTCGTGCCACAACCCACAGCTCTTCTGTGACTGCTGAGAGTTACCAGTCGAAAAGGAGAACTCGAGCAAAAAGTCTACTAGACATGCATTATTTAACGATCGACAGTTGGTGAAAAATTTCTAACCTGCATCGCCAACTCCTACTAGATTGAATCGTTTAACCTACATTGCTTTTGAAGAGATTCTAATTAGCCAGGACCGGTCAAAACCAAATAATACATATGGAGAATAACTCTGTATAAGTTTTGAAGTTCCATTAGATCTTCTTAAAATGGTTTAGGTGTGGGTGGTTCTTATTCTGGTTTTTATAAGAGTTTATAACAATAGTTTCATGTTTTCTAACCAAAACACTCGTAGAAACCCCCTCCAATTGAATTTCTCTATTCCTCTATTTGTTACCTCAGTCTAGATTCTACCACAAATTTCTTCTTGTACAGCATGTTTTCATTAAATGTAACATGATTAGTTCTTATTATTTTCCTACTTTGCTTATCCAAAAATTGATAGCTAAAACAATTAGAACCATATGTAATGAAAAAAAAAATTGTAGCCTTTGTGTCAACTCTCTCTATTCCTCTATTTGTTTCCTCACTTTAGATTCTAGCACAAATTTGTCCATGTACAACTTATTTTTATTAAATGTAACACCCTTAGTTCTTATTATTTTCCTATTTTGTTTATCAAAAAATTGATAGCTAAAATAATTAGAACCATATCTAATGAAAAAATATTTTCTAGCCTTTGCGTCAAGCCTGTCTTTAAATACTTGATGATAGATGTCTCCTGTTACCTTTTTATTTGTACGGCAATGTTATGCACATAGTGATTTACATATGGCTGTCGATGCAGTGTTCGATTACTGTCTCACCATGGATTGGTCTTTATTTGGCCAAATTACCAAGGATGACGAATATAAGTGTTACATGAAGGGCATAGTTACAAATCTCCAAGAACAATTTCCTGCTGCTTCTTTAATGGCGCTCAATTTTGAAGAGCAAGAGAACCAAAGCCAAATGGCTAAATTATTGTCTGAACATGATATAAATGTCATTGAACTCCCTCAACATTATGGAGGTTGCCCTATACCAAGACTGGAGATTATCCACAACTTCTTGAAATGTGCCGATGAATGGCTGTCATCCGATACGAAACAGAACGTGCTGTTGATGCATTCTGAAAGGGGCGCATGGCCTGTTTTGGCGTTCATGTCGGCTTCTCTTTTGTTATATAGAATAAGCAGGATGGGGAGCAGAAAACACTCGACATGATTTACAAGAAAGCACCCCGTCAACTCTTGCAGCTGACATCGAAACTGAATCCGTTGCCTTCCGTGCTGAGATACCTCCACTATGTTTCTACACAGAATGCTGGTTCAGATTGGCCTCCGCCAGATAAGGGGCTTGTGATAAAAAGTATTATACTTAATTTCATTCCTCGTTAGGATGCTGAAAGGGGATGTCGTCCTATTGTTAAGGTCATTGGACGGGGCCCATTTATGGTTGCTGATCAAACTCCCGAAGTTCTGTTCTCAACACCCAGAAGGAGTGAGCATGTGAGACATTACAAACAGGTAATTCTGATTTTATTGGCAATCAGTATAATCTATAATTATTCATGAAATGTTAATTGTATCTGTTTGCCGGGTATGACTCCATTTGCTCTCCCATTTATTTATTGGCTTCTAGTACAAAACTTTTTCAACTTAGATGTTTGTAAAACTTTGCTGGATCTGTGGATAGGAGCTAGAGGCAGTCACAGTTGTCTTAGTGCTTTGAATGTCTTAGCAACAGAGTTCTCACTTTTTTAATGTGTTAAACTGTTAAAAATTGAGAGAAGAACACTAGATGTCACGCCCCGTACCCTACGAACACGTAACATCCCGCCACGGTCATTAAGAATGCGACTCCCAGGATTCGTCGCCGACCCGCTACCATCGAATAAGAGAATATACGCGGAAGCCAAACGAACACTCCATTCAACAAACATTCAAACGGGATAATAGAGAGAGACAATTTAAACAAACCAACAAACCATTTTATAAACTTAATGTCACATACAGCGATAACATATAAAAGCCTTCCTAAAGGTCACAAACTCAGACCACGTATACTCAAAAAGGGATAGGGTGGTCGATCTGCTCCACTACTCTATTCAAAAGAGGAGCTCCAAAAAGATAGGGATTTCTAACCCTATCAAAAACCTCCACAGCATCCTGGCGGTGCTCCATCCTCACCAACTGGGTACTCAGTCACCCAATGCTCCGTTTCCGTTGGTACCCCGAAACGTAGCGGAGGCTCAGTCATAGTCAAGGTCGAGGGACTGAAATGTTTAACAACGGGGAATGAGATAAAATCTCAATAAGTAAACTGCCTAAGCCTTGACTAGGGCAATACGTACCTCCGGCACCCTAATCATGCAATTCTAACCAATAGGTTAAGTTCCTATCAAACGAACAATGGTACTACATATTATGCAAAATCTCGAATTGCATCACAACCATGGCATACTATCAATATGCATAACAGCAATAATAATAATCCAGACATACTCAATTATTCACACAAGTCTCGATTATAAGATGAAATCACTTCGGCCCGTCCCATACCGTGCCTCACGATTTTATCCCATAATCAAGTGCAAAGCATGCCATATGCACATAACACTCAAAGTTGTCCAGATTATTAACGACCCACCATAGGTCACACCGAACTCCCGCCGGTCTTCCGGCATAGCCAGACATCACCCCACTACTTTGGGCGTGGCAACGTCCGGGATCGAACCCCCCCCCCCTCCCCCGACAAGTCGAGTAACGGACGGCATTCCATTTAGGAGCATCGATCCGGCCGCCACCACGATCGGCAATGTCTGGGATCGAACCCCCCCGACAAGTCGGGTACCAGACAGCATCCGAACTTCCGCCGGGCATCGTCTAAAACTCGTCTTAGACGGAACTCATCATGGCCATACACGTAAACAACCATGCACTGCCAATTTTAATCTTCCTTAATTAGCCAATGCAAGTGTTTATGACGTGCAATTTACTATGAATAATTATGCCATGAATCGCACTCGTTTTCTTTTGAACGTCAATTTCAACCATACGATCTTCGTTCTAGGCCACGAAATCATCATTCCAACCACACGATCAAGCCATAGTCAACTACTCAGCCGTGATTAAATAAATTAACCATACGATTAAACACTTTAACCATGCAATCGGCATTAAACAACTAATCCACCACACGATCGTCATTAGACATTTAATCGACACATAATCAACTAATTAGCCATGCTATGGTCAATCAAAGCTACACTATCAAATTCAAATCTCTAATAAGCCATATGATCAATTATATCACATCCTAATTTAATCTAAACCGTACGATCAAAATTAGCACATAATCATGTTAATTAAGCCCTAAAATTAACATTAACCAATCTAGAATCAATGGGGGCCATATGATCAATGTCCAAATCATCCAATTCAGCCACTACCACATGATTATTGCAGCCACAAGACTAACCCACGAATTTAATTAAAACAACCAATAAACAACCATAATTAGCCAAATTAAGCACAATTAACAACATTAAACATATGCTCAAGATCAAGTCACACAATCTACCTATCTTAACATTCAAATCAGCCATATAATCATCAAATCCAGCCACCAACAAATCCTTAATTCAGCATCTACCATAACCCCTAAATTAACCCCTAAAATAACCCCTAAATTACCCTAACAACCCCTAAACACTATCCATTGGTAACCTACTAACCTAATCAAGGTTTAGGGAGTTACTTACCACTGATTTAAGCTAAGAACTAAGCCAAAATCAGCAGCACCAGTCCCGGCCAAGCCAAGAGCTCCGGCGAACGGCGGCGGCCCAAATGGCGATCCGGCGAACGGTGGCTGCTCCGGGTGTGAACGGCGGCTTGGGGTCGGCTCACGGTGGTCCACGGTGGTCCAGGGTGGTGGCGTGAGGTGCTGGTAGGTGGTGGACGGTGGTGGTGGGTGTCTCGGCCAAGGGAGAGGGAGAGAGAGAGAAAAATGAAGAGAGAGAAAGAGCAAGGGAGAAATGAGGAGAGAGAGAGAGAGAGAGCTGAACATATCTCTCAAAATGGAGGGCTAGGATGAGTCCTTGGTGCCCAAGTATTGATCTAAGGGCTAGGAATGCATCTAGCAAAAGGTTTCTAGAAGGGCAATTATGTAAATAACCAAAAAGGGCAAGGGCAAAGTTGTCCAAGAGGATTTTCGGCCACTAGGGGAAAAAGACCAACATGTCCTTCCACTCAACAAATAAACTCTAGAACACACAGGGGTAAAATCATCTTTTCCAATTTCCGAGCCAATTTTCACTTTTTCGAGAATTTCTGAGCAAACCGATAATAAAGCGAGCTTAACGCGGCGTCGTCCAATATAATAATTTTGATATCCTTGAAAGTTCGATACCCAAGTTCGGATTCCAATTCGTGGCCAAAATCGATCAAACGCAACTTTCGTGTATCTCAAACTAACTGGCGGCTTTTAGAGTTTACGCGTGTCAACCCGTGGTTGATTTGATATCAATCCACGTTTAAGTTTACTCGAGCCATGGTGACTTCGGTTGTCATGTAATTACGAGGGTCAATCATTAGTTCCGAATGACACGATCGTTAGAAATTGATTTTGGAACGTTCGGAATGCATACAACGATTAAATGTAATCACCCGTGACTCAATTGTATAACATTGTTAAATTGTTCCATAATCATTCTTGGATCGGCCTATAATGGCCCAAAATATCCCCTCGTCAATTCTTATGGTCGAAGTGTCGATCCAGGTTCGAGTTCTTGGGTCGTGCGTACCGAAATCCTAACTAGCCATTCCCTAACGGTTAGTATTCTCAAGAATGGCCAATTCCGAGTGAGATATAACAGAAAGTGCATTGATGATAATATTATTTCATAAATCCCGAAAGTGGGTCGAAATTCAGAATGTCACACTAGAAGTGCCAAAAGTTGTATACGGCTCTCACTTTAGTGCCAAAAGTTTTTTTTGCTTTTGCTTGTGTTATCATTGTGATTCGATTGGGTCGGCGACAAGCCCTGGGATGTCGCATACTTAACGACCTAGGCGGGATGTTGCGTGCTCGTGGGGATCGGGGTGTGACAAATATGATCAGTAGGATAAATTTACATGATTTTCTGTGGGGTGAAGCTTTGAAAATAGCTTTGTATATTCTGAATTGTGTATCTACTAAAGCTGTTCCATTGACTCCTTTTGAACTATGGATTGGACGTAAGCCTAGCTCAAATCATCTTAAGATTTGGGCATGTCATGTAGAAGTAAAGTTATATAATCCAACATTAAGTAAGTTGGACTCCAGAACCACTCGGTGTTACTTCGTATCTTACCCGGATCATTCAAAGGGATATCGATTCTATAATCCCTGTGCATGCATAAGAATTGTGGAATCACAAACAGCAAAGTTTCTGGAGTTTGATGTGGCCAAAGAAAGTAGCTGCTCACAGACTATTGAGGATAATAGTACGGTGGATAATGTTACATCGTTTTCTCCTCCCATACAAATAATTGTGGAGACTCCCACACCACAGACTAAACATATTGAGACTCAGGATCCTGTTGTCAAGACAGCTCCTGATGAAGTTCCTCAAGCCGCTCGAGTGCAGGATGAGGTTATTGCTGCTCCAGTTAGGAGATCCACTAGGGAGAAACGATCAGCTATACCACGGACTATTTAGTTTGTATAGGAGACCAAGACTACGATATCGGTTTTGTGGCTGATCCAGTGACTTATGCGGAAACTGTTTCTTATCCTCAGTAGGAATTGTGGTTGGATGCAATGAAAGATTAAATGCAGTCTATGAAGCATAATGGTGTTTGGAAACTTGCTGAAGTACCTGAAGGTCATAAAGTCATTGGCTGCAAATGGGTGTGTAAGACTAAAAGGGACTCCAAAGGAAAGATTGAGAAGTTTAAAGCCAAACTGGTAGCCAAGGGTTTCACTTAGAGAGAAGGAGTAGACTATGAAGCAACCTTTTCTCCAGTCTCTTCTAAAGATTCTTTCAGAGTGATCATGGTATTGGTAGCTCATTTTGATATGGAGTTACACTAGATGGATGTTAAATTTGTCTTTCTCAATAGAGACCTTAATGAAGAAGTTTATATGGTGCAACCCAAAGGCTTTACGGCAGATGATTCAGGTAGGCTTATATGTAAATTGAAAAAGTCTATTTATGGTCTCAAGCAAACTTCTAGACAATGGTACTTGCAGTTTCATAGTGTTGTCACTTCATTCGGTTTTGTTGAGAACAAAGTAGATCAGTGTATATACTGCAAGGTCAGTGGGAGGAAATTCATTTTCCTTGTACTCTATGTGGATGATATCCTGCTTGCGAGCAGTGACCTTGGTTTACTGCATGAGACAAAGCGGATGTTGTCAAAGAATTTTGATATGAAAGACCTTGGGGAGGCATCTTCTATCATTGGCATTGAGATCCATAGAGATCGTTCTCGTCGTACATTGGGTTTACCTCATATGGCATATGTTGATCGTTTCTTAGAAAGATTCAACATGCAACAATGCAAGCCAGGAATTGCTCCTGTCAAGTTGAGTCTGTCACAGTGTCCTCATTCAAAATTTGAGAAAACCCAAATGAAGAATGTACCTTATGCTAGTGCACTTGGGAGTATTATGTATGCTCAAGTTTGCACTAGCCCATATATTGCTTTTGCAATGGACTTCTAGGCAGATATCAGTCAAATCCAAGACGCGATTACTGGGTTGCTGCCAAGAAGGTTTTGAGGTACTTAAAGAGAACAAGAGATTATATGCTGATTTACAGACATGTTCAGGACCTGCAGCTAGTAGGGTATTCGGATACAGACTTTGCTGGCTATCAGGATGATAAGAAGTCGACAACAGGGTATATCTTTATGTTAGCGGGAGGTGTAGTATCATGGAAAAGTGAGAAGTAGAAATCTATTTCATCCTCTACCATGCAAGTGAAGTTTGTAGTATGCTTTTCGGCCGCTACTCAAGCTATTTGGCTCCAAAACCTCATTAGAGAATTGACCGTATTTGATTTTGTGGATAGGCCTATACAGTTGTACTGTGACAACAAAGCTGTAGTATTGTTTGTCAACAATAATAGAGGTCTCAAGGGGTCAAAGCATATGGAGATCAATGTCTTGACTATAAAGGAAACAATTTAGAATGGTGACATTACAGTAGAGCATATTTCGACAGATGATATGATTGCAGATCCACTAACTAAAAGCCTTCGCCCTTGTGTATTTGAACGACATGTCATTAACATGGGCTTAGAAGTATCGTGGGATACTGTTAATTAGCGGGAGCTGTTTATTTTTATGTTGCTCTTATGAAGTTTGTTTATGATTTTGTTACATTTTGTAATATTTGGATATGTATCAACTCTTTTACATTCAATGAGGTATTTGTGAATGTATATTATCAAGTTGAGTACACATATCTGATGAAAATCTCGAGACATTGTGTAAATCTTGAGTACAGGCTAGGGGCATTCTTAGTATTAGCCTTAATGATATGTCTTCTTACACATAAGGTATAACTAACTATAAGGATAAGACATATGCAGGTTCGTTGGAACCATGAAGGATATTATCTGATGACACACTAGGTCTTGTGACACTTAAGGAGAGAGAATTTGGACTAACAAAATGGAAAACACATGAAGTATCTGTCACGCCCCGAATCCCGACGAGCGCACGACACCCCAAGCTCGGTCGAATTAGTGCGACGTCTCAGGAAACGTCGCCGACCCAAACTAACATATCAGAGTCAAACACGGCGGAAACGAAAACATAAACCCTGACAATATAATCATGGGGTAATAGGGAGAGACAAATCACCAAACCACCAAGCACTATATTACACCGCAATATATACAATATCCATTACAATCCATCATAACCAGCAACCTCTGCACCAACAACCGCCGATATCAAAAAGGGACTAGTGGCATCGGGTAGACTAATACTACCACCAAAAAGGGGCGCCTCTCAAAACTGTCCAACCCCTAACTTCTAACTAACCTCTATTCGGCCTAGAGGGGGTCCACTCAGAATCAGTCTCGTCGATGCCAGTCTGTTCCTCTGAAGACTTGGACTCAGCATTGATCTCAATCGGATTGTCCTTGTTTCCCGACTCCGCTGGAACTTCGATCGGCTAAATGGTTTTAAATAAAACCGTGAGAACACTTCTCAGTAAGCAACACCCTAAACCCAACCTAGGTTAACACGTATCTCTGGGCATGTTCGAGCACACAAATCACACACCTATCAAGCCAGAACAATAGCAGGCACAAATGTCTCACCTTGATACACACGAAATCTTATATGCGAATTCAAGCATTATTACCAGAAACCAACACCATGTCGCACTCAATAATACCAATCAAACCATATTCATGCTCACATTCGCATAACAAACACAACATCATACGATTCCCATTTCACTCGAGCACACGCATCCAATTCATTTCTGACCCGCGTAAACACGTCTCAGGTCTAACAACACTTCTAAAGCCCATGTCAAAACGCCTCAGGCTCAGTGTCTCTAGCCCGCGTAAATGAACACGCCTCAGACGCAACACCATCTCCCTTTTTATAACACAACCCGCGTAACACGCATCAGGTTGAACAACACTTCTATAGCCCACGTCAAAACGCCTCAGGCTTAGTGTCTCTAGCCCGCGTAACATGCCTCAGGCGCAACACCATCTCCTTTTTACGGCACAACCCGCGTAAAACGCATCAGATTGGCGGTCTTCCGGTAAAATCGAGCATCGTCCCGCGTAACACGCCTCAGGACGGGTTCAATTCCCTGCGTAAAAAGCATCAGGGATTATGTTATCACACGTGCACACATTTTCCATTTATTATCTGGACCCCGCGTAAAAATGCCTCAAGGTATTGAATGGCCATGCAACACATCGGCATCCAATCTCATGCCAATTTCATATGACCAATTCGCACACGTCATCCAACATATACAAGCCACCCATAAGCCATGCTAACCCACAATTTTACCAATTCAATTCGCACGTGCACAATTTAACGCGAATTTTTGCATTTTAAGCCAAATTACACCACTCAAGGGCGTCGTACTCCTACCAACAATCCCAATCCAGCATGCGCTACATTTCGAACATAAACATGCACCAATTCAGCCACAATATGCACAGCAACTCAACCACCACGGAAAAATCACTATATCGGCACATTTAGGCCCGTTTTTCACGCAATAAGTCACGATAATCACCCGTAATCATTCCGATTGCCTAATCAATCAATTCTAACCTCAAATCCACCTCATAAATTATCATAATTCCACCCAAACCACTCAGCCAAATCAGTCCAATCATTATTCCACGATTAACCCCTAAACTCGCTAAAACGGGCCCGAACTAACCCGAAATTACCCGTTATCCTAGGCGAGGGTTAGATTATCACTTACTTGTGATTCCAAGCAAGATTTGAGCACTACCAAGTGGCTGTATAGAAGAGAAACAGCAGCGGCGGCGGCGTCACACGATGAGGGGTACCGGCGGCCACGAGCGGCGGCGAACGGTGGCGATAGGCTGCTGGCTTTCTCGGCTGTGCTGAGCTGAGATGGGAGCTGGTGAGGGTGTTTCACGGTGGAAAACATGGGAGAGATACAACGGTGGCGGTGGTGGTGCGACACGGTGAAAGGGCGAGCGACGGTTCGACGGAACGGCGACGAACGGACGGCGATTGGCTGGCCGGTTGGCCAATTCACGTGAGGGAGAGGAGGAGGGGGAGTTCTCGGCCAGAAGAGGGAGAGGGAGAGTTGAGCGTGAGAAATGAGGGGAGAGAGAGAGAGGAAAAGAAAGAAAAAGAAAAGAAAAGCCTAGTATAGCCTACCCCCCCAGAAAATTACCATCCTACCCCTCTCTCTAATTTCTAATCGACGGCCACGATTCGATGTTATCTTAAAATCGACGGCCCAGATCGATTCCCATCAAAATATCCAAGGGAAAAATTGAAATTTCACAAAAAGTGCAGGGGCAAAATCGTCCAAAAATTTTTATCTTTAAAGTTGGTATGAAATGACCAAAATGCCCTTCTCATATTAAACTTGGTCTTCACAAAATCCCAAGGGCAAAACAGTCATTTTTCACTTCCTGTCAAAATTACAGTTTTCTGATGAATCCAGACAAATCCAAGACTGACCACGTTAATAACGACGTCGTCCAATTACTCTGTCATGACTTTCAAAATTTTCGATACCCAAACTCGGTCTCTAATTAATGACTAACTCCAAATAACGCAACTTGAGCGTATCTCAAACTAACGGGTGGCTTTCGGGAAAATTCGTATATTCAACCCGTGGTCGATACTAAATCGAGCCACGTTTAAGTTCACTTGAGCCATGGCGACCTCGATTGTTATATAATTGCGAGGATCAATCACTAGTTCTAAAGAACGCGATCGTTTGGAATAGGTTTGAGATCGTTCGCAAATTTCGTATTCTGGCGAGGCGGAATCACCCGCGATCCAATTATACGACATTCGCAAATCGATCCATGACCATCCTTAGATCGGTCTATATTAGCCCAAAATATCACCTCGACAATCTTTATGGTCGAAAGTCAGTCCATGGTCAGGTTCTATGGTCGCACGAATCTAGATCCCTAATTAGCCTTTCCCTACTGGTTAGTGTCCCAAGAGTGATCAAGTCTGGGCGAGATTTACTACAAGTACGTTATTAAAATTATGCATTTCATAAATACCAAGTGGGCCAAAATTTGAAATGTCACAGTATCACTCATTATGAGGTATTGTCCATTTGCCATACTACCATATTGAATCCATATCAATAAAGTTGAAAGCACTCATGACCATAGAAGGCTTTGCGTGAGTACATGTAGTTACTGCCATGATTTGGTGTTCGAGACTTTATGGGATCAAATTGACTCTTAAGAATAATCTCTAGACCAACATAAGGGTGCGCACACAGTTCTGTTTCAATTAATATCGCCCAAGTGGGAGAATGTAAGAAATTTCCTAATGTGGGCTTTATTAATTGAGATTAACTGTATTAATTTGGTCTAATAAAAGTGAGATATGTGGGTTCTTAATAAGTCTAATATGGAGCTGGCTAGTGTGAGCCGAGTACGGCCCGACCCGTAATAAGAGAGCCCGTGGTTCAAAACTGTATAAATAGTGCTCAAGTCTCTTATCTAACCTAATGATACACAATTTGACTCACATACGAATCTAGAGAGGAATTTCTTCTCCTGAGTGGCAATCTCATTAGGTCAGTGTTCCGGCAAAGGGTATAGGGGAGAAGCACTTGAGTTCGTGTTTGGAAACCGTCGCAAATTCCTTGTCATGTTCAATAGATTCCAAACCAGGTGCGCGAATCGATAACTTCTCCATTTACGTGTTTCGGTTTCTGTACATGGTGTTCCCGGGTGTGCCATTTTCGTGGCCGACACCTCTTGGCGAAATGATGCATTTGTTCTAATTCCAGGTTTGTAGTCAAATGCTACTTCAGTATATGACCACAGTGCGACGACCGGAGAATCTCGTTTAGAATCTCTAAACTTCATAGATGCTTATGTCCAGTCTAATTAGAAGGATGAGTTATCATTCTTTTTTCTTTTTTGAGGCTATCGTTCTTTTTTCCTTTTTCTTTTTTTTGCTTTCCTGGCAATAGTGTTTGCCTTTATAGTTAGTATCGACCACAACTCTCTGAGGAATACAAGTATATAAGAAAATAAATATCCCTTCTCGAGCACCAATTGTTTGGCACATGCCTCATACATCCATTCATTTTGAGTGTAAGTTCACCCATGCATCACGGATGCTTAAGAAAAAATATAGATATCATGCTAGTTCACTATTTTAATTGTTTATAGATTTAAGTGCAGGCAGACAGTGAAACGGTTAAATTGAACATCCATTGTAATGTTCAAGGTGATGTGGTGCTCGAGTGTATGAGTTTGGATGCTGATCTTGAACATGGAGAATCAATGTTTCGTGCAATGTTTAACACTGCATTCATATCAGATAATGTTCTGAAGCTTGAATTTGATGGTATGGATTTCCTGTGGGATCGCCAGGATCGGTATCCTAAGGATTTTATGGCAGAGGTACTGGTTAGACATCAAACTAATCATCTGTTATTTGACTTCATTTTTTTTCTGGAAAGCAATTCGTGTATCTTTTCTATGTATGAGCAGATTGTTTTCTCGCAACCGGATGGTGCTACTTCTCTCGTAATGGTCTATTTGTCCAGCGATGAGGAGCAAAATGAGAACCGAATAGAGAATAGCTTGACAAAGATTGAACCCGAGGAACTGCCAGCTGAAGGGCGAGCAATCCACTCTATAACATTATCTTGTGATGCTTGTTCAAGTCTTGAAGAGAATAAAGTTCGAGAACTGCCAGTACAGCCCAACACTCAGTCCAGCTCAACTCTGCCGCCAACGCCACCTTTGCTGTCAGAAACTTCAGTTCATTCAGCTCTTGAGGGATCTTTTGGAAGTTTTGAACTAGCCACAAAATCACCCGACAATTCACCAAGTTTTGAGTTCGATTGACAATATGGCACCACAGTGGAAGGAAATGGTCAGTCATTCTCACTGTTTGATCTCACAGGTTCATTATCTTCTTCCTCTGTATAATCCCAGACATCATTATTGGCTTCCCCTCCTCCCCCTCCTCCTCCTCCACCACTACCACCTCCTCCCCAATCAAAGGGGGCATCATCATTGAACAGTATTAATAGAGTCCCGTTTGACCCCCTTCCTCAAGCTTCTTCTCCTAACTCACTTGTTTCAGGAACTCCTCCATCGTCTATTATGAATAATTCACCTCAGGCTTCTTCTATTCCTCCCCCTCTTCCTCCTTCTGAGGCTCAGGTGGAGTAAATGATGCCTTCTTTTGAACTGTCTCAAGATGAAATTACGACACAAAATATCATTGAACCCCCAAAAATGCTGGCCCTCAAACAGCAACTGTCTTCATTTTTTTTGCATGCTTCTAGTCGCAGCGAAATGTTTGACATTCATTTTATATTGTGGACCAGAGACTGCTATGAAATTTCCCGACTTAAAACGTAGTCTGGCACATGTACCTGAATTGAAATTAACTACCCTTACTCGCTTTTCACAACTTATTCATTTAGAGTTGAGTTCCACTAGTTCAGTCCAGCAATGGAGTCGCCAAAAAACAGTGTGACCAATTGGTGAGACGCATTATACAACACACATGAAATAGACAGTCATCCCTCAGATGAAGGATTGTTTTGGTAATGTTACCACTTAAAGCTCTTATAATAACTACCACATAATTTACTTCTTGATTTTCCTTTAATTAGCTGAAAATCTACAGAAAATGTACTCATAAAAAGGCACTTTAGCCTCAAAATTTCACAAGTTGAAGCTACTTTCTGCAGGAATAGGCTGCATATTACCACAATTTATGACTTTAAGGAAAATTCTGTTTGAACAGAATATATTTCCTTCAACTTTCCTTGTGAACTGCAATAGCTTGAATTTTCTTAATGACCATTACTGCTTAAGATTTCTCATAAAACAGGTGAGAACACGGAATTTCTGAAGTGGGAAGAAAGAATAGCAGCTGTGACAGAAACAAACATGAAGGTAACTTCTGTCAGTGACTCAGCATCCTCATCCGCTGTTAATAATGGCAGTGTAGAAGCTACTACTGCAAGTGTCCACAATTCAGCGCAAATCCCTGATATGACGCTGCCGAAACAGGAAAAACTATATCAGCAGGATGACTCTCCATCATCAACCTCCATCTCTTCTGGATATGACTATGATGTTTTCCTGAGTTTTAGAGGGCCAGATACTCGCTCATGCATTACAGATTTCCTCTACAACAGCTTGTTAGCTTGTTAGGATTGTAGTAGGCTAAGTTCGTATAGCAGAAATTGAAATCAAACGTCAAGAAAACTAACCTGAAAGCAGTACAAATAAATAAACAAAATGTTGATCCGAGCCCAACGAAGTAACGTCGTGTCCTTAAGACGAATTTGACCCCTCAATCAGTACCCGAGGATATTGGACAATCGTCTCCCAGGATAGAACGGATCTCGTTCCTCTGAAGCGGTACGTATTCAGAGGACTCCTTCAAACGCAATTTTGCATGGACAATCGCACGAATGACAAATGACGAAGTGAAAAATGTGTAGAGTGAGGGAAAAATAAATGCCACGA
Organism: Syzygium oleosum; assembly: GCF_021117445.2. Lineage (NCBI taxonomy): Eukaryota > Viridiplantae > Streptophyta > Magnoliopsida > Myrtales > Myrtaceae > Syzygium > Syzygium oleosum. The sequence goes on along the minus strand of NW_026607500.1, from coordinate 515,010 downwards.
AGTGTCACTCCTCCGAACTAAACTGTTCGGTCATATTAAAATGGCGAAAATGAAGAGTTGCGGTTCCCGTTCGGTTTGTGAACAGTAGCGAAGGTTCACTTGAGCCGGTTCGGTTCATGAACAGTCGCGAAGGCTCACTCGAACCGAAGCGGTTTTCGTTCGGGCGAACCGAACCTCACGAACAGACATGTTTGTTTGTCCAAAAAAAAAATTAATTAATTAATTTCTAACAACGTGTCTATTCGGAAAAAAAAAATAAAAAACCAATAGAGAATGGACCCGGCCGGCCGGACGGACGGCGGCGGCAGCGCGAGCGCGGGGGGGGGGGGGGGGGGGGACCCGACCTAGCTTGGCGTAGGTCCTCTCCCTTCCACAAAAGTGGGGTACCCCTTGGGGCCCAAACCCATTTGAGAGACTCCTTAAAATAAACCATCTCCCATCACCTCTTCTATCCTATGTGGGACACTTTCATCCACATACTTTTCATTCAATTCTATGGGATTTGGATGCCAAAATCCCAACAATCCCCCACATGAATGAGAAGTTCTGATATCATGACTCTTCGTGTATGCATGAGATGCAATGTGCGATTATTCCATGAGAAAACGTTGCATCAGGATAAGTAATCTGAGACTTTGAACTTTCCTTAATGAAACCTATCGGACTTACTCGGTCAATCAGTAGACTTGATGTCTTTGAACTGTCGACCTTTCGTGTAAGCCTAGACAATAGAAATCACACAACTATTTCTCGAACAAAATTGGTTCTCACTGTTGTGTTCGTTTTGGCCATGAACACCGCCTGGTCTCATGAGTGTTTTAGAGAATTCGGCCTTTTCAATTCTCACAGAAGCGGCCCTCACTTCACACTCACATAGGTGATTTCTGAACATATAGTATATCACATACTCAATTCAGAATCATTAAAAACTTTTGCTTAACCTTCACATATTAGTACGGTCTTCATCTAGGAATGAGTAAAAAATTTGACAGTACTCTACACTGTCTTCATAACTTAGTTGTCCCTTTGAACCTAGATTTTGGGATCTCCAGTCAACTAGGTAGGGTTTCTGCTATGATGACTTGTTTATAGGCCTTAAACCCATTCCCCTTGATGTTTTCGCAACCATCTCTCTAGTTAGGCCTTTTGTCAATGGATCCGCAACATTATCTTTTGACTTCACATAGTTAATGGTGATAATTCCACTAGAAAGAAGTTGTCTTATTGTGTCATGTCTTCGACGTATGTGTCGAGACTTACCGTTATACATGACATTCCTTGCCCTTCCTATTGCCGCTTGACTGTCACAATGTATACAAACAGCGGGCACTGATTTAGGCCAATTAGGAATATCTTCCAAGAAATTTCGAAGCCACTCTGCTTCTTCACCGGCTTTATCCAAAGCAATAAATTCTGATTCCATAGTGAATCTAGCAATACAAGTTTGTTTGGATGATTTCCAAGACACTGCCGCTCCCCCAAGTGTGAATACATATCCACTTGTCGATTTTGTGTCTTTAGTGCCGGTTATCCAATTTGCATCACACTATCCTTCAAGTACCGCTGGATATTCTGTTTAATGCAAAGCATAATCTTGAGTATGCTTTAAGTAGCCCAATAAACGTTTCATAGCTTTCCAATGATTTTCATTTGGACTAACTGTAAATCGACTTAGCTTGCTCACAGCACAAGCTATGTCCAGCCTAGTACAGTTCATGACATACATTAGACTGCCTAGTATACTAGCATACTCATTTTGAGCTTTGCTTTCACCAGTATTCTTTGAAAGATGTAAATTAACATCTATCGGAGTCTTTACTGGTACAATATCTAGATTCTTGCACTTTCCAAGAATCGTCTCAATATAATGGGACTGTGATAGAGCTAATCCTCTAGATGTCTTATGGATTTTAACTCCTAAAATAACATCTGCAATCCCCATATCTTTCATATCAAATTTACTTGTGAGCATGCGTTTGGTCGCCTTAACAACCTCACTAGCGCTGCCCATTATAAGCATGTCGTCTACATATAAGCACAAAATGGCAAAACCATTATGAGTGTTCTTAACATATACACATTTATCACACTCATTAATCTTAAAACCATTCGACAACATGACTTGATCGAATTTAGCATGCCATTGTTTCGGTGCTTGTTTCAATCCATAGAGTGACTTGATAAGCCGACATACTTTCTTCTCTTGTCCTGGAACAATGAACCCTTCAGGTTGTTCCAAATATATTTCTTCTTCCAAATCCCCGTTTAAGAAAGCCGTTTTCACATCCATTTGATGGATTTCAAGCTTATACACCGCTGCTATGGCAATTAGCATCCTTATAGATGTAATTCTAGTAACAGGTGAATAAGTATCAAAATAATCAAGACCTTCTCGTTGCTTGTATTCTTTTACTACAAGTCCAGCCTTATATTTATTAATAGCACCATCTGCTTTCATTTTCCTCTTGAAAATCCACTTACATTGTAGTGATTTATTACCAGGAGGAAGTTCAACTAATTCCCATGTATGGTTTGACAAGATGGATTCAACTTCACTATTGATAGCTTCTTTCCAGAACGGGGCTTCTGGCGAAGTCACAGCTTCTTTGAATGTCCGAGGCTCATTCTCTAACAGATACGTTAAGAAATCAGGTCTAAAAGACGTGGAAGTCCTTTGTCTTTTACTACGTCTAGGTTGATCCTCCATTGGATCACTTCTAGATATGGTATCTCGAGGCCTCTTATTATTATCAATTGGCTCATATACTATGTTATACGGAAATATATTTTCAAAGAACGAAGAGTCCATTGATTCAATGATCGTATTAACATGTATATCTGGGATCTCTGACTTGTGAACAAGAAAACGATATGCATTGATATTCTGAGCATATCCGATAAAAACACAGTCAACAGTCTTTGGTCCTATCTTAATCTTTTTAGGCTTACGAACCGCAACCTTAGCCAAACACCCCCACACTTTGAGATAATTCAAGTTAGGCATTCTGCCTTTCCATTTCTCATAGGGAGTTTGTTGTGTCTTTTTGTGGGGTACTCTATTTAAAATAAAATTTGCTGTTAAGACAGCTTCCCCCCACAAATTCTGCGGTAAACCAGAACTGTTCAACAATGCATTCATTGTTTCCTTTAGGGATCGATTTTTTCTTTCCGCCACACCATTTGATTGTGGTGTATAAGGAGCAGTCATTTGGTGAACGATACCAAACTCGGTACAAATTTCCTCAAAAGGAAATTCATATTCACCTCCTCTGTCACTCCTTATTATTTTAATTTTCTTATTCAACTGAGTTTCAACTTCAGACTTATAAATTCTAAAAGCATTCACGGCCTCATCTTTGCTACTAAGCAAATAAACATAACAATACCTCGAGCAGTCATCTATAAATGTGATAAAATACTTATTACCACCTCTTGACGGTATTGATTTCATATCGCATATATCTGTGTGTATTAAATCTAAAGGTTCTGAGACTCTATTATCTAGAGAATGGAAAGGAGGCTTAGAAAATTTAGATCCAACACACACTTGGCATTTCTCACTTGGACAGTCAAATTTCGGCAACAGTCTCATATCCATTAATTTCTTTATCGACTTATAGTTAACGTGTCCTAGTCTAGCATGCCAAATATTAGAAGACTCAAGCACATAAGAAGAAGCAACTTTATTCAAATCATCCTTAGTTACAATAGTCATTACATTCAGCTTGAACAAACCATCACTCAGATAACCCTTTCCTACATACATCTCATTTTTGGATAGTACAAACTTATTAGATACAAAAACCAACTTGAAGCCATTCTTGCTAAGGAGAGATCCAAACACTAAATTCTTGCGAACATCTGGCACATGCAGAATATTATTTAGTGTCACAATCTTTTCAGATGTCATCTTCAGAGCAATCTTTCCGACACCTTCAACCTTAGAGGTTGATGAATTTCCCATATAAAGTTTTTCATCACCCCCTACAGTTGTGTAGGATGAGAACATCGATCTGTTTGCACAGATATGACGAGTTGCTCCAGTATCAATCCACCACTCCTTGGGGTTTCCCACCATATTATACTCGGATATCATAGCAGTCAAATTGATATCATCAACACCATTGGAAATCTCTTCCACCACATTAGCCTAAGTTTTCTGTCTTTTCTTGGCTCTGCAGTCTTTGGCTCGATGTCCAGACTTGTCACAGTTGTAGCACTTGCCAACGAACTTCTTCAGGCCTTGGGTGAATCCCTCTCCAGACTTGCTAGGCATTTTCCTCTTCTTGTTGGGTTTCGATCATTCTTCAACAACATTGGCCTTTGAAACCTCTAGGTTCTTCCCAACTTTCTTCTCAGAGAGCCTATTATCTTCCTCAATCTTCAACCGAACAATCAAGTTTTCAAGTGACAACTCCTTTCTCTTGTGTTTGAGATAATTTTTGACATCTCTCCAGGATGGCGGCAGTTTTTCAATGAATGCAGCCACTTGAAATGTCTCACTTAGAGTCATTCCTTCAGCATGAATATCATGTATAATCACTTGAAGCTCTTGAACCTGACTTAAGACGGTCTTTGAATCAACCATCTTGAAGTCCAGAAATTTACCGACAATGAATTTCTTCAATTCGGCATCTTCGGTTTTGTATTTCTTGTCCAGACTATCCCATAACTCCTTAGCCGTTTTTAGCGGACTATAGACGTTATAGAGAGTATTGTCCAGACCGTTGAGGACATAGTTGCAACACAGGAAGTCAGAATGCTTCCATGCATCCACAGCAGCAACATTTTCTTTATTTATCTCTCCAACATCCAATTTAGGACCATCCTCATTGAGGAATCTAGCCAAGTTCAAGGTCGTGAGATAGAACAACATCTTTTGTTGCCATCTCTTGAAATCCGTACCATTGAACTTTTCTGGCTTTTCTCCGTGATTCGGAATAGGGTTGACCGGAGTCGAAGTCGAAGCCATTTCTGAAATACAAAAACAGAACATATTCACGAACAGAATTGGAATTATATGACCACGAACAGAATCGAAATTATATGACTACGAACATAATTGTTTGTTCATGAACAGAATTGAAAATTTTAATATAAATAGAAACGAAAAATTTGTTCACGAACAGAATTGAAAAATTGTAACGAAAAATTGTATGAACAGAATCGTATTCTGAATACGAAATTTCCGAATATTGTAATAGAATTTCAACACAAGCAGAATTGAACGATGTGATAGAAATTCGTCAAAAACTAAGCGAATATACGAACAACAAAGGTTCGACTTAAAGGAACGGCAATCTAGATATTCGACAGAAAAACTCAACGAACAACACATAAGAATACGCAGACCATGCAAATCATTATACGAACAGAACCGAAGATAATTGAAAACAGAATAACATTTCAATGAAAATTCATCTTAAGATTGTAATCGGCTAAGTTCGTATAGCAGAAATTGAAATCAAATGTCAAGAAAACTAACCTGAAAGCAGTACAAATAAATAAACAGAATGTTGATCCGAGCCCAATGAAGTAACGTCGTGTCCTTAAGACGAATTTGGCCCCTCAATCAGTACCCGAGGATATTGGACAATCGCCTCCCAAGATAGAACGGATCTCGTTCCTCTGAAGCGGTACGTATTCAGAGGACTCCTTCGAATGCAATTTTGCATGGACAATCGCACGAATGACAAATGACGAAGTGAAAAATGTGTAGAGTGAGGGAAAAATAAATGCCACGAAGTGTCACTCCTCCGAACTAAACTGTTCGGTCATATTAAAATGGCGAAAATGAAGAGTTGCGATTCCCGTTCGGTTTGTGAACAGTAGCGAAGGTTCACTTGAACCGGTTCGGTTCATGAACAGTCGCGAAGGCTCACTCGAACCGAAGCGGTTTTCGTTCGGGCGAACCGAACCTCACGAACAGACATGTTTATTTGTCAAAAAAAAAATTTAATTAATTAATTTCTAACAACGTGTCTGTTCGGAAAAAAAAATAAAAAAACCGATAGAGAATGGATCCGGCCGGACGGCGGCGCGCGCGGGGGGGGGGGGGGGGGACCGACCTAGCTTGGCGTAGGTCCTCTCCCTTCCACAAAAGTGGAGTATCCCTTGGGGCCCAAACCCATTTGAGAGACTCCTCAAAATAAACCATCTCCCTTCACCTCTTCTATCCTATGTGGGACACTTTCATCCACACACTTTTCATTCAATTCTATGGGATTTGGATGCCAAGATCCCAACAAGATTTCCTTTAAAAACGATGAAGAGCTGCGAGTTGGAGAGCAGTTTGGTCCAAAGTTGCTTGAAGCTGTCAGCCCTTCAAAAATTGCAATTTCCATATTTTCTAAGGGCTATGCCTTTAGTAAATGGTGTCTTAATGAGTTGGTCCAAACGGTAGAGTGTAGTAAAACAAGGAGACAGAAGGTTATGCCCATTTTCTATGATTTTACTCCAGCAGAGGTCCGTCCTCAAATTGCGTCTTTTGGGGAAGCCTTTCTTTCGCATGAGAAGAAATTTGATAAGAACACTATCAGCAAGTGGAAAGCTGCTTTCAGCCACGTTGCCAATATTCATGGATGGGACACTAATTCGATGATCATTAGGTATATCATTTTGTGGGTTGTAATTTTTGTGGGGTGTTTCTATAATATTATGTTGTTCTTCTAATTTTGTTTACCTTTTTCCTTCCTTCATATTAGACGTGAAGGAGAACTAGTAAAGACAATTGTCTGGACAGTTATAGATGAGTTGCAAACGGCTTATCTGATGGTGACCGGCTGCTTGGTTGGAATTGAAAATCATGTAAAGGAAATCAATAAAATAATGTGTGGTGATTTGGAGGATATTAAAATTCTCGAAGTCCATGGTATGGGGGGTGTTGGAAAGACTACTCTTGCCAAAATCATCTACAACAAGCTTTCACATCATTTTGGACATTGTTGCTTCCTTTCTAACATCAGGGAAACTTCAGAGCTAAAGGGCATCCAACGTTTGCAGAATCAGCTTATCTGCAACGTTCTCAAAAGAAAGTGGTCAAACATTAGCAATGTTGACGAAGGAATTAAGACAATAAAAGAAAGGTTAGGCGGTAAAATGGTTCTGGTGCTACATGATGATGTTGACAAGAGGACTCATTTGAGTGCACTCGTAGGAAAACCTGCATGGTTCAGTTTAGGAAGTAGGATTATCATAACTAGCCGAAACAGGGGTATCGTCGATGTTCCTAAGATTTGTTATACATATGAGCTTAAGGGCATGAACTTCAATCAATCTCTTCAACTATTTTGCAAACATGCTTTTGGAAGAAATTACCCTTCAGATGACCATGTTGCTTTCTCCACAGAACTGGTCAAAAGTACAGGAGGTCTGCCTCTTGCTCTTGAGGCTATAGGTTCACATCTCTCAGGCAAAAGCAAAGATGTTTGGGATGTTACATTGAAGAAGTTGAACAAGTTCCTCACGACGAAGTAAAAAGAAAGTTGAAAATAAGTTATGATGCCTTGGATGATTGGCAAAAGCATATCTTTCTTTATATAGCTTGTCTTTTCACTGGATTTGATAAAAGGATAGTGCTCCACATGTGGAACGATTCCAATCTCTTCCCAGAGGAAGGTCTTGAAGTCCTGGAGAAAATGTCTATGATAAAAATCGGTGAAGACAATAAGCTATGGATGCATGATCATCTAAGAAACCTTGATAGAGACATTGTTCGTCGAGAGTGTAACATGGAACTAGAGAAACAAACTCGATTATGGAATCATGAGGAAGCTTTGGACGTGCTGATGAAGAAGGTATAGTTGCATTTCAATTACTTTATCCCCATCAAGCTGACAAATTTCATGCCTTTTCACTGTGATTGTGTGCTTAATAATATTCAAGGGAAGATATTTCTCATCCCGTGATTGCTGTTATAACTTGTTTTTAGGTAATACTAATGCTTAGTTTTAAATTTTTTTATAAGGAAAGAAGATTATACTTGTTCAATATATTAATTTGAATAGATATCATGGGCTTGCCCTTATTGCTTTTTCTGTTGCAGGGAACAAAAAAAGTTGAAGCTCTTTGCCTAAAGTTGGACCGTCAGTTGCAATACTACTTTGCAAACAAGGAGTTTGAAAAATTACCTAATCTAAGATACCTTGAAGTAAGGGTTGTCCAGGATAACTGGCCTTCAAATGATTTTCCAGACAACTTACAAAATAGTATGCCAATGCTTTCCGAGTTGAGATGGCTATCGTGGCATCATTTTCCCCTGGAACTTAAGCTCACCAATTTCTCCATGATGAACATAGTCATTCTCGATCTGTCATTGAGTAAACTGTCAGAAAGTTGGGATGGTTGGAGTCACATCAAGGTAAGATTCTTTCGGGTTAAAACTAGAACATTTTCGTAGCTGCCTCTTCTTTCTTTGATCCATAGTTTCATATAATTTTATCTAACCGTTACAGATGGCAGAGAATTTAAAAGTTTTGAGCTTGACTGGTTGTGTACACTTGCATAGTACTCCTGACTTCTCCGCAAATATCAAGTTAGAGCACTTAATCCTCGAGAACTGTGGGAGATTGGCTCAGATTGACAAATCTATCAGGCATTTGAAGCAGTTGGTATTTTTGAACTTGAGATATTGCCTTAAACTCCGCAAGTTACCAGAAGAGATGGATAACCTGGAATCATTGAAGGAACTTCTACTGGACGGCACTTCTATACGAGAAATTCCAGAATGGAAGGGGATGAAAAAGCTGGAGACTCTCAGTGCTTGTGTATGTCCATCACTAAATAATTGCAGATCAATTGGAAATTTGATATCTCTACTGACGCTATCTTTGGAACATGCTTCAATTAGTCAAATCCCTCGAGAGATTGGAGTGCTCCGAAAGCTTGAACACTTGTCTCTAAGCAAGTGTAAGTTGCTAAGGGGACTTCCAGACTCGATTGGGAAATTGTAATCACTACTTAAGTTGAACCTTTCCCACACGCATATTGCAGAGCTGCCCAACTTATTTGGGAACTTGAAGAACTTGAAAGTACTAAGGATGTCCAGTATTTCCATAAGAATTTTACCTGGCGCAATTGGAATGTTGGAGAAGTTGGAAGAGATAGATGCCGAGTTCTGTCGGCGTTTGAAGGGGGCAATTCCTCTTGGTATCTAAGAGCTTGTTAAATTTGAGGATCTTGGAACTAACAAATACTAGTATATGTCAAGTGCCAAGACTTCCTGAAAGCCCGATTGGCCTGCATATTTCTACTCAATCAATGAAGACACTTCCAGATCTCTCAAATCTGGTAAATTTAGTAGATTTGGATTTGGAAATCGGAGAAGTTCGACTGGCCAGAGAGGATTCTTTATCTGTAGAATCTTCTCAGTTCGTACGGCATCCGTCGCTATGGTGGATTGGAAGGTTGTGCAATCTTGAGTCTTTGAAGTTGTCCAGTGAAATCATACTTGCCCTTCATGAATATATTCGTCTTCTTTCTCAGCTTAAGACACTTGAACTTGTTTGTTCCAACCTGCGGTCCCTACCTAGGCTTCCATCAAGTTTAACATGCTTGCTTATTAAATCATCCCACTCGTTGGAAACTGCGATAGATCTATCGAACTTGAAGGAACTATCAGAGCTAAGGATTGTATCTTCGACAATAACCGGTGTGTCTTTTTTTTTTTGGTCAAAACAATAACCGGTGTTCAAGGCCTTGGAGTTTTGGAGAATCTTGAAATTGTGGACCTTAAAGATCTGAATACACACGAGAGATTACCTAATCTATCAAACTTAAAGAAGCTCAATGACCTGCATTTGGAGCACTGCCATAATCTAACTGACGTCCAAAGCATTGAAGGCTTGGCGAATCTCAGAACTTTGAAGCTCATAGAAATTCCGCTGCTGTGAGAGATTACCTGATCTACCAAACTTGAAAAAGCTCACTGAACTTCATTTGTGGTACTGTCAGGGTCTACTTGAGATAAAAAGCTTTGAAGGTTTGGAGAATTTGTTGACGTTAAAGATAGGTGAGCTTCCTCTACTTGAGAGATTGCCCAATTTATCAAACTTGAAGAAGCTCACGAAACTTGATCTACGGCGGTGTCATAATCTTGTTAAGATTCGAGGGAGATTGGAGTCATTGGAAGCCTTGTGCATAGAAGGATGAAGATCTTCAGATAAGATGTTGGATCCAGCCTCGAGCTTCAACAAACTAAAATCTTTGCAAATACATGATTGCGAGAAGTTACATCTCGACGGGATGTGGGTCTCGAAATTCGAAATATCAAATAGGATATACGAAAGTTCAACATGTTCGATACAATGTAAGGTAGGCATTTGTGTTTGTCAGCTCGGGAGACAGTTCTTTTAGCCGTCCCCTCCATAGTGAAAATGAACAGGTACGATGTACCTGTTTTTTTTTTTTTTCAGATACTCTCCATGCTAGCAAATTAATTAGTAAAGTCATTACAATCCAAGTGGGATTAGAGTTTGTACAAATAAAACAATTAATTTTGTCTAAACAAGAGTTGATCAAGGTCATTCTCTTGTCATGAATTCAATGGAGTTTTACCGAGTACAACATATCAACATCAGAATCTCGTCAACATGTCAAAACTCATTGTGCACCCTTGAGATTGGGGATAAAAACACTAGGAGTGTCATAACTTTCGTACGGCACTCACTTGAGTGCTGTAGCTTTTTTTCGCTCACTTGAGTGCCACAAATTTGAAAAATTAATCACTTGAGTGCCATCAGCGATTTGCCTCGCCGGAAAATCCAACGTGGACGCCTGTCATCCTATGTGGCTTCGCCGGAGTTGACATGGATAATTTTTTAATATTTTTTTTGAAATTTTTGAATTTTTTCTTTTTTCTTTTTCTTTTTCTTTTTCTTTTTTTTGTAAATTTCTTTTTCAATGCCGGCAAGGGTTACTAGTGACCCTCGCCGGCTGCGAAGGCCTCACCTAGATTGGGCAAGGGCCGCCTTGCCCTTGGCCACGATGGCCTCGCCAAGGGTCTTCGCGGCCATACCGGCCGATGGCGAGGCGGCCCTCGCCCAGTTTGGAAGAGGGTGAAGCCTTCGGCGAGGGTCACCGGCGACCTTTGCCAGCCTTGAAAAAAAAGGAAAAATAAAAAAAATAAAAATAAAAATAAAATATTAAAAAAGTCCACGTCGGATGGAAAATTAATTAAAAAATCCACGTAGTGCCAAATGATCAATTTTACTCTAATGTAACATTTAAATGAGCGAAAAAAAAAAGTTATGACACTCAAGTGAGTGCCATACGAAAATTATGACACTTGCACTATTCTTATCCCCTTGAGATTGTATCTTCTATGGAAGCTATCACACATGATAATCGTGAGAGAGATCGAGCCAGTGGTTGTATTAGGTACACCATTCGATGTCTCCATGGGGAAGACTCATTGATTTTCCAGAAATTAGGACATGACTCGTGTAATAATTACGCTATCTAGTTGCATTTTTGCTATATTTTGTGTAGGGACAATTTCAATAGTCATTAGCACTTGCTCTTTTTGGTATTTATATTTGAAAAATTACACGCCAACAACCACATAAAACAAAATTAAGGGCATGTTACTTTAAATTCTAAATAATCATATATAATTAAATGAATCATCAAAGATTATTTCGATTTAATTACTTTAGAGTGGATGAAGAAAATTCCCATAACTTCTAATTGACATGAATAAATTTGAACGACCATAGTAAATTTTTTAATGAACGCTTGAAGGAGTTTTAGTATTATATGAATTTCGGTTAAGGGTGTGCAACCAGACCGAGTTTACCTGGGAACCGGACTGGACCACCCGAAAAACAGGTCTGAGAACCGATTTTGTTTGAACTGGTCCGAAAACCAATTCCATTTTTTGGGAACCGGTTGGAACTGGTCCAAAGCCAGGTGAAGACCCACCTAGACCGATTTTGAAACCGGTTTTTAGCATGTGTTAAAAAAAACCGTAGATCATACTATTACTATATTTTGAATTATTGATTTTAGTGGATAGTAATTTTTATTGCTCATCTTAGGGATTGTTGCTTTTGGTGAATAGTGATTTTAATTATTCATCTTTTACTTTAAATCGTTTCATTGCTACTCATATTATTTTTCTGGAAAAAATGAAACCAGAAAAGGAACAAAAGAAAAACAGGTTCTTGGGTAGACCCTAAAACCATATCGAAAAAACATGGTAGGTTCCAAAACAGGTTCCAGGACAAATAGAGTAGGTTTTAAGTTCCAGGTCTGGAACCTACCCGCCTTAGAACCGATCACCTCTAATTTCGATAAATCTTGAAGAAATTCTCACAATAAAGTTGCTTTAGTTAGCAAAAAAAACCATAAATAAATTAATATTACCAAAATGATAAAAATGAATGGAAAATCAAACAAAAAAAAATATTTACCCATGATTTTAAAAAGTTATATAGGAAAAATACGTGCCTAGATGTTATTTCACGGAGCAAGATGAGATAAATAATATTATATTACCATCTAGTTGAGGGAAAATTCCAAATAAGAGCCTGAAGTGCCATCATTTTCTCAAATAAGAGCTTGAAGTGAACTTTCTGTCAAATAAGGACCTGAAGTGGTATGTTAGTCTTAAATAAGTGCTTGAAATGACCATGAGAGTTTCAAATAAAGGCATGACTTCGCCGGTCACCGGACGACAAATTATTCCCGCCGACGATCGACAAGGTCAACGGTATTTTCATCCAAAAATAATTTTAATTTTAAATAATTTTATTTTTTTTCATTTTCCTTTCATTTCTTTTTTTCATTTTCTGATCTTCTCTTTGTTTCGCCGGTGACCGATTGCTGGTGGCCGGGTCAGCCACCGGCGAAGCCCAGGAAGGCCCTCGCCCGATCTGGCAAGGGCCATCCTCGCCGGCAACAGGCGAGGGACGGCCTCGCCTGGGCAAGGCGACCCTCGCCCTGGGCGAGTCAGCCCTCGTCGGCCATGGGTGAGGCCGGACTTTGCCAGCTGCCGACGAGGGATGGCCTTGCCGGATCTGGGCGAGGCCGCCCTTGAAAGCCACCGGCGGGGGCCGACCTCGCCTAGGCGAGGGTCTCGCCGGCCATCTGTCACCCAAGCGAGGCCAGCCCTCACCTGCGACTTTCGAGGGCGAGGGTCGCCTCGCTAAGATCTGGCGAGGCCATCTCTCGCCGGTAGCTAGTGAGCCTACCCTCACTTGTTGCCGACGAGGGTGTCCCTCGCCCAGATCTAGCAAGGGCCAGCTCACCCATGGTCGACGAGGGCGGCCTCACCCAGGCGAGGTCGTCCCTCGCTTGTTGCCGGCTAGGCCACCCTCGGCTAGCCCTCCCCGGCTTCGCCGACCACCCGTCGCCCAGGCAAAGCTGGCCCTCGCCTGTGGCTTTCGAGGGCAGCCTCGCCCAAGGCAAGGGTCACCTCGCAGAGATCCGGTGAGGCCATCCCTCGCCGGTAGCAGGCGATGCGACCCTCGCCTGTTGCCGACAAGGCCACCCTCGCTCAGCCCTCCCCGGGCTTCGCTGGTGGCCGGCCACCAGGGAAGCATAAAGAGAAACCAAAAAAAGAAAAAAGGAAAAAAAGAAAAGAAAGGAAAAGAATTCAAAAAAAGTTAAATGACATAAATGCCCTCACTATTCAGAAAGTTAAGCCCTTATTTGAAACAGAAATAACCACTTCAGATCCTTATTTGACACAAAATCCACTTCGGGCCTTTATTTGAAAAAATGAGGCACTTCATGTCCTTATTTGACACAAAGTCCGCTTCAAACCTTTATTTGAGAAAATAAGGACACTTCAAGTCCTTATTTAGAATTTTCTCTCCAGTTGACCTAGCTACATTTGTTAATGATAATTAAGATTTCATGTTGTTAATTTTCTTCTCAGCTACGCTTATCTAAAAGATATCAAATATGATTATGTTATTGGACTCATTGAAGGAAAAATAAGGTAATTCCGATGAACTTTGTGAAATGATCAAGACAATACCAATCAACAATCATTGTACACTTATAGTGGCATCAACAAACTAAAAGTATCTTGAATTGTCTATCGTTGTTCTAGAGTTTATTTTTTATATTTTCAAAAAGACTAATATTATTATTCAAATGCAGAGAAATTCGAGTGATTTTGGGCAAATTTTTGGCTCCATTCCATTTCAGTAGTAACTTAAAGAACTAACGATCTCTTCTTTAAATCTTCTTATCGAGACTTCAACAAGGTTCCAAAAGCTCTTAGAATTTTTTGATTGAGCTCTTCTTGAGAATAAACCTTGCCAAGAGTTTTCAAACAGTAAATAATGTCCGTCAATCGACTACACGTACTAACATCTCACCCTCAGACATAGCAAAGAGCTCATACGGATGGGTGAACATACTAATTTTGGATTTCTCAACTTGATTTGGTTCCTTCAAATGTTACATCCAAGTTTTTCCAAAGCATAATACAACATGTTCATAGCTTCTTAGCATTCAATTGAACTAGCTTATTATTATTACTACAGCACTCATTTTCATTCTTAGGAACGGTTGTTTCACCCTTTGGTCTTACTAGGTATGTGAGGAACCTTAAGAATGCAACGCCATAATTCCCAATCTTAAGATTTTTTTTTTTTGTCAAAAGAGATTTCCATTCGTTACCAAATGATACATGAAACGATCCATAGGAAGCCTCAAAAGTCACCATAACAAGGCAAGCCTGTAAAACTCCAAAACAAACCAAAAACCAGAAATCAAGGTACATTATCAAAGCATGGTTGACAAAGATAATCACATGCTCATCCTTCAAGAGCATATTTGCAACTGCATCCAAGCGAAAGGATTGGCGGCCAATCACCGAATCACACATCTTCATCAATGATGAGCACACACCGAGATCTCCATCTGTAGTTACGGTTTTGCCTTTCGGCAGTGTGCGCCAATGTTTGGCATCCCCAACACCAACGGAGACAACATAAGCATATTAAACAAGCTCAGATCTGACACCTATGAGAACAAACCCTTTAGCAAGTGCGAGACGCCAAAACTTTTAACAAAAACACGTTGAACGAGCACAAATTTGACACCAAAGCTATTGTGAACACCATTAAAACTGGAGGCGGAATACTTATTCATTAAAACTCCTAAATCTAGAATTAGATAGGAGAGAAAAGCTCCCATATCTAATATTAGGAGAGCAAAACTTGCAGATCCAAAACTAGATCGGGAGAGTAAGGAAAGAAACAAGAAGAAATAAAAGAAAAAACAACAAGGGAGGGGAGGGAGAGATTTTTGGTCAAATCCTCCCCCTTTAGAAGTTGAAGAGACGAAGAAAGTCTGAAATGCAAGAGAGAGAGAGAGAGAGAGAGAGAGAGAGAGAGAGAGAGAGAGAGGGGAGAGGTCAAAATCAATCTTAAGATTGAGATTCCGTTTATTTCGCAAAAAATGTGACATCTCTGGAAAATGTTTTCTAAGAAGTCATTTGTTAGAAAATGTTTTTTAAGAAGTCATTTGTTTAGAAAATGGCAATATTTTTAAATGCTTTGCTGAAACTTGAAAATGAACTAGAAAATATATTCCGTCGTTTGGTATGTAATATCTAATTTTCCTAAATAGACATATACTTTTAGGCTGCGTTTGGTCGACCGGATAAAAGCCAGGATAGGATATGTTTTATCCTATCCTGTGTTTGGTGGTAGTCCAGGATAGGATAAGGTCGGATATAGACCGGATAAAAAAATCCGAGGGGGGGTGGGATAGACCTGGATAGGATTTCTAATGTCTATTTTTCCAGAAACCCTACGCTCCACTCGCCGTCATCTTCATCCCCACACCTTGTGCGCTTTCACCAAAAAAAAATTTCGGCTTTTTTTCCTTCACCGACTCCTCCAGTACCATGAATAGCAAAAAAAAAAAATTTATCCTATCCGACTTTAAATCCGTAGTCCACCAAACAGTGGACAGGATATGAAGAAATCCCAGGATTTCTTATCCTATCCTATCAAGTCCTATCCTGTTTAGAAATCCGGACGACCAAACGCAGCCATAGGGCTCTAGTAACTTGCGCATAGGCAGCCAGGAATCGGGTACAAGCACTAGATTCCCGGGTCCAGCCTCAATAGATCCTGACCAAGGCATCGGGGATCGGGACACAGGAACCTAGTTTTTGGCCTATCCTCGATGGACCCAAGCATAGACATCGGGGTCCCGGGCCCGGCCTCTATAGAGCGAAGCACAGCTTTTGTGGACCCAAGCCCAAGTGTTGGGGATTCGAACTCGGGTATCAAGATCCCGTGCTCGACCTTTGTGGGCTCAAGTGCAGGTGCTAGGGGGCTGGGTATGGGCATCGAGGTCCCAAGCTCGTCCTCAATAGACCCAGACGTGATCGTTAGAGATTTGGGCATCAGCACCAAGGTCATGGGCCTAGCTTTGATAAAGCTAGGCCCAAGCGCCGAAGACCTGGTCTTGGACGCCGGGGACCCGAGAATTAGCGTTGGGTTTCTATGCCCAAGCGTAGAGTTTTGGGTCAAGCACTAATACATAATCATATTTTGGAAAATGATTTTCGATTTTGTAAAGAGTAAATCATTTTCTTCAATTTAAGCATAGATCCGTTGACTAAGAAAACATTTTCCGTTGATTCATTTTCCTAAGCAAACCAAACGCCTAGGAAAATGAGGAAAATGTTTTCCCGAAAAATGTTTTTTGTAAAACAAATGGAGCCTGAATAAAAACCCTCATTCGGGCATTTCAATAGTTATAATTTGGGAAAATAACACCACAAGCGCCATAATTTCTGTACAGCACTCATTTGAGTGCCTTAACTTTTGTCAATCGCTTGTGTGTCATGACTTTGGTATGACACTCATTTAAATGTCATAACTTTTTTTCCGAATACTTGCATATCATATAACTTTTCAATCGATTACTTGAGTTCAAATATTATTAAAAATGTTCACCACAAGTGCTATGCCACGTCAGATGAACGTTTTGGCACTCAAGTGATCAATTAAAAGTTATGGCACTCAAATGAACGTTTTTTTAGAAGTTATGGCACTGAAGTGATTGAAAAAAAAAGTTATGGCACTTGTCTTGTCCTTGTTCCGTTATAATTTCTTTGTGAAAATAAGGACGGCCTAATAATAGATCGAACTCCAGCAAAGAGAACTACCAATAACAAGCGATGCCATGATCTTTTACTCAAAAAATTCAAATAATGTCAAGCAAGAATTTATTGAGCTCCCGCTCTGATACCAATTATTGGCCAAGATATCTAACATATGCTCGTGAATTTGAGTAAATAGATATAAATGAAACTTGGGCAATTTATCAAACACGTGATAAGCATATAAATAAAGAGTGCAGGGGCCACTATCCAAACTAGTTATGGCCAATCCACTAGTCGTACAGGTTAGTTGTCCATAAAGCCAACTCTTCTTCACAAATTGGGTATATTGATTGATTAACACTCTTACACTTGATTCTTTCAATACAAGTGACTTTTTCTGTGATTTTGATTTGTAAGATACACACAAGGAGAGGAAAATTATCAAAAAAGTCTTAAACTTATTGCATTTGTGCCAATTGAATCCTAAAACTTTCAATTTAGCCAATTTAGTCCCAAACCTTTTGACAATTTGCCAATTTAGTTGTTCCAACCAATTTTAGCCAGAAATCGCTAACGTGGACGCCGACAGTGCCACGTAGGACAGATGGCACTAACGCTAACAATTTTTATAATATTTTAAAACTTTCTGAAATTTTTTTATAATTTTTATAATTTTTCTTTTCCTTTTTTTCTATGAACTCCAATGAGGTTGCAGGTCACTAGACGAGTGCTGCAAAGCCCTTGCCAATCGCCCTCACCAGATCTAGACGAGGGCCGAGACCCTCGCCCCCAACCGGTGGGGGCTTCACAGCCCTTGCCAACGGTTAGTGAGGGTAAGAAAAAAGAAAAGAATAAAGGAAAGAAAAAAATCATTAAAAAATTCAGAATTTTTTTAAAAATTATAAAAATTGTTCACGTGAACACCGACCTTATCACGTACGACGACTGGTGTCCAAGTTAGCGATTTCCTATTAAAATTGGCTGGAAAGACTAAATTGACAAACCGTTAAAAATTTGGACTAAATTGACCGAATTAAAATATTTAGGACTGAATTGACATAAGTGCTGATTTAGAACTTTTTTGGTAATTTTTCCTCGTACAAGAGTGATTGTGAGTGATTTGCCAGGAAGCTGTGAGCCAGGAAACCCTTTATCCATTTCACCTTGAGCCGGGTTTCCCCAATCCGACTCAGGGTGAGCTAGCCACAAATTCAGCCCTATAAATAGGCACCCCCATCCACTCGTTTGATTCATAAAAGCTCTCTCCTCTCTTTCCTGTGGTTTGGAATTCTCTCTCTAAAAATTCTCTCTCACTTGCTCTTGATTTCCTTTTATTTTTTCCGGTCAAAACAAGTACCATTTCATTCATTCATTCAAAGCGGTACTAAACATGAGTTGATGACAAGAGTCAAGGCATAATAAATCCTAAAGGTGTTGGGGTGACTTAGATAGCCAATTACATGGGAGTATCCTTTTTCGTTTGGCCTTAACGGTCCAATTTGCAACTTGATTGGCTTCTCATGAGCAGTGGGCTAAGGAAACGCTTTTCAATTGAGCTAATAAGTTTTTGCAATCCTCAAAGAAACTCCTCAAGAACCATGGGCTTTGGCTTGATTTAGGTGAGAATTTAACAACAGATTCATTATCTATCAGAACTTCCACGTGCAGCACACTATTTTGGCTTAGTTTGATAGTACCCACCAGCCACACCGACGCTTCCTTCAATGCTAGAGCTTCAATCTCAAGGGGTGAAGAAATTGCAAAATTCTTTGCAAATCCAGCCGTTATCGCTCCCCGATAATCTCGACACACTCCCACCGCCGATCCCTCTACAGAGCCGTCGATCCAAGACCCATCCAAGTTGAATCTTCAGACCCCCCTTTGCTGGTGGCGACCATCGCTCGGGTAGGATTTTCTTCTCCGTCCACCGATTCAATGCTTGAATGTTCCACCGGCGGAAGGTGTTGGTTAGTGTTTGGGCATCTTCAACAATTGTTTCCGAGTTGGGTCGTCTGTTCTGGAATACAAGTGCGTTTCGCGCTTTCCAAATTAGCCACGAAATTCCGACGACCCATGCTTGAGAAGAAGGACTGGCTCTTGAGATAAGCAATTCATCTACCCATTTGTCTATCCTTGTTATGTTAATCAGAGATGCTTCCACATTTAGCCTTCAATATGACCAAATTGCCTTGGTCCAGTTGCACAGGACGAAAATATGTTCAGTAGTTTATGGGGTCTTCCAACAAATTGGATAGAGCGGGTCAGGTATTACTTTCCTTTTGCACAAGTTCTCCTACGTGGGTAGGGCATTTTGGCACATGGTCCACAAAAAAATGCGCATTTTAGGGTCAGCGTGTAGCTTCCATATCTTAGTCCATAGGGACCGAGGTGGCTGGTATGATGAGGATGCTTGTTCTATGTCTGACTTTGATAGTGATGAGCGTAGTCTGTTGTATCCCTATTTCACTGAATTCTCCCCTATAGTGTTTCCTGTCCAGACCTGTTGATCCCCTTCTGAGTTCGGCCTAATCCGAATGGCCAGTATTTCTTTCACAATGTTCTCTTCAAATAGCTCATGTAATTGGTGTTCATTCCACATATTCAATCCTTGGTCGATTAAATCTGCAACTCTTTGAGGGTCTTCTCGGTTGGCTCTACCCCTAATAACACCGAGCTCTAGCCATTTTTCCTCTCTTATATCAATACTTTCTCCGTTTCCGACCACCCATTTAACTTCAGAACTCATCGCGTCTCTTCCCATAAGCAAGCTTTGCCACCCCAAAAAGGGTGGGAACCCTTTTTTGCCTTCCATAGGTTGCCTCTTGGGAAGTAAATCCCTTTCAAAAGCTGGCTCCATAAGGTAGAGGGAGATTATGCGAGTCTCCATGCTTGCTTGCCCAACATCGCCTTGTTAAAAGTGACAAGGTCTTTGAAACCCAAACCTCCGTCTACTTTCCTTGCTTTAAGAGTTTCCCACTTCTTCCAATGAATTCCGGACTTGGATGAGTTTTGTTTCCACCAAAAGGATGCAATCTTCTGCTCAGTGGCTTTGCACACTGAGATAGGGATCTTGAATATCGACATAGAATATTGGGGAAGTGCTTCTATTACTGTTTTTATCAAAGTCTCATTTCTCGCCTTAGATAACAATTTCTCTTTCCAGCCCTCCATCTTCATGTTTACCCTTGTCATAATCCATGTAAACATCTGTTTTTTAGTTTGACCCCAATCCAAGGGAATGCCCAAGTATTTCCCGATTTTCTCCATAACTGGTACTCTTAGTGTACACGTCATGTTGCTTTTAAGACTTTGTGGACAGCCCGCACTAAAGAAGAGCCCTGATTTGTTCAGATTGATTGCTTGTCCTGAACCAAAGCAATATTGATTTAAAATGTTCGCCAAATTCTGACAGTCCCCAACAGTTCCATCCAGAAAGAATATTGCATCATTAGCAAATAAGAGATGAGACAGGGTGGGGCAGTTTATATTTAGTCTTATCCCCTTTAAAGTTCCGTCCTCCACTACTTTGCTTAATAGGGAAGAGAGCATATTAGCCATGATTATAAATAAGTAAGGGATAGTGGATCCCATTGCCTGATTCCTCAAGATGGATGAAAGTAATGTAATGGTTCTCCATTGATTTTGACACTGAAAGTGACTATGGAAATACACTGCTTTACCAATGACACCCATTTCTCACCAAAACCCATTTTCAACATACATGCACATAAGAAATCACATTCCACTCTATCGTATGCTTTCTGTATATCCAGCTTGAGAATCGCCTGAAACTTCTGTTTCCTCTCCCTAATTCTCAGTTGGTAGAGGACTTATTGAACTATTAAGATGTTATCTTGAATTAGTCTTCCACTAACAAAAGCACTTTGTTTTGAGGCAATAAGATCCGAGAGCCAAGGCTTAAGGCGATTTGCCATTACCTTGGAGATAACCTTGTAACTGAAGTTACACAAGCTAATTAATCCAAAATGGGTAATACTTTCTAGACTAGAAACTTTAGGAATGAGAACAATATATGTTTTGTTGAGTTCGGGGTCAAGGCTGCCTAAATTGAAGAAATTGCTGACTAGCAGGTGAAGGTCATGCTGCATGTCCTCCTAGTGATGGTGGTAGAATTGGCCATTCATCCCATTGGGGCCTGGGGCATTGGCTGCACCTAAATTAAAAACCGCTTGCTTTACCCCCTCTAAGGTTATTGGCGCTTCCAAAGCTTCGTTCATCCCTTCTTGGGCAAGAGGAGGGCATTGGTCTAGAATCGGCTGGAAATTCCTATTGCCCATTGATTCATACAAAGATTGGTAAAAACTGGCAATGGGTTGCTTTTGTGCATTGGGTTCTCGACACCAATAATCATCCACTTTCGGCATTGAGATCTTGTTCCTTTGTCTACGCTGAACCGTAGTGGCGTGGAAGTATTTGTATTCCTGTCTCCCCATTTGAGCCAATTGATTCGAGACCTCATCCCCCAGTATAGTTCTTCTTGCCTCCACAAATTCTCAATATGCTCTTTGATGAATTTCACTTCCTTTATACTTGACTCCCTAACACCTGTTTTTGTGAGGTACATGAGTCTTCTTTTCAAAGACTCTATCTGGGTATAGGCATTGGAGAATCTCTTTTTGCTCTACACAATCAATGCTTCTATGATCTTTTTCAGCTTGCTCGCAAAATCTTCAACCATGTCTTCCTGATTCCATATCTTCTTCACTAACTCCTTGCATTCGGCCTCTTCCAACCAAAATGCATCAAATTTGAATTCCTTTTTCCCCTTGGTCAATATTGAGGAAAGTGTAAGGAGAATTGGGCTATGATCGAAACCTATCGCTGGTAAGGCATAAGCCTCTGCGTTAGGGAACAACACTCTCCAGTCAATGTTGCATAGGGCTTGTCTAATCTTTTCTTAATAAGAGCTTCCCCATCCCTGTTGTCGTCCAAGTAAATGCACACCCCTTGCTTTCAATCTCCATTAATGAGTAGCTATTCAGAAAATCGCGGACAGCAACTAACCTGTAGTGGTTCGCCTCTCTAATGCCTACCTTTTCCCAATGACACATAATTTCATTGAAGTCTCCAATACAAATCCATGGGAGGTGATTTGCTGAGCTTATAACTTGTATTTGCTGTCATAGCTAGAGTCTTTCCTGAAAGATTGTGGAGGCATGTAAAAAAGGGATACACATCATGTTCCTACTGTCTTGGTCCCTACAGGATACGTCCATGAACTCCTTTGAGCTATCTTCAACTACCACTTCCACTCCTTCGTTCCACAAAACAGCCAAACCACCGGCTATCCCTATAGGATCAACTATCACCGCTTGTTGAAATTGAAGTTGCCTCCTGACTCTGTCTACAACTATTTTTTTATTCTTAGTTTCCATTAGGAACACTAGGTTGGGTCTATCTTGAGCCACTAAGGCTCTGAGATACTGGATTGTCAAGGGTGTACTCAACCCTTGACAGTTCCAGCTCAAAAGCTTCATATATCCCCCGGTGGCTTATTAGGGCTAGCCACCAAAGCCCATTCCTTCATCCCAACCACCATCTGAATTGGTGTATCAAGTAGCAATTCCTCGTTAAGAGATTGATTGAGAAAGTCATGCAAGCCGCTTGAGTTGAGTCTTTTCTGTTTCTTCGACGTAGCCACCTTCTTAAAGGATTTGAGTCCGATTTATCTTTCCTCGAGGTTTTTCATTGTTTGCCCTCCCTAGCTGGATCAAATAGGATAATTTGGGTATCCTGCTTAGTCTTCCCCTTGAGCAAGTTAGGTTTCTCAGCTTGTTGATTGTCGCCCTTCGATTCAGTTGTTATAATCAGCTCCATGGATGTTCTAGCTTGCTGGTTAGCGCCTACAACTCCAATCACCCCCTTATCTTTAGTTCTTGGCACCTCCGGCTCTCCTAGGATAAGCTCTCTTGGTGTTTCCGGGATCATTTCTTAAATCCTTTGACACTAGAACCTGTTTATCATAGAAAATCTTCCAGTGAGGCCTGAATTCTCGTACTTCCACTTTCAGCCACCGCCCGCATTTGCCCACGATGTTTTCTTCAAGCCCCAATTCCTCATACGATATTTCTTTGCAGTAGGTTGCAAGATGCCCTATCCTTTCACATGAATAGCAATAATGTGGGAGTCTCTCATATCTAAAATCCACCTAGAGTTTCTTGTAACCTAAGTCCACAATAGTTCCTGATTTCAAATGGGAGGATAAGTCCAGGAATACCTTTGCTTTACCATTCTTATGAGGGCAGCCACCTCTCGACTCCAATTTCACCTCCAAGACTCTTCCTATTTTCCCCGCCACACTCTGAATCACTTCCTCTGTTAGTCTCCCTCGGGTAAGGCCTACCACATGAACCCAAAACGCGCAATGTGTGAATTCGTGATAATGCTCAGGAGTGTCTGGGTCCCCTTGCTGGAGGACCAATAAATTAGTCGAGAAGGACCAGTGGCCTGTTTCCAACACTCTCTTTTTATCCTCCATCAAATTAAAGGAAAATGAAAAGAACCCTGGCTCAATAAGCTCGCACTCTTCTGATTCGGTCTTCCACGCTTTCCTCAGCATGCTTAGAAAAGTTTGGAAGTTAACATTTTGGTTTTGAAAATAACTTCCCATACTACAAATGATCGCACCCCTTTTTTTCTTCGTTAATGTCTCCTTAATCGGCACTACATCATCTTTTGACCACAGATTCCCAAGTTTCCTATATAGGACAGCCAGGCGAACATTACTACCTACCTCACCTTCCATAGTTGAGGCTGGAAAGTTGGGGTACCGCTAGCAAATGAGCCCTCTGCAGCAGTCTACCCCTGCCTTTTAGGTTTTCTTTGTTGCGGGAGGGCAATTGCCCATAGAGCTTAATCCCACAAGAGAGTCGCACCCATCACTCTCCCTTCTCTGTTGCTGCCATTTCCAGAATCTTCACAGGATCGCACATGAAGACCAGTACCGATGACTTACTATGGATGCTGGGGTTGGATGGGTTGCGTGTAAAATTGATTGAAGGGGCTCGGGTGAAATGGGTTTAGGGGAAAAGTATGTGGGAAGGTTTAGAAGTGGTGAGGGTAAGTGAACACAGCTTGTGCAGGTAAAAGACGCCACCCTATTCCATTGATTAGGGCTTGAAGCAGGATCAGCTTGGGAGAAGGAGCATTTCGGATAGGGTAAAATGAGACTGAAGGGTGGAAAGGTTTAGGCGAGGAGGAAGAAGGGGTGGGTGAGAGTTAGGGTTTAGGGCATTGAAGGATTTTGGGGAAATCTATACCATGGGATTGGGAGAAGCTCCACCAAAGAGGGGAGAAGTCGGCAAAGCTATCTATTTCCTTTGAATCAGTCGTTAGTATGCTAGTTTGAAATGTTGCATTAGAAAACTCTAGTAATTGCGAGCCTACCCTAATTTTGTTATACCAAGGGAATCAATAGAAGGCTAATCGAACTCGAGCCAGAGAGGCCCTTAGTCGAACGCTGCCTGATGAGACCCGAGACCCCGAGAACCTATGCTTGCTTATATTTTTACTCAAATTACTTTTAGAGATTATAAATATTTTTATAAAAACTAATTTAGAGTTTCCGAACCCCATATTACAAGAAATCGGCCGAAAGGGGTCGTGCACGTCCTTCAAGACAGATTACGCATCCACATAAGCCAAGTAATAAAATGCCTTTGTCATTCAAATGATAAATGAATGAGATATGTGTGCTGAAAGTCTTAAAACTTATCAAAAAAGTGCAATTGAGTCCTAAAACTTACAAAAAATGCAATCAAATCCTAAAACTTGTCAAATTAGTATAATTGAGTGCTTTCGTTAACTCTGTCCATTTAGACTAACAAAAAACGCTAACACGGCTTTTTTTAATATTTTCTCACTCTTATGTGGCAATGATGTGGAACACAAGGCTAAAACAACATCATTTTGGATTAAATTCTAATTTTTTAACCAAAATATTAATTAAATAAAATAAAAAGAAATATTTAAAAAAACACAACAAAGGAGCCAAGGGCAAGGCTGGCAGGTTCTCGCTGCCGCCACCGCCCTCGTTGCCGAAAAGGGTCGACGGGGGCTTAGTGAGGGCCAACAAGGGTCGTTGGGCCTCGCCCAACTATGGTGGCCCTTGGCAAGGCCCCGTCGACCCATTCTAACGATGGGGGCGGTGGTGGCAAGGGCCAGCTACCCTTGCCTATAATTTTTTAAAAATACATTTTTTTTATTTTCTATTTTATTTAACTAAGATTTTGGTTAAATAAATTAGAATTTAATCCACGTCATCATCTTGTTGGGAGAGAAAATATTAAAAAAATCTATGATAGCATTTTCCGTTAGTCTAAATAGACGGAGTTAAAGGAAGGTCAATTGTACCAATTTAACAAGTTTTAAGACTTAATTGCACTTTTTGTAAGTTTTAGAACTCAATTACACTTTCGTGACAAATTTTAAGATTTCCAGTGTACATATCCCTAAATGAATTATAAAGAACTTATTTAAAATGTGATATCAAAAGGGTGTCGTGGGGCGTTGATCCTTTCCATGTGTTATCAAAGCCCTGGAGCTTTTTTTTTTTTTCGCAAGCAAACCGTCACCTTCACACGTCATCCTAGATACGTCATCCTAGATAGTTCATTTTTTCTAAAATTATTTAGGATTCTAGGGTCTAATCAGTCTAGGTTATGAAAATTGATTGATGGCGAGTCCTTTGTCTTGAAAACTCAAAACTTGATTTTTGTACGTTGCCCTCAACAAAGGATTAGAGAAGATCTAAGGACCCATGAGACGTAACAAATGCGTCATTGTTTACTCATCAAATCATACTCTATCAACGTCCTAAAAATCTCTTAATCTATTTAAATAACTTGTAAAATTAGCCAGCTTGCTTACATCTGATTTGTAATGTACGAAATACTTTAATGATAGAAGTTTCTGCCTGGTGATTAACGGTTTTCAAATCTAAATCTCTATTATATCCCACCATTGTTAGGAAAATTGAACATGAGTAGATGATGCTACATCTATATATATATTTTTCAGTTTTAGCAGTAAAGTGATGTCCGGTGAGTTTTCGCGTACTTCATCTGGTTTACCTCCTTTGGCAATCTTAAGGGTGCACTCCTCGAACTTCAGCTTGGCACATTGTGGATTTTACTTATAGAGTGCTCTAACAAGATTTGACCTAAGACCGCAAAAGAGGAGTAACTACTATAACAAGTCTACTTAACATGTTAATCAAGTCTGTTCCTAAAGGAGAAACTCCTCTAATTGTAAATATAAACAAGTTATATCATCCGTTCAAAAGAATGGAAAAGATGTAGAAAGTAAAAATAAGTGGAAAGGATTAAAATTCACACTGTATATTTATGATTCAAGCAAAAGATGTGCAACTGTAGATTAAAATTGTAAATTTGATTAGTCAAATTAAAGGGGCATTATATTCTCATTAGAGCAATGATTATCAAAATTATTCTCTCTTCTCTCTATTTCATGCAAGAGCTATTTGTTCATATACTTACTTTCCATCCACTTTCTTTAATGGCCTTTTTTTTGCCGATCCGGTTCTTCCGCCACCACAAACCTTAGTTAGATTCAAGCATGATACACTTTTTCGTTATTGGGAAAACCCAAGTACTCTCTTTTGATTTCTTGGAACCAGCTCTCGAAAATCTTTTTCATTTTGGAAGATAGAGGAGCGAAACAATCGACCAATTAGTATTGGAAGACCCAAAGATTCTTCATATGTATCATTTCTGATTCCAATGGATATTATAGATATAGGAAGAAGCCCTGACAGTGTCACGCCCCGAACCCCAACGGGCTCGCGACACCCCTCGATGGTCGATCATTGAACGCGACGTCCCAGGACGCGTCGCCGACCCAAACGAAACACCCAACGATAAAAGCAAGCGGAAGCGAAATAGAAACAACCCAGACAATAGACAATGACAACGGGATAGCATAGGCACAAATCAACAAACGCATATTATAAAACTGACAGTCACTTACAACATTAAATCTAGGTTACTAGCTTCAAGGCCACATTTAACAAAAGGGGGCGGCGGTTGGGTAGCCTACTTCACTATACACAAAGGGGGTATCCAAAAGATGAACGGGGCATCAGATGCCCAAGTACTCCTGGTCTCTGGACCGCACGCGACGACTAACCGTCATTTCCAAAACCTGAAAATGTTTAACAACGGGAATGAGATAAATCTCAATAAGCAGACCCCTAAACCCCACATAGGCCAATGCATACCCAGACAAGTTCAGCATGCAATCTAACCGATTACATAAATATAATTCACATAAATGGACTTACCTCGCCATCCAATCACATGCCCACACTGCACATTAGTCAAATCATGATAATGCAATAATATCCCAAAAGTCCATCACAATCACTCGAACGCCATACACGCGTACGTTCACCCAATTCATCCATGCACAAAACACATGCGCATCCATCCAACTTTTTCACGACCCGGGTCAACACCCCACAGGTCAGCCCTCCGATCAATTCGGGCTCTGTCCCGGGTCAACACCCCACAGGACCTTTCATAAACAAACGTTCACATGACTCGGGTCAACACTCCACAGGTCAGCCCTCCGATCAATTCGGGCTCTGTCCCGGGTCAACACCCCACAGGACCTTTCAAAAACAAACTTTCACACGACCCGGGTCAACACCCCACAGGTCAGCCCTCCGATCAATCCGGGCTCTGTCCCGGGTCAACACCCTACGGACCTTTCAAAAACAAACTTTCACACGACCCGGTCAACACCCCACGTGCCGCCTCCGATCAATCCGGGCTCTGTCCCGGTCAACACCCACGGACCTTTCAAAAACAAACTTTCACACGACCCGGTCAACACCCCATAGGTCGCCCTCCGATCAATCCGGCTCGTCCCGGTCAACACCCCCAGGACCTTTGGACAATCACATACGCCACAATCACATACGCCACGTGATTCAATCAATTTCCACGCCATATTCAAGCTTCAATAACATTAAATCAACTCACCCACGATCAGCCCGCGTGCCACAATTCATCCATTACTCTAGCACATTAAACCCCATCTACCATTGCAAGCCCGAGTCCATATGATATGCTTTAAATCAACCCTGAATAATTAACGCGATTCATCGCCAAGCAAATATTGTATCACACACGAACAATCCATAATCGCAGCATAAATTCCAACATCAACGGCCCCCTAACTCAGCACCAAAATCGGCCCTAAATTGCCACGATTCAATCCACGTTCCGACCCTACTCACTCACCCCTAACCAGCCCACATCTCAGCCACCAAATCGCGCTAAACGACCAACGAATCGGCCCGAACAGCCCCTAATCAGCCGCAAATCCCATACTAAACAACCCCTAAACAAGTCTAATAATACACAAAGTCCTAGACAAGGTTTAGGGTGTCGCTTACCTCGACTTGAGCAAGAAAACGAGGCTGGACAGCGGGGAAAATCGTCGGGACAGCCGCAGCGGCGGCGATCGGCGAGGCTCTCGGCCACGGCTGGGCGACAGCGGCGGCAAGGGAGGAGCTCCGGCCGAGGCGGCAGCAGCTCGGCGGCGGTGGGGCGAGCGAGGGGCCTCGCCGAACAGCAGCTCCCGGCGGCGCGACGACTCACGGCGGCGACGAGGCTAGACGATTCCGCGGCTTAGGGAGGGGGAAGGGACACGGCCAGAGAGAGGGGGAGAAATGGGGCGGCTGGACAGCTGGGCGAGGCGGCAAATCCGCGCCGGAACAGTAACGGCGACGGCGGAGCTCCCCTAGCGGAAGGCCTCTCACGGCCAAAACAGAGAAGGAGAGAGGGGGAGGAGGCTCACGGGGCGGAGAGGTGAGGAGGGGGGTTGCCGGCTGGGGTGAGACGGATGGTGGCCCACGGCGACGACACCGGCGAACAGCGGCGGCCGGGCACGAAGGGCAGCAGCGGCGGGAAGAAGTCCAGAACAGGGGAACGCTTCGGGGGAGAGAAAAACAGGGGAAATGGGGAACCGGGGGTCTCGCCGGAGCAAGCACACAGCAACGGCGGCGACGGGCCAGATGGACGGACAGACGACGCGCGGCGGAAGGACGAGCTGCGGCGTCCGCTGGTTCGGGCGGAGACGGCACCCGCGTGCAGCTCAGGCGAAGCTGCCGCGAGACGCGGCGGTGCGGCGACGGTGCAAGGAGGACGGCGGCGTCGGCTACTGGTAGGGTGGCGTCGGGCGGAGCTGGATGGGCGATCGAGCAGCAGCCGGCGAGCAGAGCAGGAACGAAGCAGAACCAGGCGAGTTCGGGGGAGGAAGAAGGAAGAAGAAGAAGAGAAAGAAAGAAGAAAAGAAAAAGAAAGAAAGAAAAGAAAAGAAGAGAGAGAGAGTAGGCGGGAGTTGGTGAGCTGAGGGGACGTCTGCATGGCAGACGTGCGCGGTCAGAGGGGGGAAGCGTGCGCGCGGAGGAGAGAGAGAGAGAGAGATAAATAAAAGAAAATAAATTTCATTCAAATATTAATTGCGATCCGATGGCCCAAATTCAAAATCGAAAACGATCTACCGGTCCAAAATAACCCTCGAATATAATAAGGGACAAAGGCCAAATTAATTAAACCAAACTATAACGAGGGAGGTCTACTAGCCCAAATTCGTACCCGGTCGAAAATTCACTTTTTCACTATTCCTGACAATCTCGATGCTGGCCACAACAATATCGACACCGTCCAATTTATTTCGTCCCGAAACTCCCGAAAATCGACTGCCAAGTTTTGGAGTCTAAATAACGGCCAAATTCGATCGAGTGCGATTCTAGCGAAATCTCTATTTTAAAAAAAACAAGAACCCGAGAGTGATCAGTTCCCGGGCGAGATTCTATTATAAGCGCACTGACGAATTACACGTTTTATAAATCCCAAAAATGGGCCGAAATTCGGGATGTTACAACTCTTCCCTCTTACAAAAATTTCGTCCTCGAAATTTACAATCCAACCCAACTATTCAAACAAATGGGGGTATTGATGTCGCATCAACTCTTTGCTTTCCCATGCTGCACCTTCGGTTCCATGGTGCTCTCAAATCACGTTGACCATTTCGACTAACTGCTGAACTAACTCGGGACTCGTGATGCTCCTTTCACCCACTTCATTCCAACAAACCAGCATTCTACAAGCTCTGCCATACAACGCTTCAAACAGTGCCATTCTGATACTCTGCTGATAGCTATTGTTATAGGCAAACTCAACCAAAGGCAACTGTTCTTCCCAACTGCCCTTAAAATCCAATACATATGCTCGCGGCATATCTTCCAAAGTCTGAATCGTCCTCTCAGACTGGCCATCTGTTTACGAATGATAGGCCTTGCTAAAATGTAACTTTGTTCCTAATGCCGTGTGAAGACTTTTCCAAAAAGCGGCAGTAAATTTAGGACCACGGTCCGAAGTGATCGTCACTGGTACCCCATGGAGACGGACTATATGTCGCACATACAAATCGGCATACCTTTCCAAGGCGAAATCTTTTCGCACCGGTAGAAAATATGCTGATTTTGTCAACCGATCAACTATCACCCAGATCGAATCATGACCCCTCTGACTTCTCGGCAATCCCATTACAAAGTCCATTGTGATGTATTCCCATTTCCACTCAGGGATTTCCAATGGCTGCAACATTCCACCCGGCTTGCAATGTTGCGCCTTAACTTGTTGGCATGTTAAACACTTAGCCACATGCTTGGCCACGTCCACTTTCATGCCGTTCCACCAATAATGTTGCTGTATATTCTGATACATTTTCGCGCTACCCGGGTAAATACTATAATTACTACGGTGAGCTTTTGACAAAATCCCCTCCTTAAGCTCGGCATCACAGGGTACACTCAACCGTCCACGGAACTTCAAAAGCCCATCCTCGGATACCTGAAAATCCGATTTCCTTTTTGTGGCATCCATATTCAAAATCTTCTGAATCTCCGGGTCCGTCGATTGTAAAGCCTTAATCTTAGTCTGTATTTCTGGTTCAATCCTCAATGCTGCGAGCAGACTCGAGACATGACTTACTTCAAACTTAAATTCCGAATCCCGAACTCCCTCCAATAGAGTCCACTCCTTGACCATCATATGCGCAATGCTCAATTTCCGGCTCAGTGCATCCGCTACCTTATTAGCTTTTTCAGGGTGGTACATAATATCGCAGTCGTAGTCCTTAAGGAATTCCATCCAACGACACTATCTCATGTTCAATTCCTTTTTGGGAGAATAAGTACTTTAAACTTTGATTGTCCGTATAAATCCGAACTTCTCCCTACACAAATAATGCCTCCAAATCTTAAGGGCGAAGATAATCGCGGCTAATTCTAAGTTGTGCGTCGGATAATTCAGCTCGTGCGGTCTCAATTGTCGCGTTGCGTATGCCACTACTCTTCCGTATTGCATTAGCATGCATTCTAATCCTCTTAGCGACGCATCACTGTAGATCTCATAACCTCCCGGTCCTGACGGGATTGTCAATACTGGCGCGGCTATCAACCTCTGCTTTAACCCCTGAAAACTCCTTTCGCACTTATCGTCCATTCACATTCCATTTCCTTCTTTAGCAAACGCGTCCACGGTGTAGCTAACACTAAAAACCTTTTTACGAAACGTCTGTAATAACCTACCAGACCCAAGAAACTCCGAACCTCGATTACCATTGTCGGTCTTGGCCAATTCATGACAACTTCGATCTTTGTCGGGTCCACTGCAATTCCTTCCCCGGGTATCCTATGTCCTAAGAACGCCACCCGATGAAGCCAGAATTCGCACTTATTAAACTTAGCGTAGAGTGCGTGTTCCCTTGAGGTCCGTAGAACCTTTTTCCAAATGTAACTCACACTCGGCGGAACTCTTTGAGTATACCAAGATATCGTCTATGAATACGATTACAAACTGATCCAGAAATTCCTTAAATACTCGATTCATTAAATTCATAAACACAGCAGGGCGTTAGTCAATCCCAAATGGCATCACCGTAAACTCATAGTGTCCATACCTCGTCCTAAATGCCGACTTCGTCACGTCCTCCTTCTTGATCCTCAATTGGTGATAGCCAGTGCTCAAATCAATCTTAGAAAATACTGACGCCCCTTGTAACTAGTCGAACAGGTCATCTATCCTTGGCAACGGTACTTATTCTTAATGGTCACCTGATTCAATTGTATGTAGTCAATACACAATCTCAATGATCCATCCTTTTTCCTCACGAATAACACTGGCATTCCCCATGGAGACGCACTCGGGCGAATGAAACCTTTATCCAATAACTCCTGCATTTGAACCTTCAATTCCTTCAATTCTGGCAGCGACATCCTATAGGGCACTTTCGAAATTGGTTCCATCCCTAGGGCCAACTCAATCACAAACTCCACTTCACTATCAGGTGGCAATCCCGGCAATTCCTGAGGAAAAACATCGGGAAGATTACACACCTCGGCTATGTCCTTTAGCCTTGGTTCCTCAACCAACTAGTCAGCCACAAATAATTATCTTTCTATACCTCAAAGACAAAGCTCAATCTATCCAATTTCAATCCAACAGTCACCCAAAAACAAATCACATCGGTTCTTTACAAAATCTGAAATTTCCAAGCAATACTCATCCTTCCAAACCCGTCCAAGAATATCATCAGTAATCCATAAATCCTTAAACCGATTGCGCCTATTCACCATAAAATTGATTATAAGTCTTTCATGATCACTGAAGCAATAACTTCAAAATCATCTCCTATTGCACCAAATATCGTCACATAATGCATCTAGACTTTCAAGGCACATTCCACGCTTCTTTTCCAACCACAACATACACTTTTCCTTACGTCCTTAGCCGATTCTGATTAATCTTCAGGGCAGCTCTCGCTTAATGTCCTACCTGCGATCGCTGTGATTGCATCAGTGGTCTAATCTATCGGTTAGCAATTTCTCACTCGATGACCTTGCTGTCCACATCAACAATATGCTCCACTTATACCTTGGCAATGGCTATTTCTATGCCCCTTTCCACAAGACCGACATGCAGCGTTGGAGTAGTAGTTCGGCTTCCCAAAGTTCTTTCTTACTAGAGGGACAAATCTCCAATTCTCTGTCATAAACTTCTTCCTAAGTTCCAATTGTCCCTAACCGGCGCATACCACGATCCAGAAACGGCAGCCCCTTTCATTCATATCCATTTCACCCATCGAGCCCTCTCATACGGCTCATTGTAATCCCTTAAGACTCAAGAGTACTAACTGACTGCGGAGTTCCGGTTTCAATCCATCCCGAAACCTCCTTGTCCTATCCACATGGTCCTTGACCATCTTTGGTGCATACTTAGACAACCTTACCAACTTGACCTCGTACTGATCGACTGACATCCGATTTTAGCGAAACTGAAGAAACTCTGTCTTTTTCTGTTCTCGCGCACTCTCCGAAAAGTACTTCCCATTGAAAGCCTTGACCAAAGCACTCCAATACTTCAAAGCCCTTTTTTTTTTAAACTCTTATAACCAAAGTGACGTAGCCTCAGGGTCACTTTTCCCATCGAACCTTGCAGGTTTAAATTTCAAAAATTTTCCAACCAACCAACGCATATATCTGACTGCATTAACTTGCCCTGGACCTTAATTCCCAACATTTCCATTATGTCCATGATTCCCGTTATTTCCATTGGCGGCGACAATAGCGGCCTCCACATTAGTAGCAACAGTAGCATTTCGCTCCTCAGTTTGCCTTCCCATTAAAATTCCAACTTCCTCGAGTGCCCTCAAAATCTCATCCCATCTGGGATCGTCTGCAACTCCAGCTTGCGGACCGATAGGACCTCGACCTCGGCCTCGACCTCGACCTCGACCTCGACTACTCATACTCACAGGGTTCGCACCACCCACTTACCTGCTATAATTCCCCTCGGGAATTAAAGACCTAGGCCAACTATACCAGTCTAAAGCCCTAGGTAGCGAATCACCACAATTTACTTAGCAGATAGTCAATCACAAACAACACCCAATCACAACCAATAGGGTTCGTGCACTTACCTCAAGTCCTGACGCACCTGCATCTCACATATTATTGCATAAAATCACTCAGCAATCACAATCACGCAGTCTGGAGTACGCATGGCCCACAAGTCTCCCTAACTGGCTACCCCAAAGTCATCGCTCCTTATCACTCCAGGCTTCGACCATCTTGGTTCGAGCTGACCTTGCTCTGATACCAAATCAACAGGGATGTCACGCCCGAACCCCAACGGGCTCGCGACACCCCTTGATGGTCGATCATTGAACGCGACGTCCCAGGACGCGTCGCCGACCCAAACGAAACACCCAACAATAAAAGCAAGCGGAAGCGAAATAGAAACAACCCAGACAATAGACAATGACAACGGGATAACATAGGCACAAATCAACAAACGCATATTATAAACCGATAATACTTACAACATTAAATCTAGGTTACTAGCTTCAAGGCCACATTTAACAAAAGGGGCGGCGGTTGGGTAGCCTACTTCACTATACACAAAGGGGGGTATCCAAAAGATGAACGGGGCATCAGATGCCCAAGTACTCCTGGTCTCTGGACCGCACGCGACGACTAACCGTCATTTCCAAAACCTGAAAATGTTTAACAACGGGAATGAGATAAATCTCAATAAGCAGACCCCTAAACCCCACATAGGCCAATGCATACCTGCACAAGTTCAAGATGCAATCTAACCGATTACATAAATATAATTCACATAAATGGACTTACCTCGCCATCCAATCACATGCCCACACCGCACATTAGTCAAATCATGATAATGCAATAATATCCCAAAAGTCCATCACAATCACTCGAACGCCATACACGCGTACGTTCACTCAATTCATCCGTGCACAAAACACATGCGCATCCATCCAACTTTTTCACGACCCGGGTCAACACCCCACAGGTCAGCCCTCCGATCAATCCGGGCTCTGTCCCGGGTCAACACCCCCACAGGAACTTTCATAAACAAATGTTCACATGACCCGGGTCAACACCCCACAGGTCAGCCCTCCGATCAATTCGGGCTCTGTCCCAGGTCAACACCCCACAGGACCTTTCAAAAACAAACTTTCACACGACCCGGGTCAACACCCCACAAGTCAGCCCTCCGATCAATCCGGGCTCTGTCCCGGGTCAACACCCCACAGGACCTTTCAAAAACAAACTTTCACACGACCCGGGTCAACACCCCACAGGTCAGCCCTCCGATCAATCCGGGCTCTGTCCCGGGTCAACACCCCACAGGACCTTTCAAAAACAAACTTTCACACGACCCGGGTCAACACCCCATAGGTCAGCCCTCCGATCAATCCGGGCTCTGTCCCGGGTCAACACCCCCCAGGACCTTTGGACAATCACATACGCCACAATCACATACGCCACGTGATTCAATCAATTTCCACGCCATATTCAAGCTTCAATAACATTAAATCAACTCAGCCACGATCAGCCCGCGTGCCACAATTCATCCATTACTCTAGCACATTAAACCCCATCTACCATTGCAAGCCCGAGTCCATATGATATGCTTTAAATCAACCCTGAATAATTAACGCGATTCATCGCCAAGCAAATATTGTATCACACACGAACAATCCATAATCGCAGCATAAATTCCAACATCAACGGCCCCCTAACTCAGCACCAAAATCGGCCCTAAATTGCCACGATTCAATCCACGTTCCGACCCTACTCACTCACCCCTAACCAGCCCACATCTCAGCCACCAAATCGCGCTAAACGACCAACGAATCGGCCCGAACAGCCCCTAATCAGCCGCAAATCCCATACTAAACAACCCCTAAACAAGTCTAATAATACACAAAGTCCTAGACAAGGTTTAGGGTGTCGCTTACCTTGACTTGAGCAAGAAAACAAGGCTGGACAGCGGGGGAAATCGTCGGGACAGCCGCAGCGGCGGCGATCGGCGAGGCTCTCGGCCACGGCTGGGCGACAGCGGCGGCAAGGGAGCTCCGGCTGAGGCGGCAGCAGCTCGGCGGCGGTGGGGGCGAGCAGGGGCCTCGCCGGAACAGCAGCAGCTCCGGCAGAAGCGCAGCGACTCACGGCGGCGACGAGCTAGACGATTCCGCGGCTTAGGGAGGGGGAAGGGACACGGCCAGAGAGAGGAGGAGAAATGGGGCGGCTGGACAGCTGGGCGAGGCGGCAGATCCGCGCCGGAACAGTAACGGCGACGGCGGAGCTCCTCCAGCGGAAGGCCTCTCACGGCCAAAACAGAGAGGGAGAGAGGGGGAGGAGGCTCACGGGGCGGAGAGGAGAGGAGGGGGGTTGCCGGCTGGGGTGAGACGGATGGCGGCCCACGGCGACGGCACCAGCGAATAGCGGCGGCCGGGCGCGGCGGGCAGCAGCGGCGGGAAGAAGTCCAGAACAGGGGAACGCTTCGGGGGAGAGAAAAACAGGGAAAGGGGAACCGGGGTCTCGCCGAGCAAGCAATAAAGAACGGCGGCGACGGGCCGATGGACGGGCGTACACGCGCGCGCGGAAGGACGAGCCGCGGCGTCCGCCGGTTCGGGCGGAGACGGCACCCGCGTGCAGCTCAGGCGAAGCTGCCGCGAGACGCAGCGGCGCAGCGACGGTGCAAGGAAGACGGCGGCGTCGGCTACTGGTAGGGTGAAAAAAAACAAGAACCCGAGAGTGATCAGTTCCCGGGCGAGATTCTATTATAAGCGCACTGACGAATTACACGTTTTATAAATTCCAAAAATGGGCCGAAATTCGGAATGTCACAGACAGAGATTTTTCTTTCGACCATATTTCGATTGTAAGCTATTTACGATTGAATGCCTAGGGACTAAGAATCAAAAGAAGGACGTGATATCCAGCGATAAGCTTAAGATGCTGTAACTCACGCTAACATAATTTTCTAAATTAAAAACCATTTTATTACGTTTTAGATCCTCCCCCATGCAGCCACGGCTCCCATCGCTAGTCAATTTAGATAATCTAACCAAAATCATTAGAGAGAAGGGCCTAATACCCTAAAATACCTCAAACTTTAGCTTTTGTCCCAATTTTACCTTTTGTCTCCTAAAAAACCTCCAACTTGAGGTCATGTTCCAATTCTACCATAAATTTTTTTTTGTCCCATAAAAAATCATCAACTTTAGGTCATGTCACAATTTTTCCATAAACTTTTTTTTGTCCTATGAAAAACCCCTAACTTTAGGCTTGTCCCAATTTTAACGCCCAGTCCCAATTTTACCCTAAAATTTTTACATTCTTATAAAAAACCACAAACTTTTACTTGAGTCACAAATCTACCCACATTGACCCTCCTTCCAAAATTTCACATTGAAAATCGAGAGATGGAGAATTCCCGAGCACGAGTTGTTCGAGTGTCTCGAGTGCGAGCTCTCTGACCACCAAAGATGGAACATTCCCAAGCAGGAGAGATTTACGAGCGCAAAATCATTAAGGGCAATTTTGACGAATGGTTGATGGAGAGCAAATTTGGGACTCAAGTAAAAGTTAATGATGTTTTATAAGACAAAAAAATAATTATAGTGAAATTAAAACTGGACCTAAAGTTGGGAATTTTTATGAGAAAAAAAAAATTAGGGTAGAGTTGGTAATGAACCCAAAATTGATGGTTTTTTATGATACAAAAAAGGTTTATGGTCGAACTGGGATCGATTTAAAGCTGGGGATTTTTTGTGGGACAAAAACAAGTTTAAGGTAAAATTGGGACAAAATCTAAAGTTGAAGGTTTTTGATAAGACAAAAGGTAAAATTGGGACAAAAGCTAAAGTTTGAGGTTTTTTAGGGTATTAGGCCTAGAGAGAAGAGACTTTTTTTCCCATAGCGAAGAATGCGAGTTGTACCGATACGAGCAAAATACAAAAGAATCATTGTAACAATATTCGCATAGATTTTAATAGAATCATTTAAAAATGGTTGATGAGCTATTGTACTCCAGATTGATTCTTAAAGTGATCTTCTCTGCCAGTGCAACATTTGAGAGTATAACAAGTATTCCACCTAAAGGATAAGTGTATTGGAAGCCCTAACACTTATCAAAAAAATGCAATTGAGTCCTAAAACTTTCAAGAATTGCAATCAAGTCCTAAAACTTTTAAAAAATGCAATCATCATAGGGACTTGATTGGACCAATTTAACAAGTTTTAAAACTTCGATTACACTTTTTGAAAGTTTTAAGACTCGATTACACTTTCATAACAAGTTTTAGGGCTTAATTCCACTTTTTAAAAGTTTTAGAACTTAATTGCACTTTCGTAACAAGTTTTAGTACTTCCAATGCGCTTCTCCCTCTAACTAATGCTATTCCTTTTCTTTTGTAAATATTATTCGAGAAGGTGCAAACAATGTTTTAGGTCCTGCTATCTCTAACGCAGAAAGCGTAATATCTATTATGTTACAATCTTGATTTATTATGATTTCTATCGACAAGTAATGTGCCTAAAACTAAGTTGCACAAACCTTTAACTCATTGAAAACATGCGGGTTCAATATCGAAGATGACGAGCCACTGTGCGAGGCATGCTAACATTGTGTTGTCTACTCATGATTACTCTCTTCAAGGTTTCAAGTAGTACCACTAAGGGGGTATTTGGTTTAGCTTTGGAAAGGGGCTTTAAGCCTCGAAAGCCCATTCCCAAAATGCTGGGATGTTTGGTTCATCATTTGACCTAGCATTTGGCCAATGCTAGCATTCCAAATGTTGAAAGCCCAAAGCTAATCCAAACCAGCCTTGGGCTTTCAGCCTTTGCTAAATGCTACTGTTCATGCATCACTGTTCATCTTCTTCGGCGAGGGAGGGCGACCGGCGCCTGGATCACGCCGGCGAGAGGCCGGCGAGGTCGCACGACCCAGGCGACGGCCGCCGGAGGTCGCACGACCCAGGCACCGCCGGCCAGGGTCGCGCCGCGGCCAGTGGTCGCGCCGCCGGTCACGCAACCTAGGCGACGGCCGCCCGAGGTCGCGCGACCGAGGCGACCGCCACCCGAGGTCGCGCGACCTCAGGCGACCGTCGCCTGGGTCGTGCGACCCCCGCTGAGGGTCGCCTGGCCTCGGGCGACGGCCGCCCGACCTCGGGCGACGGCCGCCGACGCCAGATCTATCTCACCGGCGACCGTAGGCCATCGCCGGCGGCCGGCTTCGGCGATGGGTAGGTTAGTTTTCTTTTTTAAATAAATAAGATAATTCTCAAAGTCCATTTGCAAAAAAAAATTCACCAAACACTATATTTTGACCAAAGTAGCTTTGCAAAATATTTTTACCAAACACCATTTGCATTTCCCCAATGGGCTTTCACCCAAAGGTATTTGCATTCCCCCAAATAGCATTTTTAAAGTTGAACCAAACAGGCCCTAAGTGCACCACCCATGGGTTCTCTGTCATGGTGTCCCGGTTTACAGACTTTGATTTGTTAATGATCTTTGGAACATGGGTGTAAGAGAATTCTGAACAGCAAGGTTGGCTGGTTCAGAATCTGGCATCCGGTAAGAGATACAAACTTAAAAACTGCAATCCAGATTATAGTTTCGAGCTGGTTTCCTTCACAATTGGTAGAACTTGTCAGTTCGCATAGGCCACGATATTCGCTCAATGTATCAGAAGAGGAGATTGTTTTCGCATTCACAAAATCATCGAAGAAACAAACATATGAAATGAATGATGAATTGAAAAGAAGCTCATCAGATGACTCGAGCACAGTCACCTGCATCACATATCAATACTGCTGTTTCTTGGTTCAGTTCGCTTGCCAACTTAGGCTGGCGCTTGGAGTACTCTCCCCTGACAAATGATGCAGCTTCTGCAGCTTTATTGGCGTCGACAAATGCAAGACAGCATCCTCTAAATCCAGCGCCACTGAATCGTGCCCCGAACACACCGGGAGCCCTAAGAAGAATTTCATACAATTGTATGAGCGGTTCGGCACCTGAGCAATTTCAACACTAGGGTCAGTGCTTTATAAATCAGGGCTCAGAGCATATTAAGATCCAACATGATCCACACACATACACACAGGAGACAGAACCTATTAAGGGAGCTCCTTCATATTATCTGATCAGCTAGATCTATTTCAGTGACGTGGTGAAAAATTGATTAGCTGTTTCAACGAGGAAGGACAACGCAGGAGAAGACAATGAAAGAACAAAAAGCATCAAGGGCTCCAATGTGTTCATAAAATTAGCCACTGGTGGTGGATGTCAAGAAGTTTCACATCAACATCCCACATTTGCTACCTGTTGTCTCATCAAGATTTGGAAGCCAGAGCCCCGTTGTGGCTGACACATACCAAAGACCCATCAAAATAGTTGAAATGCCTTTAGAACTTGTTAGGTAACAAAAGTAACTCATGACAAGGATGGCAAGAAAATGAAAGTTAGTAGTTGAGCTTCTCTAAATTACGTCTCACAGCTGCCTATTACTCCTTCCCACTGGACTAGTAGATAACGACCCCCAAAATCCAGCAATGTTAGCTATATCAAGCACTGCAAACGAGCCATAAACTCCAAACTAAAAAAGGGTGGCTAGCATTGTTCCCAGTAAGAAATATGCCAATAGCAACAGCAGCAGCAGCAACTAAAACACCAACTAAAGCCTCTTCCCAGATACCAACGTAATTTCACCCAAAAAAAAAGAGTACTCTTTGCTGTCAATGTAATTCCTATCGGCTCATACATCATCAGTTCAGAACTGTATGAGGTAACTTAATGCCGCTGGTGAAAATTAGTTACATACCACATTCATAATTCCGAATTGAACTTAAACCGGATGCTGAGATTAGCTCTCCGAATTTTTTCATGTCTCCTGTAGCCCAAGTTTCAATTCCTGCAGTAAATGTGGGATGTCTGCCTATAAGCTTATACAGCATATGAACAGGAAATCAAGACGACAATGGAAATACATCCAAAAGAAATAGAAAATTGTTTGGAGCAGTGATACCTTTCAGAACGCGCATATTCTCTGAAAAATAATGCTCAGCTCTTTTAGCTAGGTTTGTTTCTAATTTATGCTGCGGGAAGAAAATGATGTTTGTCAAGTTAGTTGGTGAATGCTAAATGAATTTCAATACATGATAGTCACATAACATGAGCACATCTTGAATATTATCTTCTTCTATTTTTCGAAGAATCTATGCCTGGGATATGCCTGCAGTTAAAGCAACTGTTCAATCAAAATATAATGAGCTAAAGTATCTAAGATCTTCATCTTAGTTCCAGAAGATAAGCACATCCATGTGCAAACACGAGCTTTGTGTAGAAAGAAGGAAGGTCAACAAAAGCGTGAGACAGGTTACATTACCGAACAAACAGTAGACATTGATGAAGCCAAAGTACCTTATAAGCTTCGTAAACTTCAGGATGAACTGCTTGGTGAGGAAAAACACATTAGCCCAGTTATCAACTCATTAAAGAACTATCAATTTTGACGAGTGGTCAAATACTTGCCATCAGACAGGACAGGCTCCGTTTTGCCATTTCCAGAAGCACTGTTAATTAAGAAAAAGTAGTATTACACAATGGAAAAAGTATATTGCAAACAGAGTACTTCTAGGTGATGAATATGATGTTAAAGGTGTGATTAGCTCATACAGAGGTGTCATTGTAACGAGGACTTAAATAATTAGCCAAGCAAGAAAATTCAAATCACATCCACAACACAAGCAAATGGCCAATTTATTAATCTCATAATCTGCACCGCCTCAATACATGGTAGTATAACGACCAATACCAATAGTAAAAGCCAAATGACATTGGTAAAATTTTGTGGGACTATTGCCAATTGATGTAAAAGTTTAAATAACTAGACAATACCTGTTTTATCTTTAAACATTGTAACATCCTCCTTCATGCACAAACAGGTATTTGATCAAAAACTAAAAATGGAAACTAATTATTTTGAGGAAGCAAATAAAAGACCTAGATTCATTTAAAAGTATAAACTCTTGCCCTCACATCATACTATTAACCATTCTTCCTAAAACTTTAAGTTGGGAAACAGATATGCAAAGTACATACTTTTTAACCCCCATTATGTGTAAGCCAGACCTCACATGCTAAGAGCCTGTTTGTTTAGACATAAGAATAAGTAGAAAATAATTTTTTGCTTTCCTGCCAAAATCTAAAATGTCTTTCGAATTTCTAAAACTTATGAAAAAATTATATTTTAATCTGCATATCAACATGTGAGTATCATCAAAGTTTAAGGAGTTTTGGACTTAAAAAGGTCAAAGTGTGTGAGCTGCAAGATATAGATTAAGCAAAAAATGTGACGTAAAAGTTTTAAAATAGGCCCTAAAACAAGAAGTGGAAGCAACCATTTTGACAAGACAATTGGAGACAAGAATATAATGAATTCAATGACAGGAAAACCAATAGAATAATGGTTGAACGCAGGATTATATTTCTTGACTTGTCCTATAATATCACGTGAAATAATCATTGCTTATATCGTCAAGCTTCATATATAGTGTATTCCTTAACACTTTTCACGTGTAAGGTCTGATTATAATTCTGGACCATGCTATGGTATCATGTGGATTAATCATTTCCTCAAAAGCTTAAACTATTAAGAGATGTGCCTACAATGCATATCTAGCATATTTCTTAAACACTTTTCCACGTGTAAATTGGACCTTACGTCTGAAACACATTATGTGGACTTAACCAAATTAACAAAATAACCAGAGTCTAGAATCACCAATAGCAAGAAAGCCCATAATACTAAGAGGAGTTGTCGGGATTTGAAATCTAGACAAGTATTCTGCTAACATGTGAATCAATCGTCCTCTCAAAACCTTAACTTTTTTGAAATAGGACCATAATACATAGGAGAACAGTGTTTGGGTGAGCACAGAACTATTCTACTAGGTAACTAGTTTTTCTATATTGCAACAACACTAACACATTCTTCAAAGTGCATTCACATATAATTAAAATATAAAGTTTGAGTTTTCACATCTTCCCACACAACAACAAACGGTTTCATTTTAATGGTGAACTTTGAAAGATGAAAGGTCTTTCAAAGAGGAATAATAATAAAGTTAGAGAAAGTTCGTTGAGTCCTCATCATGAAATGAATTCAAGTAATATGGACGGCCTAAAAGGTTCTAAAACTTTTAGAGGCAATGGAAAGACTTGTTTCTAACGTAAAACATCATGGGGCTTCCTTTGTCCATATGATGAAATTGAATTCACACTTCGGGAGCAAAGAGGCATCAAGCAGGTATTGTTAATGAGAAAATGGCAGATCATTGTTTGAGGTTCTCAGTACGTGGAAATGAAATCTTCAGTGCTTCATCAATTAAAATGCAGGTTAAAGGTAGAGGAAGGCCTAAAAAAATAAAGATTATTAGGAATGATCTGGATCATAGGAGGTTTGTCAGTACGTGGAAGAGGGATCCTCAGTGCTTCATTCAATGGGAATGCGGGTTAAAGATAGGGGAAGGCCTAAAAGAATGAAGACTATTAGGAATGATCTGGATCCTTAGGTGCTTCATCAATGGGAATGCAGGTTAAGAGAGTGAGGAAGACCTAAAAATAGATGACAATTAAATTTGATCAAAATCAGTGAAAACCTGATACATAATAAAATGCGTTGATAAAGTTTATCCATTTAACAAATCTGCCTCGTAGACTAAAAGCTTGTTGGTTGTGGTTGGACCAAAAAGGTTGTTGACATATCTAGACTCTACATATGAAACTTGTGCTAGAGATATGAGGTCGATACCTCCAAGATCCCACACGCTTCATGG
Organism: Syzygium oleosum; assembly: GCF_021117445.2. Classification (NCBI taxonomy): domain Eukaryota; kingdom Viridiplantae; phylum Streptophyta; class Magnoliopsida; order Myrtales; family Myrtaceae; genus Syzygium; species Syzygium oleosum. The sequence continues at coordinate 471,167 of NW_026607500.1, read as the reverse complement.
CTGTACCCACCCATCTTTCACCGTAGCTTTGAGCGACTGTGGAAAAATAACTAAAAGTGCTAATCTGTGAGTTGATTTTTCAAGCCCATCACCATACCCTCTAAGATCCAATACGCTTCATAGCTGTACCCATCCATCTTTTATCCCTAGCTTTGAGCAAGTGACGTCGAAAACTACACTAAGTTCTAATCTGTGTGCTGATCTTTCAGGGCCATCACCATAGCCTTGCAATGTGGCACTACAGCCGTTGAACAACATCACGTGCTGCGTAAGCTAACCACAGGCTAAAGTCTGAAGCATGTAAAAGATAGTTCAAACTGACCTTGATATGGTTGGCCTAATTTTGCCTTATTAATGGCACATGACAAAGTAAAAAACTAAATATTCTTTGCAATCTTATTCTAACCTGACAGGAGTAGATCACATGTATAACAACAGGATAAACCGCACAAACAAGAGATGTTAACATCGTCGCAAGTGCAAACCAGAGAACAATATGAAGAATATATGTGAAACTAAGAACGAGGAGCCACACTTTGAATAAACTAAAATAGGGCATGACTGACTGGAACATGGATCTAAACCCAACCTTTAAGTGAGCTATTGGTGGAGGAAGATTACATTTATGTTAAGCCATAGACCCCTTACACAAGTGATGTGAAATAACAGCCTCACCATAATTAAGTCCTTAACAATTATATCACACCATGATTCATGTTGTTTTGGACTTTCTCCAACATGCAAATCTGTTGCATAGATATTGACTTTGTCATTCACCCATATAAGATTTCATATACACAGAGATATTGTTTGCTTGTGTTAAAAGAAGGGATAACTACAAAAGTGATCCTTTTGACTTCACCCTTAATTACACTTTGCACCTACTAGTTTAAGAACCTACAATTTACCACTTCTAGATTCAAGACTTCTCATTTGGCAGTATGAAGTTCCAAAATTATCAATACTTAGCACCCTCTAGTTTCTAGCACAGTGGTTTTTCTAACACTAGTGCTAGACCCCGAGATGCAAAACAGTTTACAAAGATCACGCGCAAAGTGCACGGTTTTAAAACCAGGGGTGAAAGCGTCAAAATGGGGAAAATTGATGATATTTTTGTAATTTCGAGTATCATTTACTTATTTTTACATAGAAACATCAACCACATGTAGGCATATAGAACACGATATGATATAAATAGATATATGACATGATATGTAACACAGGTACTAAACATTGATTGAAGATCAGAATATCATATGATACAAGAATATCTCATCCAAAGTAGAGGCGAACTACCTTTTTCCAGAATAGTTAGTAGTGAAAAACAGTATCTCTCGTCACAAAATTGACCCAAACATTGCTAAGACAAGTTTTTATCCATACATCCTATTTTCGCCTCATGAATAATAATTACATTCTCCAGTATGTGGCTTCATTTATTAGATAATCATTCAAGTTTAGAGATATGAATTTCGTCCCATGTTTGGGAGCTGGAGGCAGTCTCCTCTTTCTTTGGATAATTATATGCTGAAAATATCCCGAGCTCTATTGAGGACACATTTCAATGGAAGATCTCGAAATGTAGGAAATTTGAGGTTAAATATTATTATGCCTCATGAGGTTTCATGTCCTAGTCATATTATGCAAAAACAAATTTGGAAGGTTAAAGCTCCATCTTCGAGTTGCTTTCTTCACCTGGTCAGCATCTTCGGCAAAAGTTCTTGCACATGAAAACTTAGGAAGTCATGGCTTCATCATGGTAGATTCATGGTGTTGCACGAGCAAGAAGAATTCGGAATCTATGATTCTATCTATTTACCCATTGAGAAGTCACCTCTTCAATCTAATATTGTTTTTTGATAAAATGTGATCTTTCTTGGTCATATCACACTCCACATTTGCTGGTGAAAGTACACAGTGGGCTCAAAATCGAGAAGAAAATCCAGAGATTTGTACCATGACGACTTGAGAAAAACAGTCTAGAGGGTTTGATCTACAAAACCTTGTCTGTTATATAGTTTTTGCTTCAATTTTTTCTGGTTTTCTGGAGTGCTTCTGCATTTTCTATTGTCTAGTTCCTGTACACTTGGACAATCCTCTTCCTTTTTACAAATAATTTTTTTACTTATCAAAAAAGAAGAAAAAACATGCATATCTCAGCAAAATCTCATCACTGTATTGATCATTCAATTTTCAATTTGTGGAGTAAAAAGCGAAATCTTACTCCAAGAGAAACTTTGCAGCCTCCTGACACTCTTCAACACGGCGGTTATACCCAGGATTACTGGTCAAAGCTTGCTTCAAGCCTGAAAAGGCCAACAAGATTTTGAAAGCTTTTGGCACCAAAGGAATGTCCTTTTGCAACTTTGAAAAACGAATAAGCTCATGCTTTTTAGTCTGCACAAGAAATACTTCCCTCATCAGAAAACCAAACTTCCAAACAGATAATTGAAAAACTTTACATCTCAATTCATCTACATATGCAGCATGGGAAAAGTTCATATGGACAAGAAATTAAACTTAAAGTACATCATTAGTTCTCAGTATAAGCCATCAAATATGTATATTCAGTATACTGAATAACTATGAAGTTCAATGAAATCTGTAAATACAAGAGGAGATAACTCATTTGCCATTGAAAACAATAAGAAAGTTCACGTCACAGTGTTTGTGTGATGAAAAGTCACATACACCCAGTTTTATAGAATTAATGCTGGCAATGCAAATGGAGAAACATGATAATGAGAATTGCAACTAAGTAAATTTAAGTGTGTAGTAAGAGAGGTGCAATATGCTTAAATAGGTGGCTATAGCTTCTCAATTAGCAGCTAAAGGGGTGCTGTAGCTTTTACAATGTGTTCAGTAACACCTCACGGCTGCAACACCTCCACAGTGGCACCATCTTCCAACAACTATTAAAAAGCTACTGCACCCAGCTTTACGGCACTGGATCTTTCAAACATACGTTACCAAAAAACAACTATACTTCTAACACTTCACAGGACAGTACAACAGCAACACAACCACAACCATGCCCAACAGACACCAAATCCATGGTAATCTAAGTGCTGGATGAGTAACAAGTTCCAAACTATATATATATATAGTCTTCATTGTCTTTTTATTGTCTTTATTGTCTTTATTGTCTATATGTATACATATATATATATATATATATATTGCAGTAAAAAGGTAAAAGACAATAAAGAGATTGATACAGAATGGTTGGGGTTTACTGTATGGTCTATCTATTTATAATAACAAAAAATGAAAATTTACAAGTACATTACTGTACACTCAATATATGCTCACACTGACTATATTCCTCAATTCATACAAGAAAAACTCTTTAATAAACCCCTAGCATGAAAGATTATTCACAGGCATCCACGAATTAACCAACCATACCTGCTTATACTGCTACCTAATTTAGATTGCCTAGCCAAAATAAAGGTTCCTGAAAGAGCTGAACATCAATCGAAGAAGATGGTTAATACTTTTTGTAAGACTCTCTTTGCAACATGAGGTATCACTTGTAAAAAGCAAATGTTGTTGTGGATGCACTAAGCTAAAACGGCTGAGATTCTGAAGCCTATATGTGGATTTGAAGATACAAACTGACGGAAGTCTCCATTCGAGCTAAACGCAACTTGCTAGAGATCAAAACAGTCAAAAAAGATTTGACCGGCATACTTTCAACTTTAAAATCGCAAAATGGAGAGTTTCCAAGATTTGGTAACAGATTATGCATGCTCAATGGTTCACAGATTACCACAGAGATTATGGAAGAAGCTCGCAGACATGCCATAAACTTTAATTTCAACCAGACAAATCATGAACTTATCGTTTATAACAAAATTTATTCGTCGACAATGACTAGGCCAATAAGGCAAGCTTGCAAATATAATGACCGACATTTAAAATGACATGCAGCATGCTGGCTAACCATAAACCTAAAATGTGCATGGTGTTATTTGGATGATTGTGTGTAAACACGATGGTTCATTGCTCACAATTTGCAATACACGCAGAATCTCAGCTGCAACTCTAACAATAAAAGATTTAAATACCTCGTTATTACAATCCCTACATACCTTAGACATCTATGGATGGCTTTAATATGAAAGAATGAACAAATTTTGCATGGCTACTGGCAACCCATGACGACTACCAAAACTTGCTTCGAAACAATGCATTTCCACAACAATAGCCATTTCCCACTATTTGCAATTGGCTCCGTAGATCCTTAGTCAGAAGATTATTCTACAACCCTTTGTGCATTGAAACATCCCCACATTACCTTGCAATTCATGGAAGTGAGACAACCATGACTTGATAGTAAAATAGCTGATTGATCCAGAATGCCATTCTTAAGGCCCAAATATTCATTTTCAATCAACCTGCATGGAAAGGAAACATATGAAGAGCTCCATTGATCACCGAAATACACCGACTAGATGATTTCAAACAGTGCACTATTTCATAGCAAAAAGAAGAATAAGGTATCAACTACAAGTACAATTTTTCCTTGTTTAATCTTGTAATAAATTTCCAGATAAGTTTAACCAATTCTCTCTTCCCATTACCCACGACACTCTTTTTAAATACATCTTCCATACCACTATACACTCTTCTCCTTAGCTTTCCACTTCATTGCTCCAGAATTCAACTTTCCACATAGCGAAAATACTTGATGAAAGCCATTAGTGGTCGCCACAATTTCAGACTTCAATGGGTAATTGCCAGTGAAAATGGTTCTTTACATCTCAAAATAAAAGTCTGGCGTAAGACAAAAAGGATCCTATACAAGCCTACATGCTTTATGGGGGAGACGCAGGCGCATAATCCTATTTTAATAGTTTTAATTGTTTTTCTGCTATATTTAGTCTTTTCGTATTTATTAGGTTAGTAACTAATCATGTGATAGTCATGTAACTTTTTAAATAGGTTGGATGATTGAGATTAGTTGTTATTTTAGATAAGGGTTGAGATCGTACTTATGTCTGTAACCCTAGTATAAATAGGCTTTAAGTCTCTTTATCATTAGTTTTTTCCTCGCTATAAACCTTAGAATACCCTTTCTCTGTTCCATCTTCAATTCAACTCTATTTAGCCATAGTTTTGTTCTTTTTGCCATTTTTTGCTTCTCTGACTACATCAAATTGGTGTCCCAGCCCCCGTTAGCGTTTCTCCTACATCGAATTAGTATCAGAGCGAAAAAAGTCCTAACTTTTAATGAGGGTTTTCATTTCCCCACGATGGTTGGACATGGAAAAGGCAATGAAGCCCAACAAACAGAGATCGCTGAAATGAAACGTATCGTTGAAGATTTGAAGTAAAAAAGTTACTAAGTTGAGGAAAAATAAAATGGCAACACTAACAAGTCGATTGAAAAGGTCCATAATAAATACATTCAATTACGCAATATGTAGTGCCTAAGAAGTTTGCAGTGGTACCTGTCATACTCTATATTTTCTGCAGGAGACATGAGTAAATTATTTGCCCTTTCAAAAGCCAACAAGTAGGCAATTCCCACCTATCAAAGACAGCCATTACAGGTCAGGTAAAAAGCTCTTTGAAAGAGAAGTTTCACCAGGAAAATAACAAGAAAGATACCGTGCAATTTCCTTAAAGGCAAGTTACATTCATCTCATTGTCAAAGTTCAGCAAACAGTTTGAACACTATCGGGTCAAACAGTTGAAATTTCCTTATATTTAAGGCTTCTATAACTGGAACAATCCTTTAAAAAGAAACAGGAGGGTTCGTATACTTCATCATTAGTAAATAATAACAAAACATTGATTGGATAAATAGTATGAGAAAAATACATGCTAATACTTTTGGCATTTACAAAAGAAGGAACCAGTAGATAAGAAACAAGGGAATATGGTCTTGTAGCCATAAGAACAGAATTACATTCCGTGACATTCATAGCTGGTTATATAGCAGGTCATTAAGCAATAACAATAGTTCGAGACAATTCACCATCATATAAGAAAGCAAAGTACCAGAACTTCCCCAATCAAGCGCGCAAAAGATGTTTACTTACAGCAGCAGAAGAGCTAAGGCCTGAACTGTCAAGGCCCTTAGAACCACAGATGTATCCAATTATACCCTGCAAAAAGTCAAACCATTTGATCTTACTATGAACATCAAATGCATCAAATCATCATACATAAAATACACTTGGTAAATTTTTCAAGAAAGTAAAAATGCAGCAAACAGCTTGGGTGAAGTTATGTGATCTAAACATGAAAGACCATCTAATACTTACTTCAACGAGTATCTTCGGAGGCCGCCAGTTTGGGACAATATATCAGTCTGCTATATTTCAAAACCCTTTAAAACCTTCATCCCGCTCCCTCTTTCCCTTTTGACTTGATTATTACTAAAAGATGGACTTAGGTAAGATGAACGACATTTCTTTGCTTAAGTAAGGATCTCAAAATTATCACAATCATATCCTTCTACAAGAAACCATAGAAACCCATATGGAAGAAAAGATCGACTACAAACCCCCTAACAGAGTTTATCCATACACACAACCTAATAGTGTGATCTTCACAATATAAATATCATTCATACATCAACCAAACAGACCATTAAGGCTTCTTGAATCTAATTTAACCATTGTTTCAGCAGCAAATGACGCGGTTCAATACCTTCTAGGGTGATTGCACAGACAAAAAAAAATGTTCAGAAATACCAAAAAATGACATTGCTATATGAGAGAGTGATTCAGAAAACAATGTAAGTGACGCAAAAGTACTTTTGCAGTTCCCTCTCTTCATGTCGACTTAAGTTATTCACGAAGGATGAATAACATCCTAATTGGTTATTGGTGCATCCAGGATATATTTCTCCATCACTTGGGAATTTATCTCATACTCTAAATGTCATACTAAGGGTCTTGCCCCTGATGACTTGATACCCTTCTAAAATTTTACAGTCAAATTTGCACGAGTCCTTCGCATATGATCCACTAAATGTTCCATTTCACAATAAATGATAAAATCATTTGTGTGTAGAAATAGTTCTAACCTGAGAAAGACGGTGACCTGTACTTTGCAGAGCATATTGAGCTCCTCTTGCATAATTTCCCCAATCACAGTCTTCATGTTGTGTGGAAGAACCATTTGAATGTACCTTCAGGTTTGTCCCATTCATAGGTTTCGGGTGCTGATTTTCATCAACTCTGTGGATCATATCCAATCAATTGCACTGGAATGGAAACTATCACATTGATCACATGCACTTATATTTTTTCATCAAACTACACAAAAGAAACAAAAATCTAAAACTCATATTCTTTGTCTTCAAAATGGAGAGCAAAAACATGTCAATCAATGGGGCTCCTAATTATGCTATTACATTACTTCTTGCAATCCAGCAGACAAGGACGTACCTCAGAAACTCACTTCTTTCAAGATTAAAAATTATCGAGAATGACCTGTCGATTAAATGGACCTTGATATGATAACAAGTTTTACTTCTACTATCCCAAGTTAAGGAAAAGGCTAGCCAAATTTAAGAGCACTTAATCTAACGTTGTTTATAGCAAATAAAGTTCAATATCACTGCCCTTAATGTTGATTAAATCTACAAACGCTATGTAGACTTAAAAAGTACCTAAAAGTAAGAATCTCAGGTGCTTTTTATACGTCTTCATGCTCATATTAACCCTCATATAGGAGCTATCTATCAACTTTATTAATCGAATGAAACAACGCGAGATCAATATCAGATGAATTTTAACTAAACCATCTAGTGGCATATGAGATAAAGCACTAACAACGCGAGATCAATATCAGATGAATTTTAACTAAACCATCTACGTGGCATATGAGATAAAGCACTAATGGGAATGAAACTAAAAGAAGTCCATACCGAACTTCTACTATCGATAATGACCTGTTAACAACCAGGACCCTGATAATCCCAAGTTAAGGAAAAGGTGTGCCTAATTTAAGAGCACTTAGTCTAACGTTGTTCATAGCATATTAAGTTCAATATCACTGCACTTAAATGTGCTCATTACTTTAGGACTCTCGTCCTACGATCGATATGTAGATTTACAAATACCTAAGACAAAGAATGCTTTTTTCTCCAATTTCATGCTCACTTTAACCCTTAAAATTGTACTAGTTATCAACTTTATTTATGAAATGAAACAATGCGAGATCAACATCAGATGAATTTCAAGTAACCATCTATGTGACGGTTGAGATAAAGCATAGATAGGAATGAAACTAAAAGAAGTCCATACCTAAACCGAACTTCTCCTCTGAACTGCTCAGAACGTAGATAAACCTGAACAACATTTACACATTCAGTTAATGGAAGTAGATCAATGCCGTCACGTTTAGAATAATAGCCATACTATTACACTTGATACATCATTGTCTGCACAAAAGCCAAAAAGGACATAACAATAATAACTATTATAACAGCAACAAGAACAACATGTAAGCAAGAGAAACCTCTGTAACAAAAATTTAGATTCTAAGAAGAAAACATTGCACATAACATAGCCAAAGACAAAAGTCATGTCCAAGTAGCAGGACATCAAACAAAACCCCAAAAACATCTTAGAGCCAGAGGGATCTCGAAATCGCTAAACAAAATGTGTGTACACATGGTAATGATCTAAGCCGAACATTCTAATACCTCTCAATATTTAAACTGGAAAGAGCTTAAACAATCCAAAATGTGAGCTTATACCAGAAACAACCTTACGGCATAAGTTAGCATTGTTTGGCTTAGCAGCCCACGTGCTAGAGTAAATTGAAATGGTTATAGGCAAAATTTAAGCCTTCCTGCTGAGCAAGTAAGCCTAATACCTAACTAATGATACATCTTGAGAAGCTTTAGTAAGTTACCTATATCCTCAATATAGAGATGTCTCTCATGTGCTTGAGTACATCTTTACCTTCAAAAAGCTTGAATTTTGGATCTTTCGTTTTTCTTTTAAGGAACTTCAATAAGAAGCGATGGGTTCTAAATCCAAAAGGAAAGAAGTATCAAAAGTTGGAACTTTACTTGAACCAATCTCAAGCTCGGTGCATGTGTCCATTCCCCACTATAATTTATTACCTTGTCTGCACATATATATAGCTCCACTGACAATGCCCATACTTCTATTTTCCTTGCACCTAGAAAGTGGCATTAGAAACCTCTAACAACTTATGCATTCATCTTATGCCAGGCCAATGTACTTTGTTGGCTCATCTAGTTCAAGACTTCAAGAGATTGTTTGGATACGAATAACAGTCTAAACATAAAATATTGAATTATAACACAAAAAGCAATGGAAGGGAAATGTAAGCAGAAAGGCCGGTGTTCCCAGGTTGCAGATTCCTTTCGATCTTCTTAGCCATTATGGGTTCCATCTAGGATCTATCATGCTTTTCCCATCTTTCGTTCCCTATTGTTCTTCAATTGATAGCTAGACACCAAACAAATATTTGCAGGGTTATGATATGAATGGAAGAATGCAGATTAATTTACTCATGATTGAGATCAGTAGCAAGATTGACCTTCTCAGCTTGGGTCCACAATTAAAGATCAGTAAAGCACACAAATTACATGCTTAGCAGAGAAACCTATCAATCATACATCACACATCATACACGAAAGGAAATCTAATGTATCCTTCACTTTCCAAACATTGAAAAACTGATTGTTATCGTGATGTAACAGAAAGTAACTCAAAATCCGACTAGTATGCTGGCTAATACTCACAGCAATGAAAAGAAAACGAGATGTCCTGTGTGACCTCAAGTTTCATATCCCGCAAACTAAAGCTTAGCACTAGTCAGGTTATGATAGCTCAACTTGTCACTCTTTGTTCCCTCTCATATGTCACATGACTCTTCTTTCTCAACTCAAACAAGTGAATTTCCTAAAATTTTTTGAAGCCAAAATCATACAAAACTCTTATGCTTTGTTTGGAAAGAGATAAAATGGGGAAGGAAATAAATTTACAGGAGAATATTTCAAATTTCCCTCAATCTTAATCGCACAAAATTTCAAAATTTTCTTTATTTCCACCCTAATTGTCCTTACCTGTTCTTTCTGTCCTTTCCCGAATGGAGTGTTGTTAGTAGCCATGATTAACAGTATATTAAAGAACGCTCAACTCCATTCAGTTTACCATGACTAACCTTATCCTGAAAGTCTAGGATGCTTGAACTTTTAGAGCTGCTCTAATTCCATAAGTATATGGAGATAACAAATACCATAGTAAAACATCCACTTGGTGATATAACTATGCAATTTACCTCTAAAGCCAAAGCATTTCACTTCTGTAACAGGATACAAGATATAGTGCTCTGTTGCTCTAAAGTTCCAGGTGCATAACTGATTTACATGATATATAAATGAAACTTAAAACTTGACACCCGCAGAAATGTCTAAAAGTGACTTAGCAATCCTAGAGGTAGTATGGCAAATAGATGTATCAGAAGCTAAATAGATCACCATCAAGGAGAATTTCGCAGGCTTCCACTATTCTCATAAAACCTAAGGTGAATCAATTGTTACCTGACTATCTCCGGAAGGAACAAATCCAAGAAGTATTCCTTTGTCAATTGCCATAGCGCAAACCGTTCCACCCTAAAAATTTTATTGAACAAAAGAGGCAACAGGCTTGTTCATATTCACAATAGATAGAAAATACAGATGTTACCCAAAAAAAGGACAGGAGATTTTGACTAAGTTGCATATCTGTTGAGGCAAATCAAAAACCAATGCCCAAATAGAAGGTCTTGTGCAAACACTATCTAGACAATTATATGGCAGAAATAAGACAAAACTGACCTGGTGATCTATATGAGCTCCCAGGGGGCAAATTCTATAAGGAGATACTGCAACCTGAACTTCATCTGTTCTTCGGCCAGCCATTTGAGAAACAACATTGCGGATATAGTTCAACTGCAAAGAGATAAGATTACATGGAGCACAATTCCCCAAGAATTTTGACATTCACAAAACTGACTACACTCTTCTCAAAATGGTCAAATAGAGAGATGATTTTCAACTGAACACACAGAAGATCCACGAATATCCCACTGACGCACCAAAGAAGTCGAAGCAAACCCCACTGGCATTTGACTCTTTCATCGATCTTTTCAAGGCAATGAGTAGGCAACAACGATGCTACTCCACTAGATCATCCCACATCACGATCAATCATCTCAAGAGCAACAAAACATCAGACAAAATGACGAGAGAAGGACGCCCAACACGCACAGACTATCTTCTACTTCAAGGAAAGGAACAAAAGAGACCAGGCATCATCCTTTGATTCTCAAGCTTCAAATGGCATTGCCGAGAGAACATCACAGCAAAAAATGTGGACTGGATTTAACCAAAGAACATTTTCCGACAATGCGGGTCGATTCATCGGCGTTCCCGAACTGCAGAGGAGATTCAAAAAAGAAAAAAAACGAGGTGGAGACGCCTAATGCGCACACCCCATCTTCTACTTCAAGAAGAGGAAGAAAAGAGACCATTGCAGCAGAAAATGTGGGCATTGCTGAAAGAACATCACAGCAAGAAACGCGGGCCGGCTTTGGTCGAAGAAAAGAACAAATTTTCGACAATGCCCATTAACCGGCGTTCACGAACTGCAGAGGATTTACCTGCGCGTCAGAAGGCCAAGACGACTCGCCCATCTTCCTTCCAGATCGTTGTCCGAAACTGCAGCAAACGGGACAGTGAACGTGAAACCTCGGCGGAGGCGAGAGAGTTGTGCATATACACACGCGGTCTCTGTCTGCAACTGAACGAGAGAGGGATGTAGCAGCGGTGGCGAAAGGGATCAGAAGCAATGGTGGAGCCGGTGGCGGTGGGTGAGGGGGGCAATCATCGTTTGAAAAGAAGCAGAAGAGAGAGAGAGAGAGAGAGAGAGAGAGAGAGAGTTGCGGTCGGTCGGAGACGGGAGTGAAAAAGGCGACGGTTTTGATGAGTGGCAGACAAATTAGGCTGAACCCACGGGATCTTCTTCTTCTTCTTTCGGCGTTACTCTATTTAATAAACATTCGTGCAAATTACCCTATTAATATTTGAAAAATTCCAAATAATGATCCAAAATATCTTTATTTTCTTAAATAAGGTTCAGAGTGCCATCATTTTCTCAAATGAGATTTGAAGTGAACCTTATTTCAAATAAAAATTTGAAATGACAATGTCAGTCTTAAAGAAGGGTTTGACCTCACTAGGGTTATGAGCATTTTCGTCTTCTGATTTTTTTTCCTTTTATGTTTTTCCATAAAAAAACTCAAAAAAGAAAAAAAGGATAAAGTTATAAAAAAAAAATGGAACACACAGGCTTCACATGTGGCCGCCGCCCATCGCTGGTGGGGTGGCAGCCATAGACGACATCCCACTTGCTTGTATTTTTCTTTAATTTTTAATCTAATTTAACTAAAATTTATGTTAAAATTATTTTTGGATGAAAATGCCCTTAAGCGGATAGAAAATTTGGCCAACCGGCGAGCCAGTGGGGTTAGACCCTTATTTGAAACTATTGTAGCCACTTCAGGCCCTTATTTAAGAAAATGATGACACTTCAGACCCTTATTTGGAATTTTTCCATTAATATTTGATTTATGAAAAAATGATATGTTTACCGGAAGTCTTAAAACTTATCACGAAAGTGCAATTGAGTCCTAAAACTTGTAAAAAGTGTAATCAAGTCCTAAAACTTATCAAATTTATTCAATTGAAAGCTAACACCGTCTAACTTACTAATGGAAAACGTTGACGTGGCTTATTTTAATATCTTCTCTCTTCTACGTGGCGATGACATGGCTAAATTATGAAATATAAGACTACAATGACATCGTTTTGGCTCAAATTTGATTTTTAATACTAACTTTTATTAAAATTAAATTTAAAAAACAAGCTAAATAATTATTAAAAAAAGGAGGAGGGGAGAAGTCAAGCAGGGAGGCTACACGCCGGCCCCTCCCGGTGATGGTGGGGCGGCAGCTACGACAGCAAGGACTTGTAGCCCTCCCCTCCTCCTTTTTTTTATTTTTAAATAATTAGCTTATTTTAAAAATTTGTATTAAAATAATAAAAAGAAAGGCCACGTCATCGCCATGAAAGAAATAAAAATAATATAAAAAAATCACGTTAGCATTTTCAGTTAGCTAAATTAGATGGAGTTAACTTTAGGACTCGATTGAACCAATTTGATAAGTTTTTAGGACTTAATTGCACTTTTTTCAAGTTTTAGGACTCAAATGCACTTCTGTGATAAGTTTTAGGATTTCCAGTGAAGATATTCCTATGAAAAAAAAAGGGAAAAAGCCCACCAAAAATTCTCAACTATGGTCAACGTGACACATCTACCATAAACTATTTTTCAGTGAAATAAAAAATCTTAAACTTGTACATGTGTGACACATTTACCCTCCGTCAAAGTTTTGTCAATGAGAATAGTTAAAAATATACCTACATGGACGCCAGAAAACAAACAACATAGACATATCGCCCATAAAAATCACATTGTTTTAGCTAAAAAAATCATATAATACCTTCACAGAAGGTAAATGTGTCACATAAATACAAGTTGGGATTTTTTATGTCACAAGAAAAAGTTTATGGTAAATGTGTCACAGTAAGCATAGTTTGAAATTTTTGATGTCACAAAAAAGGTTTAGAATAATATGTCACAATAGACAGAATTTAGAATTTTTTGAGGCTTTTTCTCATGAAAAAACTGGTAGGTGAAGTTAAAAAATCCAATGGAACCCAATGCGTAAAGTTAAGAAAAATTTTCACTCGATAAATTGAAAATTTTAAATAATGTAATAACTTTTCATCATGCAGTAAAAGGTTAACAGCAATATGTCCTTGTTTGAATTGTGGATATCTATCATCTTGTGTAATAGTGGATAAATGGTATGAATTAGTCGATAAATGGAACCAAGGGTTGCTATCATATTTTGAATTTAATGGACAAGTGACATATAATTCTCTAATTTGCTTTGATTTTTTGGCGGATTGATTGTAAATAAAATAATAGGAAAATCAAGGACATTTTTCGTAAATATGGAGCGGACACCAAATTCAAGAGTTTGCTTTATAAATACTTTAGAAAGATATCTATATCATTTTACAAATACCACCTCTAAAGTACAAAGAATATCCAATCAAAGAAAAGTACAAAGAATAAAGGGTTAATACCACAAAAACTCCCCAACTGATACATCTGTGATAAATTTATCACAAACTAATTTTTTGACAACGAAAAATCCCAAACTGGTACACCTGTAACAAATTTATCCCAAACTAATTTTTTGACCACCAAAAACTCCAAACTGGTACATTTGTGACAAATTTACTCTCCGTTAAATTGAATTAATACCATGAAAAATCACAAACTAGTACATATGTAACAAACGGAGGGTAAAACCCCAAACTGGTACACCTATCAACTGTCACGTATCATCAAACTTAGAAATTTGACTGTAAAATTTAACGAAAACTAACAGAGGGCAAAATTGTCATAGATGTATCAATTTGGGGTTTTTAGTGGTCAAAATATTAGTTTGGGATAAATTTGTCACAGGTGTACCAGTTTAGAGGTTTTCGTGGTATTAACCCAATAAACCATCTTCTAGTCATTTTAAAACTTTTTTTGTTATAGAAATATGGTTAAAGCCGAATATAAAAATTAATTGTTGGATTTTACCCTAAACAGATCTAATATAAACCCAATTCTACCCTCAACATACGGAAGAATCAGTGGACTTCTAACAATTTCAGTTGCATCCTTAGGCATCTATTCTGTAATTTAAACACCATCGCATCTAATTTAAATTGTTGCCTTCAACGAAGCCAATCTAAATCTTGGTAAAACACTACCAACGACCTCGCCTTCATTAAGTATATCCCCCTAATAACTAGTAAAACATTAAGCTGATATAAATACTAAATGATTCATTTTTATAACATGAGAATATATATTTTTTAAATAAAACGGTAAAAAAAGAAAAACGAGACATCAAAAATTTGTTTCCATGTTTTAACGGGCAGCATGGGGCGATGGCTTTTCCTTTGTTGGTTTTTTAGGGTTAGGAGGCATGGTGCTTGTATCCCCTGCAAGAATTCATTCACTTGTAAGAAAATCCGGTAACGAGTTTGAAGAGCCATTTTTTAATTGGATATCAATGTCAAATATTGATAGGATGGCTTACCATCGTTCAAAACTTTGTTTTGATGCAGTTTTTTAGGGTTTAGGAGGCAGGATGGTGATTGTATCCCTTGCGAAAATCCACTTGCAAGAAAATCTGGTAATGAGTTTGAAGAGTCATTTACAATTAGATGTCAAAGGCAAATACTGATAGGATGACTTGCCATTGTGCAATACTGTGTTGTGATGCAGTGTTTACAACATCCTTTTGTAAAATTTCATTTGCTGAATTACAATCAATGTGTAAAAGGAATTTTTTATATAATAAATCTCCTTGAAATTTGGAAATTGTTAAGACGATTGCTGAGATTTTTTTTTAATAGAAGAGTGGTTTTGTGGGGTCTGATTCCAATGTTTAGATATAAATTGAACAATTTGTTCTGTGTGTGATTTTTACTTGTTTGAGAATACTTTCGTATCCTATTTCTAATGTATCTGTTTCCACTACTTTGAAAGCAGATGGATCAACTAAATGAAGGCAAGAAATTTCTTTTATTTGAGTTTTAATTTCTTTAATCATTTTGTATAGATCGATGACCACGAGGGAGGATTCTTTTGTAGCCTTTGATACAAAGGTTTACAGAGGATATTGATATTCGGGAAAAAATCTAAATCATAATTAAGACTTCCTAAGAATCTTTATAATTGAGTTTTGTCTCGAATTTCATCTAGAAATTTTTCTAAAAAGATTATTGATCTTTCCATAAGAATGATGGTTCCTTGGTGAATGTAAAGCCAAGAAACCTGATTTTCGTTTGGAAAAGGGATATTTTAGTAGGGGAAATCACTAAATTGTTCTTTTTTATTATTTGAATGAAAATATGTGTTTAAATTTTTGTTCAATATTTGAGGAAAAGATGAGGACATCATCAATATAGATTATGATAAATTATGTGTATGGATTGAAAATTTAATTCATAATTCTTTGGAATTCTGAAGGAGCATTTTTTTAGTTCAAATGGCATGACATTTCATTCATATTGGCCAAATGGTACTGCAAATACAATTTGTAGTGATCTTTTTTTATTAATTTGGAGTTAATAAAATTTTGATTTCATATCGAATTTTAAAAAAAACTTTTGACTAGCCTGTTTAGGAGATTTTTTGTTTGGGACAGGACACCTTATCCATATTTAGTGCCTTGTTTAAAGGTTTATAGTTGATAATTAATTTTGGAACACCTCTTTCTATTTAAGCATTTTCGTTTACATAGAATGTAGAGCAACTCCACGGGGATTGGTTTTTTCTAACAAGCTTTTTTTCTAAGAGATCTTGGATCTTTTTTTGGCAAAATTACAAAGCTTGTTCATTTATTTGAGATGGTCTGGCTTTTGTTGGAATTTTTTTTTCAGAAAAATCAAGTTCATAAAATTATTCAACAATATGTTTTTTCCTAACCAAAATGCATTAGGCAAGGTGGATCAAATAGTTTGCTCAACATATGATTGTAGCAAAATGATTTTGTTTTTAGTTTTTGGTTCAAGAAGTTGTTCTATTTTCTTGAAATTTAAGTTTTATTTTCAGAATTGGGGTTGGTTTTCTTTATCTTTGATGAGACAGTTAATTTTAGAAGTATAATTGTTTGTGGTTTAGGGATGAAATCAAAGGTAATCTTATTTTCTAAGGCATGAGTTTATATACCTTCAGTTGTCATAGTGAAAGGTTGTATTAACTAGATAAATGGTGTGCCTAGGATGATACTTCGACGTATGTCTTTGGCTAAACGGAAATATGTTTTCTAAGAAATGTTGTTATTAACAACCGAAACATTTTGTATTTGATACGGAGTTTGTCTCTTGAAGCTGACATAAGAGATTATGTTGTTTTTTTCATAGTACTTAGTTGTTTTTTTTCATAATACTTAGTTGGAATAAGGCTTTCTTTGATACAATTGAGGTATGCCCCTGTATCAAAAAGTGTTGTGGTATCAAGATATAATTCATTGTTAATAGAGATTGTTACAGCAATGATCCATTTTCTAAAGTTATTTCTGATAGGGTCATTAAGAAATATGGATCCAAAGTGGATATTGTGGGTGTGGTATGTTCATCTGTTTATTTTCCTTTAGTGATGTGAGATTTTATTTCTAAAATTTAGCCATGTGTGTTTGAGATGTCTTTAAGGATTGAAGTTCTAATTTTCATTGCTTAATTTCATAATTAAGATCTTGAATATTGATTGGTCTGGACTGAATCTTATTGTGCTATCAAGAATATCTCTAAAATTATAGGTTGTGATATTCTTGACCATTACTCTTGTTAGGAATATATCTTTGCATTCTCTAAATTTGCCAAGTGATTTACACTTGAAGTTAGATAAGAGTTCTGCATTCATATCTTTCACATAGAAAGGATCCCTTATGAAATGTTATGAGATTGAGAAAGATGAGTGGAGTCACAAAATCTTGGATGTCAAGACCATTTTCATCTTCGATGTTTTGACCATATTCACTAGTTCGATAAGCATTCAAATTTTGATTTTTCTGTTTTCAGTGAGATAATTATCCCATCATCCTTTTAATTGGCTAATAAAATCCGAAGGTTTGCTACTACATGGTCGGATAGATCTTGTGGTGTTTTATAAGTATTGGAAACCATGATAATTTGGTGTAATTGAGGATATTGTATTCAGATACACCATCTATATTTCATACATAAATAGCATCCAGAGAATATTTATTTTATTTTTCAATGGAGGATTCTTCAAGAGCTACGTAGGGAGTGGTAGCTTCGGCATAATAAAGTATTTGTGGATATTTCCACGCAATTTTATTAATTTCAGCAATAGACTTATTATCTGATTCAGAAATTGATTTATCCTTTTTAAGGGTATTTATTTGATTTGGGGTATCTTCTTTGATAAGTTTTTTTTTTTTAAATTTAGAAGTAGAGGAGTCTTTACTACTTCAGATGATAAGGAGTTTTTTCTTCCTTTCTATTGCTTTAAAAAATTATAAATTATATTTTTTTAGAAATTCATATTTTTTTAGAATTGATGCTTTAAGTGTTTCATTTTTAGGGAGTATTTGGCTGGAGGTATTATGGACAGAAGACTCTATTCGGTCTAATTGTCTTCCGGTGGTGTGGAGGTGTTGGTTTTTGTAATTGTTCTATTCAATCATTTTTCTAGTATGCAAAGATTTTTTAAAAGGAGAAGCTGTAATTTCATTTTGAAGATATTGGATTTTTATTTTCTAAGAGGAGGGTGGTTGGATTCAATGATTTGGTTGTCATCTAATCTCCATTTGAAAGTATATCTCAACCTGGATTTTTCTTTGTTCAAAAAATTTTATTTCAACCAATCAAAGAAAAATATCTAGGTTTCATGCGTATACATGTAATTGTAGTTATTTTTATTTGATTTTTTGGGCTTGAGTTTTTTTTTGGTCAAACTTGGGCTTGAGTTGAAAATTTGTTAAAAAAACCTTTGTCCAATTTCTGTATTTCCTTCATAATTGAATTCTTGATTTAAGAACGTTTTATTGGATTCAAACTGTTTTTCAAGGATAAGAAGTTAAGGATTACTATTTTGATTTTCAACCATGGAGGAATATGTGGGTGAAAATTTGGAGAATCTAATGTTTCTGGATTTCGATCAGTTTGTTCTTATTGATAAACATGAGATTCTCAATATGTTATCAAGACCACTAATACTAGCAATAACTTATGAGTTGTTGGTAGAATTAGTTTGAATATTAGGAGTAATTCCTGGATTAGATGGGTTACTACTATTTGGAAGGATGATTATAAGAGGAATGTTTAGATGGAGATCAACTGACCTTCTTGAAAAGGTCGAATTAAAAGAGGCAGAAACTAATCGTAGGTCAAAGATCTTATAGGAAACTGGATAGTGACTTTTTTTTTTTGGTCATAAACTGGATAGTGACTTTACCTCCTGTATATTGGGTGATATTTGCGAGATCTGTATTCTGAACAATTTGTTGATGAACAACAATTTCTAATTCCCATTAATATGGGAGAATAACTTGGTTTCAATTGATAGATCTAGGAATAACTATATTAGCTCTAGAAATATCTCTTTGAACGAGAAGTGTTTATCTTTTTGGACTATATTGAAAAATTATGTTGCCAAAGGCAGAGAGCATAGCTTTGTAATGGATTCTGTAAGTAAGTGATAGAGAAATAGACCTGTCAACTATTTTGTAATTATGGGTTTTTTATTTGGAGGGTTAGGGTGTTGAAATATAATGCGGAAGCTAACCAGATCTTGTAATTAAATCAATGCGAAATCACTAGAAAAATAAATGAGGAACAATAAAGGATATTAGAGATTTACGTGGTTCGGTCCGAATGTCGGTACCTACATTCACGAAAAGAGCCAGCAGCAAATAATCTACTAATTAATCGGAGAATTACATAATTTCAATCGTTCACGCGCTCGAGTATTTCCCACATCTAAATTTAAGCCCCAAGCAAACCCGTAAGTATTATTTCACAATCTCTCACGGACAACTCACTCAGAAAAATTCACAGAGAGAAAAGAATTTGATACTCTTTTTATTTGCTTTGCATAGGGTCTTTTTATTTGCTTTGCATACGGCTGAACAAAAAACGTCCAGAACGATCTTTTACTTCTTTCCGTGCGGCGGCTCCTACGTTTTCTGTTCGTAAGGCAGCCCAGAAAAGAAAACCTTTTTATTTTCTTTTCACTTGCGCGGCTACTGTCAGAAAGAAACCCCATGTCTTCGTACGTAGTCAACAAACCTAATCTTGACCGGGACCCACTGTTCAGACGAAGAAAAGGAAAACCCAAAATTACAAAACTCTAGCATTTTATTTTGGGATAATGACACAAACAGTCCCTGAACTTTGATTAAATATATAATTTGGTCCCTGAATTTTGATCTCTGAATTTTTAATTTGTTCAATATAGTCCATGAACTTTAGCTTAGTGTTCAATTCAATCCCTAAACTTTTAATTTGTTAAATATAGTTCCTGAGCTTTTTGTACATATTCAATTTAATCCCCAAACTATATGAAAATATTTAATGTGGTCCCTGAATTTGAATTAATGGAAGGACTATATTGAATATTTTCATATAATTCGGGGACTAAATTGAACATGTACCAAAAGTTCAGAGACGACATTAAACAAATTAAAAGTTTAGGGACCACATCGAACATTAGAATAAAGTTTAGGGATTTTATTGAACAAATCAAAAGTTCAAGAACTAAATTGCACATTTGGCCAAAGTTCAGAGACTAGTTGTGTCTTTTTCCCTTTTTATTTTTTGGGTTAATATCACGAAAAACCCCAAACTGGTACATATGGGATAAATTTATCCCAAACTAATTTTTTGACCATCGAAAACCCTAAATTGATACACCTATGACAAATTTACCCCAAACTAATTTTTTGACCATAAAAAACTCCAAACTGATACACTTGTGACAAATTTACCCTCCGTTAAATTAGATTAATAGTATGAAAAAACACAAACTAATAAATCTGTGATAAACAGAGGGGTAAAACCCTAAATTGGGACACCCGTCAACTGTCATGTGTTATCAAACTTAACAATTTGACGATAAAATTTTATGGAAACTAACGGAGGGTAAATTTATCACAGGCATACCAATTTGGGGTTTTTGGTAGTCAAAAAATTAGTTTGGGATAAATTTATTACAGATGTACCAATTTAGAGTTTTTCGTGGTATTAACCCTTATTTTTTTCCTCTTATCACTTCCTTAGGCCCATAGGTGAACATGTGCCCCTTCATTTAATTCGCCCAAAAGAAGTTCTAGTGCTACAAATTGGTGTCCAAGAAGTCAACTCGGTCAAACTTGGACTTGTATATATTATTTTCAACTGATAAAAACAAATCCTCCTATCGCATTATACACGGATTCAAACTCGAGACATAATATGTTATAGGGTCCCTAGAATGCTTTTATCTTTAAGTGAAACTTGGAAGTTTGGGTAACAATCAAAATGAATTAGCCCATTACAAAGACTTGTTTCAATAGCACCAAGTATTGATTCTTCATAATTTAAAAGATGCGAATATCTTAGAACTAAGAGAATCGAAGTATTTAGTCCTTCTTTAGTAAGTGACTTAACACATACTTGGACAAGTCTTATGTGAATGTAATTAATTTTTTATTTTTTAATTGGACAAGTTCTATGTGTATTTTGATTTCCTACGTGGAGCAACATTTCAGTGAATAATTTGGAGAATCTAATGTTTATGGATTTCCATCAGTTTGTTCTTATTAATAAACAGATCTGAAAATTCTCAATCTGTTATCAATACCACTAGTACTAGCAATAACTTATGTGTTGTTAGAAGAATTAGTTTGAATATTAGGAGTAATTCCTGGATTAGATGGCTTACTACTATTTGGAAGGTTGATTATTGTCGCGACCGACCTCCCGCCCTTTATTGGCAACATGCAAAAAGGGGGCGCTCACCTGGTACGTGCTAAGTCTAGGTTCGGGACTTAACTCGGGCTCTCCCAAGCCCATACCATATCGCGACTTAAGGTTTAAGTATTTAACATGCAAGTGGTTTATATCAATGAGTCGCCACTAATCGATTTGGGGTGGATCGATTAGAAACCCAAATAAGGTGATGGGAGAATCACCCTATTCCTACGAACCAGAGATTAACTGAGTTCGGGGACTTTGTTACACTAGTTGGATAACTAATGCCTTTTCGGTACCTTTTTACCCTGTTCATTTCTAAAAACATTTGTCAGGCAATTTGGATTGATTTTAGGACCTTTCTCCTAACATGTGAGGTGATCAAACGAGTACATAATCATAAACGATTAGCAGTCAGGATAGATATGCAGCCTAAGGTTCTAGCCCTAACTAAGTCAGATGACATTCAAAACACAACAAATCATACAATCGTATTAAAAACATGCATAACGATACAATTGTAATAAAATTAACATGCAAAATACTACCACGCAACCTCAGACTTATCTAATTTAAACAGGACAAAAACATGCATAATACCACAATGAATTAAACCAACAGATATATCACATAATTTAGAAAAAAAAGAAAAGAAAATAAATATGGAAAAGAAAGAAGAAAAGAAAAAAAAATTTAAAATTTTTTTTAAATTTTTTTTTTATTTATTTATTTTAAAATATTTTTTTTGAAATATTTATAAAAAAAAAAAAGAACCGGGTCAGCGGATCCGGGCCGGGTCGGAACCGACCCGGGTCAACAGACCCGACCCAGGGCATTGACCCGGGTCGGGTCGGTTGATCCGGGTCAGGTCACCCCCGCGTGTACAAATACGTGGGGACGCCGGCGGAGCCAAAATTGGCCTTCCGCCGGCCGACCCAGGCCGGTGCCGACCCCAAATCCGGCCTCTGGGACCACTACCAAGCCTCGCCACCTACCTGGGTCGTCGTCCGACCGCCGCTCGCCGGCCGGCGACCGAATTAAAAACCGGCCTCTTTAAGGCATTTCGTCGAACACCTGGCGTGCGTGATCAAAACAGAGACGTTTTGGCCTGTTCCGACGAACCGGTCGGCTCCGACGGCTGTGGCTCACCTTTGACAGAGAGTAGGGACTGGAACTGAAGACGGTATGGGCCGGGAATCGCGCGACACGGCCGGCGTGAGTCCCGGCCACACCGGACACAAAAATAGGGGCGAACAGAGCACTGAGGAAGGCTCACCGTTCAGCGACGCGACTGGAGGCTTTCCGGCTGCTTTGTGGGCGACGGCGCGACTACAGGGACCTGCAAAAGCTCGAATCTCCTCTCTTTCACTCTTTTTTCTCTCACTTTTCTCTCGGATTCTCTCGGTCCTCTCTCTGCTCTGTTTCTCTCAAAAATGGCCGACCGGCCTCTCTCTCTCTCTCTGGCTATATATAGCCGACGACGACGGTGCCCCCCCTACTCCGTTGCGTCAGCATGACGACGGCCTGCACCGGCCTACCTGCCCCGCGACTTTCGCGGCCATTAGGCCGGTGCAGAGGGGGGGCCGGTTCTGTGAGTGTGCAGAGAGACGGGGAAGAAAGGAAGAAGGGGGAAGAGCTGGTCCGGGTTTTTGGGGAGGACGGGATTGGCAATTAATGCCAGTCTCGTCGACGTGCCTCTTCGGCCTTCCTCTGGCCAGATAGCGACGGCGAGATGGCCGCCGCCGTTCGTCACTCTGTAGCCGGGAACAGGGTAGAACAGAGGAAGAGAAAGCGACCGTCGGCAGGGGAGAAGGGAGCTGGGCCAGGCCGGGCCCAGCTCGTGCGGGGAAAAGAAGAAAAGAAAAGGAGAGTGGGCCAGGCCCGCGCGAGGGGGAAAAGAAAAGAAAAAAAGAATGGGCTGGGTCCGTGCGGGGGGAAAAAGGAAAAAAGAAAAGGGCCGGGTCGGCCTGGCCCCGACCCGGCCCAACTCAGAAATTCTTTTTTTTTTTAAACTCTCTAATAGACTCTATTAATACAAATGTCCCTAATTTCTATATGCAATGCATTTAAATAGAAATATTTTTTGTTTTAGGAATTAAAGAAAATTAACTCCTAAATTTTGTGCAATTAATTTTGGGCAAATTAAAAATAGGTGTCAACAGCTGCCCCTCTTTGAAGGTGAGCTCGCAGAGATTGAACTCGCAGAGGTTACGTTCAAAGATAAAATGACACCTAAATTTGGCCCATGCATGCTCAATGAATATTATTTTTTGCGAGACCGTGAGTCCCATTTTTTATGATGCGATAAGATGATGCGTGCTAAAGCAAATAAAAACATACCTGGGGCTACTTACCTTGCCGAAGGGTAGAGTAATTCCAGATAGTTGATATTGTGTGTCAAGGACTCGAACCTGTCTTCGGTCGCCTTGACGGGGAAATGGTTTGTCTAGGATCCGAACCTTTCTTCGGTCGCCTTGACTGGGGAAATCAATTGCCTAGGACTCGAACCTATCTTCGGTTGCCTTGACTGGATTTCGTTTGTCTAGGACCCGAACCTTTCTTCGGTCGCCTTGACTGGATTTTGCTTTACCAAAGTACCTGCATCTCATAAGGGGTACTTGAAAAGACTTGATGTGAACATAGGGGGTTAATCCTATGCTCAGGAGGGGTACCATAACAATCGTAGGTACCTGGTGAACAAATGGGTCAATCCAATGTTCAAAAGGTGAACAAAGGGGTCAATTCAATGTTCAAAGGGTGAACAAAGGGGTCAATCCAATATTCAGTTGGTGAATAAAGGGGTCAATCTAATGTTCAAAGGGTGAACAAAGGGGTCAATCAAATGTTCAAAGGGTGAACAAAAGGGATCAATCTAATGTTAAGTTGGTGAACAAAGGGGTCAATCCAATGTTCAAAGGGTGAACAAATGGGTCAATCCAATATTCAAAGGGTGAACAAATGGGTCAATACAATGTTCAAATGGTGAACAAAAGGGTCAATCCAATGTTCAGTTGGTGAACAAATGGGTCAATCTAATGTTCAGTTGGTGAACAAATGGGTCAATCCAATGTTCAAAAGGTGAATAAAGGGGCCAATCCAATGTTCAAAGGGTAAACAAAGGGGTCAATCCAATATTCAGTTGGTGAACAAAGGGGTCAATCCAATGTTCAGTTGGTGAACAAATGGGTCAATCCAATGTTCAAAGGGTGAACAAATGAGTCAATCCAATGTTCAGTTGGTGAACAAAGGGGTCAATCTAATGTTCAAAATGTACCATAACAATCATAGGTACATGCATTTTTGGAATCGGGCATGGGTAAAATGTACTTACCTGGGCACGTTCCTGCCTCTTAAGGGCGTGTCTCCTGTCAGACAAGTTTTTTTGTGTAAAGACATACGTATTCATCGGAGAAATAGACAACTAAGGCTATTCTGGAATATCGTATGAAATATCTTGACCAGCAAGTCAATATGTTTTTCTTTTTCAAAGGAACACCCTGTTTACCTTCTGGGTAGTTTGAAAAGAATTCTGATGAAATACCTGGGATTTCTTACCCGGAGGTTTGATGCATCATCTGCTGAATACCCGATCTTTTTCGGGGCATCTCTTTTGGGATGATAATGAGGGCTTCTTCAGCGCCCGAATTTTTGTGTTCTATCACTGGGGGTTAAAACTCTGAGCTGTCAAAGACGATTAGCGCAAACATGCGTGCGTTCATCAAGGATGGACAAGCTAGGCTATTCCAGAATGTGTTTTTTTAAAAATTCATGCGTGATGATTTTGCCATGTTTGCATCACCAAACATCCACTGAGGGCAATCAAGACAATTTTTGCTCGCAAAGTGGACTTCTCGAGATGCTGAACGAGGGACCTTCAGTCAAAAAGGATTTTCCACTCACTCTCATTTGAAAAGGATTGTTTGTCCCGACCATTAAGGCGGGAACATCGAAAACATTTAGTCTGACCGTTATCACATCAACAAGGGTTTGAGTTTTCTTGCAAGCGGTACGACACTGTCAATCTGGGAGGTCTTCTTCAGGGTCGTAATGCTGGCTTAGTCAATGGCTTAACAAAGGTGACTGTCCAAGTCAAGGCCATGAAAGAAAATATTCTGCAATCATCTCCAGGTTTACAAGTCAAGAACCCTGCAAAATGAGATAAAAATAGTCTTGCTCGCACTTTCTCGAGCGTTGTTTATCGACATTTGAAATTCCACGTTAAATCAAGTGCCCTAGTAAGAAAAGACTTCATGAGGGATGTAACGTGGGCTTGGTTTACAGGTTGAGGAACGAAATGATCGTTGGGCTCAAAAAATGTGCGTGAGGGTGAGAATTGGTGATCATCTTGGCATTGTCACCATTCTTCTTCTCCACCGTCAGGATCCTTTTGGAAAACTCCCTGGGTAATCCCGTGCTTTGACTTTTTGGACAGCTTTTTCTTGAGGAGCTTCTGCGTCAAGCATTTTCCTGGATACCATTCAATCTCTGTCCCAATTGCTTTCTCCAGAATAGGTTCGTCTTCATCTATCATGTGATAGATCTTTGTCAAGACAGAGTTCTGAAAGTTGGGGTTTGTATCGAAGAAGAACTCAAGTTTAAACCCTTTTGGGTCGTCCATTCTACACTGCTTAACAATTTTGAGGTATTTGAGAGCACTTTCATTATGCTCAGAGATCTCCTCGGCTAAAACTTCATTATTTTTCAAAGCAGTTACCTAGAAATTAGGGACTCCTTTTTCTTCATTTTTCTTATTTTTCATCGTTTTTCTTCTTCTCCTCCATGGGCATCGGCCTTGCTTTTACCAGACACACTGCTTTTTCATGCCCCTAGTTTTCAGCATTTTTTTTGCTGTTCTTTTGGTGTTGTCAGGACTAGCCTAAACAAGTTTGAATAGAACAATGTTATTAGGCTCTTGGAGTTTTCATCTTCATGCGGTACTTTGGACCATGATGCTCAAACTGTGGTGACTCTTGCCTTGCCTCGGTGTGGGGGATGATCACCAACTGGGTTCGTACGAAATGAGATTGCCAGCTTAATTGGGCTAGCAAGGGGTATAAGTGTATGAGATAGAAGAAGAATTGCTCTTCGTCATCCTAGGGCACTTAAATTATCGTGAGAGTTCATCTGCAATAATAACACTCAAAGATTAATACAAGTGAGAGCAAGAAAATTTCTATTCATCTTTTCACCTTGTGTGAGCTGCTGCGGCTGATGATCATAGAAAATTTTAGATATTACAAACTCCTCATCCTTCTTGTCTTGTTCAGTTGCTAGGTGAAAACATCACTCTTATCAATGAGATGTTGGCATTTTGGACAGGCTTTAGTTTGTTGCTCCTCTATCAATAAAGCCCTCTTAGCTTTGACCGTCCGGCCGTCGATGGTGTGCTTGTCTTGGAGGACTCTGTCGAGGACCGCCGGACTCGTGAAGACGACGAGGCCGAAGCCACAGGAGCGGTAATCGAAAGGGAGGGATGCTCTTCTTGCTCCCTCTGAATTTGAATTCTCCCAGTAATGCCGATTTACCTCAAGCTGCCCCAATGTGGGGTGGTTTTTGACAGGGGTGATTTAAAAGGAACCTCCAAGTGTATGGGCTCAAATGGTCAAGCAAAGGATTAATGGTAGTGTATGGGGCAGAGAAATGAACTGCCTCTCATCATTTTGGCTACCGTACCTTATGCGAGAAATCCCTTTACCTTGTAGAAATGACACCTTTTCGTTCATCTTGTAACGGTTTGGTATGTGAGAATGTGTATAGACTAAGGATTGCCTCTCATCATTCTGATACATCTCGTTCAATACATCGGAGCAGTTTGACACCATTCGTCGAATTGTCAAGATTTTCACAGGGAATTGGTGAATTAAACAGGTAAAATTACCATGCAAAATTCTTTTCGAAAGATATGCGATGCACTTGAAGGAAGGTTAAGCATTCATTTGCTTTAACATGTTTCCTCATTCTTTGTTTCTTTATACTCTTATAAAAAAAGTTTTTAGGAAAAGAGATACTTACCTATGTTGAAATAATAGGATATGCCAGCAAGGTAATAAGAAAGATAATATTAATGAACGGTTCTTTGAGGGACAGGAATTGGGAACGATACAACATTACCCTTCGTGATTCCCTTCATTTGAGATTAGATTGATAGCTCCTTGAGTTTTCTTAGATAATTCCCTTCTGACAAAAATATGAGCTTATGTTAGAAATGAGAGGATTAAGGGTAAATTGAGAACGATACAAATTACCATTTTTCCATTTTGCCTTCAAAGCTAGCAGAGTCCTTTCTCCTCTTTACTTTGTTCAGCCTTCTCTGGCTTAGTCTGCTCCTCCATACTCTTGGTCTCGAAGCTTGAATGAAATCCTCTATAATTAGGGGGGCTTCCAAATAGAGGGTTCTATTGTCAGCGCATGCTGTGTCAATGCGGTTCCAGCATGTTGAGGAATTTCTCGTGAATGCTCCGATTCCTGACTGCACAGGCATGTGCAATTGCTTGCATGTGGATCTTCGCAGCAAAGCTAATTTCTGCTTTAAAGGTTTTTGACGGATATGGGCGTGACTGTCATCGAGACTTCCATGGTTGTCAGGATCGGCCTTGACGCCATTTTGTCATGCACGAAAACCTTTCCGGTTAGACTTGCCACCATGAGTGTTCTTTACTCAATTTTGTCTTATGTAAAAGGAAAAGATATGTCATTTCTATGCTAAAGTGGATGAACTTTAGGAACGAAATACACCCTTTTTTATGGACTGGGAGATCGCATGCTCCCTAGTCTACTCTTCCAATTAAGCACTTCTTCGTCATGTTTCATTCGAGAGATCCCAACATTGGTGCTCTATCCGGCTCGCTAGCACGTCCGAGTCTAGCATGTTTCCCAGTTCATTATCTACAAAAGAAAATGGATGGAATGTCATTTCCAAAATTTGTTAAGGAATAAGACATACCTTTTTCTTTCAAAAAGGGTAATCTTTTCTTGATTTACCCCGACTTTTGTACGAAATGATGTTTCGCTCATCATGGAGTCAAGGAATGCTCGGCATTCTCTTTGACTCTCTATGGTTGATATCACCACTGGTAGTAATGAGATTTGCCCCATGTTTCATTTGAAGGTTAGATGATCTTCGCTCGAACTGCCCCTATCAGATGAGTTGGTCCGCTAGCATCACCAGGGTCTGATGTGCTCTTCAGTTTGTGTCATTTCAAAATATCCCCTTTGTAATAACAGATCAAAAAGGAGTATGCTCTGAGACACGAAGTGAGCGAGTTAGAAAAACAAACAGGGCTATGAGCATGCACGCTTTTCCACCACCGTTCTTTTTTGCCATTTTGAAAAATGATAAAACGTTTGTTTTATTTTCAAAAGCTTAGAAACAAGGAAGCATGAGGAAGCCCGGGCCTCAGAACACCTTCCTTTACGTGGCTGGATATCATCAACGGGCCGGTTTGGTATACTACCTGATGCCCTCAAAACATTATTTATTTACAATACACAGATTTACAACCTCAAAAGAAGGAGAGTTCAAAAAAACATTTCTTCCAGCAGAAATGACGACAAAAACAAAACGCAAGGATATCCTCTTTTCCAAGGATTCATGCAGAAAGGAGAAGAGGAATTCTACTCAAGTAGGCTTGCGCCCATTCCCTCCACCGGTCCTTCGTCTATTGCGCCAACGAAGAAATCTTCGAAATCATCATTCCAGGAATCCAGTTCTTTGGCTCTTCTCTTTACTGGTGTCAGCTTTTCCATGTCGTTCCATCCACTAGGAATGCTATTCTGCTGGTCTTAATAAAAACTTGATGGCATTTGGTAGTCAACGTAATAGTCGAACTTACCACTGGGCTGGCCCAGGGTATCCATAATTGCCTTTCCCTCGCGTGCCTTTTCAGAAAGTTCAGGGGCAGCAGCACGAAGGCTAGGTACCACCAAGAGGTCATCTTCAACATGACACAGCCATGGGGCACGAAAAGTAAATGCCTTGGCGTCCAGTAGGTCTTGAATTCTTTTCCTCAGAGCGTCGCAATCATCCAGCGAGTGTCCGACCTCTCCTGAGTGAAAGTCATAAGATCTGGAGGCATCATAGTTAATGAAGTACTCAGGAGTAGGGTGTTTTGGCCTCCTCGTGATCAGCCCCTTTTGCAAAAGGATAGGGAATATCAGATCCATGGATTTGGGAACCGGCGAGTATCGTCGTACATTGCCCTGCCACTGTAAGAGTTGGACATCTCGCCAAGTCATGTTGGGAAGGGTTCCCGACGGTGGGTTTTCTTCGGGACGATTTACTTGGGTCACTTGCTCTTGATCGGGAA
Organism: Syzygium oleosum; assembly: GCF_021117445.2. Taxonomy (NCBI): domain Eukaryota; kingdom Viridiplantae; phylum Streptophyta; class Magnoliopsida; order Myrtales; family Myrtaceae; genus Syzygium; species Syzygium oleosum. Next base: position 441,269 of record NW_026607500.1, on the reverse strand, counting down.
ACGGCAGTGACACGTCCGAAATCTGGCCAATGGTATCCATTAAGGATGTGAGCAGATCCCGCAGCTCACATAGCTGATACTGCAAGCGTGCAAACAAATCAGGGGGGTTTGTACTCGTTTCTGAAGTCGAGTCTTCGTGTATGGCCCCTATGAAGATGTCGTCAAATAGGGTGACCACACTATCCAGCGTGTCTTCTCGTCCACAATCTTCTTCAATCGGTAGCTTGTCTGGGTTCTGATGTCGGTCAACAATAACATTTACGGGAAGCATCGAGGAGCTCGGTTGACTTGAACATTCGGCCTGATGCTTGAACCCCTCACTGGATTGTCCTGAGAGGTTAAGATAAATTTTTTCATCCCGCAACAATTTAGCAGGTGACGGGAAAGTTTCCCGGATATGGGGAAGCAATAAACCAACTTGACCCGTTATGTGCCCCTTGTTGGCCTGTGGGTTTCCTCCGCGATACCCTAGACCAGCGGTACGGTGATTCTTGATGGCCTGGATAGGCTCTCGGATGCCCCGGCCTCCTCTGCCGAGTCCTTGACCTGGGGTGAAGCCATTCTCAACCATAACTTTCCCTACCATGACTGAGGCTTTTGACATATCGGGGACGAGGGGAGGAGTTCCTCGATATCCATGCACAGTTGAAACGAGCTCGATGGACTGATAGCTAGATTCCACCTTGCCACTTGGTTCGACATATGGAATGGCGGTTTCTTGGTAGATCCGATAGTCTTCCTCTCCAAGAACTGTGATCAGCTTCCCTTGGGCTACAAACTTCACGCTTTGGTGAAGGCTTGAAGGTATAGCTCCAGCAGAGTGAATCCAAGGACAAACCAACAGAAAGCTAAAGGCAGTGGGGATGTCCATCACTTGAAACAGGATGCTGAATACTGTTGGGCCAATCTGGACATCAAGGTCGATCTTACCCACAGTGTCTTTCTTTATCCCGTCGAACGCTCGGACGGATGTTTTGGAGGCACGGAGCTTAGATGTGTCCACATTAAGACGGCGCAAGGTTGCCAGCGGGCAGATATTCAACGCAGACTCATTGTCTATCAAAACTCGAGCTACGTGGGAGTTTCTACATTTGACGGAGATGTAGAGGCCCTTGGTATGTCCCCTTCCTTCGGCGGGAATTCATCTTCCGAGAATGTTATCTGATCCTTTAGAAGGATAGACCCCACAAATGCTTCTAACTTGTCATGCTCAATTGTTTCTGGTACGTTTACCTCGCTGAGTACCTTCATTAGAGTTTTTTGATGCTTCACGGACGTTTGGAGTAGTTCTAACAAGGAAATCTGAGCGGGCAATTTGCGTAGCTGATCCACCACATTATATTCACTGGCTTTGATGATGGCTAGGAATTCTTTGGCTTTTTCGTCGGTAACAGGCTTCGGAGGCTGTGCGTCAGCTTGGGCATACGTTCGTCCTGACCTGGTGATTAGGTCAACATCCAATTGGTAGGACCATGGGACTGCTTTGTCATTCTCGTACCGGTAAGGCTGAAGTATTTCGATTACTATGTGATCTTCGGGTAGGGGTACCTCAATCGTCAGCTCCTCCTCCTCGTCTGGGTTATCAGACAAAGGTTCGTTCACAAGCGTGGGGATGGATTCACTTGTTTCGGCATTCAATGCTGAGAATTCTTTGTCCCAGTCGATGATGACCTCAGAGATGGTAGCCACTATACTGGTACGGTCGGCATACACAATCAAACCTGCTTTCGCCATGCTGACAACCCTTTCTTTCATTAGGGACAAGGGCAGTACTTCACCAGTAGGATAATACCCTGCTCTCACTAGAGCATTATAAACATCAACAGTGTATACCCTCTCACTCTGGATTCGACCAGCGTCGAAAGTGGATATGGCATTGATTCTGTTTTCATGTTCGGGTAGCGGGTTGTTTTGGACATTTGGCTTGGATGTCTGGAACGAAAAGGCTTTGGTGTCAAGCAAGTTTTGGATTCGGTGTTTGAGGGTATAGTAGTCATCCGTCGAATGTCCTACCTCGCCCATGTGATAGTCACATTTTTTGGACGGATCGTAATTCGAAAAGTTTTTTGAGTTGAGATGTTTTGGCTCGGTAGAAAGCAGGTTTTTCTTCCGGAGTATGGCTAGGACTTGAGAAGGGGATCCAGGCAACGGAGTGAATTGCCTTTTCTTATATCGGTTCGGAAGCTGGCGACTTGAGGTCGGCTGCTGCTCACTATTCACTTGGATCGTCCGGGAAGGATAAACAGTCTAGGTGTATGCAACGTTCCCATCTGTCACGGATTCCTTCTCTTTTCTAGTGTTGAGCCTCTTACTTGTGGAAGCAAGGTCTGTGAACCATCCGTCACGCAGTCCCATTTCAATTCGTTCGCCCACAGGAACAAGACGATTAAGAGATTCGGCAGTGGCACCAACCAGGCGGTGCCTGTATTCATATGGAAGAGACTTTATGAACAACTTCACTTGTTCATGATCAGTGAGTTGTGGGGTAACTTGGGCAGCCAAGTTTCTCCATCTGGTGGCATACTCTTTGAAGGATGCACTCTTCTTCTTTTCAGTGCGTTCCAGATCGTCACGAGTAAAGGTGACGTCAAGGTTGAATTGATACTGCTTGAGGAATGCATCAGCGGCATCATCCCAAGACTTAAAAGCATCCACATCTTTCGACATGTACCATGTTAAGGCTGGCCCCGTCAAACTCGCTTGAAAGGTCTGAATCATGAGGGGTTCATTATCAACGTACTGGGTCATCCGCACATGATACATGTGCAAATGATGTATGGGGCATGAGGTACCATCATACTTCTCGAATTCCGGCATCTTGAACTTTTTTGGTACTTTGACCCGTTTGTATATAGACAGGTCAAGTGGGACAGCATGTTGCGGGCCTTGTAACTGTTTCAGCATCTCCTCGACCTTTGCAAGGCGTTTGTCATGTTCTGTCATCGGTACAGCTTCAAATTCAGGCTTCCTGACGGCAAAGGGAAGCGGATCGTCCTCTAGCGGGGGCATTTTACTGTCGCTGGCGAAGGCTTTGTCTTTTCCAGTAAACGGTGGTGGTAACACCACCTCAATTGCTGCAGGCGTGGGCGTGAGCTTTCCCTGAATGAATTCCACTTGCTTTGTGAGATTTTGGATCGCGTTGAGAACCAGCTTCATCTCGTCTTCTATGTCATTGAGACTGACGTTTTCTTCGGCCATTTTTTTTTGTAACTACCTGTGAAAACGCTAATATAAATGAGTATAATGTCCAATAAAGAATCATTATATGACCTAGTCATATTATTATTACAAACTTTCTTTATTTGCAAAGAAAAAAATGAGAAAAAAGGTTTTTATTAATATTAACATTACAGGCGGTGTCCCCGGGGTTCAAACCCCGGTCGTCTCGGACTGTTTTCGTTCATCCCCAGATACCACTGGGCCGAAGGCCACGGTGGTATCATTAAGGCGCAAAATATTTTATTTATAGAACAAAAAACGGTCCAAGTTATATTAACATTAGTACAACCCATAAATACTTTTAAAGAATAAAATCAAAATCCCTAAACATAAATACTAGGAAAATACAAAAGACAGAGACTTTTAACAATAGGGTGCCCTTCCCGGATACTCATTCTATAAACGATGGGGAAGCTACAGTCTCTCGGAGCTGCTTATTTTCACAGACAAGCTCCGCAATAAGCGTATCCCTCATCTCGTCAGTCCCACCATGCCAAAAGTTCTTTTTTAGGAGTGGGGACGAATTGGACATCAACTCTTCCCATCGTATATAGAATGTAATCAACGGGTGGCCTAACAGTAACAAATCAAATGAATAAGTAGGCTGTATAATAAAATGAGAAGGGATAGAATATATACCTTTCCTTGAACCATGGCAATCACAACAATATGCATATGAGGAGTGAGGTTCGATTTCTATCTAGACTGGCTCAGCATAATGAAATTAAAAGGGTGCATGACCGTCGCAGTCTCGCGTTGGTGTCAAGTCCTTTTAACCTCGGCCAAATCGAAAGGAATATCTTATAGTCACGCGAATAGTTGCTAAAGATATTTCTTTACAATTTTTAGAAATAAATTTCGAGGAAAAGAAAGGCAACCTCTACATCGCGGGCTCGCGTTCGAGGTCGTATCTTTTTTAACACCATCCTAAATTACCCTATTGCGGCCCAGGTCCGGCAGCGTGGTTGTGTATGCAAAAGTGTAGTGCTAAATCATTAGAGCATGCACAACAATTTATAAACAATCAATTCGAACCTGCAAGAACAAATAATACCTTAATGTCAGGATCATACCTGGAGTCCTTGCTGCCAAACAAAAATTATTTTGAACAGGATAAAAATTTTGGCTTAAGTCCACTTAAAAAAAATGCAACTCCCCAGCGGAGTCGCCAGTCTGTCGCGATCGACCTCCCGTCCTTTATTGGCAACATGCAAAAAGGAGGGGCTCGCCTGGTACGTGCTAAGTCTAGGTTCAGGACTTAACTCGGGCTCTCCCAAACCCATACCATATCGCGACTTAGGGTTTAAGTGTTTAACATGCAAGTGATTTATATCAAAGAGTTGCCACTAATCGATTTGGGGTGGGTCGATTAGAAACCCAAATAAGGTGATGGGGAGAATCACCCTATTCCTACGGACCAGAGATTAACTGAGTTCGGGGACTTGGTTACACTAGATGGATAACTAATGCCCTTTCGGTACCTTTTTACCCTGTTCATTTCTGAAAACATTTGTCATGCAATTTGGATTGATTTTAGGACCTTTCTCCTAACATGTGAGGTGATCAAACAAGTGCATAATCATAAACGATCAGCAGTCAGGATAGATATACAGCATAAGGTTCTAGCCCTAACTAAGTCAAATGACATTCAAAATACAACAAATCATACAGTCGTATTAAAAACATGCATAATGATATAATGTTAATAAAATTAACATGCAAAATAATACCACGCAACCTCAGGCTTGTCTAACTTAAACAAGACAAAAACATGCATAATACCACAATGAATTAAAACAACAGATATATCACATAATTTAGAAAATAAATAAATAAATAAATACGGAAAAGAAAGAAGAAAAGAAAAAAAAAATTAAAAAATTTTTTAAATTTTTTTTATTATTTATTATTTAAAATATATTTTTTTAAAAATAAAATAAAATAAAAGAATCGGGTCGGCGGATCCGTGCCGGGTCGGAACCGACCCGGGTCAACGGATCCGACCAAGGGCGTTGACCCGGGTCGGATCAGCTAATCCGGGTTCTTTTTATTTTATTTTATTTTATTTTATTTTAAAAAATATATATTTTTAAAAAATAAATAATAAAAAAAATTTAAAAGAATTTTTAAACTTTTTTTTCTTTTCTTCTTTCTTTTTCGTATTTATTTTATTTTATTTTATTTTTTTCTAAATTATGTGATATATCTGTTGTTTTAATTCATTGTAGTATTATGCATGTTTTTGTCTTGTTTAAATTAGACAAGCCTGAGGTTGCGTGGTAGTATTTTGCATGTTAATTTTATTACCATTGTATCGTTATGCATGTTTTTAATATGATTGGATGATTTGTTGTATTTTGAATGTCATCTGACTTAGTTAGGGCTAGAACCTTAGGCTGTATATTTATCCTGACTGCTGATCGTTTATGATTATGCACTCGTTTGATCACCTCACATGTTAGGAAAAAGGTCCTAAAATCAATCCAAATTGCCTAACAAATACTTTCAGAAATGAACAGGGTAAAAAGGTACCGAAAGGGCATTAATTATCCAACTAGTGTAACCAAGTCCCCGAACTCAGTTAATCTCTGGTTCGTAGGAATATGGTGATTCTCCTATCACCTTATTTCGGTTTCTAATCGACCCACCCCAAATCGATTAGTGGCGACTCCTTGATATAAACCACTTGCATGTTAAACACTTAAACCCTAAGTCGCGATATGGTATGGGCTTGGGAGAGCTCGAGTTAAGTCCCGAACCTAGACTTAGCACGTACCAGGCGAGCCCCCCCTTTTTGCATGTTGACAATAAAGGGCGGAAGGTCGGTCGCGACAGACTGACGACTCCGCTGGGGACTTGCATTTTTTTTAAGTGGACTTAAGCCAAAATTTTTATCCTGTTCAAAATAATTTTTGTTTGGCAGCAAGGACTCCAGGTATGATCCTGACATTAAGGTGTTATTTGTTCTTGCAGATTCGAATTGATTGTTTATAAATTGTTGTGCATGCTCTAATGATTTAGCACTACACTTTTGCACACACAATCACTCTGCCGAACCTGGGCCGCAATAGGGCAATTTAGGATGGTGTTAAGAATTATAAGAGGAATTTTAGATGGAGATCAACTGACCTTTTTGAAGAGGTTGAATTAAAAGAGGCAAAAGCTGATCTTAGGTCAAAGATCTTCTAAAAAACTTGATAGTGATTTTACCTCTTGCATATTGGGTGATATTTGCGGGATTTGTATTCTAAACAATTTGTTGATGAACGGCAACTTCTAATTCCCATTAATCTAGGAGAATAATTTGGTTCCAATTGATAGATCTAGGAAAAACTATATTAGCTCTAGAAATATCTCTTTGAACGAGAAGTGTTTCCCCTTTTGGACCATGTTTAAAAATTATGCTGCCAAAGGCAAAGAGCATAGCTTTGTAATGGATTCTAGAAATAAGTGCTAGAGGAATAGATCTGTTAGCTATTTTGTAATTATGGGTTTTTATTTAGAGAGTTAAGGCCCTGAGAATTTTTTATCTTTAAGTGAAACTTAGAAGTTTGGGTAACAATCCAAATTAATCGGTCCATTACAAAGACTTGTTTCAATAGTACCAAGTATTGATTCTTCATAATTTAAAAGATGTAAATCTCTTAAAACTAAGATTACATTTGGTCGTCTAGATTTCAAGTCAGGATAGGACTAGATATGATAGGATATGAAATCCAAGGGATTTATTATATCTTATCTACTGTTTGGTGAATCGCAAAAATAAAGCCGGATATTTTTACATCTTACCATGTCCATTATTTTCTATGAACGTCATATCAATATAAACGAAACTAAAAATTGTACAAACGAAGATGATAAAAAAATATCTCACAACACTCTTACCTATTTCATTTTTATTTGCTTTTTTTTATCATTTTTCCCTCTCTTTTTTAATTAATTTTTTTATTTCTTTTTTTCCCCTTCCATCATACCCTAATAAAATTTTATTAAATAGTAAACTATACCTAGTATTGATAAATTTAAATACATTAGTATTGATTTATATATATGAATTTTATATCACAAGATATAAAGAAATTTTGAATATATAAATAAAAATGAAATTATTGTTATTTTTTATTTTGTATATTAAAATTCAAATATTATTTATATTCAAATATTATTTTAATTTTATTAATTTAACGAGTTTATTATTCGAGAAAATTAACTTTTATATTATGGTTATTAGAAATCCTATCCACCTTTATCCCACCTCCTCCGTGGGATAATTTTATTCAGACTATATTTCTCCTATATCCGACTTTATCCTATCTTGGACAAACACCAAACACGGGATAGGATAAGATTTATCTTATCCTGAATTTTATCCCGATTATCAAACGTATCCTAAAAGGATGGAAGTGTTTAGTCCGTCTTTAGTAAGTGGATTAACACCTACATGGACAAGTTTTATGTGACCGTAGTTAAATTTTTATTTTCTTATTGAAGCCTGATCGAGAAGTTGAATTATTTCATAAGAGTTTGAAAAAGGAACATCTCATTCTTCTGTTTGAACTACATAATCTGATTTTGAGAAAAAAATTGTATTATGATTGTTGATAAATCTGATTACGCTAGACTTTGAGAATTTCCGAATTTTCAATTGATTTATTGAAATCTTCAATGTTTATTTCTTCTTTACGAATAGGTCCTTGATCAAACGATATATGTGATATTGAACTAGATAAAGATGTTGATCGCATTAATAATCTCATTTTAACATAGCCCGCTGAGGCCATCCGGACCTAGTGCGTTAGAGGCACCAAGTTGAAAAACTGCACTTTTTACTTCTTCCAAAGTGACATCAGCCAACAGCAAATGGTTCATTTCTTCTGTCACCACTCGGGAGCATTGATCCAAGACCGGAGAAAACATCCGGGGGCCTGCAGATTAGTATATTTCTCGGAAGAATTGCACCGTAGTTTCTTTTAGTAGGCTTGGTTTTTCAGCCCAAATTCCTTATGATATTTGCAACATTGAAATTATGTTTCTCTGTCGTCGCTTAATAGTGGCAGCATGAAAGAATTTTGTATTTTTGTCACCCCATTTTAGCTAATTAATTCTTGATCTCATCCCCCAGTATATCTATTCCTGTTTCCATAACGTCTCAATCTCCCCCTGTAAGTTCTTATCCTATCCACTCCACTATGCCTTTCAGTACAATTTATGCTCTGTTGAAGTTCCTGCTTTAGTGAGTCTATTCTTTTCAATCCATTCCCAAAAGTCTTTTTACTCTGCTTGGATAAGGCAATAGACACCGCACGCAATTTCACAACTAAATTCCTTCCTACCTGATTAGGCGAGTTCCAAGTCTCTTTAATAACTATTTTGCATTCATCATGCTCCAGCCATAATGCCTCGAACTTGAACTGCTTTCTTCGTTTCAATGGGTTGGGCTTAAAGGATAATAAAATGGGCCTATGATCTGATCCTATGGCTGGAAGAGCAAATCCTTCTGCTTCAGGGGACATTAACCTCCATTCAATGATACATACTACCCTGTCAAGTCATTCTTTAATGTGTTCATCCCCATCCCTATTGTTAGACGAGGTAAAAGCACATCCTTTACTCTCTATATCCATCAATGAATATGTATCTAGAAATTTTTGAAAAGCTGACATTCTATAGTTCTCAGCCATTCGCTTCCCCGCTTTCTCCCAATGGTATAATACTTCATTGAAGTCCCCCAAACACATCCAAGGTAGCATATTCGTGGTACTTGTCCATCGCAATTCCTCCCATAGTTGAATCCTTTTTTGAAAGACATACGAAGCCAAAGTGAGGTTTTTAAAGCACTGAAGGACTTTTTCAGTACTGGATACATGCAGCAAGAGTTAAACAAGACTCATATTTCACTTAATTCAAAAGTCCCTAATCCCGAGAGGTTAGACCAGTATCGTCCCATAAGCTTGTGCAATTTTGATTATAAAATCATCTCTAAAGTGATGGCGAATAGGCTTAAACCACTATTGCCAGATTTGATAGCTCCAGAACAGAGTGCGTTTGTTGGGGGTAGGAAAATTCAAGATAATATTTTCATTGTGCAGGAGGTACTACATCAAATTAGAATTCGCAAGAGAAAGGAGAAATTCCAAGCGGTTCTGAAACTTGATATGAAAAAGGCATACGATCGAGTGGAGTGGGATTTCCTGGAGGCCTGCTTAATTAAAATAGCCTTTGATGAAAAGTGGGTAGGTTGGGTAATGCAATGCGTCACAACCGTCTCGTTTAGTGTCAAGTTAATAGAGAGCCACTTCAATACTTCCAGCCAACACGAGGGATTAGGCAGGGGGATCCATTATCCCCCTACTTATATATTCTGGTGGCTAATGTATTATCCTCACTCATGAAGACAGCGGTTGATAATGGCAGTATTAAAGGGATTAAACTCAAGAGGTGGTGTCCCACCCTTTCTCACTTACTCTTTGCGGATGACTCTATTTTCTTTCTAGACGGGAAGATTCTGGAATGTCAAAACTTGGCAGCAATTTTGAACCAATATTGTGTAGCTTCTGGACAAGTAGTAAATTTGAACAAATCTGGGATTTACTTCAGTAGGGACTGTCCTCAGAGCTTAAAAGAGAATATGGCGAGGGAGCTAAGAGTACCTATTATTGATAAAACGGGGAAATATCTTGGGATTCCTTCAGATTGGGGAGTATCAAAGGAACAAATGTTTGCCGGGATTTTGGGATGAGTGACTGCAAAACTTGAAGGTTGGAAGGAGAAATTGATGTCAAAAGCAGGGAAAGAAATCATGATTAAAACAGTGGTGCAAGCCCTCCCGCAATATGCCATGTCCATTTTCAAAATACCTGTGTTAGTATGCAAAGCAATAGAGCAGAAAATAGCATATTCCAGTGGAGAACAAATGGAGCTAAGAACGGAATTCACTGGATGAGATGGGATATTTTGAAGAGAAGAAAGGATAGGGGAGGATTGGGATTCCGAGGCCTACTTGATCTTAACAAAGCCATGTTAGCAAAACAGGCTTGGCGACTAAGTAACAGCCCGACCTCCCTCTGGAGCCAATTGTTCAAAGGGCTCTATTTTCCTCAAAGAGACTTTTGGCGAGCTGGAAAGGGACAACGCCCATCGTGGGGTTGGCAAAGTTTGCTCTTGGGGAGGGATTCTATATCACCATCAATGATGTGGGCGGTAGGGAATGGTACAAAAATTAAAACCAGGGAAGATAAATGGTTGAGGAGAGGAGCACTAGTAGGCCCTGCAAAAAGGGACGAACCACAACTTGTCTCTGAATTTATCTTAAGGGAGGAAAATCGCTGGAATGAAGTAGCTTTGAGAGAGCACTTCGATGAGCGAATAGTACGTGAAGTTCTCGCAATCCCAATTAAGCCTCAAACTGAGAATGACCAGCTCATATGGACGGGTACACAAGCAGGTAAGTACACTGTTAAAAGTGGATACAACTACATCCGAGTGAAAGGGGCAAAAGAGAACAGAAGCCATGCGTCAACATCATTCCAACCCCCTCGTACTCTATGGACAGATATATGGAATCTACATACTCCTCCCAAAGTCAGAATATTTATGTGGAATCTATGCCAAAACGCACTCCCAACACAGGATAACTTATTTCGCAGAAAGATTGTACCCGACCCAATATGCTCTCTGTGCAATCAAAGGGTGGAAACTGTTGAGCATCTGTTTCTGTTATGCCCTTGGACGAAGGATGTTTGGGAACACCCAAGGCTGAGAATACAGATTTTGATTCAGGGACTAACTCGGATTGAGACCTGGTTTGGAGATATCGAAAGGGATTCGAACCTCTTACCAGATTTGGAGACGATAGCCGCGGTTCTATGGCAAATCTGGAAGTCGCGCAACCACACCATTTTTGGGGGGAAAAAACTCCACCCACAGCCTTAGCAGGATTGCAGAGTTTTAGAAGGTGGAACCCCGATTCGAGCAAATCTGGAGATGGAGTTGCGAACTCATCAAGAGCTTGGATTCCACCGAAAGTTGGATCTTTCAAGATAAATATTGATGGTCCATACGAACCTGGGGAGATGGAAGGTTATGTGGCGTGTGTATATCGATATTCCACCGGGAAATTGCTGGATGGAGCTGCACGAACAGTGGCTGTCTTCGGTGTCCATGGCAGAGGCTCAAGCTCTTTTTGAAGCCCTAAATCAGTTTCTCTCTCTTAGACATGAAGAAGTACTTTGTACAGACTGACAGCTTAGACCTGGTCAACGCTTTAAGGAGTCCAGATTAATTCACGTGGGATGCTCTCGTCCTTATCATGACGTGCAGGGATTTGTTACTTGCCTTTTCAAACATTCAAGTAGCCCGTTACTTTAAAGAAGCTAATTTCATTGCAAATTGGATCACTAGAATCTACAGAAAAACTATTTATTTCTGAATTAGGTTTTATTCCTTCCCCCGGCCCTTTGAGATCTTTTATGCACTGAGCCCCTCTCTCAGGTTCTATCATTTTTTACTAGTTTAATGAAGTATTTCACTTTCTGATAAAAAAAATCATTTTAACAAATATGCTTGCTCACTTCTTAGCCTACCAACCAGAGCTAATCAACAGTCCCACCTAAGCATGAGTCATCAACTCACTTGAAATTTACTGCTCAAACTACCACAGGGTAAACGAATCCCCACTTAAATGGAGTTAAGCTCTAGTCCAATCCCACTTGCCATTTCTGACAACCGCCTAAAAAGAATTTTCAACGGGGTGATTATAAGGCCACACACAGGCAGCCCCTCCAAAATTAAAATATTTTAAGGAAAATTTTTAACAAAATATCTTAACAGTTGAATATGGGTTTTTCCATGAAAACCCAATCATTTTTTCCCAGAATATCTTCCTTAAAAATTGGTTTAGAAAACCCTATTTACAAAAACCTTTTGCCTATTATGAGCAAATTTTGATTGAAACTAAATCGGTGGCGTTCAAACATTTTGCTTCGCAAGATGATCCAACCCCCATCACTCACTTAACTGCAGTCATATGCCAAATCATTCCATCATCCAAATGGAGTCCGTCACCTAATACTATCAAAATATTTCCGGCAAGAACAACCACCAAACTCACATATCTCCCCACATCTACATACTGGGATTACAAAAAGAGTGGTGGTCCACGTTTCATCGACAAAGCCGTAACATCACCATTCCTAGCTCTTCTATTTCAAACCAATAAACAAAATTAACCATGGACCTAACTGGTTTAACTAGTGGTGGGACCATTTTGATCACATGCAGGAAATTTTACCACCAGAAATCAAAAAGAGTTTCAAGCTTTTGATTCAAAATTTTCACCAACAGAACAAGAATCCCGCTTTCCAAATCTTGTTCATTTTTTAATCAATTTCAGAATCTCATGGATATTAGCTTGGGAATTCGACTTTTATGTCCCTCCTTGTCACAATAACATTCCAAATTTGATCAGGCGGTTCAAAATCAAGTGGTGGAATAATTTAAATTTTATAAAAAATGCATCTGAAACTGTCTTGGCTTGTCTAAACCAACATAATAGCCAAAGTAGGCCTCTCCAAATCGCACTATTAGAAACAAATGCTTCATTACTCCAGCAAAATCATTCGTAACAGCACGACTTGCAACTATGCGGTCATGAGATGAATACATTACAATCATGGAGCAACTGTGAGCAAAACTGAAAGGTTCCAAAAGCAACTCTAGCCAATCACATTATAGTGAAAATATCAATGGAGACGATTTATGGAATTAATCTCTCGGATAACAAAGAATAAATCAGAATCAAATCAGCAAGAAATAAAATCATAATCAAATCAGTAGGACATTACCACCATCAAAAGCACGTTATCATACGGTAGCAACGCGGGAGGAATCTTGCCAACAATCAGACTGTAGCAGCACGCAAGAATCCTGCCACCACCCAAAGCAGGTTTATCAATCAGACCGTAGCAGCACGAGCAAATACTATACAAACATCATGGCTGACAAGGCACGGTCAAATCACTATTCAATCACTGTACAACACATAGGCATTCACATGAAATGGCGTTTGCTCTCACTCATAGGGGCAAAACTTACATTTAGCAATTGACAATCGTGTGTTAGAGAGAGAGCCCCTGTATCCCTCGCCCTTTGCACTTGTATCCTCAAATAAGTTTCTCATTTTCAGTTCTCTCATTTTACCTTAAAAATCATATTGTATCTCAATCACATTGTAACAATCATGGGCAAACTGTTGAACGTCAGAGGCGCGGCAACAATATTGATTTGATGAAATGATTTTTTGAAGGTGAAACAATCGCAATTCGCGTCTTTCTATTGCATGTTTCAATTACAATAGAAACAAACTATATATATACCATAGTTTGATTCGAAATAGGAAACCTCTTTCTAGGAAACTTATTCTAATTAGGAAACCTACTTGACTTAGAAAACTTTCCTAAAATATAACTAGAAACAATATCTCACAATATCTATCAAAATATGGAAATACGAACAGACTAAAAAAAAAGGAAACAAGTACTAACAAATTTGGTTTAATTTCTAACACAAACATAGGCCTGGCAATCAAAACATCCATAAAAAGACAAATATACGAGGGCGACACAGGCTAGATAGGTCAGGTGCTACTCCATAAGGTAAACATTATCCACCCATCCACCAATATAAGTCCCGTCTACAAGATTAGGCCTCCACAAAATGACGACTCGACTCCTAGATCTGCCAAACCTGAAAAATATCAGTAAAGGGATCAGCAACCGCTAGCTCAATAAATGCAACTTCCAAGTTGGTAGGAAATCAAGACATTACCTTCTTAAACATCCATCAAAAGACATATATATACGAGGGCAACACAAGCTAGATGGGTCAGGTGCTACTCCATGAGGTAACCATCCACCAATATAAGTCCCGTCTACAAAATTAGGCCTCCACAAAAGGACGAATCGACTCCTAGATCAGCCAAACCTGAAAAATATCAATAAAGGGATCAGCAACCGCTAGCTCAATAAATGTAACTTCCAAGTTGGTAGGAAATCAAGACATTACCTTCTTTTAACATTAGCATGTTAGTGATTCATTTCGGTTAATGTACACTAGTAAACATAGATGACAAGATGATGGTAGCCTACTCAATACACACACGTGTGTTTCGGGCCAAAAATTATATATATGTATGGGTGGAAGAACACTAGAAGTGTAAAAAGTTATATATGACACTCACTTTTGTGGTAAAAATTTTCCCAGGATCACTTAAGTATCAAATCGGAGAAAAAACGATCATTTAAGTGCCAATTGCGAGAAATTCCGGTAAAAAATAATACGTTGCTTTTATGGCATATTATTTAAAAAATCCAGTCCACGTGACATTTCCAGTAGCGTTCTTGGCACTGAAATGATCACTTTTAACAACGACTAGCACTAAAGTGATCATTTAGAAGCAAGTTCGGCAGTCAAACGATCACTATTTATAACTTTTAGACGATATTGTTTAGGGTTATATGCTGACTAAGCATGCCGGCGAGCCACGTAGGACTAAGAAATTAATAAAATATAACCACTTCTGATTTCCGGTGACTTAGATCGGAGTTGGCATTTAAGTGATCGTTTTTTAAAAAAAGTGGCACTTAAATGATCCGAAAAAAACTTTTGGCACTAAAGTAAGCGTTGTACACAACTTTTTGCACTTCTAGTGTTCTTCTCCCTATATGTATGTATGAACAAACACACATACACATGTGTGTTTGGTAAAGTCAACTTTCTCCGCCAGTGACTCGTCTCTAACAAAAGGCATCACCATATAGGTCAAACAATAATACGCCTAGCCATGCCTCGAGTACGCTTACAGAGATGAACTAAAGTCCCCATTTGGTCTTCCTTAATGGGGGCATCGCTCAAGGAGTGGAATAGGTCCATGGACAAGGTCCGTTAACAGTATGCATGGTATGATCGAATGCATCCGCATATATATAAGTTCATAAAGCCATTTTGCTCATTCCAGCTCATTCTGGTATCATTCTACCCATTTCCAATATTGTCATTTAAAAATAATCATGTGTGAATTGTGAGATTTTGTGGAACCACCATTAATTACTCTAAAAGTTTAAGACATATATTGAAATCATTCCCCATCTCGCTTAGTCTGATTTTTTTGCCTAATACTTAGCATGGAATATTTCATTGGGGAGGCAAATTGGAACCTGGAAAGGTTTAAACTTAGGACATCTTGCTTTGATACCATATGAGATTTTATGGGACCACTACCAACTGTTTTAAAAGCCTAACTATTAGATGAATGCATGATTCTAATATTTAAATATTCTATCATGAACAACATTACCATTCCATTCCTTACCAAAAAAAAAAAAAACATTACCATTCCATCAATTCACAACCATATGCACAACCTATAACCTTATGTAATGGTAGATAGAAAAAGCAATTGACTCTCAAGACATGGCAATTCAATATAGGAATCCCACACAAAATTCACATTCCATATTTGAAACCATGATGTACACTCAAGCCCTTTCACTACCTTGTTTGATGAGAAATTTCATTTCCTAATTCTTCACATGCGGGCTGCAATAGAACTGGACAGCAGCTATATAAGCATATCAATCCCCCTCATTCAATTGCAAGTCTTATACTTCAATGTCCAACCTCCTGGGGTTGGCAAAGTCTGATCCTAGGAAGAGACTCCATCTCACCTCAAGTGATGTGGGCAGTAGGGGATGGTTCACAGATAAGAATCAGGGAGGATAAATGGCTGAAGAGGAGAATCATAGGAGGTCCTGCTAATAGAGATGAACCACGTTTTGTCTCTGAACTCATTATTAGTGAGGAAGGCATGGGATGAAACAATTTTAACTGAAAATTTTGAGGATCAATTAGTAAGAGAAATCCTTGCTATCCCGATCAAACCCCAAACAGAGAAAGACCGGCTCGTATGGACTGGAACTCAAGCAGGCAAGTACACAGTTAAAAGTGGATACAACTACATTCGAGAGAAAGCAAATAAACAGAACGAAAATCATGCCTCAACTTCTTTTCAATCTCCTCTCACCCTCTGGACAGATATATGGAAATTGCACTCTCCACCCAAGGTTAGAATTTTCATGTGGAATTTATGCTAGAATGCTCTCCCAACTAAAGAGAATTTATTTTGAAGAAAAGTTATACCTGATCCCACATGCTCTTTATGCAATCGAGGCGTGGAAACTATGGAGCACCTGTTTTTATTGTGTCCTTGGACGAAGGAAATTTGGTCGAACCTTGTGCTGAATGTTCATATATCAAGTTAGGGTCTTACTCGAATTGAAGATTGGGTTGCGAATTTGAAAGGAAAGTCGAGCAACTCACCTAATCTAGAGCTGGTTGCTGCAACACTATGGAATATATGGAAGGCGCGCAACCAAGCAATCTTCAAGAACAGAAAACCCGACACAATCAGCCTCATCGACTCTGTTATGGCTGGGTTGAAGAGCTTTAACAGATGGAACCCCAAATCGAGCAGATCTGGGAACAAAGTCGACGATTTTTCATGGACTTGGAATCCACCGTTGGATGGAACTTATAAGATAAACATAGACGGCGCGTATGAACCTGGAGCTTCGGAAGGTTCGGTCGCCTGCGTTTGCCGTGATTCCGTCGGGAGTTTGTTGGATGGAGCAGCTCGTATGGTGGCGATGTCGTCCACGCTGATGGCTGAGTCTCTCGCTTGTTAGAAGCCCTAACTCACTTCTTTCCCAAAAGACACGAAGGCTGCATTTAGAAACACTTTGGTGGAAAGTCTTTAGCAAAATGTAAAGGACTTTAAGTTGAAGGAGTTTTTCAAAATGTAAATTGTATTTGGTAAGTTGTAACTTAAAAGTTTATCGTAAAAGCAACTTTGGGTAAAATAGCATTTGGAAAAATTATACTTGTAAGACACTTTTTTATTTTTTATTAAAGAAAAGTTGAAACCCTTCACCGGAGCCGGCGAAGGGTAGGC
The DNA here is from genome assembly GCF_021117445.2 of Syzygium oleosum. Lineage (NCBI taxonomy): Eukaryota > Viridiplantae > Streptophyta > Magnoliopsida > Myrtales > Myrtaceae > Syzygium > Syzygium oleosum. The sequence continues at coordinate 424,045 of NW_026607500.1, read as the reverse complement.
GGCCACCGGCGACCCAGATCTGGCGCCGCGCGACCGTCGTCTGAGGCCAAACGACCTCAGGCAGCCCCCGGCGACCACCGACGAAGGCTGCCTAGAGTTGAGCAACCCCCGACGAGGGTTGCGAAACCCAGGCGAGGGCCATCGGCGACCCATATCTGACATCGTACGGTCGTCATCTGAGGCTAAATGACCTCAGGCAGCCCCGGCGACCTCCGATGAGGGCCGCCTCGCCTGGGTTTCGCGCAGCCGTCATCTGAGGCCGAACGACCTCAGGCAACCCTCGGCGACCACCGACGAGGGCCACCTAGGGTCGAGTGACCCCCGACGAGAGTCGCGAAACCCAAGCGAGGGTCGCCGGTGACCCAGATCTGACGTCGCGCGGTCGTTGTTTGAGCCGGACGACCTCAGGTAGCCCCGACGATCACCGACGAGGGCCGCCTTGCCTGGGTCACCAGCGGCTCTTGAGGGTCGTCTAGGTAGCACGACCTCAGTCGAAATCACGTGTCGCCTCTTTGATGTCGTGTGAGTTCCCGGCAAAGGTTGTCTAGATCGCGCGACCTTAGGCGGCCCTCGCCTGGGGAGCATGGCCCGTCGCAGCGTTCGTGCGACCCCAGGCGATGGCCGCTGGGTCACACGACCACGCCAATCCCTCTCCGGCCCGTTGTTGTCCCCTCACAACCACGCCGGCAGAGGTAAGCGAAGAAGACGATGAACAATGAAAGACGAGGCCAAAACCAGAAAAAAAAAAAAAAGGTAAGGGTAGTTTTGGAAGAAATCTTTTCTACTTAATCGGCATTGTTGCATGCCGAGAAAGCTGAAAGCCCAAGGCTGCCTAGGACCTGCCTTTGGCTTTCAGTGTGGTGTCCCAGGCACGCCCCTTCCTAAGAGTCACTCTAACTTTACGAGTACATAAGAATTCGCATGCGAAAGACGCTTCTCCTTAAGGACAGCATTTATAACATGAATTATAAATAAGGAAAGTCTACTACTATAATTGACTGCACAAAAATTAAACTTCAAGTTTCTTCTTATTTACAAACACAGGGTGATACAACGGTGAGTTTACATTCAGGGAGACTATATACAGGGACTGCTCCAACCCGAACTATCCACATCTACTCACCTACCACAATAAGCTTCAAAATTTTATCTCTTAAGCACACGACTCTGTCTCAAAAAGTGCCAGTCGTGTCTTCCCAAAAATGGTCCATCCCCCAACTCCTCATCACTAGCCTCACTCGATCCTACTACTAGCATCGTCATTTGCCCCATCCTCCCCCAGGTGTGGAAGAGGTCCCACTAGCCGCCCTCCAGTACAAACATATACAGCTACGAACCCCAACAGTATGGGTCCCACTGGGGACCTAATGTCCACACTCAGAATGGAAATACATCTGACAAAAACCATCCCTAGAAGGTCAGGGTCCACAAACTCAAACACATGACTCTCGAAATCAACAAGTGCTCCATAACTAATGGAGGTCGATGGGGGAAGTATCGGCATGACTACAGATCGGTAAAAGTTTGTCATAATAACAGTGCAATAGGCTCAACAAGTAAAATATCTATCAACCTATACCAAACAAGAATAGAATGCATATCAACAGGCGTGGGTATAACAGTCTTCTAGTTGGACTAACTAATCACAAGAATCATATTTTGTTGTGCCCATCCTAGTAATCATCTCAAATATGATACTTTAACTCAGCAATCACAATCAACAGCACGATTCAAACATACACACAATTTCACTCTTGCTCGGGTATCATTATCTCACTCCAAGTCACATGCCCAGTGCGCTCGCCGGACACGCAAGGAGGAAAACTCCTGTCTGGCGGGGTTTGGTGCGCACTCCGATCTGCCGCAGTGTACACCGGAATTCTCAACAGCCCGCGCAGGCTTCATGATCCACTGACTACGGCATCCCAATTAAACTCCCGGGGCATCTAGGGCATTCGCATCCTAGGCATCGTAGTCCACTGACCATGGCATCCCGCATTCCCTATGGCTCCTTGGGGCATCGTCGATTCACTGACCGACGGCATTCAACAACCCAGCAAGTCCACACGCATAATCAACTCATATAGTGCATAGATCACCAACAATAATCTATCTTTTTCAATGTCACACAGACAACAACACAACAATCGAATCTTTCTAGCAATGCTTGCCAATTCCAAGCTTGCTTGGCCTTGCTTGCCCCGTCATTTGACATCCAATCAAGGTCTATCATAACTTATTTGAAAGCTCAAAATGTTTAGACTCTAACTCCAGAAGATACCAACTCGAGATTCCCACGTTTTCACTTAGGAAATAGTGAATCTTTGTAAAAAGGTAAAACTGGCAGTTTCGCGCCGGTTTTGAAATCAGCTAAAAATAATTAGTGAATGAGCTCCAAAAATTCTGGAATTTAAATATGTCATAGAGAACACCTTGATAAACAATTTTCATGAGGATTAAAAGTCTAATTATTTCTGTAAATACCTCGTTTGGGAGCTTAAAGTCAGACTAAAAACTGTTTATTGGAACAGAATTCTTGCTTCTAAACATGAACTCATTTCAGTAACCATATCATCTCCAAAAATTCTAAAATTTAAATATGTTGTAGAGGAATAAGTTCTCAAGAAATGTTGTGAAGGAAGTTTGTTCCTAATTATTCTAGAAAATTTTATAAAAAATCAAGAACGTGGAAAGGTCACTGAAACAGAGCACCCGGGCAGTCTAGCACGGGTTGGAGATTTGGCGTTCGTTCTACCCAAAAGAACTCCAAAAATTATGAAATTAAAATATGTTATACTCCCAGATGTTTTGAACAATTTTCATGCAGAAAGTCTTGCAAGATTCGAACCACAGAAATCTCTAAAAAATTGGGAAGTGGTAAAGGTCCAGCACAAACCGAATCTGGAAATCACAACTCAAGTTCAAGAACAACTCAAAACTTGATCTACACGAATTTTGTGTTCAAAAACACCCACAACCAGAAGCTAATTTCCATCACCACCATCCATTTCCATCAATATCCTACACCTACAACCAATTCGACATGCAAACCATTCCGATATGATATAGGGATGCAGAATTTCACTTGCCTTGGTGGTTGAGCACGGCTCGGTTTGTCCCGGAAAAGAGAGAAAGGACTCGCAGCGGCTTCCTGAACTGTTCTGGCGCACCTCGAGCTCACGGATGAGGAGAAGTTACTGGCGTCGAGAAGGAAAAATGGTTGGCTGAACGAAAGGAAAATGAAGGAGAAAGAGGAGTCGGCGAGAGAGGAAAGGAAATCAGAAACTTGGAGAGAATATATATCTATTTCCCTTATTTTCCCCCTTTTATCTGCTGCAGCACGGTTGGGAGGCGCCACATGTCCTCCTTGGTGTCTTACTTGGCTTGATCTCCTTCGCCAATTGACAGAAGAAGAGCAGAAGTTGTTGACTGGAGAAAAAAATGGATAGCTGGCGGTGGTGATGCAAGAGGAAGAGCAGCTAGTGTTGGAGGCGTGAGAGCGAGGGACATCCGGCAAAAACATGCGATGGCAAGAAGGAAGAAGGAAGTGGAAATGGTAGTTAACGGTGGAAAGATGATGGTGTGGTGATGGAAGGCAGAAGGTATTAGCATTCATGAATTCGGCACAATTGGAAACGATTAGCATGATTTCAGCGAAAATAAAATAACGGCGGGAATTCGGTGCGATGGAATATGTAACTCGAATTTATAATTGTCGCGACCTAAAATTTCTCAGGCTAATAGATTGTTAAGACTAAGCCTAACTCGGGCCCTCCCAAGCCCTACCAATTCGCGACTTAGGGTTTAAGTTTTTAACATGCAAAAGTTTTCATGCTTGGAGTCGCCACTAATCTATTTGTGGTAGGTCGATTAGAAACCTAAATAAAACATAGGGAGATATGTTTAATTCCTACGAACCAGAGGTTCTAAGCTCGGGGACTTGGTTACGCTAGATCTAGTCTAACGCCCTTTCGGTACCTTTTCTTTTCAAAAAATGTCTATGCAGGCAGTCTGAATCCATTTTATTACCTAATCACTAACATGTGAGGTGTTCATGCGGGTGCGCAAACCACCAATTTAACACCCAAGAAAGTAGTAAATAAATAGCAGGATAACATACCTTAAAGCCACGCAAGCATCTGCATTGTTAGTAGAAAATCACACAGACAATCCTAATATGATTTCTAATTAACAAAGCAAGGTACTCAAGGTGTTCATTAGGGTTTGTGCTTTATTAAAATGCAAACTAACCTATATGCAATGACGTGCAAAAAATGACATGCAATTAATGCAACCTAGCATGCGAACTATATGTCATGCGACGACGTGACCTAATTCTAATGACGGACAAATGATTTATTTTTGAATGAATTTCGGAATTAAAAAAAATGCCTAAATTAACATGCAATCTATTCTAAAAAAGGATAATTTAATCTATCCTAAAGTGACTTCTTTTTGGTATTTTTGTGAAAATTCGAAATCAAGAATTACCCTAAAATGAACCATCGAGATTAGGATAATATCTAAATTAAACTAGGAAATAAATTGCTCTAATTCCTAATTTAAATTAAAAAGTCATCCTATCGACTTATTCAAAGAAAGTTATTCTAAACATATCCTAAACATGCATCATTATCTTCTAATAAGATCAATTCAAATCCTAACTAATCTTTTTTTGGAATTTTCTTTATAAAGGAAATAAATCAAATAGATAGATAATCACCACGATCAAAACCAGTCCACGCGATCCGCAAGATTTGTTTTATTATCTTTCAATTAAGGAAACGATATAAACCGACGATCATATCCATGTGGTTATGGATATTGATGGAAGGCTATTCGTTTGAATTTGGGAACAAAATAAAATCTATTATCGTATCCAAATGGTTATGGATAAGATAGAGATTTTCCGTGCCACTGAGTATCGTATCTCATGGTTGAGATCGGATAGTCGTCCCGACACGTTGTTAAGTTAGGAAAATTTCCTAACTTTGGGTGATTTTTAAATATTTGCAGATATCACATGCACACCCAAAGATTAACAAAAATTCATAATAGATAACAATATCACCCATATCATGTAATGAAATATTCAAAACGATATCAGATGAGATCGTTACCTAATTTGCGGATAGTTTCCAAATTCGAACTCGCGGATCGGGATTGCGGATCGCGATGAGCGGCGAACGGTGGGTGATCGACTACAGATGCGGCGGCGACGATGAGAGGCGGCGGCGATGGTGGTGGCCCGCGGATGCGGCAGCTGGCGGCCTTCAGGGATCACCAATGTCGCTACCCTCAAGATCTATCTCCTCCCGTGAAGAAGTGCTTGGGATGATGACGTCAGATGTGTCGTCCAAGAGGACACTTGTGCGTGAGATGGCCTTTCGCATGAACAAGGAAAGTTCAAGGCTTCATGGACTTTCGGTTGAATTTCTTCTCACGTTTGACCGTGCCACCAGTGATCCACCACCCCTTGGACTTTTGCCTTTAACCAAAGATCTGCCCCTTCTTCTGTATTCGCAGCCAAAAGCTGGTTCTTGCAAGATGGGGTATGCCAAGAAACCTGCAAAGGAAAGAAAACACGGACAGCAACAAGAAAATTTGGCCACGACAGGGGATTGTCACGGCTGCCGGAGGGCAAGACTAAGAAGCCTTAACGCTCGCCGCAGGGTCTCGCTGAAGATGGACAGTGATCTCAGAGCTTCTCGGGAAGCGTCGCTGGTCATCTGGAATCACGGTGGTGAAGAGTTGAATCGCCGGCTTGAAGTTAGTATTAATCAATGCGAAGCTGAGAAACCGACGACACGGCAGACGCTGGACCTCCTAGTCGAGCAGCTGGAAGCCATCAGGAACTGGGTCAGGAACCTGAGAGCTGGAGAAAGGCCGCCACTGATTTGTGCTCACGGAAAACGCCAAAAAATCTGTGCAGAATGTCCCAGTGGTGAACACGAGTGGGTGCTCAATGGTCTCTTCTCTCTTTTTGACCAATAAGCGTCTGGCCACTTCCTTTCCTCTTCGCTACTGTGGCCGTGTATTGAATTGTGTGGCCTCTCACTCTCTCAAATCCTCACGTGTGTCTCTCGTGCTCTCAAGAATTGCGTTCTGAAAATTGTTATAAGAGTCCTATTGATTATGAAGCATAACCACATATTTATATCGCAACCCTAGGTTAATTAACCGGGCTTCCTAGTCCTAATGGGCTTAGACTTAGGCTTTATCATTTAATTTAATTTTAATTGCAAATTGGCTAAATTAATTCAGGCTGATTTAAGCTCAAATTAAAACAACCAAAGCCTTTCAGACCTGTGAATTTTGGCCCCCAATCCCTTGAGTGAGCCGTGTGCTCGAGCTCGGTTTACGCGATGAATTTTCAGCTTTCTCGCCACCGCCGGTCCGTTGCGGAATGCAACTAACATATATGAACTTAAACTATATGCTATGCAATTTTAATATTTTTGTTTAGGGGTTAAAATTTAATCCCTAATTTTCTATGCAAATTATTATTAAATGGTCGGTCGAAATTTAGGTGTCAACAATAATGTGAACGAAAGATATCGTGAGGTCAGAATGGTTAGTCCGTAAGACGACGTTACGGACGAAAAGATAGGTAGTTGAAGAAGGATCTTGCGGGGGTTGCCATGGTGATGGTACGGTGGTTTCGTAATAATATCCGAGTCTTTCGAAGTTGACGCTTCGGTAGCTCGTCGACGGTTATTTAAATTCCTACGTAACATTCCGTTACATACGCTCGTTAAACTAGCGAACGAAATTTTCGGGATGTCACATTCAGCCTTCACAAGGTTGACTTTCTCTCAATGGGGTTGACAAATTTTTTTCCCAAACATCAAATTTTAGCTCAAAGGGCTTTAGATGCTCAAAGTGGCTTCCCAAAGCCATTCTTAAACGCACCCGAAAAGTCCTTGTAGTTGAGTCAAATAGTTTGGACTTAGTCAATGCCTTAGAGAGTCCAGATCAACTTAGTTGGGAAGCTCACGTGCTTATCTTGAAATGCAAAGATCTGTTACTATCATTCTCTAGTATCCGGGTCATTCATTATTCTAGAGAGGCCAACTCTGTAGCGGACTGGGTTGCCAAAGTCCACAAGAGAAACTTCCTACCTTTGAATTGGGTCTTGTCCCCTCTCCAAGCACTTCGAGAGCTCTTATGTAGTGATGCCCATTTATTGGGCCGTACTATCCTTTCTTAGTGAATGATATATTTTCATTTTTTGATTTAAAAAAAAAACCCCTTGCAGCACAACACCATATTTACAAACACAATTCCACCTCAAGCTCAATTGAAGGTTTTCGCTTCCCAAATCTCCAGTTTAAGAACCTTACCTTAATTTGAAGGATTTCCACACCGCAATAACACCAACAGACTTTTGGTTTTTACCCAAATGCTCTTCAATTTCTAATGAACTAGATGGCGTTTGGCTCAAGCTCCATAAAAAATACCCCTTCTTACCAAATTTCACGACAGCCACGACAGCCCCTCTCTAACAAAATCTGGTTTTTCCTTTCGTTTACATGCGACGGACCCAAGGAGGAAGAAGGATAATGGGACGCTTGATTTAATTTTAATTTTAATTTTAATTAGTAAAATTCTCATGAAAAAGTACATCACAAATACCATTACTCTCATATGGAGTACATTCAAGTGAGATAACTTTTTTTTTTCAATCACTTAAATGTCAGACGTTTATTTAATGTAAACCGTTTGAAGTGGCTCGCCGGCGAAATGAAGTCAGCAAAAATCTATCTAAATATGTCGATTGGCCTATTTGATTGCCCTAAATTAACGGGCCTAAATTTCTTCATATCCTAACCCCAAATTGAGCAATGATTGATTATCCGATTGACCCAAAATGTCACAATAAAGAAATTCAAAACTAAGACCCACAAAATGCCATGATTTGTCAAATTTCAACCGTAATTTCCGGAATTAACACGCAATCTCGAAGAACGTGTCCACACGAACTCACTGCTACGACAGAAAATAACAATTAAAAACATAACCTTGCGCACACCAAACTGGTGAAGCGGAGGCGAAGCAGAAGGATAACATCGTTGAAGGATCGACTTGATTGAAGAAACGGCTTCTTCGAACTTCTGCTTCTTCCCCAACTGTTTCCTGCAATTCCTGCAACTCCAACTCCAACTGCAACTCCAATCCCTCCTCCGATGCCATTTTTTTACGGCTGAGAAAGAGGAAGAATCCTCAGCTCCTGAAGATTTTTCTTGCAGGGAAAACACTGGGAGAGAATGAGACATCGAGCGAGAGATAGAGAGAGAGTAAACGAGGAGAGAGCGAGAGAGAATCAGTTTTTCTTGATCCTTGCCACGAAGTGTGGTCGTTTTCGTCCCGTTACCACGTCGCGTCCATTTTTTCACTTTGGACTTGAATTTTTCTTTTGAAAAAGCCGTGTCGGACTTGAATTTTTTCTCAAAAAAGCCATTTAGGATGAATTGCCGGAACAGCAGCACCCAAGTGAATAATTTTTAACCAATATTGCACTCGAGTGATTCTAAAAAAAATTATAGCGCTCAAATGAGCGACATACGAAAATCATGATTCTTGTAATATCTTTGTCACGAAATTTTCGTTAGTGTAGAATAACAGTAGATGGCAAAGTAGCCCACCTGTTGCTCCACTTTGATCAAGAGGTCAAATTAGAATTCATGCAAACCCATCTGGTCGGCCACTACTTCGGGGTCTTCAAGAAATAGAGGCCCAATTGTAGAAATTTCTTATATTTAGGCCTTTGTACAATTACTTAAAATTTTTGAGTCGCTAAAGAAATTTCCAAATGTGTTTATTAAGGTGTGACATTCACCGAACTTAACTCATACCTCATTCAATCACGTATCTACATCCCCAAGTGGTTCCAGAATAAGTTCCACTTCCACCGAGAACCTACCTGTTGGGATCGGTTTCCAATTTTTTAAAATATGGAATTTACCATGCATATCCTGGAATCGAAGAGTTTACCCAGAAACCGGTCAATTATTTTTCTTTTTTGTTTCAATTTTTAGTCGAGCAAAATGAAAGTTAAAAAGAAAATCCCCATTTCCCAATAGCAAAAATTCATAAAATATGAACACGTAAAACAAAAGGAACAATAAAAAGTTAAAAACAAGTAACATAAAACCTGAGTTATAGAGCTTGGTTATTCATTCATCCATAAAAGATTGCTCTATTTTAACCACCTCAAAACAAAAACAAACATAATTAATCACTTAACAATACTTTTAAATAGAGTTAATACCACGAAAAACTAAAAACTAATACACCTGTGACAAATTTATCTCAAATTAATATTTTAACCATAAAAAATCCCAAACTAGTACACTTGTAGCAATTTTACCCTCCATTAGTTTCCATTAAATTTTAACGTCAAATTTCTAAATTAGGTAACACATACAATTGACTGATATATCAGTTTAGAGTTTTATCCTCCATTTGTCACATATATACCAGTTTGTAATTTTTTGTGGTATTAATCCAATTTAACATAGAGTAACATTGTCACAAATGTACTAGTTTAGGGTTTTTGGTGGTCAAAAAATTAGTTTGAGGTAAATTTATTGCAAGTGTAACAATTTGAGGTTTTTCGTAATCAAAAATTAGTTTGGAGTAAATTTGTCACAGGTGTACCAGTTTATGGTTTTTCATGATATTAACCCTTTAAATTAAAATTACTATTCATTAAACTAAAACAATTAAGAGAAAACCTCATTGCATATATTCAATTGCTTCAATTCGTAAACTCTATTTATCGATGGTAATCTCCTCGTTAAGACAATCCATATCTTAAAAAAAGGAAGAGATTAAATAGAACATTAACTCATTATATATACAAATGAATCACAAGATTAAATAAATATACATGACTTACCCATGCCCAATTTTCTAGTTACGGATCTAGTCCTTAGGTTTTTCAGTTTCCAATCCGGTCCAGTTAAGCTTTTACCCAGGAACTAGGAATTGATTAACACAATTTAGGTTCCAAAAAATTTAAACTGGGAAACGGACTGATTCCTACTAGAACCTAGAACCGAACCGGTACCTATGGCTGATTCGGTCCGGTTCCCGATTCTACCCGGGACCCATGCTCGTCCCTAGCGATCATTGCAACTGTGTTGTGTCTTAGAAAATAGTCGTTGTGTCCCTAGGTGCAAAGTTTCTGATATTATAATTCTACCCCCTTAAAGAAACTTCGTCTTGGAAATTTGATATTACCACTATGCGAACATATTTCTTCGTTATTATTAGTGCACCAAGAATTTTGGACAACACCGATATGATTGACAACTTATTCATTTTTCTTTTCAAGAAAAAACACGGAAAATTTTATGTATCAAAATAGGAAATTGGTTAAAACCGACCTAAAGAAAATGAGGAAAAATAAGAACTTTTTCGAAGGAAGTGAATCTAATTATTTTTTGACAACTTCATCTATTTGAAGTTTCCACATTCATTCAACCAACGGTAAGACTTTAGGGCGTGCATAATAACCGTTATGTTTCTCTGTTTTTTTATTTTCCTATTTCCGAGAACAAATTTGGAGCAGAAATTCGTTTGATAATGCAATTTTATTTTTCTAATTCTGAAACAAATTTCTACTCTAAAAATAAGTTTAGAACAGAAATTAGAAATAAAAAATCTTACTTTTCTATTTCTAGAACGGAAATGAGAAATAAAACTCTTCTCATCGCTCGCCCTCGCTATTAGCCGCTCGCCCACCTATCGCCCGCCGTCGCCGCCGGCTGCCTCCCCCCGCCACCCGCCGCCCGCCGGCCGTCGTCCATCGCCATCCACCGCTACTGCCACTGTTTGACTCCTGCCACCGTCCACCGCCGCTCGTCGTCCACCAACATCTGCCACCGCCCACCACCCACCGTTTGTTGTCCTTTGTCACCTCCCGCCACCATCCATTGCCGTTTGCCGCCGATCGCCTCCTACCATCCTCCGCCTCCCATTGTCGTCCACTGCTGTTTGCCGTCGATCACCTCCTATTGTCCTCCGCCGCCGCCCAACACTAGCCACCTCCCTCTATCAACTACTGCCGTTCTCCACCGCTACCCGCCCAGGAGGGACAAATTTTGTGTCGTTATCAAATAAATTTCTATTTCAAAAATATAAATTTTGTGTCATTATTAATCACGTATTTTGGCTCAAAAACTTGTCCATGGAATATAAATAGAAAAAAAAAATTCTAACCAGAAATTGATTTCTGGAATAGAAAGGTTATCATTAGATTTCATGATCGGTAGATAATATAATAAAGAAGAATAAAAAAAGATATAGTTATCATATCGTCCACCACCGATGGAATTTAAAATTCCACCATCAGAGCACTATACGGAAAACTTTGGATGATATTGATATTGTTACCAAAAGAGCTAAGATAAAACATCAGCAAAATTATCCAATTAGTCTTAAATCTATTGTACAGATACTAATTCATTCTTAAATTTTTTTAATTTTGTTAATTTTGTGCGAAATTTTAATATAATCATTCCCATCAATTTTCTTTAGAAATTGATGATGTGGCGGTTTAGTCATCGTCGGTGTTGTCAAATGGACCAAATCTTTGTAGCTATATCACGACACGAAAAGAAGAAATTATCAGAGAAAATAAAACAGGGAAAAAAATGAACACTAGAAATTTACGGGAAAATTACAAAAAAAAAAGTCATAAACTTATTGCAATTATGCCAATTCAGTCCCTTTTATAAAATACTTAGAAAAATATTATAATATTATTAAAAATTGTTAATGTCAGTGTCGGCCGTCCCATGTCGGACGGCAAACGTCTGTGTTAGTGATTTCGGGCCAAAATTGCTCGGATGAACTGATTTGACACAAACGTAAATTGTTTTGGATTCAAATGGAAAAAATAAGGTTTGAAATTGAATTGACACAATTGTAATAGGTTTAGAACTTTTTCAATAATTTTCTCAAATTTATGTGGTTCGGTCCAAATGTCGAAATATACGCTCACGAGGAGAGCCGGTAAATAATCCACTATTAATCAAAAAATTACACGTTTACAATTGCTCAGTCACCCAAGTGTTTTCGATACCTAAATCATGCTCGATACCCGGTTTACCGCACAATTCTCCTGGTAATCCAAAGAGAAAGAGAGCGAGTCCCTTCCCCACGTAATGACGTTTATTGTAAGACGACCCAGGGACCCTCCAAGAACAATGATTGCACTTTCTTTTCTAATCGTGGCTTGTGACTTGCCTTTTGCTTGTGTCCTCTCCCCCATAAGTTATATTATATCGACCAAGGGGGGGCCCTTCGTTTATTGCAACCAGAAGAGAGTCGATGGAAGGACAAAAGAAGGTCCTCAGTTTCTCTCCTTTAACTTCCATTCATTGGTCACGCATGTAGATCCGGTGAAGAGCAAATCCACTATTTTGGATTCATGGGATAACATGCTCAGAGGATAAGTGAAGCTTCACGTGTTTGAAGGCTTTAAAAGGCACGAAAGTAAAATGATCCAAACAATCCTTAAATTTTGGCCTAATGTATAATGTGATCTTTAAATTTTTAATTTGTTCAATGTAGTTTTTGAACTTCAGCTTAATGTTCACTGAACTTTTATTTTGTTCAATATAGTTTCTGAACTTTTAATACATGTTCAATTTTGTCCCTAAAATATATGAAAATGTTCAATATAGTCCCTGAACTTGAATTAAAGGTAGAAACTGTTTGTATCATTATCCTAAGCATGAACTATCCTTTCAACACTAAAACATCATTTTTGGAAGATGGGCATGGTCACGAGTTGTCTCCAAGAGAGAAATTTCTTTTCTTTCTTTACAAAGTTGGTCAAAAGGAAATAAAGACCAACGTGAATGACTTCTCTTAATAAATGCCACGCTGCAAAAAATCGTCCATGCTCTACGTTCTCCAATTCCGATCGAGTCTTGTACATGGGCTCAAACTCGAGGACATAATTTTATACACGGATGTAGACCGAAACGTCAGTAATTTTCGAAGAAAATTGGCTTGAAAGATTGTATTGGAATTTCACAAAGGTTTAGGACTAAATTGGCAAAATTAAAAAGTTTAGAATTGAATCGTATTAATAGATTAGGTTTATACTAAAGGGCACAATTGTCATTGTATTATTTTTAACCCTAAACCCTATGTATATATATTGTAAATTGTTTCATCAATGAAAAAAAAACGTTTGCCCAAACTCTACATGGTATCAAAGTGGTGATCCTTGAAACTCATCTCTCACGTCCCTCAAGCAATATTTGGTTCTCCTTTGATTCGGTCAGATTGATTCGCTGGCGTGGTTTGATTTCTCGGTGTCATAGCTGCTTCCGTCCGGTAATCTGGTTTTGCTTTCTCGTCGAAATTCTCGAGACCTTGTTTGCCGATGTTGATCTCTGGCTTCCGTCCTTCTACATGTTGCTGCCGCCGCCCCTCACTAGTCACCGCACCTTCTGTCGCTTTATCCATCGTCGTGCATTCACCTCGCTTGTCGCGAACCTGTCTGCAATTTGTTGCGTCCTCATTGAGTCGTCGTCGTTGTTGCCTTGGTCCTGACGTTCCTCCTCACCTGTCGCCACAAGTCGCCATGGTAGACAATTCTCAAACCTCTTCAGACATCGCTCCTGCACATGAGCAGCCGAGCAGCCCTTATTTTATGCATCCTTCTAATTACCCTAGATCTAATCTCATCGGCATGGTCCTTACGGGTGATAATTATAACAATTGGTCTCGTGCCATGGAGATTGCCCTTTCCGACAAGAACAAGATGGTGTTTGTTACTAGAGAAATTAAAAAACCAGCTGCAGCCGATCCTACCTATGCGTCATGGATTCGTGTTAACAATATGATTCTATCCTGGATTCTTAATTCCATCCATCCAGATTTGGTGCCAACGGTTCTCTACACAAAGTCAGTTGCGGATGTCTGGGCCGATCTCCGTGAACATTTTTCGCCCTCGAATGGTCCTAGGGTTTTTCATCTTGAGCAAAAGATATGCACCATTACTCAACAGAACGATGCCATGACCAAGTACTACAACAACTTGCGAAGTTGCTGGGATGAATTGAATAATTTGGATCCGTTACCGCAATGCTCTTGTTCAGCTCATTCTATCATCACCAAACAACAAGAGAATCGGCAATTATTTCAATTTCTCATAGGTCTCAATCCGAGGTACGCTAATGTTATTAGTTAGATTTTACTAATGGATCCGTTACCTAGTGTTGCACGTGCATATGCACTAGTTCTTAAGGATGAGTCGCACTGCCATATCCAATTGGATCGCCCACCATCCGATCAGACCAGCACTTTGCTTAGCACTCATAGTAACCATACTCCGCGGTCATATGCAAATTCCTCATCTCACGGACAGCCCGACTCTCTTGGTACTCCCACTTTGTCCGCCAACCTAGCTAAACAGACGAACATGTCCCGCGGCCAGGAAAGATGCACCCACTGTGGCATCCCGGGACATACATGGGAAGTGTGTGATTTTGACTTCATGGCTTCACTCCCAACCACAAGTAGCATTGTGGATAGCCATCTACCTCTTCTCGACCCGCGGACAACAAGTCCAACCATACTTCCGATGCAGGACCTCCTCCGTTCACAAGTGGTTAATATAAGCAACTGATGTGCTTGCTACAAGAGGTAAACATCCCAAAAGCCAACCTCTCAAGTAATGTTCTCGGCTTATTTTCGAGTTCACTTAATTCTGATACTTGGGTTATTGACACTGGCGCCACCAACCACATCACATTTGAACCCCGTCACCTTACAAACCCGACTCACTATCCCTCTCCACATCCCACCATTAGGATTCCAAATGGTGTTGGTGTCCCTGTGACATCACACGGTTCGACCTCTCTTTCCCCAACTATCTCCCTTAACAATGTCTTTTGTGCTCCCTCTTTCAAATACAACTTATTATCAATCTCCAAGCTCACTCAAACTTTAAACTGCTCAGTCAACCTTTTTTCCTAACCACTGTTTTTTTTCAGGACCTCTTGACGAAGAAGATCATTGGTCAGGGCCATGAGCGTGGTGGTCTCTATTACCTGGAGATTCCTACGGAACCTACCGTCCTCTCTACTTCAACTTATTCACTTCATCTTTGGCACACCCGCTTAGGACATCCATCTGAGTCAATTTTATCCACTTTGCAACAAACTTTATGTTTTAGTCTAGCAAAACAATTGAGTCCATGTGATGCTTGTCATTTATCCAAGCAAATGCGTCTGTCTTTTGCGTCTAGCACTATTACTACTTTACGTCCCTTTGAGTTTATTCATGTTGACATTTGGGGATCTTAGGCTGCGCATGGCAACCATTCTGTGCCCGGGAACAGATTCTGGTAAGAAATTATTCTTTTTTATTCTGTGCGCGGGAACAATTTATAAGCATTTAAAGGTGTTTGGTAACTGTCCAAAATTTTTATTCTTAGAATAGAAAAAGAACATAAATGCGTTTGGTAACTACACAAAATTTCTTTTTATTAATAATATTTTGAATTTTTTAATATTTCTTTCTTTCTTTTTCCTTTTTTTTTCTTTTTTTTCCTTGGCTATGGCCGGCGAGGGCCGCCCTCGCCGGTCGTGACGGCGAGGCCGACCTCGTCATCGCCACCCCCGGCGATGGTGAGGTCGAGCCTCGCCCGGCCAAGGCGAGGCTGACCTTGCCGTCGCCACCCCCAGCGATGGTGAGGTCGGCCTCGCCAGATCACGGCGAGGTCGGCCTCACCAGATCAGGCGAGGCCGACCTCGCCATCGCCACCCCCCGTGACGGCGAGGCTAGCCTCGCCATGGCCGGGCAAGGCTCGACCTCGCCATCCCCCGTGACGGCGAGGTCGGCCTTGCCTTGGCCGGGCGAGGCTCGACCTCGCCCAGATCTGGCGAGGCCGACCTTGCCGTCGCGGGGGGTGGTAATGGCGAGGTTGGCCTCGCCGGGGATGGGCAAGGCCGTCCTCACCGTCGCCGGGGGAGGGGGCGACGAGGGCCGACCTCGCCATCACTAGGGGCGGCAAGGGCCACCCTCGCTGACGGCAGGCCGGCGGTGGGCCGGGAAGAAGATGAAGAACAAATAAAAAAGAAAGAAGAAAATCAAGAAGAATCAGTTCCGGAAAAATTATTCCAGAATCAAGAAGCTACTTTTTTTTTGCTTCTTAATTCTGTTCCAAAATTGATTCTGGGATCAATTTTTTGCAAAATTGTGCCCGGGCACAAAATTTTTAACAAACAGATTTCTGTTCCTAAACTGATTCTTGAAACAAAAGAATAGAAATTTTTATTATTTGGCACGTTGCCAAACGGACCCTTATTCTCATTTTACACATCAGACATGTCATTATTTTTTATCTGTTATTGATGACTATTCGCACTATACTTAGATTTTTTTGCTTACTTTTAAATCTGATGCAATTGATTCTCTGATTTGCTTCTTTGCTTTTGTTGAGACTCAATTTCAAACCAAAGTCCAAAATGTTCAATCTGATAGCGGGACCGAATTCCTTTCATCTCGATTATAAGAGTTTTTTTATGCCCACGATGTTCACCACCGACGCAATTGCCTTCACACTCCTCAACAAAATGGAGTTGTTGAGCGCAAGTATCGTCACCTGCTTAATGTTGCTCGTGTGTTGCGTTTTCATTCTGGCATGCCTCTTCAATTTTGGGGTGATTGTGTCTTAACTGCTACTCATCTCATTAATTGAATACTTAGTCCTCTCCTACACAATAAAACCCCGTATAACCTTCTCTATGGCAAAACACCTTCCTATTCTCATCTTTGTGTCTTTGGCTCATTATGTTACGCTTCTACCGACCATCTTCACTCCGATAAATTTTGCCCCCGATCTCGCTGATGTGTTCTAATCGGTTTTCCCACAAACCACAAAGGTTACCGTCTTTATGATCTCCAAGACCAAACAACTTTTACCAGTCGCGACGTCGTTTTCTATGAACAAGATTTTCCTTTTCGTCAATAATTCCAATAATTCCATTACCCATACCCGACCTTGGTGAAACCTCCCCTCCTCCCTCCGCCCCTATACTTGCATCGACCTCACCTCCTTGGCCCCATGCACCCACGGCAGCACCATTACCCACTGAACCCGAAGCCATGCCTCGACCATCTCGGCCACGCCATCCATCCGGATATCTTCGAGACTACTACTGCGTTATCGTGGCCTCCAATCAATCCTCTTCGGACTCTAAGGTAACTGAATCAAGTACTCTTTACCCCTTATCCAACTGTTTATCATACTCGAGCTTTTCACCTACTCACCACGTTTTTTTAGCCTGCATATCCTTAAAGCAAGAACCTCAAACTTATGACGCTGCGTGTCAATCTCCCAAGTGGCTAGAGGCAATGTCTTTTGAGATACAAGCCCTTGAACAGAATGACACGTGGGAAATTGTTCCTCTTCCTCTTGACAAACAACCCATTGGATGTAAATGGGTTTATCGAATCAAATATAATTCTGATGGCACCATTGAGTGCTACAAAGTTCATCTCATTGCAAAAGATTACACTCAAACAAAGGGGATTGATTACCATGACACATTTGTGCCTATTGCTAAAATGGTAACCATTCGCACTTTATTAGCTCTTGCTTCAATTCGTCATTGGCCTCTCTACCAATTAGATGTGAATAACGCTTTTCTGCATGGTGATCTTGATGAAGAGGTCTACATGAGGTTTCCACCGAGTTTTCATACTAAGGGGGAGAATTTAGTCTATCGGCTAAAGAAATCACTCTATGGCCCTAAACAAGCATCGAGGCAATGGTTTGCCAAATTCTCTTATGCATTGCTTGATGTTGGTTTTCAACGGTCCAAGGCGGACTGTTCACTTTTTACATTGGTCTGTGGCTCTCTCTTGACCATTATCTTTGTTTATGTTGATGATTTGGTTATCACAGGTGATGATGAAGTTATGATTCAACTTCTCAAGCGATTCCTTGACACACAGTTTCGCATTAAGGACTTGGGTACTCTCAAATACTTCTTGGGCATTGAAGTTTTTTATTCCAAGTTTAGGATTTTCTTGTCACAAAGGAAATACACTCTTGATATTCTGTCTGACGTTGGTCTTCTTGGAGGACGTCCTGTTGATACTCCGATGGAACCCAATATACAATTTTCGGATTCCTCCCCAACTCTCAAGGATCCAGGTTCATATCGACTACTTATTAATAGATTATTATATCTTATAGGAACTCGTCCAGATTTACTCTTTGCAGTGTAGCATCTTAGTCAATTTATGCACTCTCCTAATGAAGACCATTGGAATGCCGCACTTTGCATTGTGCAGTATCTCAAGCATGATCTCAGCACTGGTTTGTTTTTCCCATCCAATTCTACTCTCCAACTTAATGGTTATACAGATTCTGATTGGGCATCTTGTTCTACATCTCGACGATCTGTTTCTGGCTATTGCATGTTTCTTGGTTCTTGTCCCATCTCATGGCGTTCCAAGAAACAAACCATCGTTGCCCGTTCGTCAACAGAAGCTGAATACCATGCTATGGCGTCTGCCGCTTGCGAAATCACATGGCTTTGCACGCTTCTCTCATATCTCCATGTCAACACTACTACTGCTGATCTTTTCTATGATAATAAAGCAGCCATCCATGTTGCCACTAATCCCATCTTCCACGAACGCACCAAACACATCGACATTGACTGTCACTTGGTTTGTGAAAAAATTCAAGATGGCACTTTGCGCACTCTTCATATTCCTGGTCATTCCCAACTCGCGGACTTGTTCACAAAACCGGTCACAGGTGATTTATTTTGTACTTTTAAGAACAAGTTGTTGACATGTTTACATTCACCAACTTGAGAGGGAGTATTGGTAGATTAGGTTTATACTAAAGGGCATAATTGTCGTTGTATTGTTTTTAGCCCTAAACCCTATGTATATATATATTGTAAATTGTTTCATCAATGAAAAAAAAACATTTGCCCAAACTCTACAAATTGGCATATTTACAATAAGTTTAGGAGTAATTGAACAATTTTCCCACAAAACATCTATTATCAATATACATATGTTTTGATTATCCATTAAAAATTTTGATTTATTCTATGAAATTAGATAAAAGTAAAAAGTTTCTTTTTGATTAATTTGTTAATTTAAAAGTTATAGTTTAACTTAGCCATTAAGATGATTTATTTTATTTTTTTCCCTACATTTTAAGCGGATCGAGTTATTTAGATGGTTCAATCTAAGTGTACCAATAAGTTACACTTAGAATTGCAGCATATTGGATTTTATATATATGGGAAATATAGGTTTTGTCTCTTTTTAGTTTTTGGTGCCTATATCAACACCACCCGGAATTGCTATATATAGAGTCATGGCGGTGAATTCAGATTCCACTGACAGTGGACGGTGTAATAACTCAAAAAGATATTGACAAATAGCTCGAGAATTTGCCTTTATGGACAAGAGTTACATCCAATATATTGGCATGGGATATCTATATTATGGTATCTAAACCTAGTGATGCTCCAACACATTGGCATGTTAATTTTCACAGTTGCAATACCTACTGCACTCGACTAGACAAAACAAGAAAGAAGAAATGGACCCAAACTCCCCAAAAGGAAAAAAAAAAGTTCGAGACGCAAAATCATGACGACAAGAGATGATTTTGTCTCGGTCTCTAAACTTAGTAATAGGTCTCTTGTCTCTCTCACAAAAGTATCCAAGCTCGGCCACCCTTCATGTTGAACTTCTTTAATCTTCCGAAAATCATGACGACGATGAGGATGATTTTGCCTTGATCGCTCCATTTCCCGGAGAATCCATACCACTTGTCATCACAGCCTTCAATGGGCCTTAGTTGTCGTTCGCAGCTGTAACCCATTGAGAACCCCACGTTCCCATATGCGCTGCAATTTCAAAAGCCGTGACTTCATTACACGGGTTTGTTCATGTTATGTGTGCGTGTCCATCACTTTTACGACTCAAATGCATTTACTTATAAAAGAAGTTGAGACTACACTGACATGTCGGTACGATTTAAGTGCACACATGTTAGGGCGCGTGCCCATCAACCAAATCAAAAGAAAACAAGTTTTATTTGTAGTTTCATTCACCGCCCTATGCTACATAGGTACCCAATAATTTAGATCTCAAAAATGTTGAAAAATTGGTCATCACCCGTAAAAATCAAGTAAGTAATTTCTTGTTTTTGTAGGCCTGACTGATCATGATCAAAGAACCACCAAATTTCAACATTATTTCTCGTTCTTGTGGAAACGTGTTCTCCAAATGTTTGACTCAAGCAAATAATTGAGCACATATGGGAGACTGTGCGATGTCTTGGAGGCGATGGACATGGAACATGTGATTTTTTTTTTAATCGTTTATTTATTATCCGGTTTCATATGATTAGATGCCCGAAAAGTCCTTAATTTTATGGAATCTTGCATCGATAGAACTTATGAACCATTTCACACCCTTCATACAAATATGCTTTACCTGATCACTTCGACCACGATGTTTAGCACGTTGAAATTGAGGGGATCTTCCTTCATCTTGTCCCTCTCCGTGATGCAAACCATGATGATGAAGATGGCCAGGTAGGAAAGCTGTGAGAACTTGAGGTTCTCCAGCAGCAGCTTATAACCCTGTTTCGGCTTTCTTCTTTCGCCGTTCCCCAGGAGCCCCTCGCGGCCTTTTGCCGGAAGAAACGACGTGTACGGCGGAAGGTACCTGGAAGATTTGGACACGAAAGTATAATTTATTGGACAGAGATCAAGTAAGCATCGTTACATAGGCGAATCTAGCGTGTTAGAGAACTAAACTTTGATTTCCTTCATCCCAAAAAAGAAGGAAAGGTTTCTACTTCGCCGGTTATTTAGTCCTAATCGAATTATGTTAAGGATTTGTAACTCACCACCCATATTCAAACAGGAATGGAGGAAAACACAGTCCTAATCAAAACATGTCAATGATTTTGTTAGGTAACCAATTAAGGAGACCGTCATTTTCCATGAAATAATCATTCCAGTGCCGACAAGTGTCCTGGAAACAGTTGTAAGATGACCCATATGGGGACATCTCAGTTTTAGGAGAATTCATGATTGAAAAATTTTTCCAAGTTGCCTAGGAAGGACCTCCACCAGGAAAACAGAGCATGGTCCCTAGAGAAAGATATGGAAATGAGCTACCAGACAAATCCATAAGGAACACTAGTTCTGGGCAGAGAACTCGTGACTTGGGTGGGAGCTTCTTGTTGTTTTGAACACTCAACCTTAAAGAGAAATTCTTAACGTGTGATAGAGACCAATCTGCACTTTTCTAGCACGCCGAATTCAGCCCAACCTTCGACATCACACATTTAATCAAATACCAACGGCGACGCTACGTGACGGAAATGACTTTACCTATTACGGCAATGAAAATGAAAACCCCAGGGACCGTTCCAAATACACAGAAGAGACCTCTTGATAATGCTGCGATTTGACTTAATGCGATTATTTTAGCAACCTTTTCGAGTAGTTAATGTTGTGGTAATTTACAAACAAGTCAAATGTATTCTAGGGTTCACTTGTTCCGTAAAAAATAAATGATTTGAAAAATAATTTTCTAAAAATGATAGTTTATACTGCTTACAAAAATGAATGAAATAAAAATATTTTCGCCGTCCACGAAAACGTTTTAGACATGAATTATTATTGACAATGAAATTTATATTTTTTAGGAAAATATTGTCCAAGATCATTCATTTTTTACGAAATAAACAAAATCCTCGCAAATAATGAAAGACGTGTTTGAGATCATGATTCGGTCTTTTTCAAATACGTCCAAACCTAGTAATTATTTTTTTTATAAGATAATAGGTCACGGTATCAATAATTACACTGGGTCAAGCAATTGAGAGGATTCTAATCCTTCATAAACTTTGACCCGAAATGCAAAAACACCAACAAGGTTAGTGCACCTAAATGAAACATTTTAGCCTCCCTGATCATCAAAGTCGTAAGTGGTCCTTTATGGCCCACGTTTTCTTTTTGTTAGCCAAAGATAGTTCACACAATTCCAGACGCCCATGTGATATCAGAAGGTCCGGACAGCAGGGGCAGAGAAGTGATCTTCCAGCGAATGTCAATTTGAAAAAAAATGTGAGAAACTATTTTTGCGTACGACTTTTATTTGGTAATACAGTTTATTTTATTTTATCTTGGTATATAAATTCATTAAAATATATATATACACACACTTTAGGATAATGGTAGTATATCTTATGAAAACCCTTCGACATGTTAAACAACATTATATGACATGACTTTGATTTGCCTACTAAAGAAGTACGATTTAGTTATCTCACTGTTCGAGTATGGGATATGGAATAATAAAAGTTGGCGTAAGGTTGATTATTTAGCTTATAATGAATAAGATTTCATGAAATCACTGCTTATTGTTTTAAGAGTTTGAATTGTTAGATGAATGCGTGATTTAATATTCAATCAGGTGTAAACAAATTGAACTGTGTTTCTAATTGCCTTTAGCTTTTTTACCATTTTCTTTCTCCTACGGCATTTAAGACATGGATATTATTTTATGTAGATTATCCTGATTTTTGAAAAAGATACCGACATCATGGGGAAAAGTAGAAATTTTCTTAATGCTTCAAAATTTCTCTTCTTATTGAAAAAATAAGACTTGGTGTAAAGCAACCGTTTTTTCAGTGCATCAAAACATACCAGTTTATTAGTAAGAATATTTTTGAACAAAATTAAGTTACAAAATTAACACATGTTTTTTCCGAAAGTGGCATTCAGTGCTGAGGTGGCATTTTCTATGTTGTGCGCAGATTTCAAAATCCTGCCGCCTCACTTACGTGTCCCCACCTCCGTCTTCCCACGAAAAGGTGTATTATCGAACTCCCCAACCTCATCCTTTTCACTTGGGAAAGGTGACCCCGGGGCATCTCTAGTGGTTGCATTTTCTATTCAAGAATGGATAGGTAGGTGCTACGATTGCAGAATATTAATTAACAAATTGAGAGAGAGAGAGAGAGAGAGAGAGAGAGAGAGAGAGAGACTAACATCATGACCACGAATAACACCAAGATGGCGGGAGCAACTGTGGACAGATCGACGATCGTCTCGCCCGTATGTCTGGTGTTCACGCACTGAAAGAGCACGCCCACGATTTTCTCGTACGTGCACAGTCCATTCAACGATTCTGAATGCCACTGCATCGAGCAAAACATTATGAACTGGACACCAATGAACCCCAACACCATGACCACCAGCAGCGACGAGTAGAGGCTCGGAAGCAAGTGCTTGTAGCCAACTTCGCTTGTCCTGCTCAACAAGTACCTGATTTCATCTTTCTCCCCGAATCTCCCCATGAGCCAAAGCGCGAACCTTAAGCTCGACGGGAACAGCGTGTTCCCGAGAAGGACCTGAGGGATGAGGATCAGGAGGAGGCCGGAGTTTTTGCTGAAGACCATCATGTTTTCGTTGGTCGGGACAAACCCGCAACTGGCGAAGGTCGACACGATGGTGAAGACAGAAAAAGTCATCATTTTGAGACCCTTCTTCTTTAGCACATCTCTCGCGCTAGAAACAAGTGTCATATAGAGCGAAACCGCGGCGACACCAAGAACGTGGATGACCAGAAGGTAAGCTAACACTACATAACACAAAAACCTAACCGAACAACATTTCAGATAGTCAAGATCTAAGGACTCGTCTTGCCGTCTGTACGATTGAGGCTCTACTTGTGAGTTCAGGCAATCTATCTTCGCTACTACACCTAACTCTATGTGGTCAACAATGTCGTTTGTTGGGTTGGAAGGGCAGAGATCGCTATTCATGGAGGCGACTTTGCCTTCGGTATTGACGCGCCACCGGAGCTTAGATTTCCTAAGATGAAGCCCAGCGAGGGAAATGAAGACCTCTCCTCCGACGAACATCAGGACGGTCATCACGACAAGCTGAGAGTTGGAGAAGACCTCCATCTCCACCGTCGACATGCTCGAGACGGTCGTTGCGGAGACAGAGGTGAATAACAGATCCAAGTCCCTAGGCCTAAAGGAATCGGTCCGCGGCTGCAGGGCCTTGAGGACCCAGAAGCCGAGGAATGAGAGGAAGACGAAGTAAAAAACTTGGACGCAAAAGGAGTTGAACCGGAGGAGCAGGAAGCGGAAATAGCAAGAAAGGAGAAAGCAAAAGGACCTGCAGAGGCAGGCCAGTTTGAGCCATGCAGCACTGCAAAGAAACACAAATTCTTTGCCGAAAGATGAAGAGCTCATCCTTGTACTAGCTGTAATCGGACAGGAACGAAATTGTTCTTCTTGGTGTTGCGAGAATTCGAGGTTTGTAGGGGAGGTGTATATAAAGGAGAGAGTCAACCTGGATTCATGCAAATTGGCGAAGTTTCCTATTCAAGAATTGTAGATTATTTATTCAAATCATGCCACTTTCATGCAAACTGCGATGGATAAATGTCACATGCAAAGGCCTAACATTTGGCATCAATTGATTTATATGGACCGCAAGGTATTTCATGAGCCTTTAAATAATGGGTTAATATCACGAAAATCCCCAAATTGGTACGCTTATAACAAATTTATCCCAAACTAATTTTTGAACTACAAAAAACCCCAAACTAGGATAATTGTGACAAATTTACCCAAAATTAATTTTTTTTATCACTAAAAATCCTATATAGATACATTTCTGACAAATTTACTTTTCATTAGTTTTCGTTAAATTGGATTAATACCACGAAAAATCATAAATTTTGGTACACCTGTGATAAACGGAAGGTAAAATCCCAAATTGATATACCCGTTAATTTTCAAGTGTTATCCAACTCAGCAATTTAAGAATAAAATTTAACAAAAATTAATAGAGAGTAAATTTATCATAAGTGTATTTTTAGGATAAATTTATCATAAATATATCAATTTGAAATTTTTCGTCAAATTAACCCTAAGTAATTAGTCATATGGTCTTTTAATGCATTACCTGTCCAAGTTCATTAAAAAGGTCCACGTGGTACCAATGTCTCCTTGGACGCCTCCTGACATTTTCTATTTTGGCAATGATAATTTTCTGTCGTGGCTTCTCCACTACGGGGATGGTCGGCTCGACTTCGAACATCGAACCTCCTGAACCTGGGGGAGGTCGAGGTGCGATCCGTTGGTGCCGCCAATGAGATCTTGACATCTGGACTGTAGTGGGGTCAGAGAGAGAGTAATATATGAGATTGGGCCTTTTAATGCATTACCGCCGCCCCTTAGCCGCCCCTTGTCGGTTTTTCAGTTATATTTTGTAGAAAAAATGGCACAAACGGTTCTTAAACTTTAATTCAATATGTAATTTGATTCCTGAACTTTTAATTTGTTAAATGTAGTCCCTGAACTTTAATTCAATATTCAATGTGATCCTTGAATTTTTAATTTGTTTAACGTGGTCCCTGAACTTTTGATACATGTTCAATATAGTTTCTAAACTTTAGAAAAATGTTCAATGTAATCCTTCCATTAATTCAAGTTTAGGGACTATATTGTACATTTTCATATAGTTCCGAGACTAAATTGAACACATACCAAAAGTTCAGGAACTACATTGAACAAATTAAAAGTTCAAGGACCACATTGAACATTGGGTTAAAGTTCAGGGACTACATTGAACAAATTAAAAGTTCATGGATCAAATTGCACATTAAACCAAAGTTTAAGGACTGTTTGTGTCATTATCCATTTTTTGTATGCTCGCAATCGCTTCCCTCTGCAACGTCCCACGCGAAATCTCTCCTCGACGTATGCTTGTTTTTGTAGTGGAAAAGACGATTCAATTGTGATCATATTTCAAATTCCATTTCGATCGAACGATACATATAAACCTAAGTTTTGATAAAATCTTGAATATACATATGCAGCATTACCCAAAACCATTTTAGGTTATGTTTGTTAGATGGAAAACAAGATTTGCGGAAAAGTATTTTCAAAGAAACTCAATTTGAGGAAAATGATCCTATATTTGGTTGTGTTTTTTGCAAATACTGTGGAAGTAATTTTTATGATGTTTTGTTATAGGAAATTTATAAAGCATACATTTGAGAAAGCATCTCGGGTATAACCCTAGGTCCCAAGTTTGAGTGTTAGCTGCATGGCCTTGGGCGCCGGTAACTGAGCCCTATCGTCAAGGACCCGATCAAGGGATCGAGGCTCGGCCTCAGGTGACTTGAGCTCAGCTATTGAGGATTGGGGCCACATCTGTCGGGGTCTTGGGCCATGCATGAGAGTCAGGGACCTAGATCTAGTTGAGGGTCAGCCCTTGCCTGTAGTCGATGAGGGCTTCACGGCCTTCTTGATGGCTATTTCAGGAAGATGAACAATGGAAAAAAGAGGAAGAAAAAAAGAAAAGAAAAAAAATATAAATTATTATAAAAGATTCATAAAATTCTAAAAAAAAAATGCAAAAATTGTTCACGAAGTCACTTACTGTCATTAAGCTGTGCCATATAAGACAATTAGCATCCACTTTATCAATTTCTGATCAAAATTGACCATAATTACTACATTGAAAAGTTGTTGAAATATGTAAAATTAAGTTGGCCAAATTGAAAAGTTTATGACTAAATTGATCGGCATATAATAGGTTTAAGAATTTTTTGACAATTACCAATCCTACTGGTCAAAAATTTTATAATGTCAAATTCTTTATAAAATGGCAAAAGTAGACCACTAACATTTTCCTAATTTTTTTTAAAAAAAGACAAAAAAACCAACAAAAAAAAAAAAGGAAACATAACTTTCGAGAGAGAGAGAGATCGATTGTTGAGAAGACCACTAATAATCATCCATATTGATCAAATCTTTTATAATGGCAAAAGTAGACCACTAACATTTTCCTAAAATTAAGAAAAAGACAAAAAAAAACAAAAAATCAAAAGAAGAAAAAGAAAAAGAAAAAGAAAAAGAAAAAGAAAAAAAGAAACAGAACTTCCGAGAGAGAGAGAGAGATCGGCTGCCGAGAAGGGGTTATGTCTTGACTAAGGCAGCAGCGGCGCCCCCCTGACACGCTGCTACCCCACCCGATCCCCCCTCCTCCTCCTCCTCACGATGTGTTTCTCTTTTCTATTTTTTGGCATTTATTATGGTTTTTCTTTTTTAATTTTTTTTTGCAATTTTTGGCAATTTGACGATTTATCATCAAATATAATATAAAATATTGCAACTTTAGCATTTTTTTTTTGTCGCTCAAATTGAAACAGAGTTAACGAAAATACTTAATTGCATTAATTGGACAAAATTTAGAAAGTAATTGCACTTTTTTGAAAGTTTCGGGATTATTTTACAATTTCACAACAAGTTTTTATTTTTGTTTTCCGGTGCACTTATCGGTTATCATTTCATGCGTTTCAACAATTTAACCTAAATATGTGTTCTTTGCATTATTGGTACATTGATGATGACTATTACCTTCACTATGTTTTATGTCTAGTAATTATAAATAGTAATGAATATATATACAGAGATAGTTTTACAAAATTGATAGGGTTCAGTTACAGTATTTTTTTTAAAAAAATGGCTCATTGTCGAGAAGTTACTGTAGCAAAGTACTCTTCATCATTATTCGCATTGTAGCAGTACTATAGCAAATGGAAAAACGCCGGTCAGTGTGTAAAGAAGCCTGTCAGTAATTTGTTAGAGCGTTGTCTCTCAATAATGAGTCTGTCAGTTATCTAAGTCAGTAATCGTCCGAGTCAATGATCCTAAAAGTCTATGTATAATGAGTCAGTGGACAAAGGATAAGGCAGCAGCGCAAGGAGTAAGCTCCCACCTTATCACCTCAAGTGCGGGAAGTTACCATAACTGCATAGCTGAAACTGACGTGGAATCTACCTTCTCCACCTAAGGTCCTCCTCAGTTCCCTCTCATTCTTTTTCTTCCTGGAAAAGAGGGAATGTGGAGAGAACTTACGAGGAGATCTCTTCATCATATCGAGAAGTTCCTTCTCCTATTTCCCCATTAAGCCTTTAAGGACCTGCTCAGATCTACAACCCCTTTCTAGTAGGAAAAAAAATTCCCTTCTTACATATTTAACGTAAAAAAGGAACATAAACTCGAAAAATCTATTTTTTTCCTGTAGCTCTTCATTATAAAAAGTCAAAGAGGGAAACTAACCACATGGAACTTCTTTTCGGCCAATATAAATGTCCAAGTGCGGTGTATACCGATCCGCTGACTTGAGAAAGGTGTTCACACACGTGAAGAAATTTTACGGTTACATTAGTCAAATTTTCAGAATCGGTTTGGTTTGCGAAAAACCATAAGATCTCGGAAAATATTTACTAAATTTCTAACTATTTAAAGTGTCTTAAGAAATTGAATGAGTAAAATATATTGGGTAAAATCCACAAAAAAAATCTAAACTATGTCCACTGTGATACATTTATCTCAAACTTTTTTTGTGACACCCAAAATGTTAAATTTGTACCTATGTGACACGTTTACCCCAAACTTGTACAATGTGACACATTTACCCAAATCTTCTTCTTGTAACATAAAAATACCCCAAACTTGTATCCGTGTGACACATTTACACCGAAAATTTGGTGTCACAAAAAAAATTGGGGTAAATATATTACACGGGTATAAGTTTGGGATTTTTGGTGTCACTAAAAAAAGTTTAGGGTAAATATGTCCTACGGGTACGAGTTTGAGATTTTTGGTGTCACAAAAAATAGTTTTGGGTAAATGTGTCACGATGGACAAATTTGGAGTTTTTTTGTGGCTTTTTCCCTAATATATTTTAACAATTACCAATGATCTGTGCTCAAAATCCCAAGACTGATTTTATGTTTCCTAAAAATTGAAATTCATTTTTCATAATTTTAATATGACTGCTTCCACCGCAATCACATAACCGGAACTCACTTGAGTGCCCGGACCCGAGACCTCGGGGCCAAACCAAGGACTTTGGTGGCAGGCTTGAGACCCTAGCAGCTGGCACCCGCTAGACGCGAGACCCTAGCCCAAGACCCGGGACCGTAACGCTCGGTGGCTATGACCCTACCGACGAAACTTGGTGCCTTAATATATACTTCTCGCTACTTAGGTTATCTCGACTCTTGATATACTTGCTTGTACTAAACCATATCTATGGACAAAAAGCGGCCTATGCAATTTAGGACGAAACTATATTTTAGAAGAGCCTGGTTTGGTCCCACCCGATTAGAATCAAATCTCCGGCCCGTGACTACCATGTGGCTTTTGACTCGTGAGAAGACATAACCACCAAGCAAATTAGAATTGGAAAAAAAAAAATTAGGGAACATTCATTTGATGGAGCGACTACATGGGTGCGGCTAGCCTGACCGTCCACTTGCAGAATGACAGCGTGACGATCAAATGCCAGCCACAATTAGTTTTTGAGGAAACCGGTTGACTTCCTTAACCCGTTTCAATTTTTGCCTCAATGTTTTTTTTCTTTTAATTTCTGTGTTACCCTATTGCAAGCTCAAATCGAGAGACAAAATTATGAGAGGGCCCACAACATCAGTTTTCCTGAATATGAAGAAAGAAAAAATAAATTAGATATCGAAATATAAATAATTACAAGTAGAAAAACATTATCACTAACTAAAAAGAAATAATTAATGTCATTATATAGATCTATTAAATTTAAAAGATGAAATTTTTTTTTGGAACTTTGGCTTTGCAACTAATAATGAAATATGGCTTCTCATTCCTTTCGACGACAATGAATACCTCCTTGCAATCAAAGAAGCAGAAATTAATGAACCTTTCTCCACGATTATGACTTATTTGATTACAACATCGTACAATAATCGAAAGTTGAAAATATACAAGATAATTACATTCCTTTTTTTTTTTGAGTTGTTAAGTTTTTTTATTTATTTGGGAACAATATCCATGTAATCTTTTTCTTTGCCCGGAGTATAATATCTACTATTTTAAAAGTTGCAACCGAGTTCTTCATATATTTTTTATTGTTGGAATATTATCACTTTCATTTTTTTATTTAAATAAGATAAGAAAATTAAAAAAATGTTTTTTATATATAAAAATAGGAAACCTGTTAACTAAGTCTCCCATTTAAAGATGAAAAATGCTTTGCTGAGATTTTACCGTATCTTTTTCAAGCTAACGAGCCCATTAGCTAAGCATTATGCGCGACTATATACAAGGTCTTTGATTTGTCCCACTTTTAGTAATTTCCATGTGACAATTATAGTAAAGAATCTTAAAATTTGTATCGATCTGGCGCTTAGATTGCCGAGACTTCCAATTGGTGAATTTGAGTTTTAAAAGTTACTGCCGTTGTTCACATTAGTCCTTTCGTTAGCTTTGTCAATTTTTCATTTACGAAAAATCTACGTTGCGTTCATTTATTTTTCTTTTATATTTCGCAGAAGTGACACTAGCGTGGTGTCAAATAGCCATAACGTTAGAAAAGCTTAAAATAAAAAATGACGAACATTCAAATAAAAAAGAAAAAGAAAGTCAAAAAATAGAGGGATAAATAAAACTTTCATTTATTTATTTATTTCTCCATCCCCCCTTCCCTTTCTCCTTCTCCTTTCGCTTCCCTCCTTTTTCTTTAAATAAATATGTGTTTTTTTCGATTTTCATTTTACTTCTAGCAAATAACGATGTCGTTTTGTATTAAACGACCGTTTTGGGATTTTAACAAGTTGCATCGGCTTAGTATTGCCATGTGGATGAAAAATTAGTTCAAAAAGTCACCTCGAACTTTTCCATTTGCTGAAGATGAAGGGAGTTAACAAAATGACTAACGTGGAGGACGGTGACAAATTTTACAACTTAAATGCATACAAAATATTTTTTAAGATTTAGTACTAGATCAATACAAATTTTAGCACGCACGCTATTATTATCCTTATTTCTACTATATTCTCATGAGCAATGTCCCATCACAAAAATAATCATTCATTACTTGGTTAGTTGGTTTTACTTTTCAATATTTTCGCGCTGAGTGCTTGCATGAGTCTAGTAGCACTAAGGGAAAAAAACTAAAAACGGTCGTGCGTGTTTCTGTTTGATGGATTGATACATTCACAATGTAAGAAGAATTGCACAAATTGCACATTTTCAATTTACCTTTTTCAAGAGATTTGCTTCATCATCACATAGTAATGGAATTTCCAGGTTCACCTACCCACCATTATTGTAACAAATCGATTCTCTGTCTCTCATCTTAACATCCGATTCCACTTAAGGTTTCGTTTGTTTCATGAAAAATTACTTTCAGGAAAACGTTTTTCGGATTTTCTGGTATTCAGTTTACGGAATATAAACTAGTCAAGAAAAAACATTTTCCGCCAATGGATAAAATACCTTCAAAAGTGGGGAAAATGTTTTCCACTTTTTCTTTCTTTCACTTTCTTTCCCCTCTAGATCAAGAATTTTCTTTCGCCAAACACCTTTTCCTTTTATTTTAATTTCTTTTCTTTGCTTTTTTTCTTTATAAATTTTCTTTTCTTTATTAAAAAATGATTTTTTTAAATGATTTTCTTTTTTCTTTTCCTTCTTCTTTGGCCGGTCACCGACCATTTTTTTTTCTTTTCCTTCTTCGGCCGGTTGCCGACCATGGTGGTCGGCTAGCTTGAGGCTCGCCAGATTCTGGGGAGCTCGTCCATCGCCTTTGGTCGGTCGCCGACCGTCGCCATGGCTAGCAACCGGCCGATGAAGAAGGAAAAAATAAAGAAAAAAAGTAAACGAAAAGAAAAGAATAAGAATAATTAAAATTTGATTTTTTTAAAAAAGAAAAAAGAAAATATTATTAAAAGGAGTGTACAGAAGAATATCATCCATACCAAATGGAGAAAAATATTTTCTAGTTCATTTTCAGGTTTTAGCTGAATATTAGAAAATTTTTCAGAAACATTACATTTTCCGTCATACAAATGGAGCCGAAAGCTCAAATTATTATGTACTTATTTAGGAAAACAGTAATATACTAAATTGGAAGCGAATTTAGGTTCAATGCATACATATCAATCGAAGTGATTATGTCACCTATCAAGATGTAAATCTTTTCTTAGAATATGCATTCATCATTTATTTTAAAATGAGGGTAACTCTTATGCTTAGAATTCATAATATGTACTCAAAATTAAGATATCTTTCCGAAATGTCATGGTTCCTATGAAGAAAAAATACATCAATTTTGTAATGTTCCTTACTTAATTTATACTTACACAAAATGCTAATTAAAGGTATTTTTTCGAAATTTATGATCCAATTTTTATTCTCAATCCGCGATTCATAAATTGATGATTGGATTCATGATTCGCATCTCGATTTAACTATCGTACACATGTAACAAGGAACCTTATTTTTCTCTCCTTTTATCTTTACCTAAATCATTCTTTTCGTATAAGGCAAAGGCCATAATGAATGAAATATGTACAATCCTACGGTCATAAACACCTACTTGATAACCAGACAGTAAAAGAACTATGTCGTTTGTTTTCCTACAATAAGAGCACATTTGCACGTCCATCGCGGAAAAGTTATGATGGGGAAGTAGCATGAACATTGTCTGATTAGTTGGAATACTAGTAACATTTTTTGTATCACGGTTGATAATGCTAGTTCTAATGACCTTGGGATTCAGTATTTGAGAAAGAGGCTGTACTCTTGGAATACTCTTGTTTCGAAGGGTGAATACCTTCACATGTGAGGTGTTGTGCTCATATTTATTGCATTAGTTGTTGGAGATGGGTTGAAAGATGTGGATTGATGCAATTGTTATGATACAAGGTGCGGGTCGATATGCGATGCGTGGTGAGTTTGTGAGACGTTGTTGAATGCGTTTAAGGGAACGAAAGTATTTGGTGTGCTTGAGGGAAATAATTTTGGGATAGAAGAGTTTACCATTGAGACATAAAGGGATGTTCCATTAGTCAAGGATAAAGAACTTTAAGATTCACCACCAACGACTTGGATAAAGAATTGAAGGAGTTTAATGTTCACCACCAATAAGTTGAATAAAGAACCGAGAGACTTACTCACTTGAGAGAAATTCCATATATTATCAACTCAAAATCTACATCCATTCAAGTGACAATGCACCTCTATATATAGCAGTCTAGGACTAGGAAACATGAATAGATTGAGACTAGGAAACGTTAAATAAAAAAAAAAATTGAAGTAGGATACAAACTCAAATTATGGAACCAACTTGAACTAGGGATTCTACTCACATTAGAAAACTTATTCGAACTAGAAATTCTACTTAAGGCTACCTTTGTTTCGTAGAAAATGAATCATTTGGAGAACATTTTCCCGAAAATGATTGTTTATATTGCTTACAAAATGAATGAACAAAATTTATTTTTATTGTCTACGAAAATATTTAGACATAAATTGTTGTCGATAATGAAAATATTTTTCATTAACTAATTATTTCAAGTGATACAATCAATCATTTTTTGGAAAATATTTTTCAAATTATTCATTTTCCGTGAAACAAACGGAGCCTACGTTAGAAAACCTACTCAAATTACGAATCCTACTCAAGTTAGGAAAACTACTTAAATTAGGAGCTTTTCCCAGCCAATTCAACTTCTAGAAACTCCATCTTGGATACCTTTTCCTCGTTGAACCCATGGGGTCATATTGTGGTCGAAATCTCTTTTTACTTGCATAAATAACAAATGAGCTCGGTTAATTGATGAGGCTTGAGTAGGACTTGTGAGTCGTTTGTCTTCAATGGAACTTGCAAGCTCTGATGAATTTCCAAACTCTCGTGCTCCCGCATCAATGTGCAAGGTCTTCTCCTCCAAAAAAAGCAAGGTTTTAGAGTGGTGTGGAACAAGAAACCAATTGGTTCCAAGAGAAGTGCGTGCTTGGATGTTGAGACTAGGTGGAATTCCACGTACTTAACGTTCGATGTCGCTTTGAAATTTCGAAATGTGCTGTTGACGATTCTTATGGAAAAGAGATGGCAGTGGATTTGAAGGGTAAGATACATGCTACTTCATTGTTTGATTGCTGCAATACACTGTTGGGAGAGCCCAGAAGCATAGAGATGAGAGAGGTGAATCTTGAGTCCAAAAGTGAAACGACTAAGAAAAGACAGTTGAATGCCACTTATTCTACTAATGCGTCTTTGGATTCGGACATGAAGGGGCAAAAGTCACGAGAGAGCACGCGTGAAAATTACCGAGCACGATAGATAATTGACAGAAGAACGCGAACCTGTCATTGACGATTTCGATATGTTGAATTGGTGGAAGGAGAATTCTTCGAGATATATGATTCTCTCTCACGTATGGCTCGAGACGCGTTGGCTAAACTTGTTTCCATCGTGACATCTGAGTCAGCCTTTAGCACGGGAAGCATTTGCTTGTTGAGAAAATTACCAAAAAAAAGTTTTAAATCTATTATAATGGTGCCCGTTCAGTTTTAAATCTTTTTTTTTTTCAATTGAGTCCGTTCGGCCAATTTTGGCTGGAAATCGTTAACGTGAAAACTGGCCGTCCGACGTGGCGTGACCAGCATTGACGTGAAAATTATTAAATATTTTTCAGAATTATTTATTTATTTATTTTCTTTCTCTTTCTTTTTTTTTTTTTCCTTCTTCCCTTCCTTCTTCCTCCAGTCGATCGTCCGACCTCGGCGACCGGCCAGAGTCAAGGCCTGGTGAGGTTGACCTTGCCATTACTGGGCGAGGCCGACCTTGCTGTGGCTGGGCAAGGTCGAGCCTCACCATTTGTAGCGAGGGCTAGGCTCGCCCAGCCATGGCGAGGTCGACCTCGTCATCACTGGGCGAGGGCAAGGGTGAGCCTCGCCCAAAGACATTGAGGTCGGCCTTGCTAGTGGCAGGGGAGGTCGACCTTGCCGGTCCTCGCCTCTAGCCAGTCATTGAGAGCCTCGCCCAGAGACATCGAGGTCGGCCTTGCTAGTGGCCAGGGAGGTTGACCCTGCCGGCCCGCGCCTCTAGCCAGTCATCGAGATCCAGCAATCAACTGGAGGAAGAAGGAAGGGAAGAAGAAAAAAAAATAAGAAAGAGAAAGTAAAGAAACAACGGAAAAAGAAAATAAAAAATAAGTAAAAAAATTTGAAAAAATATTATTAAAAATGTCCACGTTAGCGCCGGTCATATCACGTATGATGGCCGGTGTCCATATCATCGATTCCAGGCCAAAATTAGTCAGATATACTAAATTGGCACAAATGAAAAACATTTAGAACTCAATTGGCAAAAGAAAAAGGTTTAGGACTTTTTTTGATAATTTCCCCCGTGTTTGATGTGTCTCGTAGCTCTTTGCCTTCAAAGATAGTAAAGACTTTCATTTGTGCTCTGGATTGGTTGCAGTCTTCGCAAACTCCCTTTTCTGTCGAGGAAAATTTGGAAGATTTTGAAAATTTTGGATTGGCTAATATTTTGCTTTGTATTATAATGATAAAAATGATAGATCATTTCTTTTAATTTATGACTAACTCGTTTTTATTTATTTATTGTAGAGATAGCAGTGAAGACGGTCTGAGCCTATGCTCCTATTGGATGATTGATTAGTCAATTAAAGGAATGCTGTTTCATAAGATTCTATGATTTTACAACTTTAAACGAATTCTAATGCTTTGGTTTATTTATTTTTAGGTTGAAGGAGAGATGGAGTACTTATGGACAATTGAAGGAAGACATTGTGCCAATGTGGCTATTTTGTTCTTGTTCCTCGACTCATAATGGTGTGGAAACTTTGATGATTGTTGTTATGTGTCACGACCTAATCTTCAAGGGCCGCCTCGAGGAAGTAGGTGTAGAGGTATTTTATTGAACTCTCCCTAAGTTCATACCTCACATGACATTAATTGTTTAAATATATTTGTTCGTTAGGAGTCGCCACTAGCCATGATTAAGGGTCGGCTAGAAACCCTAATCGAGATACGGGAGTATTATCTCGAAAACATACGCAACTAGAGATTCTTAGGAATCGGAGACTTGATTACACTAATTTTTCAACTAATTGCCTTTCGGTACCTAAACTCGACTATTTGTTAACCAAAATATCACGGCAGTCTTTTACTAATCGAGAATTTTGAATTTTCATCCTAACCATTCTAAAAGGGGAAACCAATAATCAATGAATTTAAAGCGCGCAATCAAATGAAATCAAAATGAAAGTGCACAAACAGCGACCTAGCATCGTCTCTAAAAAAAAATAAAAAATCCCTAAGGTAAAAAGCTCTAAAGGCTTATTCAATTTTGGGATCAAATTTTATTCAAACCTAAAGTGTATTAAAAACCCTAAGCCAAGAGATTTCTACATTTTTTTAACTTTTCTCACATTTTTAATTTTTTTCTGAAATTTTTTTATTTGGAAAAAAGAAAAGGACTTTGGACCCGGTCAAGGCACGCGGTCCAATTAGCCGGTCTGATCCGAACTCTAGCGGTCCGGGTCAGACTCGCAATTCAGACCGGTCCTTGGGCCCAGTCTGAATTTGGGTCTCTTCTGATGGGCCATCCAACAAATCAAGCCCAAGTTCCTAACTTCTTTCGTTTAATTCATTTTGACCCAATTTCGAGTTCAGCCCTTCACTTGGTTTGACCTACGGCCCACTGTACCTCTGCTCCACCCAAATTAGAATGTGATCTGGTCTCCATTATATTCGATTCTTTTTATTTTTTTTTATTTCTAGTTTTTTTTTCATTTTCCCGATGGCTTTCTTTCTCACCTTTCTCACCGAAGCTTCACCGAGGGCTCACCTTTCTCGCGCCTTTACTGAGCTTCGCCAAAAATCTTAAAACGACACTTCAATCACTACCAAAATATTCTCCGACGCTAAGCCGCCACCCGCGAATCACCACCGGTCACTAGTTGGCCGATGATTACTACATTGCCGGACAAACACCGGTGAGAGATTTTCAAACTCAGAAATCGTATATACTAAAACTCTATTAACTCTAGTACGCAGAACATACATATACATATCAGAGAATGAGAAACGGACTGACTGGAGCGGCCTCAAACCGCGGGCAACTCCGGTGAGGGGATGAATTCCCAGTGAAGGAGAAGTGCATGCACGGCCAGCTCGGACAATGATGTTCATGCCAGAAAATCAATGAAAAAGATATACATTCAATATTGATTCATTAACCCAAGAACACATCAAGCATAAAAGAACGAATTCTATGCATTGATTTCACAAAAATCAATTCGGTTCTTCTTTCAAGCATTTTGTCGAACATATGATATGCAACTTCAGAAACGATTTTCTGATTTATTTTTCAAACGGTTTTCAGTGTAAACACAATATACAAAGTTCTGAATCACCAATATATTCCACAAATCCACCTCAGTTTCACATGATTTTGACCAAAAATCATTCATTCGATTCGGCGTTCTATGCCTCAGTGTAACAGAGCAAACAAAGCATTGCAAGCAGAAAGTTTACCTGGTTCGTGGACAATGCCTTCTCGGTAGCCTACGAACGGGACCGCCATGGAACTTGACGTCTTCCGGCACGGCGAAGAAACGACGAACAAGAATGGCTCGTACGTCCAAACCGACGAACAACGGTATCTCGTGTATCCGAAATGGCAATTTACGGGGATTGTTCTTCGGCGACGGTGAACAGACGATGGAAGAAGGGGAAAAGATTTGCCGGAATTCCTCTACGCGAGTAGAGGAACCGAACGCTCTCTTCTCCAAGAAACCCTTCTCCCCCAAAACTGCTTCTGTTCTCTTCTTCTCTTCTTCAGTTGAGCGAATATATCTTTTCCACCCTCTCCATTGTGCATTCTGTTTTGCTGATAACAACCTCTACAGCTCAGCAAGCTTCTAGATGATTTCTTGAGTTGATTTGCTCCGATCACACGCTTGTGAGTCTCACGGGCATTCCCCGTTTGTTACCGTTCACGACTGCTCACGCTCACAATCAGGCCCAAATGGACCGAATCAAATCGACGATTTTTTTTTTTGAAAATTTCTATTTTTATAATTTTGCAAAAGAAATGGATGCTTGGATAGTCGACAAAAATTCAGGTGTCAACATTATGTTGTGAACTTGGACGAATAATGGTGTTCTCAAGCTAGCGATTTGACTAATATGTGTTGCATTTAAGGAGGATTGTTTTGTCGCGTTTAATTTGAGTTTGAGATTGTGTTTTGAAGAGTTTGTGTGATTAATAAGTGTTGGATTAAAGATCGTTATCATTTAGAATTGTTGATTTGATTAGCGAGCGTTGGATGTGAGATTGTTTTTTGGATTAAGAAAAAGAGAAGACCGTTCTCAGTTGTGAATATTTATATTATGTTGTTTCGGGTCGAGCAAAAATCGATATTGAACCAACCCAGAGAAAAATATGCAGGGCCGATTCTGTTTGTTCTGGCCGAGCCAGCTAACCGGGCTTGGAAATTCTAGGTCCGAATGTTCGGCCGGGGCACTTTTATGACGGAAGCCAGGACCAACCGGCCCATTTACACGCTAGAAGGTATGGAAACGAATGGATCCTTAGAAGTAGGTCGAGCTCACATTGACATTAAATCCGCTGTAGTAGTAAGTAGAATGAAGTTTAGTTCCATTTGGTTACAAGGTGCATGTTCTCTGAATTATACCACTCAACTCAAAGATGACAGGAATTATTTCATGTAATACAAGGTCAACAAGTAGCAATGTAACTTGGCTAAATTCCTGCATTCTTAACTATATAAATGGTGAATGTTGTAATCATCGCTATCTACAAAGGATGGAAGTGAACTACCTTGTGTCGTTTCACACGAGCGGCACGACAGCGGTGACCCGCAAGACGCCATCATGAAGAAGATCGGGAAGCTCGTCAGATAAGAGAGCTGCTTGCCAATCCCATCCTGTCGGAGCTTTTGGCAATAGTGCCCCTCCATTTGAAAACCTCCAAAGACCATGACTTCTCTTTTTGATTGATAGATCAGCTGAATTGCAAGGGCGTAGGAACATAGGAATCGACAAGCTATTCGTTGACCACGTATTCTATTCAAATGATATCTGACCTTTTCAATAGCAACTTTTGAATTGGAAGCCTACCTTATAACCAGCAGCACTTGCTCGCGAGTGTTACCACACATATGAACCTGTCAGAGAGAAGTTGCAGAGGCAAAACGAGTTTGAATTGAGAATATAGCGATACAGACAGTAGGTAACTTCGCAGTAATTTCCCTTCCGTTCAACTGAACTTCAAAGAAAGTAAAACATGCATATGAAACCCACGTCAAGCTAATGTAAAGAATCATCCGTCCACACTGAAGCATAAGTGAAATGCTCTCGTGCTCAAACCAAGCAAAAAAAACAAAAACAAAAAAAAACGATTTTTCTAATGGAATCGGGGATTTCAGCCTTTTGCTGATGAAGAGAACCGGTAGATTCAGCAAATTGTGTCCAAGGGTTTATGCCTGATTCTAAAAATTTTGATCTTATAAGTGCGGCTTGACAAAGAAAATAAATACCAAGAGTTTCTGCATCCTTGTCATTAAAAGCTTGGACACTCACCTATATACTCGATAGTTATAGAATACCATTTTGCATCAGAATATTTAAAAAAAAAACAGTATGTTTGAACTCAGAACGGATGACTATGATCTACCTTCCTTAATCCACCTGCATAAAATGTTTCCGCCGAGTGCTTGACTTGGCCATCACTGAGCCCGTGCACATCCTAACACAACAAAATCAGACCCAACACATGGATGAGATAAAACTTCGGTTTACTGTTCTTTTTAGGAATCAAAACACACATACTGCAGAAAATTATAAAGCAATGAGGACCAACAGAAGATAAAGCCAAACAATAGTCTGCAAATACCAACTTCCACGAATAACTCTCTGAAATAAGTAAATGTTACATGAATTCTTCTGCAATCAACTGCTAAGCCTGCCCCATGTAAACTGCAGGAAAGAAGCAGAACATTGACAAGCTTCTCCCAGGAGACCAGAAAAGATGAAACAACAGACTAAATGAAATTCAACTCTTATTCATGTAAAATTGGATTTAACCAATAGTTCCAGCTAAATAGCCTTGCTAAAGAAATTCTAAAACCATAAGAAAAAAAGTCTTCGCATTCTCTTTGGAAAATGACACTAGAAGTGCCATAACTTTTGTATGATGCTCACTTTGGTATCAAAACTTTTGGTTGGATAACTTAAATGCCACTTTCTAATAAAACGAAGTGCCAACTCCGATTTGAGTTGCCAGAAATCTGACGTGCCAATTTTTTATCAATTCCCTTGACCGACGTGGCTCGTCGGCGTGCCTAGTCAACATTAATAGCCCTAAATGACATCGTCTACATCTTTACCCCAAATATAAATCCTAATTTTGATTTGTCCAAATTAGGATTTTTGTCCACGTTTGACATTAATTTTTTTTTTTAATTTGCAGACAATCAAAGAAGAAGAAAAGGTGGAAGATGATGAAGGGTTGATGAAGATGAGGAAGGTAATGAAGGCCATCGCTTAGTCGAAGCTTAATATGGGCTAGGCAACCTCTTAGATTGGGGCTCATTCCCAATTTCACCCCATTGATTCTCGACTACACAGCCATGAAGAGCTCCATCTCAACATCATCAGGAAGTTGCTAGCCCATCTCTAGATTTGCAGCCACGGTGACGGCGGGTGGACAGCTAGCGAGCGACTGAGGATGGCGGGTGGCGGCGGACGGCGTCGGGCGGTGTTGGAAGCCAACTGATGGTGGGCGGCGGCCGGCAAGCGGCGGCAAACGGTGACAGACGTCGATCGGCGGAGGACGGTGACGGACGTCGATCAGCGGAGGATGGTGGTGGGAGGAGGAGGATAGCGGTGAGAGGTAGCCAGTGGTGGACAACGATGAGAGGCAGCCAGTGGTGGACAGTGAGAGGCGGGAGGGCGGGCGGCTAGTAGCAAGGGCTAGCGATGAGAAAAGTTTTTATTTCTCATTTTTATTTTAGAAATAGAAAAGTAGAAAATTTTTACTTTTGATTTCTGTTCCAAACCTATTTTTGGAGTATAAATTTGTTCCATAAATAGAAAAATGAAATTGCATTACCAAATGGATTTATGTTCCAAACATGTTTCCGGGAACAGAAAAATAAAAAAAACAAAGAAATATAATGGTTATCACGCGCGCCCTTAATTTCCTCATTCATAGCACAACCAACAGCAATGGAATTTGGCGGACAGCAATAGAATGAAAAAAAAAAATTCACAAAACGAAACATAAAGTATAAGATAGATCAAGAAGGAATTGAAGTCATATTTAGAATTTATTGAACTCCATAGAGAAAATATGAACTGTGGTGCACTGGGAAAGGCTCTTCTCTGTTGTTGCTGAATGAGAAAGTGAAGGAGATTGAACGACCATACGGCATTATTTATGGAAAGTCAAACCACCTCATAGTTAGGGGTGAGCATGGTCCGGGTGGATGGTTCCCACCCAAGAATCGGAAACCGCCTGTTGGTTCCATGGACCCATCCGGGAAACGGATCACTGGTCTAGTGCGGTTCTCAGGTGGGTCCATGGAATCGGTCCCACTAGTCAAGGACGAAGACGGAGAGTCGGAAACACTAAGGTGAGCATCGACCGAAAAGAGTGAGACAGTGGGAGTAAGAGTAAGCATGAGGCGAAAGCAAAAAAAAGTGTCTCTCAGCTCAGTGTGAGGTTGTGACCGTTAAGCAAGTTAGATTTAGTTTAGGGATTTAAGATTTTTTTAAAATTAAAAATTAAATAAATATATTATATTATTATTATATTACCGATTCAGTCTAGTCCGGGTGGGCAGTTCCACACCTGGAATTGGGAACCGGACCGATATCCACTGGTTCCCAAAAATTGGAACCGGGAATCAGACTGGTTCCCTTAGGAACCACCGGTTCCGGGCGGTCCGAGTGGTTCCCGGTTCTTTTGTACACCTCTACTCATAGTGCATGTTGGACTTGTTTTTTAATAAAAAGGAGCCACGTATGAATTATTATTAATTAAAAAAAGCTACGTAGTACTTTTGGTCAGAATTTGTCATCAGAGACACTTAAATGATGTCTTTTCTCCGATTTGATACTTAAGTGATTCGACGAAAAGTTTTGGCATTAAAGTAAGCGTCGCACGAAAGTTATGGCACTTCTAGTGCCATTTTCCTGCATTCTCTCCATCTGTCTTTGAAACAGTTAGTTCAATAAAGAAGTAATAGCTTACCCATAACGGAAAGAAGGAAAATGACTATGACTATCCCATTCAATTCCAACGTCGTCACTGGTATATGATCAAGCATCTGCATGGGAAGGCATTTCCACTTGGTCCCACAATAGAAGTTCGAGACAATCTGCTCTGAAGATCTGTCTCGTAACCTCTCACAATTACACCTGTGTGCCTATTAGCTGCGTTACTTCCTCCCTGGATCAGCCCAACCAGAGCCATCAATTCAACTCCCAACAAATCACCACCCTCGTCACCTCTGGCTTCTGAATCGTCATTAGCAAGAGCTTGCGGGCAATTTCTGCTGCCAACATCAAAAGGCACACGAGAAAAGACAAAGTGTGTTGGTGGCCATGCAGCTGCTGACACAAATGCATTTCCATGTCCATACCTGCCAACGTATCAACAGCTCCCCTGACATGTACTCGTACTGACCTAAATTAACCATTTCCATCACCTTGAGCCAGGTTCGGAAATATACACTTCCTATGTTGTTTGAAGTGTTCTGATCTTGCTCTTGGCTGTAGTAACCAGTTGGAGATGCCCCATGAGAACACCTGAAGGACTGTCTACAGCACATGAAATATTCAAAAGACAGCAGTTCTTGCAAGTGTCAGCACTGATTTCTTGTACCCATGGGCTTAGAAGCATCTAGATGATAGCCATTTAATCAGTTATTTCTTGTACACTTCAACGTTGAAGTGTATGCTTTATACGGCCATACAAAGAGGTGCCGTAATTCCCCCTCAAAGCCTGTTTGCCATTGGGGATGGAAAAAGGTTAAGTTCATTCTTGACATTGATCACCAGTCAAACAAACCAAAACTTCCAGAACTTACACTGCAGGGTGAAGCTAAGTAACTAGATAAACATGGCATTCTGAAATTACTGAAACTTGAAATGAAACCTAAAAGTTTGTTATCAACTTTGAATCACAAACTGCAGCAACATATGAGAGGGAGGAGATCCGAGCAAAGAACCTGCAACCAAAGACATATCATTCACAGCTTTGCACGGAAAATCCAGTTCTTCAAGGTGCTTTCTCGCGTTGATGGGAGCTTCGAAAGACAAGTTGCTATATAAAAGAAAACCACCTTCAAATATATCGACGAATGTATCACAATCTTCTCCACCAATTCCACAGTTCTCCGTAGCACAACTTTTAATCCGCCGTCTTCCCACAACCCTGCCTCCCATGAAAGAGTAGGCATGCCAGATTTTCCCCAATCATTTGGCAAGATTTTATAACAATAAGAGCTCATCATAGCAGAAATATGCCTTGATTCGTCCTATCAGTTACATTCCAAATCATGTAGTATGACCGCACACTCAATTTGACACAGCCAAAGACTTCTGTACCTTGTGTACTCAAAGAATGCAATATAACGATATTTATAAGGCAGAAGTTGGCTTCTCATTGATGTCTTTGAGAAGGGAGCTTGAAAAATTCACATTCAATGACCCCTCTCTCCAACAATGCTATCCTTAAAAGTAGATGACATAGAAAGGACATGAGAATGAGAGGATAAAAAATGGAGTAATTGCATTTGGCCCATAACCACTCTTAAAAATAGAAGCATGCAAGTAACGTCATATGGATGTCTTCCATTAATCAAATTGAAGAAGAGGAGTGGTTGCTGAATAAAATATCCTAAATTAATCTCTCGCTAAACGCAAGAAGCAAGGACAAAAGATATATAGAATATGGCAAACCTGAACCGCAATACT
Source organism: Syzygium oleosum (assembly GCF_021117445.2). Classification (NCBI taxonomy): domain Eukaryota; kingdom Viridiplantae; phylum Streptophyta; class Magnoliopsida; order Myrtales; family Myrtaceae; genus Syzygium; species Syzygium oleosum. The sequence continues at coordinate 380,127 of NW_026607500.1, read as the reverse complement.
ACAATGGATATATTCTCTCAGCTATCTTTTCTATTCTCAAAGTTTGTTGCTATGATTTACAAATAACACAATTCTGAATTATTGGCTTAACCATAAACACAAATTACCAAATCACAAAAAATGTAACTTTCAGGCAGATTTGAATCTGGAGGAGGTTTGACAGTCTTTCAAAGGTATAACGGTATCTGAGCAGAAAATCCAAGTGCCTGGATTAACGGAGGATATTGCAGCTTCAGCAAAAAGTACTGCAGCATCATCATTTTGATGAAAATGCACACGAACTCTTCTTTAACCAAAGGTGCACAACAATCGCACAAATTGACCATCTGCAGGAATATATGCATACCATTTCGCAGCCAATATCAAGAACCTGAAAATACAGAGAACGGTCCACCCAAATCAACTAAAGTAATGATCAAATGCAAGTCACAGAACCCACCGGTGGGTGGCTGAGATGATTTGCGCTCTACTATCTCATCGCCGAGGGAATGAGTTCGAATCTTCCAGTCGCTAGCGTCTTAAGTGGGGAGTCCTGGTGGTGGGTTCCTGGGCTAGCTCCCCTCCAGGTATAGTCGGTGGTCGTCGTTGGGCCTATCGGGCCCGTGGTGGCCGTGAGCACCCGTAAGGTTGTGCCAGGCCAGATCCTGGGTATAAAAAAAAAAAAAAAAAATTCAAGTCGCAGATTATAGTAAAACTAGAGATCATCTTCACAAATATTTTTATTGCAGGCTTGCAGCCCTAATTATTCATTTTACAATGCAAAACTTCACCTACTCTTGCGATGCACAGTATTTTTTTTTTTTCAGATTTTGGAAAAGAAAACAAGGTAAACTGCAGTACAACAAAAGGTTGCCTCCTCCCAAGAACCTTGACGCAACTATACCAAGAAAAATTGTAGCATCCCATGTTCCGCATCTGGCCATAGAGTAGCTGATACATAAATAAAGATTCACCCCTGCCGTACACCAGCCCCCCGCCAAACTATTACCACCTGTATACTCCTTTTGTGCACTTGCCTGGTATGTGTCAAGTCTGATCATTACAAATGGTATAAAAATCATACACCAGCTGAAAGACTAGGAACTAACTGTCGCCCAAGACAAAAAGCTACACATGAGAGCCACCTATCAAACTCATTCAAGACAAGGTGATACATGATACGAACAACTGTCAAACCTGTTGGGCCATCTTTAGAATCCTGCTTACCAAATATGATCCAGACCAGATGGGCCGACATTACAAGAAAGTTAATGATGCTACAAGAGAGGAAGTCCATGAGGTTTTAAGTCCCATATTTGGTCTGAGAGAGCTTATGATTTGACAAAAAAGTCGAGACTAGAAAAATGTCACCGCCTAAATGCTCCATTTAAAACTTGGCCTGCTGAATTGGGCAAGTCATTAGAAAAATATATTGCATCTCCAACTCAATGTGCATGCCTCTTTCGATTCACCGTATTATAACAATAACAAGTGTGTCACTGATATGATTAGTCAAGGGTGCACCTTTAAACCAATGATGCTGAAATGAAGAATCTAGAGGGACAGCATTTTCTCAATGGAGGCTGGAAAGAGGCTCAGTAAGTGAATGGCCTAGTGATTGCTCCAACACAATGAGATCCCTGAGGCTCAAGGGGCTATTTCTAGCAAACCAGAGAACCTCCTCCCTCTGCAATAGGATGAACTTATTACACGTTACCAGTGTTTAGAAGCATGCTGAGACTTCGCTATTTCTCTCAAAACAGCACCAACGATTGCTGCCTGCTCAAGACACTCAGCCTTATGTAATGCATCTAAAAGAACCACACATGTTTTTGTATGAATCTTATGACCTTTTAACCTAGTTTCCTCAAATAATGAGTATGCATCCATTGCCCTATTTGCACTGCTTAACCCTTCTATTATGGCATTAAAAGTGGCAGAATCAGGAATGCCGCCGCTAGCCTTAAATTTCTCAAATAGCCCATTAGCATCCATAACATTCCCAGCTTTTGCAAGTCCAGATATCATCGTCGTGTAGGTCATCGTATTTGGCTTCAGACCTTTCTTCTGCATCTCCTGCCAAAGCACAAAGGCTTTATTGAATTTTCTAACTTTGCAAAGACCGTTTATGATGATGCTGTAAGTGAAATGGTTGAGATCGCAGTTTTGGTCTTTCATGGATTGAAAGCAGACAAGGGCTTCATCTATTTCCTCTGCTTTCACCAATGCATCGAGTAAACAATTCCAAGTGTAAACATTGGGAGTCAAACCATTTTGCAACAGCTCTTCCATGATTAAGTATGCTTCATCGATTCTACCCACTTTACCAAAGCCATCAATAAGACTGCTATAAATTACAACATTTAACTCCACTCCTTGCGCTTTAGCCTCTTCGAAAAGCATGTATGCCTCATCAAGCCTGTCAATCTTAGCAAGCCCATCAATGACAGAGCCATAGGTAACAACAGTGGGCTGGTGACCCTTGGACTTCATTTCCTCCAGTAGCTGATAAGCTTTGTTAACTTTACCTGACTTGCAGAATCCATCAATCACAGTGTTGTAAGCACGGGTATCTAGAACACAACCTTGCTCCTTCATTGCATAGAACAGCTGATAGGTTTCATTTGCAAAACCTGCTTTCACAAGGCCATGTATCAAAACAGAATAACTTGTTGCATCTGGAGTAAATCCCTGAGCTTTTATTTCCTCAAATAAAGACCTTCCTTTCTCTGTCTCACCAGCTTTAAACACACAATCCGTGTAGGTATTAAGAAGTGTCAGGTCAGGAGAACAGCCCCTCCGGACCATTTCCTTGTATATCTTGTGTCCATCCTCCTTCCTGCCAGACTTGAAGAAGTTCTTAATGAGGGAGGTAAAAACGACTGCGTCTGGAACATGACCTGAATCGAGCATCTTCTCATAAAGCCTATACGCATCATCAACTCTGCCATGTCTTCCCAAGCCATCAATTAGCGAGCAAAATGTAACAGCATTCGGGATACAGACCATATGATCCATTTCATCAAATATAGAACAAGCCTCATCAAGCTTTTCAGCCTTACAGAGGCGATCAATCATTATGTTAATAGTTATTACATTAGGAAACAACCCGGCTTCCTTCATGGCATCCCTAACTTCAGATGCAGCTTCAAGTTTCCCTGCCTTGCAAAGCATGTCTATCAGGATATTATATGTTATAAGATTAGGAGCTGCATCTTTTTTCATCTCATGAAAAATCCTCAACGCCTCTTCCACTCTACACTTCCTCCCTAGGCAAGTAAGAATGCCATTATATGCTATCACACCTGGAATGCACCCTTTTGCCTTCTGTCTCTCAAGTAAACTGTATGCTTCCTCAAACTTCCCAGCTGATCCATAACCCATGATCAATGTATTATAGGCATAAACACAGGGGACTTCCCTGATGCGATCCATCTGTTTGAATAACTCCACTGCTTCATCCAATCTATTCGCTTTGCAGAGAACCGCTATCATACTGGTATATGTCACGTCATCAGGCATTATACCATGAACTTTCATTTCATGAAAGAATTTCCATGCCATATCCACCTTACCAACCTTACCAAAGCAGTCAATGCAGACATTGTACAGAACTATGTCAGCTTGAAAAGAGTTGCTTTTCATTTCATCCAACAGAGAAAGGGCAGCATCAACTCGGTCCTCCCTTGCAAATGCACGGATAATGGTTGTAAACAAATGTAAGCTCACTTCATAACCCAGCTCTTGCATTTGGTGAAGGAGAGTAAGCATGAGATCAGATTCCTGAACTGCAGAAAGAGCACCAATCAAGGTGGTATAAGCTGAAAACGCAGGACGAAATTTGAACTTCCTCATCATCTGAATCAGCTGAAAAGCTTCTCTGGGCTTGCGTGACCTCACACAGACCGAGATTAACTCAACACACGCCCTGTTAGATGGACCGAATCCAGCAAGGCTCATTTCTTCTAACATCTCTTCAATTCTATCAAACTTTCTTGTCCTCGCAATTACCATGAGAAGCGTGTTGTACGCCTCCGGGCAATGAGCTTGGTCGGTTTTTGTCTCAACCCAGCGAAAAAAATGGAGAGCTAGATCGAAGTCCTCCATTCTCCTTAACACCCCAATAACCAATTCTGGTTTCGGCATTTCGTCGAGCACCGAAAGGGCACTCTCTACGGAAGGTCCCCAAGGACCCCTTTTTAAGATACTGCAGATGCTGTCGACCGATCGTCGCAAGTCGTTAAGTTTTCTTGAATCTTCATGGTTAGCCTCGCTGAAAGAGGAGATACCGGTACTTGCACCGTGCCACGGAGGTGGCTGATTCAACGACAAGAACTTCTTGGAAGCATTATAAACTCTACCGCATCGAGACCTGAAGCACGAAACTGTTCCTGCAGCATCAGAAGATTCTCAGTCTCGCAGCTTAATCAGAAGGAAAAAAATTAGTACAATTGAATGATATGTCAAGAAAATTGTAATGACGGTTCGTTGCGACAAGATCATGGGTGAGCAATCGAGTGTTCACCTCGTTTCCTCAGTAGCATGTCGCCTGCAATGGTGCGTGCTGTTCAAGTACACTAAAAGCGAAGAAGAGAGGTCGAAACAGAGATGTGGGTCTGTCGGTTGTGATTTCTGTTCCTTGGAAAGTGAGGAAACGGAGGGGAGAAAAGCAGAGGGGCGTGTTCTTCCTAAGCAGCCACGCTCCTTCGATCATTAGGTTGTCCCTAGAAATTTCTAGGTTGGAGTACGAAAAAAGTGGAAATTTCAAATAAGGGTATAAAGTGGTACAGTTTTCTCAAATAAGGACTAAAGTGGACATTATTTTTAGGGTTAATGATACAAAAAACTCTAAACTCATATGTTTGTGATAAATTTACTCAAACCCTAAATTGATACACCTGTGATAAATTTACCTTTTGTTAGTTTCCGTTAAATTTTACCATCAATTTACTGAGTTGAATGACACGTGGCATTTAACGGGGTACCGGTTTGAGGTTTTACCCTTCGTTTGTGACATGTGTAACAATTTGTGATTTTTCGTGGTATTAATCCAATTTAATGGAAATTACAAAGGGTAAATTTGTTACAAATATACCAGTTTGGGGCTTTTGGTAGTTAAAAATTAATTTAGGATAAATTTGTCAAAGTTGTACCAGTTTAGGGTTTTTTGTGGTCAAAAAATTAGTTTAAGGTAAATTTGTTACATGTATACCGATTTGGGGTTTTTGTGCTATAAACCCTTATTCTTATGTCTAAATGTTCGCCAATTGGCGACTAGGTGATATTTTGGGCGGGCACTTATGAAAAAAGAATTCTTTGAATAAAAATTTACAACCTCTAAAAGTAAAAACTCTAGATTACTTTTTTGTGTGTGTGTTATGATCAATGCGAAAACTACAATGAAATTAAAACTGAGACGGATTAAAGAACACAAAGACTTACGTGGAAAACTCTTCCGAGAAAATCCACAGGAAGAAGAGAAACAAAATCCACTATTCAAATTCAAGGATTACAAAAATGGGACAAATAACCTTAAGACTCTTTCTGTCTCTACTTTTAAACCTAATAACACGAGAATAACAGTATTTATACTGCTCTAGTGGTGATCTACAGGTTTGGGGGCCCTATGCTACCAACACTAAATCTCCGTTTATTTTTCTCAAGTCAAGTTGCCACAATTTTCAATACGGCTATCAAAACTTAAATTGGGTCGAAACTTGAAACAGAGTTCAAGACATACTCAAACACTTTGTTTCTTCTGTCTTGCAGTTGTTGTTCTCCATCTTCAACAAGTAATGCGGGAGCATCGGGCTCTATTGATCAACTCTGAAGCTCAACTTCGAACTTGTCGATTGATCCAACTCAATCCTTATTCTTGCATGAAAGACCAATTTCGGGCACAACTTGATTCAATGGTACCTAGCTTGATGATGTCTGTCTATAAAAGAGTTGTCAATTCAGTGGACAAGTTGTCAATTTCACGATTGTCAATCGACTACTTAGATGTTGATTTACAAGACTTGTTCTCGATTTCGAGACTCTCAATTGACAACCTAATGACTAGAGGTTGCTCTAGTTTATTTCTATCATTGTTTGATGACCTTCTATGATGACTGTTCGGCTTCTAAGACGGGTGCATGAATTTTATCAAGTTTCAATGCATTCGATGCTAGTTAAATGCAATTATTCCTTGTTATTGAGTCTTTTAATTCACAGTTTTTTATGAGTCTTCATTGTGGTGTTACTTTCAAGAGTCATAATTAGGTGAATTCTTCAATAGTTTGTTTGGTTGCCAGGAATTCAAAGAGTCTTTTGGTTAGTTTCGCAATATCTTTATAAATAGAGGTGGTCTCATTAGTAAAAAAAATAAAATTGAATATATGATAATTTCCTCTATGTGAGCGAATATCTTTCCCGGTTCTTTATCCGTAGAAGGTGGATTTTTCCTTGATGGTGGTGAGCTAAGAAGCCTTTTATCCCTGGTTGGTGGGTTTCCTTTAGGCCTTGGTGATCAGCTTCTTCTATCTTGGTTCCTTTATCCTTGAAAAGTGGATTATACCTTTGTGGTGGATCAAGATGTGCTTTATCCTTAGCTGGTGGTTTTCCTTTAAGCATTAGTGGTGAGTTTTTCTTATCCCAAAATCCTTTAACCTTGGCAGGTGGTTTGTCCTTAGTGGTGACCGTAATCTATCATACATTTACATTTATCTATCGACATCCATGACATATACTTTGTTCTATTTGTACTTCCTTTGTCACTCAAAACATCAATCGCCCGCCCCTTGCAACCGCATCAAATTGGTATTAGAGCTCAAGGTTGAGCTCGTTTTGAGTTATCTTCTATCTTATCTCATACTTTCATAAAAAAATATATGTAGGTAATCCGGTTCCAAGAGACTTGACTTTGGAACAAGCACATAATGAAAGGTGTGACCGTGCCATAACGGAGCTTTAACCACAAATGAAGTGAGTCCTCAACCTCCTGGAGAATCAAATGAGGTAAGAGCCACCACCGATATGGCCTATTAATCGATCATGCTATGACGATACAAATCCTCACCAAAGCTCTAGTGATGAATCCAACAACACTGGAAGCAACTCTAGTGATTCGAATTACAGAGCCTGGAGAAGAAAAAGGAATGAAGAGAATGATTGTTGTTGAGAAAAATCCCTAATTAGTTTTGAAAAATGACAAAACAATCTTTTACTGACCAGAATTACACTTAAGTTATTTGATGCAGGTAAATGCTGAGCCATCAGACTTAGTCGATGATAGGACTTTGTCATTAGACTCAAAATTACTCGTCAGATTCAATAAGTGTTATTTTTGGCAAGTTTATGCAGGACAATCAAATTTATATTTCAGGATATCAAATTTATATTTCAGGATATCCTAATTGGCAATCACAAGATCGTTCCTTAAATACGAAGAACTACACTTATGGAAACCTTGATTTGATTGTATGGGCGATCAAATCACCTAGAGATAATGGTTCTTCTTCTAACGGCTATGTATCTTCTTTTGGGAAGATTCTCCAACGGGTTGATTTGGAGATCAATCCTCTGAAGACTGTCCAACGGATAGTTTGGACATAGAGGAGTATAAAAGGAGTGCAAACGTCGTACAAGGAGGATAACCAAAATCAAGAATTCCAAAGTCTGAATAGAGCTTCGATCTGACACACTTGTGATTACTGTATTCCACGTTGTGACTTTAGAAAGAAAATTACTTGAGTGAAGAGTGTACGTGATAGTGCAGTCTATCATCTGAGAAGCACTGCTCTTTGTAATCTTCTGGTGATTCAATAGTGAAATACAGCCAACAGGCTGCCAGCATGGAGAGTGGACGTAGGCTTGATAAAGCCGAACCACTATAAAGATCTGTGTGCAGTATTCTCTATCCCTAAACTTTCATTTATTATTGTTGACATTATACTGCATACATATCTGTTAAACGAGTTCATCAAAACATCATCTTATTCATCAGACGCAATCATCTCACGACAACTTATATATATAAGTTTGTAATATGCATCCATCTGATATTGATCATATGAGTTGTTGACCTCGACTATATTTATTCCGCATGTTTAAATTATACAATTTCATAAAATCACCTATTCACTCCCTTCTAGGTGATAGCACTAGCCGTAACAATTGTTAAGGAGGAGCGAGAATTTGAGGGAAACCTCAACCCAAACGACTTTGTCGATTGGCTTCATAAAATCAAATGAGTATTTGACTTCCACACATACTCAGAAGGAAGCGTTGCAAGGTTGTCGTTCTCAAGTTGAAGATATATGCTTCGCCTTAGTATGAAAACTTGAAGAACCAAAGAATTCGATAAGGAAAGAGTCGAATCAAATCTTGAGAAAAACTCAAAAAACTTATGAAGAAGAGGTTCTTTCCCAATAACTACAGGCACTACCTGTTCCTCAAAATGAAAGTCCTCTAGCAGCGCGGAATGAGCATTGAAGGATACATTATGGAGTTTGAACAACTCCTTATGAGGTGCGATATCCTAGAATTGCTAGAGTAGACCATCACTCTTTTCCTTGGTGGTTTAAATAGAGAGATTACCAGTTTGGTTGAACTTCAACTATATTGGTCTTTCGAAGATGTTTGCAAACTGGCCATGAAGGTGGAGAAAAAATTAAAGCATGGCAAGGGTTTATTGACCAAAACATCGACAAGGGAGACAACCTTCTTTAAGGGTATTTCTTCTAGCAATGCTAAGAGTACGTCGACAAAAGACAAAGGCAAAGAGAAAGTTATCGAATCTGTCAAAGAACTCCCCGAAAAGATCGATGGTAGAAGTGCTTGAAGATGCTTCAAGTGTCATGGCGATGGACACTTCAGAGCCGATTGTCCTAATCAAAGAGTTATGACTCTTCAAGAAATCAAGAAGATGAACATGGGGCTTCAAGAAGCTATACATGACGTCGACTAGATTGAATCTGAATTTGAGGAGTGTCGCGCCGCGCTTTTTTGGACTTTTGGAATTTGCTTGCTAAGGAGGTATTTCCGTGTAAGGGTCTCTCCCAGATCAAACCTCACGTGACAGCGGATGATAATTTCCTATTTGGTCTAAGTTTTTGATTTTGGAGTCGCCACTAGTCATTATTGGTAGGTAGACTAGAAACCTAATCGGGGTATGGGAGAAATACCACGATTCTACGAACTAGAGATTCTAAGTACGGGGATTTGGTTACGTTAATGATCCCAAATCGAGATTCCTAACGCCCTTTCGGTACCTAAGAACAATACGATATTTAACGTGTCATGCAAGTTTTCGAGGCTTACCCACTAATTCTATCCATTCTAATCGCGGGGAAAATCAATTAAGTATTAGGCTCCGTTCGTTTGGCGGAAAATATTCTTCTTTTGGAAAATATTTTCCCGGAACATAATTTTCCGGTGTTCGGCGATCAATATGAAAAAGTTTCGGAAAATATTTTTCACCGGCAACCGGCGGCGGCGGCGGCAGGCGGCCAGCGACCGGCGGCCCACGGTGGTGACCGGCGATCAACTTCCTCTCCCACGGAAAATATTTTCCCTCCCATGGGCAATTTTGCCTTCAATTTGGGGGAAAATAATTTCCTCTTTGTGAAAAGAGGAAATCATTTTCCTCAAAACAATGAAGGATTTGGGGGTGGGGAAGAAAAATGTTTTCCCACAGAAAACATTTTCCGCCCCCGAACACCGGAAAACGCGGAAAATATTTTCTGGAAAAATATTTTTCCACAAACGAACACAGCCTTAAATGCCCAATCAATGTCAATCAAATCAATCAATCCTAAATGGTCTCTAAAAATGAAAATCAATCAAAACATCAAAACCCTAGTAAACCCTAAAGGCTTATTCATTTCATGATTTGTGTCTTTTTAGGGTTTTAGGGTTTTTTAGGGGTTATAACCCCTGATTTTGAGATTTTCTAAAAATGCCACTTGGGCACTTCCAAAAATTCAAATTTCACTTTCTAAGGTTGGCCACAGTGTTTTTGAGCCATTCTGTAAATTTTTGAAATTATTTTTTTTGGAAATTGAATTTCTGAGAATTTCATTAACCGAGAATTGATTTTTTATGATTTTCTGAAAATTTTTATGAATTTTCGAATTTTCAAAATTTTCAATTTTTTTAGATTTTTTTCTGAATTTTTCACATTTTTTGTTGTATTTTTAGAATTTTCTGAATTTTTATGAATTTTCTGAAAATTTTGAATTTTCTGAAATTTTTTGAATTTTCTGAAATTTTTGAATTTTCTATGAATTTCTTATTTTTCTGAAATTTCCGAATTTCTAAAAAATTTTGTAATTTTCCTGATTTTTTAAATATTTTTTTTTGAATTTTTCAAAATTTTTATTGATTTTTTTTAATTTTTTTAGATTTTTTATTGGATATTTATTTATTATTTTTTAAATTTCCTGCCGGGAAAATGAATCGGACCGGCCTGGTTCAACCCGGTTCGGCTTGGCCGAACCGGGTCTTGCCAGCGCTGGTCGCCAGTCACCTTCTTTGGCGGGCACGACACCAAACGGCGCTGTTTTGCCCCTCTCTTCATTGCGGCATTTCGCCGAACAAGTGGTGGGCATATTCCCAACTCAAACGTAATCAAGGCTGCCGGTTTGAGCTCGCCGCTGGTGACCTTTTTTGATTGATTTTTGGTTCTGCGTCAGGTTTATATCATCCTCTATCAAACTAGACCAACTGATTGGTCGTCAGACCATCACCGATCGGCGAAAATCTCGTCGGAAAATGCCAATTTGTTGCTAACCTAAACCATGCTCATCAGAAGCTCAAAATCCCTATTCTATTCGCCCTAACCGTTTCTGTCGCTCAAAACAATTATCAAAACATCATACAAAGCAAGGGAATGCTAACTTGACTGGCCTAAGGCCACGGTGACGCTCCGGCGAGGATGTCCAAGCTCTGGCCTCTGGCGAGGTGGTTCGTCAGATGGCCAACTCGGTTTATGCATGTTTTATGGCTAAAAATGCAATCAAACAATACAAAATGTGATTAGAAACAAGTTTTGAACATCAAATTGCTAAAAGTCATCAACGAAATCACATGAACATTCACATTGAGACTAGAACTGAATTCTGAAAATTTTGGAAAAACAGTGATCATGAACCCACTTTACCTTCTTCGAATGTGTACAAATCGTAGTTTTCTGACTAATCGGCGCCCGTGAAGTTGTTCTCTGATGCTCAGGCTTCAAATTGACGTCTTCAGTTCCATCGGGAAAGGTCTGGACTTGCCGGTCGGAGCTCGATTTCAGGGCTTCACGGTCAGCTCGCCACTGGTCACCCGAGGAGGAGATCCTCCCTAGACGGTCGAGTCGCCGGTGCCGTTCAATCGATCGGCAACGATCACTCGACTTGGGGATCTCTACTCCTCCCTCTTTCTCTCTCTAGATTTCATGCTTTTTCCCCTGTTTCTCTCTCTTCTCTCTCTTCGGCAATTCGTCTAACAGCCTCTCCCTTCGTGATAAGTTTTTTCAGCTTTTTGTTGATCAAAGTTCCCGCTCAAATTCGGTTAGAACCATCTTCCGATCAATTGGATCGAATCTCTGGTGCCAGCTGGACATTCTCCAACTAGCTATCTCAATTCTCACGTGTTCAATTGCCCAAAATAAGTCGGCAAAGGCGTGGGTTTATTGTGCGTTCTTGGGTGAGTCGGGTAAGGAAGAAGGGTAGCCGGGTCGAGTCGACCCGGCAGACCCGATTTTGGTTTAAAAATCCAAATTTAGCCCAATTTCAACCGAATTTTCAAAATTAAACCCCAAAATTGAATTCATCATCACATTTTGAACCTAAATATGTAATTTTCCCCAATTTTTTTATAAAATCATGTCCAAGATTTTTAAATTTTTGTATTCGGGTTATTGGAGTTTTGTTCAATTCGATATCCTAATGACCTGATTAGGCAAAATTGGTGCCAAAATTGAATTACCCACATCTGATTAACCCTAGAAATGATGGTCTCATGGTTCGACAATTTCATATTGGGCACGATTCCTAATTTGGGCTCAAAATTCTTAATTTTCAATTGAATTTTAGGATTTTCTGATTTCTTTGACAAATTATGCAATTGGACCGACCATTATGTAATTCAAGGTCCCAGAATCATTTGTTGTGAAGACACTATGACTTAAAAATGACTAGAAAAGATTTAATTGCATATTTGGTTCAATTCGGGTTTGATTTTGCCCAATTTTGGGAAAAACACGTACCCGATTGAGATTTTTCAAAATTGATGATGTATTAATGAAATTGGATTTAAAAGAAGACTAATGACTATTTTTATGGAATTTTCTGGTTCCATTTGCTATTTTTTTTTTATTTTTTCACTTATTTTGACTAAAAGAAATTAAGGAAAAATGAAGGAAAAAGCTAAAAAAAAAATACTTTTGACTTAGAAGTAGGTTTCTAGGCTTGGCCAAGATTCCTAGTCCTAATTTTGAGATTTTTGAAAATATGGAAAAAATGAGCTAAAAATCAGGTGTCAACAGCTGCCCCTTTTTGGGATTGAGCTCGTTAGAGGTTGATCTCAAAGACAAGGTGACACCTGAATTTTTTAGTCGACTCAATGAACAAGATAAGATGAAAATTTCACAACAACTGATTAGGGATTTTTGCTTTTGAAATTCATGATCTAATCCAAAGGTTCTTTTTTTAGAACATATTTTGAAAGGTTCTTAATGATTGAGGGAGAGAAACTTACCTATTTGTGAGCGTCTCTTTATTGCTTATCCAAGAGTATGAATTGATGGCGGTGATGATTATGATGATTATTATGATTTCGTGGTTTAAGGACGAACTCACGAACCATGTACACCTGAGGCTCCTCGCCTGGGGATTTGAAAATTTGCCTAGTGGTTCCTCACCAGTAGGACTTTAAAATTTGCCTATTGACTCCTCATCAGTAGGACTTGATTTGCCTAGGGACTCCTCGCCTGTAGGAATTGAATTTGCCTAGGGGCTCCTCGATTGTAGGACTTGAATTTGCCTAGGGGCTCCTCGCCTGTAGGATTTGAATTTGCCTAGGGACTCCTCGCCAGTAGGACTTGAATTTGCCTAGTGGCTCATCGCCAGTAGAACTTGAATTTGCCTAGTGGCTCCTCGCCAGTAGGACTTGAATTTGCCTAGGGGCTCCTCGCCTGTAGAACTTTGTATTTGCCTAGGGGCTCCTCGCCTGTAGGACTTTGAATTTGCCTAGGGGATCCTCGTCTGTAGGACTTGAATTTGTCTAGGGGCTCATCGCATATAGGACTTTGAATTTGCCTAGGGGCTCCTCGCTTGTAGGACTTGAATTTGCCTAGGGGCTCCTCGCCTGTAGGACTTGGGGAAGACTTCAAACAATGAATGCCTTGACCATGAGTTATGTGATTTTGAGGTTTCACTAACCTTTGTATGGTTTTTAGTTGACCAAAAACTATTTTGAAAAGTGGTTTTGAAATTAATCAAAACTGTTTGAAGTGTGATTTTTTTTAGCTTACCACAAACTGTTTGAAAACTTGGTTTTGAGTTGACCAAAAAGTTTTGAAACGTGGTCTGGAAACATGCATTCTTTGCATTAACGCATTTCAGACAATCAAATTTCCTTTTCAAGGAATTATTTGAACAAAGTGCTTGCAATCTTTCAAGAAATGCTTGAAATGATCATTTGGAAGACCTTCATTAGAAAGAATTTGTTTCAATCTATGAGCTTAGTCTTTTCTTTATTTGATTAAAATGGGACTTGTTTGATATCCCTTTTTATCTCTCTTAACCAATCCTTAGGTGTTCGGAGATATTCGCAATGTATACAATCCAATTGATCCGATAAGGTCTTTTAAAAGGTTGTAATATTAGCTTGGTCAATGGCTATTCAAACGATAGGCATTTTGAGGCCAAGAAAAAGAATTTCATCATATCTGACTTCGGGTCTACAAGTTAAGAACCACGAGGACAAGACATGATATTATTGCATACACTTATTTGAGTGATGCTTCTTGTCATAAAGTCATGTTTCTACTCTCAACATCCCAATTTGAAGAGTCTTTGAGGAGAGATTGTATTGTTGGTATTGGGTAGGCTCAAAAGGTTCATTTGTTTGAATTCAGGGTTTTTATGAAATTGGTGATCTTCTTGGCATCACCACCCTTTTTCTTTTTTGCTCATTAGGGATCTTTTTTATGAACATCAGAGTCCCCTGGACCTTCATTACAAACTCTTTTCTTTTGCTCATTCTCACTTGCTGTGGTATATGATCTCTCATGATCTTGGCTTTGCTTTATCATGATTTTTTTGTCGTTTGGAGCTTTCTTTTGAACTCTCTTTCCTTTTGGGCATTTGGCCTTGCTTTTATCAGATACAATGCTTTTTCATGCCCCTGATTCTTTGCCTTTGACCTTTTTGAATTCTAAGGACTCTGTGTCATGCCCTTTTGTTTCTTATCTATTAAAGTGGATCATATGCTCATGCTCCAGTGTGAAGAGATGATCACCAATTTAGGGTTCTGAAATGAATATTCAGGTTCAATTGGGCTTTACCAAAGGTAATGTTTGGGTATAAGAAATGAAGTGCTCTTCTTCCTCTTGGGATGTCTTGAGCTCTCATATGACTTCATTTGAAGTTATCACAGAAAGATTGATGCAAGAGTATGCAATAAAATCTTTCTTGATCCTATTCTTCATAGCTGTCAATCACAAACCTTCTGATTTGTCCCAATGTGGGGTGGTTCTTAACAAGGTTGTTTTGGAAAAACTTCTCCACTGTTTTGGCTCAAATTTGGTTTGCAAGAAATAAGCATGTGTTTGGGATAGTGAAATGACTGCCTTTCATCATTTCAATCAATGTAATGCCCCCTATTTCGTTCGGATGAGTTTTTTCTCACTCACTCTTTCACTTTGACTTCGAGTGTATAGGGGACGTGTTTAGATACGGCTTACCTTTCATCATTTGAAGGTTTTTCCATTCGATTTGATCCAAACTTTTTCTTTGAAATTTTTCAAAGCCTTTTTTCAACTCATCCCTTTTAGGGAATTTTAATACTTAATGCATTCTCAAAGAAAGCGTGTTTAATTTTTTTTTGATTTGAAACATTTCTGAGGTATTTTCTTTTCAAAACAATGTATTTTGTTTTGCTCAGTCTTAGTGTCATTCCGCTTGGGGAAGAAAAAGTTCGATTTTCTCTTAGAAATGCAACTTCTTCAACACATGCACTCATGATTTAGGGATATCTGTCTGATCAACTTACCAAGATCCCTCTCGTTTGCATGTTTTTCTTTGATTCCACTGGAGATTCTTCTTTTGTTGCTCTCTTTGCTTTGTCTCCCTGGGGATAATAAACAAGAAAAGCACATTAGGAAATATCAACGGAAAATTGAATTGGAAATAATACTTCCCTCTATTATTTGACAACTTCATTGGGATTTTTGAAACCATTGATTGGTTCGGACTCCTTTTGCTTTCTTCTGCAAAACAGATAAACATGTTCATGAAATGCATGGTATGCATGATATGCATGATATTGCATATGTTCTAAAGTAACCCAAATCTCTTCTTGAATGTTCGTCTTCATTTTATGAGTAGAAAATCTTGACAGTATCTGCATTTACAGGATAGGCCAATTTTGTTCCTGCCATATTTACAAGAATCAATGCTCCTCTAGGAAGAACTTTCTTGACAATGTATGGACCCTCATAATTCGGAGTGAATTTGCCACGAGGATCTGAATTGTTGAAGATGACTTTCTTCACTACTAAATCCTTTGTTTTGAAATGCCTTGGTTTCACTTTTTGGTTAAAGGATTTAGCTACTCTTCTCTGATAGGCTTGTCCATAGCATATAGCTCTTAATCTCTTTTCATCGATCATGTTAAGTTGTTCATATCTTTGTTGAATCTACTCAGCTTATGAAAGCTTCAATTGAGATAGTATCCTTAATGAAGGAATTTATGCTTCAACAGGTAGCACTGCTTCCATTTCATAAACCAAGGAAAATGGGGTTGCTCCAGTTGATGTTTGAATTGAAGTTCGGTATGCCATCAGAGCATACGGTAACCTTTCGTGCCAATCATGATAATTTTCAGCTGTCTTGGCCAATATCTTGTTGATATTCTTATTTGCCACTTCAACTGCTCCATTCATTTGTGGACGATATGGGGATGAGTTCATATGTCGGATGTAGAAGTGTTCGAGTAAATCATCCACAATCTTGTTGTTTAGATTTGAGCTATTGTCCGTAATTATTACTTCTGAAACTTCATATCTAGCAATGATGTCCCGCCTAATGAATCTTGCAACATTCTTGGCAGTAACATTCGTGTAGGAGTTTGCTTCAATCCATTTAGCGAAATAGTCAATAGCAATCAGGATAAACCGGTGTCCATTTGAGACCTTGGGGTTGTTGGACCAATCATATCGATGCCCCACATTGAAAATGGCCATGGCTCGGACATTTGATGTAGCTCATTTGGCGGTGCATTGATTCTGTTCCATAAACTTGACATTGATGGCAACGTCTCACATGTTGGATGCAATCTGTTTCCATTGTCATCCAATAATATCCCAACCTCATAATCTTTCGGGCTAGAAGATGTCCATTCATGTGCGGTCCATATTCACCCTCATGAATTTCTTTCATGATCTGTTCAGCTTCTGTAGCATCCACACATCTTAGTAGGGTTGAATCAAATGATTTCTTGTAGAGGGTTTGCCCACTGAGGAAGAATTTGTTGGCTATCTTCCTTATAAATTTCTTGTCACCTGGTTGGCTTCCTTTAGGAAATTCTTCTGATTGAAGATACCTTTTGATGTCATGAAACCATGGTTCGTTGTCAAACTCTGCCTGGATCATCAGGCAATGAGCTGGTTGTTCAAGAATATTAATTCTCAATGGTTTTATATCCATACCATCTTTAGCTTGTAGTAAGGATGACAAAGTTGCAAGAGCATTTGCAAAATGATTCTGAGATCTTGGGAGATAATAGAATGTTACTTCTTCGAAGTTTTCTATCATCTCTTCTAAGTATCTGTGGTAAGGAATTAGTTTGGCATCTCGACTTTGCCATTCACCAATTGTTTGTAATATGATGAGCATAGAATCTCCATATACTTGCAACATCTTTACTCTCATTGAAAGAGCTAATTGTAAGCCGAGAATGAATACTTCGTATTCAGCGACGTTATTGGTGCATGGAAATACCAATTTCACAGATACTGAATAGTGTTGGCCTTCTGGGGAGATCAGTACTGCTCCAGTTCTTGATCCAGATAAGTTGGTTGCACCATCAAAATACATGGTCCATTTATCCTCGACCAATGTCAATATATGACCATCAAGTTGTTCTTCAGGATTGGCAATATTATGCGAATTTTCTGCCAACATGTTTGCTATTGCTCGTCCTTTGACTGACTTTTGGGATGAACTCCTGATGTTAAATTCAGATAACAAGACTTGCCACTTTGCTAATTTCCCGATGAAGGAGGATTTCTCAAGAAGATACTTGATCGGATCATTCTCAATTACTAGCAAAATTTGATGATGGAGGGTGTATTGCCTTAATCTGTGTAATGCCCAAATCAATGCAATGCACGTATTTTTGACTGCCGGGTAATTCATTTCTGATGTTGTGAATTTCTTGCTCAAGTGATAAATGGCTTGTTCTTTACCATCATTTGGTCTTCTTTGTACAAGCACCGCTCCTAACGACTCATAGTGAATTGTCAAATATAAGATCAGCGGAACTCCAGGGATTGGTGGTACTAGCATTGGTGGGCACACCAGATATTCTTTGATCTTGTCAAAGGCTTGTTGACATTCTGCATCCCACTTCACTTTAACATTTTTCTTCAACAATTTGAAGAATGGTTTAGCAGTCTCAGAAAGCTGATAGATGAAACGGGCAATATAGTTTAATCGCCCCAATAGGCTTCTCACTTCTTTTACCATAAAAGGAGTCTTTAAGTCGTATATTACCTTGATCTTGGAGGGATCTATTTCGATGCCCCTGCTACTGACCACAAATCCTAGCAGTTTGCCAGATTTTGCCTCAAATACACACTTGTTGGGGTTTAGTCGCAACTTGTATTTTCTGAGTCTTTCGAACAACTTGCGAAGCACCTCAACATGATCTTCTCCTTGTTTGGATTTTGCGATCATGTCATCCACATATACCTCGATTTCTTTGTGCATCATGTCATGGAACAAAGTTACCATTGCCCTTTGATATGTGGCACCAATATTTTTCAAACCGAAAGGCATCACCTTGTAACAAAATGTGCCTCATGGTGTTATGAATGATGTTTTCGCCTTATCCTCTTTCTTTATGAGGATTTGATTATATCCTGAGAAACCATCCATGAATGAAAATGTTTCGAACCCAACAGTGCTATCCATTAATACATCGATATGTGGAAACGAGAAATCATCCTTAAGGCTTGCTTTATTTAGGTCGCAATAATCAACGCACACCCGTACTCAACCATCTTTCTTCATTACGGGTACTATGTTGGCAACCCATTCTGGATATGGTACTACTTCGATGAAACCGACTTTGAGCAATTTCATCACTTCTTCTTCTATTTTCTTTGCCAAGTCCGGCTTTGTTCGCCTCAGTTTTTGCTTCTTTGGTGGAATACTTGGATCGATTGGCAAAGCATGTTCAACTATGCTCGGATCAAGGCCTGGCATGTCAGCGTAAGACCATACGAATATATTTTGATATTCTCTGAGCAAATCTATGATTCTTTCTACTTCTGCTGAGGGAAGACTTTCTCCAATCTTAACTTTTTTGGGATTCTCTTTATCGCCCAAATTAATAGTGATCGTTTCTCTAATGTGAGTGGCTTTGATTCTTCATGACGAATCCATTCCTTTTTGACCCATTCCTCATCCTTGTTATCCACTTCAATATCGCAAGTGATCTCCTTGGAAAGATTTGGGCCACATATGAACCTATTATGGATATGCGAATGCTCATCCCTGACATGTAACAAACATGATTAGTAATTGCATACGAAGTAAGTAACGCACGTGGTCCTATGAAAAAACTTTTGGAAATTCATTTTGAAATTCATTTTGAAAGAATATAAAGACAAAGGTAGTCCTCATATCATCAGACTTCCTTGCTCTTAAAATCATTTTCGCAATGAGGAACAATATAGAAACCTAAAGCCTCAAGCCTCACGAATGAGGATAATGTTCATTATAGGTTTGGTTTTGTTTCTACATGTCCTTAATAAAACATTTGACCACTTTTATTGAATTGAAAAATGTGATTACATTTATATCAATAGGAATGTAAATTGCAACTTGTTGAAACCTAATTTTTAGTTTATTTTTGTCATATTTTCAAAAATTTCAAAATTAGGTCTAGGGATCTTGGCCAAGCCTAGAAACCTATTTCTAAACCAAAAAATAATTTTTTTATCATTTTTCTGCATTTTTTCTTAATTTCTTTTAGTCAAAATAAGCAAGAAAATCAAGAAAAATAGTAAATGAAATCAGAAAATTCCATAAAAATAGTCATTAGTCTTATTTTAAATCCAATTTCATAAATACACTGTCAATTCGAGAAAATGAAGAAAAAGGTTCGCCAAGGAGGCAGACGATTTGTTCGCAAAGCACGAAAACGAGGTGAAATTGTGGATTATCTGGGACAAGACAGTGGCCGGTATAACTACCGTGTCAAATACACGCCGCCTTCATGGGCATCCAAAGAAGAAAATATCGTACCTGACGGTTGCGGTGGAATGGATACTATGGAGACTGACAAAAGCATGGTGTCCATGATTACACCACTATTGATTAATCTTGATGAAGTGGATAGACTTGACGAAGAAAAGAATCATGTTGAACCAATTACCATTGAGCTCCCCATTGGTCAACTGAAGATCGAAGACAAGGAGATGCAGTCTGTGATCATCACTTTGCCTCCAAAGGAGAAATTTGATACCAAATGTGTACCATGGGATTACACGCCTAAAGAAGTTGATCAATAACCAGATCGGGAAGATTTTATGTCCCAAAAGAAGGTGAGCATGAAAAGAAGGGAGTAACTGAAGAAGATGTCAAGCAGTTGTTATCAGTCATGAGGACAAGTGAATATGAAGTAATTGAGCAATTAAGAAAGATGCCGGCACAGATTTCCTTACTGGATCTCTTTAAGACTTCAGAAAGCCACAAAATGGTACTTATGAAGCTTCTCAATGAGGTACAATTGGAAGACTTCGTTGGTGCTATTCTTCTAAAGGATCAAATTGCCTTCTCTGATGAAGATTTCCCGATTGACTGGCATTCCCACAATAAAGCCCTGTATATTGCCGTCAAATGCCGGGGCAAGGAAGTGTCACGGGTGCTGATCGATAATGGTTCCGCACTTAATTTGTGTCCACTAAGCACACAGCATCGCTTAGGGATTAACGAAGAACTCATCAAACCTTCAAAGGTGATTGTACGTTTGTTCGACGGGATGAAGAAGGATGTTATCGGTGACATCGAACTGGAAGTAAATATAGGCCCTATCCCTTTCCTGATCGATTTTTAAGTGGTAGATATGCCAAGGACTTTCAACCTACTACTAGGAAGGCCTTGGATTCATATGGCTGGCGCCATTCCATCTAGTCTTCATCAAAAGGTTAGATTCGTTATTAATGGTAAAATGATTATCGTGCACGGGGAGACGGACTTCACCGCTTACAAGGAAAGTGCCATATCTTATGTCGAGCCTGAGATAAAAGAAGAACCCGGTTATCACTCCTTCGAGATGATTTCCATGATACAAATTCGAGCTGGTAGTGTCATGAAGTCTCCAAAATTTTCGGCATCGTCTATTATGTCTGGAAAAGTATTATGCCAATATGGATTTAACCATAATGGTGGGCTTGGGACAAAAGCGCAAGGAATTAAAGAACCCATTATCCCATTTGGCACAAAGAAAAAATATGGGGTGGGATATGAAGTCGCTAATAATCACCACGGAGGCCGAGGCCAAGGTCAAAAGAATCATGAAGGCCGTGGAAGCCGAGGTGATCGAACTATTAACCCATCAACATGGAAGGGTAAAACTAGAGAGTTACCCTATCATCAGATTTATATCAGAGAAAACTTTCCTGGGCCTCCTAAACTGCTTTCAGAAGAAGATTTACTTGTGAAGCAGAGCCTGTCTTGTTGGGTTTATTTGAAAAGGACATTATCAATGTCGTTATAACTGAGGATGAAGACACCTACGCACTGGAGTAGGAAGATTCTTTTGAACCCTTTCCTTATTGTTGCCTTTACAATTTGTCTGTTTCATATTGATGTTGTTTGTAGTTTCAATTCAGTTGCAATTTCCATTTCTTTCGATATAGATGTAATTGCATTTTTCAAAATTCAATAAAAGTGTTCAATATTTTGTTAAGGACATATGGAAACAAAACCAAACCAATGATGAATATTGCTCTCACACATGAGGCTTGAGGCTTTGGGTTTCTATATGACTCCTCATTGCGAAAAGGGTTTTAAGAGTAAGGATGTCCAAGGATACGAGGACTAGCTCTATTCTCTTGATTTCTTCAAAACAAATTTCAAAATAATTTTTCAAAATGATTTTTCATTAAACCTCATACATCAATTCATTTCATATACAATTACTAATCATGTTTGTTACATGTCAGGCATGAGCATTCACACACCCATAATAGGTTCATAGGTGACTCAAATCTTCCCAAGGAGATCACTTATGATATTGAAGGGGATAATGAAGATGAGGAATGGATCAGAAGAGAATGGATCCGTCATGAAGAATCAAAGCCACTAACTTTAGAGAAAACGATTATTGTTAATCTGGGTGATAAAGAGAACTCTAAAGACGTCAAGATCGGAGAAAGTCTTCCCTCAGCAGAAGCAGAAAGAATAACAGATTTGCTCAAGGAATATCAAGATATATTCGCATGGTCATATGCTGACATGCCAGGCCTTGATCCAAGTATAGTTGAACACGCTTTGCCAATTGATCCAAGTATTCCACCAAAGAAGCAAAAATTGAGGCGAACAAAGCCGGAATTGGCAAAGAAAATAGAAGAATAAGTGATGAAATTACTCAAAGTTGGTTTCATCGAAGTAGTGCCATATCCAAAATGGGTTGCCAACATAGTACCCGTAATGAAGAAGGATGGTCGAGTGCGAGTATGTGTTGATTATCGCGATCTAAATAAAGCAAGCCCAAAGGATGATTTCCCGCTTCCACATATTGATGTATTGGTGGATAGCACGGCTGGATTCGAAATATTTTCATTCATGGATGGCTTCTCAGGATATAATCAAATCCTCATGAAGAAAGAGGACAAGGCAAAAACGTTCTTCATAACACCATGGGGCACATTTTGTTATAAGGTGATGCCTTTCGATCTGAAAAATGCTGGTGCCACATATCAAAGGGCAATGGTAACTCTGTTCCATGATATGATGCACAAAGAAATTGAAGTATACGTGGATGACATGATTGCAAAATCCAAACAAGGAGAAGACCATATTGAGGTGCTTTGCAAATTGTTCAAAAGACTTAGAAAGTACAAGTTGCGTCTGAACCCCAATAAGTGTGTATTTGGGGCAAAATCTGGCAAATTGCTACGATTTGTGGTCAGCAACAGAGGAATCGAAATCGATCCTTCCAAGATCAAAGCAATACATGACTTGAAGACTCCTTCTAAAGAAGTGAGAAGCTTGTTGGGGCGACTAAACTACATTGCCCATTTCATCTATTAGCTTTCTGAGACTGCTAAACCATTCTTCAAACTGTTGAAGAAAAATGCCAAAGTAAAGTGGGATAAAGAATGTCAACAAGCTTTTGACAAAATCCAAGAATATCTGGTATGTCCACCAGTATTGGTACCACCAATTCCTGGAGTCCCGCTGATCTTATATTTGACAATTCACCGTGAGTCATTAGCAGCTGTGCTTGTACAAAAAAGACCAAATGATGGTAAAGAGCAAGCCGTTTATTACTTGAGCAAGAAATTCACAACATCAGAAGTGAATTACTCAGCAGTTGAGAAGACATGCGTTGCCTTAATTTGGGTGTTACACAGATTAAGGCAGTACACCCTTCATCACCAAATTTTGCTAGTAACTGAAAATGATCCGATCAAGTATCTTCTTGAGAAATCCTCTTTGGTCGGGAAATTAGCCAAATGGCAGGTCTTGTTGTCTGAGTTCGACATCAGGAGTTCATCCCAAAAGTCAGTTAAAGGACGAGCAATAGCAGACATGCTGGCAGAAAATTCATAGAATATTGCCAATTCTGAAGAACAACTTGATGACCACATATTGACATTGGTCGATGATAAATGGACCATGTATTTTGATGGCGCAATCAACTTATCTGGATCAGGAACTGGGACAGTACTGATCTCCCCAGAAGGCCAACACTATTCAGTATCTGCAAAATTGGTATTCCCATGCACCAATAATGTCGCTGAATATGAGGTATGCATTCTCAGCTTACAGTTAGCCCTTTCAATGAGGGTAAAAAGGTTGCAAGTATATGGAGATTCTATACTCATTATATTGCAAACAACTGGGGAATGGCAAACTTGTGATGCAAAGCTAATTTCTTATCACAAATACTTAGAAGGAATGATGGAGGAATTCGAAGAAATAGCATTTGATTATCTTCCAAGAGCTCATAATCATTTTGCAGATGCTCTTGCAACCTTATCATCCTTACTCCAAGCTGAAGATGGTATGGATATAAAACCATTGAGAATCAATATTCTCGAACAACCAGCACACTGCATGGTAGTTCAAGCAGAATTTGACAATAAACCATGGTTTCACGATATCAAGAAATACTTACAAGCAGGAGAATTTCCCGAAGAAAGCCAGTCAGGCGATAGAAAATTTATCAAGAAGATAGCCAACAAGTTCTTTCTCAGTGGACAGGTTCTTTATAAGAAGTCGTTTGATTCGATCATGTTAAGATGAGTTGATAGCAAAGAAGCTGAATAAATCATGAGAGAAATTCACGAAGGCGAATGTGGTCCGCATATGAATGGCCATCTCTTAGCCCGCAAAATCATGAGATTGGGATATTACTGGATGACAATGGAAACAGATTGCATTCAACATGTGAGGTGTTGTCGCTAATGTCAAGTTTATGGAGACAGAATCAATGCACCGTCGAATGAGCTGCATCAAATGTCAGAACCATGGCCATTTTCAATGTGGGGCATTGATATGATTGGCCTAATTAACCCCAAGGCTTCAAATGGACATCGTTTTATCTTGGTGGCAATTGAATACTTCACCAAGTGGATTGAAGCGAATTCATATACAAATGTCACCGCCAAGAATGTAGCAAAATTCATCAAGCGGGACATCATTGCTAGGTACGGAGTTCCATAAACAATCATTACCGACAACGGTTAAAATTTGAATAACAAAGTCGTAGGTGATCTGCTTGAACACTTTCACATTCGACACTTGAATTCATCTCCATACCGCCCACAAATGAACGGAGCAGTGGAAGCAGCAAACAAGAATATCAAGAAGATATTATCTAAGACAGCTGAGAATTATCGTGACTGGCACGAAAGATTGCCATATGCTCTGATGGCATACTGAACCTCAATTCGAACATCAACTGGGGCAACTCCATTTTCTTTAGTTTATGGGATGGAAGCAGTATTACCCGTCGAGGTAGAAATTCCTTCATTAAGGGTATTATCCCAATTAAAACTCTCAGAAGCTGAATGGAGCCAACAAAGATGTGAACAGCTCAACATGATTGATGAGAGAAGATTAAGGGCTATATGTCATGGACAAGCTTACTAGAAAAGAGTTGCTAAATCTTTCAACAGAAATGTGAAACCAAGACATTTTGAAACGGATGATCTAGTAGTGAAGAAAGTCATTCCCAATAATTCAGATCCACGTGGGAAATTCACTCCGAATTACGAGGGTCCATACATTGTCAAGAAGGTTCTTCCTGGAGGAGCATTAATTCTTGTAGATATGATAGGAATAGAATTAGCCTATCCTGTAAATGCAGATGCTGTCAAGATTTTCTACCCATGAAATGAAGATGGACATTCAAGAAAAAATTGGCGCTAGTTACAACATGTGCATATCATGCATATCATGCATTCCATAGAACATGTTTGTTCATTTTGCAGGATATGACAAAAGGAAATCTGAGATGACTCAAGACTTCTAAAATCCCTCAATGGAGTTGGAAAACAAAAGGAAGAATCGTTCTCAAATTCAGTTTTCTTAATGTTGCTTCCCAACATACTTTTCCCTTTTATCATTCCCAGGGAAACTAGGAGAAGAGATCAAAAGAAATAATCTTTCATGAATGATCAAGACAAGATGAACCAGAGGTTGGTGGTATCATTTCAATCAGAAATAAACAATACTTGAACCAATGTTAGTACTGTGTTTTAATTTTACAGGGATCTCATCAAACCGATCAGGTAAGTATCCCTAACCCAAGAATTTGAACTCGAACATTCCATTTTCAAATCTCCAGTGGAGCAAATTAGTGCAGAAGTTTGAAAACATAAAATCAAAGCAATTAAAAGGGATATTGACAAGCCAATCAGGTAAGTGTCCCTAACTTGTAAATTTAGGTCTTGAAGAGGTTAATTTTCTGGAAAAATGAAACTTCTTTTGTAACATCCCGAATTTCGACCCGTTTCTGGGACCAATAAAGTGCATATTAATTCTCGTTTAATTTTAGTAAGTCTCGCCCGGACTTGATCAATTGCGGGATACTAACCCAATGGGAATGGCTAGATAGGAAAAACGGTACGTGGACCGGGGACCCGATCGCGAATTGAGCACATATTTCGAGTAACGCCGAGGAAATATTTTGGGCCAATGTGGACCGATCTTAGGAAGGTGATGGATTCGATTTAGCCAACGACGTACGATCGGATCGCGGGTGATTCCGCACGACCGAAAGTACGCGTGGCGAACGAATCCCGAATTTAATCCGAACGATCGTAACCTCCGGCACTAGTGATAATTCCTCGCATTCTCCCGAAAATCGGGGCCATCACGACTTGGACAACCCTAGGTCGATACGCGTAACCCCTAAACAGCCGCCCGTTAGTGAGAGGCCCTAAAATTTTGAAATGAGCAAATTTGATCACGAAATTGGACCCGAACTTCGATATCCAAATTTCGTGGACGTTTGTGACTATTTTTCGAGGCCAATGCCATTTTAGGGTGGCCACGCATGTCTGGAGTGGGTACGGTTGAAAAATGGAATTTTGACCCGGAAGTGAAAAATTACTATTTTGCCCCTCGGGACATTGAAGCCGATTTTCGAGGGTATAAGTGACCATTTTGCGTGGCCGACACCATTTTTGAGTGGCCACGTACATTTGGGGTTGGTACGGTTGAAAAATAGAATTTCGACCCGTGATTGGAAAATTACCGAAATGCCCCTATGCCCTAATTTCCCTATTCCGAATTTTGGGCTTAAATTGAGGTGAAATTAAGGAAATTAGTTGTTTAATTTATCAGCCCAATTATTGAGGCCAAAGGACCTAAATGCCCTTGAATTATTGGATGAGGAAGATTATAGGCCCTTGGATGAGGGGTAATATGGTCCCAACCCTTGGATTGTTGACACTTGGATTCCACTCATCCATCTTTGACCACCATTTGACCCCTCACTCTCTCTCTTCTTCGGCCAATCTCTCCCTTTCGTCCCCTCTCATGTCCGTCTCTTTCTCCCTCTCCTTCGCCGTCCGTGGCCGCCGTTCGCCGAGTGAGTCGACCGCCGCCGGATCGCCGTCCACGCCGAGCACCCTCGTCTTGCCGTCCTTCCCCTGTTCGAGCCAAAGGGAGCGCCGAACCAACCCGTGGCTGTGAGGACGCCGGCCCAAGCCGCCACCGTCCGTATGTCTCGCCGCCGCCCGTACCGTAGGAACGCCGCCGCCGATCTTGCCGTTCACCAGCGATTGGCCGCTCGTTCCCTTCAACCCGAGTTAGACTAGGCGAGTATTTAACCCTTAAGCTTTAATTAGTCTAAAATGTGTTTCTAGATAGGTGGATTTAGAGCTCAATTAGATAGAAATTAGCTTGATTATGGGCTAATTGAGTACTAGATGATTATGTGGTATAATTAGGGCTTAATAGGCTTATTTGGTTGTGGTATAATGCCCAAATGTGGACTGTTTGGTGACTGTTCACCCTAGAACCGATTTGGATTAATTTGCCTAAGTTGAGGTTAATGAGATCCTTATTATGGTTGTTTAAATTGGATGATTCAATGGCTAATTGGGACTTAATTGGACTTAATTGTGTGATGCCATGTCAGTAGGGCCAATAGCTGAGATTGATTGGTTAATGGCGGACTCTAAGTATGTGGATTCGTATTGTGTTTAATACGTAAATTGAGTGCCATTATGCATGATTTCGCATATTGCATTTTGATGTGGGCTTGATTTATGAGTGCGAAAATGTACGTACCTGATCGGAATATTTGTTGGCCTTCGGGTCGTGGCCTACGGATCGGATTATAATGTGGGCCTACGGGTCGATTTATATTTGTGGCCTTCGGGTCGTGGCCTACGGGTCGGATTATAATGTGGGCCTAAGCGTCGGTTTGTAACTGGAAACGAGTTGCATATCGGAGTGCATTGCATGAGCATGCGTATGGCGTGCGCGTGACCAGTGTGTACGCGTATGTGCCGTGAACATTATCTTGCCTAACCTGCAGGGTCATTGTATGAGTGATTTGGGCTGCGAGCCTAGGTCAATTATTGTGATGTTTATGGTACACTGTTATGTGTGTTTTTAATCGCCTGTCAGGAGATGCATGTTAGTCTAGTTTAGGCTTAGGGATTTTAACTTGCTGAGATTCGTCTCACGGTTGTTGAAAATCGATATTTCAGACCCCCAGTAGTGAGGATGGCAGAGCCGCTTGTGCGTTTTGGGATTCCCCACTTCATTGAGAAGACTTTTTCCGTACATCCTGTAGGGGACGGGAATATGTACATTAGATACTATACCTTAGTTTGGGTAGATGTTGGGGAGTTAGTATCTGAGACTCATGAATATGTTGCGTGGCATTATAGAACGTTTAATGGGGAAGAGATAGGACCCCTCCGATCTTTTGATATCCCGTTTAACGGGAAGGGAGAGATAGATCCCCAGTGCCCCAATGGAGACATAGTAGACCCCAGCACCTCAGACGAGGAGAGCATGAGCTTCGATGGCGTTCCTGTGGAGTACGAAGTCGATGAGGTCGAGCTGATGGATATGGGGCCGGATGATGATGAGTTGGAGCAGCCGATGGAGGAGGATCCAGAACCCGAGGCGATGGACGTAGAGGACGAGCCCGAGGAGGCTGAGTCCGAGTTAGACTCGTTGGATTCTGATGAGGAGTTGCCAGACAGTTCTTCTTCGTCAGAGTCTTCTGATTCTGACCCGGACTGGGTCCCCTAGGTTGACCTTGGCCTTAGATAGAATGGCTAGAACTTTTTGACTGAAGCCGTTTTAGCTCAGTAACCTTTGGCCACTGACCCTTTTTGACCTTAGTGGCCGTTGTTTGTTTTTAGTGGTAGCTTGTACTCCCCGTAAATGGATATTGTATCTACTTTTAATAGTAATGAAATGTATATGTTTTAATCATATCGATTTCTCGTGTTGTGCTATCCTTGGTATTCTCGTTTATTGTTCTGGTGTATATATACATTTATATACGTTGCTTCCGCTTGTGTTTGATATCTGTTCGTTGGGCGGTGGGTCGGCGACGCGTCCTGGGACGTCGCATCAAATTCGACCTACCTTGGGATGCTCGCGCTTCGTGGGGTACGGGGCGTGACATCTTTTTTCCCCAAGCGGATTAGCATGAAAGTTTGTTTCAAAGATTACCTCAGAGGTGCTTTAAACAAAAAGTTTTGAAACACGCATTCTTTGAGTATGCATCACACATCAGAATTCCTTAAAAAAGGAAGTTTTGATGAAAGTCATGAAAAATTTCAGAGAAAAAGTTTAGATCAAATCAAAGGGAAAGACCTTCAAATGATCAAAGGTAAGCCATATCCAAACACGTCCCCTATACACTCGAGTGAATGGAAGGATGAGTATCAGAATGAGAAAAAGCCTCATCTGAAGAAAATAGGGGATATTCGCAATGATTACATGAATTGAAATGATAAAAGGCAGTCATTTCATCATCCCAAACACATGATTATCTCTTACAAACCAAATTTGAGCCTAAACAGTGGAGAAATTTTCAAAAAACAACCCTGTTAAGAACCACCCCACATTGGGGTAAATTAGGAGGTTCACGGTTGACATTTATGGAGAATAGGATCAAGAAAGATTTTATTGCATACACTTGCATCAATCTTTCTGTGATAACCTCAGATGAATTCATATTTAAGCTCACAACATCCCAAGAGGGAGAAGAGCATTTCGTTTCCATATCCCAAACACATTTACCTTTGGCAAAGCCCAATTGAGCCTAAATATTCATTTCAGAACCCCAAGTTGGTGATCATCTCTTCACATTGGAGCATGAGCATATGATCCACTTTGACAAATAGAAAACAAAAGGACAGAACACAGAGTCCTTAGAATGCAAAGAGAACAAGGATAAAGGAGTTTAGGGCATGAAAAAGCAGTGTGCCTGGTAAAAGCAAGGCCAATGCCTAGAAAAATGAGCAGAAGAAAAGAAAGAAAAGCATTCAAAAGAAACAATGACAAAAGTCAAGTCAAAAGCAAAGCAAAAGTTGTGAACAATCAAAAGTCACAACAAATCAGCGATTGAAAGAAAACCTCGATGAAAGTTTAGGGGACTCTTGTGTTCATGCTAGAAAAGATCCCCAGTGGACAAAGAAAAGGGTGGTGATGCCAAGAAGATCGCAAATTTCATGAAAACTCTAAATTCAAAACAAAACAATTGAGCCTTTTGAGCCTACCCAATACCAACATTACAACCTCTCCCCAAAGACTCTTCAGATTGGGATGTTGAGATTGAAAATATGATTTCATGACAAGAGGTCATCACTCAAAGAAGTGTATGCAATATTATTTTGTCTTATCCTCGAGGTTCTTAACTTGTAGACCCGAAGTCAGACGTGATGAAATCCTTTTTTTGGCCTCAGAATGCCTATCCTTTGAATAGCCATTGACCAAGCCAACATTATAACCATTTGAAAGACCTTATCGGATCAATTAGATTGTATACATTGCGAATATCTCCGAACACCTAAGGATTGGTTAGGAGAGATAAAATTGAGGGATATTAGATCAGTCACCTTTCAATCAAATGAAAGAAAGACCAAATTCATAGATCGAGACAAATCCTTTCTAATGAAGGTCTTCTAAATGATCGTTCAAAGCATTTCTCGAAAGATTTCGAGTTATTTGCTCAAATACTTCCTTTAAAAGGAAATTTGATTGTCAAAATGCATCGACATGAAGAATGCGGTTTTTTCAAAATCAAGTTTCAAATAGCTTTTGGTCAACTTAAAAACAAATTTTCAAAAAGTTTGTGGTAATCTAAAAAAAACCACGTTTCAAAATAGTTTTTGGTTAACTAATAAACCATACAAAAGTTTCGTGAAATTATTCTTAAAATCACATTTTGTTAAAATAGATATTTCAAAGCAAATTGCACTTCGTAGCCTCGGAATGATGATTCTCATGAGTGATCGCGATTTTGCAGCTTTGAATATGGTGATTTTTACAATTTTCTCAAGTGATCGTAGGATTGTAGCTTCGGAGCTATCACCCTCCGAGTGTTCGCGACCTGTAGCCTTGGATAACTTTTTTGGCCCAAAGCATGGCCCCGTCCAAGTCCTATTGGCAAGAAGCCTTTAGGCAATTTCCAAAATCCTACGGGTGAGGAATTACATGGCAAGTCTCCAAAATCCAATCTTATTGGCAAGAAGCCTTTAGGCAATTTCCAAAGTCCTACGGGTGAAGAATTACATGGCAAGTCTCCAAAATTCAAGTTCTATTTGGCGAGGAGCCACTAGGCAAATTTCAAGTCTATTTGGCGAGGAACCACTAGGCAAAACAGATATTCTAAATCAAATTGCACTTCGTAGCTTCTGAGTAATGATTCTCATAAGTGATCGCGATTTTGCAGCTTTGAATATGGTGATTTTTATAGTCTTGCCAAGTGTTCGCAAGTTGTAGTTTCGGAGCTATCACCCTCCGAGTGTTCGCGACCTGTAGCTTTGGATGACTTTTTGGCCCGAAGAATGGCCTATTCATGGTGATTTTTATAGTCTTGCCAAGTGTTCGCAGGTTTGTAGCTTCGGAGCCATCACCCTCCGAGTGTTCGCAACCTGTAGCTTTGGATGACTTTTTAGGCCTAAAACATGGCCTCGTTATAGTTCTTCTAAGTGATCGCGGATTTGTAGCCTTGGAGAATTGACCCTCCGTAAGTGATCGCATATCGTAGCTTCATAAAACTATTACACAAATCCTATTTGGTGAGGAGCCACTAGGCAAATTCCAAAGTCCTATTTGGCGAGGAGCCACTAGGCAATTTCAAGTCCTATTTGACAAGGAGTCATTAGGCTAATTCCAAAGTCCTATTTGGCGAGGAGCCACTAGGCGATTTCAAAGTCCTATTTGATGAGGAGTCACTGGGCAATTTCAAAGTCCTATTTGGCAAGGAGCCACTAGGCAATTTTAAAGTCCTACTGGTGAGGAACCACTAGGCAAATTCAAGTCCTAAGGCAAAGAGCTGCAACCATTCATGGTTCGTGAGTTCGTCCTTAAATTACGAAATCAGAATAATCATCATAATCATCACTACCATCAATTCATGCCCCTAGATGAGCAACAAAGAAACTCTCACAAACAAGTAAGTTTCTCTCTCTCAATCATTAAGAACCCTTTCAAATTGTGTTCCAAAAAGAACCTTTGGATTAGATCACGAATCTCAAAAGCAAAGACCCTAATCAGTTGTTGTGAAATTTCTACCTTGTTTAGTGAGTCGACCAAAAATTCAGGTGTCACCTTATCTTTGAGATCAACCTCTAACGAGCTCAATCTTAAAGAGGGGCAGCTGTTGACACCTAATTTTTAGCTCATTTTTGTCATATTTTCAAAAATTTCAAAATTAGGTCTAGGGATCTTGGCCAAGCCTAGAAACCTATTTCTAAACCAAAAAATATTTTTTTATCATTTTTCTGCATTTTTTCTTAATTTCTTTTAGTCAAAATAAGCAAGAAAATCAAGAAAAATAGTAAATGGAATTAGAAAATTCCATAAAAATATTCATTAGTCTTATTTTAAATCCAATTTCATAAATACACTGTCAATTTTAGAAAATCTCAATCGGGTATATGTTTTTCCCAAAATTGGGCAAAATTAAACTTGAATTGAACTAAAAATGAAATTAAATTTTTTCTAGACATTTTTAAGTCATAGTGTCTTCACAACAATTGATTCTGGGACCTTTAATTGCATAATGGTCGATCCAATTGCACAATTTGACATAAAAATCAAAAATCCCCAAAATTTGATTGAAAATTAAGAATTTTGAACCTAAATTGGCAATTGTGCCCAAAATGAAATTTCCGAAATGTGAGACTATTATTTCTAGGTTTAATCAGGGGTGGGTAATTCAATTTTGGCATCAATTCTGCCTAATCAGATCATTCGGACCTCGAATTGAACAAAACCCTATTAACCCGAATATAAAAATGAGAAAATCTTGGGCACAATTATAATCAAACTTGGGGAAAATTATATGTTTGGGTTCGGAATGTGATGGGAAAGTAAATTTTGAGGTTGAATTTTAAAATTTTGGTGGAAATTGGGTTTAATTCGCGAATTTAGGAAAAATCTGAACTTCCGGGTCGGGCGGGTCGACCCGACCCGAACAATTCATCTTCTTCACCCGGCCACCCAACCCGCGATAAACCCAGAAAAAAACTAACTCAAACCCGCGACTTTGTCAAACATTTCCAGCCATTTTAGCACGTGTTGATCGGCTCAGCCAGCTGGAAAATGTCGAGTTGGCACCGGTTAACGACTCCAACCGATTAGGAGTCAGATTCAACAATTTTTAAGCGGGAAATCAAAGATGAAAAAAAAAGAAAAACGAAAGAACATTGAACAGAGGGTGTTCGACAAAATTCCAGAGAGAGAGAAGAGAGAGAAATGAGGGAAACCGAAGCGAAAAAACTAGAGAGAGAGGGTCAGAGGTCCCCCAGTGAGTGTTCGGCGCCGCCCTAGACGGCAGAGCGCCGGCGAATCACGAGTCGGCCGTGATCTCCCCTCGCCGTGCCAAGCCGGAAAACCTGACCGTGAAGGCTTGAAACCGAGTGCCGTCCGGTCGACTTGGACCTGTTCCAGAGAAACCGAGATCATCAAAGTTAAGACCGAGAGTCAAGGAACAATCATTAGGGTCCCGATCAGTTCAACAATTTCGTTTGATCGACTAACGAATCAGGTAAAAATCGTTCCCAATCAGCTTTATGAAAATTTTCTAGAATTCGGTTTTGTTTCAATGTGCATTTTTAAGTGATTTCATTGATGAATCTTGGCATGTTGATGTCTATTATTAGTTTCTAATCAATTTCGTATGATTTGATTGTGTTTTTGGGTACTAAAAATGCATAAACCGAGTCGGTCATGTTTTAGAACCTCTTCACCGGAACTCCGGTGACCTCACCGGAGCATTGCCGTGGCCGTAAGGCCATTTAGGTTAGTCTCCCTGACCTTGTTTGATGTTTTGACGGTTGTTTGAACCGATTGAGACGGCTAGGGCGGCTAGTGTTAGGATTCGAATCCTGGAAAATGAAAAATTTAAACAGTGCGAGTTAGGTTTTTTAGACCGATTTTTCGCCGTTCGGCGAAGGTCCGGCGGCGACCTAATTAGGTTATTTTGATAATAGAATACATGGACTTGCTAATGGTGCAATCAGACTGACCAAAATGTCACCATAAGGTCGACGGCGAAAGGTTCAAACCTGTGGCCTCGAAAACATTAAACACAAATTCATGCCTACCAAGTGTTTGGGGAAATGCCCCAATGAAGAAGACCAAAACGGTGCCGTTTTGGCACCGTGCCCGCCGGAGAAGGTAACCGGAGCGCCGGCGCCGGCGACGACCGGTTCGGTCTCAACCGAACCGGTCTGAACCGGTCCGGTCCGGTTCATCCCTTCGGCGGGAAAAATTCAAAAATAAAAAAAATAAAAATCAATAAAAAAATAAAAAAAAATTAGAAAAATTCAAAAAAATAAAAAAATCACAAAAATCACAAAAAATTAAAATTTCAAAAAAATTCAGAAAAATACAAAAATTTTCGAACAATTCATAAAAAATCAGTTCTCGGTTTTTAAAAAAAAATTTCGAAAAAAAAAATCAAAAAATCAAAAAAATTCAAAAAATTTAAAAATTCACATAAAGGTCTAAAATCATCGTGGCCAGCCATAAAAGATGAAATTTGAATTTTTTGAAGTGTCCAAATGGCACTTAAAAAAATCAAAAATTTTGAAAAACTACAGAATGATTAAAAATCATTGTGGCCAGTCATAAAAAGTGAATTTTGGATTTTCCAAAATGCCCAAGTGGCATTTTTTGGAAAATTCCAAATTTAGGGACAAAACCCCTAAAAAACCCTAAACCTTCAAAAATGAAATGAACAAGCTATTAGAGCTTCGTTAGGGTTTGGATGTTCTGCTTGACTTTCATTTTTAGTGGCTAAATTAGGATTGTTGTGATTGATTTGGCATTGGATGTGCACTTAATTCTTGGTGCTTAACTGTTTGTTCATGATTAGATTAGTGAATTGACCTTAGGGATCCCTGTGATACGCTAGACATGCCATATCATTCTTAGGTACCGAAAGGGCGTTAATGGTCTCAATTTGAGACCATTAACGTAACCAAGTCTCTTATCCAGAATCTTTGGTTCGTAGGATTGCGGTACTTCTCCCGTACCTCAATTAGGTTTTTAGTCAATCTACCGTAAATGACTAGTGGCGATTCCAAGTTCAAATTTAAATCAAGTAAACCCCGCTGTCACGTGAGGTATGGTCTGGGAGAGGTACGTATAGAAAAATACCTCCATCCTAAGCACGCGAGCGCATGGCGCGACACTTTGGAATTTGCCTAGTGGCTTCTTGCCAAATAGGGCTTTGGAATTTGCCTAGTGGCTCCTCACCAGTAGGACTTTGAATTTGCCTAGTGACTCCTCGTCAAATAGGACTTTGGAATTTGCCTAGTGACTCCTCGTCAAATAGGACTTTGGAATTTGTCTAGAGGCTCCTTGCCAATAGGACTTGGAATTTGCCTAAAGGCTCCTTGCCAATAGGACTTGAAATTTGCCTAGTAACTCTTCGTCAAATAGGACTTTGGAATTTGCCTAGATGCTCCTTGCCAATAGGACTTGGAATTTTCCTAGTGACTCCTCGTCAAATAGGACTTTTGTAATAGTTTTCTGAAGCTACGGTTTGTGATCACTTACGGAGGGTCAATTCTCCGAGGCTACAAATCCGCGATCACTCAGAAGAACTATAACGAGGTCATGCTTTAGGCCCAAAAAGTCATGCAAAGCTATAGGTTGCGAACACTCGGAGGGTGATGGCTCCGAAGCTACAAACCTGCGAACACTTGGCAAGACCATAAAAATCACCATGAAGAGGCCATTCTATGGGCCAAAAAAGTTATCCAAGGCTACAGGTTGCGAACACTCGGGGGGTGATAGCTCCGAAGCTACAATCCTGCGATCACTTGAGAAAACTGTAAAGATCACCATATTTCAAAGCTGCAAAATCGCGATCACTCATGAGAATCATCACTCAGAGGCTACGAAGTGCAATTTGCTTTGGAATATCTGTTAAAAAAAATGTGATTTTAAGGATAATTTCACGAAACTTTTGTATGGTTTTTTTTAGCTAACCAAAAACTATTTTGAAACGTGGTTTTTTAGATTACCACAAACTTTTTAAAAACTTGGTTTTAAGTTGACCAAAAACTATTTGAAACCTGATTTTAAAATATGCATTCTTTGTATTAAATGCATTTCAGGCAATCAAATTTCCTTTTCAATGACTTATTTGAACAAAATGTTTGCAAACTTTCAAGAAATGCTTGAAATAATCGTTTGGAAGACCTTCATTAGAAAGGATTTGTTTCAATCTATGAATTTGGTCTTTTCTTCATTTGATTGAAAGGGGACTGATCTGATATCCCTCAATTTTATCTCTCTTAACCAATCCTTAGGTGTTCGGAGATATTCGCAATATATACAATCCGATTGATCCAATAAGGTCTTTCAAAGGACTGTGATGTTGGCTTGGTTAATGGTTATTCAAAGGATAGGCATTCTGTGGCCAAAAAAAGATCTGATCATCTTTCAACTCACTTCGGGTCTTCAAGTTAAGAAGCTGGAGCATAAGATAAGACAATATTGCACACACTTCTTTAAGTGATGGCTTCTATCATAAAATCATATTTTCACTCTCAACATCTCAATCTAAAGAGTCTTTGGGGAGAGGTTGTAATGTTGGTATTGGGTAGGCTCAAAAGGCTCAATTGTTTTTTAATTCAGGGTTTTTGTGAAACTGGTGATCTTCTAGGCATCACCACCCTTTTTCTTTGTCCACTGGGGATCTTTTCTTATCATGAACACAAGAGTCTCCTAAATTTTCATCGAGATCTTTTCAATCACTGATTTGCTATGACTTTCGATTTTTCACAACTTTTGCTTTGCTTTTTGACTTGACTTTTGTCATTCTTTCTTTTGAATGTTTTTCTTTCTTTTCCTTTGCTCATTTTTCTGGGCATTGGCCTTGCTTTTACCAGGCACACTGCTTTTTCATGCTCCAGACTCCTTTGTCCTTGATCTTTTTGCATTCTAAGGACTCTGTGTTCTACCCTTTTATTTTCTATTTATTAAAGTGGGTCATATGCTCGTGCTCCAGTGCGAAGAAATGATCACCAACTTGGGGTTCTGAAATGAATATACAGGCTCAATTGGGCTTTGCTAAAGGTAATGTGTTTGGGTATAAGAAATGAAGTACTCTTCTTCCTCTTGGGATGTTTTGACCTTTCATATGACTTCATGTGAAGTTATCTCAGAAAGATTGATGCAAGAGTATACAATAAAATCTTTCTTGATCCTATTCTCCATAGCTATCAATCCACAAACCTCTTGATTTGCCCCAATGTGGGGTAGTTCTTAACAGGGTTATTTTGGGGAAAACTTCTCCACCGTTTTGGCTCAAATTTGGTTTGCAAGGGATAAGCATGTGTTTGGGATAGTGAAATGATTACCTTTCATCATTTCAATCCATGTAATCATTGCGAATATCTCCTATTTCCTTCGGATGAATTTTTCTGACTCACTTCTACACTTTGACTTTGAGTGTACAGGGGACGTATTTGGATATGGCTTACCTTTCATCATTTGAAGGTCTTTCCATTTGATTTAATCCAAACTTTTTCTATGAAATTTTTCAAAGCCTTTTGTCAAATTATCCCTTTTAGGGAATTTTGATGCTTATTGCATTTTCAAAGAAAGCGTGTTTCAAAATCTTTGATTAAAACATTTTTGAGGTATTTTCCTTTGCTTAGACTTAATGTCATTCCGCTTAGGGAAGAAAATGTTTGATTTTTCTCTTAAAAAGGCAACCTCTTTAGCACATGCCCTCATGATTTAGGGGTACCCGTCTGATCAACTTACCAAGATCCCTCTTGTTTGCATGCTTTTGCTTTGGTTATACTAGGGATTCTTCTGTCATTGCTCCCTTTCTTTGTCTCTCTAGGGATGGTAAAAAGGAAAGCACATTAGAGGATATCAATGGAAAATAGAATTGGAAATGATACTTCCCTCTACCATTTGATAACTCCATTGGGAATTCTGAAATTGTCAACTGGTTCATTTTCAATTGTTTTCTTCTGCAAAACAAATAAACATGTTCGTGAAATGTGTGGCATGCATGATATGCATGATATGCACATGTTCTAAAGTGACCCGAATCTTTTCTTGAATGTTCGTCTTCATTTTATGGGTAGAAAATCTTGAAAGCATCTGCATTTACAGGATATACCAATTCTGTTCTTGTTATATCTACAAAAATCAATGCTCCTCCCGGAAGAACCTTCTTGACAATGTATGGACCCTCATAATTCGGAGTAAATTTGCCACGAGGATCTAAATTGTTGAAGATGATTTTCCTCACTACTAAATCCTCTGTTTTGAAATTCCTCGGTTTCACCTTTCGATTAAAGGATTTAGCTACTCGTCTTTGATAGGCTTGCCCATGGCATATAGCTCTTAATCTTTTTTCATCAATCATGTTGAGCTGTTCATACCTTTGTTGAATCCACTCAGCTTCTGAAAGCTTTAACCGGGACAGTATCCTTAATGAAGGAATTTCCACTTCAACAGGTAGCACTAATTCCATTCCGTAATCCAAAGAAAATGGGGTTGCTCCAGTTGATGTTCGAATTGAAGTTTGGTATGCCATCAGAGCATACGGCAACCTTTTGTGCCAATCACGATAATTTTCGGCTGTTTTGGCCAGTATCTTCTTGATATTCTTATTTGCTGCTTCAACTGCTCCATTCATTTGTGGACGATATGGAGATGAATTCAGATGTCGGACATGGAAGTGTTCAAGTAGATCATCTACAATTATATTGTTTAGATTTGAGCCATTGTCCGTAATTATTGCTTCTGGAACTCCATACCTAGCAATGATGTCCCGCCTGATGAATCTTGCAACATTCTTGACAGTAACATTTTTGTAGGAGTTTGCTTCAATCCATTTAGTGAAATAGTCAATAGCAACCAGGATGAACCGGTGTCCATTTGAGGCCTTGGGGTTGATTGGACCAATCATATCAATCCCTACATCGAAAATGGCCATAGCTCGGACATTTGATGTAACTCATTTGGCGGTGCATTGATTTTATCTTCATAAACCTGACATTGATGGCAACATCTCACGTGTTGGATGCAATCTAATTCCATTGTCATCCAATAATATCCCAATCTCATAATTTTTTGGGCCAGAAGATGTCCATTCATATGCGGTCCACATTCACCTTCATGAATTTCTTTCATGATCTGTTCAGCTTCTGTAGCATCCACACATCTTAATAGAATTGAATTAAATGATTTCTTGTAAAGGGTTTGACCACTGAGGAAGAATTTGTTGGCTATCTTCCTTATAAACTTCCTGTCACCTGGTTGGCTTTCTTCAGGAAATTCTCCTGACTGAAGATACCTTTTGATATCGTGATACCATGGTTCGTTGTCGAACTCTGCTTGGACCATCATACAATGAGCTGGTTGTTCGAGAATATTGATTCTCAATGGTTTTACATCCATACCATCTTCAGCTTGTAGTAAGGATGACAAAGTTGCAAGAGCATCCGAAAAATGATTCTGAGCTCTTAGAAGATAATCGAATGCTACCTCTTCGAAACTTTCCATCATCTCTTCTAAATATCTGTGATGAGGAATCAGCTTGGCATCTCGAGTTTGCCATTCACCAGTTGTTTGCAATATGATGAGCATAGAATCTCCATATACTTGCAACCTTTTTACCTTTATTGAAAGGGCTAATTGTAAGCCTAGAATACATGCTTCGTATTCAGCGACATTATTGGTACATGGAAATACCAATTTCACAGATACTAGATAGTGTTGGCCTTCTAGGGAGATCAGTAGTGCCCCAGTTTCTGATCCAGATAAGTTGGTTGCACCATCAAAATACATGGTCCATTTGTCATCGACTAATGTCAATATATGATCATCAAGTCGTTCTTCAGAACTGGCAATCTTCTTCGAATTTTCTGCCAGCATGTCTGCTATCGCTCATCCTTTGATTGACTTTTGGGATGAACTTATGATGTCGAACTCAGATAACAAGACTTGCCATTTTGCTAATTTCCCGACCAAGGAGGATTTCTCAAGAAGATACTTGATCGGATCATTCTCGGTCACTAGCAAACTTTGGTGATGAAGGGTGTACTATCTTAATCTATGTAACACCCAAATCAATGCAACACCTGTCTTCTCAACTGCTGGGTAATTCACTTCTGATATTGTGAACTTCTTGCTCAAGTAATAAATGGCTTGTTCTTTACCATCATTTGGTCTTCTTTGTACAAGCACCGCTCCTAGCGACTCATGGTGAATCGTCAAATATATGATTAGCGGGACTCCAGGAATTGATGGTACCAACACTGGTGGGCATACCGGATATTCTTTGATCTTGTCAAAGGCTTGTTGACATTCTGCATCCCATTTTACTTTGGCATTTTTCTTCAACAGTTTGAAGAATGGTTTAGCAGTCTCGGAGAGCTGATAGATGAAACGGGCAATGTAGTTTAATCGCCCCAACAACTTCTCACTTCTTTTACCGTAGAAGGAGTCTTTAAGTCATATATCGCCTTGATCTTGGAAGGATCAATTTCGATTCCCCTGTTACTGACCACAAATCCTAGCAGTTTGCCAGATTTTGCCCAAAATACACACTTATTGGGGTTCAGCCGCAACTTGTACTTTCTAAGTCTTTCGAACAATTTGTGAAGCACCTCAACATGATCTTCTCCTTGTTTGGATTTTATAATCATGTCATCCACATGTACTTCGATTTCTTTGTGCATCATGTCATGGAACAGAGTTACCATTGCCCTTTGATATGTGGCACCGGCATTTTTCAGACCGAAAGGCATCCCCTTATAACAAAATGTGCCCCATGGTGTTATGAATGATGTTTCCGCTTTATCCTCTTTCTTCATGAGGATTTGATTATATCCAGAGAAGCCATCCATGAATGAAAATGTTTCGAACCCAGTAGTGCTATCCACTAATACATCAATATATGGAAGCGGGAAATCATCCTTAGGGCTTGCTTTATTTAGGTCGTGATAATCAATGCACACTCGTACTCGTCCATCATTCTTCATTACGGGTACTATGCTGGCAACCCATTCTGGATATGGCACTACTTCAATGAAACCAACCTTGAGCAATTTCATCACTTCTTGCTCTATTTTCTTCGCCAATGCCAGCTTTGTTTGCCTCAGTTTTTGCTTCTTTGGTGGAATACTTGGATCAATTGGCAAAGCATGTTCAACTATACCTGGATCAAGGCCTGGCATGTCAGCATGAGACCATGCGAATATATCTTGATATTCCTTGAGCAAATCTGTGATTCTTTCTGCCTCTGTTGAGGGAAGACTTTTTCCAATCTTAACCTCTTTGGGGTTCTCTTTATCGCCCAGATTAACAGTAATATTTTTTCTAACGTGAGTGGCTTTGATTCTTCATGACGGATCCATTCTCTTCTGATCCATTCCTCATCTTCATTATCCACTTCAATATCGCAAGTGATCTCCTTAGAAAGATTTGGGTCGCATATGAACCTATTATGGATGTGTGAATGCTCATGCTTGACATGTAACAAGCATGATTAGTAATCGCGCACAAAGTAAGGAACATGATCTTATGAAAAACTTTTAAAATTCATTTTGAAATTTGTTTTGAAAGAACATAAAGACAGAGCTAGTCCTCATATCATCAAACTTTCTTGCTCTTAAAATCATTTTCGCAATAAGGATCAATATAGAAACCCAAAGCCTCAAGCCTCATGAATGAGGATAATGTTCATCATATGTTTGATTTTATTTCTACATGTCCTTAACAAAATATTTGATCAGTTTTATTGAATTGAAAAACGTGATTACATCTATATCAAAAGGAATGTAAACTGAACTGAACTGAAATTGCAAATGACATCACAAGAAATTTGAAATTGCAATCAATAAAATGCAATGGAAAAGGCTAGCAGTAAAAGTTCAAGAGAATCTTCCTACTCCAGTGCGTAGGTATTTTTTGCCTCAGTTATGATAACGTTGATGATATTTTCCTCGAATAAACTTGGCAGAATAGATTCTTCTTCTGCATGTAAGTCCTCTTCCTGAAGTAGCTTGGAAGGTCTAGGAAAAGTTTCCTTGATGTGGATCTGATGATAGGGAAGCTCTCTAGCTTTGCTCTTCCATATAGTTGGATTAATGAGGCGATCACCTTGGCCTTTACAGCCTCCATGGTTCTTTCGACCTTGGCCTTGGCCTCCATAGTGATATTTAGGGTTATTTGGAATATATCCTACTCCGTGCTTCGTTCTTGTAGCGAGAGCAGTGATAGGTTCTTTGATTCCTTGAAACTTTGATCCAAGACCATTACCGGGAGTAAATCCATATTGGCATAACATTCTTCCAAACATAACGGATGACTTTGAGAACTCCGGGGACTTTATGATGCAACCAGCAGGAATTTGCACCATTGAGATCATTTCGAAGGAATGATAACTTGGTTCTTCTTTCACTTCGGGTTCGACATATGATATTGCACTCTCCTTATAGGTGGTGAAATCTATCTCCCCGTGTACGGTGATCATTTTGCCATTAATGACAGATTTGACCTTCTGATGGAGACTTGAAGGAATGGCGCCAACCATATGAATCCAAGGTCTTCCGAGTAACAAGTTGAAAGTCCTTGGAATATCCACTACTTGGAAGTCGATCAGAAAAGGCACAGGGCCTATGTTCACCTCGAGCTCGATATCACCAATAATGTCCTTCTTCATTCCATCAAACGAGCGCACGGTTACCTTAGAAGGTTTGATGAGCTCCTCACTAATCCCCAAGCGATGTAGTGTGCTCAGTGGACACAAATTA
Source organism: Syzygium oleosum (assembly GCF_021117445.2). Lineage (NCBI taxonomy): Eukaryota > Viridiplantae > Streptophyta > Magnoliopsida > Myrtales > Myrtaceae > Syzygium > Syzygium oleosum. Next base: position 337,490 of record NW_026607500.1, on the reverse strand, counting down.
AGTGCGGAACCATTATCGATCAACACCCGTGACACTTCCTTGCCCCGGTATTTGACGGCAATATATAGGGCTTTATTGTGGGAACGCCCGTCAATTGGGAAATCTTCATCAGAAAAAGCAATTTGATCCTTTAGAAGAATGGCACCAACAAAGTCTTCCAATTGTACTTCATTAATCGTCTCCGGGACGTGCACCTCATTGAGAAGCTTCATAAGCACCATTTTGTGGCTTTCTGAAGTCTTGAAGAGATCCAACAGAGAGATCTGTGCTGGCATCTTTCTTAACTGTTCAATTACCTCAAATTCACTCGTCTTCATGACTGAGAGTAACTGTTTAACATCTTCTTCAGTCACTCTTTTCTTTTCGTGTTCACCTTCCTTCGGTACATTGCATCTCCCTGATCGGGTTATGGCATCGACTTCTTTAGGAGAGTAATCCCAAGGTACACACTTAGTGTCAAACTTTTCTTTTGGACGGAGAGCGATGATCACAGGCTGCATTTCTTCTTCTTCGATCCTTAGCTGATCAACGGGAAGTTGAATAGTGATTGGTGTGACGGGACCTTCTTCCACCTTATATTTATCCACCTTATCAAGCTTGATTATAAATGGTGTAATCATGGATACCATGCTTCTGTTGGCTTCGTCAGCATCCATTCTACCCCAATCATCAGGTGTGATTGTTTCGTTTTTGACTGCCCATGAAGGAGGCGTATATTTGACACGGTAATTGTATTTACCGCTGTCTTGACCGAGTAGGTCTACAGTTTCGCCTTCCCTGGCCGCTTTCTGGGTGAAACGCCTTTCACCTTGACGGACTTTTTCTTTCTCCTCTTCATCTGGATCTACTTCATCTTAAAGTGTTTCTTTCTTGGGTAGAGTTTTCTCGTCAGGACTGGTTTCATTGTCCATACCACCCCAGCCATCAGGCACAATTACTTCATTTTTGAACGCCCATAGCGGTGGGGTATATTTCACTTGGAAGTTATATTTTTCGGAGTCTTCTCCCAAGTTGTCTACAATCTCGCCTTTTAGGAGTGCTTCTTGATGAAAGCGAGCATCTCCTAATCGAGAAGCTTTAATCTTGACTTCATACTCATCATCAGGCCTTATCATTTCTCCTTCTGTAAAGACCATATTTACTACATTATGCTCAGGAAGAGGGTTCTAATGCACATTTGGCTCTGGCTCTTGAAAGCTTAATATCTTCTTGTCAATGAGCTGCTGAACTTTATATTTCAAGACTAGACAATTGTCTATATCGTGTCCCCTTTCTCCCATGTGATTTGTGCAAATCTTTGACTCATCGTATGAGGGGAACTTTGTAGGATTGTCTCTTGGCACTTCTTTGGCCACCAAATGTCTTTCCAACAGCATCGGTAGTAACTTTGATAGGGGCCGCGGCAACGGAGTGAATTGCCTTACGGGCCTTTTCTTCGGCTTAAACTGTTTTGGATTTCTCTAAGTGATGTTAGACTGTTTTGGGAATGAAGCCTTATTAACATTGGGGCTAGACACCATAGCCACGTCACGTATAGGTTCTTTATCCTTTCTTCCAGGATAAGGTCTCCGTGCTGTCACTTCTTGAGATTTCTTTTCCTTCAATGACCATTTGATTCTTTCACCGACTTTCACCAACATGGTGAATGTTTGGCAGCCCAATATATGCAGTTTGTCGTAATACTTAGTTGGTAACGACTTCAGAAAGAGCTCAATAAGCTCATCCTCACTTATAGCCGGTTTAACTTGTGAGGCTACAGCTTTCCACCTTTGAGCATAGGCTCTGAATCCTTCACTTCTCCGTTTCTCGGTTCTCACTAAGTCCTCCCGGGTTAAAAGTACTTCGACATTGAATTTGTATTGGCGAAGGAATTCTCCGGCCAAATGGTCCCATTCGGTAAAATCTTCTATGTCGAGAGCGGTATACCATGCTAGGGCTGCCCCTCTCAAACTATCTTGAAATGTGCTGATAAGAAGTGGCATGTTGTCTGAATATCTTGCCATCTTACGGAGATAATACTTCAAGTGGCTTTTGGGACAACCATTGCCATCATAATTGCTTACGAACTCTGGATCCTTATAGTTTTTTGGAACAACCACCTTCGTGTATGGCGAGAACTTGTCGAACCTTTGAAGCTCATAGCCCTGACTTGCTAGGCATTCTTCAATTTTGGCCAATCTGTTGGCCTCTTCCTCATCATTTATTTTGGATGTCTTTTTGGTTTGATCATCCTCTTCCAAATTCACTACCTCAGGCGTAGTCTTTGGAGGATTTTTTTGAACCGGTTCTTTGTTTCTGACTAGGTCTTCAATCGGTGTTTCGGTAGCGTTTGAAACTCCCACATTTGGAGTAGTAGGATATGATCCTCGAGATACGAGAATAAAGGCCTTTATTTCCGCCATCATTGCAACCATTTGGGTCATTTGATTCTCGACTTTAGCTAGTCAAGCACGGGTTTCTTCTTCCGCCATTCTAACTTGTAGGCGAGTCCGAGGTCTTTTATTTTCCGTTGTTAAATAACCTGCTTTATAAAAAGACCCAATATCAGCATAGTAAAATGATCATGAAACCCTACATCCTTTTAATTGTATGGTTTCATGAGATTGTCAAGGATAAGAAATTTCATACAAGCTTTAGCTTTGTATAAAATTCTTCATCAATGTCTTTCTCAAAGAATCATACAATTCAAAGAATCGTAATCCATGGTGATTTTTCACAAAAATATTTTGAAACTTCATTAAGCAATTGTTCATTAAGCAATTATTTCAATTTGAAAAATTTTTATTACAATGCTATTCATCAAAATAGGGGAAAACTAGTTTAAACAAGTCTAGGCTTCTTGTTAGCTAAAGTAGCTTCAGCTTCTTCATACTCCTTGACTCGTGTCTCCTATTCTTCCATCGATCACCACCTCCTCGGGAACATACGGCTCTACACTTGGCGTGCTTGGCATAATGTACTCTGGGATATACGGTTCATCAGAATGAGTTGTAACACTCAAAGGTACATAAGGTTCGACGTCAACTGGTCGCTTAGCCTTCAACCACCTTATATACTCATTAGATGCTGAAAAGAGCTTCATTTCTCCTTCCAAATCTTCCGGCCATTGTACTATTTGCTTGGTTGATCTCTTCAAAGAATTCATGATCCCATCGACCCTTGTTCGCAGCTCTTTACTTTTCTTTTCCGGTATAGGTCCTTGCGGTATCTCAAATGTGAACTCTTCAGGATGCCAAATAGGTGAAATTTGTTGGACCATTCCGAATTGTCGCATGACTCTTAGTGGACAATAAGTAGTCCCACCACTCAATCCTAGCAAAGGCACAAAATTACCGTCTTGGGTAGTAATTCGAGCTTCCGCTATCTTAGGCCATCGAATTCTCCATTGAAGCTGGTCGGGAGTTAATGCTCTAATGAAGTTTGCCCACTCATGAAAAGAGTACTTTGGCATTTTGTCTTGGAGTTTCAAATACTTCTCAATAGGATTGGTAGATGAGTCAATCTCTCGAATGCGCATATAACGTTCCCAAGGCCGAATATGAGAGATAAACCATACAGAAAGTAACCCAGCTGAAGCTTGCAGTACACCCTTTTGTTGATTTTGGTATTTGTTCAGTGAAATGATAGTCTTTACCAAGAGCATATTGAAGAAGTCCCATTTTAGGCAAGCTTGCCTAGCAATTACCGCAACGAGAGGATTCAATCCCGTCCTTGATGTGGGAAATAAAACGAATCCGAAGAAGGCCAGAATAAAGATTCTCGTGGAAGTGTTTCCCGTTTCTTTTGGCAATTTGGAGTAATTATCCACCAAGTATGATATAGGAAATCTCCCGGTATTTGACTTGATCAATTTTTCCACTTGAGAGGTTTTCAAGTTTAAAAATTCAGCCATAACACTTGTAGGTTTCAATCCGACTGGGGGCTCAACGGTTCTTGACTCGAAATCAATCCCAATGATTGCCTTATATTCTTCTAATGTAGGTATCATCTCGTGCTCGTCCAATTGAAATGTGGCAGTGGTAACCTCCCAGAAATGGGATAATGCTTGGATTAGACTCACTTGGTACTCCAGGTTGATGAGCTTGAACAAATACCCGAGCCTTTCCCTTACGTATGCTTTGTTATCCTTTGTCATGTTTACCCACCATGCCAAAAGCTCCTTCCTTGGAATAGGAATGACTTGTATGTCTAGTTTCCCCATTTCGATCTAAAGCATGTAAAAGAAAGTGATTATTATTCATCATGGATTATAATTGATTTTAATGCCCCCGTTTCACTTATATATTCTTTTAAGGTAAGACGGAGGCTAAATACATTTGCATGCCTCGAAAGTAATGCAAGTGTCATTTTGAATCCGTTTAAACCTTAAAAGAGCATATAGTTGAAATCATGGACAAATTCAATGTGTGATGTAAATGCCCATTTTGTCATACTCCATTTAGACCATAAAGTCCTAAACTATGGGTTGCAACTTCAAACACATTGAAATAAGCATTTGAATTACATGAGAAATTCGCCATGGACCTATATATTTCATCTACAATTGAAAGAATGGTCAAATGGAGTACGACGCCTTAATCATGCATTCTAAAATGAAAGGGCATTTAGACCAAGCATTGAATGTCATTTAGGCATTTTTTAAGAATGTGCCAACTAACATACATAATTGTAAAAGAATGGAATGGAACGATACTTGCTTACCATGATATTTTTGTTTGGTTTTAGGTATACCAACCACAAAGACAAGCGAATGCAACTAGTGAAGTTTTGACGCCTAAAAGGGTAGGATATACTAAAGGCTCAAGGTCATCACCTTAATGGACAAGGGATTCCATTTCAATAGGCAATCGGCCTAAAGTTATGAAATATTATTCCTCCTCGGTGATTGGCATTGTATTTAAACGATCCCATGAGCAATCGGCCCATAGTTTCGCCTAAACACATACCTCCTAAGGGTAATCCTAAATGTAGCCGGGGTTGGGCCACGGGTGGTGTGTGCCAATGGTGTAGTGCTAAAGCAATTTAAAGACATGCATAACAATTAATAACCAAACAGCACTTCTAAAATTCATCCAAAACACATTCAATCCAAACACCAACCTGCAAAACAAGGGTTAACAAAGACTACACCCCTTATACCACCCGCCTGCAAAACCATTTAACACTATCATTAGCGGGACGTACCTAGGATCCTTGCAAGCACAAAACACAAGCATATCGTTCTATCTAGGCCTAAGTCCACTTAGAAAAGGTTCATTTTCATCCCCAGCGGAGTCGCCAAGCCTGTCGCGCCGTGCTCTTTGGGGTTTTTTCAGGAATTGCGCGCTAATGAGGTATTTCCGTATAAGGGTCTCTCCCAGACCATACCTCACGTGACAGTGGAGGGTAATTTCTAAATTTATGATTTTGGAGTCGCCACTAGTCATTATTGGTAGGTAGACTTGAAACCTAATCGAGGTACGGGAGAAATACCCCGATCCTACGAACTAGAGATTCTGAGTACGGGGACTTGGTTACGTTATTTATCCCAAATTGAGATCCCTAACACCCTTTTGGTACCTAAGAACGATATGATGTCTAACGTGTCATGCGAATTTCCGAGGCTTACCCGCTAATCCTATCCGTTCTAATCGCAGGAAACACCAAACAAGTATTAAGTGCACAATCAAAATCAATCAAGTCAATCAATCCTAAGTGGTCTCTAAAACAAAAATCAATCAAGACAACCCAAATCCTAATGAAGCTCTAATAGCTTGTTCATTTCATGATTTACACATTTTAGGTTTTAGGATTTTTTAGGAGTTATAACCCCTGAATTTGAGATTTTCTAAAAATGCCACTTAGGCACTTCCGAAAATTCAAATTTCACTTTTTATGGCTGGCCACGATGATTTTGAATCATTTTGTGGATTTTCAAAAAAAAAATTTCGGAAAAATTTTTAAACCGAGAATTGATTTTTTTATGATTTTCTGAAAATTTTTATGAATTTTCCAATTTTTCAATTTTTATTGATTTTCCAATTTTTTTCAAAATTTTTTATTTGAATTTTCTGAATTTTTATGAATTTTCTGAATTTTTATGAATTTTTTAATTTTTTAATTTTATATTTTTTTCTTTTTTCAATTTTCTTAAATTTTTGAATTTTTACAAATTTTCTAAATTTTTTCAATTTTTAATTTTAAATTTTTGGAATTTTTTGGAATTTTTTGATTTTCTAAAAAAATTCTAATTTTTTTTATGATTTTCGTGATTTATTATTTTTTTAGAATTTTCTGAATTTTTTTTTTATTTTTTTTGAATTTTTCCGCTTGGGAAAACGAACCGGATCAGCCTGGTTCGGCTTGGCCGAACCGGGTGTCGCCGGCGCTAGTCGCCGATCATCGTCTCCGGCGGGCACGGTGCCAAAATGGTACCGTTTTTGGCCTTCTTCATTGGGGCATTTTTACGAATGGGTGGTGCGTATGGGTTCGTATTTAATGTTTTCGAGGCCACCGGTTTGGGCTCAACGCCGGCGACCTTCCGGCGACTATTTCGCCGTTCCACTTGCACCATCATCAAGTCCACATGTTCTATTATCAACTTAGTCCTATTAGATTGCCGTCGGACGTTCGCCGGTGGGTGAAAACCGATCGGAAAAACCTAAACCATCACTAACCTAAATAACATTTCCATATTTCAAATCACCATTCAAATCGCCCTAACCGTCTAACCCGATTCAAAACAATACTCAAAACATCAAACAAATGTTGGAAATCACTGACTTGGATAGCCTAGGGCCAGAAGAAAACTCCGGCGAAGGTTCCCGAGCTCCGACGAGGTGGTTTAATGGGCGACCGAGGTGGTTTATGCATATTTTTCAATGAAAAAAGCAATCAAACAAAGTAAAACCTGGTTAGAACACATTTTAGGCACCTAATATAGTAAAACCATAAAAAAAAAACATGCACAAACAAACCAAAACACTATTTTGGAATTTCTGGAAAACAATGACCGTGAACGATATTTACCTTCTTCGTCCGATGATTAAACGAAATTGTCGAAGTGATCCACGCTTGCAGTGTTGTTCCTTGACACTTGGTCTTCACTTCGGTGGCCGTAGCTTCGCCGGAACAGGTCTGGATGCGCCGACCGAGCTTTGTTTTCAGGCCTTCCGGACCAGCTTCGTTTTGGTTCGCCCGAGGAGGAGATCCTCCCTAGACGGTCGATTTGCTGGCGCCGTTCAATTGACCGGCGCCGATCACTTGACCTAGGGATCTCCACTCCTCTCTCTCTCTAGATTTCGCACTATTTCTCTCTTTCTCTCTCTTCTCCCTCTTCGGAATTTCGTCAAACACCTTCCTCTCTCTTCTCGTCAGTTTTCTCTCATTTTTTTGTTGATCGATTTCCCACTCAAAAATTGTTGGAACCGAATTCCGATTGATTGGGGTGGTTAACTGGTGCCAGCTGAACATTTTCCAGCATGCACAATCGATTAAAACGTGCCAAAATAACTGGAAATGATCGATGAAGTGGCGGGTTTAATTCGGTTTTTTTGGGTTTATTGTGCTTCGGGCTGAGTCGGGCGAAGAAGACAACTTACCCGGGTCGGGTCGGGTTGACCTGACCAACCCGGCAGACCCGGTTTTGAGTAAATACTCAAATTGGGTTCAATTTCAACCGATTTTTTCAAATTAAACACCAAAATTGAATTCCCCATAATATTCCGAACACAAATATATAATTTTCCCCAATTTTTATTGTAATTGAGCCCAAGATTTTCTCATTTTTGTACTCGGGTTAATAGGGTTTTGTTCAATTTGATGTCCTAATGACCTGATTATGCAAAATTGAAGCCAAAATTGAATTACCCACACCTGATTAACCCTAGAAATGATAGTCTCACATTTCGACAATTTCATAATGAGCACGATTCCCAATTTGGGTTCAAAAGTTTTAATTTTCAATCAACTTTTGGGGATTTTTTATTTTTATGTTAAATTGTGCAATTGGACCAACCATTATGCAATTCAAGGTCCCATAATCATTTGTTGTGAAGACACTATGACTTAGAAATGACTAGAAAAACTTTAATTTCATTTTTGGTTCAATTCGGGTTTAATTTTGACCAATTTTGGGAAAAACATATACCCGATTGAGATTTTCTAAAATTGACAATGTATTTATGAAATTGGATTTAAAATAAGACTAATGACTATTTTTATGGAATTTTCTGATTCCATTTGCTATTTTTGTTGATTTTCTCGCCTATTTTGACTAAAAGAAATTAAGGGAAAATGCAGAAAAATGCTAAAAAATTATTGTTTGGTGTAGAAATAGGTTTCTAGGCTTGGCCAAGATTCCTAGCCCTAATTTTGAAATTTTCGAAAATATGAAAAAAATGGAGCAAAAAATTAGGTGTCAATACTCATAAACAATTCTGATGACACGAATGCAACAGCAGAGGCGAGGGCTACGCACGGTTCAGTCTAGAAACGGCACGGGGTGACGACGGCGGCTGGGTCTAAGCTAAACGGCAGCTGTGGACGGCTGGATAGCAAGGAGGGAGAGGCGGACCGGTGTGGGGGTGGCTCGGATGGACAGCGCACAGCCACGACGATCACGGTGGTGGCTTGGGGGCGGCAAAAATAATAGCTGGGGCGGCAAAGGAGGGCTAGACAGTGGCTAGCCGAGAGGGAAGGAAGAGGAGGGAGAGAGGCCGGCGGTTGGGGGAGAAGGGAGAGAGAGAGAGAGCGAGATAAATGAGAGATATTTCTCCCTTTTACAAGCTTGATCTTCAAGCCAAGTCCAAGTCCAAGCTCATCATGAAAATTGCCTCCAAAGTCTTTTCTCATTAATCCTTTTTTGTCCCAAGATCATGAATGCTAGAAGGGCATTTTGGTAATTTCACAAAGTATAAAATATTATACACGTGTATGAGCTAGAATTTTGTACGGGCTCGTATAAATCAAGTTTGGGCTCAAACGGATAAATAATGGACTTGAAAATGCTATTGGGCTCAAACTTGGGCTTGAATTGCTAGGTGGGCTTAGTGGGCTTGCTTGGCTTGCTTAGGCCCAAGTGGCCGAACAACATTGGGCTTGAGGCCCAATGTGCCTTTGTCTGGCCCACTTTCTCGTGGGCTCCAAATTCTCAGCCTGTTAATCATTTTCCAAGCATTTCGAGCAAAACCGATAAATTGGAGGATTAACGACGTCCGATAGCTCTGTCTTGAAATCCTCGAAAGATCGACACCCAATTTCTTACTCTAATTCATGGTCAAAATCGATCGATTCCGACTTTAGTATATCTCAAACTAACGGGTGGCTTTTAGGTGTTACCCGTATCCGACCCGTGGTTGACTTGATAACAATCCACGTTTAAGCTTTCTCAAGTCATGGATAATCTCGGTTGTCATGTAATTACGAGGGGTCAATCATTAGTTCTGAAGTATATGATCATTAGGAATTGGTTTAAGCTCGTTCGCAATCCATACAATGGTCAGGCAGAATCACTCGCGATCCAATTGTAAACTATTGGTGAAACATTTTATAACCGTTCCTTGATCGGTCTATAATGGCTTAAAATTGTCCCTCGTCAATCCTTCTGGTCGACTTGTCAATCCATGGTTGAGTTCTCAGATCGTGCGTATTTAATTCCTTAATAGCCTTTCCTTAATGGATAGTCTCTCATGAGTGATCAATTCAAAGCGAGATTTAACTAACGGTGCATCGATGGATAATCACTTTATTATATTCCGGATAATGTCGAAATTTGACGATGTCATACATCCAATTTCTCAAACGACGTCGAACGGTACAAACATAAGTAAATAATTTCCGAAAACTAGTTTTTTCGTAAAATAAATTGTTCTTAAAATTTGAATAATGTAACCGTAAAATTCCTTCAAGTCAATAACTATGAATCAGAAACCTTGTTCATGTCAGCGGACCAGTCAACTTCACATGGGCGTTTGTATTAGTCAAAAAGTGATTCCATGTGGCAGCATAGGACGTGCATTCCTTTCACTTGAATCGTGGCCACTGGCTAAATTAAAAAAGAATGCAAAGGCAGAATTCAAGGTCAATTAACTGAGAAGTTTATCCGACTGTCCATGGACGAGGGGATCACGGCTCCTACGCCGTAAGGTGTTTTTCGGACATTATACTCTCTACTTGTGAAGGCCATTCCTATTATATTCTTCATTATAAAAAAAATTATTCTCAATTTATCGGTCGAGAAAGATGATTATGAATATTTCATTTTGAATAAAAGTTGATAATTGTCCTGCTTTGATTAGACCTTTCCTATGAAAACAAAGAGCCAATGATTGGTGCTCAGACATTTTATTAGTTGGTGTCTTTAATTATATTCCCGGTTTGCCTTATCAATGTGGAGTAATAGGGGTCTAATCACACTCATGACTTAATTATTGAGTTTGTGCTCGTACATTTATTTTTTGTTAAATGAGATTACTAGTCATGTCACCGTGATGTTTGTTAGTCTTTTTAAAATTTTTTATGAATAATTACAAAGAGGAATAGATTTTTTAAGTTTACATTCCTTTTAGATAATATATATATATATATATATATATATGGAAGGAAATTCTTATCAAATAGTAACTGCTTTAGTTTTTTTTATTAGAGAGGCTCTCATTAGTGAACCTTATTAATTTGGACTATTACCATTTCTGTTCACAATTAGAAGATATAAAACACAGTGGAGGTAGTACCCATCATTAACATATGTCTAGTATAGCGGACACATAAATAGGTTAAATTGTTGAATCTCATTAAATGACAACAGTTACACATGATGTCAACGTATTATTGGGATAACGCACTAGAAGACCAAAAACTTATTGTGTAAGTGTAATTAAATCATAAAATTTTTAAAAGTGCAATCAAGTTACAAAACTAGTTCAATTAGTGCAATCAATTATTTATGTTAAGTCTGCCAATTTGAATGACAAAAAATGAGAAAATCACTTTTTTATTATTTGTTTGAAGTTAGGTGGCACTGATGTTGCACTAACTAGGCACCACGTAAGAAAAGGCAAAAACAATATTTAAAAAGAAAAACCGAAATAGAAGCCAAAAATAAAAAAGAGGAGTCGAACAAAAATGAGAGAGACGCATGCGCAAGAGGAGGGGGATGAGGCCAAAACGGGGTCAAGTGGGGCGTCATTGTCGCCCCATTCAAGACGCGTTTGATTCGGTATTTGAGAAATCCTTTGGCCAAATACAAAGGCTTTTAACCTAAGAGACTTTGTAAAAATGCAAGACTTTTTGGTAAATTATAATTGAAAAGTGTTTTTGAGAAATGCAAGACTGTTTGGTAAATAAATATTTAGAAAGTCCTTTGGTGTGTGATCAGTTAAGTTTTTTAATTTTAATTTTTTTTTAAATTGATACAAATAATGACGGTAACATTTATATATTTACATTGAGAGTCATGTAAAAGAGACATTTTACCAAATTTATAAAAAAAATCACATCAAAGAGGATCTTTCTCAATAGTAAAGAGAGTCATTTCATTATATTAAACACGATCGCATATGTCCCCTAAAAAGAAATATGTTATCCTTAAATATTATAAACATCCTTAACGACTTTGTAAACTCATGGCTATGATCACGTAAACGTGCTATGTTATGAGATGTATTATAATTGGAAGCCCTCGTCTCCTCATTTATATCATCATGGTCAATTAAATATCCATAATCGGGATCCAAATATGCTCTTTCAAAATCCGTATCAGTCACTACCTTTCTTTGTATGTAATTATGCAAAGCCATTGTTGCTATGACAATTTGCACTTGGTTTTCATATGGATAACTCGGCATATTAGTTAGAATCTTCCACTTATTTTTTAATATGCCAAAGGCTCGCTCAATTACTAAGCGTAGCAGGGAATGGGCATAGTTGAACACTTCTCGATAACCCGTAGTTACGACCTCGTTGAAATTTTGGCAAATAATATCTAACTTTTTATGTGGCCCCAAATAACCCATAAGACTTGGATATACGGCATATACAAAATAATATTTACCTTCACAAATATAATACAAATTTAATCAACATGTGCCACATAGATAGATATGGATGTACCTAAACCATTAATTAACGAATCTGGAGAAGGATGGGGAAATTATGCATTACATCTTTCAATGTCTTCATTAAAGATACAGATATCATGAGCTTATCCCTCCCAACTAGCCTAGGCATAGATAAATTCCATGTGAAAATTACATGTGGCTAACACATTTTGAGTCGTCGATCCTTTTCGACCAATAAAACGAATTTGATTGTATGTAGGTACCACCGATGGGATATGTATACTATCAATCGCTCCAATGCAATTTTAAAGCAAAGAACGCAAATATTAAGTGATTTACATTTAGTTTTTCCTTTTTATTGTACAATCATAACATACCTTAAAATATGGATAAAATCATCGGTCTTTCTTAATCTTCTCTAGAACTTCCTTGTATTGCCGATTAGTTGGTTAGATCAAATCTTTTACCATATCACATACTTTATCTAAAACTATGCTAAAGTGCCTACTTATAGTTTCCCTAGAGCATTGAAAGTACTCTTATGCTAACTTGTTACCTACACCATGTCCCAAAATATATAAAAACATACCAAGCATTTACGTGACATCAGCATTTTAAGCATGTGATAGCACCTTATTGGATGAACATCTTTGCCCATGAACTCTCTTAATCATGCACGGCATGTATATGATGTGATCATGCAAAGTTCTTTGCAAAGGTACATTGCATGATAACCAATTGAAGCTTGACTGATTGAGACAAGATCCCGGTATTCATTTTCCTCTTTTTCACGATTTTCCCTTTCAAGAGAGCCATCCATAACTGCTTAAAGTAACAAAATATATAGTTAGAATAAGAGAAATAATGAATAAGCTTGATCATCCATCAAGAGAAACAATATCAACCATTATATATATGCAAACTCAGCCACATAAAGACAACACTAGCTGGGAATAGTTCTCACATTAAAACATTAATAGAAATGCACATGTAATGCAAATTGATATCTCACATAAAAAGAAAGTAGCATATCAAAGAGTTCAAATAAGATGCTAACATTCTAGCTATGGCTTTCTTTAATGTGACATTCTGAATTTCGATCCACTTTTGGGATAAATGAAATGCGTATATTCTTCAATGCACTTGTAGTTAAATCTCGCCTAGAACTTATCATTCTCGAGATACTAACATTTAGGGAATGGCTACCTAGGGAAATGTACGTGGACTTAAGAACTCGACCATGAGTCGACCTTCGGTAACGATCGAGGTTGCCATGACTTGAGTAACCACAGGTCGATACGTGTAAACCCTAAAAAGCCGCCCGTTAGTCAGAGATACACTAAAGTCACATTTGAGTGAACTTAACCGTCATTTGAATCCGAACTTGGATGGCGAATTTCTTAAAGTGTCACGACTAATTTATTTGGATGACGTCACATAAGCGTGGCCAACCTCGAGATTGCCTGGATTTGTCGGAAAGTGAAATTTGGATCGGGTGCGGATTTAAATCAGTATACCTCCCTCTTGGTTTATTTTATTTAGTGTCTATCTAGTCTTTACTTTGATTTTGAAATTCGAAATTTTCGTGGCCCTTGAATCTAGCTTGCCTAACAAGACCAATTGTGAGCCATTGGATTGCACTTTATTGGTATGTTGACTTTGGTCTCTCTCTCTCTCCCCTCCTTTTTTTCCGCTGCCCCACGTTGCCCCCGCGTTGCTTCTGACTTTTGCCTTGCTGCTGCTGACTTCCTCTGCTCCCCCACGTTCCTGCTTCTGTTCTGCTGCTGCTTCTGTTCTGCTGCTGACTTCTACTTGCCGCCGACCTCCACCATGCTTTCGCTTTGCACCGCTGGTTTCCTCTCGCTCCCCACGTTTCGCCTGCCGTTGACGCGACCATATTGTTCTGCGACTTCGCTCACGACTTCTTTCACGTGCCGCGCTTCGCTTTGCCCCCATGCTTTGACGTGTTGCTTCTTCTTCTTCATTTCTCGCTTCGTTTCTCGCTGCACCTTCTCCATTCCAAAGCACCACGCCAGCCCATTTTCCGCTAGAACCAGCCACCATCCCGTCCCTGTTCAGCCCCCATCTCCGCCCGACTCTGCCGTGAGCCGCCGCGAGCCGCCGCCTGTCCGCTGAGGCTGCTGCTTCTTGTTCTGCTTCTTGGCTTCTTCTTGCTGCACCCCCGACCAGCAGCTTTGTCCACCTCTACCAGCCAACCACCTCAGCCGTCCGGCAACCGCTCGCCGTTGTCCAGGTCGCCGGAAATCACCGAGCCACCCGTCCGACTGCCGGAGCAGCTGCTGCTTGCTTGGCTTGGCTTGGCTTTGTTCGGTTTCTTGCTTAGGCATTCTTAGTAAGTGACTTCCTAACCCTTGACTAGGCTAAGGGGTGACTAATAGACATGTTAGGGATGGTTTAAGGGCTATGGATAGTTGGTTTAGTGGCTGGTTGTGCTTGGTTTGCTTGGTGCTGCATGTTGGTTGATTTCCGGTAAGGTTGCTGCTGCGTCGCTGGATTTTACTATTTTTTCTGTGACTTGTGTGGGCCTAATTTGAGGAAGTGTTCTTCATGAAAGTTGTTCATAACATCTTGAAGTTTGACATAATTTAATTTTGGAATTTTGAAAATTATTTGAGGCCATTCGGAAGTCCATCTTTGGACCGAAATTAGTCTGTCGGAAACACTGTTCCTCCAACCTTCGGGTCTGTTCAAATTTTTATAAATTTTTCCAGACCTATTTTCAAAATACTTCCTTCACAAAACATGTTGGGGACATTTGTGGATATAACATATAAAAATTTCAAATCTTTCTAAGGAGATTTGGTTACTTCTTGAAATGCATTTTTAAAGCCGGATGGCCAGTCTGAATGAAATATTTTATGTCCGATTTTGGATGACAAAAATAGGTGGTTCTAGACAGAACTGGATTTTGTGTTCTTCATGAAAAATGTTCACCAAGATGTTTTGTACAACATATCCAAATTTCATAATTTTTGGAATTGGTTTACTATTTATTTCAAACGGATTTCTGTCACTGTGCAACTGCCCAGTTTGGACCAGATTTTGTATATTCTCGGTTTTTCTCTCTCTCGAGAATTATTCGGTGTTATCGTGGCGTTTTGACGGATTTAGTTGACCTTGGGCTAATTTACAAAGATAAGAATTGGCAATGATTGCTGAGGTGTGTGCATGGTCACGACACGTTCCGTCTAGGCGGGGGTTCTAGACGATGCCCGACGGGGGTTCGGATGCCGTCTAGGCGGGGGTTCTAGACGTTGCCGATCGCGGTGGAGGCCGGATCGATGCTCCTTTGTGGAATGCCGTTTGGGCGGGGGTTCCGGACGTTGTCGTCGCCGAAGTAGCGGGACGATGCCTGGTTACGCCAGAAGACCGGCGGGAGTTCTGTGGCCCGAGGGGTCATTAATAATCTAGACTTAATGAGTGCGATTTGCATATGGGAATGCTTTGCCTGAGTTAATTGATGAGCACGTCTGGATTATTAACCATGTTATGCTTGATCATGCCATGAATTGCTTTGCGCATACTTGATGGGCAATTGGCCATGTTATGGTGATATTCTAACGTGCAGGGCTTGTGTATGCGCCAAGGCGAGGTAAGGACGCCTGTGATTGTTTATGGCATGTCGATTGTTTGAATCGCATGTTTAGAATTGTTCAGAGGTACGCTTTGGCCTAAGCGAGGCTTAGGTAGTTGCTTATTGAGAAGTGTTCTCATGGTTGTATAACCAAACCATTTCAGACCCGCAACCGTGATTGATCCGGAGACGCTGCCAGGATACTACGGGGATTGAGAATAGGTCGAGTTACCCCATCTTTTGAGTGCCCATTTTTGTAGAGGAGTTAAGCTTATCAATCACCCGATCCTTTTTATTGTGCGTGGTTCGTAGATAGTGGCCTCGTAGAAGGCTTGCAAATGTATGTGTTGTAATCGATGTTATGTTTATAAAAGTATCTTATTAATGTGTATTCTTTGTCTTTCTACTATCCCGTTGTTTATATGTTGTATGGAGAGTTCGAGGTTGCTTCCGCATGCGTTGCTCGTTAGTGTTTTGATTGGGTCGACGACAAGTCCTGGGATGTCACATGCTTGATGACCCCTGAGGGATGTTACGTGCTCGTTCGGATTCGGGGCGTGACATTTAAACTCATACTTGAGATAGTTGACTTTTAATGCATCACCCTTCAAGGTCATGAAGACTTGACTATTGTCTTTCTTTTCCTTAAAATGGGTGATTGCAAAAAAATGTAACTTTTCATCTTGCACAATCTCGGGTATGGTAACTAGCATTTCTATGAGGTCCTTGTAAGGATCGAATTCCTCATTTGCTTGAGATTCAATAGTGCCAGCTCTCCTTTGTTCAATAGCTAAACAAAGCTTGTTAATTTGCGTTCCAAGCTGCTATGCTATGGTCAATCTCATTTTTTTCTTTCATCGAGTTTGCCTCATTGAAGTCTACGCCGCTCTTTTACAACTCTAAGTTCCAATTGGTTCATTAATGGTTTTACCCATACGACACTCCAAATTTTCATTAGTAGATCATGCATCATCACCGATACCATGTTGTATGGCCTCAACAATATCTTCATCAATACATAAAACCTTGTCTAGGATTCCATGTAATTCTTACGTTAGCAACTTATCTCTGAACATCCTATCTAACAAAACTTCAAGATCAAGATGTATGCCATTCATCCTAAAAATCTTAAGCTTAGGATTGGCCTATTATAATTGAGCATTTGCATAAATTGCATCATTGATGATGAACAAAATACAAAAGTAAAAGAAGAAGTGATGAAAACCTGAATTTTTTTCTCCCTCCATTCATCACTGGCACTAATGGTTTTCTTCCTTAGTTCCCATCCTAGTCTTGTTTCACTATAAAGCAATGTCCTCCATCTTTTTCATTTTTCCTTAAGATTATCACACTTACTCTTCATTTGATTTTCATCATACTTTTTTTTCTATTAGCTCCTCAAAATTGCTAATAATGACTGCCCATCCATCCCTTTTGTTGTTTGTAGGACGATTGCCTTTTTCATTTTGTTCAACGCACAGCTTACAAAAGGTTCGTACATTTTATGAGCTCCAAAATGCATTACTTGCCATGTACTAATAAAGTGACATGAACAGATTTGAGAGGTATGAACCAATTCGAATGAACACATGCATTTCTTTATGCAAATAAGCTATCTCAAAGGCCCTAAGGATTTTCCTTCTTATGATTCGCCTTGTCCTTCTTTTCAGCTAAGTGCATGACATCTCGAGTACCTGCTTTGCATGAATTATTGGGCCTTCTGTTTAACTTCATTTTGCACCAAAAGAGAGAGAGCACTCAAATAATCAAATTTCACCTCACAATCGAAACAAAGAACCTTGTATAATCAAATAATAATCCCTTGACCAGGTCTTATAACGATTTCCCCAACATTTTGTACTCACTTTCAAACTTCTCAGCTCAAAAATCAACAACATAACACACTCAAGCAAGAAATCAAAGAAAACAATATTGAGAGACCACGAAAAGCACAAATCTAAGCAATCAGCAGATCCACCGAAGAGAGAGAGAGAGAGAGAGAGAGAGAGAGAGAGGAACCTGTGGAGAGATAAGAATGAGCAAAGGGAACAGAGTAAATGAGCGAAGGGCATGGGCAGTCGAGCGAAGCGAACAAGTGTCGAGCGAAGCAAAAGGAGTTTAGAGTAGAGAGGTAGAGTTTTATTTTTTAAAAGGGGCAAAAGTGGACTTTTAATAAGATATTAAGGGCAAAAAAGGCAAATACCCAAATACCATTATTTATGGAGTAGCATTCCGAAAAGGGAAAGTGTCACCAATAATCTCTCTATTTTGCTCGAAATTTAAAACCACCTCTCTCTAATTTTTTTTTTCAAAAGATTCTTGTTCTCTTTAAAAAGTGTCATTGTCATCCTCGAGTAAGTCCGGTGTCGGAATTTCTTGACATGAACATAAAAGTATTAAGTAATTATGATGCGGACCCTTTTTTTTTCCTTTTACCAAGCTAAACTGGACCTTGAATTTTATTTTGCACAAATTTCCTCTTTTTTTAACCCGACCTGGTTAAAATGTCGGCCACCCCCTCTCTCCAACCAAAAGAAAAGTACAAAAAATAAAGTCAGACCCATAGAAGTTTACATGCAATTAAATAAACTTAAACGGGTGACCTCTAGTTTCCGACCTCAAAAGCCCCAATCTCTCAACCAACTATGTCAATTTTTGGGGATTATAACATTATTTCTTCCAAGATTCTTTAAATATGTAAATTTGGAATACAAAAAGCTTTTTGCCACTATAAAGAACCGGATTACAATAAATTGTGTATGACTGTCAATATAGGCTCTTTGCTCCTATTCTTATTTTTGCACCGTCTATGCACTGAAATAAAAGTCTGTGCAATCATTTATGTTGCGTAGTTTACAATAACTTCATATAATATATTTATTTGGACAAATTCTTGTCTAGATTCTAATACGCATGGATTAGTCCATCATAATTGTTGATCATGTAGCCCCATATGTTATTTTCACATAATCAACTGTCATGATTGCATTGGGTCATGAACCCAAATCCAAGTAGATAAAAGTTTCTCCTATAATTGACCCTCCCCTAGAAAACCCAAATCCTTTTATGGCAAAACGTTATTTGTTATTTTATGCAACAAACAAGTCTCGGAGAACTTAAGTCAAACAATGTCATTATTATTACCAAAAAACTATAATGTCATAATCGGCTCCTAGATGTCAAAATTGTCCTCGCAAATGCCGTTGGGACTAATTCAATGCGCAACCTGGCACGGTTTGGGTTTGGTTGACTTGGCGTTTTCGGGGTCTCAACACCAATTGCAAATTGCCCATCATTCTTTTGCCATTATTGAGGCTGTGACTATTGATTGACATTCATGAATCTCTCACATCACGAAAAATTGTTGCATTTCATATATCCCCAACACCCGAAAATTCAACGGAAAAGAAATCACTTGCGAGAAATCCGACTGCAACACCCCTTTTTCTATTCAATGTTAGGGCAATTATTTACTGAATTATTTGGAATCAATACGTGACTGAGGAGTTGGAACCAAGACATACTACAATAATGCCTTTGTTTAGTCTCCCAATTACAAACTACACTAGATCCTTTAGGGATAACCTACGTTTCATCAGTTCTCATATATATCTTTTCGCAATGATTTTTCTGGTGACTGCACTTTTCTGTTTCGTTTATATGACTTCCAGCAGAAACGCTACTTCTCGTGGAGTCCATATGCAAGGTAGATTGCTAACATCAGATCATTGGGGTCGGTGAGGTACAAATAGTCCAATTAATCACAAATAGTCCAATTAATCATAAACTTATTGTACGGATGCCAATTCAGTCCTTAACATTCCAATTTAGTCTTAAACTTTAGCGCAAATTTTCATTGTAGTCATTCCGATTAATTTTTGCCGAAAATCGCTGACGTGGTGGCGGTGTGCCATGTAGGATGACCAAGGATGATTGGACCACCACGTAAGTGATTTCTTGCGAAAATTAGCCAGAAGGAATACATTGAAATTTCGAGCAAAAATTTAAGACTAAATTGGCAAAATTGGAAAGTTTAGGACTGAGTTGGCGTATATACAATAAGTATATGACTGACTGGGTAATTTTCCCGATCGGTGAGTAGTGCAGAATAATTTTTAGTTAATTAATCCATACTTTTCGTAGGGGTGTGAGACCTGTATGATAATAAACAGAGGGGGCGTTAGTGTTGATTGTCCCTGCTTGCTCTTCTTTGCCAATCGTATGTAAGTCAAATGGCCAAGTTTGATGCACCTAGGGGACCGGTGGATCCGTTATGCAATTAGACGAACCGATGGGCTCGAAGTCAATGATCTCGGATTGAGCTCAAATTTGATCGGCTGAAGCGAAACGGTGTGCTGATCAATACTCACTGCCGTTGGCTGTGACTAACGATGAATTTTCACGATTTGGGGTCGTTTAGATGGGTTTTTCTATTATTTTAGTATTTTTTATGGGTTAATTTAGTAAAGGGCAGTTTCGTAATTTTGTGTTTTGATGTTTATTAATCCTAGTAGGGTTAGGTTTGGGAACATATAAGCTTGTTTTAGGGTTTCGTTTAAGCAGACTTTGGATATTTTGATTGTTAATTGATTGAGAGAACAGTTTGTTCCTCGTTATCGTTTTGATTTTTCTGTTTAGCCTAATTTCTTTCGCGCTTCGGCATCAAAGTCATTTTAAATTTCCATTTGTCATCAGCATGCTTCTCTATTGACCAGATGCAAAACTCTCACGCTTTATGATATGAAATTCCGACTGTGTATGAATACAAACAGGACAAATGAACGTGCATGTCGGCAGTCTCACTTGGCCCCGTCGCCAATGTTAAAGAATAAGTTATGTAATTCACCATTGACTCATTTTCTAACGTTTTAAGTTTTAAGAAAAATTATTTGTCTAACATGGTATCGGTTGATAGTTAAGGATTCTAATCCTGATACTTTCTCTCAATTTTATCATGCTTGTTCTTCTTGATAATTCGCTTGTTTTTTTGCTTGATTATGTCAACATCCTATCACACGACTTTAAAAAATGTCATGCTAATTTTAAGTTACTCGAGACATATCTACCAAGCGATAGCTCAGACTTAGGCGATATGCAATAAGAGGAGGCATACCAATGTCCAACATCCCCATCTTAGCTATCTCTAATACCACCGTGAACAACCGTATTGGCTCTTAGCTAACACGATATTATCCACTCTGGTCATGACTCAGTTGATACTATTGCGACTTTAAAATACGTTGTGATAATTTGAGATTGCACGAGACTTATTTACTATTGTAATAGCTACTAGAAGAGATTGAAGATATATCTGACATCCAACATCCACCCCAGGTTTTGATACCCCTAAAGGCAGCCTCAACTAGGCTTGCCACTAGCACAATATCGTCGGTTGTGGTCATGTTTGATCCACGCTTACACGACCTTAAAAGACGTGGAATGAGAGACGTATTTGACATCCAACGATGCAGATTTTTTGACCAACTGGGAAACCACTCACCAGAAGAACTGAAGAATTTATCGATCTCGGCCAGTGGCGGTAAAACATATTGTGAAGTCTCCTCAACTTTAACATATTTATGCTTATATCTGTAAATATTTCATGAATATATGTAGTTCTTTTTTGGTCGGAAATGGATATATGTACTTTGACCTGTTATTTTTTTAGTTCTAGCGTCACTAAAGTTTTTAGACAACGAAGAATAGACCTTAAAAAGCTGCAAGTTAAGTAAAAGTGCGGATATCAACCCAATCAACTATTTGAATGCTTAAAATAGAAACCAGAATTACTGAAAATTGAGAGCTCCAGTTCAATATGTGATTATAACTTATACCTCTCATTTGATATAGCTATTCTTGTGCATAACTCCAATTATAAATTTGGATAATTTTTGGATTACTTTATGGTTTCGCAATACTTATGTTCAGGTTATTTCGAGTTAAAATCGTTGAATTATGTCCTAATTTTCAAGGATATTGTCGGGCTCATATGGGAAAATATTATATACACTGAGAACTTATCTTGGTTATAAGTTGTCAAGAGCGAGAAATTACAATTAGCATGTACTTTTTCTGTTACGAGATAAATCACACTATCATGTTGCAAATATTACTATCACTCTTATACAATTACTCTTATCACGATTACAAAGTAGTGAGAACACTACTAAGAGAGTTACAAACGGACATTAGGCATGGTTTTATCAATACAAAGAGATGATAATAACAGAACAAGCTTTTCTCTATTTTTCATCAACCCTTATCAGCTTCTTTGATCCTTTTTATATAGCCATCTTCAATCCATCCGTTGGAGATGCCAGCCGTTGAGAGTTGATTGGAGTTGTCACTGAGGTTTCAATCGCCCATGCAATCCTTTCCTTCGGTCGCTAGCAAGTTTCCCAAGATGGAGTTTGCTAGCATGGTTATATCATAGTACCCCTGACTATTTAACCAAAACTGCCAATGTTGTTGACACATTTCCGGTTCTTCTACTATTGACTCTCAGCTCCTTTGAGGTTTGCCCTGATCCTAGGACCTCGATGCCTAGAGCATAAGTCATCGGTGTTGGGCCAAGGTCTTCGGCTCAAGATCTCGATGGACATTCCCTAATGCTCAGCTTTCGACCTCAGGTTACTTAAAGCTAGGCCTAGGTCCTTGATGTTGGTCCCGTGACCTCAACGTCCAGGCACAATTGTGAGCGCTCTAGCCTAAGTGCTCAACATTCGAACTTGGAAGCTAAGGTTGTACTCAAGAGGTTTTCTAAAGTATATGTTTTATAATTTTATGATAAATACATACAATTACTTCCATGATTTTTTCTAATATAATCATAGGAAAATGAATCTTTTGTTGGAAATGTTTTTCGACAAATTATATTTTTCACGAAACGAACAAAACCTATAAAGATTTGAGCAATATAACATATGCATACTATTTTTGCAAAATCTAGGTTTATCCCCTATCCATATTTTCTGTTTGAATAATTGAAAGGGAATATGAACGATGATAATTGAATCATTCTTTTACTGACAAGAGCGGCTAAGGGTAGCCTAGAAAATAGTGTGCTATTTCCTAAGAGAGAGAGAGAGAGAATGTGTGAATGTCCGAGAAACTAGTGTTGCGTTTTTTTTTGCGATTGATTTTTCTTGTCTTTTGTTATCGTTTTTTTTTTTTTTTTTTTTGGTAAACCAGGGAACCCCCGCACGGCCGACAGCCGGAAGGTAAACCCTGGGGGCGACACGTGCTAGCCACCACACACGTGCACCGGTTAAGTCACCCTGCGGCGCCCGGGATTCGAACACTCAACCTTTTGCGAGAGGAAGAGTGCCCTTTCCAGCAGCGCCACCCAGGCGGGTGGTGTCTTTTGTTATCGTTTGTGACCAATAGGTGGGAAAATCCCACCCATTTTTACTTTTGGGCCTTAGTTCCTTAGGTTCTTTTCTAATAAAAAAATCCATTCTATAAAAATTTTATTTATATTATTATTAGTGCTAACAATACAGGGGTGATTAGGTTGATTGAAAACTTGTTTGAAGATAACAAGACGAACTCTGATAGTAACAGAGAAAGATTGAAAGCTTCAAATGAGCTGTGCTCATAACAAACAATTAAAGGCAATAATGAACCTATAGGAAATATCACACTGTGATTTATGGTGGTTTGGATTTATCTCAAAGCCTACGTCTACTCTCCCAATTAACAATCTTAACACATGCTAGAATTCACTAGTAATTTTCAAAAGAAGTTACAATCAGCACGCACTACTTCTGTTATAAGATAAATCACACTATCACAACGCAAGTACTATTATCACTCTTGTACACTAACTCTTATCTCGATTACAAAGTAATAAGAACACTAAAAAGAGAGTTACAGACAGACAACGGACATAGTTTTATCAATACAGAGAGATGATAATAACAGAACAAGCTTTTCTCTATTTTTCGTCCAACTCTTATCAACTTCTTTAATCCTTTTTATATAGCCATCTACAATCCATCCGTTGGAGATGCTTTTCAGGAGTAAAGAGCCGTTGAGAGTTGATTGGAGCTGTCATTGAGGTCTAGATCGCCCATGCAATCCTTTCCTTCAGGCGATAGCAAGTTTCCCGAGATGGTGTTTGCTAGCACTGTTATCTCATAGTACGTCTGACTATTTGACAAAAACTATCAATGTTGTTGATTCATTTCCAGTTTTTCTGTAATTGGCTCTCAGCCTATTTTCATGACCTTTCCAGAGGTGAATCACCAAGGGAAAAACTAATGGATTACTATGCAGATACAAGTGGTTACTCGTTAATGGATTGCAATGCTGGGACCTAGCACCTATGCTGAGTTTCCCCTAAGGCCAGACCTAGGCTAAGAACTCGGTGCTCGTAACTAGGTCCCTGGCAAGCTCTGCTCGAGTCCTAGAGTCTATCCTCAAGTCTCGACTTGTGCTTTGGTCCCTAGTGGTCGCGCTTGGCTTTCGGTTTCCATGCCTTGATGCCGATGCCCGGGCCGAGGATTCTTGAGGCTGGGACGAAGAATCCAGTGTCCATGCCCCAATCCTTGATGGTCTGGCCTGAGCCCTAGCTCACACGCTAGGGGACCCTAACGACTGAGACTCATCTCCCTTGAGGTTTGGCCCAATCCCAGGACCACGATGCCTAGTGCCTAGGTCATCAATGCTGGGCAAAGGTCTGTGGCTCGACATCTCGACGGACATTCCTTGATCCTCAACTATCGACCTCAGGTTACTCGAAGCTAGGCCTAGGTCCTTGAAGTTGGTCTCGTGACCTCGATGACTAGGCATGATTATGGGTGCTCTAGCCCAAGTGCTCAACACTCAGACTTGGGAGCTAAGGTTGTACACAAGAGGTTTTCTCAAGTATATGTTTCATAATTTTTGACAAATACAGAAAATTACTTTCATGATATTTGCTAAATGCATAAGGAAAATTAAATCATTTATTGGAAATATTTTCTGGCAAATTTCATCTTTCATGAAACGAACAAAGCCTAAAAGGATTTGAGCAATTACATATGCATACTGATTTTTGCAAAATTTAGGTTTATCCGCGATCCATTATTCTGTTTGAAAAAATTGAAGGGGAGTATGAACGACGATAACTGAATCATTTTTTACCGACAAGGGCGGCTGAGGGTGGCATAATTCATCAAAGGCCGAATCCGTTTCTTCTTGAATTACACCGAATTACACCTCGACCTTCCCCTGGTATTTTGTTTGAACCGACCTTTCTTCCTAGTGAAGAAGCCACCGTTGACTTTCTCCTTTTGACTCTTTGCGGGTTCTTCTATCTCCAAGGAGACATCTGCACCAAGTGGACCTCCATAAAAAATTATGCACCTTTCTGCACTCATGCATATATCATGAACGTTGACGATGACTCTCTTATTCCATAGATAATGCAGAAATGTAACACGGATGTCCCAGTTATGTAAAAGACTCATAAAATACTTTGCGATTCTTATACACCAGATAAGTCTAGAGCTTTGATATGCGTAGGTGGCTTTGATTGGATTCTTCAAGTAGAAATTTCTTAACGCCATGACCAACTTCTTGAACCCTAGGTTGACCCTCTCCTATATATCCACCAGCACTCCAACCTCAAGCTCTCGCAACAAGAACAATTTCGTTCCTGTACGAGAATAACAAAAGAGGATGGGCCTTCCTTGTTTAGGCAAAGAAGTCGTGTGTCTTTGTAGTGCTTCATGGCTCAAACTAGCCCGCCTCTGCAGGTCCTTTTGCTTACTCTTTTCTTGCATTTACCGCTTCCTGCTCCTCCGAGTCAACTCCTTTTGCATCCAAGTTTTCTACTTTGTCTTCCTCTCGTTCCTAGGCTTCTGGGTCCTCAAAGACTTAAGGCCGCGGACCAATTCCTTTAGACCCAGGGACTTGGATCTGTTCTTCACCTCCGTCTCCGCGGCAACTGTCTCGAGCATGTCCACGGTGGAGATGGAGGTCTTTTCCAACTCCCAGCTTGTCGTGATGATCATCCTGATGTTCGTTGGAGGGGAGGTCTTCACTTCCCTCGTCGGGCTTCACTTTACGAAATCGAAGCTCCGACGGCTCATCAAAACCGAAGAAAAAGTCGCCTCCATCAATGGCAATCTCTTCCCTTCAAACCCAACAAACGACATTGCTGACCACATAGAGTTAAGCGTAACAACAAATTTAGATTGCTCGATCTCACAAGTAGACCCTCAATTGTACAGATCACGAGACGAGTCCATAGGTCTTGACTATTTGAAATATTGTTCGGTTAGGTTTTTGTGTTTTGTAGTGTTAGGTTACCTTCTGGTCATCAATGTTCTCGGAGTCGCCGCAGTTTCACTCTATATGGCACTTGTTTCCAGTGCGGGAGATGTGCTAAAGAAGAAGGGTCTTAAAATGGTGACCTTTTCCGTCTTCACCGTCGTGTCTACCTTTGCTAGTTGCGGGTTTGTCCCGACGAACGAAAACATGATGGTCTTCTACAAAAACTCCGGCCTCCTCCTGATTCTCATCCCTCAAGTCCTTCTCGGGAACACGCTGTTCCCGTCGACCTTACGGTTCACGATTTGGCTCATGGGGAGATTCGGGGCCAAAGCGGAAATCAAATACTTGTTGAGCAGGACAAGTGACGTTGGTTACAAGCACTTGCTTCCGAGCCTCTACTCATCGCTACTGGTGCTCACGGTGTTGGGGTTTATTGGTGTCCAGTTTATAATGTTTTGCTTGATGCAGTGGGATTCGGAGGTGTTGAATGGACTGAGCACGTACGAGAAAATCGTGGGCGTGCTCTTTCAGTGCGTGAACAGCAGACATACGGGCGAGACGATCGTCGATCTGTCCCAAGTTGCTCCTGCCATCTTGGTGGTATTCGTCGTCATGATGTTAGTCTCTCTCTCTCTATCTCTCTCTCTTATCTTACCTAGCCATTCACGAATAAAAAATTCGGCTGGAAATTTGGAAAAGAATAATAAAGGAATGGACCATAGTTTCTCACCTCACTATTCACCTCAACATGGGCGTCTAGGGATGCGAAACATCATTCAATTTAATTCTTGACATGTGGCACATTGTCTTGAAAAGTAAGTAAATGGTTTGGACGTATTTGAAAATGACTGCCTCACGATCTCAAAGACGTCTTCCCTTATTTGTGAGGATTTCCATCTGACTTTTAACATAGATTTGACTCGTTCTTAAATTACTAAAATATTGACTCTTAAGGAAGTTTACTAATATAATTGCATTATTGAAGGATGAATAATCTGAAGCATTATTCTGCGGCATTATTGAGGCCTCTTCTGTGCATTTGGAGCGCTGTCTAAGGTTTTCATGTTCACACGTGATAGGTCAAGTCATTTCTGTCACTTAGTCACAATTCGTATTCGAATTAGATACGGTGATGTCGATGGTTGTCCAAATTCGACGTTATAAGAAAGTGCAGATTGGTTATGTATTTCGCGTTGAAAACTCTCTTACGGTTGAGTATTCAAAACACCAAAAGCTCCAAGTCACGAGTTTTCTCAAAACCGTGCCCTCTGTTTTCATCGTGGATGTCCTTTCTAGACAGCACTATTCGAATTTTCTAGTGATTTAACTTTCAAAACATCCATTAAACATAATACGAGAACAATTAGCATATGGCTGGAGAGTTATAAATCCTTAATACAATCCGATTAGAACTCTGTAACTAGCATAAATAACCCGCATCTACCTTGTAAATGCATATTATCAAACCTCCCACAACACCTGATGTAACCACCATTACGTGATCTTTGTCCATTAAAAACACTTTGATGTGTATGATCTTCAGGTACCTTCCGCCGTATACGTCCTTTCTACCAGCGAAAGGTGGTGAGAGGCTCCCGGGAAACAGCAAAAGAAGAGAGCCGAGAAAGAGTTACAAGCAACTGTTGGAGAATCTCAAATTCTCACAGCTGTCCTACCTGGCCGTCTTTATCGTCATGGTCTGCATCACAGAGAGGAAAAAGATGAAGGAAGATCCCCTCAATTTCAATGTGTTGAACATCGTGGTCGAAGTGATAAGGTAAGCATCTTTGTTTCCCTCCTCTCCTTTTAGTCCCATCTTGTTGTTTAAATGGGGATAACCATATTCATAGATAGTCATAAAGAAATAATACTAGGTATGAAATGATATATAAATTCCATCACTGCAATATTCCATAAGTTTCAAGACTTTTTGTGTATCTAATCAAATAAACGTTAATATTTAAAAATTAAAGATTTAAATTTATAAAAGGGTAACGGGACAACCGAATTTTATAATTAGGATTGTTTTTTTCAATAGGGTGGATGCTATTGCTTATCACTAGTTGAGTATTCTTAGTGCTTACAAAGCGCCATCACTCATTACCACCTCCTCAAATTCCTTGCACAAACTCCATGAAAGGAAAATTATCCAAAAAGTACTAAAACTATTGTATAGTAACCAATTCAGTCATAAATATTTCATTATGCAAATTAAGTTCTAAACCTTTTAATGTTTAGCTAATTTAGTCCTAAATCTTTTAATGATTTGCCAATTTAGACCGGAAATCGCTAACGTTGCGGTCTAGTTAGCGCTGGATGACACTAAAGTGGATAATTTTTGTAATTTTTTTATATGTATAATTTTTCTTTTTTCTTCTTTCCTCTATCAGTCATTGCTGGCCTCCCTTTGCCTGGCCCTCGTAGGTCTCAGGTGAGGGCGACCCTCACTAGGGTCCCCTCGTAGGTCTTGGGCGAAGGTGACCCTCACTAGGGGCCTACAAGGACGGTCGTTGCTTGAGGCTGGCGGGGACGTCAAGGCCTTGGCCGGTGGAAGGAAAAATGGAAAAGTGAAAAAAGAAAAGGAAAATAAAGAAAATAAAGAAAAAAAATAAAATTTTCAGAAAATTAATAAAAATTGCGAAAAATGTCCACGTTAGCACCGCCTTGCCATGTAGGATGGCCGGAGTTAAGTAGACCACAATGTTAGCGATTTTTGGCCAAAATAAGCTAAAAGGGCTAAATTGGCAATTATCAAAATGTTTAGGACTAAATTGGCAAATGGTCAACAGATTTATGATTAAATTGAAAAATTAAAATGTTTAGAACTGAATTGATCAACGTATGATCGATTTAAAACTTTTTAAACAATTTTCCCCATGCAAGTGGTCCATCTCTTGCCCATGTTCCGTGGGCACCGCTCCGGACATCGCACTCTCCCATTCTAAGCCACTCTAGGCACGTGAATGGACGTTTCCTCAAACGTGCTTGACCGTTTGCTTGAGTCAAACATTTGGATAATAAGTTTCCACGAGAATGAAATATAATGCAGACATTTAGTTGTCCGTTAGACGTTTCCACGTGATTTTCATTGGTGGTGGTAAATTCACAGGTAAAATGCATTCGAGTTGTAAAAGTGATGGGCACATACCAAAACATGAACAAACCAGTGTAATGAAGTCATGATTTTTGAAATTGTAGTGCATACGGGAATGTGGGTTTCTCGATGGGTTACAGTTGTGAACAACAACTAAGGCCGATTGAAGGCTGCGAGGACAAGTGGTATGGATTCTCCGGGAAATGGAGCGATCAGGGCAAAATCATCCTCATCGTCGTCATGATTTTCGGAAGATTAAAGAAGTTTAACATGCAGGGTGGCCGAGCTTGGATACTCATGTGAGAGAGACAAAAAGACCTCTTCACGCCCCACGGGCAAGCAAATGGAACATCACTAGGTCTAGAGACCAGGGCAAAATCATTCTCATTGTCTTCATGATTTTGCTCCTTCAACTCTTTTTTTTTTGGTCTTGTCCAGTACACAAGGTGTTCTAACTGTGAAAAATTTACATGCCACAAAGTTGAAGCATCACTAGGCTTAGAGACCACGATGTAGATATCCCGTGCCAATATATCGCATGCAAGACTTGATCATAATTGAAAATTCTTGAGCTTTTTACTAATATCTTTTTGAGTTATCGCAATGTGCACTGAAGGTGGAGTTCGGATTCCACCGTTGGGGCACTATATATGGAAATTCCTCGTGGTGTTGCTATAGGTACCACAAAAATGTGACAAAACTGATGCTGCCCATATATGTAAAATCCAACGGCTCGATATACGGTTACCAAAAATAATACGACGGAAGAAAACAATAGCATGGAATATATCACAGTGAGCATAAGTGTGACCTATTTATAGTTAGGTGTAATTTCATGTGTAACTTAGTGGTACATTCAATTCGAAATCGATGATGTTTGGGAACTCATACCTCGTCCTGAGGACCATCCTGTCATCAAAACAAAACGGGTATTCATAAATAAGCTAGATGACAAAGGTAAATTGGTCTCAAAAAGTTATTCTAGGAGGAAGGTATAGATTATGATGAAACCTACGATTCTATTGTAGATTAGAGGTAATCGAATTACTATTAGCCTATACTTGATTTTATGATTTCTAGTTGTGATATTCCGTATTTCGGCTCATTTTTGGGATTTATAAAATGAGTATTTCGTCAGTGTGCTTATAGTGAAATCTCGCCTGGAACTGATAACTCTTGGGTTATTTTTTTTTAATTAGAGATTTCACTAGAATCGCACTCGATCGAATTTGGCCGTTATTTAGAGCCCGAACTTTGGTGTCGAATATCTCGGAGTTTCGTGATGAATTTAATTGGACAGTGTCGATATTATTGTGGCTAGCGTCGATATTGCCCGGGATTGGTGAAAAGTGAAGTTTTGACTGGGTACGGATTTAGACTAGTAGACCTCCCTCGTAGTGTGTTTTATTTAGTATCTTTTGGCCTTTTTCTTAATTTATAATTAGGGATTTTCGTGGACCGTCGGATCGATGGATCGCACTTGAGTGCTTTATTTGACTTTCACTTTCTCTCTCTCTCTCTCTCTCCCCCTGCCCGCGCACGTTTTCCCCCGGACATGTCCACTCACCCCCTCTGCATGGAAGACTTTTCCCTCTCTCTCTCTTCCTTTTTCTCATCTTCTTCTTCTTCTTCCATTTCTCTTCTTCGGCCGTGGCTCCTGCTTCTTCTCACCCGCTCACCTCCCTCTCACCGCCCAGCCACCGCACGCCGTTTGACCCGCCGCCGCACACCGCCTTCTCGCCAACGAGCTGCCACCACCTCGGCTCCACCCAAACCGAGCCGCGCCACTGCCCGTCGCCTCGCGACCGCCCGTCGCCGGTCCACCCAAGCCACAGCGAGTGCTGCCCTCTGCCCGGACCAGCTGCCACCGTCGTGCACCTACGTTGCCACGCGTCCCACCACCGCACGCAGCTCGCAGGGCCGGTGTTCATCCGGCCGCTTTTCCCCCTGGCTGACTGCCCTCTTCTCCTTCTTTCTTGCCGCGCGAGCACCAGCTCGCCGCCGCGTTTGCCGCGGCCCGGTACTACCTAGCCGTCAGTTAGCCCGTCCTGCCTCGCCGCACCGCCTCCGACCGTCGCCAGCCCTACCGTTTCCGCCACCCGACTCCCCTTCCCCTGTTCTGGCTTCCCTTCCCCTGTTTCGCCAGCCAGCTGTCGCCGCGCCCGACCGACCGATCACCGCCGTCGCTGCTGGCCACCTCCGCCTTCGCTGCTACCACCCAGCTCCCCCCCTCAGCCACCGTTGCCGCTGCTGTTCCGGCGAGACCTTCCTCTGCCGCTCCATCCCTTATTCCGCTCCTCCCCTATACTGTTCCCGTCGCCCCTGCCGTCCCTTCGGCAACGACGCGGCTGCTGCTACCTCTATCCGGGCCGTTGGCTCGCCATCGCCACCCTTGCTAGCAGCTTACCATCGCTGCTCAGCCAGTCCAGTCAAGGTGCTAGCCGCACGAGCCGCCGCCTCACTGTCGCCGCCGTGAACCGCCGATTGCCCGCTGAGTCGCTGTTGTGCCGACGTCGCTGTTGCTCCGTTCCGGCAGTCTTGCTGCCTTCCACTCTTGACCATTCTTGCTTAGGCCTGAGGTAAGCGACACCCTAAACCTTGTCTAGGACTTTGGGTATTTGTTAGACTTGTTTAGGGGTTGTTAGTGCGGGATTTGCGGCTGATTAGGGGCTGATTGGGGATGAATTGTTGACCGTTTAGCGCTAATTGGTGGCTGAGTTGTGGGCTGGCTCGGGGCGAGCGAATGGGTCGGAGTATGGGCTGAATTGAGATGGTTTATGGCTGATTTTTGTGGTTGGATTGGAGGTCATTAGTGCTGGAATTTATGCTGAGATCGTCGGTCGTTCGTGCATGATTTAATGGTCGTTTGATGGTAGTTCGTGTTGATGATTCATGATGGGGATAACGCGCCTATTGTGAGTTGTGGCTTAGTGTGATTGTATAAGGGGCCGTTGATGCTAGAATATCAATTTAGTGTGTGATTGTCCCGTGTGGTCCAATGCTTGAAGTGTGTTCATATGTGGTGAATTAATGGTTGATTGTGATCACTCAATGGTGATCGTAAGTGTTTGTTGAAATGCAACGTGAATTGGTGGAACCGTGGCCTTTTTTTGGCGTAAGTATGGCGAATTGTGTTGTGGTCGTTTGGAAATGGTTGTGTGATATTTGATTCTGTGAAAGACGTGAAATTGATTGAATTAAGTGGCGTGTGTGTTTGCTTGAAAAGCCCGGATTGATCGAAAGGCTGCCAACCTGAGGCGTGGTTACGCGGGTGTGGCAAGAAAGGCAAGAAAAGACCCGAGGCGTGTTCACGCGGGTCATTGGAGAAAGTTGGGCCTGAGGCGTGTTGACGCGGGCTGTGAGAATGGGCCTAAGGCGTGTTGACGCGGGCTGTGAGAAAGGACCCGAGGCATGTTTACGCGGGTCGTGGATAGT
This sequence comes from Syzygium oleosum, assembly GCF_021117445.2. Taxonomy (NCBI): domain Eukaryota; kingdom Viridiplantae; phylum Streptophyta; class Magnoliopsida; order Myrtales; family Myrtaceae; genus Syzygium; species Syzygium oleosum. Next base: position 305,068 of record NW_026607500.1, on the reverse strand, counting down.
TGAATGGACATGCATGTGGAATGTGCTTGATTGAAGTGGATGAATGCACGTGTATTTGGCGCTCGGGTGATTGTGATATGTGCTTGTGCTATTATTGCATTATAGTGTTTGACTAATATGTAGAGTTGGCGTGTGATTGGAGGCGAGGTAAGTATGTCTATGTGAATTCCAATTTGTCGATGGTTAGATTGCATGTTGAGACTTGTCTGGGTATGCATTGGCCTAGGTGGGGTTTAGGTTGTCTGCTTATTGAGATTTATCTCATTCCCGTTGTTAAACATGTTCAGGCTTAGAGTGACGAATAGTCATCATGCGCGGTTCGGGGACCTGGAGTGGTTTTGGACATTGATGCTTCACCCCTTTTTGGATGCCCCTTTTTAATAGTGAAGTTAGGCTACCCAACAACCGCCCTTTTTATGATCATGGTTCGATGTTAGTAGCCTGGTTTAAGGTGGTGTAAGCGTGAAGGTTGTAAGTTTTATTAAATGTATCCTTGTTTTGAGTACGTGCTTTTCAGCTACCCCTCCTTGAATGTTTCTTGTGTGGGTTGTTTAAATTTCGCTTCCGCTTGCGTACGACTTTGGGTGTTTCGTTTGGGTCGGCGACGCGTCCTGGGACGTCGCGTTCAATACGACCGTCAAAGGGGTGTCGCGAGCCCGTTGGTGGTTCGGGGCGTGACACTAGTTCTATCTAATGAAAGTGAAATGTGTATTTCTGAATGGCTACATTGAAGAGCAAGTCTTTGTAGAGCAACCACCGGGATTCGAAGGTCCAAGTAGGATCAACGACATGTGCCAGCTCAAGAAAGCACTTTATGAACTCAAAAAAGCTTCGAGAGCATGGTATGAAAGGCTAAATACTTTTCTTGTTGATCATGGGTCTGAGAAAGGTAAAGTTGACACGACTTTGTTCATAAAGAGAAAAGATGATAATATTCAGTTGATTTAAATATATGTTGACGATATCATCTTTGGATCTACTAATGAGCTACTTTGTAAAGGAATTTTCCAATATCATGAAAAACAAATTTGAAATGAGCACAACGACAAAATTAAACTTCTTCCTCAATTTACAAGTCAAACACACCAAAGTTGGCACTTTCACTTTCCAAGAAAAATATGCCGAGGATTAGTTGAGAAGTTTGGGATGGAAAGTTGCAAAAAAATTGATACATCAATGGCACCATCAACCAAACTTGACAATAATGAGAAATGTATGTTCTTGATATACTGCATAGATTATCATTTTTTTTTCTACAAGAAAAAGTAGGTAGTATGAGAATCTATCCATCCAAAGTTTCACAATTTTTTTAAGAATAGAATCAGCAAAAGTAAATTTCGCTAACAACAACATCTGCTCATATCAAGCCTACAAACTGTGCTATTTTCAATGGTCAGAAAATTCTACTCTATGCATTCAAATCACAAGTTGTTAGAGATATATCAAAATGCTTGGTTGAATAGTTTCCTATGAAAGGTTAAATAGTTACTTATTTGAAATGTTTAAAATGCTTATAGATACTACTCTTATTTATTCAAAAGCAATGACATGATATTTGACTTGAGATATTATACAATTAACAGCAATTTGTGTAAGAAATTTGTTGAGTTTATGCATATTAAAATTGAGACGAGCATGATTGAGGAACTCAAATATCATTCTCGAATATCAAAGAGCAAATAATGATGAGGTTGTTGGTTTTGAAAAGAAAATAGAAGCACAACCGTCTCTTCAGCATCTCAACACTGTGATAGCAGTACTGGAAGTAGTGACAGGAGCTGATGTGGAAGATGTTGCTAATGGTGAAAAAATTTTGAACTCCGATGAAAGCTATTCGCAAGAACTATAATGATCTTTGACCAAAAAAAATAAGAACTATAATGATGATAGAGGGAGGAGACCAAAAGGTTGAAGATCAAAAAGAAGAAAGTATAAATGGAGTATTATTAGCATAGACAGCATCAAGTTGTGTAACCTAATTATTGAAGATGTATCTCTTAAGGGGCTCAACCACAACTTAATTAACGTCAGCCAACTATGTGATAAAGGCTATAAAATCAGTTTTGAGGATGGTAAATATGCTGGAGCAAGTAAAACTAGATCTCAATCATATACGGGAGAAGATATGATGATATCTATTTGCTTGATGTTTGTGAAGTTGTTCAATGCCTTGTATCTATTAAGGATGAGAAAAAACTATGGCATAGAAAGCTTGGTCATATTAGCATAAAGCAAGTTGCTAAATTATTTGCTAAGGAATTATTGCATGAATTGCCTAAGTTAAAGTATGAATATCAAATTGTGCAATGCATGCTCGTTGGGAGCAAGTAAAGAGCTCCTTCAAGTGGATAAACGCTGTTGCTACTAAACAAGTCTTACATCTGATACAAATGGACATGTTTGACCAACAAGGAACCCTAGCCTCAGTGGTAAAAGGTATTGTTTGGTGATCATGGATTACTATTCAAGGTTTGAGGATATATTGAAAGGAGCACAAGCTACTGAAGAAGAGGAAAAGAAAGAAAGAGCAACAAGAGGAACAGATCACTAAAGAAGGTGAACAAAGCCAACTCCCCATAGATACTGAAGTAATATAGCAAGCACTTAAACGCTTAAACCTGAAAATATCATCACTGACCCTGAAGAAATAACCACTGAATCAGGAGATGCACCTATCGAGACCAAGGAGGTGTAAGTCGAGAAAAGGAAAAATGATGATGACAACTGGCTTGATCTGACCTTCTTTTGCACCCTACAAGAAGAAGTCTATCCTGATGTTGTAGAAATGTTCTAAGCAAATCTACATTATCCTGATCGAGCTAGCTTCATCTTCTCCTTTGAGAACTATCACTGCTAAAGAACTGGTTGAAATCATCAATGTCTCTTTCTATTCCTTCAAGAAAAACCCAAACAAAATTTGACATTTACCATACGAAGATCTCATCACCCTTATCCGCATGTAAAAGGCATCAGCATTTCGGACGTTTCCAAGACCAAAAGGATGGTCAAACTTGAAATCGGCAAAGATCTTAAGAAAATGATGCTGCAGATGACACTCGAAAGATGGGTAAATACGTTGAATGAAATTGTCCCATTTGGACACAGTGATGATGAGGCCGGTAGAGTTAACTTAAGGAATGACTCAACGAAGGAGTCGAAAAGGAAAGAAAAAACGGAGGCAAAAGCACCTATGTTTGTCCAAAATTATAAAACCACTCACTCTCGCTCGGAAAGATCACAATCTCAAGGGGAAACTCAGATTGAGGAAAAACCTACCTACGCGCAACTTCACTAGGAAGTGCATGTATTCTTGTCATGGTCAACTTCGTTCGAAAGTATCAAGTCATTCCTTGAAAATTATTAGTACGTGGAAACTCAGAAATTTGCTCATATGCAAATTTTTGAAATAATCTTAACCTTTTGAGAAGATCTTTATATTCCCTTTGTAATATCATGCTGTTATTGTGATGAAAACGGAGAGTTAGAATGATTATATGCATCTTTATTTCTTGACATACATTTTTTGATGCAATTGATGTTTATTCTATAAAACATAAGCGATATAAAGACACCACAAGTGTCACAACTTTTGTATAGCACTCATTTGATTGTCATTACTTTTTTTTGGTCCACTTGAGTCTAAAAAACATTTACTTAAATGCCATAAATTTCAATTGATCACTTGAGTGCCATTAATTTATTCAGCCAAGTGCCAAAAATTCAACGTGGCATGACACTTGTGGTGAACATTTTTAGAAATTTATAATAGTCAAGTGATTGATTGAAAAGTTATATGGCACTCAAGTTATCTGAAAAAAAGTTATGACATTTAAGTGAGCATCGTATGAAAGTTATGACACTTGGTGTCCTTTTCCTGAACATAAGTTATATTGTACATCTTTTTTGTTCACCTAAGCGTGTTGAACATGTTCTTTATGGAAAATTGTATTTCATGCCTAATATTTTCGGTGAAATTGTATGAAGATGAGCTGAATTGCAAATTTTTCTACTTAATTTCCTTTACATTATTAGTGCCTTTTTTTTTTTATCATGACAAAAAGTGGGGAGGTTTGATGAAATATGAATGTGTTTGGAGGACTATTATTTCACACGATGAATGTTTATTCCTATTTAAAACTCATGTGATCAAGTAACTTGAAGCATGAGCTTTTGATAATTGTTATTATTTTGCTTATATTGTTTCTACTTGCTATCTCATGATTATATTCATTGAATATCATGATATTTAGAGATTGCATTATGTGTTTATTATGCCTTGAACTAGCTTCCTATTTTTGGCAAGATAAACTTTTCACATGTTGAGGCTAACAATACAACCTAGTGTAGCGACCGTCCCGCGAGGTGCACCATCTAAGGGTTGGCCAACGGATTACTAAGTTTAAACCTAGCTTGGGCTCTCCCAAGTCCATACCCATAAGCGACTTATGATTCAAGTTATTAATATGCAATTCAATTTCACTTAGGAGTCGTTACTAATAAGTTTTTTGTGGGTCGATTAGAAACCCAGGTAAAGTATCGGGAGAATTACTTTACTCCTACGAACTAGAGATTATGGATTCAGGGACTTAATTACGCTAGATTATTCAAGCGCCCCTTTTGTACCTTATTTCTTTTATTTCAAAAAATATTTTGTAGGTAGCTTAAATTGATATTAACCTATCCACTAACACGTGAGATGATCTTGTGGGTGCGCAACCATCAATATAACACTCAATAATCAAAGCAGTAAATTACTTGTTAAGACAAAGGGTTGCATTTACTCACCTCGATGCAAAACAATATGTAGCAATAATAGTTAGAAACGCATATTCGTCCTAAACATGGTTTCTAATTATTTAGCAATTCCAATAATTCTTTTTTGGTTTTCTGTTATTTTAAAATGAAAACTAAACTATATGTCATGCGAAGTTAATTAAATGAACATCATATGTACACTATATGACATACACACGATATTTTTGGTATTTTTATTAAATTCGTAATTAATGAATAATGAAATGGAATTATCTTGATTAAATTATTATCCAAATCATCTTAAGAATTAAACTAGGCTAAATCCTAATTTAAATTGGAATCCTATCTTAATTAGATAAACCCTATCTTAGCATGCAATCTATGTGGAAAAGGAAATATTCTAAACTCCATTTTAATTTATTTTAAAATCTTATCTAAACATGCAATCTAGTTTAAACATGTAAAACTATCTATTAAAACCTACTCAAATATTATCTAATATATACCAAATCCTATCCAATCTTTTTTGAGATTCTTTTATAAGGATAAAACATAACAAAATGAAATCAAATTAAATCAAAACAAGGAATCAAATCAAAATCAGAGATAACATCCAATCACCTAAGATATTATCCATATCCATTCAAATTTGGAAAGAAATAAAATCGGCGAATCGTATCCTACAGCATGAGGATCGGATTGGCCGATTTTTCGTGCGATCACGAATTATATTCGGGCATGAGATTGGATTGTTAACCATGTGGACGTTGGGAAATTAGGATTTTTTCCTAATTTAAAGGATACTTGAAAATTTATGGATATGGCCTATCATTCAAAGATTTGATTAAGATCACAATAATTCAAATATGGCAACGAAGAATTTGAAAATCAAACTAGATAAGATTCTTACCTAATTTGAAATATTGCGCAGATTGGACGGCGGATCACGGATCGTGGCCGGCGATGAGGTTCACGGCAAAGCTAGCTAGCAGTGTGCTTGACGATGTAACCAATGTGGTGGCTGGTTCACAAATGGTGACATAGTGCATGCTTGGGAGGCTGGCTAGCCGAGAGTGGCAGGGATGGCTCGGCGTAGGATTGGCGCTGGAAACTTGCAAAAATAGAACAAAATGAGCATGACAATAGCTCTATCGTCGCGAGCTAGTGCAAGAAGGAGAGATCGAGGATTAGCTGGCCATCGGCGTGGTGGAGACCAGTAGCTTGCGGTGTCGTCGGAGTTCAGGTTAGGGAGCATTGCGGATCTACAGGCTAGAAAAGCAAAGGTGTAGCTGGGACTCCTTCAATCAGCAGCAGGTTGAGAGCAGAACAGGAGCTCATTGTGGCAAAGGGGGTAGTGCGGCAAGATCACAAGCAGCAGTATCGCTGATGGATCTTAGCCGGGGAAGTGGTAGCTCGTTAGTTGGTGTCGCGGCTAGGCATAGTGAGGAAGCAAGGTGCAGCAGCAGCGTCAGTGTGGCAGCTTGGCCAAACATAGGAGGAATTGGCATCGGAGGGGGTGTCGCACGGCCGCAAGAGTACTTGGCCGTGTGCTTCTCTCTCTCTCTCTCTCTCCCTCCCTTTACCCCTTGCGTGTACCTCTCGTGTGTGAATAATGAATTGTTGACCCCGAATTATGAGGTGTAAGTTTGTTTATATAGAGTTTAGCCTAGGTTAATTGGCCAGGCTTTGACATCCGGCCTTTCCGGAATAACGGGCTCAATTAACTTAGGGCCTTCATCTAGTTAGACTCTTGATGGACTAAAGTTTAATTGAGTTGGGCTCAATATGGCCCGTCTCTCCTTTGATTTTCGGGCAAGGCATCAAGGGCTGGCCAAATTGCTGGCCAAATTGCTACTTATGGGATCAATATTGACAGGCTTTAACCTAGGACTTATTCTAATTAAACTCAAAGCTTGTTAACATTACAAGCTAAACCCAACTCAATTAAAGCTCAAATTTTCTAGTTTTGGACTTCAATTTTTCGGCCTCCTCCCCCTTACCTATGCTAGCCGAATTTCACTTGTTGTGCGGGCCAAACCGCTCGACTAATTTAGGTCCGTTCGTCATCGCCGATCCAATACAAGTGTAATTGATGAGTTAAGTTATATGCTATGCAATTTTAATATATTTGTTTAATGGTTAAAAATTAATCCCTAATTTTTGTGCAATTAACACCTAAATGGTTAGGCAAAATTTAGATGTCAACAACTGCCACTTTTTAAAGGTGAGCTCACAGAGGTGACATTCAAAGACCAAATGATACCTAAAATTTTTCCATTGTTGATGTAATGAATGTTATTTTTGCCGGGAGTGTAAGTCCCATTTTCAATGCAATAAAATGATGCATGCTAACACAAATGGTAAAGAACATACCTGGCGTTACCTACCTTGTGGGGTAGAGCTCGAGGTATGGATAGCTAGTTTAGTATTTGGATTTTGCTTCAGACGCATAATAGTGCGTAACTATTTCTACGAGATTGCTTGTTTAGTACTCGACCTTTCTCGGATCCATAACAAGGCTTAGGGGTTGCCTATGTAGTATCCAACCTTTCTTGGATGCACGACAGGGCAATAAGGAGCGCCTTTCTTTGGACAAGGCATTATGATGGTAGCCTGTTAGTACCTAGACCATTCACGCGACATGACAATATGAATGCTTGTTAAGTACTTGAACTTTTCTTTGGACAACAGGGTGAAAATAAACAACATGTTTAACCAAACCTTTCTCAGACACATGACAAGGTCAACCACGGATGCCTGTCAAGTGTCTAACCTTTCTTAGACATAATAATGTGCCCGAACCTTACTACGAACGTATAACAAGGCAATAAAATTTCTTAAAGGGGAATACCGGGACCTCCACTTAGATAATTCCGGGGTTAAAAAACTCTGGGGACAACTCGAACCAATCGAATATTGGTGTAACAATAGAGAACACCTAGATAGTCACAGGTACCCAAACAGGATAGAATGCTTGGTGTAACAATAGAGAACACCTTTACGACATTACCAATCTAAGAGGTCTTTATCAGGATCGTAATGTAGGCTAGGTCAATGGCTAAACAAAGGGAACTTCTCAAGTCAAGGCTTATGAAAAAAGTATTCTACAATTTGCTCTAAGTTTACAAGTCAAGAAACCTACAAAATGAGAAAGAAATAGTCTTGCTCGCACTTATTCAAGCAATGCTTGTGAACATTTGAATTCTATGTTAATTCAAGTGCCCTATGTCGCACCGCGCCTTTTCCGTGCGCCTATGGAGGTATTGGGATTTTGTTAGTGGGGTTAGTAAAATCTGATCATGTTCTCTCTCTCCCTCATTCTCTCTTGCTCTCCCTCTCTTCTCCTTTGTCTCTCCATTTTCGGCTGAAGCTCTCTCTCCCCCTCACCTTGCCCGACCAGCAGCTGTTCTAGCCACCGCCAGCCACCGTGACATCGTCGGAGGCCCGTCGGAACAGTCGCCGGCGCCACTGCTTCACCGCCGCCGCCGCTTCACCACCACCGCCACCTCTCTCTTTCCTTCTCTTTACTCACCAATTTCGGACACCATCGAAGCCAACACCAACCCTCACCGTGACCACCAGCTTGTGCTCGCCTCAGCCGTGGACTGCCGTGATTGGAGCCGCTGCCGTTCTTCCCATCCGGCCGCCGGAACAGCAGCTGCTGGACTTGGCTTTGCTTGATTGATCTTGCTGATCTTAAGCTTAGGCTCCTAGTAAGTACTTCCTAAGCTTTGACTAGGATAATGGGTTAACAATGGCATATTTAGGGGCTGATTAAGGGTTGATTAGAGTTGGTTTGATGGCTGGTTGTGCTTGGTTGATGATTGATTGTTGCTGGATTAGTTCTCGGGTTGATTGCAGAGGTGCCTTGTTATTTGGTTATTTTTGTCGAGATCAGTGTGGGCCGAATTGGAGGTATTCTCATGAAAGTTGTCCCTAACATCTTGAAGTATGTCATATATTAAATTTGAAATTTTTGGAGACCTTTTTGGGGTATTCAGAAGTCCATTTTCGGACCGTTACAACTCTGCCGGATTTATTGTTCACCCGACTGACGTGTCTTTCTCAATTTTTATAAAATTTTCCAGACCTCTTTTCAACAAACCTCCTTCATGAAAGTTGTCAAGGACACTTGTTTATATGACATATAAAAATTTCAAATCTTTCCAATGAGATTTGGGCACTGATTGAAATAGATTTTGAAGGCCGGACAGTCTGTCCTGGCAGGTTGATTTCGATCTGATTTTGAGGGACAAAACGAGACGTTTCTATTTGTAACTGGGTTTTGTGTTCTCATAAAAAATTGTTTATCAAAATGTCTTCTAGAACATATCGAAAATTCAAAATTTTTGGAGTTGAATTACTATTTATTTTGAAAGGGTTTTGGTTACTGCGCAATTGCCTATTTTTAGCCCGATTCTGTGCAAATTTGGTTTCTCTCTCTCGGAAGCTTTTCGATGTTGCAGTTGCACGTGAAGGGCGTGGCTCGACGTGAGTTGAACATGTAATGTGTGGCAATTGGCTAATCGAAAGATGAGAAATTGATTTGAGTGTTGAATGCACTTATGCTCACATAATACCCTGAGTCATTTTACGTGGGGTTGTAACTCGTCTTGATGCGTTTTATGCGAGACGATGCCCGATTTATCGGATGCCCGAGAGGCCCGGATGCCAATCTCGGTAGAGGCCGGATTGATGCTCCTCATAGAATGCCGTCTTGATGTGTGTGACGCGGGACGATGCCATCGCCGACGTAGCGGGACGATGCCCGGTTACACTAGAAGCCCTATAGCCTAATGCGTTTTACGTAGGTTTGGGGAGCCCGAGGGGCCGTTAATAATATGGACCTTGTAATTGTGATGTGCATTGTAGTATGCCCTATTGAGAATCTCGTTGGGCATGTCTAGATTATTAAGTGTGCTATGCATGTGCTTGCCCCAATTTAGATTGTTATGTGCGATGAATGGTTGCCATGTTGTGGCTATTTACTGACATACAGGGTTTATGTGTGTGCCAAGGCGAGGTAAGGAAGCTTGTGATTGATGTGGCACATTGATTGATTGAATTGCATGCTCTGAACGATCCTGCAGTACGCGTTAGCCTAAGCGAGGCTTAGGTAGTGACTTATTGAGATTATTCTCATTATTGAATTATAAACCTTTCATAACCCTGAGCCTTATGAAGCTATGGAAGATCTAGTGACGCCACCTGGCCATCATGGGGGCGATTGATAGGCTTAGTACTCCCGTCCGATGTGTACATCTTTTGAGTAGTGAAGTTAGGCTAACCCAACCACCCGACCATTTTTGATGTGCGTTATTCGTAGTGACGGCCTCTAGTAAGGCTTGTATGATGTAAATTTGTAAGTAACATTATGTTTATAAAAGTGGTTTTTTGTTATGCTTCGGATGTCTCTTTATTACCCCGTTTAAATGTATGTTGTTTGGAGAGTTCGATTTGCTTCTGCGTGTGTTGCTTTTTAGTCCATTTGTTTGGGTCAGCGACAAGTCTCGGGATGTCGCATTCTTATCAGCCTAGTCGGGATGTCGCATGCTCGCGGGGATCGGGGCGTGACACCAATGGAACCACCAATCAATGAGCATACCGATAAAGGAGTAGCCGATGACGTTCCTGTGGTCACCCCTGTTGTGATTGATCTTGAGAACACTTCAAAGGAGAATATTGTGGCTTCTAAAGATGATGAAAGTGCAAGAAGATTAGCAAAAATTGAAGAACGCTTGTGCATATTGCAAAGTTACCGTATGCAAGGCGTGAACAACTTGTCTCCGTACACCAAGGTGAAAGTTCCGGAATCTTACAAGGAACCAGAGTTTGTGAGAAAGTATGATGGTACTGGATGTCCCAAAACTCATTTGAGATACTATTTGAATAAGATGGCCCGATACTCGGATAATGTTCTGCTTCTTGTCAATACTTTTCAAGATAGCTTGATTGGACCCGCTTTATCTTGGTTCATTGAGCTCGACTTGGAAAAGATTCATGGATGAGAGGACCTTGCCGATGAACTTTTACAATAACACAAGTTCAACTCCGAGATCGTTCATACTCGAGAAGATTTGGTACGAGTTGAGAAAAAGAGAAATGAGTCGTTGTTATCCACTCAAAGAAGGAGTTGAAAAGAAAGTCGTGATTGAAGAGGATACTAAGTAATTTCTAGCCATGGTGAAGACTAGTGAATTCAACACGGTGAACCAATTTAGGAAGATGCCCGCTCAAATCTCCTTGTTAGATTTATTTAAGTCATCCGAGAAATACAAGAATGCCTTGCTCAAGGTGTTAAATGAAGTGCATGTGCCCGATTCCATTGATGATGCTCAGCTCGAAGAATTTGTTGGGGCAATCCTTTTGAAGGATCAAATCTCTTTTTTCGATAAGGACTTTCCTCCCGAAAGACGTTCTCATTCTAAGGCGTTATATATATCCATAAAGCATCGAGACATAATTTTGTCGCGAGTTCTCATTGATAATGGCTCGGCCCTAAACATATACCCATTGGCTACGTTATGACGATTGGGAATAAACGAAGATAGACTGTCACGCCCCGAACCCTACGGCACGCGACAACCCTACCGCGGTCGAATCAGTGTGACATCCTAGGACGCGTCGCCGACCCAAAACACAAAACAGAGAACAATGCACATGTGGAAGCAACATTACACCCGTACATAATAAAACATGACAAAGGATAGCAGTGAACAACAACCATCATAAATACATACTTGCATTAATACGGAGAATTTACAATATCCAGTACAACAGAACTATACATATAAATCAAAACGGGTCAGCAGCCACTAACATCAAAAAGGGGGTATGTGGCTCGGGCGGTCAGGCACTATCTAAAAAGGCTTATATCAAAAAATGTCGGCCCTACCTAACTATGGTCAAAGGTGAACCCTAGGGTAACCAGTCCGGGTTGGATCCCGAGGACTCGGACGAATCGTCAGACGACTCGGACTCGGAGTCCATGGAATCCGGCTCGAACTCAGCCTCCACTGGCTCCTCCTCGGAATCCTGCTCCATAGGCTTCGGCTCGGGATCGGACTCCCACTCCATCGGTTCCTCTCCCTCAGATTCGATATCCATCTCGATGATGACTGGCCGGGGGTCAGGATTCTCGGACACGGCTTCGGGGCTGGCCACCTTCCCATCTGCTGCCTGTGGGTCCCAGTAACCTAGCCCGTCTATCGGCACATTAAAAGTCCTAAGGGGTCCGTATACGCCAAACGGGTCCCGAAAACATCAACCCAGATAATGATGAGCCTGGAATTGTGGCTCGCCCACGTCGGCGTCTCCCCATTCCCAATGGGGTACTCGATCACCAACCGCTCTATGCAGTACGGGATCCCAAAACGAATCAGCACTCCTGCCATCGTCAAGACCGGGGGTCTGAAATGTTGGGTTTGAACAACAATGATAATAAGTCTCAGCGAGTAGGCCCCCTAAACCTAAATTAGGCTAACATGCACCTCCAAACAAGTATTAACCAAATACACAATAGAGCAATCATAGGACTTAGGCCCTCGGCCTAAATCCAACATATAATTGACCCTATAGGTTAGGCACATAATAATAATAATAATAATACTGTACCCAACAATGCACATACACATATCAATTGGCCACGATCACTTACTATGCACATGCTTGCACTCGTTAATGCGCTCTTACATGCATGCCCTCATTATGCATATGCTCATTTCATTTCTACACACTTGCACACGTGCCAACTTTTCATTTATTCACCGACCCGCGTTAAACGCATTAGGTCCATCACTTTTCGATCGATCTCCGGCCCGCGTAAAACGCATCAGGCTCATGACACAACCGGCGTAAAACGCATTAGGTTGGCCATCTTCCGGTAGTCCGGGCATCGTCTCGCATTAAACGCATCAGGACGGGTTCAATATTCCGCATAAAACGCATCAAGGTTTTTGTGATCACACGTACACGTACCACCAATTATTATCTGAACCCCGCGTAAAACGTATCAGGGCGATTTAGGTGATCACGTGCTCATGCCAATCGTGCATACTCATATGATGCACATGTTATGCCAATGCTAAATATGCACCACTCATGGCCATAACCTCCGAAACTCGGGCATTCATAAATTCCACATCGAGCATTCAATTTAACCAAGCCACATGCTCAATTAACACTACACATGTTCAATTCAATGTATTAACATGCTCAATTAAGCAATTAACCCAAATCAGCCATGGCTCTCCATTCGGTGCACGAAATCATGCCATTAGTAATTGAAATTACACATGTCGATGGCCCACCAAGCATCTCATCATTCGGCCACACCAAGCACACAACATGGCATCACAATATTAATTATCAATCACACCCAATTCAGCCACCACAAGGCTCACACCTAGCACACTTAGCATTTCATATTTGAACCATAGATTAGCCACGCACGGTCCAATTAATCCCATAGTGAACAGCCACTAATCAGCCCACTCTAGGCCACTAATCCACCTCTAAATTAGCACAATAGGCCACCACAATCACCACAATACCAAGCCTAATCACCAGCCAACCAATTAACCCCTAAAACACCCTAATTAACCAGCAAAAGGACACTATAAGTGCCATAACTTGTGTACGGCGCTCACTTTGATGCCATAACTTTTTTTCGGATCACTTTGGTGCCAAGTCGGAGGAAAAACAATCACTTAAGTGTCATAACTTTTTTTTGGATCACTTTAGTGCTAAAATTTTTGAAAAACGATCACTTAAGTGCTAAAATTTTTGAAAAACGAACATTTAAGTGCTAAAATTTTTGAAAAACGATCACTTAAGTGCCAATCTCCGGCGAGCCATGTCAGCTTCAGAAATTAATAAAAAAAATGCCACGTCAGATTTCCGGCGAAAAATTGTGTACGGCACCGGAGTTGGCACTTAAGTGATCGTTTTTCAAAAATTTTAGCACTTAAGTGATCGTTTTTCAAAAATTTTAGCACTAAAGTGATCCAAAAAAAAGTTATGGCACTAAAGTGAGCGCCGTACACAAGTTATGGCACTTGTAGTGTTCTTTTGCCCTAATTAACCCCTAAAACTATCTAGAAATGCATAATAGCCTAATTAGGGTTTAGGATTTGTACTCACTTATATTCCCAAGCTCCAAAGGTGGTTGGACAGGAGGGAAAACGGGCTGAACAGTGCTGGTTCAAACCAGGCCGACGGCGGCGACGGCGGCGGTCGGCAGTGGCCACGGCGGTTCGTGGCTGGACAAGGCGGCTGAGGTGGGGGTGATGGTGATGGTGGTGAGACGAAAATGAGAGAGAGAGAGAGAGAGAGAGAGAGAGAGGCGAAGGTGGCTGAGGTGGCGAGCGGCGGCGCGCGGTGGTGAGCGGCGCTCGGCGGGCGGTAGAAGTCTCACGGCCTCACACGGCCTAGGCGGGGCTGGTGGTGGCGACGGGAAGGAGAGAGAGAGTGTGTGACGGTGAGTGGTGATGGTGAGGCAAAATGGTGGCGAATGGGCGGCGGCGTGTGGCCTTGGCGAGCGGCGGCGTGGCCGCGGCGATGGGCTGCTCTGGCGATACCTTCACGCGGCCGAGAGGAAAAGAAATAGAGAGAGTGGCGAAAGAGAGTGGAGTGGCCGGTGAGATGGTGAGAATGAGAGGAGAGAGAGATTGCAAGAGAGTTTTGTAAGAATTGGTGAGTGGGGGTGGTTCAACCACCCCACTAAGAATGACTAGACTGCCCACCCCTCTAGAAGCTTGATCCAATGGCCAATATTTGAAGATCAATCAAATCCAATCAAGATCAAGGGCCAAGATTCAATCTAGCACAAAATATCTAAGGGTATACTTGGGATTAGCAAAGGTGATGGGGGCACTATTGACCAAGGATTTTCGGCACTAATAGGGCTGAACATGACCATTTAAACCTTCAAAAATTCGGAATTAACACTTAGGGCTTAGAGGCAAATCGGTAATTTTTCACTTCCAGTCCGAAATTCCATTTTTCGACCAAACCGATTCCAAATATGATTGGCCACATTAATACGACGTTGTCCTTGCAAAAATAGTCGCATACGTCCGTGAAATTCGACACTCAAGTCCGGATTCAATTCCACGATCAATTTCGTTCAAATGCGATTTTAGCATCTTTTACTAACGGGCGGCTGTTTAGGGGTTACGCGTATTGACCTAGGTTTACTCGAGTCGTGACGGTCTCGATTTTCAAGACAACGCGAGGATTTATCGCTAGTTCCGGGGGTCGCGATCGTTCAGAATAAGTTTAGGATCGTTCGCCACGTGTACTCTCGGTCGTGCGGAATCACCCGCGATCCGATCATACGTCGTTGGCCGAACCAAATCCGTCATCCTCCTTGGATCGGCCCACATTGGCCCAAAATATTCCCTCGTCGTCCCTCGAAATCGGAGCTCGATTCACGGTCGAGTTCTTGGGTCCACGTACCGTTTTCCTAGTTAGCCATTCCCTATTGGTCAGCATCCCGAGAATGATTAGTTCCGGGCGAGACTTACTAAAATGAAATGAGAAATAAACATCTATTTCATTAATCACGAAAGTGGGTCGAATTCAAGTCTACGTGCTGATAAGACACCCGTGCGAGCGTTTAACGGAATGAAGAAGGAAACTATAGGCGAGATTGAGTTAGAGCTCATGATTGGACCTGTGCTATTTTCGCTCATTTTTCAAGTACTGAATATACCAAGTAACTTTAGCTTGCTCCTTAGTAGACCGTAGATTCACACCACCGGAGCTGTACCCTCAACCCTTCACCAAAAAGTGAGATTCGTGGTGGATGGCAAGCTTATAACCATACATGCTGAGACGGATTTCAAGGTGTTCCATGATACCGCTATTCCATATGTTGAACCCGAAGTCAAGGAAGAATCGAGTTATAGCTCCTTTGAGTTAGTCTCGATTGCATATGTACCCGTTGGGACAATGATGAGAGTTCCTCAAATGTCAAAGCCTGCAATCATGTCGAGCAAAGTCTTGTTTGGAAATGGTTACACCGCGGAAAAGGCTTGGGGAAGCATTCCCAAGGTATCTTTAAGCCAATTGAAGCCATTATGAAGAAGAACAAGAAAGGCTTAGGTTACCATGGAAGCCATGAGGGCCAAGGTGATCACAAAGACCAAAATGGAAAGAAGAACAGTCGACAAAGATTGTTACCTCCATCTTTGAAAGAGACATTTCCTAAACCTCCTGTGATGTTACAAGAGGAAGAGAATTCCTTCGAGTTTATGGCGAATCTCTTCAATGAAGACTTTATTGGTGCTATCTCAGCCCACGACGAAGCTAGATCATCCGAAGCACCTACCGATCCTGCTGAGTAGGAATGTTTCTTACCCTTCTTTTCAAGTCCATGCATTCGTTATTGTTTCATTTGTTTTCCCCTACGTGGGATCAATTTGTTAGTTCAATTGATTCTTTCAATTCAATTTTTGATTTGTAATGAACACTTGGATCTTGAGCTGTTGGTCCAAGGTAGTATATGTTGTAATATGGCCTTATCATTTGAATTTTAATAAAAGCATATGTACGTTTTATTAAGGACGTGTGGAAATACACCAAACTAGTCCTATGATGATGCTTTGAGGCCTGGACTTCTACACGTTTCCTAGTTTCCAATTTTTTGTGGAACGAGGATGTCTAATGATATGAGGACGAGTTCCCAATCATCTTTCTTCAAAAACTGTCTTCAAAAATGATTTTCAAAAATACCATGCATTTGCATTTGTTATGAACATACTAACGCTTTACATTGCATCTCAGGCATGACATTTTGCATACTCGTGATAAACACATATGTGACTCCAAGTCGCACGATGAGAATTCTTCTGAATAACATGATGAAGATGATCAAAAATCTATTGAACAAGAATTGATTCGTCATGAAGAATCTAAGCCTCTCACTGCTGAACAGATAGTTACTGTGAATTTGGGTGATTCCAACGATGTTAAAGAGACCAAGTTCGGAGCCAGTCTCTCTGAAGTCGAAGCCAAAAGAATGATTGAACTCTTAAAAGAGTATCAAGATGTATTTGCTTGGTCTTATGCCGACATACCAAGTTTGGACCCTAAAATTGTGGAATATGCATTGCCGGTCGATCCTAATGTACTGCCTAAGAAACAAAAGCTTAGGAGAACAAAGCCGGAGTTATCCAAAAAGATTGAAGAAGAAGTCATGAAGCTCTTCAAGGTGGACTTCATTGAAGAAACATATTATTCCGATTGGATTGCGAATATTGTCCCCGTTACGAAGAAAGATGGTCGAGTTCGAGTATGTGTTGACTACCAAGACTTGAATCGAGTCAGTCCAAAAGACGATTTCCCATTGCCACATGTTGACGTTCTAGTTGATAGCACGGCGGGATTTAAACTGTTTTCCTTTATGGATGGATTCTCCGGATACAATCAAATTCGGATGAAAAAAGAAGACAAAAGCAAAACATCCTTCATCACTCCACGGGGGACTTTTTGTTATAAAGTTTTGCCTTTTGGCTTGAAGAACGCAGGGGCAACATATCAAAGAGCGATGGTTACGCTATTTCATGGCATGATGCACAAAGATTTCGAAGTGTATGTAGATGACATGATCGCCAAGTCAAAACATGGTGAAAATCACATTCAAATTTTAAAGGAGCTATTTGATAGACTTCAGAAGTTCAAGCTAAGGCTTAAAACCCCGCGAAGTGTGTATTTGGGGCAACATTTCATATCCTCAAAACAAGTGATATAACGACGGAAGAAAGAAAGACCCGAATCCGGACCCATTTGCAAACAAGAATGGCAGAAGAAGAAACTCGTAACCGCTTGGTAGAGGTCGAAAATCAAATGACCCAAGTGGCCGCCATGATGACGGAGATGAAGGCTTTTATCATCGCTGCAAGAGGATCTTATCCTATGGCCCCCAATACTAATACTCCAAATGCTGGAGAAGCCTCTCAAGGTAACCAGAATCAAAACAAAGAGCCCGTTCAGGAGAATTCGCCAAAGACAACACCCGAGGTTGTGAACTTAAAAGAAGATGGCTCTTCAAAGAAAACTCCATCTAAAGCCAAGGATGAGGAAGAAGCAAAAAGGCTAGCTAAAATTGAAGAATGTCTAGCAAGCTAAGGTTATGAATTGCAAAGATTCGATAAATTCTCGCCATACGCAAAGGTGGTTGTCTCGGAAAATTACAAGGAACTGGAATTTGTAAGCAAATATGATGGAACTGGCTGTCCCAAAAGCCACTTGAAATATTATCTCCGTAAGATGGCGAAGTATTCAGATAACACACCGCTTCTCATTAACACCTTCCAGGATAGTCTCAAAAAAGCAGCTCTAGAGTGGTATACCGCTTTGGACATCGAGGACTTCTGTGAATGCGATTATCTTGCTGGTGAATTTTTACGTCAATATAAGTTCAATGTCGAAGTACTCCCGATGAGAGAGGATCTCATGAGAACAGAGAAGAGAAGAAGTGAAGGATTTCGGGCCTTTGCTCAGAGATGGAAAGTTATAGCCTCGCAAGTTAAACCCTGTTGACACCTAAATTTTGGAGACCCAATTAGTCATTCATTGCATAAAAATTAGGGATCGATCTTGGTCCCTAGAAAAAAAAAATTTATTAGTTAAACTGCATATAGATTTTAGGAGCATTTATAGTAATAGGCTCACATAGTTGCATTTGCATTAAATCAATGGCGAATGGACTTAGTTAAAAGCCCACGAATAAAAATTTTCGCCAAACTCGTTCATTATCATGGGTGGAATTTTCGCACTTGGGATATGAAGAATTTTCGGAATATATGCATGATTCTCGGTCAATATATTTTTGGTTGGGCACTTGTGCAGAAATATCTTTCATGATTTCCTGAAGATGTCCACGATTTCATAGACTTTGTTTTTCGGATATTTGTGGAAATATGCAAGATTTTGTCGGTCAATGGAAAATAGTAAGAGCAACTGGGAAAGGAATATTCATGTGAGGACGTATATTATTTGAGCAATATATCTTTCTCAAAACAAGAAAGAGTATGCTGCCAAGAAGACCTCCCCGTGCCCATGATTAGAAGGAAGATATAACTCTAAGGGAGGAAAGGAATAAACTACACGTTCTGCATAAGGAAAGTTGACCACGTCCTTTTCCCAAAAAATCTAGGTTGTCTTGCGTATAAAAGGGGGAGGAGAATTCACAACAAAGGGGGCTTCTTTTTTGGGTTTGACCACACACGAGAAACACATAAAGAAGAGAGCAAGAAAAAGAGAGAGGATCGGCAAGAGTGAGGAAAAGACGTGAGAGAGAGAGAGCACACGCAAAAGAGAAGGGCATGTTCACAAGAAGAAAGACCCATGCTTGAATTCACGATTATTTTCTTCACGATTCTTGCTCATTAAATTTGCAGGTCCACGCTCTCAAGTCGTTCCTACAGGTTTTCCACAAAGACCTGCAGAGAAGAAGACAAAAAGGAAGAAGACGACAAAGATTTCAACATAAGCCTTTTTTTATTCGCGCTCCATCACGCGTTGCTCCCCTTGCCGCATAATCACCTACAGCAAGCTAGCTCCTCTCCGGCGTCGGATCGAATTCTTGGCTGCAATTTCCGGGCCACACCGGTGAACGCAAGAAGGTTCCAGCGACGTCCCATCAACGAGAGCCACCTCTGGTCACCACCAAGCTGCACTCCTCCGCCAAACCGCGAGCAACCGCAAGGCACACTTGCTAGGCCGAGCGCGACCATTGCCTTAACGGAGAAGTCCAGTCCTGACGTTTAGGCCATCCTTTGCCACGAGCACGTCGTCGGTCACCATCGAGTTCCACCGTGAGCA
The DNA here is from genome assembly GCF_021117445.2 of Syzygium oleosum. Lineage (NCBI taxonomy): Eukaryota > Viridiplantae > Streptophyta > Magnoliopsida > Myrtales > Myrtaceae > Syzygium > Syzygium oleosum. The sequence continues at coordinate 285,484 of NW_026607500.1, read as the reverse complement.
ACACCACCATCATCGGGTCTAGCCGTGTCATTCGTGATCCGCGAGCCACCATCCACTGGTCCTGTTTCGGAAGCGAATCATCCTAACTAGGTCATTTTCTCGAGCCAAATTTGGTCTCCATATTTCATTTATCTAAATTGGGTTATTTGATGCTAATGTGATTTTGAATGATCAGAGCATTATCTAACTAGGATTTTATTGCGTATGAAATCAAATCTAAAAAAGGGTGCCTCGCTTAATTTAAAAACTGCGATTTAACTTAATATTCTTTGGAAATCTTGAATGTGTATTACTTGTCAAATTTGGATAGATTTTGAAAATATCAAAATCTTTTGAATATATCCAAGATATTCAAGATAGCAAAATCTTTTCAAGATGTGATCGGTTAGGAAAATCTCCTAATCCGTAACTGCACACATGGGAATAAGTCTATCTATCAGGCTTTAGATAGAGTTATTTCTATAGCGGGTATTTCGAATTTTTTAGGGTCGATCTGTCAGGCTTCAGATCGAAGTTTAATAAGAAAGATTTAGCGGTTATAATCTTTCTACTAAAAGATTTGCGACTTGAATTTAAATTTGAAAATGCATAAAAAATACAAAAAAATTCATAAAAAGAAAATCAAAAAAAAAATTTGCACTTTTGAATTCTAAATCAGAATTCATCAAAATTGCCGAATTGAGCATTTTTCTTGAGATTGGTACCAAAAGGACGTTAGGGTAATCTAGCGTAACCAAGTCCTCGGATTTATAATCTCTGGTTCGTAGAAATAAAATAGTACTCCCGCTATTTTATTTAGGTTTCTAATCAACCTACCTTAAATGATTAGTGGCGGCTCCCATTGAAAATATTTGCATGCTCATAATTGGACCTAAGTTGCGAATTGGTAGAGTTTGGGAGAACTCGAGCTAGGTTAGTTAATTTAATTGATCTAGTAATCCATTAGCCTAAGATTGGAAAACCTGATTTTTAGGCCGCGACAGCTTGGCAACTCCGCTGGGGACAACTTGAATTTTTTTGAAAATTTAAGGAGGACTTAGGCCAGAAAATTTTCATGAAAAATCACTCGATTTGGCAAAATTTGATTGAATTCTCATTCTTAGGTGTTAAATGATTTTGCAGAATGGGAGTTATAAGGGGAGTAGTGATTGGCTAGCCCTTTGTTTTGCAGGCTTGGTGGATTGGAATTGTGATTTAATTTTAATACTATTGAAGCGGTGTTTGCATGTAATTGTTGTGCATGATTTACTGTATTTGCACTACACCACACACAACCTATGACCGGACCTAGGTCACACCCATAGTTTTAAGATGGTATTTAGATAGTTCTTTAACTTTGGCGGTAAGGCTTAGCTAAAGGTTATCCCATTTGGATCCTGAAAATTTTTCCAAAAAATGGCTCAAGGGCCGTCCTCATGCACATGAGGCTACGACGCATGGGGGTTGCCCTTGTCGACCGAACCAAGCCGAAGTGATTGGACCTGACTAGTCATGACTATTGTATGCGAGGCTGCGACTAGTCATGATGATTGTGCGCGAGGCTGCGACATGTCGTTTCGTTCATCATTTCACTTTGCAAAAGCCTTCAGGGTAGATTGATTAAGATTTAAACTCACGATTCATGTGCATGTCTCTGTGATTGACACTTTCTCCCCAAAGGTGGTAATTTCTTGAGCTTTATCTTTGGTTTTCTTCATCTTATTTTGGGTCGGTCCTTGATCTAGGTTGAGTCATTTGGCATGTGGTCTATATACGAATGGGTCGCCTCGATATCCGTTTCGTGCCTACTCCGAAGCTAGAGTTCAAGAAGTTATGAGGTCAGTTGAAGCCAGATGGTCAGCAATACGTTCTCAAGCGCATTGGATTCATGCTGCCAATCCTAGACATAAATGTTCAGAGCGGGATCATACAGGCACTTGCTCATTTTTGGTGCCCCGAGACGACCACATTTGTGTTAGGAGGTAAGTTTAAGCTCACACCGACTCTGGAAGAATACAGTATTGCCATTGGGAAATCGATTGAGTTGGATATAGTTGAACCACCCATTCGGGTAGATCCTGTGATAACGTTTGCTGAATTTTTGAGTTTGACTAAAAAAGAAATTGAAAAAGTGCTAAAGGGTAATTGTCAAGTATGCCCAGTATCTTTTCTTATTGAATGTTTCGAAAATAGCTCCGTCCTCATGAGATCTAAGATTTTTATCTTAGCTTTTTTTGGACTCATCATTTTTCCATTCCGTCAAAATGCTATTGATCCTGTGATAGCTTGGATGGTAAAACTAATATGTGGTGGAGTTAGTTTCATAAACACAATTCTGGCAGAGACTTTCATATCTCTGACACGATTCAAGAAAGAAAAAGATAGAACTTTTCGAGCCCCGATTGAGCTTTTACAAATCTGGCTTTTCTCACACTTTTCTCAATTTGGAGAAAATATGACTGTATTTGAAATGGGCATGACTGATAACCCTATTTTAAGGTTCAAACAAATACAAGATCAAACTAAGAGTTTGCACTATACACAATGGGTCCATTTGTTCAAGGATCCAAACTCTAAGATTTTCCTTTGGCAAGCTGTGTGATTTTGGAAGGTTGAGGCTTGACTATGCCATGGCGATCAGAAGCCCGTACCTTTGATGGGCATTTATGGGGTAACCATCTATCAGCCTCTTCGAGTTACGCGACAATTCCGAGTTTTGCAGGATATCCCACCTCCACTCGGGCCCAATGAATTTCAAGTCTAGTTCGAGAAGGGCGAGTGCTACAGAGCCGAGCTTAGGCGTCATTCTGAGGCTTAGCAGAAATGTTCCACTCAGAAGCTGATTTGGCCCGCAGATGAGCCCACCGGAAGGATGAAGAGTCACTTTGCCACGACCCAGTATATTCAGTATCATACCATCCCTGCTGAGATACTCCCGAAGATCCCGGTTGTGACAACGCGGCATACCCGTCAGACCCAAATTAAAATCAGCGAAGAAAAGGCGATGAAGGCCCAGGAAAAGGCAGATGTTTTGGCTGAAGAGAATGCACGATTATGGCGTGCCTTGAAGGCCCATTCGTCTATAGATCACGTGGCTTTTAAAAAATGGAAGACCATTTGATTTCATATTTAGGATGGAATGTTAGCTTACATTTGTACTTCATACTATAGACGTTTGCTGGAAATAGATGTTGCTGTTTCTAGGCGATCTTTCTAGGAATTCCTTTGAGGCATTTTCCATTTGGGCAATTCTATGAGAAACATTAAGCTATAACTTGTAAATTTTGAAATTAGTCCAGGTTTTTATTTATTCATTTATTACTGAATAAAGCAATTTGGAATTTCAAAATTTACTAGACGAATCGGTCTTTCAAAAGAAATTTCGTCTTGGGGGTTTAGAGGATGTCATGGACCGACTCGCTAATCTTACTTGTTGTATTTATTCGATAGTTACTTTTTGTAGGTAATTTGCCAAGCATCCTCCTCATCCTTATAATACTCGATCAGTGACCAAAAGAAGGATAGCCAATCAAGTCGAGATTGCAGCTATGATCGACGAAAAGCTGAAAGAACACATGAATACAATGAATGAGCAGATCGCGGCTACCCTGTCCAAAATGATGAGTGATCTCATGGCCAAGTAGCAACAAATCAATGCTGCCTCTCAATCGGAGATTCCACCTCCAACCCGTCAAGGCCTCCGCCTTGACAAAACTCCCGCAGTAAACACTGATCCAACCTTTCAACTGGATGATGTCATTTTGACTAACACTAGTGTATCTCTGGCGGCCCATGTTTTTCATCCACCCCCCAATGATGAGAATGCCAAGTTGCTGGCTAAGCTCGACCAGAGGTTACGTGAAGTGGAGGGAACTCAAAGTGTTTCGCCTGTTGATTTGTCTATTTTTCCCCGGGTCTAAGTGCCCGATAAATTCAAGATGCCAGCTTTCGAGAAGTATGACGGCACCTCAAACCCAATTCAACACATCGAGATCTACCAGGGGCTCATGAACAGATATGTTTCTAACGGACCTCTAATGATCCAAACCTTTCAAGCAAGCTTGAAGGATACTGCAATGAGGTGGTATACCAACCACCAGATCAACCGGAAGGACTCATGGGAAGAGGTGGCAAATCTTTTCATCAAGTACTTTAAGTTCAATCTCGATGTCACCATTACAAGGGAAGACCTGGAAAGAGCTGAGCAGAAAAAAGGGCGAGACTCTAAAGGAGTATGCCACTCGCTGGAAGAACATGGCGGGACAGATCATGCCTAAACCCTCAGAGCATGACTTAATGAAATTGTTTGTGTCCACTCTACCACAGCCGGTTCGTTCACGAATGTTAGTAACGGCCGTCCAATCTTTTAGCCAGCTGATAGAGTCCGGGCTCAAGAAAGGATGGTACAGTGCGTCGGGTTCATCAGGCAAGAGATTTGCTAGTAAGAAGGACAAAGAGCATGTCCCCGAAGTTAACATGACTTATGTACAAAAGACGCCAGCTCAGGCCCCGAAGCTACAATTTACCACCTAGCAGCCAGCCTCTTATGGGCAGCAAGGCCAGCAGAACCCACGCCAGCAGCCCAAACCTCGCCAGTTTACTCCACTTCCTGGGACGTTATCTCAGGTACTGACGGTGCTAAGGAAGAAGAACTTGCTGAGTTCAGAACCACAAAGATCTAGCGCTACAGGCTTTACAAGGTACGATCCGTCAAAGAAATGCGATTACCATAGAGGTGAGGTAGGACATTCGACAGATGATTGCCAAGTGCTCAAACATCGAGTACAGGATCTACTCGAGACTGGAGCGTTTGCACTATAGCCAGCCGGTAAGCCCAATGTGCAGAACAATCCACTCCATGATCATTCGAACAGTGCAAATGTTGTCCTTGGCCCAGGGGTCAAGCAGGTTCAAGACTTCAGGGTCCCTTTCGAGGATATGTTCAATGCTTTAGTCCGAGCTGGTTATGTTTCGACTGGTGAAGTGCTGTCGTTCAGTGAAATAGAGAAGAAGGTGGATGAGTTGGTAAGAGAGGGAATGATTGGGACAGTTGATTAATTCGGGGTAGTGGCCACTATATCTCAGGTCATCATTGACTGGAATGAAGAACTCGCAATGTTGACCGATGAACAAGTTAAGTTGGATCCTGAGTTAACTGACATGCCCCCTCTCGAGGACGCCTCTGACGATGACCTCGGGATCGTTATACCCGATGCTTATGAAGTATTGGTGCTGACATCACCTCAGCCCTACGCTTATGAAAGTGATAAGATGGTTCCATGGTCATACAATGTTGATCTGATAACAAGGTCAGGGCGAACTTATGCTGATAATCAACCAGCCAAGCCAGTGGCCGAGAAAGAAGCGAAGGAATTCCTAGCTGTGATTAAGGCTAGTGAATATAGCGTGGTTGATCAGCTGAGAAAGTTACCTGCACAAGTCTCGTTATTGAAACTTCTCCAGACATCAGATAAGCATCTGGGTGCTCTGATGAAGGTTTTGAGTGAGATTCATGTGCCCGAGACTATCGAAGAAGATAAGCTAGAGGGGTTTGTCGGGGCGATCCTCCTCAAGGATCAAGTAGCATTTTCTGATGAGGAAATCCCAGTTGAAGGACATGGTCATAATAAGGCGCTTCATATATCAGTGAAGTACAAGGAGACTCACATGGCTAGGGTGCTTGTTAATAACGGGTCAGCTTTGAATTTATGCCCGTTGGCTACTTTGAAAAGGCTAGGCATTGATCCATCTACCATGCAAGTAACCAAGACTTCGTTTCGAGCCTTTGATGGAGTAAAGAAGGACGTGATAGGCCAGATTAACTTAGAGCTGCAAATCGGACCTTTGGTGTTCGATATTCTTTTTCAAGTGCTGGATATCCCTTCTGCTTTCAACTTCTTGTTAGGACGGCCATGGATCCACAATGCAGGCGCAGTTGTGCCCTCCAGTTTGCATCAGAAGATCAAGTTTGTGGCTGAAGCAAAGTTGGTTATAGTTTATGGAGAGGAAGATCACCGAATCTTCAATACGACATCGGTCCCATACATAGAGCCCGATCATGTTGAGGAAGATAGCTATCATTCATTTGAGATAGTTCAAGTTGTTCAGGCTTCCTTTGATATGCCGTTGCCCGTTCCTGAGGTTTCTAATGCAGCTATCATGGTGGCCAAGGTCATGGTCGGTAATGGTTTTGAGCCAAGTCAGGGTCTTGGGAAGGAAGGCCAAGGCATTCATGCCCTGATTGAGACAAATGGACAATCCCACAGGGCTGGTTTGGGATATCATGGGCCGGGAAGCCGCGGACAAGACCACGGTTGTTGCAGAGGTCGAAGAGGAGTAGGTCAAAGTCCTTTACCACCTCCCATTGACCACATCTTTCGCTCAGCTGGAGTAGTGGGGGGATATGAGCGTTTAAAGCCGAGCCCGACTGAGGATGATCTCGGGCTTCTCTTTCCTAAGTCGCCACAAGCCCCAACTGACTCGCCAAAGAAGCACGGTAAAGCGATTTTAGTCAGTTTGTCTGATGATTCTGAGGATGACTAGCCACCCTGTATTTTCAAGAAGCCGGAGATGAGGGTGGTGGACTTTGACTTTAATGATGGTATAACCTACCTCACTGGTTGGTTTGTCGAGACCTCCATTGGTACAATCACTGAAGGACCACTTGAAGGGATCTTTATTGCTTTTTTTTCGATTTTCATTACAATTCATGTTGCACTTAGGTTTTTCAATCCAATAAGATGTAATTCATTGATTCGATATCAGTAAAATTACAGAGATTTTTATCATTTTGAATCTTGTTAAAGTGCCCCAAACCAACCCGATGACGATAACCAACGATTGGAAAAATTTGTCATGTACGGTAAGAACTGAGGGTTGGGCTTCTCAAGAATTCTCGTCTCGAGGTCTTCAAAAGCAAAATGAATTTCAAAAAAAGCAATGATCAATTTTCGAAAATTGCATGTAGTTAAGCCCTGTCTTGTCTTTTTGATCCATTTCTTTCATGTTTCAAGACTAATCTCGAGGCATGCGAAGGGACGGGAATCATGGATCCTCATATATGTGATGCAAGTCAATCCGATGACTCAGACGATTCTAATCCGAATGATGAAGAGATACGACGGAACTTGGAAATCCATGAGAAATTTAAGCTTCTGACTGTTGAAGAAATCGTAGTGATCAATCTTGGTGACATGGAGAATCCTAGAGAGGTGAAGATTGAGGCATGTCTCCCAAAAGATGTGGCCAAACGCTTGACCCAATTGTTGAAGGATTATCAAGACATCTTTGCCTGGTCTTATACTGACATGCCGGGTCTCGATCGATCGATCGTCGAACATTGTCTACCGACTGATCCTTCGGTTGAGCCCGTGAAGCAAAGGCCGCGAAGAGCTAAGCCAGAACTGGCAAAGAAGATCAAGGAAGAGGTCATGAAGCTTCTTGACGTGGGATTTATTGAGACTACCCAATACTCAGAATGGGTCGCTAATATAGTCCCAGTGTTGAAGAAAAACGGTCGGGTTCGAGTGTGTGTTGACTACCGAGATCTGAACAAAGCTAGTCCTAAGGATGATTTTTCACTCCCACACATTGATGTGCTTGTGGACAGCACAGCCGGGTTCGAACTATTTTCCTTCATGGATGGTTTCTCAAGTTATAATCAGATCTTGATGAATGAGGATGATAAGTTAAAAACAGCATTTACCACTCCATGGGGGACATTTCATTATAAGGTGATGCCCTTCGGTCTAAAAAATACTTGGGCAACTTACCAGCGGGCAATGGTCACGTTGTTCCATGACATGATGCATAATGAGATTGAGGTCTATGTTGACGACATGATTGCAAAAACTCGGCGTGGAGAAGATCACATAGAAACCTTGACGAAATTATTTGATAGGCTTCGCAAGTTCAAATTGCGCTTCAATCTGGCAAAATGCGTGTTCGGGGCAGCCTCTGGCAAACTACTCGGCTTCATTGTCAGTAACAAAGGGATTGAGATTGACCCGTCAAAAGCGAAGGCCATTTGTGAAATAAAATCTCCCTCTTCGGTGAAGGAAGTTCGTAGCTTAATGGGTAGACTAAACTATATAGCCAGATTTATTTCTCAGCTATCTGAGACAGCAAAGCCTTTTTTTAAACTTCTCAAGAAGAATGTGCTGGTTAGATGGGATAAAGAGTGTGAACTGGCATTCGACAAGCTTAAGCACTACTTGATGAATCCGCCGGTGCTTGTTCCGCCGACGCCGGGGCAACCTCTGACCCTGTACCTTACAATCCACAGCGAGTCCTTAGGCGCCATGCTTGCTCAAAAAAGTGAAGAGGATGGAAAAGAACGTGCGATTTATTATTTGAGTAAGAAGTTCACCGCCTCTGAGATGAACTATTCTGAAGCAGAAAGAACGTGCGCAACACTGGTCTGGGTGCTACACAGGTTGAGGCAATACACTTTGCACTATCAGATATTGCTTGTAACAGAGTGTGATCCCATCAAATACTTACTCAATCAACCTGCTTTGGTTGGAAAATTGGCAAAATGGCAGATTCTCATCTCAAAATTTAATGTTCAATTCTTGTCTCAAAAATTAGTCAAAGGACGAGTAATTGCTGATGTCCTGGCTGAAAATCCTGGGAAAAATGAGGATCTGGGTCCGCTAGAGGATAGAGTCATACCAATTGATGAGTATGTATGGACCATGCATTTTGATGGGGCCGTAAACTTGTCAGGATCAGGTATAGGGGCAGTTTTAATATCCCCAGGTGGACAACATTATCCGGTGGCGGCAAAACTGATATGTCCTTGCACAAACAATATCGCTGAATATGAAGCATGCATCCTCGGGTTACAAGCTGCAATCGAAATGGGAGTAGCTCGACTTAAGGTATTTGGAGATTCAACCCTCATTATTCTTCATACCGTTGGTAAGTGGCAAACTAGAAATGCTAAGTTGCAGCCCTATCACGCCTATCTAAAGGAGTTGGCGGAAGAGTTTGAAGACATTTCGTTTGAATACTTGTCAAGGACTTAAAACCATTTTGCCGATGCTCTGGCTACGTTATCGGCAATGCTACGAGTAACAAGTGGGTTAGAAGTTGAACCTTTAAAGATAGAGGTCTTACAGAAACCGGCTTATTGCATGGGCACGACAGAAGAGCCTGACGGCAAGCCGTGGTATCATGATATCAAGGCATATCTTCAAACACAAGAGTTTCCTGAGAAAAGTACCGCATCTGACCAAAAGTATATCAAGAAAATGGCGTCGAAGTTCTTCTTGAGCGAAGAATGCCTATACAAGCGGTCCTATGATTCGGTTTTATTAAGGTGTGTGGATTCAACCGAGGCTGTTCATTTGATGCTAGAAGTACGTGAGGGAGTATGTGGTCCGCACATGAATTGTCATATGCTAGCAAGGAAGATAATGAGGATGGGTTATTACTGGCTCACTTTAGAGAGTGATTGCATTCAGCATGTCCGGAGTTGTCACAAATGCCAGATCTATGGTGACAAGATTAATACTCCTCCGAATGAATTACATCAGATGTATGAACCATGGCCATTTTCTATGTGGGGCATTGATGTGATTGGCCCAATCAATCCTAAAGCGTCAAATGGATATCGGTTTATCCTGGTCACTATCGATTATTTTTCGAAGTGGATTGAAGCTATGTCCTATACGACAGTGACGGCCCGAAATGTGGTGAAGTTCATTCGTCGAGACATCATTGCTCGATACGGCGCACCTGAGATCATAATTACTGACAATGGGTCAAATCTAAATAATAAATTGGTGGATGATTTGTTCAAGGAGTTCAAGATCAAGCATCTGAATTCCTCTCCATATCGTCCGCAGATGAACGGAGCGGTCGAAGCAGCCAACAAGAATATCAAGAAAATTTTGGCTAAAACAGCTGAGAACTATCGTGATTCGCATGAGAGATTACCTGTTGTACTTATGGCATATCGGACTTCTATCCGGACATCTATATGGGCAACTCCATATTTTCTTGTGTACGGTATGGAAGCAGTTCTGCCTGTTGAGGTTGAAATTCCTTCGTTACGTATTCTTTCACAGGTATAATTGTCAGAAGCAGATTGGATCCAGTAGAGATTGGACCAGTTGAACATGATTGATGAGATAAAGCTTAGAGCTCTATGTCATGGCCAGTGCTACCAACAACGAGTTGCTAAATCTTTCAACAAGAAAGTCAAGCCTCGACATTTTCAGGTAGGCGACCTTGTCCTGCGGAAGTTATTACCGATAGTTCCTCTTATAGAAGGAAAATTCGCCCCAAATTATGGCGGCCCGTACATTGTGAAGAAAATCCTTCCAGGAGGTGCTTTGATTTTGGCGGAGATGGATGGTTGTGTTTTTTCCAGTCCAGTTAATTCTGATTCTGTGAAGAAGTATTACACTTGATTTGTACTCATTCTAACTTTGTTTCTATCAAGTCTCAAATTGAATTTCATGAATCAATTGATTTTCTTGTTATGTTACCAAGCTTTGTTTGAGGAAGGCTTTTGATCTGGCAATCTGTTTCTGTCCTAATGAAGCGATCATATTGCATGAGAGACTTCAAGATGACGAAAGGCAAGTCATTTCCATACACGTCCTGAATAATAATCCCCAGTGCGAGTTGAGTGAAAATTCCGTGCTGACAAGGTAAAAGATTATCTCACGAAAAGTATGATGACCAAAATGATGAGAGGCATTCATTCCGTCTATCTAAACACTACAGGTTATCATTTGCTTAACCCTTTGAACGGAGTTTCATTTGTTACCCCTATCAGGAACAACCCCATACTGACGCAATTTCTTAGAAAGTTCAAAATGGTTAGAATTTTCTTGCTTTCACTTGCATCGATCGTCAAGTATATTTACTGCATGCAAATTCTATATTAGCTCGAGTACCTTAGATATGACGAAGAGCATTTCTTTCTATATCCCTACACATTATACCCTTTGCATACCCAATTTGAGCGGTGAATTCATTTCAACCCGATTGATGATCATTCTTGTGATAAACAAATGAAATCATCTCAAAGCAAGTTCAAGGTGACTTGAGGCAAATGGGAGCTCAAAAGAAAATTCATCAGAAAGGATGCAAAAGGACTCCATTAAATCGAAGTTCTCTCTCTCGGAAAAAGCTCTCTTAAAAAGAGGGAGAAAAATCTCTTGAAAAGAAAATCTCTCTCACTAAAAAAAAAATGAAAAAAAAAATGAAGAGAGAAAGAAAGGCTTCGGCGAGAACTGAGTCGATATGCAAGATCATTCTTCAAGGAAAAGACCATTTGAAGGTTTATTTGTGGAACAATCGCTAGAGATAGATCAATGGTACCAGTAGCATGATTGGATGATCACCAATTTCCATGTTCATAATACCCCCTTTGATGGAAATAGGCCATTCATTTCAAGCCTACCCGAATCTACGTTACAACCCTTACCGAAGTCTTTTCAGAATATGACACTTGAGTTAACGTAGAGTTTCAAATGCTTATAAATGTTGCTCGAAGAAGTGCGAGCAAGATTTTTCTATCTCATTTTTGCAGCATTCCTTACTTATAAACCCGGAGCAGCTGGTGATATCAATTCTTTCAAAGCTATGACTTTCATGAGTCCCCATTATGAAACTTTTGACCAGGCCTGAGTTTCAGTCCTTATAATGACCTCTCAGATTGGCCAAGTCATACTGATTTTGAGAATATCCGAACCCTTGTCAAGCACGATAAAGAGAGTTTGAGTGATTCTTATACCCGCATCAAAGGTCGGGTCAAAAGCCTTTCATTGAAAGTGAGTGAAAAGTCCTTTCTGATTAAAGGTCTCTCATTTAATGTGATCAAATTGTCAAATGGACAAAATTGTTGTTCTTATTGATAAATTCCCCAGTGAAGCTCGGTAATGCAGGCAGATTCATGAATTATGTTTTCTTTGCCCATGCGCTTGTGTTATTTTAACCTTTTCTCAGGTAAAAACAGGTGCAATGCAATTAGCTCCGTCATTTTTATAACATAAGAAGAATTCAGGTACGTCTGCTAATTATTCTTCATTATTTCTCTTTTCGTGTTCACTCAGTGGAATAGGAGACATGATCTCTCTCATATGTTCACCAAGTGGAATAGGTGACATATCTCTTTGTGTTGCCTAGTGAAATAGACAGCACACCCCATTTCATGTTTGCCCAGTGGAACAGGCGGCATAGTTTCTCATTCCGTGTTCACCCAGTGGAATAGGTGGCACAACTAACCTCATGCTCACCCAATGGAACATGTGACATGATCCTTTTCGTGATTGCCTGGTGGTATAGGCAACACGTCTCTTTTAATTCTTTCTTCATATCATGCGTTATTTCGCATCTGTAGGAAACTACAGGTAACAGATAGGCAATCCTATACCTTGAGAACCTTACTTCCAGTGGACTAGAAGTTTGGGGATCGAGGGAGTTCACAGCATTATAAAGCTTTCCCTCACTTGGGCGTTTTTTGTGCGATCCGTATGTAAGGCTCTTTCACCGCTCTTCATGAAGTGAGAAGCCTTAGCATACGTTCCGTATTGTTTGCATATCACGCATCATTGCATTTGAAAAATTGGAATTAAAACCCAAAAAAACAAAAAATTTAGAAGAAGATCATTCATCATTTTGCATGGTTTAAATTTAGGTTTCAGTCTTTGAGCGAAACCTCTGCGAGCCTCCACTCAAAGAGGGGCAGCTGTTGACACCTAAATTTTGGAGACCCAATTAGTCATTCATTGCATAAAAATTAGGGATCGATCTTGGTCCCTAGGAAAAAAATTTATTAGTTAAACTGCATATAGATTTTAGGAGCATTTATAGTAATAGGCTCACATAGTTGCATTTGCATTAAATCAATGGCGAATGGACTTAGTTAAAAGCCCACGAATAAAAATTTTCGCCAAACTCGTTCATTATCATGGGTGGAATTTTCGCACGTGGGATATGAAGAATTTTCGGAAAATATGCATGATTCTCAGTCAATATATTTTTGGTTGGGCACTTGTGCAGAAATATCTTTCATGATTTCCTGAAGATGTCCACGATTTCATAGACTTTGTTTTTCGGATATTTGTGGAAATATGCAAGATTTTGTCGGTCAATGGAAAATAGTAAGAGCAACTGGGAAAGGAATATTCATGTGAGGACGTATATTATTTGAGCAATATATCTTTCTCAAAGCAAGAAAGAGTATGCTGCCAAGAAGACCTCCCCATGCCCATGAACAGAAGGAAGATATAACTCTAAGGGAAGAAAGGAATAAAATATACGTTCTGCATAAGGAAAGTTGACCACGTCCTTTCCCAAAAAATCTAGGTTGTCTTGTATATAAAAGGGGGAGGAGCACTTACCTTTACCAAAAAAAAAAAAAAAAAGGGGAGGAGAATTCACAACAAAGGGGGCTTCTTTTTTGGGTCTGATCACACACGAGAAACACATAAAGAAGAGAGCAAGAAAAAGAGAGAGGATCGGCAAGAGTGAGCAAAAGACGTGAGAGAGAGAGAGCACACGCAAAAGAGAAGGGCATGTTCACAAGAAGAAAGACCCACGCTTGAATTCACGATTATTTTCTTCACGATTCTTACTCATTAAATTTGCAGGTCCACGCTCTCAAGTCGTTCCTACAGGTTTTCCACAAAGACCTGCAGAGAAGAAGACAAAAAGGAAGAAGACGACAAAGATTTCAACACAAGCCTTTTTTTATTCGTGCTCCATCACGCGTTGCTCCCCTTGCCGCATAATCACCTACAGCAAGCTAGCTCCTCTCCGGCGTCGGATCGAATTCTTGGCTGCAATTTCCGGGCCACACCGGTGAACGCAAGAAGGTTCCAGCGACGTCCCATCAACGAGAGCCACCTCTGGTCACCACCAAGCTGCACTCCTCTGCCAAACCGCGAGCAACCGCGAGGCACACTTGCTAGGCCGAGCGCGACCATTGCCTTAACGGAGAAGTCCAGTCCTGACGTTTAGGCCATCCTTTGCCACGAGCACGTCGTCGGTCACCATCGAGTTCCACCATGAGCAACACCACCGTCATCGGGTCTAGCTGCATCATTCGTGATCCGCGAGCCACCATCCACCGGTCCTGTTTCGGAAGCGAATCATCCTAACTAGGTCATTTTCTCGAGCCAAATTTGGTCTCCATATTTCATTTATCTAAATTGGGTTATTTGATGCTAATGTGATTTTGAGTGATCAGAGCATTATCTAACTAGGATTTTATTGCGTATGAAATCAAATCTTAAAAAGGGTGCCTCGCTTAATTTAAAAACTGCGATTTAACTTAATATTCTTTGGAAATCTTGGATGTGTATTACTTGTCAAATTTGGATAGATTTTGAAAATTTCAAAATCTTTTGAATATATCCAAGATATTCAAGATAGCAAAATCTTTTCAAGATGTGATCGGTTAGGAAAATCTCCTAATCCGCAACCGCACACATGGGAATAAGTCTATCTATCAGGCTTTAGATAGAGTTATTTCCATAGCGGGTATTTCGAATTTTTTAGGGTCGATCTGTCAGGCTTCAGATCGAAGCTTAATTCGAAAGATTTAGCGGTTATAATCTTTCTACTAAGAGATTTGCGACTTGAATTTAAATTTGAAAATGCATCAAAAATACAAAAAAATTCATAAAAAGAAAATAAAAAAAAAATTGCACTTTTGAATTCTAAATCAGAATTCATCAAAATTGCCGAATTGAACATTTTTCTTGAGATTGGTACCAAAAGGACGTTAGGGTAATCTAGCGTAACCAAGTCCCCGGATTTATAATCTCTGGTTCGTAGAAATAAAATAGTACTCCCGCTATTTTATTTAGGTTTCTAATCAACCTACCTTAAATGATTAGTGGCGGCTCCCATTGAAAATATTTGCATGCTCATAATTGGACCTAAGTTGCGAATTGGTAGAGTTTGGGAGAACTCGAGCTAGGTTAGTTAATTTAATTGATCTAGTAATCCATTAGCCTAAGATTGGAAAACCTGATTTTTAGGTCGCGACAAACCCGCGATCAACGAAGACGAGCTTATTGAGCTCTTTCTAAAGTCCTTCCCATATGAGTATTATGACAAACTTCATGTCTCCGGTTGTCAAACATTCACCATGTTGGTAAAAGTGGCAGAAAGCATAGAATAGGCATTGAAAGAAAAGAAGAACCAAGAAGAATCAACACGGAGATCATACTCTACAAGAAAGGATAAGGAACTTGCTCATGAAGTGGCAGTGGTAACAAGCTCAAATACTTATCCAGCACCACGTCAGAAACAACCAAACACCTCTTGGAGAAATACAAAGTCGTCTGAGCCAAGAAAGAAGCCCATGAAGTCATTTACACCATTGCCTCGTCCATTATCGAAATTATTACCCATGTTATTTGAAGGGCATATGGTGGCAGAGGATGTCACGCCCCGAACCCCAACGGGCTCGCGACACCCCTTCCACGGTCGTATTGAACGCGACGTCCCAGGACGCGTCGCCGACCCAAACAAACTACGCAAGCGGAAGCGAAATAAAACAACCCAGACAGTAAAATATGACGAAGGGATAACACAAAACAATAATTCCAAATACACAACATTAAAACGGAGTAGTGGTTGGATATCCTACTTCGCTATACAAAAGAGGGGCACACAAAAATATGGGGCAACTTGACCCGTACTTGATCTCCGAGATACCCTTGCAGCGTCTCCAGTCACTCATGGTCGCGGATCTGAAATGGTTATATAATAACCGTGAGAACGAGTCTCAATAAGCAACCCCCTATACCCCACGTAGGCCAATGCGTACCCAGACAAGTCGTACATGCAATCTACCCCACAACATATAAAATTCACGTCATTGTACTTACCTCGCCATCAAACGCATGCTCTTAGTCATATAAATCAATTTCAATCACCACCCATTCACCAATGTCAATCTAGCACGCCACATCAGTCAACTCAATTCATGCTCCCGACATCGGCCCACCGACCCGACATTCAAGTCGGCACATTCAATTAATCCAATTCACCCACAAGCGCCACGACAATTCGATCGGGCATATTTATCTCGATCAATCACTAAATCAGCCGCACAATTATCGTCACAATAATTCACCAATTAAGCACAATCAGTCTAATTAGCCCACGCCTAATTAAATTCCTAAGCCGGTACTAAATTTCACCCTAAACAAGTCTAAAAATACCCAAAGTACTAGGTAGGGTTTAGGAAGTCACTTACCTAAGTTTGGCCCGGGAAAAGTCGGCTCGGGCCCAAAATTGCCAGGGTGAACAGTACCGGACTGGGCGCGGGCCAACAGGCTCGGTGGCCGGCCAACGCGGGCACAATGGCCGATCGAGCGTGCCTGGTGCGCGGCGGCGCGATGGCCGTGCGGCGTGCCAGGGGCGCACGGGCGAACGGACGGGCGACGCAGCGCTGGTCGGATGGGCGACACGCCTGTCGGACGGGCACGGCGCCGAGGCGAGCTCGGCCACGGCGCTCGGCCATGGGCACGGCCCTCGGCCACGGGCACAAGGCCGGCCACGGGCTCGGCCACGGGCACACGCACGGGCACGGGCGCGGAACGGGCACGGCAACGGGCGCGCGGCTTGGTCGCGTGGGCGACAGCCGGCTACGGCACTGGGCCGGGCTGGTCTGGCCGGGCCGGGCCGGCCGGGCGGCGACCGGCGGCGACGCGACAGCGGCGGCGGCGAGCGGCGATGAGCTGGCCGGCGAGTAGGCGATGGAGGAGCCGGCCGGCGAAGCAAGAACGACGGGCGGGCCGGCGGCACGGCGGCGGCTCGCGGCGGCAGCGGTGGGCGGCACGGAACGGACGAGCTCAGATCGGAGAGCTCCCAGGTGCGCGAACAAACGAGCGGCGAAGGCGACGGGCTGAGCTCCCGCGGCGGCGAGCTGGACGGCAGAGCAGAGCAAGGCGGCCGGCTGGGTAGCGACGGGCCGAGACAAACAGTGGCGGCGAGCCGAGCTCACGCGCTTGGGAAGGAAGGGAGGCGGCGTCGGGGCGGGGCTTCCGGGCGACGTGGCGGCGCGGCGACGGCGCGAGGAAGACGGCGGCGCGCTCGGCGGTCGGGCGGGCTCGGGCGGCGGTCGGCAGCGAGCGGGAGCGGGCGAAGCGTAACCGGGCCGCGGTGAAGAACAAGGAAAAGAAAGAAGAGGAAAAGAGAAGAAGGAAGAGAGAAGGGAGGAGAGAGAAGAAGTGTGTCGGGGGGTTGGTCGCATGGCATGGGTGAGGGACGCGTATGGGGAAGACGTGCGCGCAGAGGAGGAAAGAGAGAGGGAAAGAAGGAGAGAGAGGGAGAGAGAGAGAACAGACGTGATGATGGAGGGGGTGAACGTGCGCGGAGGGGACGTGCTCAGCGCGGCAGAGGGAGGAGAGAGAGAGAGAGAGAGAGAGAGAGACTCAAAGTCAAACCTCTCACTCGAGTGCGATCTAACGGACACGGTTCAAACCCGAAAACGATCTAACGGTCCCCTATAATCCTAATTAATAATATAGGAAAATGGACAAAATAAAATATGCCGAAATACACCACGAGGGAGGTCTACCAGTCCAAATCCGCACCCGGTCAAAAATCCACTTTTCACATACTCCGGGTAATACCGACGCTGGCCACAATAATATCGACACCGTCCAATTAAATTCGTCCCGGAACTCCGAGAAATTCGACACCAAAGTTTGGGCTCTAAATAACGGCCAAATTCGATCGAGTGCGATTCTAGCGAAATCTCTAATTTTAAAAATAATAAAAACCCAGGAGTGATCAGTTCCGGGCGAGATTTTATTATAAGCGCACTGACGAATTATACGTTTTATAAATCCCAAAAATGGGCCAAAATTCGGAATGTCACAGAGGAGGTACCAAGAGAGCATCCTCCAAGATTTCCTGGATATGATGAGTCAAAAACCTGTGTGTATCACATGGGAGAACGGGGGGATGACATGGATAATTGCCTCACTTTAAAGATCAAGGTTTAGCAGCTCATTGATAGGAAGATTCTCAACTTCCAAAAACCCGAGCCAAATGTACATCAGAACCCTCTTCCAGAGCACAATGTAGTTGGCATGATTTGGGGCAAAAATGAGCAAGTAGAGTTCGAAGAAGATGATGAGTATGAAGCCAAAGTAAGAGCTGCTCGTCGAGGTGACGCTCAGTTCCATAATAAAGCACGTCAGAATGGTGAAGTAATAGATATCCTAGGAGAGGATTCTGGGAAGTATAACTTCTAGGTTAAATACACACCTCCTCCATGGGTGTTTGAAAACGAAGTTATCATACCCGATGGTTAGGGCGGAATTGATGATGAAGAAAATCCCAAAACAGAAACTCAGAACAATCCCAAGGAGGAAATAGACGAAGAAGAGCTGAAAGATGAGAAAATCCGCTTAGGTGACAAACAATTCATCCATGAAGCACGAGAGCGAGGCAAAACCGTTGACTTGCTAGGACAAGATATTGGTCATTATAATTTCCATGTCAAATATATCCCTCCTCCATGGGCATTTAAAGATGAAGTTATTATGCCTGATGGATGGGGTGGCATGGATGAAGTTCAAATTGACAAACTAAACCTCGAGGAAAAGGAAGATAAAGAGGAACAAGAGAAGAAAAAGATTCGACGAGGAGACACATGGTTATCCGCAAAGCACGGAAATAAGGTGAGACCATGGACTTGTTAGGTCAGAATAGCGGTCGTTATAATTTCCGCATCAAGTATACACCTCCTTCATGGGCCCTCAAAAATGAAGTCATCATACTTGATGGTTGGGGTAGAATGGATGAAATAAATGACGAAGGAATGGTGTCAATGATCACACCATTTGTGATTAAGCTAGATGAAGTCAATAAGTACAGAGAGGAAGAATGCCACATGGAGCCAATCACTATCCAACTTCCTATCGATGAGTTAAAGACTGAGGCAAGCGAACCACTACCTGTGGTAATTGCTCTCCCCTTGAAAATTGAGTTCGACATCAAGTGTGTGCCATGGGATTATTTTGCAAAAGAAGTTGATGCCATTACCCGATCAGGTAGGTGATATGCCCCAAAAAAGGGGGAAATGGAAAAGAAAGAGGTAACGAACGAAGATGCCAAACATCTTCTATCTATCATGAGAACAAGTGAATTCGAGGTGATAGAGCAATTAAGAAAAATGCCGGCACAAATCTCTCTATTGGACATGTTCAAAACATCAGAGAAGCACAAAATGGTCCTCATGAAACTTCTCAACGAGGTACATGTGCTGAAAACTATCAATGAAGCTCAATTGGAAGATTTCGTTGGTACTGTTCTCCTTAAATATCAAATCGCATTTTCAGATGAGGATTTTCCTATAGACGGATGCTCGCATAATAAAGTATTGTATATCGCTGGTAAATGCAGAGATAAGGAAGTATCACGGGTCCTAATTGATAATGGCTCTGCTCTTAATCGATGCCCATTAAGCACACTACACCGATGAGGGATCAGTGAGGAATCCATTAAACTAACGAAGGTAACCATGAGATCGTTTGATGGCATGAAGAAAGATGTTATTGGAAACATCGAACTTGAGGTGTTCATAGGTCCTGCTCTATATCTGATTAACTTCCAAGTAGTGGATATACTAAGAACCTTCAATCTGCTGTTAGGAAGGCTATGGATTCACACTGCAGGTGCTATTCCATCAAGCCTACATCAGAAGGTTAAATTTATTATCAATGAAAGATGATCACTGTGTATGGAGAGTGGACTTCGCCACCTATAAGGAAAATGCGATACCGTACATAGAGCCAGAGGTGAAAGAAGAACCGAGTTATCACTAGTTTGAAATGATCTCAATGGTACACATACTTGCGAGTAGTGTCATGAGGAATCCAAAACTTTCGTCACCATCAATCATGTCTGGAAACGTATTTTATCAATATGGATTCATTCCTGGTGATAGACTTAGGGCAAATGCCCAAGGAATTAAAGAACCAATCATTCCACTAGTGGCCAAAAAGAGGCATGGAATTGGCTACATAGGAGAAAGTTCTAATGACCATCATGGAAGCCAAGGTCGAGATCGAGGCTACAGCCATGAAAATCGTGGAAACCATGAAGGCCGAGATGGTCGTGCCATTAGCCCAACAACATGGAAAGGTAAGGCAAAAGAACCTGCTTATCATCAAATCCATATCGAGAAGACTTTTCCTAAACCTCCTAAGCTACTCCAAGAGGAGGATATTCATGTAGAGGAAGAACATGCCTTGCTTCGGCTGTTTGAAAATAATGCTGTCAATGTCATCATAATTGAATTGGAAGATACCTACGCACTAGAGCATGAGCATTCGCATATTCATAATAAGTTCTTATGTGACCCAAATCCATCAGATGAATTCACTTGTGATATTGAGGAAGTTGATGAAGATGAAGAATCGGTCAGGAAAGATTGTTGAACATGCTTTACCAATTAATCCTAACATTTCTTCGAAGAAACAAAAGCTTCGGCGGATAAAACCGGAATTGACAAAGAAGATAAAAGAAGAAGTAATGAAATTGCTCAAGGTTGGATTCATTGAAGTAGTACCTTATCTAGAATGGGTTGCCAATATAGTCCCCGTGTTAAAGAAAGATGGACGAGTATGAGTTTGTGTCGATTATCACGATCTAAACAAAGCAAGTCTCAAAGATGATTTCTCGTTACCACATATCAACGTCTTAGTGGATAGCACTACTAGATTTGAAACATTTTCATTTATGGACGGATTCTCTAGATATAATCAAATCCTCATGAAACAAGAGGATAAGGCGAAAACATCTTTCATTACACCATGGGGTACATTTTGTTATAAAGTGATGCCTTTCGGTTTGAAGAACGTCGGTACAACGTATCAAAGGGAAATGGTCACATTATTTCATAACATGATGCATAAGGAGATTGAAGTATATGTAGATGACATGATTGCCAAATCCAAACAAGGAGAAGATCATGTGGTGGTACTCAGGAAATTGTTTGAAAGACTCCGGAAGAATAAGCCGAGGTTAAACCCCAATAAATGTGTATTTGGGACAAAGCTGGCAAGCTATTTGGATTTGTGGTTAAGTAATAGGGGCATCGAGATAGATTCTTCGAAGATCAAGGCGATATACGATCTCAAAACTCCCTCAATGATGAAAAAGAGTGAAACCCAAAGGGGTGTAAGACAATATGAAATTCCCCAACAAAGTTGGTAAAAGATAAAGGAACATGTCATCCCAATTTACTCTTCTTAATGACATTCATTGATAAATTCTTTCTTTTCATTATCCCCAAGGAATCCAAAGGAAGGAAGTCATGAAAAATGAATCCCCAATGGAATCAAATCATAACACATGAGAAAGTTGGCGGTATTGTTCCAATTGGTGATCAGGTATATGGAAATGAATTCTAACACTTAACTCTTAATCTTTACAGAATTCTTATCAGACTGGAACAAGTAAAGTATCCAGGGTCCCTTTTGAAAAGAAAGAAGTTCAATTCCCCAAGCAGAGCAAATCAAAGCAAGAGATCGAAAGACGATCCTTCATAAAAACTCAAGTCAGAATAAATAAGAGGTTGATTGCATCGTTTCAATTTGAAATGAACAAAACAAGGACCTACTTTGATACTGGGTTTAAATCTTACAGGGAATCCTACCAAACTGTTCAAGTAAGTATCTCTAACTCATGAATTTGAATTTCAGAAGTTCACTTTTTCAAAAGAACCAAGTTTTGTTTCACAAGCAAATCAATGTGAAAATCAAGACGAATCATTTCAAAGATTATTACAAAATGTTTCAACCAATAGTTTGCACATGAATTCTTTGAGTATGTATTACACATCAAAATTCCCCAAAAAAGATGATTTGACAAAAGTCACGAAAGATTTCAAAGAAAATGTTTGGATAAAAAAGAAAAACCTTCAAATGAAGAAAAGTAAGCCATATCCAAACATGTCCTTTATACACTTGAGTGAAACAAGAGAGTGAGTGTCAAAAGTGAGGAACAACCTAATTTGACGGAAAAAGGGATATTCACAATGATTACATGGATTGAAATGATGCAAGGCAATCATTTCACTATCCTAAACACATGGTTATCCCTTGCAAGCCAAATTTGAGCCTAAGTAGTGAAGAAATTTTTTCAAAACAACCCTATTAAGAACCACCTCACATTGAAGCAAATTGGGAGGTTTGTGGTTGATATTTGTGAAGAAAATGATCGAGAAAGATTTTATTGCATACACTTGCATCAATCTTTTTGTGATAACTTTGAATGAAATCATATGGAAGCTTTACTTACCAAAAAAAAAAATCATATGGAAGCTCAAAACATCCCAAAATGAAGAAGAGCATTTAATTTCTTATCCCAAACACATTATACTTTTACAAAGCCCAGTTGAGCTTGAATATTCGTTTACAAACCTAAATTGGTGATCATCTCCCTACACTGGGGCAGAGCATATGATCCACTTCAGATTCATAGCAATAAAAGGCATGACAAAGAGTCCTTAGAGCTCAAAAGGTCAAAAGCCAAAAGAATCAGAAATGCAAATGCAATAAGAATCAAGGGCATGAAAAAGTAGTGTGCCTAGTAAAAGCAAGGCCGATACCCAGAAAAAATGAGCAAAAGAAAAGAAAGAAAAAGAGTTCAAAAGAGAGTTCAAAATGACGACAAAAGCAAAAGGCGAAAGTTGTAAACATATCAGAAATCCCTAAAGCAAGAAGATGAAAAGAAAAGAGCATGATGAGCATCTAGAGGACTCTTGTGGTCATGAAAAGAAGAAAAATCCTTAGTGGACAAAAGAAAGGATGGTGATGCCAAGAAGATCACTAATTTTACAAAAAAAAACCCTTATTTTGAAAACAAATGAGCCTTTTGAGCCTACCTAATACTAACATTACAATCTCTCCCCAAGTACTCTTCAAATTGAGATGTTGAGAGTGGAAACATGATTTCATATTAGAAGCCACCACTTAAAGAAGTGTAGGCAATCTTGTCTTATTTTATCCTTGAGGTTCTTAACTTGTAGACCCGAAGCGAATCAGAAGACGATAAAATTCTTTCTTAGCCTAAAAATGCCTATCCTTAGAATAGCCTTTGACCAAGCCTATATTATGATCCTTTTAAAAGACCTTATCGGATCAATCGAATTGCATGCATTGCGAATATCTCTAAATAATCGAGGATTGGTTATGAGAGATAAATCGATAAATACAAAGTGATTCCCATATCAACAGATAAAGATAAAAGGCCAGTTCATAGATTGAGATAAATCATTTCTAATGAAGGTCTTCCAATTGATCATCATAAGCATTTCTTGAAAGATTTCAAGTAATTTGCTCAGATATATCCTTTCGAAGGGAATTTGATTGTCTAAATGCATTAACATAAAGAATGCATGTTTTGATATCAAAATCCCCTAAATTTTCAAATGGTTTTGGCTCTTTTCTTAAACCCTAAATTTTCAAATGGTTTTGGTTCTTCCCTTAAATCCTAAATTTCAAAATGGTTCCAGGTCTTTTCTTAAACCCCGACTTTTCAAAATGGTTCCGGGTCTTTCCTTAAACCTCGATTTCTCAAACAGGATTAGTGGGGCTATCCTTAAACCACAGGATTCGTGGGTCTATCCTTAAGCCACAAGGTTAGTGAGTCTATCATTAAACCATAGGGTTCGTGGGTGTATCCTTAAACCACAGGTTTGTGGGTTTATCCTTAAACCACAGGGTTAGTGGATCTATCATTAAACCACAGGGTTAGTGGGTCTATATTTAAACTACACGGTTAGTGGGTGTGTATCCTTAAACCACAGGGTTAGTGGGTATATCCTTAAACCACAGGGTTAATGGGTTTATCCTTAAACCACGTCTTCAAATTACTATTACAATTAACCTGGTGAGCTTTTACAACCCAAAGCATTGTTCATCACCATCACTATTCTGCATACTTTCCGAAAAAAAATCATCAATCTGTATCTCATGAATAAAGATCATCAATGATCAGGTGAGTTCCTTTCTCTCTCTCAATCATCAAAAGCTTCAAAGTTGAAGAATAGGATTGGGTCAAGAATTTTAAAGCAAGATTACTGATCAGTTGTTGTGAAATTTTTATTTGTCTTGTTAGTTGAGTCGATTAGAACTTAGGTATCACATTGTCTCTGAGATCAACCTCTATTATTAACTATCGGTAACAGCTATAAATACTAGAATGGTAGTTCTTGCAAGGGATGCCAATTAATCAATGAACAACAAATGTTCATTTTTACTTTTAATTTATATTTCAGTACCATTTTACATGGCTGGATATAATTGTCTCCAATCTCAATATTTTTAATTCCTCATCATTTATGTTTCCTATCTAAGAATTAGCAAAGGATCATTCACAACTTTTTTCGATTTACTCATCGATCCCCATTTCAAAAGGTATTTCGTAGACACTTTTCAGCGAAACGGTAGTAAATCTTGGAACATTGTCTCTCTTACCTCGGACTTTGAAAATCCGCTGAGCCAGCCCAGGTACTTTTTCTCATCATGGTATGACTAAACCGCATAGATCGCAGGCAGCTCATTTCACTCCACTTTTTGTCCTTACATAAGATTTAAGACAAGCAAACATATCAAGAGTCATGGTAACCTCCATAGTGAGAAGTATATATATATTGTCAGTTTGATTTGTGAAAATAAGATTTCGCATGATATTAATTTTTTCAAGGATATTATTTTCAAGAAATTTTTTTAAAAATTTCTATATTAAAATGTTTGGTTGGATTTTAAAATAAGCCAGAAATCATTTATTACCGAAAACCTTGATGATGCATTTTTGGCGAAAAAGACTCCGATCTAATGTTTTTGTAGGGTGTTGGGGACTGGACTAGGCATCATGCCCCCCAGTAGCTAACCATTGCTCCTAGACCCTAGCTAAAATGGGGCTAATAACTCAACTGAGACCCCGAGTCCTTAGTGTCGAATCTGAAACATCAGTACTCAAGCATGCGACCCCTCGGTTGAACCTCGGCTCCTGGACTCCGGTCCCAAAGGTAGGACCCGTCTAGACACTAGCACTTAGATCCGAGACACTCCGGGTTGAAACCAAAGCCCTCAAGCCCATACCCATAACATACTGCCATCGACGTCTTGCGTAGAAACCCACAAGGTCTCTCGAGTCCAGCAACCTAGTTTTTGGAATCTAGGAACATGGATTGGAGTCTAGGCATTCAAATTAGTTCGGTCAAGTTATCCTGGTTTCGGGCACTAAAGCCCGAAGTTCCGTCCACAGGGTCCTAATCGCGGGCACTATGGTTCCAAGTCTTGGGTTAGGTCCTGCGTTTGGCGGGTGCCAAGGTCTCAAGCTTGCCACCAAAGTCCATGGTTGAGTTGCTCAAGTCCTAAGGCCAGATGAAGTGAATGGTAATGGCGGTGGAAGTGGTCATATTGTATTTTTGCAAAATGAATTCTGGTTTTTAAGAAACATAAAATCATTCTTTTGAAATTTGGAACAATGATATAAATAGTTTCTGAATTTTATTCGAATGTGTAATGTGGTCACCGAACTTTTAATTTGTTCAATGTAGTCCTTGAACTTATAGTACATGTTCAAACTAGTCCATAGCCTATATGAAAATGTTCACTATTGTCTCTGAACTTAAATTTATAGATGGACAATATTGAACATTTTCATATAATCCATTGAATAGATAAAAAATTAAAAGTTCAAGAATCACGTTGCACATTGAGTTAAAGTTAATGGATTACATTGAACAAATTGAAAATTCATGAACTACATTAAATATTATGCCAAAGTTCAAAGACCATTTATGTTATTTTCTCTTTAGAATTTGAGCATAAATCTTTGTTCAATATGAAAATAGTCAACACTCATCCAATTTTTAAAGTCACGTTAAACGGTACAATCATAAGTAAATATTTTCCAAAAACTAGTGTCGTATAATAAATCGTTCTTTAAATTTGATAAACGTAAACGTAAAATTCCATCACGTCATCAACTACCACTCAGAAACCTTTTTCATGTCAGCGGACCAGTCAACTTCACATGGACATTTATATCAGTCAAAAGGTGTTTCCATGTGGCAGCATTGGCGGTGCATTCCTTTCGCTTCAATCATTCCGACTACCTAAATGACAAAAAAGAATGCAAAACCGGAATTTAACGTCAAATATTTGAAAAGTTTATCCGACCGTCCATGGACGAGGGGGACACGGCTTCTACGCGGCAAGGGTTTTTCGACATTTCACTCTCTACTTTGTGATGCTAACTCCTATGATACTCTAATTTTTACATGAAAAAGAAAAAAGAAAAATCATTTGCCATCGATCGGTTGAGGAATTTCAATACGAATATGAATAATTCGCTTTGGATAATTGTCCTACATTGATTAGACCGTTCGTATGGAAAGATGGAGCCAATGATTGGTGTTCACACTCACGTTACTCACGTATTTAGTTGGCGTTCAGACATTCATCTTTCTGTTACATGAGATTACTACTCATGTCACCCATCCGTTTGTTCTACTTTTTGACTTTTCGCATGAAAAATAATTAGAAAATAAATTATTAATATCACGAAAAATTCTAAATTAGTACAATTATAATAAATTTACTATAAATTAATTTTTTTACCATAAAAAATCCTTGGTACAACTATAATAAATTTACCTTCAGTTTGTTTCCGTCAAATTTTACTGTCAAATTACTTTGTTAAATGATACGCGACAGTTGACTGATGTATCAATTTTATGTTTTACCCTTCGTTTGTCACAGGTATACAAGTATGTGATTTTTTGTGGTATTAATCCACTTTAATGGAAACTAACGGAAAATAAATTTGTCACAAATATACCGGTTGGAGGCTTTAGTGGTCAAAATATTAGTTTTGGATAAATTTGTCACAAGTGTACTAGTTTGGGATTTTTGGTGGTCAAAAAATTAATTTTAGGCAAAATTGTCATAGGTGTACCAATTTGAAGTTTTTCGTGATATTAATTTAAAAATAAATATTTTTTTAAAAGTTTATATCCCGTTTAGATGGTATATATGTAAGCAGGAAATTCTTATAAAATAGTAACTATTTTCATTTTCTTCTATTAGATAGGCTCACATTAGGGACCATATTAATTTGTAAAATTATATATTGTTAATCATTACTGTTGAGGGGGGAGGGGAGGGGGATAATAGTCACCACTAACATATGAATAGCATAGAGAGAACACATAATCGGTTAAATTGCTAAATCTCGTTAAATAACAACAATCAACATATGATCTAGATTTATTATTGGGATAAATGCTCTGGAAGACGAAAACATTATTTTTTGTTATAGGTAGTTCCTTTTAGGCCTAATAAAAAAAAACCATAAACTTTTTCTTGAGTGACAATTCTGGTTCAAACTTTTTGTTATCTCATAAAAAAAATCACAAATTTTCACTTAAATCCTAAATCTAGCATGAACAATTTGAAATTTTCACATCACGGGGGCAAAATTTGGGACTCGAGTAAAAATTAATGTTTTTTATTGAGACAAAAAAATGTTTGGGCCATAATTGCCACTCATGGTAAAGTTGATAATTTTTTTTGAAATTAGCCCATTCCTTTTATGGCAAACATGTTATTTGTTATTTTAACCAACAAACATATCCCAGGAAGCTACAGTTAAATAATGTCATTATTGTTTCTGGATAAAGTAATGCCATGATACGATCCGAGATAGCAAATTGATCCTCGCATCGCAAGTGCAATTGGGACTAATTCAATATGCAACCTGGCACGGTTTGGTTGACTTAGCGCATTCATGCTACCGATGACGCGAATTCCAAATTGCCCCTTTATTTTTTTTGCATGATCGAGGTTTCGATTACCTAGTCCCGTTCGTGAATCTCTCACATCACGAACAATAATGGCATTTCATATTATCACCTAAACATCTGAAGGAAGGTGCCCACCTGAAAGTTCAAAGGAAAAGAAATCACTTGCGATAAATCTGATGACAATGTCTACTATTTCTTTTTTAAATCGAAGTTAGGGCAATAAATTGTTATTTACTGAATTATTTGGAATCATACATGAGTGGAGAGCTGGAGCCAATACAATAATTGTCGGTCCTAGCCGTGCGATTGACTTCCTCAGCCTGTCCTTGAGGCCGTGGTGGCTGGCCTTCATCAAAATAGTCACCGATTTTTTCAATTTCGATTGACTTGACCTAGTAGTTACTAGATGTTCTTTCAACTCCTTCGAAGTGTTTTCCTACTTTAGATTTTGAAGAACTATCCTTGGTGCCATTGTGAAGTAAACTTAGAGGCCAAATAGCTCAATTGAACTTAGCAACTTAATTGAACAAGGTTGGTGTGTCGGTGAACCTAGTTCCAGCTTACGGATGAAGTTTCGTGAGGCCGATTGATCTTCAATAAGGATAGCAATGGCAGCTGATATGTCGTTATTTCATGCCTTATGTTGATGCTAGAATAGTGCATGTTGCGATGGAAATGATTGTTGGTTGTTTATTTGATGATTGCTTGTATGTCTGCAAAATCGTGCTTGTTGAGTCAGTATGCTTCCATGATTGATTTGAGCTTGAAAATATTGAAATCTCAAATGAGCTTACCTAGTGATTTGAAAAGCACGTTCTAAGCTTAAATTTGATAGGTTGTGTGTCGAAATTGAGTATCGTTTACTATGTCAAATCATATTTGAAAATTCAAGTGAAAATTTGGAAATTATGTTCTCTGTTCTTTCTAAATTTGTGCCTGACTGACTTTGTTCCGTTCTTCGATTTTTCTTATTTTTTATGTTCATAATCTGGAAAAAAAAAATTCATTAACGTTGTAGACTACATATTGATATTTTAAACCTAAAAATTTCATCAAATTTCGTAGTTATTTGATATGTATGATTCAAGCTTGAAACAGACGTCATGAAACTTTGTTTTGATAAAAAAAATTCCAGTTTCAGTTATTGATTTTGTTTTGTAATTTTCGTAAAGTTTGTGTCTCTTTTTGCGAAACCTCAAAACTTAAAATTTGTTCATTAGGGTATTAATTTGATAACTGGAAATTTTGGGGGCCTAATAGCAATATTTCATGGGCCAATTTGGCATAAATTGTGAATAAGGTCAATTCGCCCTTGAAAACTGCTTTGCAACGGAGTCTAGGATAAAAACTATATTAATGGGAAAAATAAACTGGTTTTTAGCAAAATGTTAAAACACGAAAGTTGTTCATCACATGTTTTCCCAATTCCCTGTAAAATTTCACGCGGTTTGAACTTCATTTAATATTTTTCCCGTATTGTTTTAAATCACGGGCTGGAACCGGATCGATCGAGTCTGCGGTATTCGAGTTGATTCACATTTTTCAGGTAGATTAGGTAAAAACCAGTCGAAATGGTCTTCATGAACTTTGATCCATGCAACTTAAGGATTCTAAGGGTACTTGAATTATGTCATTTGAACATCATTTGATGGGTTAATCACACTTATACAGATTAGACCCGAATTTAGTAAATTCAATTAAATAAGTGACCCTTTGATGGTTCACTCCCTTTTGATTGCTTGATTGAGAAATAATGTCATATAACCTGCATGCATGCTTAGTTGAATGCCTTTGCATGTGTTTTTCATATGAATGTTTAGGTTCGATGCATGTACGGCATCTAGCCTATGATGATCACTTAAAACCGACTTCAGGGGTTAAGTGATATCAACAATTGTTTTGTAAATGCAATTGGTGGTCGATTATCATTAATCATTAATTAATCAATTTTAGTTGATTAGATGGGGGATAATCGAAATGCATGAAAAGAAAGGGCCGATCCTGAGGCCAATTCAATGCTTTGATAATTAGATGTCGTTGTCTTGCTTTGATTGTATGCTTGCACGTTACTTGTTCGGGATGTATGAGTTCAATAAAAACTGACACCACCAAGGCGGTCCATGGAGGAGGTGGCCAAGACCCTTGAAAATGGACATTAAAGGCCGATGTCCAATCTGGTCTTATTTTGTACCAATTCATGTCACCCGACCATGTCTCAGGTTTTCAATTTGTGTTGTAATAAACATCCGACGAGTTGTGGGTTTTCTTTTTTATTGTTCTTATATTAGCTCGTGTTTCAATACATTGAGTATTTACTTTACGCTCCGTCTTTTCAATACAATTGTTTGTTTGTTTCTTTTCTAGACTAAGATAGGATTAGTTTAGACTTTTAAAACGAACCTTCCTACAATCATGTCGCATGGACACTCAATGGATTAAGATTTTGACATAAAAATGACAAAACAAATGCATAATCACTTAGATAACAACCAATTGAGTTAGCGGTACCGAAAGAGCATTAGTGGAAACATTAACATAACTTAGTCCCCATACCTAGATATCTCTGGTTCCAAAAGAAATTGAAAGGAAATTCCCGCGTTATGATTGGGTATTCTAGCTGATCCTTTGACAAAA
Source organism: Syzygium oleosum (assembly GCF_021117445.2). NCBI lineage: Eukaryota > Viridiplantae > Streptophyta > Magnoliopsida > Myrtales > Myrtaceae > Syzygium > Syzygium oleosum. The sequence goes on along the minus strand of NW_026607500.1, from coordinate 255,060 downwards.
GACTAGTGGCAACCCTAGTTGATAAAAACATAAAAAAAAAATGATCATGTGTCACGTGAGGTATGGATTGAGGGAAAATCCACATTCATGGTTAATGGACCTTATAGATGAATAAAAGAATGACGTTTTTTGAGCCGTCTTTTGGGATATGTCATTTGGAACGTTTCCATAAACAATTATCTCTAAACCCATGCCCCGAGACGACCCTAGAGGGGTAGGTCGTGACATTGGTAACGGAAGTCTCAATAATTAGCAAAGCGTGTCATGGGGCTTCCAAAAGAGACGTGGTAGTAAACATGCAGATTGCGAGCGAGAAGGTTTAGGATGAAAAGGTACAAAGTTTAATGGTGTGTCTTTTCGAATTTGTAGACAATGATTGCGTACAAGGGGATGTTGACATCAAAAAAATACCCAATTCTTTGATCATCGACTCAGGCTGAGAAAGATCAAATGTGATACAATAATGGTAAAGTTTGCCAAATGTTCAAGGCTCGTAGTCAGCAAGTAGAGTTGGTCGACAAAGTGAGTGATTTCAGCCGACGGAAAAATAACAAGGAATAAACAAGTCCTATAGCCTGGGCGTCATCAAATGAAGATCAATTTAGTCGACAAGAGCCACAACTAATGACATCTATGATGAGGTGGATGGATAGTAATTATTTAAGTGATGGAGTAGATAATTTCATATACGATTCACCATGGCACATCGACGTAGTCATGAAGAAGTAAAACTGGCATAATCATCAAGTAGTGGATGCCATTGGTCTTGGAAGCCACAACTGATAGAGGTTGAGAAATGTGGGTTATTGCAACCGTCCGGTAGTGGAACAAAGGACTTCAAAAGTAACCAATGATGTTGGACGTGCATAGTGGAGAAGCAATCGTCGGGTAGTGGAGTTGTGTCTAGGAGTTGATTAACCGTTTGTAAATACAAATTGCTGAATTCTAAGAATCACATAGAATGCATTTGATTTCTTAGTAACCACTGTTAACTATCAGTAGTAGGTGTTAATACTAGAATTGTAGTTCGTGCAAGGGACGCCAATTAATCAATGAAACAAATGTTCAGTTTTACTTTTAATTTATATTTCAGTACCATTTTACATGGCTGGATATAATTGTCTCCAATTTAAATATTTTTAATTTCTCGATATTTATGTTTCCTGTCCAAGAATTATTAATGGATCATTCACAACTTTTTTCGATTTACTCATCGATCCCTTTTTTTTTCGATCCCTATTTCAAAAGGTATTTCACATACACTTTTCAGCAAAACAGTGGTAAATTCCTAGATCGTTGTCTCTCTTACCTCGGACTTTGAAAATCCGCTAAGCCAGCTGAGGTACTTTTTCTCATCATGGTCTGACTAAACAGCATAGATCGCATGCAGCTCATTTCACTCCACTTTTAGTCCATACATAAGATTTAAGACAAGCAAACATATCAAGAGTCACGGTAACCTCCGTAGCGAGAAGTATATATATTGTCAGTTTGATTTGTGAAAATAACATTTCGCATGAAATTTTTTTTCCAAGGACATTATTTTCAAGAAATTTCTATAAAAAAATGTTTGGTTGGATTTTAAAATAAGCCAAAAATCATTTATTACCGAAAACCTTGATGATGTATTTTTGGCAAAAAAGACTCCAATCTAATGTTTCCGTAGGGCGTCAGGGACTGGAGTAGGCATCATGCCCCCTGGCAGCTAACCATACCTCCTAGACCCTAGCTAAAATGGGCCCAATACCTCGACCGAGTCCTTAGTGTCGAATCTGAAACATTGATACCCAAGCATGCGAGCCCTCGATTGAACCTCGACTCTTAGACTCCGGTCCCAGAGGTAGGACCAGTCTAGACATCGGCATTTAGATTTGAGACACTCCGGGTTGAAACCGAAGCCCTTAAGCCCATACCCATATACTACCATTGATGTCTTGCGCAGAAACCAACAGGGTCTCTCGGGTCCAGCAGCCTAGTTTTTTGAACCTAGGAACATGGATTGGAGTCTAGGCATTCAGATAGCTAGTTCGGTCCAGTTATCCTGGTTTCGGGCACTAAGGCCCGAAGTTCGGTCCATAGGGTCCTAATAGCGGGCATTATGGTCCAAGTCTTGGGTTAGGTCCTGCGTTTGGCGGGTGCCAAGGTCTCAAGCTTGCCACTAAAGTCCATGGTTGAGGTGCTCAAGTCTTGAGGCCAGATGAAGTGAATGGTAACGGCAGTGGAAGTGGTCATATCGCATTTTTGCGAAATGAATTATGGTTTTTAAGAAACATAAAATCGTTCTTTTGAAATTGGGATAATGACACAATAGTTCATAAACTTTAACTCAACGTGAAATGTGGTCCTTGAACTTTTAATTTATTCAATGTGGTCCTTGAACTTTTGGTACATGTTCAAACTAGTCCACGCCATTTATGAAAATGTTCAATATTGTTCCTGAACTTAAATTAATGGATGGACAACATTAATCATTTTATATAATCCATGGAGTAGTTTGAACATGTACAAAAAAATCAGAGATCATATAAAAAAATTAAAAGTTCAGGAACCATATTGCACATTGAGTTAAAGTTCATGAACTATATTAAACAAATTGAAAGTTCATGAACCACACTGCATATTTGATCAAAGTTCAGATATCATTTATGTCATTTTTCATTTGGAATTTGAGCGTAAAACTTCCTTCATTATGAAAAAATCCAGCATTTATCTAATTTCTGAAGCGACGTTGAACGGTACAAACATGAGTCAATATTTTTCGAAAAATAAATCGTTCTTAAAATTTGATAAAAAAAAAATTGTAAAATTCCATCACGTCAACAACTATGAATCAGAAGCCTTTTTCACGTGAGCGGACCAGTCAACTTCACATGGACATTGATATTAGTCAAAAGGTCGTTCCACGTGGCAGCATTGGTCGTGCATTCCTTTCGCTTGAATCATGCCGACTACCTAAATGACAAAAAAGAATGCAAAACCGGAATTTAACGTCAAATATTTGAAAAGTTTATCCGACCGTCCATGGGCGAGGGGGACACGGCTTCTACGCGGCAAGGGTTTTTCGACATTTCACTCTCTACTTTGTGATGCTAACTCCTATGATACTCTAATTTTTACATGAAAAAGAAAAAAGGAAAATCATTTGCCATCGATCGGTTGAGGAATTTCAATACGAATATGAATAATTCGCTTTGGATAATTGTCCTACATTGATTAGACCGTTCGTATGGAAAGATGGAGCCAATTATTGGTGTTCACACTCACGTTACTCACGTATTTAGTTGGCGTTCAGACATTCATCTTTCTGTTACATGAGATTACTACTCATGTCACCCATCCGTTTGTTCTACTTTTTGACTTTTCGCATGAAAAATAATTAGAAAATAAATTATTAATATCACGAAAAATTCTAAATTAGTACAATTATAATAAATTTACTATAAACTAATTTTTTTACCATAAAAAATCCTTGGTACAACTATAATAAATTTACCTTCAGTTTGTTTCCGTCAAATTTTACTGTCAAATTGCTTTGTTAAATGACACGCGACAGTTGACTGATGTATCAATTTTATGTTCTACCCTCCGTTTGTCACATGTATACAAGTATGTAATTTTTTGTGGTATTAATCCACTTTAATGGAAACTAACGGAAAATAAATTTGTCACAAATGTACCGGTTGGAGGCTTTAGTGGTCAAAATATTAGTTTTGGGTAAATTTGTCACAAGTGTACTAGTTTGGGATTTTTGGTGGTCAAAAAATTAATTTTAGGCAAAATTGTCATAGGTGTACCAATTTGAAGTTTTTTGTGATATTAATTTAAAAATAAATATTTTTTTAAAATTTTATATCCCGTTTAGATGGTATATATGTAAGAAGGAAATTCTTATAAAATAGTAACTATTTTCATTTTCTTCTATTAGATAGGCTCACATTAGGGACCATATTAATTTGTAAAATTATATATTGTTAATCATTACTGTTGAGGGGGGAGGGGAGGGGGATAATAGTCACCACTAACATATGAAAAAATCAGAGATCATATAAAAAATTTAAAAGTTCAGGAACCATATTGCACATTGAATTAAAGTTCGTGAACTATATTAAACAAATTGAAAGTTCATGAACCACACTGCATATTGAATCAAAGTTCAGATATCATTTATGTCATTTTTCATTTGGAATTTGAGCGTAAAACTTCCTTCATTATGAAAAAATCCAGTATTTATCTAATTTCTGAAGCGACGTTGAACGGTACAAACATGAGTTAATATTTTTCGAAAAATAAATAGTTCTTAAAATTTGATAAACGTAACTGTAAAATTCCATCACGTCAACAACTATGAATCAGAAGCCTTTTTCACGTGAGCGGACCAGTCAACTTCACATGGACATTGATATTAGTCAAAAGGTCGTTCCACGTGGCAGCATTGGTCGTGCATTCCTTTCGCTTGAATCATGTCGACTACTAAATGACAAAAAAAGAAAACAAAACCGGAGTTTAACTTCAATTATTTGAAAAGTTTATCCGACCGTCCGTGGACCAGGGGGACACGGCTTCTACGCGGCTAGGGTTTTTCGGACATTTCACTCCCTACTTTGTGATGCCAATTCCTATGATACTCTAATTTATGTAAAATAAAAATAAAAAGGAAAATCATCTGCCGTCCTTCGATTGAGGAATTTCAATACGAATATGAATATTTCGCTTTGGATAATTGTCCTGCGTTGATTAGACCGTTCGGATGGAAAGAAGGAGCCAATGATTGGTGTTCACACTGGCGTGACTTACGTATTTAGTTGGTGTTCAGACATTTATGTTCCTGTTACATGAGATTACTAGGCATGTCACCCGTCTGTTTGTTCACCTTTTTGAGTTTTTATACGAAAAACTACTAAAAAATAAATAGTTCCTTTAAAGTTTATATCCCGTTTATATGATATATATTTAAGAAGTAAATTCTTATAAAATAGTAACTATTTTTAGTTTTTTTTTCTATCAGAGAGGCTCTCGTTAGGGACCTTATTAATTTGTAAGATTACATATTTTTAATCATTACTGTTGATCATCGATAAACATAAAACATTGAGGGATAATAGTCACCACTAACATATGAATAGCATAGAGAGAACGCGTACATAGGTTAAATTGTTAAATTTCGTTAAATTACAATAATCAACATATGATCTAGATTTATTATTGGGATAAATGGACCGGAAGATGAAAATATTATTGTTTGTTATAGGCAGTTCATTTTATGGCAAACACATTATTTCTTATTTTAACCAACAAACATATCCTGGAAAGCTACAGTTAAATAATGTCATTATTGTTTCGAGATAAAATAATGCCATGATATGGTCCAAGATAGCAAATTCATCCTCGTGTCGCAGCTGCAGTTGGGACTAATTCAATACGCAAGCTGGCACGGTTAGGTTGACTTGGCGCATTCATGCTACCGATGACGCGAATCCCAAATTGCCCCTTTATTTTTTCGCATGATTGAGGTTTCGATTACCTAGTCCTGTTCGTGAATCTCTCACATCACGAACAATAACGGTATTTCATATATCCCCCAAACATCTGAAGGAAGGTGCCCACCAGAAAGTTCAACGGAAGAGAAATCACTTGCGATAAATCCGATGACAATGTCTACTATTTCTTTTTAAAATCGAAGTTAGGGCAATAAATTGTTATTTACTGAATTATTTAGAATCATACATGACTGGAGAGTTGGAGCCTAGACAATAATGTCATTATTTAATCTCCCATTTATATACTACACTAGATTCTAAGGATAAGGTACATTTCTCGTACATGTATATATATTTGCAATTATTTTTCTAGTGACCATACTTTTCTATATCATTGGTATAACCTCTAGCAGTAACTGTACTCCGCGTGGAGCCTGTGTGCAAGTTAGATCGCCAACCTCAAATCATTGGATCGTGAGTGGTGCAGAGTAATTTTGATTTAATTAACCCAAATTTGTCTTAACGGGTGTAAGACCATTGTGATAATAGCTCGAAGAGGAGTTAGTCTTGATTGTCCCTCCTAACTCCTTTTGGCCAATCATATGTAAGCCCAATGCCCAAGTCATTTGGAATTTCAATTTGTCCTCCGCATGCTTCTCAATTGAGCAAATGCAAAACTCTCACGCTTAGTGATTTCAAATGTCAGACTTTGTCTGTTTATAAAGAGGACGAATAGATGTCCATGTAGGCAATCTCACTTGGCCCCGTCACCGATGTTAACTAATACGTTATGCAATTCATTATTTGTTGGGAAAATCCCCTACGTTAATTTGAAGATGACAAAATAATCAAAAGGTATTAATGTGAGTATTGGTTGAGTAGTGCTAGGTGATATATACACAAGCTACTATGCAGATGGTGTCCTAATCATGTGATTCTGATATGAGGAATGCTCTGCCAATGTCAATAGTGCTTTGTTGATATCGAAAGATCACTGCCGATATCAAGGTTGAACAAGGTATTAGGTATTAAGATATTTACAAGTGGGAAGGACCTTGAGATAAGGTAAACATCTGGATGGACCTTGATCGAGGGTGAACAAGTTGAGTAGAATGGGGATGTTCGCGATAACTTGAAGGTACCAAGATCTGGTGAATAGTTGGTTGGACCCGTTGATGATGAACAAGCTTAGAACGAGGATGTTCGATAAAACTTGGAAGGACCATGAAGGTGGACCGCTTGGTAGACTCATAATCGCCAATATGCTTAGAATGACAAGAAGATAGAGGATTTAATGGTTATCAAGAGTAATGGATCATTATCAAGAGTAGTAGATTGTTGGCAAGAGCAGTTGCCTTAATCAGATGAGGTGGAAGACTATGATGATATCGATGACCTCTGTGAGTTCACTAAACACTAATGAAGATATTGATAAGAGGAGAACAAGTCTAATATGATGAGGATTTCACGAAGACTTAGAGGTACCATGGTCAAACTTTCATCAACTAGAAGTCTTTGGAAGCTGACATACTAAGAAAGATTATTGGCCGATTGATCACAAGTCATAGACACCTAATTTTTAGTCAATTTTTTAAATTTTCTTAAAAATAAAAAAATTAGGATTAGGAACCTTGGCCATGCTTAGTAACCTATTTCTAAACCAAAAATAATTTTTTTTATAATTTTTCTGAATTTTTTTCTTATTTTCTTTTGGCCAAAATGAGTGAAAAATCAAGAAAAATACCAAATGGAGTTCAAAAATTCCATAAAAATAGTCATTAGCTTTCAAGATTACTAGTGTATTCTAGCCTTATTGTGGCTATTAGCCATAAAGAGTGGATGTAGGCTTGGTTATAAGCCGAACCACTACAAATCTTTGTGTGCTATCTTTTACTTGCTCATTATCATCTATACTTTTCTAATAGCACCGCGCATAGTCGTTATTATCTACATCAACTGATTTCCAAGTGTTGACACTTGATGTTCATCTATCTATTCCTGCTTGCTATATCTCCCTTCATTTTTAGCATATATTCATCAGTAGCACATGCACTTGATATCTATAATCTGCTTCTACTGCTATTGAAGTTAAAGTTGTTATATTCTGCAAAAGTTTCTCATAATTCTCATACAACATATCCACCTCCTCTAGGTTATATTGTTAGCTCTAACAATTGGTATAAGAGTTTCATGACTTGTTACTTGAAGTGTTTTTACTTCTCAGCATAAACATCCTTTATGGCTAACGTTATGGAAATTTCTTTTCGTGAAGGACCTCAATTTTTTTTTATCTCCCTTGTCTGATGGAACTGACTATGGCTATTGAAATGCAGGATGAGATTTTTCATTAAATCCATGGATTATGACTTTTGGATTTTGATTGGAAGAGATCCATATCCAACAAGAGGAAACGCAATCCACGTAAATGTAGAAGAAATGAGATGTTTCACTCTAAACTCTAGAGCTATAAATTTTTGGCATTGTGGTTTATCCAATACCGAGTTTGATAGAATTTCATCTTGTAGCTAAGCAAAGGAAATTTGGGATGCTTGAAGTTGGCTATGAAGAGACCGCTAAAGTCAAAGAAACCAACATGAATATCCGGTTTGGTGATTATAAGACTTTCAAGATGGGAGCCACATGAAGATATCAAAGAAATGTTTATGTGCTACAACAACATCATGAGTGGACTTGTTGTACATGGCAAGATCTACACAAATGAGGAACATACAAACAAAATTTTTCGAGCATTACCAAAAGAATGGGTTCATGTGAAAACATCAATCATGTAGCTCAAAGACTTCAACCTTGACTTGAATGAGCTTAATGGAACGCTCATGGCCTATGAATCCGAATCCAATAATGAGCCAAGCAAATACAAAGGTGAAAAGTCTATTGCATATAAAGCTAACTTTTTTCACGTGGATTACGAAGGATTGTTCTCCAACGATGATCATAAAGACGATGAGGATATGGTTTTGTTGGTTCAAGAACACATAAGGTTCTTGAAAGGAAAGAGGAAATCCAAAGGCAATAATACCGTGTATCCGAAGCTCAAAAAGAAGAAGAAAATATGGAAAACAAAAGCTTCGAGCGAATCAGAAATCGAGTCACCTGACAACTTGAGTCTATATCTATATTTTCATTGCATTTTGGTGTTTATAACCACTAGACATCCGACCTAGTAATGGAGTCAACTAATATCAGCAACCAACCTAGACAATACTAGAAGGAGATAGATAAGAGCGCTGCTGATTATCTAGGAAGGATTATGACCAAATCTTATCCTAGCCAAATACTGATGCTATCAAAGAAGGATCTCAAGTAAGGATTGATAAACATCAGTTTCAAAGGTATGGTACCTGTTAAATTTCTACCTTGGATAGGAGAATCAAATTTTATGATTATCCTCTAACGTGCCTCACAAATCTTTAGATGGATTTATTATGACTCTTAATGATAATAGTTTTAGATAGTTGCTAAAGTATTGATGATTCATATTGATATTATTTCATGTCATAAGTATAAGAAATAACATGCATTTATTGCAAAACATGGCATGTGTAATGCTTGTATACAATAGGAGCATCAATATCTCCTTTTGCAAATGATGCAATTGCTACATGTTATATTCTCAATGCATTTGAGATTCTTTTTGCTTAAGAAAAATCCCTTGACGTTGAAATCAACCATCTCATGCTTTCATGTATTTGGATGCAAATGGTATATTCTCAAGAAAACACTAATGCTAATGTTGGTAAATTTGAACCAAGGGCTCATAAAGGTATATTTCTTGATTATTCTTCTCCTGGTAGAGCATATCCTATATTTTCTTGTGTTTGACTGAAATCTGAAAATGAATTGAAAATAATCTTCCATTATTTGAAAAGGAAAATTTGCTTTTATTTTCCTAAAGAGATATGCATTTTTCGTGTAATATAAGGGCTACACGTTTTTGTGTATTAAATTAGGGTGTGTTTATTTTACTGAAAACTTCTTGTCATTGGAAATTGTTTTCAGGAAATTCAATTTCAGGGAATATAAATCATTTTCTGGTGTTTGTTTGTGCCGAAAACAAGTTGAAAAAAATTACTTTCATGGCATTTGATGATAAGAGAATCCATTAGAGGCAGCTTCTATACTTCAAAATCATAGAAAATGATTCCTTCAGGAAAGTTACTTTTGCCAATTTAAACTTACTATTTTCAATTCAGAAAAAATGCTTTCCGTTGATCGAGTAGTTTTCCCTCATGCAAACACTTAAAACTGTGGAAACAATTTCTCAAAAATGGTTTTTCATTAAACAAACCGATCCTAAAGAGCAAAATAGTCCGCCATGATGTGCGGAGACCACAAGCTAAGAGGACCCAAGCATATAATGTTGGCGATCGAGACTGAAGCATATTTCTAAAATTTGATTGATATATAACCATCCTATCCGTACGCTGGAGATGCCATAAGCAAAAAGTCGGTTCTTTTTGTTCCATGAAAGGAACCAACTCTTTAAAACAAGTATTGATGCAAAGCTGGGGATGGAGGATGAACGAACCAGACAAAAACAGGAATCTTAATGTCATAACATAATAAGAAAAACTTAAAGTGGTTCCAATCTCACATTTTTCCCCATAAATTCCAGAAATCCATTTTGAATTATAAACACATTATACCAATTGAGTCACAAATTGTGCTTTACATATAAACAGATAAGTCTCTACAATTTTAAATCATGATTCCTTCAAGTCAAGGGGGTGAGGTGGCGTGATTGTGTATCATATATAATTTGTTCCCTCGCACGATGTGGGCTCTCTTTGTTTTGCTATTTATTTATTTTTATAACCCAGGATTTCGATTGTAATTGGTCGGCTCCCAGGAGGGGAAATAGTATAACAACGTACCTTAAACGCCGCCCCCCAAACATTGAGAATTCCTTGAACATTAGTTTTTTTGAAAAATATTTTCCACTAAATCTCACTTTCCCTAGGGTTAATTCCAATAAAAATCCCAAACCCGTACTCTCGACTCAAAACTATTCTGTTAGTATTTCATTCCATATATCGTTAAAATGCATACGTGTGACGTGGAGAATTACAAATCTAATCAGGGGTACTGATTAACAATTTGTAGTTAGAAGAAAATTAATTTGAGACAAATCTATCATGTTGTATTGATTGTGTATCAATTTGAGATTTTTAATGATATTAACCCTTTTTTGTAAAATAAATGCCTAAAAAGATTTGGGTAAAGCTGCAAATGAGTACTCAAGAGTTTTGCAAAATTTAGGTCATTTGACAATCCATCCTTTCTATTTAAAAAATATTTATTATTAGATCAAAAGGGTATGTGAATAATCATTTTAGAATAGGTCAATACCACGAAAAACCCCAAACTGGTACATCTATGACATATTTACCCAAAACTAATTTTTTGATCACGAAAAATCCCAAACTGGTGCACATGTGATAATTTTAAACCAAACTAATTTTTTTACTACCAAAAACATAAAACTGGTACATTAGTGATAAATTTATCATATGTTAAATTGGATTAATACTACGAAAAATCATAAATTGGTAAATCTGTGACAAACAGAGGAGTAAAACCCTAAACTGGTATACCCGTCAACTACCACATGTCATTCAACTTAGCAATTTCATGGTAAAATTTAACGCAAACTAACGGTTGGTAAATTTGTCACAAGTGTACCAGTTTGGGGTTTTTGGTGGTCAAAAAATTTGTTTGAGGTAAAATCTGTCATAAGTGTACCGGTTTAGGGTTTTTTGTGATATTAACCCTATAAGACTAACTAATTTGACTTTAAAAAACAAGCGAGGGTTGACGAAGGAAATTCGCGTGGGAATCTATAGAGGGGAGCGACCACAAACCCAGAAAAATAAACCGAAAATTTAGAAAGGGCGGCTAAGGGGTAACGCATTATTTAATGGCCGAATCTGCCTCTCTTTGACGGTAGTTAGTCTCCAGATGTCAAAATCTCATTGAATTACACCTCAACCTCCTCTGGTTTGAAGTTTGAACCGACCTTCCTAACCTTCCTTACGAGGAAGCCACGGATAACTCTCTTCTTTTGACGCTTTGCGGATTCTTTCCATCGCCAAATTAGAAAATGTTAGAGGTGTCCAAGGAGACATCTGTACCAAGTGGACCTCTTTTCACTCTTGTGATTAGAGGGCATCGAAAACCTTTCCTCCGCGTGCACCGGACTTTCTTTTTCCATACTTAATCTAGAAGTATGGAAGTAGATGTGCGGTTCTTTAGAGGCTCATAAAAACACATTGTTGGTTCTATAGATCAGTTAAGTCCAGGCGTTTGATCTATATACGTGGCCCATATCCATAGCAATTTGCATGAAATTGATAGGATTCGGACAAATAACTTCTCGTTCTTGAATTGAAAATTTCTTAACACACCCGATCATTTGTGAACCCCAAATTGACTATCTCCTTTATCAGTGAACCCTAAATTGACATAGGCTGGACATGCTACCCTAGACTCTACATGGGAACCCAGCGCTCATGCCGGGAACCACCGCGAACGTCCCATGATGCCCAGCAATTGAGGTCAGGTCACTCGAGGCCGGGCCTGGGTCCCCTGAGGCTGATCCATGAACCCGAGGACTAGGCTCGCGTCTCAGACCGCGGGCTTGATCTCATGCACTAAAGCCCCAATGCCCGACACTCGAGCCCGAGACATAGGGTTGTACTAGAGATGTTTTCTTCAACGTGTATTCAATAATTTTTCTGTAATAGATATAAGAAAATTACTTTCATATTATTCGCCATATACAACCATACATAGAAAAATTCCTTGAAAATTAGTTTTTAGAAAAAAATATTTTCCAGCAAATCACATTTTCCGTGAAACAAATTCACAAAGATTTGGGTAAAGCTGCATTTGTATACTGAAGGTTTTTTCAAAATTTTGGTTTATTGACTATCCATAATATATGTGTATGTACACCAGGTTGACTGTCTCCTATATATACACCTCCGCCGCCCCTTTTAATTCTCGCAACAAGAAGAACAGTTTCGTTCCTATTACTTTCATAACTAATAGCGATGAGCTTTCCTTGTTTAGGCAAAGAAGTTGTGCGTCTTTGTAGTGCTTCATGGCTCCAACTAGCCCGCCTCTGCAGGTCCTTTTGCTTCCTCTTTTCTTGCATTTACCGCTTCCTGCTCCTCCGAGTCAACTCCTTTTGCATCCAAGTTTTCTACTTCGTCTTCCTCTCGTTCCTTGGCTTCTGGGTCCTCAAGGACTTAAGGCCACGGACCAATTCCTTTAGGCCTAGGGATTTGGATCTGTTCTTCACCTCTGTCTCCGCGGCAACCGTCTCGAGCATGTCCACGGTGGAGATGGAAGTCTTCTCCAACTCCCAGCTTGTTGTGATGATCGTCCTGATGTTCATCGGAGGGGAGGTCGTCACTTCCCTCGTCGGGCTTCACTTTAGGAAATTGAAACTGCGATGGCTCATCAAAACCGAAGTAAAAGTCGCCTCCGTCAATACCAATCTCTGCCCTTCGAACCCAACAAACGACATTGTTAACCACATAGAGTTAGGTGTAGTAGCGAATTTAGATTGCCGGAACTCACAAGTGGAGCCTCAATTGTACAGACCGCAAGATGAGCCCTTAGATCTTGACCATTTGAAATATTGTTCTGTTAGGTTTTTGTGTTTTGTAGTGTTAGGTTACCTTATAGGAGTCCATGTTCTCGGCCTTGCCGCAGTTTCGCTCTATATGGCACTTATTTCTAACGCAAGAGACGTGCTAAAGAAGAAGGGTCTCAAAATGGTGACCTTTTCCATCTTCACCGTCGTGTCGACCTTTGCTAGTTGTGGGTTTGTCCCGACGAACGAAAACATGATCATCTTCAGCAAAAACTCCGGCCTCCTCCTAATTCTCATCCCTCAAGTCCTTCTTGGGAACACACTGTTCCCGTCGACCTTACGGTTCACGCTTTGGCTCATGGGGAGATTCAGCGAGAAAGCAGAAATCAAGTACTTGTTGAGCAGAACAGGTGAAGTTGGTTACAAGCACTTGCTTCCGAGCGTCTACTCGTCGCTACTGGTGGTAACGGTGTTGGGGTTTATTGGTGTTCAGTTTATCATGGTTTGCTCGATGCAGTGGGATTCGGAGGTGTTGAGTGGACTGAGCACGTATGAGAAAATCGTGGGCGTGATCTTTCAGTGCGTGAACAGCAGACATACGGGCGAGACGATTGTCGATCTGTCCAAAGTTGCTCCTGCCATCTTGGTGTTATTCGTCGTCATGATGTGAGTCTCTCTCTCTCTCTCTCTCCCTCCCTCCCCTAGCCATTCACGAATAGGAAATTTGGCTGGCGATAAGGAATAGTACAAAGGAATGTACATAAATTCCTGTCTATGATAGCGACCCCCACAGCATTAAAACTTACAACCTTTTACAAAAGAGTATGTACATATATTAAATTTTGCAAATTAATCTTATAATAACAAATTAGATGGGCGTCTAGAGATGCGAAACATCGTCCAATTTGATTGTCGACATGGGGCACACTGCCGTGAAATATAAGCAAAATGGTTTGGATGCATTTGAAAATGACCGCATCATCATGATGTCAACATAGATTTGATTTGTTCGTACATTAACAAAATATTCTCTTTAGGAAGTTTGCTAAACTAATTGCATTATTGAAGGATGAATAATTTAGAGCATTCTTCTGCGGCATTATTGAGGTCCCTTCTGTGGATTTGGCGCGTTGTCTGAGGTTTCTATGCTCATTCCGTAATAGGTCGAGTCATATCTGTCAACTAGTCTCCATTCGTATTCGAATTGAATTACACGTTGAAAACGCTCTTGAGGTTGAATATTGACAACGAAAAGAAGCTCCAAGTAAAGAGTTTTCTCAAAAACCGTGACCTCTGTTTTCATCGTGGAGGTCCTGTCCAGACAACTAACGAAAACTTTTAATGATGAATTCTCCCATACTAAGATGCCCCAACACGTAAAAACACCCGGGTCAATCCCGTGATGTGCTTTACTAAATCGACGCATTTTCCCGACACATGATTTTCAGGAATCGATGAATAGGGACTTCACTGAAATAGATTAATTTAATAGAAATGCCGTTTTCTTTAACATATGGGTCATCCAATGAATGTTTCCGAAACTCTCGTCAAATTGTTTTGTGATTTACTTTTGAAACATCAATCAAACATAACAAGAGAACAATTGGTGTTTGGCGGGCGAGTTGTGAATTCCTTCACGCAATTCAATTAGAACTCTGTGTAACTAGCCAATTGGAGACCTTCCTTTTAGCCACAGACGAAGGGCTGCAATTAGAGGCGAATTGAATATCAATTCCCGGTGTCCTGAGTTAGAACTACGAGAAAATAGGTAGTTGCGTTTCAATTGACTTATCTAAAGAGTGCACTATACAATGAGTACTTACAGAAAGGAGTGTACAAAAGCCGACATCTACCTCGTAAAGGCGTGCTTCTTTCCAAACCTACCACCACGCCCGATAATAATTACCATCCACCATACCACTACCAACTGTTCTAAAAGTTTAAGTTGATAATATGTAATTGAGGAGGCAAATAGGGGCTCGAAAGATTTAAACTCATTACTCTGATATCATGTGAGATTTTGTGAGATCACTGTTAACTGTCCTAAAAACTTAAGCTGTTAGATGAATGCGCAGTTTCATATTATTTTATTTAACACCATCCACTAAGTATACTTATACGTGTATGATCTTCAGGTATCTTCCGCCTTACACGTCGTTTCTACCGGCGAAAGGTGGTGAGAGGCTCCCGGGAAACAGCAAAAGAAGAGAGCCGAAAAGGAGTTACAAGAAACTGTGGGAGAATCTCAAATTCTCACAGCTCTCCTACCTGGCCATCTTTATCGTCATGGTCTGCATCACGGAGAGGAAAAAGACGAAGGAAGATCCCCTCAATTTCAACGTCTTGAACATCGTGGTGGAAGTGATCAGGTAAAGCATCTTTGTTTCCCTTCCTCTCCTTTTCGTCCCGTCTTTTAAATTTAAATGCGGATAACCATATTCATAGATGGTCATAAAGAAATGGTACGTGGTGCGAAATGATTTTTAAATTCTGTCACTGCAAATTCTACAAGTTTCAAGATTTTTCAGGTATGAATGAAATAGGGATAAGTGCACTGAAAGTCCTAAAACTTATCGCGAAAGTGCAATTGAGTCCTAAAAATTTCGAAAAGTGCAATCAAGTCCTAAAATTTGTCAAAAAAGTGTAATAGAATCCTAAAAATTTTACAAAAATGCAATCAACGGAATGACTTGATTTGAGTAATTTGAGAAATTTTAGGACTTGATTGCACTTTTTGAAAGTTTCAGGCCCCAATTGCACCTCATGACAAGTTTTAGGACTTAATTGCACTTTTTGAAGGTTTTATGATTCAATTGTACTTTCGTGACAAATTTAAGGACTTTCAATACACTTACCCCAATAAAATAAAAGGGAACCGGACAACCGAAATCAAATAATTAATATTTTTTTCAATAGGATGGAATCGGGAGGCATTGCTTTTCACTAGTTGAGTATTCTCATGGTTACAAAGCACCATCCCTCGTTACCACCACCTCAAATTCCTCACAAAAAGTCCACGAAAAGTTGTCCATCGTACCCTTCCATTGGAAGCCACTCTACCTAGGCATGTGAATGCACGTTTCCACACACGTGCTTGACCGTTTGCTTGAGTCAAGGACAATACCTTTCGAGAATAAGAAACAACGTTGACATTTGGTTGCGCCTTAGAGCTTTGCTAGGATGACCAATCATGATCTCCCCCAGCTCTACGTGAATTTTATTGGTGATAATCAAACATTTGATCCCGCATGCCTAGGAAGAAAAGAACTTGCGTGATTTTCGTAGGTGATGTCCAGTTATTGTCAACATTTTCAACATCTCAATTATTGGATTAAACTATGCATTTTCAACATCTCAATTATTGGATTAAACTATGTCGCGGGACTAACATCACCTATGTCGCCTAGGGCGCTGAATGAAACCAAAAGTAAAACTTCTCTCCTTTTGTTTGGTCAATAGGCACGCCCCCTAAGTGTGACCTCTTCAAATCACACTAACATATCAGTGTAGTGTCAATCACACGTACGAAATACAGGTAAATTCATAGGTGCATTCGAGTCATACAGTTGATGGGCATATGTACACATAACATGAACAAACTTGTGTAATGAAATCTTGGTTTTTGAAATTGTAGCGCATACGGGAACGTGGGGTTCTCGACAGGTTATAGTTGTGAACGACAGCTAAGGCCCGTCGAAGGCTGCGAGGACAAGTGGTACGGATTCTCCGGGAAATGGAGCGATCAGGGCAAAATCATCCTCATCGTCGTTATGATTTTTGGAAGATTAAAGAAGTTCAACATGAAGGGTGGCCAAGCTTGGATACTCTTGTAAGAGAGACAAAAGACCTCTTCACGCCCTACCAGCAAGCAAATGGAACATCACTAGGTTTAGAGACAAGGGCAAATCTGTTAGATGTATGCCCTAAAGTTACCATGTAATAGTTACATGTTAGGGATTTAAGTTGTACTTTCAATTACATTATTTATTTAATGGCAAGGACGCATTCATTCATTTGTCCAATTATTTAAATATATGAATGATTCCATAAGATCAGTTGTGACTGGATCTATTCTTGAGACGTTAAGAATATGTGTGACAGGTTCATAGTTAGATTGAATCTTTAAATTGTTCTCGGTCGATGGATCATTGAGTGGATATTAATGATCCTGTTGAGACCGGTGTGTTCGTAACTTCACCAATAAGTATTGGATACTTAAGGGAATGACGAGTCACGGGTCATTGGATATTGCGATACCCGAGTTAGAACACAGGTGCTTGTATCAGACAAGTTCACTGAACGTGACATGCATAGAACGATTAGCAACATGGAAACTTTTAGCGTGGTCAATGTCTAATCGTTCGTGCTCTGGTCTTGTATGGATAATCCTTAGACCTGAGGTACAGTGTTGACTTGTATGTTGGATGGCTATGGTTCACAGGTGCGCATATTGCCGCTTCGTTGATTCGTCTCTGTACTTGATGGCCATAGTTTGTTCACATACGAAGTTACACGTGTACGCAAAATGGAATCTGTCTCCTTGTTATATGCAAGGTACAATAATGATGTCCTATGCAATCTAATCTTGACATTGCATTGAAATCCTCGGCCGGGGTTGTAACCGAGAATGAACTGTTCATGTCTCATATAAAGTGCATGTCAATTAGATTTGTGCATATGATCGAATTGGTGACTTGACAAATATTCCATGGTCTTTGTTCGATCGGGACATAG
The DNA here is from genome assembly GCF_021117445.2 of Syzygium oleosum. NCBI lineage: Eukaryota > Viridiplantae > Streptophyta > Magnoliopsida > Myrtales > Myrtaceae > Syzygium > Syzygium oleosum. Next base: position 237,228 of record NW_026607500.1, on the reverse strand, counting down.
TAAGGCAGAGGGATTGAATTACACTGTAACCAAAGCTGACAGGTTCATTATGTTCTTAAAACATTCACACTGTCTAGGTAGCCATGACATATTGCTAGATGTCAATCATGGCTTGTAGAACCTAGAGGTTGATCGGGATAATCAATTCTCTTGGGAGTACTAATGTGTTAGTGCAAGTCTTACTACCAGCTCAGTGATGAACCTAGGGATGTCACACACCATAACCAATTTTGGATGACGTAGTACGGAAGAGACGATATAGCAAATATGTTTGCAATCGAATTGAATCGGACTGAAATTAAATTAAATGGGATTTAATTTAATTCAATTTTTGTCATGGGTGTGTGTGCATGTGATGCTCACAAAATACACATATGCTGATCATGCACTTCTATATTTGTATATACATGTTTATATTTATTTATTAAAAAAAAAAATTGTCGCATGCACGTGGCCAGCAAGCGCTGACCATGTGCATGGCACACGGTCAACAAACGGTTGCTGACCGTGTGCATGACACACACGATCAACAACCGTTGCTGATCGCGTGCAACGTGCACACATGCGATCAGCAACTGTTGCTGATTGCACATTATTAATGATGCAATCAGCAACTGTTGCTGATCACACATTATTAATGGCGCGATCAGCAACAGTTGCAAATATGATGAAGAAAGCGTATGCAATTAATTATGTGTTTGTAAGAGTTAAGAAAAACATTTTTTTTTCTCTCTTCCGACGCCGTGACTGAAATATCGAGAGTGCGAAGAATTGTCGCAACAAGATTGCTAGCACAATTTTATTGGTGATTATCCGCAAGTTCTTTCTTCCATTCGTCGTGCGATTGGTGGTGTGTCTGAACTAGAGGTCCGACGGTTGTGGGGCTCGAACTGAAGAACATCCAAACCGAAATCGTTTTGGGCACGCTACGAGAGGTAATCCGTTTAACCCCCTATGGTCTTTCGATTTTTGATTGAAACGCATGAACAACGCTTTTGGAGATATATGTATGGTTATAATTTTCCGCTGCGTTTATATTTAATTTTAACTATGCATGTTCCGTAGAAAACCAACACTGGTATCAGAGCCAATCCTTAGGCGTTTTCGTGCGTTTAATTGATTTTGGTTCATATATATATTTTTGCGATCCAATGGCCAATTTACTTTGTTGAGAGAATTGCTTGCTCTTAAGTGGCCTATAGAAGTTGATTAATTTATATGATAAATTTGATCAACTGTGTCATGCCCCGTACTCTAACGGAACGCAACATTCCGTCGACGGTCGATTATGGTGCAACGTTCCCAGGAAGCATTGCCGACCCAACGCCCAATCAGAGATCAAACACATACGGAAGCAACGTATATAAATAAATATATACACCCATACAATAAATCGCATGAGACTAAGGATAGCCAAGCAATAAACAACGATCAACGCAGAAAATATGTACATACTTATATCACTATTTTAAAACTCTTTTTACAGTGCTCCTAACAACTCAAATAAAACACCAACTCCTAGGAATAACCAAACAGCCACTTCTCCGATCTGCTCCGTCTCCACAGGGGTGCACGCTCAACGACCACTGGATGAAATGCAGCATCCCAAAAAGTGGTGGTGTCCTCGGCATCCTACGGCTGGGGGTCTGAAAATGTTTCGGTTTACACAACTGTGAGACGAATCTCAACGAGTATGACCCCCTAAACCTAGGCTAGGCTAACATGCAATCTCCTGACCGACAGCACAAAACAACATAACCAACCAATTTATAAATAAACTCCGACCTAGGCCCTCGACCCGGATCTCTTACCCGGCGACCCCGGGTTATTGACAATCATGATTTAAATCAAGTCACATACGCGAGCACTCGGTTCATGCGTACGTCAAACGTATGCTCATACTTAATAATGGTAATAACGCGTGTCAATCACCGAGTCCCGCACACCTGCAAACCGGCCCATGCATTCTTATGTATGCAATGCTATCGTCACACCATACTCATGCCTCAGCTCGCTAGCCCACACTGGCACCTTGGCACTTGCTCAATTTATCATTTATTACGACCCGCGTAAAACGCATCAGGTCTCTTCATTTAATCACAACACTTCGTGGCCCGCGTTAAAACGCATCAACTGGCCCAGTGTCTCTAGCCCGCGTCAAAACGCATCAGGCGCAACACCGATCTCCTCACGAACCAGAGCCCGCGTAAAACGCATCAGGTTGGTCGTCTTCCGGACGTACCGGGCATCGTCCCGCGTAAAACGCATCAAGACGGCACACCCCGCGTAACACGCATCAGGGCGAAATTGTGATCACATATACACACAATCAATTATTATCTGCACCCCACGTATCACGCATTAGGGCATTTAGGTGATCACATGCTCATGGCAGGCACGCATTCTCGCACAATTCATCACATGCCTCGTTCCCGGCATTCACTATGCGTGCCATGAAATGCAAAACAATGCAACATGAGCATCAGCACAATTCAAGCATTCAGTTAATTTCATGCCGCAACAATCGTTCACTGGCCAATTAATACCATGCGGCTCAATTCCACAATGTGCAATTCAATAATCCAATCAAGCCATCATATGGCCAATCACACTCCGCACAAGTCGGCCACGCAGTCACGCGACATGGCATTACTCAATTTCCCAACAATTGGGTACAGAAATCAACCAGTCAATCAACCCGGGCATACCCAGCAGTCCAATCACATAATCCCCGATTAATCTGTGCTAGTCCAATAATTATTTCTAATAATCCCACTAATTCCTTAGACTTAATTTCCAACGATCGATCCTCAATCCAGTCCGAATTACACACTGGTACTACCTAATCCAGTCCAGACTACACCGATAATACCTAAGCCAACATGCCGAACACAATCATTCACCAAATCAACGAATTCAACGCATCCTTGGCACATTCAATATATTTCCACTTTGGTTCAACGAATCCCACATTCATTCGCACGTTCATTCCAAGGTAGTTCAATGCGTTAAAGGCCCGCCCTGGGCAAATCCATCTCAATAGTTGTTCTCACCACTTCGGGGTCATTCAGTAGGATTTATACACGTCCTAATCATCTCCTAAAAATGCCTAAATTCTTGTCATTAGTCCATTATTCTTAGAATATTCAACTTGGGCACAAATTAGGCATTTTCGGTACTGAATGAACAGTACCAGGAAAAATTAACATTTAGGCACTAAACCACCTTTAAACCATCTCATTAAGGCCTAATCACCTACTCCAAACATCCAACCACCAAATACATATAATAAAGCCTCAAATGAGCTTAATTAACACTTAAATTGTCTAATTTCAAGCCTTGAATCATTGAATTCAATTAGTGCAAAACTTAGACAAATATGCACAATTTCGGTACTTTGTGAACAGACTGCAGCAGTAATTTTGAACACTAATCCACACTTAAATAACCTTATTAAGCCCTAATGACCTATCATAATCATCCTACACCCAAATAAACATGATTAGGTCCTAAATGAGCTTAATTAACCCCTAATTACCCCCTAAGTACACAATTAGACTAATTAAGGGTTTGGGGTTTATACTCGCCTATTAGCGACTTGGGACGACGGGAACGGGCGGTCGATCACCGACGAACGGTAAGGATCGACGGCGGCGTTCCGATGCAAGCCGGTGGTCCGCGGCGACGACGGAAACGGCGATTTGCTGCTGTTTGCTTCTGTTCGGTGCTTTGGAAATGGGGTGAGGGTGGCTGTTCTTGGGCGGAAAGAGCTGCTGGTGAGTGGTCTTTGGCTCGGCGGGGGCAGGCTCCATTTGTGCTTGTTCGGCGTGAACGATCTAGTTTGAGCAGAACGTGAACTGCAGAACAGAAAATGGAAAAGAAGAAGGAAATTCTCGAGGGATTTGGCCGAATGGTCTGCTGGAGAGAGAGTGATCTGGTCAAATAAGGGTCAACAATTGATTTAGTGGGTTCCAAGTGTCATTATCTTAGGCTATTGGACAATTTTGCCCTTGATCCAATGGCTATCCTTCCTTATCATCCAATAATTTAGGGGTAAAATGGTCATTGATCCTTAACCCAAGCTGACCAGAACTGGTTTAGCCCTAACTCACCTTGGTTAGTCCCCTAATTAAATCCAAAATTCGGAATTACCAAAAATGGGTCCAAGGGCATTTTGGTAATTTTTCGATCCCGGGTCAAAATTCCAAATTTCGCACACACGCGTTCCATATGTGCGTGGCCAACATAATATGGCGTCGGAATCGCGAAATTCACTTTTTAAGTCCTCGAAAACTGACTGCAAAGTTTCGGGAATAAAATAATATTATTTTTCCAATTTTTGTCGATATTCCACTTTTTGGCCAAAACCACTCTAAATGTGCATGGCGACCCCAAAATGACATTGGCCGCGAAAAATAACCTCAAACGGCCTCCGAATCCGGCCTCGGTGCCTACAGGGGCAAAACCGTAATTTCTCACCCCCGGACCGAAATTCCAATTTTCACTCGTACTAACCCCAAACGTGTGTGGCCAGCGTAATATGACGTCAGATTCCCAAAAATAGTCTCTTAAGCCTTCGAAAATCGACCTCGAAATCCGGGCTCAATTCCGTGAACAAAACTCGCTAAACTTTCAATTTCAGGGTCTCTCACTAACGGGCGGCTGTTTAGGAGTTACGCGTATCGACCTAGGGCTATCCATATCGTAATGGTCTCGATCATTGAGAGAATGAGAAATTATCATTAGTTCCAGAGGTCACGATCGCTCGGTTCAAGTTCAAGACTGGTTGGCCACGTGTACTTTCGGTCTTGCAGAATCACCTGCGATCCGATGGTACATCATTGACCTTGGCCAAACCAGATCCGTTACCTTTCCTAAGATCGGTCCATACTGGTTCATAATATTCTCTCGTCATTTCTCGAGATCGGTGCCCAATTCACGATCGGGTCCTTGGTCCACGTACCATTTTCCTAGTTAGCCATACCCCATTGGTTAGTATCCCGAGAGTGATCAGCTCTGGGCGAGACTTACTAAAATGAAATGCGAAATATGGTCAATTTATTGATCCCGGAATTACATCGAAATTCAGGCTGTTACAAACTGAGCAAAAATCGGAACTAAATCAATTTTGAATAAAAAATCTGTACCTTATTTTCTTTTTGCTTTTTTCTTCTGCAAAATGATTCATGACTATGAATCGAGAGGCGACAACGCTACCGTCAGTTGGAATCACGCACATGAAATTTGTTTCACCGGTTTTGATTTCTTGACGTGGCTTACGTTGCTCGGCCATGAATTTGATTCAGTGCAGAATTTTATTTGTGCCTTCCAAAGCTTTAAATTTAGAATTTATGGCTCGTGAGGAAGGGTGGTGATCATGGAAAAACTCCTAATCAATATGATTGATGTATGGATGAATGTATGATGATTCCAGGTATTTTTGAGGTTGTAATTATTAAATGGAGGCTACGTCCTTTTTATTTCCATGTAATGTATTTTTTTTTTAAGTATAGTTTAGTATTATCAATTGTTGATGTAAACATTACATGAGGAGGAGCCATTAAGCCGGAGAGCTCTATGGGCCCAGTACGTGAAGAGTTCAAGGATCCAAGAAGAAGTGAAGAGCGGATCTCTATTATTAAAACATTAAAATGGCTAAATGGGACTCATTGGCTCGAGACCCATTGAGCCATACTTCCATGATCACCACGCAGGATAGATTTTTATGCATTTGATATCTATTTATTTATTCAGTTGTTATGCATGTTAAATCGGTTAATGTGCAAAGTGAGACCATTAATAACGACCCAAACCTCCTTATTAATTATATTAAGTCGAAACGGGTTTCGGACTCGTGGCCTTCCATCGTCATGGTTTGGTCCAACATTATAGTGGTTGATTGACCGGCTATGGATACATAGGGGTCAATTGCCATTTATAATATTGGATCACTCCATTATGCATGTGATGTTGTGGGGTTGGAGCCAAACGATTTCCAATAACTGTTAGGTGAGGGGATCGTTTGTGTTTTCAATACTTGCATGAGATGATGTGCTAGACTTAACTATGATCATGATGTCAATAACTGTTAGGTGAGACATTCATGGTCTAAAGGCCAAAGTTATGATTGGGACTCGCATATGATGTGTTGAACAAGTTAGTTCACTCACTAAGTTAATAGAACACCAATAACTGTTAGGTGAGGTGGGCTATGGCCTGGTGGGACTCCAATCCCCACTAGTAATCTTTACCCAACAAAGATTACCGTTTTCCCATTTTTAGGAGTATGGGATTCGAAAAATTTAGTGGGAGGCACTATTTCATTTAAAGGCCAAAATGAAATGGTTATTTTGAAAGACAACGGCTAACAATTTATTTTCTGCACAGATATATTATTACTCTGAAAATGGTGACCACAAACCCACTCGCTTCTATACTTGACAAGAATTGTTTGACTGGACCCAATTTCACTGACTGGGTGAGAAATTTGAGAATTGTTCTCAATTCGGAGAAAATCGGGTATGTGCTTGATCAAAAGATGCCAGACTCATTTCCTGAGGGTGGGACCCAAGAGGAGCGTGTCACGTACGATAAATGGCGTGATGATGACTTAAAAGTTAGGTCATACATGCTTGCTTCAATGAATAATGAATTGCAGAAGAAGTATGAAACTCTGGAAGATGCTAGGTCGATCATCTTGCACTTAAAAGAATATTTTGATGAGAATAGTCGAACCTCTAGATATGAGATATCTAAGGCATTGTACCGTATGAGGATGGCTGAGGGATCATCGGTTAATGATCATGCTTTGAAAATGATCTGGCACATAGAAGAGTTGGCTAGGCTTAATCTTGTTATGGATAATGAGTTAGCTGTGGATTTGATCCTCCAATCTTTGCCCGATTCCTTCTCTGGTTTTGTCCAAAACTTCCACATGCACAAAATGGAGAAAACTCTTGCTGAGTTACATAGCATGTTGGTAGTTTATGAGAAGGAAATGCACAACACGAGGCCTAATGTGGTGGCTATGGCTAAGGCTTCTTCTTCAAAGAGTAAGACTGTTTTGAAGAAAAAGAAATGGAAGAGGCCTATGAAACATGCTGTGCAATCAAAGCCCAAGGTTGAAAAAGGGAATTGTCACTACTGTGGTGTCAAAGGGCACTGGAAAGTGCATGTGGTTTGAAATTTATGGATTTGAGACTAACGTGCAAATTGTGTGTACTAAGAGCCCAGGTAAGTGCATTTGTGTGCATATTATGTGTTTATTGAGTGATATTGTGTTTGGACTTGTCTGGAGGTACGTGATATCCTAAGTGGGGTTTAGGCTGTCGACTTATTGAGATTCGTTTCATAATTGTATAAATTAACCTTTTTAGAACCCCGGCCTGGACCATGAATCCTCCATCGCCATCGCCTTAGCGTTTTGGCATACCTATGCATACCGATCATACAGTAGTAGAGTACCCTATAAATGATAATATGGCTTGGATTAAGCACACCACAGTAGTCTGGGTAGATATAGGACAATCTCTTTGGCAAGCCCACACTTATACAGCCTGGTGTTTCCGGGAGGGTTTATATGAGTTCGGACCTGTTCGTGGTTTCGATGTCCATTTCGATGGAGTGGGAGATTGAGACCCATCGACTATACCTCCTCCTGATGGGCAGATGACCAGCCTCGACACTAGCCTCGCACAGTCAGGTCATCAGCCTGTACCTGCGGAACCCGAATCCACAGTGGCTGAGCCTGAACTAGAGCCGGAGGAGTCACAAGCAGGGTACGATCCGATGGACGTAGATTTAGATGAAGAGCCTGAGAAAGAGCCTGAGGAGGAGCCCGAAGAAGAACCTGAGAGAGAACTTGAGGAGGAACCGGAAGGAGAGCCAGAGGTAGAACCCGAGGAAGAACTAGAGGACGAGCCGCTGATTGATGTTCCAAACAATTCTGATGATGAGATTATCGAGATTGAGGCGGATTCTGAGTCTTCAGAGGAGCAGGAGGATCAGTGAGAGTCAAATTCAGGTTCTAGGGAGACTGACTCAGAGTAAACACCGCCTAGTGGTCGTAGGGGTTAGTTGGAGGTAGGGTAACCCTTTTTGAAGTGCCCCTTTTTGGAGTTAGTTTATACCCAGACTACTAGTCCCTTTTGATGTTAGTGGTGTGAACTTTAGAAGCCAGTTTGTGTGTATGATACGTTTATTGTGAATATAGTGGGTGTAATAAAGTGGCTAATTGCTATTTGTGATGGATTGAAATGGATATTGTATATATGGCGGTGTAATATAGTGCTTGGTGGTTTGGTGATTTGTCTCTCCCTATTACCCCAAGATTATACTGTCAGGGTTTATGTTCTCGTTTCCGCCGTGTACAAACTCTAATGTGTTGGGTTGGGTCGGTGACATCCTGGGACGTCGCGATATCCGACTGGGCTTATGGTATCGTGCGTTCGACGGGGTTCGGGGCGTGACATCCACGTTGAATTGGTATCAGAGCAAGGGCAGCTCGATCCAAGTTGGTTGAAGCTTGGAGTGATAAGGAGCGATGACCTTTGGGGTAGATGACTAGGGAGACCCTAGCGAGTCATAGGTGTAAACGTGCCATGTGTGCCTCCAGATTGTTTGTTGTGATCGTTGGATGAATTGGATGTTCTAACAATTGAGTTGCAGGTGCGTCTGGACCTGAGGTAAGTGCACGAATCCTATTGATTGTGATCTCGTGTTGTGGTGGTTGATTGCTTGTTAAGTGAATTATCGAGATGATTCACTGCCTAGGACTAGACTGGTGTAGTTGGCCTAGGTCTCTAATTCCTGAGTGGAATTATAGCAGGTAGGTGGGTGATAGAAAATCGTGAGTATGAGTTCGAGAGGTAGAGGGTCAAGAGGCCAATCAAGTTCGCAAGCCCAACCTGTGGGAGATCTGAGAATGGATGCGGTCATGAGGACTCTAGAAGAGATTGGAAATCTGATGGGATGACAGGCTCAAGAACGAGCTGCCACTATTGCCCATGCTGCTGAGGCCGCTGCCATTAATGGTAACAATGGGAATCAAGGGCAAGGACAGGTGAATGCGAATCGTCAGATGCATCAGCTGGTGGAGCAGTTCTTAAAATTAAAGCCTCTTAAGTTTGATGGTAAAGGCGACCCTGAGGCTGCGTCGCTTTGGGTAGAGGAATTAGAGAAGGCCTTTGAGGTACTAGGGTGCACCGAAGAAGAGAAGGTAACCCTGGCGGTGTACCAGTTCCAAGGAAACGCAAGTGATTGGTGGAAAGCCACCAGAGGAAGGGTGTTCCCTGCTGGTGCCGCCCAGACTTGGGCGATGTTTGTGGAAGTCTTTAATGGTAAGTATTTTTCTGAGAGTACCCGGGAATGAAAATTGGTTGAATTCATGAGATTGCGTCAGGGACAAATGTCTGTGGATCAGTACAAGGCCGAATTCTCTAGATTATCCAAGTTTGCCCCGAGGATGGTAAAGGATCCTTTGGACAAGGCCCGAAGGTTCCGAGATGGGTTGAAACCGGACCTTCGTAGCCAAATGATATCATTGAACTTAAGAGATTATAATGAGATTTATGAGTGGGCCCAGGGGATTGAGCGTGACTTAGCGGATAGAGCCGCTGCTTCTGGATTGAGTATGCTATGGCTAGGGACAATCGTAATTTAGGGAAGAGACCGATGTCGGGAAATCAGCATTTTATTCCTTCTGTTAAGAGGAACATTGGAAAGCCAAACCGTTATCAGGGTGTGGTGTGTCAGTCGTGTAGAGGGAGACATGGGAGTGGACCCTGTCCGAGTAGGAGTATCATATGCTTTAGATGTGGTGGAGTGGGCCACCAAGTGAGGAACTGTCCCAATAATAGATAGGCTAGGTCGTCTGTGCTATCGCAATCGCCCCGAGTTGGAAATCAAGTTGGAATGCCTTTACCAACGAACCAGAACAGACCGTCGGCTCAAGGACGAGTGTATGCAAGGCTAGAAGGGAAGCTGAGAAAGCGCCAGGTGTGGTCACAAGTACGATCTCTCTCTATAATCATGCTGTGTATGCTTTATTTGATCCGGGGGCGTCACATTCGTTTGTGCTTGAACAATTTGTTAGATTGACTGGGATAGAACCAAGGCCGCTTTATGTTGTGCTATATGTTTCTACCCTGTTGAATGATAAAGTGCTAGTTTCGCTAGGATGTTCGGATTGCAAAATTGTGATTGGTGATGTAGAAGAAAGAATAGATTTGACTGTTCTACCTATGTATGATTTCGATGTGATTGTTGGTATGGATTGGTTGACTAGGCAGAGGGCTGTAATGGATTGTAGTAGTAGGGTGATCCAATTTAATCTAGTTGGACATCCTAGATTTGAATTTGTGGGAAATCGAGGAGGAACCTCGATTCCCTGGATTTCGTCACTGGAAGTGACTAAGTTGTTGGATGAAGGGTGCGAAGGGTTTTTAGCGGCAGTAGTGGATTTGACAATTGAGGAACCAAGGTTAGAGGATATAGCTGTAGTGTGCAACTTTCCCGATGTCTTTCCTTAGGAATTGCCGGGATTGCCACCATAAAGGGAGGTAGAATTTGTAATTGAGTTAGCCCCTGGTACTGAACCAATCTCGAAGGCACCTTATAGAATGTCGTTGTCAGAGTTAAAAGAGTTAAAGGTACAAATGCAAGAGTTATTGGACAAAAGTTTCAATCGTCCAAGTGCGTCTCCATAGGGAGCGCCAGTCTTATTTGTGAGGAAGAAGAATGGGTCATTAAGGTTATGCATTGATTACCGACAGTTAAATCAAGTGACGATCAAGAATAAATATCCCCTACCAAGGATAGATGATTTGTTTGATCAGTTACGAGGGGCTTCGGTATTTTCTAAGATTGATTTGAGGACGGGATATCATCAGTTGAGAATTAGGAAGGAGGATATATCGAAAACGGCATTTAGGACGAGATATGGGCATTATGAGTTTACAGTAATGCCGTTTGGGTTGACTAATGCCCTTGCTGCCTTTATGGATTTAATGAATCGAGTGTTTAAGGAATTCTTGGATCAATTTGTTATAGTTTTTATAGGCGATATATTGGTGTACTCGAAGAGCCCGGAGGAGCATGAGTTTCATCTGAGTAAAGTTTTACAGACTTTAAGAGAAAACGCACTGTATGCTAAGTTTAGTAAGTGTGAGTTCTGGCTCAATCGAGTAGCATTCCTTGGACACGTGATCTCTAGGGAAGGAATCTTAGTAGATCCAATAAAGATTGAATCTGTAATGAAGTGGCCGAGACCAATAACGGTAATAGAGGTTTGAAGCTTTTTGGGTTTGGCAGGATATTACCGATGTTTCGTGGAAGGGTTTTCGATAATAGCAACACCTTTGACACATTTGTTGAAAAAGGAAATAAGATTTGAATGGACCGACAAATGTGAAAGGAGTTTTCAAGAACTAAAGCATAGATTGACAATGGCGCCGGTATTGACTATTCCATCAGGACCAGGAGGATATGAAATTATAGCGATGCGTCGTTAAAAGGATTGGGGTGTATACTCATGCAAAATGGACGAGTAGTGGCCTACGCATCAAGACAGTTGAGACCGCATGAGTTGAACTACCCGACGCACGATTTGGAATTAGCCGCAATAGTATTCGCCCTTAAGATTTGGTGACATTACTTATGCGGAGAAAAGTTTCAGATATATACGGACCATCAAAGTTTGAAATATTTGTTTTCTCAAAAGGAGCTTAACATGAGACATCGTCGTTGGATGGAGTTACTTAAGGACTACGATTATGATATTTTGTATCACCCCGGAAAGGCCAACCGGGTAGCTGACGCGTTAAGTCGGAAGTCGAGCATCGCAAAATTGTTAGTTAAGGAATGGACCTTGTTAGAAAAGGTGCGAGACTCGGAATTTAGACTTGAAGTAAGTCAAGTCTCGAGTTTGTTAGCCACACTAAGGATTGAACTAGAAATCCATATTAAGATTAAGGCTTTATAATCTACGGATCAAGAAATTCAAAAAATTCTGGAAATGGATGTTACTAAGAGGAAAGCGGACTTTCAAGTATCCGAAGACGGGATTTTGAAGTTCCGAGGAAGGTTGTGTGTGCCCGATGACGCTGAACTTAAGGAGGAAATCTTATCATAAGCACACCATAGTAAGTATAACATCCATCCTGGTAGCACGAAAATGTATCGGAACCTTAGACAACACTATTGGTGGAATGGCATGAAGGTGGATATAGCTAAACACGTAGCTAAGTGTTTAACATGCCAACAAGTGAAAGCGCAACATTGTAAGCCCGGAGGATTGTTTCGACTATTGGAAATCCCTGAGTGGAAATGGGAGCACATGACTATGGATTTTGTAATGGGATTATCAAGGAGCCAAAAGGGCCATGATTCCATTTGGGTGATAGTGGATAGGTTAACCAAGTCGGCACATTTTCTAGCGGTGCGAAAGGATTTTGACTTGGAAAGGTATGCTGAATTGTATGTAAGACAAATAGTTCGTCTACATGGAGTGCCGGTGACGATTACTTCGGATCGTGATCCCAGGTTTACCGCTCACTTTTGGAAAAGTCTGCAGACGGCATTAGGATCAAAACTGCAGTTTAGTACAGCTTACCATCTACAAACGGATGACCAGTCTGAGAGGACAATTCAGACTCTAGAAGATATGCTTCGGGTATGTGTATTAGATTTTCAAGGAAAGTTGGAAGAACAATTACCCTTAGTGGAATTCGCATACAATAATAGTTTCCAGCAGAGTATCGGAATGGCGCCATTCGAAGCGCTGTATGGCAGAGCATGTAGGACGCCCGTATGTTGGGACGAAGTTGGAGAAAGGAGTATAATCGGGCCAGAATTAGTTCAACAGTCAGTTGAGGTAGTTAAGATCATTCGGGAAAAGTTGAAAACAGCACAAAGCCGTCAAAAGAGTTATGCAGACAGAAGGCGAAGGCCTTTGGAATTTCAAGTAGGGGATCACATATTCCTCAAGGTATCGCCAATGAAAAGATTATCTTGATTTGGTAAGAAAGGGAAATTAAGTCCACGGTTTGTGGGACCTTTTGAGGTGTTGGAAAAGATTGGAGATTTAGCATATCGACTTGCCTTGCTGCCAAACCTATCCCATGTGCACAATGTATTTCACGTGTCGATGTTGAGAAAGTATGAATCGGATCCAGCTCATGTACTGAATTATGAGGAGATAGAAGTGGATGACAGAGTATTGTATGTGGAAAGACCGGTGCGGATCGAGGATAGGAAGGAACAAGTCTTAGGAAACAAGACAATCCCACTGGTTAAGGTGATTTGGGAACATCACAGGACGGAAGGCGCTACTTGGGAAAGCGAGGAATTGATGAGGCGTCATTACCTCCAGTTGTTTGAATAGTTTGGTTTGATTGTAAATTTCGAGGACGAAATTTTTATAAGGGGGGAAGAGTTGTGACATTCTAAATTTCGACCCACTTAGTATTTATGAAATGCGTAATTTCAATAACGCACTTGTAGTAAATCTCACCCAGATTTGATCACTCTTGGGACACTAACCAGTAAGGAAAGGCTAATTAGGGATCTAGATTCGTGCGACCATAGAACCTGACCATGCACTGACTTTCGCCCATAAGGATTGTCGAGGTGATATTTTAGGCTAATATAGACCGATCTAAGGACGGTCATGGATCGATTTGCGAATGTCGTATAATTGGATCGCGGGTGATTCCGCCTCGCTAGAATACGAAATTAGCGAACGATCTCAAACCTATTCCAAACGATCGCGTTCTTTAGAACTAATGATTGATCCTCGCAATTACGTGACAATCGAGGTCGCCATGGCTCAAGTGAACTTAAACGTGGTTCGATTTAGTATCGACCACGGGTCGAATGTACGAATTTTCCCGAAAGCCACCCGTTAGTTTGAGAATAGCTCAAGTCGCGTTTATTTGAGTTTGGCCTTTAAATAGAGACTGAGTTTGGTGTTGAAAATTTTGAAAGTCATGACAGAGTAATTGGACGACGTCGTTATTATCGTGGTTAGCCTCGGATTTGTCCGAATTCTTCAGAACACTGAAATTTTGACAGGAAGTGGAAAATGACCGTTTTGCCCTTGAGATTTTGTGAAGGCTAAGTATAAAAGTGGAAGGGCATTTTGGTTATTTCACCCTTACTTTAGAGATATAAATTTTTGGACGATTTTGCCCCTGCACTTTTTGTAAAATTCCTATTTTACCCTTGGATATTTTTTGTAAGAATTGATCTTGGCCGTCGATTTTTGGATAAGCTTGGATCTTGGCCGTTGGATGGAAAGTAGAGAGGAGGGTAGGATGGTAATTTCGGCTAGGGGTAGGACACCAATTATTGGTGTCACTCATATTTTTTTCCTTTTTCCTCTCTCTTTGTCTCTCTCCCTCTCATTCCACCCCCAAACCCTCTCCCTCTCCCCCTTGGCCGAATCAACCCTCTCTCTTTCCCTTGGCCGTGTGTTGGCCGGAGCCGTGCCGGATAGCCGCGTGCTCGCCATCCACCGTGCGTCCCACCGTCGGACCGCCGTGCGTCCCACCGTCGGACCGCCGTGCGTCCCACCGTCGGACCGCCGTGGATGCCGCTTCCTTGCTGCCTTGCCGCCCCCTTGATAAGCTGTTCTTGCTGGGAAATTTCAAGTAAGTGACACCCTAATCCCTATTTAGGATATCAGGTATTAACGGGCTCGTTTAGACACGGTTTAGTGTAGTTTTAAGGGCTGTTTTGGATGAGGGTTTTTATAGACGAATTTGTGGTGATTTGGTGGGTAATTAGAGGTTAAATGAGGGCTAAGTATGGTTGTATGAGTGCTGCAAAATTCGGTTTGGTGCATAGGGTACATAATTTGGTTCAACTCTTAATTGTGTGAAATCGTGGTGTAGTGCCGTGTTTGTTGTGCCATGGTTTTTGTGATGAAATATGGCATGTTATGTGATGGTTATATGTATGTTACATGGGCTGAATTGAGATGGTTGAATTGGGTGCATTTAATTAATGTTCGAGTATGTGAACGTGTGAGAATTGAGGCGTGTGATGTGCGTGTGATCACTAAAAAGCCCTGAGGCGTGTTTACGCGGGATACAGATAAAATATGGCGTGTTGGCATGTTCACGTGATCACTTAATCCCTGAGGCGTGTTTACACGGGTCGTGATACGAATGTGGAGCCTGAGGCGTGTTTATGAGGGCTGTGAAAAGAGATTGAGAATGAAATGTGTGATGTGGCAAGTGGAAATGAGATCAGATCTTAGGCGTGTTTACGCAGGTCGAGATAGGAATGTGGAGCCTGAGGCGTGTTTACGCGGGTTGTGGAAAGAGAATGAGAATGAAAATGAGATGTGTGATGTGGCAAGTGAGAATGAGATCGGACCTGAGGCGTGTTTACGCGGGTCGTTGGCAAGTTTAATGAAAATGGTGTGGTGTTGCATGAATGAGTATGAAATGCAACGTTCAGAAATGCCATGTGTTCGACATTTGCTTTTGGGCATGAGATTAGTTTGGAAAGTGCATGTGGTTTGAAATTTGTGGATTTGAGACTAACGTGCAGATTGTGTGTACTAAGAGCCCAGGTAAGTGCATTTGTGTGCATGTTATGTGTTTATTGAGTGATATTGTGTTTGGACTTGTCTGGAGGTACGTGATAGCCTAAGTAGGGTTTAGGCTATCGACTTATTGAGATTCGTCTCATAGTTGTATAAATTAACCTTTTCAGAACCCCGGCCTGGACCATGAATCCTCCACCGCCACCGCCTCCGCCTCAGCGTTTTGGCATACCTATGCATACCGATCATGCAGTAGTAGAGTACCCCTATAGATAATAATATGGCTTGGATTAAGCACACCACAGTAGTCTGGGTAGATATAGGACAACCTCTTTGGCAAGCCCGCACTTATACAGCCTGGTGTTTCCGGGAGGGTTTGGATGAGTTCGGACCGGTTCGTGGTTTCGATGTCCCTTTCGATGGAGTGGGAGATTGGGACCCATCGGCTATACCTCCTCCTGATGGGCAGATGACCAGCCTCGACACTAGCCTCGCACAGTCAGGTCATCAGCCTGTACCTGCGGAACCCGAATCCACAGTGGCTGAGCTTGAACCAGAACCGGAGGAGTCACAAGCAGGGTACGATCAGATGGACGTGGATTTAGATGAAGAGCCTGAGGAAGAGCCTGAGGAGGAGCTCGAAGAAGAACCTGAGAGACAACTCGAGGAGGAACCGGAAGGAGAGCTAGAGGTAGAACCCGAGGAAGAACCAGAGGACGAGCCGCCGATTGATGTTCCAAACGATTCTGATGATGAGATTATCGAGATTGAGGCGGATTCTGAGTCTTCAGAGGAGCAGGAGGATCAGGGAGAGTCAGATTCAGGTTCTAGGGAGACTGACTCAGAGTGGACACCGCTTAGAGGTCGTAGGGGTTAGTTGGGGTAGGGTAACCCTTTTTTAAGTATCCCTTTTTTGAGTTAGTTTATACCCAGACTACTAGTCCCTTTTGATGTTAGTGGTGTGAACTTTAGAATCCAGTTTGTGTGTATGATACGTTTATTGTGAATATAGTGGGTGTAATGAAGTGGTTGATTGCTATTTGTGATGGATTGAAATGAATATTGTATATATGGCGGTGTAATATAGTGCTTGGTGGTTTGGTGATTTGTCTCTCCCTATTACCCCATGATTATACTGTCAGGGTTTATATTCTCATTTCCGCCGTGTACAAACTCTGATGTGTTGGTTTGGGTCGGCGACATCCTAGGACATCGCGATATCCGATCGGGTTTGGGATGTCGCGCGCTCGACGGGGTTCGGGGCGTGACAAACTCGAGATGCCAAACTAATTCCTTATCACAGATACTTAGAAGAGATGATAAAAAAAATTCGAAGAAGTAACATTCGATTATCTCCTAAGAGCTCAGAATCATTTTGCAGATGCTCTTGCAACTTTGTTATCCTTACTACAAGCTGAAGATGGTATTGATATAAAACTATTGAGAATTAATATTCTTGAACAACCAACTCATTGCATGATGGTCCAGGTAGAGTTTGACAACGAACCATGGTTTCATGACATCAAAATGTATCTTCAATCGAGAGCATTTCCTAAAGGAAGCCAACCAAGTGATAGAAAATTTATAAGGACGATAGCCAACAAATTCTTCCTCAGTGGTCAAACCCTCTACAAGAAATCATTTGATTCAACCCTACTAAGATGTATAGATGCTGCAAAAGCTGAACAAATCATGAAAGAGATTCATGAAGGTGAATGTGGACCGCACATGAATGGACATATCCTAGCTCGAAAAATGCACCGTCGAATGAGCTACATCAAATGTCTGAGCCATGGCCATTTTCAATGTTGGGCATTGATATAATTGGTCCAATCAACCCCAAGGCCTCAAATGGGCACCGGTTTATTCTGGTTGCTATTGATTATTTCACCAAATGGATTAAAGCAAACTCCTACACGAATGTTACTGCCAAGAATATTGCAAGATTCATTAGGCGGGACATCATTGCTAGGTATGGGGTTCCAGAAGCAATAATTACGGACAACGGCTCAAATCTAAACAACAAGATTGTGGATGATTTACTCGAACACTTCTACATTCGACATCTGAACTCATCCCCATATCGTCCACAAATAAATGGAGCAGTTAAAGTGGCAAATAAGAATATCAAGAAGATATTGGCCAAGACAGCTGAAAATTATCGTGATTGGCAGGAAAGGTTGCCGTATGCTCTGATGGCATACCGAACTTCAATTCGAACATCAACTGGAGCAACCTCGGTTTCCTTGGTTTAAGGAATGGAAGTAGTGCTACCTGTTGAAGCAGAAATTCCTTCATTAAGGATACTATCCCAATTGAAACTTTCAGAAGCTGAGTGGATTCAACAAAGATATGAACAACTCAACATGATCGATGAAAAGAGATTATGTCACGCTCCGAACCCCAATAAGCCCGCGACATCCCACGGCGGTCGTATCGAACGCGACGTCCCAGGACTCGTCACCGACCTCACAATACACTAGAGGTAATGCGCCAGCGGAAGCACTTAAAACAGCCAAACAAAATTTAAAGAGAGGGGTACCAGGAGATCAATATATACATAATCCACAACTTACATTATCCATTGATTATAAGCATACCAATTACTCGGATTAGCAACCATCAAAAGACAACTTCCCAAAAATGCTTCCAACCCCTACTCCGCTTTAACTAACCCCTACGAGACCTAGGGGAGTCCAACTAGGGTCAGAACCTTTGGAGTCAAGGTCCGTCTCCTCATCATCTGCCTACTCCTCTGATGGCTCAGAATCTGTCTCTATCTCAATCGGTTCATCCTCAGACTCTGATTCTGCCAAGATTTCTATCGGGGGTTCCTCCTCGTGCTCCTCTTCGGGATCTTCCTCCAGGTCTTCTTCGGGGTCTTCTTCCGACTCCAGTTCCATGGGCTCTTCCTCCGGGTCCGACTCTATCGGTGCTTCCTCTTGATGAGGCTACTCGGGTATTAGTTCGAAGGCTACCTCTATCTGATCCATTAGTTCGAAGGCTACCTCTATCTGATCCGACTCCAAAGGTGCAAATTGGTGCCCAGACTCCGCAAGACCGGTGCTTGTACTGGTCAACTCGCCCTCGGGGGGAGGTATAGCCGACGGGTCCCAATCACCTACTCCATCGAATGGGACATCGAAACCTCGCACTGGCCCAAACTTGTCTAGCCCGTCACGGAAGCACCATGCTACATAGGCATGGGGTTGCCACAACTGTTCACCCACATCTACCCAAACTATACTGGTATGCTTAATCCAAGTAAGGTTCTCATCTATAGGGTACTCTAAAACTGTATGATCCGTGTGCATCGGGATCCCAAAACGTTGTGGAGGAGGGATATTCATTGTCCCGGCCAGGGGTCTGAAATGGTTTGGTTTAACAATCATGAGACACTTCTCAATAAGCGAAACCCTAAACCCCACCTAGGCTAACACGTACCTCCAGACAAGTTTTAACACACAAACAACCAACACTCAACATGCTATCACATTCACAAACACAGATGCCTTACCTTCTTGGCATAAGCAGAACCCTACACGTTATTCTGATCACAATAAGAAACAATCATCACAAGTCACACACTATCTCATGATATGGCCAAATTATGCACATGCATCAACACTAATCCGAACATGATTCAGTCTCACACTCTCTACCTCATAACCGTTCAACCTTCGAACACATATGTCCAACTTAGTTGCAACCCGCACAAACACGCCTCAGGTCCAACTTTTTTTCTCAGCCCGCATAAACACGCCTCATGCTCAACATTCTCACTTGACCCGCGTAACATGCCTCAGGTCATTCACACTTTCTTAACCTGCGTAAACACGCCTCAGGATCTCTAGACTTTCTTAACCCGCGTAAACACACCTTAGGCTCAACATTCTCACTTGACTCGCGTAACATGCCTCAGCTCATTCACACTTTCTTAGCCCGGGTAAACACGCCTCAGGCTCGTCCCACGTAACACGCCTCAGGTGTCACGCCCCGAACCCTACGGCACGCGACAACCCCTTCGTCGGTCGAATTTGTGCGGCGTCCCAGGACTCGTCATCGACCCAAAACCCAAATCAGAGAATAGTACACATGCGGAAGCAATCATACACCCATACATAATAATCAAATGACCAAGGAAAGCAACAAACATCATAAGTGCATGTTTACATTAATAAAGAGGATTTACAATATCCATTAAAAACATATACATAAACCAAAACGGGTGAGCAAGCTACTAACATCAAAAAGGGGTATGTGGCTCAGGCGGTCAGGTACTATACCTAAAAAGGGCTCCCTTCAAAAAGTGTCGGCCCTAACCCTATCTATGTTCAAGGCTAAACCCTAGGGCAACCAGTCCAGGTCAGATCCCGAAGACTCGGATGAATCATCGGACGACTCGGACTCAGAATCCATAAACTCTGGCTTGGACTCGACCTCCAATGGCTCCTCCTCGGGATCATCCTCCAGCTCTGACTCCAACTCCATCAGTTTCAGCTCGGGATCGGACTCCCACTCCACCGGCTCCTCCTCCTTAGGGTCGGAATCCATGTCGGACTCGAAGATGACCGGCCGAGGGTCAGAATCCTCCTCGGATACGGCATCGGGGCCCACTATCTCCCCATTGGCAGGATGTGGGTCCCATTGGCTTAACCCGTCGAACGAGATATCGAAAGTCTTAAGGGGTCCATAGAAGCCAGTCTCGTCCCGGTAGCACCAACCAAGATAGGGATGGGCCTTGAGCTGTGGCCCGCTCTCATCAACCCAGACAATAGTATAATATCTAATATACGCCTCCCCATTCCAACCGGAGTACTCGGTCACCGAACGGTCTATATAGTTCGGGATCCCAAAACGTGACGGTACGCCTGCCATTCTCAAGGCTAGGGGTCTGAAATGTTAGGTTTTAACAACAATGAGAACGAATCTCAGCGAGTAGGCCCCTTAAACCTAAACTAGGCTAACATGCACCTTCAGACAAGCAATCAACCAATCATGCAGTCCAGTATACAAACGACTTAGGCCCTCGGGCCCAAATCAAATCTATCAATGACCCTGCAGGATAGGCACATAATAGTAACACCGAGAAAATCAATCATGGCACATACACATTATCAATTGGCCATACACACATTGCATGCATATGCTCATACTCATTGATGCACACTTGCACACGTGCCAATTTCTCAATTAATCACCGACCCGCGTTAAACGCATCAGGTCCGACCCGCGTAAAACGCATCAGGTCCATCACTTTCCAATCAATCTCCGGCCCACGTTAAACGCATCAGGCTCATGACACAACCCGCGTAAACGACGCCTCAGGTTGGCCATCTTTCGGCAGTCCGGGCATCGTCCTACGTTAAACACCTCAGGACGGGTTCAATACCCCGCGTAAACGACGCCTCAGGATTTATGTGATCACGCGCACATATCCATCAATTATTATCTGAACCCCACGTAAACGACGCTTCAGGGCATTTTTAAGTGACCATATGCTCAATGCCATTTGTGCACACTCGCATGATTCACATGTTATGCCAACATTCAATGTGCACAATTCATGGCTATATCATCCAACACTCGGGCATCAATTGAATCCACCATAATCATTCAATTTAACATATCAACAAGCCCAATTAATCAATTAGACCAATTCAGCCACGGCCCACCAATTAGTGCACAATATCATGCCATTAGTCATTGAAATTACACATATCAATGCCCCACAATGCATCTCATTTCTCGGCCACACCAAGCACTCAACATGGCATCACATAATTAAACACAAATCATGTACAAATTAGCCAGCACATCGACAATTCAAGGCACACACCGTAATTCACAATTAAACCATGATTTAGCCGCACAAAGTCCAATCAAGCCCACATCAAACCTATACCAACCAGCCATGAACAGTCCACCATAGGTCTCTAAATTACTTCCAAATCAGCACATTAGGCCCCAAAATCATCTCATTAACAAGCCTAATCACCAACCAACTATTAACCCTAAAACACCCTAATTAACCCCTAAACTTATCTAGAAATGTACATAATCCTAATTAGGGTTTAGGGTTTCCACTCACAATGTCTTAAGCTCCAAAGGTGGACCGATCAAGAGGAAAAACGAGCTGGGCGATCACTGGCTCACGGTGGAACCAGCGGCAGCGCTAGCGGCTCTCACGGCGGTGATCGGCGGGCTGGTGGTGACGGCTAATCACGGCGGCACGGGAGGATGCTGATGATGGTGGTGAGGCGAAAATGAGAGAAAGGGGAAGGTGAGGGTGGCAGTGGTGGTGTGCGGAGGCGGGCGGCCGGCGGTCCTCGGACGGCGGTGCACGGCCAAGGTGGGGGCTGGCCCGTGGTGGTGGTGGTGGTGGTGACGACGGGAGGAAGAGAGAGAGAGACGGACAAGTGGTGATGGTGGTGGTGACGGGCTAGTCGCGTGGACGGCGGCGGCGCTTGAGCGGCAGCGGCGTGGCCGCGGTGGTGGTGTTTCGGCAGGGCTGGCTTCACGCGGCCAAGGGAGGAGAAGGGGAGAGAAAAATGGAGAGAATGAGAGGGAGAAAGTGGCCGGAAATGAGGAAGTGAGGGGAGAGAGAGAGAGAATGAGGGAGTTTTGATCAAAAGGCTTGAGTGGGGTGGTTGACCAACTCCACCCACAATGTCCAAGCTACCCTCCCCACTAACTAGCCAATCCAATGGCCACAATTTAAACACCCATCAAATCTATCCACAACCAATGGCCATGATCTCATCTTACACAAAATATCTAAGGGCAATTTGGGGAATGAGCAAGGGTGATGGGAGCCTTATTGTCTAATATTTTCGGCACTAATAGGGCTGATTAAGTCCATTTTATCATCCAATTTTCGGAATTAATGCTTAGGGTCCAAGGACAAAATGGTAATTTTCCACTCCTGGTCCAAAATTCCATTTTTCGATCATACCGATCCCAAATATGATTGGCCACACTAGTACGACGTCGTCCTTGCAAAAATAGTCCCGTACGTCCGTGAAATTCAACACTCAAGTCCGGATTCAATTGAACGACCAATTTCACTCAAATGCGATTTTAGCGTCTCTCACTAACGGGCGGCTTTTTAGGGGTTACGCGTATCGACCTAGGGCTACTCGAGTCGTGACGGTCTCGATTTCCCAGATAATGCGAGGATTTATCGCTAGTTCCGGAGGTCGCGATCGTTCAGAGTAAGTTTAGGATTGTTTGCCACGCGTACACTCAGTCGTGCGGAATCACCCGCGATCCGATCATACGTCGTTGGAAAACCAAATCCGTCGCCCTCCTTGGATCGGCCCACATTGGCCCAAAATATTCTCTCATCGTTTCTCGAAATCGAAGCTCGATTCACGGTCGAGTTCTTGGGTCCACGTACCGTTTTCCTAGTTAGCCATTCCCTATTGGTCAGCATCCCGAGAATGATCAGTTCCGGGCGAGACTTACTACAACGAGATGAGAAATACATATCCATTTTATTGATCACGAAAGTGGGTCGAATTCAGGATGTCACATCAGGACTTATCCAATTCCCCGCATAAACACGCCTCGGGGATTATACGATCCTACTTATACCATCTTTCGATTCAATCTCTTTTCCCCGCGTAAACACTCATCAGGGATTAATACTCTCATATACCACATCCCACATTCTCAATGCCACTCAGATGTATACAATTACCAATCAATTTAATTCATTCAAAGCAAGTACCAATTCAGCCACAATGCTCACTAATTGATTCATTTTTACTAAGCAAGCTTAGTCACAATGAAACCAACACAACTCAGCCCATCAATCACACATACTATCATGCTCAAGTTCTCAATTCCACTCACCAAAAACAGCAAGCAAATCAGCCACATCACTCTTGTCAAGCAAACACATCATAAGCCACAATTCAAGCCAAAATTTCAATGGCAAAGGCCCACGAATTTCCCACTCTCAAACTAACAATGCTCAGCCCCTAAATTGACCTCTAGATCATCATAAACCAACCCACATCTTAGCCATAATACCATTTCTAAGTACATCCACAAAATGCTACATTTAAGCTACGAATTTCACCAAATAAATCCACTATCCTAACCATTCAATCCAACCATGCTCAGCCCCTAATGTGGGCTCTAAAACCTCTCAAATTCGTCCAAGCATCAGCCTCAAATCAGTCCACATGCTCAGCTCACCATTCAGCTCAAAATAGCTCCGAATTTACCTCTAATTAACCCCTAAACAAGTCTACAAGTACCCATAAGCCTAATTAAGGTTTAGAGGACCACTTACCTCACTAAAAGCCAAGATTAAGCAAGAACAAGGGGCAGCAAGGGGGGCAGATAGCAGCAGCAACGAACGGCCGCTCCAGCGGGGCTGAACGGCAACGAGCGGCTCTGGCAGTGGCTGATCGCACTGTGCGTGCAAGGGAGAAGGAAGGTTCGGCCAAGGGGAGAGAAAGATGGGGCTAGTGGTGGCTTTGGCGTGAGGGAGAGAGGAGAATGAGGGAGAGAGAGAAAAGAAAGAAAGAAAAAGTGTGACACCAATAACTGGTGCTAACTACCCCAAGCAAAAATGACCATCCTACCCTCTTCTCTAGAACAAGATCCAAGGGCTACAAATCAAGCTCATCCACAATCAATGGTCAAGATCACTTCCATCCTCAAAATATCCAAGGGTGAAAAAGGAAAAGAGCCAAGTCGATCAGGGGCATTTTAGTCCATGAAATTCGGCCATAATGGGAGCTGTACAAAGACCATTAAGCCCTTCCCACATAACCAATAGCCTTCACACAATTCCAAGGGCAAAACGGTAATTTTCCACTCCCGGTCCAATTTCCAAATTTTCCAACAAATCTGATCAATTCCCAGGTTGGCCAAGCAAATTGTGATGTCGTCCAATTAATTAGTTGTGAACCTTCGAGAAATTCAATACCCAAGATCGGATTCCAAGAAATAGCTAAAATCGAACTAACGCGACTTGAGTGCATTTCAGACTAACGGGCGGCTTTTGGGAGTTACGCATGTAAATTCACTCGAACCATGGCGACCTCGGTTGTCATGTAATTGTGAGGATCAATCACTAGTTCCTAAGGACGCGATCGTTCAGAATAGGTTTTAGGATCGTTCGCAAATTCACGTCATGGCAAGGTGGAATCACCCGCGATCCATTTTTGTGTTACTGACGAATCGATCTATAACCATCCTAAGATTGGCCTGTATTGGCCCAAAATATCCCCTCGACAATCCTTATGGTCGATAGTCGGTTCATGGTCAAGTTCTTTGATCACGCGAACTTAAATCCCTAATTAGCCTTCCCCTAATGGTCAGTATCCCGTGAGTGATCAATTCCGGGTGAGATTTAACTACAAGCGCGTAAATGAAATCATTCATTTCATGAATCCCAAATGGGTCGAAATTTGAAATGTCACAACTCTTCCTCCCTTAAAGAAATTTCGTCCTCAAAATTTACAATCCTTATCCAACTACTCAAACAAATGGGGGTATTGACGTCGCATCAGTTCCTCGCTTTCCTAAGTAGCTCCTTCAGTTCCATGGTGTTCCCAAATCACCTTGACTAGCGGAATAGTCTTGTTCCTCAGAACTTGTTCCTTTTTATCTTCAATCCGCACTGGTCTTTCCACGTACGACACCCTGTCGCCCATATCTACCTCTTCATAATTCAACACGTGGGTCGGGTCCGGTTCATACTTCCTCAGCATAGACACGTGGAATACATTATGCACTTGGGACAAATTTGGCGGCAATGCAAGTCGGTAAGCTAGATCCCCAATCCTTTCCAAAATTTCAAAGGGACCTACATACCTCGGGCTCAACTTTCCTTTCTTGCCAAACCGGGACAATCCCTTCATCGGCGATACCTTAAGGAAGACGTGATCTCCCACTTGAAATTCCAATGGTCTCTGTCTCCGGTCAGCATAACTCTTTTGGCGACTTTGCGCAGTCTTGAGTCTTTCTCGAATGATCTTAACCGCTTCAACGGATTATTGAACCAACTTTGGGCCTATAATACTTCTTTCTCCCACTTCGTCCCAGCACACTGGTGTCCTACACGCTCTCCCATACAAAGCCTCGAATGAGGGAATCCCAATACTCTGCTGAAAGCTATTGTTATAGACAAATTTCACTAAGTGCAACTGTTTTTCTCATTTGCCCTGAAAGTCCAAAACACATGCCCGCAACATATCCTCTAAAGTCTGAATCGTTCTCTTAGACTAGCCATCCATCTGTGGATGATAACCCGTACTAAATTGCAACTTCGTTCCTATTTCCGTCCGAAGACTTTTCCAGAAATTGGCAGTAACTTGGGATCACGGTCTGAAGTAATGGTCACTGGCACCCCATGTAGACGAACTATATGACGTATGTACAACTCGGCATACCTTTCCAATGCGAAGTCCTTTTGCACCGCCAGAAAATGTGCCGACTTTGTCAACCTGTCAACGATTACCCAAATAGAATCATGGCCTCTTTGGCTCCTTGGCAATCCCATGACAAAGTCCATAGTAATATGTTCCTACTTCCATTCGGGAATCTCCAAAGGTCGTAATAGTCCACCCGGCTTACAGTGTTGTGCCTTCACTTGTTGGCAGGTCAAGCACTTAGCTACATGCTTAGCGACATCCACTTTCATACCATTCCACTAATAGTGTTGCCGCAAGTTCTGATACATCTTCGTGCTACGCCGATGAATGCTATAATTGCTTCGGTGAGCTTCCGACAAGATCTCCGCCTTAAGCTCCTCATTGGGCACACATAACCGTCCACGGAACTTTAAGATCCCGTCCTCGGATACTTGAAAGTTCGATTTTCTCTTAGTAGCATCCATTTCCAGAACCTTCTGGATCTGTTGGTCCGTAGATTGCAAAGCCTTGATCTTGTTTTGGATTTCCGGTTCAATCCTTAATGTAGCAAGCAAACTCGAAACCTGACTTACTTCGAACTTAAACTCTGAATCTCGCACTCCTTCCAACAAGATCCATTCTTTGACCATCATGTGTGCGATACTTGATTCCGACTCAACGCATCCGCTACCCGGTTAGCCTTTTCGGGGTGATAAAATATATCACAATCATAATCCTTGAGTAATTCCATCCAACGGCACTGTCTCAAATTGAGCTCTTTTTGGGAAAACAAATACTTAAGACTCTGGTGATCCGTAAAAAATTGAAATTTCCACCCACACAGGTAATGTCTCCAAATCTTAAGAGCGAAAATAATCGCTGCTAATTCCAAATCATGAGTCGGGTAATTAAGCTCATGTGGCTTCAACTGTCGTGATGCATATGCTATCACCCTATTGACACCTAATTTTTAGCTTATTTTTGTCATATTTTCAAAAATTTCAAAATTAGATGTAAGGATCTTGGCCAAGCCTAGAAATATTTCTAAACCAAAAAATAATTTTTTTAGCATTTTTCTGCATTTTTTATTAATTTCTTTTAGTCAAAATAAGCAAGAAAATCAAGAAAAATAGCAAATGAAATCAGAAAATTCCATAAAAATAGTCATTAATTTTATTTTAAATCCAATTTCATAAATACATTGTCAATTTTAGAAAATCTCAATCGAGTATATGTTTTTCACAAAATTGTGCAAAATTAAACCCGAATTGAATCAAAAACGAAATTAAATTTTTTCTAGACATTTTTAAGTCTTAGTGTCTGCACAACAGTTGATTCAGGGACCTTTAATTGCATAATGGTCAGTCCAATTGCACAATTTGACATAAAAATAAAAAATCCCCAAAATTCGATTGAAAATTAAGAATTTTGAACCCAAATTGGGAATCGTGCCTAAAATGAAATTGTTGAAATATGAGATTATCATTTCTAGGGTTAATCAGACCTGGGTAATTCAATTTTGGCATTGGTTTTGCCTAATCAGGTCATTAGGACGTCGAATTGAGAAAAATCCGAATAACCCGGATATGAAATTTGGAAAATCTTGGGCACAATTATAATAAAAATTGGGGCAAATTACACATTACGTCATAAGTATGCAAATGTACTTTACCACCATTTTTTCCATAAAAGGACATAATTAAAATGGGGGCATTTAAAATTGATGTGTAACCCATGGTGATTAATAATGAACTTTTTCGCATGATTAGGCTCGATGGGAAAACTAGACATCCAAGTGGTTCCCATTCCACGAAAAGAGCTCATGGCTTGGTGGAAGGACATGACAAAAGATAACCAAGTTTATGTTCAAGATAGGTTGGGATACCTTCTAGACTTGATCCATGTGGAACATTAAGTCAGTTTGATCCAAGCATTGGCACATTTTTGGGAAATTTCCACCGCCACCTTCCAATTTGGAGAGTATGAATTGACACTGACTTTGGAAGAATATCAAGCCGCCATTGGAATTGATTGCAAGCCTAGGGTCGTAGAGCCACCCGTTGGACTTAATCCCATAAGCATTCTCGCAGAATTCCTTAACCTCAAAGCTTCCAAAATCGAAAAGTTAATCAAGTCAAACACTGGTAGATTTCCATTATCCTTTCTAATAACCAATTTTTCCAAGCTTCCTAGGGAAATGGGAAACACTTCGGCTCGAGTTTTCATTCTAGCCTTTTTTGGCTTCGTTTTATTCCCCATATCTAGAACAGGATTCGACCCTTTAGTTGCAATAATCACGAGGCAAGCATGTCTCAAATGGGATTTCTCTAACATGCTTCTTGCCCAAACCATCATTTCCTTAAACACATATCAAAATCGTGGAAAGGGAATCTTTCAAGCTTCTACGGGCCTCCTATCTCTATGGTTCATCTCACATATTCGACCATGGTGCCATTCCATGAGTATTCGTGAGATTTGCCCAACGATAAATCCCATAGAACGATACCTTCGTATTCAACATAAATTGCCCAAGCAATCTTTCTTAGATTAGGCCAATTTCATTAGAGTCTTAACTCCTAATCAAATCCAATGGCGGATCAATTCACCAAAGATTAGCAAGGCAAGGATTACAAGCCAAGAATGGAAAGTGGTAGCATTACTCGGGTTGAATGGGGGAGCCGCCTATTGTCCTTTGAGAGTTGTCAGACAATTTGGGATGCTTCAACAAGTCCCACCGGTATGGAACCCTGAGGAGTTTGCTTTTGATATCCCAAGTGGAATCATGCCCGAAGAAGAAAAGAAAGACCTTCAAGCCAAGGTCCACAAAATTATCCTTTCTTTGGATAATTCACCCTCACAAGTAGTGGAATGGCCAAAGAACTTGGAAGGAGACATGAAGATTTATATGGCATCCAAGGAATACATCAAGTGGATAGAAAGTAAACGACCAATTGATGTGGAGCCATATGTTCCATTGAGCATTATAACGGATCCCGAGAAAAAGTATGTCCCAGAATACATTGTCCCACACGTGCTTGGAGTTGAGCCTTACATCCTCGAAGAAATCGTGATCGATGTTGAAGAATGGGAATCTCGAATCAAGGAATGGAAGGATTACCATGGGGTGGAAGCTACTTTAGTTAGCAAGAAGCATAGACTTGGATGACTTAGAATTCCCATTCGAGTTTAAAATCATTTTGTAAAGCAATCTTGGATTTTATATGAAATACTCATTTTTCAAAATCCGTTTGGATAAATTCAAAGACATGATTAAAAAGAAGGATCACCATGGATTACAATTCTTTGAATAATATGATTCTTTGAGAAAAAACATTGATGAGAAGTTTTATGCAAGGCTAAGGCTTGTGTAAAAGTTCTTATCCTTGTAAATCACAAGAAACCATACAATTAAAACAATGTGGGTTTTCATATTCATTTCACCAATTCTAATATCACGATGGTTTTCATGAAAGCAGGTTTTCTAGCAATGGAAGGCAAAAGAGCCCAAACCCGTTTACAAATTAAAATGGCCGAGGAAGAAACTTGCACTCGACTAGCTGAAGTGGAGAACCAGATGACGCAAATGGCTGCCATGATGGCAGAAATGAAGGCCTTCATTATAAATGCAAAGGGATCCTATCCTACTGTCTCAAATCCAAAAGCTGCACCTGAAATAATGGATCTGAAAGAAGACATTCGGGTCAAAAAGACATCTAAAGATGAAGAGAAGGCCAAAAGATTAGTCAAAATTGAAGAATGCCTTGCAAGCCAAGGATATGAGCTTCAAAGGTTCACCATGTTGATGAAGGATGGTGAAAGAGTTGAATGGTCGTTGAAAGAAGAGAAATCTCAAGAAATGACAACGTGAAGACCTATCTTGGGAAGAAGGATAAAGAACCTGTGCATAACGTGGCTATGGTGTCTAGCCCTAATGTTAATCAGGCTTCATTCCCAAAACAGTTTAACGTCCCTTGGAGAAATCCAAAACAGTTTAAGCCAAAGAAAAGACCCGTAAGGTAATTCATTCTGTTGCCGCGGCCCCTGTCGAAATTACTACCGATGCTGTTAGAAAGGCATTTGGTGGCCAAAGAAGTGCCAAGAGATAATCCTGCAAGGTTCCCCTGGTACGATGAGTCAAAGACTTGCACATATCACATGGGAGAAAGAGGACACGATGTGGACAATTGTATAGTCTTGAAATACAAAGTTCAACAACTCATAGACAAAAAGATACTAAGTTTTCAAGAGCTAGAGCCAAATGTGCATCAGAACCCCCTTCCTGAACACAATGTGGTAAATATGGTCCTTACAGAGGGAGAAATAACAAGGCCTAATGATGATGCATATGAGGCCAAATTAAAGACTGCTCGACAAGAAGATGCTCGCTTTCGTCGTGAAGCATTCTTAAAAGGGGAAATTATAGACAACTTGGGAGAAGATTCTGGCAAATACAACTTCCAAG
Organism: Syzygium oleosum; assembly: GCF_021117445.2. Taxonomy (NCBI): domain Eukaryota; kingdom Viridiplantae; phylum Streptophyta; class Magnoliopsida; order Myrtales; family Myrtaceae; genus Syzygium; species Syzygium oleosum. The sequence goes on along the minus strand of NW_026607500.1, from coordinate 206,843 downwards.
TAAAGTATACTCCACCACCGTGGGCTTTTAAAAGTGAAGTGATTGTGCTCGATGGTTGGGGTGTCATGGACGATGAGCTTAGCAGACAAAATGAGACTCCATCCAGTAATGAAGTGGATCAATTTGAAGAGCAAAAAGAAAGGATTTAGCGGGGTGAAAGGCGATTTACCCAAACATCACTTGAGCAAGGTGATACTGTAGACCTCCTTGGTCAAGACAGTGGAAAATACAACTTCCGTGTTAAGTACGCACCTCCACCCTAGGCTTTTAAAAACGAAACTATTGTACCTGATGGATGGGGAGGCATAGATGAAATCCCAATCAACAAATTAAGTCTTGAGGAGAAAGAAGATCAAGACGAGAAAATGAAGAAAAAAGCTCGCCAGGGAGACAGACGATTTGTTCGCAAAGCACGAAAACAAGGCGAAATTGTGGATTATCTAGGATAAGACAGTGGCCGGTATAACTACCGTGTCAAATACACACCACCTTCGTGGGCATCCAAAGATGAAAATATCGTACCTGACGGTTGGGGTGGAATGATACTATTAAAGTTGACAAAAGCATGGTGTCCATGATTACACCACTATTAATTAATCTTGATGAAGTGGATAGGCTTGAGGAGGAGAAGGATCATGTTGAACCAATTACCATTGAGCTCCCAATTGGTCAACTAAAGATCGAAGAGAAAGAAGTTCAGCCTCTGATCATCACTTTGCCTCCAAAAGAGAAATTTGATACCAAATATATACCACAGGACTACATGCCTTAAGAGGTTGATGCAATAACCATATCGGGAAGATGTTATGTCCCAAAAGAAGGTGAGCACGAAAAGAAAGGAGTAACTGAAGAAGATGTCAAGCAGTTGTTAAGGACAAGTGAATATGAGGTAATTGAGCAATTAAGAAAGATGCCGACACAGATTTCTTTGTTGGATCTCTTCAAGACTTCAGAAAGCCACAAAATGGTGCTTATGAAGCTTCTTAATGAGGTACATGTCCCGGAGATGATTAATGAGGTACAATTAGAAGACTTTGTTGGTGCCATTCTTCTAAAGGATCAAATTGCCTTCTCTGATGAAGATTTCCCAATTGACGGGCGTTCCCACAATAAAGCCCTGTATATTGCCGTCAAATGCCGGGGCAAGGAGGTGTCATGGGTGCTGATCGATAATGGTTCCGCACTTAATTTGTGTCCACTAAGCACACTGCATCGCTTGGGGATTAGTGAAGAACTCATCAAACCTTCAAAGGTGACTGTACGTTCATTCGATGGGATGAAGAAAGATGTTATCGGTGACATCGAGCTGGAAGTAAATATAGGCCCTGTGCCTTTCCTAATCGATTTTCAAGTGGTAGACATTCCAAGGACTTTCAACCTACTGCTGGGGAGGCCTTGGATTCATATGGTTGGCGCCATCCCTTCTAGTCTTCATCAAAAAGTTAGATTTGTTATTAATGGTAAAATGATTACCGTGCACGGGGAGACGGACTTCACCACTTACAAGGAAAGTGCCATACCTTATGTCGAGCCTGAGATAAAAGAAGAGCCCAGCTATCATTCCTTTGAGATGATTTCTATGATACAAATTCCCGCTGGTAGTGTCATGAAGTCTCCGGAACTTTCGGCATCGTCTATTATGTCTGGAAAAGTATTATGCCAATATGGATTCAACCTTGATGATGGACTTGGGACAAAAGCACAAGGAATTAAAGAACCCATTATCCCATTTGGCGCAAAGAAAAAGTATGGGGTGGGGTATGAAGTCACTAGTAATCACCATGGCGACCGAGGCCAAGGTCAAAAGAATCATGAAGGCCATGGAAGCCGAGGTGATCGAACCATTAACCCATCAATGTGGAAGGTTAAGACTAGAGAGTTACCCTATCATCAGATTCATATAAGAGAAAACTTTCCTGGGCCTCCCAAACTACTTTCAGAAGAAAATTTACAAGTAGAAGTAGAGTCTATCTTGCTGGGCTTATTTGAAGAGAACGTTATCAACGTCGTTATAACTGAAGACGAAGATACCTACGCTCTGGAGTAGGAAGATTCTCTTGAACCCTTTCCTTATTGTTGCTTTTACAATTTTTCTGCTTCGTATTGATGTTGTTTGCAATTTCGGCTTAGTTGCAATTTTCATTCTTGTCAGTATAGTTGTGATCACGCTTTTCAAATTCAATAAAAGTGTTTGATGTTTTGTTAAGGACATATGGAAACAAACCCAAACCGATGATGAATATCGTTCTCACTCGTGAGACATTAGGCTTTGGGTTTCCATATGACTCCTAATTGTGAGAACGGTTTTGAGAGCAATGATGTCCAAGGATATGAGGACTAGCTCTATTCTCTTGGTCCTTTCAAAAATGATTTCAAAATAATTTTTCAAAATGGTTTTTCATAAAACCTCATGCATCAAATTCATTCCAAATGCTGTCAAGATGTTCTACTCATGAAATGAAGACGAACATTCAAGAAAAGATTGGCACCATTTACAATATGTGCATATCATGCATTCCATATAACATATTTGTTCATTTTGCAGGATATGACAAAGGAAATCTGAGATGACTCAAGACTTCTAAAATCTTTCAATGGAGTTGGAAAACACAAAGGGAAGTGTCATTCTCAAATTCATTTTTCTCAATGTTGCTTTCTAACGTACTTTTCCCTTTTATCATCCCCAGGGAAACTGGGAGAAGAGATTAAAAGAGATAATCTTTCATGAGTGATCAAGACAAGACGAACAAGAGGTTGGCTGTATCGTTTCAATCAGAAATGAACAATGCTTGAACCAATGTTAACACTGGGTTTTAATTTTATAGGGATCTCATCAAACCGATCAAGTAAGTATCCCTAACCCATGAATTTGAGATCAAACATGTCATTTTCAAATCTCCAGTGGAGCGAATTAATGCAGAAGTTTGAAAAGATAATTTTTCTTGAAAAATCAAATCAAAACAATCAAGATGGATATTGACAAGCCGATCAGGTAAGTATCCCTAACTCGTAAATTTGGGTCTCGAAGAGGTTAATTTTCTGGAAAAATGAAACTTCTTTTCCCCAAGCGGATTAACATGAAAGATTGTTTCAAAGATTACCTCAAAAATGCTTTAAACAAAAAGTTTTGAAACACACATTCTTTGAGTATGCATTACGCATTAGAATTCCTTAAAAAGAAAGTTTTGATAAAAGGCTTTGAAAAATTTCTTAGAAAAAGTTTGGATCAAATCAAATGGAAATACCTTCAAATGATGAAAGGTAAGCCATATCCAAACACGTCCCCTATACACTTGAGAGGAATGAAAGAATGAGTGATATAAATGAGAAAAAACCTCATCTGAAGGAAATAGGGGATATTCGCAATGATTACATGGATTGAAATGATGAAAGGCAATCATTTCATCATCCCAAACACATGATTATCTTTTGCAAACCAAATTTGAGCCTAAATAGTGGAGAAATTTAAAAAACAACCCTATTAAGAACCACCCCATACTGGGGCAAATTAGGAGGTTCACGGTTGACATTTATGGAGAATAGGATCAAGAAAGATTTTATTGCATACACTTGCATCAATTTTTCTGTGATAACTTCAGATGAATTCATATGGAAGCTCACAACATCCCAAGAGGAAGAAGAGCATTTCGTTTCCATATCCCAAACACATTTACCTTTGGCAAAGCCCAATTGAGCCTGAATATTCATTTCAGAACCTCAAGTTGGTGATCATCTCTTCGCACTAGAGCATGAGCATATGATCCACTTTGATAAATAGAAAGCAAAAGGGCAGAACACAAAGTCCTTAGAATGCAAAAGATCAAGGACAAAGGAGTCTGGGGCATGAAAAAGCAGTGTGCCTGGTAAAAGCAAGGCCAATGCCCAGAAAAATGAGCAAAAGAAAAGAAAGAAAAGCATTCAAAAGAAAGAATGACAAAAGTCAAGTCAAAAGCAAAGCAAAAGTTGTGAAAAATCAAAAGTCACAACAAATCAGTGATTGAAAAGATATCAATGAAAGTTTAGGGGACTCTTATGTTCATGATAAGAAAAGATCCCCAGTGGACAAAGAAAAAGGGTGGTGATGCCAAGAAGATCACCAGTTTTATAAAAACCCTGAATTCAAAAACAATTGAGCCTTTTGAGCCTACCCAATACCAACATTACAACCTCTCCCCAAAGACTCTTCAGATTGGGATGTTGAGAGTGAAAATATGATTTCATGACAGAAGCCATCACTTAAAGAAGTGTGTGCAATATTGTCTTATCTTATCCTCAAGGTTCTTAACTTGTAGACCCGAAGTCAGATATGATAAAATCCTTTTCTTGGCCTCAGAATGTGTGACATCCTGAATTCGACCAACTTTCGTGATCAATGAAATAGATATTTATTTCTCATTTCATTTTAGTGACTCTCGCCCGGAACTGATCATTTTCGGGATATTGATCAATAAGAAATGGCTAACTAAGAAAATGGTACGTGGACCCAAGAACTCAACCGTGATTCGAGCTCCGATTTCGAGGAACGACGAGGGAATATTTTGGGCCAATATGGGCCGATCCAAGGAGGGTGACCGATTTGGTTTGGCTAACGACGTACGATCGGATTGCGAGTGATTCCGTACGATCGAGAGTACGCGTGGCGAACAATCCTGAACTTGTTCCGAACGATCGCGACCCCAGGAACTAGCTATAAATCCTCGCGTTCTCTTGGAAATCGAGACCGTCACGACTCGAGTAATCCTAAGTCGATACGCGTAACCCCTAAACAGCTGCCCGTTAGTAAGAGACGCTAAAATTGCATTTGAGCTAAATTGGTTGTTGAATTGAATCCGGACTTGAGTGTCGAATTTCATGGACGTACGCGACTATTTTGCAAGGACAACGTCGTATTAGTGTGGCCAATCATATTTGGGATCGGTATGTTTGAAAAATGGAATTTTGGACCGGGAGTGGAAAATTACCGTTTTGCCCCTAAGCCCCATGCCTTGGTTCCGAATTTTAGAGGTTAAATTGGTCTTGATCAGCCCCTATTAGTGGCCAAAATTCTTGGGCAGATCAGCCCCCCATCATCCTTGCTAATTCCTAAATTGCCCCTAGATATTTTGTGTGAGATTCAATCTTGGCCATTGATTTTGATTAGATTTGATTGTCCTTTGAATTGTGACCATTGGATTAGATTTTAGTGGGGTGGGTAAGATGGACTTTCTTAGTGGAGTGGTTGAGTAACCCCACTCAACGCTTTGGCTTAAACACTATTTCAATCTCTCTCTCCTCTCACTCTCTCCTTCACCGGCCACTGCCCTCTCATTCTCGCCACTCTCTCACTCTCTCCTTCTCCCCCTTGCCGAGTGAAGCAGCCCCGCCGGAGTAGCCTAGCCGCGGCCACGCCGTCGCCGCTCACCGCCCGCCGGGACCGCACGCCGTCACCATCTCGCCTCACCACCACCACTCAACCATCTCTCTCTCTTTTCCTTCTCATTTCGGCGCCACCACCAGCCTCCACCTTGGCCGTGCACCGCCGTACGTGCACTGCCGCCGCTGGCCGTGACCGCCTCACGCGCGCCGCCGTCGCTGGCCGTGACCGCCTCATGCCCGTCGCCTCACGCCACCTCAGCCGACCTCGCCTTTCCCTTTCCATTTCTGTGACACCACCACCGTCACTAGCAACCCCCTTAGTCGCCATGATCAGCCGTGGGCCGCCAACCCACCGTTCGCCGCCGTGAGAGCCGCCGGCGCCGCCGCTAGTTCCACCGCGAGCCAGTGACCATCCAGCCCGTCCTCCCCCTTTTTCAGCCTCATTTGGAGCTTAGGAAATTTGGTGAGTGGAAACCCTAACCCTTAATTAAGCTATTGTGCATTTCTAGATAGGTTTAGGGGTTAATTATGGTATTTTAGGGGTTAATCATTGGCTGGTGATTAGGGCTGGTAATGCAAAGATTATGGTGGCCCAATGTGCTAATTTGAAGGTGATTTAGAGGCCTAGATAGGTCTGGTTAGTGGCCGATTAATGGGGACTTGATTGGACTTGGTATGGTTATTTTGTGGTCTAAATGTAGTTTACCAAGTGTGCCTTGATTTGCCTATGTGGTGGCTGATTTGTGCATAGTTCGTGATTAATTACGCGATGCCATGTTGAGTGCTAGGGTGACCGAAATATGAGAGGCAGTGTGGGCCATGGACTTGTGCAATTTTAATGGTTTAATTGTGTGATTTCCGAGCGCCAATTATGCACAGTGGCTGATTTGATTTAATTGATTAATTGGGCACATTGATATATTAAATTGAGCATGTGTGGTGTTAATTGAGCATGTGGCTAAGTTAAAATTGAATGCTAGATGTGGAATTTATGAACGCCCGAGTTTCGGATGTTATGGCCATGAGTGGTGCATATTAAGCATTGGCATAACATGTGCATCATGTGAGTGTGCACGATTGGCATGAGCATATGATCACCTAAATCGGCCTGATGTGTTTATGCGGAGTTCAGATAATAAGTGGAGGATGTGTAAGCGTGATCACATAAACCCTGAGGCGTCGTTTACGCGGGGTATTGAACCCGTCCTGAGGCGTTTAACGCGGGACGATGCCCGGTTTACCGGAAGATGGTCAACTTGAGGCGTCGTTTATGCGGGTTGTGTCATGAGCCTGATGCGTTTAACGCGGGCCGGAGATTGATTGAGAAGTGATGACCTGATGCGTTTAACGCGGGTCGGTGATCAATTGAGAAATTGGCACGTGTGCAAGTGTGCCTCAATGAGTACGAGCATATGCATGGCATGTGTGTGTGTCCAATTGATAATGTGTATGTGCCATGACTGGTTTTCTCGGCATTATTATTATGTGCCTAACCTGCAGGGCTGATTGTGTATTTGATTTGGGTCGAGGGCCTAAGTCGTTTGTTCACTCAATAATATGTTTGTTTAGTTGCTTGTTCTGGAGGTGCATGTTAGCCTAGTTTAGGTTTAGGGGGCCTACTCGCTGAGATTTATTCTCATTGTTGTTAAAATCCAACATTTCAGACCCCCAGCCTTGAAGATGGCAGGAGTACCGATTCATTTTGGGATCCCGTATTGCATAGAGCGTTCAGTGATCGAGTACCCCGTTGGGAAAGGGGAGACTTATGTTAGACATTTTACTACCGTTTGGGTCGACGTGGGCGAGCCACAGTTCCAGGCTCATCAGTATCTTGGTTGGTGTTTTCAGGACCAGTTCGGTGTTTATGGACCCCTTAGGACTTTCGATGTCTCGATAGATGGTCTAGGTCATTGGGATCCACAGACAGCTGATGGGGAGGTGGCCAGCCCCGAAGCCGTGTCCGAGGAGGATTCTGACCCCCGGCCAGTCATCTTCAAGAAGGATTCCGATCTTGAGGAGGAGGAGGAGCCGATGGAGTGGGAGTCCGATCCCGAGCCGGAGCCGATGGAGCTGGAACCAGAGCCGGAGGATGATTCTAAGGAGGAGCCAGTGGAGGCCGAGTCTGAGTCGGATTCTATGGACTCCGAGTCCGAGTCATCTGACGATTCGTCCGAGTCTTCAGAATCTGACCTGGACTGGTTACCCTAGGGTTTATCCTTGACCATAGTTAGGTAGGGCCGATACTTTTTGGAATGAGCCCTTTTAGATAGTGCATGACCGCCCCAAACCACGTACCCCTTTTGATGTTAGTGGCCGCTGACCCGTTTTGATTTATGTATATCGTTGTTAATGGATATTGTAAATCTTCTTTGATTAATGTAAGTATGTATTTATGATGTTCGTTGCTATCCTTGGTCGTGTTTCATTTATGTACGGGTGTTTGATCGTTTCCGCATGTGTTTCTTTCTCTGATTTGGGTTTTGGGTCGGCGACGCGTCCTGGGATGTCGCACAAATTCGACCGCGGTAGGGTTATCGCGTGCCGTAGAGTTCGTGGTGTGACAGAATGCCTATCCTTTGAATAGCCATTGACCAAGCCAACATCACAACCTTTTGAAAGACCTTATCGGATCAATTGGATTGTATACATTGCGAATATCTCTGAACACCTAAGGATTGGTTAAGAGAGATGAATTGAGGGTTCTAAGAAGATACCCATTCCAACTAGTGAAGAAAAGACCAAATTCATAGATCGAGACAAATCCTTTCTAACGAAGGTCTTCTAAATGATCATTCAAAACATTTCTCGAAAGATTTCGAGTTATTTGCTCAAATACTTCCTTTAAAAGGAAATTTGATTGCTTGAAATGCATTTAATACAAAGAATGTATATTTCAAAACCAAGATTCAAAAGTTTTTGGTCAACTTAAAATCAAGTTTTCAAATAGTTTGTGGTAAGCTAAAAGAAAAACCACATTTCAAACGGTTTTGATTAATTTCAAAACTACTTTTCAAAATAGTTTTTGGTCAACTAAAAACCATATCAAGGTTAGTGAAACCTCAAAATAAAAAATAAATAAAAAAACTCACAGTTAAGACATTCATTGTTTGAAGTCTTTCCAAAGTCCTATTTGGCGAGGAGCCACTAGGCAATTTCAAGTCTATTTGGCGAGGAGCCACTAGGCAAAATAGATATTCTAAAGCAAATTGCACTTCGTAGCCTCTAAGTGATGATTCTCATGAGTGATCGTGATTTTGAATATGGTGATTTTTATAGTCTTGCCAAGTGTTCGCAGGTTGTAGCTTCGGAGCTATCACCCTCCGAGTGTTATCGACCTGTAGCTTTGGATGACTTTTTTGGCCCATAGAATGGCCTATTCATGGTGATTTTTATGGTCTTGCCAAGTGTTCGCAGGTTTGTAGCTTCGAAGCCATCACCCTCCGAGTGTTCGCAACCTGTAGCTTTGGATGACTTTTTAGGCCTAAAGCATGGCCTCGTTATAGTTCTTCTGAGTGATCGCGGATTTGTAGCCTTGGAGAATTGACCCTCCGTAAGTGATCGCAAACCGTAGCTTCAGAAAACTATTACACAAGTCCTATTTGGAGAAGAGCCACTAAGCAATTCCAAAGTCCTATTTGACGAGGAGTCACTAGGCAATTCTAAAGTCCTATTTGACGAGGAGTCACTAGGCAATTTCAAAGTCCTATTTGGCGAGGAGCCACTAGGCAATTCCTAAGTCCTATTTGACGAGGAGTCACTAGGCAATCCCAAGTCCTACTGGCGAGGAACCCCTGGGCAAATCCAAAGTCCTACTGGTGAGGAACCACTAGGCAAATTCAAGTCCTAAGGCGAAGAGCTGCAGGCATTCATGGTTCGTGAGTTCATCTTTAAACCGCGAAATCAGAATAATCATCATAATCATCACTACCATCAATTCATGTCCTTGAATGAGCAACAAAGAAACTCTCACAAACAAGTAAGTTTCTCTCTCTCAATCATTAAGAACCTTTCAAAATGTGTTCCGAAAAGGGGCAGCTGTTGACACCTAATTTTTAGCTCATTTTTGTCATATATTCAAAATTGTCAAAATTAGATCTAGGGATCTTGGCCACGCCTAGAAACCTATTTCTAAACCAAAAAATAATTTTTTTAGCATTTTTCTGCATTTTTATTAATTTCTTTTAGTCAAAATAAGCAAGAAAATCAAGAAAAATAGCAAATGAAATCAGAAAATTCCATAAAAATAGTCATTAATTTTATTTTAAATCCAATTTCATAAATACACTGTCAATTTTAGAAAATCTCAATCGGGTATATGTTTTTCGCAAAATTGGGCAAAATTAAACCCGAATTAAATCAAAAACGAAATTTAATTTTTTCTAGACATTTTTAAGTCTTAGTGTCTTCACAATAGTTGATTATGGGACCTTTAATTGCATAATGGTCGGTCCAATTGCACAATTTGACATAAAAATAAAAAATCTCCAAAATTCGATTGAAAATTAAGAATTTTGAACCCAAATTGGGAATCGTGCCCAAAATGAAATTGTTGAAATATGAGATTATCATTTCTAGGGTTAATTAGACCTGGGTAATTCAATTTTGGCATCGGTTTTGCCTAATCAGGTCATTAGGACGTCGAATTGAGAAAAATCTGAATAACCCGGATATGAAATTTGGAAAATCTTGGGCACAATTATAATAAAAATTGGGGCAAATTATACATTTGGGTTCGGAATATGATGAGGAATTCAATTTTGGGGTTTAATTTGAAAAAAATGGTTGAAATTGAGTCCAATTTGAGCATTTAGTTAAAACCAGAACTGTCGGGTCGGAAGGGTCGACCCGACCCGACCCGAACAGTGCATCTTCCTTACCCGGTTCGCTCAAAACCTAGAAAAACACAATGAAACCGGCTCAAACCCAGAACTTTGCCGATGGTTTCCCGTTAATTCAACACATGGAAATTGATTGGGCCAGCTGGAAAATGTCCAGCTGGCACCGGTTAACAACCCAAACCGATTGAGATTCGGTTCCAACCGATTTTGAGCACGAAATCGATGAACAAAGATGAGAAAAAAACTGAAGAAGGAGAACAGGAGGTGTTCGACGAAATTCCGAAAGAGGGAGAAGAGAGAGAAAGAGAGAGAAACAATGCGAAAGAAAGAGAGAGAAAGGGTGGTAGATCCTCCCACGAGTGTTCGGCGCCGCCCTAGACGGCGGAGCGCCGGCGAATCGTGCGATTGATGGAGATCTCCCTTCACCGTTCTAGTCGGAAAATTTGACCGGGAACGCCTGAAACCGAGTCTCGTTCGGCCAGCCCAGACCTGTTCCGGCGAATCCAAGGCCATCAGGGTGAATACCACGTGTCAGGGAACGACCCTCGAGGCTCCGATCAGTTTAATAATTTTGTTTGAGGCGGAATTGGCGGAGTTCATGAGGCTTCGCCAAGGGTCGATGACAGTGGACCAATATGAGGCGGAATTCGCAAGGCTATCGAAGTTCGCACCAGGGATGGTGGAGGACCCATAAGATAAGGTCCGAAGGTTCCGGGATGGGCTGAAGCCGGACCTTCGAAGCCAGATGATCTCGCTGAATATCCGGGATTATGGAGAGATGTATGAGCGAGCTCAGGCAATAGAGCGGGATCAGACGGAGAGGGCCGCCGCTTCTGGATCGCGGTTTGCCCCAGCTAAGGACAACCGCCACTTCGGGAAGAGGCCGATGGCGGGAAATAGGCATTTTGTCCCTCCTGTCAAGAAGAACATCGGGAAGCCGAACCATTCACAGAACCGGTTTGGGGCATGTTTCAAGTGTGGAAGCATGGACCATCAGATAAGACATTGCCCTCAACTGCGTCCAGCAGGGTCGCCCATGCAAGCTCAGCCGCCTTGGATGGTAAATCAGATTGGAAATCCCCCGCCGGCTATTTAGGGTAGACCGCCAACCCAAGGAAGGGTGTATGCGATGGCGCGAAGGGAGGCTGAGGATACGCTAGGCATGGTCACAGGTACGGTCTCTCTCTGTGATCATGCTGTGTATGTCTTGTTTGATCCGGGAGCGACACACTCGTTTATATCAGAGCAGTTTGTTAAATTGACTGGAATTGAATCAATATTGCTTGAAGTAATGCTTTATGTGACGACCCCACTGAATGATAAGGTATTAGTCTCGTTAGGGTGTCCTAACTGTAAGATAGTAATTGGGGGTAGAGAGGAAAGGATAGACTTAGCAGTGTTAACCATGTTCGATTTTGATGTGATTATCGGAATGGATTGGCTAGTTAAGCAGAAAGCCGTGATAGATTGTAGTAGCAGGGTGATCCAATTTAATCCGATTGAACACCTTAGATTCGAGTTTATGGGAAACCGAGGAGGAACCTCGATCCCTTGGATTTCTTCATTGGAAGTAACCAAGTTGTTGGATGAAGGTTGTGAAGGGTATTTGGTAAACGTCGTGGATCCGATGGTTGTGGAGCCAAGGTTAGAGGACATACCTGTGGTGTGCAATTTTCCTGAAGTCTTTCCTCAGGAATTGCCAGGTTTGCCACCAGAAAGAGAAGTGGAATTTGTAATCGAGTTGGCCCTAGGAACTGAGCCAATCTTGAAGGCGCCTTATCGAATGTCCCTGTCAGAACTGAAAGAGTTAAATGTCCAGATGCAAGAATTGTTGGACAAGGGTTTTATCCGTCCAAGTGCGTCTCCATGGGGAGCGCCAGTGTTGTTTGTAAGGAAGAAAGATGGGACATTGTGGTTGTGCATAGACTACCGACAGTTGAACCAGGTGACCGTTAAGAATAAGTACCTATTGCCGAGGATTGATGACCTGTTCGATTAGTTGGAAGGAGCCTCGGTGTTTTCTAAGATCGATCTATGGACAGGGTATCACCGGTTGAGGATTAGGAAAGAGGATATACCTAAGACAGCTTTTCGGACGAGATATGGGCATTACGAGTTTACGGTGATGCCTTTCAGTTTGACTAATGCCCCTACTGCCTTTATGGACTTGATGAATCGGGTATTTAAAGAGTTCTTAGATCGGTTTGTTATAGTCTTCATCGATGACATATTGGTGTACTCGAAGAGCCCAGAAGAGCATGAGGCGCATTTAAGTGAAGTAGTACGGACCTTAAGAGAACACGCACTCTACGCCAAGTTCAGTAAGTGCGAGTTCTGGCTCAACCGAGTGGCATTTCTTGGGCATATAATTTTCGAAGATGGAATTTCCATGGACCCGACTAAGATTGAGGCAGTGACTAAGTGGCCAAGACCGACGTCAGTAACGGAGATTCGAAGTTTCTTAAGTTTGGCAGGATATTACCGGCGTTTTGTAGAAGGATTCTCGTCAATAGCCACGCCGTTAACACGATTGCTTAAGAAAGAGACGAAGTTCGAATGGGACGATAAGTGTGAGAGGAGCTTTCAGGAGCTAAAGCATAGGTTGACGACTGCCCCGGTACTGATTATTTCGTCTGGATTAGGAGGGTTTGAGGTTTACAGCGATGCTTTGTTGAGAGGACTTGGCTGTGTATTGATGCAACATGGAAGGGTAGTTACGTATGCGTCACGTCACGTCAGTTGAGACCGCACAAAATGAATTACCCGACTCATGATTTGGAATTGGCTGCGATCATCTTCGCCCTCAAGATTTGGAGGCATTACTTATGCGGCGAAAAGTTCCAGATTTACACGGATCATCAGAGCTTCAAGTATTTGTTTTTGTAGAAGGAGTTGAATATGAGGCAGCGTCGTTGGATGGAACTCCTCAAGGACTACGATTGCGACATTTTGTATCATCCTAGAAAGGCGAATCGAGTGGCGGATGCGCTAAGTCGGAAGTCGAGTATGGCGTACTGATGATCAAAGAATGGACTCTATTGGAAAGAATAAGAGATTCAGAATTTAAGTTTGAGGTGAGTCGTGTGTCGACTTTACTTGCCACGTTGAGGATCGAACCGGAAATCCAAACCAAGATTAAGGCATTGCAATCTACGGACCAAGAAATCCAAAAGATAGTGGAATTGGACACCGCCAAGAGAAAATCGGATTTCCAAGTATCCGAGAACGGGATCTTGAAGTTTCGTGGACGATTGTGCGTGCCCGACGATGTAGAACTTAAGGAGGAAATTTTGAAGGAAGCTCATCGCAATAACTATAGCATTCATCCGGGCAGTACAAAGATGTATCAGAACCTGCGGCAGCACTACTGGTGGAATGGAATGAAAACGGATGTGGCCAAGCATGTGGCGAAATGCTTGACTTGTCAGCAAGTAAAGGCGCAGCATTGTAAGCCTGGAGGACTTTTGCGACCATTAGAAATCCCCGAATCGAAATGGGAGCATATCACGATGGATTTTGTCACGGGATTGCCAAGGAGCCAGAGAGGACACAATTCGATTTGGGTGATAGTAGACAGACTGACTAAGTTAGCGCATTTCCTGGCGGTGCGAAAAGATTTTGAGTTGGAAAGATATGCAGATTTGTATGTACGACAGATTGTCCGACTTCATGGAGTGTCAGTGACAATCACTTTGGACCGTGATCCCAGATTTACCGCCAATTTTTGGAAAAGTCTTCAAACGGCCTTAGGGATGAAGCTTCAGTTTAGTACGGCCTATCATCCATAGACGGATGGCCAGTCGGAGAGGACGATCCAGACTTTAGAGGACATGTTGCGCGCATGTGTGTTAGATTTCCAAGGCAAATGGGAAGAGCAGTTGCATTTAGTCAAGTTTGCCTATAATAACAGTTATCAGCAGAGTATTCAAATGGCACCATTTGAGGCATTGTATGGTAGAGCATGCAGAACGCCAGTGTGTTAGGATGAAGTTAGGGAGCGAAGTATAACGGGTCCAAAACTAGTGCAACAGACAGTTAAGGCAGTCGAGATCATTCGGGAAAGGTTAAAGACGGCACAAAGTCATTAGAAAAGTTATGCCGATCGGAGACGGAGATCATTGGAGTTTCAGGTGGGAGATCATGTTTTCCTTAAGGTGTTGCCAATGAAAGGACTGTCCCAATTTGGCAAGAAAGGAAAATTGAGCCCGAGATATGTAGGTCCATTTGAGATTTTAGAGAAGATTAGAGATTTGGCCTATCGACTCGCTTTGCCGCCTAACTTGTCCCAAGTGCATAACGTGTTCCATGTGTCAATGCTGAGGGAGTATGAACCGGACCCGACCCACGTGCTGAGGTATGAAGAAATAGACGTGGACGACAGGGTGTCGTACGTGGAAAGGCCAGTGGGGATCGAGGATAAGAAGGAATGGGTGCTGTGAAACAAGACGATCCCGATGGTCAAGGTCGTTTGGGAGCATCATCGAACGGAAGGTGCCACCTGGGAGAGAGAAGAAGTGATGCGACGTCAACACCCCCAGTTGTTTGAGTAGACGGGTTTGGATTGTAAATTTCGATGTCGAAATTTTTGTAAGGGGGGAAGAGTTGTGACATCCTGAATTCGACCCACTTTCGTGATCAATGAAATGGATATGTATTTCTCATCTCGTTTTAGTGAGTCTCGCCCGGAACTGATCATTCTCGGGATGCTGACCAATAGGGAATGGCTAACTAGGAAAACGGTACATGGACCCAAGAACTCGACCATGAATCGAGCTTCGATTTCGAGAAACGACAAGGGAATATTTTGAGCCAATATGGGCCGATCCAAGGAGGGCAACGGATTTGGTTTTCCAACGACGTATGATCAAATCGCGGGTGATTCCGCACGACCGAGAGTACGCATGGCGAACAATCCTAAACTTACTTCGAACGATCGCAACCTCCGGAACTAGCGATAAATTCTCGCGTTCTCTGGGAAATCGAGACCGTCACGACTCGAGTAGCCCTAGGTCGATACGCGTAAACCCTAAAAAGCCGCCTGTTAGTGAGAGATGCTAAAATCGCATTTGAGCGAAATTGGTCGTTGAATTGAATCCGGACTTGAGTGTCGAATTTCATGGACATACGCGACTATTTTTGCAAGGACGACGCCGTACTAGTGTGGCCAATCATATTTGGGATCGGTATGATCGAAAAATGGAATTTTGGACCGGTAGTGGAAAATTACCATTTTGCCCTTGGACCCTAAGCATTAATTCCGAAAATTGGAGGATAAAATGGACTTAATCAGCCCTATTAGTGCCGAAAATGTTGGACAATAAGGCCCCCATCACCCTTGCTCATTCCCCAAATTACCCTTAGATATTTTGTGTAAGATGAGATCATGGCCATTGGTTGTGGATAGATTTGATGGGTGTTTAAATTGCGGCCATTGGATTGGCTAGTTAGTGGGGAGGGTAGCTTGGACATTGTGGGTGGAGTTGGTCAACTTCCCCACTCAAGCCTTTTGATAAAAAATCCCTCATTCTCTCTCTCTCCGCTCACTTCCCCATTTTCGGCCACTCTCTCCCTCTCATTCTCTCCATTTTTCTCTCCCTTTCTCCTCCCTTGGCCGCGTGAAGCCAGCCTCGCCGGAGTACCACCGCCGCAGCCACGCCACCCCCGCCCGAGCGCCGCCGCCGTCCACGCGACCAGCCCGTCACCACCACCATCACTACTTGTCCGTCTCTCTCTCTCTTCCCGTCGTCGTCACCACCACCACCACGAGCCAACCCCCGCCATGGCCGTGCACCGCCGTTCGAGGACCGCCGGCCGCCCGCCTCCGCACACCACCACTGCCACCCTCACCTTCCCCTTTCTCTCATTTCCGCCTCACCACCATCATCAGCATCCTCCCGTGCCGCCGTGATCAGCCGTCACCACCAGCCCGTCGATCGCAGCCGTGAGAGCCGCCGGTGCCCCGCTGGTTCCGCCGTGAGCCGATGATTGTCCAGCCCATTTTTCCTTTCGATCAGCCCACCTTTGGAGCTTAAGACATTGTGAGTGGAAACCCTAAACCCTAATTAGGATTATGTACATTTCTAGATAAGTTTAGGGGTTAATTACGGTATTTTAGGGGTTAATAGTTGGTTGGTGATTAGGCTTGTTAATGAGATGATTTTAGGGGCCTAATGTGCTGATTTGGAAGTAATTTAGAGGCCTATAGTGGACTGTTCATGGCTGGTTGGTATAGGTTTGATGTGGGCTTGATTGGACTTTGTGCAGTTAAATCATGATTTAATTATGAATTACCGTGTGTGCCTTGAATTGCCGATGTGGTGGCTGATTTGTACATGATTTGTGATTAATTATGTGATACCATGTTGAGTACTTGGTGTGGCCGAGAAATGAGATGCATTGTGGGGCATTGATATGTGTAATTTTAATGATTAATGGCATGATATTGTGCACTAATTGGTGGGCCGTGGCTGAATTGGTCTAATTGATTAATTGGGCATGTTGATATGTTAAATTGAATGATTATGGTGGATTCAATTGATGCTCGAGTGTTGGATGATATGGCCATGAATTGTGCACATTGAATGTCGGCATAACATGTGAATCATGCGAGTGTGCACGAATGGCATTGAGCATGTGGTCACTTAAAAATGCCCTGAGGCTTCGTTTACGCGGGGTTCAGATAATAATTGGAGGATATGTACGCGTGATCACATAAACCCTGAGGCGTCGTTTACACGGGGTATTGAACCCGTCCTGAGGAGTTTAACGCGGGACGATGCCCGGACTGCCGGAAGATGGCCAACCTGAGGCGTCGTTTACGCGGGTTGCGCATGAGCCTGATGCGTTTAACGCGGGCTAGAGATTGATTGGAAAGTGATGGACTTGATGCGTTTTACGCGGATCGAACATGATGCGTTTAACACGAGTCGGTGATTAATTGAGAAATTGGCACGTGTGCAAGTGCGAATCAATGAGTATGAGCATATGCATGGCATGTGTGTGTGGCCAATTGATAATGTGTATGTGCCATGATTGATTTTCTCGGTGTTACTATTATGTGCCTAACCTGCAGGGTCATTGATAGATTTGATTTTGGCCTGACGGCCTAAGTCGTTTGTATACTGGACTGCATCATTGGTTTTTACATTGTCTGGAGGTGCATATTAGCCTAGTTTAGGTTTAAGGGGCCTACTCGCTAGGCGTGAGCATGGTCCGGGTTGGGCCGGTCCACCCCCTAACCCTAGGACCAACCCGCACAGTGTTGGTCCTCAATTTTGGGATCGAGGACCGCCTGTCGATTCCATGGACCCGCCCGGGAACTGGACCGCCGGTCCGGTCCGGTCCGGTTCCCGGGCGGGTCCATGGAACCGGTCCCACCAAGTTTTTCTAGACAAATAAAAAAAAATATGTGGACCAATATCGGATCAACTGAACAAAAAAAAAAGAACATAACTTTCCATATAATTCCTATACTATAATCGGTTCTATTAACCACATCATCCATAAATCAAGTGGGTACCCATCTAATGAGTATCCAGAGATAAGAGAGCAGAGAGTTATGAGTGTCTAGTTACGTTTTTTTTTTTTTTTTAATTTTTTTTGTCAGATTTTTTAATTAAAATTTTAAAAAATAAATATATTATTATTATATTACCGGTCCGGGTGGGCGGGTGGGTGGTTCCACACCGGGAACCGAGAACCGGACCCATACCCACCGGTTCCAAAAAATTGGAACCGGGAACCGGACCGGTCCCCTTGGGAACCACCGGTTCCGGTCCGGTCCGGTCCCGGGCGGTTCGGGGCGGTCCTGGGCGATCCTGGGTCTTTTGCACACCCCTACTACTCGCTGAGATTCGTTCTCACTGTTGTTAAAACCCAACATTTCAGACCCCCAGCCTTGAGGATGGCAGGCGTACCGTCACGTTTTGGGATCCTGAACTATATAGACCGTTCGGTGACCGAGTACCCCAGTTGGAACGGGGAGGCGTATATTAGATATTATATTATTGTCTGGGTCGTTGAGGGCGGGTCACAGCTCAAGGCCCATCCCTATCTTGATTGGTGCTACCGGGACGAGACTGGCTTCTATGGACCCCTTAGGACTTTCGACATCCCGTTCGACTGGTCAGGCCAATGGGACCCACATCCTGCCGATGGGGATATAGTGAGCCCCGATGCCGTATCCGAGGAGGATTCTGACCCCCGGCCGGTCATCTTCGAGTCCGACATGGATTCCGACCCTGAGGAGGAGAAGCCGATGGAGTGGGAGTTCGATCCCGAGCGGGAGCCGATGGAGCTGGAGTCAGAGCAGGAGAATGATCCAGAGAGGAGCCATTGGAGGTCGAGTCCGAGCTAGAGTCTATGGATTCTGAGTCCGAGTCGTCCGATGATTCATCCGAGTTTTCGGGATCAGACCCAGACTGGTTGCCCTAGGGTTGAGCCTTGAACATAACTAGGGTTAGGGCCGACACTTTTTTAAGGGAGCCCTTTTTAGGTATAGTACCTGACCGCCCGAGCCATGTACCCCTTTTTGATGTTAGTGGCTTGCTGACCCGTTTTGGTTTATGTATATGTTTTTAATGGATATTGTAAATCCTCTTTATTAATGTAAGTATGCACTTATGATATTTGTTGCTTTCCTTGGTCATTTGATTATTATGTACGGGTGTATGATTGCTTCCGCATGTGTACTATTCTCTGATTTGGGTTTTGGGTCGGCGACGAGCCCTGGGACGTCGAACAAATTCGAACGGCGAAGGGGTTGTCGCGTGCCGTAGGGTTCGGGGCGTGACATAAACCACCTCGCCGGAGTTCGGACACCCTCACCGGAGCAACACCGTGGCCAATGGCCGTTCAAGTAGGCCTTCTTTAAACCTTCTTGATGATTTGGAATTGCTTTGAGACGATTTAGACGGCTAGGGCGGTTAGTATATTGATCTGAATGCTAGTAATGTTGTCTAGCATAGTTTCGTGTTGGTATTTTCTGATTGGTTTTTCGCCAACCGATGGAGATCCGGCGACGAATCTGTAGCTTAAGAATGATAGTCAGTATAATGAAGTTGTTATGGAACCTGAGAAAATGGAAAAGGTCGCCGGGAGACTCGTCGTCGGTGAGCTCGAACCGGCGGTCTTGAGAACAAAAATCCATGGATGTTGCACACCAGTTGTTTGTAGAAATGCCACAATGAAAAGGGGTGAAACGGCGCCGTTTTGGCACCGTGTCCGCCGGAGAAGACGATCAGCGATGACACCAGCGACGGCCGGTTTGGTCTCTGCCAAACCGGTTTGAACCGGTCCGGTCCGGTTCATTCCCCAGCGGGGATATATAAAAAAACAAAAATAATACAAAAATATAAAAAATAAAAAAAATCAGAAAAATCGGAAAAAAATAGAAAATCATAAAAAAAATCATAAAAAATTAGAATTTTTTAGAAAATCAGAAAATTTACAGAAAATTCATAAAAATTCAAAAATTTACAAAAAATTCAGAAAAATCCAAAAATTTTCAGAAAATTCATAAAAATTCCGAAAATTTGGAAAATACAAATAAAAAATTTTGAAAATTTTGGAAAATCTATAAAAATTGAAATACTGGAAAATTCATAAAAATTTCCAGAAAATCATAAAAAATCAGTTCTCGATTTAAAAAAAAATTTCCGAAAGAAAAAATCAAAAAAAAAAAATTTCAAAAATTTTGGAAATTCACAGAGAGGTCCAAAATCATCATGGCCACTCATAAAAAGTGAAATTTGAATTTTTTGAAGTGCCTAAATGGCATTTTTGAAAAATTCCGAATTTAAGGATTAAAATCCCTAAAAAACTCTAAAACCCTAAAAATGTGTAAATCATGAAATGAACAAACTATTAGAGCTTCATTAGGGTTTAGGTGTTTTGCTTGACTTTCATTTTTAGTGGCCAAATTAGGGTTGCTATGATTGATTTGCCATTGGATGTGCATTTAATTCTTGGGTGCTTAATTGTTTGTTCATGATTAGATTAGTGAATTGACCTTAGGAATCCGCGTGACGCGTTAGACATGCCATATCGTTCTTAGGTATCGAAAGGGCATTAATGGTCTCAATTTGGGATCATTAACGTAACCAAGTCCCTTATTCAGAATCTTTGATTCGTAGGATTGTTGTACTTCTCCTGTATCTCAATTAGGTTTCTAGTCAACTTACCGTAAATGACTAGTGGCAACTCCAAGTTCAAGTTTAGATCAAATAAACCCTGCTGTCACGTGAGGTATGATCTGGGAGAGATCCGTGTAGAAAAATACCTCCATTCTAGCACGCGAGAGCGTGGCGCGACACACCCGTCCACGTTGCATAAGTACGCACCCAAGTCCTTTCAACGACGCGTCATTATAAATCTCATAACCTCCGGATCCTGATGGAACAGTCAACACTGGCGCCGTCGTCAATCTGTGCTTCAATTCCTGAAAACTCCTTTCACACTTGTCGGTCCATTCAAATTTCGTTTCCTTCTTCAACAGACGTGTCAACAGGGTTGCTATAGCCGAAAACCCTTCCACAAAACGTCTGTAATATCCAGCCAACCCCGAAGCTTCGAACCTTCGTTACCGTCGTTGGTCTCGGCCATTTTGTTACAGCTTCGATTTTTGTCGGATCTTCTGAGATTCCATCCCCAGAGATCACATGTCCAAGGAACGCCACTCGATTGAGCCAGAACTCGCACTTATTGAACTTAGCGTAGAGTGCGTGTTTTCTTAAAGTCTGTAAAACTTTACTCAAATGTACCTCATGCTCCTCTAGGCTCTTCGAGTATACCAATATTTCATCTATGAAGACAATGACGAACTGATTCAAGAATTCCTTAAACACCCGATTCATTAAATCCATGAACGCAGTAGGCGCATTAGTTAGCCCAAACGGCATTATTGTGAACTCATAGTGCCCATACCTTCTCCTAAATGCCGTTTTCGGTATGTCCTCCTTTCTGATTCTCAATTGATGATACCCACTCCTTAAATCAATCTTGGAGAATACCGACGCCCCTTGTAACTGATCAAACAAATCGTCAATTCTTGGCAGTGGATATTTATTCTTGATTGTTACTTGATTCAACTACCTATAATCAATGCACAGTCTCAACGACCTATCTTTCTTTCTCACGAACAAGACGGGCGCTCCCCATGAAGATGCACTTGGACGGATGAAACCTTTGTCCAACAGTTCTTGCATCTGAACCTTTAATTCTTTCAACTCAGACAGCGACATTCTATAAGGTGCTTTCGAGATTGGCTCTGTCCCAGGGGCCAACTCGATTACGAATTCCACTTCTCTTTCTAGTGGCAATCCCGGCAATTCCTGAGGAAAGATATCAGGAAAATTGCACACCACAGCTATATCCTCTAGCTTTGGTTCCTCAATCGTGGAATCCACCACTGTTGTCAGAAATCCTTGGAATCCTTCATCCAACAACTTAGTCACTTCCAGTGACAAAATCCAAGGGATCGAGATTCCTCCTCTATTTCCTGCAAATTCGAATCTAGGATGTCTAATCGGATTAAATTGGATCACCCTGCTACTGCAATCCACTACAGCCCTCTGCTTAACTAACCAATCCATACCAACAATCACATCAAAGTCAAACATAGGTAAGACTGCCAAATCTATCCTTTCCTCTCTATCACCAATCACAATCGTACAGTCCGAGCATACTAACGAAACTAGCACCTTGTCATTCAACGGTGTAGTAACACACAACACAACTTCAAGCAGTTTCGGTTCAACCCCAGACAATCTAACAAATTGCTCAGACACAAACTGTAACATCCTGAATTTCGACCCAATCCCGGGATCAATGAAATAGACATCATTCTCATTTAATTTTAGTGGGTCTCTCCCGGAATTGATCACTCTTGGGATACTGACCAATAGGGAATGGCTAACTAGAAAAACGGTACATGGACCAGGGACCCGATCGCGAATCGGGCACCGATTCCGAGAAACGACGAGGAAATATTTTGGGCCAATATGGGCCGATCCTAGGAAGATGACGAATTTAGTTTGGCCAACGACGTACGATCGGATCGCGGGTGCTTCCACACGACCGAGGGTGCACGTGGCGAACAAATCCCAAACTTAAACCGAACGATCGCGATATCCGAAACTAGCGATAAATCCTCGCATTCTCCCCGTAATCGAGACTGTCACGACTCGAGTAGCCCTAGGCCGATATGTGTAACCCCTAAATAGCCGCCCGTTAGTGAGAGACCATAAAATTGTAATTGAGCAATTTTGATCGCGAAATTGGATCCGGACTTGGACGTCGAATTTCGTGGACGTATGCGACTATTTTGCGAGGACGACGTCATTTTAATGTGGCCAGCTATATCTGGGATCAGTTCGGTCGAAAATTGAAATTTCGGCCCGAAATCGGAAAGTTACTATTTTACCCCTAGGCCTTACAATTGTATTCCGAATTTTGGGATTTATTGGAGGGTATTTTAGGGTTTAAATCTTGGATAAGATCAGCCCAATAATTCAGAAAATTTAGGACCAAGTAGCCCCTTCATTATTGGACAAGAGTTGATCTCCACCCTTGAAGAGAAGGGCAAGATGGGCATCATGAGAAATTAGTCCAATAATTTAGCTTTCCACTAACTCTCTCTCTCCCTCATTTCCCTCACCATCTCCGGCCAACTCCCTCCTCTCTTCTCCCTCTCGACGAATCCCCCTCCTTTCCCTTGCTCGGCCATGAGCCACCGTCCGCCGGAGGAGCTGCCGCGTGCCACGCCGTGCCGCTCGTCCGCTCCGCCCAGCCTCACCATCTTTACCCCATCTCGCTCGTTTCTTTCTTCCCTAGGCCGTCGGTCAGCCCCTTACGCCATGAGG
This sequence comes from Syzygium oleosum, assembly GCF_021117445.2. Classification (NCBI taxonomy): domain Eukaryota; kingdom Viridiplantae; phylum Streptophyta; class Magnoliopsida; order Myrtales; family Myrtaceae; genus Syzygium; species Syzygium oleosum. The sequence goes on along the minus strand of NW_026607500.1, from coordinate 183,790 downwards.
ATCACTGCCGTGGCCACATCACCACCGCCGCTCGCCGAGGCCGCCGCTCGCCGTCTCGCCGTCGTCGTGCCACCACCCGACCGACCTGTTCTTTCCCCCTCTCATTTCCATCACCTTCGACCAGCACCTTCCCCTCCTTTTCGCCGTCGTTCGGTCCAGCCAAGGGCCGCCGATCGCCGTCGCCGTCGCCGTCGGAGCGCCGTCGTGAGCCCGCTCGGCTGCCCGTTTTCCCCGCCTGTCCAGCTTGCTTTTGGAGCTTAGGAGATTGTGAGTATTAGTCCCTAAACTCTAATTAGGATGATTAAGCATCCTAGATAGGATTAGGGTTAATTAAGGGTTAATTAGGTTGTTTAGAACTTGATTAGTGGATTATGGACTAGTGGCTGATTTTGGAGTAATTTGGGGAGCTTAATGGAGTATTTGAGGATAATTTAATGGCCTAGATTGATCAAATTAGTGGCTGCCCATGTTGTGCTTGATTGGCTTAGGTTCGGCAAAATAAGGGTTCAATTGTGAAATCTCGAACATGCCTTGTTTGATTGATGGGGTGGCTAATTTGTGCCGTTTGGTGATCAATTTTATCATGCCATACCATGTGTATAGTGTGGCCGAAAGGTGTGATGGTGATTGGCCAATAATTGGCGTGAATTCCGTTGAGCAAGTATGTGAAATATGAGTGCCGATGTTGTGCCATGCAAGATTTCATTGAATTGCTTAAATTGGGCATGTCGTGGTTGATTTGAATTGAGTAATTCCTTGGGCATGCTAAGTGTAATTGAGCACGTCATGATGTGAATTGGGCATGTTGAAATGCACGTTGAATTGGCATAAGTTGTTAATGTGCATATGTGAAAGTGAGTGCTCATTGTGCATCATGTTATTGCCCGAGTGTTGGATTGTATGGCCACGCATTTCGCATGCTGAGCATTGGCTTGAACCGAAATTTGGGCGAGTATGCGTGTTTGACATGAGCATGTGATCACCTAATTGCCCTGATGCGTTTTACGCGGGGTTCAGATAAAATTGGCTGTGTGCACGTGTGATCACTATGAGTCTTGATGCGTTTTACGCGGGACGATGCCCTGTTCTACCAGAAGACGGCCAGCCTGATGCGTTTTACGCGGGTTTTGGTCAGTATATGGAGATCGGTGTTGCGCCTGATGCGTTTTACGCGGGCTAGAGACACTGGGCTTGATGCGTTTTACGCGGGCCATGAAGTGTTGGTATTGATTGATAGACCTGATGTGTTTTACGCGGGTCGAATTCTAATTGAGAAATGAGCAGTGTGCATTATTGAACTAGTTCATGAGCATGAGCATGTGCAAGGTGTGCGTACCGGTGACTCGAATGTGAGGCAGGCACTAATGAGCATAAGCATGAGTATGGCGTACGTATGATTAAGCGTGATCGCATATGTGCCATGAGTATTATTATGAACTTACTAACCTGCAGGGTCAATTGAGTGCTCGATCTGGGCCCGAGGGCCTAGGTCAATTGTTTATTGGTGGTTATTCTGGTTTTGTGTGATTGTTTGCCTGTTAGGAGGTGCATGTTAGCCTAGTTTAGATTTAGGGGGTTTTACTCACTGAGATTCGTTCTCACGGTTGTTAAAACCCACCATTTCAGACCCCCGGCCCTGAGGATGTCAGAGGTTCCGGTACGTTTTGGGATCCCACATCAGATAGAGAGAGCAATGACCGAGTACCCCATAGGGAATGGGGATGTGTATATTAGGCATTATACTATAGTATGGGTTGATGTGGGGAAAACGTATTACGAGACCCACGAGTACGTAGCTTGGTGCTTTAGGGACGACACCGGGGAGTTTGGACCTTTTCGGACTTTTGATGTTCCGTTCAACGGGTTGGGCAAGATGGATCCGCAGTGTGCCGACGGAGACCTGGCGAGCCCCGAAGCTACAACCGAGGGGAGTTCGAGTTCTGGCGCCGGACCTGTCGTCTGGGAAATGGATGAGCCGGACCTGATGGATGAGGAGCCAGTGGATTGGGACTCTGACCCGGAGCCGATGGAGCCGGATGAGGAGCCAGGACCTATGGAGCAGGATCCCGAGCCGGAGGGCGAGCCTGAGGAGATGGACTCTGAAGAGGAGCCGGCAGAGGCCGAGTCCGAGCTGGATTCCCTAGACTCCGAGGTCGAGCAGCCTGACAGTTCTTCATCTTCTGAGTCCTCGGGATCCGACCCGGACTGGGTTCCGTAGGGTTAGCCTTAGCCTCAGTTAGGTCGGGTCAATACCTTTTTGATCGGAGCCCCACCTTAGGTAGTAGTCTCACCACCTGGCCACCTATCCCTTTTTGCAGTTAGTGGCCGTCGATCCGTTTTTGGTTCGTGGTGTGTATGTTGGTGTAAATGGATAATGTAAATGTTTTCCGTCGTTAATGTAAGTGTATATTTGTTATTCCGTTGTTTGTTGTTCATGCTATCCTTGGTCATGTGTTTTTAATTGTACGGGTGTTTATATTTCCGCCGCATGTATCTTGATCTCTGTGTTTGAGGTATTGGGTCGGCGACGAGTCCTGGGACGTTGCACAACATTATCGACCACGGTTGGGATGCTCGCGTGCCGTAGGGTTCGGGGCGTGACACAAACGAATTCGACGCCCCCGGGTTAAACAAAGCATATGTAGCATGATCACAGAGAGAAACTGTACCTGTGACCACGCCCGGCGCATCCTCAGCTTCCCTTCTCGCTATTGCATATACTCTTCCTTGAGCTGGTGGCCTATTCAGATTCGTCGACTGAATAGCTCCCATTTGATTTCCGTTCCGGGGCGGTTGTGGTAGCGCAGGCGATCTAGCCTGTCTGAGGTTGGGGCAATTCCTTATATGATGGCCCATATCGCCGCACCCAAAACATGCTCCACCCCGATTTGGGCAAGGTCCATTACCATGCCTTCCTCCACAAAACCGACACGGGCCATTTTGATAGCAGTTATGCTTTCCGATATTCTTCTTAATGGGAGGGACAAAACGTCGATTTCCCGTCATCGGCCTCTTTCCAAACTGACGATTATCCCTAACTGGGGCATACCGCAATCCAGAAGCGGCGGCCCTATCCATCATATCACATTCAATTGCTTGAGCTCGGTCATACATCTCTCCATAATCTCTGATATTCAGAGATATCATCTAACTATGGAGGTCCAGTTTTAATCCATCTCGGAACCTCCGGGCTTTATCCAACGGGTTCTTTACCATTGGTGGATGTCGCGCCACGCTCTCGCATGCTAGAATGGAGCTGTTTATCCATGCGGGCCTCTCCCAGACCATACCTCACGTGACAGCAAGGTTTATTTGATCTAAATTTGAACTTAGAGTCGCCACTAGTCATTTACGGTAGGTTGACTAGAAACCTAATTGAGGTACGGGAGAAGTACCGCAATCCTACGAACCAGAGATTCTGAATAAGGGACTTGGTTACGTTAACGATCCCAAATCGAGACCATTAACGCCCTTTCGGTACCTAAGAACGATATGGCATGTCTAACGTGTCACACGGATCCCTAAGGTCAATTCACTAATCTAATCATGAACAAACAGCTAAGCACCCAAGAATTAAATGCACATCCAATGGCAAATCAATCATAGCAACCCTAATTTGGTCACTAAAAATGAAAATCTAGTAAACACCCAAACCCTACGGCACGCGACAACCCTACTGTGGTCAATTTCAGTGCGACATCTCAGGACGCGTCGCCGACCCAAAACCCAAAAAAGAGAACAATGCACATGCGGAAGCAACATTACACCCGTACCTAATAAAATAACATGACGAAGGATAGCAATCATTACAATAAATACCACTTGCATTAATAACATGGATTTACAATATCCATTACAACATAACTATACATTTAAGGCAAAACGGGTCAGCAGCCATTAATATCAAAAATAGGTATGTAGCTCGGGCGGTCAGGATACTAAACCTAGGAAGGGCACCTATTAAAAAGTGTCGGCCCTACCTAACTAAGGTCAAGGACAAACCCTAGGGTAACCAGTCCGGGTCGGATCCCGAGGACTCGGACGAATCGTCGGACGACTTGGACTCGGAATCCATCGAATCTGGCTCGGACTCGGCCTCCACTGACTCCACTCTGGAATCATCCTCCGGCTCTGGCTCTTGCTCCATAGGCTCCGACTCCTGCTCGGGATCGGACTCCTACTCCATTGGCTCTTCTTCTTCGGATTCGGTATCCATCACGATGATGACTGGCCGGGGGTCACAATCCTCCTCGGACACGGCGTCAGGACTTACTAATTCCCCATCAGCTAGATGTGGGTCCCACTGGCCTAATCCATCGAACGGGATGTCGAAGGTTCTAAGGTGTGACGCTCCGACCTCGGGGTCATAAACGTGACGTCCCGTTCATTATTATTTTTCTTTAAACACAAGCGGAAGCATACCTCGGGACAATCACATTTAAAACAAACAGCGGGATTCAGACAAACAGCATCATGAGCAAACCTTGTATTTATAAGACACACAAATATATTTTACAAGCCAACTTATTCAATTTTAGCCATTTACACAACAATAACAAGTGACTTGGGTGTCCTAAGCCCACTACTTCGGATTCACAGCTTCTAGCTTTCCCCGAACTCCAACATGGCTCAAACTCCCCCTGTCCCCGCCATCCGTTCGACCATCCTATGGACCTGAGAGGGAAAAACGGGGGATGAGTCGGGGAGACTCAGCAAGTGAAAACACTAATATCAAGCGAGGATATATCGATCGCCGTTAACATAAGTCGGCCATTACCGCACCCGCATCGATGGCAGATCAATAGCAAAGTTCAAACAAGAGAACATCACGCATGGCCACATCGTGCACACTTTACAAACCAAGGCTCGGTTCTATCTCAAAACAACATCAAACATGAAACATGATCAAATCGAGAAATGAACCAACTACGATCAACCAAACAACCGAGAAACAGTCCAAGCAAACCACGTCACAACGCATCTCAACATCCTTTCCCGATATTAGGGAATTCACTTACACAATGATATCAAACAAGAACTAGAGAAAACGAGGCGTGTGAAGGACACGTGAGTCTCGGCAATTCTCGGGCGATTCTTGGTGGTTCTCGGGCTTAAACACGAACGCTCTGGCCTTGCATAAGGCTTCATCACTCGATCAAACCACAAGAGAGAGATACGGGCTCTCCCTCTCTCTCTCTTGGCCGAATGGCTTTCTTTCTATTTATAGAGAGACAAAACTTGGGGCCAAAGTTTGGATGAGGTCATGGCATATGTCATGTGAGGCATGAGGTCATGGCTTAGGTCATTTCGGGCATGAGGTCATTGCTTACCTCACATGGCCATTAAGGCATGCCATCATGATAGGGACTCCAAAGTCAAGATCATTTAATTAGGCTTCTTGAACAAGCCTCATTCATTTCCAACTTGGGCTTCAAGTTTTGATTTCTAGAATCCTCCAATTCCAAGCTTGCTTCTCTCTCTCGGTTTCCCCCTGGACCGACCTCCAATAATAGTATAAAATATCTCATTTGAAAGCTCGGAATGTGCACTTTAAATCACCAGAAGACACCAAGTCCAAATTTCAACGTTCTCATATAGAAAATGCCGAATCTTTGAAATCTGATAAAACCGGACAGCTTTGCACTGTTCACGAAATTGGACTTAAAAACATAGTAAATGAACTCCGAAAATTCTCAAATTTGAATATGTCATAAAAAAGGCCTTAACAAACATTTTTCATCAAGAACACAAAATCTGAATCTCTCTGTAAACACCATTTTTAGTAGCTCAAATACAGACTAAAAACAGTTCACTGGAACAGCATTCTTGTTCCTCAAAGTATGCTCTGTCCAGAATCCAAATCATCTCGGAAAATTCCCAAATTTACATACATTATATAAAAGGACGTTCTCAACAACTTTTGTGAAGGAAACTTTTCCAAAATCGGCCCAGAAAAGCTTGTAGAAAATAAAGACGGTGTGAATATCACCGAAATACCCATTCTGGGCAGTTTCACACGGTCCGAAAATCAGTCCATCGTACCACTCATATCAACTCCAAAAATTCTGAAATTAAAATATGTAAAACTTCAAGATGTTTGGAACAACTTTCAAGAGTGAAGTATTCTGAAATTCGGATCACAAAAGTCTCCGAAAAAAATAACAAAACAAAGGGGTACAAAGGATCCGAAACTGGGTTTTCAAAAACAAGAGTAAACAATTTAGTTCCGATTGGAAAACCATCAAACTTAAACCATAGCCATTTTCTAGGGACTGAAATTGAGGATATTACAATTTACATGCGGCTTCCCAGGCCCAAAAATCGGGATGTGACATAAGGGGCCCATAGAATCCAGTCTCATCCCGGAAACACCAGCCGAGATAGGGATGGGCCTTGAGCTGTAGCCCGCCCTCATCTACCCAAACGATAGTATAATATCTAATATATACTTCCTCGTTCCAACCGGGGTACTCAGTCACCGAACGGTCTATCCGGTTCGGGATCCAAAAACGTGATGGTACACCTGCCATCTTCAAGGCTGGGGGTATGAAAAGTGGGGTTTTAACAACAATGAGAATAAATCTCAGCGAGTAGGCCCCCTAAACCTAAACTAGGCTAACATGCACCTCCGGACAAGTATTAACCAAACACACAATCAAGCAATCACACGACTTAGGCCTTCGGCCCAAATCCAACATATAACTGACCCTGCAAGTTAGGCACATAATGATAGCAATAATAACTCAGAACCCCATCACGGAACATATACGAAATCACTTGGCCACGAACACATGCCATGTACATGCTTGCACTCGATAATGCACTCTTGCACCCGTGCCGTCACTATGCAAATGCTCATGTTCATTTCTGTACACTTACACACGTGCCAACTTTCCATTTATCACTGACCCGCGTAAAACGCATCGGTCCGACTCGCATAAAACGCATCAGGTCTATCCCTTTCGATAGATCTCCGGCCCGCGTAAAACGCATCAGGTTGGCCATCTTCCGGTAGTCCGGGCATCGTCCCACGTAAAATGCATCAGGACGGGTTCGATACCCCGCGTAAAACGCATCAGGGTTTTATGTGATCACACGTACCCATACCACCAATTATTATCTGAACCCCGCGTAAGACGCATCAGGGCGATTTAGGTGATCACATGCTCATGTCATTCGTGCACACTAGCATAATGCACATGTTATGCCAATGCTCGATATGCACATTCATGGCCATAATGTCCACACTCGGCATCCATAATTTCCACATTGAGCATTAAATTTTAACTTGGCCACATACTCAATTAAGGCTACAACATGCTCAATTCACATCTTAACATGCCAAATAAACCAATTAATCCAAATCAGCAACAACATATAATTGACATCCGAATTCGCACAATTAAACTATTAGAATTTGCCCAAATCCATGGCCCACCAAGCACCCTCAATACACGGCCACACTAGCACTTATCATTGCATATCATGATCAATTCCAAACCACATGCAATTCGGCCACTACAAGGACCATTAAGGCACATATGGCAAATCACAATTAAACCACAAATTAGCCACACCAAGTCCAATTCGGCCCACCATGATCAGCCACTAATCAGCCCATTCTAGGCCACCAAATCACATTTAAATTATCACATTAAGCCACCAAAATAGCCACAATGTCAGCCCTAATCATCCGCCACTAATCAACCCCTAAAATACCCTAATTAACCCCTAAACCTATCTAGAAATGCATAATAGCCTAATTAGGGTTTGTATTCACTAGGTCTTAGGTGTCAAATGAGGGCCGAACTAGGGGAGATTCGAACCGGACGGCGGCTGGGTCACGCTGATTCAGCGGTGGCACTCCGGCGATCCTCACGGCGGCGGACGGCGGTGGCGACGGCGGGCGACTCTCGGCTGATCTCACACGGCGAAGGGGGGATGGTGACGGTGGTGGAACGGAAATGAGAGTGAGAGTGAGAGAGAGAGAGAGAAAGAGAGAGAGAGAGAGAGAGAGAGATGAGGGTGGTTGTGGCGGTGGTGTGTGGGCGGACGGGCAGCCGGCGGACGGCGGCGCTCGGACGGGGGTTTCTGGCGAGCTGGTGGTGGCGACGGGATGAGAAGGAAGAGAGAGAATGATGGTCGAGTGGTGGTGGTGAGTCGAAACGGTGGCGTGGACGGTGGCATGAGGGCCTTGGCGAGCCGCGGCGCGTGGCCGGCGGCGGTGGGCTGCTCTAGCGAAGTTTCACACGGCCGGGGAAGAGAATGAGAGAAAATTGAGAGGGTGAGGGGGAGGGTGGCCGGCGCAAATGAGAGGGAATGGGGAGAGAGAGAATGGGAGAGTGTTTATCACAAAGGCTTGAGTGGGGTTATTGAACTACCCCACCAAAATTGTCTAATCTACCCACTCCACTCAAGACTTGATCCAATGGCTAGAATTTGAAGATCAATCAAATCAACCTACCTTCAATGGCCAAGATTCAATCTCACACAAAATATCCAAGGGCACTTTGAGGATTAGCAAAGGAGATGGGGGGCTGATTTGTCCATGATTTTTGGCACCAATGGGCTGAATAAAACCAATTAAAATCTCCAAAAATTCAGAATTAACACTTAGGGCTTAGGGGCAATTCGGTAATTTTCCACTCCCGGCCCGAAATTCCATTTCTCGACTATACCAATCCCAAATATAATTGGCCACACTAATACGACGTCGTCCTTGCAAAATAGTCGCGTACGTCCGTGAAATTCGACACTCAAGTCCGGATTCAATTCCACGATCAATTTCACTCAAATGCGATTTTAGCGTCTCTCACTAACGAGCGGCTGTTTAGGGGTTATGCGTATCGACTTAGGATTACTCGAGTCGTGACGGTCTCAATTTTCAAGAGAACGCGAGAATTTATTGCTAGTTTTGGAGGTCACGATCGTTCGGAATAAGTTCAGGATTGTTCGCCATGCTTACTCTCGATCGTGCGGAATCACCCGCGATCCAATCGCACGTCATTGGCCAAACCAAATCCGTCACCCACCTTGGATCGGCCCACATTGGCCCAAAATATTCCCTCGTCGTTCTTCGGAATCAGAGCTCGATTCACAGTCGAGTTCTTAGGTCCACGCACCGTTTTCCTAATTAGCCATTCCCTAATGGTCAGTATCCCGAGAATGATCAGTTCCGGGCGAAACTTACTAAAACGAAATGAGAAATGCAAATCCATTTCATTGATCACGAAAGTGGGTCGAATTCAGGATGTCACAACTCTTCCCCCCTTATAAAAATTTCATCTTCGTAATTTACAACCCAAACCCGACTACTCAAACAACTGGGGGTATTGACGTCGCATCGCCTCTTCACTTTCCCAGGTGGCACCTTCTGTTCCATGATGTTCCCAAACTACTTTGACCATCGGGATCATTTTGTTTCGCAGCACTCGGTCCTTTCTATCTTCAATCCTTACCGGCCTCTCCACGTACGACACCCTGTCATCCACGTCTATTTCTTCATATCTCAGCACGTGGGTCGGGTCCGGTTCATACTTTCTCAATATCGACACGTGGAACACGTTATGAACTTGGGACAAATTAGGCTGCAAAGCGAGTCGGTAGGCCAGGTCTCCAATCTTTTCCAAAATTTCGAATGGACCTACATATCTTAGGCTCAGTTTTCCTTTCTTGCCAAATCGGGACAGTCCTTTCATTGGCGACACCTTGAGAAACACATGATCACCAACTTGAAAGTCCAAGGGCCTTCGTCTCCGATCAGCATAACTCTTCTGGCGACTCTGAGCTATCTTTAATCTTTCTCGAATTATTTCGATTGCCTCAACCGATTGTTACACCAATTCTGGGCCCGTTATGCTACGCTTGCCAACTTCATCCCAACACACTGGCGTCCTGCATGCTCTGCCATACAATGCCTTAAACGGTGCCATCTGAATACTTTGCTGATAGCTGTTATTGTAGACAAACTCGACCAGGTGCAACTGCTCTTCCCATTTACCTTAGAAGTCCAACACGCATGCACACAACATATCCTCTAAAGTCTAGATTGTCCTCTCCGACTGGCCATCCGTCTGTGGATGATAGGCCGTACTGAACTGAAGCTTCGTCTCTAAGGTCCTTTGTAGACTTTCCAAAGGTTGGCCCTAAATCTGGGATCACGGTCCGAAGTGATCGTCACTGGTACTCCATAAAGTCGAACAATCTGTCGGATATATAAATATGCATACCTTTCCAACTCAAAATCCTTTCGCACCGCTAGAAAGTGCGCTGACTTAGTCAGTCTGTCCACTATCACCCAAATCGAATCATGTCCTCTCTGGCTCCTTGGCAATCCCGTTATGAAATCCATCGTGATATGCTCCCATTTCCATTCGGGAATTTCCAATGGTCGCAGAAGTCCTCCAGGTTTACAATGCTACGCCTTTACCTGCTGACAAGTCAGACATTTCGCCACATGCTTGGCCACATCCGTCTTCAAACCATTCCACTAGTAATGTTGCCGCAGGTTTTGGTACATTTTTGTACTGCCTGGATGAATACTATAATTGCTACGATGAGCTTCCTTCAAAATTTCTTCCTTAAGTTCCATATCGTCGGGCACGCACAATCGTCCACGGAACTTCAAGATCCCGTCCTCGGATACTTGAAAATCCGATTTTCTCTTGGCGGCGTCCATTTCAACTATCTTCTGAATTTCTTGGTCCGTAGACTGCAAAGTCTTAACCTTGATTTGAATTTCTGGTTCGATTCTCAATGCGGCGAGTAGATTTGACACATGGCTTACCTCAAATTTAAACTCTGAATCTCTCAACTTTTCTAATAGCGTCCATTCCTTGACCATCATGTGCGCCATACTCGACTTCCGACTTAGCGCATCCGCTACTCGATTGGCCTTTTCCAGGGTGATATAAAATATCGCAGTCGTAATCCTTGAGAAGCTCCATCCAACGACGCTGCCTCATATTCAATTCCTTCTGCGAAAACAGATACTTAAGGCTCTGATGATCCGTGTAGATCTGGAACTTTTCCCCGCACAAATAGTGCCTCCAAATCTTGAGGGCGAAAATAATCGCAGCCAATTCCAGGTCATGCGTCGGGTAATTCATCTCGTGCGGTCTTAACTGACGCGAAGCATAAGCAACCACCCTTCCATGTTGCATCAGTACACAGCTAAGTCCTCTCAACGAAGCATCACTGTAAAGCTCAAATCCTCCTGATCCAGACGGAATAACCAATATCGGGACAGTCGTCAGCCTATGCTTTAGCTCCTGAAAACTCCTTTCACACTTATCGTCCCATTCAAATTTCGTTTCTTTCTTGAGCAACCGCGTCATCGACATGGCTATTGACGAGAATCCTTCTACGAAACGCCTGTACTATCCTGCCAATCCTAAGAAACTCCAAATTTCTGTTACTGATGTCAGCCTTGGCCACTTAGTCACTGCCTCAATCTTAGTCGGGTCCACGGAGATTCCATCTCCGGAAATTATATGTCTAAGGAACGCCACTCGGTTGAGCCAGAACTCGCACTTACTGAACTTGGCGTAGAGTGCGTGTTCTCTCACGGTCCGTAGTACTTCACTTAAATGCTCCTCATGCTCTTCCGGGCTCTTCGAGTATACCAAAATGTCATCGATGAAAACTATCACAAACCGGTCCAAAAACTCCTTAAATACCTGATTCATCAAATCCATAAAGGCAGCGGGGGCATTAGTTAATCCGAAAGGCATCACTGTGAACTCATAATGCCCATACCTTGTCCTAAAGGCCGTCTTAGGAATATCCTCCTTCCGAATTCTTAATTGATGATACCCGTCCGTAGATCGATCTTAGAAAACACTGAGGCTCCTTGCAATTAATGGAATAGGTCATCAATCCTCGGCAGTGGGTACTTATTCTTGACCGTCACCTGATTCAACTGCCGGTAGTCTATACACAACCTCAATGCTCCATCCTTCTTCCTTACAAACAGCACATGCGCTCCCCATGGAGACGCACTTGGGAGGATGAATCCCTTGTCCAATAATTCTTGCATCTAGACCTTTAACTCCTTCAGTTCCGACGGGGACATCTGGTACGGTTCCTTTGAGATTGGCTCAGTTCCTGGGGCCAACTCGATTACAAATTCCACTTCTCTTTCTAGTGGCAAAACCGGCAATTCCTGAGGAACGACTTAGGGAAAATTGCACACCACGGGTATCTCTTCCAATTTCGGCTCCACAACTGTCGAATCAACCACATTCACCAAATATCCTTCGCAACCCTCATCCAACAATTTGGTCACCTCAAGCGAAGAAATCCAAGGGATCGAGGTTCCTCCTCGGTTTCCCTGAAACTCAAATCTAGGATGTCCAATCGGGTTAAATTGGATCACCCTGCTACTGCAGTCCATTACGGCTTTTTGCTTAACTAACCAATCTATTCCAATAATCACATCAAAGTCGAACATGGTCAGCACTGCCAAATCTATCCTTTCCTCTCTACCCCCAATAACTATCTTACAGTTAGGACATCCTAACGAGACTAATACCTTATCATTCAATGGGGTTGTCACACAAAGCATAACCTCAAGCAACACCAGTTCAATTCCAATCAACCTAACAAATTGCTCCGATATAAACGAGTGGGTAGCTCCCGGATCAAACAAGGCATACGCAGCATGATCACAGAGAGAGAGACCGTACCTGTGACCACGCCTGGCGTGTCCTCAGCCTCCCTTCGCGCCATCGCATACACCCTTCCCTGCGCTGGCGGTCTACCCTAAATAGCTGGCGGAGGATTTCTTGCATGATTTCCGGCCCGGGGCTGCTGAACTTGCATCGGCGGTCCTGCTGGACATTGCTAAGGGCAGTTCTTTATCTGATGGTCCATACTCCCTTACTTGAAACACGCCCCAAACCTGTTCTGCTGGTGGTTTGGCTTCCCGATATTCTTTCTGACGGGAGGGACAAATCGCCTATTTCCCGCCTTCGGCTTCTTACCGAAACGGCGATTGTCCTTAGCCGGGGCAAACCGCAATCCTGAAGTGGCTTCCCTGTCCACCTGATCCCGCTCAATAGCCTGAGCCCTCTCATATAGTTCCTCATAAGTTCTCAAATTCACCAGTATCAACTGACTGCGAATGTCAGCTCTCAGTCCATCCCGAAACCTTCGTGCCTTGTCCTCAGGATGATCTACCATCCTTTGCGCAAACTTAGACAGCCTAGCAAATTCTGCCTCATACTGATCCACAGTCATCTGGCCTTGGCGGAGTCTCATAAACTCTGCTAGTTTCCTTTCCCTAGCGCTCTCAGAGAAGAATTTTCCATAGAAGTTCTTAGAAAACACGGCCCAAGTCTAAGCGACACCCTTAGAGAACACTCTTCCCCTAGTGGCCTTCCACCAATCACTAGCATTATCTTGCAACTGATACACTGCTAAGGTCACCTTCTCGACCTCGGTGTACCCTAGAACTTCGAAGGCCTTCTCCAACTCTTCCACCCAACACGGCGCGGCCTCGGGGTCACCCTTTCCATTGAACTTTGACGGCTTTAACTTTAGGAACTGTTCTACCAGTTGGTACATCTACCTATTCCCAACTACCTGAGCCTGTCCCTGATTGGCTTGGTTCCCATTAACAGCAGCAGCTGCTCTAGCCTCAGCAGATTGGGCAATATTGGCGGCCCTTTCTTGAGCCTGCCTTCCCATCAAATTCCCTATCTCTTGCAGCGTCTGAATAACTGCATCAAGCCTTGGGTCTCTTGCTTCTTGGCCCATGGCACTCGACTGTCCTCTTGTCCCCATTCCTCTGCTCATCCTTATGGGTTTTCTCACTACTCACCTACCTGCTATAATTTCATTCAAGAATTAGAGACCTAGGCCAAACTACACCAGTCTAAGGTCCTAGGCAAGAAATCATAACAGCAATCACATAGGAGGTAGTCAATCACAACGGCACGAGGTCTTAACCAAGAGATATGCATACTTACCTTGGGTTCTGCCGCACCTGCATTTCACGGGTCATGCACAACAATCGCTCAATCGCAATTTCAAATAATCTGGAGGTACACGTAGCACACAAGTCAACCTATTTAGCTACCCATGGTCATCACTCCTTATCACTCCAGGTTTCAACCGAGTTGGATCGAGCTGACCTTGCTCTGATACCAAATCAACGAGAGATGTCACGCCCCGAACCCTACAGCACGCGACAACCCTACCGCGGTCGATTTCAGTGTGACGTCCCAGGACGCGTCGCCTACCCAAAACCCAAAACAAAGAACAATGCACATGCGGAAGCAACATTACACCCGTACCTAACAAAACAACATGACCAAGGATAGCAATCATTACAATAAATACCATTTGCATTAATAACAGCGATTTACAATATCCATTACAACAGAACTATACATTTAAGGCAAAACGGGTCAGCAACCACTAACATCAAAAGGGGGTATGTAGCTCGGGCGGTCAAGATACTAAACCTAGGAAGGGCGCCTATCAAAAAGTGTCGGCCCTACCTAACTAAGGTCAAGGACAAACCCTAGGGTAACCAGTCCGGGTCGGATCCCAAGGACTCGGACGAATCATCGGACGACTCGGACTCGGAATCCATCGAATCTGGCTCGGACCACTCCGGAATCATCCTCCGGCTCTGGCTCTTGCTCCATAGGCTCCGACTCTTGCTCGGGATTGGACTCCCACTCCATTGGCTCCTCATGCTCGGATTTGGTATCCATCCCGATTATGACTGGCCGAGGGTCAGAATCCTCCTCGGACAAGGCGTCAGGACTTACTAATTCCCCATCAGCTGGATGTGGTTCCCACTGGCCTAATCCATTGAACGGGATGTCGAAGGTTCTAAGGGGCCATTAGAATCCAGTCTCATTCCGAAAACACCAGCCGAGATAGGGATGGGCCTTGAGCTGTGGCCCGCCCTTATCTACCCAAATGATAGTATAATATCTAATATATACTTCCCCGTTCCAACCGGGGTACTTAGTCACCGAACGGTCTATCCGGTTTGGGATCCCAAAACGTGATGGTACACCTACAATCTTCAAGGCTGGGGGTCTGAAAAGTGGGGTTTTAACAACAATGAAAATAAATCTCAGCGAGTAGGCCCCCTAAACCTAAACTAGGCTAACATGCACCTCCTGACAAGTATTAACCAAACACACAATCAAGCAATCACACGAATTAGGCCTTCGGCCCAAATCCAATACATAACTGACCCTGCAAGTTAGGCACATATTGATAGCAATAATAACTCAAAACCCCATCACGGCACATATACGAAATCACTTGGCCACGAACACATGCAATGCACATGCTTGCACTCGATAATGCACTCTTGCACCCGTGCCGTCACTATGCAAATGCTCATGTTCATTTCTGCACACTTGCACACGTGCCAACTTTCCATTTATCACCGACCCGCGTAAAACTCATCAAGTTTATCACTTTCGATCGATCTCCGGCCCGCGTAAAACGCATCAGGCTCATGACACAACCCGCGTAAAACGAATCAGGTTGGCCATCTTTCGGTAGTCCGGGCATCGTCCCGCTTAAAATGCATCAGGACGGGTTCGATACCCAGCGTAAAAGCATCAGGGTTTTATGTGATCACACGTACCCATACCACTAATTATTATCTGAACCCCGTGTAAGACGAATCAGGGCGATTTAGGTGATCACATGCTCATGTCATTCGTGCACACTCGCATAATGCACATGTTATGCCAATGCTCGATATGCATATTCATGGCCATAATGTCCACACTTGGCATCCATAATTTCCACATTGAGCATTAAATTTTAACTTGGCCACATACTCAATTAAGGCTACAACATGCTCAATTCACATCTTAACATGCCCAATGAATCAATTAATCCAAATCAGCCGCAACATATAATTGGCATCCGAATTCACACAATTAAACTATTAGAATTTGCCCAAATCCATGGCCCACCAAGCACCCTCAATACACGGCCACACTAGCACTTATCATTGCATATCATGATCAATTCCAAACCACATGCAATTCGGCCACTACAAGGACCATTAAGGCACATATGGCAAATCACAATTAAACCACAAATTAGCCACACCAAGTCCAATTCGGCCCACCATGATCAGCCACTAATCAGCCCATTCTAGGTTATCAAATCTCATTTAAATTATCACATTAAGCCACCAAAATAGCCACAATGTCAGCCCTAATCATCCGCCACTAATCAACCCCTAAAATACCCTAATTAACCCCTAAACCTATCTAGAAATGCATAATAGCCTAATTAGGGTTTAGGGTTTGTACTCACTAGGTCTTAGGTGTCAAATGAGGACCGAACTAGGGGATATTCGGACCGGACGGCGGCTGGGTCATGCTGATTCAGCGGTGGCCCTCCGGCAGTCCTCACAGCGGCGAACGGCGGTGGCGACGGCGGGCGGCTCTCGGCTGATCTCACATGGCGAAGGGGGGATGGTGATGGTGGTAGAACGGAAATGAGAGAGAGAGAGAGAGAGAGAGAGAGAGAGAGAGAGAGAGAGAGAGAGAGAGAGAGAGAGAGAGAGAGGGAGGTGGGTTTGGCGGTGGTGTGTGGGCGGACGGGCGGCCGGCGGAAGGCGGCGCTCGGACGGGGTTTTCCGGCGAGCTGGTGGGCTGGTGGTGGCGACGGGATGAGAAGGAAGAGAGAGAATGATGGTCGACTGGTGGTGGTGAGTCGAGACGGTGGCGTGGACGGCGGCGTGAGGGCCTCGGAGAGTGGCGGCGTGTGGCCGGCGGCGGTGGTGGGCTGCTCTGGCAAAGCTTCACGCGGCCGGGGAAGAGAATGAGAGAAAATTGAGAGGGTGAGAGGGAGGGTGGCTGGAGCAAATGAGAGGGAATGGGGAGAGAGAGAGAATGGGAGAGTGTTTATCACAAAGGCTTGAGTGGGGTTGTTGAACTACCCCAACCAAATTATCTAATCTACCCATTCCACTCAAGACTTGATCCAATGGCTAGAAATTGAAGATCAATCAAATCAACCTACCTTCAATGGCCAAGATTCAATCTCACACAAAATATCCAAGGGCACTTTAGGGATTAGCAAAGGAGATGGGGGGCTGATTTGTTCATGATTTTCGGCACCAATGGGCTGAATAAAACCAATTAAAATCTCCAAAAATTCGGAATTAACACTTAGGGCTTAGGGGCAATTCGGTAATTTTCCACTCCTGGTCCGAAATTCCATTTTTCGACCATACTGATCCCAAATATAATTGGCCACACTAATACGACGTCGTCCTTGCAAAATAGTCACGTACGTCCGTGAAATTCAATATTCAAGTCCAGATTCAATTCCACGATCAATTTCACGCAAATGCGATTTTAGCGTCTCTCACTAACGGGCGGCTATTTAGGGGTTACGCGTATCGACTTAGGATTACTCGAGTCGTGACGGTCTTCATTTCCAAGAGAACGCGAGAATTTATCGCTAGTTTCGGAGGTCGCGATCGTTCGGAATAAGTTCAGGATTGTTCGCCATGCTTACTCTCGGTTGTGCGGAATCACCCGCGATCCGATCGCACGTCATTAGCCAAACCAAATCCGTCACCCACCTTGGATTGGCCCATATTGGCCCAAAATATTCCCTCGTCGTTCTTCGGAATCAGAGCTCGATTCACGGTCGAGTTCTTGGGTCCACGCACCATTTTCCTAGTTAGCCATTCCCTAATGGTCAGTATCCCGAGAATGATCAGTTCCGGGCGAGACTTACTAAAACGAAATGAGAAATGCAAATCCATTTCATTGATCACGAAAGTGGGTCAAATTCAAGATGTCACAACTCTTCCCCCTTACAAAAATTTTGTCCTCGAAATTTACAACCCAAACCCGACTACTCAAACAACTGGGGGTATTGACGTCGCATCGCCTCTTCACTTTCCCAGGTGGCACAATCTGTTCCATGATGTTCCCAAACTACTTTGACCATCGGGATCGTTTTGTTTCGCAGCACTCGGTCCTTTCTATCTTCAATCCTTACCGGCCTCTCCACGTACGACACCCTGTCGTTCACGTCTATTTCTTCATATCTCAGCACGTAGGTCGGGTCCGGTTCATACTTCCTCAACATCCATACGGGGAACACGTTATGAACTTGGGACAGATTAGGTGGCAAAGCGAGTCGGTAGGCCAGGTCTCCAATCTTTTCCAAAATTTCGAATGGACCTACATATCTCGGGCTCAGTTTTCCTTTCTTGCCAAATCGGGACAGTCCTTTCATTGGCGACACCTTGAGAAACACATGATCACCAACTTGAAATGCCAAGGGCCTCCGTCTCCGATCAGCATAACTCTTCTGGCGACTCTGAGCTATCTTTAATCTTTCTCGAATTATTTCGACTGCCTCAACCGTTTGTTGCACCAATTCTGGGCCCGTTATGCTACGCTCGCCAACTTCATCCCAACACACTGGCGTCCTGCATGCTCTGTCATACAATGCCTCAAATGGTACCATCTGAATACTCTGCTGATAGCTGTTATTGTAGGCAAACTCGACCAGGTGCAACTGCTCTTCCCATTTACCTTGGAAGTCCAACACGCATGCACGCAACATATCTTCTAAAGTCTGGATCGTCCTCTCCGACTGGCCATCCGTTTGTGGATGATAGGCCATACTGAACTGAAGCTTCGTCTCTAAGGTCGTTTGCAGACTTTTCCAAAAGTTGGCCGTAAATCTGGGACCACGGTCCGAAGTGATCGTCACTGGTACTCCATAAAGTCGGACAAAATGTCGGACATATAAATCTACATACCTTTCCAACTCAAAATCCTTTCGCACCACCAGAAAGTGCGCTGACTTAGTCAGTCTATCCACTATCACCCAAATCGAATCGTGTCTTCTCTGGCTCTTTAGCAATCCCATTACGAAATCCATCGTGATATGCTCCCATTTCCATTCGGGAATTTCGAATGGTCGCAGAAGTCCTCCAGGCTTACAATGCTGCGCCTTTACCTGCTGACAAGTCAGACATTTCGCCACACGCTTGGCCACATTCGTCTTCATACCATTCCACCAGTAATGTTGCCGCAGGTTTTGGTACATTTTTGTACTGCCTGGATGAATACTATAGTTGCTACGATGAGCTTCCTTCAAAATTTCCTCCTTAAGTTCCATATCGTCGGGCACGCACAATCGTCCACGGAACTTCAAGATCCCGTCCTCGGATACTTGAAAATCCGATTTTCTCTTGGCGGCGTCCATTTCAACTATCTTCTGAATTTCTTGGTCCGTAGACTGCAATGTCTTAACCTTGATTTGAATTTCTGGTTGGATTCTCAATGCGGCGAGTAGATTCGACACATGGCTTACCTCAAGGCCGTCATAATGCCCATACCTTGTCCTAAAGGCCGTCTTAGGAATATCCTCCTTCCGAATTCTTAACTGATGATACCCCGTCCGTAGATCGATCTTAGAAAACACTGAGGCTCTTTGCAATTGATCGAATAGGTCATCAATCCTCGGCAGTGGGTACTTATTCTTAACCGTCACTTGATTCAATTGCTGGTAGTCTATACACAATCTCAATGTTCAGTCCTTCTTCCTTACAAACAGCACCGGCGCTCTCCATGGAGACGAACTTGGGCGGATGAATCCCTTGTCCAATAATTCTTGCATCTAGACCTTTGACTCCTTCAGTTCTGACAGGGACATCCGGTACGGTGCCTTCGAGATTGGCTCAGTTCCTAGGGCCAACTCGATTACAAATTCCACTTCTCTTTCTAGTGGCAAACCCTGCAATTCCTGAGGAAAGACTTCGGGAAAATTGCACACCACGGGTATCTCTTCCAATTTCGGCTCCACAACTGTCGGATCAACCACATTCACCAAATATCCTTCGCAACCCTCATCTAACAATTTGGTCACCTCAAGCGAAGAAATCCAAGGGATCGAGGTTCCTCCTCGGTTTCCCTGAAACTCAAATCTAGGATGTCCAATCGGGTTAAATTGGATCACCCTGCTACTGCAATCCATTACGGCTTTTTGCTTAACTAACCAATCAATTCCAATAATCACATCAAAGTCGAACATGGTCAGCACTGCCAAATCTATCCTTTCCTCTCTACCCCCAATAACTATCTTACAGTTAGGACATCCTAACGAGACTAATATCTTATCATTCAATGGGGTTGTCACACAAAGCATAACCTCAAGCAACACCGGTTCAATTCCAATCAACCTAACAAATTGCTCCGATATAAACGAGTGGGTAGCTCCCGGATCAGACAAGGCATACGCAGCATGATCACAGAGAGAGACCGTACCTGTGACCACGCCTGGCGTGTCCTCAGCCTCCCTTCGCACCATCGCATACACCCTTCCCTGCGCTGGCGGTCTACCCTGAATAGCCGGCAGGGGATTTCCTGCCCGATTTCCAGCCCGGGGCTGATGAACTTACATCGGCGGTCCTGTTGGACATTGCTAAGGGCAGTTCCTTATCTGATGGTCCATACTCTCGCACTTGAAACACGCCCCAAACCTGTTCTGATGGTGGTTTGGCTTCCCAATATTCTTTCTGACGGGAGGGACAAATCGCCTATTTCCCGCCATCTGCTTCTTCCCGAAACGGCGGTTGTCCTTAGCCGGGGCAAACCGCAATCCTGAAGCGGCTGCCCTGTCCATCTGATCCCGCTCAATAGCCTGAGCCCTCTCATATAGTTCCTCATAAGTTCTCAAATTCACCAGTATCAACTGACTGCAAATGTCGGCTCTCAGTCCATCCCGAAACCTTCGCGCCTTGTCATTAAGATGATCTACCATCCTTGGCGCAAATTTAGACAGCCTAGCAAATTCTGCCTCATACTGATCTACAGTCATCTGGCCTTGGCGGAGTCTCATAATGTAACGCCCCTACCTCGGGGTCATTCATGCGACGTCCCGTTCATTATTATCTTTCTTTAAACACAAGCGGAAGCATAATTTCGGGACAATCACATTAAAAACAACAGCGGGATTAAGACAAACAGCTTTTTAAGGAAACCTTGTATTTACAGGACACGCAAACATATTTTACAAGCCAACTTAGCCGATTTTAGCCATTTACACATAATAACAAGTGGCTTGGGTGTCCTAAGCCCACTACTTCGGATTCACAGCTCCTAACTTTCCCCGAACTCCAACATGGCTCAAACTCCTCCTGTCGCCGCCGTCCGTTCGACCATCCTATGGACCTGAGGGGGGAAAAACGGGGGATGAGTCGGAGAGACTCAGCAAGTGAAAATACTAATATCAAGCGAGGATATATCAATCGCCGTTAACATAAGTCGGCCGTTACCGCACCCGCATCGATGGCAGATCAATAGCAAAGTTCAAACAAGAGAACATCACGCATGGTCACATCATGCACACTTTACAAACCAAGGCTTGGTTCTATCTCAAAATAACATCAAATATGAAACATGATCAAATCGAGAAATGAACCAACTACAACCAACCAAACGACCGAGAAACGGTCCAAGCAAACCACGTCACAACATATCTCAACATCCTTTCTCGGTATTAAGGAATTCATTTACTCAATGATATCAAACAAGAACTAGAGAAAACGAGGCATGTGAAGGACACGTGAGTCTCGGCGATTCTCGGGCGATTCTTGGTGGTTCTCGGGCTTAAACACGAACACTCGGACCTTGGATGTGGCTTCCTCACTCGATCAAACCACAAGAGAGACACGGGCTAGTCGGTAAGCTTTTTCTCTCTTTCTTTTTCTTTCTTTCTCGGTCAAAACGTGAGAAAACTAGAAACAAAAGGAAGAAGAAGATGTTGGCGTGAGAGAGGAGAAGGGGGGGGCTTCACGTGAGGCTCTCTCTCTCTCTCTCTCTTTCTCTCTTCCTATTTATACATAGAAGCCTTACTTGGTCACCACTCAAGATATTTAATGTTGGTCATGATGACGGTGCCTCCAAAGTCCAACTTCCATTAATGCGAGTCATGATGAAGGGCCCTAAAGTCTTGATTCATTAATGTAAGACATCATGAAGGGCCACCAAAGTCCAAGCAATCAATACAAGCCATTATGAAGGTGGCCTCCAAAGTCAAGAACAATAATGGCCAATTAATAAAGCTTGGAGGATAAGCTTTGACTCGGTCAATGCTTCTAGGTTCTTCTATCAATTTCTAGACCGGGGACTCCCTAGAGTCTTCTGGATTTACTGAATTCTCACGCAAATGACTCGGGCCAATCGGGTCACACGAAATAGATCATTTGGCACAAAAACCACAACCCACATCATAAACATCTAACTTAATTTCCGAGGGTTTTCTGCAATAAACACGCATACTAATTCCATCCAACCCGAGGTTCGGCGCAGATATGTCCTTAAATATCACCAAAAGACATCAAGTCGGGATTCCAACGTTCTCATATAGAAATTGATAAATCTTTGAAATCTGACAAAACCGAACAGCTTTGCACTGTTCACGAAATTGGACTTGAAAATATAGTAAATGGGCTCCGAAAATTCTCAAATTCGGATATGTCATAAACAAGGCTTTAACAAACATTTCTCATGAAGAACACAAAATCGGAATCTCTCTGTAAACACCATTTTTAGTAGCTCAAATACAGACTAAAAACAGTTCACTGGAACAGAATTCGTGTTTCTCAAAGTAAGCTCTGTCCATAATCCAAATTATCTCGAAAAATTCCCAAATTTACATACGTTATAGAAAAGGACGTTCTCAACAACTTTTGTGAAGGAAAATTTTCCAAAATCGGCACAGAAAAGCTTGTAGAAAATAAAGACGGTGTGAACATCACCGAAATACCCATTCTGGGCAGTTTCACATGGTCCGAAAATCAGTCCATCGTACCACTCATATCAACTCCAAAAATTCTGAAATTAAATTATGTAAAACTTCAAGATGTTTGGAACAACTTTCAAGAAGGAAGTATTCTGAAATTCGGATCACAAAAGTCTCCCCAAAAATAACAAAACAAAGGGGTACAAAGGATCCGAAACTGGGTTTTCCAAAACAAGAGTAAACAATTTAGTTCTGATTGGAAAACCATCAAACTTAAACCATAGCCATTTTCCAGGGACTGAAATTGAGGATGATACAATTTACCTGCGGCTTCCCAGGCCCAAAATCGGGATGTGACAATTCTCCCCCTCTAATAAAATTTCGTCCTCGAAATTTAAACGCGTACCTGGTTCCTCGAATAAATGCAAGTATCAACTTTTCCTCAATTCCTCACTCTCCCAAGTGGCTTCTTTTATGCCCTCTCAATACTTGCTCCTTACAATCCATGATCCGCACCTGCTCCTCAGCATAGGACACTCTGCTGTCCACTTCGACCTCGTCGAAAAATTCAGCACGCGTGCCGGATCGGGCTCATACTTTCACAATATCAATACATGGAACACAACATGTACCTGAGCAAGTTTCGGTGGCGGCGCCAACCGATAGGCCAATTCCTTTTTCGTTCTCAAATTTCAAAAGATCCTACGTACTTGGCACTTATCTTACCTTAGTACCTTTACAACATCCACTGTAATGTAGACTAGCTCTGGACCAGCGACCTTTCCTTCCCCGACCTCGATCCAACATACTAGAGCGCAGCAAGCTTGACCACGCTTCCGCTGCGCTACTCTGACAAAATCTTCCTCAAACACAATTTACTTACTTATAACAATCATGAAGATCGCACTTATCATTTCAAGTAACAGTTCCCGTCTTACTTTCAATTCAGTACCTAGTTCGGTTTATTCCTTTTCTTACCCGCCATCCTAGAAGCCTGCCAGGAGCCGCACCTTGTTCAGGTCTTTATCCCCAGCAATCACTCTTGCTAGAAGCCGCACCTTGATCAGGCCTCATGCCCCGGCGTCCACTTCCTAGCCAAGAGCCGCTCCTTGATCAAGTTCTGCCCCGGCGATCACTCCTCGCCCTCATCGGATCGGGTATGTCAAAATTCAACAGCCTTCTCTTGGCTCAACACCGAACTGCAACTTACTAGAGGGGAACCTGCTTGGACTTCTCTTTCAAGGTCGTGGCGTCCTGATGGGACTTTCCTTTTTCGTCAGCAGTCGCAGCCTGGTCCTGAACACTTATTTTACTGTCGGTAGTCTAACAAGACTTTCTACAACACAAGAATAGGTCAGTGATCACAAACAAACAGGAGCACTTAACCTATTCAACCACAATCAATCATTCACATGCATAGGGGTGTTTCCTAGCTAACTAGCTCAACTTCAACGCACTTTATCACTCCAGGTCTTTATTCCCGCTTTGATTTCAGAATCGTTTTCCCAATTCGGTGCACAGTTCGATCATTCTTGCCTTTAGCCATTCTAGAAGCCTGTCAGGAGCCGTACAATGATCAGACCCTTTACCCCAGCGCCACTTCTACCCAGAGGCCGCTCAATGATCAGGTCTCTTGCCCCGGCGCCACCTCTGTCAGAAGCAGCTCAATGATCGGTCGTATGGCCCTGGTGCCACTCCTCACCCTTGTCGGACTGGCCAATTGCAAGCTGCCCCAAACTGCACCTACTGAACGGAAAACCTGCTCTGATACCAAATTAAACTATAATGCCCCCACCTCGGGGTCATTCATGCGACGTCCCGTTCATTATTATCTTTCTTTAAACACAAGCGGAAGCATAATTTCGGGACAATCACATTAAAAACAACAGCGGGATTAAGACAAACAGCATCATAAGCAAACCTTGTATTTACAGGACACGCAAACATATTTTACAAGCCAACTTAGCCGATTTTAGCTATTTACACATAATAACAAGTGGCTTGGGTGTCCTAAGCCCACTACTTCGGATTCACAGCTCCTAGCTTTCCCCGAACTCCAACATGGCTCAAACTCCTCCTGTCGCCGCCGTCCGTTCGACCATCCGATGGACCTGAGGGGGGGAAAAACGGGGGATGAGTCGGGGAGACTCAGCAAGTGAAAACACTAATATCAAGCGAGGATATATCAACCGCCGTTAACATAAGTCGGCCCTTACCGCACCTGCATCGATGGCAGATCAATAGCAAAGTTTAAACAAGAGAACATCACGCATGGCCACATCATGCACACTTTACAAATCAAGGCTCGGTTCTATCTCAAAACAACATCAAACATGAAACATGATCAAATCGAGAAATGAACCAACTACAATCAACCAAACGACCGAGAAACGGTCCAAGCAAACCATGTCACAACGTATCTCAACATCCTTTCTCGGTATTAGGGAATTCACTTACTCAATGATATCAAACAAGAACTAGAGAAAACGAGACATGTGAAGGACACGTGAGTCTCGGCGATTCTCGGGCGATTCTTGGTGGTTCTCGGGCTTAAACATGAACACTCGGGCCTTGGATGTGGCTTCCTCACTCGATCAAACCACAAGAGAGACACGGGCTAGTCGGTAAGCTTTTTCTCTCTTTCTTTTTCTTTCTTTCTCGGTCAAAACGTGAGAAAACTAGAAACAAAAGGAAGAAGAAGATGTTGGCGTGAGAGAGGAGAAGGGGGGGCTTCACGTGAGGCTCTCTCTCTCTCTCTCTCTCTCTCTCTCTTCCTATTTATACATAGAAGCCTTACTTGGTCACCACTCAAGACATTTAATATTGGTCATGATGACGGTGCCTCCAAAGTCCAACTTCCATTAATGCGAGTCATGATGAAGGGCCCTAAAGTCTTGATTCATTAATGTAAGACATCATGAAGGGCCACCAAAGTCCAAGCAATCAATACAAGCCATTATGAAGGTGGACTCCAAAGTCAAGAACAATAATGGCCAATTAATAAAGCTTGGAGGATAAGCTTTGACTCGGTCAATGCTTCTAGGTTCTTCTATCAATTTCCAGACCGTGGACTCCCTTGAGTCTTCTGGATTTACTGAATTCTCACGCAAATGACTCGGGCCAATCGGGTCACACGAAATAGATCATTTGGCACAAAAACCACAATCCACATCATAAACATCTAACTTAATTTCCGAGGGTTTTCTGCAATAAACACGCATACTAATTCCATCCAACCCGAGGTTCGGCGCAGATATGTCCTTAAATATCACCAAAAGACATCAAGTCGGGATTCCAACGTTCTCATATAGAAATTGATAAATCTTTGAAATCTGACAAAACCAAACAACTTTGCACTGTTCACGAAATTGGACTTGCAAATATAGTAAATGGACTCCGAAAATTCTCAAATTCGGATATGTCATAAACAAGGCTTTAACAAACATTTCTCATGAAGAACACAAAATCGGAATCTCTCTATAAACACCATTTTTAGTAGCTCAAATACAGACTAAAAACAGTTCACTGGAACAGAATTCGTGTTTCTCAAAGTAAGCTCTGTCCATAATCCAAATTATCTCGAAAAATTCCCAAATTTACATACGTTATAGAAAAGGACGTTCTCAACAACTTTTGTGAAGGAAAATTTTCCAAAATCGGCCCAAAAAAGCTTGTAGAAAATAAAGACGGTGTGAACATCACCGAAATACCCATTCTGGGCAGTTTCACATGGTCCGAAAATCAGTCCATCGTACCACTCATATCAACTCCAAAAATTCTGAAATTAAATTATGTAAAATCCCAAGATGTTTGGAACAACTTTCAAGAAGGAAGTATTCTGAAATTCGGATCACAAAAGTCTCCCCAAAAATAACAAAACAAAGGGGTACAAAAGATCCGAAACTGGGTTTTCCAAAACAAGAGTAAACAATTTAGTTCTGATTGGAAAACCATCAAACTTAAACCATAGCCATTTTCCAGGGACTGAAATTGAGGATGATACAATTTACCTGCGGCTTCCCAGGCCCAAAATCGGGATGTGACACATAAACTCTACTAGTTTCCTTTCCCTAGCGCTCTCAGAGAAAAATTTTCCATAGAAGTTCTCAGAAAACACGGCCCAAGTCTGAGCGACACCCTTAGGGAAAACTCTTCCCCTAGTAGCCTTCCACCAATCACTAGTATTATCTTGCAACTGATACACCGCTAAGGTCACCTTCTCGACCTCGGTGGACCCCAGAACTTCGATGGCCTTCTCCAACTCTTCCACCCAACGCGGCGCGGCCTCGGGGTCACCCTTTTCATCGAACTTTGGCGGCTTTAACTCTAGGAACCGTTCTACCAGTTGGTGCATCTGCCTATTCCCAACTACCTGAGCCTGTCCCTAATTGGCTTGGTTCCCATTAACAGCAGCTGCTGCTGCTGCCTCAGCAGATTGGGCAATATTGGCAGCCCTTTCTTGAGCCTGCCTTCCCATCAAATTCCCTATCTCTTGCCGCATCTGAATAACTGCATCAAGCCTTGGGTCTCTTGCTTCTTGGCCCATGGCACTCTACTGTCCTCTTGTCCCCATTCCTCTGCTCATCCTTATGGGTTTTCTCACTACTCACCTACCTGCTATATTTCCATTCAGGAATTAGAAACCTAGGCCAAACTACACCAGTCTAAGGTCCTAGGCAAGAAATCACAACAGCAATCACATAGCAGGTAGTCAATCACAACGGCACGAGGTCTCAACCAAAAGATATGCGTACTTACCTCGGGTCTTGCCGCACCTGCATTTCATGGGTCATGCACAACAATCACTTAATCGCAATTTCAAACAATCTGGAGGTACACGTAGCACACAAGTCAACCTATTTAGCTACCTATGGTCATCGCTCCTTATCACTCCAGGCTTCGATCGAGTTGGATCGAGTTGACCTTGCTCTGATACCAAATCAACGGGGGATGTCACGCCTCGAACCCTACGGCACGCGACAACCCTACCGCGGTCGATTTTAGTGCGACGTCCTAGGACACGTTGCCTACCCAAAACCCAAAATAAAGAACAATGCACATGCGGAAGCAACATTACACCCGTACCTAATAAAACAACATGACCAAGGATAGCAATCATTACAATAAATACCACTTGCATTAATAACAGAGATTTACAATATCCATTACAACAGAACTATACATTTAAGGCAAAACGGGTCAGCAGCCACTAACATCAAAAAGGGGTATGGAGCAGTCAAGATACTAAACCTAGGAAGGGCACCTATCAAAAATGTCGGCCCTACCTAACTAAGTTCAAGGACAAACCCTAGGGTAACCAGTCCGGTTCGGATCCCAAGGACTCGAACGAATCGTCGGACGACTCGGACTCGGAATCCATCGAATCTGGCTCGGACCACTCCGGAATCATCCTCCGGCTCTGGCTCTTGCTCCATAGGCTCCGACTCCTGCTCGGGATCGGACTCCCACTCCATTGGCTTCTCTTCCTCGGATTCGGTATCCATCCCGATGATGACTGGCCGGAGGTCAGAATCCTCCTCGGACACGGTGTCAGGACTTACTAATTCCCCATCAGCTGGATGTGGGTCCCACTGGCCTAATCCATCGAACGGGATGTCGAAGGTTCTAAGGGCATTAGAATCCAGTCTCATCCCGAAAACACCAGTCGAGATAGGGATGGGCCTTGAGCTGTGGCCCGCCCTCATTTACCCAAACGATAGTATAATATCTAATATATACTTCCCCGTTTCAACCGTGGTACTTAGTCACCGAACGGTCTATCCGGTTCGGGATCCCAAAACGTGATGGTACACCTGCCATCTTCAAGGCTAGGGGTCTGAAAAGTGGGGTTTTAACAACAATGAGAATAAATCTTAGCGAGTAGGCCCCCTAAACCTATACTAGGCTAACATGCACCTCCGGACAAGTATTAACCAAACACACAATCAAGCAATCACACGACTTAAGCCTTCGGCCCAAATCCAACATATAACTGACCCTGCAAGTTAGGCACATAATGATAGCAATAATAACTTAGAACCCCATCACCGCACATATACGAAATCACTTGGCCACGAACACATGCCATGCACATGCTTGCACTCGATAATGCACTCTTGCACCCGTGCCGTCAATATGTAAATGCTCATGTTCATTTCTGCACACTTGCACACGTGCCAACTTTCCATTTATCACCGACCCGCGTAAAACGCATCAGGTCCGACCCGCATAAAACGCATCAGGTTTATCACTTTCGATCGATCTCCAGCCCGCGTAAAACGCATCAGGCTCATGACACAACCCGCGTAAAACGCATCAGGTTGGCCATCTTTCGGTAGTCCGGGCATCGTCCCGCGTAAAATGCATCAGGACGGGTTCAATACCCCGCGTAAAATGCATCAGGGTTTTATGTGATCACACGTACCCATACCACCAATTATTATCTGAACCCCGCGTAAGACGCATCAGGGCGATTTAGGTGATCACATGCTCATGTCATTCGTGCACACTTGCATAATGCACATGTTATGACAATGCTCGATATGCACATTCATGGCCATAATGTCCACACTTGGCATCCATAATTTCCACATTGAGCATTAAATTTTAACTTGGCCACATACTCAATTAAGGCTACAACATGCTCAATTCACATCTTAACATGCTCAATGAACCAATTAATCCAAATCAGCTACAACATATAATTGGCATCCGAATTCACACAATTAAACTATTAGAATTTGCCCAAATCCATGGCCCACCAAGCACCCTCAATACACGGCCACACTAGCACTTATCATTGCATATCATGATCAATTCCAAACCACATGTAATTCGGCCACTATAAGGACCATTAAGGCACATATGGCAAATCACAATTAAACCACAAATTAGCCACACCAAGTCCAATTCGGCCCACCATGATCAGCCACTAATCAGCCCATTCTAGGCCACTAAATCACATTTAAATTATCATATTAAGCCACCAAAATAGCCACAATGTCAGCCCCAATCATCCGCCACTAATCAACCCCCAAAATACCATAATTAACCCCTAAACCTATCTAGAAATGCATAATAGCCTAATTAGGATTTAGGGTTTGTACTCACTAGGTCTTAGGTGTCAAATGAGGGCCGAACTAGGGGAGATTCGGACTGGACGGCGGCTGGGTCAAGCTGATTTAGTGGTGGCGCTGCGGCGGTCCTCACGGCGGCGGACGGCAGCGGCAGGCGGCTCTTGGCTGATCTCACACGGCAAAGGGGGCATGGTGACGGTGGTGGAACGGAAATGAGAGAGAGAGAGATGAGGGTGGTTGTGGCGGTGGTGTGTGGGTGGGCGGACGGGCGGCCTACGGACGGCGGCGCTAGGACGGGGGTTTACGGCCAGCTGGTGGGCTGGTGGTGGTGACGAGATGAGAAGGAAGAGAGAGAATGATGGTCGAATGGTGGTGGTGAGTCGAGACGGTGGCGTGGACGGCGACGTGAGCGGCCTCGGCGAGCGGCGGCGCGTGGCCGGCGGCGGTGGGCTGCTTTGGCGAAGCTTCACGCTCACCGGGGAAGAGAATGAGAGAAAATTGAGAGGGTGAGGGGGAGAGTGGCCGGCGCAAATGAGAGGGAATGGGGAGAGAGAGAATGGGAGAGTGTTTATCACAAAGGCTTGAGTGGGGTTGTTGAACTACCCCACCAAAATTGTCTAATCTACCCACTCCACTCAAGACTTGATCCAATGGCTAGAATTTGAAGACCAATCTAATCAACCCACCTTCAATGGCCAAGATTCAATCTCACACAAAATATCCAAGGGCACTTTGGGGATTAGCAAAGGAGATGGGGGGTTGATTTGTCCATGATTTTCGACACCAATGGGCTGAATAAAACCAATTAAAATCTCCAAAAATTCGGAATTAACACTTAGGGCTTAGGGGCAATTCGGTAATTTTCCACTCCTGGTCCGAAATTCCATTTTTCGACCATACCGATCCCAAATATAATTGGCCACACTAATACGACGTCATCCTTGCAAAATAGTCGCGTACGTCCGTGAAATTCGACACTCAAGTCCGGATTCAATTCCACGATCAATTTCATTCAAATGCGATTTTAGCGTCTCTCATTAACGGGCGGCTGTTTAGGGGTTACGCGTATCAACTTAGGATTACTCGAGTCGTGACGGTCTCGATTTCCAAGAGAACGCGAGAATTTATCGCTAGTTCTGGAGGTCGCGATCATTCGGAATAAGTTCAGGATTGTTCGCCATGCGTACTCTCGGTCGTGCGGAATCACCCGCGATCCGATCGCACGTCATTGGCTAAACCAAATCCGTCACCCACCTTGGATCGGCCCACATTGGCCCAAAATATTCCCTCGTCGTTCTTTGAAATCAGAGCTCGATTCACGATCGAGTTCTTGGGTCCACGCACCGTTTTCCTAGTTAGCCATTCCGTAATGGCCAATATCCCGAGAATGATTAGTTCCGGACGAGACTTACTAAAATGAAATGAGAAATGCAAATCCATTTCATTGATCACGAAAGTGGGTCGAATTCAGGATGTTACACTAATAGCATGTTCATTTCATGGTGTATTTTTTAGGTTTAGGGTTTTTTAGGGGTTTTACCCTCAAATTTGGAATTTTCCAAAAGTGCCATTTAGGCATTTTGGAAAATTCAAATTTCACTTTTTATAGCTGGCCACGATGATTTTGAATCATTTTGTAGATTTTCAAAACTTTTGATTTTTGATTTTTTTTAAATGCCACTTGGGCACTTCTAAAAATTCAAATTTCACTTTTTATGGCTGGCCATGATGATTTTGGACCTTTCTGTGAATTTTCAATTCTTTTGAAATTTTTTTTTTGTTTTTTTGGAAAAATTTTTTAAACCGAGAACTGATTTTTTATGACTTTCTGGAAATTTTTGTGAATTTTCCTTTTTTTCAATTATTTATTGATTTTCCAAAATTTTCGAATTTTTTATTTATATTTTCCTAATTTTTGAAATTTTTATGAATTTTCTGTAAATTTTTGGATTTTTCTGAATTTTCTGTAATTATTTAATTTTTAAAATTTTGTTTTCTCTTTTTTTTTTAGTTTTCTTATTTTTGTATATTTTTATTATTTTTATTATTTGTTTGAATTTTCCCGCTGGGTTAGTGAACAGGACCGGACCAGCTCAACCCGGTTCGGCCTGACCGAAACGGGCATCGCCGGCGCCGACGCCGGTTTTCTTCTCCGGCGGGCACGGCAAGCCAAAACGGCGCCGTTTTTTGCCTTCTTCGTTGGGGCATTTTTACAAACACTTGGTGTGCACTATCCTATGTTTTCAAGACCACGACTTTGGGCTCACCGTCGGCGACCTTCCGACGACCATTCCGCCATTCCACTTGCACCCTCACCAAGTCCACATGTCCTATTATCAATCTAGCCTAGTTAGGTCGCCGCTGGACCTTCGCCAGCCGACGAAAAATCGGTCCAAAAACTCTAACTTCCACCGGCTAAATTTTCATTTTCCAGAGCTTAAATGGATATCCTACTCGCCCTAGCCGTCTAAATCAGTTCCTATCACTAACAAACATCAAACAAAGGTCAAGGAACACTAACCTGAATGGCCTAAGGCCATGGCAATACTCCGGCGGGGTCACCGGAGCTCTGGCAAGGAGGTTTTATACACGGCCGACTCGGTTTAAGTGTTTTTTATGCCCAAAATGCAATGAAATCACATCAAAAATGATTAGAAACTAATAATGAGCATCAAAATACCAAGATTCGACAATAAAATCACTCAAACATGCACATTGAAGACAAAACCAAATTCTGGAAATTTTTGGCAAAACTGATCGCGAACGATTTTTACCTGGCTCGTTCGACGATCAAACAAAATTGTTGAACTGATCGGCGCCCCGAGGATCGTTCCCTGACACGTGGTCTTCACCCTATTGGTCTCGGTCTCACCGAAATAGGTCCGAATCGGCCGGACGACGCTCGGTTTTAGGAGTTCCCGATCAGACTTTCCGGCTGGAACGGCGAGGGGAGGTCACTGCCAACTCGCGATTCGCCGGTGTCCCGCCGTCTAGGGCGGCGTCGAACACTCGCTGGGGGACCTCTGACCCTTCCTCTCTGGTTCTCTCTCTTCGAAATTTCGTTGAACATCTCTTGTTCTTCCTCTTCAGTTTTTCTTCATTTTTGTTAATCGATTTCGCGCTCAAAATCCGTTGAAACCGAACTCCAATCGGTTTGGGTTGTTAACCGGTGCCAACTCATCATTATCCAGCTGGAAAAACTAATTAAAATGTGCTAATTTGATCAGGGTGAGTCAATGAAGTTGCTGGTCTGAGTCGTTTTTTTCTGGTTTTCGCGTGTTGGGCAATCCGGGTAGGGAAGATGAACTGTTCGGGTCAGGTCGGGTTGACCCGCTTGACCAGGTAGTTCCGGTTTTGACTAAATTTCCAAATTGGACTCAATTTCAACCGATTTTTTCTAATTAAACCCCAAAATTGGATTTCCCATCATATTCTGAACCCAAAGATATAATTTTCCCCAATTTATATTATAATAATTGTGCCCAAGATTTTCCAAATTTCATATTCGGGTTATTCGGATTTTTCTCAATTCGACGTCCTAATGACCTGATTAGGCAAAACCGATGCCAAAATTGAATTACCCAGGTCTGATTAACCCTAGAAATGATGATCTCACATTTCAACAATTTCATTTTGGGCACGATTCCCAATTTGGATTTAAAATTTTTAATTTTCAATCAAATTTTGGGGATTTTTTATTTTTAAAATCAAATTGTGCAATTGGACTGACCATTGTGCAATTAAAGGTCCCAGAATCAATTGTTGTGAAGACACTATGACTCAAAATGTCTAGAAAAAATTTAATTTAATTTTTGGTTCAATTCGAGTTTAATTTTGCCCAATTTTGGGAAAAACATATACCCGATTGATATTTTCTAAAATTGGCAGTGTATTTATGAAATTGGATTTAAAATAAGACTAATGACTATTTTTATGATTCCATTTACTATTTTTCTTGATTTTTTGCTTATTTTGACTAAAAGAAATTAGTAAAAAATGAAGAAAAATGCTAAAAAATTATTTTTTGTTTAGAAATAGGTTTCTAGGCTTGGCCAAGATCCCTAGACCTAATTTTGAAATTTTTAAAAATATGGCAAAAATGAGCTAAAAATTAGGTGTCAACAGCTACCCCTCTTTGAGATTAAGCTTGTTAGAGGTTGATCTCAAAGACAAGGTGACACCTGAATTTTTAGTCGACTTACTAAACAAGATGAAAATCTCACAACAACTGATTAGGGTATTGCTTTTGGAATTCGTGATCTAATCCAAAGGTTCTCTTTTTAGAATATATTTTGAAAGGTTCTTAATGATTGAGAGAGAAAAACTTACTTGTTTGTGAGAGTTTCTTTGTTGCTCATCCAAGGGCATGAATTGATGGTAGCGATGATTATGATGATTATTCTGATTTCGCGGTTTAAGGACGAACTCACGAACCATGAATGCCTGCAGCTCTTCGCCTTGGGACTTGAATTTGCCTGGTGGTTCCTCACCAGTAGGACTTTGGATTTGCCCAGGGGCTTCTCGCCAGTAGGACTTTGGATTTGCTCAGGGGCTTCTCGCCAGTAGGACTTGAAATTGCCTAGCGGCTCCTCGCCAAATAGGAAATTGCCTAGTGGCTCCTCGCCAAATAGGACTTTAGAATTGCCTAATGACTCCTCGTCAAATAGGACTTTGGAATTGTCTAGCGGCTTCTCGCCAAATAGGACTTGTGTAATAGTTTTCTGAAGCTACGGTTTGCGATCACTTACGGAGGGTCAATTCTCCAAGGCTACAAATCCACGATCACTCAGAAGCACTATAATGAGGCCATGCTTTAGGCCCAAAAAGTTAACCAAAGCTACAGGTTGCGAACACTCGGAGGGGTGATGGCTCCGAAGCTACAAACCTGCGAACACTTGGCAAGACCATAAAAATCACTATGAATAGGCCATTCTATGGGCCAAAAAAGTCATCCAAAGCTACAGGTCGCGAACACTCGGAGGGTGATAGCTCCGAAGCTACAACCTGCAAACACTTAGCAAGACTATAAAAATCACCATATTCAAAGCTGCAAAATCGTGATCACTCATGAGAATCATCACTCAGAAGCTACGAAGTGCAATTTGCTTTAGAATATATGTTTTGCCTAGTGGCTCCTCGCCAAATAGACTTGAAATTGCCTAGTGGCTCCTTGCCAAATACGACTTTGGAAAGACTTCAAATAATGAATGTCTTAACTGTGAGAGTTTTTTTTTTTTTTTTTGATTTTGAGGTTTCACTAATCTTGATATGGTTTTTAGTTGACCAAAAACTATTTTGAAAAGTAGTTTTGAAATTAATCAAAACCGTTTGAAATGTGATTTTTCTTTTAGCTTACCACAAACTATTTGAAAAACTTAGTTTTAAGTTGACCAAAAACTTTTGAAACCTGGTTTTGAAATATGTATTCTTTGTATTAAATGCTTTTCAGGCAATCAAATTTCCTTTTAAAGGAAGTATTTGAGCAAATAACTCGAAATCTTTCGAGAAATGTTTTGAATGATCATTTAGAAGACCTTCATTAGAAAGGATTTGTCTCGATCTATGAATTTGGTCTTTTCTTCACTGGTTGGAATGGGTATCTTCTTAGAACCCTCAATTCATCTCTCTTAACCAATCCTTAGGTGTTCAGAGATATTCGCAATGTATGCAATCCAATTGATCCGATAAGGTCTTTTCAAAAGGTTGTAATGTTGGCTTGGTCAATGGTTATTCAAAGGATAGGCATTCTGAGGCCAAGAAAAGGATTTTATCATATCTGACTTCGGGTCTACAAGTGAAGAACCTCGAGGATAAGATAAGACAATATTGCATACACTTCTTTAAGTGATGGCTTCTGTCATGAAATCATATTTTCACTCTCAACATCCCAACCTGAAGAGTCTTTGGGAAGAGGTTGTAATGTTGGTATTGGGTAGGCTCAAAAGGCTCAATTGTTTTTGAATTCAGGATTTTGGTAAAACTGGTGATCTTCTTGGCATCATCACCCTTTTTCTTTGTCCACTAGGGATCTTTTCTTATCATGAACACAAGAGTCCCCTAAACTTTCATTGATATCTTTTCAATCACTGATTTGTTGTGACTTTTGATTTTTCACAACTTTTGCTTTGCTTTTGACTTGACTTTTGTCATTCTTTCTTTTGAATGCCTTTCTTTCTTTTCCTTTGCTCATTTTTCTAGGCATTGGCCTTGCTTTTACCAGGCACACTACTTTTTCATGCCCCAGACTCCTTTATCCTTGATCTTTTGCATTCTAAGGACTCTGTGTTCTGCCCTTTTGCTTTCTATTTATCAAAGTGGATCATATGCTCATGCTCCGGTGCGAAGAGATGATCACCAACTTGGGGTTCTGAAATGAATATTCAGGCTCAATTGGGCTTTGCCAAAGGTAAATGTGTTTGGGATATGGAAACGAAATGCTCTTCTTCCTCTTGGGATGTTGTGAGCTTCCATATGAATTCATATGAAGTTATCACAGAAAGATTGATGCAAAAGTATGCAATAAATTCTTTCTTGATCCTATTCTCCATAGTTATCAACCCACAAACCTCCTGATTTGCCCCAATATGGGGTGGTTCTTAACAGGGCTATTTTGAGAAAACTTCTCCACTGTTTTGGCTCAAATTTGGTTTACAATGGATAAGCATGTGTTTAGGATAGTGAAATGATTGCCTTTCATCATTTCAATCTATGTAATCATTGTGAATATCCGTTATTTCCTTCGAATGAGTTTTTTCTCATTTCTATCACTCATTCTTTCATTCCTCTCGAGTGTATAGGTGACGTGTTTGGATATGGTTTACCTTTCATCATTTGAAGGTCTTTCATTTGATTTTATCCAAACTTTTTCTCTAAAATTTTTCATGACTTTTG
Organism: Syzygium oleosum; assembly: GCF_021117445.2. Classification (NCBI taxonomy): domain Eukaryota; kingdom Viridiplantae; phylum Streptophyta; class Magnoliopsida; order Myrtales; family Myrtaceae; genus Syzygium; species Syzygium oleosum. The sequence continues at coordinate 147,053 of NW_026607500.1, read as the reverse complement.
TCAAAACTTCCTTTTTAAGGAATTCTGATGCATAATGCATGCTTAAAGAATGTGTGTTTCAAAACTTTTTGTTTAAAGCACTTTTGAAGTAATCTTTGAAACAATCTTTCATGTTAATTCGCTTGGGGAAAAGAAGTTTCATTTTTCCAGAAAATTAACCTCTTAGAGGTCCAAATTTATGAGTTAGGGATATTTACCTGATCGGCTTGTCAATATCCCTCTTGATTGTTTTGATTTGATTTTTCAAGAAAAATTATCTTTTCAAACTTCTGCATTAATTTGCTCCACTGGAGATTTGAAAATGAAATGTTTGAGCTCAAATTCATGGGTTAGGGATACTTACCTGATCGGTTTGATGAGATCCCTGTAAAATTAAAACCCAATGTTAACATTGGTTCAAGCATTGTTCATTTCTGATTGAAACAATACAACCAACCTCTTGTTCGTCTTGTCTTGATCATTCATGAAAGACTATCTCTTTTGATCTCTTCTCCCAGTTTCCTTGGGGATGATAAAAGGGAAAAGTACATTATAAAGAAACATTGAGAAAAATGAATTTGAGAATGACACTTCCCTTTGTGTTTTCCAACTCCATTGAAAGATTTTAGAAGTCTTGAGTCATCTCAGATTTCCTTTTGTCATATGCTGTAAAATGAACAAACATGTTCTATGGAATGCATGATATGCATGATATGCACATGTTGTAAATAGTGCCAATTTTTCTTGAAAGTCCGTCTTCATTTCATGGGTAGAAAATCTTGACAGCATCTGCATTTACAGGATAGGCTAGTTCTGTTCCCGCCATATCTACAAGAATCAGTGCTCCTCCAGGAAGAACTTTCTTGACAATGTATGGGCCCTCATAATTCGGAGTGAATTTCCCACGTGGGTCTGAATTATTGGGAATGACTTTCTTCACTACTAGATCATCCATTTCAAAACGTCTTGGTTTCACCTTTCTGTTGAAAGATTTAGCAACTATTTTCTGGTAAGCTTGTCCATGACATATAGCCCTTAATCTTCTCTCATCAATCATGTTGAGCTGTTCACATCTTTGTTGGCTCCATTCAGCTTCTGAGAGTTTCAATTGGGATAATACCCTTAATGAAGGAATTTCTACCTCGATGGGCAATACTGCTTCCATCCCATAAACTAATGAAAATGGAGTTGCCCCAGTTGATGTTCGAATTGAAGTTCGATATGCCATCAGAGCATACGGCAACCTTTCATGCCAATCACGATAGTTCTTAGCTGTTTGGATAATATCTTCTTGATATTCTTGTTTGCTGCTTCCACTGCTCCGTTCATTTATGGGCGGTACGGAGATGAATTCAAGTGTTGAATGTGGAAGTGTTCAATCAAATCATTTACGATTTTGTTATTCAAATTTGAACCATTGTCGGTAATGATTGCTCCTGGAACTCCATACCTAGAGATAATGTCTCGTCTGATGAATTTTGCCACATTCTTAGCGGTGACATTTGTATATGAATTCGCTTCGATCCACTTGGTGAAGTAGTCAATTGCCACCAAGATAAAGCGATGTCCATTTGAGGCCTTGGGGTTAATTGGACCAATCATGTCAATTCCCCACATTGAAAATGACCATGGCTCTGACATTTGATGCAGCTCATTCGGCGGTGCATTGATTCTGTCTCCATAAACTTGACATTGGCGACAACACCTCACATGTTGAATGCAATCTGTTTCCATTGTCATCCAATAATATCCCAATCTCATGATTTTGCGGGCTAAGAGATGGCCGTTCATGTGCGGACCACATTCGCTTTCATGGATTTCTCTCATGATTTGTTCAGCTTCTTTACTATCAACGCATCTTAATAGGATCGAATCGAATGATTTCTTATAAAGAACCTGTCCGCTGAGAAAGAACTTATTGGCTATCTTTCTGATAAATTTTATGTCGCCTGACTGGATTCCTTTAGGAAATTCTCCTGCTTGTAAGTACTTCTTGATATCATGAAACCATGGTTCATTGTCAAATTTTGCTTGAACTACCATGCAGTGTGCTGGTTGTTCGAGAATATTGATTCTCAATGGTTTTATATCCATACTATCTTCAGCTTGGAGTAAGGATGATAAGGTTGCAAGAGCATCTGCGAAATGATTATGAGCTCTTAGAAGATAATCAAATGTTATTTCTTCGAATTCCTCCATCATTCTTTCTAAGTATTTGTGATAAGGAATCAGCTTTGCATCACGAGTTTGCCATTCTCCAGTTGTTAATATAATGAGCATAGAATCTCCATATACTTGCAACCTTTTTACCCTCATTGAAAGGGCTAATTGTAAGCCGAGAATGCACGCTTCATATTCAGCGATGTTATTGGTGCATGGGAATACCAGTTTTGCAGATACTGGATAGTGTTGGCCTTCTGGAGAGATCAGTATTGCCCTAGTTCCTGATCCAGATAAGTTGGTTGCGCCATCAAAATACATAGTCCATTTGTCATTGACCAATGTCAATATGTGGTCATCAAGTCGTTCTTTAGAATTGACGATATTCTGCGAATTTTCTGCCAACATGTCTGCCATTGCTCGTCCTTTGACTGACTTTTGGGATGAACTTCTTATGTCGAACTCAGACAACAAGACTTGACATTTTGCTAATTTCCTGACCAAGGAGGATTTCTCAAGAAGATACTTGATCGGGTCATTCTCGATCACTAGCAAAATTTGATGATGAAGGGTGTACTGTCTTAATCTGTGTAATACCCAAATCAATGCAACGCATGTCTTCTCAACTGCTGGGTAATTCACTTCTGATGTTGTGAATTTCTTGCTCAAGTAATAAATAGCTTATTCTTTACCATCATTTGGCCTTCTTTGTACAAGCACGCTCCTAACGACTCATGGTGAATCGTCAAATATAAGATCAGTAGGACTCCAGGAATTGGTGGCACCAACACTGGTGGGCATACCAGATATTCTTTGATTTTGTCAAAGGCTTGTTGACATTCTGCATCCCACTTTACTTTGGCGTTTTTCTTCAACAGCTTGAAGAATGATTTAGCAGTCTCAGAAAGCTGATAGATAAAACGGGCAATGTAGTTTAATCGCCCCAACAAGCTTCTCACTTCTTTCACCGTAGAAGGAGTCTTTAAGAACAGAGTTACCATTGCCCTATGATATGTGGCACCAGCATTTTTTAGACCGAAAGGTATCACCTTATAGCAAAATGTGCCCCATGGTGTTATGAAGGATGTTTTCGCCTTATCCTCTTTCTTCATGAGGATTTGATTATAACCTAAAAAATCATCCATGAATGAAAATGTTTCGAACCCAGCAGTGCTATCCACTAATACATCAATATGTGGAAGCGGGAAATCATCATTTGCACTTGCTTTATTTAGGTCGCGGTAATCAACACATACCCGCACCCAACCATCTTTCTTCATCATGGGTACTATGTTGGCAACCATTTTGGATATGGCACTACTTCGATGAAACCTACTTTGAGTAATTTCATCACCTCTTCTTCTATTTTCTTTGCCAATTCCGACTTTGTTCGCCTCAATTTTTGCTTCTTCGGTGGAATACTTGGATCAATTGGCAAAGCATGTTCAACTATACTTGGATCAAGGCCTGGCATGTCGGCATAAGACCATGCGAATATATATTGATATTCCTTGATCAAATCTGTTATTCTTTCTGCTTCTGCTGAGGGAATACTTTCTCCAATCTTAACCTCTTTGGGGTTCTCTTTATCACTCAGATTAACAGTAATCGTTTTCTCTAACGTGAGTGGCTTTGATTCTTCATGACGGATCCATTCTCTTCTTATCCATTCCTCATCTTCATTATCCCCTTCAATATCACAAGTGATCTCCTCGGAGAGATTTGGGTCACCTATGAACCTATTATGGATGTGTGAATGCTCATGCCTGACATGTAACAAATATGATTAGTAATTGCATATGCAATGAATTTATGCATGAGGTTTAATGAAAAACCATTTTGGAAAATTATTTTGAAATCTGTTTTGAAAATATCAAGAGAATAGAGCTAATCCTCATATTCTCGGACATCCTTGCTCTTAAAACCGTTTTTGCAATAAGGAGTCATATGGAAACCCAAAGCCTCAAGCCTCACGTGTGAGAGCAATATTCATCATTGGTTTGGTTTTGTTTTCATATGTCCTTAACAAAACATTGAACACTTTTATTGAATTTGAAAAATGCAATTACATCTATATTGAAAGGAATGTAAATTGCAACTGAATTGAAATTGCAAACAACATCAATATGAAACAGACAAATTGTAAAGGCAACAATAAGGAAAGGGTTTAAGAGAATCTTCCTACTCCAGTGCGTAGGTGTCTTCATCTTCAGTTATAACGACGCTGATAATGTTCTCTTCAAATAAGCCCAACAAGACAGGCTCTGCTTCTGCATGTAAATTTTCTTCCGAAAGTAGTTTGGAAGGCCCAGGAAAGTTTTCTCTGATATGAATCTGATGATAGGGTGACTCTCTAGCCTTACCCTTCCATGTTGATGGGTTAATGGTTCGATCACCTCGGCTTCCACGGCCTTCATGATTCTTTTGACCTTGGCCTCGGCCTCCATGGTGATTACTAGTAACTTCATACCCCACCTCATGCTTTTTCTTTGTGCCAAATGGGATAATGGGTTCTTTAATTCCTTGCGCTTTTGTCCCAAGTCCATAACCAAGGTTGAATCCACATTGGCATAATACTTTTCCAAACATAATAGACGATGCCGAAAGTTCCGGAGACTTCATGACACTACAAGCGGGAATTTGTATCATAGAAATCATCTCAAAGGAATGATAACTGGGTTCTTCTTTTATCTCAGGCTCGACATAAGGTATGGCACTTTTCTTGTAAATGGTGAAGTCCATCTCCCCGTGCACGATAATCATTTTACCATTAATAACAAATCTAATCTTTTGATGAAGAATAGAAGGAATGGCGCAAGCCATATGAATCCAAGGCCTCCCCAGCAGTAGATTGAAAGTCCTTAGAATGTCTACCACTTGAAAATCGATCAGGAAAGGCACAAGGCCTATATTTACTTCCAGCTCGATATCACCGATAACATCCTTCTTCATCCCATCGAACGAATGTACAGTCACCTTTGAAGGTTTGATGAGTTCTTCACTAATCCCCAAGCGATGCAGTGTGCTTAGTGGACACAAATTAAGTGCGGAACCATTATCGATTAGCACTCGTGACACCTCCTTGCCTCGGCATTTGACAGCAATATATAGGGCTTTATTGTGGGAACGCCCGTCAATTGGGAAATCTTCATCAGAGAAGGCAATTTGATCCTTTAGAAGAATGGCACCAACAAAGTCTTCCAATTGTACCTCATTAATCGTCTCTGGGACATGCACCTCATTAAGAAGTTTCATAAGCACCATTTTGTGGCTTTCTGAAGTCTTGAAGAGATCCAACAAAGAAATCTGTGCCGGCATCTTTCTTAATTGCTCAATTACCTCATATTCACTTGTCCTCATGACTGACAACAACTGCTTGACGTCTTCTTCAGTTACTCCTTTCTTTTCGTGCTCACCTTCTTTTGGGACATAACATCTTCCCAATCTGGTTATTGCATCGACTTCTTTAGGCGTGTAGTCCCATGGTACACATTTGGTATCAAATTTCTCCTTTGGAGGTAAAGTGATGATCACAGGCTGAACCTCTTTCTCTTCGATCCTTAGTTGACCAATTGGGAGCTCAATAGTAATTGGTTCAACATGATCCTTCTCTTTCTCAAGCCTATCCACTTCATCAAGATTAATCAACAGTGGTGTAATCATGGACACCATGCTTTTGTCAACTTCAATAGTATCCATTCCACCCCAACCGTCAGGCACAATATTTTCATCTTTTGATGCCCATGAAGGTGGTGTATATTTGACACGGTAGTTATACCGGCCACTGTTTTATCCCAGATAATCCACAATTTCGCCTTGTTTTCGTGCTTTGCGAACAAATCGTCTGTCTCCTTGACGAGCCTTTTTCTTCATTTTCTCGTCTTGATCTTCTTTCTCCTCAAGACTTAATTCGTTGATTGGGATTTCATCTATGCCTCCCCATCCATCAGGCACAATAGTTTCGTTTTTAAAAGCCCAGGGTGGAGGTGTGTACTTAACACGGAAGTTGTATTTTCCACTGTCTTGACCAAGGAGGTCTACAATGTCAACTTGCTCAAATGATGTTTGGGTAAATCGCCTTTCACCCTGCCGAATCCTTTCTTTTTGTTCTTCAAATTGATCCACTTCATCACCGGATGGAGTCTCATTTTGTTTGCTGAGCTCATCATCCATGCCGCCCCAATCATCAGGCACAACCACTTCATTTTTAAAAACCCACGGTGGTGGAGTATATTTTACCTGGAAGTTGTATTTGCCAGAATCTTCTCCCAAGTTGTCTATAATTTCCCCTTTTAAGAATGCTTTACGACGAAAGCGAGCATCTCTTTGTCGAGCAGACTTTAATTTGGCATCATATTCATCTTCTTCATCAGGCATTATTATTTCTCCTTCTGTAAGGACCATATTTACCACATTGTGCTCAGGAAGAGGTTTCTGATGCACATTTGGCTCTGGCTCTTGAAAACTTAATATCTTCTTGTCTATAAGTTGCTGAACTTTGTATTTCAAGACTATACAATTGTCCACATCGTGTCCTCTTTCTCCCATGTGATATGTGTAAGTCTTTGACTCATCATACCAGGGGAACTTTGCAGGATTATCTCTTGGCCCTTCTTTGGCCACCAAATGCCTTTCCAACAGCATCGGTAGTAATTTCGACAGGGGCCGCGGCAACGGAGTGAATTGCCTTACGGGTCTTTTCTTCGGCTCAAATTGTTTTGGATTTCTCCAAGGAACGTTATTCTGTTTTGGGAATGAAGCCTAATTAACATTGGGGCTAGATACCATAGCCACATCACGTACAGGTTCTTTATCCTTTCTTCTAGGATACGGTCTCTGTGTTGTCACTTATTGATATTTCCTTTCCTTCAACGACCATTCGATTCTTTCACCGACCTTCACCAACATGGTGAATTTTTGACAGCTCGATATATGCAGCTTGTCGTAATACTCAGTTGGTAGTGACTTCAAAAAGAGTTCAATAAGCTCATCCTCACTTATAACCGGTTTAACTTGTGAGGCTACAGCTTTCCACCTTTGAGCGTAGGCTCTGAATCCTTCGCTTCTTTGTTTCTCGGTTCTGACTAAGTCCTCCCGGGTTGGAAGTACTTCGACATTGAATTTGTATTGGCGAAGGAATTCTCCCGCCAAATGATCCCATTCGGTAAAATCTTCTATATCGAGAGCGGTATACCATGCCAGGGCTGCTCCCTTCAAACTATCTTGAAATGTACTGATAAGAAGTGGCTTATTGTCTGAATATCTTGCCATCTTGCGGAGATAATATTTCAAATGGCTCTTAGGACAGCCAGTTCCATCATACTTGCTCACGAACTCTGGTTCTTTGTAGTTTTATGGAACAACCACATTCGCATATGGCGAGAACTTGTCGAACCTTTGAAGCTCATAGCTCTGACTTGCTAGGCATTCTTCAATTTTGACCAATCTCTTGGCCTCTTCTTCATCCTTGGTTTTGGATGCTTTCTTGGTTTGATCATCCTCTTCCAAATTCACTATCTCAGACATAGTCTTTGGAGGATTTTCTTGAACCGGTTCTTTGTTTCTGACTGGGTCTTCAACTGGTATTTCAGTAGTATTGGAAGTTCCTACATTTGGAGTAGTAGGATAAAACCCTCAAGATGCGAGAATAAAGGCCTTCGTTTTCGCCATCATGGCAGCCATTTGCGTCATTTGGTTCTCCACTTCAGCTAGTCGAGTATGAGTTTCTTCCTCGGCCATTTTAATTTGTAAACGGGTTCGGGGTCTTTTACCTTTCGTTGTTAGAAAACCTGTCTTCATGAAAACCATCGGGATATTAGAATTGGTGAAATGAATATGAAAACCTACATTCTTTCAATTGTATGGTTTCTTGTGATTAACAAGGATAAGAACTTTTATACAAGCCCCAGCCTTGCATAAAACTTATCATCAATGTTTTTCTCAAGCGATCATACCATTCAAAGAATTGTAATCCATGGTGATTCTTCTTTTTAATCATGTCTTTGAATTTATCCAAACGGATTTTGAAAAATGAGTATTTCATATAAAATCCAAGATTGCTTTACAAAAATGATTTTAAACTCGAATGGGAATTCTAAATCATCCAAGTCTAGGCTTCTTGCTAACTAAGGTAGCTTCCGCCCCATGGTAATCCTTCCATTCCTTGATTCAAGATTTCCATTCTTCGACACCGATCACGACTTCTTCGGGGATATAAGGCTCAACTCCAGGCACGTGTGGAACGATGTATTTTGGGACATACTCCTCCTCGGGATCCGTTATAATGCTCAATGGAACATATGGCTCCACATCAATTGGTCGTTTACTTTCCATCCACTTGATGTATTCCTTGGATGCCATATAAATCTTCATGTCTCCTTCCAAGTTCTTTGGCCATTCCACTACTTGTGAGGGTGAATTATCCAAAGAAAGGATAATTTTGTGAACCTTGGCTTGAAGGTCTTTCTTCTCTTCTTCGGATATAATCCCATTTGGGATGTCAAAAGCAAACTCCTCAGGGTTCCATGCCGGTGGGACTTGTTGAAGCATCCCAAATTGTCTGACAACTCTCAAGGGACAATAGGCGGCTCCCCCATTCAACCCGAGTAATGGTACCGCATTCCCTTCTTGGCTTGTAATCCTTGCCTTGCTAATCCTTGGCCAATTGATCCGCCATTGGATTTGACTAAGAGTTAAAACTTTAATGAAATTGGCCCAATCTAAGAAAGATTGCTAGGGCAATTTATGTTGAATTTGAAGGTATCATTCTATGGGATTTATCGTTGGGCAAATCTCTCGAATACTCATGGAATGACACCATAGTCGAATATGTGAGATGAACCATAGGGATAGGAGACCCGTAGAAGCTTGAAAGATTCCCTTTCCACGATTTTGATATGTGTTCAACGAAATGATGGTTTGGGCAAGAAGCATGTTAGAGAAATCCCATTTGAGACATGCTTGCCTCGTGATTATTGCAACTAAAGGGTCGAATCCCATTCTAGATACGGGGAATAGAACAAAGTCAAAGAAGGCTAAAATGAAAACCCGAGCCGAAGTGTTTCTCGTTTCCCTAGGAAGTTTGGAAAAATTGGCTATTAGAAAGGATAATGGAAATCTACCCGTGTTTGACTTGATTAACTTTTTGATTTTAGAAGCTTTAAGATTAAGGAATTCTGCAAGAATGCTTATGGGATTAAGTCCAACGAGTGGCTCTACGACCCTAGGCTTGGAATCAATTCCAATGGCGGCTTGATATTCTTCCAAAGTCGGTGTCAATTCATACTCTCCAAATTGGAAGGTGGCAGTGGAAACTTCCAAAAAATGTGCCAATACTTGGATCAAACTGACTTGATGTTCCACATGGATCAAGTCTAAAAGGTATCCCAACCTATCTTGAACATAAACTTGGTTATCTTTTGTCATGTCCTTCCACCAAGCCATGAGCTCTTTTCGTGGTATGGGAACCACTTGGATGTCTAGTTTTCCCATCGAGTCTACTCATGTAAAAAAGGTTCATTATTAATCACCATGGATTACACATCAATTTTAAATGCCCTCATTTTAATTATATGTCCTTTTATGGAAAAAAAATGGAGGAAAAGTACATTTGCATTCTTATGATGTAATACAAATGCCACTTCTAATCCATTTATGCCTTAAAAGAGCATATACTTGAAAATGTGAATGAAACCAATGTTTAATGCAAATGCTTTTTGTCATACTCCACTTTGACCATAAAGTCCTATCCTATGGTTTACAACCTTGAATACATCAAAAATAGACTTTTGGTAAATGGGATTGTACGTGTCACATCTTGAGCACTCAATCTACTTGAATTACATTGAAAATCGCCATGGACCTATACATTCCATCTAGAAATGAAAAATATGACCAAATGGAGCATGTCACCCTATTCATTCATTCAAGTATAAAAAGGCATTTTGATCAAACATTGATTGTCATTTGGGCATTTTTTAACAAAATTGTGTCAACTAACTTTGCATAATTAAAAAGATGAGAGAAGTGGAACGACACTTACTTACAGACACATTTTTGCTTGGTTTTAGGTATACCAACCACAAAGACAAGCATATGCAACAAGTGAGGTTTTGACACCTAAAAGGGTGGGATATACTAAAGGCTCAAGGTCACCACCTTAATGGACAAGGATTCCATTCCAATAGGCGATCGGCCTAAAGTAATGGAATATTATTCCATCTTGATGGTCGGTATTTTATTTAAACGATCCCATGAGCAATCGGCTCACAGTTTCGCCTAAACACATACCTCCTAAGAGTGATCCTAAATGTAGCCGGGGTTGGACCACGGGTGGTGTGTGCGAAAAGTGTAGTGCTAAAGCAATTTAAAGGCAAGCACAACAATTTATAACCAAACAACACTTCTAAAATTTGGTCAAATCACATTCAAATCCCAACACCATCCTGCAAAACAAAGGTAAGCACAGACTACACCCCTTATACCTCCCACCTGTATCACCATTTAACACGTTATTAATGAAACGTACATAGGATCCTTGCGAGCACAAACACATGCATATCGTTCTATTTTAGGCCTAAGTCCACTTAGAAACCCAAAGGTCCCCAGCGGAGTCGCCAAGCCTATCGCGCCACGCTCTCGCGTGATAGAATGGAGGTATTTTTCCATGCGGGCCTCTCCTAGACCATACCTCACGTGACAGCGGGGTTTATTTAATCTAAATTTGAACTTGGAGTCGCCACTAGTCATTTACGGTAGGTTGACTAGAAACCTAATTGAGGTACGGAGAAGTACCCCAATCCTACGAACCAGAGATTCTGAATAAGGGACTTGGTTACGTTAACGATCCCAAATCGAGACCATTAATGCCCTTTCGGTACCTAAGAACGATATGGCATGTCTAACGTGTTACACGGATCCCTAAGGTCAATTCACTAATCTAATCATGAACAAACAGTTAAGCACCCAAGAATTAAATGCACATCCAATGGCAAATCAATCAAGCAACCCTAATTTGGCCACTAAAAATGAAAATCTAGTAAACACCCAAACCTTGATAAAGCTCTAATAGCTTGTTCATTTCATGGTGTATTTTTTAGGTTTAGGGTTTTTTTAGGGGTTTTACCCTCAAATTTGGAATTTTCCAAAAGTGCCAGTTAGGCATTTTGGCAAATTCAAAATTCACTTTTTATAGCTGGCCACGATGATTTTGAATCATTTTGTAGATTTTCAAAATTTTTGATTTTTTTTGTAAATGCCATTTGGGCACTTCTGAAAATTCAAATTTCACTTTTTATGGCTGGCCACGATGATTTTGGACCTTTCTATGAATTTTCATATTTTTTGAAATTTTTTTTTTGGAAATTTTTTTTAACCGAGAACTGATTTTTTTATGACTTTCTGGAAATTTTTGTGAATTTTCCAATTTTTTTATTGATTTTCCAAAATTTTCAAATTTTTTATTTGTATTTTCCGAATTTTCGAAATTTTTATGAATTTTTTGTAAATTTTTGGATTTTTCTAAATTTTCTATAATTTTTTAATTTTTTTTCTCTTTTTTTTTCGATTTTTCTGATTTTTGTATTTTTTTTAAAAATTTTTACTATTTGTTTAAATTTTCCCGCTAGGGTAGTGAACCGGACCAGACCGGCTCAACCGGTTCGGCCTGACCGAACCGGGAGACGCCGACGCCGGTTTTCTTCTCCGGCGGGCACGGCAAGCCAAAACGGCGCCGTTTTTGGCCTTTTTCGTTGGGGCATTTTTACAAATACTTGGTGTGCACTATCCTATGTTTCCAGTTTTCAAGACCGCGACTTTGGGCTCACCGTCGGCGACCTTCCGACGACTATTCCGCCGTTCCACTTGCACCCTCACCAAGTCCACATGTCCTATTATCAATCTAGCCTAGTTAGGTCACCGTCGGACCTTCGCCAGCCAACGAAAAATCGGTCCAAAAACCCTAACTTCCATCGGCTAAATTTTCATTTTCCAGAGCTTAAATGGATATCCTACTTGCCCTATTCGTCTAAATTGGTTCCTATCACTAACATGCATCAAACAAAGGTCAAGGAACACTAACCTGAATGGCCTAAGGCCATGGCAATGCTCTAGTGGGGTCACCGGAGCTCCGGCAAGGAGGTTTTATACACGGCCAACTCAGTTTAAGTGTTTTTTATGCCCAAAATGCAATGAAATCACATCAAAAATGATTAGAAACTAATAATGAGCATCAAAATACCAAGATTCGACAATAAAATCACTCAAACATGCACATTGAAGACAAAACCAAATTCTGGAAATTTTTGACAAAACTAATCGCGAATGATTTTTACCTGGCTCGTTCGACGATCAAACAAAATTGTTGAACTGATCGGTGCCCCGAGGATCGTTCCCTGACACGTGATCTTCACCCTGGTGGTCTCGGTCTCACCGGAACAGTTCCTAATCGTCTGGACGACGCTCGGTTTCAGGCGTTCCCGATTAGACTTTCCGGCTGGAACGGCGAGGGGAGGTCACTGCCAACTCGCGATTCGCCGGCGTCCCGCCGTCTAGGGCGGCGCCGAACACTTGCGGGGGGACCTCTGACCCTTCCTCTCTGGTTCTCTCTCTTCGGTTTCGCTCTATTCTCTCTCCTTTCTCTCTTTGGAATTTCGTTGAACATCTCTTGTTCTTCCTCTTCAGTTTTTCTTCATTTTTGTTAATCGATTTCGCGCTAAAAATCCGTTGAAACCGAACTCCAATCGGTTTGGGTTGTTAACCGATGCCAACTCATCATTATCCAGCTGGAAAAACTAATTAAAACGTGCTAATTTGATCGGGGTGAGTCAATGAAGCTGCTGGTCTGAGTCGTTTTTTCTGGGTTTTCGCGTGTTGGGTAATCCGTGTAGGGAAGATGAACTTTTCGGGTCGGGTTGACCCGCCTGACCTGGAAGTTCCGGTTTTGACCAAATATCCAAATTGGACTCAATTTCAACCGATTTTTTCTAATTAAACCCCAAAATTGGATTTCCCATCATATTCTGAACCCAAAGATATAATTTTCCCCAATTTATATTATAATAATTGTGCCCAAGATTTTCCAAATTTCATATTCGGGTTATTCGGATTTTTCTCAATTCGACGTCCTAATGACCTGATTAGGCAAAACCGATGCCAAAATTGAATTATCCAGGTCTGATTAACCCTAGAAATGATGATCTCACATTTCAACAATTTTATTTTGGGCACGATTCCCAATTTTGGTTCAAAATTCTTAATTTTCAATCAAATTTTGGGGATTTTGATTTTTAAATCAAATTGTGCAATTGGACTGACCATTGTGCAATTCAAGGTCCCAGAATCAATTGTTGTGAAGACACTATGACTCAAAATGTCTAGAAAAAATTTAATTTCATTTTTTGTTCAATTCGGGTTTAATTTTGCCCAATTTTGGGAAAAACATATACCCGATTGAGATTTTCTAAAATTGATAGTGTATTTATGAAATTGGATTTAAAATAAGAATAATGACTATTTTTATGGAATTTTATGATTCCATTTACTATTTTTCTTAATTTTTTTTGCTTATTTTGACTAAAAGAAATTAGTGAAAAATGAAGAAAAATGCTAAAAAATTATTTTTTGTTTAGAAATAGGTTTCTAGGCTTGGCCAAGATCCCTAGACCTAATTTTGAAAATTTTGAAAATATTGTAAAAATGAGCTAAAAATTAGGTGTCAACAACGGAGCAAACTTAGACAATCTCGCGACCTCTGTCTCATACTGGTCCACAGTCATCTGACCTTGGCGAAGCCTCATGAATTCCGCCAACTTCTACTCCTGGGCACTCTCTGAGAAGTACTTGCCATTGAAGGTCTCGGTAATGACAATCCAAGTCAAAGCCGTGCTAATAGGAAATACTCGCCCCCGAGTGGCTTTCCACCAATCACTTGCATTCACTTGTAGCTGGTACATCGCTAGGGTCACTTTTTCTTCATCTGTGCACCCCAGCATCTCAAAAGCCTTTTCCAGTTCCTCCACCCAAAGTGATGCAGCCTCAGGGTCACCTTTCCCAGTAAACTTCGAAGGTTTCAGTTTCAAAAACTGTTCCACTAACTGAGACATATGTCTATTCACATTTACTTGCCCTTGACCCCGATTCCCATTATTACCATTAACCGTAGCAGCTGCAGCAGCCTCAGTGGCTTGGGCAATAGTGGCAGCTCGTTCCTGAGCCTGCCGTTCCATCATATTTCCAATCTCTTCTAGGGTCCTCATGACCGCATCCATTCTCGGATCTCCCACAGGTTGGGCTTGCGAACTTGATTGGCCTCTTGTCTCTCTACCTCTCGAACTCATCTTTACAGGTTTCTCACTACTCACCTACCTGCTATAATTCCATTCATAAATTAAAGACCTAGGTCAACTATACCAATCTATAGTCCTAGGTAGTGAATTACCACAATAATTCACTTAGCAGGCAATCAATCACAACAGCACAAGGTCACAGCCAACAAGGTTCATGCACTTACCTCAGGTCTTGCCGCACCTGCAACTCAATCACAAAAGCAGGTAATTCACTCAACAATCACAACAAACAATCTGGAGGCACTCGTAGCCTAACAATCTCCCTACCACACTACCCCAAGGTCACCACTCCTTATCACTCCAGGCTTCGACCAATTTGGATCAAGCTGACCTTGCTCTGATACCAATTCAACAGGGGGTGTCATGCCCCGAACCCCAACGAGCCCGCGACACCCCACGGCGGTCGTATCGAACGCGACGTCCAAGGACTTGTCGCCGACCTCACAATACACTAGAGGTAATGTGCCAACGGAAGCACTTAAAACACCCGGACAAAATTTAAAGAGAGGGGTACCGGGAGATCAATATATACATAATCCACAACTTACATTATCCATTGATTACAAGCATACCAATTACTCGGGTTAGCAACCATCAAAAGACAACTTCCCAAAAATGCTTCCAACCCCTACTCCGTTTAAATAACCCCTACGGGACCTAGGGGGAGTCCAATTAGGGCCAGAACCTTTAGAGTCAAGGTCCGTCTCCATAGCATCTGCCCACTCCTCTGATGGCTCAGAATCTGTCTCTATCTTAACCGGTTCATCCTCAGACTCTAATTCTGCCGAGATTTCTATCGGGGGTTCCTCCTCGGGCTCCTCTTCTGGCTCCATCTCTTCAGGATCTTCTTCGAGATCTTCCTCCGAGTCTTCTTCGGGGTCTTTTTCCGACTCCAGCTCCATGGGCTCTTCCTCTGGGTCCGACTCTATTGGTGCTTCCTCTTGACGAGGCTCCTCGGGTAGTGGTTCGAAGGCTACCTCCATCTGATCTAACTCCAAGGGTGCAAATTGGTGCCCAAACTTCACAAGACCAGTGCCTGTACTGGTCAACTCGCCCTCAGGGGGAGGTATAGCCGACGGGTCCCAATCACCTACTCCATCGAATGGAACATCGAAACCTCGCACTGGCTCGAACTCGTCTAGCCCGTCTCGGAAGCACCATGCTACATAGGTATGGGGTTGCCACAACTGTTCACCCACATCTACCCAAACTATACTAGGATGCTTAATCCAAGTAAGGTTCTTATCTATTAGGTACTCCAAGACTGTATGATCTGTGTGTATCGGGATCCCAAAACGTTGTGGAAGAGGGATATTCATTGTCCCGGCTGGGGGTCTGAAATGGTTTGGTTTAACAACCATAAGACACTTCTCAATAAGCGAAATCCTAAACCCCACCTAGGCTAACACGTACCTCTAGACAAGTTTTAACACACAAACAACCAACACTCAACATGCTATCACATTCACAAACACAGATGCCTTACCTTCTTGGCATAAGCAAAATCCTGCACGTTATTCTGATCACAATAACAAACAATCATCACAAGTCACACACTATCTCATGACATGGCTAAATTATGCACATGCATCAACACTAATCCGAACACCATTCAGTTTTACACTCTCCACCTCATAATCGTCCAACCTTCGAACACATATGTCCAACTTAGTTGTAACCCGCGTAAACACGCCTCAGGTCCAACTTTCTTTCTCAGCCCACGTAAACACGCCTCAGGCTCAACATTCTCACTTGACTCGCGTAACACGCCTCAGGTCATTCACACTTTCTTAGCCCGTGTAAACACGCCTCAGGCTCTCTAGACTTTCTTAGCCCGCGTAAATACGTCTCAGGTCATTCACACTTTCTTAGCCTGCGTAAACACGCCTCAGGACTGTAAACACGCCTAAGGGATTATACGATCCTACTTGTACCATCTTTCGATTCAATCTCTTTTCCTCTCGTAAATACGCCTCAGGGATTAATACTCTCATATACCACATCCCACATTCTCAATGCCACTCAAATGTACACGATTACCAATCAATTTAATTCATTCAAAGCAAGCACCAATTCAGCCATAATGCTCACTAATTGATTCATTTTTAGTAAGCAAGCTTGGTCACAATGAAACCAACACAACTCAGCCCATCAATCACACATACTATCATGCTCAAGTTCTCAATTCCACTCACCAAAAATAGCAAGCAAATCAGCCACATCACTCTTGTCAAGCAAACACATCATAAGTCACAATTCAAAATCAGCCCCAAATCAGTCCACATGCTCAGCTCACCATTCAGCTCAAAATAGCTCCGAATTTACCTCTAATTAACCCCTAAACAAGTCTACAACTACCCATAAGCCTAATTAAGGTTTAGAGGATCACTTACCTCACTAAAAGCCAAGATTAAGCAAGAACAAGGGGCAGCAAGGGGGGCGGACAGCAGCAGCAATGAACGTCCCCTCCGGCGGGGCTGAACGGCGACGAGCGGCTCCGGCAGTGGCTAATCGCACAACGCGTGCAAGGGAGAAGGAAGGTTCAGTCAAGGGGAGAGAAAGATGGGGCTGGTGGTGACTTTGGCGTGAAGGAGAGAGGAGACTGAGGGAGAGAGAGAAAAGAAAGAAAGAAAAATGGTGACACCAATAATTGGTGCTAACTACCCCAAGCAAAAAGACCATCCTACCCTCTCCTCTAAAACAAGATCCAAGGGCTACAAATCAAGCTTATCCACAATCAATGGTCAAGATCACTTCCATCCTCAAAATATCCAAGGGTGAACAAGGAAAAGAGCCAAGAGGATAAGGGCATTTTAGTCCATGAAATTCGGCCATAATGGGGGCTGTACAAAGACCATTAAGCCCTTCCCACATAACCAATAGCCTTCATACAATTTCAAGGGCAAAACGGTAATTTTTCACTCCTGGTCCAATTTCCAAATTTTTCGACAAATTTGATCAATTCCCAGGTTGGCCAAGCAAATTGTGACATCGTCCAATTAATTAATTGTAAACCTTCGAGAAATTCAATACCCAAGATCGGATTCCAAGAAATAGCTAAAATCGAACTAACGTGACTTGAGTGCATCTCAGACTAACGGGCGGCTTTTGGGAGTTACGCATGTAAATTCACTCGAACCATGGTGACCTCGGTTGTCATGTAATTGTGAGGATCAATCACTAGTTCCTAAGGAAGCGATCGTTCGGAATAGGTTTTAGGATCGTTCGCAAATTCACATCATGGCAAGGCGGAATCACCCGCGATCCATTTTTGTGTTACTAATGAATCAATCTATAACCATCCTAAGATCAGCCTGTATTGGCCCAAAATAGTCCCTCGACAATCCTTATAGTCGATAGTCAGTTCATGGTCAAGTTCTTTGATCACGCGAACTTAAATCCCTAATTAGCCTTCCCTTAAAGGTCAGTATCCCGAGAGTGATCAATTCCAGATGAGATTTAACTACAAGCGTGTTAATAAAATCATTCATTTCATGAATCCCAAATGGGTCGAAATTTGAAATGTCACAGATTAAGAGCTATATGCCATGGGCAAGCCTATCAAAGAAGAGTGGCCAAATCCTTTAACCGAAAAGTGAAACAAAGGCATTTCAAAACAAAGGATTTAGTAGTGAAGAAAGCCATCCTCAATAATTCAGATCCTCGTGGCAAATTCACTCCAAATTATGAAGGTCCATACATTGTCAAGAAAGTCCTTCCTAGAGGAGCATTGATTCTTATAGATATGGCTGGAACAGAATTAGCCTATCCTGTAAATGCAGATGCTGTCAAGATTTTCTACCCATGAAATGACGATGAACATTCAAGAAGAGATTTGGGTCATTTTAGAACATGTGCATATAATGCATATCACGCATTTCATGAACATGTTCATCTGTTTTACAGAAGAAAGCAAAAGGAGTCCGAACCAGTCGATGGTTTCAGAATCCCCAATGAAGTTGTCAAATAATAGAGGGAAGTATCATTTCCAATTCAATTTTTCCGTTGATACTCCCTAATGTGCTTTTCTTTTTTTTTTTTATCATCCCTAGGGAGACAAAGAAAATGGAGCAACAAGAGAAGAATCTCCGGTGGAACCAAAGCAAAAACATGCAAACAAGAGGGATCTTGGTAAGTTGATCAGACAGGTATCCCTAAATCGTGAGTGCATATGTTAAAGAAGTTGCCTTTCTAAGAGAAAATCGAACTTCTTCTTCCCCAAGCGGAATGACACTAAGATTGAGCAAAACAAAACATATTGTTTTGAAAAGAAAATACCTTAGAAATATTTCAAATAAAAAGTTTTGAAACACGCTTTCTTTGAAAATGCATTAAGTATCAAAATTCCCTAAAAAGGGTAATTTGACAAACGGTTTTGAAAAATTTCAAAGAAAAAGTTTGGATCAAATCGAATGGAAAGACCTTCAAATGATGAAAGGTAAGCCGTATCCAAACACGTCCCCTATACAGTCAAAGTCAAAGTGAAGGAGTGAGTGAGAAAAAAACTCATTCAAAGAAATAAGGGATGTTCGCAATGATTACATGGATTGAAATGATGAAAGGCAGCCATTTCACTATCCCAAACACATGTTTATCCCTTGCAAACCAAATTTGAGCCGAAACAGTGGAGAAGTTTTTCCAAAACAACCCTGTTAAGAACCACCCCACATTGGGGCAAATCAGGAAGTTTGTAGTTGACAGCCATGGGAGAATAGGATCAAGAAAGATTTTATTGCATATTCTTGCATCAATCTTTCTGTGATAACTTCAAATGAAGTCATATGGAAGCTCAAGACATCCCAAGAGGAAGAGGAGCACTTCATTTCTTATACCCAAACACATTACCCTTGGCAAAGCCCAATTGAGCCTGAATATTCATTTCAGAACCCTAAATTGGTGATCATCTCTTCACACTGGAGCATGAGCATATGATCCACTTTGAATAAATAAGAAACAAAAGGCATGACACAAAGTCCTTAGAACTCAAAAAGGTCAAAGGCAAAAGAATCAGGGGCATGAAAAAGCAATGTGCCCGGTAAAAGCAAGGCTGAATGCCCAAGAAAAATGAGAAAGAAAAAGAGGGTTCAAAAGAAAGCTCGAAATGACAAAAAAAGGTCATGATAAAGCAAAGCCAAGATCATGAGAGATCATAGATCACAATAAGTGAGAATGAGCAAAAGAAAAGAGATCGTAATGAACGTTTAGGGGGCTCTGATGTTCATAAAAAGAAAGACACCTAGTGAACAAAAGAGGAAAGGGGTGGTGATGCCAAGAAGATCACCAATTTCATAAAAACCCTGAATTCAAACAAATGAGATTTTTTTTAGCCTACCCAATACCAACAATACAACCTCTCCCTAAAGACTCTTCAGATTGGGATGTTGAGAATAGAAACAAGACTTTATGACAAGAAGTCATTGCTCAAAGAAGTGTATGCACCGAACCCTACGGCACGCGGCATCCCTTCCTTGGTCGAATTAGTGCGACGTCCCAGGACGCGTCGCCGACCCAAAACCCAAATCAGAGAACGATACGCATGCGGAAACGATCATACACCCGTACATAATTAAACATGACCAAGGTAGCAACAATTATCATAAACACATACTTACATTCATAAAATGAGGATTTACAATATCTGTTAAAACATGAGTATACATAAACTAAAACGGGTCAGCAGCCACCAACATCAAAAAGGGATTCGTGGCTTGGGCGGTCAGGTACTAGATCTAAGAAGGGCTCATTCCAAAAAGTGTCGGCCCTAAACCCTAGCTCTGTTCAAGACTAACCCCTAGGGTATCCAATCCGGGTCGGATCCCGAAGACTCGGATGAATCATCGGACGACTCGAACTCGGAACCCATAGACTCGGGCTTAGACTCGACCTCGAGCGGCTTCTCATCAGGATCATCCTCCGGCTCTGACTCCAGCTTCATCTGCTCCAGATCGGGATCGGACTCCCACTCCATCGGCTCCTCATCCTCGTGCTCAGAATCCATGTCGGACTCTATAATGACTGGCCGGGGTCAGAATCCTCCTCGGACACGGCATCGGGACTCACTACCTCCCCATCAGCTGTATGCAGGTCCCACTGGCCTAACCCGTCAAACGGAACATCGAAGGTCCTAAGGGGTCCATGAAAACCAGTCTGGTCCCGGTAACACCAACTAAGGTAGGGATGGGCCTTGAGCTGTGGCTCGCCCTCGTCAACCCAAACGATGGTATATAATCTAATATACGCCTCCCCGTTCCAACCGGGGTACTCGATCACCGAACGCTTTATACGGTCTGGGTTCCCAAAACATATTGGTACGCTAGCCATCCTCAAGGTTGGGGGTCTGAAATGTTGGGGTTTAACAACAGTGAGAATGAATCTCAGTAAGTAGGCCTCCTAAACCTAAACTAGGTTAACATGCACCTCCGGACAAGTATATAACCAAACACACAGTCTAGAAATTATACGACTTAGGCCCTCGGGCCCGAATCAAATATATAATCGACCCTGCAGGTTAGGCACATAACGATAATACCAAAAACCAATAATGGCACGTACACATTATCACTTGGCCACACACACTTGCCATGCACATGCTCGCACTCATTAATGCACACTTCACACACGTGCCAATTTCTCATTTAATCTCCGACCCGCGTTAAACGCATCAGGTCTGACCCGCGTTAAACACATGAGGTCCATGACACAACCCGCGTGAACGACGCCTCAGGCTGGCCATCTTTCAGTAAACCGGGCATCATCCCGTGTTAAACACCTCGGGATGGGTTCAATACGCCGCGTAAACGACGCCTCAGGGCTTATGTGACCACACATATACATTCCATCAATTATTATCTGAACCCCGCGTAAACGACGCCTCAGGGCATTTTAGATGATCACATACTCAATGCCATTCGTACAAACTCGCATGATTCACTTAATATGCCATCACTCAATATGCACGAAACCATGGTCATAACACCCAAAACTCAGAGCATTAATCGAATCCACACATGGGCACTCAATTCAACGTAACAACATGCTCAATTTACCGTTCAAATCAAATCAGCCACGGTCCACAATTGGGCACACGAAATCATGCAATTAAACCATCAAAATCATGCAATCCTATAGCCCACAATACTCCCTCATCTCACGGCCATATCAAGCACTCATTCTAACATCACACAATAATCTCAAACCATATCCAAATCAGCCACTTCATGGTCAAATCAAGGCACACATGGCAATACGCATTTAAACCATAATTTATCAACATATCGCCCAACCGAGTCTACACTACTCAGCCACGAACAGCCCACTATAGGCCTCTAAACCACTTCCAAAACAGCACATTAGGCTACCATAACCATCTCATTATCAAGCCTAATCACCAGCCATCAACTAACCCCTAAAATACCCTAATTAACCCCTAAACTTGTCTAAAATGCATCAAATCCTAATTAGGGTTTAGGGTTTCCACTCACCAAGGTCCTAAGCTCCAAGGGGTGCCGAACTAGGGGAAAAATGGGCAGGACGGTCGCTGGACCAGCAGGGAACTCCGGTGATCTCCACGGGCGGCGGACGGCGGCGACGACGGCTGGTGGCTCACGGCTGAGCACGGTGGCGAGGGAGGATGATGGTGACGGTGGTGTGGCATGGAAAATGGAGAGGGAAAGGTGAGAGTGGTGGTGGTGGTGGTGGTTGAGTGTGAGACGGTCGGGTGGCCGGCGGCGCTTGGGCGGCGGTCACACGGCCACGGCGGGGCTGGTCGGTGCTGGTGGTGCCGAAATGAGAGAGAGGGAGAAGGAGGAGTGAGGCGGTCGAGTGGTGATGGTGGTACGAGATGGTCGCGGGGCGGCAGTGGCGGCGGCGCGGTCGCGGCTTAGGTTGCTTCGGCGGCTGCTGGCCTTACGTGGCCAAGGGAAAAGAAGAGAGAAAATGAAGAGAGTGATAGTGTTTTGTACAAAGGCTTGAATGGGAGTTGGTCAACTACCCCACTAACAATGACCAATCTAACCACCCCACTATCAACTTAATCCAATGGCTGAAATTTAAAGGTCAATCACATATATTCAAAACCAATGGCCAAGATCTCATCTTGAACAAAATATCTAGGGGCAACTTGGGGAATGAGTAAGAGTGGTGGGGGCTTATTGGTCCAATATTTTCGAGCACCCTTGGGCTGAACAAGTCCATTTTATCCTTTAAAAATTCGGAATTAATGCATAGGGCTCAGGGGCAAAACGGTAATTTTCCATTCCCGGTCCAAAATTCCATTTTTCGACCATACCGATCTCAAATATGATTGGTCACACTAATACGACGTCGTCCTTGAAAATTAGTCGCGTACATCCGTGAAATTCGACACTCATGTCCGGCTTCAACTCAACGATTAATTTCGCTCAATTGCGATTTTAGCGTCTCTTACTAACGGGTGGCATTTTAGGGGTTATGCGTATCGACCTAGGGTTACTCGAGTCGTGACGGTCTCGATTTCCAAGAGAACGCGAGGACTTATCGCTAGTTCCGAAGGTCGCGATCGTTCGGAGTAAGTTTAGGACCGTTCGCCACACGTACTCTCGGTCGTGCGGAATCACCCGCGATCCGATCGTACGTCGTTGGCAAACCAAATCCGTCACCCTCCTTGGATCGGCCCACATTGGCCCAAAATATTCCCTTGTTGTTCCTCGGAATCGAAGGTCGATTCACGGTCGAGTTCTTGGGTCCACGTACCGTTTTCCTAGTTAGCCATCCTCCTATTAGTCAGTATCCCGAGAATGATCAGTTTCGGGCAAGACTTACTAAAACGAAATGCGAAATACACATTCATTTCATTGATCCCGGAAGTGGGTCGAATTCAGAATGTCACAACTCTTCCTCCCTTACAAAAAATTTCGTCCTCGAAATTTACAACCTAAACCCATCTACTCAAACAATTGGGGGTATGGACGTCGCATCGCTTCTTCACTTTCCCAAGTGGCACCTTCGGTTCCATGGTGCTCCCAAACGACCTTGACCATCGGAATCGTCTTGTTCCGCAGCATTCGATCCTTTCTATCTTCGATCATCACTGGCCTTTCCACATACGACATCCTGTTGTCCACGTCTATTTCTTCATATCTTAGTACGTGGGTCGGGTCCGGCTCGTACTTCCTCAGCATCGACACGTGGAATATGTTATGCACTTAAGACAAGTTAGGTGGCAAAGCGAGTCTATAGGCTAGATCTCCAATCTTCTTCAAAATCTCGAACGGACCGACATATCTTGGGCTCAATTTTCCTTTCTTGCCAAATCGTGATAGTCCTTTCATTGGTGAAACCTTAAGAAAAACATGGTTCCCAACCTAAAATTCCAAGAGTCTCCATCTCCGATCGGCATAACTTTTCTGACGACTCTGTGCCGTCTTTAACCTTCCCCGAATAATCTCGACTGCCTCAACTATCTGTTGCACCAATTCTGGACCCGTTATACTCCGTTCTCCAACTTCATCCCAACACACTAGCGTTCTGCATGCTCTGCCATACAATGCCTCAAACGGTGCCATTTGAACACTCTGTTGGTAGCTGTTATTGTAGGCAAACTCAACTAAATGCAACTGCTCTTCCCATTTGCCCTGAAAATTCAACACACATGCCCGCAGCATGTCTTCCAAGGTCTAGATCGTCCTCTCCGACTGGCCATCCGTCTGTGGATGATAGGCCGTACTAAACTGAAGCTTCGTCCCTAAAGCCGTTTGCAAACTTTTCCAACAATTGGCAGTAAATCTGGGATCACGGTCTGAAGTGATCGTCACTGGGACTCCATGGAGTCGGACAATCTGTCGTACATACAAATCTGCATACCTTTCCAACTCAAAATCCTTTCGTACCACCAGGAAGTGCGCTGACTTAGTCAGTCTGTCCACTATTACCCAAATCGAATCACGCCCTCTCTGGCTCCTTGGTAATCCCGTGACAAAGTCCATCGTGATATGTTCCCATTTCCATTCTGGGATTTCCAATGGTCGCAGAAGTCCTTCAGGCTTACAATGCTGCGCCTTTACTTGTTAACAGGTCAGACATTTCGCCACATACTTGGCCACATCCGTTTTCATCCCATTCCACCAGTAATGTTGCCGCAGATTCTGGTACATCTTTGTACTGCCCGGATGAATGCTATA
Source organism: Syzygium oleosum (assembly GCF_021117445.2). Taxonomy (NCBI): domain Eukaryota; kingdom Viridiplantae; phylum Streptophyta; class Magnoliopsida; order Myrtales; family Myrtaceae; genus Syzygium; species Syzygium oleosum. Next base: position 122,413 of record NW_026607500.1, on the reverse strand, counting down.
GTTACTACAATGAGCCTCCTTCAAAATTTCCTCCTTAAGTTCCACATCATCGGGCACGCACAGTCGTCCACGAAACTTCAAGATCCCGTTCTCGGACACTTGGAAATCCGATTTTCTCTTGGCGGCGTCCATTTCTACTATCTTCTGAATTTCTTGGTCCGTAGAGTGCAATGCCTTAATCTTGGTTTGAATTTCCGGTTCGATCCTCAACGCGGCAAGCAAATTTGACACACGGCTCACCTCAAACTTAAATTCTAAATCTCTTATCCTTTCCAATAGAGTCCATTCCTTTACCATCAAGTGCGCTGTCGCGATCGAACTCCCTGGCCCTTTTTAAACAACATGGCGAAAAAGGGGGGCTCGCCTGGTACGTGCTAAGTCTAGGTTCAGAACTTAACTCGGGCTCTCCTAAGCCCATACCATATCGCGACTTAGGGTTTAAGTTTTTAACATGCAAGTGGTTTATATCAAGGAGTCGCCACTAATCGATTTGGGGTGGGTCGATTAGAAACCCAAATAGAGTGATGGGAGAATCACCCTATTCCTACGAACCAGAGATTAAATGAGTTCGGGGACTTGGTTACACTAGTTGGATAACTAATGCCCTTTCGGTACCATTTTACCCTGTTCATTTCTGAAAATATTTGTCAGGCAATTTGGATTGATTTTAGGACCTTTCTCCTAACATGTGAGATGATCAAGCGAGTGCATAATCAGAAACGATCAGCAGTCAGAAACACAACAATTCATACAGCCTAAGGTTCTAACCTTAACTAAGTCAGATGACATTCAAAACACAACTCATGCGATTGTATTAAAAAATGCATAATAATACAGCAATAATAAAAATAACATGCAAAATATTACCGCGCAATCTCAGGATTGTCTAATTTAAACAAGATAAAAATATGCATAATAATACTACAATAAATTAAACATTTAGAATATATCACACAAATTTTAAAAAAATTATTATTTTTTTTTATTTTTTTTTAAGGAAAAAAAATAATACGGAAAAAGAAAAAAAAAATTCTAAAATTTTTTTTAAAATTTTGTTTAAAAAAATAATAATAAAATAATGAAAACGGGTCGGGTCGCGGACCCGAACCGGGTCAACGGATCCGACCCGGGCGTTGACCCGGGTCGGTCGGAATCGACCCGGGTCAACGGACCCGACCCAGGGCGTTGACCCGGGTCGGGTCAGTTGATCCAGGTCGGAGCTAACCTGGGTCAACAGACCCGACCCAGGACATTGACCCGGGTCGGGTCGGTTGATCCGAGTCGGGTCACCCCGCGTGTACAAACACGCGGGGACGCCGGCGGAGCCAAAATTGGCCTTCCGCCGGCCGACCCAGACCGGCACCGCCCCCAAATCGGCTTCTAAGAACATCGCCAAGCCTCGCCGTCCACCTGGGTCGCCGTTCGACCGCCGCTCGCCGGCCGGCGACCGAATTAAAAACCGGCCTCTTTGAGGCATTTTGTCGAACACCGGGCGTGCGCGACCAAAAACAGGAGATTCCGACCTGTTTCGAGGCCTCGCCGTCCTCGAGAAACCTGTTCTTACCTTTAGCGACGACGCACGGACGGCGGGGGACGGCGGTATGGGCCGAGACTCGCGCGAAACGGCCGGCACGGGTCCCGGCCAAACCGGGAGCAAAAACAGGGGAGAACAGAGCAGTTCGGGCCGGGGGACAACTCACCGGTCGATGGCGCGTCTGGGAGGCTTCCGACTGGTCGGGGGGCGACGGCGACGCTGCTGGTTCTCGCTCGTACTCCGGCGTGATCTCGGTACGCTCTAAACTCACTCTTTCTCTCTCTTTTCTCTCTCTGTCTTTCAAAAACGGCCGACCGGGGCTGCTTCCGGGGGTTGCCGGTCGACTTGCTGGTGACGACGAGGCCGGCTGGGACCTGCAAGACACTCCGAGGCTCCTCTCTCTTCTCGGTTTCTCTCTGATTCTCTCCGGGTCTCTCTCGGACTCTCTGTTTTCTCTCGGTTTCTCTCTCTGCTCAAACCGACCGAGAAAGACCGCCCCCTCTCTCTCTCTCTCTCTGGCCTGTATAGGCCGACGACCACGCTCACTCTCTGCTTCGTTGCGTCTGCTGACGACGGCCTGCACCGGCCTACGCCCCTTGAAGACTTTTATGGCCATTTAGGCCGGTGCAGGGGCTGCTCTGACACGCGGAAAATAGGAGGGAGAAGGAGCGAGAGAGATGGCTGGGAAATGGGGAAGACGGGACTGGCCTTAATGGCCAGTCCCATTGGCGTGTTTCTTCGGTTTCCTTTGACCGAATGGGGACAGCGCGGGGCTGCTCCGTCGCTCGTCGCTCTGCGTCAGCGGCAGAGGAGAACAGGGGAGAGAAAAGGACCGCTCGGCGCAGGGGGGAAGAAGGAAGAGAAGGGGCTGGGCCGGGCCAGGCCCAGCCGCGTGGGGGGAAAGAAGAAGGAAAAAAAGAAAAGCGGGCTGGGCCCGCAGGGGGGGAAAAGAAAAGGAAAAGAAAGAAGAGTGGGCCGGGGCCCATGCGGGAAAAAGAAAAGGAAAAAGAAAAGGGCCGGGTGGGCCCGACCCCGACCCGGCCCGACTCGATTTTTTTTTTTTTTAAATTTTGAATTTGAATATTATTAAATTTTTTTTAAAAACATTCTAATAGACCCTATTAATGCAAATGTGCCTAATTTCTATATGCAATGTATTTAAATAGAAATATGTTTTTGTTTTAGGAATTAAAGAAATTTAACTCCTAAATTTTGTGTAATTAATTTTTGGGCAAATTAAAAATAGGTGTCAACAGCTGCCCCTCTTTGAAGGTGAGCTTGCAGAGGTTGCGCTCGTAGAGGTTACATTCAAAGATAAAATGACACCTAAATTTGGCCCATGCATGCTCAATGAATGCTATTTTTGGCGAGACTAGAGTCCCATTTTTATGATGCGATATAAGATGATGCATGCTAAAGCAAATAAAAACATACCTGGGGCTACTTACCTTGATGAAGGGTAGAGTAATTCCAGATAGTTGATATTGTGTGTCGAGGACCCGAACCTTTCTTCGGTCGCCTTGACTGGGGAAATGGTTTGTCTAGGACCCGAACCTTTCTTCGGTCGCCTTGACGGGGATTGCTTTTGTCTAGGACCCGAATCTTTCTTCGGTCGCCTTGACGGGGATTGCTTTTGTCTAGGACCCGAACCTTTCTTCGGTCGCTTTGACTGGATTTTGTTTGTCTAGGACCCGAACCTTTCTTCAGTCGCCTTGACGGGGATTGCTTTTGTCTAGGACCCGAACCTTTCTTCGGTCGCCTTGACTGGGGATTGCTTTGACAAAGTACCTAGGGGTCCTCGCCCGAGGATTTGATGGTTTGCCTGGTGGGTCCTCGCCAGCAGGTCTTGAAAAGGCTCAAACGATGAGCACCTGGGGGTCTTCGCCCGAGGATTTGATGTGAACATGGGGGTCAGTCCCATGCTCAGGAGAATGAACAACGGGGTCAATCTGATGTTCAGAGGGTGAACAACGGGGTCAATCCGATGTTCAGAGGGTGAACAAAGGGGTCAATCCGATGTTCAGAGGGTGAACAACGGGGTCAATCCGATGTTCAGAAGGTGAACAACGGGGACAATCCGATGTTCAATTGGTGAACAACGGGGTCAATCCGATGTTCAGAGGGTGAACAACGGTGTCAATCCGATGTTCAGAGGGTGAACAACGGGGTCAATCCGATGTTCAGTTGGTAAACAACGGGGTCACTCCGATGTTCAGAGGGTGAACAACGGGGTCAATCTGATGTTCAGAGGGTGAACAACGGGGTCAATCCGATGTTCAGAGGGTGAACAAAGGGGTCAATCCGATGTTCAATTAGTGAACAACGGGGTCAATCCGCTGTTCAAAAGGTGAACAAAGGGGTCAATCCGATGTTCAAAGGGTACCATAACAATCGTAGGTACATGGATTTTTGGAATCAAGCATGGGTAAAATGTACTTACCTGGGCGCGTTCCTGCCTCTTAAGGGCGTGTCTCCTGTCAGACAAGTTTCTTTGTGCAAAGACATACGTATTCATCAGAGAAATAGACAACTGAGGCTATACTTGAATATCGTATGGAATATCTTGACCAGCTAGTCAAGATGCTTTTCTTTTTCAAAGAAACACCCTATTTACCTTCTGGGTAGTTTGAAAAGAAATCTGATGAAATACCTGGGATTTCTTACCCGGAAGTTTGATGTATCATCTGCTGAATACCCGACCTTTTTCAGGGCATCTCTTTTGTGATGATAATGAGGGCTTCTCCAGCGCCCAAATTTTCATGTTTTATCACTGGGGATTAGAACTCTGAGCTGCAAAAGCATACTGTATCAATTCCACTTGGGGAGCGGAAGAAATTTTCTGTGACATCTTTGGAGACGCTTCAAAGGTCATATGTTCTTTGAGTCTTTGAGGATATTTTACCTGTCAAAGAGGGTTAGCGCAAACATGCATGCATTCATCAAGGATAGACAAGCTAGGCTATCCCAGAATGTGTATTTGAAAGTTCATGCATGATGATTTTGCCATGTTTGCATCACCAAACATCCACCGAGGGTCTATCAAGACAATTTTCGCTTGGGAGGTGGACTTCTCGAGATGCTGAACGAGAGATCCTCAGTCAGAAAGGACTTTCCACTCGCTCTCATTGAAAAGGGCTATTTGTCCCGTCCATTAATGTTGGAACATCGAAAACACTCAATCTGACCGTTATCACATCTGCAAGGGTCGAGTTTTCTCTAGCGATGCATGCGCCAATCCGAGAGGTCTTCTTCGGGGTCGTAATGTAGGCTTGGTCAATGGCTTAACGAAGGAGACTGTCCGAGTCAAGGCCATGAAAGAAAATATTCTCGCAATCATCTCCGGGTTTACAAGTCAAGAACCCCGCAAAACGAGATAGAAATAGTCTTGCTCGCACTTCCTCGAGCGTTGTTTATAAACATCTGAAATTCCACGTTAATTCATGTGCCCTAGTCAGAAGAGACTTCATGAGGGATGTAACGTGGGCTCAGTTCACAGGTTAAGAAACGAAAGGATCGTTAGGCTAAAAAATGTGTGTAAGGGTGAAAATTGGTGATCATCTTAGCATTGTCACCAGCCTTCTTCTCTACCATCGGGACTCTTTTGGAAAACTCCCTGGGTAATCCCGTGTTTTAGCTTCTTTGACAACTTTTTCTTGAGGAGCTTCTGTGTCAAGCATTTTCCTGGATACCATTCTATCTCTGTTCCAATTGCTTTCTCAAGAATAGGCTTGTCTTCATCTATCATGTGACAGATCTTTGTCAAGACAGAGTTCCTAAAGTAGGAATTTGTATCGAAGAAGAACTCAAGTTTAACCCTTTGGGGTCGTCTTTTTCATCGTTTTTCTTCTTCTCCTTTTTCTTTTTCTTTGTTTTTTTATTCATGGGCATTGGCCTTGCTTTTACCAGGCACACTGCTTTTTCATGCCCCTAGTTTTCAGTATTTTTTGCTGCTCTTTTGGTGTTATCAGGACTAGCCTAAACAAGTTTGAGCAGAACAATGTTATTAGGCTCTTGGAGTCTTCATCTTAATTCGGTACTTTGGACCCTGATGCTCAAGCTGTGGTGACTTTTACCTTGCCCCGGTATAGGGGATGATCACCAACTGGGTTGGTACGAAATGAAATCGCCGGCTCAATTGGGCTAGCAAGGGATATAAGTGTATGGGATAGAAGAAGAACTGCTCTTCGTCATCCTAGGGCACTCAAATTATCGTGAGAGTTCATCTGCAATAATAACACTCAAAGATTAATGCAAGCGAGAGCAAGAAAATTTCTATTCATCTTTTTCACCTTGTGAGAGCTGTTGCAGCTGATGATCATAGAAAATTTTAGATATTACAAACTCCTCATCCTTCTTGTCTTGCTCAGTTCCTAGGTGAAAACATCACTGTTATCAATAAGATGTTGGCATTTTGAAGAGGCTTTAGTTTGCTTCTTCTCTCTTGACAAAGCCCTCTTAGTCTCGACCGTTCGGCCGTCTACGATGTGCTTGTCTTGGAGGACTCTGTCGAGGACCGCCGGATCCGTAAGGACGACGAAGCCGAAACCACGGGAGTGGTGATCGAAAGGGAGGGACGCTCCTCTTGCTCCCTCTGAATTTGAATTCTCCCTGTGATGCTGGTTTACCTCAAGCTGCCCCAATGTGGGGTGGTTCTTGACAGGGGTGATTTAAAAAGAACCTCCAAGTGTATGGGCTCAAATGGTCAAGCAAAGGATTAATGGTAGTGTATGGGGCAGAGAAATGAACTGCCTCTCGTCATTTTGGCTACCGTACCTTATGCAAGAAACCCCTTTACCTTGTGGAAGTGGAACCTTTTCGCTCATCTTACATGGGTTTGGTACGTGAGAATGTGTATAGACTAAGGATTGCCTCTTATCATCTTGACACACGTCGTTCAATATATTGGAGCAGTTCGACACCATTCGTCGAATTGTCAAAATTTTCATAGGGAATTGGTGAATTAAACAGGTAAAATTACCATGCAAAATTACTTTCTACAAGACATGCAATGCACTTGGGGGAAGGTTAAGCATTTATTTGCTTTAACATGTTTCCTCCTCCTTCATTTCTTTGTACTCGTATGAGAGAATTTTTTAGAGAAAGAGATACTTACCTATGCTGCAACAGTAAGGCAAACCTGCAAGGTAATAAGAAAGACCGTATTAATGAACGGCTCTTTGAGGGACAGGAATTGGGAACGATATAACATTACCCTTCGTGATTCCCCTCGTTTGGAATTAAATTGACAACTCCTTGAGTTTTCTGGGATGTTGATAATTCCCTTCTGACAAAAACAGGTGCTTATGTTAGAAATGGGATAATTGAGGGTAAATTGAGAACGATACAAATTACCCTTATTCCATTTTGCCTTCAAAGCTAGCAGAGTCTTTTCTCCTATTTACTTTGTTCAGCCTTCTCTGTCTCAGTCTGCTCCTCCATACTCTTGGTCACGAAGCTCGAATGAAATCCTCTATAATTAAGGGTGCTTCCAAATAGAGGGTTTTATTGTCAGCGCATGCTGTGTCAATGCGATTCCAGCATTTTGAGGAATTTCTTGTAAATGCTCCGATTCCTGGTAGGCATGTGCAATTGCTTGCATGGGGAACTTCGCAGCAAAGCTAATTTCTGCTTTAAAGGTCTTTAACGGATATGGGCATGACTACCATCGAGACTTCCATGGTTGTCAGGATCGGCCTTGAAGTCACTTTGTCATGTGCGAAATCCTTTCCGGTTAGATTTGCTACCAAGAATGTCTTTATCAATAACTTTTCTGCCAATTCCCTTGCTATAAGTTGGGACATAGAAGTTATTTCAAGGGTAGTACTTCTTCACAGCATCCGAGTTGACCAGGTTGGAGAATTGGCGTCCATCCATTTCAGTCAGAATCAAAGCTCCTCCCGGGAGTGTCTTTTTCACGACATAGGGACCCTTATAGTTAGGAGCGAACTTACCTCCAAGCTCAGGGGGTAGTGGTAGCACCTTTCTTAGGACAAGATCGCCTGCTTCAAAGTGTCTGGAGCGTACCTTCCGGTTGAACGATCTGGCTACCCTCTGTTGATAGCATTGCCCATGACAAAGAGCCTTCAATCGCTTTGCATCAATCATATTCAGCTGCTCCAATCTTTGCTGCTTCCATTCTGCATCAGACAGTTTCACTTGGGACAATACCTGCAGTGAGGGGATTTCTACCTCAACAGGCAGGACTGCTTCCATGCCATACACCAAGGAAAAAGGGGTTGCCCCGATAGATGTCCGAATTGATGTTCGTTAAGCCATTAATGCGAAAGGCAATCTTTCATGCCAATTTCGGTAGTTCTCAGCAGTTTTGGCTAAGATCTTTTTTATGTTTTTGTTGGCGGCCTCAACAGCTCCGTTGATTTGGGGACGATAAGGAGACGAATTCAGATGGCGGATTTTGAATTTACTGAGTAAATCATCAACAATCTTGTTGTTCAGATTCGTCCCATTATCTGTAACTATGGCTTGAGGGACGCCATAACGGGCGATTATATCTCGCCGGATGAATTTCATCACATTCCGAGCAGCGACATTGGCATATGACGTAGCCTCGATCCACTTGGAAAAATAATCAATTGCGACCAAGATAAAGCGATGTCCATTTGATGCTTTCGGATTAATTGGGCCGATCACATCGATGCCCCACATTGAAAATGGCCATGGCTCAGATAACTGATGTAATTCAGTTGGTGGGGCATTCATTTTGTTTCCATGGATCTGACAACGGTAACACTTTCGAACGTGTCGGATGCAATCGCTTTCTAAGGAAAGCCAGTAATAACCTAGTCTTGTTATTTTCCTAGCCAACATGTGTACATTTATGTGTGGACCACATACTCCTTCATGCAATTCCTGCATAATTCGTGTTGCTTCGGTTGCATCGACGCATCTTAGCAAAATAGAATCATAGGACCTCTTGTACAAGCTTTCACCATTGACGAAGAACTTCGTCGCCATCTTCATTATGTACCTTTTGTCTGTAGAGCTAATCCCTTCAGGGAACTGCTGCTCCTTGACGTAGTTCATGATATCGTAGTACCATGGTTTACAATTGGGTTCTTCAGTCAAGGTCATGCAATGGGCCGGTCTGGTTAGGACTTCAATCTTCAAAGGTTCTATTTCCAAACCATTGGTAACCTGCAACATGGATGATAGTGTAGCCAGTGCATCGGCGAATTGGTTATGAGATCTAGATAGGTAGTCAAACGAGATCTCGTTGAATTCTGAAACCAATTCCTCCAGATAGTCACGATAGGGTACTAGTTTAGTATCCCTAGTCTTCCATTCACCCACAGTCTGGAGTATAATTAAGGCAGAATCGCCGAACACTTTTAGTTTGGATATCTTCATATCAATTGCTGCTTGTAAACCGAGAATGCATGCTTCATACTCAGCTATATTGTTGATGCAAGGAAACACCAATTTCGCGGCCACAGGATAATGCTGCCCATCTGGGGATATCAAGACTGCCCCAGTGCCAGAGCCAGATAGGTTTACTGCTCCATCGAAAAACATGGTCCATGTGTGTTCCTCCGTTGATAAAATGCGATCATCTGGAAGACCATCCTCATGCGCTTCCCCAGGACATTCAGCCAGCATATCAGCGATCACCCGGCCTTTCACTGACCTCTGCGATGACGTTTGGATGTCAAATTCTGAAATTAGAATCTGCCATTTAGCTAATTTTCCCACTAATGCTGGTCGGTTAAGCAGATACCGGATAGGGTCGTTTTCAGTTACAAGGAACGTCTGGTGGTGCAAAGTATATTGTCGGAGTCTATGCAACACCCACACCAATGCGACGCATGTTTTTTCTGATTCGGAATAATTCTGTTCCGAAATGGTGAACTTCCTACTCAGATAATAGATGGCTCGTTCTTTTCCATCGTCGGGGTGGCTCTGGGCCAATAGGGCTTCTAATGATTCACTGTGAATCGTTAAATAGAGAGTTAGAGGATGCCTTGGGACTGGTGGGACTAGTACCGGGGGACTCATCAAATACTGCTTCAGCTTTTCAAATGCTTCCCGACAATCTTCATCCCAGTTGATTAGAGCGCCTTTCCTGAGGAGTTTGAAGAAAGGCTGCGCAGTCTCAGATAGTTGGGAGATGAACCGAGCAATGTAGTTCAACCTTCCCAAAAGGCTTCTGACCTCTTTTACTGTGGACGGGGGTTGCAACTCACATATTGCTTTGACCTTCGAGGGGTCGACCTCAATCCCCTTGCTACTCACGATGAATCCGAGTAACTTACCAGAGGTCGCCCCGAATATGCATTTTGCAGGGTTGAGGCGTAATTTGAATTCACGCAACCGGCTGAATAGCTTCTTCAAAGCTTCAATGTGGTCCTCTCCGCACCTGGTTTTGGCGATCATGTCGTCGACATAGACTTCAATTTCTTTGTGTATCAGGTCATGAAAGAGAGTGACCATAGCACGTTGGTATGTTGCCCCAGCATTCTTCAAACCAAAAGGCATAACCCTGTAGTGAAAGGTCCCCCATGGAGTGATAAACGCCGTCTTCTCCTTGTCTTCATCGTTCATCCTTATCTGGTTGTATCCAGAGAATCCATCCATGAAAGAAAATAATTCAAAACCAGCAGTGCTATCCACAAGGACATCTATGTGGGGGAGCGGGAAGTCGTCCTTTGGACTGGCCTTGTTCAAGTCGCGGTAATCCACACAAACTCGAATTCGATCGTCTTTCTTCTTCACTGGTACGATGTTCGCTACCCAATCAGAGTATTGCGAAACCTCGATGAACCCTACTTTCAACAGCTTCATCACTTCTTCGATCTTTTTCGACAGTTCGGGTTTGGTCCTTCGTAACCTTTGCTTTTTGGGAGGCATGTCGGGATTGGTAGGCAAACTGTGCTCGACAATCCGAGAGTCCAGTCCTGGCATATCAGATAAGACCATGCGAAGACGTCTTGATACTCTTTGAGGAGAGCGATCAAACGTGTGGCTTTCTCTTCGGAAAGGTTGGCCCCAATCTTAACTTCTTTTGGCTCCTGAGTACCACCCAAATTGATGGTAACAGTATCTTCGGTTGTAAGGGGCTTGATTTGTTCATATTGCTCCCAATTTCTTTGGATTTCAGCGGGGTCATCGCTTGAATCGTCAGAATCGCTGCTGTCAATATCTACATCATCAGGCTAGACCGTACTAACTCCCTCACAAGTCGCAAGATTATTCCTAAAACATAAGGTAAATTGATCAGAAAAACAAAATGGGATATGGATTTTTTCATTGTCTTCTTCCACTTAAGACATTTTTGTTGAAGGAATTGTGGAACGTCTTTGATTTTCAAAAAAAAGTTTTAAAAAACGAGGAAGCATGAGATAGCCCAGGCCTCAGAATACTTTCCTTTTCGTGGCTGGATATCAACGGGCCGGTTTGGTATACTACCTCATGCCCTCAAAACATTATTTATTTACAATACACGGATTTACAACCTCAAAAGAGGGTGAATTCAAAAAGACATTTCTTCCAGCAGAAATGACTACAAAAAACAAAACACAAGGATAGCCCCTTTTCCAGGGATTCATGCAGAAAGGAGAAGAGGAATTCTACTCAAGCGGGCTTGCGCCCATTCCCTCCACCGGTCCTTCATCTATTGCGCCGACGAAGAAATCTTCGAAATCATCGTTCCAGGAATCTAGCTCATCGGCTCTTCTCTTCACTGGTGTCAGCTTTTCCATGTCGTCCCATTCGCTAGGAATGCTGTTCTGCTGGTTTTCATAAAAACTTGATGGCATCGGGTAGTCAACGTAATAATCGAACTTACCACTGGGCTGGCCCAGGGTATCCATAATTTTCTTTCCCTTGTGTACCTTATCAGAAAGCTCAGGGGCAGTGTCACGAAGGCTAGGTACCACCAAGAGGTCATCTTCACCATGACATAACCATGGGGCACGAAAAGTGAAAGCCCTAGCATCCAGTAGGTCTTGAATTCTATTCTTCAGAGCGTCACAATCATCCAGCGAGTGCCCGACCTCTCCTGAGTGAAAGTCACAAGATCTGGAGGGATCATAGTTAATGAAGTATTCAGGAGTAGGGTGTTTTGGCTTCCTTGTGATCAGCCCCTTTTGCAAAAGGATAGAGAATATCACATCCATGAATTTGGGAACCGGCGAGTATCGTCGTACATTGCCCTGCCACTGTAGGAGTTGGACATCTCGCCAAGTCGTGTCGGGAAAGGCTCCCGATGGCGGGTTTTCTTCGGGACGATTTACTTGGGTCACCTGCTCCTGATCGGGGAACGGCAGCAACACACCCGAGATTTGGCCGATAGTATCCATTAACGACGCAAGCAATTCTCGTAGCTCGCCTAACTGACACTGCAATCGTGTAAGCAAATCAAGCGGGTTCGTACTTATCTGAGAGGCCGAGTCGTCTTGTATGGCTCCTATAAAGATGTCGTCAAATAGGGTGACCACATTATCCAGCGTTTCTTCTCGTCCACAATCTTCCTCAATTGGTAGCTTGTCTGGGTTCCGATGTCGGTCAACAGCAACATTTACGGGAAGCATCGAAAAGCTCGGCTGACTTGAAGATTCGGCAGGATGCTTAAACCCCTCTCCTGATTGTCCTGAGAGGTTAAGATAAATTTTTTCATCCTGCAGTAATTTAGCAGGTGGCGGGAAAGTTTCCTCGATATGGGGAAGTGGCAAACCGACTTGACCCGCTATATGCCCCTTGTTGGCTGATGGGTTTCCTCTGCGATACCCTAGACCAGCAGTACGGTGATTCTTGGCAGCCTGAATAGGCTCTCGAATGCCCCAGCCTCCTCTGCCGAGTCCTTGACCTGGGGTGAAGCCATTTCCAACCATAACTTTCCCTACCATGACCAAGGCTTTTGACATATCGGGGACAAGAGGAGCAGTTCCTCGATATCCATGCACAGTCGAAACGAGCTCGATGGACTGATAGCTAGATTCGACTTTGCCGCTTGGTTCGACATACGGGATGGCGGTTTCTTGGTAGATCCGATGGTCTTCCTCTCCAAGGACCGTGATCAGTCTCCCTTGGGCCACAAACTTTACGCTTTGGTGAAGGCTTGAAGGTATAGCTCCGGCAGAGTGAATCCAGGGACGGCCCAACAGAAAGCTAAAGGCAGTGGGGGATGTCCATCACTTGAAACAGGATGCTGAATACTGTTGGGCCAATTTGGACATCGAGGTCGATCTCACCCACAGTGTCTTTCTTCATTCCGTCGAAAGATCGGACGGATGTTTTGGAGGCACGGAGCTTAGATGTGTCCACATTAAGACGGCGCAAGGTTGCCAGCGGGTAGATATTCAGTGCAGACCCATTGTCTATTAGAACTCGAGCTACGTGGGAGTTTCTACATTTGACGGAAATGTAGAGGCCTTTAGTATGTCCCCTTCCTTCAGCGGGAAATTCATCTTCCGAGAATGTTATCTGATCCTTCAAAAGGATAGACCCCACAAATGCTTCTAGTTTGTCATGCTCGATTGTCTCTGGTACGTTTACTTCGCTGAGTACCTTCATCAGACCTTTCTGATGCTTTACGGACATTTGGAGGAGCTCTAATAAGGAAATCTGAGCGGGCAACTTACGTAGCTGATCTACCACATTATATTCACTGGCTTTGACGATGGCCAGGAATTCTTTGGCTTCTTCGTCGGTAACAGGCTTCGGAGGCTGAGCGTCAGCTTGGGCATACGTTCGTCCTGACCTGGTGATTAGGTCCACATCCAATTCGTAGGACCATGGGATCGCTTTGTCATTCTCGTACCGGTAGGGCTGAGGTATTTCGATCACTATATGCTCTGCGGGTAAGGGTACCTCAATCGTCAGCTCCTCCTCCTCGTCTGGGCTGTCAGACAAAGGTTCGTTCATAAGCGTGGGGATGGATTCACTTGTTTCGGTATTCAATGCTGAAAGTTCTTTGTCCCAGTCGATGATAACCTCAGAGATGGTGGCCACTATATCGGTACAGTCGGCGTACACAATCAAACCTGCTTTCGCCATGCTGGCAACCCTTTCTTTCATTACGGACAGGGGCAGTACTTCACCAGTAGGATAATACCCTACTCTCACTAGAGCATTATAAACATCAACAGTGCGTACCCTCTCACTCTTGATTCGACTGGCATTGAAAGTGGATATGGCATTGATTCTGTTTTCATGTTCAGGTAGCGGGTTGTTCTGTATGTTTGGCTTGGATGTCTGAAATGAAAAGGCTTTGGTGTCGAGCAAGTTTTGGATTCGGTGTTTGAGGGTATAGCAGTCATCAGTCGAATGCCCTACCTCACCCATGTGATAGTCACATTTTTTTGACGGATCATAATTCGAAAAGCTTTCTGAGTTGGGTCGTTTTGGTTCGGTAGAAAGCAGGTTTTTCTTCCGAAGTATGGCCGGGACTTGAGAAGGGGATCCGGGCGTGGAGTGAATTGTCTTTTCTTATATCGCCTCGAGGCGGCGACTTGAGGTAGGCTGCCGCTCACTTGTTCACCTGGACTGTCCCGAGGAGGATGAACGTGCCTGGGTATATGCAATGTTTCCATCCGTCAGGGGCTCCTTCTCTTTTCGTGTGTGGAGTCTCTTACTTGTGGAAGCGGGGTCTGTGAACCATCCGTCACGCAGTCCCATTTCAATTCGTTCACCCACAGGGACGAGACGATTAAGGGATTCAGCAGTGGCGCTAACCAGGCGATGTCTGTATTCGTATGGAAGCGACTTTATGAACAACTTCACTTATTCATGATCAATGAGTTGTGGGGTAACCTGGGCGGCCAAGTTCCTCCATCTGGTGGCATACTCCTTGAATGACTCGCTCTTCTTCTTTTCCGTGCGTTCCAGATCGTCACGAGTGAAGGTGACGTCAAGGTTGAACTGATATTGCTTGAGGAATGCATCAGCGGCATCATCCCAAGACTTAAAAGCATCCACATCTTTCGACATATACCATGTCAAGGCTGGCCCCGTTAAACTCGCTTGAAAGGTCTGAATCATGAGGGGTTCATTGTCAACGTACTGGGTCATCCGCACATGATACATGTGCAAATGATGTATGGGGCATGAGGTACCATCATACTTCTCGAATTCCGGCATCTTGAATTTTTCTGGTACTTTGACCCGTTTGTATATGGACAGGTCAAGTGGAACGGCATGTTGCGGGCCTTGTAGCTGTTTCAGCACCTCCTCGACCTTTGCAAGGCGTTTGTCCTATTCCGTCACTGGTACAGCTTCGAGTTCAGGCTTCCTGATAGCAAGGGGAAGCGGATCGTCCTCCAGCAGGGGCATTTTACTGTCACTGGCAGAGGCTTTGTCTTTTCCAGTAGACGGTGGTGCTAACACTACCTCAACTGCTGCAGGCGTAGGTGTGAGCTTGCCATGAATGGATTCCACCTGTTTTGTGAGATTTTGGATCGCATTGAGGACCATTTTCATCTCATCTTCCATGTTATTGAGACGGACATTTTCTTCGGCCATTTTTTTAACTACCTGTGAAAACACGTATATGAATGAGTATAATGCCCAATAAAGAATCATTCTATGACTTAGTCATATTATTATTGCATAATTTACTTATTTGGAAAGAAAAAAAGAGAGAAAAAAAGTTTTTATTTATATATCATTACAGGTGGCGTCCCCGGGGTTCGAACCCCGGTCGCCTCGGACCCTGAGGCTACATCCTCGGATACCACTGGGCCGAAGGCCGCGGTGGTGTCAGTAAGGGGTAAAAAAAATTATTTAAAGTATAAAAAGCGGCCCGAGTTATATTAACATTTGTACAACCCATAAACATTTTTACAGGAGATAACCAAAACCCCTAAACATAAATACAGGGAAATATAAAAGACAGGGCTTTTAACAAAAAGATGCCCTTTCCCGAATGCTCATTCTATAAACGATGGGGAAGCTACAGTCTCTCGGAGCCATTTATTTTCACGGACAAGCTCCGCAATAAGCGTATCCTTCGTCCCCACGGTCCTTTCGAGCTGGTCGATCTGTGTTTGGCGACTGGGCTTGTTGGGTACATCCGGGACTTTTGGCTGTAGCTCTGCCGGGATTTTGTGATGTATGATGTAGAATAAAGAGGCATGGTGGACTTTTTCTTGCCCTTTCAATAGTTTAGGCACAAGAATGTTCTCAGGTTGACATTCAGTCCATCTTCTCTGGATGACACCAATTTCGTCAGCGTAATTGTAATTTGAGCGAGTGAATCGGGTTCGAAGCAAATCTGTCGTGAGAGGTGGCGGGATCTCCTGGAGGGCCCTGTACTGGCAAGCTACCCGGTAGGGGTAGTATGAAGTGATGCCAGACAAACCGAGCAAAGGGATAGGGTTGTGAAACCGATGAGCATACCGAACCTGACCCTCATGGAACCATTTAGCATGCCATAAGAAAGCCTCGGGATCGGGGTCTTTCAAAAAATCTACCCAGGTAGAGTAATCCTTATGAGGGGAATTATTTTTTAAAACCTCGAACCTTTGAATCGGGTGCATGAAGTCATCGACTTCAAAAAGCTGCATGAGATGCCCAAACCCTCTCAAATGAGATAAAAACCATATTTGCAAAATCTCTGGGGCGGCCCGCATAATTTTATCATCATTTTGTTTAAAACGGTTCAGAGACAAAAATGTTTCTGCTAGAACTGAATTAACGTAACCCAAGCCGGTGCAAATTTGTTTGGCCACATACACAATTGAAGGGTTTATTGAATTTCTGCGATGGGGGAAAATGACACACCCAACAAAAGCAAGGATAAAAATTTTAGCTTTTTGGCTCATGGGTTGACTTTCAAAACGCTCATTTAGGAAAAACCAGGGGCAGGCATTGCAATGGACTTTGACAACTCTTTTCACGGTATTGCTATCGGTTCGAAAAAACTGGGATAATTCGGATAGAGGGGACACACCCAAAAGTGGTTTGATGAGTTCAGATCCCAAAGGCTTTCCAATGACAACGCTGTACTCCTCCAGGGTCGGGGACATCTCAAACTTACCGAATATGAAAGTGGATGTTTGTGGGCACCAGAAATGTGCTAATGCTTGCATCATGCCAGAATGGATGTTGATTTTGAGCAAGGGGAGTAGGCGACCAATTCTTGCTTTAACATACTGTTGGCCATTTTGATCGAGTCGGTCCCATCATGCCAGAAACTCTTTTTTAGGAGTGGGGACAAATTGGACATCAGCTCTTCCCATTGTGTATAGAATGCAATCAACGGGTGGCCTAAAAAAAACAAATCAAATGAATAAGTACGTTGGATAATAAAATGAAAAGGGACAGAATATACCTTTCTTTGAACCATGGCAATCACAACGACATACACATGAGGAGTGAGGTTCGATTTCTATCTAGACTGGCTCAGCAAAATGAAATTAAAAGGGTGCCTGACCGTCGTAGCCTCGCGTTGGTGTCAAGTCCTTTTAACCTCGGCCAAATCGAAAGAAATATCTTATAGTCACGCGAATAGCGGCTAAAGATATTTCTTTACGATTTTTTTTAGAAATAAATTTCGGGGAAAAGAAAGGCAACCTCTACATCGCGGGCTCGCGTTCGAGGTCGTATCTTTCTTAACACCATCCTAAAATGCCCTATCGCGGCCTAGGTCCGGCAGCGTGGTTGTGTGTGCAATCAGTGTAGTGCTAAATCATTAAAGCATGCACAACAATTTATAAACAATCAATTTGAACCTGCAAACACAAATAACACCTTAATGTCAGGATCATACCTGGAGTCCTTCCTGCCAAACAAAAATCATTTTGAACAGGAAAATTTTTTGCCTAAGTCCACTTTAAAAAAATGCAAGTCCCCAGTGGAGTCGCCAGTCTATCGCGACCGAACTCCCAAGCCCTTTTTAAACAGCATGGCGAAAAAGGGGGGCTCGCCTGGTACGTGCTAAGTCTAGGTTCGGAACTTAACTCGGGCTCTCCCAAGCCCATACCATATCGCGACTTAGGGTTTAAGTTTTTAACATGCAAGTGGTTTATATCAAGGAGTCGCCACTAATCGATTTGGGGTGGGTCGATTAGAAACCCAAATAGGGTGATGGGAGAATCACCCTATTCCTACGAACCAGAGATTAAATGAGTTCGGGGACTTGGTTACACTAGTTGGATAACTAATGCCCTTTCGGTACCATTTTACCCTGTTCATTTCTAAAAACATTTGTCAGGCAATTTGGATTGATTTTAGGACCTTTCTCCTAACATGTGAGGTGATCAAGCGAGTGCATAATCAGAAACGATCAGCAGTCAGAAACACAACAATTCATACAGCCTAAGGTTCTAACCTTAACTAAGTCAGATGACATTCAAAACACAACTCATGCGATTGTATTAAAAAATGCATAATAATACAGCGATAATAAAAATAACATGCAAAATATTACCGTGCAATCTCAGGATTGTCTAATTTAAACAAGACAAAAATATGCATAATAATACTACAATAAATTAAACATTTAGAATATATCACACAAATTTTTAAAAAAATTATTTTTTTTAAGGAAAAAAAAATAATACGGAAAAAGAGAAAAAAAAAAATTCTAAATTTTTTTTTTAAAATTTTGTTTAAAAAAATTTTAAAAATAATAATAAAATAATGAAAACGGGTCGGGTCGCGGATCCGGATCGGGTCGAAACCGACCCGGGTCAATGGATCCGACCCGGGCGTTGACCCGGGTCAATGGATCCGACCCGGGCGTTGACCCGGGTCGGATCAGCTGATCCGGGTCAGACGGAACCGACCCGGGTCAACGGACCCGACCCAGGGCGTTGACCCGGGTCGGGTCAGTTGATCCGGGTCGGAGCCGACCCAGGTCAACAGACCCGACCCAGGACGTTGACCCGGGTCGGGTCGGTTGATCCAGGTCGGGTCACCCCGCGTGTACAAACACGCGGGGACGCCGGCGGAGCCAAAATTGGCCTTCCGCCGGCCGACCCAGACCGGCACCGCCCCCAAATCGGCTTCTAAGAACATCGCCAAGCCTCGCCGTCCACCTGGGTCGCCGTTCGACCGCCGGTCGCCGGCCGGCGGTCGAATTAAAAACCGGCCTCTTTGAGGCATTTTGTCGAACACCGGGCGTGCGCAACCAAAAACAGGAGATTCCGACCTGTTTCGAGGCTCCGCAGTCCTCAAGAAACCTGTTCTTACCTTTAGCGACGACACACGGACGGCGGGGGACGGCGGTATGGGCCGGGACTCGTGCGAAACGGCCTGCGCGGGTCCCGGCCAAACCGGGAGCAAAAACAGGGGAGAACAGAGTAGTTCGGGCCGGGGGACGACTCACCGGTCGACGGCGCGTCTGGGAGGCTTCCGACTGGTCAGGGGGCGACGGCGACGCTGCTGGTTCTCGCTCGTACTCCGGCGTGATCTCAGTACGCTCTAAACTCACTCTTTCTCTCTCTTTTCTCTCTCTGTCTTTCAAAAACGGCCGACCGGGGCTGCTTCCGGGGGTTGCCGGTCGACTTGCTGGTGACGACGAGGCCGGCTAGGACCTGCAAGACACTCCGAGGCTCCTCTCTCTTCTCGGTTTCTCTCTGATTCTCTCCGGGTCTCTCTCGGACTCTCTGTTTTCTCTCGGTTTCTCTCTCTGCTCAAACCGACCGAGAAAGACCGCCCCCCTCTCTCTCTCTCTCTCTGGCCTGTATAGGCCGACGACCACGCTCACTCTCTGCTCCGTTGTGTCTGCTGACGACGGCCTGCACCGGCCTACGCCCCTTGAAGACTTTTATGGCCATTTAGGCCGGTGCAGGGGCTGCTCTGACACGCGGAAAACAGGAGGGAGAAGGAGCGAGAGAGATGGCCATTGGCGTGTTTCTTCGGCTTCCTCTGACCGAATGGGGACAGCGCGGGGCTTCTCCGCCGCTCGTCGCTCTGCGTCAGCGGCAGAAGAGAACAGGGGAGAGAAAAGGACCGCTCGGCGCAGGGGAAGAAGGAAGAGAGAAGAGGGGCCGGGCCCACCGCGTAGGGGAAAGAAGAAGGAAAAAAAAAAGCGGCTGGGCCCGTGAGGGGGGGAAAGAAAAGGAAAAGAAAGAAGAGTGGGCCGGGGCCAATGCGGGAAAAAGAAAAGGAAAAAGAAAAGGGCCGGGTCGGCCCGGCCCCAACCCGGCCCAACTCGATTTTTTTTTTTTAAATTTTGAATTTGAATATTTTTTAAATTTTTTTTAAAACATTCTAATAAACCCTATTAATGCAAATGTGCCTAATTTCTATATGCAATGCATTTAAATAGAAATATTTTTTTGTTTTAGGAATTAAAGAAATTTAACTCCTAAATTTTGTGTAATTAATTTTTGGGCAAATTAAAATAGGTGTCAACATGCGCCATACTCGACTTCCGACTTAGCACATCCGCCACTCGATTAGCCTTTCCAGGGTGATACAAGATGTCGCAATCATAGTCCTTGAGGAGTTCCATCCAACGACGCTGCCTCATATTCAACTCCTTCTATGAAAACAGATACTTGAGGCTCTAACGATCCATGTAAATCTGGAACTTTTCCCCGCACAAGTAATGCCTCCAAATCTTAAGGGCGAAGATGATCGCAGCCAATTCCAAATCATGAGTCGGGTAATTCACTTCGTGCGGTCTCAACTGACGTGACGCATACGCAAGCACCCTTCCATATTGAATCAATACACATCCAAGTCCTCTCAACAATGCATCACTGTAGACCTCAAATCCTCCTTGCCCAGACGGAATAGTCAACACCGGGGCAGTCGTCAACCTAAGTTTTAGCTCCTGAAAGCTCTTCTCACACTTATTGTCCCATTCAAACTTCGTTTCTTTCTTGAGTAACCGTGTCAACGGCATGGCTATTGACGAGAATCCCTCTACAAAACGCCTATAATATCCTGCCGAACCTAGGAAACTCCGAATCTCTGTTACTTACGTCGGTCTTGACCACTTAGTCACTGCCTCAATTTTAGTCGAGTCTACTGAAATTCCATCTCCAGAAATTATATGTCCAAGAAACGCCACTCGGTTGAGCCAGAACTCGCACTTACTGAACTTGGCGTAGAGTGCGTGCTCTCTTAAGGTCTGTAGTACTTCACTTAAATACGCCTCATGCTCTTCTGGGCTCTTCGAGTATACCAATATATCATCGATGAAGACTATAACAAACCGATCCAAGAACTCCTTAAATACCCGATTCATTAAATCCATAAAGGCAGCGGGGCATTAGTCAAACCGAAAGGCATCACTGTGAACTCGTAATGCCCATATCTCGTCCAAAAGGCCGTCTTAGGTATATCTTCTTTCCTAATCCTCAACTGATGATACCCCGTCTGCAGATCGATCTTAGAAAATACTGAAGCTCCTTGTAACTGATCGAACATGTCATCAATCCTCGGCAGTGGGTACTTATTCTTGACAGTCACTTGGTTCAACTGCCGATAGTCAATACACAACTTCAAAGTTCCATCCTTCTTCCTTACAAACAACACCGGCCCTCCCCATGGAGACGCACTTGGGCGGATAAAACCCTTGTCCAGCAACTCTTGCATCTGGACCTTTAACTCCTTCAGTTCTGACAGAGACATCCGATAAGGCGCCTTCGAGATTGGCTCATATCCTAGGGCCAACTCGATTACGAATTTCACTTCTCTTTCTGGTGGCAAACCCGGCAATTCCTGAGGAAAGACTTCGGGAAAATTGCACAACACGAATATGTCCTCTAATCTCGGCTCCACAACCGTCGGATCCACGACGTTTACCAAATACCCTTCACACCCCTCATCCAACAACTTGGTTACCTCAAGGGAAGAAATCCAAGGGATCGAGGTTCCTCCTCGGTTTCCCATAAACTCGAATCTAGGATGTCCAATCGGGTTGAATTGGATCACCCTACTACTACAGTCCATCACTGCTTTTTGCTTAATGTCGCGCCACACTCTCGCGTGCTAGAATGGAGGTATTTTTCCATGCGGGCCTCTCCCAGACCATACCTCACGTGACAACGGGGTTTATTTGATCTAAATTTAAACTTGAAGTCGCCACTAGTCATTTACGGTAGGTTGACTAGAAACCTAATTGAGGTACGGGAGAAGTACCGCAATCCTATGAACCAGAGATTCTGAATAAGAGACTTGGTTACGTTAACGATCCCAAATCGAGACCATTAACGCCCTTTCGGTACCTAAGAACGATATGGCTTGTCTAACGTGTCACACGGATCCCTAAGGTCAATTCACTAATCTAATCATGGACAACCAATTAAGCACCCAAGAATTAAATGCACATCCAATGGCAAATCAATCATAGCAACCCTAATTTGGCCACTAAAAATGAAAGTCAAGCAAAACACCTAAACCCTAATGAAGCTCTAATAGCTTGTTCATTTCATGATTTACACATTTTAGGGGTTTTACATTTAAATTTGGAATTTTCCAAAAATGCCACTTAAGCATTTTGGAAAATTCAAATTTCACTTTTTATGACTGGCCACGATGATTTTGGACCTTTCTGTGAATTTTTAAATTTTTTTCATTTTTTGATTTTTTTTAAATGCCATTTGGGCACTTCTAAAAATTCAAATTTCACTTTTTATGACTGACCACAATGATTTTGGACCTTTCTGTGAATTTTCAAATTTTTTGATTTTTTTTTTCGGAAAATCTTTTAAACCGAGAACTGATTTTTATGATTTTCTGGAAATTTTTGTGAATTTTTGAATTTTTTATTGATTTTCCAAAATTTCCAAAATTTTTATTGATATTCCGAATTTTCATGATTTTTATGAATTTTTTGAAAATTTTTATATTTTCTGAATTTTCTGTAATTTTTTGAATTTTTTGTAAATTTTTTGATTTTCCAAAAAAAATCTAATTTTTTTAATGATTTTTTTCCCTTTTTTTATTTTTGATTTTTGTATTTTTGTATTATTTTTATTATTTGTTTGAATTTTCCCGCCGGGGTGGTGAATTGGACCGGACCGGCTTAACCCGGTTTGGCCTGAGCGAACCGGGTGTCGCGGCGCCGGCGCCGGTTTTCTTCTCCGGCGGGCACGGCAAGCCAAAACGGCGCCGTTTTTGGCCTTCTTCATTGGGGCATTTTTACAAACACTTAGTGTGCACTATCCTATGTTTCCAGTTTTCAAGATTGCGACTTTGGGCTCACCGTCGGCGACTTTCCGGCGACTATTCCGCCGTTCCACTTGCACCCTCACCAAGTCCACATGTCCTATTATCGGCAAAAGGACACTATAAGTGCCATAACTTGTGTACGGCGCTCACTTTGGTGCCATAACTTTTTTTTGGATCACTTTGGTGTCAAGTCGGATGAAAAACGATCACTTAAGTGTCATAACTTTTTTTTGGATCACTTTAGGGCTAAAATTTTTGAAAAACGATCACTTAAGTGCTAAAATTTTTTAAAAACGAACATTTAAGTGCTAAAATTTTTGAAAAACGATCACTTAAGTGCCAATCTCCGGCGAGACTCCGGCGAGCCACGTCAGCTTCAAAAATTAATTAAAAAAATGCCACGTCAAATTTCCGGCGGAAAATTGTGTACGGCACCGGAGTTGACACTTAAGTGATCGTTTTTCAAAAATTTTAGCACTTAAGTGATCGTTTTTCAAAAATTTTAGCACTAAAGTGATCCAAAAAAAAGTTATGGCACTAAAGTGAGCGCCGTACACAAGTTATGGCACTTGTAGTGTTCTTTTGCCTCCTATTATCAATCTAGCCTAGTTAGGTCGCCGCCAGACCTTCACCAGCCGACGAAAAATCGGTCCAAAAACTCTAACTTCCACCGGCTAAATTTTCATTTTCCAGAGCTTAAATGGATATCCTACTCGTCCTAGCCGTCTAAATCGGTTCCTATCACTAGCAAACATCAAACAAAGGTCCAGGAACACTAACCTGAATGGCCTAAGGCCATGGCAATGCTCCGGCGGGATCACCGGAGCTCCGACAAGGAGGTTTTATACACGGCCGACTTGGTTTAAGTGTTTTTGATGCCCAAAATGCAATGAAACCACATCAAAAATGATTAGAAACTAATAATAAGCATCAAAATACCAAGATTCGACAATAAAATCACTCAAACATGCACATTGAAGACAAAACCAAATTCTGGAAATTTTTGACAAAACTGATCGAGAACGATTTTTACCTGGCTCGTTCGACGATCAAACAAAATTGTTGAACTGATCGGCGCCCCGAGGATCGTTCCCTATCACGTGTTCTTCACCCTGGTGGCCTCGGTCTCACCGGAATAGGTCCGAATCGGTCGGACGACGATCGGTTTCAGGCGTTCCTGATCAGACTTTTCGGCTAGAACGGCGAGGGGAGGTCACTGCCAACTCGCGATTCACCGGCATCCCGCTGTCTAGGGCGACGCCGAACACTCGCGGGGGGACCTTTGACCCTTCCTCTCTGGTTCTCTCTCTTCGGTTTCGCTCTATTCTCTCTCCTTTCTCTCTTCGGAATTTCGTTGAACACCTCTTCTTCTTCCTCTTCAGTTTTCTTCATTTTTGTTAATTGATTTCGCGCTCAAAATCCGTTGAAACCGAACTCCAATCGGTTTGGGTTGTTAACCGGTGTCAGCTCATCATTATCCAGCTGGAAAAACTAATTAAAACGTGCTAATTTGATCGGGGTGAGTCAATGAAGTTGCTGGTCTGAGTTTTTTTTTTTTTTGGGTTTTCGTGTGTTGGGCAATCCGGGGTGGGAAGATGAACTGTTCGGGTCTGGTCGGGTCGGGTTGACTCGCCCGACCCGGCAGTTCCGATTTTGATCAAATATCCAAATTGGACTCAATTTCAACTGATTTTTTCAAATTAAACCCCAAAATTGGATTTCCCATCATATTCTGAACCCAAAGATATAATTTTCCCCAATTTATATTATAATTGTGCCCAAGATTTTCCAAATTTCATATCCGAGTTATTCGGATTTTTCTCAATTCGACATCCTAATGACTTGATTAGGCAAAACCGATGCCAAAATTGAATTACCCAGGTCTGATTAACCCTAGAAATGATGGTCTCACATTTCAATAATTTCATTTTGGGCACGATTCCCAATTTGGGTTCAAAATTCTTAATTTTCAATCAAATTTTGGAGATTTTTTTATTTTAAATCAAATTGTGCAATTGGACTGACCATTATGCAATTCAAGGTCCCAGAATCAATTGTTGTGAAGACATTATGACTCAAAATGTCTAGAAAAAAATTTAATTTCATTTTTGGTTCAATTCGAGTTTAATTTTGCCCAATTTTGGGAAAAACATATACCCGATTGAGATTTTCTAAAATTAATAGTGTATTTATGAAATTGGATTTAAAAGAGGACTAATGACTATTTTTATGGAATTTTATGAATCCATTTGCTATTTTTCTTGATTTTTTTGCTTATTTTGACTAAAAGAAATTAGCAAAAATGCAGAAAAATGTTAAAAAATTATTTTTTGTTTAGAAATAGGTTTCTAGACTTGGTCAAGATCCCTAGACCTAATTCTGAAATTTTTGAAAATATAACAAAAATGAGCTAAAAATTAGGTGTCAACAGCTGCCCCTCTTTAAGATTAAGCTTGTTAGAAGTTAATCTCAAAGACAATGTGACACCTGAATTTTTAGTCGAGTCACTAAACAAGATGGAAATCTCACAACAATTGATTAGGGTCTTGCTTTTGAAATTCATGATCTAATTCAAAGGTTCTCTTTTTAGAATATATTTTGAAAGGTTTTTAATGATTGAGAGAGAGAAACTTACTTATTTGTGAGAGTTTCTTTATTGCTCATCCAAGGGCGTGAATTGATGGTAGTGATGATTATGATTATTATTCTGATTTCGCGGTTTAAGGACGAACTCACGAACCATGAACGCCCGCAGCTCTTCGCATGAAGACTTGAATTTGCCTAGTGGTTCCTCACCAGTAGGACTTTGGATTTGCCTAGTGACTCCTCGCCAAATAGGACTTTGAAATTGCCTAATGGCTCCTCGCCAAATAGGACTCGAAATTGCCTAGTGGCTCCTCGCCATATAGGATTTGAAATTGCCTAGTAGCTCCTTGCCAAATAGGACTTGTGTAATAGTCTTCTGAAGCTACGGTTTGTGATCACTTACGGAGGGTCAATTCTCCGAGACTACAAATCCGCGATCACTCAGAAGAACTATAACGAGGCCATGCTTTAGGCCTAAAAAGTCATCCAAAGCTACAGGTTGCGAACACTCGGAGGGTGATGGCTCCGAAGCTACAAACCTGCGAACACTTGGCAAGGCCATAAAAATCACCATGAATAGGCCATTCTATGAGCCAAAAAAAATCATCCAAATCTACAAGTCGCGAATACTCAGAAGGTGATAGCTCCGAAGCTACAACTTGCGAACACTTGGCAAGACTATAAAAATCACCATATTCAAAGCTGCAAAATCGCGATCACTCATGATAATCATCACTCAAAGGCTACGAAGTGCACTTTGCTTTAGAATATCTGTTTTGCCTAGTGGCTCTTCGCCAAGTAGACTTGAAATTGCCTAGTGGCTCCTCGCCAAATAGGACTTTGGAAAGACTTCAAACAATGAATGTCTTAACTGTGACTTTTGTGATTTTGAGGTTTCACTAACCTTTGTATGGTTTTTTAGTTGACCAAAAACTATTTTGGAAAGTAATTTTGAAATTGATCAAAACTGTTTGAAATGTGGTTTTTTCTTTAGCTTACCACAAACTGTTTGTGTAACATCCTGAATTTCGACCCATTTCCGAGATCAATGAGATTGATATTATTCTCATTAAATTTTAGTGAGTCTCGCTCGGAACGGCTCCTTCACGGGATACTGACCAATAAGGAATGGCTGATTAGGAAAACGGTACGTGGACCAGGGACCCGATCGCGAATTAGGCACCGATTTCGAGAAACGATGAGGAAATATTTTGAGCCAATATAGGCCATCCTAGGGAGGTGACAGATTTAGTTTGGCCAGTCACGTACGATCGGAACGCGGGTGATTCCGCACGACCGAGAGTACGCGTGGCGAACAAATCCCGAACCTAAATCGAACGATCGCGACCTCCGGAACTAGCGATAATTCCTCGCGTTCTCTCGGTAATCGAGACCGTCACGACTCGAGTAACCATAAGTCGATACGCGTAACCCCCTAAACAGCCGCCCGTTAGTGAGAGACCCTAAAATTGTAATTGAGCAATTTTGATCGCGAAATTTGATCCGGACTTGAATGTCAATTTTCGTGGGTGTATGCGACTATTTTGCAAGGACGACGTCATTTTTTAGTGGCCAATGATGTTTGGGGTCGGTACGGTCGAAAAATAGAAATTCGGACCGGGACCAGAAAATTACGATTTTGCCCCTAGGCCTAATTTTGGTATTCCGAATTTTGAGAATATTTATTAGAAATCATTTTGGAGGAGTTAAATGGATAATTATCAGCCCAAAACATGTTGGACAAGAATGCCCCTCAATTATTGGGTTTAGGTTAATATGGACCAAGTGGGAGAGGGATAGTTTGGGAATAGAGAAAAGTTGGTCAACCTTGGACCAATTATTAAATTGTTTCTCTCCTCTCTCTCCCTTCATTCAGCCATTTCCCCTTCTCCTCTCCCCCTCACCGAAAGCCCCTCCTCCTCTCCTCTCTCTCCCTAGCCGAATCACTCTTCTCCCTCTCTCTCGGTCGTGAGTCGCCGATCACGGCCGAAGCACCGCCGCGGGAGAAGCAAGCCGCCGCCGCCGTGAGCCGCCGCTTGGACCGCCCGTTCCCCGTCGTTTCAGCTGTGTTTGGAGCCTAGAATTAGGTGAGTAAACTATCCCTAAACCCTAATTAGGCTTTTAAGCATTTCTAGATGGGGTAGGGATGGATTATAGGAGAGATTGATCCCTTGTTGTGTTCATGGATGTTCATGTGGCTATTGGATGATAGTTTGGACATGGTGGAAAGAGTTTTGGCGGTTGAAATTCGGTAGAAATCAATTAGGGTTTGAATCCTTGAGGCTTGGTGGGATTCTCGGATTCGTGACTACTGTACCCATCCGATTTGCTATTTTTGTGGAGAATTTTGTGTGTCGAATTTGAGGAAGCTTTCTTCATGAAAGTTGTCTCCTACATCCTGAGGTATAACATATTTTAAACTTGGAATTTTGGGAGATCATTTGAAGCCATTCGTAGGTCCATCTGTGGACCGTCTGAAGTCTGCCGAAAATACTGTTCACGCGACCTTTCTATCTGTCCGAATTTTTATAAAATTTTTTAGACCTATTTTCAATAAAATTCCTTCACAAAAGTTGTTGGTGACTTTCTTTTCTATGACATATAAAAATTTCAAAGCTTTTCAAGGTGATTTGTATGTTGAAAGAAATATATTTTGAGGACAAAACAGTCCATTAGAGCGAACTGATTTTGGTCTGATTTTGAGGGACAAAAAGGCATGGTTATGGATTGAACTAGATTTCGTGTTCTTCATAAGAAATTTTCATCAAGATATTTTTTATGATATATCCAAAATTCATAATTTTTAGAGTTCATTTACTATTTATTTTGATGGGATTTCGGTCACTGTGTAAACTGCCCAGATTTAC
This sequence comes from Syzygium oleosum, assembly GCF_021117445.2. Lineage (NCBI taxonomy): Eukaryota > Viridiplantae > Streptophyta > Magnoliopsida > Myrtales > Myrtaceae > Syzygium > Syzygium oleosum. The sequence continues at coordinate 94,342 of NW_026607500.1, read as the reverse complement.
CCTGATTCTATGGGTGTTCATTTTTATGAGCGGAGTGGAAAAATGGCTGAGAATGTGCTGATTTGTGGCTGTCTATGCCAGGAGTTAATTAGACTAAGATCAGACGATTTGGGGTTTAATTATGAATGTTTGGAAATGTCTCGAATTGTCTAATTAGTGGCTGATTGGGAATAATTTGGGAAGCCTAAAGAGGTTTTTAATGATGATTTTGTGGTCTGGTTGGATTTGATTAGTGGCTGTCCCGATCGGTTTAATTTTAGCCTAAGTCCAAATTGTTTAGGGTTTATATGTGAAATCCCTAAGGTGCCATGATTGATTGATTGGTGGTTGATTGGTGCCCTTTTTGTACTCCATTATATGATGCCATGCCGCGTGGTAGTGTGACCGATTAATGCGGTGTGTGATTGGCCATTGATTTGGCGTGAATTATGGTGCCCAAGAGTGTGAATTATGTGTTGGACTATGTGGAATAGTATGCTCATATGAATTAGTGATTTATTGATGTGCCAGTGTTGTAATTATATGCTCATGTGATTTACATCAATTGCCCGAGTGCGGGAATTGCATGGCCACGCATTTCGTATGCTGAGAATGAGCATGAGACGAAATTGTGCAAGTATGCGTGCCTGGCATGAGCATGTGATCACCCTTAATTGCCCAATGCATTTTACGCTGGGTTCAGATAAAAATTGGGTGTGTACCGTGTGATCACTTAAGGCCCGATGCGTTTCGACGCGGGGTCGATGCCGTCCTGATGCGTTTACGCGGGACGATGCCCAGTTCGTCCGGAAGACGGTGTTAGTCCGTAAGGAGATCGGTGTTGCGCCTGATATGTTTTACGCGGGCTAGAGACACTGGGCCATATGAGCTTCGACGCGGGCCGCGGAGTGTTGTGGGCCTTCGGGTCGGTTTATCAATTATTGGCCTTCGGGTCGTGGCCTACGGGTCGATTTATAATTGAAAATGAGCCGTATGCCAGAGTGCATTGTTTAAGGCAATTCATAAACATGGCAAGTGTGTGTCGGAGTGTATTGGCCATTGTGCGTATCGGTGATTCGTATGTGAGACAGGCATTAATGAGCATGAACATGCGTATGGCGTACGTGTGACCAGTGTGTTCGCGTATGTGCCGTGAATATTATTATAAAATGCCTAACCTGCAGGGTTGATTGTAAGCTCGATCTGGGCCCGAGGGCCTAGGTCAATTGATTGAAATTATTATGCATTGTGTGTTCGTTTGCCTGTCAGGAGGTGCATGTTAGCCTAGTTTAGGTTTAGCGGGTTTTACTCACTGAGATTTGTCTCACTGTTGTTGTTAACCCCATTTTTTAGACCCCAGCCTTGAGGATGGCAGGTGTGCCGAATCGTATTTGGGATCCTGGATCGGATAGACCGTTCGGTGGCCAATGTACCCCGATGGGAACGGGGAAAATTATATTGTAGTGGCCGTTAAACCATTTAGATTGTTGTGCTGGTGTTGTAAATGAATATTGTATATCTTTGTTATTAATGGCAGTTGTAATTATTGTTTGTATTGCTACCCCTAGTCATGATGTTTTAGTTGTGTACGGGTGTATGTTGCTTCCGCATGTACTTGGAGCTCAGAGATGTGTGTTGGGTCGGCGACGCGTCCTGGGACGTCGCACAAATTCGACCTACATTGGGATGCTCGCGCTACACGGGGTTCAGGGTGTGACATCCCCTTTTGATTTGGTATTAGAGCAAGGTCAGCTCGGTCCAATTAGGTCGAAGCCTGGAGTGATAAGGAGCGATGACCTTGGGTAGCCAATAGGGAGACCTTGTGTGCTAAGTGTACCTCCTGACTGTCTGTGTCTTGATTGATTGGTTGTATAAATTAACCCGTAAAGTGCAGGTGCGGCAGGACATAAGGTGAGTATGTGTACCTCCCTGTTTGAGGTCTTGTGTTGATTGTGCTTAGCCGCATGCTGAGTGATTGATTGTTGTTGTGCTAGCTACCTGCCTAGGACCTTAGACTGGTTTAGTTTGGTTCAGGTCTCTAATTCCTGAGTGGAATTATAGCAGGTAAGTGAGTAGTGATAGAAACCTGTAAAGTTGAGCTGGAGAGGTAGAGATGCACAGGGCCAATCAAGTCCTGAGAACCAAGCATCAATGAAACCGCAAGTAGGCAGGGTCATGAGGACTTGAGGAAATTTGGTGATCTTATGGGTAGACAAACTCAAGAGCGAGCTGCCACTAAAGTTCAGGCTGTTGAAGCCGCTGCAGTTGTTGCTATTGGTGATAATGAAAATCCTGACTGAGGTCAAGGAAATGCGAATAGATAGGAGAATTGGAAAAGATTTTTGAGGTATTGGGGTGCGTGGATGAGGAAAAATGGGATTTTAGCAGTATACCAGCTGCAAGGAAATTCAAGTGATTGGTAGAAAGCCACCAGAGGAAGAGTATTTCCTGCTAGTACCGCTCAGAATTGGGTTGTATTTGTTGAGGCCTTCAAAGGCAAGTGCTATCCTAAGAGGGCACGAGAGCGGAAGTTGGCTGAGTTTATGAAATTCCATCAAAGGTAGATGACAGTGGACCTGTATGAAGCTAAGGTTGCTAGGTTATCCAGGTTCGTCCGAAAAATAATGAAGGACCTATGGGATAAGGTCCGGAGGTTCCATGATGGATTGAAGCTGGATCTCCGTAGTCAGACGATATCGCTGAATCGGAAGGACTATAATGAGATTTATGAGCGGGCCCAGGCAATTGAATAGGAAGTGATAGAAAGGGCTACCGCTTTCGTGATTGGTGATAGAAAAGAGAGGAAAGACCTAGTGGTTCTGCCTATGTGTGATGTTAAGGTAGTGGTGGGCATGGATTGAGTAGTCAACCGAAATGCCGTGATGGATTGTTGTGACTGGATGATTCAGTTTAGTCCGACTGGACACCCTAAATTCGAGTTAGTGGGGAGTCGAGGAAGAACCTCGATCCCATGAGTTTTACCAGTAAAAGCAACTAAGTGGTTAGATGAGGCTTGTCAAGGTTGCTTAGCAAGTATGGTAGATTTGACGACAGAGGAAGTGCGGCTAGAGGACACGACAATGGTGTGCAATTTTCCGGTGTCTTTCCTCAGAAATTGCCAGGATTGCCACCAGAAAGAGGAGCAGAGTTTGTTATCGAGTTGGCCCTGGGACTGAGCCAATCTCGAAGCCGCCTTCAAAGAAGTCATTGTCGGAATTGAAAGGATTAAAGGTTCAGATGCAGGAACTGTTGGATAAAGGATTCATTCGCCCTAGTGTATTCCCATGGGGAGCGCCAGTCTTGTTAGTAAGGAAAAAGGACGAGACATTGAGGTTGTGTAACGGTTACCGACAGTTGAATCAGGAGATGATTAAGAATAAGTACCCACTGCCAAGGATCGATGATCTGTTTGACCAATTTCAAGGAGCCTCAGTGTTCTCTAAGATTGATATATGGATCGGATATCATCAGTAAGGATCAGGAAAGAGAATATTCCTGAGACCGCTTTTAGGACGCGGGATGGGCGCTATGAGTTTACAGTGATGCCCTTTGGACTATCTAATACCCTGCTGCCTTTGTGGATCTGATGAAGCGAGTATTCAAGGAGTTTCTAGACCAATTCGTCATAATGTTCCTTGACGATATATGGGCGTAGTCGAAAGGCTCGGAAGAGCGGGAAATGTATTTGAGTAAGATGCTACGGATCTTAAGAGAACACGCACTCTTCGCTAAGTCCAGTAAGTGTGAGTTTTGGGCTTAGCAAAGTAGCGTTCCTTGGACACATAATGTCGGAAAATGGAATTTCTGTGGATCTGTCAAAGATTGAGGCAGTGACTAAATGGCTAAGACCGATATCAGTGACGGAGAATTCGAGGTTTCTTAGGCTTGGCTGGTTATTATCGATGTTTTGTAGAAGGATTCTTGTCGATAGCTAGGCCATTGACACGTCTGCGTAAGAAGGAAATTAAAATTCGAGTGGGATGAAAATGTGAAAGGAGTTTTGAGGAATTGAAGCATAGGCTGATAACTGCCCCAGTATTGACTGTTCCATCCGAGTCAGGAGAATTTGAGGTTTATAGTGATGCTTCATTAAAAGGACTTGGATGTATATCGATTCAGCTCGGAAGGTTAGTTGCAAATGCGTCACGCTAGTTGAGGCTGCATGAAATGAATTATCCGACGCGTGATTTAGAGTTGGCAGCGCCGATGGATAGAACTTCGTAAGGACTTCGACTGCGACATCCTGTATCATCCCGAGAAAGCGAATCGAGTAGTGGATGCGCTAGGCTGAAAGTCGAAGTATGGCGCTTATGATGGTTAAGGAGTAGATCTTGTTGGAAAGGTTAAGAGACTCAGGGTTTGAGTTCGAGGTGAGTCTGATGTTTAATCTAATGACTGCATTGAGAATCGAATCGGAGATCCAAGCAAGGATTAAGGCGTTGCATTCTACAGACCCTGAGATTCAGAAGAGTCTAGAAATGGATGGCATTAAGAGGAAACCGGACTTCTAAGTGTCCGAGGATGAAATTCTGAAGTTTCGAGGACATTTGTGCGTGCCCGATGATTTGGAGCTTAAAAAAGAGATTTTGGTGAAAGCTCATAGGAGCAGTCATAGTATTTATCCGGGCAGCACGGAAATGTACCAGAATTTGCAGTAACACTATCGGTGGAATGATCTAAAAAGGAATGTGGCCAAGTGTTTGACGTACCAACAAGTGGCGGCACAACATTGTAAGCCCGGAAGATTATTGCGACCTTTGGGAATCCCATAATAGAAATGGGAGCATGTAAATATGATTTATGTGACGGGACTACCAAGGAGCCAAAGAGGACACGATTCTGATTGGGGTGATTGTCGCCAGCTTGACAAGGTCGGCATACTTTTGGCTGTGTGGAAGGATTTCGCATTACATTGATATACTGAGTTGTATGTGCGACAGATCGTCAGAGGGTATGAAATACCGGTAGCGATCACTTCGGACCATGATACGAGATCTACGACCAATGTTTGGAAAAGTCTGCAAGTGGCCATGGGAACAAAGTGCAGTTTAGTACGGCCTATTATCCGCAGACGGATGGCCAGTTTGAAGGGACGATCCAAATTTTAAAGGATATGCTAAGAGCATGTAGAACCCCATTGTGATGGGATGAAGTTAGTGAAAGAAGTATCACGGGCTAAAGTTGGTACAGCAAACGGTTGAAGCCATCGAGATTGTTCGGGAAAGGCTAAGGACTGCGCAAAGTCGCCAGAAAAGTTACGCCGATCGGAGACAATGACCTTTAGAATTTCAGGTTGGAGATTCTATGTTCCTCGAGGTGTCACCTATGAAAGGACTGTCCCGATTCGACAAGACAGGAAAGTTGAGTCTAAGGTATATAGACTTGTTTGAAACCTTAGAAAAGATTGGATCGTAGGCTTATGGTCTCACCTTGCCACCGAAATTGCTGCAAGTTCATGGCATCTCCCACGTATCAATGTTGAGGCGGTGCGAATTGGATCTGACCCACGTGTTGAGTCATGAAGTGATAAACGTGGACGACAGGGTGTCGTACGTGGAGAAACTAGTGTGAATTGAGGTCAGGAAGAAACAGGTTGTGAGGAAAAGATAATCCTGATGGTCAATGTTATTTGGGAGCATCTCGGGGCAGAAGGCACCACCTGGAAAAGCAAGGAAGTAATATGACGTCAGTACCCCCATTTCTTTGAGTAGACGAGTTGGATTACAAATTTCGAGGACGAAATTTTTATAAGGGGGGAAGAATTGTAACATCCTGAATTTCGACCCATTTCCGGGATCAATGAGATTGATATTATTATCATTAAATTTGAGTGAGTCTCGCCCGGAACGAATCCTTCACGGGATATTGACCAATAGGGAATGGCTAATTAGGAAAACGGTACGTGGACCAGGGACCCGATCGCGAATCGGGCACCGATTTCGAGAAACGACGAGGAAATATTTTGGGCCAATGTAGGCCGATCCTAGGGAGGTGACAGATTTAGTTTGGCCAGTGATGTACGATCAAAACGCGGGTGATTCCGCACGACCGAGAGTACGCGTGGCGAACAAATCCCGAACCTAATCCGAACGATCACGACCTCCGGAACTAGCGATAATTCCTCGCGTTCTCTCGGTAATCGAGACCGTCACGACTCGAGTAACCCTAAGTCGATACGCGTAACCCCCTAAACAGCCGCTCGTTAGTGAGAGACCCTAAAATTGTAATTGAGCAATTTTGATCGCGAAATTTGATCCGGACTTGAATGTCAATTTTCGTGGGAGTATGCGACTATTTTGCAAGAACGACGTCGTTTTTGATTGACCAATGATGTTTGGGGTCGGTACGGTCGAAAATGGAAATTCGGCCCGGGACCGGAAAATTACGATTTTGTCCCTAGGCCTAATTTTGGTATTCCGAATTTTGAGAATATTTATTAGAAATCATTTTGGAGGAGTTAAATGGATAATTATCAGCCCAAAATATATTGGACAAGAATGCCCCTCAATTATTGGGTTTAGGTTAATATGGACCAAGTGGGAGAGGGGTAGTTTGGGAATAGAGAAAAGTTGGTCAACCTTGGACCAATTATTAAATTGTCTCTCTCCTCTCTCTCCCTTCATTCGGCCATTTCCCCTTCTCCTCTCCCCCTCACCGAAAGCCCCTCCTCCTCTCCTCTCTCTCCTTAGCCGAATCACTCTTCTCCCTTTCTCTCGGCCGTGAGTCGCCGATCACCGCCGGAGCGCCGCCGCGGGAGAAGCAAGCCGCCGCCGCCGTGAGCCGCCGCTTGGACCGCTCGTTCCCCGTCGTTTCAGCTGTGTTTGGAGCCTAGAATTAGGTGAGTAAACTATCCCTAAACCCTAATTAGGCTTTTAAGCATTTCTAGATGGGTTAGGGATGGATTAGAGGAGAGATTGATCCTTTGTTGTGTTCATGGATGTTCATGTGGCTATTGGATGATAGTTTGGACATGGTGGAAAGAGTTTTGGTGTTTCAAATTCGGTAGAAATCAATTAGGGTTTGAATCCTTGAGGTTTGGTGGGATTCTCGGATTCGTAACTAATGTACCCATCCGATTTGCTATTTTTGTGGAGAATTTTGTGGGCCGAATTTGATGAAGTTTTCTTCATGAAAGTTGTCTCCTACAGCCTGAGGTATAACATATTTTAAACTTGGAATTTTGGGAGATCATTTGAAGCCATTCGTAGGTCCATCTGTGGACCGTCTGAAGTCTGCCGAAAATACTGTTCATGCGACCTTTCTATCTTTCCGAATTTTTATAAAATTTTCCAGATCTATTTTCAATAAACTTCCTTCACAAAATTTGTTGGTGACTTTATTTTCTATGATATATAAAAATTTCAAAGCTTTTCAAGGTGATTTGTGTATTTAAATAAATGTATTTTGAGGACAAAATAGTCCATTAGAGCGAGCTGATTTTGGTCTGATTTCGAGGGACAAAAAGGCATGGTTATGGATTGAACTGGATTTTGTGTTCTTCATAAGAAATGTTCATCAAGATGTTTGTTATGATATATCCAAAATTCATAATTTTTAGAGTTCATTTACTATTTATTTTGATAGGATTTCGATCACTGTGTAAACTGCCCAGATTTACCCTGATTCTATGGGTGTTCATTTTTATGAGCGGAGTGGAAAAATGGCTGAGAACGTGCTGATTTGTGGCTGTCTATGCCAGGAGTTAATTAGACTAAGATCGGACGATTTGGGGTTTAATTGTGAATGTTTTGAAATGTCTCGAATTGTCTAATTAGTGGCTGATTGGGAATAATTTGGGAAGCCTAAAGAGGTTTTTAATGATGATTTTGTGGTCTGGTTGGATTTGATTAGTGGCTGTCCCGATCGGTTTAATTTTAGCCTAAGTCCAAATTGTTTAGGGTTTACATGTGAAATCCCTAAGGTGCCATGATTGATTGATTGGTGGTTGATTGGTGCTCTTTTTGTACTCCATTATATGATGCCATGCCGCGTGGTAGTGTGACCGATTAATGCGGTGTGTGATTGGCCATTGATTTGGCGTGAATTATGGTGCCCAAGAGTGTGAATTATGTGTTGGACTATGTGGAATGGTATGCTCATATGAATTAGTGATTTATTGATGTGCCAGTGTTGTAATTATACGCTCATGTGATTTACATCAATTGCCCGAGTGCGGGAATTGCATGGCCACGCATTCCGTATGCTGAGAATGAGCATGAGACGAAATTGTGCGAGTATGCGTGCCTGGCATGAGCATGTGATCACCCCTAATTGCCCGATGCGTTTTACGCTGGGTTTAGATAAAAATTAGCTATGTACCGTGTGATCACTTAAGGCCTGATGCGTTTCGACGCGGGGTCGATGCCGTCCTGATGCGTTTACGCAGGACGATGCCCGGTTCGTCCGGAAGACGACGTTGGTCCATAAGGAGATCGGTGTTGTGCCTGATGCATTTTACGCGGGCTAGAGACACTGGGCCATATGTGGTTCGGCGCGGGCCGCAGAGTGTTGTGGGCCTTCGGGTCGTGGCCTTCGGGTCGGTTTATCAATTGTTGGCCTTCGGGTCGTGGCCTACAAGTCGGTTTATAACTGAAAATGAGCTGTATGCCAGAGTGCATTGTTTAAGGCAATTCATAAACATGGCAAGTGTGTGCCGGAGTGTATTGGCCATTGTGTGTATCGGTGATTCGTATGTGAGACAGGCATTGATGAGCATGAACATGCGTATGGCGTACGTGTGACCAGTGTGTTCGCGTATGTGCCGTGAACATTATTATAAAATGTCCAACCTGCAGGGTTGATTGTAAGCTCGATCTGGGCCCGAGGGCCTAGGTCAATTGGTTGAAATTATTATGCATTGTGTGTTCGTTTGCCTGTCAGGAGATGCATGTTAGCCTAGTTTAGGTTTAGGGGGTTTTACTCACTGAGATTCGTCTCACTGTTGTTGTTAATCCCATTTTTCAGACCCCAGCCTTGATGATGGCAGGTGTGCCAAATCGTATTTGGGATCCTGGACTGGATAGACCGTTCGGTGGCCAATGTACCCCGATGGGAATGGGAAAAATTATATTGTAGTGGCCGTTAAACCATTTAGATTTTTGTGCTGGTGTTGTAAATGAATATTGTATATATTTGTGATTAATGGCAGTTGTAATTATTGTTTGTGTTGTAACCCCTAGTCATGATGTTTTAGTTGTGTACAGGTGTATGTTGCTTCCGCATGTGCCTGGAGCTCAGAGATGTGTGTTGGGTCGGCGACGCGTCCTGGGACGTCGCACAAATTCGACCTATGTTGGGATGCTCGCGCTACGCGGGGTTCGCGGCGTGACAGTTTGAAAACTTGGTTTTAAGTTGACCAAAAACTATTGAAACCTGGTTTTGAAATATGCATTCCTTGTATTAAATGCATTTCAGGCAATCAAATTTCCTTTTAAAGGAAGTATTTGAGCAAATAACTCGAAATCTTTCGAGAAATGTTTTGGATGATTATTTAGAAGACCTTCATTAGAAAGGATTTGTCTCGATCTATGAATTTGGTCTTTTCTTCACTGGTTGGAATGGGTATCTTCTTAGAACCCTCAATTCATCTCTCTTAACCAATCCTTAGGTATTCAGAGATATTTGCATTGTATACAATCTAATTGATCCGATAAGGTTTTTCAAAAGGTTGTAATGTTGGCTTGGTTAGTGGCTATTCAAAGGATAGGCATTCTGAGGCCAAGAAAAGGATTTCATCATGTCTGCTTTCGGGTCTACAAGTTAAGAACCTCGAGGATAAGATAAGATAGTATTGCATACACTTCTTTGAGTGATGACTTCTTGTTATGAAATCATATTTTCACTCTCAACATCCCAATCTGAAGAGTCTTTGGGGAGAGGTTGTAATATTGGTATTGGGTAGGCTCAAAAGGCTTAATTATTTTTGAATTCAGGTTTTTTGTGAAACTGGTGATCTTCTTGGCATCACCACCCTTTTTCTTTGTCCATTGGGGATCTTTTCTTATCATGAACACAAGAGTCCCCTAAACTTTCATTGATATCTTTTCAATCACTGATTTGTTGTGACTTTTGATTTTTCACAACTTTTGCTTTGCTTTTGACTTAACTTTTGTCATTCTTTCTTTTGAATGCTTTTCTTTCTTTTCGTTTGCTCATTTTTCTGGGCATTGGCATTGCTTTTACCAAGCGCACTGCTTTTTCATGCCCCAGACTCCTTTGTCCTTGATCTTTTTGCATTCTAAGGACTCTGTGTTATGCCCTTTTGCTTTCTATTTATCAAAGTGGATCATATGCTCATGCTGCAATGCGAAAAGATGATCACCAACTTGGGTTTTGAAATGAATATTCAAGCTCAATTAGGCTTTGCAAAGGATAATGTGTTTGGAATATGGAAACGAAATGCTCTTCTTCCTCTCAGGATGTTGTGAGCTTCCATATGAATTCATCTGAAGTTATCACAGAAAGATTGGTGCAAGTATATGCAATAAAATCTTTCCTGATCCTATTCTCCATAAATGTCAATCGTGAACCTCCTAATTTGCCCCTGTGTGGGGTGGTTCTTAACAGGGTTTTTTTTAAAAATTTCTCCACTGTTTAGGCTCAAATTTGGTTTGCAAGAGATAATCATGTGTTTGGGATGACGAAATGATTGCCTTTTCATCATTTCAATTCATGTAATCATTGCGAATATCCCCTATTTCCTTCAGATGAGGTTTTCTCTCATTCTGATGCTCATCCTTCCATTCACTCGAGTGTATAGGGGACGTGTTTGGATATGGCTTACCTTTCATCATTTGAAGGTCTTTCCATTTGATTTGATCCAAACTTTTTCTATGAAAATTTTTTTAAAGCCTTTTATCAAAACTTCCTTTTTAAGGAATTCTGATGCGTAATGCATGCTCAAAGAATATGTGTTTCAAAACTTTTTGTTTAAAGCACTTTTGAGGTAATCTTTGAAACAACCTTTCATGTTAATCCGTTTGGAGAAAAGAAGTTTGATTTTTCCAGAAAATTAACCTCTTCGATGCCTAAATTTACGAGTTAGGGATATTTACCTGATCGGCTTATCAATATCCCTTTTGATTGTTTTGATTTGATTTTTCAAGAAAAATTATCTTTTCAAACTTCTGCATTAATTCGCTCCATTGGAGATTTGAAAATGAAATATTTGAGCTCAAATTCATGGGTTAGGGATACTTACCTGATCGGTTTGATGAGATCCCTGTAAAATTAAAACCCAGTGTTAACATTGGTTCAAGCATTGTTCATTTCTGATTGAAACGATACAACCAACCTCTTGTTCGTCTTGTCTTGATTATTCATGAAAGACTATCTCTTTTGATCTCTTCTCCCAGTTTCCTTGGGGATGATAAAAGGGAAAAGTACGTTAGAAAGCAACATTGAGAAAAATGAATTTGAGAATGACACTTCCCTTTGTGTTTTCCAACTCCATTGAAAGATTTTAGAAGTCTTGAGTCATCTCAGATTTCCTTTTGTCATATCCTGCAAAATGAACAAACATGTTCTATGGAATGCATGATATGCATGATATGCACATGTTGTAAATAGTGCCAATTTTTCTTGAAAGTCCGTCTTCATTTCATGGGTAGAAAATCTTGACAGCATCTGCATTTACAGGATAGGCTAGTTCTGTTCCCGCCATATCTACAAGAATTAGTGCTCCTCCAGGAAGAACTTTCTTGACAATGTATGGGCCCTCATAATTCGGAGTGAATTTCCCACGTGGGTCTGAATTATTGGGAATGACTTTCTTCACTACTAGATCATCCATTTCAAAACGTCTTGGTTTCACCTTTCTGTTGAAAGATTTAGCAACTCTTTTCTGGTAAGCTTGTCCATGACATATAGCCCTTAATCTTCTCTCATCAATCATGTTAAGCTGTTCACATCTTTATTGGCTCCATTCAGCTTTCGAGAGTTTCAATTGGGATAATACCCTTAATGAAGGAATTTCTACCTCGATGGGCAATATTGCTTCCATCCCATAAACTGATGAAAATGGAGTTGCCCCAGTTGATGTTCGAATTGAAGTTCGGTATGCCATCAGAGCATACGGCAACCTTTCATGTCAATCACGATAGTTCTCAGCTGTTTTGGATAATATCTTCTTGATATTCTTGTTTGCTGCTTCCACTGCTCCGTTCATTTGTGGGCGGTACGGAGATGAATTCAAGTGTCGAATGTGGAAGTGTTTAAGCAGATCATTTATGATTTTGTTATTCAAATTTGAACCATTGTCGGTAATGATTGCTCCTGGAACTCCATACCTAGCGATAATGTCTCGCCTGATGAATTTTGCCACATTCTTAGCGGTGACATTTGTATATGAATTCGCTTCGATCCACTTGGTGAAGTAGTCAATTGCCACCAAAATAAAGCGATGTCCATTTGAGGCCTTAGGGTTAATTGGACCAATCATGTCAATTCCTCACATTGAAAATGGCCATGGCTCTAACATTTGATGCAGCTCATTCGGCGGCGCATTGATTCTGTCTCCATAAACTTGACATTGGCGACAACACCTCACATGTTGAATGCAATCTGTTTCCATTGTCATCCAATAATATCCCAATCTCATGATTTTGCGGGCTAGGAGACGGCCGTTCATGTGCGGACCACATTCGCCTTCATGAATTTCTCTCATGATTTGTTCAGCTTCTTTGCTATCAACGCATCTTAACAGGATCGAATCGAATGATTTCTTATAGAGAACCTGTCCGCTGAGAAAAAACTTATTAGCTATCTTTCTGATAAATTTTCTGTCGCCTGACTGGCTTCCTTCAGGAAATTCTCCTGCTTGTAAGTACTTCTTGATATCATGAAACCATGGTTCATTGTCAAATCCTGCTTGAACTACCATGCAGTGTGCTGGTTGTTCGAGAATATTGATTCTCAATGGTTTTACTTGGAGTAAGGATGATAAGGTTGCAAGAGCATCTGCGAAATGATTATGAGCTCTTGGAAGATAATCAAATGTTATTTCTTCGAATTCCTCCATCATTCCTTCTAAGTATTTGTGATAAGGAATCAGCTTTGCATCACGAGTTTGCCATTCTCCAGTTATTTGCAATATAATGAGCATAGAATCTCCATATACTTGCAACCTTTTTACCCTCATTGAAAGAGCTAATTGTAAGCCGAGAATGCACGCCTCATATTCAGCGATGTTATTGGTGCATGGGAATACCAGTTTTGCAGATACTGGATAGTGTTGGCCTTCTGGGGAGATCAGTACTGCCCCAGTTCCTGATCCAGATAAGTTGGTTGCGCCATCAAAATACATGGTCCATTTGTCATTGACCAATGTCAATGTGTGGTCATCAAGTCGTTCTTCAGAATTGGCGATATTCTGCAAATTTTCTGCCAACATGTCTGCTATTGCTCGTCCTTTGACTAACTTTTGGGATGAACTTCTGATGTCGAACTCAGACAACAAGACTTGTCATTTTGCTAATTTTCCGACCAAGGAGGATTTCTCAAGAAGATACTTGATCGGGTCATTCTCGGTCACTAGCAAAATTTGATGATGAAGGGTGTACTGTCTTAATCTGTGTAATACCCAAATCAATGTAACACATGTCTTCTCAACTGCTGGGTAATTTACTTCTGATGTTGTGAATTTCTTGCTTAAGTAATAAATGGCTTGTTCTTTACCATCATTTGGCCTTCTTTGTACAAGCACCGCTCCTAACGACTCATGGTGAATCGTCAAATATAAAATTAGTGGGACTCCAGGAATTGGTGGCACCAACACTGGTGGGCATACCAGATATTCTTTGATTTTGTCAAAGGCTTGTTGACATTCTGCATCCCACTTTACTTTGGCGTTTTTCTTCAACAGCTTGAAGAATGATTTAGCAGTCTCAGAAAGCTGATAGATAAAACGGGCAATGTAGTTTAATCGCCCCAACAAGCTTCTCACTTCTTTCACCGTAGAAGGAGTCTTTAAGTCATATATCGCCTTGATCTTGAAATGATCAATTTCGATTCCCTTGTTACTGACCACAAATCCTAGCAGTTTGCCAGATTTTGCCCTAAATACACACTTGTTGGGGTTTAGCCGCAACTTGTACTTTCTAAGTCTTTCGAACAACTTGTGAAGGACCTCAACATGATCTTCTCCTTGTTTGGATTTTGCAATCATGTCATCCACATATACTTCGATTTCTTTGTGCATCATGTCATGGAACAGAGTTACCATTACCCTTTGATATATGGCACCAGCATTTTTTAGACCGAAAGGCATCACCTTATAACAAAATGTGCCCCATGGTGTTATGAAGGATGTTTTCGCCTTATCCTCTTTCTTCATGAGGATTTGATTATATCCTGAGAAATTATCCATGAATGAAAATGTTTCGAACCCAGTAGTGCTATCCACTAATACATCAATATGTGAAAGCGGGAAATCATCCTTTGGGCTTGCTTTATTTAGGTCGCGGTAATCAACACATACCCGTACCCAACCATCTTTCTTCATCACGGGTACTATGTTGGCAACCCATTCTGGATATGGCACTACTTCAATGAAACCGACTTTGAGTAATTTCATCACCTCTTCTTCTATTTTCTTTGCCAATTCCGGCTTTGTTCGCCTCAATTTTTGCTTCTTCGATGGAATACGTGGATCAATTGGCAAAGCATATTCAACTATACTTGGATCAAGGCCTGCAATGTCGGCATAGGACCATGCGAATATATCTTGATATTCCTTGAGCAAATCTGTTATTCTTTCTGCTTCTACTGAGGGAAGACTTTCTCCAATCTTAACCACTTTGGAGTTCTCTTTATCACCCAGATTAACAGTAATCGTTTTCTCTAACGTGAGTGGCTTTGATTCTTCATGATGGATCCATTCTCTTCTTATACATTCCTCATCTTCATTATCCCCTTCAATATCACAAGTGATCTCCTCGAAGAGATTTGGGTCACCTATGAACCTATTATGGATTTGTGAATGCTCATGCCTGACATGTAACAAATATGATTAGTAATTACATATGCAATGAATTTATGCATGAGGTTTAATGAAAAACCATTTTGGAAAATTATTTTGAAATCTGTTTTGAAGAGATCAAGAGAATAGAGCTAATCCTCATATCCTTGGACATCCTTGCTCTTAAAACCGTTTTCGCAATAAGGAGTCATATGGAAACCCAAAGCCTCAAGCCTCACGTGTGAGAGCAATATTCATCATTGGTTTGGTTTTGTTTCCATACGTCCTTAACAAAACATTGAACACTTTTATTGAATTTGAAAAATGCAATTACATCTATATTGAAAGGAATGTAAATTGCAACTGAATTGAAATTGCAAACAACATCAATATGAAACAGACAAATTGTAAAGGCAACAATAAGGAAAGGGTTCAAGAGAATCTTCCTACTTCAGTGCGTAGGTGTTTTCGTCTTCAGTTATAACGACGCTAATAATGTTCTCTTCAAATAAGCCCAACAAGACAGGCTCTGCTTCTGCATGTAAATTTTCTTCTAAAAGCAGTTTGGGAGGCCCAGGAAAGTTTTCTCTGATATGAATCTAATGATAGGGTGACTCTCTAGCCTTACCCTTCCATGTTGATGGGTTAATGGTTCGATCACCTCGGCTTCCACGGCCTTCATGATTCTTTTGACCTTGGCCTTGGCCTCCATGGTGATTACTAGTGACTTCATACCCCACCCCATACTTTTTCTTTGTGCCAAATGGGATAATGGGTTCTTTAATTCCTTGCGCTTTTATCCCAAGTCCATCACCAAGGTTGAATCCACATTGGCATAATACTTTTCCAGACATAATAGACGATGCCGAAAGTTCCGGAGACTTCATGACACTACCATCGGGAATTTATATCATAGAAATCATCTCAAAGGAATGATAACTGGGTTCTTCTTTTATCTCAGGCTCGACATAAGGTATGGCACTTTCCTTGTAAATGGTGAAGTCCGTCTCCCCGTGCACGGTAATCATTTTACCATTAATAACAAATCTAACCTTTTGATGAAGACTAGAAGGAATGGCGCCAGCCATATGAATCCAAGGCCTCCCCGGCAGTAGATTGAAAGTCCTTGGAATGTCTACCACTTGAAAATCGATCAGGAAAGGCACAGGGCCTATATTTACTTCCAACTCGATGTCACCGATAACATCCTTCTTCATCCCATCGAACGAACGTACAGTCACCTTTGAAGGTTTGATGAGTTCTTCACTAATCCCCAAGCGATGCAGTGTGCTTAGTGGACACAAATTAAGTGCGGAACCATTATCGATCAGCACTCGTGACACCTCCTTGCCCCGGCATTTGACGGCAATATACATGGCTTTATTGTGGGAACGCCCGTCAATTGGGAAATCTTCATCAGAGAAGGCAATTTGATCCTTTAGAAGAATGGCACCAACAAAGTCTTCCAATTGTACCTCATTAATCGTCTCTGGGACATGCACCTCATTAAGAAGTTTCATAAGCACTATTTTGTGGCTTTCTGAAGTCTTGAAGAGATCCAACAAAGAAATCTGTGCCGGCATCTTTCTTAATTGCTCAATTACCTCATATTCACTTGTCCTCATGACTGACAACAACTGCTTGACGTCTTCTTCAGTTACTCCTTTCTTTTCGTGCTCACCTCCTTTTGGGACATAACATCTTCCCGATCTGGTTATTGCATCAACTTCTTTAGGCGTGTAGTCCCATGGTACACATTTGGTATCAAATTTCTCCTTTGGAGGCAAAGGGATGATCACAGGCTGAACCTCTTTCTCTTCAATCTTTAGTTGACCAATTGGGAGCTCAATGGTAATTGGTTCAACATGATCCTTCTCTTCCTCAAACCTATCCACTTCATCAAAATTAATCAACAGTGGTGTAATCATGGACACCATGCTTTTGTCAACTTCAATAGTATCCATTCCACCCCAACTGTCAGGCACAATATTTTCATCTTTGGATGCCCATGAAGGTGGTGTATATTTGACACGGAAGTTATATCGGCCACTGTCTTGTCCCAGATAATCCATAATTTCGCCTTGTTTTCGTGCTTTTCGAACAAATCGTTTGTCTCCTTGGTGAGCCTTTTTCTTCATTTTCTCGTCTTGATCTTCTTTCTCCTCAAAACTTAATTCGTTGATTGGGATTTCATCTATGCCTCCCCATCCATCAGGCACAATAGTTTCGTTTTTAAAAGCCCAGGGTGGAGGTGTGTACTTAACACGGAAGTTGTATTTTCCACTGTCTTGACCAAGGAGGTCTACAATGTCACCTTGCTCAAATGATGTTTGGGTAAATCGCATTTCACCTTGCCGAATTCGTTCTTTTTGTTCTTCAAATTGATCCACTTCATCACCGGATGGAGTCTCATTTTGTCTGCTGAACTCATCATCCATGTCGCCCCAATCATCGGGCACAATCACTTCACTTTTAAAAGCCCATGGTGGTGGAGTATATTTTACCTGGAAGTTGTATTTGCCAGAATCTTCTCCCAAGTTGTCTATAATTTCCCCTTTAAAGAATGCTTCACGACGAAAGCGAGCATCTCTTTGTCGAGCAAATTTTTATTTGGCCTCATATTCATCTTCTTCATCAGGCCTTATTATTTCTCCTTCTGTAAGGACCATATTTACCACATTGTGCTCAGGAAGAGGGTTCTGATGCACATTTGGCTCTGGCTCTTGAAAACTTAATATCTTCTTGTCTATAAGTTGCTGAACTTTGTATTTCAAGACTATACAATTGTCCACATCGTGTCCTCTTTCTCTCATGTGATATGTGCAAGTCTTTGACTCATCATACCAGGGGAACTTTGTAGGATTATCTCTTGGCACTTCTTTGGCCACCAAATGCCTTTCCAACAGCATCGGTAGTAATTTCGACAGGGGCCACGGCAACGGAGTGAATTGCCTTACGGGTCTTTTCTTCGGCTCGAACTGTTTTGGATTTCTCCAAGGAACGTTAGTCTGTTTTGGGAATGAAGCCTAATTAACATTGGGGCTAGATACCATAGCCACATCACGTACAGGTTCTTTATCCTTTCTTCCAGGATATGGTTTCCATGTTGTCACTTCTTGAGATTTCCTTTCCTTCAACGACCATTCGATTTTTTCACCGACCTTCACCAACATGGTGAATGTTTGGCAGCCCGATATATGCAGCTTGTCGTAATACTCAGTTGGTAATGACTTCAAAAAGAGTTCAATAAGCTCATCCTCACTTATAACCGGTTTAATTTGTGAGGCTACAGCTTTCCACCTTTGAGCGTAGGCTCTGAATCCTTCGCTTCTTCGTTTCTCGGTTCTGACTAAGTCCTCCCGGGTTGGAAGTACTTCGACATTGAATTTGTATTGGTGAAGGAATTCTTCCGCCAAATGATCCTATTCGGTAAAATCTTCAATATCGAGAGCGGTATACCATGTCAGGGTTGCTCCCTTCAAACTATCTTGAAATGTGCTGATAAGAAGTGGCATATTGTCTGAATATCTTGCCATCTTGTGGAGATAATATTTCAAATGGCTCTTAGGACAGCCAGTTCCATCATACTTGCTCACGAACTCTGGTTCTTTGTAGTTTTCTAGAACAACCACCTTCGCGTATGGCGAGAACTTATCGAACCTTTGAAGCTCATAGCCCTGACTTGCTAGGCATTCTTCAATTTTGGCCAATCTCTTGGCCTCTTCTTCATCCTTGATTTTGGATGCTTTCTTGATTTGATCATCCTCTTCCAAATTCACTATCTCAGGTGTAGTCTTTGGAGGATTTTCTTGAACCGGTTCTTTATTTCTGATTGGGTCTTCAATTGGTGTTTCAGTAGTATTGGAAGTTCCTACATTTGGAGTAGTAGGATAAGACCCTCGAGATGCGAGAATAAAGGCCTTCATTTCTGCCATCATGGCAGCCATTTGCATCATCTGGTTCTCCACTACAGCTAGTCGAGTGCGAGTTTCTTTCTCGGCCATTTTAATTTGTAAACGGGTTTGGGGTCTTTTGTCCTTCGTTGCTAGAAAACCTGTCTGCGTGAAAACCATCAGGATATTAGAATTGGTGAAATGAATATGAAAACCCAAATTCTTTTAATTGTATGGTTTCTTGTGATTTACAAGGATAAGAACTTTTACACAAGCCTTAGCCCTGCATAAAACTTCTCATCAATGTTTTTCTCAAGGAATCATACCATTTAAAGAATTGTAATCCAGGGTGATCCTTCTTTTTTAATCATGTCTTTGAATTTATCCAAACGGATTTTGAAAAATGAGTATTTCATATAAAATCCAAGATTGCTTTACAAAAATGATTTTAAACTCGAATGGGAATTCTAAATCATCCAAGTCTAGGCTTCTTGCTAACTAAGGTAGCTTCCGCCCCATGGTAATCCTTCCATTCCTTGATTCGAGATTCCCATTCTTCGACATCGATCATGACTTCTTCGGGGATGTAAGGCTCAACTCCAAGCACGTGTGGGACAATGTAGTATGGGACATTCTCCTCCTCGGGATCCGTTATAATGCTCAATGGAACATATGGCTCCACATCAATTGGTCGTTTACTTTTCATCCACTTGATGTATTCCTTGGATGCCATATAAATCTTCATGTCTCCTTCCAAGTTCTTTGGCCATTCCACTACTTGTGAGGGTGAATTATCCAAAGAAAGGATAATTTTGTGAACCTTGGCTTGAAGATCTTTCTTTTCTTCTTCGGGTATAATCCCATTTGGGATGTCAAAAGCAAACTCCTCAGGATTCCATGCCGATGGGACTTGTTGAAGCATCCCAAATTGTCTGACAACTCTCAAGGGACAATAGGCGGCTCCCCTATTCAACCCGAGTAATGGTACTGCGTTCCCTTCTTGGCTTGTAATCCTTGCCTTGCTAATCCTTGGCCAATTGATCCGCCATTGGATTTGACTAGGAGTTAAAGCTTTAATGAAATTGGCCCAATCTAAGAAAGATTGCTTGGGCAATTATATTGAATTCGAAGGTATCGTTCTATGGGATTTATCATTGGGCAAATCTCTCGAATACTCATGGAATGACACCATGGTCGAATATGTGAGATGAACCATAGGGATAGGAGACCCGTAGAAGCTTGAAATATTCCCTTTCCACGATTTTGATATGTGCTCAATGAAATGATGGTTTGGGCAAGAAGCATGTTAGAGAAATCCCATTTGAGACATGCTTGCCTCGTGATTATTGCAACTAACGGGTCGAATCCCGTTCTAGATACGGGGAATAGAACGAAGCCAAAGAAGGCTAAAATGAAAACCCGAGCCGAAGTATTTCCCGTTTCCCTAGGAAGTTTGGAAAAATTGGCTATTAGAAAGGATAATGGAAATCTACCCATATTTGACTTGATTAACTTTTCGATTTTGGAAGCTTTAAGGTTAAGGAATTCTGCAAGAATGCTTATGGGATTAAGTCCAACGGGTGGCTCTATGACCCTAGGCTTGGAATCAATTCCAATGGCGGCTTGATATTCTTCCAAAGTCGGTGTCAACTCATACTCTCCAAATTGGAAGGTGGCGGTGGAAACTTCCCAAAAATGCGCCAATGCTTGGATCAAACTGACTTGATGTTCCACATGGATCAAGTCTAAAAGGTATCCCAACCTATCTTGAACATAAACTTGGTTATCTTTTGTCATGTCCTTCCACCAAGCCATGAGATCTTTTCGTGGAATGGGAACCACTTGGATGTCTAGTTTTCCTATCGAGCCTACTCATGCAAAAAAGGTTCATTATTAATCACCATGGATTACACATCAATTTTAAATGCCCCCATTTTAATTATATGTCCTTTTATGGAAAAAATGGAGGTAAAGTACATTTGCATTCTCATGATGTAATACAAATGCCACTTCTAATCCATTTATGCCTTAAAAGAGCATATACTTGAAAATGTGAATGAAACCAATGTTTAATGCAAATGCCTTTTGGCATACTCCACTTTGACCATAAAGTCCTATCCTATGGTTTACAACTTTGAATACATCAAAAATAGACTTTTGGCAAATGGAATTGTACGTGTCACATCTTGAGCACTCAATTTACTTGAATTACATTGAAAATCGCTATGGACCTATACATTCCATCTAGAAATGAAAAATATGACCAAATAGAGCATGTCACCCTATTCATTCATTCTAGTATAAAAAGGCATTTTGATCAAACATTGATTGTCATTTGAGCATTTTTTAACAAAATTGTGTCAACTAACTTTGCATAATTAAAAAGATGAGAGAAGTGGAACGACACTTACTTACCGACACATTTTTGCTTGGTTTTAGGTATACCAACCACAAAGACAAGCATATGGAACAAGTGAGGTTTTGACACCTAAAAGGGTGGGACATACTAAAGGCTCAAGGTCACCACCTTAATGGACAAGGGATTCCATTCCAATAGGCGATCAGCCTAAAGTAATGGAATATTATTCCATCTCAATGGTCGGTATTGTATTTAAATGATCCCATGAGCAATCGGCTCACAGTTTCGCCTAAACACATACCTCCTAAGGGTGATCCTAAATGTAGCAGGAGTTGGACCACGGGTGGTGTGTGCGAAAAGTGTAGTGCTAAAGCAATTTAAAGGCAAGCACAACAATTTATAACCAAACAGCACTTCTAAAATTTGGTCAAATCACATTCAAATCCCAACACCATCCTGCAAAACAAAGGTAAGCACAGACTACACCCCTTACACCTCCCACCTGCATCACCATTTAACACGTTATTAGTAGAACGTACCTGGGATCCTTGCGAGCACAAACACATGCATATCGTTCTATTTTAGGCCTAAGTCCACTTAGAAACCCAAAGGTCCCCAGCGGAGTCGCCAAGCTTGTCGCGCCACGCTCTCGTGTGCTAGAATGGAGGTATTTTTCCATGCGGGCCTCTCCCAGACCATACCTCACGTGACAGCGGGGTTTATTTGATCTAAATTTGAACTTGGAGTCACCACTAGTCATTTACGGTAGGTTGACTAGAAACCTAATTGAGGTACGGGAGAAGTACCGCAATCCTACGAACCAGAGATTCTGAATAAGGGACTTGGTTACGTTAACGATCCCAAATCGAGACCATTAACGCCCTTTCGGTACCTAAGAACGATATGGCTTGTCTAACGTGTCACACGGATCCCTAAGGTCAATTCACTAATCTAATCATGGACAACCAATTGACTATCCAAGAATTAAATGCACATCTAATGGCAAATCAATCATAGCAACCCTAATTTGGCCACTAAAAATGAAAATCAAGCAAAACACCTAAACCCTAATGAAGCTCTAATAGCTTGTTCATTTCATGATTTACACATTTTTAGGGGTTTTACCCTTAAATTTGGAATTTTCCAAAAATGCCACTTAAGCATTTTGGAAAATTCAAATTTCACTTTTTATGACTGGCCACGATGATTTTGGACCTTTCTGTGAATTTTTTAATTTTTTTGATTTTTTGATTTTTTTTAAATGCCATTTGGGCACTTCTCAAAATTCAAATTTCACTTTTTATGGCTAACCACGATGATTTTGGACCTCTCTGTGAATTTTCAAAATTTTTGATTTTTTTTTTCGGAAAAACTTTTAAACCGAGAACTGATTTTTTATGATTTTCTGGAAATTTTTGTGAATTTTCCAGTTTTCCAATTTTTATTGATTTTCCAAAATTTTCAAGTTTTTTATTAATTTTCCAAATTTTCAGGATTTTTATGAATTTTTTGAAAATTTTTGTATTTTTATGAATTTTCTGTAATTTTTTGAATTTTTTGTAAATTTTCTGATTTTCTAAAAAAATATAATTTTTTTATGATTTTCTTTTCCTCTTTTTTTTTCAATTTTTCTGATTTTTGTATTTTTGTATTATTTTTATTATTTATTTGAATTTTCCCGCCGGGGTAGTGAACCGGACTGGACCGGATCAACCCGGTTCGGCTTGACCGAACCGGGCGTCGCCGGCGCCGTCGCCGATTTTCTTCTCCGGCGGGCACGGCAAGCCAAAACGGCGCCGTTTTTGGCCTTCTTCATTGGGGCATTTTTACAAACACTTGGTGTGTACTATCCTATGTTTCCAGTTTTCAAGACCGCGACTTTGGGCTCACCGTCGGCGACCTTCCGGCGACTATTCCGCCGTTCCACTTGCACCCTCACCAAGTCCACATGTCCTATTATCAATCTAACCTAGTTAGGTCGCCGCTGGACCTTCGCCGGCCGACGAAAAATCGGTCTAAAAACCCTAACTTCCACCGGCTAAATTTTCATTTTCCAGAGCTTAAATGGATATCCTACTCGCCTTAGCTGTCTAAATCGGTTCCTATCACTAACAAACATCAAACAAAGGTCAAGGAACACTAACCTGAATGGCCTAAGGCCATGGCAATGCTCCGGCGGGGTGACCGGAGCTCCAGCAAGGAGGTTTTATACACGGCCGACTCGGTTTAAGTGTTTTTGATGCCCAAAATGCAATGAAATCACATCAAAAATGATTAGAAACTAATAATGAGCATCAAAATACCAAGATTTGACAATAAAATCACTCAAATATGCACATTGAAGACAAAACCAAATTCTGGAAATTTTTGACAAAACTGATCGCGAACGATTTTTACCTGGCTCGTTCGACGATCAAACAAAATTTTTGAACTAATCGGCGCCCCGAAGATCTTTCCCTGTCACGTGGTCTTCACCCTGGTGGCCTCGGTCTCACCGGAACAGGTCCGAATTGGCCGGACGACGCTCGGATTCAGGCGTTCCCGATCAGACTTTCCGGCTGGAACGGCGAGGGGAGGTCACTGCCAACTCGCGATTCGCCGGCGTCCTGCCGTCTAGGGCGGCGCCGAACACTCGCGGGGGGACCTCTGACCTTTCCTCTCTAGTTCTCTCTCTTCGGTTTCGCTCTATTCTCTCTCCTTTCTCTCTTCGAAATTTCGTTGAACACCTCTTGTTCTTCCTCTTCAGTTTTGTTTCATTTTTGTTAATCGATTTTTCGCTCAAAATCCGTTGAAACTGAACTCCAATCGGTTTGGATTGTTAACCGGTGCCAGTTCATCATTATCCAGCTGGAAAAACTAATTAAAACGTGCTAATTTGATCGGGGTGAGTCAATGAAGTTGCTGGTCTGAGTCGTTTTTTTTCTGCGTTTTCGCGTGTTGGGCAATCCGGGTAGGGGAGATGAATTGTTCGGGTCGGATCGGGTTGACCCGCCCGACCCGGAAGTTCCGGTTTTGACCAAATATCCAAATTGGACTCAATTTCAACCTATTTTTTCAAATTAAACCCCAAAATTGGATTTCCCATCATATTCTGAACCCAAAGATATAATTTTCCCCAATTTATATTATAATTGTGCCCAAGATTTTCCAATTTTCATATCCGGGTTATTCGGATTTTTCTCAATTCGACGTCCTAATGACCTGAGTAGGCAAAACCGATGCCAAAATTAAATTACCCAGGTCTGATTAACCCTAGAAAGGATGGTCTTACATTTCAACAATTTTATTTTGGGCACGATTCCCACTTTGGGTTCAAAATTCTTAATTTTCAATCAAAATTTGGGAATTTTTTATTTTTAAATCAAATTGTGCAATTGGATTGACCATTGTGCAATTCAAGGTCCCAGAATCAATTTTTGTGAAGACACTATCACTCAAAATGTCTAGAAAAAAATTTAATTTCATTTTTGGTTCTATTCGGGTTTAATTTTGCCCAATTTTGGGAAAAACATATACCCGATTGAGATTTTCTAAAATTGACAGTGTATTTATGAAATTGGATTTAAAATAAAACTAATGACTATTTTTATGGAATTTTATGATTCCATTTGCTATTTTTCTTGATTTTTTTGCTTATTTTAACTAAAAGAAATTAGCAAAAAATTGCAGAAAAATGCTAAAAAATTATTTTTTGTTTAGAAATAGGTTTCTAGGCTTGACCAAGATACCTAGACCTAATTTTGAAATTTTTGAAAATATGACAAAAATGAGCTACAAATTAGGTGTCAACACTTAACTAACCAATCCATCCCGATAATTACGTCAAAATCGAATATAGTCAATACCGCCAAGTCTATCCTTTCCTCTCTATCCCCGATTACTATCTTACAGTTAGGACACCTTAATGAGACTAACACCTTATCATTCAGCGGGGTCGTTACACAAAGCATAACTTCAAACAAAATCGGTTCTATCCCAATCAATCTAACAAACTGTTCTGATATAAACGAGTGTGAAGCTCCCGGATCAAACAAGGCATATGCAGCATGATCACAGAGAGAGACCGTACCTGTGACCACGTCTGGCGTGTCCTCAGCCTCCCTTCTCGCCATTGCATACACCCTTCCTTGGGCTGGCGGTCTACCCTGAATAGCCGGCGAGGGATTCCCAGTCTGATTCCCCATCCGGGGCAGCTGAGATTGCATGGGCGGTCCTGCTGGACGTTGCTGAGGGCAATGTCTTATCTGATGATCCATGCTCCCACACTTGAAACATGCCCCAAATCGGTTTTGAGAATGGTTCGGCTTCCCGATGTTCTTCTTGACGGGAGGGACAAAACGCCTATTTCCCGCCATCGGCCTCTTCCCGAAGCGGCGATTATCCTTAGCCGGGGCAAACTACGATCCAGAAGCGGCGGCCCTATCCATCTGATCTCTCTCTATCGCTTGAGCTCGCTCATACATTTCTCCATAGTCTCGGATGTTCAGCGAGATCATCTGGCTTCGAAGGTTCGGCTTCAGCCCATCCCGGAACCTTCGGACCTTATTTAGTGGGTCCTCCATCATCCTAGGCGCGAACTTTGATAACCTTGCAAATTCCACCTCATACTGATTTATTGTCATCGATCCTTGGCGAAGTCTCATGAACTCCGCTAATTTCCTTTCTCTGGTACTCTCAGAAAACTATTTCCAGTAGAAATTTTCAGTGAACACGGCCCAAGTCTGGGCGGTACCCTTAGGGAACACTCTCCCCCTGGTGGCTTTCCACTAATCACTGGCATTCTCCTGCAACTGATACACAGCCAAGGTCACCTTCTCAGCTTCAGTGCACCCCAGGACTTCAAAGGCCTTCTCCAGTTCCTCCACCCAACGCGGCGCGGCCTCAGGGTCACCATTTCCATCAAACTTTGGCGGCTTTAACTTCAAGAATTGCTCTACTAGCTGATGCATTTGTCTATTCACAACCACTTGAGCCTGCCCCTGATTGGCTTGATTTCCATTAACAGCAGTAGTTGCTGCGGCCTCGGCAGCTTGGGCAATATTGGCAGCGCTCTCTTGAGCCTGCCTTCCCATCAAGTTCCCTATTTCCTACAGTGTTTAAATGACCGCATCCATCCTTGGGTCCCTCGTCTCTTGGTCCATTGCACTCGATTGCTCTCGTGTCCTATTCCTCTGCTCATCCTCACGGTTTTTCACTACTCACCTACCTGCTATAATTCCATTCAGGAATTAGAGACCTAGGCCAAACTATGCCAGTCTAAGGTCCTAGGCAAAGAATCACAACATCAATCACACACCAGGCAATCAATCACAAGCAACACGAGGTCTCAACCAAAGAGATATGTGTACTTACCTCGGGTCCTGCCGCACTTGCACTTTGCGGGTCATTTCCAACAATTACTCAATCATGAAAATCAATCAGTCTGGAGGTACACGAAGCACACAAGTCTCCCTATTAGCTACCCATGGTCATCGCTCCTTATCACTCCAGACTTCGACCGAGTTGGATCGAGCTGACCTTGCTCTGATACCAAATCAACGCAGGATGTCACGCCCCGAACCCTACGGCACGCGGTATCCCTTCCTTGGTCGAATTAGTGCGACGTCCCAGGACGCGTCGCCGACCCAAAACCCAAATCAGAGAACGATACGCATGCGGAAACGATCATACACCCGTACATAATTAAACATGACCAAGGTAGCAACAATTATCATAAACACATACTTACATTCATAAAATGAGGATTTACAATATCCGTTAAAACATGAGTATACATAAACCAAAACGGGTCAACAGCCACCAACATCAAAAAGGGATTCGTGGCTCGGGCGGTCAGGTACTAGATCTAAGAAGGGCTCGTTCCAAAAAGTGTCGGCCCTAAACCCTAGCTATGTTCAAGACTAACCCCTAAGGTATCCAATCCGGGTCGGATCCCGAAGACTCGGATGAATCATCGGACGACTGGAACTCGGAACCCATAGACTCAGGCTCAGACTCGACCTCCAGCGGCTCCTCATCAGGATCATCCTCCGGGTCTGACTCCAGCTCCATCGGCTCCGGATCGGGATCGGACTCCCACTCCATCGGCTCCTCATCCTCGTGCTCAGAATCCATGTCGGACTCTATAATGACTGGCCGGGGGTCAGAATCCTCCTCGGACATGGCATCGGGGCTCACTACCTCCCTGTCAGTTGCATGCGGGTCCCACTGGCCTAACCCGTCAAACGGAACATTGAAGGTCCTAAGGGGTCCATGAAAGCCAGTATGGTCCCGGTAACACCAACTAAGGTAGGGATGGGCCTTGAGCTGTGGCTCGCCCTCGTCAACCCAAACGATGGAATAAAATCTAATATACGCCTCCCCGTTCCAACCGGGGTACTCAATCATCGAACGCTCTATACGGTCCGGTATCCCAAAACGTAGTGGTACGTCGGCCATCCTCAAGGTTGGAGGTCTAAAATGTTGGGGTTTAACAACAGTGAGAACGAATCTCAGTAAGTAGGCCCCCTAAACCTAAACTAGGCTAACATGCACCTCCAGACAAGTATATAACCAAACACACAGTCTAGAAATTATACGACTTAGGCCCTCGGGCCCGAATCAAATATATAATCGACCCTGCAGGTTAGGCACATAACGATAATACCAAAAACCAATAATGGCACGTACACATTATCACTTGGCCACACACACTTGCCATGCACATGCTCGCAGTCATTAATGCAGACTTCACACACGTGCCAATTTCTCATTTAATCTCCGACCCGCGTTAAACGCATCAGGTCCATCATACAACCCGCGTGAACGACGCCTCAGATTGACCATCTTCCGGTAAACCGGGCATCGTCCCGCGTTAAATTCCTTAGGACGGGTTCAATACCCCGCGTAAATGACGCCTCAGGGCTTATGTGACCACACATACACATTCCATCAATTATTATCTGAACCCCGCATAAACGATGCCTCAGGACATTTTAGATGATCACATACTCAATGCCATTCGTGCAAACTCGCATGATTCACTTAATATGCCATCACTCAATATGCACGAAACCATGGCCATAACACCCAAAACTCAGAGCATCAATCGAATCCACACATGGGCACTCAATTCAACGTAACAACATGCTCAATTTACACCATAACATGCTCAATTTACCGTTCAAATCAAATCAGCCACGGTCCACAATTGGGCACACGAAATCATGCAATTAAACCATCAAAATCACGCAATCCTGTGGCCCACAATATTCCCTCATCTCACGGCCATATCAAGCACTCATTCTAACATCACACAATAATCTCAAACCATATCCAAATCAACCACTTCATGGTCAAATCAAGGCACACATGGCAATACGCATTTAAACCATAATTTATCAACATATCGCCCAACTGAGTCTACACTACTCAGCCATGAACAGCCCACTATAGGCCTCTAAACCACTTCCAAAACAGTACATTAGGCTACCATAACCATCTCATTATCAAGCCTAATCACCAGCCATCAACTAACCCCTAAAATACCCTAATTAACCCCTAAACTTGTCTAAAATGCATCAAATCCTAATTAGGGTTTAGGGTTTCCACTCACCAAGGTCCTACGCTCCAAGGGGTGCCGAACTAGGGGGAAAAATGGGCTGGACGGTCGCCGGATCACGCCGGACCAGCAGGGAACTTCGGCGATCTCCACGGGCGACGGACGGCGACGGCTGGTGGCTCACGGCTGAGCACGGCGGCGAGGGAGGATGATAGTGATGGTGGTGTGGCGTGGAAAATGGAGAGGGAAAGGTGAGAGTGGTGGTGGCGGTTGAGCATGAGACGGTCGGGCGGCCGGCGGCGCTTGGGCGGCGGTCACACGGCCACGGTGGGGCTGATCGGTGCTAGTGGTGCCGAAATGAGAGAGAGGGAGAAGGACGAGTGAGGCGGTCGAGTGGTGATGGTGGTACGAGATGGTCGTGGGCCGGCGGTGGCGAGCGGCACTCGGGCAGCGGCGGCGCGGCCCCGGTTTGGGTTGCTCTGGCGGCTGCTGGCCTCACGTGGCCAAGGGGAAAGAAGAGAGAAAATGAAGAGAGTGAGATGGAGAGGGGCCGGTCGAAATGGGGGAGTGAGGGGAGAGAGAGTGTGATAGTGTTTTGTACAAAGGCTTGAGTGGGAGTTGGTCAACTACCCCACTAACAATGACCAATCTAACCACCCCACTATCAACTTAATCCAATGGCTGAAATTTAAAGGCCAATCACATCTATCCAAAACCAATGGCCAAGATCTCATCTTGAACAAAATATCTAGGGGCAACTTGGGGAATGAGCAAGAGTGGTGAGGCTTATTGGTCCAATATTTTCGGTCACCCTTGGGCTGAACAAATCCATTTTATCCTTCAAAAATTTGGAATTAATGCATAGGGCTCAGGGGTAAAACGGTAATTTTCCATTCCCGGTCCAAAATTCCATTTTTCGACCATATCGATCCCAAATATGATTGGCCACACTAATACGACGTCATCCTTGAAAATTAGTCGCGTACGTCCATGAAATTCGACACCCATGTCCGGCTTCAACTCAAAGATTAATTTCGCTCAATTGCGATTTTAACGTCTCTTACTAAAGGGAGGCTTTTTAGGGGTTACGCGTATCGACCTAGGGTTACTCGAGTCATGACGGTCTCGATTTCCAAGAGAACGCGATGATTTATTGCTAGTTCCGGAGGTCGCGATCGTTCGGAGTAAGTTTAGGACCGTTCGCCACGCGTACTCTCGGTTGTATGGAATCACCCGCGATCTGATCGTACGTCGTTGGCAAACCAAATCCGTCGCCGTCCTTGGATCGGCCCACATTGGCCCAAAATATTCCCTCGTTGTTCCTCGGAATCGAAGGTCGATTTACGATCGAGTTCTTGGGTCCACGTACCGTTTTCCTAGTTAGCCATTCCCTATTGGTCAGTATCTCGAGAATGATCAGTTCCGGGCGAGACTTGCTAAAACGAAATGAGAAATACACATTCATTTCATTGATCCCGGAAGTGGGTCGAATTCAGAATGTCACATATCTTGTCTTGTCCTCGAGGTTTTTAACTTGTAGACCTGAAGCAAGTTATGACGAAATCCTTTTTCTTGGCCTCAAAATGCCTATCCTTTGAATAGCCATTGACCAAGCCAACATTACAGTCCTCCAAAAGACCTTATCGGATCAATTGGATTGTATACATTGCGAACATCTTCAAACACCTGAAGATTGGTTAAGAGAGATAAAATTGAGGGATATCAGACAATTCCCATTTCAATAAGATAAAGAAAAGACCAAGTTCATAGATTGAGACAAATCCTTTCGAATGAAGGTCTTCCAAATGATCATTTATTGCAAGCACTTTGTTCAAATAATTCCTTGAAAAGGAAATTTGATTGTCTGAAATACATTAATACAAATAATGCATGTTTCCAGACCATGTTTCAAAAGTTTTTGGTCAACTTAAAACCAAGTTTTCAAACAGTTTGTGGTAAGTTAAAAAAAAAACCACACTTCAAACAGTTTTTGATTAATTTCAAAATCACTTTTCAAAATAGTTTTTTGTCAACTAAAAACCATACAAAGGTTAGTGAAACCTTCAAACCACATAACTCATGGTCAAGGCACTCATTGTTTGAAGTCTTCTCAAATCCTGCAGGCGAGGAGTCGCTAGGCGAATCATCAAGACCTCAGGCGAGAAGCCCCAGGTACACATTGTTCAAGTTCTTTTCAAAGTCCTACTAGTGAGTAACCACTAGGCAAATTCCCAAAGTTCTACTGGCAATGAGCCACTAGGCAATTTCCAAAGTCCTACTAGCAGGGAGCCACTAGGCAAATTTTCAAAGTCCTACTGGCGAGGAGCCACTAGGCAAATTCCCAAAGTCCTATTGGCGAGGAGCCACTAGGCAATTTCCAAAGTCCTACTGACAAGGAGTCACTAGGCAAATTTCCAAAGTCCTACTAGCGAGGAGGCACTAGGCAAATTTCCAAATTCCTACTGGCGAGGAGCCACTAGGTAAATTTCCAAAGTCCTACTGGTGAGGAGCCACTAGGAAAATTTTCAAAGTCCTACTGGCGAGGAGCTACTAGGCAAATTCCCAAAGTCCTACTGACGAGGAGCCACCAGGCAAATTTTCAAAGTCCTACTGGCGAGGAGCCACCAGGCAAATTTCCAAAGTCCTACTGACAAGGAGTCACTAGGCAAATTTCCAAAGACCTACTGGTGAGGAACCACTAGGAAAATTTCTCAAGTCCTACTGGTGAGGAACCACTAGGAAAATTTCTCAAGTCCTACTGGTGAGGAACCACTAGGCAAATCTCTAAATCCTCAGGCAAGGAGCCTCAGGTGTTCATGGTTCGTGGGTTCGTCCTTAAACCACGAAATCAAAATAATTGTCATAATCATCACCGCCATCAATTCATACTCTTGGATAAGCAACAAAGAGACGCTCACAAACAGGTAAGTTTCTCTTCCTCAATCATTAAAAACCTCTCAAAATGTGTTCTGAAAAGAAAACCTTTTGATTAGATCACGAATTTCAAAGGCAAGATCCCTAATCAGTTATTGTGAAATTTCCATTTTGTCGTGTTCATTCAGTCAACTAACAATTCAGGTGTCACCTTATCTTTGAGATCAACCTCTAACAAGCTTAATCTCAAAGAGGGACAGTTGTTGATACTTGACTTTTAGCTCATTTTTTTTTTCATATTTTCAAAAATCTCAAAACTAGGATTAGCAATCTTGGCTAAGCCTAGAAACCTATTTCTAGACCAAAAATAATTTTTTTAGCATTTTCCTGCATTTTTCTGTAATTTCTTTTAGTCAAAATGAGTGAGAAAATTAAAAAAAAAAGAAAATGGAATAAGAAAATTCCATAAAAATATTCATTAGTCTTATTTTAAATCCAATTTCATTAATGCATCATCAATTTTAGAAAATCTCAATCGGGCATGTGTTTTTCCCAAAATTGAGCAAAATCAAACCCAAATTGAACCAAAAATGCAATTAAATATTTTCTAGTTATTTTTAAGTCATGGTGTCTTCACAACAAATGATTCTGGGACCTTCAATTACATAATGGTCGGTCCAATTGTACAATTTGTCATAAAAATAAAAAATCCCCAAAATTCAATTGAAAATTCGAAATTTTGAGCCCAAATTGGGAATCGTGCCCAATTCGAAATTGTTGAATCATGAGACCATCATTTCTAGTGTTAATCAGATGTGGGTAATTCAATTTTGGCACCAATTTTTCCTAATCGGGTCATTAAGGTGTCGAATTGAACAAAGACCCAATAACCCGAGTACAAAAAGTTAAAAATCTAGGACATGATTTTGGCAAAAATTGGGGAAAATCACATATTTGGGTTCAAAATGTGATGAGGAATTCAATTTTGGGGTTAAATTTGATAAATTGGGTTAAAATCGAGTCGAATTTGTAAATTTAGACCAACCTCTGCCGGGTCGGCCGGGTCAACCCGACCCGACCCGGGTCGGTCACCTTCTTCACCCGACTCGCCCAGAACATGCCAAGCCCAGAAAAAATCAAGTTAAACCCGCGACTTCGTGAACCTTCCCCGATCGATTTAGCACGTGAAAATCAAGTTGGCCAGCTGGAGAATCTCTAGCTGGCGCCAGAGAATCATCCTAACTGATTCTAAGTCGGTTCTAACTGAATTTGGGTGGGAAAATTGATCAACAAAAACGAAGGAAAACTGAACATTAGGCAGAGGAGCTATTCGACGAAAATCCTAAGAGAAAGAGAGAGAGAGTTAGAGAGAGAAAGAGAGGGATTTAGAGAGAGAGTGGGTAGAGGTTCCTAAGATCGAGTGATCGGCGCTATTCCGACAGGAAAAGCGCCAGCAAATCGATCTTTGCAGTGAACCTCCTCACCGGAGGTGCCAAGGCGAGCTGACCGTGAAGCTCTGAAACCGAGCTCCGACCGGTCGATCCAGGACCTTCCCAGCGAAGTAGAGGTCATCATCATCAAGAACAGACATCAAGGAATCACCCTAAAGTCGCCATTTGGTTCAGAATTTCAGAATCAAGCTCGGCGAAGAAGGTAAAATTTGTTCACAATCATCTATAACATGTTTGACAAAAATCCATAATAGGCACCCGAGTTCCATCATGTTTGATTATGTGATTTTCTTTATGATTTTGGGATTACTGATGCTTAAAACATGTTTCTGATCATATGTTTCATTGTTTGTTGCATCTTGGATCGCTAAACCGTGGGTCGGCCTTTGTAAACCCCTCTTTCGCAGGAATATCCAACCTCACCGGAGCCCTTTTCCATGGCCAATGGCCATTCAAGTTAGCGTTTATGATCTTCTTTGATTGTTATGATTGTTGTTTGATTGATAGAAATGGCTAGGACATTTAGTTAGATAAACTGAATGCTTGAAATGCTTGTTAGAATAGTTTTAATGTTAGATTTTTAGGTTCGGTTTGCGCCGGCCGACGTTTGTCTGGCGGCAATTTGGTGAAGCTAGGTGGTTAGAAGAAGCGTGATAGTTGATCTAGGAGCCAAGGAAGTGGCCGGAAAACCATTGGAAGGTCGTCGGAAAACGATTCAAAGTTACAGCCTTGAGAACTTTAGAATGAGTATCATGCACACCATTTGTTCGTAAAAATGTCCCAAAGAGAAAGAGGGAAACGGCGCCGTTTTTGGCACCGTTCCCGCTAAAGCGCCAGTCAAGCCGGTTCGACTTGATCGAACTGGTTGAACCGGACCGGTTTGGTTTGTTTCTTGGAGGGAAAATAATAAAAAATTTAAAAAATATAAAAAATCCAAAAATTAAAATAAAAAATCAGAAAAATCTAAAAAAAATTAGAAATTTAGAAAATTCATGAAAACCCAAAAAAATTAGAAAATACAAATAAAAATTGTAAAAATTCAGAAAATCTTAAAAAATTGGAAAATTTGAAAATCCCTAAAAATTTTCAGAAATTCATAAAAATCAACTCTCGGTTAATGAAATTCTCAGAAATTCAATTTCCCAAAAAAAAAAATCAAAAATCAAAAATTTCAAAAATTCACAAAATGGTTCAAAAACACTGTAGCCAACTTTAGAAAGTGAAATTTGAATTTTTGGAAGTGCCCAAGCGGCATTTTTTAAAAATCTCAAATTCAGGGGTTATAACCCCTAAAAAATCCTAAAACCCTAAAAAGACACAAATCATGAAATGAACAAGCCTTTATGGCTTTATTAGGATTTGGATGTTTTTGGGTGCATTTTGATTTTTAGAGACAAATTAGGATTGTTTGGTTTGATTGACCTTGATTGCGCATTTAATTCTTGATTGATTTTCCCCGCAATTAGAATGGATAGGATTAGTGGGTAAGCCTCGGAAACTTGCGTGACACGTTAGACATCGTATCGTTCTTAGGTACCGAAAGGGCGTTAGGGATCTTGATTCAGGATCATTAGCGTAACCAAGTCCCCGTACTCAGAATCTCTGGTTCGTAGAATCGTGGTTTTCTCCCATACCCCGATTAGGTTTCTAGTCAACCGACCAACAATGACTAGTGGCGACTCCAAAATCAAGAATTTAGACTAAATAGGAAATTACTATCCACTATCACGTGAGGTATGGTCTAGGAGAGACCCTTGCACGGAAATACCTCCTTAGCGTGTAAACCCCGAAAACCACAAAAAAAGCGTGGCGCGTCAGTTAGTCATGGTTTGATTGAAAGATTGTCCATGAATTGACTTAGGGATCGTGTCACACCCCGACCCTGTACGAGCGCGCAACACCCCGCGTTGTTATACACACACAAAAAGTCGTAACGAAAGACGTCATCCCAGGCAAACGTCACCGACCCCACGATATGAAGCACATGCGGAAATGAATATAAGAACGCCCGTACGATAAAGATGACAATGGGATAGGGCAACAAGAGAGGCAATGAACCAACAATATTAACTTTTATACAATTGCCAACGTACCGAGCATACAAACGGCATTACATAGAGGCTTAGCAAAATGAGCATTAAAACACCATCGACACAACAAAAAGGGATGGGTGGTTGGGTCAACTTAGCTTCACTACAGGTCGACCTATCTTCCAAAAAGTGACTGGTCTGACCTACCCTACACAACCCCTAAAAATACCCCGGTGGCGCCAAAGGATCACCTCCTCCCATTCGTCTTCTAAGTCCTCTGGCTCATACCCCGGAGGAATATGCGGATCGCGATATGGAGGGATCGCCTGCTCGGGTTGCATAGCCTGCGGCTCTACTGGGGGTACCCCAGTCGGCTCCTTCATCGGGCTCCTCGTCCATGGGCATCGGCTCTTCCTCGGACTCCTCGGGATCGAACTCCATAGACTCGGGATCGATGACCTCGCTATCGGGAGGGGCGTTCGCCAAAGGGTCCCACTCACCAATGCCATTAAAGGGAATGTCGAAGCTTCTCAGCGGGCCGGTCTCCTCTAATCCATCTCGATAAGTCCACGCCACGTACGAATAAGGCTTCAGGTGGAATTCGCCCTCGTCAACCCAAACAATGCTCGAGTGCCTAACATAAGCTCGGTCGCCTCCTAAAGGGTACTCAACCTCCTGATTATCCACATGTCTAGGGATCTAAACAGCCACCTAAAATACCCAAACCGAGACCTAAACAAGTCCAACAATACCCAAGGTCCTAAGGAAGGTTTGGGGAAGTCACTTACCTTAAAAAGGGGTGAAAAACTGGCTGGAAAGGTGGCCGGGACAGCAGGACCAGCAGCAGCAGCCAAGCAGCGTCGCTGGCGGCCGAACGGACGAGCGGTTGCAACCCTGTGGATGGGTGGCTGGCAGGCGGCGAACGGGCTACTGGGGGGGGGCGAACGGGACGTATGGGGCAGGGGAAGGCGGCCGCAAGTGGCTCGGGTGGTGGCTGGATCGGACAAAGGAGGACTAAAAGAGAAAGTGGGACGGGCGGGCGGACGGTGGAGGCGCGGCCGAGGAAGAAGAAACAGCGGCGGCGGATCGCTGAACGGGCGGCGACCGAACGGCTGGGCGAGCTGGTGGCCGGCCAAACTTGGCGCGCGCAAAGGAGAGAAGGGAAAGAGAGAGTTGAGAGAATTATGAAAGGAAGAGAGATAAAATAAATTAAAAAGGGGTGCACCAATTATTGGTGCCCAAACCCCACCACAAATTACTAAACTACCCCTCTAATTATCACACTAATCCAAGGGCCAAGGTTCAATCTCATCCAAATCCAATGGCTCATATTTAGTCATATCCAATAATTCAAGGGCAAAAAGGTAAATGAGCATGAAAGGAGAGGGGCATTCTTGTCCTTCCATTTTGGGCCATACAGGATAATTATCAGTCCCCAAATTAATCCACTCTTCAAAATTTCGTTTGCGTCCAAGGGGCAAAACGGTAATTTTCCGGTCCTAAACCAAAATCCATTTTTTTACAAAAATGGGTGGCCCCAAGGTTGGCCACACCAAAAACGTCATCGTCCGCTAAAAATGGTCACTTTCGAAATTCTCGATTCCCGGGCCCGGATTCCAAGAAATGATTAAAATTGAACAATCGCGACTTTAGTTTATCTCTTACTAACGGGTGGCTTATTGGGATTACGCGTTTTCGATACGTGACCGACACTAAGTCGAGTCACGTTTAAGTTTGCTCGAGCCAAGGCGACCTCGGTTGTTATGTAATTGCGAGGGTCTGTCGATAGTTCCATTCGGACACGATCGATCGAATGAATCGGTCTCTATTGGCTCAAAACATTCCCTCGTCAATCCTTATGGTCGAAGGTCGAACCATGGTCGAGTTCTTTGGTCGTGCGAACTCAATCCCGTGATAGCCTTACCCCTAAGGTTAGTATCCCGAGAATGATCAGTTCCAGGTGAGATCTCACTATAAGTGCATTGACAAAATATTCATTTCATAAATCCCGAGAAAATGATTGAAAATTCAGAATGTTACAACTTTTCCCCCCTTAAAAAAAAAATTTCGTCCTCAAAATTTACAACCATACCCAACTATCCAAACAAATGGGAGTGCTGACGTCGCATTACTTCTTCGTTTTCCCAGGTGGCACCTTCTGTCCCGTGATGCTCCCAAACAACTTTCACCAACGGGATCGTCTTAATCATCAAAACTCTCTCCTTCCTGTCCTCGATTCGTACTGGTCTCTACACGTACGACACCCTGTCAGTTTGGTTCCTTTTGGGTCTCATGCTTGCTCTCGTGATTATCGAGTATCCAAATCATCTAAGTTACTTTTAATCGCATTTATTTGAAAGATATTAGTGCTCAGGAAAGAGGTTGAGAGCCATAGCCTCATTCTAAGGAGAGACTTTCCCAATCCAAGGAAGTTTGGTTCATTTTGGGTCTATTGCTTGATCTCGTCTTTTGCGAGCATCCAAATCATCTAATTTACTTTTCATCGCATTTATTTAGAAACTATTAGTGGTCGGGAAAGATTGGAACCAACGTTGAGAGCCATAACCTTATTCTACGGAGAGACCTTTCTAGTACAAGGAAGTTTGGTTGCTTTTTGGTTAAATGATGGGTGGAGTGGTTTGCGAGCGTCCAAATAATCTAAGTTACTTGTATTCTTCTTCCTTTAGAAGCTATTTGTGCTTGGGTCTAAAATTGATATTACTTTTTATCACATTCATTTAGAAACAAGTAGTGCTCAGGCAAGATTAGAACCAACATTGCGAGCCATAACATTATTCTCAGGAGAGGCCTCCCAATTACAAGGAAGTTTGGTTCCTTTTGGGTCTAATGCATGCTCTCGGGGTTATCGAGCATCCAAATCATCTAAGTTACTTCTACTCGTCTTCATTTAGAAGCTATTAATGCTTGGGAAAGATTAGAACCAAGGTTGAGAGTCATAACCTCATTCTGGGGATAGACCTTCCCAATCCAAGGAAGTTTCGTCCTTTCGCGTCTAATTCCTGATCTCATGGTTTGCGAGCATCCAAATTTTCTAACTCTCTTTTAATCGCATTCATTTAGAAGCAATAAATGCTCACGAAACACTAGAACCAACGTTAAGAGCCATAACCTCATTCTGAGGAGAGATCATCCTGATACAAGGAAGTTTGGTTCCTCTTGGGTCTAATGCTTGCTTTCGTGGTTATCAAGTATCCAAATCACCTAAGATACTTGTAATCTTCCTCATTTAGATGCTATTAGTGCTTGGGAATGATTAGAACCAAGGTTGAGAGCCATAAGCTCGTTCTAGGGATAGACCTCCCCAATCCAAGGAAGTTCGGTGCCTTTTGGGTCTAATGCTTGATCTCGTGGTTTGCGAGCATCCAAATCTTCTAACTTACTTGTAATCGTGATCATTTGCAAACTGTTAGCGCTTAAGAAAGATTCGAACCAAGGTTGAGAGCCACAACCTCATTCTACGGAGAGACCTTCCCAATCCAAGGAAGTTTGGTCCCTTTTGGGTCAAATGCTTGATCTCGTGGTTTGCAAGTATCCAAATCATCTAACTTACTTTTAATTACATTCATTTAGAAGCATTTAGTTCTTAGGAAAGATTAGAACAAACGTTGAGAGCCATAACCTCATTCTAAGGAGAGACCATCATATTACTAGGAAGTTTGGTTCCTTGTGGGTCTAATGCTTGCTTTCCTGATTATCGAGTATACAAATCTTCTAAGTTACTTCTAATCTTCTTGATTTAGAAGCAATTAGTGCTTGGGAATGATTAGAGCCAATGTTGAGAGCCTTAACCTCATTCTAAGGAGAGACCATCCTATTACAAGGAAATTTGATTCCTTTTGGGTCTCATGCTTGCTCTCGTGATTATCGAGTATCCAAATCATCTAAGTTACTTTTAATCGCGTTTATTTGGAAGCTATTAGTGCTCGGGAAAGAGGTTGAGAGCCATAGCCTCATTCTAAGGAGAGATTTTCCCAATCCAAGGAAGTTTGGTTCATTTTGGGTCTAATGCTTGATCTCGTCTTTTGCGAGCATCCAAATCATCTAACTTACTTTTCATCGCATTTATTTAGAAACTATTAGTGCTCGGGAAAGATTGGAACCAACGTTGAGAGCCATAACCTTATTCTAAGCAGAGACCTTTCTAGTACAAGGAAGTTTGGTCGCTTTTTGGTCAAATGATGGGTGGAGTGGTTTGCAAGCGTCCACATAATCTAAGTTACTTGTATTTTTCTTCATTTAGAAGCTATTTGTGCTTGGGTCTAAAATTGATATTACTTTTTTTCGCATTCGTTTAGAAACAAGTAGTGCTCAGGAAAGATTAGAACCAACGTTGCGAGCCATAACATTATTCTAAGGAGAGGCCTCCCAATCACAGGGAAGTTTGGTTCCTTTTGGGTCTAATGCATGCTCTCGGGGTTATCGAGCATCCAAATCATCTAAGTTACTTCTAATCGTCTTCATTTAGAAGCTATAAATGCTTGGGAAAGATTAGAACCAAGGTTGAGAGTCATAACCTCATTCTGGGGATAGACCTTCCTATTCAAAGGAAGTTTCGTCCTTTCGGATCTAATGCCTGATCTCATGGTTTGCGAGCATCCA
Organism: Syzygium oleosum; assembly: GCF_021117445.2. Lineage (NCBI taxonomy): Eukaryota > Viridiplantae > Streptophyta > Magnoliopsida > Myrtales > Myrtaceae > Syzygium > Syzygium oleosum. The sequence goes on along the minus strand of NW_026607500.1, from coordinate 54,640 downwards.
AATTTTCTAACTCTCTTTTAATCGCATTCATTTAGAAGCAATAAATGCTCAGGAAACACTAGAACCAACGTTAAGAGCCATAACCTCATTCTGAGGAGAGACCATCCTGATACAAGGAAGTTTGGTTCCTCTTGGGTCTAATGCTTGCTCTCGTGGTTATCAAGTATCCAAATCACCTACGTTACTTGTAATCTTCCTCATTTAAATGCTATTAGTGCTTGGGAATGTTTACAACCAAGGTTGAGAGCCATAAGCTCGTTCTAGGGATAGACCTCCCCAATCCAAGGAAGTTCGGTGCCTTTTGGGTCTAATGCTTGATCTCATGGTTTGCGAGCATCCGAATCTTCTAACTTACTTGTAATCGTGATCATTTGGAAACTGTTAGTGCCTAAGAAAGATTCGAACCAAGGTTGAGAGCCACAACCTCATTCTATGAAGAGACCTTCCCAATCCAAGGAAGTTTGGTTCCTTTTGGGTCAAATGCTTGATCTCGTGATTTGCGAGTATCCAAATCATCTAACTTACTTTGAATCGCATTCATTTAGAAGCAATTAGTGCTTAGGGAAGATTAGAATAAACGTTGAGAGCCATAACCTCATTCTAAGTAGAGACCATCCTATTACTAGGAAGTTTGGTTCCTTGTGGGTCTAATGCTTGCTCTCCTCATTATCGACTATACAAATCTTGTAAGTTACTTCTAATCTTCTTCATTTAGAAGCTATTAGTGCTTGGGAATGATTAGAACCAAGGTTGAGAGCCATAACCTCATTCTAAGCAGAGGACTTCCCAATCCGAGGAAGTTTGGTTTATTTTGTGTCTAACGGTTGATCTCGTCTTTTACGAGCATCCGAATCATCTAACTTACTTTTAATTGCATTTATTTAGAAACTATTAGTGCTCGGGAATGATTGGAACCAACGTTGAGAGCCACAACCTCATTCTAAGGAGAGACCACCCTATTGCAAGGAAGTTTGGTTCCTTTTGGGTCTAATGCTTGCTCTCCTGATTATCGAGTGTCCAAATCATCTAAGTTACTTCTAATCTTCTTCATTTTGAAGCTATTAGTGCTTGGGAATTACTATAACCAAGGTTGAGAGCGATAACCTCGTTCTAGGGATAGAACTTCCCAATCCAAGGAAGTTTCGTCCCTTTTTGGTCTAATGCCTGATCACGTAATTTGCGAGCGTCCAAATCATCTAACTTACTTTTAATCGCATTCATTTAGAAGCAGTTGGTGCTCGGGATAGATTAGAGCCAATGTTGAGAGCCTTAACCTCATTCTAAGGAGAGACCATCCTATTACAAGGAAGTTTGGTTCCTTTTGGGTCTCATGCTTGCTCTCGTGATTATCGAGTAGCCAAATCATCTAAGTTACTTTTAATCGCGTTTATTTCGAAGCTATTAGTTCTCGGGAAAGAGGTTGAGAGCCACAGCCTCATTCTAAGGAGAGACTTTCCCAATCCAAGGAAATTTGGTTCATTTTGGGTCTAATGCTTGATCTCGTCTTTTGCGAGCATCCAAATCATCGAACTTACTGTTCATATCATTTATTTAGAAACTATTAGTGCTCGGAAAGGATTGGAACCAACGTTGAGAGCCATAACCTTATTCTAATGAGAGACCTTTCTAGTACAAGGAAGTTTGGTTGCTTTTTGGTCAAATAATCTAAGTTACTTGTATTCTTCTTCATTTAGAAGCTATTAGTGCTTGCGTCTAAAATTGATATTACTTTTAATCGCATTCGATTAGAAACAAGTAGTGCTTAGGAAAGATTAGAACCAACGTTGCGAGCCATAACATTATTCTAAGGAGAGGCCTCCCAATTACAGGGAAGTTTGGTTCCTTTTGGGTTTAATGCATGCTCTCGGGATTATCGAGCATCCAAATCATCTAAGTTACTTCTAATCGTCTTCATTTAGAAGCTATTAATGCTTGGGAAAGATTAGAACCAAGATTGAGAGTCATAACCTCATTCTGGGGATAGACCTTCCCAATCCAAGGAACTCTCGTCCTTTCGGATCTAATGCCAGATCTCATGGTTTGCGAGCATCCAAATTTTCTAACTATCTTTTAATCGCATTCATTTAGAAGCAGTAAATGCTCAGGAAACACTAGAACCAACGTTAAGAGCCATAACCTCATTCTGCGGAGAGACCATCCTGATACAAGGAAGTTTGGTTCCTCTTCGGTCTAATGCTTGCTCTCGTGGTTATCAAGTATCTAAATCACCTAAGTTACTTGTAATCTTCCCCATTTAGATACTATTAGTGCTTGGGAATGATTAGAACCAAGGTTGAGAGCTATAAGCTCGTTCTAGGTATAGAACTCCCCAATCCAGGGAAGTTCGGTGCCTTTTGAGTCTGATGCTTGATCTCGTGGTTTACGAGCATCCGAATCTTCTAACTTACTTGTAATTGTGATAATTTGGAAACTGTTAGTGCTTAAGAAAGATTCGAACCAAGGTTGAGAGCCACAACCTCATTCTACGGAGAGCTTCCCAATCCAAGGAAGTTCGGTTCCTTTTGGGTCAAATGCTTGATCTCGTGATTTGCGAGTATCTAAATCATCTAACTTACTTTTAATCGCATTCATTTAGAAGCAATTAGTGCTTAGTAAAGATTAGAACAAACGTTGAGAGCCATAACCTCATTCTAAGGAGAGACCATCCTATTACTAGGAAGTTTGGTTCCTTGTGGGTCTAATGCTTGCTCTCCTGTTTATCGAGTATACAAATCTTGTAAGTTACTTCTAAACTTCTTCATTTAGAAGCTATTAGTGCTTGGGAATGATTAGAACCAAGGTTGAGAGCCATAACCTCATTCTAAGCAGAGGCCTTCCCAATCCGAGGAAGTTCGGTTTATTTTGGGTCTAACGGTTGATCTCGTCTTTTACGAGCATCCGAATCATCTAACTTACATTTAATCGCAATTATTTAGAAACTATTAGTGCTCGGGAATGATTTGAACCAACGTTGAGAGCCACAACCTCATTCTCTGGAGAGACCACCCTATTGCAAGGAAGTTTGGTTCCTTTTGGGTCTAATGCTTGCTCTCCTGATTATCGAGTGTCCAAATCATCTAAGTTACTTCTAATCTTCTTCATTTGGAAGCTATTAGTGCTTGGGAATGACTAGAACCAAGGTTGATAGCCATAACCTCATTCTAGGGATAGAACTTCCCAATCTAAGGAAGTTTCGTCCCCTTTTGGTCTAATGCCTGATCTCGTAGTTTGCGAGCGTCCAAATCATCTAACTTACTTTTAATCGCATTCATTTAGAAGTAATTGGTGCTTGGGATATATTAGAGCCAATGTTGAGAGCCTTAACCTCATTCTAAGGAGAGACCATCCTATTACAAGGAAATTTGGTTCCTTTTGGGTCTCATGCTTGCTCTCGTGATTATCGGGTATCCAAATCATCTAAGTTACTTTTAATCGCGTTTATTTCGAAGCTATTAGTTCTCGGGAAACAGGTTGAGAGCCATAGCCTCATTCTAAGGAGAGACTTTCCCAATTCAAGGAAGTTTTGTTCATTTTGGGTCTAATGCTTGATCTCGTCTTTTGCGAGTATCCAAATCATCGAACTTACTGTTCATATCATTTATTTAGAAACTATTAGTGCTCGGGAAATATTGGAACCAACGTTGAGTGCCATAACCTTATTCTAACGAAAGACCTTTCTAGTATAAGGAAGTTTGGTTGCTTTTTAGTCAAATAATCTAAGTTACTTGTATTCTTCTTCATTTAGAAGCTATTAGTGCTTGGATCTAAAATTGATATTACTTTTAATCGCATTCGTTTAGAAACAAGTAGTGCTCAAAAAAGATTAGAACCAACGTTGCGAGCCATAACATTATTCGAAGGAGAGGCCTCCCAATTACAAGGAAGTTTGGTTTCTTTTGGGTCTAATGCATGCTCTCGGGGTTATCGAGCATCCAAATCATCTAAGTTACCTCTAATCGTCTTCATTTAGAAGCTATTAATTCTTGGGAAAGATTAGAACTAAGGTTGAGAGTCATAACCTCATTCTGGGGATAGACCTTCCCAATCCAAGGAAGTGTCGTCCTTTCGGGGCTAATGCCTGATCTCATGGTTTGCAAGCATTCAAATTTTCTAACTCTGTTTTAATCGCATTCATTTAGAAGCAATAAATGCTCAGGAAAAACTAGAACCAACGTTAAGAGCCATAACCTCATTCTGAGGTGAGACCATCCTGATACAAGGAAGTTTGGTTCCTCTTGGGTCTAATGCTTGCTCTCGTGGTTATCAAGTATTCAAATCACCTAAGTTACTTGTAATCTTCCCCATTTAGATGTTATTAATGCTTAGGAATGATTGGAACCAAGGTTGAGAGCCATAAGCTCGTTCTAGGGATAGACCTCCCCAATCCAAGGAAGTTCGGTGCCTTTTGAGTCTAATGCTTGATCTCGTGGTTTACGAGCATCCGAATCTTGTAACTTACTTGTAATCGTGATCATTTGGAAACTGTTAGTACTTAAGAAAGATTCGAACCAAGGTTGAGAGCCACAACCTCATTCTACGGAGAGACCTTCCCAATCCAAGGAAGTTTGGTTCCTTTTGGGTCAAATACTTGATCTCGTAGTTTGCGAGTATCCAAATCATCTAACTTACTTTTAATCGCATTCATTTAGAAGCAATTAATGCTTAGGAAAGGGCAAAAGGACACTATAAGTACCATAACATGTATACGGCTCTCACTTTGGTGCCATAACTTTTTTTCGGATCACTTTGGTGCCAAGTCGGAGGAAAAATGATCACTTAAGTGTCATAACTTTTTTTTGGATTACTTTAGTGCTAAAATTTTTGAAAAACGATCACTTAAGTGCTAAATTTTTTGAAAAACGATCATTTAAGTGTTAAAATTTTTAAAAAACGATCACTTAAGTGCCAATCTCCGGCGAGACTCCGGCGAGCCACGTCAGCTTCAGAAATTAATAAAAAAATGCCACGTCAGATTTCTGGCAAAAAATTGTGTACGACACCGGACTTGGCACTTAAGTGATCGTTTTTCAAAAATTTTAGCACTTAAGTGATCGTTTCTCAAAAATTTTAGCACTAAAGTGATCCAAAAAAAGTTGTGGCACTAAAGTGAGCGCCGTACACAACTTATGGCACTTGTAATGTTCTTTTGTCCTTAGGAAAGATTAGAACAAACGTTGAGAGCCATAGCCTCATTCTAAGGAGAGACCATCCTATTACTAGGAAGTTTGGTTCCTTGTGGGTCTAATGCTTGCTCTCCTGATTATCTAGTATACAAATCTTCTAAGTTACTTCTAATCTTCTTCATTTGGAAGCTATTAGTGCATGGGAATGACTAGAACCAAGGTTGATAGCCATAACCTCATTCTAGGGATAAAACTTCCCAATCCAAGGAAGTTTCGTCCCTTTTTGGTCTAATGCCTGATCTCGTAGTTTGCGAGCGTCCAAATTATCTAACTTACTTTTAATCGCATTCATTTAGAAGCAATTGGTGCTCGGGACAGATTAGTGCTAATGTTGAGAGCATTAACCTCATTCTAAGGAGAGACCATCCTATTACAAGGAAGTTTGGTTCCTTTTGGGTCTCATGCTTGCTCTCGTGATTATCGAGTATCCAAATCATCTAAGTTACTTTAAACCGCGTTTATTTGGAAGCTATTAGTGCTCGGGAAAGAGGTTGAGAGCCATAGCCTCATTCTAAGGAGAGACTTTCCCAATCCAAGGAAGTTTGGTTCATTTTGGGTCTAATGCTCGATCTCGTCTTTTGCGAGCATCCAAATCATCTAACTTACTTTTCATCGCATTTATTTATAAACTATTAGTGGTCGGGAAAGATTGGAACCAACGTTGAGTGCCATAACCTTATTCTAAGGAGAGACCTTTCTAGTACAAGGAAGTTTGGTTGCTTTTTGGTCAAATAATCTAAGTTACTTGTATTCTTCTTCATTTAGAAGCTATTAGTGCTTGGGTCTAAAATTGATATTACTTTTAATCGCATTCGTTTAAAAACAAGTAGTGCTCAGGAAAGATTAGAATCAACGTTGCGAGCCATAACATTATTCTAAGGAGAGGCCTCCCAATTACAAGGAAGTTTGGTTCATTTTGGATCTAATGCATGCTCTCGGGGTTATCGAGCATCCAAATCATCTAAGTTACTTCTAATCGTCTTCATTTAGAAGCTATTAATGCTTGGGAAATGTTAGAACCACGGTTGAGAGTCATAACCTCATTCTGGGGATAGACCTTCCCAATCTAAGGAAGTCTCGTCCTTTCGGGTCTAATGCCTGATCTCATGGTTTGCGAGCATCCAAATTTTCTAACTCTCTTTCAATCGCATTCATTTAGAAACAATAAATGCTCAGGAAACACCAGAACCAACGTTAAGAGCCATAACCTTATTCTGAGGAGAGACCATCCTCATACAAGGAAGTTTGGTTCCTCTTGGGTCTAATGCTTGCTCTCGTAGTTATCAAGTATCCAAATCACCTAAGTTACTTGTAATCTTCCTCATTTAGATGCTATTAGTGCTTGGGAATGATTAGAACCAAGGTTGAGAGCCATAAGCTCGTTGTAGGGATAGACCTCCCCAATCTAAGGTAGTTTGGTGAATTTTGGGTCTAATGCTTGATCTCGTGGTTTGCGAGCATCCGAATCTTCTAACTTACTTGTAATCGTGATCATTTGGAAACTGTTAGTGCTTAATAAAGACTCGAACCAAGGTTGAGAGCCACAACCTCATTCTTCGGAGAGACCTTCCCAATCCAAGGAAGTTTTGTCCCTTTTGGGTCAAATGCTTGATCTCGTGATTTGCGAGTATCCAAATCATCTAACTTACGTTTAATCGCATTCATTTAGAAGCAATTGGTGCTCGGGATAGATTAGAGCCAATGTTGAGAGCCTTAACCTCATTCTAAGGGGAGACCATCCTATTACTAGGAAGTTTGGTTCCTTGTGGGTCTAATGCTTGCTCTCCTGATTATCGAGTATACAAATCTTCTAAGTTACTTCTAATCTTCTTCATTTAGAAGCTATTAGTGCTTGGGAATGATTAGAACCAAGGTTGAGAGCCATAACCTCATTCTAAGCAGAGGCCTTCCCAATCCGAGGAAGTTTGGTTTATTTTGGGTCGATCGCTTGATCTCCTCTTTTACGAGCATCCGAATCATCTAACTTACTTTTAGTCGCATTTATTTAGAAACTATTAGTGCTCGGGATTGATAGGAACCAACGTTGAGAGCCACAACGTCATTCTAAGGAGAGACCACCCTATTGCAAGGAAGTTTGGTTCCTTTTGGGTCTAATGCTTGCTCTCCTGATTATCGAGTGTCCAATTCATCTAAGTTACTTCTAATCTTCTTCATTTGGAAGCTATTAGTGCTTGGGAATGACTAGAACCAAGGTTGATAGCCATAACCTCCTTCTAGGGATAGAACTTCCCAATCCAAGGAAGTTTCGTCCCTTTTTGGTCTAATGCCTGATCTCGTAGTTTGCGAGCGTCCAACTCATCTAACTTACTTTTAATCGCATTTATTTAGAAACTATTAGTGCTCGGGATTGATAGGAACCAACGTTGAGAGCCACAACCTCATTCGAAGGAGAGACCACCCTATTGCAAGTAAGTTTGGTTCCTTTTGGGTCTAATGCTTGCTCTCGTGGTTATCAAGTATTCAAATCACCTAAGTTACTTGTAATCTTCCCCATTTAGATGTTATTAGTGCTTGGGAATGATTGGAACCAAGTTTGAGAGCCATAAGCTTGCTCTAGGGATAGACCTCCCCAATCCAAGGAAGTTTGGTGCCTTTTGAGTCTAATGCTTGATCTCGTGGTTTACGAGCATCCGAATCTTGTAACTTACTTGTAATCGTTATCATTTGGAAACTGTTAGTACTTAAGAAAGATTGGAACCAAGGTTGAGAGCCACAACCTCATTCTACGGAGAGACCTTCCTAATCCAAGGAAGTTTGGTTCCTTTTGGGTCAAATGCTTGATCTCGTAGTTTGCGAGTATCCAAATCATCTAACTTACTTTTAATCGCATTCATTTAGAAGCAATTAGTGCTTAGGAAAGGGCAAAAGGACACTATAAGTGCCATAACTTGTGTACGGCGCTTACTTTGGTGCCATAACTTTTTTTCGGATCACGTTGGTGCCAAGTCGGAGGAAAAATGATCTCTTAAGTGTCATAACTTTTTTTTGGATTACTTCAGTGCTAAAATTTTTGAAAAACAATCACTTAAGTGCTAAATTTTTTGAAAAACGATCATTTAAGTGTTAAAATTTTTGAAAAACGATCACTTAAGTGCCAATCTCCGGCGAGACTCCGGCGAGCAACGTCAGCTTCTGAAATTAATAAAAAAATGCCACGTCAGATTTCTGCGAAAAATTGTGTGCGGCACCGGACTTGGCACTTAAGTGATCGTTTTTCAAAAATTTCAGCACTTAAGTGATCGTTTTTCGAAAATTTTAGCACTAAAGTGATCCAAAAAAAAGTTGTGGCACTAAAATGAGCGCCGTACACAACTTATGGCACTTGTAGTGTTCTTTTGCCCTTAGGAAAGATTAGAACAAACGTTGAGAGCCATAACCTCATTCTAAGGAGAGACCATCCTATTACTAGGAAGTTTTGTTCCTTGTGGGTCTAATGCTTGCTCTCCTGATTATCTAGTATCCAAATCTTCTAAGTTACTTCTAATCTTCTTCATTTGGAAGCTATTAGTGCTTGGGAATGACTAGAACCAAGATTGATAGCCATAACCTCATTCTAGGGATAAAACTTCCCAATCCAAGGAAGTTTCGTCCCTTTTTGGTCTAATGCCTGATCTCGTAGTTTGCGAGTGTCCAAATTATCTAACTTACTTTTAATCGCATTCATTTAGAAGCAATTGGTGCTCGGGATAGATTAGTGCTAATGTTGAGAGCATTAACCTCATTCTAAGGAGAGACCATCCTATTACAAGGAAGTTTGGTTCCTTTTGGGTCTCATGCTTGCTCTCGTGATTATCGAGTATCCAAATCATCTAAGTTACTTTTAATCGCGTTTATTTGGAAGCTATTAGTGCTCGCGAAAGAGGTTGAGAGCCATAGCCTCATTCTAAGGAGAAACTTTCCCAATCCAAGGAAGTTTGGTTCATTTTGGGTCTAATTCTCGATCTCGTCTTTTGCGAGCATCCAAATCATCTAACTTACTTTTCATCGCATTTATTTAGAAACTATTAGTGGTCGGGAAAGATTAGAACCAACGTTGAGTGCCATAACCTTATTCTAAGGAGAGACCTTTCTAGTACAAGGAAGTTTGGTTGCTTTTTGGTCAAATAATCTAAGTTACTTGTATTCTTCTTCATTTAGAAGCTATTAGTGCTTGGGTCTAAAATTGATATTACTTTTAATCGCATTCGTTTAGAAACAAGTAGTGCTCAGGAAAGATTAGAACAAACGTTGCGAGCCATAACATTATTCTAAGGAGAGGCCTCCCAATTACAAGGAAGTTTGGTTCATTTTGGATCTAATGCATGCTCTCGGGGTTATCGATCATCCAAATCATCTAAGTTACTTCTAATCGTCTTCATTTAGAAGCTATTAATGCTTGGGAAATGTTAGAACCACGGTTGAGAGTCATAACCTCATTCTGGGGATAGACCTTCCCAATCCAAGGAAGTCTCGTCCTTTCGGGTCTAATGCCTGATCTCATGGTTTGCGAGCATCCAAATTTTCAAACTCTCTTTCAATCGCATTCATTTAGAAACAATAAATGCTCAGGAAACACCAGAACCAACGTTAAGAGCCATAACCTTATTCTGAGGAGAGACCATCCTCATACAAGGAAGTTTGGTTCCTCTTGGGTCTAATGCTTGCTCTCGTAGTTATCAAGTATCCAAATCACCTAAGTTACTTGTAATCTTCCTCATTTATATGCTATTAGTGCTTGGGAATGATTAGAACCAAGGTTGAGAGCCATAAGCTCGTTGAAGGGATAGACCTCCCCAATCTAAGGTAGTTTGGTGAATTTTGGGTCTAATGCTTGATCTCGTGGTTTGCGAGCATCCGAATCTTCTAACTTACTTGTAATTGTGATCATTTGGAAACTGTTAGTGCTTAATAAAGACTCGAACCAAGGTTGAGAGCCACAACCTCATTCTTCGGAGAGACCTTCCCAATCCAAGGAAGTTTTGTCCCTTTTGGGTCAAATGCTTGATCTCGTGGTTTGCGAGTATCCAAATCATCTAACTTACGTTTAATCGCATTCATTTAGAAGCAATTAGTCCTCGGGATAGATTAGAGCCAATGTTGAGAGCCTTAACCTCATTCTAAAGAGAGATCATCCTATTACAAGGAAGTTTGGTTCCTTTTGGGTCTCATGCTTGCTCTCGTAATTATCGAGTATCCCAATCATCTAAGTTACTTTTAATCGCGTTTATTTGGAGGCTATTAGTGCTTTGGAATTATTAGAACCAAGGTTGAGAGCCATTACCTCATTCTAAGCAGAGGCCTTCCCAATCCGAGGAAGTTTGGTTTATTTTGGGTCTAACGCTTGATCTCCTCTTTTACGAGCATCCGAATCATCTAACTTACTTTTAATCGCATTTATTTAGAAACTATTAGTGCTCGGAATTGATTGGAACCAACGTTGAGAGCCACAACGTCATTCTCAGGAGAGACCACCCTATTGCAAGGAAGTTTGGTTCCTTTTGGGTCTAATGCTTGCTCTCCTGATTATCGAGTGTCCAATTCATCTAAGTTACTTCTAATCTTCTTCATTTGGAAGCTATTAGTGCTTGAGAATGACTAGAACCAAGGTTGATAGCCATCACCTCATTCTAGGGATAGAACTTCACAATCCAAGGAAGTTTTGTTCCTTTTTGGTCTAATGCCTGATCTCGTAGTCTGCGAGCGTCCAAATCATCTAACTTACTTTTAATCGCATTCATTTAGAAGCAATTGGTGCTCGGGATAGATTAAATCTAATGTTGAGAGCATTAACCTCATTCTAAGGAGAGACCATCCTATTACAAGGAAGTTTGGTTCCTTTTGGGTCTCATGCTTGCTCTCGTGATTATCGAGTATCCAAATCATCTAAGTTACTTTTAATCGCGTTTATTTGGAAGCTATTAGTGCTCGGGAAAGATTGGAACCAACGTTGAGAGCCATAACCTTATTCTAAGGAGAGACCTTTCTAGTACAAGGAAGTTTGGTTGCTTTTTGGTCAAATAATCTAAGTTACTTGTATTCTTCTTCATTTAGAAGCTATTAGTGCTTGGGTCTAAAATTGATATTACTTTTAATCGCATTCGTTTAGAAACAAGTAGTGCTCAGGAAAGATTAGAACCAACGTTGCGAGCCATAACATTATTCTAAGGAGAGGCCTCTCAATTACAACGAAGTTTGGTTTCTTTTGGGTCTAATGCATGCTCTCGGGGTTATCGAGCATCCAAATCATCTAAGTTACTTCTAATCATCTTCATTTAGAAGCTATGAATGTTTGGGAAAGATTAGAACCAAAGTTGAGAGTCATAACCTCATTCTGGGGATAGACCTTCCAAATCCAAGGAAGTCTCGTCCTTTCGGGTCTAATGACTGATCTCATGGTTTGCGAGCATCCAAATTTTCTAACTCTCTTTTAATCGCATTCATTTAGAAGCAATAAATGCTCAGGAAACACTAGAACCAACGTTAAGAACAATAACCTCATTGTGAGGAGAGACCATCCTAATACAAGGAAGTTTGGTTCCTGTCGGGTCTAATGCTTGCTCTCGTGGTTATCAAGTTTCCAAATCACCTCAGTTACTTGTAATCTTCCTCATTTAGATGCTATTAGTGCTTGGGAATGATTAGAACCAAGGTTGAGAGCCATAAGCTCGTTCTAGGGATAGACCTCCTCAATCCAAGGAAGTTCGGTGCCTTTTGGGTCTAATGCTTGATCTCGTGGTTTGCGAGCATCCGAATCTTCTAACTTACTTGTAATCGTGATCATTTGGAAACTGTTAGTGCCTAAAAAAGATTCAAACCAAGGTTGAGAGCCACAACCTTATTCTACGGAGAGACCTTTCCAATCCAAGGAAGTTTGGTCCCTTTCGGGTCAATTGCTTGATCTCGTGGTTTGCGAGTATCCAAATCATCTAACTTACATTTAATCGCATTCATTTAGAAGCAATTAGTGCTTAGGAAAGATTAGAACAAACGTTGAGAGCCATAACCTCATTCTAAGGAGAGACCATCCTATTACTAGGAAGTTTGGTTCTTTATGGGTCTAATGCTTGCTCTCCTGATTATCGAGTATACAAATCTTCTAAGTTACTTCTAATCTTCTTCATTTAGAAGCTATTAGTGCTTGGGAATGATTAGAACCAAGGTTGAGAGCCATAACCTCATTCTAAGCAGAGGGCTTCCCAATCCGAGGAAGTTTGGTTTATTTTGGGTCGATCGCTTGATCTCCTCTTTTACGAGCATCGGAATCATCTAACTTACTTTTAATCGCATTTATTTAGAAACTATTAGTGCTCGGGATTGATAGGAACCAACGTTGAGAGCCACAACCTCATTCTAAGGAGAGACCACCCTATTGCAAGGAAGTTTGGTTCCTTTGAGGTCTAATGCTTGCTCTCCTGATTATTGAGTGTCCGATTCATCTAAGTTACTTCTAATCTTCTTCATTTGGAAGCTATTAGTGCTTGGGAATGACTAGAACCAAGGTTGATAGCCATAACCTCCTTCGAGGGATAGAACTTCCCAATCCATGGAAGTTTCGTCCCTTTGTGGTCTAATGCCTGATCTCATGGTGTGCGAGCATCCAAATTTTCTAACTCTCTTTTAATCACATTCATTTAGAAACAATAAATGCTCAGGAAACACTAGAAGAAACGTTAAGAGCCATAACCTCATTCTGAGGAGAGACCATCGTGATACAAGGAAGTTTGGTTCCTCTTGGGTCTAATGCTTGCTCTCGTGGTTATCAAGTATCCAAATCACCTAAGTTACTTGTAATCTTCCTCATTTAGATGCTATTAGTGCTTGCGAATAATTAGAACCAAAGTTGAGAGCCATAAGCTCGTTCTAGGGATAGACCTCCCCAATCCAAGGAATTTCGGTGCCTTTTGGGTCTAATGCTTAATCTCGTGGTTTGCGAGCATCCGAATCTTCTAACTTACTTGTAATCGTGATCATTTGGAAACTGTTAGTGCTTAAGAAAGATTCGAATCAAGGTTGAGAGCCACAACCTCATTCTACGGAGAGACCTTCCCAATCCAAGGAAGTTTGGTCCCTTTTGGGTCAAATGCTTGATCTCGTGGTTTGCGAGTATCCAAATCATCTAACTTACTTTTAATCGCATTCATTTAGAAGCAATTAGTGCTTAGGAAAGATTAGAACAATGGTTGAGAGCCATAAGCTCATTCCAAGGAGAGACCATCCTATTACTAGAAAGTTTAGTTCCTTGTGGGTCTAATGCTTGCTCTCCTGATTATCGAGTATACAAATCTTCTAAGTTACTTCTAATCTTCTTCATTTCGAAGCCCTTAGTGCTTGAGAATGATTAGAATCAAGGTTGAGAGCCATAACCTCATTCTAAGCAGAGGGCTTCCCAATCCGAGGAAGTTTGGTTTATTTTGGGTCGAACGCTTGATCTCGTCTTTTACGAGCATCCGAATCATTCAACTTACTTTTAATCGCATTCATTTAGAAGAAATTAGTGCTTAGGAAAGATTGGAACAAACGTTGAGAGCCATAACCTCATTCTAAGGATAGACCATTCTATTACTAGGAAGTTTGGTTCCTTGTGGATCTAATGCTTGCTCTCCTGATTATCGAGTATACAAATCTTCTAAGTTACTTCTAATCTTCTTGATTTGGAAGCCATTAGTGCTTGGGAATGATTAGAACCAAGGTTGAGAGCCATAACCTCATTCTAAGCAGAGGGCTTCCCAATCCGAGGAAGTTTGGTTTATTTTGGGTCGAACGCTTGATCTCGTCTTTTACGAGCATCCGAATCATCCAACTTACTTTTAATCGCATTCATTTAGAAGAAATTAGTGCTTAGGAAAGATTAGAACAAACGTTGAGAGCCATAACCTCATTCTAAGGATAGACCATTCTATTACTAGGAAGTTTGGTTCCTTGTGGGTCTAATGCTTGCTCTCCTGATTATCGAGTACACAAATCTTCTAAGTTACTTCTAATCTTCTTCATTGAGATGCCATTAGTGCTTGGGAATGATTATAACCAAGGTTGAGAGCCAGAACCTCATTCTAAGCAGAGGCCTTCCCAATCCGAGGAAGTTTGGTTTATTTTGGGTCTAACGCTTGATCTCGTCTTTTACGAGCATTCGAATCATCTAACTTACTTTTAATCGCGTTTATTTAGAAACTATTAGTGCTCGGGAATGATTGGAACCAACTTTGACAGCCACAACCTCATTCTAAGGAGAAACCACCCTATTGCAAGGAAGTTTGGTTCCTTTTGGGTCTCATGCTTGCTCTCCTGATTATCGAGTGTCCAAATCATGTAAGTTACTTCTAATCTTCTTCGTTTGGAAGCTATCAGTGCTTGGGAATGACTATAACCAAGGTTGAGAGCCATAACCTCATTCTAGGGATAGAACTTCCCAATCCAAGGAAGTTTCGTTCCTTTTTGGTCAAATGCCTGATCTCGTAGTTTGCTAGCGTCCAAATCATCTATCTTACTTTTAATCACATTCATTTAGATGCAATAAATGCTCAGGAAACACTAAAACCAATGTTAAGAGCCATAACCTCATTCTGAGGAGAGACCATCGTGATACAAGGAAGTTTGGTTCTTCTTGGGTCTAATGCTTGCTCTCGTGGCTATCAAGTATCCAAATCACCTAAGTTACTTGTAATCTTCCTCATTTAGATGCTATTAGTGCTTGCGAATAATTAGAACCAAAGTTGAGAGCCATAAGCTCGTTCTAGGGATAGACCTCCCCAATCCAAGGAATTTTGGTGCCTTTTGGGTCTAATGCTTAATCTCGTGGTTTGCGAGCATCCGAATCTTCTAACTTACTTGTAATCGTGATCATTTGGAAACTGTTAGTGCTTAAGAAAGATTCGAATCAAGGTTGAGAGCCACAACCTCATTCTACGGAGAGACCTTCCCAATCCAAGGAAGTTTGGTCCCTTTTGGGTCAAATGCTTGATCTCGTGATTTGCGAGTATCCAAATAATCTAACTTACTTTTAATCGCATTCATTTAGAAGCAATTAGTGCTTAGGAAAGATTAGAAAAAACGTTGAGAGCCATAACCTCATTCAAAGGAGAGACCATCCTATTACTAGGAAGTTTGGTTCCTTGAGGGTCTAATGCTTGCTCTCCTGATTATCGAGTACACAAATCTTCTAAGTTACTTCTAATCTTCTTGATTTAGAAGCCATTAGTGCTTGGGAATGATTAGAACCAAGGTTGAGAGCCATAACCTCATTCTAAGCAGAGGCCTTCCCAATCCGAGGAAGATTGGTTTATTTTGGGTCTAACGCTTGATCTCGTCTTTTACGAGCATCCGAATCATCTAACTTACTTTTAATCGCATTTATTTAGAAACTATTAGTGTTCGGGCATGATTCGAACCAACGTTGAGAGCCACAACCTCATTCTAAGCAGAGGGCTTCCCAATCCGAGGAAGTTTGGTTTATTTTGTGTCGAACGCTTGATCTCGTCTTTTACGAGCGTCCGAATCATCCAACTTACTTTTAATCGCATTCATTTAGAAGAAATTAGTGCTTAGGAAAGATTAGAACAAACGTTGAGAGCCATAACCTCATTCTAAGGATAGACCATTCTATTACTAGGAAGTTTGGTTCCTTGTGGGTCTAATGCTTGCTCTCCTGATTATCGAGTACACAAATCTTCTAAGTTACTTCTAATCTTCTTCATTGAGATGCCATTAGTGCTTGGGAATGATTAGAACCAAGGTTGAGAGCCAGAACCTCATTCTAAGCAGAGGCCTTCCCAATCCGAGGAAGTTTGGTTTATTTTGGGTCTAACGCTTGATCTCGTCTTTTACGAGCATTCGAATCATCTAACTTACTTTTAATCGCATTTATTTAGAAACTATTAGTGCTCGGGAATGATTGGAACCAACGTTGAGAGCCACAACCTCATTCTAAGGAGAGACCACCCTATTGCAAGGAAGTTTGGTTCCTTTTGGGTCTCATGCTTGCTCTCCTGATTATCGAGTGTCCAAATCATGTAAGTTACTTCTAATCTTCTTCGTTTGGAAGCTATCAGTGCTTGGGAATGACTATAACCAAGGTTGAGAGCCATAACCTCATTCTAGGGATAGAACTTCCCAATCCAAGGAAGTTTCGTCCCTTTTTGGTCAAATGCCTGATCTCGTAGTTTGCTAGCGTCCAAATCATCTATCTTACTTTTAATCACATTCATTTAGATGCAATAAATGCTCAGGAAACACTAAAACCAACGTTAAGAGCCATAACCTCATTCTGAGGAGAGACCATCGTGATACAAGGAAGTTTGGTTCCTCTTGGGTCTAATGCTTGCTCTCGTGGGTATCAAGTATCCAAATCACCTAAGTTACTTGTAATCTTTCTCATTTAGATGCTATTAGTGCTTGCGAATAATTAGAACCAAAGTTGAGAGCCATAAGCTCGTTCTAGGGATAGACCTCCCCAATCCACGGAAGTTTGGTGCCTTTTGGGTCTAATGCTTAATCTCGTGGTTTGCGAGCATCCGAATCTTCTAACTTACTTGTAATCGTGATCATTTGGAAACTGTTAGTGCTTAAGAAAGACTCGAACCAAGGTTGAGAGCCACAACCTCATTCTACGGAGAGACCTTCCCAATCCAAGGAAGTTTGGTCCCTTTTGGGTCAAATGCTTGATCTCGTGGTTTGCGAGTATCCAAATAATCTAACTTACTTTTAATCGCATTCATTTAGAAGCAATTAGTGCTTAGGAAAGATTAGAACAAACGTTGAGAGCCATAACCTCATTCTAAGGAGAGACCATCCTATTACTAGGAAGTTTGGTTCCTTGAGGGTCTAATGCTTGCTCTCCTGATTATCGAGTACACAAATCTTCTAAGTTACTTCTAATCTTCTTGATTTAGAAGCCATTAGTGCTTGGGAATGATTAGAACCAAGGTTGAGAGCCATAACCTCATTCTAAGCAGAGGCCTTCCCAATCCGAGGAAGATTGGTTTATTTTGGGTCTAACGCTTGATCTCATCTTTTACGAGCATCCGAATCATCTAACTTACTTTTAATCGCATTTATTTAGAAACTATTAGTGTTCGGGAATGATTCGAACCAACGTTGAGAGCCACAACCTCATTCTAAGCAGATACCACCCTATTGCAACGAAGTTTGGTTCCTTTTGGGTCTAATGCTTGCTCTCTTGATTATCGAGTAACCAAATCAGCTAAGCTACTTCTAATCTTCTTCATTTGGAAGCTATTACTGCTTGGGAATGACTAGAACCAAGGTTGAGAGCAATAACCTCATTCTAGGGATAGAACTTCCCAATCCAAGGAAGTTTCGCCCCTTTTTGGTCTAATGCCTGATCTCGTAGTTTGCGAGCGTCCAAATCATCTAACTTACATTTAATCGCATTCATTTAGAAGCAATTGGTGCTCGGGATAGATTAGAGCCAATGTTGAGAGCCTTAAGCTCATTCTAAGGAGAAACCATCCTATTCCAAGGAAGTTTGGTTCCTTTTGGGTTTCATGCTTGCTCTCGTGATTATCGAGTATCCAAATCGTCTAAGTTACTTTTAATCGCGTTTATTTGGAAGCTATTAGTGCTCGGGAAAGAGGTTGAGAGCCATAGCCTCACTCTAAGGAGAGACTTTCCCAATCCATGGAAGTTCGGTTCATTTTGGGTCTAATGCTTGATCTCGTCTTTTGCGAGCATCCAAATCATCTAACTTACTTTTCATCGCATTTATTTAGAAGCTATTAGTGCTTGGGTCTAAAATTGATATTACTTTTAATCGCGTTCGTTTAGAAACAAGTAGTGCTTAAGAAAGATTAGAACCAACATTGCGAGCCATAACATTATTCTAAGGAGAGGCCTCCCAATTACAAGGAAGTTTGGTTCCTTTTGGGTCAAATGCTTGCTCTCGGGGTTATCAAGCATCCAAATCATCTAAGTTACTTCTAATCATCTTCATTTAGAAGCTATTAATGCTTGGGAAAGATTAGAACCAAGTTTGAGAGTCATAACCTCATTTTGGGGATAGACCTTCCCAATCCAGGGAAGTTTCGTCCTTTCGGGTCTAATGCTTGATCTCATGGTGTGCGAGCATCCAAATTTTCCAACTCTCTTTTAATCACATTCATTTAGAAACAATAAATGCTCAGGAAACACTAGAACCAACGTAAAGAGCCATAACCTCATTCTGAGGAGAGACCATCGTGAAACAAGGAAGTTTGGTTCCTCTTGGGTCTAATGCTTGCTCTCGTGGTTATCAAGTATCCAAATCACCTAAGTTACTTGTAATCTTCCTCATTTAGATGCTGTTAGTGCTTGCGAATAATTAGAACCAAAGTTGAGAGCCAAAAGCTCGTTCTAGGGATAGACCTCCCCAATCCACGGAAGTTTGGTGCCTTTTGGGTCTAATGCTTAATCTCGTGGTTTGCGAGCATCCGAGTCTTCTAACTTACCTGTAATCGTGATCATTTGGAAACTGTTAGTGCTTAAGAAAGATTCGAACCAAGGTTGAGAGCCACAACCTCATTCTACGAAGAGACCTTCCCAATCCAAGGAAGTTTGGTCCCTTTTGGGTCAAATGCTTAATCTCGTGGTTTACGAGTATCCAAATAATCTAACTTACTTTTAATCGCATTCATTTAGAAGCAATTAGTGCTTAGGAAAGATTAGAACAAACGTTGAGAGCCATAACCTCATTCTAAGGAGAGACCATCCTATTACTAGGAAGTTTGGTTCCTTGAGGGTCTAATGCTTGCTCTCCTGATTATCGAGTACACAAATCTTCTAAGTTACTTCTAATCTTCTTGATTTAGAAGCCATTAGTGCTTGGGAATGATTAGAACCAAGGTTGAGAGCCATAACCTCATTCTAAGCAGAGGCCTTCCCAATCCGAGGAAGTTTGGTTTATTTTGGGTCTAACGCTTGATCTCGTCTTTTACGAGCATCCGAATCATCTAACTTACTTTTAATTGCATTTATTTAGAAACTATTAGTGCTCGGGAATGATTGGAACCAACGTTGAGAGCCACAACCTCATTCTAAGGAGAGACCACCCTATTGCAAGGAAGTTTGGTTCCTTTTGGGTCTCATGCTTGCTCTCCTGATTATCGAGTGTCCAAATCATGTAAGTTACTTCTAATCTTCTTCGTTTGGAAGCTATCAGTGCTTGGGAATGACTATAACCAAGGTTGAGAGCCATAACCTCATTCTAGGGATAGAACTTCCCAATCCAAGGAAGTTTCGTCCCTTTTTGGTCAAATGCCTGATCTCGTAGTTTGCTAGCGTCCAAATCATCTATCTTACTTTTAATCACATTCATTTAGATGCAATAAATGATCAGGAAACACTAAAACCAACGTTAAGGGCCATAACCTCATTCTGAGGAGAGACCATCGTGATACAAGGAAGTTTGGTTCCTCTTGGGTCTAATGCTTGCTCTCGTGGTTATCAAGTATCCAAATCACCTAAGTTACTTGTAATCTTCCTCATTTAGATGCTATTAGTGCTTGCGAATAATTAGAACCAAAGTTGAGAGCCATAAGCTCGTTCTAGGGATAGACCTCCCCAATCCACGGAAGTTTGGTGCCTTTTGGGTCTAATGCTTAATCTCGTGGTTTGCGAGCATCCGAATCTTCTAACTTACTTGTAATCGTGATCATTTGGAAACTGTTAGTGCTTAAGAAAGATTCGAACCAAGGTTGAGAACCACAACCTCATTCTACAGAGAGACCTTCCCAATCCAAGGAAGTTTGGTCCCTTTTGGGTCAAATGCTTGATCTCGTGGTTTGCGAGTATCCAAATAATCTAACTTACTTTTAATCGCATTCATTTAGAAGCAATTAGTGCTTAGGAAAGATTAGAACAAACGTTGAGAGCCATAACCTCATTCTAAGGAGAGACAATCCTATTACTAGGAAGTTTGGTTCCTTGAGGGTCTAATGCTTGCTCTCCTGATTATCGAGTACACAAATCTTTTAAGTTAATTTTAATCTTCTTGATTTAGAAGCCATTAGTGCTTGGAAATGATTAGAACCAAGGTTGAGAGCCATAACCTCATTCTAAGCAGAGGCCTTCCCAATCCGAGGAAGATTGGTTTATTTTGGGTCTAACGCTTGATCTCGTCTTTTACGAGCATCCGAATCATCTAACTTACTTTTAATCGCATTTATTTAGAAACTATTAGTGTTCGGGAATGATTCGAACCAACGTTGAGAGCCACAACCTCATTCTAAGGAGATACCACCCTATTGCAACGAAGTTTGGTTCCTTTTGGGTCTAATGCTTGCTCTCCTGATTATCGAGTAACCAAATCAGCTAAGCTACTTCTAATCTTCTTCATTTGGAAGCTATTACTGCTTGGGAATGACTAGAACCAAGGTTGAGAGCAATAACCTCATTCTAGGGATAGAACTTCCCAATCCAAGGATGTTTCGCCCCTTTTTGGTCTAATGCCTGATCTCGTAGTTTACGAACGTCCAAATCATCTAACTTACATTTAATCGCATTCATTTAGAAGCAATTGGTGCTCGGGATAGATTAGAGCCAAAGTTGAGAGCCTTAACTTCATTCTAAGGAGAAACCATCCTATTCCAAGGAAGTTTGGTTCCTTTTGGGTTTCATGCTTGCTCTCGTGATTATCGAGTATCCAAATCGTCTAAGTTACTTTTAATCGCGTTTATTTGGAAGCTATTAGTGCTCGGGAAAGAGGTTGAGAGCCATAGCCTCACTCTAAGGAGAGACTTTCCCAATCCATGGAAGTTCGGTTCATTTTGGGTCTAATGCTTGATCTCGTCTTTTGCGAGCATCCAAATCATCTAACTTACTTTTCATCGCATTTATTTAGAAGCTATTAGTGCTTGGGTAAAAAATTGATATTACTTTTAATCGCATTCGTTTAGAAACAAGTAGTGCTTAAGAAAGATTAGAACCAACATTGCGAGCCATAACATTATTCTAAGGAGAGGCCTCCCAATTACAAGGAAGTTTGGTTCCTTTTGGGTCAAATGCTTGCTCTCGGGGTTATCAAGCATCCAAATCATCTAAGTTACTTCTAATCATCTTCATTTAGAAGCTATTAATGCTTGGGAAAGATTAGAACCAAGTTTGAGAGGCATAACCTCATTTTGGGGATAGACCTTCCCAATCCAAGGAAGTTTCGTCCTTTCGGGTCTAATGCCTGATCTCATGGTGTGCGAGCATCCAAATTTTCTAACTCTCTTTTAATCACATTCATTTAGAAGCAATAAATGCTCAGGAAACACTAGAACCAACGTTAAGAGCCATAACCTCATTCTGAGGAGAGACCATCGTGATACAAGGAAGTTTGGTTCCTCTTGGGTCTAATGCTTGCTCTCGTGGTTATCAAGTATCCAAATCACCTAAGTTACTTGTAATCTTCCTCATTTAGATGCTATTAGTGCTTGCGAATAATTAGAACCAAAGTTGAGAGCCATAAGCTCGTTCTAGGGATAGACCTCCCCAATCCAAGGAAGTTTGGTGCCTTTTGGGTCTAATGCTTAATCTCGTGGTTTGCGAGCATCCGAATCTTCTAACTTACTTGTAATCGTGATCATTTGGAAACTGTTAGTGCTTAAGAAAGATTCGAATCAAGGTTGAGAGCCACAACCTCATTCTACGGAGAGACCTTCCCAATCCAAGGAAGTTTGGTCCCTTTTGGGTCAAATGCTTGATCTCGTGGTTTGCGAGTATCCAAATAATCTAACTTACTTTTAATCGCATTCATTTAGAAGCAATTAGTGCTTAGGAAAGATTAGAACAAACGTTGAGAGCCATAACCTCATTCTAAGGAGTGACTATCCTATTACTAGGAAGTTTGGATCCTTGAGTGTCTAATGCTTGCTCTACTGATTATCGAGTACACAAATCTTCTAAGTTACTTCTAATCATCTTGATTTAGAAGCCATTAGTGCTTGGGAATGATTAGAACCAAGGTTGAGAGCCATAACCTCATTCTAAGCGAGGCCTTCCCAATCCGAGGAAGATTGGTTTATTTTGGGTCTAACGCTTGATCTCCTCTTTTACGAGCATCCGATTCATCTAACTTACTTTTAATCGCATTTATTTAGAAACTATTAGTGTTCGGGAATGATTCGAACCAACGTTGAGAGCCACAACCTCATTCTAAGGAGATACCACCCTATTGCAACGAAGTTTGGTTCCTTTTGGGTCTAATGCTTGCTCTCCCGATTATCGAGTAACCAAATCAGCTAAGCTACTTCTAATCTTCTTCATTTGGAAGCTATTACTGCTTGGGAATGACTAGAACCAAGGTTGAGAGCAATAACCTCATTCTAGGGATAGAACTTCCCAATCCAAGGAAGTTTCGCCCCTTTTTGGTCTAATGCCTGATCTCGTAGTTTGCGAGCGTCCAAATCATCTATCTTACATTTAATCGCATTCATTTAGAAGCAATTGGTGCTCGGGATAGATTAGAGCCAATGTTGAGAGCCTTAAGCTCATTCTAAGGAGAGACCATCCTATTCCAAGGAAGTTTGGTTCCTTTTGGGTTTCATGCTTGCTCTCGTGATTATCGAGTATCCAAATCGTCTAAGTTACTTTTAATCGCGTTTATTTGGAAGCTATTAGTGCTCGGGAAAGAGGTTGAGAGCCATAGCCTCACTCTAAGGAGAGACTTTCCCAATCCATGGAAGTTCGGTTCATTTTGGGTCTAATGCTTGATCTCGTCTTTTGCGAGCATCCAAATCATCTAACTTACTTTTCATCGCATTTATTTAGAAGCTATTAGTGCTTGGGTCTAAAATTGATATTACTTTTAATCGCATTCGTTTAGAAACAAGTAGTGCTTAAGAAAGATTAGAACCAACATTGCGAGCCATAACATTATTCTAAGGAGAGGCCTCCCAATTACAAGGAAGTTTGCTCTCGGGGTTATCAAGCATCCAAATCATCTGAGTTACGTCTAATCATCTTCATTTAGAAGCTATTAATGCTTGGGAAAGATTAGAACCAAGTTTGAGAGTCATAACCTCATTTTGGGGATAGACCTTTCCAATCCAAGGAAGTTTCGTCCTTTCGGGTCTAATGCCTGATCTCACAGTGTGCGAGCATCCAAATTTTCTAACTCTCTTTTAATCACATTCACTTAGAAGCAATAAATGCTCAGGAAACCCTAGAACCAACGTAAAGAGCCATAACCTCATTCTGAGGAGAGACCATCGTGATACAAGGAAGTTTGGTTCCTCTTGGGTCTAATGCTTGCTCTCGTGGTTATCAAGTATCCAAATCACCTAAGTTACTTGTAATCTTCCTCATTTAGATGCTAATAGTGCTTGCGAATAATTAGAACCAAAGTTGAGAGCCATAAGCTCGTTCTAGGGATAGACCTCCCCAATCCACGGAAGTTTGGTGCCTTTTGGGTCTAATGCTTAATCTCGTGGTTTGCGAGCATCCGAATCTTCTAACTTACTTGTAATCGTGATCATTTGGAAACTGTTAGTGCTTAAGAAAGATTCGAACCAAGGTTGAGAGCCACAACCTCATTCTACGGAGAGACCTTCCCAATCCAAGGAAGTTTGGTCCCTTTTGGGTCAAATGCTTGATCTCGTGGTTTGCGAGTATCCAAATAATCTAACTTACTTTTAATCGCATTCATTTAGAAGCAATTAGTGCTTAGGAAAGATTAGAACAAACGTTGAGAGCCATAACCTCATTCTAAGGAGTGACTATCCTATTACTAGGAAGTTTGGATCCTTGAGTGTCTAATGCTTGCTCTGCTGATTATCGAGTACACAAATCTTCTAAGTTACTTCTAATCATCTTGATTTAGAAGCCATTAGTGCTTGGGAATGATTAGAACCAAGGTTGAGAGCCATAACCTCATTCTAAGCAGAGGCCTTCCCAATCCGAGGAAGATTGGTTTATTTTGGGTCTAACGCTTGATCTCCTCTTTTACGAGCATCCGATTCATCTAACTTACTTTTAATCGCATTTATTTAGAAACTATTAGTGTTCGGGAATGATTCGAACCAACGTTGAGAGCCACAACCTCATTCTAAGGAGATACCACCCTATTGCAACGAAGTTTGGTTCCTTTTGGGTCTAATGCTTGCTCTCCTGATTATCGAGTAACCAAATCAGCTAAGCTACTTCTAATCTTCTTCATTTGGAAGCTATTACTGCTTGGGAATGACTAGAACCAAGGTTGAGAGCAATAACCTCATTCTAGGGATAGAACTTCCCAATCCAAGGAAGTTTCGCCCCTTTTTGGTCTAATGCCTGATCTCGTAGTTTGCGAGCGTCCAAATCATCTAACTTACATTTAATCGCATTCATTTAGAAGCTATTGGTGCTCGGGATAGATTAGAGCCAATGTTGGGAGCCTTAAGCTCATTCTAACGAGAAACCATCCTATTCCAAGGAAGTTTGGTTCCTTTTGGGTTTCATGCTTGCTCTCGTGATTATCGAGTATCCAAATCGTCTAAGTTACTTTTAATCGCGTTTATTTGGAAGCTATTAGTGCTCGGGAAAGAGGTTGAGAGCCATAGCCTCACTCTAAGGAGAGACTTTCCCAATCCATGGAAGTTCGGTTCATTTTGGGTCTAATGCTTGATCTCGTCTTTTGCGAGCATCCAAATCATCTAACTTACTTTTCATCGCATTTATTTAGAAGCTATTAGTGCTTGGGTAAAAAATTGATATTACTTTTAATCGCATTCGTTTAGAAACAAGTAGTGCTTAAGAAAGATTAGAACCAACATTGCGAGCCATAACATTATTCTAAGGAGAGGCCTCCCAATTACAAGGAAGTTTGGTTCCTTTTGGGTCAAATGCTTGCTCTCGGGGTTATCAAGCATCCAAATCATCTAAGTTACTTCTAATCATCTTCATTTAGAAGCTATTAATGCTTGGGAAAGATTAGAACCAAGTTTGAGAGTCATAACCTCATTTTGGGGATAGACCTTCCCAATCCAAGGAAGTTTCGTCCTTTCGGGTCTAATGCCTGATCTCATGGTGTGCGAGCATCCAAATTTTCTAACTCTCTTTTAATCACATTCATTTAGAAGCAATAAATGCTCAGGAAACACTAGAACCAACGTTAAGAGCCATAACCTCATTCTGAGGAGAGACCATCGTGATACAAGGAAGTTTGGTTCCTCTTGGGTCTAATGCTTGCTCTCGTGGTTATCAAGTATCCAAATCACCTAAGTTACTTGTAATCTTCCTCATTTAGATGCTATTAGTGCTTGCGAATAATTAGAACCAAAGTTGAGAGCCATAAGCTCGTTCTAGGGATAGACCTCCCCAATCCAAGGAAGTTTGGTGCCTTTTGGGTCTAATGCTTAATCTCGTGGTTTGCGAGCATCCGAATCTTCTAACTTACTTGTAATCGTGATCATTTGGAAACTGTTAGTGCTTAAGAAAGATTCGAATCAAGGTTGAGAGCCACAACCTCATTCTACGGAGAGACCTTCCCAATCCAAGGAAGTTTGGTCCCTTTTGGGTCAAATGCTTGATCTCGTGGTTTGCGAGTATCCAAATCATCTAACTTACTTTTAATCGCATTCATTTAGAAGCAATTAGTGCTTAGGAAAGATTAGAACAAAGGTTGAGAGCCATAAGCTCATTCCAAGGAGAGACCATCCTATTACTAGAAAGTTTGGTTCCTTGTGGGTCTAATGCTTGCTCTCCTGATTATCGAGTATACAAATCTTCTAAGTTACTTTTAATCTTCTTCATTTAGAAGCCCTTAGTGCTTGAGAATGATTAGAATCAAGGTTGAGAGCCATAACCTCATTCTAAGCAGAGGGCTTCCCAATCCGAGGAAGTTTGGTTTATTTTGGGTCGAACGCTTGATCTCGTCTTTTACGAGCATCCGAATCATCCAACTTACTTTTAATCGCATTCATTTAGAAGAAATTAGTGCTTAGGAAAGATTAGAACAAACGTTGAGAGCCATAACCTCATTCTAAGGATAGACCATTCTATTACTAGGAAGTTTGGTTCCTGGTGGGTCTAATGTTTGCTCTCCTGATTATCGAGTATACAAATCTTCTAAGTTACTTCTAATCTTCTTCATTTAGAAGCCATTAGTGCTTGGGAATGATTAGAACCAAGGTTGAGAGCCATAACCTCATTCTAAGCAGAGGGCTTCCCAATCCGAGGAAGTTTGGTTTATTTTGGGTCTAACGCTTGATCTCGTCTTTTACGAGCATCCGAATCATCCAACTTACTTTTAATCGCATTCATTTAGAAGCAATTAGTGCTTAGGAAAGATTAGAACAAAGGTTGAGAGCCATAAGCTCATTCTAAGGAGAGACCATCCTATTACTAGGAAGTTTGGTTCCTTGTGGGTCTAATGCTTGCTCTCTTGATTATCGAGTATACAAATCTTCTAAGTTACTTCTAATCTTCTTCATTTAGAAGCCATTAGTGCTTGGGAAGGATTAGAATCAAGGTTGAGAGCCATAACCTCATTCTAAGCAGAGGGCTTCCCAATCCGAGGAAGTTTGTTTTATTTTGGGTCTAACGCTTGATCTCGTCTTTTACGAGCATCCGAATCATCCAACTTACTTTTAATCGCATTAATTTAGAAGAAATTAGTGCTTAGGAAAGATTAGAACAAACGTTGAGAGCCATAACCTCATTCTAAGGATAGACCATTCTATTACTAGAAAGTTTGGTTCCTTGTGGGTCTAATGCTTGCTCTCCTGATTATCGAGTATACAAATCTTCTAAGTTACTTTTAATCTTCTTCATTTAGAAGCCCTTAGTGCTTGAGAATGATTAGAATCAAGGTTGAGAGCCATAACCTCATTCTAAGCAGAGGGCTTCCCAATCCGAGGAAGTTTGGTTTATTTTGGGTCGAACGCTTGATCTCGTCTTTTACGAGCATCCGAATCATCCAACTTACTTTTAATCCCATTCATTTAGAAGAAATTAGTGCTTAGGAAAGATTAGAACAAACGTTGAGAGCCATAACCTCATTCTAAGGATAGACCATTCTATTACTAGGAAGTTTGGTTCCATGTGGGTCTAATGCTTGCTCTCCTGATTATCAAGTATACAAATCTTCTAAGTTACTTCTAATCTTCTTGATTTAGAAGCCATTAGTGCTTGGGAATGATTAGAACCAAGGTTGAGAGCCATAACCTCATTCTAAGCATAGGGCTTCCCAATCCGAGGAAGTTTGGTTTATTTTGGGTCTAACGCTTGATCTCGTCTTTTACGAGCATTCGAATCATCCAACTTACTTTTAATCGCATTCATTTAGAAGAAATTAGTGCTTAGGAAAGATTAGAACAAACGTTGAGAGCCATAACCTCATTCTAAGGATAGACCATTCTATTACTAGGAAGTTTGGTTCCATGTGGGTCTAATGCTTGCTCTCCTGATTATCGAGTATACAAATCTTCTAAGTTACTTCTAATCTTCTTCATTTAGAAGCCATTAGTGCTTGGGAATGATTAGAATCAAGGTTGAGAGCCATAACCTCATTCTAAGCAGAGGGCTTCCCAATCCGAGGAAGTTTGTTTTATTTTGGGTCTAACGCTTGATCTCGTCTTTTACGAGCATCCGAATCATCCAACTTACTTTTAATCGCATTAATTTAGAAGAAATTAGTGCTTAGGAAAGATTAGAACAAACGTTGAGAGCCATAACCTCATTCTAAGGATAGACCATTCTATTACTAGGAAGTTTGGTTCCTTGTGGGTCTAATGCTTGCTCTCCTGATTATCGAGTACACAAATCTTCTAAGTTACTTCTAATCTTCTTCATTGAGATGCCATTAGTGCTTGGGAATGATTAGAACCAAGGTTGAGAGCCAGAACCTCATTGTAAGCAGAGGCCTTCCCAATCCGAGGAAGTTTGGTTTATTTTGGGTCTAACGCTTGATCTCGTCTTTTACGAGCATTCGAATCATCTAACTTACTTTTAATCGCATTTATTTAGAAACTATTGGTGCTCGGGAATGATTGGAACCAACGTTGACAGCCACAACCTCATTCTAAGGAGAGACCACCCTATTGCAAGGAAGTTTGGTTCCTTTTGGGTCTCATGCTTGCTCTCCTGATTATCGAGTGTCCAAATCATGTAAGTTACTTCTAATCTTCTTCGTTTGGAAGCTATCAGTGCTTGGGAATGACTATAACCAAGGTTGAGAGCCATAACCTCATTCTAGGGATAGAACTTCCCAATCCAAGGAAGTTTCGTCCCTTTTTGGTCAAATGCCTGATCTCGTAGTTTGCTAGCGTCCAAATCATCTATCTTACTTTTAATCACATTCATTTAGATGCAATAAATGATCAGGAAACACTAAAACCAACGTTAAGAGCCATAACCTCATTCTGAGGAGAGACCATCGTGATACAAGGAAGTTTGGTTCCTCTTGGGTCTAATGCTTGCTCTCGTGGTTATCAAGTATCCAAATCACCTAAGTTACTTGTAATCTTCCTCATTTAGATGCTATTAGTGCTTGCGAATAATTAGAACCAAAGTTGAGAGCCATAAGCTCGTTCTAGGGATAGACCTCCCCAATCCACGGAAGTTTGGTGCCTTTTGGGTCTAATGCTTAATCTCGTGGTTTGCGAGCATCCGAATCTTCTAACTTACTTGTAATCGTGATCATTTGGAAACTGTTAGTGCTTAAGAAAGATTCGAACCAAGGTTGAGAGCCACAACCTCATTCTACGGATAGACCTTCCCAATCCAAGGAAGTTTGGTCCCTTTTGGGTCAAATGCTTGATCTCGTGGTTTGCGAGTATCCAAATAATCTAACTTACTTTTAATCACATTCATTTAGAAGCAATTAGTGCTTAGGAAAGATTAGAACAAACGTTGAGAGCCATAACCTCATTCTAAGGAGAGACTATCCTATTACTAGGAAGTTTGGTTCCTTGAGGGTCTAATGCTTGCTCTCCTGATTATCGAGTACACAAATCTTTTAAGTTACTTTTAATCTTCTTGATTTAGAAGCCATTAGTGCTTGGGAATGATTAGAACCAAGGTTGAGAGCCATAACCTCATTCTAAGCAGAGGCCTTCCCAATCCGAGGAAGATTGGTTTATTTTGGGTCTAACGCTTGATCTCGTCTTTTACGAGCATCCGAATCATCTAACTTACTTTTAATCGCATTTATTTAGAAACTATTAGTGTTCGGGAATGATTCGAACCAACGTTGAGAGCCACAACCTCATTCTAAGGAGATACCACCCTATTGCAACGAAGTTTGGTTCCTTTTGGGTCTAATGCTTGCTCTCCTGATTATCGAGTAACCAAATCAGCTAAGCTACTTCTAATCTTCTTCATTTGGAAGCTATTACTGCTTGGGAATGACTAGAACCAAGGTTGAGAGCAATAACCTCATTCTAGGGATAGAACTTCCCAATCCAAGGAAGTTTCGCCCCTTTTTGGTCTAATGCCTGATCTCGTAGTTTGCGAGCATCCAAATCATCTAACTTACATTTAATCGCATTCATTTAGAAGCAATTGGTGCTCGGGATAGATTAGAGCCAAAGTTGAGAGCCTTAACCTCATTCTAAGGAGAAACCATCCTATTCCAAGGAAGTTTGGTTCCTTTTGGGTTTCATGCTTGCTCTCGTGATTATCGAGTATCCAAATCGTCTAAGTTACTTTTAATCGTGTTTATTTGGAAGCTATTAGTGCTCGGGAAAGAGGTTGAGAGCCATAGCCTCACTCTAAGGAGAGACTTTCCCAATCCATGGAAGTTCGGTTCATTTTGGGTCTAATGCTTGATCTCGTCTTTTGCGAGCATCCAAATCATCTAACTTACTTTTCATCGCATTTATTTAGAAGCTATTAGTGCTTGGGTCAAAAATTGATATTACTTTTAATCGCATTCGTTTAGAAACAAGTAGTGCTTAAGAAAGATTAGAACCAACATTGCGAGCCATAACATTATTCTAAGGAGAGGCCTCCCAATTACAAGGAAGTTTGGTTCCTTTTGGGTCAAATGCTTGCTCTCGGGGTTATCAAGCATCCAAATCATCTAAGTTACTTCTAATCATCTTCATTTAGAAGCTATTAATGCTTGGGAAAGATTAGAACCAAGTTTGAGAGTCATAACCTCATTTTGGGGATAGACCTTCCCAATCCAAGGAAGTTTCGTCCTTTCGGGTCTAATGCCTGATCTCATGGTTTGCGAGCATCCAAATTTTCTAACTCTCTTTTAATCACATTCATTTAGAAGCAATAAATGCTCAGGAAACACTAGAACCAACGTTAAGAGCCATAACCTCATTCTGAGGAGAGACCATCGTGATACAAGGAAGTTTGGTTCCTCTTGGGTCTAATGCTTGCTCTCGTGGTTATCAAGTATCCAAATCACCTAAGTTACTTGTAATCTTCCTCATTTAGATGCTATTAGTGCTTGCGAATAATTAGAACCAAAGTTGAGAGCCATAAGCTCGTTCTAGGGATAGACCTCCCCAATCCAAGGAAGTTTGGTGCCTTTTGGGTCTAATGCTTAATCTCGTGGTTTGCGAGCATCCGAATCTTCTAACTTACTTGTAATCGTGATCATTTGGAAACTGTTAGTGCTTAAGAAAGATTCGAATCAAGGTTGAGAGCCACAACCTCATTCTACGGAGAGACCTTCCCAATCCAAGGAAGTTTGGTCCCTTTTGGGTCAAATGCTTGATCTCGTGGTTTGCGAGTATCCAAATCATCTAACTTACTTTTAATCGCATTCATTTAGAAGCAATTAGTGCTTTGGAAAGATTAGAACAAAGGTTGAGAGCCATAAGCTCATTCCAAGGAGAGACCATCCTATTACTAGAAAGTTTGGTTCCTTGTGGGTCTAATGCTTGCTCTCCTGATTATCGAGTATACAAATCTTCTAAGTTACTTTTAATCTTCTTCATTTAGAAGCCCTTAGTGCTTGAGAATGATTAGAATCAAGGTTGAGAGCCATAACCTCATTCTAAGCAGAGGGCTTCCCAATCCGAGGAAGTTTGGTTTATTTTGGGTCGAACGCTTGATCTCGTCTTTTACGAGCATCCGAATCATCCAACTTACTTTTAATCCCATTCATTTAGAAGAAATTAGTGCTTAGGAAAGATTAGAACAAACGTTGAGAGCCATAACCTCATTCTAAGGATAGACCATTCTATTACTAGGAAGTTTGGTTCCATGTGGGTCTAATGCTTGCTCTCCTGATTATCAAGTATACAAATCTTCTAAGTTACTTCTAATCTTCTTGATTTAGAAGCCATTAGTGCTTGGGAATGATTAGAACCAAGGTTGAGAGCCATAACCTCATTCTAAGCAGAGGGCTTCCCAATCCGAGGAAGTTTGGTTTATTTTGGGTCTAACGCTTGATCTCGTCTTTTACGAGCATCCGAATCATCCAACTTACTTTTAATCGCATTCATTTAGAAGAAATTAGTGCTTAGGAAAGATTAGAACAAACGTTGAGAGCCATAACCTCATTCTAAGGATAGACCATCCTATTACTAGGAAGTTTGGTTCCTTGTGGGTCTAATGCTTGCTCTCTTGATTATCGAGTATACAAATCTTCTAAGTTACTTCTAATCTTCTTCATTTAGAAGCCATTAGTGCTTGGGAATTATTAGAATCAAGGTTGAGAGCCATAACCTCATTCTAAGCAGAGGGCTTCCCAATCCGAGGAAGTTTGTTTTATTTTGGGTCTAACGCTTGATCTCGTCTTTTACGAGCATCCGAATCATCCAACTTACTTTTAATCGCATTAATTTAGAAGAAATTAGTGCTTAGGAAAGATTAGAAGAAACGTTGAGAGCCATAACCTCATTCTAAGGATAGACCATTCTATTACTAGGAAGTTTGGTTCCATGTGGGTCTAATGCTTGCTCTCCTGATTATCAAGTATACAAATCTTCTAAGTTACTTCTAATCTTCTTCATTTAGAAGCCATTAGTGCTTGGGAATGATTAGAATCAAGGTTGAGAGCCATAACCTCATTCTAAGCAGAGGGCTTCCCAATCCGAGGAAGTTTGTTTTATTTTGGGTCTAACGCTTGATCTCGTCTTTTGCGAGCATCCAAATCATCTAACTTACTTTTAATCGCATTCATTTAGAAGAAATTAGTGCTTAGGAAAGATTAGAACAAACGTTGAGAGCCATAACCTCATTCTAAGGATAGACCATTCTATTACTAGGAAGTTTGGTTCCTTGTGGGTCTAATGCTTGCTCTCCTGATTATCGAGTATACAAATCTTCTAAGTTACTTTTAATCTTCTTCATTTAGAAGCCCTTAGTGCTTGAGAACGATTAGAATCAAGGTTGAGAGCCATAACCTCATTCTAAGCAGAGGGCTTCCCAATCCGAGGAAGTTTGGTTTATTTTGGGTCCAACGCTTGATCTCGTCTTTTACGAGCATCCGAATCATCTAACTTACTTTTAATCGCATTCATTTAGAAGCGATTGGTGCACGGGATAGATTAGAGCCAATGTTGGGAGCCTTAACCTCATTCTAAGGATAGACCATTCTATTACTAGGAAGTTTGGTTCCATGTGGGTCTAATGCTTGCTCTCCCGATTATCAAGTATTCAAATCTTCTAAGTTACTTCTAATCTTCTTGATTTAGAAGCCATTAGTGCTTGGGAATGATTAGAACCAAGGTTGAGAGCCATAACCTCATTCTAAGGATAGAACTTCCCAATCCAAGGAAGTTTGGTTTATTTTGGGTCTAACGCTTGATCTCGTGGTTTACGAGCATCCAAATCATCCAACTTACTTTTAATCGCATTCATTTAGAAGAAATTAGTGCTTAGGAAAGATTAGAACAAACGTTGAGAGCCATAACCTCATTCTAAGGAGAGACCATCCTATTACTAGGAAGTTTGGTTCCTTTTGGGTCTAATGCTTGCTCTCGTGATTATCGAGTATCCAAATCTTCTAAGTTACTTCTAATCTTCTTCATTTAGAAGCAATTAGTGCTTAGGAAAGATTAGAACAAACGTTGAGAGCCATAACCTCATTCTAAGGAGAGACTTTCCCAATCCATGGATGTTCGGTTTATTTTGGGTCTAATGCTTGATCTCGTCTTTTACGAGCATCCGAATCATCCAACTTACTTTTAATCGCATTAATTTAGAAGAAATTAGTGCTTAGGAAAGATTAGAACAAACGTTGAGAGCCATAACCTCATTCTAAGGATAGGCCTTCCCAATCCGAGGAAGTTTGGTTCCTTGTGGGTCTAATGCTTGCTCTCCTGATTATCGAGTACACAAATCTTCTAAGTTACTTCTAATCTTCTTCATTGAGATGCCATTAGTGCTTGGGAATGATTAGAACCAAGGTTGAGAGCCGTAACCTCATTGTAAGCGCAGGACCTTCCCAATCCAAGGAAGTTTGGTTTATTTTGGGTCTAACGCTTGATCTCGTCTTTTACGAGCATCCGAATCATCTAACTTACTTTTAATCGCATTTATTTAGAAACTATTAGTGCTCGGGAATGATTGGAACCAACGTTGAGAGCCACAACCTCATTCTAAGGAGAGACCACCCTATTACAAGGAAGTTTGGTTCCTTTTGGGTCTAATGCTTGCTCTCGTGGTTATCAAGTATCCAAATCATGTAAGTTACTTCTAATCTTCTTCGTTTGGAAGCTATCAGTGCTTGGGAATGACTATAACCAAGGTTGAGAGCCATAACCTCATTCTAGGGATAGAACTTCCCAATCCAAGGAAGTTTGGTCCCTTTTGGGTCAAATGCCTGATCTCGTAGTTTGCTAGCGTCCAAATCATCTATCTTACTTTTAATCACATTCATTTAGATGCAATAAATGCTCAGGAAACACTAAAACCAACGTTAAGAGCCATAACCTCATTCTAAGGAGAGACCATCGTGATACAAGGAAGTTTGGTTCCTCTTGGGTCTAATGCTTGCTCTCGTGGTTATCAAGTATCCAAATCAACTAAGTTACTTGTAATCTTCCTCATTTAGATGCTATTAGTGCTTGCGAATAATTAGAACCAAAGTTGAGAGCCATAAGCTCGTTCTAGGGATAGACCTCCCCAATCCAAGGAAGTTTGGTGCCTTTTGGGTCTAATGCTTAATCTCGTGGTTTGCGAGCATCCGAATCTTCTAACTTACTTGTAATCGTGATCATTTGGAAACTGTTAGTGCTTAAGAAAGATTCGAACCAAGGTTGAGAGCCACAACCTCATTCTACGGAGAGACCTTCCCAATCCAAGGAAGTTTGGTCCCTTTTGGGTCAAATGCTTGATCTCGTGGTTTGCGAGTATCCAAATAATCTAACTTACTTTTAATCGCATTCATTTAGAAGCAATTAGTGCTTAGGAAAGATTAGAACAAACGTTGAGAGCCATTACCTCATTCTAAGGAGAGACCATCCTATTACTAGGAAGTTTGGTTCCTTGAGGGTCTAATGTTTGCTCTCCTGATTATCGAGTACACAAATCTTCTAAGTTACTTCTAATCTTCTTGATTTAGAAGCCATTAGTGCTTGGGAATGATTAGAACCAAGGTTGAGAGCCATAACCTCATTCTAAGTAGAGGCCTTCCCAATCCGAGGAAGATTGGTTTATTTTGGGTCTAACGCTTGATCTCGTCTTTTCCGAGCATCCGAATCATCTAACTTACTTTTAATCGCATTTATTTAGAAACTATTAGTGTTCGAGAATGATTCGAACCAACGTTGAGAGCCACAACCTCATTCTAAGGAGATACCACCCTATTGCAACGAAGTTTGGTTCCTTTTGGGTCTAATGCTTGCTCTCCTGATTATCGAGTAACCAAATCAGCTAAGCTACTTCTAATCTTCTTCATTTGGAAGCTATTACTGCTTGGG
Organism: Syzygium oleosum; assembly: GCF_021117445.2. NCBI lineage: Eukaryota > Viridiplantae > Streptophyta > Magnoliopsida > Myrtales > Myrtaceae > Syzygium > Syzygium oleosum. The sequence goes on along the minus strand of NW_026607500.1, from coordinate 19,677 downwards.
AATGACTAGAACCAAGGTTGAGAGCAATAACCTCATTCTAGGGATAGAACTTCCCAATCCAAGGAAGTTTCGCCCCTTTTTGGTCTAATGCCTGATCTCGTAGTTTGCGAGCATCCAAATCATCTAACTTACATTTAATCGCATTCATTTAGAAGCAATTGGTGCTCGGGATAGATTAGAGCCAATGTTGGGAGCCTTAAGCTCATTCTAAGGAGAAACCATCCTATTCCAAGGAAGTTTGGTTCCTTTTGGGTTTCATGCTTGCTCTCGTGATTATCGAGTATCCAAATCGTCTAAGTTACTTTTAATCGCGTTTATTTGGAAGCTATTAGTGCTCGGGAAAGAGGTTGAGAGCCATAGCCTCACTCTAAGGAGAGACTTTCCCAATCCATGGAAGGTCGGTTCATTTTGGGTCTAATGCTTGATCTCGTCTTTTGCGAGCATCCAAATCATCTAACTTACTTTTCATCGCATTTATTTAGAAGCTATTAGTGCTTGGGTCTAAAATTGATATTACTTTTAATCGCATTCGTTTAGAAACAAGTAGTGCTTAAGAAAGATTAGAACCAACATTGCGAGCCATAACATTATTCTAAGGAGAGGCCTCCCAATTACAAGGAAGTTTGGTTCCTTTTGGGTCAAATGCTTGCTCTCGGGGTTATCAAGCATCCAAATCATCTAAGTTACTTCTAATCATCTTCATTTAGAAGCTATTAATGCTTGGGAAAGATTATAACCAAGTTTGAGAGTCATAACCTCATTTTGGGGATAGACCTTCCCAATCCAAGGAAGTTTCGTCCTTTCGGGTCTAATGCCTGATCTCATGGTGTGCGAGCATCCAAATTTTCTAACTCTCTTTTAATCACATTCATTTAGAAGCAATAAATGCTCAGGAAACACTAGAACCAACGTTAAGAGCCATAACCTCATTCTAAGGAGAGACCATCGTGATACAAGGAAGTTTGGTTCCTCTTGGGTCTAATGCTTGCTCTCGTGGTTATCAAGTATCCAAATCACCTAAGTTACTTGTAATCTTCCTCATTTAGATGCTATTAGTGCTTGCGAATAATTAGAACCAAAGTTGAGAGCCATAAGCTCGTTCTAGGGATAGACCTCCCCAATCCAAGGAAGTTTGGTGCCTTTTGGGTCTAATGCTTAATCTCGTGGTTTGCGAGCATCCGAATCTTCTAACTTACTTGTAATCGTGATCATTTGGAAACTGTTAGTGCTTAAGAAAGATTCGAACCAAGGTTGAGAGCCACAACCTCATTCTACGGAGAGACCTTCCCAATCCAAGGAAGTTTGGTCCCTTTTGGGTCAAATGCTTGATCTCGTGGTTTGCGAGTATCCAAATAATCTAACTTAGTTTTAATCGCATTCATTTAGAAGCAATTAGTGCTTAGGAAAGATTAGAACAAAGGTTGAGAGCCATAAGCTCATTCTAAGGAGAGACCATCCTATTACTAGGAAGTTTGGTTCCTTGTGGGTCTAATGCTTGCTCTCCTCATTATCGAGTATAAAAATCTTCTTAGTTGCTTCTAATCATCTTGATTTAGAAGCCATTAGTGCTTAGGAATGATTAGAACCAAGGTTGAGAGCCATAACCTCATTCTAAGCAGAGGCCTTCCCAATCCGAGGAAGATTGGTTTATTTTGGGTCTAACGCTTGATCTCGTCTTTTACGAGCATCCGAATCATCTAACTTACTTTTAATCGCATTTATTTAGAAACTATTAGTGTTCGGGAATGATTCGAACCAACGTTGAGAGCCACAACCTCATTCTAAGGAGATACCACCCTATTGCAGCGAAGTTTGGTTCCTTTTGGGTCTAATGCTTGCTCTCCCGATTATCGAGTAACCAAATCAGCTAAGCTACTTCTAATCTTCTTCATTTGGAAGCTATTATCGCTTGGGAATAACTAGAACCAAGGTTGAGAGCAATAACCTCATTCTAGGGATAGAACTTCCCAATCCAAGGAAGTTTCGCCCTTTTTGGTCTAATGCCTGATCTCGTAGTTTGCGAGCATCCAAATCATCTAACTTACATTTAATCGCATTCATTTAGAAGCAATTGGTGCTCGGGATAGATTAGAGCCAATGTTGAGAGCCTTAAGCTCATTCTAAGGAGAGACCATCCTATTCCAAGGAAGTTTGGTTCCTTTTGGGTTTCATGCTTGCTCTCGTGATTATCGAGTATCCAAATCGTCTAAGTTACTTTTAATCGCATTCATTTAGAAGCAATTAGTGCTTAGGAAAGATTAGAACAAACGTTGAGAGCCATAACCTCATTCTAAGGAGAGACTTTCCCAATCCATGGATGTTCGGTTTATTTTGGGTCTAATGCTTGATCTCGTCTTTGCGAGCATCCAAATCATCTAACTTACTTTTCATCGCATTTATTTAGAAGCTATTAGTGCTTGGGTCTAAAATTGATATTACTTTTAATCGCATTCGTTTAGAAACAAGTAGTGCTTAAGAAAGATTAGAACCAACATTGCGAGCCATAACATTATTCTAAGGAGAGGCCTCCCAATTACAAGGAAGTTTGCTCTCGGGGTTATCAAGCATCCAAATCATCTGAGTTACGTCTAATCATCTTCATTTAGAAGCTATTAATGCTTGGGAAAGATTAGAACCAAGTTTGAGAGTCATAACCTCATTTTGGGGAGAGACCTTCCCAATCGAAGGAAGTTTGGTCCCTTTTGGGTCAAATGCTTGATCTCGTGGTTTGTGAGTATCCAAATCATCTAACTTACTTTTAATCACATTCACTTAGAAGCAATAAATGCTCGAAACCCTAGAACCAACGTAAAGAGCCATAACCTCATTCCGAGGAGAGACCATCGTGATACAAGGAAGTTTGGTTCCTCTTGGGTCTAATGCTTGCTCTCGTGGTTATCAAGTATCCAAATCACCTAAGTTACTTGTAATCTTCCTCATTTAGATGCTAATAGTGCTTGCGAATAATTAGAACCAAAGTTGAGAGCCATAAGCTCGTTCTAGGGATAGACCTCCCCAATCCACGGAAGTTTGGTGCCTTTTGGGTCTAATGCTTAATCTCGTGGTTTGCGAGCATCCGAATCTTCTAACTTACTTGTAATCGTGATCATTTGGAAACTGTTAGTGCTTAAGAAAGATTCGAACCAAGGTTGAGAGCCACAACCTCATTCTACGGAGAGACCTTCCCAATCCAAGGAAGTTTGGTCCCTTTTGGGTCAAATGCTTGATCTCGTGGTTTGCGAGTATCCAAATAATCTAACTTACTTTTAATCGCATTCATTTAGAAGCAATTAGTGCTTAGGAAAGATTAGAACAAACGTTGAGAGCCATAACCTCATTCTAAGGAGTGACTATCCTATTACTAGGAAGTTTGGATCCTTGAGTGTCTAATGCTTGCTCTGCTGATTATCGAGTACACAAATCTTCTAAGTTACTTCTAATCTTCTTGATTTAGAAGCCATTAGTGCTTGGGAATGATTAGAACCAAGGTTGAGAGCCATAACCTCATTCTAAGCAGAGGCCTTCCCAATCCGAGGAAGATTGGTTTATTTTGGGTCTAACGCTTGATCTCCTCTTTTACGAGCATCCGATTCATCTAACTTACTTTTAATCGCATTTATTTAGAAACTATTAGTGTTCGGGAATGATTCGAACCAACGTTGAGAGCCACAACCTCATTCTAAGGAGATACCACCCTATTGCAACGAAGTTTGGTTCCTTTTGGGTCTAATGCTTGCTCTCCTGATTATCGAGTAACCAAATCAGCTAAGCTACTTCTAATCTTCTTCATTTGGAAGCTATTACTGCTTGGGAATGACTAGAACCAAGGTTGAGAGCAATAACCTCATTCTAGGGATAGAACTTCCCAATCCAAGGAAGTTTCGCCCCTTTTTGGTCTAATGCCTGATCTCGTAGTTTGCGAGCATCCAAATCATCTAACTTACATTTAATCGTATTCATTTAGAAGCAATTGGTGCTCGGGATAGATTAGAGCCAATGTTGAGAGCCTTAAGCTCATTCTAAGGAGAGACCATCCTATTCCAAGGAAGTTTGGTTCCTTTTGGGTTTCATGCTTGCTCTCGTGATTATCGAGTATCCAAATCGTCTAAGTTACTTTTAATCGTGTTTATTTGGAAGCTATTAGTGCTCGGGAAAGAGGTTGAGAGCCATAGCCTCACTCTAAGGAGAGACTTTCCCAATCCATGGAAGTTCGGTTCATTTTGGGTCTAATGCTTGATCTCGTCTTTTGCGAGCATCCAAATCATCTAACTTACTTTTCATCGCATTTATTTAGAAGCTATTAGTGCTTGGGTCTAAAATTGATATTACTTTTAATCGCATTCGTTTAGAAACAAGTAGTGCTTAAGAAAGATTAGAACCAACATTGCGAGCCATAACATTATTCTAAGGAGAGGCCTCCCAATTACAGGGAAGTTTGGTTCCTTTTGGGTCAAATGCTTGCTCTCGGGGTTATCAAGCATCCAAATCATCTAAGTTACTTCTAATCATCTTCATTTAGAAGCTATTAATGCTTGGGAAAGATTATAACCAAGTTTGAGAGTCATAACCTCATTTTGGGGATAGACCTTCCCAATCCAAGGAAGTTTCGTCCTTTCGGGTCTAATGCCTGATCTCATGGTGTGCGAGCATCCAAATTTTCTAACTCTCTTTTAATCACATTCATTTGGAAGCAATAAATGCTCAGGAAACACTAGAACCAACGTTAAGAGCCATAACCTCATTCTGAGGAGAGACCATCGTGATACAAGGAAGTTTGGTTCCTCTTGGGTCTAATGCTTGCTCTCGTCGTTATCAAGTATCCAAATCACCTAAGTTACTTGTAATCTTCCTCATTTAGATGCTATTAGTGCTTGCGAATAATTAGAACCAAAGTTGAGAGCCATAAGCTCGTTCTAGGGATAGACCTCCCCAATCCAAGGAAGTTTGGTGCCTTTTGGGTCTAATGCTTAATCTCGTGGTCTGCGAGCATCTGAATCTTCTAACTTACTTGTAATCGTGATCATTTGGAAACTGTTAGTGCTTAAGAAAGATTCGAATCAAGGTTGAGAGCCACAACCTCATTCTACGGAGAGACCTTCCCAATCCAAGGAAGTTTGGTCCCTTTTGGGTCAAATGCTTGATCTCGTGGTTTGCGAGTATCCAAATCATCTAACTTACTTTTAATCGCATTCATTTAGAAGCAATTAGTGCTTAGGAAAGATTAGAACAAAGGTTGAGAGCCATAAGCTCATTCCAAGGAGAGACCATCCTATTACTAGAAAGTTTGGTTCCTTGTGGGTCTAATGCTTGCTCTCCTGATTATCGAGTATACAAATCTTCTAAGTTACTTCTAATCTTCTTCATTTAGAAGCCATTAGTGCTTTAGAATGATTAGAATCAAGGTTGAGAGCCATAACCTCATTCTAAGCAAAGGGCTTCCCAATCCGAGGAAGTTTGGTTTATTTTGGGTCGAACGCTTGATATCGTCTATTACGAGCATCCGAATCATCCAACTTACTTTTAATCGCATTCATTTAGAAGAAATTAGTGCTTAGGAAAGATTAGAACAAACGTTGAGAGCCATAACCTCATTCTAATGATAAACCATTCTATTACTAGGAAGTTTGGTTCCTTGTGGGTCTAATGCTTGCTCTCCTGATTATCGAGTATACAAATCTTATAAGTTACTTCTGATCTTCTTCATTTAGAAGCCATTAGTGCTTGGGAATGATTAGAACCAAGGTTGAGAGCCATAACCTCATTCTAAGCAGAGGGCTTCCGAATCCGAGGAAGTTTGGTTTATTTTGGGTCTAACGCTTGATCTCGTCTTTTACGAGCATCCGAATCATCCAACTTACTTTTAATCGCATTCATTTAGAAGCAATTAGTGCTTAGGCAAGATTAGAACAAAGGTTGAGAGCCATAAGCTCATTCTAAGGAGAGACCATCCTATTACTAGGAAGTTTGGTTCCTTGTGGGTCTAATGCTTGCTCTCTTGATTATCGAGTATACAAATCTTCTAATTTACTTCTAATCTTCTTCATTTAGAAGACATTAGTGCTTGGGAATGATTAGAATCAACGTTGAGAGCCATAACCTCATTCTAAGCAGAAGGCTTCCCAATCCGAGGAAGTTTGGTTTATTTTGGGTCTAACGCTTGATCTCGTCTTTTACGAGCATCCGAATCATCCAACTTACTTTTAATCGCATTAATTTAGAAGAAATTTGTGCTTAGGAAAGATTAGAACAAACGTTGAGAGCCATAACCTCATTCTAAGGATAAACCATTCTATTACTAGGAAGTTTGGTCCCTTTTGGGTCAAATGCTTGATCTCGTGGTTTGCGAGTATCCAAATAATCTAACTTACTTTTAATCGCATTCATTTAGAAGCAATTAGTGCTTAGGAAAGATTAGAACAAACGTTGAGAGCCATAACCTCATTCTAAGGAGTGACTATCCTATTACTAGGAAGTTTGGATCCTTGAGTGTCTAATGCTTGCTCTTCTGATTATCGAGTACACAAATCTTCTAAGTTACTTCTAATCATCTTGATTTAGAAGCCATTAGTGCTTGGGAATGATTAGAACCAAGGTTGAGAGCCATAACCTCATTCTAAGCAGAGGCCTTCCCAATCCGAGGAAGATTGGTTTATTTTGGGTCTAACGCTTGATCTCCTCTTTTACGAGCATCCGATTCATCTAACTTACTTTTAATCGCATTTATTTAGAAACTATTAGTGTTCGGGAATGATTCGAACCAACGTTGAGAGCCACAACCTCATTCTAAGGAGATACCACCCTATTGCAACGAAGTTTGGTTCCTTTTGGGTCTAATGCTTGCTCTCCTGATTATCGAGTAACCAAATCAGCTAAGCTACTTCTAATCTTCTTCATTTGGAAGCTATTACTGCTTGGGAATGACTAGAACCAAGGTTGAGAGCAATAACCTCATTCTAGGGATAGAACTTCCCAATCCAAGGAAGTTTCGCCCCTTTTTGGTCTAATGCCTGATCTCGTAGTTTGCGAGCATCCAAATCATCTAACTTACATTTAATCGTATTCATTTAGAAGCAATTGGTGCTCGGGATAGATTAGAGCCAATGTTGAGAGCCTTAAGCTCATTCTAAGGAGAGACCATCCTATTCCAAGGAAGTTTGGTTCCTTTTGGGTTTCATGCTTGCTCTCGTGATTATCGAGTATCCAAATCGTCTAAGTTACTTTTAATCGTGTTTATTTGGAAGCTATTAGTGCTCGGGAAAGAGGTTGAGAGCCATAGCCTCACTCTAAGGAGAGACTTTCCCAATCCATGGAAGTTCGGTTCATTTTGGGTCTAATGCTTGATCTCGTCTTTTGCGAGCATCCAAATCATCTAACTTACTTTTCATCGCATTTATTTAGAAGCTATTAGTGCTTGGGTCTAAAATTGATATTACTTTTAATCGCATTCGTTTAGAAACAAGTAGTGCTTAAGAAAGATTAGAACCAACATTGCGAGCCATAACATTATTCTAAGGAGAGGCCTCCCAATTACAGGGAAGTTTGGTTCCTTTTGGGTCAAATGCTTGCTCTCGGGGTTATCAAGCATCCAAATCATCTAAGTTACTTCTAATCATCTTCATTTAGAAGCTATTAATGCTTGGGAAAGATTATAACCAAGTTTGAGAGTCATAACCTCATTTTGGGGATAGACCTTCCCAATCCAAGGAAGTTTCGTCCTTTCGGGTCTAATGCCTGATCTCATGGTGTGCGAGCATCCAAATTTTCTAACTCTCTTTTAATCACATTCATTTGGAAGCAATAAATGCTCAGGAAACACTAGAACCAACGTTAAGAGCCATAACCTCATTCTGAGGAGAGACCATCGTGATACAAGGAAGTTTGGTTCCTCTTGGGTCTAATGCTTGCTCTCGTCGTTATCAAGTATCCAAATCACCTAAGTTACTTGTAATCTTCCTCATTTAGATGCTATTAGTGCTTGCGAATAATTAGAACCAAAGTTGAGAGCCATAAGCTCGTTCTAGGGATAGACCTCCCCAATCCAAGGAAGTTTGGTGCCTTTTGGGTCTAATGCTTAATCTCGTGGTCTGCGAGCATCTGAATCTTCTAACTTACTTGTAATCGTGATCATTTGGAAACTGTTAGTGCTTAAGAAAGATTGGAATCAAGGTTGAGAGCCACAACCTCATTCTACGGAGAGACCTTCCCAATCCAAGGAAGTTTGGTCCCTTTTGGGTCAAATGCTTGATCTCGTGGTTTGCGAGTATCCAAATCATCTAACTTACTTTTAATCGCATTCATTTAGAAGCAATTAGTGCTTAGGAAAGATTAGAACAAAGGTTGAGAGCCATAAGCTCATTCCAAGGAGAGACCATCCTATTACTAGAAAGTTTGGTTCCTTGTGGGTCTAATGCTTGCTCTCCTGATTATCGAGTATACAAATCTTCTAAGTTACTTCTAATCTTCTTCATTTAGAAGCCATTAGTGCTTTAGAATGATTAGAATCAAGGTTGAGAGCCATAACCTCATTCTAAGCAAAGGGCTTCCCAATCCGAGGAAGTTTGGTTTATTTTGGGTCGAACGCTTGATATCGTCTATTACGAGCATCCGAATCATCCAACTTACTTTTAATCGCATTCATTTAGAAGAAATTAGTGCTTAGGAAAGATTAGAACAAACGTTGAGAGCCATAACCTCATTCTAATGATAAACCATTCTATTACTAGGAAGTTTGGTTCCTTGTGGGTCTAATGCTTGCTCTCCTGATTATCGAGTATACAAATCTTATAAGTTACTTCTGATCTTCTTCATTTAGAAGCCATTAGTGCTTGGGAATGATTAGAACCAAGGTTGAGAGCCATAACCTCATTCTAAGCAGAGGGCTTCCGAATCCGAGGAAGTTTGGTTTATTTTGGGTCTAACGCTTGATCTCGTCTTTTACGAGCATCCGAATCATCCAACTTACTTTTAATCGCATTCATTTAGAAGCAATTAGTGCTTAGGCAAGATTAGAACAAAGGTTGAGAGCCATAAGCTCATTCTAAGGAGAGACCATCCTATTACTAGGAAGTTTGGTTCCTTGTGGGTCTAATGCTTGCTCTCTTGATTATCGAGTATACAAATCTTCTAATTTACTTCTAATCTTCTTCATTTAGAAGACATTAGTGCTTGGGAATGATTAGAATCAACGTTGAGAGCCATAACCTCATTCTAAGCAGAAGGCTTCCCAATCCGAGGAAGTTTGGTTTATTTTGGGTCTAACGCTTGATCTCGTCTTTTACGAGCATCCGAATCATCCAACTTACTTTTAATCGCATTAATTTAGAAGAAATTAGTGCTTAGGAAAGATTAGAACAAACGTTGAGAGCCATAACCTCATTCTAAGGATAAACCATTCTATTACTAGGAAGTTTGGTCCCTTTTGGGTCAAATGCTTGATCTCGTGGTTTGCGAGTATCCAAATAATCTAACTTACTTTTAATCGCATTCATTTAGAAGCAATTAGTGCTTAGGAAAGATTAGAACAAACGTTGAGAGCCATAACCTCATTCTAAGGAGTGACTATCCTATTACTAGGAAGTTTGGATCCTTGAGTGTCTAATGCTTGCTCTGCTGATTATCGAGTACACAAATCTTCTAAGTTACTTCTAATCATCTTGATTTAGAAGCCATTAGTGCTTGGGAATGATTAGAACCAAGGTTGAGAGCCATAACCTCATTCTAAGCAGAGGCCTTCCCAATCCGAGGAAGATTGGTTTATTTTGGGTCTAACGCTTGATCTCCTCTTTTACGAGCATCCGATTCATCTAACTTACTTTTAATCGCATTTATTTAGAAACTATTAGTGTTCGGGAATGATTCGAACCAACGTTGAGAGCCACAACCTCATTCTAAGGAGATACCACCCTATTGCAACGAAGTTTGGTTCCTTTTGGGTCTAATGCTTGCTCTCCTGATTATCGAGTAACCAAATCAGCTAAGCTACTTCTAATCTTCTTCATTTGGAAGCTATTACTGCTTGGGAATGACTAGAACCAAGGTTGAGAGCAATAACCTCATTCTAGGGATAGAACTTCCCAATCCAAGGAAGTTTCGCCCCTTTTTGGTCTAATGCCTGATCTCGTAGTTTGCGAGCATCCAAATCATCTAACTTACATTTAATCGCATTCATTTAGAAGCAATTGGTGCTCGGGATAGATTAGAGCCAATGTTGAGAGCCTTAAGCTCATTCTAAGGAGAGACCATCCTATTCCAAGGAAGTTTGGTTCCTTTTGGGTTTCATGCTTGCTCTCGTGATTATCGAGTATCCAAATCGTCTAAGTTACTTTTAATCGTGTTTATTTGGAAGCTATTAGTGCTCGGGAAAGAGGTTGAGAGCCATAGCCTCACTCTAAGGAGAGACTTTCCCAATCCATGGAAGTTCGGTTCATTTTGGGTCTAATGCTTGATCTCGTCTTTTGCGAGCATCCAAATCATCTAACTTACTTTTCATCGCATTTATTTAGAAGCTATTAGTGCTTGGGTCTAAAATTGATATTACTTTTAATCGCATTCGTTTAGAAACAAGTAGTGCTTAAGAAAGATTAGAACCAACATTGCGAGCCATAACATTATTCTAAGGAGAGGCCTCCCAATTACAAGGAAGTTTGCTCTCGGGGTTATCAAGCATCCAAATCATCTAAGTTACTTCTAATCATCTTCATTTAGAAGCTATTAATGCTTGGGAAAGATTAGAACCAAGTTTGAGAGTCATAACCTCATTTTGGGGATAGACCTTCCCAATCCAAGGAAGTTTCGTCCTTTCGGGTCTAATGCCTGATCTCATGGTTTGCGAGCATCCAAATTTTCTAACTCTCTTTTAATCACATTCATTTAGAAGCAATAAATGGTCAGGAAACCCTAGAACCAACGTAAAGAGCCATAACCTCATTCTGAGGAGAGACCATCGTGATACAAGGAAGTTTGGTTCCTCTTGGGTCTAATGCTTGCTCTCGTGGTTATCAAGTATCCAAATCACCTAAGTTACTTGTAATCTTCCTCATTTAGATGCTATTAGTGCTTGCGAATAATTAGAACCAAAGTTGAGAGCCATAAGCTCGTTCTAGGGATAGACCTCCCCAATCCAAGGAAGTTTGGTGCCTTTTGGGTCTAATGCTTAATCTCGTGGTTTGCGAGCATCCGAATCTTCTAACTTACTTGTAATCGTGATCATTTGGAAACTGTTAGTGCTTAAGAAAGATTCGAACCAAGGTTGAGAGCCACAACCTCATTCTACGGAGAGACCTTCCCAATCCAAGGAAGTTTGGTCCCTTTTGGGTCAAATGCTTGATCTCGTGGTTTGCGAGTATCCAAATAATCTAACTTACTTTTAATCGCATTCATTTAGAAGCAATTAGTGCTTAGGAAAGATTAGAACAAACGTTGAGAGCCATAACCTCATTCTAAGGAGAGACCATCCTATTACTAGGAAGTTTGGTTCCTTGAGGGTCTAATGCTTGCTCTCCTGATTATCGAGTACACAAATCTTCTAAGTTACTTCTAATCATCTTGATTTAGAAGCCATTAGTGCTTGGGAATGATTAGAACCAAGGTTGAGAGCCATAACCTCATTCTAAGCAGAGGCCTTCCCAATCCGAGGAAGATTGGTTTATTTTGGGTCTAACGCTTGATCTCGTCTTTTACGAGCATCCGAATCATCTAACTTACTTTTAATCGCATTTATTTAGAAACTATTAGTGTTCGGGAATGATTCGAACCAACGTTGAGAGCCACAACCTCATTCTAAGGAGATACCACCCTATTGCAACGAAGTTTGGTTCCTTTTGGGTCTAATGCTTGCTCTCCTGATTATCGAGTAACCAAATCATCTAAGCTACTTCTAATCTTCCTCATTTGGAAGCTATTAGTGCTTGGGAATGACTAGAACCAAGGTTGAGAGCAATAACCTCATTCTAGGGATAGAACTTCCCAATCCAAGGAAGTTTCGCCCCTTTTTGGTCTAATGCCTGATCTCGTAGTTTGCGAGCATCCAAATCATCTAACTTACATTTAATCGCATTCATTTAGAAGCAATTGGTGCTAGGGATAGATTAGAGCCAATGTTGAGAGCCTTAAGCTCATTCTAAGGAGAGACCATCCTATTCCAAGGAAGTTTGGTTCCTTTTGGGTTTCATGCTTGCTCTCGTGATTATCGAGTATCCAAATCGTCTAAGTTACTTTTAATCGTGTTTATTTGGAAGCTATTAGTGCTCGGGAAAGAGGTTGAGAGCCATAGCCTCACTCTAAGGAGAGACTTTCCCAATCCATGGAAGTTCGGTTCATTTTGGGTCTAATGCTTGATCTCGTCTTTTGCGAGCATCCAAATCATCTAACTTACTTTTCATCGCATTTATTTAGAAGCTATTAGTGCTTGGGTCTAAAATTGATATTACTTTTAATCGCATTCGTTTAGAAACAAGTAGTGCTTAAGAAAGATTAGAACCAACATTGCGAGCCATAACATTATTCTAAGGAGAGGCCTCCCAATTACAAGGAAGTTTGGTTCCTTTTGGGTCAAATGCTTGCTCTCGGGGTTATCAAGCATCCAAATCATCTAAGTTACTTCTAATCATCTTCATTTAGAAGCTATTAATGCTTGGGAAAGATTAGAACCAAGTTTGAGAGTCATAACCTCATTTTGGGGATAGACCTTCCCAATCCAAGGAAGTTTCGTCCTTTCGGGTCTAATGCCTGATCTCATGGTGTGCGAGCATCCAAATTTTCTAACTCTCTTTTAATCACATTCATTTGGAAGCAATAAATGCTCAGGAAACACTAGAACCAACGTTAAGAGCCATAACCTCATTCTGAGGAGAGACCATCGTGATACAAGGAAGTTTGGTTCCTCTTGGGTCTAATGCTTGCTCTCGTCGTTATCAAGTATCCAAATCACCTAAGTTACTTGTAATCTTCCTCATTTAGATGCTATTAGTGCTTGCGAATAATTAGAACCAAAGTTGAGAGCCATAAGCTCGTTCTAGGGATAGACCTCCCCAATCCAAGGAAGTTTGGTGCCTTTTGGGTCTAATGCTTAATCTCGTGGTCTGCGAGCATCTGAATCTTCTAACTTACTTGTAATCGTGATCATTTGGAAACTGTTAGTGCTTAAGAAAGATTGGAATCAAGGTTGAGAGCCACAACCTCATTCTACGGAGAGACCTTCCCAATCCAAGGAAGTTTGGTCCCTTTTGGGTCAAATGCTTGATCTCGTGGTTTGCGAGTATCCAAATCATCTAACTTACTTTTAATCGCATTCATTTAGAAGCAATTAGTGCTTAGGAAAGATTAGAACAAAGGTTGAGAGCCATAAGCTCATTCCAAGGAGAGACCATCCTATTACTAGAAAGTTTGGTTCCTTGTGGGTCTAATGCTTGCTCTCCTCATTATCGAGTATACAAATCTTCTAAGTTACTTCTAATCTTCTTCATTTAGAAGCCATTAGTGCTTTAGAATGATTAGAATCAAGGTTGAGAGCCATAACCTCATTCTAAGCAAAGGGCTTCCCAATCCGAGGAAGTTTGGTTTATTTTGGGTCGAACGCTTGATATCGTCTATTACGAGCATCCGAATCATCCAACTTACTTTTAATCGCATTCATTTAGAAGAAATTAGTGCTTAGGAAAGATTAGAACAAACGTTGAGAGCCATAACCTCATTCTAATGATAAACCATTCTATTACTAGGAAGTTTGGTTCCTTGTGGGTCTAATGCTTGCTCTCCTGATTATCGAGTATACAAATCTTATAAGTTACTTCTGATCTTCTTCATTTAGAAGCCATTAGAGCTTGGGAATGATTAGAACCAAGGTTGAGAGCCATAACCTCATTCTAAGCAGAGGGCTTCCGAATCCGAGGAAGTTTGGTTTATTTTGGGTCTAACGCTTGATCTCGTCTTTTACGAGCATCCGAATCATCCAACTTACTTTTAATCGCATTCATTTAGAAGCAATTAGTGCTTAGGCAAGATTAGAACAAAGGTTGAGAGCCATAAGCTCATTCTAAGGAGAGACCATCCTATTACTAGGAAGTTTGGTTCCTTGTGGGTCTAATGCTTGCTCTCTTGATTATCGAGTATACAAATCTTCTAATTTACTTCTAATCTTCTTCATTTAGAAGACATTAGTGCTTGGGAATGATTAGAATCAACGTTGAGAGCCATAACCTCATTCTAAGCAGAAGGCTTCCCAATCCGAGGAAGTTTGGTTTATTTTGGGTCTAACGCTTGATCTCGTGGTTTGCGAGTATCCGAATCATCCAACTTACTTTTAATCGCATTAATTTAGAAGAAATTTGTGCTTAGGAAAGATTAGAACAAACGTTGAGAGCCATAACCTCATTCTAAGGATAAACCATTCTATTACTAGGAAGTTTGGTCCCTTTTGGGTCAAATGCTTGATCTCGTGGTTTGCGAGTATCCAAATAATCTAACTTACTTTTAATCGCATTCATTTAGAAGCAATTAGTGCTTAGGAAAGATTAGAACAAACGTTGAGAGCCATAACCTCATTCTAAGGAGTGACTATCCTATTACTAGGAAGTTTGGATCCTTGAGTGTCTAATGCTTGCTCTCCTGATTATCGAGTACACAAATCTTCTAAGTTACTTCTAATCATCTTGATTTAGAAGCCATTAGTGCTTGGGAATGATTAGAACCAAGGTTGAGAGCCATAACCTCATTCTAAGCAGAGGCCTTCCCAATCCGAGGAAGATTGGTTTATTTTGGGTCTAACGCTTGATCTCCTCTTTTACGAGCATCCGAATCATCTAACTTACTTTTAATCGCATTTATTTAGAAACTATTAGTGTTCGGGAATGATTCGAACCAACGTTGAGAGCCATAACCTCATTCTAAGGAGATACCACCCTATTGCAACGAAGTTTGGTTCCTTTTGGGTCTAATGCTTGCTCTCCTGATTATCGAGTAACCAAATCATCTAAGCTACTTCTAATCTTCCTCATTTGGAAGCTATTAGTGCTTGGGAATGACTAGAACCAAGGTTGAGAGCAATAACCTCATTCTAGGGATAGAACTTCCCAATCCAAGGAAGTTTCGCCCCTTTTTGGTCTAATGCCTGATCTCGTAGTTTGCGAGCATCCAAATCATCTAACTTACATTTAATCGTATTCATTTAGAAGCAATTGGTGCTCGGGATAGATTAGAGCCAATGTTGAGAGCCTTAAGCTCATTCTAAGGAGAGACCATCCTATTCCAAGGAAGTTTGGTTCCTTTTGGGTTTCATGCTTGCTCTCGTGATTATCGAGTATCCAAATCGTCTAAGTTACTTTTAATCGTGTTTATTTGGAAGCTATTAGTGCTCGGGAAAGAGGTTGAGAGCCATAGCCTCTCACTCTAAGGAGAGACTTTCCCAATCCATGGAAGTTCGGTTCATTTTGGGTCTAATGCTTGATCTCGTCTTTTGCGAGCATCCAAATCATCTAACTTACTTTTCATCGCATTTATTTAGAAGCTATTAGTGCTTGGGTCTAAAATTGATATTACTTTTAATCGCATTCGTTTAGAAACAAGTAGTGCTTAAGAAAGATTAGAACCAACATTGCGAGCCATAACATTATTCTAAGGAGAGGCCTCCCAATTACAAGGAAGTTTGGTTCCTTTTGGGTCAAATGCTTGCTCTCGGGGTTATCAAGCATCCAAATCATCTAAGTTACTTCTAATCATCTTCATTTAGAAGCTATTAATGCTTGGGAAAGATTATAACCAAGTTTGAGAGTCATAACCTCATTTTGGGGATAGACCTTCCCAATCCAAGGAAGTTTCGTCCCTTTCGGGTCTAATGCCTGATCTCATGGTGTGCGAGCATCCAAATTTTCTAACTCTCTTTTAATCACATTCATTTAGAAGCAATAAATGCTCAGGAAACACTAGAACCAACGTTAAGAGCCATAACCTCATTCTGAGGAGAGACCATCGTGATACAAGGAAGTTTGGTTCCTCTTGGGTCTAATGCTTGCTCTCGTGGTTATCAAGTATCCAAATCACCTAAGTTACTTGTAATCTTCCTCATTTAGATGCTATTAGTGCTTGGGAATAATTAGAACCAAAGTTGAGAGCCATAAGCTCGTTCTAGGGATAGACCTCCCCAATCCAAGGAAGTTTGGTGCCTTTTGGGTCTAATGCTTAATCTCGTGGTCTGCGAGCATCCGAATCTTCTAACTTACTTGTAATCGTGATCATTTGGAAACGTTAGTGCTTAAGAAAGATTGGAATCAAGGTTGAGAGCCACAACCTCATTCTACGGAGAGACCTTCCCAATCCAAGGAAGTTTGGTCCCTTTTGGGTCAAATGCTTGATCTCGTGGTTTGCGAGTATCCAAATCATCTAACTTACTTTTAATCGCATTCATTTAGAAGCAATTAGTGCTTAGGAAAGATTAGAACAAAGGTTGAGAGCCATAAGCTCATTCCAAGGAGAGACCATCCTATTACTAGAAAGTTTGGTTCCTTGTGGGTCTAATGCTTGCTCTCCTGATTATCGAGTATACAAATCTTCTAAGTTACTTCTAATCTTCTTCATTTAGAAGCCATTAGTGCTTTAGAATGATTAGAATCAAGGTTGAGAGCCATAACCTCATTCTAAGCAAAGGGCTTCCCAATCCGAGGAAGTTTGGTTTATTTTGGGTCGAACGCTTGATATCGTCTATTACGAGCATCCGAATCATCCAACTTACTTTTAATCGCATTCATTTAGAAGAAATTAGTGCTTAGGAAAGATTAGAACAAACGTTGAGAGCCATAACCTCATTCTAATGATAAACCATTCTATTACTAGGAAGTTTGGTTCCTTGTGGGTCTAATGCTTGCTCTCCTGATTATCGAGTATACAAATCTTATAAGTTACTTCTGATCTTCTTCATTTAGAAGCCATTAGAGCTTGGGAATGATTAGAACCAAGGTTGAGAGCCATAACCTCATTCTAAGCAGAGGGCTTCCGAATCCGAGGAAGTTTGGTTTATTTTGGGTCTAACGCTTGATCTCGTCTTTTACGAGCATCCGAATCATCCAACTTACTTTTAATCGCATTCATTTAGAAGCAATTAGTGCTTAGGCAAGATTAGAACAAAGGTTGAGAGCCATAAGCTCATTCTAAGGAGAGACCATCCTATTACTAGGAAGTTTGGTTCCTTGTGGGTCTAATGCTTGCTCTCTTGATTATCGAGTATACAAATCTTCTAATTTACTTCTAATCTTCTTCATTTAGAAGACATTAGTGCTTGGGAATGATTAGAATCAACGTTGAGAGCCATAACCTCATTCTAGGGATAGACCTCCCCAATCCGAGGAAGTTTGGTTTATTTTGGGTCTAACGCTTGATCTCGTCTTTTACGAGCATCCGAATCATCCAACTTACTTTTAATCGCATTAATTTAGAAGAAATTTGTGCTTAGGAAAGATTAGAACAAACGTTGAGAGCCATAACCTCATTCTAAGGAGAGACCATCCTATTACTAGGAAGTTTGGTCCCTTTTGGGTCAAATGCTTGATCTCGTGGTTTGCGAGTATCCAAATAATCTAACTTACTTTTAATCGCATTCATTTAGAAGCAATTAGTGCTTAGGAAAGATTAGAACAAACGTTGAGAGCCATAACCTCATTCTAAGGAGAGACCATCCTATTACTAGGAAGTTTGGATCCTTGAGTGTCTAATGCTTGCTCTGCTGATTATCGAGTACACAAATCTTCTAAGTTACTTCTAATCATCTTGATTTAGAAGCCATTAGTGCTTGGGAATGATTAGAACCAAGGTTGAGAGCCATAACCTCATTCTAAGCAGAGGCCTTCCCAATCCGAGGAAGATTGGTTTATTTTGGGTCTAACGCTTGATCTCCTCTTTTACGAGCATCCGATTCATCTAACTTACTTTTAATCGCATTTATTTAGAAACTATTAGTGTTCGGGAATGATTCGAACCAACGTTGAGAGCCACAACCTCATTCTAAGGAGATACCACCCTATTGCAACGAAGTTTGGTTCCTTTTGGGTCTAATGCTTGCTCTCCTGATTATCGAGTAACCAAATCATCTAAGCTACTTCTAATCTTCCTCATTTGGAAGCTATTAGTGCTTGGGAATGACTAGAACCAAGGTTGAGAGCAATAACCTCATTCTAGGGATAGAACTTCCCAATCCAAGGAAGTTTCGCCCCTTTTTGGTCTAATGCCTGATCTCGTAGTTTGCGAGCATCCAAATCATCTAACTTACATTTAATCGTATTCATTTAGAAGCAATTGGTGCTCGGGATAGATTAGAGCCAATGTTGAGAGCCTTAAGCTCATTCTAAGGAGAGACCATCCTATTCCAAGGAAGTTTGGTTCCTTTTGGGTTTCATGCTTGCTCTCGTGATTATCGAGTATCCAAATCGTCTAAGTTACTTTTAATCGGGTTTATTTGGAAGCTATTAGTGCTCGGGAAAGAGGTTGAGAGCCATAGCCTCACTCTAAGGAGAGACTTTCCCAATCCATGGAAGTTCGGTTCATTTTGGGTCTAATGCTTGATCTCGTCTTTTGCGAGCATCCAAATCATCTAACTTACTTTTCATCGCATTTATTTAGAAGCTATTAGTGCTTGGGTCTAAAATTGATATTACTTTTAATCGCATTCGTTTAGAAACAAGTAGTGCTTAAGAAAGATTAGAACCAACATTGCGAGCCATAACATTATTCTAAGGAGAGGCCTCCCAATTACAAGGAAGTTTGGTTCCTTTTGGGTCAAATGCTTGCTCTCGGGGTTATCAAGCATCCAAATCATCTAAGTTACTTCTAATCATCTTCATTTAGAAGCTATTAATGCTTGGGAAAGATTATAACCAAGTTTGAGAGTCATAACCTCATTTTGGGGATAGACCTTCCCAATCCAAGGAAGTTTCGTCCTTTCGGGTCTAATGCCTGATCTCATGGTGTGCGAGCATCCAAATTTTCTAACTCTCTTTTAATCACATTCATTTGGAAGCAATAAATGCTCAGGAAACACTAGAACCAACGTTAAGAGCCATAACCTCATTCTGAGGAGAGACCATCGTGATACAAGGAAGTTTGGTTCCTCTTGGGTCTAATGCTTGCTCTCGTGGTTATCAAGTATCCAAATCACCTAAGTTACTTGTAATCTTCCTCATTTAGATGCTATTAGTGCTTGCGAATAATTAGAACCAAAGTTGAGAGCCATAAGCTCGTTCTAGGGATAGACCTCCCCAATCCAAGGAAGTTTGGTGCCTTTTGGGTCTAATGCTTAATCTCGTGGTTTGCGAGCATCTGAATCTTCTAACTTACTTGTAATCGTGATCATTTGGAAACTGTTAGTGCTTAAGAAAGATTGGAATCAAGGTTGAGAGCCACAACCTCATTCTACGGAGAGACCTTCCCAATCCAAGGAAGTTTGGTCCCTTTTGGGTCAAATGCTTGATCTCGTGGTTTGCGAGTATCCAAATCATCTAACTTACTTTTAATCGCATTCATTTAGAAGCAATTAGTGCTTAGGAAAGATTAGAACAAAGGTTGAGAGCCATAAGCTCATTCCAAGGAGAGACCATCCTATTACTAGAAAGTTTGGTTCCTTGTGGGTCTAATGCTTGCTCTCCTGATTATCGAGTATACAAATCTTCTAAGTTACTTCTAATCTTCTTCATTTAG